>NC_069392.1:5826426-8802676 GCF_027475565.1 Acinonyx jubatus | reverse complement strand
CTTCTTCTTTTATGCTCCATCCTTACCCCCAGTTGACAGATGACAAGAGTGAGGACAGGGGTGGGTCTGCCAACCCACTCAGAGTCTTCGTGCAATCCATCCTCACGGCCCTCCTGCAGCTCTTTGCACACACGATTCTTACATCCACCTCAGGATCTTAGCACGTGTTATTCCCTCTGCTGGGATGCTTTTCCCTGACCCATCCTTGAGATCTCAGCTGAAGGGTCACTTCTTCCAGGGATAATCTCAGAATCTCTGAACTCAACCCCAGCATGTGACTACATACCCGTCTGTCCGTGCTCCACCTTCCCTGCTGTCTACAGGCTCAGTGAGAGCTGTCACTTTGCCTTCTTTGTTCACCATGACATCTCCAGTATATAATTATTGGTTACAATATTTATGCTATTTGTTGTTAATTAGCATTATTTATATAATTATTAGTTATAATTATTAATTATACCATGAATGAGTGAATATACACTTGCAAAGTAAAGGCCAACAGCAATTATCGTTAATATTATATAGAGTTTCTACATGCTGGGCACAGATCTCAGCATTTCATATGCATTAACTCACTTAATCCTCACAATGATCCTTAAGGAAGTTATAATACTACTATCCCCATTTTACATGTGAGAAAACTAAGGCTCAGAGAAGTGATTTACCCAAGGTAATATAGCTGGTAAATGGCAGAGCGGAGACTTGAACCCAGGCCACCTGGCTGGAGTCCACACTAAATGTCTCTGGGAGTAGGAGCGTGCCAGGCTTGATTCTGCAGCCCACGCCACAACCCCTCGGATACCTGGACCCATGGGTGCTCATAACAAACAGACAGCAGGCATCCCAAATATGCACTCCCAGCAGAGTGGCCTCTGAGCAACCACCTGCTCGGGGAAATCTGGCCCCAACTGGGCCACCCTGGTGACCCCTGTGGTCTCCCTGCCCACAGCACCCACACTCCAAACAGCTGGCTGAACAAGTCAATTGACCGTAATGGTTCCTGGGGAGCCATTCACCCCATCCAGTTTGAGCGACGGCGGCTCGGAGAGTCTTAAGCACTGCTCGGCTCCGGGCGTCTCGGGCAGACGACCAGCTTGGACCAAAGAGGCCAAAGGATTGATTTTATCTTTCTTTCCTTCTCTTTAATGACAAATGCATATCCTGGAATTGCTGTTTCATTTGACTGAACTGGCGGATGGCAGAGGCTGGGGTTGGGGGTAGGTAGTAAAGGAACTGGGAAGGTGGGAGAGGCAGCCGCAGGCCCACTTTGGGGATACCTGAGCTACTGAGAGGCAGAGACAGCAGGCCCTGTGCTTTCCTAATCATGTACCTTCATAGAGCTGGTCAAGGGCCTTTCATTTTTTTCTGGAGATGCAGCCTCTTCTGACAGTAGGGACTCAGAGAAAGGCAGCCAGTAGCCTTGACATCCACCTTCCTTGTGACTCGTCCCATGACCTCTACAGCTGGCCTAACCTTCTGCAGACCTTCCACCCAGGCCCTTTGCGCTGGCTGTTCCCTCTGCTAGACATGCCCTTCCCAGGTCTTCACTCCCTGCCCAGTGAGGCCAGAGCTCTTGATTTGTAAGGGACACTGGACATCTGGATTCCATAGGTAACATCACCTGTGTTTTAAATGCTGACAACTTATACAAAAGTGTTTTGAGATACTGCACTAACTTAAACAGACACATCCATGAGCCAGACATAGCTCCCAGTCTGCAACCTCTGTAGTCAAGCTCCCAAAATATAAGACATTACATATAATATTAGTAATGTGTTAATACAGTGAGTCCCCAGTAGAGTAAGAAAGAAAAGAAAACTTGCCCAGAAATCTCTGAAACAGCTTGCAATGCCAGCAAGTTCTAGGAGCTGCTGTTTATTTGGTTTTTCACCCCTGTCTCACAACCTGAAAATACCACCAACAATAAAAGCAAAGCACTTGCATAACAGTAACTGTGTGCCTGGCACTGTGCTAAGCACTTTCATGTTCAAATTGCTTTAATCTTCAATAACAACCTAAAAGATGGAGATTTATTAATCCCATGTCATTTATTTGTTTATTTTAAGTAGGCTCCACGCCCAGTACAGAGCTCAATGTGGGCCACGAACTCACAACCCTGAGCAGAGGTCAAGAGTCAGATGCTTAGCCAACTGAGCCACCCAGGTACCCCAGTCCTATTTAAAAACAAGGACAGGAAGGGTCAGAGAGGTTAAGTGATCCATCCAAAGTTACACAGCTAGCAGGTGATAGTGCCAGGACTGCAAGTCAGGCAGGGGCCCCTCATCATCCTACTCCTTATACTTCCCTCTTGAGGTAAAGAGTAAAGAACTAGTTTACAGAATTAACTTTGATCCATCTTAATAGTCTTAACTGAAAAGTGTAAAACTTCAGTCATGCCACAGCCAGTAATAACAGCCGTCACATAAAACCAGAGGACCAGGTGAGCAAACTATGGCGCTCAGGCCAAATCTAGCCCTCTGCATGTTTTTTGTAAGGTTTTACTGGAATACAGCCATGCCTGTCCATTCTCACTGTCTACGGCTAGTTTCACGCTACAATGACAGAATGGAGTACTTACAACAGAGACCATACAGCCCACAAAGCCTAAAGTATATTATTACCTGACTTTGCGCAGAAAAAGTTTGCCACCTCTGATGGCAGACCTAGATGATTTCCTAGAATGTATAAAGATGCCACACCCTGAGAAGGTTATGAGGTCAAAAACCTCAGGGGAAACACCTCCTTTAGAGACACAGAAGCACATCTGCATATTAAAGGATAAAAGAGGTTGTAGAAGCTTCTTCAGCCTTCTTTAGGCTGAGTGGTCTTGATATTTGGGCTGAGACTGAATGAAATGCAGGAGCTAGACACAGGAGGATCTAGAAGAGGATAGGAGGATCTGGAGGAAAAGAGTATTAGGTGGAGGGAACTGCAAGTGCAAAGGCCCTGAGGTAGGAATGTGCTCAATGTGTTTGAGGGGCAAAAAGAAGGCCATTGTGACTGCAGCAGAGTGAATAAGGGGAGAGAGGCTGGAGATGAAGCCAGAGAGATAAGGCCGGGGGGGGGGGGGGGTGCCGGGGGGGTCGGGTGTGTGCAGATCATGAGGAGCCTTGCAATCAGGGGAAAGGACTTGGGATTTTAATCTACATATAATGGGAATATTGTCCACATCCTGCAAAACACTACAAGTCATTTTTGTGAATGGCTCATCAAGGCTTAGAAACCAAGAACTCTGTCCTGCACATAATTGCTTGTCTCAAAAACTGCTTAAAAGGCCAAAAGTCCCCCATCACCTGCACAGTGGGCCCCAAGGTCATTAAAAGACAATACATTTAACTGTCATGCAAAGTATGTCAGCTCCCTTCACCTTTTACAACGACCTGGTACAGCAGACCAGATGGGCACAACTGACCTGTGAGATGGATTAAGAAACAGGAGACTTGGGATGTTCGGTGATTCATCCATGAGTGCCAGAGGCTATAAAGATAAAAGCTCTTGGGCCCTTCCCCTCTGCCAACTATCTCCACCTTCCCTGACAACTACAATATAAACCACTGTCACAAATAAAGAGCACACCCCAGAGAGAAAAATCAAACAGGAGACTGGACCCTGAATTCCAAGACCAGGAACAAAGGCAAGCCATCACCTGAGTCCCCTTCCCACACTCAACCTCTGCCAGGCTGGGCCTCTGAATTAGATAACTGGAAGCCACCAGAAATTCAGCCTTTCAGGAACCAGCAGAGAAAGCCACAGTTTTTGGACAGCCATGTCCACCAACATCCAGGACCCAATTTAGCACCAGCTAAGGTGCTCGTGTTTAAAATCCCATCTGCTGGAAGAAAGAGTACCATGACAAAATGTCAAGTTCAAAGACAGAATCCTCTCTTTAATGGGAGAGAGGAGGAGGAAGAAGAAGAAGAGAAGGAAGAGAAGGGAAGGAGGGAGAGAGAAGGAATACAAGAAAAACCACCATCACCACTACAAAAGCTATTCCCTCTGGTCAAAGTAGCATCATGTTCATCTGCAATAACCTACTCAGATGCTTATTTGTTTTTTCAGGCTTGTCTGTGGTTTCTCAATTTTCTACAGTGAATCCAGGTTTTTTTTATAAAAAAAAAAAAAAACCCTCAAGACCTCAAACAGCAAAGGTGGTCAGAGATGAGACATTGCTTGTTTTTCTTTTAGCAAAGAGAGAACTCATCTTTGGGAAGCAATTTCTGTCTAGTTGAGAATTCAGAATTTGGGGATGCCCAGAAAAGACTGCTAGGTTCTTTAAATAAATTCTCTAACACCTGTTTCTAGCTCCTTCTGCAAAAAAAGGCCCATGGGGTGTGGGTTCCAACGAATGGGAGAGGCAGATGGAATGGGGTCACCCACTGGTTGGATTTGTAAGGGTCCAGGGGGCTGTCCAATTGTTTGGTCTTACAGAACTACCATTAGAAATCTTCCCTCACCCCCTGTGCTCCCCCCTCCAACCCACCCACAGCCCTTGCCTAATGCCAACCCATCTTATGGCCCTAGGCTATGGCAAGCCTGGTCTGCTCATGCTCCCCACCCCAGCAGCAATTCTATTACAGCGAAGTTTCCAAAGTTAGGATTCCGCCAACAGGGCTGATAGCTTATTTACTGCTGTCATCTATAGAAAGAGGAATTTTGACACATTGTTAAATGATAGCACATTTAGATAAGTCAAGCTGTCAGAGACTCTAATGGATGTCTAAACTCTCTGTGGCTGATATGTAAAATTTATGCACTTCAGAATATCATAAGGTTATAATATTTTAATCACATCCACGCTCTTTACTAAACTTTAAGCAGGCAAAAACATTCCATCAAGCCCCATCTCCCATGAACATCTTCCCAAAAGTTTCTCCAAACTCCTTAAAAAAGTCCAGCCTCTCACTTGCCCTGTCAGTCTTCCTCCCTGAATGCTCAAACCCTAAGCAGAATTTACCTCTTCCTCTGAAACTTGTACTATGTGGTCTCTCTAGCCAATCTCTTTCCTCCAAAAAACACAGATGTCAATTTGGATTGGCACCCTCATTTCAACTGGACACCCTTAACTCTTGGTTAGCTTGATTGGCACTATTAAAGGAAAAAAAAATTAAAAGATAGCATGGGAGACTGGACCTGGAGCATCATAAAAAAAGTGGCAAAGTAAAGCAGAAAATCATAAAGGTATGAATTCAGTTACAATGATTATACACAGAAAAGCCATAAAAAAATACTGCATTAGTAATGTTCATCATAAAGCAATCTTATAACCAAATGAAATATGTCCAGCATTATCTTTGGGATAGAATTTTATTTCTTCTCATTTCCTGGACTGCTAGCAGCAGAGGGAAAAAAAAGGGAGAAAGGAAAGGGGGAAGCAGTTTCGGGGGTCCTGGAATAGGGTACCACACGTCAGAACATCTTTGCCATCAGTCACAAGTCCTTAAGACTTGCTGACTGACTTCCCTCCTAGGGAAACGGCACTGCTGTGTTCAGAGACAGCGCTATAAGGAATAACTGGACTGCTTCCATATTTGAAAAAATATATACTTCCGGAGGGCTGTATGCTGGGTCGGTACAAGGTCACCTCTCTTGCTGGGATTGGGGTGGCGTCAGCAGCATGGTCTGGCCGGGAACACAGGACACCTTTGCTGCCTCGGCCACTTTAATGCTCAGCAACCAGGCTTCGAGAAACCACTCAACCTGAACAACCAAGAATTGAAGCCACACACCTCCTCACACTCACAGGCAGCTGGGCCGCGTGATGAGTGGGCTCAAAGCTCTCGGCCTGCACAGGCCCTGGGGTGGGGGCCCGCCTCTCCCACCCGGATCTCAGAGCAAGCCAGCAGAAGTTTTCCTTTCTGGTTATCTCCCCTATAAGAGGAAAGGAGGAAGGGAAAAAAATGAAAATAAAAGTGTGGCATAGGAGTCATTAGCATTATGCACAAGAGATGATCCCAGGCAAAAGTGCTTAGGCTCATAATCCGTTTCCAACAAAAATGCCATCAGTGAGAATATGGGGGGAAGCTGCAGGACTTTTGGGCCGCGGAGCCACTGAACACTTCATGATGACCGTGGCAGATGTGAGGGTCTCAATGTTTGCATGCGGCTCAGCTTGCCTCGTTTATTTCTCTGCTCTCTAGAAGTGTGCAGCCTTTCAAACTCCCTCAGGGACACCCCCCCACACTTAATATCCATGTAAATGAGCTTACCCCCTTCCCTGAGAGCCTTCTCCTTTTGTGCCAGACACACCAGCCATTTTCTTAATAAACACCCCCACCCCCACCCTTGTGGGGGTGGGGGTGTTGGCCCCATTTCCCCTTTACCTGAACAAGACTCTATCTCCCACCTTCATCGTTTCCAGTTCAAATTTGCTTTTCCACCTCAGCCACCTCAGTATCTTCTAACACCCTAACAAAGGGTTCCTAGATCAATGGGAGTCCAAATGGAGTCAAGATTTGGGTGACCTCAACAGCTCCATGTTAGACCCCAGAGCTGGAGAAGGAAGGGAGGTTCAAACCCCCTCCCCCAGCTCAGAAATCAGCCCCTTGGGAGCCGCACCCACCCCTCAGCACCCAGCCCCAGCTCTACCCACCCCTCCCTACTGCAGTTCCAGCTCCCTGGATTGAAAACGAGTTATCTAATGAAAATTGTGTTAACTGACATTCTGGCCAACCGGGAGCAAATACCAGCGCTGTAAATCTCGACGCGGAAATTTTCTCCAGCCCAGAATAACAATAGGACCCTGCAAAGGGCTTTCGCCAGCCCTTCTGGTTCCTCTCCTCTTGTCTGCCACGTTCTTGTCATTCCTTATGTTACAGAACATCAATCATAAATAAAGACGCTGTCCCCCAGCCGTGCCCCGGTCTCATTTACAAACATTAGCAGGGAATACGATTACCATTGGCCTTCATGCCAAGCCCAATGTGGCTGCCCAACTCCCTCTCTCCCTCTCTCTCTCTTCTCTATTTCCCTCTCTCTCCCCCTCCCTTTCCCTCCCTTCCTCTCTCCCACACACACACACCCCCACTCTTCCAGAAAGGCCACTTTAGCATCATTTAAACCAGCAAGCAGAGCTCACAGCCTGGCCCGCCTCAGCTGGCCACCAAACTGTAGCCCCAACTCGAGTGAGGACCTGGAATTGCAAGGCACTCGCAGTTATTAACTGCATGCTTGAGTGCCCCGATTTTCTCTCCAGCTCAATGGCTGGGGGAGGGGGCGAGTGGGGAGTAGGGAGTTAGGAAGGAGGGGGCTGGGAAGAGGCCAGCCAGGAGGAGGGGAGTATAGGAACGACTTATCAGAAGAAACTTAAGGAGATCTCCAAGCGGATTTTCAAAAAAGAAAAAAGTGAGGTCCCTTTTGATCTCCAGATTGATGCTCTCACTTCTAAGGCGAATGTCAAGGCCAAGGCAAGATGTTCTAATCGCCTGGTTCTCAGCAACACTTCCCCGCCCCTTGTTGCCACTGCCTGCCGAGACTTTGCAAGACTCTGGGGTTTGGGGGGATTTGACAGGAGCGTCCTGGGGCACCCCAGAAAGAACGGAGGCTAGAGCTGTACCTCCAGCGGGTGTTCTCTGAGATTCCACCTCCACTCCACCTCCTAGGGTATCAGCGGAGAACACCCCCAAATCTGGGGGAGACATACAGCCTCCCAGAGAAGGGTGGACTAAGGATAAAGTGCCGGTGTTTGGGAGGGAGTAGCCCTGGGGAAAGAGAGAGAAAAGAGAGAAAAAAAGAAAAGGGGGGAGTGGCGGGAGGGAAAGCAGAAGGCAGAAGACAGTGAGGGAATCTCCCATTTAAAAGTTCCCATGGGCCCGAGAGCCGGGAGTCACCTGCTCTGCGCAGCTCCCAGCTCTCCACGGCCCCCGAGGCTGCAGCGCAAACTTGCGCGCGCCCCGGGCCCATCTCCACCGCCCGTCCCCATTTAGACTTGGAAAGAAGGTGGAAGGGGGGAAAAAGCAAGAAGCAAAGACGAACCCCAAGAACCCGGCCCGACCGAGGAGAGATCTGCCGGCGCAGGCGGCCAGTCCGGCGATGGTGGCTGCGGCGGCAACAGCGGCAGCCCCTGGGTGGCGGCGCGTCCGGGCTGCGCAGCCAAGCAGGCGGCGGCGGAGGTGCCGGCGGCCGGCGGGGCGCGGAGCCGCCTCCACGCCAACCCCAGCCGCCTCCTCCTCTCTTCTCCTTCTCCTCCTCCTCCTCCACCTCCCTGCCCGCCAGCTCCCTCCCTCCCTCGCCCAAGCCCCAGCCGGGCGCGGACCGGCACGCGGCGCGCTCCGCGGCCTCCCCGGGCGCCGCGAAGTTGGGAGGCGCGCAAAGTGCAGAGCAAGGGGGGCTGCCGGGGGTCCCGCCGGCAGCCCCCTGCCCGGGACCGCAGCCTCTGCCTTCCCCGCGCCTCGCTCGGCCGTTCTCCCGCCGGCTCGCTCCCTGGGCCGAGGGCTCACTAGCGCTTCTCCATGGTCGCGGCGGCTAATCGATGATTGAACCGAACAAAGAGCAGCGGCGAGATCAATTCCTAATACCTATCGATGGGCAGCGGGCAGCCGAGCCCCAGCGAGCCCCAGCAGCCGCCGCCCGGCGCCCCGGGGCGCCCGCCCACCCTCCCGGGGACCTCCCCAATGCGCTCAGGGCGCGCCCCAGGGCTCCCCACGGCCGCGCGGCCGGCACTGCCCGCACTAACCTGGAGTCGCCGTAGATCAAATCGCTTCCAATATTGAAACATCGATCCCACATTGGCGGCCATCTTGGGGGCTATTCGAGACGCGCACACACACAAGAGTTTGGCTTTTCTCAATGGCTGCACTCAATATCCGGGCTGGACTCCCCCCAGCCCCGGGGCCGCCGCTGGCCGCTCGGGCCCTGAGCGCCACCGCCCGGGGCCCCTTGGGCGTCCCCCGGCCTCCTGCCACCCGCTGCCCCTCGGCGCCGCCGCGCCGCCGCCGCCGCCGCCGGGCCCGGGAGCCGTGCGCCCCCCCGACCCCCGGAGGGCGCGGGCGGAGCGCGCCGGGCGGGGAGCTCGGCACCCGCCCGGGGGAGGCGGCCGGGGATGGAGCGGGAGGGGAGGGTGGGGGGGAGGCAGCCTCTTCGAGAGGCGACGGCGCCGCCGCTGCCCTGCCTGCAGCCGGCTCCCGGGCCCGCGGAGCGCTCGCTGCATCTCCCCCCCCAAGTCCGGGGTCGGTGTGCCGCGCGATTGCACTTGACTTTGGCTTTTTGCAAACTTATCAATACTGACGTAACGTGCTGATCAATGCAAAGGGAAGTTTGGGAGGGGTGTGCTGCGGGAGGCCGGCGAGAGGAGCGCCTACACCCCCCTGCTTCGCACCTGTCTACCCCCCACTCCCTACATTGCATACTTAAAAAAAAAGTTAATAGTTTGCGATGCATTTTTTTTTCTTTTGCAATCAGAGGACACACAACACGTGCCTCGGGCTGCCACCGCTCCTCCGCCTGCTAAGCTTCGGATCGGAGGGTAGCAGCCCGCAGGTAGGGCCGAGAAGACTCGCTGGCGGACGGGCATGTGGGAGCCTGCCTGCCGACGGGTGGGAGCCGCCCAGGGGCGCCACTGAGTCGTGGGAAACATCACCACTGCCGCGCGCAGTTTCCAAGCCATTATTGTTATGATTATTATTGGGGGGCGGCGCCTTAGCCAGAGCTCAGGAGTCTGCAGGGCGAGGGGGTGGGGGCGGGCTTCAGGAATTCTTACAACTTATTATTTGGGGGTCTAATTATAAGGGCTCCTCACAACTTTAGAATGGGAGGCCGTTTCACTGTTTGGAGGAGATTCTTAGCCAAATATCTGGAGCGCGTTTCCCTCCGCAGTGGGTTGGCTTTTGTGTTGAATGGGTTAGCATTTGTTGTTATGATCTGTTGAGGGAGCCCTAGCCCTGCTGTGGGGGCTTTGAATTCTCAGCGACTACAGATGTTTCTGCTAGTGTTATTATCATTATTATTCAGGGGCCCTTCTAGCTGGGGACCCCAGGTCCTTTACAGTATGAGGCTCCTTTATTATGATGGTCTTCTGGGAGATGGCCTTAAGCCTAGCTAGAGGGAGGTTCCCGTATTTTGCAATTTCTGACCCTGGACAATAGGGGTGACTAAGTTTCTTCCTTTACATTTTTCCTTCATTTTGCCTCTGTGCAAGCTAGAGGTTCCCAGTCCCCTCCCAACATCCCACACCTAGGAGGATCTCAGACCCCCTAAACCCCTCCATCACCAACCTACTTACCCCACCTCCTGCTCCTGACCTTGGGGTCACTCTCCTTCTCTGGCATATCCCCTGCCAAATCCCACCCCACCCTCCCCCTCTCCCACAAAAGGGCATTTCCTCCCTTTTTCTCTGGTCAAAGATATGCTTTTATAGACAGCAAATGGAAATTATATTCTCTTTTTATGACCCAGCTCGGACTTCTGACATCACTCTTGGTCTGGGACAATAGATCAATACAGAAGGTTGTAAAAAAGATAAAGTTTAGAAGAGTTGTAAAGGAGAGAGAATTGTGATGGATATTTTTGATGATTTTCCAATATTTGTATCTCGGAGCACGTGCTTCAAGGCAATTAAAGTTTTTAATGTAATGTAAATAATTGTTTCATAAATGCTTCAGAAGAAGGTGTGATCTTTCTGAGCAATCACTTGAGCTGTTTAAAAAATGTAATGTGATTTAAACAAGGATACAGTATTTCTGTTACCATCCCCATACATTTTCCATGAGGCCTGGGTAAATATATTAATGCGCAATTTGAAAGACTCCTAAGACCAAAAGTACAGCATTCACCAAGATGTAATGAATTAGGCCTAGTTAGCAATTCTGAGTGGCCTGTTTCCTTGCCAGATTAAATTGCACGTGATGTGTGGTTTATCTCAGCTCTCGATAACTTCACGTTTAAATTACAGCTCTCATTCTGCAAAATGAATTTAGGGAAATTTCATAACTATCACATTGCAATTTTTTTAATGGCTACAGTTCCTCCTGAGCATCTGTAAAGCTTTCAGCTTCCTTGTCTTTGAGTCTGTTTTTTAAAGACCTGTAATAGAGAATCTGGAGTGAGTGTGAAACCCTTCAAAGCAATTTTTAACAAACCAAGGTTTTGATGAAAGACTATTTTAAATTTATGTCTGACTTTGCAGTCATGGAATAAATTGACATTGTGTACCTCCTGATATGATGTACCGAGAAGGACACAACATTGCTTCTGTGATATTCCTGCCAAAAGTGTATAATCTGAATCTAATTGTGAAGAAATATTAGACAAACCCAAATGGAGGAAGAATTCTACAAAATAGACCATTCTTTTTAAAAATGTCAATGTCACATGGAACACACAGAAAGACTAAGGAACTATTCCAGATTAAAGAAGCAAAAGAGGCTCCACAAGTGATTAAAACGTATGATCTGGATTTTCTTTTACTATACAGTGCATTAATTAGAGCCCATGGCAAACTTAGAATAAAGTCAATAGATTAGATAATGGGATTGTATCAATGTTAATTTCCTGGTTGATTTCCTGGTGTGTGGCTATATAACAAAATAGCCTTGTTTTTAGAGAACAACATGAAGTATTTAGGGGTAAAGAACAGACATCATGTCTCCAACTAATTCTCAAACGGTTCAGGCAAAAATAACATGCATATATTTGTTTATATCTATCTATCTAGAGTGAATGATATAGCAAATGTTACAAAATGCAACATTTGAGGATTCTAGATGAAGTGTACACAGAAATTCTTCCTACTTTCCTTGCAACCTTTCTGGGAATTTGAAATTATATCAAAAGAAAAAGTTAAAAGAAAGAAAAATAAATTTATATCTGACTTTGTTTCAGCTGTTATAGACTACTGGGCTTCAGAATAAAAATTCTGCATGGAACTTTTCTACTTTCCTGACTGACATAGGCTGCACCTTTGACCGAGCAGGAAATTGCCACAGCAAACATGCTTACTGAAGAGCAGCAAGAAAATCCAATAATTCAGATTGTTTTAAGTCTGTGATATTTTTAAATGACTTAATGCAGTGGGTCTCTGAAGAATTCCGACAATTTTAATGGTAGAAACTTGCAGTCCCACTGAGGAATGGGTTGCTACATAAATACTGAATGATCGTGTCTTTCTGCCTGGGCCGAAACATATTAGCTTTGCTTAGTGGCTTATTGCTTTATTCACAAAATAAATTTCAGCCGTCTCTCCCCACCATATTCCAAGCGCATTGTGAGCCTGTGCCTTATTAGATGTGAGGGCTTATATTCCAAAGGTATCTGTTACCGTCTCAAGCTCAGCAATAATGAATTAAGCAGTTAAGTGTTTACCCCCCTAAACAGTTAGCTGGGGAAATTATATTATTATAGGTGATTCTTAATGAAAGATGGTAAACCAGAAAACACTCTTTCAGCAATCAGCCTTGGATTTGAAAACTAAAGGACTAAAATATTAAATATTTTTGTGAAAAGCTGTTTTTCATATTCTTAGCACACACTTTCTCTACCTCAAACACACATAAACACACACACACACACACACACACACACACACACAGATATAAAAAACTTAAACAAGTTCCTGGCTGATTCCTGATTCTCAAAGATCTATATACATCAAGATGAGTATTTAAAAAATTACAATGGAAAAGAAGATACCCTCTCTCCACCCCAGAGGAAGCAGAGCGTGGCTTGGGATAGACTATCTTGAAAGCAGAAGCAGACAGAGAGACGGATCCTTTAGGAAATTCATAAACTGTGTAAGAATCCCAGGGAAGATAATGGCAGGTCCTTAGCCATGAACATAATGATATGCGAAATCCCCAGCATCAAAGCTGAAACAAAAGAAAATGTCCTTCGGTAGCTCTGCACTGCCCACCGCAGCTGCCAGGCAGGGAGAAAGACAACTGGAGACTCCAAATTCATCTGGAAGCATTAGAGAGCCCTTGCAGAGGAGTAAGGGATATGGGAGTGTCTGGCTGACACTGGGTGTACTCCTGGAGGCAGGCTCATAGTTAGGTCCCAGATCCAGAGACTGAAGTGACTGACTATAAGGACCAAACCACCAATTCCTTGTGTGCAAAACTCCTGACACAATGCTGTCAACCACTACCATTATGAAGCACCTACTGGTTGTTGGATGCTTTATAAATAAATCTTTAGCACAATATATTGTTAGGAGCAAGACTCTGGAATAAGACTGTCTGGATATGAATTCCAGCTCTGCCACTTAGAAGCTCTGTGGCCTTGACTAAGTTATTTTACCTTTTTGTGCCTCATTTTGCTCAGGTGGACAATGGTGCTAATAATTGTACAAAATGATGATGATTAAATGAGTTTAATCTATGTGAAGCACTATGTAAATGTGCAATTATCAAGTGGCTATCATTGTAATAGGCCTCACAATGGATGGGGCAGGGATCTGCATTCCCAAACTGCAGGTGAAAAGACTAAGGCCCTGAGAGAGAAATGGTCAAACGGTTGTGAAGGGGCAGAACCAGGACTGATACCTAGGTTCACTCACATCAGGTCCGAGGCTCTTGAGCTTACCCTGTCTCTTATGGGAGAAAAATGGGTGGAAAAGCAGATGCCCAGAAAGCAAGAGCTGCAGCCTTAACCGTGTGCCAACTCTGATTGATCAATCAAACTGGAGAGGAACAGCACAAGAAGGACAGGCTCCCTTTGCCTAACTCCACTCCAATGTCGGGGACAAGTTAAACAAATGATAGTGTATTCATAATGTGCTGATTACTCTCATGTTTGCCCCCCTTCCCCATTCACTCCCATCCCTCAATGCTCCAGGAAGCTGACCTCCATGGACTACATCTCCCAGGCTCCCTTGCTCTCTGGTTTCCAGTTGGATTTGGCCAATGGAAGGCCCTGCTTGGCAATAAGAAGGTGGGAGGAGAGAAAGATTGGGGATTTATTTTCCAGTTCTCCCTACTTGACTGCAGTTGTGACAGTGGTTAGGTCCTTTTACAGCCATAGTCCTGGTCAAGTTGTCTTTCTGCTCTCACTGGGCTCTCTCCCTTCTCACTCCCCTTCAGATCAGAGGTGGAAATGGCTTCCCCACCTGTTAGCATCTGGGTGCCTCAACATTCTCCTGCCCACGGCTCTGTAAATAGTCTCATTTAAAAATCCCAGCTGAGTGTACCTTCTGGGACCCTAACCTGCCACAGAACACTATTCGGTTATTAAGAAATGTAAATGTTATTTATATGTGTTGAAGTGAAGTGATGTCTAGGATATGAGGTAAAGTGAACAGAAGCAGGTTATAGAATATTATGCAATAATCCCACCTCTGCTTAAAGTGTGATACTTCGAAAAAAGTTAAAAAATACTCGGTATCATATAGTTAATAGACACTAGATCTGGAAAATGTGTTTAGAAGCCACTTATAATTCCACATCATTATCTTAATTTCTTTTATGATCATCAGGAATCTTCATTTGGCTGGGGTGGGAGGGAATCTATTTTCTCCTGGGACCCTGACTGACACCACAGAATACCACATCCATCTGAGATGTCCATGAAAGAAGATCTGACTAAATAGAGAGATATTCCATGTTCATGAGCTGGAAGATTTAATATGGTGAAGATGTCATTTCTGTCCAAATTAATCAGTAAATTTAAGACCATTCCAATCAAAATCCCAATAAGATTTTTCACAGAACATGACAATCCCATCTTAAATTTTTTATGGAGATGCAAGGGCCAAGAATAGTCAGGGTATTTAAAGCATAATAAGATGTGGGAATTTTTCCTATCAGATATTAAGACTAATTATAAAGCTATAATAATAAAGACAGCGAGGCAGAAGGACAAATAGACTCTGGGGAAAAAATTACAAGCCTAGAAATAGATTTACACAAATATAGAATGGATTTACACAAATACATGGCATTTGTTGCTGGCATTATAAACTAGTGGGGAAAAGACAGACTTCATTTTCAATATGGTGCTGGGCCAACTAACTACCCATATGGGAAAAAAAATAGAATTAGATCCCTACCTCACACCATACACAAAAATCAACCCCAGGTAGAGATACCTGCACACTATGGATTTAAAGAAAAAAACATGTTCCTTTTTTTTTTTTTTTTTTTTACAATCAATAGCACAAAACAGTTTAACTGAAAATTATATCCTTATTAAGCTCACTTTACTATGCCATGTCTGGGTTTTTTGTTTGTTTGTTTGTTTGTTTGTTTTTTTCAGCTTTCTAATAGCTCTGCTCATGTAATAGCCAAGGGTCCCTTTCAGAGCTGTATCTATAGCCAGAACTAGGACTGAATTTTCTTTGAGCACCCCCGGAATGAAACACCACTTGGCACTTGGCAGCTTCCAGGAGATTTAGAAACATTAGCTAATTAGAGTTTCTAGGACTCTGCTTTGCACTGGTACAGGCTCTTCTTCAGGCACACAGCTTTGCTGAGCCCCTGAGAAGCTGGCCCTTGGGCAGGAACCGGCCTTCCAATTCTGCATCCTATTTTAGCAGTGGAGTGTGCAAACAAGACAGGGACCTAAGACCTCCAAGACAAACACCACGGAATTAAGGGAACACATTTGGCTCTCCATCTCTCCCAGGTCCCACATATCTGGCTTGAGTGTCCCCATTTGGCTTCATGCCCACTAGGACGCTGATTACTCCATCAGCTCCCAAGACTATGAGCTCCCAAGGATAGCCATAGGTCTTTCCTGTGCCCTGAGAAGAACGGAGCACCCCTACCGGCACTCCACCTGCCCAAATAAAATTCCACAAACTGTACCCCTAAAACCTGATGAAGAGTATAGGTTGTTACTGCAGGTTTCTTAAGGGGCAGGGCACGGAGCACTTAACACCTTAACAATCCTTTTTGCTTCTTTCTTTCCCTGAAGTTCCCTTCATTAAAGCAACCACTCCAGTCTCTATTTTTAATTTCTCTCCCCTCAAACTGCTCGTCCATCTTCTCTCATTCATCACTCACTCTTATTTGCTGTCTTCCCCAGTGCCTTCTCTCTCTTCCTCCATTTCCACCCTCCTCCCTCTCTCATTGCTCCTTCTTCAAATCTGAGGTTCTCACATTTCATCTAGTCAGCAAAATAGGAAGCCAAACAAACAAACAAAAAAAAGAATTCTTTTGCTCCTTTGGAGAAACAGGGAGATATGAATGCTTACAATTTTCATTTTGTCCCTGTTCTATTGCTGCACTGTCATCATCACTGTCATAGTGGTGCCTACTATGCACCGAGGACCTCTCTAACATTCTCCCTAAATCTCACCTCTATCATCACTGTGCCCATTCTGCCAGTAAGGAAGCTGAGGATCAGAAGAACTGAATAGCTTGCCCTAGTTCACTCAATAGGACAATGGCTTGGAAGCAGAGTGGGAAAACTCACCCTTTGTAGCCCTGCTACTAATGACCCCAGCTTTAGGTTTTCCTGCTGCCGCTGTTCAGGGCAGGAGGGAAGGAAATGTAGGTACTTCTAGAAGATGCCATTCAGACAAATCATAGCCAACAGGGGTCTCTGTCGCCCCAGGAGCAGTCCCTAAGTTACCACTCTCTCAGTCTCCTTGGACCTTCTGATTTCTCAGTTCTTGAGTTCCACAAATCAAAAGATGATCCACTTGTCCCCACAAGACAGGAAAATAATGGTGATGCTGCCATTTATGGTCTGCTTTCCACAAGCTGGGCTCGCTCTGCCCATTATCTAATTTCCTCCTTGTAACAGCACTTGGAGGTAAGTATTGCCATTTCCTCCCCTTAATAGCTGAGGAAATAGGGGCTCAGAGATGGTAAGTGACTTGCCCAAGGTCATCCAGCCTATAAGCAACCGAGCTGGCGGTCAAATCCTGTTCTGTTTGATGTCAAGGTTGAAGTTCTTAACCTTGAACACCCTTCTGTTTCCTTCCCTTCTGTTTCTCAGCGGCCTCTAAATTTCTGTGGGGCTTTGAATTCACTTTGAATTTTTGTTTGTTTGTTTGAGAGAGAGAGAATGAGCGTGTGCAAATGGGGGGGAGTGGAAGAGGAGAGAAAGGGAGGGAGAGAATCCCAAGCATGCTCCAGGCTCAGCACAGAGCCCAACATGGGGCTTGATCCCACGACCCTGAGATCATGACCCAAGGTGAAATCAAGAGCCAGATGCTCAAGCAACTGAGCCACACAGGCACCTCCACTTTAAATTGTTGAATTTATTTCCCAGCTGGTGAGGGGCTCAGTCAGGGCTGAAATCCAAAGCCCTCTCTCCCTTGCACCTACAGTCTCCAGCTCTAAAGCTCAGGGGGCCCAAGATGAAGGCTCTAGAAGCTCTCCTTTGAAGGCTGGGTTCCCATCCCTTCAACCCCAGAAACCTCTGTGGACCCCTCAGTGTCTGGAGGAGCAAAGTCCCTTCCCCCTCCAACCCCTCCACATTCAAACACCATGACTCAAGACGCAAATCTAGCCCTCCTGCATGAGCTCTCCTGCTCCAAATCCTTGGGGTCCTTCAGGGTCTTTGGCAAATGTGCCAGGCATCAGGGACCCTGAGATGTCATCTCAGTTTCTGTCCGAGACCCTGCCTCTGAAAACAGCATAGGAGAGAGATTCTAAAATGATCCTCAATACCTCAGGCCAGGGTCTAAACTACCACCCATGTACCACATTCCCTTTTGTGCACATACACACACATATATATTTGCACATATGTGCACACATGTATACACGCTTGCTCTCACATTGTTTGCATACACTTCTCTGCACACCATGCATACACACACATACATGCACACATCCATTCGTGCACATTTAAACACAAGCCATAAACAGATTCTCTGGAACACATCTGTGTGCTCACACACAGGTTTACATAGCCCATGTGTGCACGCGGGTAAGCATACTGTGTAGATCCATGCGGTTGTGTGTGCCTGCTGTTACCTTCCAAGGTGGGGCAGCAAGGCCTCTGCTGGGGCCTCCTGGAGCCCGGCCTTTGGCAAAAGCCCCACCTGGTGGACACTTGGTGTATACACCAACCCCAACTCCAAGCCTGAGCGTCCCTGAGACCTGAGAGGCTCTGATTAGCAACCAGGCTGGCTGGCAATAAGAGAGTGAGTCCAAAGGTAGACTTTGGGGCACCCCCTACCCCTTTAGAGTTGCCTTCTCTCCCCCTATTCCCTTCCCTGGGCAACAATTTCCCTGGCCAAAGGCAGGGAAAAGAGCACTGGGTCCAGGGGAAGGAGCTTAAATCCCCTCTCTGCCACTTGCTGGCTTCTCTCCCAAGTCTCAGTATGCTCAGCTATAAAATGAGGGTAGAATCCTCAAACAGGTATTTGGAAGAAGCAAATGACATCATGGGCACAAAATCAACTGCTATATATCTTAGGGTCGGACAGCGTGGAATGAGCCTAAAGTCAGACTTGGGAGTAAATGGAGATGCAACTGGGATGCCTGGGGTGGCTGTCGATCAAGCATCTGACTTCCACTCAGGTCATGATGTCGTGGTTCGTGGGTTTGATCTCTAATAGCTCAGAGCCTGGAGCCTGCTTCGGATTCGGTCTCCCCCCCTCTCTGCCCCTCTTCCACTCACGTTCTCTCTCTCTCTCTCAAAAATGAGTTAAGTGTTAAAATAAATAAATAAATGGAGATGAAACTCACGGCTCTCCCTTTCCTAGATGTGTGCCCTTGGGCAAGTCACTCTCCTCCAAATGGCTTTCATTAACTGTAAAGTGGGGGCTTTCCAACAAGGTGATTGAAGAAGCAAACTGCATCGTGGAAGTGAAGTCCATTACTGTCTCCATTTCTCTCAGACCAAAGACAGGAATAGTGTAGGGGTGATAGAAGCAGGGCTGGAATCAGAGGGACCCCAGTTTAAATTCTGATTCAAATCCTGGTTCTGCCACTTTTGAGATGTGACCTTGAGCAAGTCACTCCCTTGTCCAACCTGTTTCCCTATCTATACAGTGGGGACCTCTTAGTGTTGGGGTGAGAATTAATGAGATAACACACGCAAAGAGCCTGGCATCAGTAAGTGCTCCACAAATGCCAACTGCCATTGTCAGCAGTGACTTTTGGGGGAAACAAGTGATATCTGGAGGGGTGGGTAACAGATGACTGTCAGGAGGTCCATATAATAGGTATATAATTATAACTAACTATAATTTAATCACTATGTGCCAGGTGCTATTCTAAGCCCTCTCTAGGAATTAACTCATTTAAGGTCACAACAACCCCATGAGGTAGACATTATTATTATTCCCATCTTACAGATGAGGACACTGAGGCACAGAGATGATGTAACTTGCCCAGGGTCACAGAGCTAAAGAGTGGGTTAAGATCCAGGCAGAGTCCTCTGGATACCTCCCATTCCCTAATTCTACAGAGCTGTCCCATCAGCTCTAACCTCCTGGCCTCTCCTTAGTCTGGAAATTTTCTCAGGTGCTGAAGTCTGGTTTTACAGGGCAAGTCCTCCCTAGCAAGTCCCCCACAGTCCCATTCTTCCTCCCAATCCTCAGGGAGGCAAATGGCCACATACAAAATGTGTATCCTGGAGGACTATGGAATTAAGATAATCTCAGGGAGGCAACAAATGCAATGCAAATAAAGCTAATTAAAGAGCATCTGCTAATCATGGGAGCCTGTGTCAGAAAACTTGCATCTGTTGAAGGTTGCTAAGAGGCATGAAGGTGGAGGGAACCTGGCTGGCGAGGCCTCACCCCACTGCTGAAGCATCACCACCGAGTGGAGGGACAGATGGTGGCTCAGACAAGAGACGAATGTAAAAGAGAGTTTAGGTACAGGAAATTGTGTGCTCCGTGTTTTATTTAAAAGTCAGTCACTGGGAAATGGCTGCCTGATGATACCGGTGACAAAGGAGTCACTTTTTGACGTGGCATTGCTTATGTCTGAGGCCTGAATCTGTGGCTGCCTGGCTGTGTGGCTTAGATCCAGGTGCTTAACCTCTCTGGAGTTTGAGTTTGGCCACATGATATGCTTTGGCCAACAGAATGAAGTGGAATTGTTGGTGTGCCAGTTCTGAACCTACATCTCAAGATATGTTGTGTTTCCACTTGCCCTCTTGCACCGTTGCTTTTCACTGTAGAAAGAACATGCCTGGGCTAGCCCACCGGCCCCAGGAGGAGGATACAAGACTCAAGGGTAGGGAGGAGCCTGACTTCCTGGATGACACATGGAGGAGAGCAGCTCTCACCCAAGAACATCTGACAAGGATTATCCCATGGCTACAAAACACACATCCCATATCGTGAGCCACTGGGGCCTAATTATCACTAGAGCAAGTGGACCTAGTGCTGTCCCACTGAAAGGCCAGACCCTGCACCCCTTCCTGAGCTAGTTCTGTGGTTTCACCAACTTCAATTTCTCCCCACAATCATCCAGCTTGGATGCCATGTGGCTGTTGCTCTCAGCATGACCTAAGACTGCAAGCTCCTGGAAATCTGATGAGTTCCCCCATTAGATCATCCAACTGCTCTGAAAGGACCCACCTTGGCCTATAAGTGAGGTTCTCTGGTGACCTCCTAAGTGTTCTTGGTGGTCTCCACCAGTGGTTCTGGGTTTTGGGACCCCAGCAGGCTTTGCACCCCAGCCAGCCAGTCATGATGCCATGTGGCTGGCCTTGGGCATGCCACCTAGCACCTCCATACCTCATTCTTCACACCTGTAAAAGGGGAGTGCTGCTCCCTTCTTGGCTCAAGAGTGGTGGCATGGAGATATGAACTGTGAAAAGTAGAAATCCTGTTGAAACAGGAGCTGTCACGTGATCCATCATTCAATGCTGACTCTTGAGGGGCATCACTGAGAGAACCTGAGAAGAATCCCATTTCCTTTGCCTCAGCCTCCCTTTAGCCTTCACCCTGTTTCTCTTTTTTAAGGTTTTGAATGTCAACTTCTTTGGCAAGTTGATGCTTCAAAAGAAACAAAGATTTAAATATCCTAAGATAGCCTTGCCTAAAGAGATTCCTTTCTAGCGTTCCATGTGACAGCCCCAGACAGGCATTTCATAGAAGAGGGCACTCAAACAGCCAATAAATACCTGAAAAGCTAAGCCTCGAGAGTAGTTAGGAAAAATTCAAATTAATACCAAAATGTGATACCATCATGCACTCATCAGATTGGCCAAAATTTTGAAGCCAGATAATACTAACAGTTATTAAAAATGCAGAGCAACTGGAATCCTCATGCACTGCTGGTGTAATCGGTACAACTAGCTTAGAAAACAACTGCGCATAATCTAGCAAAGTGGAAGACATGCATGGCGCATGCCACATGCCCCACCAATCTATTCCTAGGGATATATTCACCAGGAACTCTTGTCCGGGTGCGTCCAGCAGGATATAAATGATTTGTATCTTTCTATAAGATTGTTTACAGAAGAGTGCTCATAACAGTAAAAGAACAAAACAAACAAAAACAAAGGGAAAAGGTAACAATCCAAATGCCCATCAATAGTAGACTGGATAAAATAAACTGTACTGTATTCACACAATGGAAATCTATAAATGGGGGAAATAATGATTCAGAACCACACTATTCAACATGGGCGATTCTCATAGTAACACTTCTTAAAGAAAACAAGTTGCAGAATACAAATAGTACAATACTATTTATGTAAAATTTAAATGCAGGCAACACTACACTGTATATTGTTTAAGGACTCATTGTTTGGTCTTACGACAAAAGCCAGTGCTAAACCTGCTGTGTGCCACTTAGCATGTGGCCCTGGGAACATTTCATTTTTCTGAGCCTCGGTTTCCTTTCAGGGCTACTGTGAGGGTGTAAAGTCACGTAGTGAATATACCTGTTGCACAGTGAGTACCCAGTAATTGTTGAAGATGACGGTTTGATTATTTGGGTAAGTTCCAATTTCCAAATGTCAGTTTTCTTAAAGCAAGGTGCCTTGGGGTCCCCCAAAATAAGAGTGTTGAGGAGGGCAAGAAAGAAGCTATTGTACTTGAGTGCTCATTTTTGTAGTTAACACACATGCAAGTGGGAGTATCCATGCTGAAAAGAGATGCAGTCCCTGCTCACAGCATGTTCTAGACTAAGGCCTTTGATGTCCTGTACAATCTCTCTTCTCCCCTCTTCTTCCACAATAAACTGGGATGGTCAAATCCACCAAAAACTATTTGTTTTTTCTTGATGGCAGGAAGGTATTGAACCCTTTCTAACGTAGCAAAGAATGAAAGAAACATAAGGCAGTTACATTTACTTATTAAAACGGTCTAAACATGCATACCCTTCCACACAATTCTCCTTTGCTACTGTTACCAGTCAGGGCTCTCCAGAGACTGAACCAGTAGGAGACATACATACTAAGAGATTCATTGCAAAGAATTGGCTTATACAGTTGTGGGGCTGAGTAGTCAAGTCTGAAATTCTTAGGATTTCCATCAGGAAGAACAGATTGAAAGTCCAGGGGGAAGCTACTGTCCACAGGAGGAATTTTCTTTTCTTCAGGTAAGTCTCAGCCCTGCTCTTCAGCCTTTCAGCTGACTGAATCTGACCCTCCCAGATGATACAGAATAATCTCTCTTAGTCAATTGACTATAAACTTCAATCACATCCACAAAACACCCTTACAGCAATATCCAGATTAATGTGTGGATAATTGGGCACTCTCATTTAGCCAAGCTGACACGTCAAACTGACCATCACACATGTCCCCTGTAAGCTCTTCGCAGCACCCTCCAGGTTGGCGCAGCTTATGGATCAGCACATGTCACTGTGTCAAGGCTTTTTCAGTTAACCTGCCTCTCGTCTGATTTTGTCTGGGTGTCAGCTTGAATTTGCTCTTTTTACTCTGTCCACAAGTCTGACATCATGGCCTCTCGTAGCTCTGGATGCACATCCTTACAGGGTCAATGGCTAAAAGCGAAAGGGAAGGGGCTGATCAGCCAAGCCTGGGCCACGGAGGATAGGGTCTGTCATCCAAGGGTAGCAAGTGGGTAGCACACGCATGGACACCATGGGGTGGTTATGAGCTGGGCCCAAGTTACATAGCTCTGGACATCCCAAAGTGTGTCTATGACCTTCCAGATATTTCTAGATCATTCACAGAACATTCTATAACCTCAAGTCCCATGGGGAGGAAGATGGCTATCTTTCAAATGTCTCTCAGTCTTTCCTATCACTCTAAAGGCCAAGACTCAGTGAGGTGCTAGCACATCTATAACACCTCTGTCTCTGGGAAAAAAATCGCCCTTTTACTTGTTTATTTTTTGAAACAAATTTTTAAGATTTATTTATTTAATTTGAGAGAGAGAGAAAGAGCACATGCATGAGCTGCGGAGGGGTAGAGAGAGAGGGAGAGAGAATCCCAAGCAGTCTGTCAAACACACAAACCACAAGATCATGACCTGAGCCAAAATCAAAAGTCAGAGGCTTAACCAACTAAGCCACCCAGGCGTCCCCCAAAATCTCCCTTTAAAATAGACAACAGGTCTCAGGCTCAGTTCCTCTGGCTGAGTGCATTCATGGTTTTAAATGCATGCATTTATATGTAGCCCTTTTCTATTTATGGCAAGAGATGCCAAATTTCCATTTAGAATGGTGATAGAAAGTTCCCTTTTACAAAGACATTTAATTAAGTAAAAAGTGAGCTAGGTTAGAGAAAAATACTAAGTAAACAGTAATATATGGTACATAGATACAGAAAAAATTGTGCATGTGGCTGTGAAAGATTAGAGTTGTGTTAGGTGATGGCCTTGGCTTTGACACTAGATGTCCCAAGTTTAAATCCAAGCCACACTATGTAAACTTAGGCAAGATACTGAACTTACCTGAGTCTCACTTCCTCATCTGTATGAGGAAGGAATGATGATACTCATCATCAAACTTTATAATCCACTTTATCCAAATCCTTTGGGACCAGATGTATTTTGGAATTCAGAATCACTCAGATTTTCAGAATACCATACATTGTATATTATATTCAGGGTTAGGCAGCATTGTGTGGCCCAGCACATTAATATTCCTGCAGCAAAATGTCTGACTATTCACATTAAGTGGGGTGGGTTTTTTAAGTCTACACATTGCACCAGTCCCGGGCGGATTTTGTGGTCAAATGTTTGCGCAAACATGAAAATAAAAACTTTCATATTCCAGAGTCTTGGGGATTTAAGGATTGTACATAATGGGCTATGAGCCCGGACAGGGAGTGGACAGGACTAGTGAAACCTAAGGTGCCTTAGTCAAGCCCATGCAGTGAGGTGGCAAAAAGATTGGGAAGCAGCCAGAGAGGCTAGGAGGGAGCATTTAGGAAGAGAAGAGAGGCAATCAGCAAAATGTGCACCAATCTCACGAGAGATTATAAAGAAAAGATTACACAAGCTCCCCAAGATTTCTTTGATTTCTTCTCCCCTATGACCCAACACCCTCCCTTCCTCCTCCTCGTCCTCCTCTTTCTCTTGCTGGTGCTGCTCCTCCCATTGCCCTTCTTGGTGTCTGGCCTTAGGGTAGACATGTGACTAAGTTCTAGCCCATGAGATGTGAGGGGAGATCTACTGAAGTGCTTACAAGAAAGGTTTCTGTGGACAATTCTGTGCCTAGATGTGATGCCTGGCATAGGGGCAGCCATACTGAGGCCATGAGGGGAAGCAGGCTGAGGGTAAAGACCACACAGAGGATGCCAGGGTAGAGAGCTGATGTCATGTAGCCACTGATCACACCAAACTTGGACTCACCTACCTCTGTACTTCTTGTAAAAGATAAAGAAAACCTATTATAACTTTAGCCAGTTAGAGTTGGAATTATCTGTTACTTACAGTGGAAGGATATTATTTTTGTTATTAAGAGAAAGTATAAATATGGAAGATGAGAAAATATGGGGAGTCTCAAGTTATAAGATTGCATATAAGCAAAGCCAGATTTTAAAGAATTTAATACCAGATAGATAGCACAATGGGCAGGCAGGCAGAGGGGTAGTGAGAAAGCTGGTGCGGGCCAAACTGCCTAAGGATGGTTTCATGAAGGAGGTTGGAAAACTTCCTCAAACTTCACTAAAAATTTCTTGGTTCCACTTCTGTATTTTCCGTGGAGGGCAAATGATTCAGCTCAAACCTAGGAGCCCCCAATTTCCTTCCCAGAATCATAGATATTTCCTCAACCAGGAAAGAAAGCTGGCTGGGCAGGTTGGGAAGATTCTGGGTAGACGCACAGCCTTAGCAGTGTTCTGGGCTTGTCTGGCCTTCAACGTGTGATTTTGAGAGTTGGAAACGAGAAGATTAAAACTCAGAATGGCACGCGGGTGTGAAGCCGACTGCCTTGCCAGCTATTTGCCTGTATTTAAAACACATATGGGTGATATTTTTAAATATCTTTGCTGTGTGATTGAAAAACATTGCAGTTGCTACTTCGTGGACGTGGGTTTTTATGCAAACCCAGGGATGGAATGATGAGTGTATGTTGTACCTACGTGGGCTTTGCTGGAGAGAATGTAAGGACAGAATGGCACAGCCTGCATAAATGTCGGGCTGAGAATTGGGGCTGGGCCATTCAACATTTAACTTGGGTGTAGGGGCTGCTGGCAAAGCTCCTTGGTTCTCTTTGAGATCCATCCCTCCCCACTCTCCCTCCAAGGGGTTTGGGTGGGAATACTCACCCCAGCTCTAGGAGTAGACATATAACCCAGGGCTGGCCAACTGAGCACTCTAGACCCTTGGCCCAAGTGACTGGCTGAGGGGCAAGCTCACGTCCAAAGGCAAGCCAATGAGACTCAATCATGCAATAGTTTTAGGAACTATTGGGAAATAAGCACTTCTCTCCTGCTCGCATTGCTAATCTGAGAGCAGGTATACCTGGAACTTCCCAAGGCCATCTTTGTCACCACTTGAAGAAAGCCTGCTGGGAATAAAACCAAGGCAGTGGAAAAGAGAGCCTGAGAGATGGAGAGAGTCCTGGATCCAGCCATGCCTGAAATCTATCCCTGGAACCTTTATTTTCCACTTAAAAAAAAAAAAATTGTAGTGGTTGCCAGAGGGAAAGGGAAGAGGGAGTAGGAGAAAAAGGTGAAGAGGATTAAGAGTTACAAACTTCTAGTTATAAAATAAATAAGTCATGGGATGGGAAGTACGGCATAGGCAATACATAGGCCATAATATCATAATAACTCAGTGTGGTGAGAGATGGTAACTACACTTATCATGGTGAGAATTTTGTAATGTATATACTTGTGAAGTCACTATGCTGCACACCTGAAACTAATATAATATTAGGTCCACTACAGAAAAAAAAATTGTGGTAAAATATATCTACCGTAAAATGCCATTTTAACGATGTATAAGCATAAAATTCACTGGCATTCATTACATTGACAATGTTATGCAACCATCTCACCACTATTTCCAAAAGCTGTCATCACCCCAAACAGAAACTCTGTACCCATTAAGGAGTAACTCCCCATCCTACCCTAGGACTCTCAATTTAATGTTTTTATTTTTATTTTTTTTTTTACGTTTATTTTTTTGATAAACCGAGAGAGGCAGAGCACACGTGGGGGAGCGCAGAGAGAGAAGGAGACACAGAATCGGAAGGGAGCTCCAGGCTCTGAGCTGTCAGCACAGAGCCCGACGCGGCGCTCGAACCCACAGACCGTCAGATCATGACCTGAGCCGAAGTCAGACGCTCAACCGACTGAGGCCCCCAGGCGCCCCTCAGTGTAATGTTTTTAAAGTATAATATACACACAGTGAAATTCTCCCTTTTTACGGTGGTTCTGTGAGTTCTCACAAACACACACAGTCGTTTCACCGGCCCCACAATCAAGATCCAGAACAGTTCTAACCCCAGCCCCCAAAGTCCACGTTCTCCCTACAGGCGGCTCCCTGCTCTCCTCCCCAACCTCCTGGAAACCACGGATCGGTTTTCTGTGTGTGAAGTTCTGTCTTTTCCAGAATGGCGTATAAGTGAAATCGCACAGTATGTGGCCTCGTGACTCTGACTCCCTTCGCTCGGCATAACGCATCTGAAGTTAGCCCGTCATGGGCATATCCATAATTCACGCCTTTATACCGTACGACTCTACCTCAGTTTACGCTTTCACCACATGAGGGGCATTTGTCTACTCCCGTACTCTGAATCGACCTGAGTCTATACATTCCTTTTCCTTAAGCTGTCGGAGTCGGGTTTCCGTCACCTGCAACCAAAATAATCTTGCCCATATATCGGGAGAAAGTCACTTCCTTTCTCGAAAATTACCTCTTTCGTCTATAAAATGGGAGTGTATTGCTCACAACGGTTTTGAGTATAACGGAAATCTTGACACAAAATTGACAGAAAGACGAGAATTTTCTCACACACCGGGGAGTCCTGAGGTGGAGCACATCACGAGGCGGCTGATTTGGCGGCTCAACACCGGAGGCTGGTACTTTCCACCTCTTTAATCTGCGGCGCCTCGGGGTCTCCTCCTCAGGGCGAAGCAAGATGGCGGCGGCAGTTCCACCACGTCGACGTCGACGTCGACGGGAAGTTTTCTTCGAGGGCTCAAGAGACTTTGCCCAGAAGCCACGCCCAGCAAGTTTCTCCTCGTATCTCATTGGCCCGAATTGAGTCTCGTGCCCGCTCCCGACAGAGTAGCAGAGGAGGGGGGCGGGGCACCCACAGTGCCTATCACCCACGAGAACAGCAGCTCGGCTCCCTCGTGGGGGTGTTATGAGGGTCAATGGAGGTGTCAGCTCCTGGTACCTGCGAGGATTCAGACACGTTGCAATTCTCTTCGACATTGCGAGGGAATGTGGCGCGGGCAGATCTTCCCAACCCTGAGACAGTCAGGTGACATCGGCACAGGTGGGAAATACTGAAATAGTTCTGGCCAATGCATTTGAGTTAATCACATGCTTCCGGTGACAATGGACAGAAACAGAAATTGGCCTAAGCCAAAAATAATTTATTAGCTTATTTAACTGGAAAGTTTAACTGGTGTGATGGGCCCAGGCATAGCCTGGAGGTTGAATTTCAGACACTCCTCCTTCTCTGGGATTTCTCCTCCTGATTTCTTCTGTGTTGGCTTCATCCTCAGACAGACATATTCCCTCCGGTGGCAAAGATGGCTGCCATTAGCCCAAGCTTCCGTCCTCCCAGCTTCTTGTCCCCGGGGAAAAGAGAAAACCTAGGGAAGATTCTCATTAGTCTAGGTGAGACCACATGCCTGTGCCTGAGCCAATCACCTTGACTCTGCTAGACGCGGCCCAGATGGCCCGCCCAGTTCCCTAGCTGGGGTAGAGTGGAGGCCAAGGGCATAAACTGGCCAAAAGAAAACCCCGAGGCTGCTTTCACAAGAAAGGGGAATGGCATTGGGGCAAAAGTAACACTGTTTCCTACAGTCTTAATTTTACTGGGAGAGAAACTTACACCCAGAAAGGGTAAGACACTAGATGTCATAGCAGTGGATCCAAGTCATGAACTCCAGCCCCTGAATGCCTAGCCATTACACCAACCCTCACTGGGTGCCAGGAGGATGGGTGGGTCTGTGATTCCCTAATAATGCCCACGCCAAACTCTTTCACTCCCTAACCTCCCTCTCCAAATGAGGCTCACCCACATTTCTCACCTTGAGGTTTGGTCTACTTTGCAGCTGAAGTACAGAATGTTAGGGGATTGCTATGGACTGAACTGTGCTTCCCTCCCATTTATTTTTGAAGCCTTAACCCTAATACAGTGTCTTTGGGAGATAATTAGGTTTAAAGGAGATCATGAGGGTAGGGCGACCAAGATGGGATTAATGCCTTCATAAGAATAGACAACCAGAGCTGGCTTTCTCTCTCTCTTTCCCTCTCTGCCATGTGAGGACACAGCAAGAAGGAAGCTGTCTTTAAACCAGGAAGAGGGCTTTCACCAGACCTGACCATGCTGGCACCCCGATCTCAGACATCCAGCTTCTGGAACTGTGAGAAAATAGATGCCTGGTTTTAAATGTATGGTATTTTATTATGGCAGCCCAAGCTGACTAATACAGGGATGGATTTAGAGCAACAAACATTGATTGGGCACCTGCTGAGCGCCAGGTCCTGTGCAGGATACTAAGGTTCATTAGCTGGGTCTTAGCCCACAAAGAGTTTGGAATCTAAAAGCAATGTTAAAATATTAATAATGGATCCCTTCTATCTTCTCTGTAAACTTTGAGCTCCCTTTTACTTAAGAAAAGAAATTTCCAACTCAACCAATAACCTCCTTGCTCTTTCTTCCTCTCTCCATCTGTCTCTAGAAACAGAATAGCACGTAGACCACAGAACTTTGCATCCATCTCTCCATGCTTATTTCCGTGCATGCCAAGAGGAAAAAAAAATGACAGCTATAAAGAGATGGCAGATGCTCTTAAGTGCCCTGTGTTCAGAGTTTTCCATGTATAACCTCATTTAATCTTCCAACTACTTCACGAGGCAGCCGTTATTAGTCCCATTTTCCAAATGATGATGCTGAGAGGCTCAGAGTGACAAAGGGACCTGCCCAAGATCACACAGCTGGGAAGTGGAGATGGGATTTGTACCCAGGTCCCTCTGATTTTAATGTCCAAGTTCTTAACCCCCATTGAATCTCCTTGGCTAATCAGTGCTATACATGGATTCACAAAAGAGATACTCATCCAAAGCTGATGAGTATCATCCATTAGGATGACCTAGATTTCTCCATGATAAGGACAGCCGCCACTGAGGAAGCTGGCTGTGATATGAATGGATGCATTAAGAATTTTTATTGACTCTCAAAGAGTTAGCAATGATATCACTTCTGCTATTTACATGAGCCTGCAGTTATTGAGCCTTTACTCTGTGCCAGTCATTCCACATGTTTTAACTCTCTTCCCCTCACAAGCCCTTGAGTTAAGTCCTAGCATCACCCCATATTCCAGATGATAAAACTAAGGCTTACTGGGACTAAAGCAATGGGTGAGTGAATGAAATGAGGGAATCTCACAACCATAAGTGTTTGAGGGAGGAGTAAATTTTCCAAAGCCCTCGAAGTGCTAGAATCTTCCAAGTCTGTATTCAAAGAGAAGGGGGCAAGATGGAAATTGAGAACAAAATTCTCCCCTCATAGAAGGAAGATGCTGTTTGGCAACTAAGAGTTCTAGGAAATGTCATGAGGTCTTCCCTTCCCCCACCCCAGACCCTCATGGTCTGTGGTTGGATGTGGAAATCCTGGAAGTTTCCCTGAATTGAGAACTGATAGAGGTGGGAGAGAGCAGGCTTTTAAGGGACTCTCACAGGAAATGGAACAATAGCAGTGCTGTGCCTTGTGAGAGCTGCAAATGGGGTCCTCAGCAAGAGGGAATACAGAGATGCATATGCTCAAGATGTTCTGCCATCTAAATGTGCATAATGAAAAAAAAAAAACAAAAAACCTTGTATAAAATGTAATAAAATAGGTCTGTGAAATCAGCCTTAAAAAATCATGTGCATCTGGGTTTTGTCCTGAAGGGCAAAAACACAAATTCCATGACCAGTTTGGTGCAGTTGGATGAGGGGAGTGGTTAAGCATTTATTATTTGATTTTGTGGGTTTTTTAACAAAGAAATTACATATTCGTTATTAAAAATTCAAGCAATACATAAGTAATGGTGTATCAGTTAGGAAGGCTACTTGTGCAAGTAACAGTAAACCCAGTAAACTGGGCTTAAAAGACAAGAGTGTATTGTTAATTAGCAGGAAGCCTGAAGGTAGGAGGTTCTGGGCTTGGTTTAGGGACTCAACAATATCAACAAGAACCCAGATACCTTTGTTCTTTCTGCCCTGCTCTACTCATTGTGTTTGTGATATCTCCCTTCGTGGTTACAAGATGGCTGCCACAGCTCCAGACATCAGGTTCTCATGTCACGGTCCCAAGCAGGAAGGAAAAGGGTATGATGGGGCAAAAGAGAACCTTGTCTTCTTTTATTAAATTTTCTTTTCTTTCCCAGAAACTGTTCCCTTCATCTACAAAGGTGGGTGGACTTCTGTTCAAACCCTAGCTCTCCCACTTAATCTCTCTGAGCTTCAATTTCCCCATCCTGGAAATAGGAATAATAGTAGTGTTTTCCTCATAGGGTGTTGTAAGAATTATATGAGCAAGCACATCATGTATAATAAACACTCAGTAGGTATGTGGGTATCTTCTTTTTGTCTGTCCAGATTCATCCTTTTTTACCTTTCTCCTGTTTATTCTGTGCTGCCCCAGGACCACAACAACGGGCTTCCTTATCCTCTGGCTTCTGGTTGATTTGGCCAATGGAGAGTGTCAACAGGAGATGAGGAGGGAGTAGAGAAAGGTCAGGTATCTATTTTTCTAGCTCCCTCTCTGTGGGATGCCAAGGGGCTGAGTTTCTCTACTGAGAGCCACCGCTCCTCTCTCCCTCTGCTAGCTGCTCCCTCCAGGTTCCAGTAATGCCCAGATGGTAACAGCTCCCAAGGTTACTAGTCCCAGGGGCTGCACTGTTGCTTTTCTTAAACCTGTTCTCACCTTAATAAATAATTTCTTTATTAAACTCCTCTCAAAATACCAGTTTGATTGTATTATCTTTTCCTGCTGGCACCCTGATGGATTCAAAACATTTGCTTTTTTTCCAAAGTAAATTGTTTGCAAACTTCAGTATTTTATTAGTAGTGACAAGTGACTTGTGTCACCCCTCATGATTAAGAATCACCAGTCCACTTGGTCAAAAAGTCAGTCAAGTGGGATGTTCAGTTGAGTTGGCTGTTAGAATCATGAATTAATTCTAAATCCTTGGGCCTCTGGCCATATCCTGAGGCACAATATCTTTTAAGTGATAATGATTTTGAAAAAAAAAGAAAGAAAAGACACAATTTCACATTCACATGCCCTGAACTCATAGCTGCGTATTCTTGACATCCTTCAGTTAAATGGAAGACACCAGGGTTTGAAACTGTATTGATTTCAGTGGGCATATATTATTTTACTGTAAGTACCAATGTCTGTTGTACTTAATATACAATGGATTAATTTAAAATGCATTAGTTTAATAAAAATGCATAAAATAGAATAGAATTGCATTAGCTTCAATAAAAAATTCAATTTCATAAATATTATCTCGTGTTAAAATGCATTGATTTCCAGGAAAATATATTGGTCAAAGGTAATTTACATTGGTTTGAATGGAAATGCACCAGTCTGCATACATATGTATTAGTTTAGTCAAACGTATCCAATTGTGTAAAATATCGGTTAGGCTGAAATGGATTCTGACCCTGTTGTTGTCGTTGTTGTTGTTTTATTCTTTTTCTCTGAATAAATATCTCCCAGGCTGGCTTTAGTGTGGCCCAGTTCACTTGAAGGAATGCGGGTGGCTGAGCCTGAGGAACATTCTGGTAACCCATGGGTTTGTGAATGGATGTGTCAACTTCAGCAGCAGTTAAAACTCCCTTAGTGGCATGTAAGGGACACTCATCTTCCCCACTGAGGCTGAGTGTGGGATATGAGCTGGAGATCCAAGCAAAGGGCCCAGAAGTAATATGTCCTGTCCTTGTAAGGACTGATTGGAGCCATCCCTAGATCAGGACAATGTTGTAGGCCTTGACTACAGCAAGAGGAACTGGAAAGGAGCCTGTGATCTGGGAGCAAATGGAGACCAGAACCAGAAGGTGAGCTAGAGACCCAGAGTTCAGGATCAACAGGACAGGATCATAGGTAGGGTTCTGGGGTCTACCAGGCCTGGGTTCAAACCCTGAGCCTGATACTTCCTCTGTGTCCTTGGCCAAGTCATTTAACTTCTCTGAGTCTCCATTTCTCCCAGGTATTGTACTGTCCATGTACTGATTTATTTAATCACCACCACACCCCCATGGTACAAGTAAGTGACTTGTTCCAGAGCACACAACTAGCAAGTATCAGAGATTTAAATCCAGAGTCTCCATTCTCAGCCACTAGACTACCTCCAATAATTGTTTTGTGACTTCCAAAGCAGTCATATCATGGCAATTAAGGAAGGTACCCCAACCCCTGCTCTGTGTTTTCCTAAGAGCCTCCTTTTCTTGGATAAGGACTTGGATGAGTGACTTTGCCTCTTTGAGCCTCGGTTCCTTCATCTGTAAAATGGGTAAAATGAACAGCATCCATCTCCTAGGGCTCTCAGCATACTAGGGACATGGTAAAGGCTCAACAAACATTCTACTCCTGAAATCATTATTGCATTATATGCTAACTTGGATGTAAATTTTTAAAAAAATTAAAAAAAAAATAGAAGACTCAACAAACAGTAGACCCTCACTCCAACAAAAAGCATTCAACGTATTTTTGTGGCTGCCGGACTCTTCAGAATCTTTACTATGCTGATGTGGCCCCTGAATCTCTCAGAGGGGAAGGAGTAGGCAGAATCTAGGAGGAGGCTGAGCTGTGAAGGTCAGAACTACAAGAGGGAAAAGAGAATTAGAGATGGAGAAATTGTACCAGCTGAATAGTGTTTCCCAAAGTGTGAGACCCCCTCATCCCTTGTGATGTGTGAGCTGCTTTTGTTCTCCTCAAGTAGACATTTTTCACAACTTTTTACTTGAAAAAAAAAAAATTGTAACAGAAGAGTTGCAAGAAGGGTGCAATGAAATCTCTGAACTTCTCCAGATTTGCCAAATGCTGACATTTTGCCACATTTGCTTTATTTCTGTGTGTGTGTGTGTGTGTGTGTGTGTGTGTGTGTACACTTTCCCCAATGAACCATTTATGTGTTAATGCAGTCACTACCACAATCCTTTACGCACACAGTCCGGTATGTATCTCCTAAGAACCAGGTCATCCTCTTATGTAATTACCATACAATTATCACATTCGAGAAACTTAACATTAATGAAGTTCTAGAATCTGAATTTCAGGTTCCATGTTCCAATTTCACCAGTTGTCCTAAAATTGACAATTGGTGGTGCAATCTCTGACCTCTTGGAATGGGGGCATGTCTGCCAGGTTTCTGCACTATAATTTTTTCCCTTTGTAATTAGCAAGAAACCTGTGGGGGAGATACTATGGATAAGACTGTGCCAAGTTAAACATTAAAACATTTAAAAACTGAATATTTACGTATTTATTTTCATGTTATATTCTGTTCCTGCAAAGGAAAATTGCTATTTCATTTACAGTAGCAATGCGGTTTCCTTCTCCAAAATACATACTAAAAATGAAAAAAAAAGGGGCTCAGTCGGTTAAGCATCCGACCCTTGATTTGATTTCATGTTTTGTGAGATCAAACCCTGCGCTGGACTCTGCACTGACAGCATAGAGCTTGCTTGTGATTCTCTCTCCCCTCACTCTCTGCCCCTCCCCCACTTGCGTGATCTCTCTCGAAATAAATAAATAAACTTAAAAAAGAGGAATCTCAAAAAAAAGTGAAAAAAAAGGAAAGTGAGTCAATTTGAAAAAAGTGTAAAATAAGTGACAACAGAGGTGGTTCATGGATGTGGCAAAATACATTGACATGTGGTGCTCAAATGGCTGTTGTAGGGACACAGCACAAGTGTGGAAACTGCCACTGTAAAGAGATGGAGCTAAGCTGCAGGGGTGGAGGGGGCTCATTCCTGGGGTGTTCAGAGCCTTAGGGTGTATTCTGTGGTGTCTGGTGTTCCCCCAGGCCCACAGACCCCGTGCCTGGCCTCTGTTTGGCCCTGCAGCCTGGGGACGTGGCCTTGAGCACAGTTACTTCAGACCCCCCCGCTGGCACTGCTAGGGAAGCCACCAGCTGATCTGGAAGGTTCCAGAAATTCAGTGTGAATCCTGGTTCATGGAAACCCACCCAGCAGTCCATATAGACTGGGGTCCTGCAAAAAGAGTCCCTCCTGACCCCCCCTAGAATCGATGTGTGGGCAACACAGAAGGCAGACCGGGTGTTGCTCTTCCGGACACAGACTGGATGGTGGAGTCTGGCAAAGAAGGATGAAAGCATGAAAAGGCAGGGCCACCAAGGAGGTGGCTGGTGGCCGGTGAGGGTGTAGGGGGCTGGGGAGTGGTGCTTTTGACGGAAAGTCCTGCAGACTGAGAGGAATAATTGAATGCAATTTAGCACCTGTTCTTTGGTCTTGGGTCTAAAAAGTGGCCCCTTGAACCCTTGAACTCAACAGAGACTGTCCTTTCAGGGCCCAGCCTTGACTATGGCTTGGGACTGGTGCCAGAAGTTGCCCACTGGAGGCCCCTGTCATGATGCAATCTATTGCTAGAATCCAGGTGGGTCTGTGCAAAAGCCAAAATTGAGTTAATTCTCGGATTTTGGCAAAATCAAGAGTAAACAGATTCACCCTTTGAGTCCCGAGAGGGCAGTTGGTAAGGCACAGGCTTCACCTTCAAACCCTGGCTCAATGCCAGCCGTGAAGCTCAGACATATTCACCCCCTCTGGAGACTCAGCCTTCTCTTCTGTAAAAGGGGATGATAATATTGCCAATACCCCGGGTTGTTGTGAGGGTCACATGAGGGAAATGAATAAAGAACTTGATACAGCGCCAGCCATGTTATAAGTGGTCATTAGATTTGTAGCTATTATTATTGTTGCTGTTAATCAAACCAGTTACTCGAAGAGCCCGAAGAGAAGCCATTCAGGTGAATAGGAGCTCCTTGAAAGTAGGAATGATTTTGTATTCATCTTTGTACCCTCAGCACCTACCAGGGCCTGGCCTAGAGGAGGTGCATAGTATTGATTGTTAGCAAGAATAATCATAATTGTTCATATTTTTGGAGCACCTACTATGTTTCAAGCCCTGGATAAGGCTTCCACGTGTATTATTGCATCTAAACCTGAGAGTCACCCTAGGCCCTCACACACTGCTGGTGAGAAATGTGAAATGGTGCAGCTGCTGTGGAAAACAGTTTGGCAGTTCTCAAGGTTCAACGTGAGGTTACTATATGATGAGCAACTCCATTCCTAGGTAGCTACCCCAAAGAACTGGAAAACAGATATTCAAACAAATACGTGTATATGAATGTTCATAGCAGCACTATTCACAGTAGCCAAAATGTGGGAACAGCCCAAATGTCCATCAGTTGATTAATGAGTAAACAAAATGTGGTCTATTTAGATAATGGACTAATATTCAGCCATAAAAAAGAGCGAAGCACTGATTCACGCTACAGCATGGGTCATCCTTGAAAAGATGATGCTAAGTAAAAGAAGCCAGACACAAAAGATCACATATTGTGGTTCTGTTTATATGAAATGTCCAGAATAGGCAAATCCATAGAAACAGCAAGTATATTAGTGTTGTCAGGGGCTGGAGGGAGGGGGGAGGGAGAGTGACTGCTTAATCGGTACAGAGTTTCTTTTGGGAGTGATGGAAATGGTGAAAATGTGTTAAAATTGTAAATTTCATGTATCTTGTAACCACAGTAAAAACAAAAAATTTTGGAGACTTTTGCACACATACCACACACACAATTATTTTTTTAATGTTTATTTTTGAGAGAGAGAATGCATGCGTACGCACAGGTGGGAAGTGGCAGAGAGAAAGGGAGACAGAAGATCCCAAGTGGGCCCTGTGGTGACAGCAGAGAGCCTGACGGAGGGCTCGAACTCACAAACCGTGAGATCACGACCTCAGCCGAAGTTGGACACTCAACTGGCTGAGCCACCCAGGTGTCCCAAAGCAATTAACCACTTAAAAGTAAATATCAGTCTCATTTAGTAGATTTACAATGTGTATGACGACTTCTATCCAGTTCCAGAACATTTCATCACCTAAAATGGAAACCCTATACCCATTAGCAGTCACTCCCCATTTCCTCCTCTGCCCAGTCCCTGGCATTCACCGATCTGATTTCTGGCTCTTTGAATTTATCTATTCTGGATATCTCACATATAGGAAATCATACACTATGTGGCCTTTTGTGTCTGGTCTCTGTCACTCAACATAATGTCAAGGTTCATTCAGGGTGTAGCATCTATCGTTCCTTCTTACAGCTCAATCACATTCCATTGTGTGGACAGACTACAATTGGTTTCTGCACTCATGTGTTGATGGGCATTTGGGTAATTTCCACTTTTCAGCTAGTGTTCATAGTGTGCAAATATTTGTTTGAGTCCCTGTTTTTCAATCCTCTTGAGTGTATGTGGCACTAGTGGGTTTTAAGCCGAGCTGAGGGGCGGCTACCAGGGGAGAATGGACTCTGTGCAGAGAGGGTAGGGGAAGAGGCATCACAGCAGGACACCTGAGGGGGGCTGCTGCAGCCATCAAAGTGAGGGATCCCACTGGCGTGGACTGTGACAACATCAGCAAAATGGAAAGCAGGGGATGGACAGGGACATGTTTTGGAAGCGGGTGGGGGAACAAGGTGAAGGGGCTTTCTTCTCCCAGGCCTGCTAGCTGTGGCCAGCAGATGTGGGGCCCTGAAACTGACTGAAGCCCCAGAGGCTTTGCTGACTGCTGCAGCCGCCCCTTGCCTGCATGGAACTGTGTTCAGTGTGGACCACCCACCTGGAAATCAGCCTGGAATTAACTGACAGGGGGCTGGAGACCAAAGGAGTGTGCACCAGCAAACAGATGATTTGCAGTGGCTGTAGGGATGGAACTGCATTTAGGGGCAGAGAACAGAGCACATGGCTGGTAGCGTCAGCCGGGCAGGGGGGTGAGGGGGGGCGGTGAGAGGAGAGGAGGAACAGAGGGGCTCTGGACCTAGCTGGGCCCAGCGAGGCTGTTTGTGAAAATGGCGGGCTGGGGCCTATGGCTTGCTCAGGTCTGGAGGCTGCTGGTCTGAGGAATAGCCCATCTGCCCCTGAGTCTTGCTGTACCCAGGGCACTGCAGCTAACAAGGGCAAATTAATTAGCCTCTCAGCCTCAGTTTCCTCGTCTCTAAAGTGGGACTGACAACCCAGCAGCTATTTCATAAGGCTGTGGTGAGAACAGAACGAGGAGTGTGTGAGCCACCTGTGCATTCCAGCACAATCATTTATCAATGTCTTTATGGCTTGTGTGTGCCTGGATCATGAATTGGCCATACAGAGCTGGAGTCAAATCCCAGCTTGGACACTTGCTACTTATGCAGCCCAGGCAAGTCTCATTGTCCCTCTGACCCTTAGTTTCCTCATCTGTAAAATGCAGAAAGTATTCTGATCTGCCCCATGGGATTGTGTGGGGGCTAAGGGAGGAGATGATGCATGGGAAGCGCTCAGGCCAGCTCCCAGCACGAGGTAATCACTCCATCCATACGTTGGAGCTTCAGGCATTATGACTTTGCTCACTATTTGATTTTACTAAACCCTCAGTTGGCAATAAAGAAGAGAGGCTCAGAATCCAGAATCACACATGGATTCAAATTCTGACCTTGGTTTTGCTTTCTGTGTGGCCTTAGAAAGTTATTACAGTTCTCTGAGCCCTAATTTCATTCATTCATGTCTCCATTCATGTATTCAACACTTACTGAACAATTATTCGATGCTGGGCAGTACTTTATGCACTTTTCTTGTAGCCATTGATATGACTCCCACAACAACCCTAAACAAGATAGGTACTGTTATTGTCTCCCTTGTACAGATGGGGGACCCCAGGCCCAGGGAAAAGTCGCTGCCCCAAGTGACACAGTGGGTAAGTGTCAAAGCCAGGATTCAAGTCTGGGCCACCTGGCTCCAGAGTCCATGCCCTTAACTTTTGGGAGCCAGATTTCCTCTCTGTAAGTTGGAGATTATAATAGCTCTTTCCCCCTGTGTATGTTGGAAGGATTAAATGAGGTCTGGCCTTTATATACCTAGCATGGTGCCTGGCCCTCAGAGAGGGCACAAGAAAAGGGAGATGTTATTTTAATTTGCTATTTCTTTTTTTTTTTTTTAAGTTTATTTATTTATTTTTGAGAGAGAGAGATAGAATGAGCAGGGGAAGGGCAGAGAGAGAGGGAGACAGAGGATCTGAAGCAGGTTCCACGCTAACAGCAGAGAGTCAGATGCGGGGCTCCAACTCACGAACCATGAGGTCATGAACTGAGTCAAAGGCAGAGGTTTAACTGACTGAGCCACCCAGGCACCCCTTAATTTGCTATTTCTTTTAGCTTTTTTTTTTAAAGTAAGCTGTACCCCAAATGTGGGGCTTGAATTCATGACTTAGAGATCAAGAGTTACATGTTTTATTGACTGAGCCAGACAGGCGCCCCTAATTTGTTATTTCTCATTTTATTTTTCTTCTCAATACACCTCTGTGCCTTTGCACTAGACTCTCTTCTCTGCCTGGCTCCCTTTAGATGGTCTTTCAAGCCTCTAATTCAAGGGTCACCTCCTCCAGGAAGCCTTCTTTGACCTTGCAGACGGGCTAAGTGGTCCCCTGCGGAAAGCCCACAGCCCAGGAGGCTACCAAACTGCAGTAGTCTTGACCACATCACTGTACAGTGTCCCACTTCCATCTAATAAAGGCGGAGGCTATGCTGTCTCCTTCGTATTCCTGGCTTCTAGCACAGTCCTGAGCCAGCGTGGACGCTCCCTTAGGGAATGGGTGCTCATTCATTCAACATAATGTTTTGAGCACTGATGGTATGTATGTCAGGCTCCAGGGTAATAGCAACATAAGTTTGTGGAATGACTAAAGGGCCCCCTCCCCTGTTTTGTGCTTACTTGGCCATCTTGCTGCTACTTCCTGTGTTTACCTTTGAAGGTGGCACTTTCATTCCCTCCTGGGAGTGGACCAGGGAAAGTTCCAGGCCCAGGCCCAGGCTCTTTGCGTGTGACTCTCCTTCCCAGTTCCAGATGCCCAGCAGCCTGGCTTCTCTGTTTGTGTCTCCCTGAAGCCACCAGGCCTCCCTTGAGCCCAGCCCCCCTCCTGAAATAGAGTTTCTTGTGGCTTCATGTTTCTTCTCCTCAGAGCACAGTCTCCTTTCTCCAATCTGCCACTGAACTTACCAACTCTCCAGGCTAAAAATACTGACATTTTTGAAGGACTGTTAGGGCTGGAGCTGCTCTCCTGAAGAGAATGAGTCTCTCTGCAAATTGAAGCAGGTGGTGCAGCAGTCACAAGCTGAGGGCAGCTTCCACAGTCATTCTTGGTCACATCCAGTGGGCCAGACTGCCTGCTTTCCTGATGTGCCTCCTGGACCCTGGGATCAGAGATCCCTGGAGACCAGGGATCAGGGCTGGATCATCTCCATATCCCCACACAGCCTGGCACACAGTAAGTTCTCAATAAATGTTTGTAGAGTGTTGCATAGTAGTTATGAACAAGGACTTGGACCAGATAACTTGGGTTCAAATTCTGGCTCTACCACTTACTGGGTGACCTCTCTGCCTCCATTTCCTCATCTATAAAATGGAAATAATAAAAGTGCCTATATCCTAGAGTTAAGAGGACCAAATGAATCATTATAGGTATAGTTTCTAGAGAAGAGTATCACAATATAAGAGTTAGCTATTATTAGTATTAGAATTATTGTCATCATCTTTATCAGCATTAGCAATCTGGCTTTCCATCACTCCACTCTATTTTCGTCTATGGTCTTTATTCCCAGGAGGGTTCTCCCTCATGGTGACAAAATGCCTGCTAGGCACTGGGTGCTCAAGTTTACATCCCACCCCTCAAAAGTCCCAGTCTAAAAGAAAGCTTGTCTTTCTTATCCCTAAAACTCCAGCAGAAATCCTGGAGTGGCTTTCTTCAACCTGGCTTTGAGCTCTGCCGTTTTGTGGACCACTCTCGGGGGCCAAGTATCTGAGCTGTTCTTGCTTAAAGATTTTTTAATGTTTATTTATTTTGAGAGAGAGAAAGCACACAAGAGAGTGAGTGTGAGCAGGGGAGGGGCAGAGGGAGAGAAAGAAGGAGAGAGAGAATCCCAAGCAGCTTCCACACTGTCAGTGCAGAGCCCAATTTGGGGCTCAGTCCCATGAATCATGAGATCATGACCTGAGCTGAAATCAAGAGCCAAACCCTTAACCAACTGAGCCACCCAGGAGTCCCTGACCTATTCTTATTAGCCAGTCCCGAGTTATGTGCCAGTCTGAGGCAACTGCTATAGCCAGAAGGATAGCAAGCTCTAACTGGCCAGGCTGACAACAATCATTGTAGAATAGAATGCTCTGATTGGCCAGGTAAGTCATGTGCCCATCCTTGGAGCCAAGGATTCAAGTAGACTTCACCCAAGAGCTGGGATTGTGGTGAGGGAGGGGTGAGGGGTGCTGTTCTCAGATTCAGGAATGTATGGAGGACAGGCAGAAACAGCTGCATCAGACTACAATGGCCCCAAAGTGGAACAAAGCCCTTTGTCTCTTTTCCCCAAAACAGCCACTGGAGGCTGTCCTGGATAGTAGCTTTTACTGGACATGACAGCTGCAATGGTGTGTGTGTGTGTGTGTGTGTGTGTGTGTGTGTGTGTGTACATCACATTGCACAGATTACAATTAAAAATGAAATATTAGATCTCTATTCTTATAAACCCTCAAGTCTTTCTCTCCAGGCATTAAAGAATGGCCCCTTCTCTTCTCTTTCTCTGGTTTGTCCAAAGTAATAATATCCTTAGGAGCAGACAGTTTGCATTTTCTCTGTCTGGGTTCCTACCCACACTTGCTGCATCTGGCCACACAAGACGGGTTCACTGGACAAACCTGCTTACATTTTATCCCAGTTTGGATCTCCTTTCTCCCTTTGGTTTCTCCTGCTCATTAAGCAAGTATTCACTGGCAGGATTTGTAAGCCAAACTTCTTTCTCTGTGAGGGTCTCCCCAGCATGAAAAAGTCACATCACATCTTGGGGGAGGGGGAGTTGAGATTTGGAATAAGAAAGTTCCAAGGGAAATACCCCCACAGACCTTGGGCGCGGCCTCTCAGCTTCTCAAATCAGGCAAGCAGTTGTCTTATTTGATTAGGATTAACAGATTTTCCAAAGATAACCTATTTTGGTTTTATGATTTTATCTCTCCAGGCAGTGTTTACAATATGTATTTGCAGAAACAGAGAATGTATGCCAGGAACGAGGCAAGGGCCCTTGCCGGAGCTCACACAGTCTGTCATAAATATAATATTAGGATGACGCCTGAAATTAATGTGAATCATTTCCCAATAAATATAGTCAGTTAGTGAGGTGTTCCAGGACCGCTGATGGGAGATATATTTTGGTAAAATATGGTTTTTTTATCGGTTGGGAACTGGGGGTGGGGGTGCGTGGAGGGCATAAATCTCCACGGAAGAAGTATCTTTTATGATTATTCAATGCCACAGTAGCTCTAAAAGCCTAAAGTAGATTCATATTTACAGTTCCTGGAAGCACCTGGTTTTATATATTGGGGGAAGAATTAGCATCAGGGCCTCCTCATGGAAATCACTGACTTACATTCTTGGATGGCGGGAAAGTGAGAGCCCCTCCAGCTGGGCTACTCCGTGGGACTGAATTAATTTCATCTGCATTCCAGTGTGGAGCAAAGGAAACTGCATGCAGCAGTCACACCAAAGAAGGGGCTGCTGGGAAGGTGGTCCTGGCTGGGCTGGGCACAAGAGGCAGACATGAGGAGTATGGGATGCATGGTGGGGTTAGGGCCGTTGGGCTGGAAGAGGAAAAAGTGGGCAAGGGAGAAGGTAGAAGGTAGCTAGGTAAAGCTGACAGTGACAGGGGCATCTATGTGCTCTTGTCCCTAAGAGCTCAGGCTAACATAACCATCCATGCCTCATCCTACCTGCCCAGATCCTCCCAAAGCCTAGAGATGGAAGAAGGAATCCTGATCTTGCCCTTGCCTGTTAATTTCCCTGCATGAGCCTTATTTATTTAATTTAAAAGTAATCTTTACTATTTTTTTTCCTGCAAATGAAAGTGATAGAAACAGGTCCACAACCTGTTAGCCAAAATTCTAAAGTCCAAAAAACTCTGAAAACTGTGAGTTTTCATTGCTAACACATTTGGTGGCAAAACCTGAATTGAAAGGATGTGAGGCTATTTATATTCCTTATTCATCCCACTTTGTGGCAATGTTTATACTTTGCACTGCGAAATATTAATGTGTTTGAGTATAACGGGGCTGCCCCAGACTTCCTGGGAATGTTAGATAAGCCACATGGACCCCGATGCCTTTCCAAGAACCAAACAGATTCTGAATTCTGAAACACATCTTCCCCAAGGGTTTCAGATAAGGAATTGTAGGCTTGAACTTGTTAGTTGAAATAAAAAGTCACATGACATCATGTAGAAAGGGAATGCCTTAAGGAAACAGAAAAGCCTCCCCACTAAACAAAAAGTGAGCAAAACATATAAATGTTCGCGGAAGAAAAACCACTTGCCATTAAACTTAAAAAATTCAACTGTAGTCATAATTGAAGACGACAGATTGAAACCGTAATAAGCTTTGTCTTTATTAAATTGAAAAGGGGAAGATTATCTGATGTTAATTTAGAATGTGTGGAAAGGTGTTCCCCATCCATACTAATGATGGGGGTAAATCAGAGCAAACTATCTTGTAAGACAACTGGGCAATACCTGGCCACATTTTAAGAGTGTATATACCCTTTGGAGCAACACTTTTGCTTCTGGGAACTTGCCTTGAAACTAGTTACACTCACTCGTACAAAGATAACCGTTCGAGGATACTCGTTACACCATAGTTTATAACGGCAAAACCTGGAAACAACCTAAATGCCAAGTTTACACAATTGAGTACTCGTTAAATATACCTGTAGCACATAAATAATGGAATATTAAGAAGCAGTCAAACAGAATGAAGTAAATGTCCATGAACTGCCTTGGAAAGGTGCCCACAATACAATGTACACAGAGCAATTTGCAAAATTCTACAATTCAGTTTCCATTTTCTATAAGTATTTATATGTGTATTATATGTTCACATGTGCAGAGAAGAACATGTGAAAGAATATACCCCAAACTGTGGCTACACTTCTGTAAGATGCATATGAGGAGACAGGGCTTTCTCTAGATTTTAGATATTTTTGTACATTTGGTAATTGAATTATTTGCAGTGAGGGAAGGGAAGTAAAAACTCCCCATAATTCTATCCTCTTACACAAATATTAGTTTTCATTAAAAATTTGGCGTTTTCCCCTGTTCCTAGCAGTGTTATTCACAATAGCTAATATGCAGAAGCAGTGTGGATGTCCATTAGTGGAGGGATGGATAAGCACAAAGTAGCATATCCATACAATAGAACATTATTCAGCTTTTAAAAAGGAAGGAGGGGCGCCTGGGTGGCTCAGTCCGTTAAGCATCCAACTTCGGCTCAGGTCATGATCTCACAGTCCGTGAGTTCGAGCCCCGCGTCAGGCTCTGTGCTGACAGCTCAGAGCCTGGAGCCTGCTTTGGATTCTGTGTCTCCCTCTCTCTCTGCCCCTCCCCTGCTCATGCTCTGTCTCTCTCTCTCTCAAAAATAAACATTAAAAAAATTTTTTTAAGGAAATTCTGCCACATGCTATAACGTGGATGAGCCTTGATGATATTATGCTGAACTGGAGAATCCACGCACAAAAAAGATATCCTGTATGATTCCACTTACAGGAGGTACTCAAGAGTAGTTAAAATCATAGAGACAGAAAATAGGATGGTGGATATCAGGGGGTGGGGGTGGGGGTGGTAATAGGGAGTTAGTATTTAATAGGGACAGAGTTTCAGCTTTATAGATGAAAGTTTTGAGGATGGATGGTAGTGATGATTACACAACATCGTGAATGTATTTAATACCACTAAGCTGCACACTGAAAAATGGTTGAGATGGCAAATTGTTATGTGCATCCTAGCACAATAAGAAAATAGTGTCCTTTTATTTTTTTTTAATTTTTTAAATGTTTTTTTTAATTTCTTTTTAAGACAGAAAGAGACAGAGGAGGAGTGGGGATGGGGCAGAGAGAGAAGGAGACACAGAATCTGAAGCACGCTCCAGGCTCTGAGCTGTCAGCACAGAGCCCGACACCAGGCTCAAACCCACGAACTGTGAGGTCAAGACCTAAGCCGAAGTCGGACACTTGACTGACTGAGCCACCCAGGCGCCCCTGAAAATAGTGTTCTTTTAGAATTTTTGTGAATACATCTACATGTACGTTCTCACACATGTGCATTTCTCTTCTAAGAGAATGAGTTTGTGCTGTCCAAATTCTTCTGCAATTTTCTTTTCTGTTTCCTGCACCACGTCCTGGCCATCTTTCCACGTCAGTGCCTATAGATGTCCCTCGCTGGCACACCACCATGCCATCACCAACTTCACCAGCCACCCCCTGACGGACATGTGGGCTGGCTCCAACTTGGGGGCCTTATGTTTTGAAAGATTGTCGTTAACCAAACTGAATTTATTAAGTAATAATTAATTCGTGTCTCCATTTTTTATTCATCAAAGACACACAAACTGCAGACCAAGGCCTCCAATTAGCAGGAGGCTCCTGAAGCTGAGAGAATCTCAGCCAAAAATAGAGGAGCTGGGTGTCCGAAGGAGCCTGGGGCTTTATGGAAGACAAAGGCATGAATTTCCTTTGTGTGCTGGGTTTCTGCTTTTTTAACACAGGGGCAAGCTCAGACTCCAAACAAACAGGGGAGAAGTGACAAGAGCAGCAGAAAATTCTGGGGGAAGAGTTTTCAAGGCAAGAGGAATAACAGAAAGACCCAGAGGAAAAACAAAAAAATGTTTTTCACTTTCTGAGCCTCTGTTGCCTCATCGGTATAGGAGGGGTATTCTTTTCTGCCTCCTCTTAGAGGTATTCTGAGCATTCACACAGTGGCACATAGTAGGTCCTCAATAAATTCAATAGATGGCAAAGAACAAGTGGAAAAAGGTGGAACTTCCAGCTTGCCTTGTTTCAACAAGCATTGTGCTCAGGTCTGATCACCGGGGACGCAGAAGTAAGCAAGACTCAGTTACTATCCTGCAGGAACCCAAGTCCTGGCTGTTTTGTATGTGAGGGAAGAATGATTTCCCCACAGGAAAATGAGGCACTGTGCCAGAAAGGGAACTGGTTGCTCAACAGGACAGGCAAAATAAGTAGGAGAATGCAGGTGGCTGGGTGCCAGCGGCTGTGGGAGGGGCGGGTGGGGAGTGACTGCTAAATGGGCACAGGGGTTCCTTTCGGTGTGATGAGATGTTGTGGAACTAGATAGAGGTGGTGGTTGCACAACACTGTGAATGTGTTCAATGCCACTGAATCGCGCACTCCATAATGGTTGGTTTCATGTTGTGTGAATTTCACCTCAATAAAAACAAAAATCAACTGGGAACACTTAAGGGTAAATGCAGGGAATCTGGACCCCAACTTCCTAGGTTCAGATCCCAGCTCCACCCAGCCTAGCTGTGTAAAGAGGGGCATGTTATGTAACCCCTTGATGCTTCAGTTTCCCCATCAGTCAATTGGGGTCCTAAATTTCTATTAAATCAGGTCATAGTTGTAAACTTCCTAGCAGAGCCTGGCCCATAGTAGGTGATAAATGTCTGGTGGTAGAGGTTATTGGTAGTGAGGCGAAAGGTGCTCTGGGCAAGAGAACAGTGATGGCAAAAGCAGAGAACTAGGCAGAGATGTGGCATAGGCCACGAGTTGAAAAATGACTGGTTGGGCTGGAGATGCCGTGGGTGTGAGGAGGAAGGTGTGAGAAATAAGCCTCTCTCTTGAGCCAACTTACCATGCTAGGAGGGAATTCTGGGAGTCCTCAGATCTTATTTGACCATAACATTTTTTGCAAAGAGTAAATATTTACTTTCCATGTCATGTTTCTTACCAGACAAGGAAAACAGTCATTCTGCCAGGAACTCGAAGATGTGTGATGTTTAGAAAGGGACTATGATAAGAGCAAGGTCACTTGCAAATGTCCCATTGTTCCAAGTAACCTTTGGTAAGTGCACATGAACCATATCCATTCTGTCCTTATAGAAAACCAATTATGCATTGTAGTTTGTACAATAAATGGAGGATTTTTTTTAAATACACATTGATGCCTACTCTGTTGTTAAGATAGAAGTCATGGTGCCTTCGGTTTTCCCATAGGCTACTGGCCTCGTGAGAGATGTTGGCAAAGCTTTTTTGTAGCAGTGCCTCATGGAGGATATATTGAATGTGCACTTAGCTCCTACCAAATATTGCTAATGGCAATCAGATTGGTGGTATATTCCTCCAGGGTGGTAGCTACAGGATGGGGTTCAGTAAAGATGTGCATCCAAGGCACAGCTGATAATAGATGTCTCATAAGAAAAGAGTTTATGGGTCAATGAAGTTTGGGCAACAGGGGAACAACAAAGTTCCACGGGTTTCTTTCATGCAGGAATCGTCAGGGCCTTTAATATCCTAAGCTTCATTTGACTTTTCCAGAAAGAGAGGGGTGTCAGTGTTTCCCAAATTGATTTGCACAAGGAAACTAGGGTTTCAAGGATCTCACTTTGGGAACCACTAGATTACAACTTTCTTTTCATGTTTGCTTTCTTACAATTGAGAGTGCAGCCTGATCATCTTGATTGGACTTAAATGTGTCAATCAAAACACCAAATCAACATTTATCAGTGGCTTACATTGTTGGTGCTGGAGAGGCAGCCTGGAAAAGACATAGTCCCTTCCCTCCAGGAGAAATAACCTAACAGGAAAAACACTTGCAATAATTACAGTAACACCAATAACGGCAGGTATCATTTATTGAGCCCTTACTATATGCTCAATACTGTGCTAAGTGCTTATTTAAATAAGCTGATTTAAATATCTCAGTAGGGACTCCAGTGTTCTTATTCATGTTTTACAAGTGAAGACGGGAGGTTAAGAGACGGTAAGCAACCTGGCTAGGGGCACACAGCAAAGAGGAGGCCTAGTAGTGCTTTGAGTCAGGTTCTCTGGATATTGAAGCCGCAGACTTCACCCTGTGCACTCTAAGGACTCTCTGGGCAAAGCAGAAAAGCAAAGGAGTTAAGCCACAAATTGGGAGGGGTTAGCAGAGACTTATGGATACCTCTAATTTGTGGAACAAGATGTTCATGGCCTGGAAGGAGCTCTAGGGTGAGAAAGACCAGGGACTGGGCTGAGAGCTGGGGAGAAGACAGAACTCCACATATAAATATCTATGAAGGGAGTGCCTGTGTGGCTCAGTCAGTTGAGCGTCTGACTTCAGCTCAGGTCATGATTTCACATTTTGTGGGTTCCAGCCTCGCATCAGGCTCCGTGCTGACAGCTCAGAGCCTGGAGCCTGCTTCGGATTCTGTGTGTGTGTGTCTCTTTCTCTCCCCCTCCCTCACTTGTGCTCTCTCTCTCAAAAATAAATACACGTTAAAAAAATTTAACAATGTCTATGAGGATGGGAACAATGGCTATGGGTCATTCTGGCAGTGGGAAAACTGGAAAAGGAAAGGTGGGAAAGGAAGAGCCCGGGAGGCACAGTGGCAGCAATGTGGACTGGTGAACCAGGAGAACCAGCCTCTTCTCTGGATCTTGCTCCAATTTACTGTGCAGCCTTGTATAGGTCACCAAACCTCTCTGGTTTATACAGGTCTCAGCACCACACACCACTTGTACTAATGCTGTCATTATGAATCTGCTTCTTCCAAAAGATAGTCCCTTTCAAGGGCCGGATGGAGCTTCAATTCACCTCCTTATTCCCAGTGCATGGCATAGTATCCAGTACATTTTGGGTGCTTTATGAATGTTTTTGAGTGAATGAGTGAATGAGTAAAAAAGTAGGTGAAAGGAAGAGGTTGGGTGTCATTGATTTAAACTGGCACCAGAGTAGCAGCCCCTGAGACATATTTTCCCAGCTTTCCACTAAAATACCTAAGAAGGCAGCAAGAATTGAAAACTCACAGTGCTGACACCCAAGACTGACAGGCGCCTGTTGCCAGAATCTGGGAGGAATTTCCATAAATATAAGGCAGATGGAGCCGGATTGAGATAAACAATCGGGAACCTATTCAAGTTTTATCGTCTGAAACAGGGCACCCCTCCAGGACAAAAGGAGGGAGGGAAATACTCAACTCCTTCCCCACTTGCAACCCCAGACTCTGAGATCCAGAGTCTGTGCCAACCAGAAAATCAAGGTAGTGAGGAGGGGAGGGAGTTTTCTCCACTGTATAGGGGACAATTCTGTAGGCAAAATACTCTTCCTTCTTGCTGGCCCATGCTTCTACTATTTAGAGACTGAAGTTTCCAGAAGGCAAAAATCGGGGGACGACAGGGGAAATGGAGCAAAGAATGTCAAAAGCATTTTATATCCTGAGAGGAACAGCTTCCAGGAGTGTTACAGGTGAGGGAGGAACAGAGACAGGGTAGGGGTTGCAGTTTTAATGTTCTCCCTTAGCCCGTTATGGCCAGGAACCGATTTGATCGTGCAGCGGGACAAGATGATCAGTCAGCCACAGTGTAGCACGTGAATGCCTGGTTGACACATGCGGTGGCTGTCACACAGACAAACCTTCCCTTTCCAGGTGTAGATGATAAGGTAGCAGGGATCGGCCAGTACTAGAGTGGACCATGAGCGGTACTGAGGACAAGTCCCACACCCCGTCTGTTGGCAAGCACAGGACCTGGATAATGACCAGCATATTCAAGAATGAATAAACAAAAATAAATCAACAGAGGATATGAAAAAAACAGTACATAACGAGGGAAAGGAAACGCTTTCCTAAAAGGAAGAACCTACGTCTGAAAAAAAATTGCTGCGTGTCCCAGAAGAAAAAAATGAACACTTGTTTTGCATACTAAATACAATGTGAAAAAGGCATACTTTCAATAAAAATTGGAGCAGGTAGTTCTAAGGACAGTATGGACAGAACTGAAAAAGCAGAAAGAAAACTAAAATTGCACTGACTGAATTTAAATCCCCCATGGAGGCAGTTAAAGCACAGAATTGACCCTGTAGAAAACCAAAATCAGTAGCATGGAAGACAGACTTGAGAAGCTCTTCCAGAATAAAGAGGAGAAGGGCAAGACTGTGAAAGTTATGACCAGAAAGATTACTCAGGAATAGAGCAGCTTAAGAATAATGGGTAGTCACAAAGGGGGAAAACAGGACTAAAGACAAATACCAAGCAAGGACAAAAATGAGGAAGCCATCTGGGTCAGGAGAAAAGGGCCCAAGTATACAGAAAAAAAGGATTTATTAAAAGGAAAGGATTTATTTGGGCAAAATTAAGTGCATATATTTCTTGTTATCTATCATTTTTTAACAAAGTCCATCAATTTATTATCTGTGGGTGCCCTGGGCTACGCTGAGTGTTCTTACTCAGGGTCATTCATGCATTTGCGATCAGTTGGTGGCTGGAGTTGGGTCATTTGCATGTCTGGTGCCTGAGTTGGAATGGCTGGCTAGAACAACTGGGAGCCTGGCTGAGCATCTCTGTCTCTGTCTTCATATATCCTCTCTGTGTGGCCAGCTTGAGCTTCCTCACAGCATGGCAGTCTCAAAGTTACTAGACTTTTCACATGGTGGCTGGCTTCCTCCAGAGCGAACATGCCAGGAGGCTCCAAACAAAGCCTAAGACTTTCTTATGACCTAATCTCAGAAGTCACAAAGTCTTTTTCACTTTGCTCTGTTGGCCATATCAAGGGAGTGGAGGAAGAAAGAGATTCTACTTCTCAATCTGGGAAAGACATGCATACAAGGAAGGAAGGAATTGATAGTGTCCATCTTAAAGACAAGCTCCCACACACATTGACATACCCTTGACAATGTTTGACAGAAAAACCTACAAGGATCCAGGCTGCAAAACACAGGTTACCTGAGAAAAATAAAAATCAGATTCTTCACATGCAACCCGAAATGCTAAAACAATGTTCTCATAATTATAGAGGAGATAATATGTGACCCAGTAATTATGTACTCAAATTATTACTCGTGTGACAAGGCAACAAAAAGACATTCTAGGGGCGCCTGGGTGGCTCAGTTGGTTAAACATCCAACTCTTGGTTTTGGCTCAGGTCTTGATCTCACAGTTATGAGATCGAGCCCCATGTTCACCTCTGCACTGGGTGTGGACCCTGCTTGGGATTCTTTCCCTCCCTCTCTCTATGCGCCTTCCCTGCTCAAGCTCTCTTTTTCTCATAAATAAATAAATAAATAAATAAATAAATAAATAAATAACGACATTCTAAGATAAAGACTCAACAAATGTAATACTCATGTGATCCTTTTTTTTTTTTTAAACATTTACTTATTTTTGAGAGAGAGAGCATAAAAGTGGAGGAGGGGCAGAGAGAGAGAGAGAATCCCAAGCAGGCTCCGTGTGTCAGAGCAGAGTTCTACTCGAGGCTCAAACCCATGTACCGTGAGATCACGACCTAAGCCGAAGTCGGACACATAACCAACTGAGCCACCCAGGCCCCGTCGTGTGACCTTTTTGCAAAACCTACTTGAAGATAAACACCAACCAACCAGGAAGTGAATCCCAAAGGATTCTTGAATTGGAAAGCCAACAAACTGAGTGTTCTCTGTTTCATGGCAATATTTCCAAATAACAGAGCTTCTTGATATTTGATTAACTAACAAATAATAAAGAAAGGCTAAGAAGTTTCTAGTGTAGAATCTGCAGCATTGCTACTACTCTTTGCACGTGTCTCAAGATACCATGTGGGGTGTCAGGAATCAGATGCCTGTCTCTATAGAGCTCAGAAATAACACTTTGACACTCACTCAATAGAGAATAAAAACACTAGGAAGTCCTGGACCAGGGGTCCCAGGCCACAATGCCTTTAGGGGCCAGCAGAATTGTGAATTGTTAGTGGATAAAGTAGGTCAAGTGTAAGATAGGAAGCTGAGAAGAAATGGGGGACTGGGCCCCCTGATGTCCATTGTACAGAGAAGGAAACAAAGGCGCAGAGAGGGGACTGACCTGTCACAGGTCTCAAAGTGGTGTGGATCAGGGCAGCTGCTTCTTCATTCTGGAAGCTTCCTCAAAGGAAACTGACAGAGTTGCCAGCTCTGCAAGGAGGCAGGAGAGGTCTGTGCTTCTGAGGAGTGGAGGTGGAGCAGCCATTGGCCTGGGGCTCACAGACCTGTCCCTGGGCTCACTGGTCCACAGTCACTCACCCCAGGTAAGCAGAGACCCCCATCCCTCTGTGGGGCCCACCACTGTCTCTGCCTCACTCCTTCCTCATATCTGTTCTTCCCTATTCTCTCCCTTTCCCATGTCCATGTCTCCTTCTCTCTTGTCCATGCTCTCTCTTCCAATGAAGAAGCTTATAGTGAGTGCCTACTGTGTGCACATCACCAGGCTTGGCCCTGAGTGTGACAGTTCACTCATCTGGATGCTGGGGCATCTGTCTCCCATTGCAGCTTCCGGATCTATAGAGGGTTTTATAGTAAAGAACTACAATGAGTTCTGCAAGCCTAATGATAATTACCCTCCAGACACAATGCCATAAAATTAGCCAGGAAACTAACCCCATCTTTGAACTTTGTCCCTCTTTGGTAATTTCAGCTCTGAAATACTGTCATTTATGCTTAAGAACAAGCCAGTGAGCAGGAGACACAGCCTTCTGATGAGCCTGCAAAAAGTAGGGGACCTCAGGGGACAGCAGGGCTGGGATTCACTTCACAAGGCCTGCTCATCGTTGCCCCAGCGCTCATCCCGGATCATCATTCTGGCTGCAGTATCCGTCCTCCACCCAGGATAGCTGGGGGCTCAGGTAAAGGAAATGCTCTATTCCAGGACCTTGAGTCAGACTCACACTTATGCCTTACACAAGACTACAAAGCCCTCTGTTATGGTTAATTTTATGTGTCAACATGACTGGGCTGAGGGCCACTCAGAAAGCTGAGGAAGCATGATTTCTGGGTAAGTCTGTAAGGATACTTCCTGATGAGATTATCACCTGAATCAGTGAGCTCAGTAAAAGCAGATGGTCCTCCCCCATGTCGAGGGATGCCATTTCATCCTTTGAGGGCCTGAGTAGAGAAAAAGGCAGAGGGAGGAGGAATTTGCCCCTTTTTTTGCTTCCTGCCTGACTCCAAGAGTTGAGACATCACATGCATCTTCTCAGGCCTTCCAACTGGGATTTAAATCATCAGCTCCCTGGGTTCTCAGGCCTCGGAACTTGGGCTGAATGACTCCACCAGTTTTGCTGGGTTTGCAGATGGCACATCATGGGACTTCTCAGCCTCCATTATTTTGTGAGCCAGTATGTGATGACAAATCTCCTGTTATGTATCTACTGGTTCTGTTGTTCCAAAGAACCCTGACTAATCCACCCCTCTTCCTCTAGCTCCTTTCTTCCCCCTACTCTGTTGCCACCCTTAACCTCTTTTGGGAAAGTCTGAATGTGTTACTTGCTCTGGGGTTAAGTTAGGCTCAAACTTCTGGTTCCTTCCATCACAGCATCCAAATAACGATCTATGCAGAAGGCATTAAGTGCCCTAGCTTGTTTCAGTCATTGGGCAACACAGGGGATTTGGGGATTACATGCTTTCCTTTACAGTCCACGTCTCATGTCCACCTTCTTCCCTGGGTCCATCTGGAGGTGCCACTCCTGCAAATCATCAGTTCGGTATATGGTGTTAAGAGTAGGCTGCCGGTTACCAAGCATTTACTGCATGCCAGGACCTCGGCTAAATGCCTTATAAGCAGGTTCTCGTGTGACCCTCAAGGCAACCACGTGAGGCACGTACTGGTGTATTCCCATTTCCCTGATGGAGCAGATGCTGTCAGGGCTCCACCTGTATACCTTCATAGCCCTTCTCCATTTTTACGCATGCAATCTCGCCATGTGCTTTCACTCCTGTCAGCCTGCATCTGTTCTCTTTGACCAAGGACTGCCTGCAGATTTCCAGAACTCTCTCAGCTTGAGCACATGAAGCGCCTAAAGTTCTTGGGAATTTATTACACGGCCTGTCCCCTCTCTTCCATGCCCCATCCCGAATCCAGCTCTTAACCAATAACTGATGATATTGGAGTATAAATACTCTGGCTCCTTCCCTGGTTGGGGATAACTCTGGGGTCACACAGTCCCACCTGTTATGGGCCATGTGCTAGGAACGGTGCTGCAAAGGTGGGAAAGGACTTCCACATCCCCAGGAAGCTTTCCCTTCTCCTGCCCACCTCCCCCAGATCTCCAGGGTGACGGCAGTGGTCAGGAGGCCAATCCTAGATCCTGCAGACACCTGGGCAACGTGATGATTTATAGAGATGCCGACCCAACGAGAGCCAGGAAGAAAAGTTACAGATCTGTAATGTTTAAAAAGTCCCTGAGGTGCCTGGGTGGCTCAGACAGTGAAGCATCTGACTCTTGGTTTCTGCTCAGGTCATGATCTCACGGTTTCATGAGTTCGAGCTCTGCATCAGGCTCCGTGCTGACAGTGCAGAGCCTGCTGGGGATTCTCTGTCTCCTTCTCTCTCTGCCCCTCATCCGCGCTCTCTCTCTCTCTCTGTCTCAAGAATAAACTTAAAAAAATTTTTTTTAATTAAAAAGACCCCAAACACATGTGCTTTACATCAAACTACAAACCTCTCCTTCTTCAGTCCCCTTCCTTTCCTCCACCCAGTTCCCACCCTTAACCTCCTTTGGACAAGTTTTAATGTGCTAATGTTTTCTTTGCCCTGGGACTAAATGAGGGCCAAACTTCTGGTTCCTTTCATCATTGCATCCTCATGCTTCAGGGGTGGGATTCATTGTACTAAATTGGTTTGGGTCCTCCATGTCTTTTCTTGGTGAAAACCATCATTTCAATGTTAACTTTTTCTCTTAAGTTTGTGCAAATTATTTTATGTTTTATGCAGTAATGAAAACTATGAGAGACAGAAATTATGTTGAGTGAAAGAAACCAGACACTCTATGAATTCATTTACGTGAAGGATAAGAACAGGAAAAAGAATCAAAGTTAAAATAACAATTCCCTCTGGTAAGGTAGGGATGGGTATTAATGGGCAAGTGAGGCAAGGGAACCTTCTGGGATGCTGGGCATGTTCTGTATCTTGAGGGAACCTTCTGGGATGCTCGGTAGGTTCTGTATCTTGAGCTGAGCAGCAGTTACAGAAGGGTATACATTTGCCAACATTCATTGAACTGTACACTTAAGATATGTGCTCTTTATACATTTATACCTTAATTTAAAAAAAATACATGATGGCTAGTCTCTAATGCAAGTTAGTATAAGACTTCTCATTTTCTCTGTCTTTTGTCCTATTGGCTTTGTTTTATTGGCAGAAAAGTGTTCTTTACTTCTGTCAACTAATTTTCACAGAACACTAAGTTACTTTTATGGTTTGCCCTCCCCCATCATGATATGACTTCCCATAAGAATTCAAGATCCTGATGGGAAGCTAACTCATAAGACTCATACTCAAGTAATAGTAATGGAGAATTTCAGTGGGAATTAGGGGGTGGGGGTGGTGAGAATTTGTAAGAATGGATGTAAGAGTGCAAATAATGTTCTTAGCACAATTAGTCCAATCTAGCTGCCACAGAAGAACAACAAACCAGGATTCCACAGGCTGAAGTCAGACATGGAGGCCTTGGATGCTAAGCTATAGCTTGTTTTACTAGACAATGAGGATCCGCTGGGGTTTTTGAGCAGAAGAGGACCATGATCAATCCCATGCTTCCCGAAGAGAAATATGGCAGTGTGACCAAGATGAGGCAAAGCCTCAAGGCTGAGAAACCACCTAAGAGGATACTGCAATCGTCCAGGCAACAAGTAATAGGGCTTAAGATAGTAGAGAAATTAGGTGATAGGTACCAAAAATAATATGATCAATGGGTGTAGAGGTCAAGGAGGAGAGAGGAGTTGATGAAAAGGAGGAAACAAAGGTATGGCAGCTGGGAACGTGGGCTCTGGAGTGAGACTGCCTGGCCTTGAACCCAAACTCTCCCCACATACTAGCTGTTGATTTTAAGCAAATCTCTTAACTTCACAAAGCTTTCCATCTTCTTATCTTTGGATTGATGAGAATAAGAGTACCTATTGCATAAGATTAAAGCAGATGAGGCCCAGCAGGCACTATCATAATGTCTGGGACTCATTAGGTCCTCAGTAAATGAGATTTAGCATAATTCTTTTCATTATCATTATAATTACTCAGGATAATATTAACAATGGCTGAAAGACAGCCAATGGAGGGAAGGTGAAATGTTGGGGAGATGACGAGTTCACATTTCTTTTCAGCAGAAGCTTTAAGAGCAAACATGGTTCACCATGTTTTTTTCCTCTTCTGCCACAAGCCCAGTGATGTCCCAGATAGAGGCCACTCCATTGGCCTGAACCCCAACAAGAAGACATGGAACATGCCCGTGATCAACATATAGCATGAGTGAGAAATAAACCTGTGTTGTTGTAAGCCATGAAGACTTAAGAGATGTTTGTTACTGCAGCATATCCAGTCTCCCCTGTTACAGAGGGCTGATGAATTGCCAATGACCCCGTGCTGTGATATCCACAAAGTTACAACAGAAAACTCCCACAAGTTCCTCCAGAAAGGCTTACAAATAAGAAATGGCTCCAATCTTTTCCATCACAACAGCTATCATAGCATCAGACTGTTAGCACACGCCAAGGGGGATAATTTGGGTGGAGTGGGAAGATGCTCTGTACCCAGTATTTTACTGTTAAGGGCAAATTTGCAGAGATTTGGAAAATTGGGTGGTGTGTGGAGTAAACATACTGAACAAGTTTTCAGCTACAACACAGCTGAGCTCAAGGGAATGGGGTTTGATAGTTAGTGTCAGCATAATGAATTAAAAAAAAAAAACCCACTCCAGAATGTCTATGAAACACTGTCAAGTTAAAAATTGTGCCTGCAGGGTTTTTTTTTTTTTTTTAAAGCAATTTCCCTAACCACTATGGCTAATAATATCTCATTTTGTTAACTCTGAAAGATCTTTCTAAAAACACTGTGACATATCATTTCCCAGCTTAAACTCAGTGACTTTCTATGGCCTTGAAGATCAAGTTGAAACTCTTCAGATGGCCTGCAAGGAATCTTCATGACTGGGCCCTGCTTTCCTATCCAGTTTCACACCTGGTGCTCTTCCCTCCCATGCTATGATCCCACCACTCAAGGACTGAAAAGTTCCTGTAAAAGCCATGCCCACTCTGCCTCTGAGCCTTTGAACTGACTCTTCCCTCTGGAATATTCTTCTGATCACTGTGAAAAGATTCAGTTCACATGTAGGGCACCAGCAAAGCAGATGCTCCAAGTGTTTGAAATAATTGCAATGTTTATCTTTCGCTGAAAAAGTATTGAACACAGAGGAAATCACATTTTTTAGAGTTCCCTTGTACTAATTTTGCTGTGTAGTATTATTTCTCTTTTGAGCCCTACATAGGGCTCCATCAGGTAAAGGTCTTGACCTGACCTGGTTTCTGGCTCTGTCTCTGGCTAGTTCTCTTTACTCTTCAGGTTTTAGAGTAAAGGCAACTTTCCTGGGGAAACCTCCTGGGACTACGCTCTGCCCCCCATGAAGGTTAGTAAGACCTTTCCTCTAGGTCATCAGAGCTCCTGATGCCTCCTCTAAGGCCAAAATGATCATGCAGTAATTTTTATCTAGCACATAAATTCCAGGAGGGCAGACATGGTGTGAGTGACCTCATTTCTAGCAACTGGCTCAGTGCTTGGCACATCGTGGGTGTTCAATAAAGATTGCTTTGAATGGGGAGACTGCAACATGCAATTCTACCCCATTCCAACCCTGGCCAGGGTTCTAGGGCCTGATTTGGAAGTAAGTTAACGTGCTGATTGCGTTTGGTAATCAGGGCCGATTTGGTCACTGAACAGAATGTGAAATCCAAAGAGGATATGTGAGTTATTTGAAGCAGGCATTCAGGAATCAGAATTCACCCCTACTCCATTTTTTTTTTTAAATTTCATTGTGGCAAAATATATATAACATGAAATCTGTTTAGCCATTTTTAAGTAGATACACTTTAGTGGTATTAAGTACATTCACAATGTTATGAAACCGCCACCACTATCAATTTCCAAAACATTTTCATCACCTTAAATAAAAACCCTGTACCCATTGTGCAATAATTTCTCCCTTCCCCTCCCCTCAGCCCCTGATAGCCTCTAATTTACTGTCTCTATGGGTTTGCCTCTTCCGGACATTTCATGTAAGTGTAATCGCACAGCATGTGGTTTTTTGTGTCTACTTTCACCCAGCATCATGTTTTCAAGGTGTATCCACATTGTTGCAAGTGTTAGTGCTTCCTTCCTCTTTATGACTGAAGATTATTCCATTGTCTAGATATGCCACATTTTGTTTATCCATCCAACACTTTACCGACATTTGATTGTTTCTACCCTTTGGCTATAGAGAATAATGCTGCAGCGAACACTGGCATACAAGTATCTGCTTGAGTCTCTGTCTGCAGTTCTTTGGGGTATATATCTAAGAATTTCAGATCATCCAGGAATTTTAGGTTCCTATCTCCCTATTTTCAAGTGGCAATAGCATTGTCTGTAGAGATCTGGCTCTGTGCTCGCACAGAGGGACCTTTACCTGCCATCAACTCATAGGAGCCTTTGGCAGCTTTCTGCTGTATATATACATATTATCCCCATTTTCCAGGTGGGGAAACTGAGGCCTAGCTAGGTTCTGCAACTTGCCCCAAATTTCACACCCAGTAAGTAGTAGAGCATGAGTTTAAACTCCAGAGTCTATGTTCTTAACCATGACAGGCAGCCTTCCTCCCAAATCACATGGTGTGATGGGGGGAAGGGAGATGGGAGGCAAGTGGGGGAGACCCCCTTTCTGAGAGTGCTGTTCACCCAGTGATTGTTAGGAGCAAGTGAGAATCCTTGCTTGGTAGTCCCAGAACTTAAACTCACCTGAAGGTTTAATACTCTTTCAATAGAAACATCACCATTTGATGATTTTTTTAATGCTTATTTATTTTTGAGAGAGAAAGAGAAAGTGAGTGGGGGGCAGAGAGAGGCAGAAAGAGGATCTGAAGCCGGCTATGTGCTGACAGAAAACCCAAAGTGGGTCTTGAACTCATGAACCGTGAGACCATGACTTGAGCTGAAGTCAGACACTTAACCGACTGAGCCACCCAGATGCCCCTTGACTATTTTATATAAGAGAGGAGAAGGCTGGTACTTTCTAACAGTGAGAGCAATATTCATTACCAAAAATCGAAATGAAAACGAAGCAAGCAAGCAAGAAAACATTAGAAACAACAACAAAAACCACAGTTGCACCTACTCAGAAGCTATTAGTATTCACACCTTGGTGCTAATGATTCTTCCAAATGCTCTTCAATGCATATGCAAGCATATGGTGATTTTCTCTTTTAATGAGATCATACAGAGTATATCATTTCTTAACATTTTCTCATTTAATATTTTCACGACTATATTCCACATTAACAGGTTCCTCTTTCCAGCAGAAATTTATGGTTACCTAACATTTCATTCATTCCCTCAGAAAGTATTTACCACGTGCCTAAAACCGTGTCTCAGAAGGCATTTAGCTGAGCCTCTATTATTGTAAACAGGTTCTTCCCGACTTCTTAGTAGGATAAAAAGCATTGCCCTAAATATCCTCATAGCTAAATCTTTGCACATATACCTTGGCCCCTTCTGGAAATAATTTCCTATGAAATTGCTTGGTCCAAATACAACACCTTTCAAGCTCCCTTAACCAGCCATATTTTGTTGTGAGGAACAGACACCTGCTTTAACTAGCTCAAGTTCAGTGTGGGTTATGAAAAGGACATGTGTCTTAGGCACAGGGGAGAGCAGAGCCTTTAGAGGCTTTCAGCACCCAAAGTGGCCATTCAGTCTAGTGCTCCCACTGATGTGGCCCCCCCACCGCCAACTCAGTCTTCATTTCAACTTTGTCCAAATTCTTTTTTTTTAAGTTTATTTATTTATTTTGAGAGAGAGAGCACAAATGAAGGAGGGGGAGAGAGAGAGAGAGAGAGAGAGAGAGAGAGAGAGAGAATCCCAAGCAGGCTCCACACTGTCAGCACAGACCTGATCCAGGGCTCAAACTCATGAACTGTGAGATCATGACTTGAGCCAAAGTCAGATGCTTAACCAACTGAGCCACCCAGATGCCCCAACTTTATCCAAATTCTTAAGAAAGGGGGAATCTGATTGGTGTAGACTCAGCCTAAGGAACTGGCTCCCCTGAGTCAGCAGCTTCATGATTAAGCTAGAGCCTACCTGGAACCAGGTAGGTGCAGGGAGACCTATATGGAACTAATACCTTCCTAACACATGAAGTAGATCTTAATAATAGCTTGGGACTAGAAACGTGTCAATAGAAGGGAAAAAACAAACCAAAACCAAAACCAAAAAACAGCTCCTTTTCCTTTGTAGATAGATCTCCATTCTCAGAGCATAGATTAGCCAGAAGTCTTTTGGTTGTAAGTCACAGAAACCCAGTGTAAACAGGCCTAAGTATGAGGATTTGGAAGAGGGTTTGGAACAATCAGCAGCACCAAGGTGTTAATAATGATGGCTTCATGTGACTGGGAAGTTGAAGGCTAGCTCTGTCATCAAATACAGCTGGACCCAAGAGGTGACAGGTGTCACCAAGTCTCTTTCTGTGCCTGTCTTTCCCTGCTCTGCCTTCTTCTGCAGTGGGGTCATCTTCAGACTGCCTTTATCCAGGATAAGGTATGATGGCCACTTGCAGTTCCTGCCTTATATCCCACCACCTTGGCAACCCCAACAGGAAGAGAGCACTTCTTCCCCCTGATTCCAGCCAAAGTCCCAAAGTTTACTTCTATCGGGGCAATGTGATTAAACTGATCACCAAGGCCAAGGGAAAAGAATATTCCAATTGTTCAGGCTCACGTCCTGGGCCTTCCATATGGGTCAGCTCCACCTGTACCCAAGAGTGTATACAAGAGTGGGTGAATAGCAGAGAGGAGGGGGTGTCTCCATCCCATAAAAAATGAGGTTGCTTTTGCCAGAAGAAGGGGAATAGTGCTAGACAGGAGGCACTGACAAGAGTCACTACAGAAATATAGTGGGGTCTTGTCTTTTTCCGGTAGAGGAGATGGCTCATCTTGAGTCATCCTCACATTCTCTTCTTATTGCTTCCAAATGACAAATAGGAGGTTTTGTGAGCTCACTGAGAGACGCAGTGCTGTCCAATAGAGCTTTCTGCAATGATGGGAATATTCTCTCTCTGTGCTTGTCTGGTACAGGAGCCACCAGCCACAATGCTGCTATTGAGCACTTGAAAGCAAAGTTTAAATTTTAATTAATTTTAATTTAAACAGCCACATGGGGCTAGTGGCTACCATAATTGGAGAACACAAAATAAAAAGCGTGCTCAATTTTTCTGCCGGCAGTATATAGAAATGTGAGGTCTTCGATGCTTCCTGACTTCAGGAAAAGAAACCCTTGCCCTTGTCTGCTGGCAAGGAAACTTTCTGAGTCTCAGGGAGTGTTTCCAGGAGAGCAATGGGAGGTCTGCACTGTGTCCATGGGGCCAGTAGTGAATGAGGCGTCTTGTAATGAAATAACTAAAACGTCATTGTGACTGTAGAATCAAGGGTCTTCCCTCCTTATCTCCAAAGTGCCCGTGTTTTACATGAAAAAGCGTTTCTAATTAATAGGCCAGCCCCTCTTGAGTTTGATAAAAACAGAGGAGAAAAGGATTTGATTAACCCACAATCTTTTCAATTTGGCGTGTTCTGCATGAGTGAAGTGTGTTTTCTGCAACGGAGCCAAGCCCGGCCCGTCCTGGTTTACCGTGATAACATTCTTCCCATTGTGCAGCCCTGATTTACCCCCAGCCTGCCAGGCGACGTTGGTATGAAGAGATTCTCAGAGGTAATCGCCAGCACAGCCTGCAAGAGTAATCTGGATTCTCATACAGATGGTGGCCCACCCGAGGCAGGGAAAGATGACAAAGGCTTCCATTGTTCCCAAGTAAGAGAGTTTGTTCTGTCTGGAGACCCAGGGCTAGGGCGGGAGGTTTGGGTGGAACAGTGATGGGAGGAACCATACGGAAGGGTGGGTGGTACACTCAAAGTCAAAAGGTCAGGGACTGAGATGGGGCAGAAGCGGGGAGGGTCGGCGGGGGGGGGGGGGGGGGGGGGGGTGGAATCAGCTGTAGCCACGTCCAGTGCTGTGACCTGCTGTCTCCCGGCTCTCTTAGCTTCGGCTCCTGCCAAAGGAAGCCCTCCCTGCCCGAGTCAAAGCAAGTCACAGAGCGATGTGTTTACTGAGTAAGCACCCAGTTTCATTCTCTTTGCAGAGATAAGAAACGTCTTCCTCCTCTTTTTCTCCTGAAAGAAACGGGCTAGGTGGCAGATAACCCTAGATTGGTGGTGGTTTTAAAATGTGACCTCGAGGGGCGCCTGGGTGGCTCAGTTGGTTGGGTGTCCAACTTGGGCTCAAGTCATGATCTCACCGCTCATGAGCCCAAGCCCTGTGTCGCCCTCTGTGCTGACAGCTTGGAGCCTAGAGCCTGCGTCTGATTCTGTGTCTCCCTCTCTCTCTCTGCCCCTCTCACGCTCTTTCTCTCAAAAATAGACATTAAAAATGTGTTGTTTTTTTTTAATGTGACCTCAAATTCCTAGTTCTCCCATTAAGACGGGGTGTTCCTCTGTTCTCTCCACTTAAATCTGGATGGGCTTGTGATTGCTCTGCCCAAAGGAGTCTGGAGCAGTGACACTCTGACTACTGAGGCTGAGTCATTAAAAAATCCCCTTATTCCCTGGAACCCTCATGCTTGGAGGCCTGAGCTACCATGTAAGAACTGCCCCAGTTTGTAGTACTTTGTGACAGCAGCCCTAACCAATGCAGCATCCTTCATCAATCTTACTTCAGTGTTGGCAGAGGGTTTTTTCTGGTCTTTTCTTCCCCCGATATTTGATTTTGAAAAATTCCAAACATACATAAAAGTAGGAGTTGTGAACACCCATGTATCCGCCTCCTACATTCTACAATTAACATTATGTTACATTTATTCCACTACATGGCTATCAACTTCTCTATCCTTCTATCCATCTAATCATTCATCCTTCTCTCTCCCTCTCTTCAAAGTAAGTTGCAGGCATTATACAGTTCATTCTTAAACACTCCAACCTGTGTGTCATTAACCAGAAATCCGATATTTGTTTTCCCTTTTTCAGGTGAACTTGAAGTATAGTGAAATGCACAAATACTTGTATGTCATTTTTTGAGTTTTGGTAAATGTCTAAACCGTGTAAGCCTAAGGTACAGATCATCACCAAGCCCAGAAAGTTCCCTCCTGTTCTTCCCAGTCAATACCCACACCTGCTCGACCAAGAGGACACGGCTGTTCTGATTTTTTTCATTATGGGTTAGCCTAGCCTGTTCTAGAACTCCAGATATAATGGAATCATACCATATATTCTCTTTTGTATAAAGCTTCTTTCACCCAGTATAATACTTTTGATTGATTTTTATTTTAAGAAAGTCATAAAACTTGGTTCAAAGTGTTTTAGCACCTTGCTGAGAAAGATGAATAATAAATAACAAATACACGAAACAATGAATAGTAATATGTGTTCTACCTGCTGGATACCAGGCAATGTGCTAGGTGCTTGGGATACAATATTGAGTAAAACACAGCCCTGCCCTCAAGAAGTCCAGGGGCGCCTGGGTGGCTCAGTCGGTTGGGCATCCGACTTCGGCTCAGGTCATGATCTCACGGTCCGTGAGTTAGAACCCTGCGTCGGGCTCTGTGCTGACAGCTCAGAGCCTGGAGCCTGCTTCGGATTCTGTGTCTCGCTCTCTCTCTCTCTGCCCCTCCCCTGCTCATGCTCTGTCTCTCTCTGTCTCAAAAATAAATAAAACATTAAAAAAAATTAAAAAAAAAAAAAAGAAGTCCACAGGTACCAGAGGCTGAAAGAAAAGAATCTAAACAAAGTATAACTCTGATAATAAAGATAAGTACAGAGGAATGGAGCAAAGGGAGTGGGGGTATCTCGGACTTGGTTCCAGCAGTATTATTGTTCATTTGGTGTTTGTATTTAAACCTACTCCTTTTGTTTCACTAAGCTAAGTCTGAAGTTACAGTCCCTGTACCAATTTTGTCAGGAAAGCAATATGCCCAGTTAAAAATGCCTTCTCAGACTCCCATGTAGCTAGGAGTGGCCAGAGAACTCAGTTCTAGCCAATGAAATGTAGGCAGACATCTGTTAGGTGGAGTTCCTAGAAAACTCTGTTTTCCTAATTAAAAAATTAATGATGACGATAATGGTGGTGGTGGTAGACAGACTCAGCTGGTACAGCCTTCTCCTTCCCCCTCTTTCTCTTCCTGCCTGGAATGAGGGTGCAATGCCTGGAGAAGAGCAACCATCTTGAGGCCATGAGGATAAAAGCCTCATGCCAAGAATGAAAGCAGGAAATTAGAAGGAGCCTGGATCATTCACAACATCCTTGGATAGCTACACTAGCCTTGGACTGCTGATGTCCAAAAATCCTAGTAACTGAAAAAAAATTACCCCCTTACTTGTTTAAGCCACTGTTGGTTGAGTTTTCGGTTACTGAAAGCCAAATGCATCCACAATGAACACACTTGAGTTTGATGGGCTGCTCATGTTTGTTTGTTTTTTTTCCAGTTTAATTCAAGTAAATATGAAATAATTCAAATAAAATTGCTTTTGAGTACTATCTGAAATGGACTGATATAAACCAGAGGCCCGTCACACTTTTAGAAATCCTGACCTAGTAGGGTCATTACTTTGAGCATTTCAGAATTTACTACGATTCCTCCATGATCCTTTAATTTAATCTTCGCTGCATCTCCATGAAGCAGATGAGACGGATATTACTACTGTCCACTTGCTACAAATGAGGGAATGGATGGGGCTGAGAGGTGTTAAGTGATCTGCTAAATATCTCATAGCTAGTGAGTGGGGAAACCAGAGGAATTTCACAGTGTTAATGTCATAGAGGTTTATTAAACACCTACTAGGTGCCAGGCACTGTGGAAGCAATGGAGAAGAAGACAGTCTCTGCTCCAAGGAGTAACAAAGGCAACAGACATTTAAACAAGTGTTGGGAACCAAATACGAACAGTAGTATGACAGAGGAAATCTAGAAGTCTGAAGAAGCATGAAAGAGGGTCTCTGTCTTAGTTTCCGTTCCCCAAAAGCAGATCCTGAGGCAAGAATCTGAGAGCAAACAGACTTGAGGGAGGTGATTCCAGGAAGTGCAGGTAGAGAGGCTCACTTTCCCTCTCCACTGGGGTGGGGGGTAGGGGGCCCTGGAGAACGGTGCAGAACACAGCTCAGAGTTGCCTTACTGGGGTGAGAAGCTGAATATTTATTCACCACCTCTCCTCCCCTGTTGGTTGAGAGCAGCGTCTAGGGGCATTACCTCCCTGACACTCTGGCCTGTCCTACTCAAGGGCTAAGCATCTGGCATTGAAAATAAAGTCCCCAGACAACAAACCCTTGTCCTGCACCAAATCCATGTGCATATGACCCCAGCGTGGGCAGAGGAGTAATGCCTACCAGCAATGACTGCCCCCGGTACCCCATCTAGTGAAGAAGGGTTCAGGAGCCTTCCCAGGGAGGTAATGCAAAAGGCGCACCTCATTTTGCTACATAATGCTGCAACCCGACAACGGAGGCAGTGTGCACGCGAGGTCGACTTAATGTTACAAAACGCCTACCCAGCTTGACATTTGACCTGCTGGCTCATCCACAAGGCCAATCCAGGTTGAACCAAAATCCCATAGTGAGGCCCAGGATTGAGACAAGATCAAAACATACCTCCTTCCAGAAAGCTCCTCAGGAGCCTGGCCTCCTGTGAAGGACCAGGGAACCAGCAGCCGGTTTCCAACTTTGCCTGGGCTTCCTGTGGTGCGTGCTTCTGTCCTCACTGACACGCCGAATGTTCTCCCCCAAATTATTTCTGAGTTCTCCTGGCAGCGGCTCTGCCTCCCCCGCCTCCCCTCCCCACTCCCTTTGGCAGATCTGTGTTATAAAATAAGAGGCTCGGGATTATGTCTGTCTGACAACTGAAGAATGAGCAACGGAGCAGATGCAGAGTCTTACAAATCCCGTGAATTATACATGGCCATCTGCAGCCTCGAGCCGTCCAGGATTTCCACCCCACACCACGGCGTTCCATATGGAGTCATATGTTTTTAGTATCGGAGCCATGCTGTCAACGTCCAGCAATCCGTCATGTGGCACATGTGTGATGCAAGCGCCCAAATAAATGTTATCTCAGGCCCGGGAGTGCTGAGCAGAGGAGCGCGGTGGCTCCCGCAGCCTTGTCTTCTCCGAAGGGCGGTTGCTTGTAGAGTTTTTTGAGATCTCGACAACGTTCTCAAATCTCTTTTCTCTCACTAGGAAGGCAAACCTCACACCCGCCACCTCACAAATGCCCTAAGAAAGGCTTGCTTTGAACATAAAATGTGAAAAGTCACTAAATTTAAGCTCCAGGCTGGAGGATTTTAAGGGATTCTTTCCGGGATGGGTTTCCGGTGCCCACCACCTAGTTTAAGACACCTGGCCTCCCCTCCGGCAACTGGGCCTGAGATCACGTGATACTACCCTGGCTGGAGCTGATTGGCTCAGGCTGGCCTCCCTCCCCGTGACTGGGCCAATCAGATTCTCTTCTCCAAGAACCAGCATTCAGGGGCACTACTCTGGCTGTGCACGCAAGTTCTTAAAAAGAGGAAACTTAGGGCAGTGGGGAAACCTTGTTGGGCCATGTGCACGGGGAGAGAGAGAACCCAGGCTGCAGAGGATAGTGAGAGATTGAGAGGGAGAAAAGAAAGACGGAGGTAGATAGAAGAGGGGGAGGGGGAGGATCACCATCTCTTTGCCAATCCCTTGTTCTTAGCCTCTTTCCATCCTGAGCTACCGTCCGGCCCCTCTGACCTCTAAATGCTCCTTCTTGCCCCAAGGCTGTTTATTGGCGGAAGGTTTGTGGGGAGAGGGGAAAAACCTGTTCAAGATCTCTTGGTTAATCAGTTAAAGGGTGGTGTACTTACCTAGACAGAATCTCCTCGCCTCTCAGTTGGGAGAGGCAAAGGATGGAGAGGATGGGCCAATGCTTTCCAGGCACCAGGAAGAGGGGCTGAAGACGCTGTTGCCAGGCCCTGTTTCCTTCAGAAACACTGCGGGAAGCCAACAAACTAGGGGTGATTCAGCTCTTTGTTGTTCCAGTAATAGGAATATCTGGGCCTTACTGCTGTCTTGCAAAAGCAACTTTATGTCCATAGAGGTTATCTGTTGTCTGCCCTCCTGGACATCTCCTTGCCCTCCTCTGGTAACAAGCACCTTGATTCTCCTCTGGGAGACCGCCCCCTCCCACTCTTAGTGCTTGTGGTTCAGCTGGATTGATGATCATCTCACCTTAACCCAGGCCTAGCCAATTAGAGTTACAGTAATCCTTTCCAGGGGGGGCCTTTGAATGAATGGGCCACTGAGATTTGGCCTGGGACTTTTGCTAGAGCTATTGGGGGGGAAAGTGCTCTTTCTAAAGGAGTCATTGAGCTGATAAATTGTAAGCATAGAGCTAATGATGGCCACTTTTGCCATAGCAAGAGGAGAATAAGCCAATGCAGAAGAAAGGAGGGAGGAGAGCTGTGAAGCAGGTGGAGAGAGGAGTAAATGACAGCAGGAGAGAGACAGATTGAGTCCAGATGACAAAGTACAAAGCCTGGATCCAGTTATGCCTGAAGTCCTTCACACCAGGGCCTCTCAGCTACACGAGTCAATAAACCCTCTTATTTATGTAAGCCACTGAGTATTAGGGTTCTGTTACTTGCAATCAAAGAAGTCATGAGTGATGCCACATCCTATACATTCCAAATGAGTACCACCTCCTTGAAGCTAAAGAAGAAGAGGAGGCTTTTGGAATAATCAGAGGATAGAGGGTTCCCTGGAGAGACTAGTGCAATTGGTGGCTAGGGGGAATGGGTGGAGAACCAGGCTGGGTCATGTAATGTGAGACTGAACCTTTAAGTCTCTCCCGTATTATCAGGAATCTCTCAGTGACCTCTGCCTCTTACATGTGTGGATAAATGCCAAAGGGTATAAAAGTAGGTTTCTTGGCTCCGAGGAAGTCCAGTTCCTATGACAGTGACAGCCAAGAAAGCAGAAGCAGACTCACGTAGGCATCTCAAGAAGCAGGACTGGGCCTCAGACCCCAACCCTTATGGTTGAGACAGACCTGGATTTGAATCTCAATCCCATCACTTCCCAGCCCTCTTTCCTAGACAAGTCCCTAACCCCTGTGAGCCTCAATTCCACCTCTGTAGAATGGGGGTGATGATGGAACCCACCCTATGGGGACACAGTGAGGTATAAAGGAGATAAAGTCCTACCCTGGCCATATACATGATTGGCAGGTATTAGAAGCAATTAGAAGTTGGACAGACATTGGCAGTGTTTTTAAAGTTTTTTTTAATGTTTATTTATTTTTGAGAGAGAGAGAGAGACAGAGCATGAGCCGGGGAAGGGCAGAGAGAGAAGATACAGAATCCAAAGCAGGCTCCAGGCTCCGGGTTGTCAGCACAGGGCCAGATGCGGGGCTCGAATGCACCAGCACCAGCCGTGAGATCATGACCTGAGCCGAAGTTGGACGCTTAACAGACTGAGAGACCCAGGCACCCCAGCGGTTTTTATTTTAAAAGTTGTTTTGATTTTTGAGGTTACTGTCTGCTTTTGGCAACTGATCCTCGTTTTCCATTGATGGCAGTGATCTAAAGTTCCTTTTCAAATAAAATTTATTGAAATAAAAAAGGGGTCCAATTTAAAGAAAATGCTAAGTCAAAACTAGGGAAGATGGAACTTTTAAAAACTGTGAAGGGGAACTTCAATGACTGTAGTTGGAGAAACACCAGGATAATGCCTGATGGCTTGCACATAGTAGGTGCTCACGAAAAGTGGACAGATTGAGATGAGATGGCTTTTGGCCCTGGCTTCAGGCAGCAGGGCCTTAACTGGATGGAAACACATGACAGGGAAGGTGCCAGAGGTACAAGACTTTGTGGGGTAGATGCTCTGATGCCTGACAAAGTGCATCAGTAGGCACTCAGTAGGTGACCCAAGTGGTTCTTAAAGGGAAGCATGAGGCTCAAAGAAAATGATTACAAGAGAAATCGGCCCCAAAGCAAGCCCCGAAGCTTGCAGCAGCAAATTCTAATCCCCTCTTTGGGTCTGGAAAACTTCTCATCTCCAATGTCTGACCTCTCTTGACAAATGTCATCACACCCAGCATGCAGGAGGAAAAGGGAGCTGAGGGCAGTCCCACAAGATGCGTGTGTTAGCGGCTACAAGAGGCCATAGGCACTGGTTGAGGCCAGGTCTTCTCTCCCCTGGAACTTGGAGACAGAATCTAACCTAGAGTGGGGAGTCTAAGGGATTCCCAAACTTAGATGGCTTTTTTAGGGGGCCAGACAGGGAAGTAAATGAATAAAGTTGGCAAGCGTGAAGCAAGAATCCTGGGAGTGGTGCCTCACCGGAGGGGACACGTGCCCCACCTAAGGTAACGAATTCACTGACTTGCTTTACAGACCACATTAGATCCTGTATGTAAATGCTTGGCACAGTGCCTGGGACCCAGACAGTTCTCAACAAAGGGTAGGTATGATTATTGGTGTTGTTCATCCATCTAAAGGAGAGTCCTGGGGTGTCTGGCTGGCTCAGTCAGTAGAGCATGTGACTCTCGATATCAGGGTCAAGAGTTCAAGCCCCACATTGGGCATGGAGCCTACTTAAAAAGAATACACACAATAAATAAATAAATACATAAAGGGGAGTCCTGAACCAAAGACTGTCAAGTCCCAAGGAAGCCCAATGCCCTGTCGATTTCCTGACCTCAGCCACAAAGGAACCTTCGGAGAAGACACAGGTGTTGGAAAGAAAGGACTGTCTAGTGGTTAGAGATGAGTCCAATTGCTTTTCCTTGTCTAATGAATTCTATGAGTCATTCTTCAACAGCAAAATAGAGATTAAAAAATGAAAAACCCTGCTACCTTCTGGCTGAGGGAGGATTAAAAGCACAATGGAATAGTGCTTGGAGCTGAAAAAATAACTGATGAGTTACTTGAAGTGCTTGATTGTATTGAGAGATTTATACCAACAGTAGAGTCTGTGGTAAGTTATTGATAAGAACACAAAAAGACAACCCTCCCACCAAGAAAAAAGATAAAAAGAAAAGAGAGGCAATTATTAAATCTAGGGAAAACAAAATGCTGGAGTTTCAGTACATAAGGACTGGTTGTGAACAATATAAGCAATCATCATAATGTAAACATTGAATATTACTTTGATATTTTAATAAGACTTCTTTTTCAGAAAAGTCTTAGCTTTAAGGAAAATTCATAGTATAGATAGTTTAGAGAATTCCCTTATATCCCATAGTCACTTTCCCCTATGGCTAACATCTTATATAAGTCTGGCAAATTTGTTACAATTGATAGACTAATACTGATACATTATTATTAACTAAAGCCTATAGTTCATTCAGATTTCCTTAGTTTTACCTAATGTCTTTCTCTGTTCTAGGAAATCAACGTGGCATTAGGTTGTTGCGTCTCCTCAGGCTCCTCCTGAAGGCGACAATTTCTCAGACTATCTTTGCTCTCGATGACTTTGACAGTTTCGAGCAGTACCGATCAAGTATCTACTAGAATGTCTCTCAGCTGGGGTTTGTCTGATATTTCCCTCATGATTAGACTGGGTTATAGTCGTTGGGAGGAATACCACAGGGGTAAAGTGTGCCATTTTCATTACATCATGTCAAGAGTACAAACTATCATCATGATCTTATCACAGACCTTGATCGTCTGACTAAATGTCTTGATGGTTGTTGATTCAGTATTTTGAAAATATTAAATATAAAATAAAAATAAAATAGCATTTCAAAAATACAGTAGTGTCATAACTATACTCAGAATATGAAGTGGCGGGTGGGTGTGCCTGGGTGACTCAGTTGGTTAAGTGCCCAACTCTTGGTTCTGGCTCCAGTCATGATCTCATGGTTAGTGAGTTCAAGTCCTGCATATGGCTCTGCACTGAAGGTGTGGAACCTGCTTGGGATCCTGTCTCCCTCTCTCTGCCCCTCCCCCACTTGCTCACTCTCTCTCAAAAATATATAAATAAACGTTAAAAAAAACAGAATATGAAATGGAGAAGTCTATATGTATCTGTGGCATGTGGAGTAGGTGGGGATAGGGCTGAAGAAAACCTTTACCTTCTATAGTTGAGAGACAATAGGTATCTGGAAAAAAGTGAAGAAATACTAGAATAAATGTTGTATTTTGGAAAATGCAGGTAATACACAGAGGAAGAAGAGACCATTAGAAGAGGTGAAAATAACTGCTTCAGGGAAACGAGAGTTCAGGGTGAGAAGGAGTGGTACAGGGACTATGGCAGAAGACACTGAGGGTTGACCCGCTCAACACCCGTCCCGACCTTCTTCTCCTTGCCTTTTTGTTCCACAGAAGCTAAAAAACTAAAGAAGGCACCTCCCAGACTCCTTTGCAGCTAGGAGAAATCAAAATACATGGTTTTGGCCAATGACATAATCAGAGACCTGCTGGGGATTTCCGGGAAAGACTTTGCTACCTTCCTTCTGCCTGGAATACAGAACAGACATGACTGACGACTTGAGGAGCTGCCACAGCCATTTTGTGGTCATGAGGGAAAGGCCAAGAAATGAAAGAACCATCTGACCTAACGCCGTGGAGCCACTTAACCAGCTGCTCACCTCTGGACCTCTCTTTGTGAACAGCTTAGACGTTTAAATCAACGCTTACAGTTTATATTCGCAGGATTTGGGTTTTCTGTTATTTGCAGTCCTGTGCAATCCGTAGCAGATACAAGGGCTATCCATCAACGTATCTGCAATATCCCGGTAAACATCAAATCTAAAAATAGGTGCCGTGTTTGGAACTGGCTGCAGGGACTGCCTGGCACACACATGGTCCCTGTCATTTTTTGATTCTTTTCCAGTCCCCCTGCAGCTCCCGGGCCAAGTCCTCCCAGAGTCTGTAGTCAAGCACGTCCCTGACGCTTAGTGGAGAATGCTGCAGGTACAGAAGCCTCTTTGACAACCCCCATTACGTTCCTGCGTGGCACATCTTGACGGGTATAGATTTTACCTGATGCTGTGAATTAAGGTAATTGTGCTGAGGTCCAATTAACTCAGTTAACTTTCCAGGAAGAACACCACCAGCCACAGCTTGACAATGGAGCAGAATCCTGAGTTCCTTTCTGCTACTTGCTTCTTTTTTTCTGATAAAGCCACTGTGTAAACTTTGTCTCAGAAACACTTCTCTGAAGTCCCCTCTGCCCTATCACTACTTCCTTAGAGGTGAAGCCAAATGGACAAGGATCAGAACCCTGCCCTGTCATCTTTGACACCTCCCTCCTCCACTCTCTCAAGTCTCGTCTATTTCACCACTGCTCAGCTCTCTCAAAGCCATCTCCTCTCCACCTTCTCAGCTACCTCCTTGGTTTAAGCTGCCATCGACAAGTTGATGTCCTTCTGTATTCAAAAGCCTCCAGGACCTCCATGTCAATCAGCACAAAAGCCAGTAGCCTGTGGACTCCTGGGATCTGGCCCCACATGACCTCTCCAGCCTCATTCACCTCCACTCTTTCCTTTACTCTCCACATTCCAGCCAGACGGGAGCCAGGTCGCCTCCTACTGCCGGAGACCAGCTCCAGCAACCAGGGGTTCCCGAAGGATGAACAGCGTTGGCGAAAAAGTGAAAATAAAACAGAACAAAAACAAAAATGGACACAGACAACAGCCGTGTGTTGAGCTGGCTGATTTATTGTAGCAAATGTGGCATTAAACTTGCCAGTGATTTCCTTGTAGCATACGTCATCTATGTTTTTCTAACATTACCTAATTTTGAAAATGTTCCTATGTGTAATCAACCTTTAAGAAATAACATGGCGCTTTTCTCGTAATGTTCCCTCATACCCTTTGATTATTGATTAATTTCTTACATTATTCCACTATGCATCTACGTTTATCTATAATCTATAAAGCATTTGCTTTGCTGTTCTCATGAGAGGCTCTCCATCTCTCAACACCTCAAGTGGAACAGTTACAGGGACATGACCTCCTAATTGCTCCTCCCGAACCACTTGAAGCCAGAAGAACAATGTGTTTGCCTCGGTCCGAGGTGCCAGGAAGGGGCCGAAAGGGCCTTAGAAACCCATGCCTCATACATTCTCAGACAATACACCTAGGAACTAATGAACCATTCTGTACCTTAACCGACTAGGTTCAGTCATCATCTGGAATGCCTCCTGGGGGCCAGGTGGGCCTAAGGGTTGAAGTCACCTGGGCCCAGAGATACACTCCTTAGTTGCCGGAGTGGGGCTTTCAAATCCATATGTCTCTCCCTTGTTGGCCTCCTTTGCTGGCAAATGCATGAGTCTATCCTTCCTGTAAGTAGAGGTGTCTCCATAGGGGATGGCAAGGGCTAAACGTAAGGCCACACAATTTCTTGCGGAATCTTATTTTCTTTCCTAATGATTTCTCCCAGGGGGCCTGTCGAGGGCAATTCCCCAACAGATAATACCCCAAGTACTTTTATTAAGGCCAAATTACCTACAAGCAGGAGGACAAGAAGCTTCACTGTGGGGGGCCGCCTTGCAGTCACCAATCCGTCCACAGCCTGGGCCTTGCCATCAGGCTGGGATAGCTCGGCTTCCAGCATCCTACCCTAGGACTCTTGCCTGGAATGTTCTTCCACCTTCCCAACTCCATAAGCTGTCTTTGCCTTTCACCCTTTCAACTCCTTCTCATCCTTTGGAGCTAATTTGGCACCTCCTCCAGGAAGCCTTTCTGGAGTCCCATTGTTTTATAATGAGAGCTCCCTAAGGGCAGGATCCAATATTCCCTGTGGTAGCCTCAGCATTTGAACAGTTTCTGACACATAGCAGGTGCCCAGTAGATGTTTGTTGAGTGAATGAATGAATGTTGGTAGAAGAAAATTAACTGATTTACTAATAGGTTTATTAGAAACTTCTATATACAAATGACAATGAGGACCTGTGAGCACAGCTGTATTGGGGGTGAAACTAGCCTCCAAGGTAGCCCATATATCCTGTTAGGAATGCTTTGGGTTCAAGGAACAATAAATTTAGCAAACATGGTCAAAAGTTGGGTTTGACAAACTATTCTCCACAGGTCAAATTTGTGGTCCCTGTGAAGCTTTGAAAATAAAGTTTTATTGGAACACAAACACATCCCTTTGTTAATGTATTGTCTATGGCTGATTTCATGATTCAACAGAGTTGAATCATCACAACAGAGATCACATGGGCCACAAACTTAAAACATCTACTATGTGGTCCTTTATAGAAAATATTTGCCATACCTTGGCCTAAATGAACAGGGGTTGATTTTTCTCATATAACAAGAAATCTGGAGGAGAAGCCTCCCAGGGTTGGTTTGGAGAATAGCAAATACTCAGGGCACTGGGCTAGTGTCTCTGTTATTCTCTCAGTGTTCCCCTCATGGTTACAAAATGGCTGCCACAGCTCCAGGCATTACATCCTCACACAGCTGCATTCAGAGGAGAAAATAACCAAAGTATTAGAGCAGAGAGATTCTCCTATAGCATGCTTTCATCTTATTAGGGAAAATAAACTTTACATAATCCCCCAGAGGCTGCCTCTTGCAAGGAAGGAAAGAGGGGTGTGTGGTCAGTGGGCAACCACAGTGTCTTCCATAACTCTCCTTCCCACTACATTTCCCTTATTAGTAGCACCTGATACCACCATCACCACCACCCACTGGCATTTGGGTTAAATGTTCGAATCCATGGTAAACTGAGGCACCTTTCTTCTCCTTCCCAGCACCAAGACCCCCATCCTTCATTAATACATAATAACTCAGTTGTTGAATGTTTACTATGCATCTGGCATCATTTCAAACAGTTAGTCCTTATGGCAACCTATTAGGAAGGTACTATTATTACCATTTCATGGTGGGTGGGCAGTGCTATCGAAGGCACAGAGAGGTCAACTCACTCACTGGAGGTCACACAGCGGGTCCCAGCACAGTCCAGATTGGAACCAGCAGCAGTATGGCTCTAGAGCAGCCCACCATGACCACTCCACATGGCCAAGGCCAGTCTCTGGAAACTGGGGGAGGGAGTTCTTTCGATGATAAGCCAGGAGGGGGCACATCCCATTTTGCCTCGGAGGCCACTTTTGCTTGTCAGGAGGCGATGGACCGAAGTACTATTCTCTTTGGGGCCACCTGAACTGCCACCAGAGAAGTGACCCATAAATTCAAGACAGAGCGCGGGCTTCCTCTGTGGATTCCGTCCTACTTTACATCCCTCCCTTAATTAATTAATAAAGCCCGGCTCCACTCTCTGCCTCACTGCTTCCAGTCCTCCCCATCTCTGCTGAGATTTGTCTTTCTTCCCTGTGGTCCAGCCCTGCTGTTTTCGCTCTGCTTCTGTAGTTGCTCCTCGCATGAAGGCAGTTGGAGACAGAGACAGTGGACAGAAGGGCCTGGCTGGATTTGTGCAATCCCTTAAAAGGAGGGCTCCGTCTCACTGAATCTCAATTTTGTTAAGTCCTGTACCAAGCCTGGTCTCCACTCCAGATTAACCCCCAACAGGCAGACATCCCAAAGAGAAATGCAGTCCCAAAATGGGGTCAAGTTTGAAATGTGGTTCTGAACACTCTCTGAGGATCCATTCCCTCCAGCTTCCTATTTGGGGGCATATCATTTTTTGAACGGCCTGAGTCCAGGCTAAGGAAGTGTGAGAAAAGGCCAGGCCCTAAATTTAGACAGACCCAGGTTTCCAGTCCCAGCCTACCAATTCCTGGTCAAGTGAGGCTGTGTCTCCATTTCCTCCCTCATAAAATGGGGATAACAGCAGAAATTGGATGTCTGGGAATTATGTGACAAGACAGGGAAATCACTTAGCATACAGCCTGTGTAAGTATTTGGTTTTGTAAAAGTCAACTGTTTGTTATTATCATTGGAATCATTACAGTTATTTTATGACTCCCCGGGACGCTTAGCGCCCTGCCCTTGGAGAAGCAGCAAAGAGCTGGAACTAAGAACACAGGCTCTGGATCCAGCCTCCATGACTTTAAATCCTGGCGCTGTCATTTTTCAGCTGTGTGACCTTGGGCAAGTCACTCTACCTCTCTCTGCCTTAGTTGTTTGATCTTGAAAATGGTAATAATAATCCTACCCACGGCACAGAGGTTTTGTGATCACTAACTTCTCCGTAAATGAAAGTTGCCCTTGCCATGTTAGGATTTTATCAGTGGTGGATGGTGACAACCAGAAAAATGTGTGCATTCTAGAAAAATGTGTGCATGCATATATGTACATGTGTTTTTTAATCATAAATTTTACTAATGTAATAGATGCATAGCACAAAAGTTACTGATAATATTTGTAATACATGCAAAAGTTCTTCACAAATGGTCACATTTCATTGATTTTTGCCAAACTCTGTATCCATTGTCCTGCTGAGACTACACGCCCATCATGACCTGACAAATGGAGCCCTGAGTGTCGGTCCGAGATGAACGTTCGTTGATTTTTCATTTATGTTAACGGTTAAAATGAAAGTGGAACAGGGGTGCCTGGGTGGCTCAGTCGGTTAAGGGTCCGACTTCAGCTCAGGTCATGATCTCACTGTTTGTGCGTTCGAGCCCTGCATCGGGCTCTGTGCTGACAGCTCAGAGCCTGGAGCCTTGCTTCGGATTCTGCGTCTCCCTCTCTCTCTGCTCCTCCCCCACTTGGCCTCTCTCTCTCTCTCTCTCTCTCTCTCTCTCACTCAAAAATAAACAAATATTAAAACAAATTTTAACAAAAGATGAAAGTGGAACGATGAACACAAATGTTGGAACTTCACTCATCCATCAATGACTTGAGCAACTAAATTGGATGATGGTTCCTGAATCCTGGGAGAATATCCACCCCCCCTACCCCCACCCCCAGTTTTTGGTGCATACAACACAACACACTTTAAAGTTTAATCTGCGTTATTAACATTTTCTGCATCTCTTTCTTAGAGCTGGGCAAGCAACCACACAAAGCCCTGATTTGTAGCAACTGCCAGTTTCCGTGGTGGAAATGCTCCCACTCTGGCCAAAGGCAAACTACCAAGTGCAAAGTCACTGAACATGGACTTGGGAAGGGCTGCACTGTGGCACAGTATTGTATCGTGATAAAACAGACTACTTCACCTCAAGAGCACAGATAAGAGCAAAATTTACAAAATAATTACAAAGTAATGAGTGTTGCATATTTTTTACCTGTTTTTAATTTAATCCATTCCAGTGTGAGATTATATAATGTAATTTAAAATAATTGCTGTGTTTAACAGCCAGCATGCAGAATTCCTGAAAATTTTACAATCAGCTTTCAGGAGCCAGTGTGACAGAGCTCCTTCCAACATCCCACTGATTTTGATACCTAAATCCCCAGAGGACGTCTCAAGAAAGACAAAATGAGGAAATGCATTAAATAATTATCAGACATGAGAGGTTTTTTTAAATTTTGGCATACAGATATTTTCACAAGTGAGGGGTTTCCTTACTATGTTAGATTGTATCTTGCAAAGACAGCCACAAATATATCTCTTATTGCCAAATGCTCTTCTAGACGTTTCCCACTGCCCCATCCAAAGGTGGAGTCAGGGGCACCTGGGTGGCTCAGTCGGTTAAGCATCCGCCTCTTGGTTTCAGCTTCGGTCATGGTCTCACGGTTTCGTGAGTTCAAGTCCGATTCTGTGCTGGCAGTGTGGAGCCTGCTTGGATTCTCTCTCTCTCTCTCTCTCTCTCTCTCTCTCTCTCTCCCCGTCTCTCTCTGCCCCTCCCCAACTCACGCTGTCTCTTTCTCTCTCAAAATAAATAAACTAAGGGAAAAAAGGTGGAGTCAATGTCCTCTCCCCTTGAATTTGGGCGAACTTGTGATTGCTTGGGCCCGTGTAGCATGACAGAAGTGGCTTCCATCCATACGTCATTTCTAAGGTCATAAAAGATGGTGAGGCTTCTTCCTTGTGAGCTGGAACACTCATGCTTGAGCCTTCAGCTTCCATGCAAGCAGTCTGGCTGCTCTGGGATGGCCATGCTGTGACGAAGCCTATGTGGAGAGACCACGTGGAGAGGCCCTGGGACTCCATGATGGGAGAGAGATGTCCCCTGCATGTCTAACTCCAGCTCCATTTGACTTCAGTGCACAAGACACCCTGAGCCCAAACACACATCTGAGATCTTCCCAGGGCTTGGAGATCCTAAAAGCCCATAGAGCTTTGAGGAGGATGTTAGTGAGACTTAAGGAAAATGTTTTTTGAAACTGAAAGAAAGGTATCCAAAGGATACCAAAAAGCTGGTTCAAAGGGGCACATGCACCCTGATGTTTAAAGCAGCATTATCAACCATAGGCAAATTATGGAAAGAGTCCAAATTTCCATCAACTGATGAATGGATAAAGAAGATGTGGTATGCGCGCGCGCGCGCGCACACACACACACACACACACACACACACACACACACACACACAATACTGGAATATTACTCACCCATCAAAAAGAATGAAATCTTGCCATTTGCAACAATGTGGAAGGAACTAAAGTGTATTATGCTAAGCAAAGTAAGTCAGTCAGAGAAAGACAAACTATATGATTTCACTCATATATGGAATTTAAGAAACACAACAGATGAACATAGGGAAAAGGAAGGAAAAATAAGATAATAAGAGAGAGGGAGGCAAACAATAAGAGACTCTTTTTTTTTAATTAAAATTTTTTTGATGTTTATTTATTTTTGAGAGAGAGAGAGAGAGAGAGAGAGACAGAGTGTGAGCGGGGGAGGGGTAGAGAGAGAGGGAGACACAAAATCTGACGCAGGCCCAACACAGGGCTCAAACCCACTAATGGTGACATCATGACCTGAGCCAAAGTCACTCAACCGACTAAGTCACCCAGGCGCCCCCCCATAAGAGACTCTTAAATACCAAGAACCAACTGGGGGTCACTGGAGGGGAGTTGGATGAGGGGATGGGTTAAATGGGTGACAGGCACTAAGGAGGGCACTTTTTGGGACAAGCACTGGGTGTTTGTAAGTGATGAGTCACTGAGCCTACTCCTGAAACCAATACTACACTGTATATTAACTAACTTGGATTTAAATAAATAAATTAAAAAAAAAAAACTGAAAGAAAGGGAAACCTTGTGGTAGCAGAAAGGTGGTCACCAGCAGTAATGCAGGAAAGACAAAACATACGTAATGCACTCCATGATATAGCAGAATATTGAAAGTGTCATCTGGCTTTTTCTTGCTGCCTATGATAAATGCAAAAGGAGGAAGATGTCTAAAGAACACTCTATTAAATACAAAGGAGCCAGGGCCTGCTGGGCCCCCAAACAAAAGTGTTTCTCATTCCCAGCTTCTCCAGATGGCAAAAAAAAATTCCCCCACTGAGAAAAGACCTCAGGCTTTTATTACCTGATTTCAAGACTTACTATAAAGCTACGGTAATCAAGACAGTGTGGTACTGGTGAAGGGACAGACGCATAGATCAATGGAGCAGAATAGAGCCCAGAAATAGACCCACTCATATGCGGTCAATCGATTTTCAACCAATGTGCAAAGGCAATTCAATAGAGAAAAGATAGTCTTTTCCACAAATAGTAGTAGAAGGACTGCACATTCATATGCAAAAAAGAAAAAAAAAACAAAAAGCATGTCTCTATACAAAAATTAACTTGAAACGGATCATAGACCTAAACGTAAAACCTAAAGCTATAACTTCTAGGAGATGACATCGGAGAAAATCTTTGTGACTTGAGTTAAGATTTCCTATACAGGACACCAAAACACAAATCATAAAGAAAAAACAGGTGAACTGGACTCCCATCAAAATGTAAAACTTTCTGCTCTTTCAAAGGTACTGTTAGGAGGATGAAAAGCTAAGGAGCTGCACACGGAGAAAAGTATTTGCAAAACACATATCTTGTGAAGGATTGGTAGCCAGGATAAGTAGATTAAAAAAATTCTCACAATTCAATTTAAAAGAGAAATTCAATTTTATTATAAAACAAACAACCCGATTTAGAATGGGCAAAAGACTATCTGTTCTCTACTGAATTGCTTTCGCACCTTTGTTAAAAGTCATTTGTGCATTTATATGTGGGTCTCTTTCTAGACTCTTTTCTGTTTCATTGACCTATTTGTCTATCTTTGCACCAATACCACACTGCCTTCAATAGTGTCGTTTTATAATAATTCTTGAAATTGGGTAATGTTAGTTCTTCAACTTTGTTACTATTTTTCAACCTTATTTTGACTATCCTGGGTGCTTGGCATTTCCATATGAGTTTTAGAATCAGCTTGTCAGTTTCTACAAAAGCTTGCTAGGATTTTGATCAGGATTGCATTAAATTTATAGTTCAATTTGAAGAGAATTGACATCTCAACAATATTGAGTCTTCTGACCCTTGAACAAGCTATACCTCTGTTTATTTAGGTCTCTTAAAATTTCTCTCGGCAGTATTTTGCAGTTTTCAGTCTGCCTTGTGCATCTTTTGTCAGATTTATCCCTAAATGTTTCTTATTTTTGATGTTATTGTACATGGCATTGTTTTTTAAAATTCCAATTTCCAACTGTTTATTGCCTGGATATATAAAAAAAGCAATTGATATTTGTATAATGATCCTGTATCCTGCAACCTTCCTAAACTCAGTGGTTCTAGTAGCTTTTTTGGTAGCTTCCCTCAGGTTTTTCTATGTTGATGATCATGTCATCTGCAAATTTTACTTCTTCTTCTCCAATAGAAGGTCTTTTACTTTTTTTCTTTGCCTTATCAAAGTATAACTTGTACAATGTTGAATAGAAATGGTGATAGAAGACATTCTACACTTCATGCATATATATATATATACGTGACACTAAGTCAAAATGGTTCATAGGCCTAAATATAAAACTATAAAACTTTCTGAAGACAGAAATTTTTGTGACCTTGTATTAAGCAAAGATTACTTATATATAATGCCAAAAGCATGAACCATTAAAAAATTGGTAAATTAGACTTTGTAAAATTTTTAAATTTCTTCTCTCTGAACAACACCATTAAAAGAATAAAAAACACTAGCCACAGACTAGGAGAAAACATTTTCAAGTCACGTATCTGAAAAAGAACTTGTATACGCCATACAGAAAGGACTTTCAAAGTTAAATGATAGGAAAATAACGCAATTTTTTAAATGGGCAAAAGATTTGAACAGACATTTTACCAAAGAAATGTACAGGTGGCAAATACTCACATGAACAGAGGCTTAACATCACTAGTTGTTAGAGAAATGCAGATTAAGAACACAGAGAAAACTGTGTCTGTTAGAGTGGCTGCTTTCAAAAGACTGACCGCATTGGGTTTAGTAGTGGCCCTCAAAAATGCATGTCCACTGAAACCTAGAATGTGACCTTATTTGGGAACAGGGTCTTTGCAGATGTAATTGGTTAAATCAAGGTCATAGTGGATTAGGGCCGGCCCTAAATCCGATGACCTTAAGAAGTCCATGTGCCTGGGTGGGTCAGTTGGTGGAGTGTCCAGCTTTTTATTTCAGCTCAGGTCATGATCCCAGGGTTGTGGGGTCAAGCCCATGTCAGGCTTTGCGCTGAGCACGGAGCCTGCTTGAGATTCTCTCTCTCTCTGTCTCTCTCCCTCTGCTCTGTCCCTCTCCCCCACTCTTGCACTCTCTAAAATAGATAGATAGATAGATAGATAGATAAATAAATAAATAAATAAATAAATAAATAAATAAATAAAATGTCCCTTTCAAAAAAAGCTCATGTGAAGACACCTTGATTCCAGACTTCTAGCTTCTAGAACTGTGACAGAATTCATTTCCATTGTTTTAAGCTACCCAGTTTGTGGCAGTTTGGTACAGCAGCCCTTGGAATCTAATTTATTGGCCATTCCAAATGTCGGCAAGGATGGGAAGGGAACCAGAACCCTCATATAGTGCTGATGGAAATGCTGATGGGAATGTAAAATAGTACAACCACTTTGGAAAACAGTTGGACAGTTTCTTAAAAAGTTAAATATATGCCTGCCACGTGATCCAGCCATCCTACTCCTAGGTATTTGCCCAAGAGATAAGAAAGCTGTGGGAGTCAGAATAATGCCCCTCCCAAAGGCATCCACGCCCAAATCCCCAAGAACCTATAAACATGTTACATTACGTAGCAGAAGGCACTTTGCAGGTGTGATTAAGTTAAGGATCTTGAGACAGGGATATGGGCCTAGGTTATCCAGGTGGGCCCAATGCCATCACGAGGGTCATCATAAGTCAAAGAGCAAAGCCGAAGAGTGTCAGAGTGACATCATGTGAGAAGACTTGACTGGCCATTACTGTCTTAAAAGATGGATAAAGGGGCCAATGAGCTTTAAAAAAAAATTTTTTTTTTTTTTTTTAGGTGGCTTCTAGAAGCTGGAAAAAGCAAGGGCACAATTCTCTCCTAAAGCCTCCAGAAAGAATACAGACTTGCTGACACCTTGAGTTTAGGCTAGTGAAACCCATTTTGGACTTCTGAGCCCCAGAATTATAAAATAATACATTTGTATTGTTTTAAGTCACAACATGTGTGGTAATTTGTTATAGCAACTACAGGAAACCAATATGAAAACACGTATCCATACAAAAACTTGCTACCAACGCCATAGCAGCTTTCTACGTAATAGCCAAATATCTATCCACAGGTGAACAGATAAAGGAATCATGTAATATCCATGCAATGGAATCCTACTCACCTCCATACAATATGGTTCCCTTCATAGGGCATTCTGGAAAAGGCAGAATTAGAGGGACAGAAAATAAAAGAGGGATGGTGTGCCTGGCTGGCTCGGGGGGGTGGAGCATACGACTCTTGATCTCAGGGTTGTGAGTTTGAGCCCCACGTTGGATACAGAGATTACTTAGAAATAAAATCTTTAGGGGTGCCTGGGTGGCTCAGTAGGTTGACCGTCTGACTGCGGCTCAGGTCATTACCTCGTGGTCTGTGAGTTTCGAGCCCCGCGTAGGGCTCTGTGCTGACAGCTCAGAGCCTGGAGCCTGCTCTCTCTCTGCCCCTCCCCCGCTCATGCTCTGTCTCTGTCTCTGTCTCTGCCTCTCTCTCTCTCAAAAATACACAAACATGAAAAAAAATTAAAAGCAGGGACTCGGACAGATATTTCTTTTTCTTTTTTTTTTTAAAGAGATGATTTTATTGCAGGCTATTGCATAGGGAGAATATTTGTTAAAAGGAATGTCTCAAAGGAAAGGAAAGGGGCCTGAGCTGTTACAGAGACAGGTTAATGAATCCATGAGTCTTACTAGACTTCTGGGGACAGGCATAGAGGGTCTTACCTCGCAGTAGGAGAGCAGAGTCGGACAGATATTTCTACATCCGTGTTCATACTAGCACTATTTACAACAGCCAAAAAGTGGAAACAATTCAAGTGTTCACTGACGCCTGAGTGGATGAACAAAATGTGGTTCCATACAGTGGAATATTATCCAGCCTTAAAAAGGAAGGCAGTCCTAACACATGCTACAGCATGGATGAAGCCTGAAGACATTATGCTAAGTGAAATGATCCAGGCACAAAAGGACAAATACGGGATGATTCCGCTAGTATGAGGGTTCGAGAGCAGTCAAAGTCAGAGAGGCAGAAAGAAGTTACCAAGGGCTGAGGGAAGGGAGGAATAGGGAGGTGGTGTCAAATGGGTACAAAGTTTCAGTTTGGGAGGATGAAAAAGTTCTGGAGATGGATGGTGGTGACTGCCCTGCCCTGTGAATGCACCTAATGCCACAGAACTGTGCACTTAAAGATAGTTACGATGGTAAATTTTATACATGAATATTTTACCGCAGTAAAAATGAAGTAGGTTAAAGACACAGAAAACTGGAAAAATATTTGCAATGTCTTTGCAAAAAAATAACTAATATATTGTCATCTTTTTACATGGGAAAATGACAGAAACCTGCGATGCAATGTAAGAAGAACGAGGAGGAAGAGGAGGAGGAAAATCAAAATGGCTAAAAAGCACTTTGGAAATATATTCAATCTCTCAAGTAAGCGGTTTTAGTGAGGGTGTGGAATAAAGCACAGCTGGTGAGTGTGTAAATTAGCATCTTTCTGGAAGGGAGTTTGGTTCTATGCATCAAATCTCTTCAGAAAGTGCCATTACCCCACAATTGCACTACTAGGAATTAATTCTAAAGAAGTAGTCAGATAAGATACAAGGATGGCAACAGAGAACGGCTGATAATCAGGCAAAACTTCGAATCAACCTAGAGGTCTGTGGAGAGGGGGTTTGGGAATAAATGCTGGTGTGCCCACAGACTACTGTGCAACCTTTAAAAAGGATACATTCTGCTATATTTATTGACATGCAGAGGTGTTCATGACATATTTTAAGTGTAAAAAAAATGCAGAATGAGAAGCAGTATGTACAGTACGGGGGCGGGGAGTGCATGCGTCTGAATACATTAGAAGAGTCTAGAAGAAATGTTACCCATGCTCATTTCTGGGTGGGGGAACTCCAGACAGTTTTTTTTTTCTTCTTTATACTCATCTGCGTTTTCTTACCTTTGTTTGGCTGTGAGTATACATCCATCAGAAAATTTTAGGCAGACTTTCTTTTTCTTTTTTCTTTTACTTTTTTTTTTTTTTTTTTTTTACATCTACAGAAAAGCACAGATGTGGTTCTGGCTGGAAACTGAAGACACTCCTATGAATCTCACGGCTGCTCTCATCTGTGGATCTCAAAACACATCATGAAACATCTGCTGAGGTCTTGGCAGACCCTAAAGTTGTCTCGGGCACTGTCGCCTTGTCTGGGTGTGTCCTCGGAAAAGAGTCTTGGATCGCAGTTCTGTCTATGCAGCTCATTCACTGGCCCTCCTCAAGTCTTCCAGCATCTGGGGCCAGTGGGGTAAGATTCCTGAGGGTCCACGGTCTCATTCGCTGCCCCTTCCCTTCTCCGTCCGTGGCGCTGAGCTCCTGCTGGAACATCCGCTTCACTGCTTTCTGTGGCTGCTTCGTGCCTCAAGCTGGTGGCACAAAACTGCTCTGAATAGAGCTCATGCCCCCAGACGCCGACCTCCTCTGAGCAGTCTGATTCTTTGTTCTCTGGATACCGGATGCTGGCTCCCTACAAAAGCTGGGAGTTCCCATCCTGGACATCTGCGATGGCTCAAGACAAGGAAGGATGCCGTGGGAGAAGGTGGAGGAGTCAGGGAATGTGGTGCAGCTCTGAATGAGTTCTTTGCCACGTGTGCATTATGGATTATGTGACCCAGCTGGTGGCCTTTTCCTTCAACTTCTTTACCTGCAAAATGGGTCCATTGGACTTCTCTTAGCCACCTCTCTAGAGGTAAAATAGCAACAGTGCTAAAAATAACACCAACACAAATGATATTAACCATTACCCCCAAAAACCTGCTGCAGGGGTGCCTGGGTGGCTCAGTGGTTAAGTGTCTGACTTCAGCCCAGGTCACGATCGCACGGTTCATGAGTTCAAACCCCACGTTGTGCTGTCAGTGCAGAGCCTACTATGGATCCCTCCTTTCTCTCTGCTTCTCCCCCGCTCACCCACACTCCATCTCAAAAATAAATAAACATTAAAAAAAAACCCTACTGCGTGCCCAGCCGTGTACCATGCACTTGCAGAAACTGGTCACTTAATCTTCACCATGCCATGAGGTGGGGACTGTGATTGTACCTGTTTGACAGATGAAGAAACTGAGCCTCCGAGAGGCTAAGTGTGCTGTCCATAGTCTCACAGGTAGGAGGCAGTAGGGAATGGGCTTGAGCCCAGGCTGCCTGTCTCTCAAGCCCATGCTGGGACCACATTCTGCTCGGCTCTCCCTCTCCTCCCGTCTCCCTTCTCACACCTTCCTCTGGTTTCTGTTGTCCCCTCTTCCTGAACAAGCTCTAAAGTGAAGCACGGTGCTAGGCACACAGAGCATGCAGACAGGGGGCGCTGATGAAGTCTGTTTACCCTCCCAGCCCCACTCAGTCTGACCCTGCCCTTGAGGAAACGCTCCGTGCATCATTGTTTGTGACGGCAAAACACCCGGCCGTCCAGCCACAAGGGATCAAATAAATAACTCAAGACTTCTGCACAGTGGAAATCACTGCAGCCATTACAAAGACCAAAGTAGCCCCTTGGAGAACAATATCTAAGATATATTCAGTGAAGAAAGCAAGAACAGAAGATATGTTTTAAATGAGCCCATGTGGGGTTTTTTTTTCAATGTATAACATGATCTTAATTTGACTGATCGATTGATTATCGTTATGACAGTATTCTTTCGTTAGTGAGGTAAAACTCGCAAAACATAGAATTAACTGTTTTAAAGTGAGAAATGCAGCAGCATTTAGGACACGCACAACGTTGTACAACCATCACCTCTAATTCCAAAACCATTCCATCACCCCCAAAGGAAACCCCATACCCATTAAACAGCCACTGCCCTCCCCCATCCCCCGGCAACCGCCGATCTGCTTTCTGTCTCTATGGCTCTTCCTATTCTGGATGTTTCATCTAAGGCAATCGTACAATATGTGTTTGTGTCTGGCTTCTTTCACTCAGCATCATGATTTCAAGGTTCATCCATCTTGTCGGAGGTAGGAATGCTTCCTTCTTTTTTAGAGCTGAGTAATGTTCCTTTGGGCGGGTATAGCACATTTTGTTGGTCCGTGTATCAGTTGCTGGACATCTGGGCTGTTTCCGCCTTTTGGCCTTTGCGAAAGGCGCTGCCATGAATGAATGCGTACGAGAGTTTGTTGGAGTACCTGCTTTCAATTCTTTTGGGTCTACCTGTAGGCGTGTGATCGCTGATTCACATCGTAATTCTGTCTAACATTTTGTGGAACCGCCAAACTGTTTGCACACAGCAATCGTACCATTTTACATCCCCACTGGCAATTTGTAAGAGTTTCAAGTTCTCCACATCCTCGCCAACACCTTTTGTTTTCTGGGTTCTTTTCTTTAATAGCCATCCTAATGGGTGTAAAGTGGTATCTCATTTTGGTTTTTTCTTTGTTTGTTTTTAAATTTTTTTTAACGTTTATTTATTTTTGAGACAGAGAGAGACAGAGCATGAACAGGGGAGGGGCAGAGAGAGAGGGAGACACAGAATCGGAAGCAGGCTCCAGGCTCCGAGCCATCAGCCCAGAGCCTGACGCGGGGCTCGAACTCACGGACGGCGAGATCGTGACCTGAGCTGAAGTCGGACGCTTAACCGACTGAGCCACCCAGGAACCCCTCATTTTGGTTTTGATTGCATTTCCCTAACAGCTAATGACGTTGGGTATCTTTTCATGGGCTCATTGGCCACGTCTATTCAAGTCTTTGGCCCATTTTTGAACTGGGTTTTTATCATTTTCTGTTGCACTGTAAGAGTTCTCCATTTGGTTTTTAAGCATATGCATGTTTATGTATGTCCGCTCATGCAACATCATGCGTAAATGTTTAATGAGCACTTTACACGTGCCAGCCACTGGACAGTGGTAGACAAGACAGACAAAAATCCTTGCTTCTGAGGAACTTCTAGTCTAACAGGGGAGACCGAAAATAAGGGAGCAAATAAATGAAACTAGATCTGTTCAGATTACCGTACGTGCTAAGAAGAAAGCAAGGCAATGTGACAGAGTCAGAAGAGGACTTCTTGACTCTGGGGTCAGGGAAGGCCTCTCTCAGGAGGGGTCTTTTGGGCTCAGACACAGAGACAACAAAGAGCCAACCTTGTGAAGATCCGAGAGAAGGGCTCCAGGCAGCAAGAACAGCTGGTGCAAAGGCCCTGAGGCCAAATGAGCTTGAGGGGCTTGAGGAAGAGCAAGAAGGCCAGTGTGGCTGGAGCAGAGTGAGCACCAGGGAGAGAGATGTGTCAGTCAAATCAGAAATGTGGACAGGGGCTGGACCCTGTCTAAAAGCTGGACACACAAAATCAATTGTACCATCTTCTGGGGAGATATGACCCTCCCCTTTCTACTTTCCATACCTCTCTTGTGTTTGGTCTTTATAAGAAGCAAATATTGCTTTTGTGAGAAAAATTAATATAGAAAGCAATGCATGCCCAATATAGGCAAATTAATATAGAAATGTGTAAAGAAGAAAATTAAAATAAAAATTATCCATATGGCCAGCCCCTGGAGACAAATCCTCCCATAGGATATTTATTTCTCTTCAAAAAAGGCAATTTCATACCAAGGAGCATGTCTGAAGCCCTCCCAAATGACTTTGTCACAAACACACAGGTCTCATGTACAATAGCTTTCAAAGTGTGCACAACCTTCAGGCCAGCATTTCCGCTTGGAAAAGTGCATCCTAAGGAAATAATTGGATACTTGGACAATGTAAAAATGTTACAAGGATGGCTGCTGCATCGCCGTTTATAATCGAGAGAGATGGAAAACACCTAAATGCCCATTAAAGGGGGAAATGATTGATTAAAATATGGGGCATCCATACAATGGGACATTCTACAGCTGGTACAGTAATGATGTGAATCAATATTTATTGACATGGAATGATCTTCTGGTTATATGATTAAGCAAACAATTGGCTATGAAACAAACTGCATGGAATGACCCCCATTTTGTTTAAAAAAAAAAGGAACATGTATACATGTATTTGTATGTGCATGTGCTTAAAAATAGACCACAAAAATATACACCAACAGGTTTTTTTCTGAGAAGAGGGATTACAAGTGATCATCTTCTTTTTCAACGTCTAATTTTCCCACAATATCACTCTGCATCTTTTAAAACTATAAACTAACGCCAACGAGGTCTTGGCCCTGGCAGTTCCCTCTGGCCAGAATATTTTCCCTCAGACAGCCTCCACTTTCTCCAAGTCTTTGCTCAAATGTCATTTTCTCCAGGACCCTTCCTGACTACTTTATTTAAAATTATGTACGCACACCTCTCTCTCACTTCCCTCTTATTATAGTGTATTTCCTTCTTTTATTCCACAGAACATAACAGTCTCTAACCTAATATGTAATTTGTTTATTTATTACATGCATCACCTATGATCTCCTCCCCCTCTTCTCCCCACCCTGGTCAGCTCCAGGAGGGCAGATATGTTCATCTATTCCGTTTTTTCCGAGAGCCTAGAACAGAGCTTGGAGCATAGTAGGAGCTCAATAAATACTTGAGGAACGAATGAATGAAGTACAAACAAGCAAATGGTTTTCCTTTTCAAAAACTCATCCTCGCCCTTCTGATTTTCAGAAGTGGTGTGGATGAGTTGGATCTGGCAGGCCTGTGAGGGACAGGCGGGAGAAAAGATGTGCCTCTCCCTTTCCAGATTCCTGCTCCCTGAATTTGCCAGAGAGCAGACCCAGCTGGGCTGAGTCCTAAAGTAGCACCGCCCCCTTCTGGGAGATGTGAAGAACTGCAGTGCTCAGCTGATGGCCCAGATGCATTTCAAATAATTAAACCTGGGAATTTGGAAAGGAACCCGGTGGAAAGTCTACTGCTGCAGGGAGGCCCCTATGTTCTCCTGTGGGCAACCAGATAGGTGTATGGGGGCCTTTTCAGGCCGGAAGAGGGGCTGAGAAGGAATTGGGGCCCACTCCCTCAGCTCCAGAGTCCTAATTTAGGCAGAGTTCATCTCTCACAGAAGATAGATTTCTCCCGTTGAGAAATGTGGCCAGGACTGACTTTGATGGAAATCAGCTGCGAGTCAAAGTCAACCGTCCAGGGATTGGACCCTCTGGTTTCCCTACAGTCAGTTCCTAAGCCCAGAATTTTTCTCAGGTTTTGTGTTTAGCATGTATTCTTTTACCCACTCCACCCCACAAAACTAGAATATCAAACCCAGTTTTTACCCAGACTTTTAAATGAATGTACAAGTTCAGCTACAGAAAGAGGAAATGGGCTGGCCAAATGTGTTCACTGACTCAGCATTTTTACTGAGCAATCACTGTTGACCAGACATGGTTCTAGGTGCTGGGAACAGAGCAGAGAAAAAGACAAAAATCTCAGCCACCATGGAGTTGATACTCTAGTGGGAAGACTATGCTTAGCCCATAAACAAATTCAAATATCTAATTTAACACTGTAGTAAGTGGTCTGAAAGGGAAGAACAGGATGTTGTGAAAAAAGAGTAGCAGAGGTAAACTTTGGTGTGGGAAGGTCCACATGAGAACATGATATTTAAATCTGAATTCTTCTCCCAGTGGCCAGAGGCTATCTTGGTGGAGCCAATTTCCAGCTTTCAGCCTCAGCAAAGCATCTCGAGAGAGAGGAATAATTTGCCCATTTTAATTTTTTTTAATGCTTATTTTTTGTGTGTGTGAGAGAGAGACACAGAGACAGAGCGCAAGTGAGGGGAGGGGCAGAGAGAGAGGGAGACACAGAATCTGACGCAACTCCAGACTGCGAGCTGTCAGCACAGAGCCAGATGAGGGGCTCGAACTCACAGACCGGGAGTAGGCTATCGAAGCAGGATATTTAACCGACTGAGCCACCCAAGTGCCCCTAATTTGCCCATTTTAGTAAATGTTTGCTCTGTGGGATACAGAATAGCAGCACAGTGGTCTAGAATCAGAATCCTGGGTTCAAGTCCTGGCTCCACCCTCTTCTTTAGTTACCACATCCTTTGTCCCACAGACTTATTGTAAGGATTTAATGAGATAATATAAATAAGGCAACTAATACAGTGCCTGACAAGTAGTTAGTACTCCATAAATACTAATTGTTAAAAGGCTCTGAGACCTTCTACAGTGGAGGAACCTATTTAACTAGACTCTTTGGCTAGAGAAGCTTCTGGTTACAGAACATCTTGTATCCCACTATATATTTCTGGGAAATCTATCCTCTGCGAGAGATGAACTCTGCCTGAATTAGGACTCTGGAGCTGAGGGAGTGGGCCCCAATTCTTTCTTCAGCTATTTTGTAGGGGGTGGGGTGAGTAGGCACTATTCAGTGCCTGCCCCAAGTACATTTGCCACGTTTTTTCTCGCTAACAGAACTCTATGTGCAGGATTTGGCCAAAGAGCATTTGATCCCAAAGAATTGTGCATGGTGTAGACATGGGCACCTCACCTTGTTTTGGCAATGAAATGTATGGGAGGTCTCCCAGGGGCTTCCGGGAAAGATATTTCCCTCCTTGACGAGAAGCAGACAGGCTACTTGGATCCATGGCCACCATCTTGGTAACATTAAGGGAAAACCAAATAGAATCACAGAAACAACACCAGGATCTCTGATGGTGTCCAGCTACCAAACAACCATGGAATTCCTTATTCCCAAGTTCCTTGTTATAAGAGAAAAATAACTTCCTACTGGTTTAAGCTGCTGCTAATGGTTTTCAGTCATCTGCAGCCCAAAACATCCCCCACTGATCCGGGAGTCCCAGCTCTATGTTCAGAGTTCAGATCAGCTTGTTTTTCTCCATTTGTATTAGTACTCACTCAGGCACCCTGAGAACAATCTCTGGGCATTGTACTGGGCAGAACCTTTCCTTTTAATGGGGCCTGTTCCCTTTGTAACACCATGACTCACCTCAGAGGCCCTAGTTGGCCTCATACCTTCATTCCAGAGCAGATTCTGTGATCCGCCCCTCTTTGTCTTTCTCCTCTCTCCTGTCTATTTTTGTCCTTTGTAAAATGCCCTGGCCCCTCGCCGGGATACAGAAGTATTAGCATGTACTCCCCCTTAATCCCTCAGGCTCCTGTTCCCCTGTCCAAAGTCACCTAGGAGAACAGGGCAAACCTAGCTCTTCTATCTGGCTTTTCCTGGAAAAGAAAAATAAAAATAGAAATAATAGAAAAATAGAAAAAGAAATGGAACTGCTCCATTACGTGTCCCAACTCCCAAACTCTCTCCTGTTCTCCTCACCACACGTAGCCCTAGAACCTTTTTTTTTCTGTCTCAGGTCTCAGAGGATAACTTACAAAGGAGGAATAGCAAATACCGGGCACACGGCACGCACCACTACTCCCTCATCCAGCACTCATGGCAGACATTGCTAATCAATCACAGCACTCTTTCTTACTGAGCCAGGATGGCCATGCGAAATTGGAGTTCGCAGGGGAGATAAGCTGACATCTTGGATGGTCTAGTTAAATTATTCACTCTTACCCAGTTTCCCAGATAAAGGTCTCCAGTACTAGGCTCCTCTCTCCTTCTCTGACCATAGTTGCATTTCCCATTTATTTGTCTGATTATTTGATGAGCATTCTGACTCTGCTTGGGCTGTAGCTCCACAGGGCAGAGACTGTGCCTATCTTGCTCACCATTTCCCCCCAGCACCCAGCACAGCACCTGGCACATAGTAGTCACTTAATAAGTATTTGTCGAATAACTGAATAATGCTCAATTACAACATTCACTGCATTCTGCCTTATCATCTTGTTAGTCTGTCTCTTTCTCTAGAATCTTCCAGGACAGAGGCCAGGATTCATTCATCTTCCCAGGGCCCTTGGTCCTGGCACATAATAGGTGATCACTACAGATTTGTTCCATGGAACTGAATTCAAAAGGGACTGAGGGTCCCAGAGTCTAGAAAATGCATGGGAAAGACCTGAGCACTCTTTTACCTGAGAGCAAGCAGAGAAGCCACGAGCAGACCGGTGGTTCTCGAATGGGGGCAATTTTGTCCCCAAGAGGACATGTGGCAATGTCTGGAGATACCTTTGACTGTCACAGCTGGATGGCATCTAGTCGGAAAAGGCCAGGGATGCTACTCAACGTCCTCCAACGTACAGGTCAGCCCCCACAACAAAGAATTATCTGGCCCCAAATGCCAATAGTGCTGATGACATCGTTCTTTATCCCCCACCTCCAACCATGTTGGAGAAGTCAAAGACGTCAGCCCATCTCCCCTGCCAACTCCAATTTTAGGATGGCCATCCTGGCTCAATAAGAGAGAGTGCTGTCATTGATTAGCAATGTCTGCCATGGTCACTAAAGGAGACAGTGGTGGTGCATTTGCTATTGCTCCGTTATAGGTGTCCTCAGAGACCTGAGACAGAAAGAAAGTTCTAGGGCCATGCAAGGCAACAGTGAAAAACCCTAGTCTAGATAAAGAGGGGAAAAGAGGGGAAGAAAGAAAGGTCCAGATGGGTGGAAGAGTCTTTATCCTGGGAGAGTGGGCAGCCATTTGAAATTATGAGTGGTGACAGCTACTTTTGAAAAGGTCCCTCGGGCTGGCATGTGGCAACAGTCTGCAGAGGGTCAAAGGCCGGCAACAGAGAGACACTTGGAGAGGTTTTTGGAGTCATCCAGGTGGGTGGTTACAGGGTTCTGATCGGGCTAGCTATGCACTCTCTGTAGGCCTGAGCTGAGGGAGGATAGGAGACAGGACATGAAATCAAGGGACAAGTTTTGAGTTGGGCTCCCATTTGGGGCGGGACATTCTAAATACTAAAGTAAGACTGTGCTGGGGACTAAATGACCATAAGGCCATCCTTTACCTAAGAGTGAGTAGAAAAGCCTTGAGCAGAAACGTCTTTGACTTTTCATCTAAGGGCGGACTAGATAACCTCGGGAAATAGGATTTATGAAGACAGTGGAAAGCAAAAACAAAGTTGCATTTTGTTCAACATTATCTCAATGCAGCCTCACAGCACCCCCATGAGGTCAGTATTCCTACCCAACCCATTTTACAGATGAGAAAAGGGAGGTTCTGTAAGGAAAAGCCACTTGCCCTCCCTCATCCAGCTAACAAGTGGCAAAGGGAGAGCATTCTATCCCAGACCTGACTCCACATTTCCCTTCTTCCCTAAGGCTAGGCCAGGAGACACCAGGAGGAAAGGCAAAGGGTGGTCAGTGGACTTCAGGACCCCTATGCCATCCTCAAACTCTTTACTGACAGGGAACCCCTCACCCTCACCCTCACCCTCACCCTAGTGCTAATTCTCTAGGCCAGTGGTTCTCAGCCCGGAGAATTTCCCCTCTGTGGAGACAGTTGGCAATGTTTGGAGACATTTTTGGTTGTCGCAACTGGGAAGGAGGTTGATAGCGGCATCTGCTGGGTAGAGGTCAGGGATGCTTCTCAATGTCCTACAGTGCCCAGGACAGCCTCCTTGCCCATAACAAAGAATGATCCGGCCCAAGATGTCAGTAGAGCTGAGGCTGAGAATCCTCCAGAATCAAAGCCCTGTGAACACCCACATCTGTGCTGGGAAGGGCCAGGGGCCCCGGCCCTGCAAAGCTGTGTGCTAGCTGAAGGCATGCTGAAAGGTCCTTCACCTGAGAACCTCAGGTCGGGTGACTAATGAGCCGGGAGCGCGACCTTTATATAGCTCCAGAGCAGGCAACAGTGACAGGTCTGGCTGTTACAGCGTCAGGGCCTCAGCAAAGGGGCTCTGACAGGCGGGAAGAGGAGGGTGAGGAAAAGCAGGTTGGGGGGAGGTTGGGGCAGCAGCTGCTGCTGGAATCTGGGCCTCGCCAAGGGGAACAATGCCCCTGGAACGCCAGGCACGCCACTAAGACAGCTGAGCCTGCGGGGCGGGTGAGTGTGGGCAGGCGGGCATCTGAAGGGCACCAGTAAAAATGGAATTGTCTGGGCGCTTCTGTCCCCCACACAGGCAAGGCAGATGACCAAGAGCTAAAAATACCAGGAGAGAAAAACCACCAAAGGGTTGTCTGGCTGCCTGGGGCTGGATCTGACCTCTGAGCTCCCTGGAAGCAGTGAGAGCTGGGGCCCAGATCCCTACCCCCTAAAACCCGAATATCAGGATGGGGAAAATTCCAGCGGTAGAGTCTGACATTCTGAGTTAAAAATCTGGCAGGCACTAGCAGTGGGACCCTGCAGAGTAACTGCTCTCCTCTGAGCCTCAGCTTCCACATCTGGAAAATGGGTCTAAATTAGTACCTGCCTCACAGTGTTGTCTGACTATGAAATAAGATGATGGGTAAAGCACTTGGCACAATGCCTGTCACACAGGGAGCCCGAGATAAGCGGGACGATGACGGTCCGGTTTCTTTGGAGACCTCAGTTTGGCAAGCTCACGGGGCAGTGGCTGGTGGCAGCCTGCTCTCCCCAGTCCTTACTGCCTACCCCCAAGGACCCACCACCAGACTCACTACCCTCTCCACATAGCCAACTCACGTCTGCTGTACTCAGCCAGCTCATGCATATCTTTCTCCGCCATGTAACTGTCATTAAAGGCGGGAACAACTCAAAAAAAACGAAGCATATCCACCCTGTACCACTGAGCAGTCTCCCAAAAGAGCTCTGCATGAGGGGTCAAGCAGGTGAGGTGGGGGCTGGAGTAGGAAATGAGCCTGCAAAGGTAAACCATAACGACCACACACACACACGTGCACACATTCGTGGTGCGTGTACTCAGTGCCCAGCACTAGGCAAAGCCACTCACACACGCTGCATGAGTTACCATGAGGACAGCGCTTGGAACGGTGCACGGTACAGAGTAAGCACCTAATAAATGTTAGCTGCCATCGTTAGTATCACAATTTTCTAGTTTTACTTTAAAAACAATCTTCTGAGGTCAACACCATCGTTTCCTCTGTTTATCAAGTAAGGAATCTGGGGTTTAGAGTGGTTAGGTCACTTGTTCAAGGCTTCCACTTGTTAAGGAAGTAGAAGAGCTGACCTAGACCCCAGCTTTCAACTATTGCGTCATCCTGGTAGGTATGGGTCGAGTGGCAAAAGATCTTAACTGTTGGGCCAAGGAGGGGAGATTTCCTTCTGAGGTAGTGGGGATTCATTGAGAGTTCTGGAACATGTGTGGGTCATCATCAGAGCTAGGCATGGAGGGAAGTAGTTAGAGTGGGGGTATGTGAAAGGCAGGGGTAGAAAGGCAAGAGAGGACAGGGCCCAAACCAATTGAGATCTGCTACCACAGGACAGACCTGGGACAGGACTGGAAAGGAGTGGATTTGCAAGACATTCTAGAGGCAGAGTAGGCAGAGTTTGTTACCAATAGAGCAGAATCAAGATGGCTGAGGATCTTTGTCTGGGTGCCTAAAAGCGAGGTGAAGTCATTAACGGAAAAAGGGTTTGGGAGAGGAAGAGGAGAAAAAATGAACTCATATTTGATCATGTTATTTCTTTTACTCCCACCGGGTCACAGCCAAGAAAAGGAGCTGACGGTTACAGAACACTCGCTGTGTGCCCAGCAATGTCCTAGCACTTTCCAAGTGCTAGCTAACTCATTCAAACCTCCTAATAAGGCTTTGAGGTGAGGACCACTATTATCCCCATTTCACAGATGAGGAAACCGAGGCAGGGAGCGCTGATGCTCCTTGCCCAAATCGCACTCTGTACACATGAGTGTCTCATTAATGTGGCTGACCCATCTCCACTGGGCACAAGGCCTGGTCCGCCCTTGTCTGACTTGCTGGAGAAGCCGCCTTCCCCATTTGGTGGCTCTCCCCGGCGCCTGGGGGCCCTGACACAGGGAGATAGGCACTATCACTTGATGACAGAGTCTATCAGCCAGCAAGCTTTGGGCTGGCAGGGCCTGGTATGCCTTTGTTCTATCTGGAGATGGCTGACTTCACCACCTGCCTTAAAGGGGCATTACGCCCCGAGGCGAGTTGACCCGCTAAGCCAGTTACTTCCAGTAGTATCATGGCGAGCGCTAATCTGGCACTTTTCTGTGCCAGGCTCTGTCCCAAATATTAACATGCTACTAGATTAACTCTTTAAGCTACTGATATTAATATATGAACTCATTTGCTTTGCTGAAGAACTTTATAAAACAACCATCTGGAGAAGGGTTTTCCTTTTACCTTACAGGGTGGGATATAAAGGCTTCGATCTGAAATCCAAGAGCTGAAGAGGAAAAGCATCTTCAAAGGAAATTAATTTAAAAATGCCCCCAGCTGGGGCTGAATTAAAACTTCCAAAATACCTAAAAATGGAAAAGACGCTCACTCTCACTGCCTCATATAAAATGAAAGATAAAAACAGTTTGTAATGGTCAAACTAGCGTAAGACCATCCCACAGTGTTCTGATTTTCCCCAAGATGACTATTTTCATCCTTTTTAAAAATACATCTAATCCTTTCCCAAAAAAAGTTTGTTGAGATTTTCTTTGTTTTGTTCTTGGCACCCCTGCTCAGCTGGTGCCCTAAGCGTGTATTAAGTGTGCCCGCCATGTGACCCGGCTCTGCACCAGCCTCCCCATCGGCCACAGATGGGAGGACACGCATCCTATCCTCATCAGTGAGGGGAGGGCCGGGAGTCCTCTAAAGGTCTCCAACGCTATATGGAGCGCAAAGGCCGACGTGGCGTGCGTGCATGTGTGCGTGCGTGTCACCATTTGTGTGAAAAAGTGTATTTGTATGTGCATGCATGTGTGTGGTATGATATCAATGTATATTGCATATAATGATTATATATATGCATATATAAATGTATATTTATATGTGCAAATGAGAGAGAGAGAGAGTCAGGAAATGCAATGTGGTATCCTGGATTAGATCCTGGAACAGAAACAAGGACAACAGTGGAAAAATCAGAGAAATCTGGATAAACTCTGGAGCTTGGGGGCGCCTGGGTGGCTCAGTCAGTAAAGTGTCTGACTTCGGCTCAGGTCATGATCTCACGGTTTGTGACTTCGAGCCCCACATTGGGTCTGCTTTGGATTTGGACCCTCTGTCTCCCTCTCTCTGCTTTTGGACCCTCTGCTCCCCCATTTGCTCTCTCTCGCTCTCTCTCTCCCTCTCTCTCTCTCTCTCTCTCTCTCCCTCTCTTTTTCTCTCTCAAAAATAAAATTTTCAAAGAAAGAAAACCAACTCCAGTTTGGTTAATAGTAATGTACCAGTGTCCCCTGGTAAAGTAAAATGTTAATGTTAGGGGAAACTGGGTGAGGTGTATGTGGAATTCTACAACTTTTCTGTGAAATCTAAAATTAAAAATTTATTTCAAACAAGTCCAGAAGGAATTTCATGAAGTTCTAGAATGGAAAAACTAATCTACCGTGCTAGAGGTTAAAAGAAAAAAGGTTACTTTGGGGGGATGTTGACAGGCACTAGGGAACGCTTTGGAAGTTGGAATGTTCTGTCTTGCCTTGGGTGGTGACACAGCATGAACATACACAAAAACTCATTGCCCTGGGTACTTAAGAGACCTGCACTTTACTACAGGTGCATCTCAGGTTTAAAGAGTAAACAATTAAAAATATAGTCTGGAGGACATAACAAGTGTTGGCGAGGATGTGGAGAAAAAGGAACCCTCACTCACTCTTGGTGGGAATGCAAACTGGTGCAGCCACTGTGGAAAACAGTATGAAGTTTCCTCAAAAAATTAAAAATAGAACTACCCTATGATCCAGTAATCAATCGCACTACTGAGTATTTACCTCAAGAATACAAAACACTAATCTGAAGGGTTGATAGCAGCATTATTTACAATAGCCAAATTATGGAAGCAGCCTAAGTGTCCATAGATAGAAGAACGGATAAAGAAGATGTGATATATGTGTGTGTGTGTTTACACACACACACACAGGAATATTATGCAGCCATAAAAAAGAATGAAATCTTGCCATTTGCAACAACAGATGGGTCTAAAGAGTATAATGCTAAGCAAAATAAGCCAGTCAGAGAAAGACAAACACCATACGATCTCACTCGTATGTGGAATTTAAGAAACAAAACAAATGAACAAAGGAGACAAACAGACTCTTAACTATAGAGAACAAACAGGTTACAGGGTGGTGGGGGCATGGGTGAAGCAGGTGAAGGGGATTAAGAGTACAATTATATTGATGCGCACCGAGTAATACACAGCATTGCCGAATCACTGTATTGTACACCTGAAACTAATATAACACTGTATGTTAGCTACACTGGAATTAAAATTTTGAAAAATTATTTAAAAAAACAAAAACAAAAAAAATACAGCCTGAAAGACTTTACACCAAACACACAAACACATTCCCTTGAGAGAGGATTTGGCTGCAATGATAGAAAGGAAGTTTTTTTTTTTAATTCTTTAACGTTTATTTTTGAGAGAGAGAAACACACAGAGCACGAGTGGGGGAAGGGCAGAGAGGGAGGGAGACACAGAATCCCAAGCAGGCTCCAGGCTCTGAGCAGTCAGCACAGACCTGACACGGGGCTTGAACTCATGAACCTCGAGATCATGACCTGAGCTGAAGTCGGACATTTAACCCACTGAGCCACCCAGGCGCCCCGAAGAAGTCATTTTAGAGTTTCACTTGAATTTCCCTAGGTGTTTTCTTTTGCATTAACTTTATGGAGTAAACCAAATACTTGGTTTAAAAAAAAATAATCAAATGAATACACTGCTACATTTTCTAAATAGAAGATTATTGTGCCATATTACAGTGGAACATAAATACCCCCTTTTCTCAAATTTAAACTTATTATATGTGTGTCTCCCCTTATCTGAATGAAGCTTTGCCGATGGACCTCAGGCCCTGAGAACAGGGCCTGGCACATAGTAAGACTCCAGTAAATATTTAAGTAATCGGTATCCTTTGAATTGGGGATCAAAATCATTCTTGCTTAAAAACAGTGAACACCTATAAGCACTACTTACATTTTTTCCCTCTCCTCACCTCTTCTTTTAAAATCATCCATGGGTAATTTTTTTTTAAATTAGCATTCGATAAAATTGACCTTTTTCTAGTCTATAATTTCACGAATCTTGACTTGTTTTATTGTTGTCATTAATATCGCTCAGCTGTTGATCTGTTTTCTCCAGCTGTTCTGTTTCTCTAGGTGTGGTAGGTTGGCAGCATTAAAGATGTCCTCGTCCTGATCCTTAGAACCTATGACTACTTTAGCTTACGTGGCAAAATGAACTCTGTAGGTGTGATTATGGATGTGGCAATGGGGGATTTATCCCGGATTATCCAGGTAGACCCAAGATAAGGACAGGGGATCCTTCGAAGATGGAAGAGAGGTGAGAGGGACAGAGAGTTTGGGGTCAGAGCCTGGAGGGATGTGGCCACCAAATGAGCCGAGGAATGAGGGCAGGTTCTGGAAAAGGCAAGGAAAGGCTTCTCCACTGGAGCTTCCAGAAGGGATGCAGCCATGCCAGCCCAGCTTCCATTTCTGACCTCAAGAACTGTGAGATAGTAAACTGGTGCTGTTTTAAGCCAAATTTTAAGCCAAAATTTACCAAAAATTTAAGCCAAATTTACCAAAATTTACCAAAATTTAAGCCAAAAATTACCAAATTTATGGTAATATTTTTATAGCAGCGATCGGAAACGAACACACCAGGTTTGTTTCCTGATTGTTTTAGAAGTTGCTGGTGTGGTTGTTCTGCCCAGCGTTCTTCTCTTTGGCTTCTGAGTACCTCAGGTAGGCAGTTATTTTTCTCTTTGGCTACATGAGACTTGTCTGGTTGCTGTACACTTCTCAGCCGTAGGAATCCCACAGGTAGTAGCAAGGTGGGGGGCTCGGGCCCTGTGAGCCTCTGGCTCATGGTCTTAGTCACCCCAGCCTTGAGGACAGAGAGGCCCCAGCCCACGCACTCAGCTTCTTCTCTCCATTGCACTCTTGAGGTTGATGCTGAAATATACCTCTGAAAGTCTACATAGACCCAAACCCCAAGTCTTCCCAGATTGTCCACTCTCAGGACCTTGCCCCAGGGCTCTGGGGGCTCCTCAGTGGTGACCCAGCCCATTGGCAAGTGGAGTGCCTCTGGGCCTCCAGTTCTCTCGGCAGAACCCAAGGCCGGACACACATCCTGTGGGCCCTAAGTCCTGGCAGCCATGGGGGGCCATGCTATTCAGGCCGCCATGTTCCCAGAATCCCCCTGACACACTTAATCTCACTCCTCTGAATAGTCTTATGGGGATATGCACTATTATGGTCTCCATTTTCCGGATGAGGAAACTGAGGCCCCAGGGACTTAGTGCCCTGTTTGAGACCCAACACCTCTATCCACTGAGCCATAACCCTCTCCCAGTACTCCCTCTGAAAGGTCCGGTTGAATAAAATATGTCTTCAGGGCCACACTCATACACCCACCTGCCCCTGGAGCACCTGAGCCCATCCTAACCCCTGAACCTGGGGCTCCCCGCCCCTCACCATGCATTCTGCATATCCACGGTGGCTGCAACAACCATTTTGCTTGGCCATTTATAGCTACTGACTGCTCACACAAGTGTTTTAACGAAAATCCATGGTGTGTCTATTAGGTAGGGAAACATTTATTCTGGTGTTGTCAGAGAATCTTGGACAGAAAAGCTCTTCTTGACTGATCTGTGTGCATGTGCATGTGTGTGTAAGTGCGTGGGTGTGTGACCCGGCGTGTGCATGAATGCATGGATATGTTTTGTCTGTGCATGTGTGCACGTGCGTGTGTCCACTCTGGTGCGTGGGTCCACACGCCTGTGCACACACAGAAAAAACACACCTTTTGTTTTTAAAGATTCTGTTGGAAGATGCTCCTGGGTAATTCTGACCCATGTGTGACTGGAAAGAGGAAACAAATTTACATCTTTTCTTTCTTTTTTTTTTTTTTTTTTTTTTTTTTGTCGTGGCAATAAATGGTTCTGGGTTTGTGCCCTCAAAAATTGAATTTTGTTTTCCCTGAGAGGGGTGGTGAGTGATGCCTGCCTGGGCCTCATCTCCTTTCACCCCGCAGAAAGCCTCATACGGTCTTTTTATCATTCCCGCTTTATGTGCTGAGAGAGGTGAAGTCACTTGCCCAAGGTCACACAGGGCTCAGGTTCAAATGCAATTTTATCGGACTTCCCAGCCTGAGGGCTAAATCACTCCACTCTCTGGCCTCAAACCTTATCAGGTCAAATGGAGACATTCTAACAATCCCCACTCGGCCAGGAGGGCAAAGTCGGCCTTACTCCTTTATTAGTTTGTGCATGCCCCAGGGGCCAAGGATGTTGCCAGTTTTCTCCAGCAAAATCCGTGGGAGGTTCCGGCACATCAGAGCAACTGAGAACATATTGTGGACTGATCTTCCTGATAGGATCTCCTTCCTGGGTGGTGCTTGCTGGCCTTGCTCCCAAATCAGGATGACCCCGGGCACTGGCAGCTTCCGGGACTGGTTAGACAAAGGGTCTCCGCCCTGAACTCCCCACTGCTCCCCTTGCTTCTGGAATGAAATCCCCAGGTTGTGATCTGTTCCGCCCGCCTTGCTGGCTTCACTTTGTGACCCTGACCCCCCTCACTCGCTCAGCTTCAGCCACACAGGTCCTTCCGCCCCTCCCGTGAGGCTTTTCCTGTCCCTGTTACTAAGGGCACTCTCCCCCAGTCTCTGCTCAGAGTGGACCCCCGAGCTCACAGGCAGCTCTCCCCCCATCACTTTCAAACCTATGTAAGATTTGTTACTCCCTGAAATTATCCGGGTTATGCATTTCTTTACTTTTGCCCATCTACTCCTTACATAGTGTCACGTGTCATGTGTCATGAAGGCAGGGAGTTTGTCACTTGGCATCGGTCTCCCCTTACACTAGCACAGTGCCTAGCATCCCCATAAAGGGGGATGAATGCTGGAGACACAGGGGATAAGGTGGTCCCTGCCCCACAGCGTGTCTGGAAAGTTAATATGAGAATGAGACACGTGAACATGGGACTTGGCACATAGCAAGCGCTCGGTAAGTGAAGGTTGTTACTTCTTCAATCAACAAGTATTCATTGAGCAGCTGCTGTGTGCCAGTCACCAGCTAGGAGCCAGTGAGGAAAACCAAAAAGGACCCTGCTTTTCTGAGCTGACTGTTCACTGACACTGAACACAAAAAAATATGTGAATTACACAGTATGTCAGGAAGTGATCAGTGCTATGCAGAAAAACAAAGCGGAGAAGGGGTTCTGGAGGCCAGAGGGTGAGTGGCTATTTGAAAAAGGATGGTGGTGAGGTCTCACAGAGAAGGTGATATTTGAGCAAAGATCTGAGGGAGGGGAGGGAGAGTGCCTCGCAGATGTCTGATGGAAAAACTCTCCAGGCAGAGGGACCCAACCTCTCTTTGCAGGTGCAAAGGCCCTGGGGTGGGACCCTGATCCTGTTAGAGAATCATAAGGGTCTCCTCTCTCTCTGCTGTTTTCTTTCTCAAAATTGACAAGCACAAGTGTCTCCCGCCCAAGTGCTGCCGAAAGTGTGCATCTCTCCCTGTGACCCAGCCGCCTGCCTCTTTAACCTTGAATGCCTTTTTGGGTCTCATGTGTCACTGGGTGGCGAGTGAGCTCCCCTTACTTCAGAAGAACGGCATGGGATGGGGGGGCCTTAGGTGGTGTCCGCCTCACCTATTACTGCCAAAAGTGGTCATGGGGTTATTTTTAAACGTGGGGAGGAAGTATTTATTGTTCCCGGGCCGAGGAGAGCTGGGCAGCCTGTAGGATTCTTCTGGGGGAGCAGTGCTGTGTCCTTTCTACCATGGTGAGTAGCAAGGGCTCCTTGAGGTGTGATGCTGTGGAAGGGGGGAGGAAACACCACCTACAAGCAGAGGGCAGAGGGGAGGGGCAGAAAGCTGGCTCATGAGGGCCCCAGCCCCTGGTGGAAAAAGCAGTGCTTGCTGTGTGCGCACAGAGGAACCCCAATCAATGCCCCGATAAGCCACAAATAACAGCAGCTCCCAGGGACTCGCAAAAACAAAATAAGAGAGTTGGCTTTTTTATGGCTTGTCTACTGACCTCTCGAGGAATCAATAACTCCCAGGGCTTGCAAAATGGGATTGAACGCTTTTAAGGATCAAATTGTAATTCTTTTCTCTTGTTCGGGCAGCTGGGGAAAAGAATCTTTTTGTTTTCACCTTTTGAACTTGCAAATTTAAAACCTTTCTCCCTGTGTTGTTGGGTTAGGCGTCCCCCTCCCAAAGCAGGAAGCCCCCAAATCAGGGCCAGTGGAGGAGAATGGTTAGGGGCGCAGACTCTGGAGTCAGACTGCCCAAGTGCAGCTCTGGTCCTGCCTTTTCGTGCCTGTGTGACCTTGGGCAAGTGACCCAACCTCTCTGAGCCCCAGTTGACTCCCCAGTCAAATAGCTACAGTAATCAGAGAAGCGGGGTGGAGACAAATGTTAACTTGCTCTTCTCTTCACTGTTTGTGTGTGCAAGGACAGAACATTTAGAAAGGATATTTCACTGCCATTTGGATCAAAGGAGAACTGGGGAGGGGGAGCAGTGGGTTTTAACACCCTGAGAAAGTGTCATTTCATGTCGGCATTCCTCATGGGTTAGTGAGCCTGATGTTTTCCCTGTCCAATCAATTCTCCTTCTGCGCGTTACTGAACTTTTTTTGTGAAATGCATGGCAACAGAGGCAGCTGGATCCCGCCGGGGGCTGATCTGAAAGTGTTACCTCCTTCCCCGGAGACGGAGACGTACCCTCCCCTAGTTTGCAAAGGTGGTGCTGCAAACCCTCTGTCTCTGAGGATCCACCAGAATCAGGGTGGATTCTGGGTCCTCTTATCCCTCCAGTAGCATCATTTTTGAGATGAGAGTGGGCGTCAAACCCCCATTTCACAGATGAGCAGCTGAGGCTCACCCAGAGATGGGACCCGACTCCCAGCTTCTGACTCTTTTAATTAATGCTTCCCCCCCCCCCACCCCCCGCAGGCACCTAAGAAAGCCAAGAAGAGAGCAGAAGGTGCCAATTCCAACGTGTTCTCTATGTTTGAACAGACCCAGATCCAGGAATTTAAGGAGGTGGGTGCAGCTGTTGAATCGTACGCCCGGATGGAGATTCCCACCTGTCAAAGAGGACGTTCCCTCGTTCCACGTTCCCCGCAGGGACCTAGTGGTTAGAGGTTTTTATCATCCAAACAACCCCAAATTCACTCTCAACATGGGCATGAACCGTTTAAAGAAATTATTTTTAATAATTTTTGCCAATCTAAAAGTAAAGCGTATTTCTTGTTGAAAATGTTGGGGGAAATTTTCAGAAAAACACAAAGAAGAACATAAAAATGATCTACAATTCTATGACCCAGAAATAATCAGTTAGCGTTTTAATATTCGCCCTTCAAGTCACTTTTCGTATTACATGTATATACTTTTAAATTATTTTGCTATTTTTCCTTGAGCAATTCTGCATCCACATTTTCTATCAATTTACTGGAACCACTTCCCATGGTTGGATGTTACATGTGCTTAGAATGCTCTACCATTATACATAACACATCTTTGCTGGTTTCCTTGGGGTAAATTCCTAAAAGCAGAACTGTTGGGTCAAAGAACTTTAAAAAAGGAACTGAAAACAGCTAGAAGCACTGGCCCTCCAGAAATGTGGTACAAATACCGACTCCCAGCAGCCCCAAAAGGAAAAAGTGCCTTTCCCCCCACATCTCCATCAACATTGGGTATTAAGAGCCTAAAAATATTATTTCTGCCAAACTGAAAGATGAAAAAGAGCATCTCTTAGATTTTAAATTCTATAGCCGTCCATTGTCGAACGCGAGCAAGGTTGAAACCCTGTCACATTCAATGGGAGTGTGCCTTATTAAATAAACCTAAGTACCAATTAGGCCGAATTAAGCCACTGCCCGCAGGCTTGGAAGGATAGACTCTCAATGAATTTTCCAGCAGTCCCCGTGGCTCACACTGAGTCATCCACACTCCCACCTGGGCCTTCAGAGAAAGAGATGTTGAAGAGGCCAGTGTGTCCTGTATCAAAGGCGAAACCGTTCGGGGCTTCCAAATGGTACACAAACCCTTAACACCTTTTGCCCTTAGAGCACAGGAATGTCGTGTCCCCTAGGCCACCCGGGAAAGAAGAACTCCCACGATGAAATGTCATATCTGAACTCTGTCATATTTCTGTCATATTTGAAATCGTCACCTTCCCCTCCCTTCCCCCTCACCCTGCCCCAATCTCCAGAATGAGATCAGTTGCTGGGTGTGGGGTGTGGGGAGTGGGTGCAAATACTTTCAGGAACCAGCTACAAAGAACTCAAAAAACATGGAGATGATAAGTCATTTGTAAAATACCTGGGCATTTACAAAGCTCTTGGCGTCTCCGTGGGAGCCACCTGGGAAAGATAGCTGGCCCCATTTTATAGATAACTGGGCTTTGGTGAGGGGAGGGGGGCCGCTGATGAGACCCCAGGTATTAACTTGATTTTTTATTTTATTTTTTTATTTTTAGTTTTTAATCAAATAGTTGTTTATTTTTGAGAGAGAGTGTGTGTGTGTGCATGGGGGAGGGGCAGAGAGCTAGGGAGGCAGAATCCCAAGCAGGCTCTGCACTGTTAGCACAGAGCTGGACGTGGGGCTTGAACTCAAGAACCATGAGATCTTGACCTGAGTGGACATCAAGAGTTGAATGCTTACCCGACTAAGCCACCCAGGCGCCCCTAACTTGATTTTTTAAAGAACGACTTCATAGAGATATAACTCACACACCTTCAATTCACCTTTTTAAAACTACGTGTACAATTCAGTGGTTATTTGCTATAGTCACAGAACTATGCAGGCATCACCGCTAACTTCCCAACATTTCTATCACCCCATAAAGAAACCTCACACCAACCAGCAGTCACTACCTGTTCCCTTCTGCCACCTCCCCCCCCCCCCCCCACCTCAGGCCACCGCTGATCTATTCTCAGCTCCTACAAATTTGCCTGTTCTGGGCATTTTGTAGAAGCACATCGTACAGTATGTGGCCTTTTGCCCCTTGCTTCATACAGCGTCATGTGTCAGGGCTCATCTGGGCTGTAGCTGGCGTCAGGATCTCCTTCCTTTTTATTGCTGAGTTGTAATCCATCACATGGCTAGAACACATTCTGTGTAACCATCCACCAGTTGATGGACGTGTGGGCTGTTTCCAGGTTTGGGCCATTGTAAATAATGCTGCTGTGGACATTCAGGCACAGGTTTCCACGTGGATAGATTTTTCGGTTCTCTTGGGCAGATGCCCAGCAGTACGACTGCTGCATCATATGGTAACGCTATGCCTAACATTTTGAGGAACGGCCAGTTTCCAGCCTTTGACCCTTGATCTAATGTCCTTCGGTGCTCCTGAATCCCAGAACCCCATTTCCCCCAGTCCACAGCCTGATCTCTTGGTCTCGTCCCCTCAACTTCTCCTGGGCTGACCAGCCAACTGCCCCCTTCCACAGGCCTTCACCATCATGGACCAGAACAGGGATGGCTTCATCGACAAGAATGATTTGAGGGACACGTTTGCTGCTCTCGGTATGTCCCCCCTCTAGGCCTGCAGGAGCGTCTCCTTACCCCACCCTCCTGAGGAGTGGAAAGTGGGGCCACTGAAAAGGTCAAGAGCTTATCATTTTTCAGAGAAAGAGCTCAATCATGGTTGGCCTTTAAGACACACTTCAGAGGAAAAGCAAAGAAGTGTTTAGGCTCTGAGTGTCTTCACATATCTTTCATTTCTCTTTTAAACTGACTTGTTTTTTCTGTGATTTTGAATGCAATGCCAGCTCACAATAGAAAATTTGAGAAACTCAGAAAAGTATAAAACAAAAACCATTAGCCATTAGGTCGCATTCCACTGTAACATTTCCGCCTCTCAGTCTTTTCTAGGTACATTTGGTTTTTTTGTGGAATTTTTGTTGTTGTTGTTGTTTTGAGGTTGGAATTATTCTATTTGGGAGCCAGCTTTTTAAATTTAACATCTCAGTAGCGTAAGCATGAGTGTATGGAGATTTTTCAAAATACACACGTCCACCCTGCCACCACTCACCCCCCTCCACGCCTACTCCCAGAACTCAGGGCCACCATGAACAGCTGAGCAGGTTGCGCACTACACAGTTCGACAGATTACTATTCATGTTTGTGGCCACTGTACATTTTTATATTTAAAACATAAATTATCTTAAGAAGGGGTGACTTTTAAAAATGTGCACAAAGGTGCTATTTGGTCTCGTGGCAGAGGCTAGCACAGGCTCTATGAGAATCTCCGAGGTTGTGTGGGTTGCAGCCCTTCAAGGAAAAAGTTCCCTTCAAGGTGATTCTGATCTGTGTGCCACCTCCCACTGAGAAGGGATCATTTGTAATAGGAACATTTCCCATTTCAGTAAAAAGTTAAAATATCTGTTTAAAATGTTTGAGGTTCTGAAGACACTATTATAAAAAATAGCTAACCCCTCCCCACAATGGATGTTTGGGCTGTGTCCAGCTGTCTGGCTATTATAAATAACACTGTGGAGAACATCTTCTCATGGGACTCTTTGGCCCCACCCACTCCATCTCTGCTTGTCCCTTAGACTAGATTCCATGAAGCGGCATCAGGCGGGCAAATGCCAGAGTCCCGACAGCTGTTTCTTAGTGCAGGGGGCTCTGAGTGTGTATCTATCTCCTGCCCTAGGGCGTGTGAATGTGAAGAATGAAGAAATTGATGAAATGCTCAAGGAAGCTCCAGGTCCAATTAACTTTACTGTGTTCCTAACGATGTTTGGGGAGAAACTTAAGGGTAAGCTCATGTGTGTGTCTGTCTGTCTGGGTGTATGTGCATCTGCATTTGTGCACCTGTGTGTGTGTATCTTTACGTGTCTTCATCTTTGGGCATGAATTAAAGCACTAGGAGGGCACACGGGTGTTGGCAGAAGGTGAAGGCAGAGTAACATTGGGGGTGGGGAGGATAAAAGCAACAGCTAACATTGCTCTGAGGCTTAGCCTGAGCCAGACCCCATGCTACACACTTTGGATCCATGACCTCATTTGCCATCTAGGAGGTAGGTTCTGTTTTATCCCCTGTCTAAGGCTCAGAGATGGAAAGCCACTTGCTTGTGGCCACACAGCTAGCAAATGCTGGAGTCAGGATTCGAATCCCAGTCTTTCTGACTCTAGATCCACTTTTGACCTTGGGTTTGCTCAGAAATGACTGGATTCTCAGCCCACTCTTTCTAATTACCAAGGTTCAGTGCTCAGAGGAAGGCAGGGCCTTTCCTCCAAGCAAACCAGCCTTGCTCTGGCCCCTCCATCTTTGAAGGGGAGTTGGGCCCTGCCTCCTGGGGTACCGTGGGTTTTACAGCCACCCATAGCATGATGCAACCCTGCTTTCCGTTTCAGGGGCAGACCCCGAGGAGACCATTCTCAACGCATTCAAAGTGTTTGACCCCGAAGGCAAAGGGGTGCTCAAGGCTGATTAGTGAGTGGGATCTGTGGGGGAGGACGTGGGGGTTCCCTGCCGCCCACACACACACCTGGTGCCAACACCCGCTGTTCTCTTTTTGCAGCGTTCGGGAGATGCTGACCACACAGGCAGAGAGATTTTCCAAAGAGGAGGTAACAGCCCCTCGGACACACACTGCACCCCAGCTCCCGTGTCACCCTCTTTTCTAAAACACCCCTGGCCCCACACTCAGAGAGAACCTGCTACTGAGCCCCTATCTCATTTCGTTCTCTCAATCACACTATGAGGTAGGGACTACCAGCATTATTGTCATTTTATAGATGGGGAAACTGAGGCCCAGGGAAGTTAGTCACGGGCCTAAAAGGACAACACTAATGGCAAATGCTGGGGCCTGGAGTCCAACCCAGGTCTGTCTGACTCCAGGTCTAGAGAGGCCTGGTTAGAGACCTGGTGCTGGTTAGAGCACCAATTTCCTGATGGAGTGAGGGTGACCTGCAGGGTACCACGTACTGTCATGAAGGTTCTGCACTGCACAATTCTGGATGCCGTACTCATAAAATATATTGTGAAGTATATATTTATTGCAACCGTCGTCCAGCAGATGGCAGTAAAGTGTCTTGATATAATTCTTTTTTTAAGAAAACAGTATATATGACTTTTTTTGGCAGGGGGCAGTAATGTGCCTTGAAGAAGGGGCACTTTCGCTGCTAATTCATCAAAAGTCCTGTATCAATAAGCAATGGTCCTGTCGATATTATTAATGAACCTGAATCTATTTAAAATAGCCCCTTCTCAGGGTTGATTTCAACAGGTTTCACATTTCGCTAAAATTTTTATTTAGATTCTCTACCCCCCCCCCCCACTTCCCCCACCAAAACCCATGCAGTTAAAAGAGGCTGCCTTCACCTCCCACCAGCCTGGGGAGTTTGGACAAGCTCTTTGACCTCACGGTGCCTCACTCTCCTCATCTGTAAAGTGGGCAGTAATAAAACTTTCCTCGTAGCGTGCTGTGAGGATTAAACAAGTTGATACATGTGAAGTGCTAAAGCATGTGGAAAGCACAATATAAAGCGTTAGCTATTATTAGCCTAAATTAGTATCTTTAGTACTAAAAATATTTGTAGTATTTTTAAAAATAACTAGCTGATACTTTCTAAATGTGGAAATCGCACATTAAAAGCCTAGAGTTCTAGTTTCCCTCAAAGACTAAGTTCCCTCAGTCTGCCCCCCCCCCCGCCCCCACAGCCGGCTCTGAGCCATGGGCACCTCTGGAGGTAGCTTGTGTGTCTGTGTTTCCCCACAGTCCCCACCAGCCCCCCTGCTCCCCTGCAGAGCCTGCCTAGCTCCTTTGCAACCCGAGTCTGCGATCCCTGCTTTACCTGCGGCAGGCTGGATTCCCAGGAACATCCCTATAGGATGGCCCTTGGGGTCAGCCTTGCAGAAGAAAGAGCAAGGAAGGGCAAGGAAGCAGGGAGGCATGGAGGGAGATGCTGAACTTCAACTCAGGCCCTGAGAGTGTGTTGGCTCCCCACCCCCTGCCCTGCAGGGAGCCCTGGAGCTAGAATACCCTTGGAGGAGTTCCCACGTTAGGCCTCACATTGATCAGTCGGCCGTGGGCTGCCCCAGGTGGACCGTGACCTTGGGGCTGGCAGCTCTCCACGGCAGCTGAGCAACAAGGCCTTCCTGGAGAGGGACCCGAGTGTCGTGTCCCCATGTCCACCGCACCCCTACTGCCTCTGCTCTGGGACCCTCCTCTCTCACTTGCCCTCCTGTCCCCCTCAGCATGTGTTGCTGGTTCTTTGCAGATGGACCAGATGTTCGCTGCCTTCCCCCCTGATGTGACTGGCAATTTGGACTATAAGAACCTGGTGCACATCATCACCCACGGAGAAGAGAAGGACTGAGAGGGGCTCATCACCCAACCCCGGGCTTGTCTTTGGTGGGGAGGTGGTCCCTGCCCTCCTCTCACTTTGCCCAGTAATGCTGCCGTCCCTGCTCCTGGCCTGTTAGCTGTGTGGCTGCTTCATCATCCACCTCCATCGTCTTTGCAGCCCCAGTGGTTGCAAGATGCTACGTAGCCACACGTCCTACAGATGGAAAACCACCCAGAAGCTGTGTTCAAATAAACAGGAGGTTGTGTGTGTGTTCGTGGTGTTTCTCTGACAGACGTGCCTTGAGTGAGGAAGGTCCTTTGCTAGTTCCCGTGAAGGCAGGGTATGAGCGAGTGATGTCCCTGCTGTCATTATTATTGAATCCTAGTGACTCTTTATTGGAAACAGACCTTCACAGCCACTTAGGAATACTTCTGTCAAGGGCCACAATTTATTGGAATGGCAACTAGAGGACCACAGCCCTTTCTCGCAGAGAGTTCAAGCATTGGTAGAGCCTAGCTCCCATGACATCCTTTCCTTTAGGAAACATTACATCGGAATGTTTCTCCCATAGATGTGCTCAGCCAGGCCCCATGATAAATTAAGAGGAAGAGGCCTCACGTTCATGCTAAGAATACGGCTAATTTAGCAAAAACTCATATCTGTTAACTGTAAGAGGCTAATTTCTAATTTCAGATAAAGGAGCGCCATCTCAGGGGGCGCTCGGGAGCCGTGGTGACCTCATATAACTCTTGCCTCCTGTGTCCCCGTGCCTCCGTGTCCCACAGTGGCTCCCAGCACCCTAATCTAGTCTCTTAGTAATGAGTGTGGGGAGACACTGAGGTTAAAGAACAAAACATTTATTCTCTCTGGTACAAATGTAGCCCCCTGAACCTCAGACCATAACTTCTTGGGCCTCAGATCATCCCCCCTTTCCAGGATGCTGTCTCAGTGTAAGTCCCTGTTTCGAAACTCTTTCGCAGTGTAGTTGCTGAGCACGAGCTGCCGAAGGCTGCTGTGGTCCAGGGGCTGGTCCACTGCATCAAAGACAGGACTCGTGTGAGGAGTCCGGAAACCAAACCCAGCAAGGGGTGGGGGTGGGGAGCTTCCCTCCCAGGGACAGTGCCTCTCTGCCCCGTTCATGGATACCCAAGGCATGGTTGTCCAAGCCTGATTTGGGGTCCCTCCACAGTGCTGGGGGTGGAGTTGAATATTCTCGAGGTTCAGGGAGGAGGCGCATCGGCAGAGATGTACTGCACAGGGATGCCCAGATGATAACTGTTTTTTTCTCCCAGAGGAGTATGTGAAGTTGAGTCTAGTTTAACATCAAGGAGACAGGGCCACCATGTGCTGTTGTTCAGGATGTAGACTGAACAAAGATATCTAGTGGAGACAGGTGAATGGATGGGCTGAAATCCAGCCCTCACCCGACTTGATTGCCAAATCATGTCCATACAGAAGGGGCACCTTAATTAACTTGTCCAGAGTGCCTCTTCTAATTCATACATATGAGCCACAGAGACTAATGAGCTAAGAGAACCCAGTGTTAATCAACATTGCCTTGAGCAGAAGTGAAGACATCATCCGCAAGTTCTTGACTGGGTGAGGGTAGCATTACCAGCATCTGTGCCCTGCCACCCTCCTCTTTTAGGAATGAAAGGGCAAAGGGAAGGTGTGCAAAGGTGAGTAACACCAGACCCAGCTGTCACTCCTGCCAAGTTTCAGTTGCCCCGATTCAATCAAACTGGAGGGGTGTGTGTGTGTGTGTGTGTGTGTGTGTGTGTGTGTGTGTGTGTCGGTGATCCTTCCTCACTCCTCCCCCTCCATCTCTGACACACCTGCACGCTTGAAGCCCTGCTTAGAGAGCTGTGGCAGCTTTTCTTTTTTAATCTAGTTTTCTCTAATTCCTAAAGTTGCTCAGGACCATTGGAAAAGAACAATTTAAACAATACAGAATTGTTTAACTTAGAAAGGCAAACGTCTGTAAATCGCCACCTCGAGAAACACCCACCACAAGTCAGCCTATAGATCCTTTGTTTTTGTATGCATAATCAAGACCCCGTCTTCCTTGCTTCCCTCTCAACCTCCCTCCCTCCTCCTCCTCCTCCTCCTCTCTCATTATACACAGTTCTTTCCCTATTATACATCGGGGTTGTCAAGGGCTGTCTTGTGCTTTGTAGGATTTCTAGCAGCTTCCCTGGCCACTAGATGCCAGCAGTACCCCTTACCTCCCAGGTGTGACAACCAAAAATATCTCCAGACATGGCTCAAAGTCCCCTGGATACTATAGGATATAGGATTATATCCTATAATCCATATATCATTACACATATATAATTTATATATAAATTATAAGTTTGAGAGTGTGTGTGTATGTGTGTGTGTGTGAAAAAGAGAGAGAGAGAGAGAGAGAAAGAGACAGAGAGAGAGAGAGAGGGAGAGTTTATAGTGACCCACTGCACTCTTGTCTGTGTCTGCACAGTAAGCCTGTTGCACAGATGGGTGACCCGTAATTCACGTAACAAGTCTCCAATGGGTGAGCGTTTCAGTAGTGTCCAGTTCGGGGCTGCAGTGAACATGGCCCTACTTTCATCCTTGAACCTTGAATAAATGTTTCTTGGAGGACCAATCTGCACAGGCGAGGCGACGGGCTTCACAGGTGTATCTGTGTCCCAGGCTTGCCACACATGTGGCAACTGCCCTCCAAAACCCAGGCGGGGCCAATTTTCTCCCCGCCCCCAGAGAGAAGGGCTGCTTCCCCGGGTGAAGGGAGTGTCAGGAGGGAAGATTGACAACCTGGCCACAGGGGCCGCAGTTAGGCATCTGGCTTCCAGGGAACCAAGCCGCAGCTGCCTCAACCATGAGGTTGCAGGACGCGGTTGGGGTGGGGCAAGAACGGCCATGGGTGGAGACAGACTCAGGGGCATAAGGTTAGGGTGAGAGACGGGCCTAGGGAATCTTGTGTGTCTGCAACTTGCCAATTTGTAAACTTAAGCATTTTAAGGTTCATTTTAAATGGTCACAAAGTAGTGATTGAAAAAAATATCCAGGATCACTAAACGTCAGGATCTGTGGCTAGGTCATGGCACTGTAGAGGGAAGCATCACCAGGCAAAACAAGTCAAGGGACCACAGCCATGATGGAACCCAATGGAACGGGTGGGCCTACGAGACTCACAAGGGGAAACTGAGGCTCAGCACTGCAGACTCTCTGTGGCACAGGTCTCCTAGCAACCTGTGCAGATTGGGGGAGAAAGAGAACTCACCTTCATCCAACCTGTCGCTGAAGGGGTCAGCCCCAAGCACCGGGGGGATGACTTTGATGGGTTCCGTAGGCTTGAGGAGGGAAGAGCCGCCCCAGAAAGGGTTGATGAAGGGCGGCGGCATCTCGGTCTCTGCCCCTTCCATATCCAGGATCCGTCTGTGGGACTCCAGCAGCAGGAGGTCATTGGTCTTCTCCTCAATGACGGCTGAAAGAAAGTCAACCAGAACCAAGATGGCGGCCAAGAGACCTGGTTCCCAGGAATTGGGGGTGGTGCCCCCACCCCCCTGTAGGCTGGAGAAGAAGGGAAAGAACAGAGAGCGGGAACATCCTCTAAGGATGAGGGCTTTCTCTTGGGTTACACCGTGCGTTCTCCAGAGGGCACTCTCCGCAAGAGGGCAATAGTTGGTTTTTGAGACGCAAAAAAAAAAAAAAAAATCTGACTTTATAACATAAAACGTATACATACAGAACATAAACAACTATAGCTTATATCTACAGTGTTAAAATTTCATGAGGAGGACAATTAGGAAAAGAATGTCTAAAAAGACTCTCTAGGAGGCAATAATGAAAAGACGGTTGAGAAACAGTGGGTTACACTAACAATTGGGAGCCACAGGCAGCCTCTTAAACTACTGATGTTTCCCCTGCACGCTCTGTCCCAGGCTTCCAGACCTGCGCTCATGCTGTTCCTTCTGCCTAGAATGCCTTTCCCTACACCCCTCCCTGAATAACCCCTACTGGCGTTTTGAGACTTGGGTCAGGCCTCTGCCACCTGCGGGAATGTTTTTCTGACCTGTCTAGTCCGGGGGAGCTCCCCTATCCTGCTGTGGGTCAGAGCCCTGTGCATTCACTGGAGTTGTGTGTTCAACCACCCACTCTACCAATGAGTATTGGATGCCTACCATGCCAGGCACACAGCTGGATGCTGCGATGCAAGGAGGAGAAACAAAACAACAACAGTAAAAACAAAGATACAATCTCGGCCCGAGGAAGCTCATAAGCCTCAGTGTATAGGAGGAAGACGGACAAAAGGACAAATTCGACAGGTAAACAGAAAAGCACACGCTTCCCTTGCTTTCCAGATGCTCGTTATCTAGACTCAGTAACTCCTGGATCTGGAGAATGTTTTAAATGAACCTCGTGCTACCTGTACTGTTGCCATTCTTTCTGAAAATCAGATACCAAAAATATTTGCATCTGGCACTTGCTATCAGATCTCGAAAACTTCATAGATTCACAGAGTGAGAGCTACTTGTACATGGAAACAAACTGGATGGATGTTACATAAAAGGACTGCCATGAATGGGAACAATAGCATGTGTGGAGGGGACACCAACCTCAGATGAGGCAGTGGAGGGAAGCCCGGCTAGGGAGAGGACATTTAAACTGAGATCTGAGAATGAGAAGGAACTCAGCCTGTGCAAAGGCCCTGAGGTGGGAATGTGTTGAGGGGAGGGTTGGAAGAATCCATAGAATAGTGTGACTTGTGAGAGAGCAGGACACGAGGACATGACAAATGTGAGTAGGGGCCAGGCTGTGTAGACGTAATAGGGTGTGGGCAGGAAAGAGTTAACACAGGAGTCCTGATTACTCTCCCCGGAAAGACCAGCTTGCCAGGTTGGCCTGAGGCTGACATCAGGGAACTTGGATTTCAGGAAGGTTCCCATCCTCACTAAATGATAATAGAGGCTCAGTGCCCCTAACCTGTATGTATAAAACATGTTTATGCTAAGTAACTGCTTTATTTTTTTCAAAACCCTGGGCACAGCCTCTCTAATGAGCTCGCCTGGTTGGTAACATTTCACTTATGTCATCACAACTCAATGCTGGGGGAACTAAGTGCATCCTGTGTGACCCCTCTGGATGAGGAACCCTTGGAAGCTTGCTCCTGGCTTCCTCCAGACTTCACCCCATGCCCGTTTTCCTCTTGCTGATTTTGCTTTGATCCTTTTGCTACAGCAAATAAAGCCCAGAGTGCCACTATAGGCTGAGTCTGTGAGCCGTCCTAGCAAATCACTGAACCTGGCACGAGGGGGTGATTGGGAAATCCCCAAACACGGAGCGTATTAAGAACCTTAGGTATTATTCTAAAAGCAAGCCATTCGCTCCAAATTGTGATGATCTCTGGAGGTACCTCCCTCCTTCTCTATCCTGAGCTAAGGGCCTATGGCCAGAAATGTGTGTTCTAGTTGACAGGCATTTACTACAGGCCAAGCACTGCTCTGAGCACTTTATTTCTTCCTTTCCGATCCGTATGCTTTTCAATTCTTTTTCTTGCCTTACTGCATTGTTTAGGACCACCACGATGATACTGAATAGGAACAATGAGAGCAGACATTCTTGCCTTGTTCCTGATCTTAGAGGAAAAACATTCAGTTTTTTACCCTTAAGCGTGAGGTTAGCTGTGTTTTGTAGATACCGTTCAAAGTTGAGAGTTTCCTTCCAGCTCTAGTTTGCTAAGAGTTTTTATCTGAATGGATGTTGAATTTGTCAAGTGCTTTTTCTGCATCTATTAATACGATCATATAGCTTTACTCTAAGAACTATTAATTTATTTAAACTTCCCAACAACCTTATGAGGTAGATATTAGTTTACTCCTCATTTTTTTTGGGGGGGGGGGTGGACACAGCTAGTAAGAGTAGAACCAGGATTGGAGCCCAGGCAGGCTGGAGTTATAGGCCACGTTTCATCACCGGGCTCAATGCCACCCAAAGAACAAGTCCTCGTGACTGCTCACAGAAAGTTCCGGAAATAGTTCTTAAAGGCCCAACAAGCCCCCCACTCCCTTGACTCACCAAAGTACTGTGGAAGGTTGGTGTCATTGATTTTCCCTGTCTCCCCTAAGTGCCCCAGGATCTTGGTGGCATCACAATTTATCTTTTTAAACAGACTCTCCACCGAGTTCTTGAGATGCTCCAAGGTCTTGCTGAGTTCCTTGTAGCTGTTCTCATACATGTCTGCCTCCTCCGTGGTCTTCTTCAGTTTCTCCTGGTGACAGACCACAATTCCCACCCAAGATCAGCCAGGCTGCACCCTGGGCTCCGCCCACCCATAAGGACTTTCAGTGGGGATGGGGGTTTGGGACCCCTTGGAACCAGAGCCTCTGAACTACAGATTTTCAGACCTCTGAGGGGATACAAAATCAAAGTACTAAGCCTTAATCAGCATTCTAAAGAAAGTAAATAGAAAAGAAAGGAAAAGAAAATACTAATATACACTGCAGGTAATGAGGGTAAATATTGTTAAATCTAAGTTTTGTTTCACCTACATGTATGTACATGTGTCTACATGTGTATGGGATTACAACATTTTTTAAAAGCTGGTGATTCATTTTTTAAAAGTGGCCCACAGAAAGGAGTACATTTTACAATGAAGCCTAATTCATAGTATACAATGTAAATATACATACGGGTGTGGGTGTGTGTTTAAATAGATTATCTAATCAAATGACATAAATGCTTCACAGATCAATATTCTTATTGTGTGTTCTCATATTTTCTATTGTTCTGTTTCATTATTTTTGAAGGCTGGTTCAATCCAACAAACTGATTTTACCACTCACTGGTTAATACACATTGCTCTGGTCCAGTGGTTCTCAAAGTGGGGTCCCTGGGCGACCAGGAGCATCAGCTTCATCAGGGAACTTGCTAGAAGTGCAAATTCTTGGGCTCCAGTCCAGACCCCGAATCAGAGGCTCTGGGGGTGGGCCTGGCAATGTGTGTTTTAATGAACCTCCAGGTGATTCTGATGCACGGTAAAGTCTGAGAACCCCTGCGAGTCCATTGGGTCGCAATCTTGGCTTCACGTTACTTTCACTTGGGACCTTCAAAACATCTGCTGCCCTGACCCCAGCCTCAGAGGTTCAGATGGTTTGGTCTGGCGTGCGGCCTGGGCATCCGAGGTGAATCTGACTTGCAACCCTGGGCTGAGAATCCCTGCTCTTGGGTTGAGAGCTTCCAGTCACTTCCTGACTCTCCCTCTGAGCTCTCAGCTTGCTAAGGTGAACTGGGCCCAGTGAGGACTGCCCATTCCCCTGTGGCTCCTGCCTCGTCCCAAATAACAATCCCAAGGGGTCCGTCCTATCCATACCCCCATTTTCCAGGTGAGGAAACTGAGGCTCTGAAGCACACAACCAGGAGAGGGAAGCCAAGATCCGAACTGTCACTCGACCATCACACCGGGCAGCTTCCTCTGTCTGGCTCCCAGGGCTGAGTTTCCCCATATGACAGCAAGAGCTGCCCTCTCATTCTAGAGGCACGTTAGGAGATCACGTGGTCAAACAAACAAAAAGCCTGACGTGGCTGTGATAACATGTGTCCAGCACCTTACACATCATCTCAACACAGCCTCACAACTGCTACAGATTTCAGGTGAGGAAAACAGAAGGTCAGAGGTCAGAGAAGAAAGGCGAACTTGTGTTTAGCTTCCTTGTATGGAGTGGTCTACGTACCTGACCTTGGGTTCATTTCTTGAGCAATTATTTAGTACCAAGGTGAGGTGATTGTGAGGTTTTACTGATTTACATCACGAACAACAATGATAGCTACACTCAAAATTCTCTGCTCTGCCATGTGCTCAGTGTGCACATGCATGACTTACCTCAAACTTCACAGTCCACTGAAGTGAAGATGATTATTATCTCCATATTAAAGGTGAGAAAACAGAGGCTCAGAGAGGTTAAGTCAGTTTCTCAAAGTCACACAGCTAGGAAGTGACTTTTCTGAGAGTCATACCCAAGCGTTTGTTCCCAGGTCCTGGTTGCTTAACTCCCATGCAAAACCCTCCCGTTAAGGGGCAGGTGCTCCCACTTCTCTCAGAGGGGCAAGAGAGGATGAAAGGGAAGATGTGAGGAAAGTCTCCAGGAATAGAGCAGAGGGAAATGATCTTTAGCAGGGGGTAAGGGAAAAAAAGGCCCTTGTAATTCCATTGCTATTAAGACAAATTCTCCTGCTTGGAGTATTTGCTTTGAACTGAGGCCCCCAGAAGTCATGCTGCAGCCAAGGGAACAAAGACGGGATGAAAAGACTTCAGACGTGGGGGAGACGCTGGGGCCTGCCTGGTCGGCCTCCCCAAGGTGCCCCTCTTTAGGCCTTCAAAACCCAGAGGTGCAGAGCCTCACCAGTCCCAACCCCAAGGAAGCATCTGGACGACACTGGGTGGCCGTGAGCCACTGGGGACGTGGGGCCCCAATCATGTGCTCAGCTTGAGGAGGGTCTCCTTGGACTTGGACCCTGCCCGAAGCATCATTCCCCATATCTGGGCTCCTGAGACAGGCCTCTCGGAGCCAGAGCCGCAGAATGGTGCCTTGTGCTTTGCCGCCCCCCAGTGGCCCATTGGAGAATGGCACTGCCATCCCTGTCTAACCAGATGGATGCCAACAAAGAAAATACGCCACAAAGAAGGAAAGGAAAATGATCCAGGACTGCAGTTCCTGGGTCAGGGACTGTTGGATTACAACAGGGCTGTGCAAACTCTCTGGGTTCATATCTTTGTCAGGTGTTTGCTATCTATTCTCCCGTTACGCCTTAATAACAAACTCCTGATTGTATTTGGGGCGGCAATGTGCCCAGCTGAAAATTATATTTCCAAGCCTCCTTTGCAATAGGGATGGCCAGCAAGATGTAAGTGCAGAAGTCACTGGCTGAGTCTTCACAGAAATAACTTTTAAGGTAGTGGGAACGATATTTTTGCCTCCCCCACTTTCTTCCTGAATGGAACATATAAGTGATGTCTGGATCATCAGCAGTCACAATACAACCATGAGACATCCCTGGGAAAATAAGCCACACGCTGAAGATGGCAAACAGGAGGAGCCTGGGTTACTGATGACATCATGACCTGAAGTACCTATCTCCAAATGTATTTAACAAAATAAATACTTCTACCTTGCTTAGGCCACTGCTGCTTTGGTTCCTGGTGATTGGCAACTAAATACAATGCAAAGCTCAAATACAGCATCCCAGCTCCAAGGTATTAGTCAAATGACTTTACCTCTCTGAGTCTCAGTTTCTCATCTGTAAAATGTAGAGACCACAGCACCTAACCCACAGGGCTGTTGTGAGGATTAAATGAGATAATACACGCAAAGCACTTAGCCCAGTACCTGGTACATAGTAAATGCTCAACAAATGTTCATAATAACTGTTATTGACAACAGGCCACAGCCAGGACAAGGGGGAGAGAGAAAAAAGTTACTGAGGCAGAGCTCTGTCTGGAATTTGCCAGTCTGGGATGAAATTATAGGCACAAGTGCCTGGGCTATGCTCCCTGAAGTCCGGGAGTCTTTAAAGCAGACAAAGGGCCTATAAGGGACAAAATTCTACAGGCACATCTGTAGCAGAGGCTGCCCATGACAAAGGGTCAGGACATGTCAAGACATGAGCCAGGCCAGTTCGGTCTCATGGGGCAGATATCATACTCCTCCTGAGGGCCGCCTGACAGGCTGCATGACAGACAGGCAGACAACAGAGACTCCCACGTCCCTCCCTCCCCACCGTGGTCTTACCTCCATCTGTCTCAGGACAGAGCAGTTGTCATCATGGGATGATTTCTGCTGGGATTGCAAGAGGATGATCTCATTCTGTTCACGAGAGAACCAGACCATAAGGACAAGTGCGTGCTCCCCTCCCCACCACACCTGAAACCATGCCTGTGCCTTGAGACGATGATGAGGATCTAAATTATCTGTTTCAAGGAGCCCCCAAACCCCTGGGCCCCACTTAAGCCCATGGAGGTTCTTTCTGATGTTTCTTTTTAATGTTTTATTTATTTTTGAGACAGAGAGAGACAGAGTGTGAGTGGAGGAGGGTCAGAGGGAGAGGGAGACACAGAATTGGAAGCAGGCTGCAGCCTCTGAGCTGTCAGCACAGAGCCCGACGCGGGGCTGGAACTCACAAACCGCGAGATCATGACCTGAGCCAAAGTCGGACGCTTAACCGACTGAGCCACCCAGGCGCCCCTGATGTTTCTTAATTAGAAGGATGAGGGCGTGGGAGGGCGGGTGGTTCATCCATTCTGAAGAACGGTCTAGAACAGCAGTCAATAGAACCGTGATGGTGGCAATGTTCTCTCTGCAACACCCAGCCCTGCAGACACTAGCCACTTGTGGGTATTGAGCACTTGAAGTGTGGTAGTGCCACCGAGGAACTAAACCTTAATTTTACGTAATTTAAACTTACATTGCCATGGGTGGCTTGTGGCTACTGTAATGGATGTAACGTAAAGGCAGCTCCAGAGCAGAGGTTATCAAAGTCCAGCATGAATCAGAATCACCTGGAGGTTCGTGAAAACACAGACTGCTGGGCCCCTCTCCCAGAGGTTCTGGTTCGGTAGGTCTGGGTGGGGCCCAAGACTGTGCATTTCTCGAAAGTTCCCAGGAGCTGCTGCTACTGCTGATCCAGGGACCAGATTCAAGAACCCCTGTGTTAGAAGAGTGTGTCTAAATATAAAAGGCTACCCTTTGAATAATTTCATCCCTAGAAATCTGTCCCATGGAAATAGTAGGACATGTGGGCAAAGTGGCTGTTCAAGGTTGTCTGTCAGGTTATTACTCAAGAATGGCCCCCAATTAGGGGCGCCTGGGTGGCTCAGTCGTTCAAGCTATTGACTTCGGCTCAGGTCATGATCTCACGGTTCGTGGGTTCAAGGCCCTACATCGGGCTCTGTGCTGACAGCTCAGAGCCTGGAGCCTGCTTCGGATTCTGTGTCTCCCTCTCTGTCTGCCCCTCCCCCACTCATGTTCTGTCTCTCTCAAAAATAGATAAACATTAAAAAGGAAAAGAAAAGAATGGCCCCCAGTTAGAGACAACTTAAATGTCTACTGATAGTGGATGAGTTAAATCAAAGATAGTATTCATATCATGGGGGCAATGGGTCTCAAAAATGTTTTTAATATTTTTTTTTTCTAAAAATATGGTTTCAAATGAAGATTCCTGGCCCATTCTCAGAGAATCTAGGTTTGTAGGTATAGGATAGAACTTGGGGATCGCATTTTTAAGAAGTTTCTTATGATTCTACACAGAGATTCCAGGGTCCCCAGAAGCCATTAAAAAGAACACAGAAGATGTTGGAGAGTTCTATGATGAACTTGGGGGGAAAAGTTTTCGAAACAGTGTGAACTGTCTAGAATGATCCTGGTATTGTAAATGGGCATCTTTCCTACCTCAGGACCTTTGCACTTATTGTTTCCTCTGCCTGGAATATTCATCCCCCAGAGATCTACATAGCTTATTCCTGCAAGTCTGCTCAAACTTCACTTCTCAACTTCCCATGCCCTCACTTGGCTCCAGAAACCCCCCTTTACCTGCTGTACTTCATCTTTTTATCCACACCACTTCTCATTTTCTAATATATCCTATAATTTTTAAAAGTTTATTTAGTTAAGAGAGACAGAGTGTGAGAGGGGAAGGGGCAGAGAGTGAGGGAGACAGGAAGAATGCCAAGCAGGCTCTGCATGGCAGGCCAGTGCACAGAGCCTGAATGGGGCTCAAACACACGAAACCATGGGATCATGACCTGAGCCAAAATCAAGAGTTGGACTCTTTGATCCACCCAGGCGCCCCTACCCTATAATTAATGTATTTAGTAGGCTTGTTGTTCATTGTCTGTTTCTCAGCCAGAATAGAAGCTCCATGAGGGCAGAGCCTTTTGTTGTTTTGTTCTCTGTCCCATAACCAGGGTCTAGAATAGTGCCTGGCACATAGTAAGTGCTCAATAAATACTTGCTGAATGAAAAAATAACCAAAAGAACACTTTTTTCAATCAGAATACATGAATCTATATATACTATATAATAATCACTATGTTAAGTTTAAAAGCATCACCCCCAAAAAAATAAATCAGAAGGAAATAGATCAAAATAGCAACAATGATTGTCTTCTCAGGAATGGGATAATGGATGGTTTAAAAAATTCAATCCTTAGGTAGTTTCCAAATTTTCTATAATGAGCAAGCATATCCTTCTCTTATAAGATTTTTTAAATATTAAGCATTTTCTTTAGAAACAAAGTGTTTTCAGGACTTATTCAACAGGAATTTGCAGCTCTGCTAAGCCCCAAAAGGCACACAGTTCTGTAACTTCAAAGAAAAGCTCAGAAGCTACTGTCGTCGTTCACACATCATTCTACAAATGGGGAAACTGAAGCCCAGGCAGATCAGGGACTTGCTCATCCTTCATCAGACATACTCGCGCCCAGGCCAGAGACAGGCTGTGTATCTTAGAGAGGGTGTACCATCACGGTGAAGGGGAAAGATCGAGGTCGGTTTTGTTCAGTAATCATTTCCTCATCGGGCCAGTTTCCGACTAGCGTCCTCACATCCCTCTGCTATGGTCTGTCCCTGTCATCCTACCGGGGCTAGTAAGGTGCTGTCTCCTAGAAAAAAAGAATCAGCGTCCTGCCCACTCCCAGGTCCCAAACAGACCATCCATCCTTCCATCCTTCAAACCTCTGCGTTCAAAGACCTTCCATGCAATACTGCAGACGGCCACCTGAGGGCAGCGGCGAAGCGCCTACACCGGAGGCCGAAAGCTCCAAGGCCCGCAGGGCTGGGCGCAGGCGCAAATCGGACCCAGCGGGTCTCGGTGGATGTTGAGCCCATGGACCTCAACCTCGCGCGGAAGTGCGGGCCGGAGTCGTCTGATCGGATTTCCCGAGAGAAACCGGAATCCCGATTCCCATGTGGAATATCCCGATTTTCAAATGTTAGCAACTAATAATTTTTAAACTGGGAGGGGGAGGTAGGGGAGACGACGCAAAAGAAGAAAGAAAGTGGGATTCCATCAGTTACGGCCTCTGATCCAGGTGCTCGGGGAAGGGGCGAAGTCAGATGTTAGTATCCTAATTGTTTTTCACTTACATATTTTTCCTACCTGAACCCTAGTTTGAGCAGAGGTGCCACAAGACGGTGAAAAGGTCAAGGGTCCAGGCAACCCCTCCAACCACCCCTCCCAACCCCCACCCCCTTCATCCACAACTGCTCCATTTTACCTGGTTTGTTTTTCTTTCTAATTTTTTTTTTTTTTTTTTTTTTAATTTTGAGAGAGAGACAGAGACACAGAGTGCAAGCAAGCAGGGGAGGGGCAGAGAGAAAGAGAGAGAGAGAGAGAGAGGGAGACACAGAATCCGAAGCAGGCTCCAGGCTCCAAGCTGTCAGCACAGAACCCGAAGTGGGGCTTTAACTCACAAACTGTGAGATTCTGACCTGAGCCAAAGTCAGACACTCAACCAACTGAGCCACCCAGGCGCCCCTTACCTGTTTGCTGTACGGTGTTTCCTCAACCTGGGTTTAAACAAAAATGTTCTGTAGCTTTTTTATTAAAAGTTTGGAAAATACTGCTCTAGTCCCATTATGTCATTCTACACATGTGGAGACTGAAGCCCAGAAAGGGCAGGAGTTTGGTCATCTTTCATCAGACACACTCTTCCTAACAGAGACAGGCTGCCGGCTGAAGGAGAAAAGGATGGCCCTCATAGGTGAATGGGAAGGTCCAGGTCAGTTACTGTTTGGGAACCATTTCCTGGTGTCTCCCACTGTGTGCAGGACCATCCTGAGCACTAGGAAAGAAGAGGAAGTATACTCTTGTGCCTGTCCCCTGGAAGATCACCTTCCAGAAGGGAGACAGAGGGAGACAGGAGACAAGCTCATCTCTCCCACCCCTACCCCCACCACACACACAGAGCTGGACATTCTCCGTTTTCCCCCAAATCCACCTACCTCCCTTCCTGCCCTAAACCCCAGGGGCTCGGCTCTGAGCTCCCTGGTCCCCTGGCCTGGGTTGGGCCCGGACAACAGGACTGGAAAGATGTTGGGGGTACCTGGCAGATCACTAGCTCAGTTGCATCCCTCCAGGAGAGACACATGGACAGCCTTCTCCCCTGATTCCAGAAAACGGCTCCTTCCCCTTACCTGTTCTGGAGCCCTCTTTTGTTTCTCCTGCACTTACCCTTCGTAATTTCCTTAAGCCATTGTAAATAGTGCCTTAAAAAAAAAAAAAACCCACCTCAATTTACCCATTTGGGGCATGCCATATGTTTCCTGCGATAACCCTCACAGATAGCACCACCTTCATTTCCATCGTGTTCCTGTGCTACCTGTGGTATTGTCTATCACTATCTATTATTGTATATTAAGAGTTTTCTTTAAATCAGCCCAGTTGTGTTCATTTTATTATGTTTACCCTTATTTCCTTACTGTTACGAGTATTTCTTATCATCCTAAGTACCAATGTGCATTCAATCAAAAGTTCACAAGCTATATTTATCCTAATCCTCATAAAAATTAACTCATCACTAGTAAATTAAAATGTTTTCCCTTGGGGCGCCTGGGTGGCTCAGTTGGTTAAGCGGCCGACTTTGGCTCAGGTCATGATCTCGCGGTCTGTGAGTTCGAGCCCCGCATCCGGCTCTGTGCTGACAGCTCAGAGCCTGGAGCCTGTTTCAGATTCTGTGTCTCCCTGTCTCTGACCCTCCCCTGTTCATGCTCTGTCTCTCTCTGTCTCAAAAATAAGTAAAACGTTAAAAAAATTAAAAAAAAAATGTTTTCCCTTATATTCTGGCTACTGGCTACTTACACATAGCCAGTGCACCTGCTCCGTATTTAGGAAACAGTGACACTGCAAACGGAAGTGGCCCGCCTCGTCATACAAACAGCACGGGGACCCCAGAGGGAGGAGTAATGAACTGCCAGAGGTGATGACATTTGTGCAGGGTCAGGACTAATGAGCAGTATTTCATCAGAAGAAAAGCAGGAGTGGGGGGGGGGGGCGGGGAGGAAATGGCACGGGGAGGCCTCAGAGGAGGGAAAGGTCTAGGATGGGTGAGACTAGGAGCTGCCCAGGGCACCCTGGGGTCGTGAAGAGAGCTGTGCCTGCTGCAGCAGGTTGAAGCCAAATTTTGAAGGGACTGGAGTGTCATACTAAGTTTAGACTCTATCCTGTTCAGACAGTTCCAAAGGCTGCTTATGTGTGTTCTGGGGAGTAAGTAGCCCAAGAAGCCAATTTAGTTTGGGAAATGATGGGCTTAACCAAGGTAAAGGAGTTTCTTTACTGCAGGACTCGTCAGAGCCTTCATTATGCTCATGTATATCAAGTGTCTTCAAGATGGTTTGACCATCTCTACTCAGTTCTGTGAAGCTGCTGATTAACAGGAGTCAGCAAGCTTTTAAGGCAAAGGGCCAGACAGCAGATATTTTAGGCATTGCAAGCCACTTATGATCTCTCTCATACATACCCTTTTTTTTTTTTCCTTACAACCTTTTAAAAAATGCAAAAACCATTCTTATTAGCTCAGGTCTGTACGAAAACAGACCACAGGCTGTATCTGGCCATGGCTATAGTCTACTGAACCCAGGACTATAGAACATGCCATGGGTTATGTCCCTATGGTGGGGGGGACGGTGACAGGACCACACTAAGTGTTTGCATCAGCTGAAGGCAAATGCCAACTTCAGAAAGGTTAAAATGTAGGGGGGAAAGCCTGGGGGCATACAGTGTTTCCAAACCGATCAGACCCTGAGGCCCTCTTCTCTATAGAGCAGCTCAAGGTGTGTTTCAAGGAACCCCCTTTGAGAAAGGCCGTTATGAGAGTGTGTGGGTCCCGGACCCGGGAAAGAAGAGCAGCCCCGACCTGGATTCTCTGGGTCTTCTTGTGCATCGTCTCCATGTCATTGTTGAGCTCCGTGACGTACATGAACCGAGCAAAGTTCTTCTCCTCCTTGGCCAGAAATCCCTCGATGAGCTCATTCAGGTCCCCGTTCTCTGTCAGCTTCAGCAGCCGCAGGTGCGCCACCTCGTAGCTCTCAAAACTCTCACCCTTGTTCTTCCTCTTGTACTTCTTTGCCTTGAGGGCTGGGAAGGAAAAGCCAGGCAGTGTGAGGCTGAGAGGAAGCCACTCGGAGCGATGCCAGGCGGGAGACGGCTCTGGCTCCGAAATGTTTATTGTGCCTCGGGGAGGAGGCTAGGCTTTTCCAGGAGGGGGAGCGCAAGAGCTTCGTGCCTAGTCGCTTCACAGATACGTGACCGAACATCTACTATGTGCCAGACGCTGTGCTGGGCTCTGCAGACACACTCCCCTGCCCCGTGGAGCTTCTAGCGCAGGAATCAGACAAGCAGAGAAGGGAAAAGGAGATGTCCACGCAGACAGAAGAAATCTGTAGCCCAGGTGATGGAGGAGACGCGTCAGGTGCTCTGACGGGGGAGCTGGGTGGCCAGGGAAGTCCTCTCGAGGGAGATGACATTTGAACAGGATGAAGGTCAAGGGAGCCCTGTTGGCAGAGGGCCCCGGGCAGGCTCAGACCCTGGCAAATTCAAGGAATTAGAACCAAGAAGGTTCTCCAGGCTTCATTCTCTCCAGCCTGATGCCTGCAAAAGCCCCACCTTTCCTGAACCCAGTCTTCTCTCTCTCTCTCTCTCTCTCTCTCTCTCTCTCTCTCTCTCTCTGTGTGTGTGTCTCTTTTTTTTAGGGAGACAGAGAGAGAGAGAGAGTCTTAAGTAGGCTCCACACTCAGCACGGAGCCCGCCGTGGGGCTCAATCCCACGTCCCTGGATCATGACCTGGGCCAAAATCAAGAGTCAGACACTTAACCAACTGAGCCACCCAGGCGCCCCAGTCTTGTCTCTTTGGTTTGGCCTCCACATGACAATCACAGGGATCTTTCTAGATCTTCCTAGGCACCTCTGGCCACGTGACTCCTTTACGTGTTATGTTAAAGAGTGAGAGATGGGGTTTCTCAGAAACACACTTTTCACAACATGGTCCCAAATGTAAAGACAGGAAGAGCCAGGAGATGCTGAAGGAACAAAGAACAAATGCAGCTTCCCGGGGGGCTCTCAGAAGAGCTCAGGTTTTTTTCCGTCTGTTCAGGAGACAGTGACTACAACGGCCCTGAGACTGTCCTCCTTAGAAAGGGCTCTTCTTGCAAGGGTGTCCCGTGGCTGGCACCTGGGCACCTAAATGGTAACCAGTGCCCTACAGGGATATAAAACTTTGCCCGAATGCTAGGAGGGACTCCCTGTGCCCAGGCTGGGCAGATGTTGTGTGGGGTTGATGCTAAACACAGACTTTCCTTCCAGGAGGCTGGCATTTTGGTGTGTGCAGGGGAGAGGACACTTACGTCACCAGCCCCCAGTAAGATCTTGGGCACCGAGGCCGTAATGAGCTCCCCTGGCAGACAGCTCTTCACACGTGTTGTCACAGTGAGATGCTAGGGGAATTAAGCACATCCTGTGTGACTCCCCTAGGAGAGGATCCCGGAAGCTTACTCCTGGTTTCCTCCAGACTTTGCCCGGTGCCCCTTTCGTCTTCGCTGAGCGTGCTTTGTGTCTCCACCTCCCAGCCATGCATGTGCCTACACACTCAATCTTTAGAGTCTTCCTAGCAAATCGCCAAACGTGGGGATGGTCCTGGGGACCTCATACCCGAGTCTCCCCCAACGAAACAATGGAAGGAGAACCTCAGAGTAAGGACACATCCTATGGGTTAGGGTTGGCCAATAAAATACAGGACTCCCGGTTACATTTGAACTTCAGACAAACAATACATTTTTAAAGTATAAATTGTGTCCCAATGGTAGATAACCTACAAATAATTTTTATTCTATTCAAAAATGTATTCAGCTTATCTAAAGTGTCGATTTAACTAGGCATCTTGTAATTTCGTTCGCTAAAGTTGGCATGCCTACTACAGAAGGACTTGGGCACCCTCAGCTAAGATGGGGAGGGAGGGGGGAGAGAGAGAGAGAGAGAGAATGCCTGGAGAACGCACCTTCTTCCTTTTTGCTCTGCTCCTCGAACTCCAGACGATCTTTCAGCTTGATGAGCAAGAAGGACTTGAGCTTGGTCTCGTGGGCATAGACACGCTCCAGCTCTCGGATCTCCAGGTTGTGCTGAGAAATGTCCTTCTGCCGGCGGTCCTTCATGGCGGCCATTCGAGCCATGGCTTCCAGCCTGAGTGAGGCAGGTGCAGGGTCTGAGCGTCTGGAGATTCCTCCCTTCCCCTCCCCTCCCCCTACCAGACCAGAGGGACTTTCTGCCAATGGCCATCACTTCTTTGAATCGTGGAGGTTGCTGGGAGTGGAAGAACAGCCCTCCTTACCTGAATGACAGGAGCTGCTGGCTCCAGACCATCCCCAGGAAGTGAGCTTTCTATCATCACCACCACCGCCACCGCCACCGCCACCACCATCACCACTTGTCAGTTACTGTGGCCCAGCGAGTCCTTATATACGTATATTGTTTATTCCCCACTACCATCCAAAGTGGTCCTACAATAATACAGTAATGGTGGATGGAGCCAGGATTCAAACCCAGATCTGACTCTAAAACCTGTTCTCTTCACAGCCCAGCTATATGCCTCTTGCCCTGGAGTGGGAGGCAAGGAGATAAGCCGGACCGAGAGGCCCCTAGGACCAGAGGCAGGGCTACCTGGAGGAGGCGGTTCGGCAGAGAAGTTTGAATCTCAGTCCTGCCACATCCGCCATTTACCTGGCTCTCAGGCAAATGGCATCTCTAAGCCTCCGTATCCTGGTCCGCAAAACAGGGATAATAACTCCCGGGGCAGTTGTGAGGGTTGCAATGATACCCAGAGAACCTGGCATCGTGCTGGGCACACAGTCGGTGCTCAGAGTTATTACGATTCAAGATCCCTCAATGCATAAGCCCAGGGGCAGAGGTGCTCGGCAGGGGCTTAAGAGACATCCCTGCCCCTAGGTCTCCCCCCAGCCCACCTCTGCTCATAGGCCTGGGCAGACTGCTCGATGGCCACATTCATGGTTTTCTTCTGCATCGATAAGCGCCGCAGCAGCTGCTGATACACATTGTCATACGCAACCTTCTCATACCGCAGGTCCTCGATCTCCTTCCGGAGCTTAGCGTTGGTGGTCAGCATCTTGTCAAAGTGCACGGTGACCTGTGGGCGGGGCCGTGCTTCAGTACTGAGCTCACTCCTGGGGCATGAGACAGCTTCCGAAGACAGCCAGAGGGTGGGAAGGTCTTCCCCCACCTCCCGCCTCAGGCCCACAGCATCGCTTGGGAGTGCTGGGTGGGAGACTTGGGCTGGCCACCAGCTGGCTAAGTGGTCTTAGGTAAGCCCCCCCACCCCCCGGATTTTAAATTTCTCAACTACCTTTACACCTAACTTCCAGTGTTTAGCAAGGGCAGGGGAGAGAGGAAAAGGTAAATAACGCCATGAGGAAACAAGCAGCCGAATCCAGAAGGTAGAACTTTCTAGAAGACAGCTGACCCAGACTCTTCAACAAGTTGGTGGCTGGAAAGAGTTGGGATGGGGCTTTTGTAGAGCAGGGTTTCTCAAACTTGGCACTGTTTGGGCCTGGATGATTCTCTGTGGTGGAGAGCTGTCCTGTGCTTTATGCTCTTAAAGAAACATGCCTGGTCTCTACCCACTAAATGCCAGTAACACAGGAGTGCCTGGGTGGATCAGTCAGTTGAACGTCCGACTTCAGCTCAGGTCATGATCTCAAGGTTTGTGAGTTCAAGTCCCACATCGGGTTCTGTGCTGGCAGCTAAGAGCCTGGAGCCTGCTTCGGATTCTGTGTCTCCCTCTCTCTCTGCCCCTCCTCTCTCTCTCTCTCTCTCAAAAATAAACATTAAAAAAATAATAATAATAAAAATAAATGCCAGTAACACAGCCCCAACCCAGTTGTGACAATCAAAAATGTCTCTTTTTAGAGACAATGCCCCTTTGGGGGCAAAATCATTTCTGCTTGAGATCCATTGTTGTCGATTAAAGAAATTTAAGAGACCTATTAGGTGAAACTTGACAGTCTCCAACTTTAAAAGACATTTTGGAGCCAGCCAGAGAAGTTTTTCACGTGGGCAATATTAAGGAAATAGTATTAATTTTGTAAGGTGTGATAATGGTTTTGTGGCTATGAAAGAAAATGTTTGATTTTTAAAGATGATTGATTTTAGAGATGGAGGTATTTGGGGTGAAATATCATCATGTCTGTAATTTACCTTAAAATACTTCAGGGAAAAGAAGGGTGAAACAGAATAGTAAAATGTTAACAATTACTAAATCTAAGTGATAGGTATGTGGGTGTTCATTATTTGATTCCCTCAACTTTTCTGTACATCTTAATAAATTTATCCTAATAAAAAAATTTTTATGAGGAGTGCTCCCATAGACACTGAAAAGAAACAATGGCAGAAAATAGTCCTAATCACAAGAAAGTAGATTCAATCAGAGGTTTTCAAGGCATATTTGGAGAAACCTTAGGCTTCCACAGGGCTGAGATGGGATACGGCAAGTGAGGCCACCAGGATGCAAAATTTAAGGAGGTACTCATTTTCTGGTGTCAACCCTGCATTTCCATGAGTGCTTCCTTAAATTCTGCACTCTGGGCTCTTTACTTGCCTCACCCTAGTCCTGGCCCCGGGCTCCTCTGTAGGATATGTCAGTAGCCACCACACAAGGGAAGGGAATCCAGGAACAGAATCATCCTTATTCTCTCAATATCTTCCACTTACCCTTAAGAAGATATCACTTATCAGTCATTTGCACTGTAGTGTGAATTCTACTCCAGGACTGTTGGCATGCTACCCATCCTCTGATTGGGATAAAAATGGGGAGGACTCTCACGCCCCATTGAGTAAATGGAGGAGTCTTTAAGGTCATGGAATATTTGGGGACCCTGAAATAACCTTTAGAGTTGGTTACCTAATCTACTAAAAGGCACACCCAGAACTGGTCAGGGAAGAAAGGAAAGGGGACCATTTTGAGATGCAAAAGAGCAAACCTCTCAGAAATAAAATAGGGGACATACGACAGACGTTACAGAAATAAAAAGAATTATAAGGCAATATACTGGGAACAATTGTATACCAACAAATGAAGATAACTTAGACGAAATGGACAAATTCCTAGAAAGAAACAAACTAATGAATTGATTCAGGAAGAAATAGAAAACCTGAATAGATCTATAAACAAAAAAGTAGACCTCTATCATGCATACCTTTATTCATTCATTTAATCAACAGATGTTTGCTAAGTACCTACTCTAAGCCTCACACTGTGCCAGGCATTAATGATTCTTAACCAAGGGAATCATTAACCTTAACCTTGATTCTTAACCTTTGGTTTCACTGGGGTTTTCAGTAAGAGTTGCACTGGGAGTTATAATAACAGTGCAGATGCCTGGGTCTAAGCCTTAAAGGTTCTGACTCAGAACCAGTGAATCTGGAGGGGACCCAGGAATCTGCATGTTATTAACACAAATCCTAGGCATTCTGAGACATGGGTACAAATCACTGTGCGTGGATATTAAAAAGACACTGCCCTGTCTTCAGTCCACTTTCAGGTTACCGGGGCAGACAGAGGTCATATCCAATTGCCTTCAAACATGCCCGGTTAAAGCTTGATGGTCAGAGTTTGGGGGAAGCTAAGAGCTTTGCATAATGAGGCACTGACAGGCTTCCTTCCAAATCAATTCACTTTCCCTCTCTCCTGGCTCCTTTTGTGAGAACTGTAATTTCACAAGTCAGACTGAAGTGTGTTTGTACCTGCCCAGCATTGCTTCTTTCTTTCTTTTTGCTTTTCCAGGAGAACCATTTCTCCCTAGCTCTCAGTCCACACTGTTGGATAGGGCTGCCGTCCCTTGACTTCGGGTGGGGGCTGTGGGAGTGGGGGGGAGTGGTACAAGCGTAGTTATGTGACTCAAGTCCATGTATTTCATTTTTTTGACCACCATGATTGGTTTAGGGATGGGCACTTGACCCAGGATGGCCCAATGGGAGCCCTCCCTGCGACTTATGATTGAATTCTTAGGAAAGAGATTGTCTTTTTCTGTTGGTGTTTGTTCACATTGGGGGGCTGCCCAAGAATGTAGTCATCTGTACGCAAAGGAGAGATGGACAGAGAAAGTATCCTAAAGACATGCTTGGGGCATCTGGATTCAGCTATTCCTGAAGGCCCCACTTTTGCCTCTGAAATTTTAGTTCCAGGACCAATCCATTCTCCTTTTTTTTTTTTTTTTTTTTTTTTTTTTTTTTTTTGCTTAAGCCAGTTTGCAATTTAGAAAATCCTGCTTAATGCAAAACTCACTATAAACTGAAAGCGATCAGGAACTACCACTTTTCTCTTTATCTGGTTATGCATGTCTGTGCTGAGTATTTCCTAGAGACAACATCAACAACAACCAAAAAGTACCAGGTCTCACAGAGGTGTGAACAGATTGCGATGGGAGGGAAGGTCTAACTAATTCTGCTTGCTGAGGGCTAATATTTGAGCTGCTTCTTGAGAATGAGCAAGAGTTTTTAAGTCAAGTGACTAAGAACAGGTATCCCGGGAGGGGTGGGAGATGGGGATGGTGGGGGGAGGCGGGCAGCAGCATGGTACATAAAATGCAGAGAGCAAGAAAGAGAAAGGCACCTTGGGTAACAGTGGGTCAACCAGTGGATGGAACAGAGTGGATAGAGTAGGGTGGATGGTAAGTCTAAAAGGCTGCCTGGCTTGGGTGAACCCTATTATTTAACCTTCTTCTGAGTCAACCAACAAGATGGATGTGTTCTGCTAAAGGTACCATGGGGATCATTCTCTGCTCTGAGCAAAGGGAAGGCAGAGCGGTTTGCAAAGCTGCAGAGAACACGTACGTACGAGATTCAAACGGGTTTCCAAAATGTGGATCTGTTTTTGCAGTTTCCGGGGGTCATTGGCTTTCTGTATCTTGGCGAAGATCTGTTTTTGGTTTATAATTTTTTTTTCCATCTGAGCAATCTGGAAAAAAAAAAAGGAAAGAGAGAAACCCCCCCCCCCAACTGTGTTAAATTAATATCTATATGGGTACAGATTCAACAGTTCATTAACTTAAGTGTGCTAAAATAAAAACTCTAATGTTCTTTCCTTTCCTACAAAAGGATTTTTTATTTCTCTCTCGAATGCATGCTCAACGCAACTTAATCTCAGCCAGTTTGGGGTAAAATGAGGCGATTTAGAGTTTTTGCTTTTACGTGTGCATGTAAATTTCACTCACCTTTTGGTGCAAGCTTCTTTTGGTTAGGTATCATGTCACCTGTGGCCAAAAGCATCGCTAACACGCCATGCGCTTTATGCACTGGGATCATTGATTCTGACTTCAGAGAAGGGCCATACACCCTTGCCATGGCTGGCAGGAGAGAATTTTGGTGTTTCTCTCTACCCTTGCAGCTCCAGCCAAGTTCTCCAGACCCAAGCATACCCCCCACCTCCACCCCTGCCATCACCTTCCCACAGAGCTCACTCTGCAGTTTCTCATACAAGTGACAGTGGATCATGTCATTTCCTCACACCACTAGCAACGTGCATAACCAACCTGACATACAGCTTTAACCCAACCCAGGCAGAGATCCAAATTGCCTCCCAAAAGTTAGCCCCATCTGGAAGCAGCTGGCTAGTGCTAAATCCTAGCAGGTTCTACAGAAGTTTATGGAACTATTATCTGAAGACAAGTGAGTGCCAGGTCCTAATGTGTCAGAGGTACTTTATCTTCTTAGGGTTTGGACTGAGACTAAGCTCTGAGACTTTTTTTTTTTTTTTTTGGAACCCTGCTGGGTGAAGGGTCAGAGCACTGTCATTTAAAGCAATTTTTTATGTTCATGTTTGTCTGGAGGTAGTAACTTGAATTCACTATCTGAAGGCCGGCTCCTGTCTGGAAATTGAGAAGTTCCAGATGAGAGACGTTAAGTGCTTGGTGTAATGAAATATAAAGTTTGTCATCTACATGGAGGCTGGCTTCCAGCTGGGAGCAAGGCGCCCCTGTGCTGAGCTTGGGCTGATGAATTCTGGGAGCAGTCGCATCCGGGGTTCTATGTTAGTGTCCCTGAGATGGTGGTTTCCTTTGGTTATTGCCAAACCTTCGGGAAGTCTATACAGCACAGTCTCAGTTATGACCATGGAACATTGAGAGAAAAATCTATACTAGAGGTTGCAAACTATGCCCAAGCAGGTGGCATAAAAGCGTAAAGTGGGCTCACTATAAGACCGTACAGGATGGTGGAGAATATAGAAAACTGGAGCACATACTCCCTGCCTTAAGAGGCAGCAGTTCGTATCATGCAACTACAAATTATAGAAAATGCAACTAAACAATGGCTCAAACAAATTATGGTTTATCTTCCTCTCCATAAACGTGCCAGGTTAAGTTCAGTAACTCAAGGAACTAAACACAAGGTCTCTGTGATTCACCTGGCCTTTCCCTGATGGTCAAAAAATGGCTGCCACTGCACCAGCTTTCACAGTCATATTCCAGGCAGGAAGGTAGAAGAAGCAACACGGATAAATGGCTAGGACCTATATCTAGGAAGCAAAACTTTCTAGACACCCCCAACAGACTTCCCCTCAAATTTCATTGCCCACCTTTAGCTGCAAGGGAAGATGAGAAACATAGCTCTTTAGGAATCTGTTAGAGAAGAAGAAGTAGAGAGTGGGTAAACAGCTGTGGTGTCACCACAACACTATTTAGCTGCTGTTGTCCCACGGAAATTCGGGTCAATGTTATGAAATCTTTCCATCTTTTTTTCTTTTTTTGAAGAAAAGTCAGATACCCAAACTTTTACATGAAATCTCTCAATTTTAACAAGTTAACTAATTAAAATAAATTTTAAACACTGACTGGGCCAAAGCCCTCATGTTGTCAGACTTAATCTGTCCTGAAGACCACCAATTTGGTCTACACCCACATTTAATCTTGAAGGAACCACAGTATGCTGATGAAAGATGGTTTCAGGCAGTGAGAGATACCAAGCAAAGGACAGAAGAATGTTCCAGAGCCAGGTAGCTGGAAGAGGTATGAACAGCCAGAACTGTAATGGATGTGGTGGGTTGTTGGCCCCCAAAACCCATCTCACCCCAGAAGGCTGATCCAAGCCAACCATGGTAATTCTGTCCCCTCTGACTATGATTTATTCATTCAAGGTTGGACAGGACTAAACCAGTTAGGGCCTATGAATTAGGCAGGCTGATTGCTAGGGAAGCCTCTGGAGAAAGTTTCCTCATTTCCTAAAACAGTCATAGGAAGAGATAGTCTGTCTTCTTTGTAAAAATCATTCTTTTCTGGAGGGCCATAAACAGACCAGATTGGGCTCTCACACCACAGTTTACTGCCCCTGGTCTAGCCCCCAACCAATTATAGAAATTTCATTTCCCTTTGCCAGTGATTGGCCTAGAAGTAGGTATATGCCCTGGCCAATGAGGGAAAATCAGCTGGAGAGTTTCTGTGAAATATTCTCTCCCTCATAAGTGAGAATATCATATAAGAACAAGACCCCCTATCCTTTCTTCATATCTTTGAATGTGATTCTGTGAGAAGCTATACCAGCTAAGCTTTGGCAGCCATCTTGTGACCATGAGGCCAGGGCCAACCAAGAGGATCGGAGAGAAAAAGACTAACCCATCATTGTAGAGCTACTAACCCGTCTCTGGGACAATCTTTTTCCAGACAGACATCGTATTATGTGAGAAAAACAAACTTCCATAGCCCAACACATGCCCACTGGTACATCAAGCAAGATGGCAGCTCAGATGATCAGGCATCAAGGGAACCGCTAGGTTGCCCACAAACTCGTAAGGCATGTGAACGCTGTTTATGATTCAATCATAGTAGCCAGGCTTTGGTTCAAGTCAGACCCCCGTCTACTTTCTTCTCTCTTACGCTGTGCACAGGCAGCTCCCTCAACACAGAGCCCCACTAACTCACCTACGAAGTGAAACAAACGACTCGTTGTAATATATGGGAGGGCAGCATCTCTGGAGCAAAGCGTGGCCTGTGCCGAAGGGATGCCCACCCCTGCCTGAGTTCACCGGGGGACCTCAGGTTCTAGCTCCTTGTCAAAGGATGCTGTGGTGTCCGCACTCTGCCCAGTGACTCTTGTCATTAAACTCAGCCTCCTGTTCCCTTTGGCATCTCTTTGTCAGACGTTGCTTTTGTGACGCTGAGAGTAATTAGGCCTCTGCCCAAAAAGAGACACATCCAAGGCTGCACCGCCAGAGGAATGCGTTGCCTACGCAAGGTGCTCTCTCCAGCATGAAGGCATAGGCTTATTTGCTCTTTGAGGCCAGGCAGGGCCTGGTGAGGTCCCTGCCTCCAGTGACCTCTTGTAAGAAGGAAGCTCTGGGCATAGCAGCAGGGGATTCTGGGACCCGCCCTCCCTGGGATGGAGCTGGGCAAAAAGGGGTTTTGTACAGGACGGTGAGCCCCATGTTCTTTTGCAGATTCCAAAGCAGGCTGCCTTTTCCTACTATTTCTGAGGACCCATGTCCCCATCTTTTCTTCACTTTTCCTCTTTCTTCACTGCTATTGCCTCCTTTCTCATCCACAAATTCATTCATTCATTCCTCAATGATTCTTAGATGCCCTCTCTGTGCCATACAACAGGGGGATGCTGGTGACCAAGACGGTATCATGGCCCCTGGCCTCAACACAAACCTATAATCTAGGACTAGAAACAAGCTATGAAGCATAATTAGTCCTAGGAAAAGGGAGATGTGAGGCATTTTGGACACGTCCAGTGGGAGCATCTGGCAGGGAAATGAAGGGACAAGTATCCGGCAGAAGTAGCATTTGGGCTGAGGCCTACAGGATGAATAGGAGCTCCCCAAGCAAAGAAGATGGAAGGGCAATCCGGGCAGAGGGAAGGGCATGTGCAAAGGCCTGCAGGGGAGAGACAGCACTGTAGGTTTATGGAGGTGGCCAGTGTGGATGGAACACGGAGCGGGGAGCAGGAGGGAAGGTGGAAGGGGCAGGAGGGACACAGGGCAGCCGAGCCAGCAGACCACATGGGGGAGTCTGGCCCTTATCTCAAGAACAACAGGAAATTACTGAAGGATTTGCAAGCAGAGGAAAGATGTAATGAGATTTCCAGATTCTTTCAGTCAGTAAATATTTATTGAGGGCCTACTATGTGCCAGGCACTGGCACACGCGTGGGATGTACCGAGGGGAACAAAACAGACATGGTCCTTGCCCTCCTGCAGGTGACACGTTATAGGGACAGATGACACCTGTGTTAAGCCATAATTACCACTATGAGAAGTGCTATCAAGGGGGGGCCATGGGATGTCGTGAAAGGGGCCGAGGGGGTGTTCTGGGATCTTCTGTTTGACTCCTGAGGTTCACTCTCCACTCTGTGCCACCCACCCTGCTCTGTGCCCCAGGAAGCTGACCTGGAAGGAGTCCACAATGGCCTCCTTGCACTGGGGGTCCATGGGGAAGAAGAGAGAGGTTGGGGTATTTGTTCCCCCTGGCATGCTCCCTGTGTTCAAGTTATGGGGTGTGCCCCCTGCCCACTGTGGCTAACCCTACAGTGCTTCAATGTCCCTACTCTGTGCTCACACCCTTGTAAACAGTGCCTCATAAAACTCTTCTCAAAGTACCTTACTGAGCATACTATTTGTTTTTGGCCAGGAACCTAATTAATGCAAGGGGGATATGCTTTAAATAGGAGAGAGGACATAGAAAAGGCCTCCCTTTAAAAGTCACATTTGAGCTGAGACATAAAAGACAGACAGCGGGGATCAGGCGAACACGTGCAAAGGCCCTGAGGTCAGACCAGTTTTCACATATTTGGAAGGGGGAAGTCTTCTGCAGCTGGGTGAGATGAGTGAAGGAAGGAATGACGTGGGATGAGAACAGAGGGGTAGGCAGGGCCTAGATCACAGGGCCTCTCAAGCCATAGGAAGAGATATGACCATTAACATTGTCCAACAAATGTCTCTAGCTCTTTGCCTTCTGGATACATACACTTCTTCGACCCTTTTGTGGATGGGTAGAGTGGACTATTTGGGGATGGGCATTTGGGGTATATATGGATTTGACTATTTTGAGCCTATGGGTCATAAGCAGAAGCAATGTACTGCTTCCAGGCTGCAGCGTTCAATTGCCAGTGTGAGACTTTCCAGAACCTTTTTTCTCTGCCACAACACTTGGCAACCTGGTCCCAGGATGAGAAGATATAAGAGCCCCTAGCCAATCCATGATAGACACAGCAGGAACGAAGAAGAAACCTTTATTGCTCAAAACACTGAGTTGTGGCGGAAGGGTGTTATTGCGGTATAACCTAACCTCTCCTGACCAACACAGCGCGGGGTTGAGAATTGACTCTAAGGGTAGTGGGGAGGCGCTGGGGAGCACAGCGGAGGAATGGCCTGGTAGCACTGGGAGAGTAGGGGTCCCAAGATGGTGGAGTGATCACAGTCACCTTTAGAATATGGGGGGGGGTCAGATCTGGCCTAAGGCATGGTGGGTATTCCCGCGCCCCCCACTCCCGCCCTTGCTCCTCGCTCTGGTTAACCCCCTACGAGAAAGACCACACCTTCTCATCCAGATCTGCCAACAGCACCTTCTGTGATTTAATCAGGGCCTCGTAGTCCTCCTTGGTCTGCAGCAGGAAACACAGCTCCGTGTAGTTTCTCTCATTCAGTTCCAAGTTCTTCGAGGACTTGATGAGACCCAGAAGCAGAGTGATCTCCTCCTGCTCCCTCTGCAGGGTCTTGATTTCCTTGCTGTTGGGAAAGCAGCACGTGATTGACTCTGAACCCCGCCCCGAGTTTACCTTGCCCGGGTGCCCCAGGCTCCTTAGCGCTGAAGGAGCCTCGGAGAGGTACTTCCCGCCCCTGCAAGTGGCAGGGGCTTGTCAGGGTCTGGGGTCCAGGGCTAGAACTCTGACCACCCGCCGCCCAGTTCACCGCACCTTCCATGGCTCCGCCCCTTTCTAGCGGGCCTTTGCTTGCTAGGGAACAACTTGCAGCTGTGCCTGTCAACACCTGAGTTCTAGGACCAGGTTCTCTTTTGCCAGCAGCTCATGGGCATCTGTCTGATCTTGCTGACTTTCTTTCCAGACTTTGCAGCCAATGATCTCTGGTCACGAGAGGCAAGCCCATCAGCCAGGCATTTTCAATTTTGCCTCAACACAGAGATGCTCCGTAACCTCCAACCTCCCCCACTGTCTCTACGCGGGGTGCTAATGATTTATTAAATGACTGACATGGGTCTCCTCTCTCTCTCTCTCTCTCTCTCTCTCTCCCTCTCTCCCTCCCTCTCTCTCTCTCTCTCTCTCTCTCGCTTTCCCCTCTGGAGAAGAGAGGGGTAGGTGTGTGGGCAAACAGGGATTTTGAAAAGAAAAGGCTCGTGCGACTACTCAACAACCCAATGACTGGAAACGGCACAGAGGCTGTTTCTGGCAAAGTCCAGGCACCGACACCTGCTGCACAGTGCAGTCTGCAGACCCGCTGCCTGCATAGCCTTTGGAAGCTTGGAGAAATGCAGAAGCTCAGGCCCTAACTCAGGACCTATTGAATCAGAATCTGCTCGGTAACAAGATCCTCAAGTGACTCATGCACATTAAAGTTTTGGAAGCATTGTTCTAGAACAGCAAAATGTTCTAGGGTGGGGAGGGGGGGTCTGCAAACATTTTTCTTTAAAGGGCCAAAAAGTAAATATTTTAGGATCCGCAGGCCCAGATGGTCTCTATTGCAACGATTCAACAAAGTAACCATGGGAGACGCATAAACAAATAGGCGTGGCCATGCTCCAATAAAACCTTATTTACAAAAACAGGCAGCCGGCCAGACTTGGCCCAGGGGTCATGGCTCGCTGACCCCTGTTTTAAAGCAACACGTCCAATAGAATTTCTGTAATGATGGAACTGTTCTCTATCTGCACTGTCCCATAGAATCCACCAGCCACGTAGGCTGTGGAGCACTTGCAATGTGGCCAGTGCAAAGGAAGAACTGAACTTTAAATGGTATTCCACCAATTATAAATGTAAATAGCCACCTGTGGGAATGCACCCCTAATTCTAGAGCAGCTTGTCTTCTAAACCTGGTAGCTGGGACCTTTCTCCCCATCTTAAGCCCCTCTTGGCAGGGGGTCTTTGTTAAGGTGGAGAGAAAAAACGAACAGAGTCCACCAGAGTTAGGAATTCAGAGGGCTCAGCAAAAGCAAAAGGAAGGTTTGTCTGTCTTATCAGCAGGACTGGGACCCGGAGTGAGGCATCCCTAAATTTAAGGAGGCTTTCACTCTTAAGGTGGTATAGGTGTAGGAGAAGCACTAGAAAAAGCACTTCCTTAAATATTGCACCCTGGGCACCTCACTCAGCTCATCTCAGTTCTGGCCCCTATTTATAGGTGTTTCACTTGAAGAATCTAAGATCTCCACTTTTCCACTCCTTCCCCTTTAGGTTCGTCACAGTGAAAAGTGGGATGAAGGTGGTAGTGTGAAGGGTAAGATTCCAGAAAAACTGTCAGAGACCCACCAGGAAGGAGGCATTTCCTGATGCCCACCAGCGGTAAGCTGTGAATCAGGGCTGCCAAGCACAGATGTGCAGGTTGTAGACTGCACAGCCCAAGAGAGAACCATCTGCTTGAAAAACAATCATTGATTTCTTGACTTAATACCCTTTCCTGGAAGATGCTTCATCTTGTTCTAACAAAATCCCTATGTGATGACAGTGTTTCCAAGAGATGGCAGTAAAGTGTCTTGAGAAAGGGCGTCTTTTTCTAATTCACAGGAAGATCCCAAACGGACTAGCGGTAGCTCTGTGTGAGTTGAATCCATAGAAAATGGAAAGAGCTCCTTTTCCCCTACCCTCTGAACTTCACACGACATCTAACAGTAAGATTTTCTTTCTAATAATGGGCAGTTTCTGCCTATATAAATGTTAAGGATGTAGCTAAGGAATTACATTCCCTTGAAGGGAATCTAAGGATATTTGCTTATTCAACCCCAGGGAACACCTTTCTATTGTCTAAAGAAGCTATCAACATCATAATTTCTAGGACAATCCAATTTCAAATATTTGATCTTGCAGACTCCATAAGGATGCACAAGCAGGAAATATATTTTGGGATAGACACAGCCTGATGATTTCCTCTCCTCGGGGAACTCCCCCACCTCCATTACCAGAACCATGGGAGTGACAATAGCCATTTTGTGCCCTATGGTCCTGTCCCTCCCCCGGGCACAGCTGACTGGACCAGAAGTAGACACCTGACCCAAACTAAGCCAATCAGATTCCCTCTTTCCTGGGACTTTGGGATTCACTACAGTCTGTGTGGTCCTTGGTAGCTCAGGAGTTGGGGCAGCCATCTCCCACCGGCCAGTGCTGAGATCCAGATAGGGAAGAACGAAACCCACGTGCAGAAAGAAACAGGAACCAGAAATTGTTTTTCATTCGGGTCCTTCCCTGAGGCATGGCTGTCCTGCCCCCCTTGGAGTCCCTGTGACACCCTAATTCTGAGAATAAATTCTCCCTCCTACTGAAGCTGTCCCACCTAAGTACCCAGATTGGGCTCAGAATCGGCTTCCTGCCCAGAGGCCACATGAGAAAGTAAATCCCATGAAACCAAATCCAAAACTTTCTCCAAGTTCACTCAGTACAAAGCTCTGACCATCACTTACTGCTGGTTCGAGATCTTCTGCTGGGAGCAGAAGTTGAAGGACTTGCGACTTTCCACCATCTTCCTGAATTGCTGCTTCAGCTTCCGAAGCTCAGCCTCAGCCAGCTGTTCTTTGACCTTCTCTGAAGGTTCCTTGAGAACTTCGGAGCGTTTTCTCCTGTGCTTCTTTGACTGGGTGAGATGGGGAGAGGCATTGACCAACGGGTTGGGTGACCAGAGAAGCCTACATTTCAGCCCAAGGGCAGAGGGCAGAGGGTGTCTGGGGGCAGGGCTAGAGGTGGGAAACTCCCCTTGGGTGATGTCAACTGCTTATCTGTTACAGGGAAAACCCACTCTGGGTTGCCAGGGTAGAGAGGAGGCTGGGCCTCATTATTGCATACTGAAGAGGGGCCTTGCTGTGTGACCTTGGGTGAATCACTTAACGTCTCTGAGCCTCCAGTCTCTCATCTATAAAATGGGTGCATATAGATTTGTGGTTAGGATTAGATGAGCTAATATATGTTTGGTGGCGAGCACAGTGCCTGACCCACAGCAAGCGCTCCATACGCAGGAGCTCATACCTACCGTCGGCATCTTGAAGGAGTTGTGCGCTCCCTATGCTCAGATACCAGGGAGGTCAAAGCCAGCGAGCGCTCCTTGCTCTGTCTCTGCAGTGCCCTGTCCACAGTGGCAAGAGGAAGAGAATATGTGAGCCTCCCTGCTGGCGATTAAGGACCCGGCGGGCACCTCCTCCCTTCCCCACCCGCTGCAGTCCCTTCCTCCTCCCACCACTTGGCACGTGTGGAGGACACGGCAGATGGCTGCCCGGGTGTGAGAAGAGCCTTCTTCTTCTTCTTCTTCTTTTTTTTTTTTTTTAATACGCAGTGTTTGCCTGAAACCTGTTCCTCTCACCATTTATTATTAGGAGCCAGGCAGACAGTTCTGGCGAGCCGGTTACCCTCCTGCTCCCTGTGTTCCCAAAGAAGAGGGGGCAAATGGCATCAGGGCAATGTGTCCTCTGATGGGGTTAAAATGCAATTAGCCCAACTTCAGCTTCAGTTAAGGATAGAACACACACACACACACACACACACACACGCGCGCACACACACACACACACACACACACCTGCCTTCTAAAGCAGGAGCCATTGGGGTGTGCCTAGGTGGCTTAGTTAAGCATCTAACTCTAGATTTGACTCTTTTTTTTTTTAATGTTTGTTTATTTTTGAGAGAGGCACAGAGGGCGAGCGGGGGAGGGGCAGAGAGAGAGGGAGACACAGAATCTGAAGCAGGCTCCAGGCTCTGAGCTGTCAGCACAGAGCCCAGTGTGGGGCTTGAACCCACAAACCGTGGGATCATGACCTGAGTTGAAGTCAGCCACTTATGACTGAGGCACCCAGGCACACCTTGATTTGACTCTTGATTTTGGCTCAGGTCTTGATCTCATGGTTCATGAGATTTAGCCCCACATCAGGCTCTGTGCTGACAGTGCAGAGCCTGCTTGGGATTCTCTCCCTCTCTCTCTGCTCCTCCCCCACTGGTTCTCTCTCTCTCTCTCTCTCTCTCTCTCTCAAAATAAATAAATAACCATTTTTAAAAAATTATTTAAAAAATTTTTAAAAAGCAGCAGCCAGTAGTACAAGAGGCATTTTTATCAAGTCATAACTTCAACCTCATCTGGCCCATGTATTCAGAGGAGGGGACGACAATGTTAACCCCACAAGCCCTGGAGGACTGTGAGGTCTTCTGCACCCCAACTCCCAGACTTCAAGGGCTGGATTTCTAAAGCAGAAACTTCTGGCTTTGCCACCCATTGAGGGGTCCTCCAGTCCAGTGGTTTAAAGTCCAGTGATAGGTTGTCCCAATCATCAAATCTCAACAAAAATTCCTCCTCATCCACTTATTAACCTTGGGCAAGTCACTTCAGTTCTCTGGGCATCATTTTCCTCATCTGGAAAACAGGAGAAGTTCTAGAAGGCATCTCACAGGTTGGTAAGCGGTAAGGCACCTAGCAGTGAGCCTGGCACATAATAAGTGCTCAGTAAACGGGCTGGTATGATATGATATGCTATGGATTGTTTCATACGTGAAGGTCCAGTGTAATAACTGTTTATGAGGGCTTGAGGAGTGTGTGGCATTCCTCTGTCTCCTGGTAACAATACCCTGGTTTGCTTGGGGAAGCTGCCCATTCCTTCGCTCCTGGTCAGTTTTTGCTCCCTGGGGCTGACCCCACCCCACCCCATCAGATTGGGCCATATGACTCTGGAAGGGCCAATCAGAGTGCCGGATCCCTAGTCAATCTGCATAATCCCACCCTTCCTGGCCTGAGTGATCATTTCAGGGATGGGACTGACCTTGGCTGGTCCCAGCAGAGCGAATAGTGGGGTGTAAGATTGAACATTCAGGAAGAGAGCAACTTGGTTTCCTGCTGCTTTGGATCCTATGTAAATGAGGTAGGAGGGGCTGGCAGCCTTCTTGCCCCTGCAGGGAGCCTGAGAATAAAGCTAACATGGAGAAGACAAAATGGTGAGAGATTGAAACTTGGAGACGTCATCCAAACCCCAGGAATTAGGCAAGCCTGAAGATACCTCTGGGTCAGGTCCAATTACATGAACTAACATATTCTCCTAAAACAATCTGAGAGGAGTTTTCAATCACTTGTAACCAAAATGTGTTCTCATGCCTGAAGTGCTTAGATCCATTTAGCACACGGACTAAGCCCCTACTGTGTGCTACACATTTAGGGAATCCAGTGGCAAGTCAGCCTTCAAGGCGCTATGAATTCTGTCCAGGGTAAAACAGTGCAAAAGACTCCACAAAGGAGGTGAGGTTTAATTTGGGTTTTGAAGCATGAATAGGAGCTCACCAAGCAGAGAAGAAAAGTGAGGAAGGAATTCTGGGTAGAGAGAACTGCCTGAGCAAAGGCTGAGAGGCAAGTGGATAAAAGGAGTATTCAGAGAATGCTGTGTCATCCAGTCCAGGGCGCAGCATCCAGTGGGAAGTGACTGGCAAGGAAGTCTGGAAAAGCCAGGATGTTCCTTAAAAGAAGGATGGAATAAGACCAGTGTGTAAGAGAGCTCAAGTTGGGGTAAAGGCTGTAGCAGGATTTACCTGACTGATGACGTTTAGCCAAAGGATACTCACTTTGGGACCTCTTTCTACTCTGGAGTTTTATGTAGCTCTAATTTCATATTATCCAGGAGCTCTTCTATGTTCAAGGGTTCTTTGGATCTACGAGGATCTGCGATGTACCTTTCTAAAAGCATGACTCAAGTAAACCTGACATTCACTGACAGTGTGATTCCACCTCTCTGAGCCTCAGTCTCCTCATCTGTAGAATGGGGATGCCCACACCCACCTCTTAGCATAAACTAATGTGTATAAAGCTCTTAGTGCGGTGCCTAGCACATAACAGGCATTTGATGAATGTCCCTTGCTTGTGAATCAGGATTGTCAAATATCAGGTTATCCTGCCCTTGAGGATATTTGGTTGTGTTGTGTTTTCCCCCAGGAGCTGGAGGTACCATCAGCTTCCTACCTGTTTGCTGACACACAGAGTCGGTCTCCCCTGAGCTCTTTCCAGCTTCCAGACACCAACATAGGCCTCTTACTCTCTGTGCCCACTGGGCTGGGACTATCCGTTCCCTGCGGAGAGATTTACCCCCATTCTCATAGCTGGGCCTTGAGAAGCCCCACCACCAGGCATGCTGGCCCCTGACCCACCACCCTCTTATTCAAGGGTCTCAAACTTGAAGCCCTCAGGCAGACTCAACCTACCTTCGGTCCTGGTTAGCAATCGGTGTTTTAAAATGTGAATGTGGGTAATGTCCTTACTCTCCTGACTGCAGACTCCACTTCTCCCTAGTGCCTAACTCCTCCCTCCAATTCCCACAGTCCCTGAAACTGCCTGGAGCTAGCAGGGGTTCGAGTTGGCAGCTCCTGAGAGGAATCTGCAGCTTGCCCCCTTCTGAGGACAGTAGTATGCAATGGAAAATGCTGAGAAGTCCAGAGGCCCAGGTCAGGGATCACCAGGCACATGCTGTCTGGTTCTCTGGGCCTCATTTCATCCACTACAATATCTATAGTCTCAGGCACATGAGAAGCTCTTAGCAAATAGTGTTTGAATGAATGAAGTCCCCCCCCTCCACCTCCCCCCCCCCCCCCCCCCCCCCCCCCCCCCCCGGGCCGAGATCATCTTTACCAACTAATATGTAATTCGCTGGGGTAAGGGAGGCGGGCTCCTCCTTTGCTGCTGAATTTTAACAACCTGCTATTAAAGGAAAAGCCAGACCGTGACTACATGGGTTATAAAACGCCGGGTCTGAGACAGAAGCTGGGCCCCAGTCTGTGAAAACTGAGTGAAGGCTGCCTAACTCGGTAGTAAGTTAAACATATGCTTGCCAAGCAGGGGTGCAGAAACACACACAAAAATTTTTTTTAATTGAGATCTTTATAGGGGGAAATGGAAGTTTGTTGGATTTTCTTGACGTTATTTTACACATTGTAATTTATTTATATTTAATTGACATTTTCCAGATTAGGGCGGGTGGTAGGAAAGGGCGGGGGCAGCCACCACGTCTTTGCTTTTGCCCAGCAGGGGGAGCTGTGGAGCAGCAAGCATGGCCAGAGCCGTGAAACTTACCAGGGGCCGATGGCCCCAGCTGCGTGTCCCGCCGCTGGAGCCGCTGCGGGGTCCAAAGGCACCGAGAGTGTGTGCGGCCCCGCTGCACCCACTCCCCCCACCCGCGTCTGGGAGTTCTCGGACCCCTAGAACCCGCGCCTTTGTGACCCGCACAGACGGGCGTTCTCCCCTGGAAGGCGCTGGGAAAGCACAGGGCCCTCGGGAGAGGACCAAAGGGAATGGAGGGAAGGTGGGGGTTGGGGATGTGACACACCTCTCAGCGACCCCTTCCCAGACTAGCCGCACCCCCACCATACTGAGTAACCGGCGCTCACACCGGCCTAAGGCCCTCCGCCCTCGTGGCTGGCATCTCCGGTTCCTGCTCGTCTCCCTCTCCTGCACACTTACAGCAGCCTCGCGGGGTACAGTCTCCACACGCACTAAGAGGGATCCACTCCCTCCTGCTCTGCAAAACAAGAAAGCCAGGATTTAAAAGGAAGAAAAGAACGTCACCAGTGCGGGGGGGGGGGGAATTTGCCCATCATTTTTCTTCGGGCGCACCCACATCCACCTTCTATGAGCTTGACACAGGAAACCCTCAGTCTGACCCAGGTCATCTGGGGTGAGCATTTTTCACTGGCCGAATGGAGTTTGGCAGCTTAAACATTTTTCATACAAATGGCCCTTAACACAAGCCGGCCACTTGTCCCGGGGCTCCAGGTTGCTCAAAGCAAATGATTGCAAGCACGGGTTCTCCAGGGTAATTTTGATTCCCTTTTGAATTATTGTAGCTCAGCCATACTAAGAGCTCCATTTTTCTTATCCCTAAACCCTGGGGGCAGAATGTGTTTTAGAACTTAACTACATTTTTGGTTTCAGAAAGGCAGTATGGTGCAGGAGGGAGCAAGTGGTCCCTGTTCACTGGCAGCCATGTTGTAACCATGAGGAAAGTTAGGGTATGGCATATTATGTATGGGGTTTGGGCAACATGTCATGAGCAAACACATTAACATTTCTGCAAGGAAACGTATGAATACTCATACCAAGTAGAATAAGGATTTTGAGCAGCCTCATGTCAGGCCTTGATTATTCACGTGAAGTGTTTTGGTACAAGTGTTAGCCTCCTCATTTTACAGATGAGGAAACTGAGGCTTGAAGAAACACAGTGACTGTTGCAGTAGGTGGGGAAGCCAGGATTCGAATCCAGGGCTGTCTGTTTCTAGGGCCCCATGTCTTACCATAACCCTGACCAAAACCACAGCCCCAGACCCTAGCAGCAATTCTGGAAGCTGGTATTCAGCATGCCTCTGATACTTAAAGGGCCGCCGTAGCCCTCTGCTCCATGCATAGCCTAGTGACTCACACATTTCAAGTGTCAACGACTGAAAAATGATTAAGTTCAATTAGGTTCAGGACTTGTTAAAAATAGGCTCTCCCTCAGAAGAATTTACTCTCCCTGCCTTTATGGGCACAGATCTCAGCAGCCCCCATGCAGAGAAGTGCAAGGCTTTTTAAATTAGAACATGCCAGAATTGATTCTGCTAAAGAGCTCTTCAGCTCCATCAGCAGGGCTTGGAGCAGACTGAGATGCCAGCTTGCCAAAGCAAGGAGCCAGTGGTGAGAAATGCTGGCGATAACGGAGTCTACAGAATGGAGGAGGAAATTAGAATCAAGCTGCAGAGGGGCTGGGCAAAGGCATTTGGCTACAGACCGGGAAGCTGGTTGTCCAAATGATTCTTTGGCTACAAGGATCAGAAATCCACTTGAAATGATTCAAAATGATTTTTCTCTTTTTTTCCTTCTCCACAATCTGTTCTTCCTTCTTCCTTCCTAGCTGATTCTGATTTGTTCAAGTAACCAGCCCTCGCCCATGCAGCCCAGGTGACCAGAAGTTGATTTTCACTGGTATCTCCAGGGTAGATTTTGATTACCCTTAGCCAATCACAACCTTTCCATCCTCCGCACCAGTGATTGGATCAGGAACATAAGTGCAAGCCAATCAGTGCATAGCATTCTCCTGGAGACTGCAACTCTTTAGAGAATAGGTACATAACTTACAGTGGCTTAAACAGACAGAAAGGAAGTATTTATAGTCCAAGGTTGGAGGGGAAATGCTTTCTCTAGCTCCATGGATGGGAACAAGGAAGCATGTGGCCCCTGTTGTTGATAGCAGCCCTCTTGTAACCATGAGAGAAGCCAATGAGAGAACAAAGCCAACACATGATGGAGGGAAGAGCCAAGAAAGAGTTGCAGAGCAATATACCTGGAACTTTGATCATACCATGCCTGAAACCCACTCTGCACTTCCAATTATAAGAATTAATAAATTTTCTTATTGCAGCCAAAAGCAGGCTAACTTATATGACTACTAGGGTTATCATGGGTGAACTGGAGGCACAGCCCTGTGAGGAATAAGAACTAAGAACTTGGAAAGTTATCGGGGACCAAGTTAGCTCTTCTCTCCAGCTCTGTCTCTCAAACTACCTGGTCTCTCAACCTAACCTCTTGTTTTTGTTTTTGTTTTTATTTTTTAAAGTGAACTCTACCCTCAACGTGACACTTGAACTCACAACCCTGAGATCAAGAGTTCCGTGCTCTACTAACTGAGCCAGCCAGGCCCCCCTGATCCCTTATTTTTAAAGACTTTTTTTTTTTCTTTCCCTTCCTTCCCAGCTTGCTTCTTTTCAGTTTTCTCACTTTGGAGCCCAGTTTAAAAAAAAAAAAAAAATCAATGTTCTAATCTCAATTTCTTAGGAAAGAGAATCCAATTGGCCCGGTCTAAATTTGATATTCACTGTCGGCCCAATCATATGGTATCAGGGGACCATGATCAGGGGATACAATAGCCCCTTTGTAGGAACTGTGAAAGTAACTCTCAGAAAAGGGGGCACAGGCAGGGAGGGCACAGCGTTATAGTGGAGAGAACACTGGACAAGTTGGTAAGATACTCAGGTTTTACTCCTGGCTCTGCCACTGATTTGCTGTGTGCCCTTAGAAAAGTCAGTTGACCTCTCTGAGCCTTAAATTCTTGAAACTGCTAGGGCCAAATTGAGAACTTTAAAGCCTAAAAAAGATTGTGAAATATTTCGCTCTGTGTATGGATTCAAAATAAAAATAGTAGCAATCCACAAGAGAAGGGTCAGACAGTCTGATGAGATTCTGACTTTTGCCATAATAGTTGTTTTTTTTTTTAATGTTTATTTATTCTTGAAAGAGAAAGAGCATTCCCGAAGCAGGGAAGGAACAGAGAGAAAGGGGACAGAGGATCCGAAGTGGGTCCTAAGCTGACAGCAGCAAGCCCAGTAAGGGGCTTGAACTCACCAACCGTGAGATCGTGACCTGAGCCAAAGTCAGCCGCTCATCCAACTGGCCTACCCAGGCGCCCCAATAGTTTTTTGTTTAACGAAATAACAAATAATTTTGGAAAAAGTACGTATAGTTTGAGTGTCCCTCGTTCACATCGCCGGTTTCAGATTCCTCCTCGGCAGGATCCAAAACTGATTCCCTCTTGGCTTTCCTTCCACAAAAGCCCAAATCAGCAATTATAATCTCGATGGCAGACTTCTAACATAAGGAATGATGAGGGTTCCACATCCTTCAGAAAGTAATGTGGCCTCACACATCAAGATCTCTAAAAGTGTTTACACCCTTCAACCCAGGAAACCTAAGTCTGGGATTCTTCCTAAAAAAAGTCCAAAGGCAAAAAAAAAAAAAAAGAAAGAAAAAGAAAGAAAGAAAGAAAGAAAGAAAGAAAGAAAGAAAGAAAGAAAGAAGGAAGAAAGAAAATCCATAGACACAAAGATGCCCCTTGTAACAACTCTACAGGGGCAAGTGGAAGTAAGCAAAGAGCAACAAAATAGCCATGTGGAGTGAAAGAAGCCAGACCCCTAGGAGCTCATACTGAAGGGTGTCCTTTATGTAAAGTACAAAACTGGGGAGAAGGCCCAGTGCAATGAAAGGTCAGAATACAGGGTATCTGGTGGAAGGGAGCTGGAGCAGACATAGCTGGTGGGGAGTCAGGGGGCTTCCAGAGTGCTGGGAATGTTCTGTGTCTTGCTCTGGTTACGTGGATAAGCTCACTTGTGAAAAGTCAGACGGCGCACTTCTGATGTATATATGTTATATACGCATACTGTACTTCAATAAAAAAGTTTTCTACAAAGATGAACAAGAGGGTTTTTATTTTTTTTTTAATGTTTATTATTTATTTTTGAGAGCGAGAGACAGACACAGCATGAGCAGGGGAGGGGCAGAGAGAGAGGGAGGCGCAGAACCCGAAGCAGGTTCCAGGCTCGGAGCTGTCAGCACCGAGCCCGATGCAGGGCTTGAACCCGTGAACTGTAAGGTCACGACCTGAGCTGAAGTCGGACGCTTAAACAACTGAGCCACCCAGGCACCCCAAGAGGGTTTTTATTTTATTTTATTTTATTTTATTTCATTTTTTTTAAATTGTGGCATATCTATTAATGGGACATTCTAGAGTATTGAAAAATAATTAGAAAAATAACCACATGTCTTGGGCATATGCATAACACAACACCCCTGTATCACTTTGCCCACCCTACACCAGTTCGTTCTCTACCCTTCTCTGCCAACCTGGTGTCCACATCACCCCTGGGCTCCCTCGCCTACTGGTTTCCAGCTGGGCGTGTAGCCAATGGGAGGGACCAGCAGGAGATCAGAAGGCAGGGGGAGGGAGAGGGGGGCATTTCCTTCAAAGTCCTTCTTGGACTGAGCATGGTGTCTCTGGCAGTAAGCCACTGCGTACCTCCAGCTCCAGCTTCTGTCTAGAGGGCTACCTCCCCAGCCCCAGCCCTCCATGCACTCCAGTCCCTCTGATTCCTTCCCGTCTTCCTGTCAACTGCAGAGTTGACAAACTAAAGCTAGGAGTTTCCACCTCAAGACTCCATGTTATGTCAGACTGAATTAAGCATCTTACTTCTTAGCCTTTATTAAAGGTAGTAACGGCTTCCCTCTGCTGCTCATCTCTCTGTGCATCAACCTCCCTTCTCTGACCCCCTAACCCAGTCCACACTCTGAGAAAAGCCCCTTCTTTAAAGTCTTTTGACCCACTTGAGTCGGATTCAGTTTTCTTCTGGGGCCCTGACAGTCACAGCCCCCGTCCCCCACCTTCCCCTGCGACAAGCAAGTGACCTTCTTGGGTTTGGTGCTGCCCTCTGGAGAGGACGGAACCAGCCTGGGAGTGAAGCCAGCATTAATTTCAATTTGGCACCAGGAGCAGTGCCAAACGCTTCCATCTTTTTGAAATAACTGGGCCCTCCCCCCTCCCCACATGTGTTAGCATCCCGCCCCCACAGGCGAGGCTGTGAACAGGCAGAGCACAGCGAACGAGGGAGAGAGAGAGGGAAAGAGAAGACTGGCTGCTCTATGTTAGCCCGGTGCTCCGAGAAGTATGAACACCCGCTGTGCTGATGGGGCTTGGGGGTGATGGTGGGGTTCAGAGTCGATGGCCAAGAAAGAATTCCTGAAGACGTCTTTGGTGCAAAACGGTGATTTTCTTAAAGCACGGGGACAGGACCCGTGGGCAGGAAGAGCCGCACTGGGGTTGTGAAGGGTGACTGATTATATAGCTTCAGGTTGGGAGGGGGTTAGGGACAGCCCAAGTCTCTAAGGAATTTTGGAAGCATGGTTTCCAGGACCTTGAGGGGCTAGCTGTTGTTAGCAAAACGCCATTTAGTGCTGTTTAGCAAAACCCCTGACGTGAGACCCTTCTGATGCATATCAGGGGTCACACGCTTGGGGTATAATTGCCAACACACCCTTGGGAGTTAAAGATAAAGGAGGCTTGCAAAGGGATTTTTATGTGTTTAAGGAGACTCACAGGATCCTGGGAGGTCAGGGTAATGTTAAGCTAAGATTTCCTTTTGCCCCTAGCCAAGTGTCATCACGGAGTCAGCTGGGCTCCTAGAGGAAGGTCACTCTGCCTGTTTCAAGGACTCGTCACTGGGCTGTAGGCAGTCAGGGCATTTAATTTTTCATTTGCCTTTGTTTCTGACATCACGATGGCAAGCACTTAAACCCCCTTCCATCCTGATGAGGGGTGATATTAGGGCTCCAGGAAACGGAGTCTATAGGTTTCTGGAGATCAGGCTATGGATAAGATTGCCTTTTTCTTGCAGTTTATGAAGTTGTCCGTACACTGAAGAAGACTCCTGTCAATTTAACCATTTGTTTTCTTTCCTTTCCTTTGTTGTTAGGCAGCCAGGAGAGCCTGAGGAATACCACATATGTCCCACCCTTGAGTAGAGTGGGGGGGGGGGGTGCCCTAGCTTGTACTTTGCCCTCAGCTTGCCTTATGCTCCCTCACCAGTGCCACTCAGCTGCTCTAAGGAAAGATCGGCTCTGTCTGGCCTCTTCAGGGGACGTTGAAGCTTCAGTGTGGCAGATGCTACCATTTGCTTACCAAATCCACTCTCTCCTTCCTTCCTTTCCTTTTCTTCCTTTTATTGAGGATGGCAGGTGCCCCACTTTTAAAACTCCCCTTGAACTGGAGCTGGCCTTGTGCCTTGCTTTGACCAATGGAATACAGCAGAAGGGAAGCCAGCCACTGGGAGAGACGTGTGAGTACTGAGACCACCAGGCTGTGAGGAAGCGCAAGCTGGCCACCGGATGAGACCACCCAGAGGAGCACCAAAGCCGAAGTCACATGAACGAAGCCTTCTTGAACCTTCCAGCTTAGCCCAGCTGCCAGCTGAATGCAGTTCAGCAAATGGCCCCAGCCAACACCGTGTGGGACAGAAACACCCCCCAGCTGTACTCTTGTCAACCCGCAGAGTATAAGAAATAATCGCATTGTTTTACACGACTAAATTCTGGCATGGTTACATAGCAACAGTAACTGAAACCTCTTTCCTGCTTGGGACCATAGGGAGAGACATCACCAACATGCTGGGCAGGAAAAAAAAAAAAAGGCAAAGGAGAGGAACGGGCTGGTCCCAGAGGAGACTAGTGAGTTGACAAGCTAAAGCTGGAAGTTTCCACCTCGAGACCTCTTGTAGTGTCAGATTGAATTAAGCATCTTCTTTCTTAAGCCTCTATTAATCAGTTCTTCTGGTACAAGCTGCCAAAGTCACTCCAACTGATACCGCAGATTGGTTACAGATACCGAGTGCTGATGCTTATAAGGCGCTGCGGTGAGCATATCTATTCCGATGCTCCAAAGACCTGGGGCCTTGCTGATACTGTCCAGGACTGCCTCTGGCAAGGTCAGCTCCTTCCCGGAAAGCCAACAACCCAGCTGGGAGCGCGCCTTCCACATGCAAACCAACCAGTTCTGGCTGCCTACTTTGTCAAGCTCTCAGCTCCCAGCTACTCTCCCCCTGCCCTAATCACCCCAGTGCCAGGTACTATCAAAAGGGGACACAATCTGCACCTGGGAGCCTGCCGTACTATTCAAACGAGTCCGTCTTAAACCTTCTCCGCTTGCCCGTTCCTTCCTGCAAAAATCACAATAAAGTCTCTTGCCCACGTTTTCCCCTCACTCCCTCTACCTCCTGCCTGACCCTGGTGCTTCTCCACGTGGCCCCTCTGTGAAATAATAGAAAGTATACATACAGCGGACCCTTGAACAACACGAGTTTGAACTGCGCGGGTGGGTGCACATATACGTGGATTTTTTTTTTTGATAACAGTTCAGTGCCATAAGTGTATTTTCTATTCCTTATGATTTGCTTAACATTTTCTTTTCTCTAGCCTACTTCATTATAAGAATACAGTATATAATATATATAACATACGAAAGTGTATTAATCAACTGTTGATATTATCGGTAAGGCTTCTGGTCAACAATTGGCTATTCGCAGTTAAGTTTTGGGGAAGTCAAAAGTTACATGGGGATTTTTGACTGGGGGCAGGGGAGTCAGTGCCCCTGACCCCAATGTTGTCCGGTGGTCAACTGTATTGGCCCCAGCCCCCAGTTTCTGGCACGGAACTCCTAACACTCTTGGAATTTCCTCACTGATAAGAGCACTAGAAGCATATTTTGTTCTACCATTTAGTCATTGACCCCGGTTCCTGACACAGTTCCTAAATCCTTTTGAATTTATGTATTTACATTTATATAGTGTTTTCTACTACATGCCAGGCCCTGTTCTAGGCATTTGCAAACATTCATTCACTCACGATGTTTCTGTGAGGTGGGTACTATTATCGTCCAATTTTACAGATGAGGAAACCGGACACAGGGGAGGGGAAGTGACTTGCGAAGGTCACGCGATGAGGAAGAAAGCAGAGCCAGAATCCACATGCACCCTGTCTGGCTCTGTTCCGTGACGATCAGCTAGCTCTGGTCATTACTGACCCCTTGAGAAAGGCATCGACTCCCATCAAAGCTCACGCCAACCCCTCCCCAATTTTCCACTTCCATGCCTCCCAGACCCCTTTGAGCTCTGTGCCCCCGGGCTCCTGGGGTGTCTCAACCGCAATGGCAGCTTTTCTAAATGATCCCGGTAAACAAACCTCAGGCCACTACGTCCAGCTTTCATTTTGTGGGTCCCAGGCTTTCTTGAAAATTGTCCTCTCCTCTGAGAGATTTAGATTAATCCCCTTATTCGGTGGCTCAGGATCAGAGAGATAGTTGGGTCACCTGCTTCAGCCTAGCCAGACTGGATTATCTGCCGTGACCCCAAAATTCACTCAGGCACACCTGCTCCTGAGACGTTTGCTGATTAATGACAGCAGGGAGTTTGGGGAAGTTGTGTTTTTCACCTTCTGGGAATATCTATGGCTTGAACGCAGAGGCCACCTGATGTAGGGCAGTAAACATACTTCTCCTCACCCCTCATCCCCAACCCCTCAGCTACCACCCTGAATTGGCATCATTTGAAAACCCCACCATCTTCCACATCATTTAAAGACCCAGAAAGTAAAAGCTGATTGAGTCAATGGTCATCAAATTAAAAAACTTGAGAGTGACCAGAATGTCCTCAAATCATCCATGTAATGAACACCTTTGAGTTTTCCTGACTTCCTCTGGTAAGGACATCTCCATTTCCCTTTTCCCACTCTAAATCCATGGGGGCGGGGGGCACCGCATGCTGTCTGGATGCAGGTGGCCTGGTTCATGGGGGCTGTGTTCTTCCCCAGCCCAGCTCCTGTTCCCTGTGGGACCCTAACTGGAGCTGGTGTGCCAGCCACCCCCTCTAGTCCCCAAATTTGTTTTTTCAGCCTGCTTTATCTCTTTGCCTCCAGCCCAAGGACTCACCTGCTTCCCTCATCTTGAAAATGCTGCTGCCACACTCTTCCTTTTAGGTTGTCCTCAGACACTCAGCTGCAGGACGGGGTCCCATTTTGCAGCAAGCCTCTTGTTCACCTCTCTGAGTTACTTTTCACTGCACACCAGACACTCAGGAATTTTGCAGTCATGAGCTTATTTGCTATGTATCTCTGTGAAGAAATCCACGTGAGAAAATCCTGTGACGGTTCACACGATCTCCCAAAGTTCAAACAGTCACGGGCACCAAACTGTTTTCCAGATTTGACAAATCACTGGTGGGCAGGAGGGCATGGTAGTTCAGGCTTGGGCTGTGGAGTCAGACAGACCTGAGCTCAAATCCCACCTCTGCCACGTGCTAGTGACTTAACCTCTCTGGGCCTCTGTCTCCTCATCCAGGCTGCTGTGTCACACAACTCCAGGAGGCATCATTCATGTTGGTGCACCAGGGGGCACCATTTGCACAGATGACAGAGCGCGAGTCCCCTCCTGAGTGTTGTGGGGAGTGGCGCTGACACTACCTCCCTGGATCATTGCGGTCAGGGTCCACCAGAGCGAGAACCAGCACGCAGCAATCATCCCAATAACCTAGCCCCCATTTTACAGAACAAGAAACTGAGGTTCAGAGAGCTGAAATGATATGTTGCAGGTCAAACATGAAACTAGTGACAAATCCTGAGCCAGGATTTGAATTCAGAGTTTCTTTGCATCCAGAGCCTGTGAGCTCTCTAGGCTGCTGTTCTGCCTCCCCAAAGACCTCCAGTTTGGAAAGCTGTTACTCCACACTGTCTTCACAGCCACGCCCACATCTTTCCCTTCACCTATCATCATCTCCAGAGATTTCCCTGAAGTGCAAACTCCCTCCTTCCCTCACCCCTGCAGAGCTCCATACAGACCCTCACTTTGTTTGTAGCAGTCCCTTTGAGAAGGCCATTTCAAACTCTACCTGTGGGGTCTCCAATTCCAAAGGAAGCAAATACCTACTTCCTCACTGCTGGGCCCATGGCAGACATTATTAATCAATCCTGGAGCTCTTTCCCAATGGATCCAACAGGCAGCAGTCCAGGCAGGCAGGCACGACTGATTCAGGCAATCTTCCAAGAAAAAAACCACATTTGCTATTCCTTCTCGAGACTGTCATCTCATTGAGAGCAGAAGTGGAGTCTTAATCAGCTCTGCCTACTCTCTGCCCCAAAATAGTAGTACGTTTTCCTATATCAGCAATTTTTGGTGGATGGAAAAAATCTGGCTTTCCTTCTTACTAGCATGTGACTTTGAATGAGTCCCTTTATTTTGCCAATGTCAAACAGAAATGGAAGCTCAGGAAAATGAAGGGACTTGTCCAAGGTCACACAGCTGGTAAGAAAGGGAACAAAATTATGTGAAACAGAAACAATAAGTTCTCCTTCACTATATGCTATTGGAGGCGGGGATCCATGCGAAATTCTTAGCACACTGTTTGGTACATGGTTCAAACTCAATAGCGTCAGACTTCTTTTGTATAAACAGAGACTGGATCTGTTCCCTGGCCCCAGCCTTGTGTGAAACTGTTCTCTGTCTCTCTGGCCAGAATCCTTCCTTAATATGAGAACGTAGAAGGCCCCAGAAAGCCCAGGTTACTGGCTCATAGATGTTGAGAATGCACCCTCTGGAATACTGGGGAAAAGTAACTGAGTACTTTCTAGAACCCTGGGCTGGATTCAGGAGCTGTGAGATTGTACTCTTGAGACCCCAGTTTGCCCAGCTAAGAAGCAGACGTTGGAATGCAGATCCCAAAAGACTCCTCTGACATTCAAATCTGCCTTCTCCTGCTCCCTCCCTGTGGCCCAAAGCAAGCTGGTGGGTGGTACGTTATATAAGGAGCTTCCCAGGCTGTTGTGCAACCCTGGGCTGCCACACAGCTGCAGGGAAAGCTGGGACCCAGGAGGCTGGGCCTGGCTCTGAAGCAGACAACTTCCTGCGGAATTTGCCTGGCCACGGAAGGCAGGACCACTGATGAGGTCTTTCTTCCTTCCAGTCTTCCTGCCCTTTCCTTTTCTTCCTTCCCTCCTTCCTCCTTGCCTCCCCACCTTTCTTTCTCTCTTTCTTTCTTTCTTCTTTCTTTCTTTCTTTCTTTCTTTCTTTCTTTCTTTCTTCCTTCCTTCCTTCCTTCCTTCCTTCCTTCCTTCCTTCCTTCCTTCCTTCCTTTCTTTTTTCCTCCTTTCTTTCTTTCTTCCCTCCCTTCTTTTGTTTTTTTCTTCCTTCCTTCCTTCCTTCCTCCCTCCTTTCTTTCTTTCTTTCTTTCTTTCTTTCTTTCTTTCTTTCTTTCTTCCCTCCCTTCTTTTCTTCCTTCCTTCCTCCCTCCCTCCTTTCTTTCTTTCTTTCTTTCTTTCTTTCTTTTTCTTTCTTTCCTCCTTCCTTTCTTTTCTTTCTTTCTTTCTTTCTTTCTTTCTTTCTTTCTTTCTTTCTTTCTTTCTTTCTTTCTTTCTTTCTTTCTTTCTTTCTTTCTCTTTCCTTTCTCAAAACCTACTGATAGAAACCATAGATAGACCCTAGAGCCATGGGTTCAAATCCCAGCTCCACCAGTAACCAACTGTGGGACTTTGGGCACATTGCTTAAACTCTGTGCCTCATCTATAAAATGGGGGTGATAATAATACTGATCCTCACAATGCAACCTCAAAATCCCTGGCCTCACAGAACCTACAGTCTAGGAAGGGAGACCAGCAATAAATAAATAATTCTACAATTAACTGATAATTAATCATTATTGTCAAAGGTCTGGGGAGTCAGGGAATGTTTCTCATGCAATTATGACTTGTCCATTTATTGTCTCTTCTATGAGCTTATAAGCTCCAAGAGGGCTGGGATCATGTCTGTTTTGTTTACTAATGTTTACCTGGCATCAGGAGGCACTCAATAGCTGTGTTTGGATCAATGGATGAATGAAGTGATGTTCCACTGGAGACCAGATGGGTGAGTAGAGTAAACCAAGTGAAGAGAGTAGAGGAAGAGCATCCCAGGCAGAAGGAACAGCAAGTGCAAAGACCCTGTGGCTGGAAGGAGGTTGGAGTGTTTGAGGAAATGAGGCAAAGATGATGTGTCTGGAAGAAGCAGAGTGACAGGGAGCACGGAGCAGTCCACACAGGGCCTTGGGAGCCACGTGGTGGATTTTCTCCACCAACTTCCCAGCCAGGGCTGTATTGGGGGCTGAGCTGGGTGTCAGAGGGGCCTGGGTTCAGATCCCAGCTTCCCCACTTTCTGGCTGCATGACAAGTCAGTTAACCCCTGTGGGCCCAGATCCTCATTTGCAAAGAGGACGTAATAACAGTAACATATTCCATGGTGTTTGGGGAGGATTGTGGAACGTAAAGCAATTACCACAGTGCCTTGCACGCAGGTAGTGCTCAAGAAATGTAGGTGTGGTTAAAATAATGTTGTTATGATTGACTCAAGTCTCCTGGCTCTCTTTCACCGTCCCCTAAAGCTGGGTCTTCCCTTAAGGAGTGTCCCCATCTCTAGGCCCTCCCAGGGACATAGCTGTCCTTGCCCTCCCCACTCAGTCCTAGCTCCCTCAGGCCCTCCTGCGGCTGTTCTCCCTGAAGTTCCCATAGCCCAGACTGAGGAGACGGCTCCCTTGGCTCAGGGCAAATTCCGCAACTGCGTTGCTAAGCAACCAACCCTCATCCAGATGCCAGCTGCAGCCTGGGCAGAGGGACCAGAAGAGAGAAACGTCAGCACTCCAGGGAGGGCCTCCTGGGATGCCCCCAAGACCACAGGCTCCAACCAGGGCTGCAGCAGGAGAGAGGCAAAGCAGATGGCCCACATGCCACCCCCTGGGTCACAACCCTCACTGAAAGTCAGCACACAGCCTTTGGGGTCAAGGGCAAATCCAAATGCGTTCAGACCCCAGCTCTACAATTTACCAGCTGTGCACTCTCAGTCAAGTCAGCGAACCTCTCTGAGTCTAGCTTACTCATCTCTACAAGGGGAGGTAGATCTAACTACAAATTCATCATGAGGTTTGCCCGGGGTGATGTACATGAAAATGCCCAGCACAGAGTAGGTGCTCAAAGAGTCTTGACATATGGGTTATATTCAGGGATGAGTCCACTAATCTTGTCACCCATTGGTGGTAATAAAGTTCAGACTTCTGAACCTGCCCTTCATGGTCCCCTCATTTGATCCCCAACTTTCTTCTGTCGATCTAATTACCTACTATTTTCAGGGTCTGTCAATCTGGGCGCTACTGACTTAAAAAAAACAGCTCTTTTGATATATAATTCTCATATCTTACAATTCACCCATTCAAGCCTACAATCCAATGCTTTTTAGTACATTCAGGGTTGCATAACTCTGAACACAATTTTACAACATTTCCATCACCCAAAAAGAAACCCCACACCCTTTAGTGGTCACTTCCTATCCCCCCCTCCCTCAGCTGCTGGCAACCACTATCTACTTTCTGTCCCCGTGAGTTTGCCTATTCTGGACCCTTCACATCAATGGAATCATATAGTATGTGGTTTTTGTATCTGGCTTCTTTCACTTAGCATAATGTTTTCAAGGTTCATTCATTTCGTAGCATGGATCAATACCTCATTCTTTTTAATGGCTGAACCACATTCCATTGTTGAGATAGACCACGTTTTGTTTGTCCATTCATCAGTTGATGGACATTTGGGTAGTTTCTACTTTTGAATAATGAATAATGCTGCTGTGAACATTCACACATTTTGTGTGGACTATTGACATTTTGAACCAGATAATTCTTTGTTTGACAGAGGAAGTTGACGGGGGGGGGGGGCGGGGGGGGCTGGCAGTGTCTGTGCTGTGCATTGTAGGATGTTCAGCATCATCTCTGGCCTCCCCCACCTCAACTCCTCCTGCAGTAAAGACAATCCAGAATGTCTCCAGACATTGCCCAATGTCCCATGGGGGACACCATTACCCTGGTCGAGAACCACCGTACTCACTGTCTCTTAGCAGTTCCCAAAGCTTCCAGTTCCCTGACCGAAAGTGCCAGAAGATGCTCTGAGGAAAATAACCTTCTGTGGACAACCCAGTTTGGGAAAGACGTACAGTCCGCCTCCTCCGTTCCTGTCCCTGGAAATTCCTGGTAACTATTAGCATTTTTCAAGGCTCCCAGAAGGCCTGTAACAGTGACAGGAACACAAACTGTGGAATGTTGTGCAACTCAGCCTTTCTTGGACTCACCTGGCCAAAGAACCCTGTTTTAATCATCATGGAACACCCATGACAGTCACTCTGGGAAACACTTCTCAGGTGCCTCCTCCCCTCTGACCACACTGGTCTGCTTGCCACTTTCTTGGATACACGTTGCACGTTTCAGCCACAGAAACCTTGCTCATATCATGTCCCCAGTGTGGCAGGAACTGTCCCCCAAAACAGCCACTCTCTCCAACTTGCTTCCTAGAGGAAACTTGATTTTGTTTAGGCAGCAATATATCCAGCCTCAAGGGACAAATCATGGTTACTCAAAGCCAAGCATGCCAATCCTATTTCTCTCTGCCCGCGATTGGTGTAGGTGCGGACACATGGCCCAGTCTTAGCCAATGGAACTGAAGGTGGAAACTTCGGGGAAATATTTTTATACCTGATAAAGAGCTGCACCAAAAAAAGGCTCTTACCCGCTGAGTCACGACTTCACGTTTGGGATGCTGTCTTTTAAGGACATGAGGTCTGGGGTACATGGCACCTATCTTGACAACATGAGGGGACAAGGTTAGGAAATGAGGCAACGCACTGAAGGTGACGGGTCAGATAGAGAAAATCGAGGTCCTTTCTCGCATCACTGAGCTGCTATATCAGCACTGCCCAACCCACTTCCAACTTCTTGATCTGTGAAATGATGAATCCTATTGTAGCTTGTAGCCAGAGCGTGCGCACCGATAGCCCTCGAGCAAGCTGGCTTTTGCTGAATAACAAAACACCCCAAAACTTAGTGGCTTAAAACAACAAACATTTATTATTTCTCACTACTCTGGGTAGCTCCGGCCTGGAGTGGCTTAAACGGGACTGGGAGATCTAGGAGATCCTCACTCACGTGTTCGGCAGCGGGCTCAATGACCGCGCACCCCTCCTCACCCAGCAGGCCAGCCCCAGCCGGGCTCATTCGCACAGCGGTGATTGCAGGATTCCCAGCAGCAACGAACGATCCCCAGTGCACAAGCCGCTGCTTGCATCATGTTTGCTAATGCCTACCAGGCCAAAGCAAGCCACACGGCCAAGTCCAGACTGGAGGGCTGGAGAAATGGACTCTGCTTCTTGACCGGAGGGACAGCAATGCCAAGCGTATAGGGATGGGAAGGACTGGGGCCCACATGGCAAACCCCCAAGCCCCTTACCTGGAAGCCTCCAGCATTTAACACAGGGCTGGCCCGTGGTGTGCTCTCATAAACTTCTGTGGAATAAAGGAGTGGATTCCCTCAGCCCCCATTGCCTGTGGCCCCAAATCCTCACCCAGATTCCCTTTCAAATGGGCTGGGTAGAGATGGCCCCTTGGCTTCCGATTTTCCCACGCTAGGTGGCACCTGTTAAAGAAGAACGGAGCTTATTTCTTTCTGATGGAAAAGTCCAGGCCAGGCCTGGTTAGAGTGTCGAGCAGCATCAGGGACACAGGATCCTCCCAGCCAGACGCACTTCCGTCCAGGGTCCCTCCTCGTGGTCCAAGAGGGCGGCATTTGTGTTCCAGACTGCAAGTAGAAGAAGGGACAAAGAAGCACCAGCAAAGGGAGCATATCCACCTTGGCTCAGTGTTCTCCAGAACCCTTCCTTCTGTTAGCCATAATTGAGTCACATGTCACCACCTACCCACAAAGGAGGCTGGGAAATTCCAAGTGGCCATGTTCCCTGCTAAAAATTGGATTTCTTTTGCTTTGAAATGGACATTGGGAGATACATAGCAGTGCTTGCCACAGCTCTCCTGGCCTCAATTTGCTCTCCTGTGAAATGGGGGTAATGACAGTTCTGCCCTAGAAGGTCCTTGGGAGAAATTACATTAATGGGTATAAAGAGCTTGGTAAATTGGCAATAAATGTTAGCAATGATTGTGATAATGAGCAAAACATCCTGGTAGCAAATAAGAGGGAAGAAAAAGAAGTCAGTGTTTTCTGTGCCAGGGAGGGGTGTGCCCGGATTCAGTCAGGTTCGCTGATTAGGTAAATGACAGGTACTTGCCCCGAGAGAACACTGGGACCTGTTTTAACGCCCAAAGAGCAGTCAGAGGTAAATTAGTGTCTCCTTTTGTCTCCAGGAAGCAAACCAAACTCCTCAGGAACAATTTGTGCTCCTAAGAGGCCAAAGGTGGCCCTTGAATTAACTTGCACAATTTATTACTTCTCCAACCTGTTGTCAGGAGCCTGGGTGAGGCGGGACTTGGCTTCCTGTGAAACTGGGAAGAGCCTGAAGGTGGTAAGTAAGGGCAGGGGTGAGTGGGCACAGCCAACTGAGAAGACCCGAGGCAGGACTGGATTCCTGGGCCTTTTCACAGGGAGTTCAGCACTTGGACTCTGAATGTGGGTAGGAAACCCCTTCTTGGGAGCACGGCAAGTTTTTCTTGGAGGGGACAATTTCTATTCTTCTCTGATTTCAAAATGAGCCAATTGTCTTAGATCCCAACAAACTAGCAAGTATCCAACAGGACCCAGGAGCAACCCAGAACTCTCCTGGAGGGCTCTCTTAATTTAGTACGCTCTAGGACTTGTGAAAAATGCAGGTGGCAGAACCCAGACCCAAGAATTCTGAATGGGTAGTTGAGAGTAGAAACTTCTTTAAGTGCCCACGTGTTTCGATACATTCAGAGGGAAAATGCTTCTGCGAGATTCATTATGTGCTGGGCTTACTGCAAGGGCTTAATAAACAGTAGCTGACAGAATCTCTTACTTGAGAATCATTATTACTCCCACTTTACAGATGAGGAAACCAAGGCACAGAGAGGTGAAGTAATTTGCACCCCGCCTGGCAGCTGAGATTTGAACCCAGGCAGCCAGGCTCAGAAACCAGGCTCCACCTGGTTTCTTATTGTTCTAGAAGTAACACCTGTTGGCATTTCAGCTTAGCTCTCTTCAGATCTCTGGAAACTACCTAGCTTTCACATTTGCCTTATCTGCCTAAGGATATTGAGGAGGTTCACAACAGGGTTACCTGGGATGGGGAGTGGGTAACTGGGAGACAGAGAATGGAGAGAAACTTCCCAGAACACCTTTTCATACAGTTTTATTGTTTCCGAATCATGTGAGTGTATTTTCTACTCAAAAAATAAATACGCTGATTTTTGTTTTAATGGGATAATAGCACTTAAAGAATACGTTTTTAACCCTACGTGGGGTCAAACATATGCTTATATGTTTCACACATATCTAGGCAATATGGATAGATGTATCTGGAATCAAATACATCTGGGTTCAAATCCCAGTTTTGCCCCTAACCAGCTACGGACCATGGGCTAGGGACATCACCTCACTGTGCCTCAATTTCTCATCTGTAAAATGGGGATAATAATAGCTCCTACTTCCTAGGCGAGATATTGCATAGAATGCCTCGCAAAGGGCTGGTCTGGGTAAGGCTCAATCAAAATTTGCCATGAACACACATATAAACAGACTGACACTTGATTTTCCACTTAATGGTATGTCTTGAGCCACTTCCCATGTCAATACCAGCAGTAGCTCAGGATTGGGCTGCTGTCTCTCCACGTCACATCCTCTAGAATGCTCTTTTAAAATGCAGGCTCTGGGGCACCTGGGTGGTGCGGTTGGTTGAGTGTCTGACTCTTGATTTCAGCTCAGGTCATGATCCCAGAGTCGTGGGATCCAGTCCTGTGTCGGGCTCTGTGCTGGGTGGGGAGCCTGCTTAAGATTCTCTCTCTTCCTCTGTCCCTCTCCTCCACTCATGCTCTCTCTCTCTCTCTCTCTCTCTCTCTCTCAAAAATAAAATAAATAGGGGCACCCAGGTGGCTCAGTTGGTTAAGCGTCCAACTCTCGGTTTTGGCTCAGGTCATGATATCACAGTTTGTGAGTTCAAGCCCCGCATGATCCAGCCTGCCCTCCTGAAGGTGATGGCAACTCATAAGAGCTCTCACTTCAATCCTGAAGTATAAAGCCTCAGAATTCTCAAGGCCAGACAGGGTTATCCTCCTTCTGAGAGGGTCTGAAGGCCAGAGAGTCAGGGGGAAAGGTATCCATTTGGCAGAGGAGGACAAAGAGCTAAAATGACCTGCCAGAGACCAGTTCAGACCCAGGCAGCGGGGGAGGAGTGAATTCACCAAAGGAGCTCAATTCTTTCAGCTCCACACACCCACGGTCTTCAATAGATAATGAGATGGTGACAATAATTATGATGATGGTGACAGCAAACATAATGTAACTCATAGGAGTCGCCAGATGCTGTTCTGGGGGCTTTTACGACATTGACTTATTTAATCTTTACCATAATCCTATGAGATAGGTGATGTGGTTATCCCCATTTTATAGAAGGGAAAGTCAAGGCACAGAGAGGTTAGGCAACCTGCCAACGTGACAAGGCTTGGAAGCGGTTGAGCAGGGATTGGAGCGTGTGATGCTGGGCATTGTCCTGCCACCCAGTGAAACAAAGTGCCCCTAAGGCTTCTGGTCCCAAGATAAGGAGTGAGCGGACCCACTCCTGCCCTCCTGTTCCATGAATTCCCATTCAGACTACAAATTTGTCTTCATGCCCCAGAGAAAGGATGGTGGCTACAGCCTGGGCCCCAGAGTCTCACTTTCTCTCCAACTATGTAAGCAACTTGCTTGAGCTCTCTGTACCTCAATTTCCTCATCTGTAAGATGGAGGTGATTGTACCAACCTCATAAGATTATCATGAGTTGATGCCTGAGAAGGGCTTAGCACAAACCTTAGCTAATAGTAAACCCTCAATGAAAGTAGCTTTTGGTAGGACGGTGGCTTTGCACATGCTGTTCCCTCTCCCTAGAATGCCTTTTCCCCCCTCTTTGCTGTCTTAAGCCTGCTCATCTTTCCAGGATCTGGTCAGAAGCACCTCCTCTGCGAAGTCTTTTCCTGCCTCCCTCCTCTTCCTTCTAGAGAAATTAGTTAAATGGAAGAGTTTAATAAGGGGTCCATCGGCACAGGTGTGGGCAGGGTATGGGACACCTGTAAGGACCAGTGCGATAACCTGGGGATAGCAACAACAAGGAGCCCCTTCTGCCCTGGCTCTGAGCAAGAGGAAAGGGGAGGCTACCAGAACCCAGACATGCAGCTATCCTGGCCATGAGAGAGGCCTGGCTGAAACTGTGGCCTTCAGTAGAAGAACGCAGGGCGTCCCCACCAGCAGGAGATGGGAAGATAAATACCATGACCTCCCTCCCCTCCCAACCTCCACCCCCCTCCAGGCTCCCATTGGCCAAACCCAACCAGAAGGAGAGGGCAAGAAAGTGTCCTGCCTCCTGGGTACAGAAAGCAGGTGAGGGGAAGGAGGCCTGGGTCTAGAGAGGCAACCAAGAAACAACCATCACCGCCCAAGGGCGCACCGCTACTAAGGGCAGAGTCAGAACTGGAACTGAGGCTGTCTGGCTCCAGCATGCATCCAGACAGTTGCTGGTGGCGAGGTCTAAAGACCAGCTGCCAAACAGGGACAGACGCCCAGCACAGACAGCACATAGCCTCAGTTATGCCAGTGGCTGGGTCAAATCGCATGCTCCCCGGAGCCAGACTTGGGGTTTCTTCTGGAGCTTTCCTATGACCTTGTTTGTATTATTCCCTGGAGAGAAGGGGGACTTAATGGCTAAGTACGCACAGGCTTACTTACTGGAGTCCGACAGACTTAGGTTCAAACCCCAGCTCAGGTGCTCCCTAAGTAAGCCCTGAAGGATAAGTGGCACTTTTCGGAGCCTCAGCCCCTCATCTGCAAACAGAGTGAAGTCTCACCCTGGGCGGGTCGGGAGCACCGTGAGGAAAGCCAGCCAAGCACCTGCAGGTCCCCGCACATCCTGTGTGTGGAGGAAGAGTTGCCCTCTCGCTGCTTCCCACCAGCCCCCCCTCCCACCCGGAACCAGTAGCCTGCTCGCTGACCTTGCCAGAATCCTCCCGCCTTGCAGCGGATCAAAGTCAGAGAAATTAAAAGCCCAGCGGGATCCCTTCGGACTGCACCAGCTTAGTAATGCAGACAGTTAAAGAGATCTCTTGGATTTGAGTTCTGAGCAAATCGGATCTTAAAAAAAAAAAAAAAAAAAAAGGCCCCAAACTCAAAACCTCACTGAGGAGCTAAATCTGGTGCCCCACAAAGCTACTGTTTCCAAATCCTCTGGACATCGGCATTACTGAGAGGTAAGAGTCTGGAGCATCTGTGTCTTAGCCTGGGCTGCCCAATCTTTCCAAAGAGCTCAAGGTCAATGGAGATGTTAACAATACAGGTTCCCCAGACAAATGCAAGTCAAACAACTGGTCTAGATGCTTCAAAAATGTCAAGGTCATGAATGACTAAAATAAAATAAAATAAAATAAAATAAAAACCAACCCACCTAAAAACAAAAAAAGAAAGGCTGCGGAAATGTCAGATTAAAAGAGACAAAAAGAAATGGCAACCAAAAGCACTCTGTGATTCTGGATTATTAGAGTCGGGGACAGGGGTGCCTGGGTAGCTCAGTCAGTTAAGCGTTGGACTCTTGATTTCCGCTGAGGTCATGATCTTGCGGTTCGTAGGTTTGAGCCCAGTGTCAGGCTCCCTGCTGACAGCGAGGAGCCTGCTTGGGATTCTCTCTCTCTCTCTCTCTCTCTCTCTCTTTCTCAAAATAAATATATACACTTTAAAAAAACTTATCTTAAAAAGGGGGGGGGGCAATTAAAGACATTTGCTATGTATTGTAGATTAGATAATATAGTATTGTATTGATGGGTTTTTGGGGTGATGGTGGGGATCAGAGCCGACGACCAAGAAAGAATTCTTGAAGACATCTTTGGTGCAAAACGGTGATTTTCTTAAAGCATGGGGACAGGACCCGTGGGCAGGAAGAGCCGCACTGGGGTTGTGAAGGGTGACTGATTATATAGCTTCAGGTTGGGAGGGGGTTAGGGACAGCCCAAGTCTCTAAGGAATTTTGGAAGCATGGTTTCCAGGACCTTGAGGGGCTAGCTGTTGTTAGCAAAACGCCATTTAGTGCTGTTTAGCAAAACCCCTGACGTGAGACCCTTCTGATGCATATCAGGGGTCACACGCTTGGGGTATAATTGCCAACACACCCTTGGGAGTTAAAGATAAAGGAGGCTTGCAAAGGGATTTTTATGTGTTTAAGGAGACTCACAGGATCCTGGGAGGTCAGGGTAATGTTAAGCCAAGATTTCCTTTTGCCCCTAGCCAAGTGTCATCACGGAGTCAGCTGGGCTCCTAGAGGAAGGTCACTCTGCCTGTTTCAAGGACTCGTCACTGGGCTGTAGGCAGTCAGGGCATTTAATTTTTCATTTGCCTTTGTTTCTGACATCACGATGGCAAGCACTTAAACCCCCTTCCATCCTGATGAGGGGTGATATAAGGGCTCCAGGAAACGGAGTCTATAGGTTTCTGGAGATCAGGCTATGGATAAGATTGCCTTTTTCTTGCAGTTTACGAAGTTGTCCATACGCTAAGGAGACTCCTGTCCTGCAGGACTGTAATCTGTATCTGTCAACCACCTGCTTTCTTCCCTTTCCCTGTTCTCAGGCAGCCAGAAGTGTCCAAGGAGGCTCACATGTGTCTCACCTCGGGGGGGGGGGGGGGGGTTGCTGTTAGCCTGTACTTGGCCCTCAGCTTGCCCCACGCTCCCTCCTCAGCATCAGTACTAAATATCCTGAATTTGATAAGTATGCTGTAGTCATGTAAGAAAATGTCATTGTTCTTAGGAGAGAAGCAAAGGTAAAGAGGCATCACGTTTGCCACTTCTCACACAGTGCGGAAGGCAATAAGGTGCATATTTATATACAGAAAGAGAAGTGATAGAAGAAAATGATGAAAATCGGGGTGAAAGGGATAGATGAATCCTTTGCACTAGTTTTGTAACTTTTCTGTAAGAGTGGAATTATTTCAAGGTGAGAAGTTTTTAAAATGCAGATTTCTGAGTCACATCCTCCTGGACAGCCCAACTCATTGGATCTTTGGGAAGGGCCCAGGAATCTGCATTTTTAGCAGCCTCCACACCCCCGTACCCCCCCACCCCAAGGGATTCTGGCGCACAGGAAACCTGACTGTAAATCCGGCTCCTCTGCAGAAAGCTGGGGCCTCCTTTCCCGGTCAGAGGGCAGAGGCACAGCCCCCGTGATTTTTACCCTCCTTCCCGCCCGCCCCCATTCAGGCAACAATCAGAGCCACTAATGGAGGGTTTCGCAAACCAACAGCAAGAGAGGTTCCTCCGGATTTTTGCCAAGAGCAGAGCTTGCTCCGAGCTTTAACCCACTTATAATTACGTGACTTAAAATACAATTTGCTAAAGACAAGCTGCTGGGGAAGGAAGACAGAAATGAACTGAGGGTAGAAAAGGCGGCTGCCAAGACAGGGTCAAGGGAGGAGCGGAGGACTCCTGCGTGTGTGCTTCATCAGGGATAATGACATTGCTTGGCTTTAATCTTCCTTAGTCGTTTTTCATTTGGGGACATTGGCAGCAGCTGCCATTTCTTAATGCATGGGAGGCACCAGCAGCTGGGCTTTGCCCTGGTGTTCACATATGCCAGGGGGCTGTCTCCCCAAGACAGCGCTGACTCTCACAACTGGAGCCTTGGGAAAAGTGACTACACCCCAAAAGATAATAAGGAAAACAACTCAGGTCAAAGTGCAACACAGCCCAGCTGGAGGCCTGCAGACTACTCTAACCGGGACACACAGTCAGCAATCCATTTGCATTACAACCTGGTTCACTCTTACACACACACACACACACACAGATGGACGGGAGGCACTCCATCCTCCTCCAAGGAGGACTTTGTTAACTTTTGGGAGTGCTGTCTGCAGAAAGTCTCTAGCTGTCAAGCCCTTGGGCTGAGTCCCTGCCTCAACTGAAGGGAGCCACCTTGGCCAAGGTCATACCCTTTTCCAGGGGTCGCTCAGGTCCGGTGATTGATAGGGCGGGTGGGGAGATACGGGCCTGGCTATCTTGGCCCGACTCAGGACAATTCTGAAGAGCCATTTTAACTGCTACGTTGTTCCCTGTGGGGTGAGTCAAGGTCATCGCAGGACCTCCCTCCCAGCTTGACCTCTCCCCACTGCACACTCCTGCTTTCTTCCTCTCCCTTCCACAGGCGTTGATCTCAACAACAGTACCTAATAAACCTCCCAAACACTAAATTCTGTCTCAGGATCTACTTCCTTGGAGAACCTAACCTGGAACACACATAATTAAAAGAAGGGTTCTGCGAAAACAATATTTATCCTTTCTGTGTGCCGTGCATTCTCGTATTATATATTGTGTCTCATTTTTTAAATGTTGGTCATGACCCACTAAATTGATTTCATGACTCAGCCATGAAAATGCTAGCCTGGACTACACCCAGTTTGCAAAGGCTAGCCCAAACCACACCCGTGAAACATGGAGATGGTCAGTGTGTCCTTTGAGTTTTCTTCGGCTACAAGTAAAAGAATGCTTGTGTAACATGGATTAAATAATAGAGGTTTACTTTTTACATAACAACAGATTTGGCAATAGGTTCCAGAGTTCGTTCATAACTCAACAACTTCATCAAAAACCCAGATTCTTTCTTTTTTTTTTTGTCCCACCATCCTTAATGTGTTGGCCATATCTCCCCATGGCCACAAAATGGCTGCCACTGCTCTAGGCATCATGTCCTCATGCAATCACCCCCAAAGGAAGTTAGGGTGGGAAGCATCTCTTCAAACATTTCTTTTAATTCAGGAAGACAAATATTCTAAAGAAGCCCAATGAGGAGCCATCCCCTTGTTTCTTACTGGCCAGAACTAGGTCATTGTTTATGTCTTTTTTTTTTTTTTCATGTTTATTTGTTTTGGGGAGAGCGAGAGAGTGGGGGAGGGGCAGGGAGAGAGAGAGACACAGAATCCAAAGCAGGCTCCAGGCTCTGAGCTGTCAGCCCAGAGCCCAACGCAGGGCTCGAACCCACCAATGGTGAAATCATGACCTGAGCCAAAGTCAGATGCTTAACTGACTGAGCCACCCGGGAGCCCCTGTTTATGTCTTAATTAGTTTCTTCCATCTAATACCTAAGGTTCTGTTAGGAAAGACAAAAAGGTGAGTGAAGGTTGGTAAGCAACCAGAAAGTCTACCACAAGTCATGCCAGGTATTCCTTAGCCCTTATTTCTTTCTAGGATCCAATGTCAAAGACCCTGAAATGAGGACACAGTCATTGATCTCAGGCAGATTCACAGCAGTCATAACACCATGCCGCATCCCAGGCCCTTGAGAGACAACAACAGTCAATCACAGCAATCTTTGCCACTAAGTAGGAATGCAGTTTCACAATGTGTCCCAACAAAGTGCTCCATGTACCCATTACCAACTTATTAGAATTAAAACATGAGATAAGATCTGGTTCCTACTCTGGACTCTAGACCAGAGGATAACAGTGGAAAATGATATGAGGGAGAATTAACCGCTTTTTCACTTGTTCCACGTTTTCAGAACACTGACTCATACTAACCACCCTTCCCTCCTCATTTGGAGTATTTCCAACTTCTGTTGGCCTGTCTAAATCCCACTTGTCCTTCAGAGGGGTCCGACTCAAGCCTGACTCCTCCAGGAAGTCTCCCTGGATATTCCAACCTTGTCTGAAATTATTGATTGAAACCACTGATAGATCTTAACATTATTCAAAGTGGGATAACCAGACATTGTGTACCTACTGGGTAGTGCAGAGGATGTATCTCTAGAAAGTATTCTTGCCAAAAACCAATCTTAATTGAATCCATGCTCAAGATTAACCACCAGTGTACAAGAAATAAGAGGACTAACATTAAATGACACATAGAATGCAATTAGAAGAAGTCTTAGAATGTCAAGAACTAAAGAACCAATGACCTACTGTCTTCAGTTAATGATATTTGTATAAATTTGTTTACTTTTGTAGATTTGTATCAGTTCTTTGCCACAATAAGTTAAAATATCACACTAGAATGTAGTGATTTAAAATAACAATTTATTATTTCTCATGAGTCTGTGGTCAGGTGGGCAGTTCTTTCAGTCTGGGCCAAGTGGAGCTCATCTAGGCTGGGTATGTTCATGAATCTACGGTCAGCAGGCAGGTCAGGTGGGGACCAGCTCATCTGGAATGTCCTCGCCGGGAAAGTCCTCCTCCACAAATTCTCTTACCCACAGCAAGCTGTCTGAGCTTGTTCTCTGGCCGAGGTAGGGGCCCAAGAGAATACATGGGATCATCTCACCGCCCGGACCCAGAAATCGTGCGGCATCACTTCTGCATCCTGTTGGCCAAAGCAAGTCCCATGATCAAGCCCAGATTCCAAGGTGGGGAAATAGATCCCCATCTCTCAGTAGGAGAGGCTGCAAAGTCACATTGCTGGTTGTGGAGAGAGGCCAGTTACTGCAATCAATCAAACAGGGGGTTCGAAGAGACTACGTGCCTACCAACCAAATGCAATATGTGCTGTGTCCAGATTTAAACAAATCGGGTATAAAATCTCATTTGTGCGGTAATTAGGGAAAATTGAACACAGACTGAGTATTCAGTACAATATGGCATTGCTTTTTAATTGTCCTTATTTATTTTTTAAATGTCCTTATTAGTAGAACTATGTACTGAAGTATTTGTAGGTGAAATTATATGATGTTTGGGTTTTATTTTAAAATAATTCAGGAAAGGGGCACCTGGGTGGTTCAGTCGGTTAAGCGTCCGACTTTGGCTCAGGTCACGATCTCGTGGTTCATGAGGTTGAGCCCCACATCGGGCTGTGTGCTGACGGCTCGGAGCCTGGAGCCTGCTTCAGATTCTGTGTCCCCTTCTCGCTCTGCCCCTCCCCTTCTCATGCTCTGTCTCTCTCAGAAATGAACATTTAAAAAAATTAGAAAAAAATCCAGCAAAGAAAAAGAAGTGAGGGGTGGGTGGGGCTGTATGGATAGCAGATGTATCAGAATGGCAAAAAGTTGATAGCTGTTGAAACTGGGTAATGTACACATGGGCATCATACATGTGTATGACATACATTTATGTATATGCCTTTGCAATCTTCTGCAATAAAACATGTTTTAAAATTGTTCAGCTTTCTTTTGCTCAGATAGTTTCACAGAGTGTGGTGTGATCATCACTGGTGGTTGAGGAACATTTAAAGAGAAAGTCTCAGTTTGGTACTAGCCTGTCCTTAACACTTATCAAACGCACATTAATCTCCCTTCATGACAAAGTGTGAGCAGGTCTCAGGTTCCAGAGCCCTTGTTGGGTCCAAGATACGCAAGAATTTCACATCATTGTTTGATTTTTCAGTGTTTTTTTAAAAAAAATTTTTTTAACGTTTATTTATTTTTGAGAGAGAGAGAGACAGAGCATGAACTGGGGAGGGGCAGAGAGAGAGAGGGAGACACAGAATCGCAAGCAGGCTCCAGGCTCTGAGCCATCAGCCCAGAGCCCGATGCGGGGCTCGAACTCAGGGACTACGAGATCGTGACCTGAGCTGAAGTCGGACGCTCAACCGACTGAGCCACCCAGGCGCCCCTCAGTGTTTATTTTTTACTGTTACCGTCTCTCTACTATGAGTGATGCTGCTTTTCTGTTCATGGATAATAACATGAAGTGCTCTTGCTTTGTTATTTATTTATCTTATTTTTTTAAAGTAGGCTTCACGCTCAGGGCAGAGCCCAACGCGGGGCTTGAACTCACAACCCTGAGATCAAGACCTAGACTGAGATCAAGAGTCAGATGCTTAACCAACTGAGGCACGAGGGCGCCCCGCAAGTTTCTCTTTTTAAATACATTTAAGGTTATATAGAGAGTGCATTGGGTTTCTTTTAAGCGATTAAAGCAACAAAGGTACGGTGGTAAAAGTTACGGAGAGGACTGTGAAGGTGGTTGCTTTCAGTAAGTTGGGGTACCCACTGTAGCAATTGCACATCTTACTGGCTTTACCCAGTAAAATTCTAGTTCTCAAGTCACAGCCGAGGCAGGGCACTGGGGGCTCTCTGCTCTGTGGAAGCATTCAAGGACCCAGGTTCTTTGCGGTTAATGGCCCTGTAACCCTCCAGGCCTTGGGGTCCACTTGGACTTCGTCATTCAGCCAGCAGACTGGGGAAGTGAGGTCAAGTCCACAGTGTCACATGGAAGGATCTGGGTGCCAGGCCCGGACGTGCACACTTCACTTCAGCCCACATTCTATCAGCTAGAACTTCATCTAGACTCAAAGGAGGCTGGAGATGTAACCACATGCTCAGGAAGAAGGGCTTTGGCGGACAGTTAGCGTTACCTCTGTCACAGCGGCCCTCGGATGAAAGTCGAGGGGAAAAAATGCTAAAAGATGACCCCAAACTCCTCGGTGTGGCACACAGTAGTCTCTGTGATCCTGGCTTTTTTAGTCAGGGTGCCCCCAGAGAATCACTACGAACAGCATAGAAGACAGGATTATGGGGGCGCCTGGGTGGCTCTGTCGGTTGGGTGTCCGACTCTTGATTTCAGCTCATGTCAGAATCTCACGATCAGTGGGTTCGAGCCCCACGCCAGGCTCTGTGCTGACAGTGTGCAGCCTGTTTGGGATTCTCTGTCTCCCTCTCTCTCTCCACCTCCCCTGCACACTCTCTCTCTCTCTTTTGAAATAAATAAGTAAACTTAAAAAAAGAAGAAGACAGAATTACAGGGATTAGCTGGTACACAGTTGTGGAAGCCGGTAGAGGAGCCTAGGCAATGATCTTGTCTCTGCATCCTGTGGATCAGCTGTCAAGGGGGAGGGCTGGGCATGAACTGGAGCAAGGCCAAACTGGAACCTGGAAGGATGAGCTTGGAGCCACAAGGACAACGGAGAGGAACAGCTGGAACCTGTGTTCACAGTGCCTGGGACCTTGCCTCGACCTTCAGAGCATTAAAAAAATGGCTTTGAGGGGCGCCTGGGTGACTCAGTTGGTTAAGCGTCCGACTTCAGCTCAGGTCACGATCTCACGGTCCGTGAGTTCGAGCCCCGCGTCGGGCTCTGGACTGATGGCTCAGAGCCTGGAGCCTGCTTCCGATTCTGTGTCTCCCTCTCTCTCTGCCCCTCCCCAGTTCATGCTCTGTCTCTCTCTGTCCCCCAAAAAATAAATAAACGTTAAAAAAAAATTTTTTTAAATGGCTTTGGGGGCGCCTGGGTGGCTCAGTCCGTTAAGCATTCGACTTCCGCTCAGGTCGTGATCTCACAATTCATGAGTTCGAGCCCTGCATCGGGCTCTCTGCTGACCGTGCAGAGCCTGCTTCAGATCCTCTGTCCCCCTCTCTCTGCCCTTCCTCCACTCACGCACGCTCTTTCCCTCTTTCAAAACTTAAAAAAATAAAATATTAAAACACACACACACACACACACACACACACACACACGGCTTCAGTTTCACTTCCACCTTCCATATTCTCACACAGATCTTTCAGATCTTTCTCGTGGCCAGTGCCAACCCAGAACCATACAGGGAAGGCAATCCTGGAAAATGATTTCTAGCCTAGTTGAACACAGTGCAAGTGGTACTGGTCGTGGACCTGCGGAACGCTCTGGCCTCATCCTCCACGACTCCCTCCACTCTCGAGCGTAACGTCCACCGTTGCCACGCCAGCTATTTACATCTTCTCAACCCTTCCAGATGTTTCCTCACTTTATCTCTGCTGTTCTCACTCTCCGTTCCTTCCCGTCCTTGTCTCACGCCCAACTCCTCAGCCTTCAAGATCTGGTCAAATGTCACCTCCTCTAGGAAGTCTTCCCTGCGGTCTCCGGGCAGAGACGGGAGAATGGCAGAGCCGTACACACAGCAGAAGGTTGTGCAATGTGCCGTGCAAGTCTTCTCCGTGAGCCTTGAAATCTTCAGCTAAGTTCCTAAATGCACTAAGTGCTGAGCGAGACTGCATTTCTTCTCAACATTAGTGACGACGCTGGGCTTCTCACCTCGGTCTGGCTCCGGGGGGAGGCGAGGTAGCTCACTCAGGCACAGGAGCTCTGAGACCGGCTGACGCTTGGGGAAGAGGGAAGCAAGAAGAAACAAAATACAGGAACAGGCAGAAATTGTGGGGAGACCTTAGGCTGCCCGACCCGGAAGCTGGGTGGTCCGGTCTGTTTTAACCGATCTCTAAAGGAGCAAGATCAACATGCTACACACACGAGGCACATTGGATTTCCACTCTCGATTCTTTATTCTCTTCCCCCATATGGCCTTGAAGTATGAGAGAGAGAGAGAGAGAGAGAGGCAAATATATTTCCCTGTCCTGTTAATGTTGGACTTGGACATGTGACTTTTTTTCCAGCCAATGCAACGTGGGCAGGAGTGACTAGTTCTAGTGCTAGTTCTCAGCCAAGGTGTTAGGAAACTTTACTTGTGTCTACTCGCTCCCTTGCACTTCTGCTATTCACCACGAAAGGAACATGCCTGAGCAGTTGTTCATCCAAACAGGATGACACGTAGATAAAACATGTGGAACATACACCTGAACTCAACTGCAGCCAGGAGCCAAGCCCAGCTGGTTTCAGAAGAGCTGTCCTGCACCTGTAGACCAATGAGCAAGAAAATCAATGTTTGGGGCGCCTGGGTCACTCAGTCGGTTAAGCATCCGATTTTGGTTCAAGTCATGATCTCGTGGTTGGTGAGTTCGAGCCCCGTGTCAGGCTCTATGCTGACAGCTCAGAGCCTGGAGCCTGCTTTGGATTCTGTGTCTCCCTCTCTCTCTGTCCCTCCCCCACTCACATTCTGTCTTTCCCAAAAATAAACATTAAAAAAAAGAAAAAAGAAAATTAATGTTTGCAGTGGTTGTTTAACCACCTAATTAAGACATAATCCACATACGATAAAATTCACCCTTTTAAATAGTACAATTCACTGTTTTCTTTAGCAAGTTCACAGTTGTGCAACCATCACTACAATCAGTTTTAGAACATTTTCATTCTCCTAAAAGGAAAACTCATACCCGTCGCATTTAGCAGTGTTCCCCCATTTCCCTGTTTGTGGTTGTGCACAGTGTTACTGGGGCAATAGCTGACACACAGGTATCAGAAATGGATCTAGTGTAAACAAGTCCACAATTTTTTTAATTAAAAAAAATTTGTGGGGGGGTGCTTGGGTGGCTCAGTCTATTAAGCATCTGACTTCAGCTCAGGTCATGATCTCCTGGTTCATGAGTTGGAGCCCCGCGTCCAGCTCTGTGCTGACAGCTCAGAGCTTGGATCCCGCTTCGGATTCTGTGTCTCCCTCTCTCTCTGCCCCTCCTCCACTCACACTCCGTCTCTCTCTTTCTCAAAAATAAATAAACATTAAAACATATTTTAAAAAATATTTTTAAGTAATCCCTATGCCCAAAATGGGGCTTGAACACATGACCCAGAGATCAAGACTCACATGCTCTACTGACTGAGTCAGCCAGGCACCCCAAGAGGTTGACAATTTTACATTCTCCTTGGAGAAGTTCAGAGTAGGAAAACTTTACATGCACACATCCACCCAGATCTCCCTACACACATTGACACGATAGTACACATAAGCTCAGACACACTTTCACTTTACACAAATACACCAACACTCAAAGACACGCTCATCTTCACTGATGCAAAGATTCACATACAAGACTCATGTGCACACACTGACAATTACATGCTTGTACACTCACACACAGATAGCAACTTCCCAAGCTCCAGTTGTTCAAATGAGTCGTCACAATTTTTCCATATCTGCATGTAACATATGCTTTTATTTCCTTAATTTTTTCTTTAAATGACTTAACATTTTTATTTAAATAAATTTGTTTTTAAAGGAAAGTGCTACAAATAGATGGTCCTCATTTCCCATTTGCTCTTGCCTCTTCTTCTGGCCACACCCAATCCTACCCATTCCCGTGAGGGTGGAGTATCCAGTCGCCAGCTCCAGGAAGCTCCCGGACCAATGGCACACAACCCATGCAGTTGCACGGGACCCTGCACTCACAAGGACCTCTTGCTTACGTTAGCGATCTACTGTAAGCATTTGGAAACTCTCAGTAACTTGTTAATTAGAACTACAACGTATTTTCATTTTGCACCAGGCCCTGTGAATTCTGTAGTCACCCTTGCCCAGGACCACTGAATGTCCCAGCTTCTGTGGGCTTCCCAAGGTGACAGCTCTTCCACTGGGAGCTGAATCAGAGAAGGTCACATCTTACACAGCTTGGACCTGGGAGTCCAAGCAGATGGGAGTGTGCATCTTGGCTCCGTTTACCAGCTGAGTAACCTTGGGCTGACCTGCCCTGACATCCACAGGGCCCAGGACAAGCGTACAAACAGAGGCCTGCAGGCCGTGTGTCTAAAAGTCTTCATGGTATAAACAAGTTTACAAATTGTCAAATAAAATACGTTTTAACCTCCTATTTTAACAAACGAAGTTTGTTCATTATAACAAAGTGAAGGAATATGTGTAAAGCTATGGTTTTTATATGTCCTAAAATTGGCAAAATATCAATGATGAGTGAATTAAATGATGATTGTACGTGCCTGGATATTGTATTGATGTGCCAGTGTTGAGAGAGAGTGTGTGCACATGCGCCTACATACACATGTGCACGTAAGTGGGGGAGGGGCACAACATCTCAGGACAGGGTGACCATGATCAGAGCCAAAATCAGGTAGATGCTTGACCAACTGAGACACCCAGGAACTCCTCTAAATGAATAATTTAAAAATACATAATTAATAAAGGATTATATATTTACTCCATAAAATTTTTCTTGCCTTTGTTTTATTTTTTTAAGTTTACTTATTTTGAGAGAGAGAACGTGCAGGGTAGAGGCAGAGAGAGAGGGGAGAGAATCCCAAGCAGGCTCCACACTGTCAGTGCAGAACCCAATAACTGAGAGCTCATGACCTGAACTGAAACCAGAATCAGTCACTTTATTGACTGAGCCACCCAGGCACGGCTTCTTGCCTTCATTTTAGCAAAATTGTTCATTATGTTGTTATAGTAAAAGTTTTTACATAATGTTTGTGCTATTGACCGTGATGATCTAAAGGAATAAAAAATAAAATGAAATTCTATGGAAGTATAAAAGCTTGAATATATTTTCATCAGAAATGTGAATTTTTTTTAACGTTTATTTATTTTTGAGACAGAGAGAGACAGAGCATGAATGGGGGAGGGTCAGAGAGAGGGAGACACAGAATCTGAAACAGGCTCCAGGCTCCAGGCTCTGAGCTGTCAGCACAGAGCCCGACGTGGGGCTTGAACTCACGGACTGCGAGATCATGACCTGAGCCGAAGTCAGCCACTTAACCAACTGAGCCACCCAGGCGCCCCCAGAAATGTGAATTATTAAAGTAAATGTAAAAAATTAACAAACTAAAATATTTTACTTTTATTTATTTTTAATTTTTATTTATTTTTGAGAGACAGCCAGGGGAGGAACGGCAGAGGGAGGAAGACAGGATCCGAAGCAGGCTCTGCACTGACAGCAGACAGCCCGATGCAGGGCTCGAACTCATGAACCATGAGATCGTGACCTGAGCCGAAGTCGGATTCTTAACTGACTGAGTCACCCAGGCACCCCAAATATTTTATGTTTTTAAAAGTTATTTTTTGGGGTGCCTGGGTGGCTCAGTCGGTTAAGCGTCCCACTTCAGCTCAGGTCACGATCTCGCGGTCCGTGAGTTCGAGCCCCGTGTCGGGCTCTGTGCTGACGGCACAGAGCCTGGAGCCTGCTTCAGATTCTGTGTCTCCCTCTCTCTCTGCCCCTCCCCCGTTCATGCTCTGTCTCTGTCTCAAAAATAAATAAACGTTAAAAAAATTTTTTTAAGTTATTTTTCTCCTAGAATATTTTATTAACTTCTTCTGTGAAAATTAAATTCTCTATTAAATTAAAATTACCTTTTAAAATCAAAAGGCAAGGGGAGGGTGGCTCAGTCAGTTAACCATCCGATTTCAGCTCGGGTCATGATCTCACAGTTCAGCTGTCAGCACAGATCTCTGCTGTCAGTACAGAACCTGCTACAGACCCTCTGTTCCCTCTCTCTCTCCTGCTTACGCTCTCTCTGTCTCTCTCACAAATAAATAAACATTAAAAAAAAAAAGGATGTGGGCCAAGCCTGGGATCCCATCAGAGATTCAGCGGGGGAAGGACCTGCTTCTAGGTAGTGGTCCAGGATTCAATTCTTTATGGGCTGGTAGACTCAGTCTCAGCTCCTCTCTGGCTATTGGCTGGAGGTTGCCCGCCAGTCTTTTTGTTTTGTTTTGTTTTGTACCGTGGGGGCCTCTCCATATTGTGGCTTACTTCAACAAAGCTAGCAAAGGAGAGCATCAGTAGGGAGAATCCGCAAGCAAGCAGTAGTTACATCCTATGCAAGGTCATTACAGATGTGAAGTCCTATCCCTGTTGCTGTATTCTATTCGTTAAAATCGAGTCACGGGTCCCATCCACACTTAGGGAAATTACACAGGAGTATGAATGCCAGAAGGTGAGAATCATTGTGGGACATTTTAGAATCTATTCCCTACAATTGCCACGTGTATTTGTTACAAAAATTGCACTAATGCGTGAGCACCTCCAGAAGGACAAAATGGAACATAAAAAGCAGCCTGAATTCCTTATGCATTTATGCTATCAGAGAGGAAGGAATCTGCAAGTTAATCCATTTCTCTTTGCTCTTATCTAAGTGCTTGCAACTCTCAATTATCCCTCCACTAGAACCAGAAGTGGAGTGGCCATCTCCAATTAGGCAGCAGTACGACCCATGACACTACATTTGGACACGACTGTTATTTTGAGGTCGTGACCTAAGAGATACGGAGAAGCTTCTCCCTGGGGCCTGAATGATGTGAATCAGGAGAGAGAAGTTTAGGATTACAAGTTGTTCTGTGACAGCCTTGGGTGCCAGAGTCTGAGTGACAGAAGCCCCATGTGTTTTTAATAAATTCATCCTTCATGTGTGTATGTTTGTAATATTCAGGGCTGCTTGAGCATCCTCACAACATGGCAGCTATATTCCAACCCCATCCCTCCCCCCACAATGAGGAATCGAAGAGAGAGAGAAAAGTGGAAGTCACCATGTGTGTCTTTTATGACCTGGATGTGGAGTTCACACACCATTATTTCTGAGATATCATTCTAGTTATTACACAGGTCAGCCCTATTGAGTGTGGGAGCCTCTTACACAAAGGTACTATAGTAGCAGAGTTCTAACACAGACCCCAAGCGGGGCGCCTCGGTGGCTCAGTCGGTTGAGTGTCTGACTTTGGTCCAGGTCATGATCTCGTGGTTTGTGAGTTCGAGCCGCACGTCAGGCTCTGTGCTGTCAGCTCAGAGCCTGGAGCCTGCTTTAGATTCTATGTCTCCCTCTATCTCTGGTCCTCCCCCATATGCACTCTGTCTCTCTCTCAAAAATAAATAAACATTAAATAAGTAAACAAACAAACAAACATAAAAAAAAATGAAAACAGCCCCCAAGCTTCCTCCCCACTGGTGTGCATGTGCCATAGAATCTCCTCTCCTTGAATGTGGGTAGGACTTGTGAATACAGTGGATGTCACTCATGATTATGTTAGGTCATAGGGCAGAGGAGATTTTGCAGATGTAATTAAGGTCCCTAATCAGTTGATTTTGACTTAATCAAAGGGGGAATGCCCTGGGAGGGGCTGAACTAATCAGGTGAGGCCTTCAAAGAGATCCAAGAGACTCTTGAAGAAGCCAATAGCTATGTATGAACTGCCTGTCAAGGAGGCTGTGTAGCCAGGACGTGAGAACAGCCTCTAGGAGCTGAGAGTGCTGCCCTGCCAATAACTAGGGAGAGAACCGGGGCCTCCACACATACAGCCAGAAGGGAAGGGGTGCTCCCAACAGCCCCCATGCTTTGAAGAGATCTCTGACCCTCAGGGGAATCATAATCCCCACTGACACCTTGATTTCAGCCTTGGGAGACCCTGAACAAAGAACTTCTTGCCTACAAAACCTGAGAATAAACCAGTGTTGTTTCGAGCTGCTTGATTCATGGCAATTTGTCACACAGCCGTAGGAAACTCATACCACTGTGAATATCAGGAGGCAAGAACTATTGGGGGCCATCCTGGCGACTGACTACCAAAACTCGATATTGTCAGACCTTTTAACTTTTGCCTGTCTTGTCGGTGACCACCCACTTTTCTTCTCTCTCTTTCCTATGCACAACCTTCTTTACACTGCACTCATTCACTCACCTACTCCTCTGTTGATTCATTCATTCTGCAAACAATTCCTGATCCCCTGCTGTGTTCACACACAGTCCTGGTTGATGGGGACCCTGCTGTGTTCACACCCAGTACTGATTGAGGGGGATGCAGAAGTGAGTCTTGTGTGTTCCCTGACTTGCAGGAGCTCCAGTCTGGAGCAGGAACCATTCCATTGTATTCCTCAGCCCCCTTAAGATTACTCCCAATATAACTCTTATGTGGTTCAGACCCCAGGACTTTCCAGAAACCCATTTAAGCACATTGTTCCACCCCCAAATGGCAAATTCAACCCTAAGGCATTATGTACAAGAGACTTTGCTGAAGTTCCAAGTAGAGACCAAGGACAGTGTTATATTACATATTACAGGCCAAACGTTACCAAACTTCTCTACTACACTTCTCTCTCCTCGTGCTCTATTATTCGGGAAGTCTTCTCCCACTCCACCACTGCTAAACATCTTAATTATTCTGGGAAGTTCTATTTTATTTTCATGTCCCTCTTGGCAAAACAGAAGCCTCATGAGAAACCAAACCAATATGGATGTGGGTGGATAAGGGGTTTGCCTCATGGTTCTGCAGACAGCCCCACCCTTGAGACCTTGAATGAGGTACTTGCTGTCCCAGTTTCCTGGCCCGCATTCTACCAAAGGCCCTAAGGGAAGAACGGTGTCTCCCCGGGGACTCCAGCTTTTGAAGCCCTTGGAAGAAGCGTTAGGTAAACAGCAAATCTGGGTAATGCTGTCTGAGGGCCTTCAGAATGAGGGCGTTGGGACACAGGGTCAAAGACCCTGTGGATGGCAGCTAAGATCTACCTCCAGAACACCCCAGCCAGAGCCCCTCAGGGCCCCCCTGGGTCTGAGGCTGAGCTGCTTGCTGGGCGTTCCATCACCATTCCAGAAGCTAGTCCCCCACCCTGGGTAATGTGCATCCTCATCACCCTCCTGTCTCTTGAGGAGGGATCTGTCTTCACTCACTCCCACACAATCTCATCCAGTCTTGTGGCTTTTCATACCATCAATGTGATGACTCATCAGCCTCCTGCCCTGCCTCCTCCCCTGAGTCCCGGACTCATTACCCGCAGCTGCTAACCGATATGTCCACCGGGATGTCTAATGGGCAGGGCGCACTTCCTGGGTCTGAAGCGGAGTTCCATTTCCTCCTCCCCTCTCCCCAACTGCCCCCACCACAACCTACTTATCCCCGTCCTCCCATCTCAATAAACGGCTCCATCACCATCCACCCGGCTGCTGGAGCCAGAAACCAAGGAGTTATCCTTGGTTCTTCTTTTTCTCCCATCATCCAACTATAATTCATCAGCAGACTTTGTCAGCTCTCCTTTCAAAATGCATCCCCATTCTGTTGGTTTCCATGGCTCCCGCATTGGTCCAGGTCACCACCCTCCCAGGCCAGGGGACGGCAGCAACCTCCTCAATATGCCCCCTGCTTCCTCTCTTGCCGCCACACAGCAACCTGAGGACATATCATTCCTCTACTAAAGCCATCCAAGACTTTATGTGGCTGACAAGCCCCTGAATGATCTGGCCCTGTCTGCATCTTGAACTTCAACTCCGACCACTGTCCCTTATATCCTGCTCTGGCCACACTGGTATTCTTTCTCTTCCCTAAACACACCAAGCTTGAGCCAACCTCAGGCCCTTTGCACGTGTTGTTCCCTCCGCCTGGAATCCTCTCCTCTCCACCACATATTTGTGCACCTCACTCCTTCTCGCCACTCAGATTAAGTCCAAAGTTCACTTCCTTACAGACTGTGTCCCTATCTAAAGATGACCCACCTGCCCTCACTCCCCCCAGCCACTGCCTAGTATCTCATACTATATTTCCTCCACAATTCTTATTGCTATCTAATTATCTTATTTTCATTTGCTTACTTGCTTAGATTGTCTTCCCCACTAGAATTTCAGCTCCGAGAAAGCTGTCTACTTCACTGCTCAGTCCCTGGCGCTTAGACCAATGTTTGACACAAAGGACCTGCTCAGGAAACATTTCTCAAATTCACTCATTCAGTCAGCACATACATATTGAGTACTTACTGCTTGATGGATAACCAAGGATAACCAACATGTCTGGCATCAGTGAGTTCGAATTCAGGCTTCACCATTACCCAGCTCTGGCTTTCCCTGTCCATACGGAAGAGGACTCTGTTTCCTCATCCATAAAATGGGAACAACAGTACCTATTAGGCATGACTGTTACAAGAATTAACTTGTAAAAGGCTACCAGGCAGCCTGGCACATAGGCACTCATTAAATAAGTATTTCATCCACGACCAAGGGTGATCTTATCTGGCAAAATATGTGGGCACAGGCCTGGGGGCTCTAAGATGGCCACGGAACAGCTGCTCACATGGGAGGGACATCAGCGTGGGCAAGATAACACGAAGGTCAACTGGTGATGCACCTGGACACAGGAATGAGGGGCAAAGACTATACACGAGCCAGGGCGGCTTCTCAACGTAACAGAGAGAGTGGGACACTGAATGTCTCCTGGGGGCCTCCTGGCACTAGCACCCCTTACTCCCCAGTCAGGCCAAGGAATATTCCCAGTTCTCAGAGCCCAAACCACCTAGGTGTTCGCCAGCTGGGGGCACAGAGACGTCTGGCAGGGGGTAAAAGATACCAGGCTTCTGGGCAAGGTTTGACAATAGGAGTTGTCCTTCCACTGAGTAGAAAACAACTATGCAGCCACCAAAAGCATGAGGATGCTTTAAAAAAAAAAAAAAAAGCTTTATTATTATTTTTTTAAAGTAATCTCTACACCCAATATGGGGCTCAAACTCATGACCCTGAGCTTAAGAGTCAGATGCTCTACCAACTGAGCCGGCTTGGCACCCTGGGGGATGCTCTGTATGCACTGATAGGAGTGATCTCGAGAGCTGTTGTCGAGTAGGAAGAGGCAAATTTTAAAAAGACTAAAAGAAAACAATAACATACGCCATGTTTGCTCATGTGCGCCTTCACTACCTCTGGAAAAATGCATAAGAAAGTTAGTGACAGCAGCTGTCTCTGGGCACCGAAATGAGTGGTTGGGGGATGGGATAGAGGGAAGACTGCACTAAATGCCCCTTCGCCTCTTTTGAATGTTGAAGCCCTTGAATGTAGTACTTATTCAAAACTACTTAAAATATGAAAAGAAAAATGCAGCTGCCACTCATGGTGGGGAATTGCTTTACCCCTCCTCTTTCACCCAAGGGACTGAGGGAGAGCATACTTCCAGAATGATCTATCTACAAAGTAAAACTGATTCTATTGTTCCTCTTTATGTTACTCCTCTGTTTAAAGCCCTTCAACAACAGACAGCTGAACATACTGTACAAACTCAAAAAAAGTATTTGTTGAGTGAACGGGTAAATAAATGAACCAATCGCCTTTTGTCTCTTAATTTTTACATATTGATGGGGGAAGTCCATATTAAGTGAAAAAAGAATACTGCAGAATATTAAGTTAAGGATGATCCCATTCTTGAAAAATAAGATAATTGCATATTCATAAAATTATATTGCGTATTAGTATACTCAGTATAAATTCATACCTATTAGTGTATTCATGTACATGTACATGATTGGTTCATAAAAAGAAAAAAAATCTAGAAAGACCCCAAACTTGCTGGTTTGTTATCTTGATCTTAGTATAATTATGTGAATAAAAATGTGGGTAAAAATTCATCCATCTGTATTTAACAGTGGACATTTTCCTATATATAGCTATAGCTCAATTTTTAAGAGGAAAAAATCGTGGCGCCTGGGTGGCTCAGTCGGTTGAGCGTCCGACTTCCGCTCAGGTTATGATCTCGTGGTTTGGGAATTCGAGCCCCACATAGGGCTCCATGCTGACAGCTCAGAGCCTGAAGCCTGCTTCTGATTCTGTGTTTCCCTCTCTCTCTGCCCCTCCCCCACTCACACTCTGACACTCGATCTCTAAGAAAGAAACATTAAAATAAATAAATAAATAAATGAATAAATAAATAAATAAATAAATAAAATAAAGAGACATTAAAAAAATAAAAGGAAAAAAAAGATGTACCCCCAAACATTATTAGATACCATCTCCTGGGACAGTTGGGATGGTCAGGGGGCTTTTGATTTCCAATGTAGGGCTGAACATTTTACCTCAAGCACATAATTATGAATCCTTTGAAATATATACCTTTTAATTCATATTTCATTTCAGATTCCTTAACTTCGACTGCAAAGCCTCCCACTTCTTCTGCTGCCTTCGTCTTCATTCTGACCACATTAAACTATTTACCTTCTCAATATGTCATGCTGTTTCTTACTCCAAGCCTTTACCTTTGCTGCTCTCTCTTCCTGAGACACCCTCTCCCACTTCCTTGACTCCTCCCACCTACCTAACTTCTTCTAGTCATTTAAGTCTTAGCTGAAATGTCACCTCCTCCAGGAAGCCTCCCTTGACCTCCCCCTGCTGGGTCAAATACTCTAGAAACACCTAAGAGTTGCCTCTGTCACAACATTTGACTAATGTCCATCTCACCATCCAACCGTGAACTCCTGGAGGCAGAGATTGGAGTGATGGGGTCACAAGCCACGGAACATCTGGAGCCACCAAAAGCTGGAGAAGGCAAGGAAGGATCCTGCCCTAGAGACTCCAGAGGGAGTAGGGTCCCTCTCATGCTTCGATTTCAGCCTGATAATACAGATTTCAGACTTCTGGCTTCCAGAAGTAAGAGAATACATTTCTGTTGTTTTAAGCCACCAAAGTTGCGGAAATTTGTTACAACAGCTTTAGGAAACTAACATCATTGATAACCTCCTTTCTAGAAAACAGTTTGGCAAAAACGAATTATAAAGTTGGTTATGTACATAATAATGAGCCAGCAACTTCCCTTGGGGTAAGCCCTGAAGAAACCCTTGCTGGTGTCCACCAAAAGACACATGCAAGAACATTCCTCACAGCGTTGTTTATAATGACAAAGCCTGGAAACAGGTTACATGCTCTTCCACAGGAAAAAGGATAAACTGTGGCATATTCACGTAATGGAATATTATGCAGCAGGAAAATAAACAAACTACAGCAATTTGCAACAACAAGCATAAATCTCACATGCCTAACGCTAACTGGAAGAAGCAAGTCACACACAAAAAATGAACAGTATGATTCTGTTTATATAAAGCTCAAAAACAGGTAAAACTAAACAGTGCATTGTTTTGGTGTTTATTTTTTTTTAATGTGTATTTATTTTTGAGAGACAGAGAGAGCACGAGTGGGGGTGGGGGACAGAGAGACAGACAGACAGACACACAGAATCTGAAGCAGGCTCCAGGCTCTGAGCTGACATTACAAAGCCCAACACGGGTCTTGAACTTACCAGCCATGAGATCATGACCTGAGCCGAATTCAGATGCTTAACCGACTGAGCCACCCAGGCGCTCTTGCTTTGGTGCTTAACCTGTAAAGAAAAGGGGAGAATAATTAAAGCAAACCTCCAGACGGTGGTTATTTGAGGGAAGGAAGAGTCTAGGATGGGGACTATCCTGGAGACACACAGGAGGCATCTGGGTAAGGTGACCACGTATTCTGTTGCCTAACTGGCATACTTTGGGGATGAAAGGGAGGATGCTAGTTATAATTATGGCATATAACAGGTACAAACCAAAACTGTCCCAAACAAACCGGAACATAAGATCACCCTATTTCTGGGGTGCCTGGGTGTCTCAGTTGGTTAAGCATTGGACTCTTGATTTCAGGTCATGATCTGAGATCGGTTGGTGGGATCCAGTCCCACCTTGGATCCTGTGTCGACAGCCCCAAGCCTACTTAGGATTCTCTCTCCCTCTCTTTCCGCCCCTTCCCCACTTGCGCACACATGCACACATGCGCTCATGCGCGTTCTCTCTCAAAATAAATAAACTCAAAAAACAAAGATCACCCTACTTCTGAGACACATAAGCTATTCTTTCAAGGCCGGTGGGTGCAGACATGGGAATTTGTTTCATTAGTATTAGTGCCTTTAGACTGGACAAATATATTATATATATATATATATATATATATATATATATATATATATATATATATATGTTAGAATCATTTTTTTTCAACCAACAAATGAATAAAGTGGGTTCCAGAATCAGTTCAGTTTTTAGTAGCAACTCCAGATACAGAAGCAGACTCTTGACTAAATTCAGCAGAAAGGGAATTTATGACAGGGAGAGCGCTGAGCTCACACAATTGCCAGGAAGGCTGGAGAACGAGGTCAGAAAATAGGCACAAACAGAAGGCAGGCACACAGCAGGGCCCACGGCCAGAAACTTGCCCGGACCAGGCCGCTGAGGACACACAGCTCCTCCCACTGCGGCTGGTGCTGCCCACCCAGCCAGGCCGGCCAAGGGACCGACGCTCCTGCCAACCTCGCTGACGGTGTTGCCGCTTCGACACCACCCACACAGCCCCCCTCAATTTCTCCCTGTCCCTGCTTTTTTGCCGACTCCACGGTCAAAACCCTCAGTGCGTGCATCTGACGGGTCGAGCCAGCTGCAGGCGAGGCTCAGATAGGACTCGCCAACCTCTGCTTCCTTGGGAGTGGGGGCGCCGCCTGCCCCCGTGAGAGCCATTATCTGGGCAAGTCCCAAATTCAGGAAGGCTCAGCAGCTGAAAAATAGAAATTACCACAATGTGTGCCAGGCGTGTCAGAGACGAGGGATGGACGCCAAAATGGATCCTAAAGGATCGAAAGAGTCTTAAAGGTGACCAAGTTCTGGAATCTTACAATTCCCCCACACCAGCAGGGCTCAGGCTGAGACTTAGAGTAAGGTTTCTGTAGTTTACGCGCGAGTTGGCGTCAGGGATGTGGTTAAGGGAAGTGATTTACCCACCTGCCCGCCCACACTCCCCTCCTCGGGACGCGGGCCCTGGACCAACTGGACACCCGATTGGATCAGTCATGGTCACCTGATCCAAAGCTAGACAACCCATTGGCTGGCCAGTAACCGATTAGAGACGCTGTCCCGAGCAGGCGCTCCCAAACTTCCCCTGCAAGCATCTATTTTCTCCATCATTTTTTCGGGGAAGCGCTAAGTGGAAAGAAATGGGTAACAGTTCCATGTATTAAGTAGCTAGATCCAAACAATTTCATAAGAATTTATGGCCTAAGAACTTAGACTCTGAAAAGATAAATTGAAAGAAAATTTTTTTATTTCATTCTTAATCACAATTGCTGTCAATGGGATGTTGGGGCACTGCGTGAATTCTCAAACCTTGGCAGCAGATTGGGCAACACCTTCTTTCCCGTTCCAGGTTGACTTTCAAGTAACAATTGCTTTTTATTACAACAACCACGGAAAACCCACCTTACAAAGATATGGCGGCATGGAAAGGAATGTCGTGCAATCTAATGCTGAAACTGCATTGAGCTACCTTAAGCTAGTAGTTCAAGAGGCATCGGGGAGATGTCAACTATCACTGTATTTGCCTTGAAAATGTAAAATATTACATGGTGCCCCTATGAGTTTACTGCAGAACCCCCAGGTGCCTTGGCACACAATTTGAAAATTGCTGCTCTAAACCATACACTAAGGCAGTAGCCATTCAGATCAGGGTAGAGTCAGATGTTTTCATGCTGAGGGATGTTGAAAAAATAATCAGAGAAAACTTGTTTGCAAAGAGAAGAGGAAGAATCAAAATATAGACATGCCAAGAGGCCATAGAAGGAGCAAAAAAGAAAGGGCAATCGCCTGATGCAGCCAGTACGGCCTTCAGTTGAATTCCATGATCTCACCCCAGAATCCATGTCTGACCTTGAGCTCCTGATCTGTTGCCTTAAACTAGCCCCTCCCAGACTCAGGGAGTGGTAGCAGCTCCATCCTTTCAATTGCTCAGGCCAAAACTTGGGATCATCCTGACTCTCTTGTCCTCTTGGATCACCCGTGACTCTCTTATTCTCTCACATCCCACACCTAATCCAATCCGTTAGCAAATTCTGCCATCTCTTGCCTCCAACACATATCCAGAATCGGACTACTTCTCCCTATGTCTATACTGTTGACCCAGCCACCATCACCTCTCATCTGGAAACGCTGTGACCTCCTCACTGCTTCTACCTGGTCTGTTCTTAGCCCAGCAGCCAGAGGGATCCTCTTAAAACATAAGTCAATTCTAGACTCTAAATCCTTTGATGGCCCATATCTTGCTCAGGGTCAAAGCCAAAGCCTGTAATATGACTGTGCAGCCCTATAGGAATTAGTCTCAGGCACCTCTCACCGCAACATCCACTGCTCTGGCTCTCACTCCCTTCATTCCAGCCATCCCAGCCTCTTCACTGTTCTTCAAACATGTCAAGCACAGTCCTTCCTCAGGGACTTTGAACTGGCTGTTTCCACTGCCTGGAACATCGTCCCCCAGATACCCTCATGGTTTGCTCCCTCACTTGCCTCAGTCTTGGCTCAAATGTCACTCTGCCAGTGAGTTCTTTGCTGACCACGTGTATGAAACAGAAACAGCACCGCCTTCCTCACAGCACTCCCTGGCCACTCACTTCTGGGAGGGATCACTGAGCTGTAGGACCTGACAGACTCAAATGAACTCACATCCAAAGAAGTATAAATTAAAGAATTCGTTAAAAAAAAAAAAAACAGTTACTGAGAAAACTATGCATTAGACATGGAGGCAGCATTGAGGATAAAGTGGCTGCTTCAGTTTAAAGCTGGCCATCTCAATTCACCCAGTCAATATCTTGGACCATGTTCCCGAGATATGGCCACCCTGAGCGTGACAGACATCCGTTGTGGATCACAGCAATCCTCCTTCCTGAGATGTGGCCTCAGAACTCCTTTTCACAGATAGCACTTTAAGAAGCCACTACTCATCACCCATCAGCCTGAGAAGTGCAAGAGGATTTCTTTCCCTGTTCTAGCACTTTCTACACGGCAGTCTACTCTGTGCCCCCACAGCATTCATCAAGAGGCCTCATTCTTGTCCAGAAACTTTTTCCTCCTGTTAAAAAGAAACCGCTGACGCGAGATGTTTGTGGAAAGTAGATAAACACTCAAATGCTGTCTTTGGTTGCTCCTCAGAAGGTCCTGGTGTTCTAAGAAGAAAAGGAAAAAATGAATAAAATAATTTCCTGTTTGGGGAGCAATTACTTGCATCAAAACCATATTTTAAAGCCCACTCTTTCCTCTGAAGAGATTAATGTTTTGCATTAAGGCCCTAACACAACACATTCTGACTCCCAAGATTTTTTGGCAGAACAGAAAATCCTGATGGCTCTTTTTGTTCGAATGGTTTATTTTCTTCTCTTTGTGGATCTCTGTTTCTTTGCCTTTTTCTCAGCGTTTCTCTTATTCTCTGTCTCTCTATTCTCTGCTCCATTTGTGTGTTTGCCTCTCGCCATCTCAATCTCTTTGTCCCTCTCCAGCTCTGTCCCTACTTCCTCCTTGGACAGGCAGCCCATCTCTTCATGAGAATCTGTCATTTGGAGTATGTCTGAGTGTCTGTGTCCGTGTCGCTTCCATCTCTGTGTGTGGGTCTCTCTGCTCCCAACCTTTGTCTCTTTCTCTCTCTTACCCTGTACATCCGGGTCTGACTTTCTCTGAGTGAGTCTCTCTATCTCATCTATCTTTCTATCTCTTCCTGTGTTTGTGTCTCTGCCTCTGTGTGAATTTCTCTGTCTCTGTGTTTATCTCTCTCTGTCTCTCTGCTTGGGTCTCCTCTCCCTCACTCTCTTTCCCCCCACTTCCCCCTGTTCTGCTTCTCTCCTGTTGTCTTTCTTTCTGTCTCTGTACGTTTGTGTCTAAGTCTATCTCTCAGTCTGTCTCTCTCTCTCTCTCTCTCTCTCTCTGTGCTTCCCCCCCCTTGCCTCCAATCTACCCATGTTTCTCTTTTCATCTTTCCAATTTCCTCCTCTAGAGCCCTAAGGTTGAGTCCAAACAGCAAGACGGTGACTGTAAAGTGAAAAGTCACCCAGAGGTTTCCAGGCCGCCAGATGTACAACATATTTAGACAGAACAGCTGGATAATTTAACAACTTCCTTGTTCCCCATCCCCCAAATGTCAGCTTCCAGGGTGTCTCAGACATGTGCCTACGTGAGGACATATGCGTGTGTGCGCCCGTGCAGTCCCTCCTGAGATTCTGTGCAAAAGTCACTGTTCTCTCAAAACCCCACATGCATCCTTTAATGTACTCAGGTTTGGATTTCTCTCCCTACAACTTCCTCCTTCCCCCTCCTCTTAGGTAGTCTGGCTTAGAAGCCTGGTGCTACTTAAGCATCCCAAAGACCTTCCACCTACATCCTGTGATCTTCATCGTGACCTCATGAGTGAGGTGTTTGGGAAGATAAAAAGAGGTAGCAAAGGTCTAAAGGAAGCTGGCAAGACAACCTTCAAATGCAGGGTGCTGCATTTTCTTGGCCCCAGTTTACAGATGACAAAACTGACAGGCCCACTCTGGGGTCCAGAAACTCAACAGAACTAGCACTTGAAACCAGAACTCTTAGCTCCCAGCATGCAACTCACCTCCCAGCATCACAGACCAGCAAAACTGGGAAAGACCTTACAGATGGGGCAGGGTGGTGCAGTGGGCATTGCCTCAGGCTCTTCCATCTGGCAGACAGCCCTGAATTCAAATCCCTCCTCTGGGCCTTAGTAGCCGTGTGGCCTCGGGGAAGCTGCTTCACACCTCTTAGCCTCTGTTTCCTCATTTGGAGAAGGGAAATAATAATAGCATCTGCCTCAGAGAGATGTTGTGAATAGCCAACGAAATAAAACACGTGAGGTTCCTGGGCGATAGTAAGTACGCAAACACGTACATTGCTGTTGTTAATATTAGAATTAGTATTAGTATAAAACTGAGACCCAAGTTCACACAAACTAGGTAATGGCAGATCCAGACTCCTCATCCGGATCCCCCTTCAGTGTGTCTTCACTGAGAGAGTTTCCTGCTACCTTCTCCCAACCAAAAACCATGAAAACATTTTTTGAGTACTTTCTCTGTCAGGCATGATCACAACACCCTACCGTGTTCACGCATTTAATCCTCAAAACGACCCAGGGGCATATGTCCCCTGATTTTCCCCATTTTATTAAGAAACTGAGGCCCAGAGAGCATAAGAAACGTGCCCCAGGGGTGCCTGGGTGGCTCAGTCAGTTGGGCCTCCAACTTCGGCTCAGGTCACGATCTCACAGCTCGTGAGTTCGAGCCCCATGTGGGGCTCTGTGCTGACAGCTCAGAGCCTGGAGCCTGCTTCGGATTCTGTGTCTCCCTCTCTCTCTGCCCCCCCCCCAAATAAATATTAAAAGAAAGAAAGAAAGAAAGAAAGAAAGAAAGAAAGAAAGAAAGAAAGAAAAGGAAGGAAGGAAGGAAGGAAGAAGGAAGGAAGGAAGGAAGGAAGGAAGGAAGGAAGGAAGGAAGGAAGGAAGGAAGGAGAAAGAAAGAAAGAAAAAGAAAGAAAGAAAGAAAGAAAAGAAAAGAAAAGAAAAGAAAAGAAAAGAAAAGAAAAGAAAAGAAAAGAAAAGAAAAGAAAAGAAACTTGCCCCAGGTCACCCAGCGGGTAGATGGCAGGGCTGGCTGCAAATGCAGGCAGCTGGTACCAAGGTCCATTTTGTAGTCTCCACACTTGCCCTGTTTTCTGTTCAAATTCTTGGAGATTGACTCCAAATCATGGTTACACTCCTTTACCTTTCTTTCTCTCTCATTTTTTGCTTAAATAAGTAACACATGAATGCATTCTCAATGGAAAAATTCAGGGGCATTACTACAAAGTCTGCTTTGACGTTCCTCTCAACAATTTGGTAAGAATCTTACGGACGTTTTCCTGTACATTTACATATGCACTTGCTGCTGCATCAGACCCTTTCTGCTGGGCCTCTAGAAGACAGTAGTTGAGGCAGCAACCCTGAGATTGGAGGAAGCTGGTGGGGGCTGGAGATGTCCTCACTTTCTGTTTCCTAGAGATCGGTGACCTAAGAATATGCTGAAAGCTTCCAGCAGATAGACTCAGCCAAGGTCCCAGCAATTTGGATGTACAATAATGTTTCTTTGGCTATGCACAGAGACAAAACCAGGGAAGGATAAGTTTATCTTGTTCATACAGAGGCCACTCTCCACATGTGGTTCTGAGCCCTTGAATGTGGCTGGTCCAAACCGAGGTGTGCTGTCAGTATAAAATACACAATGGATTTTGAAGCCTAATGCATTAAAAAATGGGGGGGGGGGTAAAAAATATTTCATGAATATTTTTCTTTATATTGATTACATGCTGAAATGACACTTTGGATATATTGGGCTAAATTAAAATTAATTTCACTTGTTCTTGGGACTCCCGGCTGGCTTGGGAGGAAGACCATGTGACTTTTGATCTCAGGGTCATGAGTTTGAGCCCCACATTGGGTGTAGAGCTTACTTAAATGAATAAATAAAAAAAAACTTTAAAAACTTTTTAAAAATTAGTTTTACTTGTTCTTTTCACGTTTTTGGTGTAGCTACTGGAAAAACACAAATTCCACATGTGGCTCACATTCTATTTCTAATGGGTGGTACTATTCTAAACAGTTGCTCAAGGAGACACTCTATTTTTTAAAAATTCGCTGAGAAAAGTAATAATCATTCGATTGTATTGAGTGCTCAGGGCCAAGCAGCAGGCTAACCACTTCCCGTCGTCATCTCATCCATCCCCTGACATAGCTGTATACAGCAAGCACTACTGTGACCTTCATTTTACACAGGGAAAAACTGAGGCTCAGAGAGGTGAAGTTATTCGCCCAAGGTCACATAGGCAGCAAGCAAGCAGCAAAGCAGCCATCTGAACCCATCACTTATGGGATTAACCCTGTACAGCGACAGATCAAAAAGCCATTCATGGGGACTCACCTCATTGTCAAGTGTGGTCAGAGGAGACTTTGAAAAGTTTGCTGGCATCGGGTAAAGGTCAAAAGCCCCAAGAGAAATGCAAGCCCATCTCATAAACAGCCTTTTAAAGAGGGATTTTGTGTAATGAATTTGGGAGCCAGAGGAGAAACCGACCAGACCACACCCCTTTCTCTGCTCTACCCATTGCAAGGCCCAGCCCCAGCTTTAAATTAATCTGGGGCATATATTGGAAGAGTAGTGGTTTGATTTATTAACCAGTTTGGGGCACCTCACCAACAGACTTGGTGAAACCCTCTTCAGAAAGTTTTCCCCAAGGGGCACTTGGGTGGCTCAGTCAGTTAAGCATCTGACTCTTGATTTCCACTCAGGTCATGATCTCACAGTCCGTGAGCTCGAGCCTCGCATTGGGCTCTGGACTGACAGTGTGGGGCCTGCTTGGGATTTTCTCTCCTTCTCTCTCTGTCTTTCCCCTGCTTGCGTGTGCTCTCTCTCTCTCTGTCTCTCAAAATAAATAAATAAACTTAAAAAAAAAAAAGTTTTCCCCAATGTTGTGCTCCCTTCTTCCTTTAGTAATAAGACCACACAAGGCCAACCAGAATAGAGATTATACTTCATCATAGCCTCATTGCAGCAAGATATAACCATATGATTACCTTCCAGCCAATAGGATGCAAATAGAAGTTGTATGTATAAGTTCTAGGAAGTATGCTTAAAAGTATGAGACATACCTTTCATTTCCCTTTTATAAGGTCTCCATGGTTAGAATGCAGATGTTATGGCAGGTGCTATAGCAGCCATACTGTATCACGAAAAGGGAGGTATGTGCTGGAAACAGAAGAAAAACAAGATGGAAGGAGCCTGGGTACCTAATGATTATAGAGCTGCCACTTAGCCCAAGGCTGCCTATTTGTACATTTATATAAAAGAGAAATACATTTCTATATTATTTCAGTAACTACTAGTTGGTATCTCATTATGGAAGCAACTAAACTTGTAGACCAGTGGGACTGTTGGGAGAGCTTGGTGGGAGTGTTAGACTGCCTCAGATGCCACTAAAGGCATTAGAAGCGAGATGGCACCTATAGAAATTGAAGGGTTAATATCTCAGGACCATTAACCACCATATAGAATAAGCAATGAGAGGAGTTATCTCAATGGTTAAGCAAATGGTTCTATAAACTGGGGTCAAGCTCTCCAAGCCTTGGCCTTCTTATCTGTAAAATGAGTTGATAATGCGAATGAATGGGATCAAATCATAAAAAGGTATTGCTGTGGGGATATAATGAAACACAGTCCTTAACATGCTGCCCGGCCCATAGGAAGTGCACAATATATGTTTGTTGCTGTTGTTATTTCTTGCTATGACCGGCCTGGCTGGTCTTCTAGCTCTCCCGCTGCTGAAATGCCTTTCCCCAGCTTGTCCGACAGGAGGTTGAAACAGTGACAGCCTATTCATCCCTCCCAGGTGGTACAAGGCCCTGCAGAAGAGGTTTTCAAAGACAACATTCTCTTAACACATGAAGCAGAGACCATCACGTCCTATGCTCCAAGCCTTCCATCATGGCTGTATGTGACTTTTTGAGGTGTCTTTCTTGAGGGGGTTGGATGGTATTTTAAGTGATGGGAGAGAAGTTAATATTGGTGACCAAAAAGGCAGGAGATTGTATTATTGTTCTCCACTTTTCACCCCTTCCCACCTTCCCTATAAAAGGATTGCCCGTCACTGCCCCCACTGACTTGGCCAATTGGATTTGAGGGGGACTGCTGCACATCACCTCCAAGAGAGAGTTTTAAAGGGCATTGCTAGAGTTTTCTCCTTCTTTCTTGTACTTCCCTTCCGCCCCAGGAATGGACATGTCCTTTAGGGCACAGAACAAGAAGGCCCATGGGGCAGAGCCCAGCAGAAGCACAAACATTAACGAGAACAAGAAATGTGTGTGTGTTGCAAGCCGCCGAAATCTTGGGGCTATTTGTTATGCAGCAGTGCTGACTCACACATTCTCCCTCAGCTTCTAAGAAGTGTTGAGAGCTTGGGAGGAAGGTAGACCTTGCCTCAAATCCCAGCTCTGCCAAATATCTAAGGCTGGGCGTCGTTGGACAAATAAGTCACTTGGCTTCTTAGGGCCCCATTTTCCTCATCCGTAATAGGAAAATAATAAGAGTGCTTATACTTCATAGGGTTGTGGTGAGGATAAGATGACATGAGGTACACTAAGGACTTGGTGTTGAGAAAGGGCTCTGTTCAGAGGAGAGAGAAAGGTCTGAGGCGTGGTCTTTTATCTCAGGTGGAAGGACCAGTTCAGCTGAACTTTCACTTATTTATTTATTTTTAAGATAATAAATAAAAACACTGGGATCAAGACCTGAGCTGAGATCAAGAGTCTGATGCCTAACTGCCTGAGCTCAGCTGACATTTCAGATCCCAGGCCTGACCAATGCCTGATCCTGGACCTCAGACTGGGGTAGTAACCTCTCTGAGTCAGGCTCTGGCAAAGTACCCCTAAATAACTTGGCAAAAAAACTATGTAAAATTTAGGGGCACTTGGGTGGCTCAGTTGGTTAAGTATCCAACTTCTGCTCAGATCATGATCTCACGGTTCGTGAGTTCGAGCCCCACATGGCGCTCGCTGCTGTCAGCACAGAGCCTGCTTCAAACCCTCTGCCCGCCTCTCTCCTCCTCCCCAGCTCACATGTGCCCTCCCTCTCTCTCTCTCAAAAATAAAAAAGAAACATTTTTTAAAAACATATGCAAAATTTTCGTTGACAAGAACCCCACAACAGTCTCTAGTTTAAGCTGCCTTCGTTTCCTTCCTCCACACACTCCTCTTCCAGCCTCCGGCCTTTTGGAAGAAACCCTCCCCCTCAAACCCCACAAAAGCAGAAAACCCAGAACTGGAGGTACTCTGGCTTGAACTCTGCAAATTCACATCAAATGGCAAATTCATTTGTGCTGATCTTATCAATAGATGCCCTTCCTGTTAGGCTGTCTGGAAAGAGAAATTGGTCCACTAGTCAACGTTTGCCTGCTCTTGGCTGGACTGTATGACCGTGAAGTTTCAGGCGAGTTTTTATGGTGTGGTAGCGGCTCATCTAAGAGGTCTGTGCCCACGTAACATCGCACTCAGGCAGACATTCGCACATGCATACACGACAACATACACACTTGCACTTGAGAGCTTCCCTTGGCAACTTCCAGTTAACACCATTCTCTCCCCACACCACGCCCAGAGCATCAACAGTAATAAAGTAAGGGGCTCCTGGGTGGCTCCGTCGGTTGTGCGTCCAACTCTTGATTTCAGCTCCGGTTATGATCTCATGGTTTGTGACATACCGAGCTCTGTGTGAGGCTACATGCTGACGGGGCAAAGCCTGCTTGGGGTTCTGTCTCTCCCTCTCTCTCTGCCCCTCCCCTACTCTCCCACTGTCTCAAAATAAAGAACCGTTTAAAAAATAATAATAAAATAAAATACAAAGTGGGAAAGGATTGATTTTGATTTAGCCAGTTCCCTGTTTAGGCGACTTCCGGGTTTTTTTCTAAGTTGCTGGTTTTGTTTGCACTTACAAACAACATCGATATGTCCAGGCAGCGTGTAATGGTTAGGACTTTAGATACTACTTGGTTTGAGTTTCCTGTAAAGAGACTCAGAGACAAGGGCTCTACTGCAAATTACTTATTTGAGAGGTGATTCCAGGACATATGAGGAAGGGAGTAGGAAAGGGAGACAGGGAGAGGAGGGAAGTTAATACAAAGGGACATTTTACCAAGCAAATTACCACCGTGGGCAGCTGGAGCTCACTCCTGCTGGGGAGGACTGGGAACCATAGAACATACCTCAGAGTTGTCCTGGAGGCAAGGGAGCTGGGTATTTATCTTCCAGAGCAAGAACTCCTGTCAGTCATCCGTTGAGGGATGCTCCCAGAAAACGTGAACTCCCTGGCACTTCTGGTTCGCCCCCACACTTGCCAAGCCAGCCCTGGTGGACAGAGCCAAGTCCAAGTATGGGCGGTTAGGAGGTCCGGGACTCCAGGGAGGCGGGTGAGGTGACAAGGTTGCAAAATGTCCTCACTCTTGGGGTTGTGCAAGTGTGGCACGGGAGGTTTGAAGAATCAGATGGGCTTGCACAGAAAGGTGGCTGCTGAAAGGATGTCGGGGACGCACGGACAGCGTGTCCTACGGGCTCAGCAGCCAGACTGAGTTTGAATCCTGGGTTTGAATCCCAGCTCAGCCACTCAAGGGCTACGTACTTAACTTCCCTGTGAGTCAGCTTCCACATCTGTAAACTGGGATAATTACAGTACTTACCTCGTAGGACTGTTTGGGAGGATTACACAGGATAATTCACATAAAACGCTTAGAACAGAGTTGGGCACAAAATAAGCCTCTCGTAAGTGTAATATCTGATAACATTGCAATGAATATTCCAGCACACAGTTCCTGACATAGCTTCTTCAGAATCAAGGAAGCAAGATCACCTAATAGTTAAGAAAAGGACCTTTTGAGTCAAGCAAACGAGGGTTCAAGTCCATGATCCACCACTTAACTGTGTGACTTCAGGCAAGTCACTTAACCTCTCTGGGCCTCAGAGCGCAGATGTTTAAAATCATTACTAATGGGGCACCTGGGGGGCGCAGTTGGTTAAGCATCCGACTTCAGCCCAGGTCACGATCTTGCAATTCGTGGGTCTGATCCCCATGTTGGGCTCTGTGCTGACAGCTCAGAGTCTGGAGCCTGCTTCCTATTCTGTGTCTCCCTCTCTCTCTGCCCCTCCCTGGCTCATGCTCTGTCTCCCTCTCTCTCAAAAATAAATAAACATTAAAATCATTACTAAAAAATAGCACACTTTACCACAACTAAAAAACAATTCTAATAAATAAAAAGATGCATGCAAGGTGCTTCCGTAAGCATTGTGCCTGATTTGAAGTCAAGGGTGCGATAAATCTCAGGTGTGGTTGTTGCATGTTCAGTTTTCCATACAAGCAGGAAGTTGCTGCTGTGGAAGACACAATTCACTCAGCAATATTTACTGCACACCTGCCAGTTGCAAGACACTAAGATGGGAAGTGAGGGCTATTAGAAAGAAGAGTTAACACTCCACCTTGGCCCTTTTGGTGCACTGGAGTGTCTGTGCTCCTACTTTAATAGAATCACACATTCATGCCCTTTGCTTTGTTCTTTCCTCGAACGGGCAGAGTAAACTTTCCAGCAGCCTTGAGATCTTAAGCCAATTCAGAAGAGGACAGAGGGAAAAGCCAGAAAAGTTTGGTCTCTGATAACTTTGCAAATCCCCCCCACAAGCCCTGAGCTGCCCACCCGTGAACCTGGTTTTATATGAGAGACAAAGTAGTATATGCTTGAGTTTCTGTTCTATGCAGCCACAATGAATTCTATGGTACCCATCTTTCTTTGTCTTTTATTTTTTATGCTCTGGGCACATGGGGGGGGGGGGGGGCGGGCGGGGAGGAACTGTGTTACCTGGAGGTCACCGGAGAAAGTTCTCAAGCCTTGCAAGGAGGAGACAGTTACCAGGCTGACTCCTGATGAGTTTGGCTGTCCTGCCGGGCTCCTGGAGTCCAGCCCTCCTCTTATCTCTGTCACCTGTCAGAGGCCTCCACCCCTGTTCTGCTCTAACCCGGGTGCCTCCTGCCTTCTCTAAAAACAAGCAGCGGATACATCCGTCAATGTCAGATCACCCCTGAGGCTGCCGAAGATGAACAGGGGTTGGAACTGCCCCCCCCCCCCCCCCCCACCAACTCGGCCTTCTTCCCTCTCTTCTCTTCCCTGTGCTCACCAGCACACACACCTGTCCATCTTCCTGCCAGGCCCATTAATTGAGCAGCTGGGCCTTTATATTCCAACTGTTGCATTTTTTTGGCAAGAGACGTCAGAAACTGCTGGACAATTTTCAGAAATAATTTTCTGACTCAGCCAAGGACAACCGGGTTAGAACTTGGGAGAAAGGAGGCCAGCCACTATCTTCAAATTCGACCACCATTTACTGATCACCTCACCCACCCCCTCCCATCTTTTCACCCTTCTTTAGGGAAGGACACCTCGATTTTCTGCAGGACATCCTCCTCCTCCTACCAGTGGTTCACTTTTCCTGCGTGCTGGCAACTGCACTTCCAGGGCCCAGGATGGTCATGTGACCCAACCCTGGCCAATCAGAGCCTCACATGCCACTGGCCACAGTGATTGCCAACCCAGTTTGGATCACTGAAAAGTCAGAGGAAGACTTTGGTTCCATCTGTTGACTGAGAGTTGGCTCCCTTCTCCACTGGTCTTGGACTTGTGAGAGTGGGAGCTGGTAGCAGCCATCTTTCCACCCACTGGGCAGCATCTGATGAAGGGAGTGGAGTTAGCACAAAAGGAAGCTAAACTGAGTGCGTAGATGAGAGTGTGTAGATGAGATGGAGCCCAGCCCTGTTAGCATCATTTGAGCTCCTGGATCAAGCCACATCTGAATGTTTCTTTTTCTTTTTTTTTTAACGTTTTATTTATTTTATCTTTTGAGACAGCGTGAGCAGGAAAGGGGCAGAGAGAGAGGGAGACACAGAATCCAAAGCAGGCTTCAGGCTCTGAGCTGTCAGCACAGAGCCCGATGTGGGGCTTGAGCCCACTAATGTGAGATCATGACCTGATCTGAAGTTGGTCGCTCAACTGACTGAGCCACCCAGGCCTCTCCTGAATGTTTTTTAATTATGCGTGCACTCTTCGTTCATGTAAGCATTTAACTTTTTTGCTTAAGCCACTTGACTTGGGTTTTTGGATTCTTCAAGTAAAAGTCCCAATTGTCTATCCCCCTTCCCTCATTACATCACTCTATAACATTCTATATAGTTTACTTATCTTGTCTATTGTCCCCAACCTTCCCCCAAGTGCTGCATAAAGGTAATAATTTATATCTTTTTGGAATGGGGAAGGGGTTCTGTTTTGCTTACTGCCATAGCCCTAGAATCCAAAACAGCAGACATAGCTGATGCCCAATAAATATTTTTTTGAGGTTTTATTATTTATTTATTTATTTGTTTGTTTATTTATTTATTTATTTTGAGATTGAGAGAGAGAGAGAGAGGACGAGCAGGAGAGGCACAGAGAGAGAGAGAGAGAGAGAGTTCCAAGCAGTCTCTGCACTGTCAGTACAGAGCCCAATGTGGGGCCTGAACTCACAGACTGTGAGATCAAGACCTGAGCGAAAGTCAAGGGTCAGATGCTTAACCAACTCAGCCACCCAGGTGCCCCAATAAATATTTGCTAACTTTTTAAAAAATTTACTTATTTATTTTAAGAGAGAAAGGGAGCAGGGAAGGGGCAGAGAGAGAGGGAGGGAGAGAATCTCAAGCAGGCCCCAAGCTGTTAGCACAGAGCCTGATGTGGGGCTCAAACTCACCAACTATGAGATCATGACCTGAGCGAAACCAAGGGTTAGATGCTTAACCAACTCAGCCACCCAGGTGTCTCTAAAGAGATTTTTTTCTAATGCGTTATTTCTTTTTTGAGGGGGGAAGGGGCAGAGAGAGAGGGGGACAGAGGATCTGAATCGGACTCTACCCTGACAGGCTAACAGCAGTGAGCCCGACGTGGGGCTCAAACTTACAAACTGCAAAATCATGACCTTAGCTGAAGTCAGACACTCGACCGACTGGGCCACCCGGGTGCTCCTTAAATATTTATTTTTGAATAGAGAATGAAGAGTCCTGAATAGTCCTAAATAGGAGATATCATATATATAACCTCATTTGGACCTTGTTCCCATTTTTCAGATAAGGAAAACTGAGGCTGAGAAGTTTAATGTGTCCAGAGTGACTGGCCTAATTAATGGACAATCTTATATTTACACCAAATCTTTCTGGCTCAAAGTCCACTACTCTTACATTATTGCACTGAACTTCCTTTTATCTTTCTGAAACAACATAGTTATCATGACAGCTACCCTTTACTGAACTCTTGCTGCTTCCAGGCAAACTCTGAACCCTCTGCATGAATTGCCTTACTGAATCTAACTCTCCACTCTCCACCAAAGCATGTGCCAGTATTATCCCAGTTTACAGATAAAGAAACAGAGGTTCATAAATGAGATTAGTGCTCTACTAAGACATCCCACAGAGCTCCGTCAACCCTTATGCTATGTGAGGACACAGCAAGGAAACAGCCACCTGTGAACCAGGAAGCAGGCTCTCACCAGACACCCAACCTGCTGACACCTTGATCTTGAACTTCCTGGCCTCCAGATTGATGAGAAATATGTATTTGTTGTCTATATGTCAGTCAGTCCATGATATTTTTGTTCTAGTAGCCCAACTGGACTAAGATACTTATTTACCTATCAGAATAGTAGATCAAAAGACCGAAATTTAGGCAGAGCAAATACAGTAAAAGTATCGGGTATGTCAAAGGCCAGTGTTTTCCGAATTTCTTCACAATGTTTGCCATATCTTTATGCCCTCTGGACGATTACATATCGAGCATATTTAATCAACTTGCAAGTTTTGTACTGAAAATCTATTTTAAAGCTTTTTGTTTGTTTGCTTGTTTGTTTGAGAGAGAGAGAAAGGGGAGGGGCGCCTGGGTGGCTCAATTGGTTAAGTATCTGGCTCAGGTCATGATTTCACAGTTTGTGAAATCAAGCCCCGTGTCAGTCTCTGGGCTGACAGCTCGGAGTCTGCTTGGGATTCTCTCCCCACTCCTCTCTCTTTCTGCCCCTCCACTGTTCATGCTTCTCCTCTCTCTCTCTCTCTCTCTTTCTCTCTCTTTCTCTCTCTCTCTCAAAACAAATAAATATTTAAAAAAAGAAAGATTTCATAAATGGAAATCCAGTGTCACTCACCATAAACAGAAGATAACTGTACATATAAGTCAAAGACAAAACAATTTCCTTAAGTTCTAATAGAATATTTTCACTCATAAGGACTGGACCTGAGGTCTAATTTGTCGTTATTAAAAAGAGATTATCGGGGCACCTGGGTGGCTTAATCGGTTAAGTGTCGGACTTCAGCACAGGTCATGATCTCGAGGTCCGTGAGTTCCAGCCCCGCATTGCACTCTGTGCTGACAGCTCAGAGCCTGGAGCCTACTTCAGATTCTGTCTCCCTCTCTCGCTGCCTCTCCCCATCCTCTCTCTCTCTCTCTCTTTCAAAAATAAACATTAAAAAAAAAAAATTATCAGGGTTAGGACACTGTTAAAGACTTATAAGCACCAATGGAGACTTTCTCCTTAAGATAATTGTTTCTAATTAAAATGTGAAATTAAAACTCATTCCTCTAAACCAGGGGTTGTCAGCAAAGGCCATGGTTCTGGCACATGCTTTTGCAAATAAAGTTTTATTGGCAACACCCATTCATTTATATATTGTCTGTGACTGCTTTTGTTACCATGGCAGAGTTGCGTAGTTGTGACAGAGACTGGCCCAGAAAGTCAAAAATATGTACTATCTAGCCTTTTATAGAGAAAGTTTGCCAACCCTTACTCTAAATCAGGTCACATTCAAATTCTGTGGTGTGGAATTTTATCACCTTTTAGAAGAAGCATCTCCTTTTAACAAAAAGCCCAAAGCAATCTGAAAACATCAAATGCCAGCCGGTTTGCGTCAAATACAAAATCCCTCCCAGCTTTCTGAAGGCAACAGGCCAGAAATGTCTCCCCCATCCTGAGTGAGGAGGTAGAAAGAGTGGTCAGTGCCCCTTGTTTCCTGGGGGCTTGCTGGGTGGTAGAATTATGTGTGAGTTTATTCTTTCCACTTTTCTGTATTTTCCAAATATTTACCATGTTGTGTTCGTTTCCTCAGGCTGCCATAGCAAAGTACCAGTGACTGCGTGGCTTAAACAACAGACGTTCATTTTCTCAGTTCTGAGGCCCAGAAGATCAAGCTCAAGGTGTCTGTGGGGTTGGTTTCTTCTGAGGTCTCTCCCTTTGGCTTATAGATGGCCGTCTTCTCTCTGTGTCTTCTCCAAGTCTTCCCTCTGCACCCATCTGTGTCCAAATCTCCTCCTCCTCCTCCTCTTTTTTTTTTTTTTAATGTTTGTTTATTTTTGAGAGAGAGGGGGAAAGAGTGCAGGCGGGGGAGGGGCAGAGAGAGAGGGAGACACAGAATCTGAAGCAGGCTCCAGGCTCCCAGCTGTCAGCAAAGAGCCCGTCGCGAGGCTTGAAACCACAGACCGTGAGATCACGACCAGAGCTGAAATCAAGAGTTGGACGCTTAGCCACCTGAGCCACCCAGGTGCTCCGATTTTATTTTTGAACATCACTACTAAACAAACAAAAACCAGAGAAAGAATATGGGTGGTGGTTTTAATTTGTAATTTTGTTGCTGATATTGTAATGCTGATTTGGGGCTTTGGAAAATAAAATCAGTAAAGAGCCATTTGTCCCCTAGTCCCATTCCTACCATCAAAATAAACAAGGTTTACAAGCCCCGAATAGCCCTTCGGTGCTCTCCTTTCCTTAGCCTGTAAAGCAGTGAGGCCAGAGTACCCCAGACCCCAGGGATTGCTTTCTTATCCTGCAGTGATGGACACTTCAGGGCAAGGCAGAGGCCTGCTTCACTCCATGGGATGCACCACAGATGGCCGCTGCTCCTCACTGTCCCCACATGCTGTCCCCTAGGCCTCACCCACACCTGTGACAAGTGGTAAATAGCAACCTTCCAATGCACACCCACTCAGAGCCAAGTGCAGTGTTAAGCACTCACCTGTATCATTTCACTGATTCCTGCCCCCAACTATTATTATCCCCATTTTGCAACTATAATGTTAGTAGTTTCCATTCATTTGTGTATTCAACAGATTTTTAGTGAGCACCTGGTGTATGCCAGGTACTGGGAAATCAGCAGTGAACCAAGCAGACAAAAACCCCTGCAGACAGAAACAGCGACAAAAAATAAGCAGACAAAGACACAATACAATGACAGATGATGAAGAGTGACATGGAGAAAAATAGAGCTAGGTAAGGGGAGAAACAAGATGGAAGGGTTGGCAAAGGAGGGCAATTTGGGGCAGGGTGATTAGAAAAGGTCTCTCTGACAGGGTGACAGCTGAGCAGAGACTTGAATGGAGCGAGGGAACAATCATCTGCGGGGGGGAAAGCATTTCTGTCTAAGGAACAGCTCTAAGACGGGAACATGCTTGAGATGTCTGAGGCATCGCAAGGAGGCCAGAAGGTCTGCCGATGGCAAGGGGGAAGGTGGCGGGGACCTAGGCTGGAGATGTGACGGAGAGCACGGAGGCGAGAGATGATAGTGGCTTGGGCTTGAATCTGGGATGTGTTTGCATTTGCTGATGGATGAGGAGTGGGAAGTGTGAGCAAAAGAGAGACGTCAATAATGAGGTTTATCGTGGCTGTTGTGTTCTGGTTGTTTATTGCTGTATAACAAAACACCCTGAAACATAGTGGCTTAAAACAATCACGCGATCATTTATTCAGCTCACAAATCCTCAATATGGGCAGCGTTCCATGAGGACAGCTCCTCTCTGCTCTACTTGGCATCAACCGGGGGGAGGGGGGAGCTCAGAGGGCCACTTGGATGCTAGAATCATCTGAAAACCCTTCACCCACATGCGTGGTGGTTGGTGCTGGCCGTTCACTGGGACCTCACCTGGGGCTGTGGCCAGAACACCTACTCGGGCCCTCCGCATGTGGCCTGGCTTCCTCACAGCACAGTGGCAGTCTTCCCAAAACAGGTGTCCCAAGAGAAAGAGAGAGTCATGGGAAGCCCTACTACCTTTTTCTCCCCAGCTTGACTGAGATATTATTGAGATATAACATACAAAAGTTTAAGGTGGAGAAGTGATTAGATACGTGTATATATTGCAACATGATGACCACAATTAGGTTAGTTACCGCCTCTATCCCCTCACATAATTGTGTGTGTGTGTGTGTGTGTGTATAGTGATAATATTAAAGACCTACTCTCTTAGCAACTTTCAAGGATACAATACAGCATTGTTAACCGTACTCACCATGCTGTGCGTTCAATGCCCGGATCTGATTTATCTCAGAGCTGGGTGTTCGTGCTCTTTGACCAACATCTCCCACTTCCCCCACTCCCCCCAGCCCCAGGCAATCACCATTCTACTCTCTCTGTGTTCCACTTTTTTAGATTCAGCATGTAAATGAGAATATACAGTCTTTGTCCTTCTCTGTCTGACTTATTTCAGGCCAGGAGACAGCGAGATGGACTATCCTACCTTCTGAGACATGGCCTGGGGAGCCGCGTAGCGACTTCTGACGTGGTCATGGTCACACCCAGACTCAAGGGGCCGGAACCTGGATTCCATCTCTTGGTAGGGGAGTGGTAAGGTTCTAGAAAAGCAAGTGGGACTGGAAATATTGTCATGGCCAATTTTGGAAAATACAGCCCATCATGTTGTGTTTCAGGTGCCATGAGATGCAGCCCACATACATAATTTCATCCAATCTGGCACTATTCTCACTTCACAGATGACACAACTGAGGCTCAGAGATGTCACTTGCCCGAGGTCACCCAGCTACTAAGGGGACAGACTGGGGTTTGACTCTAGGTAACAGGCAAGCACCAGCCAAGCCGACTTTGGGGTGGCAGGGAAGAGCCTTTGGAGGGGAACTCAGGGACAGTGTGGCCAACGTTGGGGAACTGGCTGTGTTGCACCTCCTTACAGCCCCTCTGGCCTCCCCAAGGTTGGCCTTTGTTTCCCAAATGACTCTGAGGCCACAGTGTTCCTCTAATTACAGGGCTGTGGTGTGGGAGGAGATAAGCTTGGAACACACAAAGGCAGAAAAGACAATTTGCTCTGGGGCAGGTCCTGGGAGCCTGCTCTGGCTTGGCTCTGGAGGGCCCCAAAATCTGGACAGAGCTTCCTGGCCAGGCTGGGTGGAGGCCAACGTGTGGGCAGATGGAAAGGCTAGCGGAAAGCACTTATTCCAGAAACGATCAATGTGTGGCTCAGCTTCTCATCAAGGGAGCTAGAGGGCCAGGCATACCAGGCCACACAAATTCGAGATCCACAGAAGGCTCTCTAAGCTAAGCCAGCAGCCCCTTAACTGCAGTCGATATTTTTTTGGAGAAGAAGCCAGGTTGGTGCTGAAACCAACACGGTCTCTCGGGAGCACTGGTTTCTTTGCCCAGGGCCCCATCTTCAACTCCCACAATGGGCTGCGTCCAGTGGTTTTCCAGCATGCTGGCAGGGAAGCATTGGCTTGCTGCTGGACCTGGGGTTGGACACCAGAAAAATTGCCAGAATAATATGAGGGGGAGGGGATGTCACAGAGTTTATTACGATTTTTTGTTCTTTGCATTTCCTTTTTCCTTAAAAAAAAATTTTTTTTTAGTGTTTATTTTCTAGACAGAGACAGACAGAACATGAGTGAGGGAGGGGCAGAGAGAGAGGGAGACACAGACTCCGAAGCAGGCTCCGGGCTCCGAGCCGTCAGCACAGAGCCTGATGTGGGGCTCGAGTCCATGAACTGCAAGATTATGACCCGAGCTGAAGTCGGACGCATCTGAGCCACCCAGATGCCCCTCTTTTTCTTTCTTAAAAGCTTTCTCAGGAGCCGAAGTCAGACACCCAACCGACTGAGCCACCCAGGCAGGCAACCCTGTTTGTTTTTGTTTGTTTGTTTGTTTGTTTGTTTTAAAAAAGATTTAGTGGGGCACCTGGGTGGTGCAGTCGGTTGAGCACCCGACTTCAGCCAGGTCACGATCTCGCAGTCCGTGAGTTCGAGCCCCGTGTTGGGCTCTGGGCTGACGGCTCGGAGCCTGGAGCCTGTTTCCGATTCTGTGTCTCCCTCTCTCTCTGCCCCTCCCCCGTTCATGCTCTGTCTCTCTCTGTCCCAAAAATAAATAAACGTTGAAAAAAATAAATAAAAATTAAAAAAAATAAAAAAGATTTAGTGATCAGGGAATTATGAAGTAACTGCAGTTCAGTCGGTTGGGTGTCTGACTTCGGCTCAGGTCATGATCTCACGGTTTGTGGGTTCAAGGCCCGCGACAGGCTCTGTGCTGAGAGCTGGAGCCTGGAGCCTGCTTCATATTCTGTGTCTCCCTCCCTCTCTGCCCCTCCCCCACTTGTGCTCTATCTCTCTCTGTCTCTCAAAAATAAGTAAATGTTACAAAAAAAATTTTTTTTAAACTATCTAAAATTGTATATTTATTTTTGGGGTGCCTGAGTGGGTTAGTTGGTAAGGCGTCCGACTCTTGATCTCAGCTCGGGTCTTAATCTCAGGGTCGTGAATCCAAGTCTAATGGGGGGCTCCGTGCTGGGCATGAAGCCTACTTATAAATAAATAAATAAATAAATAAATAAATAAATAAATAAATAAATAAATTTTTTAATGAACCATCTCAGGCATTTAAAAAATGATATTAAGTCCCCAGACTGGAAACAACCCAGGTGCCTCCCAACAAGTGAATGGATAAACATATTCTTATCTATTCATACTAGGGATACCACTCAGAACTAAAAAGAAATGGACTATTGACACACACAACAAGTATGAATCTTAAAACCATTATGCCGAGTGAAAGAAACCAGCCACAGAAAGAGCTCACTCTGTGTGATCCCATTCAGCTGAAATGCTAGAAAAGATAAATCTAATCTATATGGTAGAAAGCAAATCAGTCCTTGCCAGGAACCGGAGTTCAGGGGTGGAGGCAGATTGACTACAAAAGGACATGGAGAAAATTTCAGGGGCAATGGAAATATTTTGTATCTTACTGGGTGGTGGTTACATGGGTGTATTCACCGGTCAAAATTCATGGAACTATACACTTAAAAATGGGTGCATTTTACTGCACATAAGTTGTCCCTAAGTGAAGTTGATTGTAAACAGTAATATATAAAAAAATAAAATAAACACAGTAATATAACAAACCCCCATGTACCATCTTCCCATTTAGGAAAGAAAACATTAGAGAGAAAATTGCACCCAATGTGGGCCCATCCCCAATTCCTTCCTTTCTCCTTTCCTCCTAAATATGATGCGTTTCATGAATGGGTCTTTATGGTTTTACTACATGGTAACACTTTCCTGAATATATGTATCTTTCTCATGTATCTTTACCACATCGTGTTGTAAATTCCTAAACCACTGTTTTCAAACTGCAGGTTGAAACCCTTTAGTAGATTGTAAAATCAATTCAGCATTTTAAAAATTAGGATAGGCTAGGATAAGACAGGATTAAAAATAATAAGAGTGTATCATATGTACTAAGGCGAGTATTATTGTCTTGTGAAACTTTTCTTCCAGTTTTACATCTGTGTGTATGTGTACTGGATTGGGTCATAAAATTCCTTTCTTATAGCACAATGTGGCCCCCCCCAAAAGTTTGAAAAACACTGTCCTAAGTGTACAATATCGTTTTGTCATTTTATTTTTTTTTAATGTTTATTTTTGAGCAGAGAAGGGGGTGGGGGTGGGGGAGAGACAGAGAGACAGAGTGCAAGCTGGGGAGGGGCAGAGAGAAGGGGAGACACAGAATCAGAAGCAGACTCCAGGCTGTGAGCTGTCAGCACAGAGCCTGACGCGGGGCTTGAACTCACGAACCGTCTGATCATGACCTGAGCTGAAGTAGGACGCTCAACCGACTGAGCCACCCAGGCGCCCCAGTTTTGTCATTTTAAACTTTTGCATAAATAGTAGCCTAATCCTACCCCAACTGGCTTTTGCTATCTTGACATTACTTTCCAAATAGATCCATGTTGATCCATTAGCTTGCTTTCATTCATTTCCACCACAGCATAAACATGCCCAAGTTATTTCTCCCCCCTCCCAGTATTGGATTTTCTTTCTTTTGCCAAATGGGACATTTAAAAAATAGCTATCTGTCACCGTCACCATTTCATACTGGGAAGGACATTTCATACTGGGAAGGACATTTCATACTGGAAGGACATTCTAATATAAATAAAGTTGGAAAGCCCTATACTCCGAATCAAAGGCAATCTTTTAAATGGAATAAATCTGGCTTTATGAAAATACATTCCATTTGCCCTGGAGTCAAGATTATTGTTTTTCTTCCTTGTTGACTGTTAGTTTGCACATTGTAAACTGGTAAAAACATAGTCACCTACATACACAACCATCTTGGGCTAGCTACTTCTCGGGAGAGGAAGAAGGATTGAGAAGAATGGAGAAGGGGTTCCAAAGGAGTCTCAACTGTAATGTTTCGTTTCTTTTGTTACCTAAAAACAAGTCCAAATCAAAAATGGCCAAATGTTAACATTCATAAACTACAGAGTGTGAACAGAGTCACCCAACCTTTGCTCTAGGCTTTAAATAGTTCACTAAAACAAAAACAAAAAGAAAACAAAAACAAAAAACCCACCAAAAAAAAACAAAACAAAAAAAAGTTTATCACCAAATTGTACTTTCTCTAAGCTTTAAATAGTTCTTTAAAAATATTTCATCATCAACCAGAGTTAGAAAATGTACAATACAGGTAAAACAGGTAAAAGACAGTTTGGTCTCCATGGTTTAAAATCCAGACCTGTCAGGGGCACCTGGGTGGCTCAGTCGGTTAGGTCATGTTCTCGTGGTTCGTGAGTTCGAACCCTGCATCTGGCTCTGTGCTGACAGCTCAGAGCCTGGAGCCTGCTTCAGATTCTGTGTCTCCATCTCTCACTGCCCCTCCCCTTCTCGTGCTCTCTTTCTCTCTCTCTCTCTCTCTCTCTCTCTCTCTCTTTCTCAGAAATAAACATTAAAAACTTTAAAAATATAAAATAAAATGCAGACCTGCCAGCTTCTCTGTTTACTCTGTGATCTTGGTGAAGTCATTTAACTTTCCTGGGCCTCATGTCCCTCAGCTGAAAAAAGAGGGCTGTGACAACCCAAAAGTCTGTCAATGGAGGAGTGGATAAACAAAAGTTGGCATATCCGTACAAGGGAACCTTATTCAGTACTGACATCTGCTACAATGTCAGTGAGCCTCAACAACACGATGCTCAGTGAAAGAAGCCAGACACAAAAGGTTACACAGCACTGGATTCCACTTAGATGCATTGTCCACGACGGGCAAAAACAGAGAGACAGGAAGCAGACTCATGGTGGCCAGGAGTTGGGAGGAAGGAGAAATGGGGAATGACTGCTAACAGGTACGGGCTTTCTCTTTGGGGTGATGGAAACGTTTTGGAACCAGATAGAGGTGATGTGATGTTTGTACAACACAATGAATGTACAAAAGGCCACTGAATTGTACACTTTAAGATGGTTCATTTTATGTGAACTTCATCTCAATTTAAAAAGGAGGGAGGGCTGTGGCTCCCAGCATTATCGAGGCTGGAAGTAAATATGAACTTGTATGCAAGGGCCCGGCACTGCCTGGTCCTCAAAGGGCCATCTCGCCACGTGGGGGAAGGTGGGACTGGGCTGACAGAGCATGTCTCACCAAGGAAGTCAAGCTAGTGACTTGCCCAAAGCCGCACACATGTGCACTTTGCCCTAGAACTTGGCTTTTCCAATCCCTGAGTCCAACAAGTTCTCTCCATTCTGCTTCTCCGACTTGATACTAGCATGACATTTTATTGTTTAAAAAATATTTTTCTCCACGTGATTTTCGAACACCCTGTCTTTCAGAGGCCCAGCGTGACAGAGTGGTTAGAGATTGTGGCCCTTCAAGTTAGACAAGTCTGGGTTCAAATCCAGGCTCTGTCATTTCTTAGCTGCGTATCTTTGGGTGAGCCATCTAACCTCTCTGATCCTTGATTTCTCCATGTATCAAATGGAAATAATGACTTATTCTATGGATTAAGTGGGAATGAAACCAGAAGATATGTATAACACAAAAGTTAGGTCAATGCCTAATACGTAGTAAATTCTGAATAGCTGATGGCCGTTAGTAGTCAAAGAAGCTCGTCTGGCAAGGCACGTGACACATAGGGTTAAAAGTTACAGAATAACAAAACAATTTCAAAGCCACTTTGTCACAGGCCTCGAAATGCTTGAAAGCAGTGGTCCCCTATGAGGGGGATGGGAGAGGGAGTGATTTTGACTTTGCAGGGGAGACATAGTGGTACCTGGAGACATTCTCGAATGTCACTATTGGGGAGGGGGGCATGTTTCTGGCATCTAATAGGTAGAGGTCAGGGATGCTGCACAGGGCAGCCCCCGAAGCAGAGAATGATCTGGCCCAAAATGTCTATAGTGCCCAGGTTGCAAGACCCTACTCTCGAGTGAGCCTTCTTTTGCCAGACTTAGTTCCAGATGACGGTGCAGTCCACTCTCCAGATACTGGAATAGCTTGCTATTTTGTGAAGCTAAGGAATGTTTAACCAGGTGATGATCATCCTAATTTCCCTGTGGAGTAAGTCCAGATGGAAGTACATCACCCAACGTCCGCATAAACTCCATGAGGGCCAAGGATGGTTCGAGAGATTTTGAAAGACCCCTGTAAATCCCCCTCACCCAAGGCTTGTGGGAATATCCCAAAGAATCTGCTCTCCCTAATCATGCGTGAAAGGCCCCGAGCACAGGGACTAGCACAAAGTACTCAAAAAATATGCTATTATTATCAGCATCTTCATTGCCATCTTGTAACTATTGTCTCCCCAAGTACATTTGAAGGTACATTCTCACAACAACCTTCTGAGATGTGTCATATTGTCCCCATCTTGAAGATGAGGAAAAGGAGGCTCAGAGCAGTGATTCCATATTTTTCATCAGCCCCCTCCCTGATTTGCAGCGCCCACTCTTACCCCACTAGTCCATTATCCTCACAGACACCAAAGGGGTCTTTTTCAAACGAAGTCAGATCATATTTAGGAGAAAATGCTCTCTGGGTAATAACGTATGCAATATTTTTTTTTACGGATTTTATTTTTAAGTAATCTCTACATCCCAACGTGGGGCTTGAACTCACAACCCCAAGATCAAGAGTCACATGCTCTACCAACTGAGCCAGCCAGGTACCCCTGTTATGTATTTTCTGATCCAACATTTCTTTATGATATAGGTGTCTTAAAAAATTAAGAGCAATGCCATGGTTGGGTTAGATGCTAACATTAAGGGGAAACTGAGTGAAAGGTATACACGAACTCTGTATCATCTTTGCAACTCTCAGTAAATTCCAAATTATTTCAAAATAAAAAGCTTATTTTTAAAAATGAATTAGATCATGTTACTGCTCTCATTAAAACTCTACAGTGATTTCTCACTAGGCTTAGTATAAAATCTGAGTTTCTTTCCATGGCTTACTAAGCCCTGAGTGGTCTGGCCTTTGCCCATTTCTTCAACCTCCCTCCCAACATTCGCCCCTCACACTATCCTCCAGACCCTTTGACCATCTTTCAATCTTCCAAAGCTGGAAGATTGTTCCTGCCTCAGGACCTTTGTACTTGCTGTTCCCTCTGTTGAGAAAGCTCTCTTTCCCTGTGTAGTTCTTACCATGACTCTCTCCCTTATCCTTCAGATCTTGATTCAAATGTCAAATCGTAAGAATCCCTCTCTTATGTAGTCACATGACTTCTTCTAATTATCTCACAAAATTCACCACCCTCTGAAATTACCTTCTTTGATTGGTTTCTCTGTTCCCGTCTATCTTCTCCATTAGACTGAGAATTCCATGAGGGCAGAGACTATGTTGGATTGCTTACTGCTGTGTCCCCCTGCTTCTCACATGGTACCTGACACAGAGTAAGGCCCCAGTGAACATTTGCCAAAAAGAATACCAGTGTCTATTGGTAATACCACAGGATATTGAAACAAAACTGTGACCTTTGTCAAAGGTTTTCACCCATATTTTTTCCTATGGTTCTTGACTTTGCACAAAACCTCCAGAATATCCAGGCGGGGGGTCCAGATGTACTGGCAAACCTCATCAACACTATTTCTTTGTATCTTTAACAAGAATCCTAATGCTCATTAAATTGGGATAAGGGAGGGAAAAGAGTTCACCCCCTACATCCTAGAACAGAGTTCCAAATTATTGGCCAAGGGCCAAATGTAGTCCAGATAGGTTTTGTCAGTCTCATATAGTGTTTTAGGATTTGAGTTTATGACCAACCAATTTAAAAATTGGAACATTTCACATAAAAACCCATATGCCTAAATTCTCCTGAAAACTCAGAGGATCTGGCCACACTGGGCATGCTTCCCACATGGCCTCAACAGACTGAAAGTGAAAGTGGCCGCTCCTTAGGTGGATGGGGTATGGGCTCTCCAGTTCACCATGGTCCCCATCCACTTGGCTTAATTATTTCATGGTGCCTGAATTCTCCTTAAAGCTAAAGTATCCCTAGAAATACCATGGAGTTTTCAGACATTTTGGCCACAGCCCCTCTTACATGGAAACTCAATGTATAAAAGATAATAGTAGTGATACTTAACATTGATCGTTTAGCGTGTAGTGTGGTTCTGCTTTGGCTGATGCAAAGGATGAGGGACCAGAACCCCATCAGTTCCCCATCATTTCCAGCAGCTCCATAAAAAAAGCTCTGTGGACCCAAGGAAGAACACACAAAAAGCACATTTTAATCCACTATCTTCATTTTCTAGATAGGCAAAATGAGGCATAGAGAGGAGACTCCACCTATTAGACAGTAGCCTTTCAGGCAAATACTTGTCTGCTAGTCCTCTGGGAGACCATTAGTATCCATAATGGCAGAAAAAGGCCAATCAGCTCTTTCCTCCAAGAGCTGGTTTCTGGGAGTCATTCAGACCTATTTTGTGAGCTGATGCCACTCTTGGGCTCTAAGCCAGCTAATTTGCATAGACACATGCCAGCAAAACTGGACTCCAGGGGGGTTGCCCAGTGAAGAATGGCACGTGGATAGAGGCCCTCCCTATGTCCCAGTCCAGTCCGAAGTCCTCCTCCTGCAGCCCTGATGATGTCAACAGATATTAACATACCTGCCATTTTGTGAGTGGAAAATCATGGCACTGTTGTTGTGGTAGAGACATGTTTAGATCATTTCACTGGGTTCCCCATTTACGTGTCAGGATTGTGCTTGGTGTGGTGCATTCACAATGGTGATTTGTTCCATATGAACAAGGGCTTTGGTTTTTAGCTGTCCTGAGTCCCAGCCCTGGCTCTGTAACTTACTAGCTGTGTGACCTTCAGAAGACAACCTAGCCTCTCTGTGTCTCACTTTCTTCACCTGTAAAATGGGGATGATTGTCCTGGGGATTTGATGAGATCATTTTTGGCACATACTAAGAAAATGAGTGCAGTGTTTGGTTTTTTTTTTTCTTTACTGCACTTATCAGAAGCTGACATTTTTATTTGCATCTTTGTTTATTGTCTGTCTGGCTTACTAGATGACTCTCCATGAGAAGGGCCTTGTCTATCTTACTCACCCCTGCTTCCCAGCCTAGAACAATGCCTAGCACAGAGTAGGTGCTCCATAAATATTTGTCTGCTGAATGAATCGCTGTCTTTCATATTCTTGTGATAATTGCCATTGCCATGATGCACCCTGCCCCGGAGGAGCCCAAAGTCTCCTAGAATCCAGCAAGAGCCACCCTGACCTCAACAGCCAGCTGTTCACAACAGTGCTGGGCATCGACTCTGAATGTCACCAACTGGGCCCTGTGCCCTAGGCTGAAAAATGACACTTGTGTATCTTCTGGTGGACAGAGCTACAGCACGAGGGAATGAGCTTAAGACTGGGGAAAGTGGAGTTGGTAGTTGAGTCAAGCAGGGGGAACCCTGAACTTCAACACTCCACCCCCACACCCCCACCCCACCAGCAGCAATGGGACCACAAGTCCACGTGCAAGAAGCCAGCCCAGGGAGGACACCCATACCCGCAAGGATTGATGCCCAGGTGGTGCAATAACCTCAGTGGCATTTGAGGATGGGATGTGCATCCCGAATGCCTTGGGAAACAAAATTAATTTCTCAGGGATTGGGAAAGAGCTTTGCAAACTGTAAAATGCTGCGGGAGGAAACAGGCAAATGTAAAGGTCAGGAAAGAGCGTATGTTTTTGCTAAGTGTGGACTGCACTTCCAAAGCTAGCTAAAGGCGACACGGAGCCCTCGGAGGAGGCATATTTTGGGGGCTTCCTGGAGAGGGGTGCACTTGGAAAGACTGGGAAGCCGAGGGGAACGGGCCAAAGTTTCCTAGGATATCGGCAGAGGACAGGACTGACTGCACTGCCGGCCTCTGCAAACTCGCTCCTCTCTTCCGGCCTCGAGCTCCGACGCGGGAATTCTGCAACTTCTCCCTTTATCTGCTTGCACACGCTTGGTCACCTTCATTCTGGTTTACATCAGGGTAACCGTTCCGGTGATTATATAAGTTCCCGAGTTCAAGAAAGATAATCCAAAGACAGGAAAGATGAAAAATTTTTGAGTGGATTAAAAACATTTTCTCCCAAACGTAAAAGTTACAGAGCGCACACATACACAAAAATATACAAATACCCATAATCCCACCGCTCAGAATGAAAAACTGTTAACCTCTTGATTTATCTGGGAGACGACTTTTTAAATTAGTGGCCAAATGAATCTGTCATTGCCCCCAAATCCCATCAAATTTGAATCCAAAATAAATCAACCTACTTCTCTTTAATGCGGTCTTCACCTCCACCCCAGATTTATCTTAGGAGGTGAATCCCAGGACCCCCGATTTCTCCCGGTGGGCTTCCACATGGCCAAGTCTGCAAACATCTAGCTTAATGAACAGTATCTGGCGGAGACTGCAAACCTAGGAGCGCACACCTGCGTCTACCGCCTCATCTCCAACTCCCGCGTGCAACTTTGCAGCTCCCGCTCCCGCCAGGGGGCCTATTTGCTCGGCCCGTTTGGCGGAGGGATCCCGCGCGGGAGCGCGGTTACGCTCAACCGTCCTCTCCGATTCCCGCGTTCTGGCCCCGCCCCCTTCCCGTACTCTGGTCCCGCCCCCTCCCGCGCGCCCTATGGCCCATAAAGAAGTCCCGGCCGGGCCGCTGCACTCCGCCGCGCGCATCCGTGCGCCGACAGAGACTGGCTAAGGAGTCGGCGGCCATCTTGTTCTTCTCGTGGTTCCAGTGGGGAGAGAAGGAGGAAGCAGGGAGCGGGGCGGTTGGGGGGGGGGACCCGCCGCGGCTGCTGCCACCGCCGCCACCGCCGCCTCTGTGCTCGTGGCGTGGGAAAGGAGGTGTGAGTCCCGGGCGCGAGCCGGCGGCGGCGCCGCTGCGGGAGGGTCGGCGGTGGGAAGGCGATGGCGGATATAGATAAACTCAACATCGACAGCATCATCCAACGGCTGCTGGAAGGTGAAGGGGTCGGCAGACGGGCTGAGGGGAGGCGGGCGCCCCGGGGGCTCGCGGGGGAGGGGGAGTTGGGAGGCCGGTTGGGCTTGCAGCGCCGAGGGGAGTGAGCCCCGCGAGTTGGCTCGTGGCGCCAAGGGTTTGCAGCCCGAGGGAGGCCGGCCGGGGTCCGGCACTCGGCCCACCCCGCAGACCCTCCCGGCCCCGTTCATTCATTGCTCAGAGGTGCAGCCTTCTTCCCAGAGATTTGAAAACTCCGCTCCCCACCCCCACGTTTCCGGTCCGTACCCCCTTGCGCCCCGCAAACGGGACCAGTCTTTGGAGGCGAGAGGGCTGGGGGACCCGGTCCGACCTGCAGGACGGCGTGTTCCTTACTTTCTGGTACTCGTCCTCTCGGAAGGGAATTTGATGGGGCTGTGGGTTCCACCGGCTCTGGGGGCTTCTTTCCTGTCTTGCTTATTTTTGTGTGGGGCTGGTGTCGGGCGGCCCTTTCTTATTACTTGGTGACGAATGTTCATATCTCCGGAGGATCTTGGAACTCATCCCCTCCTGCCCTCCCAAATACTCTTCTTAAGTTATCCTTATCTTGAAGAGGTCTCCGCGCTCTTTTCTGAACGTGCCACTGAACCTGAAACCAGCGATGGTGACAGTTTCGTTATCTTTCCGGTTGTGCCAGGCTGTGTATTAATGAGGCTTTGCATTCATCTCATAATTAGGTTCATAGCAGTAGTCAGCGTTTCTAAAGCGCTTACTATGTGTCAGACATAGAGCAGTTTCATTCTCCCAACAACCTTGAGAGGTGGGTGCTGGTCTTTTTTCCTGTTTTTCAGAAGAAACTAAAACACAAGAGACATTAAGTCACTTGACCAAGGTCACACATTAGTGACAGTCGGGTTTCAAACCCAGGCAGCCAGGAGTTAGAACTTGCTACATTCAACCCACCTTGTGTCTGAAGGAAGGAGCTGCTCAGCGGTTAGGCAGAGGTTAAAAGAAAGCTTGGATTTTGGTTGACCTGAGACTCCTGAGGTGCCTGACAGTCGATTGATACTGACCTGGGAGACCGATGAAGTTTGGATTTCAAAGAGGGTCGCGGAAGTGAATCCCCCCACCCCACCCCCTCCAGGTCTAATGCTAATGTCTTTTTCTGAGGCTTTGGGAGAATTCAAATCTCTTTCTTGATTTGGGCGCTGGATAATGTAGGTTTGGCTGAGTTTTCACTGCTTTTTTGCCTTTATACTGTCCTCTTAAAATAGTGCACTGTAAATGCTTGAGGGATGGAGTCCAGACTAAGAACAATTGGGGTAACTCTGGTTCTAGAATTTGCAGGTCTTTTAAATAAGTCATTTAAAATGAAACCCCTGGGAATATCTTAATCCGTGCTGGGGTTTTTTGGGGGTTTTGTTTTGTTTTGTTTTGTTTTTTTACTTTTATACCTTCTTAAAGGAAAACCTCACTGAATGTGTATAAGGATCCCTGAAATGTCAGTGCATTGTGTGAAAAACTTGTCACTCGTTAAGTACTTGACATTTATTATAAGAACTGTATTTTCATGCTAGTTAATATAGTCCTTTGATTTATATAAGGCCACAGAAACCAATTAAAACTGTTTGCAGTAAGAAAGGAACTTTTTATTAAATATTTTCATTTTAAATCTAACTTCTGTCTGTGCAGGGTTATGTGTCTCTAGATTAGATGGGCTTTATTTCACTGAGGAAACAAAAATTGGAATCTGTGTTGATTAGAATCATCAGAACTTTAAAACCATTTAAGTCTTGTTAACTTAAGATCTATGTTGCCTGTAATTCTATTCACATAAGAGATTTGTTCATTTCAATCTTATTTTTAAAATCATGCTAAGAAATTTACCTTAATGAACTTAGATCATCTAAAATGAGATCAATCATTTCTTAATAGTTCCTCTTTACATGTTATGTTGCACTTGAAAACTGGATTTTTTTACTATTTCATTTTTCATTGAAATTAATATAAGAAAGCATTGTATCTTAATGCCTTCGGAATGGGCTACCTGCACAGTACTATATGCTTAAATTCCCTTTTTTCTCATCAGTGTTAATTTGGCAGAGAAATGGTTGAAGATGATCCATTGAGGGAGGAGATTATATGTGTGTGAATATATATATATGTATGTATGTTAGAAGTTGATAATAAATTTTGTGATTTTGGGGGGTAATGCCCCCAAAACATTTTCCCCTAAGAATTTTAATTAAGGTGTAAGTATATCTGACAATGGAATAGGAGTTTTGTGATCTCTTTTTGTATGTTCATATAAGGTGGAAGATTGGGGGCGCTTGGGTGGCTCAGTTAAGCCTCCGACTCTAGACTCTAGCATTCATGTCACTGTTCCTGAGATGGAGCCACATGTCGGGCTCTGCACCGGCAGTGTGGAGTCTGTGTGGGATTCTCTCTTTCTCTCTCTCTGCCCCTCCCCTGCGTGTTCTCTCTCTCTTTGTCAAAATAAATAAACTTAAAAAATAAAAAGGTCAAAGACTGTGCAAGCTTAGTTGAGAAGTGGCTCAGTAATAGTACTGACAAGGCAACTCAAAGCGAGGTCTTATTTAAGAAAAACAGCGTGTTGATTTAGAGTACAGCTTGGCAGTTGTTTTCTACTCTAAACCCTTAAGTTGTTTTTACTTAGCTGAGGCATCATTTATGTGATCCATCTCGGAAGCTTTATCCAGGCTGTTTGCCTTGCTGGTGATAAAACTTGAAACTCGTAGTTTAACTAATATTCAATTATTTAATTGCCTGTACCTTAAAACTTGGGAGATTTAGAGAGAAAATAAGCCAGGTGTTGGTTTGGTCTGATATTCCTACCATGTTAGAGAAAAGCGAGAGGGCAGAGTTTTAACTTTGTAAGTGAGCTGGTTCAGGGAGCAGTGATGGCTGGTACTTTTCTTACATAGCAGGCAGTGTAACATTTCACATCTTGATTTGCAAAAAGCATCTTGGCTCTGAAGATGGCCATTGTCAGACTGCAAGACTTTGTCAGGCTTTGCATAATTGTCCTACTTACTTTAGTGTTTAAATAATGACTTCTGCCCCAGCCCTCAGAAAGCGCCTACTACTTTAATCCTCGGATGTGTAAGAGTTCATCTGAAAATAGTGTTCACATACTCTCTAAAATTCAGTGACCCGTGTGTTTAGCTCTTTGGTGTAATATGAAACATGTTTATACAGCTAGTAAAATTCTGATCAAAGAAAACAAAAGTAATCTTTTCTAATGAGACCTCTGCATTTATTATTTTTTAATAGGTCATGCTTTTAACGATACAGGTTTTTCTTGGAAGCAGTTACCATAGGGCGTTTTGTTGATAAAGACAGTGATACCCAAGTTTGTGTCACTAACTCCCTAATTTACAAGAAGTCTGTTGTGAGACCTCTGCTCTTCCCTGCTGTCCCCGCTACTGCGTGTCTGCAGTAAGCCTCACCCTCTCCTGTGAGGCAGGAGAAAAAGATCTCTTGGAGACACGAACTGAAGCTTGCACCAGTCCTAACCCACAGCATGGAAAGGATTGCTCTCCTTATGCCTGAAGTGTCCCCTTGTTTGTCAGTAGCAGGAGGCATCAGTGAAATGTTAACAGGATGGTGTGCGTCATGATGTTGTGTTTGAGGGAATGTTAGCCACGGGAGCAAAGGCCAGGCTTTCCTTCTCCCAAGCTGGTGAGGTGGAAACAGTGCTGGGCCACGCGTTAGTAATCTGTTGCCGAAGTGGAGTTTAGTTGGTGAGATTGTTTTATGTCTTTGACGCTGCAGTCCTATAATAATCTTTGACCTGTTCTGCAAAAATGTGTGCCAATGCCAGTTTACTTGAGGTAGGTGAGGATTACTGATCCTGAAGCAAGGCAGTGGTTGGTACTGATTTTATACCAACTTGACTATTTCATTCACTTCATTTACAAATCAGGGCTATTAGGAGACCTTAAAGATTGATATGTGAAGGAGACCATATTCTGATGTGAATTGCTTCAAAACTGTGGAAAAATCTTATTCATGATGAATAAGGAAAGATTTCATAATTTTGGACTTTGTGGAACTCTGGGATGAATTATTAAGTTTTAAGATCAGACCCCTGTATCCAAAGCATGTAGGAACAGATGATTTACTTAGTGGTCTTGATTTACCTGATATCTCCCAAATTCTCCACTGCTCTAAAATTTGCAGGCATCCCTTGTGTAGAGTGGAATGGGTGTCACTGATATTAAGGCTTATGAAAATGAAAACCACTCATAAAATGTAGGGTCAGACCTCGAGTCCAGTTAGTAGTGTTTTATCAAGATGGGTTGTTAGACTGAAAAGATAAATGCTTTTCAATAAACTGGGTTCACTCTAGGTGTAGAAAACTCAAAATATTTTGAGAGCAAGTAGATAAGTGTTTTGCAACTATATCCTGATTATTTTGAGAAAATTGGTATCACCACTAAATGCCCAAAGTATATACTAGTGTAACATTGTGTGTCACCTATACTTCAATAAAATAATTTTTTTTAAAAATGGCCAAAGTATAAGGGCAGCAGTTAGGAAAGTCAATGAGGGGAGGGTATAGTGAGGAAACAGTTTTAAGATGGCCCGAAAGTGGGAAGTCTTCCTCCTGGTGACTTTGCAATAAAACCAAAGGATTCTTGATAACATTTTTGTCTTTTCTATTTTTTGCAGAAAAGAATTCAGTTGTTTGTGGGAAAGTTTTAATGTTGCAAATATTCCCTGTTTGTCTTGGTTTGAAGTCTTCCTTTCCTAAATCTGTCTTCTATTTAGTGAAGTTATTGATTCTGTCACTGCAGTGAATATGATTACCACCTGCTTTAATAAGATTATCTTAAAACAGCAAAATCTGTGTTGGCTTATTTTTCTGCTGGTTGTGTCATTCATAGATTCTAAAACTTCATTGTAATTCATCTGGGGCTTTTTTGTGTATGCCGTTCCTTCAGTAAGACTTTGAATTAAGGGACTTCTTTTTTTTTTTAATGTTTTTATTTATTTTTGAGGCAGAGAGAGACAGAGCATGAGCAGGGGAGGGGCAGAGAGAGAGAGAGCGAGACACAGAATCTGAAGCAGGCTCCAGGCTCTGAGCTGTCAGCACAGAGCCCGACGCAGGGTTCTAACTCACGGACTGTGAGATCATGACCTGAGCTAAGTCGGGTGCTTAACTGACTGAGCCACCCAGGCGCCCCTCAACAATTAAGGGACTTCTATTAAAGAGCAAGAAGAATACTTTTTATTATTCATAAATAATCCCAAAGTAGTCTTAAATTTCCTTGCATAGTTTTCATCTCTACTTTGCTTGTTGGCAAGCTGTGAGAAAAGTTAGTGTTACTTGTAAGAAAAAGCTGGTGTTGCAAATAATCACCGAAAACATTCTTTTTATTATTTCAAGTTTTTGTCAGTTTGATAAAATTGCATGGAAGTTTTTATCATATGCTCATGTTAGTGATTTGCCAGATAAATAGATAAGTTTTTACAGAACAGCCTTTGCTGTTAACAGCCATGATGCATTTTTCAGAATTCTTTTTTTCTAGCCAGGTAAAGGGAAAAGTGTTTACAAAGTTGTATGTTTAAGGTCTAAATTAATGTATTTGGTCACTAACCTATACATGTTCACAATACCTACTGATTTCCATGCACCTAGCATCTGTCTTTATGAGAAACACTCCATCTGGAAAGTGGAATTCTTATTTGTTGGAATATTTTGGATTCCTTTGGCAGTTGTTGAAATAATTTGATATTTACTACTTGAGCTTACCTTGGCTACTACTTAAGAAGGTGACATGGGGTGACAAGTCTTGAATTTTCCACCTAGGGTCTCTTTTTTTATGAACCTTTCTCCCACTATGCACAGAGTACAGTGAGGGCTTTAAACCTCAAGGTAAGTATCGACTGATGTTTATTGAGTAGAGCTGCATTGTAATTCTCTTTGTAGCTACTAGTGATAAAATAGAGATATTTTTATTTAAAAAGCCTTTGTGTTTTTAATGATATTGAAGATACCCTTAAGGTAAACCTTTTAGTTTTATAATCTTTATGGGGGGGGGGGGGAGGGAGTTCTCATTGTAGCATTTATAACAAGATGCAGTTACCTAGTTGGTCTTACTTTTCATGTCCTCCACAAGAGAAAGGCTAAGGTTCCTGTCCATCCTGTTGCCAGGGTATCCCCAGCATCCGCCAGAGGGTCTGGCACATAGTAGATACTCTACACCTATTCTCTTGAATGTTTGAAGCATAGTTAATAAGTATTGACAGTTTTAACAGATTGCCTAATTTAGTTCTGATTTAATGCTTCTCATTTGTAAGGATGCCTTATGATTTTATATCCCATCTTGGAACTTTCTTAGGGAGCAGTGACCATATATTAGGGTTTTGATAGTTGGTCCTATAAAAGCTCCTTTGGTTTGGAAGTTAAAGAAGAACAAATCCTCAGTTGGGAGGAAAGTAGTATGGTAGAAGCACCACTAGACCTAGAGTTCTTTGGGGCCCGGTGTGCTTAAAAGCTCTTGTGACCTTGGACCAAGTCACTAAACCTCTCCCAGGCTATAACAGAAGTGAGAGCCTAACTTCATAGGATTGCTGTGAGGATTCAATGGCAGCGTAAAGCCCTTTAGTGCAGTGCCCAGCACATGGTGAGTGCTTAGTAAATGTTATCTACAACTAGTAAGTAATTCTATTTGATGGACGTCGAAAATAATGAAGTAGATTTATGTGGTATTGGTCGATATGGCCATCTTTTTTTTTTTATTTTTTAAAAAAATCTTTCATTTTTGAGAGAGCGAGAGAGAGCAGGGGACAGAGTGAGAGGGAAACTCCAAAGTGGGCTCTGCGCTTACAGCAGCAAGCCTGACACAGGGCGCAAACTCAAAAACCAGTCCTCAAAAACTGCAAGACCATGACCTGAGTCCAAGTCGAAGCTCAACTGACTAAGCCCCCTGGGCGCCCCCCACCCCCTGCCATATGGCCATTTTTAAGAAATATCCAGTGTGCGTTTGGTTTGCTAAAACACATTTTGAAATCTTTATCTTCTAATTGTTATCATTTTCAACTTGAAATTTAAGAGTAATCCTGGATTTTTACAACTAGAAAAATGCTCTATTAAAGGCTGATAGGAAAATGACTCTATTGATTTTTAACTTAAAGAACAGACACGGGTTGTTGGTTTTTTTTTAACTAATCAGAAGTATGTAGTCTGGTACGCGTGTTTAATTCTGATACCACAAGTCATCAGCGCTTAGAGATTTATCCAGGTTTCATTCACACAACAAATTTTGAGCACCTGCCACATACTGGCGGTGGCATGTACACTGCTGAGCAAGTGGTGTGGTCTTGGGGCTTCTAGTCTGCCGGGAGGCTCAGATGAATAGGTGAAAGCGAAATGGCAATCACAGTACAAAGTACTAAGTATGACGTGTGCTGAGTGGTGTCCAGGTGTCGTGAGAGCATTTCAGAAAGCAAGTAGGCTTATGAAGGGAGAGGAGGTAGACAGAAGAGGCTCTCCAGGGCGGTCCTTGAAGGATGAACAGGTATTTGCCAATTGGTAGATGGTGGTTTTGGCAGAGTTTCCGTTTTTATAATGTTATTCCTTGAGCTAATTGTAGGGAATTCAAGAAGCCTTGGGACCAGGTTATCTTTTTTAAATGTTTATTTATTTTTGAGAGAGACAGAGTGTGTTGGGGGCGGGGGCGCAGAGAGAGAGGGAGACACCATCTGAAGCAGGCTCCAGGCTCTGAGCTGTCAGCACAGAGCCTGATGCGGGGCTCAAACTCACCAACTGTGAGTTCAGTTGGCTTAGCCAGCTGAGCCACCCAGGCACCACAGGGCCATGTTATTTTTAATGAGCACTGTCCTTCAGATATAAATTCTTGATCTGTTCTGGAAAAACTGCAGTTAATCCTTATTCACGTAGAGGATAATTTTTAAATGTCGGCAATATTGCTTTTTACTTATCTATACACTCCACTCATAGGACAAACAGGAAAACAGAACAAGAAAACTTAACATAAACTATGTCTGAAGGTTGTAGTGGGAAGCCTTCAAAACCAGTAAAATTTATATTAACAAGATTGATTTAATCTGATGGCACTGATTTATTATGATAGCATTCTCCTATAAAAAGTATAGCTTTTGTTCTATATAGGTGTAAGTTATTATTGCATACTCTTCTGGAGGACTTAAAGGGCTCTGCTGAAAAGATTGAGGTTGAAAACCAGAAGCTTCTAGGAGTCCCCTCCTAGCCAAAAATAAAGTTCCTGCTGGGCTGTCTGCCCAAACTTCTGGCTGACTTGTGGTATAATTGCTAATGATTGGGGTTTTCTGGCCACTGAAACAGGAATCCCACCGTCTTTCCATCAGGAGCGTTTCTTGAGTTCTTCACTGTGTGTATCTAGAGAGAAAATTACTGTGGTTCTGGAAAAACCATTTTTTGTTGCTCAGTTGCTGTAGTATTATATGTGTGTCTATTCCATATCTTCCCTCAAACGTTATCATTACTGAGCTTTCCTCTTCGTTGCTTCTCATTTCGTAATATTTTTATCAGAAGGAGACTGGCAGTTGTTTACTTCAGTTACATATTTTGGGGTTCAAAGTAGTGATTTGTTCAGGCTCTAGAACTAATACAGAAACTTGGGGCCGGCTCCCAGTCCATTGCTCACCCTTAACGTTTTCTCTTCATTGTGTGCTTCAAGAGCTTGGCCCTTCCCTCTTGTCATCTTTTCTTGTTTACTGTCGTTCATTGAAAAAAATAAAACCCCCTCCACACAGTGTTCCATTTCTGCTCAAACTTGTTTCTTCAGAGAACTCAGGGTTTCAGTGGCTATTCAGGTTGAAGAATGGCTTTGCCTAGGACAGTATTTCTCAAACTTGGACATAGTCGTTTTTTTAAGTGTATTTATTTATTTTTGATAGAGGGAGAGAGAGAATCCCCAGTGGGCTCTGCACTAGCAGTGCAGAGCCCATTGCGGGGCTCAAACTCACCAACCGTGAGATCATGACCTGAGCCAAAGTTGGACGCAACCGACTGAGCACCCAATTAACACAGGCATTTTTAATGGAAAAAAGTTCTCAACAGACAATTGGGTTTTTTACTTGTAATTTTTATCACTCTGTAACATCAGATATTTACAGAACAAAGCAGTTAAACTTACTGTTTTTATTCAGCTATTAGACTGAATGATTTTGTAATTGGAATATAAAGCCTCCAAAACTGATGAAATTTAAACTAGCAACCTTTATTTATTTATTTATAATTGTTTATTTTAAGAGAGAAAGCGGAGGGGGGGTGTCAGTGGCAGAGAGAGACAGAAATAGGGGCTCCAAAGCAGGCTCCAACCAACAGTGGGAAGCCCAACATGGGGCTTGATCTCTCACATAAACTGTGAGATCATGACCTGATCCGAAGTCAGACACTTAACTGACTGAGCCACCCAGACACCCCTAAATTAGCAACAATAATGTAATCTGATGGGTTTTGTGGTTTTGCTAAAACTAAATCATTTTATACTGGGTTTAATGGTGGAGGGATGTGACGTAACATTCTGTATTTAGTCTGGTTCTTTGTTTTTGCTTCGCTTGTAGTTCATAGGATGCCTGCTTTCATTAGTCTTTTATGCAAAACGAGTATTAGGACTGATTGCAAGTTGAGGATAATCAATCCCTGTATTTAACCAGGCCACTGGATAACTGTAAAGTTAAGGTAAAATTAGCAATTCTTTAATCTGTAGTTAGTGACTGTCTAATCTGTTACAACTGAAATCAAAACAAAATTTCATTTCCTGCCCACTTGCTGATAAATTAACTGTTATGGAGCTGGAGTGCTCAACTTTGATAGTGAACAGAACTCCAACAAGAATGCCTGGATGTGGGCAACACCTAGTACTATCCCATGTTTTCTTTTCTCCCTTTTCTTTTTATTTGTTCAGATTACTAGGAAACCTTCCTTACATCATTCATGGACATCCTTTGCCCTGTAAGGTCATGATTGTATTCACAGATGCAGGCTCCGAGGTTGCACGGCAAAATATGTACAATGAACGTTAAAGTGTGTTTCAGTGAAATGCAAACAACACCTACATTTTTTCATAGAACTCTTAAGAAGATAGATTACCTATCACCCTTTGAAAAGCACTGATGGGGGCAGGCTTCTGAGCATTACCGATCTCACATTTTAAAACAAGAAATTCTTAGAACCAACTCAGTAACATGACAATCTCTGAAACCCCCTGCTGTACACATACTGATTCATTTATAAGGCTGGAGAAGAGAAGACAAGATCAAGGCAAAAAGCAATGGCCTGGTGGGCAGGCTGCAGGTGAACAAGCCAATTGTGTGGCTTGGATGCAAACGGAGGCCTCGAGCTGTGCCACAGGGAGTCTGATTTCTGCAAGGAAGACCTTTTCTAACAGTATTCATACAGAGCGTGGCTCCTTGTTCAGGACAGCATAAGAAGTCTTAACTTGGTATAGAAGATGTAACTAAATGATGAAATCCTGTCTAAGATTTTATAGTTGTAATTAGTCATTAAAACCATGTTCTTTATAAGTGTTGAGAAAATAGAGTCAAGTCAGAAAGCCAGTTAAACTGTGTTTTTGACTCCTCATTAAAACTTGTGCCTTTTCAGATCATTGTAATTTTTCTGGTAAATTGGATTTTGACTTCATTTGACTAACTGGAGTTTTTCTTCTCTGCAGTGAGAGGGTCCAAGCCTGGTAAGAATGTCCAGCTACAGGAGAATGAAATCCGAGGACTCTGCTTAAAGTCCCGAGAGATCTTTCTCAGTCAGCCTATCCTACTAGAACTTGAAGCACCACTCAAAATATGTGGTAGGTTTTGGCACATGAACAGCTTTTGGTTATATGATTGATTGACTCAAGGATATAGAGATGAGCTTGTATTACCCAGCAGAATCATTTGCTGTTTATGAATAACCTGGAACTACTTAAAATTAAATAATTTTAGCTTTTGAATAAGTACCATTAATGGATTTAGTTTACTTAGATGTGCTTCAGATTTTCTAAAAACTATTTCACTAAAGGAATATAAACAGAAAGGAGATGAAACTGAATAGAGAGCTAAGAAAAGGTCTGAACTATATGAATATATAAGAATTCTATTTAAGCTTAAAGTAAGACTGGTTATGCTTAAAAATAGACCTTCCTTGATGCCATTTGTCATCTGTTTCTACATGATAGATGCAGATAATCTGTATAAAAACTGAAGTTCATCTGAGTAATGTTCTATATTCTAGCATATTTGACTACATTGATAAAGCTTATTATATGGATGTTTTTAAAGTAAAATGCTCTTTGGCGTTATCTAGCAGGGAGAAATTGAGAGCTGAATGAACTGGTGGGTGTTGTGTGTGTGCCTTTGTTCACCCCGGTCCAGGGCTCAGCAGCAGTGCAGCAGTTGTGCTGACACAGTCCCTGCGAACCGAGTTGCCAGAGGTCTGATATCGATCAGCCGACCTGAAAGGAAAGCGATGTTACTTGGCAGAAAGGCCTGTCTGGGCATTAATAATTCTTTCCACAAAATTAATTCTTAATTAGTTGAGTTTTGTGTGAGACTCTGGACATATACATATGCTTAAAATTTTCAGGAAAGCTCACTTGAACTGAAATGAACTGAAATATAATACAAGATTGGGAATTAGTGTTAGCCATCAAATTTAACTCTCATTATTACAGATCAATCCCATTATGCAGGGAGTGTTTAAAGATGGTCTCTCCAGAGCTTGTTAGTGGATTGAACAAGAAGTATGAAGTTACTGTGTAACACAATTCTTGTTTCTAGGTGATATCCATGGGCAATACTATGATTTGCTTCGACTTTTTGAGTACGGTGGTTTCCCGCCAGAAAGCAACTACCTGTTTCTTGGGGACTATGTGGACAGGGGGAAGCAGTCATTGGAAACTATCTGCCTCTTACTGGCTTACAAAATCAAATATCCCGAGAATTTTTTTCTTCTCAGAGGAAACCATGAATGTGCCAGCATCAATAGAATTTATGGATTTTATGATGAATGTAAGTACTTTCTACCTCTAAGGAAGAGTTACTTAAACTGAGATATTTGGTCATAAATTGAACTATCACATACTTCTGTTAGGATTTATGACTGTTTAGATGAAATGTTACAGTCTCTCGTGTTTTCTATTAGTTGTTTTTATCATAGTTTTTTCTTTCTTGGGGTAGAAAAATAACTGCTGCTGCAGTATAATAATGCCCTAGATTCTTTTATGATGTGATTATTAGATTAAGAAGTAATGGTCTCAGTGATGACTTCTTTAAGATCATTTTTTGTGAAAATTCACAGATAACTTAATTCTTAGTACAACTCTGAGAACCTGTCCAAATAGATAGTTTTGTTTTTAACAACTTTATTGAGATATAATTTCATTCCATAAAATCTGTCCTAGTGATTTGTAGTAAATTTATAAGGTTGTGCAACTATCAGCACAGCCTCAGGCAAGCACTGACCTGCTTTCTGTCTATAGATTTGCCTTTTCTGGATATTTCTTATAAATGGTATCTTGAAATACACAAATAGTTGCTTTTTATTTTTATTTTTTTAAGTTTATTTATTTATTTTTGAGAGTGGGGGAAGAAGGGCAGAGAGAGAATCCCAAGAAGGCTCTGTACCACCCGCGTGAAGCCCAATGTGGGGCTCAGACTCACAAACCGTGAAATCATGACCCAAGCCAAAACCAAGAGTTGGACACTTAACCAATGGAGCCACCTAGGCGCCCCCAAATAATTGCTTTTTAAATTTTGTGATATTGTATTTTTTTTCCTTCTGGCACATGCGCACCCAGGAGAAATGCCAGTTACTATCCTAAAATGTGCTGAAAGGAGAAAGAAAAATTAGAAAACAAACAAAAATTTATTTGTGTAATATTTTACACATATTATCCATTTTGGATTGTTTAATTGAAGGTGCACTTTGAGTTGTAATTGACAAAAACCAAGATTCTTAAAGCCTTAAAAATTGCCAGTTTCGGTGGAGGTTTTTGTTGTAGTGTTAAGTATAAAATGTTTTTTTAAAAAATGTGTGAGTCCTTACCCCATCCTCCTTTTGTGCTTATTTGTGCTAGGAGAGGCTTCAGGCTTGGACGAGAGAGGTGGTTGAGGAATTTGAGTTACTAGCATTTGCCAGTGATGATAACAAGATCAGTAAAGAATTGTCCCTGTGGCCCTCCCCTAGACTGTAGTCATAACCTGTAATGTGTTTTTCTATCTCAGTTCCACATAGCTCATTTGTTAGAAGTGCACTGCTGGAAAGATTACATTTCTAGACTTAGCTCTCCTACTCCTGCCTACCCTCTCCCACAATTGTATACTTGCCTGGTGGTCTAAGGCCCTGAGACCCATCTGGTAAGATGAGGTGGGGAGGGATCACCAAAGAAAAATCTTGTGGGTTCTGAACTGACCAGGGCAACTGAGTCTGTGGCAAGGTTTATTGTTGTTATTTTAAGTAATCTCTACACACAACATGGGGCTTGAACTCACCACCCTAAGATCAAGAGTCAGATGCTCTCCTGACTAAGCAGTCAGGTACCCAAGAAAGGTGTTTAATTTTGACAGTGAGTCTATCAGAGAAGTACTAGTAAAGCAGTTATTACTCCTAAGGTAGTGAGATGAGAGGCAGCGAGTTTTATAAATTGTGTTTTGGATATTTGCTATAGTTGCTACTTTTTAGAAAAGTTCCTTTTAGGGGCACCTGAGTGGCTCAGTCAGTTAAGCATCCCACTCTTGGTTTCAGCTCAGGTCATGATCTCACAAGCTCTGCCCTGGGCATAGAGCCTGCTTAAGATTCTTTCTCCCTCTGCCCTTCCCCTGCTCATGTGCGCTCGCTCGCTCTCAAATTTAAAAAAAAAAAAAAAAAAAGGTTCCTTTTATACACTATTCAGCAAGTACTTTGATGTTTTCATTGATGAAGTTCGAATCCAGATGATCTCTTTGTTGTGACATATATCCAAATGTGAGGATACTAGCTATGTCCTTTTCAGTTTCTATTTAATGCAGAGGACTTTAACAGTTATTTTAGATGGTTGGAATCAGTTTTGATTCTTGTTTGGTCAAGACTCATTGACTCTGTGCTCATGCTCCCCCCAGTCCTCCATCAGGCAGGTATAACTTGCCGTCTAGTCTATTTGCAAGCACAAAAGTGTCCTTGGCATAGGTGGCCTTCAGTTCATGGTTTGCAGACTTTTAAAAAAACTCGATAATTTCATTAAAATTTTATTTTAAATTATAATGAAAAATTTTATTGAAATGTAGACTTTCATGGAACAATTTAAAACCACTGCTTTAAGTGCTAGGCTTATTTCACAAGTATAATAAGCGTTCTTCTATACTACGGTTTCTCCCCCTGACCCCCACCCCAGTTTTATGACTGCAGTCCTGGTATCTGTTGTTAGATAAGATGTGAATGTGTGTTACCCTTTTCTGATACCAGAAAATGGTCTGATCTGTAGTAATTGGAAACTGCATTAGGGGTTCTGGCTCAGAATCCCCAGATTTGGAAGCTTGAAGAGACGTTGGCATTTATCCAGGCTAAGCCTTTCTGGAGCCAGATGTTCCTAGTGGTGTGAAGTAGCTTGAGAGAGGAAATGTAGAGAGAAGAGAAAACAGGGCCCCAGGACTTAGTTAAGATGCTCAGAGGCAATAGAAGGAAGAATCCTCGTTTTTGTTGAAGAAACCAACAAAGATAGCAAAGGACTCTGCAAGACAATCTGGAGTGTGTTGCATGAATAAAAAATCAGGGAGCAGAGCAGACTTTAAGAAGGGAGAGGGTTCGTCAGCACTGGCAGATGCGGCATATGGGCAAAGGAAAAATCCAAGTGAGCCATTGGATGGTCCTTCAGAGATACAGTGGGAAATGGGAGATAGAACCAAATCACTTTTATGAATGGAGGTCAGGACCAGCCCAGCCTTGTTCTTCCATTATTATCATTATTGGAAATTGGAGGTGGTGATTGTGAACAGGTTCCCTTTCAGCCTTTTGTAGAGAGGAATTCTATTCAGCTTTTGGAAACCTCCAATGAAGGAGGATAAGGCATAGGGAATTAGTGACCGCCCAAGAAATACAAACAGGGTAAACCATAGTGAGAGTTATACCCAGGTGCAGAGAAATAGACTATTATGAGAAAAAAGGACAGTCCTCCTCTGTAGAGGGAGAAGTCAAGTATTTGTTGAATTTACATTACATTCCAAACTCTGCTAAATTCCATACCCGACTTGATTTGCACTAGAGTGGAAGGTGTGGTTCAGGAACCTGCTGCTTGGGCCAGTCTCTAATTTTCAAAGAACATTCAGCTTTAAACCTGTAGATGTCCCTAGAATAAGAAAGGAAAAAAGAGACGAAGGACAAACTTGGCTTTAGGAATGAACATTGTGCTTTGATCTTTGGTCTTTCTGGTATGGAGAGTACAGGAGACAAAGGCACCCAACAATTGGGCCATTCTCAATCCAGTTCTGACAGATTTGTGCTTCCAAGGTTTATGAGTAGGTCTTTAACTCAGAATATGATTTTCTTGTGGGAACAGTGCCTTAAAAGACATGCTCTGTCCAGATCACACTGTGACTCCAGTATGTATGGAACACAGGGCTGGTAGAGGGAATATAACCATCCTGTAACATCGTGTCTATGGGGAACGTGAGCTTTTGTGGCAGTTGTAGGAACGGTTATCCTGGGGTGCCTGCAGTAAATCTGTATTCCCCTATAAGTCATTTGTGCCTGCTACTAGAGTATGTAGGACTAGGAATTGTCTGGTACCAGTAGGCTATTGATGATAGTGGGAGATAGGATGGGTGTTAATTCTCAGAAGCTTCCACAGAAGGAAGATGGTAATGACACATGTGTGATCTGTTCATAATTACGTTTAGACACAGGAGCTACTTATGGGTTGAGATTGGACAAAACAGACTAGATTTCAAACAGAGTAGGTGCTACCAAATAATTATTGGGGGTTAATGATCTTTAATCGTTGCATCTGGGATTCTGATCTCAAACTTCTATGGAATTTTAAAGTGTATCTAGTTCTGCTAAAAACCTCCAATGGGGTTTTAATAAAAGCATAGTTTTTGTTTACTTAAAAGGTAATTAGCACCTTGCTTTGGGAGAAATGGTCCTGAGAGAATGAACCTATAGAACACCAGTCTCTTTTTAACCATCCTAAAATTTTCACAGGTAAAAGAAGATATAACATTAAACTATGGAAAACTTTCACAGACTGCTTTAACTGTTTACCGATAGCAGCCATCGTGGATGAGAAGATATTCTGCTGTCATGGAGGTTCGTGGGCCGATTTTAGTTCCAGATAGATTTTGTTCCTTCTAAAGGGTGTGTGTACACTTTGACATTTATGAGTTGTCATTGGGATGACTTCCTCTGAACTCTCCTTTACTGATGTGTTGTATCATGGGTCCAGTCTGGCACATCCAGGATCATTTGACTAGAAATCTAAAGTAAGAAATTGATTTGTTACAGGGAATTCTAGGCTCTGTAACAGTTTGACTTGAAAATAGAGCAGAAAGTGTTTTTAAATATAAAATGAAGTACGATTAATATGCTGTACTATAGATCCTCTAGAACACTGAAAATGTGAGTAGACTTTCCTTGGTCTGTTTTTGATCCTCCAGAAATTTTTATGACTTGGATTTTTATTTTATTATTATTATTATTATTATTATTTTAGTGTTTATTTATTTTTGAGAGAGAGTGCAAGCTGAGGGAGGGGCAGAGAGAGAGAATCCCAAGCAGGCTCTGTGCTGAGAGCTCAGAGCCTAATATAAGGCTCAGTCTCACAGATCATGAGATCATGACCTGAGCCAAAATCAAGATTCGGATGCTTAGCCAACTGAGCCACCCATGTGCCCTGATTTGGATTTTAAAAGGATTTTCCTCAGTGGTTGTGCTCTGTGAAGTAGTAATTGCAAGAAGAATTTCTTTTCATCTATAGTCAGAAATTAGATAACCATCAGAGAGCCAAAACAATACATTTTAATAAAGCCATTGTTCCTGCCCTCCTATACTTTAACTGGTTTTGGTAGAGCTGGACATATGGTTTTTAAATTTTTTAATTTTATTTTTTAAAGTAAACTCTATCCTCATGATGGGGCTCAAACTCACGACCCTAGATCAAGAGTCTCCTGCTCCACCCACTGAGCTAGCTAGGAGCCCCTGGGCATGTGATTTTAGACTCAGATGAAAGTCAGCTACATCTGAACTGGTCTGATAGATTCAACGGTCCTTGGACAGCACAGGTTCCCTGGAAAGCTTATCACACCTGAGTATCTGCACCTTCTACACCCAGTCCTTACTAATGGTCAGTAGTAAAATCTAGAATGTACACTGTTCACTACCATCATCAAAGGAGTTGAAGAGTAGTTGTTTTTAAATCACTGGATCTTAATTTTATACTATTTAAACATAATGTGCCCCACAGATTGGTGCATATAATAAATTCTAGTGCCTTTTCAGTTGAGTTGTTTTGTTTTTTTTTTCTTAAACCAAAGCTAAATAAGAAAGCATAGCCATGAAAAAAATCCTAACCGTAGATTTAATTTAAGCCTTCCAGGTAGAGTCATTGCATCTCTATGTAAGTAAATGGAACCGTTAAAGTGCAAACATCCTTTTTAAAGTTCTGTTTCCTTCAATTTTCATCTCATTGAATAGGTTTATCACCAGATCTTCAATCTATGGAGCAGATTCGGCGAATTATGCGACCAACTGATGTACCAGATCAAGGTCTTCTTTGTGATCTTTTGTGGTCTGACCCCGATAAAGATGTCTTAGGCTGGGGTGAAAATGACAGAGGAGTGTCCTTCACATTTGGTGCTGAAGTGGTTGCAAAATTTCTCCATAAGCATGATTTGGATCTTATATGTAGAGCCCATCAGGTATTGATTTTGAATTTTACATGTACACTTAACAGCATGTGTGTGAGCACAGATTCTCCTTGTTGATTTTAGTGGGTAGGTATTGCTTATTCATACAAAATGTCTCTGCAAGTGACCTAGAGGATATCAGACTCAATGGGAAACTGAAAAATGGTTTTACTCACCTACAATTTACACCTACTTATACTGAAAACATTTTCTCTCCAAGGTGGTTGAAGATGGATACGAATTTTTTGCAAAGAGGCAGTTGGTCACTCTGTTTTCTGCACCCAATTATTGTGGAGAATTTGACAATGCAGGTGCCATGATGAGTGTGGACGAAACTCTAATGTGTTCTTTTCAGGTAGAGGATGTTTTCAACATTGCTGCTTCTTATGATGTCTGAATTTTACTGATTTAAAAAGACTACTTTCTGCCTACTGTTCATCTATGTTGAATAGACTCAATTTTTACTTTCCTGTAACCAGTGTTTGTCCTAACTCGGTAATGAGTGGACCCCTTTTAAGGGAAAAAAATTATCAGAGAACCTTTCCTGCAGTGTTGAATTTAACGTTTTTGCATTATTTAAGTGGGGTAAAAAGAATTTCCTGTCTTCTTTACTATAAATCTGAAACTATAACATCAGTGTGTTCAGCTAAAATTAATCACCACTTGTACGTGAGAATAGAACTAACCGCCAGGTGCCAAATGTGCTGTGTGATTACTCCCTTCTCCCACCACTCTGCTCTCATTTCTACAAAACCTGTTGATTGTCCATGACATCATTTGGCCTTCACTTGGCGCAAAAGCATCGTTTACATGTAAAGTCTGCCTGAATCTTTTTCTCATTCACTGATTACGATTAAACTTATACAGCTTCAAGCTAGCCTAGCCCAATCATTAACACAAATAAAGCCGTTGAAGTCAAGTGGCAGTAAAATGTTGTTTTACCAATTAACTGGGAGAACTTGCAGCTCCCAGAGATTGAGAGACTCAAACATTGCTCTCTAAAGAACTTTCCTCCTTTGTGTGAGAAGGGATAGCCTGAAGGTACTTAACAAGGTCTGACTTCAGAAAATTGTTATTTTATCCAGAGACAAAATAATTTGTCCATGGATTTAATGTGTTCATCATAACATTTTTAACCAAAATGTTCACGTCAGCTTGGCTTATATTAATATGTTAGTGGGGCCTTCAAAGTTTTGGGGGCAGTTTTAAATGGCCAAAAACGTTTCTGAACAAAGATTTGAGTGAGATTTAAGAAATCTTAAGATGGGCGGTTGAGAATATTTCCTAAAATGCACCATATTTTGAATCTTTGCAGATTTTAAAGCCTGCAGAGAAAAAGAAGCCGAATGCCACGAGACCTGTAACACCTCCAAGGGGTATGATCACAAAGCAAGCAAAGAAATAGATGTCATTTTGACATTGCCTAGTTGGGACTTGTAACATATAGTATATAACCTTCATTTTTAAAACTGTAATGTGTATTGGTCAGCTTGCTCAAATAGTGTGTTTGTGGGCTCCCCCTTCCATTTTTTGAGTTAATGAATGGCATTTGCTGGTTATAACAGCAAATGAAAGACTCTCCACTCCCAAGAAAAAATGTTTTGTTTTTTAATTGTCTATTCCTTTTGCAAACAACTTTAATGATGGTGTTAAAGCTGTACACCCCAGGACAGTTTATCCTGTCTAAGGGGTCAGTGTACAATTGATCTTTTTAAAATTTAGTTCAATCCATGAATTATGTAAATGCTTGTTTTCTTTAGAATATAAAGAGAGCCCTAGGGTGCTCAGTCTGTACATGTTATTGTCATAAAATACATACTGTTGATACAAACCACTGTGAACATATTTTTTTTTAAATTTTGTTTCAAAGGGATTGCTTTTTTCTCTCATTGTCTTGTCGTGTACAAACTAGTTTTTATAGCTGTCATTAGGATTAACTCAACCTTGCCAGCATCACTGGTATGATGTATATTTAATTAAAGCACACTTTCCCCTACCATATACTCAAAATGACAATTAAAGCCATTATTTTAAATGTTTGTGACTCTTTCCTAAAGCCAAAGTTTCTGTTGAAATGTGTACTGACACACCCCCTAAGTCCAAGGTGGCGTGGCTATGTACACACACCACACTTGGGATTCAAAAACAGGTTTTTGGTTTTGAATAGCAATTAGTAACATAGTGCTGTTTAAGCTATTAATGATTAAAGTTAATAACATTTTGTACAATTTCCATATAGTCTATTCATTAAGTAATCTTTTTACAGTTACATCAGGCCTGAACCCGTCCATTCAGAAAGCTTCAAATTATAGAAACAATACTGTTCTATACGAGTGACCGATTATGCTTTCTTTGGCCTGCATTCTTTATTCTGCGGTGAAGTTGAGGCTTATAAGTCAAAACAAAGGAACTAACTTACTATCCACCAATTTATACAGAACTCACAGTATCTATGACTTTTTTAAACTTAATCTGTTAAAAAGAAATCTGTTTCAACAGATGACCGTGTACAATACCATGTGGTGAAAATGAATTCAGACTTATTAAACGACGAACTTGTTAAATTCTCTCAGTGTCTATTTATCTGCACAATACACCCAGGAGAACTGTTGATGGCATATTGAATAGATTTTAATGAATAAATTGCTCTGGAAACCACACAGTTTCAATTTGGATTTGTTTTCCTTCAAATAGTCTGTTTTGCAAAGAGGGATTCTAATACGGATGCTCATGTTTGTGGTGGTCTAACCTGGATGGAGCTGCGTTTCTGAAGTGGGGTGATGAGATTGAGCCATCCTTCCGTGTTGTTCGGGAGGGGTGGGGCTTGGTGAGCTGCAGTGTCCCCTGCATCCATGGTTTTCCCTCGGCGTGGGCTCAGTTGAACAACTGTTTGCTTTCTCGGGCTCAACCACCAGTGTTAGCATGCACGGTAATTTGCTCTCTTCTCCCTTCCCTAATTCGTATGGAACACGGTGTTGTGTCATGTTACATGTGTCACACGTGTGTCAAGTGGATATTAATTTCTTAAAGTACATTAAAAGTGGGTGAAGAGCACGTCATTTGCAAAGTGCTTTCTCCTATTAAAAACTGGTTCACCTCAGAATTGGAGGAAGAAGCTGTTTAAGCCAGTGCTGGCATGTGGAGGGAAAAGCACAGGGCTGCTGGGGGCCAGTCTCCTCTCTACACTAACAAGCTTTGGTCCTGAGGCATTGGCCACATCTCATCTTCCCTCTCCTCCCACCCATGCTCCTCAGTCGGTGAGGGGGGGTCAGACCCCCTGACCTCTTGTACTTTTCTATTCCACATTCTGTGACAGATCCAAATTTGTACTATTTTTAACTTCCTTGTCCTATTCTTCCAGGTCTCTTTAAAAAAAAATTTTTTTTAACGTTTATTTATTTTTGAGACAGAGAGAGACAGAGCATGAACGGGGGAGGGTCAGAGAGAGGGAGACACAGAATGTGAAACAGGCTCCAGGCTCTGAGCTGTCAGCACAGAGCCTGACGCAGGGCTTGAATTCATGGACCGTGAGATCATAACCTGAGCCGAAGTCGGCCGCTTAACTGACTGAGCCACCCAGGCGCCCCTCTTCCAGGTCTCTTTAATTGTAGGAAGAAAGATGAGCAGTAATTGATTATGTCAAAGGCAGATTTCATGTGTCCTTAATCTGTGCCCTGGACAGATTGTCGATTGTGTCCCTTCTAGGATTTCAGAATTCTACAGTTGTAAAATTGGGCTACTCTACTCAGGTTATAGAATGTGGAGTGTGGTAGCCTCCTTAAAATTCTTTCAGAAAGAAAACCTAGCACCAGGTAAATAGGTAAGAAAGTCAATCTTTGTTTTAGGACATGAAGTCTTAGGAGAGGCTCATAATTTGAAACTAGCATGTGCTAATAAAACTTGAGACCTTGCCTTATAAATCCCAGTCTGCTCTAACCTTACTTTCTCTTTTCTTACTTATCTTTATTTGCGCCTGAAGTCACATCTGCCTTTATAAACCATTGGTTACACTGCATCCAAGTCTGGCTCTCCTTCTCACTTTGAGTAAATGACTTAAATGCTGAGCAACAGTGTCTTATAAAACAGGGACAGTACCTGCCTCATGGTGAATCTTGAATGCAGTGATACGATACAGTAAGAATAATGCTTGACTCCTAATAGTATTCCTCACTCTCTCTTGCTTTATAATTAATCCCAGTTGTGTCGTGGTTGAGTGTCTCATCTGGCCAGCTGGGTTCTAAGTAGCAACCTGTATGTAATGACCTGATACTAAGCCATGGACAGCCAAGCAATTGAGCACTGACTGCACATAAAACACCTATAGATATTTTCAGCAAATACAAAGGAAACAACCAGGAAACATGAAGTTGCAATTAGTGTAATATTTTAAATTCTAGTTTGCTTCTGTGTGATTTTTAAGCATCCCATTACAATACCATTCAGAAAGGTAATAGCTATCCTTAATGTAGCTAGTCTATATAATATAATTGAAACCATCTTTTGAAATCACTGGTTTGTGCCTACTTGACTAGACCTGCCCATGTCTAGCTACAACGAACAGCACAGATGCTGATGTGGCATACTTCTCAAGTAACAGGCACATAAATGGGACACGGGACAGGGGAACTAGGAACAAATGATTGAGTCCTGAGCCGTGAAGAAGACACAGGGTTTGGACTGAGGAAAGGGAAGGGAAATCACATAAGTTTCCCACTGTGGGACCATGGTGGGAGGTTTTGAAAGGAAACTGCTGCGAAGTGCAGATAAAAGGATAGCTGCGAAACTGAGGCAGGGTGGGCTGGAGCCTTTAGAAAAAGGTTTAAAGGTTTCAAGTTCTCTACGCCCATTTCTCCCACCTCTTAGAAAAAGACCCAAAGCCCATTCAGCCTTGCAAACCAGCTAGCTGGAATCTGCAAGGATCATGATCTGCTTTTTTGAGTTCTGCAAGTCAGATGTAGACATCAGCCCAGATGAGAAGGCTCAGACACCCCAGGCTTTGGTTTCCTAACCTGTAAGATCCCTCGATGGGATTGTGAAGATTGAAAACCCACAAATGGTGTCTACAACTTGGCTTACATATAACGAGCACTCACTAGGCAGCTCTAAGATACCAAGGAATATAAGATTTACATCAATGGCAACAAAAAGGAACTTAATTAGGAAAACTCAGCCCAGGCATAGGCAAAAAATCAATTTTCATTCATCCTTGCTGGATTACGTATGTGAGCTTCAGATGAAGAGTGAAAATGAAAACTTATCCATGCTTTCAACCTCATCCCAAAACCAGTGGAATGAATACTTAGAATTCCTGGTATCCCTGAACTGGCGTGGATTAACGATTGGGTGGTCACAGAGATGACAGCTATTGAACTTATCAGCCAATCCCTGCAGTAGCTTGAAAAGACATGGCATTTGGATTTATTCCATTTATCTGAATAATTTCAAATACAGGTAAGCTTTCCAGTTGCGCAGATAGTCTTTTTTTTTTTTTTTGACAGTTATTTGAAGTATAAATGTAATAGGATGAACACTTCAGTTAATTTTGAACACTTTTACAATCAAAAAATTAATGCAATAAATAGGAAAATAAGTTCAGGAAGAACTTTATATTCCTTAAGCTAACAAAATGCTTTAAGAATTTTTAAATAGGCACGCAAAATACTGGAAATTAATCAACATGGCAAAAATCTTAAGTGCTTCTGAAAATATTAGGAAAGCATCTTACAATAAAGCTTGAGATGGAGGGATTGTGTACAGTTAAATCATTGTCATCAGCCAGAATTTTTAAAGTCTAGGAGCTGCGGAAGACCCAAGTCGTTATCTTACGATTAGGACACAACACTCAATTTGGTAGTAGGACCACTGGTGCTAAGAAAGTTTCATTCCTGCCCAACATCAAACTTTGGAAAATACTGACAGTTTAAATAAAATATTTTTTTTTAGCTGGAGGTCACATTCTTGTGTTACAACAGGCAGTTTCTTTAAAAGTGATATTTAATAGTGTATTTGGCTGTGACCAAATACAGAATTTTAATAATCATTCAGCCTAGATGTGGATTTGGTACAACTGTAGAAGAAATTCGAAGGAGCCATTTTAAAATGTATTCCCTTTTTCTTCTAGCCACCCAATTAGCACAGTATCAAATACCGTGTCTCCCAGAGAGGACCAGCCCACACACCAGTTGTTCAGGGCTGGTGTACAAGAGAACAGTAACCAGTCATTATGTTCTTGGACAGACTGGCTGCTTGACCTTTCCAGAAAAAAGCCTGGCAAGTTAGGGAGGTGTGGCAGGAGAGCGGGTGGGATAAAGAGGTTTTCGCTGTGGTTGGCAGAAGTTCGTTTGCCATCTGCTGGAGATTTGCTCCATTCACCAAGTCACGAGCCTTTAGAGGAGTCAAATTCTATACCTGTTAGTTACCAAAATGAAATCCTGTCTTTCCAATTTTGGTAGTCCACCCACAAACACCAGTATCTTCCTTCGCATGTTTAGTGCTAACCCTCATGATAAAGGGGTAGCTGGAGTTGACTCAAATAATCGCCTAATTGGGAATCTGTGCAATCTAAGTGATAAGCTGTGTGGATCGGGGCATTTTGCCCACCAGCTTGGCTTAGATTGGTTTCAAGTCTGCCTCCTGTTCCTATCGCTCTTCTAGGGCCATTGGGTATTTCTCAAGGCAATGGGATAAGGGCAAAAGGGGAGAGAGAGCCAGCTATCTCAAGATCTGCTGCAGCGCAAATTGCTTATTGGGTGTACGTTTTGGTCCCCTCTGCTTTTACATTTATAGAGAGTTGAGAAAGGTGATTTGCATTGTTTTCCCAACTCCAGAATGCTAGCATTCCTCTAAAACAATGCTGTTCAAACTCTTTTGACAGGTGGAACCCTTCAAACAAAATCCTATCAAAGGCATACATAAAGTGAGTAAAATCAGAATGGCTCTGTAAAAGCAGAGGCTGGGGGCTCCTTGTCCCCCACCAGCTTCAGTCCCCAACGATTGAAACCACTGCTTTAAGAGAACTGCTTACAGGCCTGGGTTTGTAGACCAGCATCGGTAAGATACCAATACAACCTTACAGTCTTAGAACTTTCTCAGCTTTGTGATGCCTTGTCTAGTATCTAAGAAATTTAATCCAGGTACTGTCCTGATAGAAAGTCAAACAGATTATCACTTTGGGGTTATTTAGCTTGCTTTCCCTTCTTAGCACTGCATTACAGGACACAGATCAGGAAAGCATTCTGCAGATCTGAACACAACATCCTTTAGGAGGCCAGGGTGTTTCATTGAGGGGGTTCCAGGGCCATTTTCTTTGTTTCTTGATGTGTGTGTAATTTTAATTAAGTGTATTTTACTGTGTGTGTATATATTACCATTTTATGTGTTACATATTTTATATGCTGTAGATTTTTTAGTGTATTTTTTGTGAAATACCTGAATACAAATATGTGTGTGTGTGTGTGTGTGTGTGTGTGTGTGTGTATAAAACACCCACATACCCACCACCTGGGTTAAGAAACAGAATATTACCAATATCTTAGGAGCCCCCTGGATGTACCTGCCCAATTACATATACTCCCTCCAGAGTTAAGCACTGTCTTGAATTTGAGATTAATCATTTCCTTGCTTTTTATTGTGTATGTCCCTAAACAATATATTGTTAAATTTTGCCAATTTTTGAACTTTATATATGCTGGGTGTATTCTTTTGTGAATGGCTTCTTTCAGCATTTTTTAATTTAAAAAAAATTTTTTAAGTTTTATTTATTTAAGTAAATCTCTACACCCAATGTGGGGCTCGACCTCACTGCCCCAAGATCAAAAGTTGCATGCTCTTCCACCTGAGCCAACCAGATGCCTCTCAACATATTTTTTTTAGAGATTTTTATCCATGTTGACATGCTCAATTCCCATTTTAAGGTTTTTTGGGGTCTGGGGGGGTTCCCCTCCTTTCTTTTTTTTCCCCTTTACTTTTTTTCTATTTGTTTGAAGTTATATTTTTTATGACTGCTCTTTTAGTAGTCACTCTAGTAATTCTAATATGCATTAATCGTGTTAAGAGTTACTATCTTTGCTCTTCTCATTTTCTCTCTTTTGGAATTGAAGATAAGACAGGCATTCGACCCCATTCTTCCATTTCCCGGTAACCTCTCTTTTCCATCTCTGTCCCTATGATCTACATTCTCTATCTTCAGCTCTAGCTTCTAGTTTACTAATTTTCTCCTCACTCATGCCTAATCTAATCCACTGCATTTTTAAATTTTAATTGCTATACTTTTATTCCAAGTTCTGTTTTTGTTTTATTTTCTAAAACCTGCTCGGTCATTCTTTGTTGTTATTTTTCCCCTGCTAATCTTTTAAAACTTTGGTTCTATTTCTCTAAGTATAATAACCATGGTTATTTTATATTCCATCTGATTATTCCAATATCTGAAGTCTCTGGGAATCTGTTTCTATCATTTGTTACTCCTCCTACTGGTTTTTCATTGTTGTTTGGTCTGTGTGTTTTGTGAGTATTGAGTGGGAGTTGCCCATTTTCCTTGCATCTTTACCCATGGAGAGTCCCTGTGGCCTGGATTGAAGTTGAGTTCTGTCAGTCAAGATTGAGTTTGCCTCTGCAGGTAGAGTGGGACAGGGATGGTGAAGAAATTTTAAATTCCTCACTTGACACTTTTCAGATCATGCAGGTATCACAAAATTAGGTCTCAAACCTAGAGGTCCTAGTTGTGAATTCTCAGGAGAGCTTTTCATTTCCCTCTACCCAGTGCCAGGGTCAAGACAGGCAGGTTTCTTTGCTGTCCCCTTACGTGTGGCAGGGTTATTTCTTCTTTTTCTTTATGCCATATATGCAGCTGTATTCACGGTCCACTGTAATTCAGTTGAACCACGGGAGGATGCCTGCAGAATTCATCAGTGTCATAGAAAATGGCAGCTTTCTAACAGACTCCCTTTCCCCCCCCCCCCCCCACCTTTAGCAGGTTCTGGACTTTATGCCCTTCCCCACTAGCCCTAGAGAGTCGTCAGAACTGAAGCAAAAGGTCTCCAGGGTTTTGTAGAAGCCTTGAAGACAGAAACCGTTTTGATGCTCACCTGCCTCCCCGAGCGCAAGTTTCTTATTTCTGCTTTGTTTAGGGATCAGTCTGTCAATCCCTTTAATGCCAACCCTGTAGTTTATTTTTTAAAAACCTAATTTTTATATTTAACATTTTAGGTGTTTTAATCAGGAGGGCCTCTCAGGGTCTTTCTCCATACTTTGGTCTCCCCAAGTTTCTCTCAGCTCATTTCTAGTTCAGTAGTTGATATAATTAAGTTGAACCCTTGGCATTGTTTTTACCCTTGGCATTGTTGTTTCAGGAATTCAAACACCCCACCACTTAAACCCAGAGGCTTTAGGGTCTTGGGTGCCTGTCAGATTTCTCTTTAATAGTTTCATCCTTTGATCCTGGATCCCACTTCAAATGGAAATTATTTTTTACTTTGTATTTAAATTGTTTGAAGTTACCACCTGCAGATCCGTTTAAGGTCAGAGTTTGGTGTAGAAAATAGTTTACTGGGTGGGTGTATTGCTACTGTTATTTCAAAAGCTCCTGTTGATTTGCTGTGCAGTCTTCCTCTGGTAAGAATTTTATACCACTTGACTTGCACACCCAGAAGTGAAGCTGCTGTCGTGGAGAGCTGAATTATCAGGACTGACAGAGGCCAGACAGTGGATGTGGGTCCGTGAGCTCCCTGAAATTATATGCATCGTATTACCTGTGAGTGCCTGTGTGAATATTTCTAAGGAAAGGATTTATAGTTTTGTCAAGTTTGCATAATTAGAGGGCCTAAGTGGTGGTTTAAAATGAGTGAGTGGGCTTGGGTAGTACCTCAAACTTCATTTGACTTGAAGGTGGCCATTCTCATAATTACTACTTTAGTTCTAGAGCGCTTCTAAAATACAAAGATAAATTCTTAGGCCTAGAATTGTAATTCTCTCTCTCTCCCCTCCCCCTCTTTGGTCTCATGTTTTAAAATGGTATTTATGCACTCTTGTTAGTAATTATCTCACTCATGGTTTCTTTGCCAAGTAACAGAGATCCCATTGGTAATAACTAGTATTTATGTTATAGTGCACATTTGTGTTCATTTTGATGAATAAATAGTAGAATCATACATCTTCCAGCCATAAGGGGACTTTCTGAATTATTAATAGTTTCTCAACAATATAGATGAGTGAGATTCAGTTTAAGCTTTCTATTCCTTTAGGAATCATTTGTTAGGGGGCGCTTGGCTGGCTGGCTTAGTCGGTTAAGTGTCAGACTTCGGCTCAGGTCATGATCTTGTGGTTCGTGAGTTTGAGCCCCGCATCAGGTTCTGTGCTGGCAGCTTGGAGCCTAGAGCCTGCTTCCAATTCTGTCTCCTTTTCTCTCTACCCCTCCCCCATTCATTCTCTCTCTCTCTCTCTCTCTCTCTCTCTCTCTTTCTCTCTCTCCTCCCCCCACTCTCTCGAAAATAAACAAACATTAAAAAAAATTTTTAAGGAATCATTTCTTAGAAAGTAGGAATGCAAACCCAGTATTATAAGGTTTTCTACAAAGTATGCTGCTCAAGCTACTTCCTACATAAACTGAGAGAGGTGCCCATTTTTGTAATGAGTTTGAATATATGTGGCCTTGGGCTGGTTACACTAGCTTCCCAGTCTAGGAAGCCCCCATGGGCAGCAGCCTGCAGCATTTCCTCCTCCTGTGTTGGGCAGTGGTTAGAGCACGGGCTTTACAGCCAAGGGCCTGAGTGGGGATCCTTACTGCCACTTCTGGTCATGTGGCCTTGGGTGAGTCATTTAATCTCTCAGTGCCTCAGTGCTTCCCTTGGATAAAACAGGGATGATGACATCTACAGCAGTGAATGCTGGGAGATTAAAATTAAAAGCTAATACATGGAAAGACCTGAGACCTAGACCGATAATAGCTGTGCAATAAATATGATGCATTATTACTATTTTGTGACTATTTCCTGCCACCGAATCCAGGTAGCACTAAATGAATGGTATGAAACAGTTAAAGGAAAAACAAAAAACAAAAAACACCTTCATGCCCCTCCTCCCCTGACCTGCCCCCGTCGCCATCATGTACTTGATAACCAGACGTAGAATTCGTTTGTGAAAAGCACTGTTACAAAATTCCACTCCGCGAATATCCACAGGCTTCCTGTAAGTAACACCAAGCTAACCAGGAAACTGTGATTTTAATACAGTCTCAGCAAATCAGTTATAAATTAATCTTTTTAGCATTTTTAATCTTTTAAATTATTTTTGAGGCATAATATATGTAAATCATTTTCTAAAACTACAGACACCAGAAGGGTTAAAGTAAATCTTCCCTTCACCCCAACCCCCCAGATGAAGCTGTTCCTGGTTTTGGGGTACCGTTCAGGGATATGCCATATACACACACCAGCATGTATGAGTATACATCTCCTTTTTTTTTTTTTTAACACAAATGGCACTGAAACATTGTTTTCATTACTTAACCATATACTGTAGACACCCCATATTAGCATGTTGTAGAACTAACTCATTCTTTCATCTCAACCGTTGATCCTAATTTTTCAAAAAGCTTATTAGAAGAACATTCTTCCTTTTTTGGAAATAGGGAATTGTGAAGTCAGGAGTAACAATAGAAAAATGTGGGGGGTGGGGAGCCTTATCACGACCCAATTAAGAGGACCTGTTTTATGCCAGCAGAACTGACAGTATTTACCTAGAGACATTTGTTCTTGTAACAAGCCACGTTTGTTCCCAACCCTGGTTCCTCAAGTACGGTTGAGGAATGTCTACTGAATTGTTGCCAGAAGAGGGAAATGAGCTCAATGGGCCTCACACAGCCCTGTGATTGTGCCAGAAGGAAGAGGCAGGGGCCACACTCTTGAAATCAAGCCAGGGCTGGACCTTGAGGGCTAGTAGGCCTGCCATGAGCGGCGGCTCGCTCAGTGCTGGTTCCTTAGCTGCCCAGTGTTCATGTAGCCTGGGGGGCGAGTGTGGGTGTTTTCCACTCCACGGTAGCTAATGGTCATGCGTGGGACTGAAAAGTCGTTTTCAAGGATAGAAAAGGATAGACAATGTAAGGTCCCCTAAGCTACCATTTTCTTCCCCAGAGACAAGGAATCCCTCATTCTGCACGTTTATAAGGATAAGTTGATCTTTTTTTTCCGTACACACTAATTTTTTGCACACTTCTACGTCTTGCTTTATGTGAGTCTACTAATAATAGGTCTTGGGGATCCTCCTATATTATGTGTACATGTTGCTGCCTTACGCATTTTAAGAACTGCACAGTATTCCTTTACATAGCTTTCCTTTTCTTAACCAGCTGCCCATGAATGGACTTGTAGGTTGTTTGCTACTATAAATAATGCTAGAATAAATATCGTTGCCAGTACTGAGGTGTGCACGTGTTCAAATCAGGTGCTGTGTGTTGAATATATTCCATGAAATCAAATTGTGAATCAAAAGGGAAGTTGATTTTTTTTAAATTCTTCTTAACTCCTCACTCTGGAAAGATGTCAAATGCATACACAAGTAGACAGAAGAGCACTGAAGTCCTCGGTCATCACCACCTCGCCCCATCGGTCACCAACTGAGAGCTGAGCTTATATCATCTTCCCTCCCCAACACGATCGTTGTGAAAGATGCCCTACATATCACTGTATCTATATGTATTTCAGTTTGTACCTCTGAAAGATGGTTTTCAAAACCATAACTATAACACCATTATCCTACCTAGTATCTAGTCAGCATTCAAATACTGAAATCCATGAGTTCATAATGATATGAAAATCTCAAGGATTGCACAACGTTCATACTCTGATTCTGTCCTGCCTTCTTTATTTGTCACCTAGAATGTGTCTCTGCTGGGGACGCCTGGGTGGCTCGGTTGGTCTTGATTTCAGCTCAGGTCGTGATCTCATGGTTTCTGGGTTTGAGTCCGTTAGGCTCTGTGCTGACAGAGTAGAGTCTGTCTGGGATTCAGTCTCCCTCTCTCTCTGCCTCTACCCTGCTCTCTGTCTCTCTCTTTCTCTCTCAAAAATAAAAAAATAAACATTAAAAAAAAAAAAAGTCTCTGCCAAGAAACTTCCCTTCACCTGCTACTTGATTACCCTGAATTATAATATGTACAGGAAAGTCAGGACATATGCTCGGCTCTTCCCTTTTACTAACTTTGAAAACAAATGCATCCCCCAGCATCCTCTCACAGGTGACCTGTGAGTTAGGATTTTGTTTTGTTTTGCTCTGTTTCCATATCATGATGAACCCTTGGAATTCAGAGTATTTGAAATGTTTCAGTCTGTCGTAATTAATAATTTTGCTCATGTTCACAGTCACCATCCTTAGCCAATCAGAACCTCTTCACGTTCCCTGCGTCCTTTTTTTTTACCCCGTGTCCTTTTGACATGACTCTCCTAGTCGGTGTCTTCGCCTTCCACTCTGATAAGAGGTTCTAGGTGCATCTTGAGGTTGTCTCCATCTCTCCAGAGAGCTATGACTCCCTTCAGAGGGAAGTGGCATTTAGTCTGGGTAATAAGGTCGATGTTCACTGCCACCGACCTGTTAGTGTCTAGGGCTTTTCAGTGAATAAAGCCAGGATATACATATTTTCAAAGAGAAAATAAGTCATTAGTTTTTGCTGATATTTCCCATCGTTATTTAGGATTACACAACTTTACTTTGATTTTACATTGTTATATCTCTTAAATAGTGAAAATCTTCGCTCCTAGCAATAGTAACATAATTATTTGCTTCATCCTATAGTACATATAATGGTTTCAGAATAACACTATATGAATATTATTAACATTATGACTCCTCTAATTTTTTTCCTAAAGTTCTTTTTGTCCTTAGTGTCATTTCTAGTCCTTCCAGGTGCTGTTTTAAAGTCACCTGAGATGATTCTTTTTAAGTTCTATTTATTTAATTTTGCTTTTGTGCGTAAGGATAAAATATTTACATGGGCCCAAAGTCAAGTACATGGAGCAAGGTATATTCAAAGAAGTCTAGCTTCTCTCCCTGCCCTCTCCATCCTGTCCTTACCTCACTCTGTGTATCCTAAGTGCGTGTGCATGTGTGTGTGCACGTGTGTGCATGTCGAATATAAGGAACGCATCTGTATATTCCTAGGCCCCCTTTTTCTTACAGAATGGAGGAATGTCACACACTTGACTACGTCTTGCATTTTTCCTTAACAGTTTCTCGTGGAGACCATTCCATGGCAGTATTTGAGTTCTTCTTGCCCTTTTCCAGCTTCACGATGCTCCAGGGCGGGGTGTACCATAGCTCATTCGACCAGGTCTCCACCAGTGGCCACTGGGGCAGTTCCTACCCCGTGCTCTCACGGCTGTGGTAAGCAACTGGCATATACACCTTTCCATGTCGCTGGCCCGGTGTCGTCGGGATGGTCCAGAGGAGAGGTATTGCTGGGTCAACGGGCAAATCTACATGCTTTTTGTTAGGTTTGCTATATTCACTTGCCCGCCTGCCTTCCAGCAGCAGCGTTTGAGGGCAGTACACTGGTCATTTGAAATGCACGTTTGCAAGACAGTGGCACCCAGTTTGGTAGCCCTGTGTGTTACAGATGTCCTTGCTTGACCCTTGAGCCCCTGGCTAGTAACTGGCCACAGGAGTTAGACGCGGGGCCTCACTGAAGGGATGGAACTGTGCTGAGTTAGAACCAGGAACCAGGGCCATTCTGATGCCAAGTCTCCCCTTGGTCTTTTCATTTCTTCTGTGTTCTTGTAAGTCATTTCTTTAAATTTATGACCACCTGGCTGTTGTGTCAGACATCGAGTCTCAATAACCTGTCAGTAAGTGTCTTCTGATTACCAGTCAACACACCCTCAGCTCCCCCCTTCAAAGATAAATATTTATTAAATGCTGATATGTCCTGAGTGGACACTAGAGGTACCAGAACAAGCTCTTAGCCCTTCCTGGGCTCCAGGGTTATTTCTACAAGGGCGAAGCTGGAAATGATTAGGAAAATACAGGGCCTCCCACAGGTGATGTGGATGGGAATTTCAGGCTGAGGAAGGGATGCATCCCTGGGCTCAGGTATCCCTTTTCCTCTCAGATCTACTTGGGGAGGCTCCGTTGCTCACAGTTAAATATTCCCCCAACTTTTTAGATGTAGATAATCCAAACCTGTTGTTGTGGACACTTGAGACAGAACAGTTGCCTCTCTAACTTGCTCCCTACCCTCTCCTGGTATATAGAGCCCAAGTTGAATGGAATTAACCCATTCCTTGGCAGAGACATTGGTTTAACAATGGTCAGCCCCCGGGCACCTGGGTGACTCAGTCGGTTAAGCTTCTGACTTCAGCTCAGGTCATGATCTCACGGCTCGTGGGTTCGAGCCTCGCGTCGGGCTCTGTGCTGACAGCTCTGAGCCTGGAGCCTGCTTCGGATTTTGTGTCTCCCTCTCTCTCTGTCCCTCCCCACTCGCACTCTGTCTCTCTTTCTCTCAAAAATAAACATTAAAAAAAAAAAAAAAAGAAAGAAAACAATGGTCAGTCTAGCCGACACCCCCTAGCATACAGTATTCCCCTGGCTAGAGTGTATTTTGAGGTGGAAAGATAATCCAGATTGATCTAATCATAACAAAGGGAAGCCCAGGACCATCCTTTGGTTGGGGGTTGGGGGCAGCACCAAGAAGGCCCTCTCCTCTAGAAGTTATGGTATGCCAGTGTGAAGCCTAGAACTGCTACGTTTTACAACAAGGGAGGAAACTAGTCTGAGGACAAAACCAATCCCAGGGAAATAGCAGGGCCAAGAGAACAGCAGAGATACTGCCAAAGCCTTGATCAGACCATACCTGAAACCTATCCTACCATTGGACTTCCAATAAAGAAACACATTTCCTTTATTATATAGGTTAGTTTTCTGTTACATATAGCCAAAATGGACTTCTTACTGAGTGAGCGATAGGAAGAAAAGCAGCTTCTCAACAAAATGGTTTAAGATTACTACCAAATATCAACAGTTCTATCATTCAAGTACCTATATCCTTGTGTTTCGCGGGAGAAGTCTTCACAGATCGCCTTTGTGCTCCAGCCTAGCCCACACCATCTGGCTGCAGATGGGGTGGACTTGTAGGAGAGGTAGCTTTCGTGTGCTCATTTCCCCCCTGCTTCCTTCCCTAACTGCTAGAAGTAACAACCAGCAGAGGAGTGAATTCCCCCACACTTATAGGAAGTCACATTCAAGTGCTTTTGTAATCCCTGTAGATGAGCATTCACAGCCTAAAGTTGGAGGGGTGGGGGGAGGATGTGGAGAAGGAATGGTGTTGCCGGCATAAGTGGGGTGATGCCCACGTTCTGTTTGGTGTAAAACCCGGTGCCTGTCCTGACGTTGGCCCTATACCTCCCACCTTACAGTGACGCCAGGCCCCGCGCTGAGCCCTGTCCCTGCGTCGGCTCATTCAGTCTTCCCAAGCACAAGGTAGGTACTCTGATCCCCATTTTACTGAATAATGAGGAAGCGAAGGCAGATGGCTATTCCTAAGGCAAACGAAACGTTTTTAAAATTAAATGTTAGCCCAGCACACAGTAGGCACTCCAGAAATATTTGTCAAGTGAATGAATGTTGTGTATTTTACTGAGATTGCAAAAGCTGAGACCTCATTAGTACCGTTATTTATGGCAGCTACTCTGCTCTAAGCCCTGGGGAGACAGGGGTCCTGCCCTCATGGGACTCAGTCTAGTGGGAGAGACAGGCAGTAAGCCAAGAATTAAACATTGTGGGTAGGTGTGCATGAGGCAATCACCTGGGGCGACCTGGTCTGGGGTTGTTGGAGGACCCCGCCTAAGGAAATGCCATTACATTACGGGAGCCTGAGAAGGAGCAGCCGGACCCAGCCGGTGGGCCCAGCGTTTCAGAAAGAACATCAGGTGTGCCAGCCCTGAGGGAGGAGGCTGAGAGACAGTCCAGGCCAGCACAGCAGGAGCAAAGGCGTGTGGGCCGGGTGTAGAGCAGCAGGGTCCAGATAGACAGGGTCTCCTTGGCCACAGGTAGCATTTCAATCCCAAGAGCAAGGGGAAGCCAAGGAAGGTTCCTGAGCTTTGTGATTCAAGAAAACAAGTACTTTATTCCTTAACCTGGTGGTAAAGACATGGGTATTCCGCATAATTGTTTGAGTGTCTGTGATATTTCTTAACAAAGCAGTGAGATTATGTAAAAATGCTCTCGGTACTGCGGGGAACAGGTCTGAGGAAGACAAGAGTGGAAGTGGAGAGACTATTACAGCAAGAGACAGTGGTGACAAGGCCCAGGGTAGTTGCAGTAAAGACCAGAGAGGATGTACCCCGGCGACATCAGGAGGCGGAATCATGGTGCTTCGAGTCGGTCACCAGGTGGGGGGGTAGGGAAGAATCAAGATCCTTTTCTAACATGAAAAGTCCACATGCCTAACGAGTAAGAAGTTCTGTTTTCATTCTAAAGACAACAGGCAGTGAAGCATGGTGCTGGCTAGTGGGAATTTGGGGACAGACACAAGTGGTTTCCAATCCACCAGCAGTGACATTAGGCAAGTCAGTCAGCCTCTCTGAACCTCCGTTTCTTTCCTTAAAAGAGATATTCAGCGGATGTGAGGATTAAGTAAGGGCGGGCACATTAAGCATTTCCTCACACGGGGCCAGGCGTCTGTGAAACAGCCAGTCAGTGGAAGGGCTCTGTTCGGTTGTTGGGAAAACCTAGAGAGACCTCGAACACCCAAGCTGGCAGCAGGATCTGGGTTGGATCCCAGGTCACCTAGTTCAGCCTCCAGTTCTCCTATTGGGTGCCAGTGGAATCCCCTACAGTGCTTGACAGGAATGCAGAGTTGCAGCCTCACCTCCAGAGATTCTGATTTGGAAGTTGGGGCCCGGTAATGTGCGGTTTTACGGAGTTCGGTATCACGGCGGTGCAGACACCGGGTTCGTGGATCACACCTGGCATTCACATTGCACCAGCCCCCACTGTAATGAAACACACAGATACTCCCCAACCCCCCTGCCCGGGTGGCAATAAAAAGAGGCCTGGGGCGTCTGGGTGGCTTAGTCGGTTAAGTGTCTGACTCTTGATTTCGGCTCAGGGCATGACCTCATGGTTCATGAGATTGAGACCCCCACGTTGGGCTTTGCACCGGCAGCACGGAGCCTGCTTGGGATATTCTCTCTCTCTCTCTCTCTCTCTCTCTCTCTCCCTCCCTCCCTCCCTCTCTCTTTCTCTCAAAATAAATAAGCGAACAAAACAAAAAAGGCCTGACATCTCTACCTCTGTTAGTTGGCATTCTTCAGTGACAGTGACAGGAACACCAATCAAACTGGCTGCGGCAAAAAGGGAATTTATTGGCTTGTGGAAACTCACAGGTGCAGGGTAGCTCCGAGCACAGCAGGATGCAGCCCCCCGTTTAGCCATCAGATAGATGCCTCTGCTCTTGTCTGTGTTGGCCTAACACCCAAGCAGGCCTTCTCCACATGACGCCCCCCAGGTCCACGCTCACCCGTCCTTGCAAATGGCAGTCCCAACAGCAGAACTGTCGGCAAAGAGTCCCCGCCGGAGGCTCCTGTGGAGCCCCACTGGCCTGGTTGGGTCAGCCACTCTGGAGCCACTTGGACTGGAATTAGGGGACAGCTGGCATTCCCAGGAGAAGGGACACAGATGCCGAGCAGGGAAAAACTAGAGATGGCCACCACACTCCAAAGGAGAGCTCTGAGGAGAAATATGCATAAACACAATGATCTCTCACAGGCGTGAGCCCCCTCTTGCTGGAGATGATCCGGGCTATGGCCAGAGAGCATTTGTAAGGGGCTACCCCAAGAAGAGAAATTTTCTTCCAAATAGTTATGCCTCTAGACCTCAGCTCCCACAGTGTCCTTCTTCCACCTTTTCCTAACCCAGGAGACCCAGCTGAAATCTCACTTTGCCCAAGAAGCCTCCTCCCCCAGCTGCCCTGTGGCCTTGAGGTCTTCCTCGTCTCCTGTGGACAGGGGGCTCAGGTCCTGCCCTGCCACTTCGTAGCTGGGTGACCTTAAACGAGTGACTTCATCCTCTGAGCCTTGTCAGTCTCATCTGTATAGTACCTGGCATTTTCTCAGAGTTCTCTCTGCACTTCCTCAACCATCATACACTTTCTAGCTGGGCACACGGTGCCCTGAATAACAGCCACATTTCCCGTGTTCCCTTGCAGCTAAGTGTCCTGGGAGGAAGGGCTCCCCATGGGGTGGGGACAGCAGTTTCAGAGGCTGCTCTGAAGAGACAGCCTGGCGAGCATCAATTGTCTCTTCCAGGTCTACACCCTCCTCAGGCCTGCTGCTGGAAACACGGATGGTGCCATCTTTGACCAGGAGGAAGGCCCTGGGAGTGCTCTGTGGAACGGAGGCACCCTACCTGCCCTGGAACTCATGCCTCCGGCCTTTGGCATGAAGACAACTTGTGGTTTGTTTAAACCACTTGTGATTCGGGGACTTCTGCTACAGCAGAACCTCGCCTGAACCCATCAGGGTCCCTGCCTCCCAGGGGCTGACGTGGAGACTAAATGAGAGAGGATGTGCTCGGCGTGCCCGGCCCAGGGCCTGATGGGCAGTAGGCGCTCCCTCGATGTGCGTGGCTGCTCTTTTCTCCCAGTGTGGTTACTCCTGTCCACTCCCTTCTGCCTCACATTTGAATGGCTTGTTCACAGTCTGCCTCCTGCACTAAGGCCACGCACCTTCACGGCAGGGACTTTGTCTTCCGTCTGTCTCCCTCTGGCCTGGGTTCCTTGGATGCAAACAGTGGAAACCAGCTGAGGCTCACTGCGGCAGCTTGCTGGGAGACCGCCAGGCACCCACAGGACGGCAGGGGCGGCCGACACCGAGGCAGGGCACTGACGGGCACCAGCAGCCGCATGTCCCACCCTGATGTGAGCAGATGCCAACTGGCCGCCGTCTCCCTGTGCGTCTCCCACTGGCTCCATCTGGGTCACATGCCCACCTCTCAGCTAGAAGGTAGGGACGCCTTGGTGAACACTCCCACTGGACTGGACCCAACGGGGGTAAATGCGTTCCCCAAACGGAAAGAGGACGCTGTTACCAAGAGAAAGCGAAATGGCCTCTGAGCAGCAAATGCCCAAGTATGAATGGGGTCTGTATGCTCCTGGAAGTGAGGAACAAAGACCCTGCCCCAAACAAGAGTCACCTCTCAAAAATGGGCATCTGTACATGGCTGCCCCTGGTGAGGGGGTCGGTGACTCGGCTGCAGCCGCATCAGAGCCCAGGTGCTTTCCACCCCTGGCCCTGCCCTCAGGCTTCGAGCAGGAGCTGCAGACCTGACGAGGAAGGCGAGAGGAAGGCCACTCCTGGGAGGAGGACACTTCCTCAGACAATCCCCCGGGGTCTCGGCGGCCAGGGCATGGCATCACACGCCCTTTCCGGAAACATAATGGCAAGGAGGGATGGGTTTAGACTAATCTCCCGGGTGCAGAGAAGGTGGGGAGAGTCTATCCCAGTTCTGCTCTGGGCCGATGTGGGACCCATCTGGTCGAACCTTCTCCAGCTGGCCAGGAAGGCTGAACCACATTGTTGAGTAGTTGCCGTGAGTAACCAGCAGGTGGAACAAGGCTGTGCTGCTGGATCCTTTAGTTTGAGGTTCTGCTCGTCCACGTGAGAGTCAGAAAATACTTCCAGGGTCCTCTGCTCACCTCTCCCCAACGTTAAGCCTCACCGACATCAATAGGCAGGAAAGATTCCAGAGAACTGTTGAACTGACCCCACAAACATCAGCACCCACTGCTCCTGCCGCAGGCAGGGAAGGAGTCCATTGAGAAGCCTGCACGGAGCAGCTTCCTGTTCCAGCTCTGCCACTTACCCGCTGTGTGGCCTTGTAGTTAACTGTCAGGGTCTGGCCTCTCCATGATGTGGGGACTGGATGCTCAGCACGTCTCGGTCTGAGGTTCTTACATTCCAGGTACCATCTAGGCTGGGGGCTGTGTGTGGGCCCTGCCAGCCCTCCCCCTGTTGTCCCACCTCTTGGCTCCCTTTCATGAGCAGCCATTGTCCCGTGAGCGGTTCCTGTGTCTCCCCTCCATGTCCCTCCTCCGCACCATCCCTTCCTGTCCAGCCCATTCCCATCAGCTTCTGACCCGCTCACACTTCTGTCTTCCTGGACCACTGGCTCCCTGGCCTCCAGGACCCACATGCCGTTGTCTTTCCCTTTGACCTCTGCTTACTCTTTGTGGTCCCTCTATAGGCTCTTCCTCGCCTGCTTGACCTCTAGCTCAGCCCTGGACCCTTTGTCTACACCCCACGAAGGAGGAGGATCTCAGCCTGGTCCAGGGTTTTCAAGACCAGCTATGCGCCGATGATCTTCTCAAAGAAAAACTCCATGTGTTTCTCTACATTCCATACTTTTGTTTCAACGAATGTGTGGGTTTTCCACACCCAGGAGTTGGACACTAACTGCCTGGAGTTAGCACAGACCTCACAGCTTAAGTGCTCAGTCCCACAAGACCCCACCCCCACCCCCACCCCCACCCCCGCCACTTCAGACACCAATCGCATAGGTTGTCACCTATGTCCCTCTTATAAATCAGAGGTTCCCGTGACCCCTCCTCAGTTTTGATAATTTGCTAGGATGGTTCACAGAGCTCAGGAAAATAGTTTACTTATAATTTAGGATTTATTCTAGAAGGACCCAACTTACAAACAGCCAGGCGGAAGCGATGCATAGGGCAAGGTATTGGGGGGTGGCATAGAGAACTTCATGCCCCCTCCAGGGACGCCAACTTCCCAGCACCTCCACGTGGTCACCAACCAGGAAGCTCTCTGCCTTGTCTTCCACTTAGAGTTTTTCACAGAGATTCCATTATGCAGGCACCGTCGATTCCGTTGATTCCGTCACTGGCTACTGGTGACTAAGGCAGCCCCCACCTCCTCTCCCCTCCCCTGGGGCTGGGTGGGGTGGGAGGATGGGGGCGGGGGGGGGGTGGTAGAGGTGGGACTGAAAGTTCTAACCCCTGGCAACCGGCCCCCCATCCTTAGGAGCTCGCAAATATTCTAAGGTGTTCCCTGTGCTCTTACCACTTGGGATATTACAAGGGTTTTAGGAGCTCTGGCCCGGAGCCGTGGATGAAGACCAAAATGTCTGTTTCTTCTATCACAACATCACACCCCAAAACTCTCTGCCGAGTTCCAGACTCAAATCCTACTGCCCACATGACGCCTCCACTTTGACAGTTCAAACCAAACATTATCACAAACAGCTGGGATCTCCCTTCTCAGGGTTTTTCATCTCGGGGATGGCACCACAGGGTATCTGACGCGTCTTCCTCCCCCTCCACGTCCAGTCCACACACTTCTCGTATCTGCTCTACCTCCCGAGTCCACACCCGCTTTTCCTTTCCCACTCCCAGCATACTAGTCCAAACCATTCTCTGGCCTGCACTCCCACTCCTGCCTTCCCTAAGATCTACTCCGTACCCAGCAACCAGAGTTAACTGCAGTGAAAGCAAACTCTATCAATGGGCGAAAGAATAAAAATATATATGGCTGCAGCCACGCAATGGATGTTCAGCCACAACGGGAACGAGATACTGATACATACTTGAACATGAAGGAGCCTCAAAAACATGCTGAGTGAAATAAGCCAGTCATGAAAGGCTACGTATTGTATGATTCCATGTATAAAAATGTCCAAAATAGGCAAATCTATAGGGATGGAAAGCAAGTCAGTGGGTGCTTTGGGCTGTAGAGGAGTTGCGAATGGAGACCAACCGCTTAATGGGTACAGGGTTCCCTTTTAGGATAATGGAGGGGCGCATGGGTGGCTCAGTCAGTTAGGCATCCGACTTTGGCTCAGGTCATGATCTCGCGGTCTGCAGGTTCGAGCCCCGCGTCGGGCTGTGTGCTGACAGCTCAGAGCCTGGAGCCTGTTTCAGATTCTGTGTCTCCCTCTCTCTCTGACCTTCCCCCATTCATGCTGTGTCTCTCTCTGTCTCAAAAATGAATAAACGTTAAAAAAAATTTTTTAGGGGCGCCTGGGTGGCTCAGTAGGTTAAGCGGCCAACTTCGGCTCAGGTCATGATCTCACAGTCGGTGAGTTCGAGCCCCGCGTCGGGCTCTGTGCTGACGGCTCAGAGCCTGGAGCCTGTTTCAGATTCTGTGTCTCCCTCTCTCTGACCCTCCCCTGTTCATGCTCTGTCTCTCTCTGTCTCAAATATTAAAAAAAATAAAATAAAAAATAAATTAAAAAAAAAATTTTTTTTAAAAAGATAATGGAAAAGTTCTGGAACTGAGCAGTGCTAAAGGTTGAACAACATTGTGAATGGAGCAAATGCCCCTGATGGTATACTCTGTAATGGTTAAAGTGGTAAAGTTTTTGTTATGTGTATTTGACAATAATTTAAAAAAAAATCAAACTATGTCCCTCCCCTGCTTAAAATTCCCATGGCTTCTTGCACTTTACATGAATCCAGCACTTCCTATTGGCCTCTGCTCCCCTCTCTGACCTACTCTCTTTCCCTCCTACCATGTTTGGATAATTCTGGCCTCCTTTCGGTTTCTCACCAGGCCAAGCTCTCTCCCACCTCAGGCCCTTTGCACATACTGTTCCTACTGCTAGGAAGGCTTTCCCCTCCCTTCACGATTGGCTCCACCTCAGTTTTCAGTATTAATTTCAATGCCACAGAGAGGCCTTCCCCAACCACCCTACCTTGGTGGGACCTCACCTCTATCCCCACCACTCTAATTGTCTGCCATAACCGCCTGGCCATTTCTTTCATAACCATCATTGGGCCTTTGTGTGCATTCCTATGGAGAGTGAGTTCCATGAGAGGAGGTGGGACCTGTCCATCTTGTTCATCTCTGTTCTCAGTGCCTGGCATGTGGTTGGCCCTCACAGGCTTATTTCCTTAATTAATGAAAGATCACCCGGCTATCAAGGGAAAGGATGGAGGCAGGACTTAAACCCAGGTCTCTTTGACGCCAACTTCTATGCTCTTTCTACTCCTCCACATGATTCTCAACTATGTATGATGCAGAAGCTTGAACCAAGTATCAGAGAAGGGGATCAGAGTTAGCTATGACCTTTTAAAACAACATTTTTTTGAGAGAGAGAGAGCACAAGCAGGGGAGAAGGGGAGAGAGAGAGACAGAGAGAAAATCCCAAGCAGGCTCCATGCTGTTAGCCCAGAGCCCAACACAGGGCTGTTTCATGAACCCCGAGATCATGACCTGAGCCAAAATCAGGAGTCGGACACTTACCTGACTGAGGCACCCAGGGGTCCCTAGCCCTGACCTGATAATGTAGCTACATTATTGTGTCTAGGAATGCAAGACTTGTGTGGCTGTCACTGCCATAGATGAATCCTACCTGCTGGCAAGACAGCCTCTGGACCCAGACGCAGAGCTCTGGGAAATCCAAACAGGGCCCCTGCCGAGGTCTCATGGACCTTCCTCTCCTCCTTTCTGTTTTCTCACATTCTCCTGGAGTCGGGACCTGGGTTTTGCCCTAGGAAGGGAAGTGGTCAACTGCAGCAGCTGAAGACACTGGCCTGGAGGAACCAAAACCGGCCGAGCCAGCCCTCTCTCTTCCCAGTGGGTAAAGCCGGAACTGGCCAATGCCTCGGCCCAGTGCCAGCCAGCCCAGGGCACAAGCAGACCCAGACCCAGGGGCTGTGTTTTGACCTTCCTCAGAATGCCCCATGAACATCAAAAGGCAGACACCCAGTAAGCTCCTGAGACTGACAGACACATACTTGAGCAAGCTGGGCTTACTGCTTGGTATGAAATGTGACGGTGGGGCAGGGACTCCCTTGTGCAAGAGAACTGTGTTAGCGTTGCCCAAACCAAGTCCTTCCTCTAAAGCTGGAGTTCCTGGTCCTTTTTTGTGCCATGAGTCCTCCCCTCAGGGTAATGTCTTTAAATGCATAGTATAGAATACATTCCATTACAAAAGACCCATTGTCTTGAAATGCAGCTATTGAATTATTTTTTTAAATGTGATGAATATATGAAGTTATTTGCTAACACAATAAACTATGAGAACTAACAGCTGGTTTAGTTACTTCAGTAATTTTGCAGTAGTGGTGAAGGGTAAGTTATATTTTAAGGTGTCTAACTATCTTGTGATTTGGAGACATCTGTGATCTCGATGGATGACAAAGTCGTGGGTACTGCTAATACAAGTGTGATCTGTTACCTATATTCATAATGGAAGGAAATTGCTCAATTTCAGTTAGAGGTTATTGAAAATAAAGTAATTTTTTCCCATCCTAGAATACTAGCCTCTTAGACCCTTTGGAGCATAGAGGAATGTGCCCCACTCTTGCCTCCCCAACTCAAATGGGAGCTCTCTGAGGACAAAGCTGTTCCTTCATCTTATATTAAGTGTCTAGAAAAGGCCTGCCTGCCACACGGTGGGCATCCAACACCACTCTGTTGAGTCTCTTGGATTTTCTAGGTAGACAATCACATAGATTGCAGACCAGAGGTTTTCAATCTTTGTCCTTCTCGTCTCCTCTCTTGTCTCGCTGCATTAGCTGGGGTCCCGGTACAATGTTGAATAGAAGCACTGATGGTGGGCACCCTTATCTTACTATGCTCAGTATTCACTTATTAATTTATGCAGCAGAAATGTAGAACACCTACTATGTGCCAAACTCTGAGCTGGGGATAAAGATGTAACAAAATTGACATCTTTTCCTGTCCAACTGAGAAGATTGAGTAATAGAGGCATTTCTGTGGACAGAAATCTTGAGAACATTACTAAATTCTCCAGACTTGCCGACCTGTTGTCTCAGGATCCTGATTCCTAAAAGGTATGGAAATAAGTCCCTGCTGGTGGTCCCAGTCTCCAGAGCCTAGGTAAGGCTGGCAGCTGCGGGCTTCCCCAGGCCCCCTGCAGAGCTGGGCCAGGAGGCAGCACACGGGAGGGATGGAGGGATAATGAGAGATGTCTCCAGCAGGGGTCAGCCAGAAGATCAAGGCTGGGGCGAGGTTTGAGCCTTGGCTTCCTAGGGCCTGTTGAGGCCACCACCTGTCTGCACTTTGCTTGTAACTATAGGCAGGACCAATTGTTAAAGCCTATGGAAAGAGGATTGCAGCTTCCAGGTGGGCAGTAAGGTGGGGAGATACCTGATACCTGTTCTCTCCACCTCTTCCCTTCCCAGACCCTGAGGGAGTGAATGCACAGACCAGTTTAGTGCACACATCCTTTCCATTCTGTCCAGCTGGCACTGGTAGGGGAGGGGCATTTTTAACAGAACAGAAGGTTGAGGGGCGCTTGGGTGGCTCAGTCGGTTAAGTGTCCGACTTCGGTTCAGGTCATGATCTCACTGTGAGTTTGAGCCCCGTGTTGGGCTCTGTGCTGACAAAAGCCTGGAGCCTGCTTTGGATTCTGGGTCTCCCTCTCTCTCTGCCCCTTTTCCACTCATTCTCTCTCTCTCTCTCTCTCTCTCTCTCTCCCTCTCTCTCTCTCGCTGTCTCTATCTCTGTGTCTCTCAAAAAATAAAGAAAAATTTTAAAAACTTAAAAAAAAAAAGAAAGAAAGAAGAAGGTTGAAGTTTAAAATGGACCAGACTATGGCTTAGGGACCAGAATAGGAATGTTGAAACAACAAAAATGTGACTGAGAAGTCAGATCAGACTGAGATGTTTTTAAGAAAGCCTACTTACTATCCAGCAAGAGGTTGGGGGCAGGATTGGGAAGAGCAGACTCAGTGGAAGCCAATGGAAACAATACCCCTGGGGTTACAGCCCCCCCCCCAGATGTCCCCATTTTAAGCCCCAAGACCTGTGAATACAGTACCTGTTGAAAGGGTGTGATTAAGTCAAGGGTGTTGAGGATGTGCCCCATGTAATCAAGAGGGTCTTTTTAGGAGGGAAGGAGAAAGGTCAGATCTAGAGGATATGGGATGATGAAAACACAGGTCAAAGTGAAGCCACCACCTGGAAAAGGCAAGGAATGAGTTCCCCACTAGAGCCTCCAAAAGAAACACAGCCCTCCCAACACCTTGCTTGTAGCCCTATTAAGACCATTTGGACCGCTGACCTCCACAGCTGTTAAGATAACAAATTCGTGTTGTTTTAAGCCACTGGGTTTGTGGTAACCTGTTACAGCTGCAATGGGAAACTCCCAGAACTCCCAGGATTGAGACTCCTCCCACCCCCAATTAAACCAGAAGCAGGGAGGTGCGTGGGAGAGAGCCTCTGCCCAGAGGCGTTTGGGGCAAGTGGTCTTTTTTGGAAGACGGAAACTAACAGAAACCCATTCCAGAGCAGTGCCAGAATGAAGTGCGTGCAGAGTGCTGGGGAAGCCCTGGGCGGGGAGGGACGTTGGGGCTGCGCGGGAAGGTGAGTAGCAGTCAGCCTGGCCAGGGGGCTCAGCCTCCTGGCAGGAAGGCGCCCTCCTCCTTGCCAATACCAGCCCCCAGCAAGAACCCCTCGCCACTGCCAGACACAGCCCCCCCCCCCACCCCCCACGGGTGTCCCGACCACCTCAAGGTTGGCCATCCCCTGAGGGCATTCTGCCCACTCTCCAACCCCTACGTGGCAGATGCAATGCAGGGGACCCTCAAAGCCGCTCGGAGCCACCCCCAAGTAATGAGGGCAGGGGTGCTGCCAGAAGTCAGGCCCAGCTTCCCCGAGCGTGTGCGGTGGGGAGGGGAGCGTTTCCGCCCCCACTCCATCCCGCAGGAGGAAGGAAGTGGTTCCCTCCTCCCACCCCTTCCCTCAGGCTCGCCTGGGACAGGATTCTCGTGATTCGCGATTGGCTCCCACGGGCGGACCTTTGTCCATCCGCGGGACCGCGAGAGGCCCAGGCCAGGCTCGGGGCTGCGGGGCGGGAGGCGGCCGGGTGGGGGACAAGCCGGAGACCACAGGGGAGACAGGCAGGCCAGGGCAAGGGGACTGAGACACAGGCGGGAGCCAGGGACCGAGACGCGAACGGGGTGAGAGGGCGGGCGGGTCGCGAGGAGGGGCGGGTCGGAAGGGGCGGGCGAGGCGGCCCGGAGGGCGCAGAGCTCGCAGTCGCTGCGGTGGCCGCGGGCGGGAGGGGCGCAGGGTAAGTGCTCCGGCGCTGGGACGGGGGGCGCGCGGCCCCCATTCCGAGCCCTCCCAGCCGGCGCCCTCCGAGGAGCGGACCCTCATCCCCGTCGCCGCTCCCCCGCCAGCCTGCCTGGGACCCCGCCCCCAGTTGCCCTCTGTTCTAGCGTTTACCAGGGCGGACGGTCATTCCCCGGGGGACCCCTCCCCCAGCCCTTGTCCAGAGGGTACTAGAGTCAGGTGGGGAGGGGGGGCAGGAGACAGTATGCCACGCGACATGGAAGGGAAGTCCCTCTTGGCCTCAGTTACCTCCCCTTGAAAAACGGGAGCCTTGATAGCTGCCCTTTTGCACGGCGTGCTTAACGTGGGGACAGGTGCCTTCATTCATCACACGCTGAGCGCAGCAACAGGTGAGGTAAGTACCCTCCTTGTCTCCCTCTCACAGGTGAAGAAACCGACACTCGGGCCAAGCCACCAAAGGAGGCAGAGCCAGAACTCACACCCAGGTCCGTGTGAACCCCTAAATCCTTTTATTCCTCGTCCTTGCCTCTCGCTGCCCCGCCAGGGAGACTGCAGAGAGAGAAGGGGTGGTAAACGTAGTACTGGGGACCCCCGGGGGGGAGGCTGAAATGAGGGAACCTCCAGGGCAGCAAATCCTTCACCTGGAAATACTGGAAACACCTCGTGGGGCACGGTGTGCTGAGGAACAAGAAGGGTAGGCTGGGGACAGGTTAAACTCCAGGACACGGAGGTACAGCCAGCCCCCTGCAGGAACTCAGAGACCTTTACACCCCAGCCCCGCGCCTCTGCTGAGTGCAGGGGCTCCTGCAGGCTTAGCCATGGGACTCCACCTCTCCATGCCTCAGTTCCCTCGACCGTTCCATGGGGTTGAGCATGGTACTTCCCTCACAGGAGTGCTGAGAGTTAAGTGAGATGGTTGGTATAAAAGCTTAGCCCAGCCTCTGGCCCAAGGTTGCTACCGAGCTGTGTCCCCCTCCAGCCTCACCCGCCCCTCTGAAAGCGCTCCTCTGTCCTGGACACCTTTAACCTAAGGTCAGTCAGGGCCACCTGAGACCTGCAGTGTTTCTGGAAAGGCCCAACATCGGCTGGAAGCTTCTGATAAGACGAAAGCTGGCTGTGGTAACTTCTTGCCCTCTGAGTACCTGGGGTGAAGTAGGGGCAGGGTTTTGAAAATCTTTGGGCTGAGGCTCGCACAATTCCAGAGTTGCTCTGCAGCCCCCAAGCCCTCCCCATCCCTGGTTTAGAGTGAAGGAGGAAGTCCAGAGTGTTCTTGCCCCAAAACCTGGTCTTCATCTCCTCTCCAGCATGTAAGCCGGCAGCAGGTTCTACTTCTCGGCATGTTCTGAATCTGGCCATTGCTCTGCATCCCCATATCGTTTGCCTCCTCTTGGCCTCCCTGCCACCACTCTTGACCCCCAAATGTTCAGAGTTGTTTACCACGCCCTCTATGAGATCAGACCCTTGTCTCCTGCCACCGCCCCCTTACTGCAGCCACACTGACCTCCTCTTTCTTCCTTGGACTTGCTGAAGGTTTCTCTGTGGGTTTTTTTTTTGCCCTCTGAGGGCCTGTGCACGTGGTCTTCCAGCCATCTTCTTGTGACTTAACCTCTGCAATTCAGGGACCACTATGCAAGTCTCCTACTCAAGTCTTCCCCCACTATTCCACCTGCAGGAGCCACGCTGGCCTGGTCCCTTCTTGCATTACTGTTTTTCCTTCTTCGCATGCTTAGTCTTGGGTGGTGTTACCTTGCTTATGTGTTCCCCTGGTTCCTTGTCTGTCCATCCAGCTGAAGTATCAGTCTGTCAGGGCCATGGCCTTTATCTTCTTGGCTTTGGATTCCCCGGAACTCAGCACAGTGCTTGGCACATAGTGAATGTTCCAATTATATTGTACAATTGCAAGCAAGTGTGTGCAACCATTCGGGGTTCTACTTCTCATTACTTAACAGAATTCTTTCTGTATTTCGACATGACACCCCAGAGTTGTCATTGCTTCTGTCAGCCCATAGCCTTTCTCGGCTTTTCTCAAAGGCGGGGCTTGTGGGGTCTTTCCAGCTTCTAGGCATCATATCCAGCTTAGCTTGTCCACGCTGTACATGTTTTTTGCTATCAAATTATTTCTTTGAGATAATAGTTCCCAAACTGTTGTGTTCAAGTCAAGAGTATGATTATTTTGAAGGCACTTGCCACTTATCACCAGATGGCTGTTGAGGAAAAACTATGCCTGGCAATGTGTGCAAGTTTCCCTACAGCCCCACAAGCATTGAGTTTTATCACTTTTGTCTGTTTTAATGGGCAGTTCGTAGTAGGTTGAAATTTTCTGTTGCTTGAATTAGTGAACCTGGGATTTTTTTTTTTTTTTAATATATGTGCTGGTTCTATTTCCTGTCTTGTGAAGGAAGGAAATCTCCAGGCGCCTTAACTGCCCCCTTCACCTTTGCTTGTGCTAATGGTTCCATTTCAGCCCATCTCCTGAGAGCAGGTCGAGGGACCCAAGGGGCTAGAACAGGAACACACTGAGCTGAACTATGCTGGTTACAGAAGCTGTTCTGTCAGTCAACCAGCAAGAAATTCTCCAAGAGTCCCTTATGCCCCCAGCATGGTACTAAGGAGAAGAACTTTTTTTTCTAAGTCTATGTGAATACTTTTTTTTCAGAATGATCATTTTTTCCCCCAATTATAAAATCACACAGTGTGCAGTGTTATTGGAACATTGGGACAGGAAAAGATGGGGAAATAATCTAAACACGATCACTAGTGGGACTACATACATTCCTACAGGGAAGTCTTGGGCTGTCATTCCAAGGAGTGCACTTGATTTAGCACACATCGATCTAGGATAATCTGAAACACTGTATTATTTTCCTATGGCTGCTGTAACAAGTCACCACACATCTGAGCCTTCAAACAACGTAAATTTATTACCTTGCAGTGCTGAGGGCATCAGATGTACAAAATCAATCCATTGGGTCCAAATCAAGGCCTTGGCGGGGCCGCATTCCTTTTGGAGGCTCTAAAGGAGGATCTGTTTCTTTGCAACTTTTAGAGGCTGTCTGCATTCCTTGGATTGCAATCCCTTCCCTCTATCTTCAAAGCCAGTTGCATAACATCCTCAAATCTCTGGCTCCAACTTCTGGGTCTGATTCTCCTGCTCTACTCTATTCATAAAGACCCTTCTGATTACATCAGACCCACCTGGATATGGATAATCCCCGTCTTGGGATCCTTAATGTAATCGTATCTGCAAAGTCCCTTTTGCCGTGTAAAGTGACATATTCACAGGTTCTGGGGATTAGGACATGTATATCTTTGGGGGTGGGTCATCACTGAGCCTGCCACACCCTAAACGGAAATAAGCAAGATTCACGCAGTATGCGTGGGCTCACATTTGTTTAAGTTTTAAAAAAAGAGTAAATACGGGTGTGTTGGTGAAGGCCTAGAACACCACTGAAGGCCACAAAGGAGACCGGTAAGGGTGGCTGCTTCTGGGGGCATCTGGATGGTTTAGTCAGTTGAGTGTCTGATTTCAGCTCAGTCTGTGAGCACAGAGCCTGCTTCAGATCTTCTGTCCCCCTCTCTGCCCCTCCCCTACTTGCGCTCTCCCCACAATAAAAAAAAAAAAAAAAAAAAAAGTGGCTGCTTCTGGGGAGAATAGGTAGAAAGGAGGTTTTTTTGTCATATATTTTTTTGTGTTCTTTCGCTTTTTAAAGTTTATTTTGAGAGGGCGAGCAAGGGAGAGAGAAAATCCCAAGAAATCAAGAGTTGGATGCTCAACCGACTGAGCTGTCCAGGCGTTCCTATTTCCCTTTAGTATATGCATATGTCACCTACATTAAAAATAAAATTTTTTAATGTTTAATTTTGAGAGAGAGAGTGCACGTGAGTGGGGGGGGGGGAGGAGCAGAGAGAGAAGGAGACCCCGAATCCAAAGCAGGCTCCAGCTCTAGGCTCTGTGCTGTAAGCACTATAGGGCTCGAACTCAACAAACCGTGAGATCATGACCTGAGCCAAAAAGTCAGCTTAACTGCCTGAGCCACCCAGATGCCCAGAAATAAATTTTAAGAAGTAACACAAACTCACTGTAAAAGTTCAGACCTTCTAGAAGTCAGTAGAAGGAAAATACCCACACTCCCTTTTTGTCCAGCAATAACCGCTGTAAAGAGTTTGGCTGTATTTTTGCAGATGTATTTTTTAAAATGCATGCGTAGGGGCACCTGTGTGGCTCAGGCAGTTAAGTGTCTGACTCTTGATTTCAGCTCAGGCCATGATCTCATGGTTCATGGGATCAAGCCCTGCATTGGGCTCTGCGCTGACAGCACAGAACCTGCTTGGGATTTTGTCTCCCTCTCTCTCTCTGCTCCTCCCCTGCATTTGCGCGCTCGCTCTCTCTCTCTCTCTCGAATAAGTAATAATAAAATAAAAATGCATATGTAATTTTTCATGTAGATGGAGTCATACTGTATACACTATGCTGTAATATGAATTTTTAAACAATGTTTATTTTGAGAACACTTGTGCACGTGAGAGTAGGAGAGGGGCAGGAGAGAGAGGGAGAGAGATAATCTGGCAGAGCAGAGACCACTCGGGGCTCCATCCCACAAACGGTGAGATCATGACCCAAGCTGAGATTAAGAGTGAATGCTCAACCAACTGAGCCACCCAGACTCCCCTGAATTTTTTTTTATCTTACTATATTATTCACCTCTTTCCTTATCTGCATATTAAGATTTAACAACACTAGCATTTGCCACTGCTCAGATGTACCCTAACTGACTTAACCAGAACCTCATTGGTGGACATATAGATACTTTGTTGCTTTCCAAGGCATTCCCTGCACTGGAGTGTATGTCTGTGTGTCTTTTTTTTTTTTTTTTTTTTTTTTTAAGTGTAAACTGAAGTGAAAGTCACATAACATGAAATTAACCATTTTACGATTTGGTGAACATTTAGCAAAGGATCCCATGACATTTAGTGCATTCCCAATATCATGCAACTGTCACCTCTATCCAGTTCCAGAACATTTTCATCAAATCAAAAAGAAACCCTGCACCCTAAACAGTCACCCTCTGCCCCCCATCACCCTACTCCCCGGCAGCCACCAATCTTCCTGTCTCTGTGAATTTGCGTGTTCTGGGTATTACAGATCAGTGGAATCATGTAATGTGTGTGGTTTATTTGATTTAGTATAAATCACTCATGTTGTAGCATGGATCAGTACTTGATTTCTTTTTAGGACTGGATAACATTCCATTGTATGGATATGACATCTTTGATATATCCGTTCATCCCTTAATGGATACTTGAGTTATTTCTACCTTTTGGCAGTGACTGTTTGTGTACATGTATTTGTTTGAGTGCCTGTTTTCAATTCCTTTGGGTATATGCCAAGGATGTGCATCCGTCCACATACACTTTGAGCTTTATGCTATTTTCAGAGGCTGTTAACCTAAGCAAGTTAAAAATAATTTGTAACAAAGTGTTGCAAAGCACATACTAAGATAAAGGAGAGCAGAATGTCAGATCCAGACAAATGTTTTCTTACTTTCCAGATCCAGAGAGGACAGGAAAATGGCCACCTGGGATGAAAAGGTAAATTAATTCTGGCAGACCAGCAGCATTAAAGGACTTCCTGGCATTGAAGACAGTTCTGCTTGGTGTTACAAACAAGATAAAAGGAAAACACCTGTTTGGGGTGTTTCTGCCTTACCAAAGTGTTTCGTCACAAAGGTGAAAACTGTAGCAGGAAGTCACAAACCTCAAGATGGCCTAATAACCTGAATCAGACCATTCAAACACCACCTCTGCATTTTTAAAAATGTTTCTTTGTTTTTGAGAGAGCGCATGTGTGCAAGCAGGGGAGGGGCAGAGAGAGAGAGAGGAAGAGAGAAGGATCTCAAGCAGGATGCACACTGTTGGCACAGAGCCCGACACGGGGCTCAAACTCACGAACTGTGAGATCATGACCTGATCTGAAGTCAGACGCTTAACCGACTGAGCCACCCAGACACCCCTCACCTCTGCATTTTAATAACCATGTGTCATAGGCCAAGACTTTCACCTCCCTGAGTCTCTGTGTCCTTATCTGGAAAAGGGAGCTAAAATTACCCTTGTTCCTGAAGGTTGGGAGGAGTTGAAGAGACAGTGGTTTCAGAATGCTAGGCTGATACTGAGCCCATACGGGGCTTTTCCCTACTGCCCATTTTACCATCTTACAGATAAAGACACTTGCACAAGATCACACAGGTAGGAAGTGGCCAAAGTAGGATTTTACCCTGGCCTCTCTCCAGAGAGAATGCTTTGTTTCCTGTGGCATGAGACCATCCCAAGCAGAGCCGTTAAACCCTGTTCTTGATATCTGGATGCAGGTTTGTTGGGTTTGAGGGGACATCAGTTGTGAATAGTGAGGACAAGGCAGAAGGGAAACGTTGGCTTCCGTTTCACCTGTTCACTAGGAGGTTCTGGGGGGTTCTGGCCAGGTAGAGCCATCAGGGCAGTGTTAGAAGCTCAGGGTGGCAGCAGGGTGAGGAGGGCAGGGTCCAAGAGCAGGACCATGGGATGATAATGATGAGCATCCTGTATCTCATCAAATTGATGACCCCTTTAACTGTAAGAGTCCTTCGGATTTTAGGTCTGTTAACAGTGTGGTGGGGTAAATGGCCAGTGGATGCCACCAACTCTGATTTCAGAAATGTTGAAATCTGGGGAAGAATCTGGGGACATGTTTGTCTTTGAATTAATGAACTAAGATGCAGAAGTTGTAATAATAACACAAGCAATGTCTCTGGAGCACTCACTGCTGTGCCAGGCATGTGCTAAGGGCTTTCTGTGTATTTGATTATTTAATGCTCACAACAGCCCTGTGCGCTAAGTACTGTTCTTTCCCTTATCTTCCAGGTAGGGAAATTGAAGCCCAGCAAGGTTTAGCAATTTGCTCAAGGTCACACAGCTGGCAAGGGGTTCAAACCCACGCTGCCTGGCTTCCATGTCCTGATTACTGACTAGTGATTGTGCCCTGTCTGCTTTTCAGACACAGTCTAGCCCAAAGACAGGTCTCCAGAAGGAAGAGACCAAGGAAGAGCTCACCTCTGGCAGGAAGGGAGCCGGGAGTGGGGAGCACAGGGGCAGCACCGGCTCTCTGGGGAGGATTCCTTCCCTCATTCATTCATTCATTCAGCCACAAATGTTTATATCAACACCAGCCATGTCCTGGAACCAACTACAGCTCTCAGGCCATAGCTACCAAACTGAAGGCATTGGTCTCTGCCTGCCGGTGACTTCCTCTCTAGCTGCGAGACCGGTCTCAAGTCACAACACTGAATGTGTGAAGGTGCACATGGGGTGAGCAGTAAAGGAGAAGCCATGGTTAATGTGGGCCCCTCACAAGGGCCACTGAGACCTTCAGACCTTCAGATCAGAGGGCTCCCCGACCTGACACCTGTGGGGCCTGAGGAGGAAGCCAGGTAGAGGATGAAGACCGTGAGTCTTGGCAGAGGAAGCGACCTATGCCATGGACAGAAGGCGGATGGCCAGGGTAGGGCAGCGTGGTGGGGGGCCAGGATGTGCTCAGTCTGAAGAGACAAGGCCAGGCAGGGCCCAGGGGACACTGAAGGTTCTGGTGGTGGTGCTAGGAACAGTGGGCAGGCCACTGGTGGGCAGGGCAGCCCCCGATCAGGCCTGGACTTTGAAAAGCCCTCTCTGGTGTTCTGTGGAGATGGGTGGAAATGCCAGAAAGCACATGGGGGGCAAGCAAGGTGGGAGCCCTCCTGCAGGGGAGCAGGGAGCGAGGCGCTGGCACTGGAGAGAAGCGAGCAGTTGGGAGGGATTTACGAGTTCGGTGCCCAGAATCTGGGGAGGATGACACGGAACGTGGGGCTCATGTTCAGAGGAGGAAGACCCCTCTCCTTTGGAGGGTCGTGGAGGGTTCTACAGAAAAGGCAACCTTTGAGCTGGGCCTTGGGATTTGAACTTACAGGATCCAAGAGAAGGGCATTTCCAGCAGAGGGAACAGCATGGAGAAAGGCCTGGAGGCAGGCTCATGTCAAGTTCTACAGAGCAGAGGGCAGTTGAGGGGTGAGGTGATGGTGAAGGTCCCTGTATGCCCGGCTGAGGAATCTGCACTTTGACCATGGAGAACCCTAGTTCTGGAGCAGATTACCTTCCGGTCTGGGAGGCGCTAGTTTCCCCCCTGTGCAAGCCGGCCTTGGGTTGCTCCGGGGCTCCAGTGGGTCAGCCCCAGGGAGAGCAGCTCAGGGCCAGACAGCCTGGGTTCCAGTGCTACATCTGCCCCTTGTGGGCCGTGTGACCAGCTTCCAAGCCACCCTGAGCCTCTGTGTCCACGGTCATGAGTGGGGTTGACAGTCACCACCACAGAGAGTTATGACCGTTCCTCATAAGGTGCTGGATACCTAGTACCTGGCACCTGAGAGAAACTCCAGGAGCTCCAGTTATTGCACATGGAAGCCATTCATACTTTCCTTCATTTGTAGTTACGTGTTAAATCAGGCAAACCAAAAGAGCATGTGGAAATGCTCGATGCTGGTTATTTTGCAGTGGAACCAGCCCATGTTGTTCTGGACAAAATTCGATAGTGTGTGTTGAGCATCATGAAAATGTTCCTAATCAAACGTGGGCGTCTCACTTAAAAGGAGATAACCCATGAAAAGAAAACTGACTGACAGCACTATTTCTTGTCACATGAGGTGCCATTGATTATAGATGCACCGTTATTTTATATATCACAACATAATACTGTCATTTACTGTGACCTTATGTTGCATAATGTTAACACTGGTCAGTTGTGAGACATTCAGATTTCAAGAGTGTCAAAATATAAGGAAATGTGGCCTTCGAATTGGTGATAAAGGTGCTAAAAATGAGCAATCAGTAAATGCAACAGCGAGAGCATTAACTTCTTGGTGAAGTTTCTTGGCCATTAAAACATACATCTGCGGCGCCCGGGTGGCTCAGTCCGTTAAGCCACTGGCTCTTGATTTCAGCTCAGGTCACGCACGATCTTACATTTGTGGGATCTAGCCCCGCGTCAGGCTTTAGCTGGGTGTGGTACCTTCTTAAGATTCTCTTTTGTCTGTCTCTTTCTCTGCCCTGCACACACACGCTCAGTCTCTTTAAAATAAAAAAAGGGGGGGGGGGGTGGGGAACCAAAAATCTAGTGGGAAAAATAACATATGAGATTGTGTGTGGTCTTTGATTACAATTGTAAAAGAGACCTTAGGTGGATGATAAGTCTGTTGTATTAGGAGTATCATGAATTTACTTCCTTTTGCTCATGTTGTCACGATGCTGAAAGAAATAGATCTAGAATAAAGGTCTGTTCGTTGGGGTGAATGACAGCAGGTAAAGTGGGGGTGGGGAGTGTCCAGGGGAGTCTGAATGAAGCCAGGGAGCTGGTGGGGTGGGGTGAGGGTCGAAGGCACAGAAGCACAGGATAGAGATGAGGAACCAAGGAGACATGCTGGGGGGAGGGCGATGACAACAGTTGTTGGGGGGGGGAATGACCCCTGAGAGGGGGGACACAGGAGCCTTTTTGTCATGCCACAGAGGCCAGTACAAGGGCTGGAGCTGGAGAAGATTGGGCCAGGATCACTTGTAGCACCTGAGCCTCTATTGATTCAGAGAACAAGTTCCTTTTAGTAATTTATCCTTGTGCAGTTAATTGTGTGGGTTTGTTTTTCTTTCTTGAGTTTATTTTGAGAGAGAGAGAAAGAGAGAATGGGGGGGGGAGGGGAAGAAAGGGAAGAGAGGGAGAATCCTAAGCAGGCTCCGCACTGTCAGCACAGAGCCCAATGTGGGGTTCGAACCCACAAACCATGAGATCATGACTTCAGTTGAAGTCGGACACTTAACTGACTGAGCCACCCAGGCACCTCAGTTGTGGGTTTTTTGTTTTAATTTTCAAGTTAGTTAACATACAGTGTAGTCTTGGCCTCAGGAGTAGAACCCAGTGATTCGTCCCAGTGAGACACCCAGTGCTCATCCCAACAAGTGCCCTCCTTAATGCCTGTCACCCATTTAACCCACGCCTCAACTGTGTTTTTTTAAAAAAAAATGTTGTCCTAGAAATGCTTTTAGCAGCTCTTTATTGTCCAGCTGCCCTAGTGTTTGAGGGGAAGATGATGGTGTTGCAGGAGAAACTGGCGGGGGTTTTAGCCCTGGTTCAGAGAGAGAGGGGCCGTGGACTCTGCCCCTTCCCACCACCCTGCAACTCAGAGTTCCTCTTCTGTGAAATGGGAACGGAAACACTCCGTCTACAGTGGTGGGGCTCAAAGAAGCTCATGCGTGAGAAGCACTGAGCAGGGCCGCACAGACTCAACCCACGGGAGCTGTTCCCTGGGTCATGAGGACGAGCTGGGTTGTCAACCAGCAGCTGACCTCCTCTTCCTCTCAGGGGATTGCATGTTGCCAGCCACACGGGGAACCTGGGAGCCAGGGTGCTTAGAAATCACGATAGCCCTTTGCTCATTTCTCATGAGCTGGAGGCGCCAGGTTTATTTATGGTGCATGTTCTCAACTTTGGCTGCAGATGGGAGATCCCAACACCCAGGCCACCCCCAGACCAATCACAGTCTTGGGGCCTGAGACCCAGGTATTGGGTTTTTTGGTTTTTTGGTTTTGGTTTTTAAAGCTTCCAGGTGGTTCCAAAGTGCAGCCAGGGCTGAGAGCCACTGGTTAGACTGTGGCGGGGTAGGGCCTCTCTCCATGGGCTACTTCACAGTGAGGCGGGGAGAGGGTGCTCTGTTCCAGGGCCAAAGCACTGCTAAGATGTTGGAGCCGGAAATTCCCTGGATGCCTCGGTCTCACATTGGTGATAGGTCTTAATTTCTGGCTGAAAAACGGTTTGTTTGTTTTTTTCTTTCTATGCTTTCATTTTCTTATGTTTTTGTAAACAACCTGACTTCTGCTTCCCAGTTAACATGGCTGACGTCACACACTTTAGACGGGACTGTCTCCTCTCTGGCAATCCTCGTTTCCTTACCCCTGGGAAATAGACTGGGCACGTCCTCCCATATCTGCATCTTTAAAACTCAACCCGTTGGTGACTCCTGCAATCGGTCATTTAAGCAATGAACTAGAATAAAACGGAAAATACAAGAGTTCACGCACTTAGAAACTTGAGTGTTGGTTGTGGAACACGTGTATGTATGTCAGAGTGTACTAAAAAGTAGCATGTAAAGTGTCTTTTTCTCACTGAGTAACACTCGGCTGAGCTCCCTGCACGGCCCTGAGCTCCTCACAGCTGTGAGCCTGGTCCAGGGCGGCGTTCAAGGAGGTTGTGCAAGAGGAAGGGGCTCTGGGCCAGGCAGCCTGCGTCTCACTCTCACTGGCCGTGTGACCTGGGAAAAGTTGTTGGCCTCTCCATTCCCAGTTTCCTCGCCTGTCGATGGAGATGTCTCCACTCCCCACCTCACGAGGCTGTTGCAATGTGTTATTAGAGGACTTTGTACGGAGCTCAGAAATGGCAGGTGCCCGGGAGGTAGTTGACGCTCACTGTGGCTCCTGCTACCGGATGTTATTGCCCGCACCATCTCCGCCCAGCCTCACCCTCATCTTGCCAGCGGACCACTCTGTCAAGACGGGAGGGATCCTGACCCCACAGGAAAAGGAGAGAAGTGTTGCAGCATTTCTGGGGGGACGTGGGCCACCGGTCGGGCTCGTTGGCCCATAAGCAGCGGCCCCCGCAAGCCGGTCAGCCATCAGTGGTGGTTGTTTTTGCCAACCTCAGACTTCCTCCCCACCCTAGAGAAGGAAAAGCTGCCACGCTTATTTAAAGACTTCCCTGATTTTAAAAATAGGCATTCCTCAGAACACCACTCCCCGGGGGCTGGGGGCGCGGCCCTGGGGTAGGTGACCGTGCGCCTGGAGGCCCTCCCGCCTCCCTCCCGCCAGAGGAGAGGTTTGCTCCAGGGATTCATTCCACCATCCAGGTATGTTCAGTGGGGAACTGCCAGCTGCCAAGCGTGGAGGGCCCTCATGGTGGCTGACGGTCTCTAACAGAGGACTCAGTTCCTCCGGTGGGGACAGCGCGAAGTGACGTGTCCACTGGGAAGCCTGTTAGAGACTCGGGGCTCAAGGTTGCTGCTGGGGGCTGGTCAAGGAGGTACCTTCTGTACAGCACTTAGAAAATTCCAGGCTCCCTGAAGGAAAGCAAGTGTTCAACATAAACTGAATTGTGTACACACACGGTCTGGGCCCACTGAGCTGTTCTTACCAGTAAATGGTGGAACCCTCCAGATGCCAGCCAAGGACCAAGCAGGCCTTTTCTAAGAACAGCAGCCTCAAGCCTGTTCTGCAGAGAGAGTCTATGTTCTGAGAAGTGCTGTCTGGCTGCAGATAGAGTGCCAGAGAGTAGCGAAGAGCTGCCATATCCTCCACGTGAGAGGTAGAGGTGGGGCCACGGTGGTGGCAGAGGGCCTAGTGCCGAGTGGGCCCTGGGGGTGGGGGAAGGAAGGTAGGCACTGGGGACAACTGCTCTGATCTTCCCTGAGTGTGTTTTCCGTGTTCTGGACCCGAAAACCAGAGACCCAGGTACCTGTCCGGGACTATCCGTTGACTGGTAGCATTTGCCTTGTTGCAGGGCCTCAGTTTCCCCATCTGCTAAGGGAGGGAAGACAGCATCCCAGAACCTGATTTCTACCTCTTAGAAAATCATCATTTTGTTGCTTTAAAACAAATCCACTTTTTCTGCCATATTTTCCCCTTGTTTTATAAGGAGCAAAGCTGGTAGACTTGAGTTCATTTTGCTGGCTTTATCAGTCACTGTTTGTTTTTAGGTATTTGTTCCATTCTTTTTTTTTTTTTTTTTTTTTAAGAGTGAGTAGGAGAGAAGGGGTGGGGGGAGGGAGGGAGAGACAGACAGACAGACCATCTTAAGCAGGCTCCACGCTCAACATGGAGCTTGAAGCAGAGCTCAATCCCACCACCTGGGATCAGGACCTGAGCCTAAATCAAGAGTCAGTCATTCAACCAGCTGAGCCACCCAGGCATCTGTTTTGATTTTCTTATTCAGGGATTTCAGTAGTGTGTGTGTGTGTGTGTGTGTTCATCCTCCTTTCCCCCTTACCCTCAATACTTCATTCACTACTCAATTCTCTGTAGGCGGGAGGATCTCCCTCCAAGAATGGCTATTTCTTATGATTAAATCTAATAGAATAAAATTTGAAAGTTTCTTTTCACCCTCCAACCCAATTGAACTCCTTTCCCAGAGGGAACCATTTAGTTTGGGGTATTGATTTTGTCTGTTTTTAACAAAGGTGGCATTATATGATACAATCTGGTCCACAGCGTGCTGCTTTTCACCTAGATTTCATATAGACCAAGAACACCTTTCTGTGTCAGCGCCTACAGGTACACGGGCTTGCTGCCTTCTTAACAGCTGCCTAGTATTGTGTAGTGTGGGTCTCCCATAGCGTGTTTAATGATGGACTTTGAGGTCATTTCCAGGTTTGGGCTGTTGTAGCAGGACTTTAGGAAGCATCCGTGTGCTTATGTGTGAGTCCCTTGTCATGTCAAAGGAGAGGGACATTTTCAATTTTGACAGAAACCGGTTAAGGCTGATCCCCTCCTTCGCTCCCATGCCTGGCATATTGGAGCCGCTCAAACATCTTTTCGAAAGATGAAAGGAACTGTCCCGCTGCCCTCCTGAGAAGGGCGTATCCATTTACATGCCCCCGTCCCTTGCCTCTGTCATCCTGCCATGCCATGCGACTCTGAGCAGTTGGCCTCTCCTCCCCGCACCTCAGTTTCCCCTTCTGTGGATTGGAGAGCCTGCCCCTCCCTGCCCTGCCTCCCTCCCAGGATTATGACAAGCATGAAGAGCCGAAGGGGGTGGAGGTGGCCTGTAAGCTGTGAGCAAAAGGAAGCCGCTGCTGCCAGGACTGGCTGCAGAAACAGGCTTTTCCAAGTGGTTTGTGACCTCTGAAGGAGCCCGCTTTCTCCTGCTTTCTCCTTGGAGTCCGGGGTTGGGGTGTGGCCCACAAGATACAGGGAGGGGGCACACCGTCCGTGGCCACCCGTCGTAGGCTGATTCGGGCACAGGCTCTGCATTAGCTTCCTGGATCTGCCTTGATGATAACCACACACTGGGTGGCTTAACGCAGCAGAGACGCCTTCTCTCCGTTCTGAAGGCTCCGAGTCTAAAATCAAGGTGTCGGCAGGGTCGGTTCCTTCTGGAAGCGTTGAGGGAGCATCTGTTCCGTGACTTTCTCCCAGCTGCTGGTGGTTGCTGGCTGTCTGGCATCCTTGGCTGGTAGATGCAGCCCTCCGGTCTCTGCCTCCACCCTCACACGGCCCCTCCTCCTCTTGTAAGGACATCAGGGCCCACCCTAAATTCTGGATGATTTCATCTCAAGCCCCTTCACTAGTTAAACCTGCAAAGACCCATAGTCCAAGTAAGGTTATGTTCTGAGGTTCCAGGTGGACAGGAATTCGGGGGCAGCCACTGTTCAAACCCCACTACACGGTCCTAGAAGGCAGATCTCCAGTCATTGGCTGCCTGCCTTTTTCTCAGCCGTGTGTTCTAAAACAAGGGCTCCGAGTCGTAACAGCCCAGGGGCAGATCGTGGCTCTGCCATTTCCTAAGTTGTGACTTGGGACAAGCCACCTTCTTCACTAAGACCCAAAATGATGGTCTTAACCTCAGAGGGTTGCTAGGAATAAAATTCAATAGCTCATTTAAGGAACTTTAGTGGTATATTAATATAATAAAACAACATAATAGTAGATGTCACTGTTATTGTGTCTTATTGGAGTTTGGGGGCAGGAGATGTTGAATAATATGCAAATCAGGTCCCCAAAGTAGACTCTGGGAGGAAGCAGGGAATTGGGGACTTAAGGGACATTGGGAATCCCCTGAATTTCTTTTTTTTTTTAAAGTGCCTTTTTCTGTGATTGTTGGATGACCGTGAAATAGGGACTCCCCCTCCTATAGATGGCAGCTTCAACACCTGTAAAACTAAATGTTCACAAGAACATTTTTTTTCTCTGTCTCTTCTAGGTCTGTTTTTCTCATTTCTCCTCCCTCTCCCAGGTAGCAATCTTTTTGGTATACTTGACATGTGTAGAAAATAAGTAGGCGATACATTTACCTTTGAGGAGGTAGCTCCTGTGGTTTGCTGTTAATTCATTTATTAAATAGTTTTCATACCCCTCCCTGTGAGAGCGGGGAAGAGTCTGCCCTCCCAGAGTTTGCAGACCAGGGCAGGACACAGACGATACTGAGATGGCACAGCACAAGTTAGCAAATGGTGAGACATGGAAACAGGAGGGACACTCACCCAGCAGGTGGCGGCTAAGGAAGACCTCCCTGGGGTGGTACAGTCTAGACACATCTGTAAAATCGTGTGCGACAGGCAAAAGATAATTCAGATAGTGGGCGCAGGCATGTGGAGTTCTAGAGCAAGAGAGAGAGAGGTTTATTCTAGAACCACAAGACATTGGGTGCAGCTGGGGTATGGCGGAGGCAGGGGACCTGCGGAGACCAAGAGAGCTTTGTGCCTTTGTTCTGAAGGCAGTGGTTGGCAGGAGGTACGGTGGAGGACTAAAGGTCATGGGGGAGGAGGCAGGTGAGGCTAGGGACACAGCCAGGTTGTCGCCACAGAAGGGGGACCCTGGCCACCGCTGTGTGGAGAAAGGACCAGGCAGAAGGCCAAGTGAGCAAGGAGGCCAGTGCAGGTGTCTAGGCAAGAGGTGATGGCAGTTGGAAAGGGGAAGAGGGAGAAGAAAAAGGGGCGTGAGCCATTTTTAGGAGGTCAGATTGCCAAGGCTCAAGGGAGAGAGAGGAGCCCAAGATGATCTTTGGCTCTTGGCTTGGGCAGCAAGGTGGGTATGATGCCATGCCTTAGGGGAACATGGAAGGAGTAGTGGATGGGGGGCAGGGAAGATAAATGGATTCAGTTCAGGTCACAGCAAACAGATGACCTGGCAGGATACCACACATCATGCTGGAGGCTGATTTGCACATGACACTGATCTGCACGTGTTCTCAGTGTTGAGAGCCCAGGTGTGCTGAGACTGCCAAAGGGGGAGGCTGGCCCTGCACCAGCACAGGGACACCAGCACTGGGGGACCTGGTGGCATGCGGGCAGGGACATGGAGGCTGAGGAGGGTGGCCGGACATGGGAGAAAAATCAAGAGGCAAGATTGTCAAACGGAACCGAGTCAACGGTGTGAGAGGATGCGGTCCAGTCCAGGTGGCAACCACAGTTGTGGGCTTTGCTCCAGGTGACCCTGGAGAGAGTACTGTCAGGATATAAGGGGACGGCGAAGGTTAACGCAGGGGAGGTAGAGATGGGCGTGTCCAGTGCCAGGGACCCTACAAGTCTAGAATCCTGGCGTTGTCAGTGACAGAACTCAATCTAGCGTAAGCCTCAAAGAAAATCTGTCAGTTCGCGTGACTGCAAAGTCTGGGGGTTGCAGGGGCAGGCAGTGGGCCAGCGAGCAGAGAAGCGAACTGTCCCCGGCCGGGGATGATGTCCGAGGAGCAGAAATGAGAGTTTGTGCTGCTGAAGAGGAAGGATAGCAGGCGCTCACGGAGGGCTGCTCCAGGCCGGGCCCTGAGGCTGGTGCTCCGAGTAGCTCACTGAGTCAATCCTCCCATTTGCCTGGGCAGGGAGGAGGAAGCTGAGAGCCCCAAGTGGGTGGTGAAAAGTTGCCGAAGCCCACAGCATTTTCATGATCAGCTATATCTTTGACCTTTTCTGAAACTCCTCTGCTTTTGGTATGTCATATTTTTGACTTAAAACCAGAGTTGTTTTCTGCTCTGCTGGGTGCCGTAAATATTTTCATCCCAAATTACAGAAAGTTGCTTTTTACTGGTCACAAGGTTTCAGAAAGAAAAATTCCCTCTCCTGTAAAATATAAATGTGGTTTTTACAAAGCACCCCAAGGCTCCCATCATGCTGAGAAAACTAGCCCAGGAGGCTTCCGTCTGCCAGGTGAGGCGTTTTAGGGGAGAATTATGGCCAGTAGCTGCCCAGAGGGCTTTGGGACAGCCATGGAGCTGGCCCTTGGCAACGGAGGGAGGGTCCAGCCTGAGACCAGCTACAGCCCAGCATGGAAGACAGTACCAGTGCCCTCAGCCAGCAGATGGTGGGCTTCTGCTCCCGGTCAGGTGTCACATGAGACTCTGGGGACACAGGCCTTGCGTTCATAGAGCTTAACTGCTAGTGTGGAAAGAGAAGTCATAAGTAAATGGCCATACACACAAAATTCTGATTAGAAACTGTCATGAGGATCTCTCAAAAGAAAAGAATACACAGATTACAAACCTGAGAAGGGGTCTGATTTAGGTTTTAGGGGTCAAGGAGGGCCTCTCTGAAGAAGGGACATTTCAGCTGAGGCTCCAAGCTTGAGTGAAAGTGAGCCAAGCTCAGAGTTGGAAGAAGAGTAGTCCAGGTTGAGGGAAGATGCCATGTGAAGACCAGGTGTGGGGAGAATGCAGAGGGCTGGAGGGACAGAAGGGCCACAGGGCTGTGTATATAATAGGAAGGATCTTGGATTTTGTTTAAAAATTCTTTTATCTTTTTTATTCATTTATTTTTAATGTTTATTAAGAGAGACAGAGCATGAGTCGGGGAGGGGCAGAGAGAGGGAGACACAGAATCTGAAGCAGGCTCCAGGCTCTGTCAGCACAGAGCCTGATGTGGGGCTTGAACTCACAAACCATGAGATCATGACCTGAGCTGAAGTCAGATGCTTAACTGACTGAGCCACCCAGGCACCCCTGTTTTAAAAAAATTTTTGTGTGCATTTTTTATTTATTTTTGAGAGATGGAGCACAAGTGGGGGAGGGGCAGAGAGAGAGGGAGACCCAGAACCCGAAGAAGGCTCCAGGCTCTGAGCTGTCAGCACAGAGCCCGACGTGGGGCTCGAACTCACAAACTGTGAGATCATGACCTGAGCTGAAGTCGGACACTTAACCGACTGAGCCACCCAGGCGCCCCTAAAATTTTTTTAATGTTTATTTTTAAGAGATAAAGAGAGCAGATTGGGGGGTAGGCAGAGAAAGAGGGAGACACAGCATCTGAAGCAGGCTTCAGAGTCTGAGCTGTCAGCACAGAGCCCGAAGACCTGAGTTGAGGTCAAACGCTTAACCGACTGAGCCACCCAGGCGCCCCTGGTGTTTATTTTGAGAGAGAATGTGAGCCAGGGAGGGGCAGAGAGAAAGAGAGAATACCAAGCAGGCTCCACACTGTCAGCACAGAGCCATATATGAGGCTCAGTCTCACAAACTGTGAGATCATGACCTGAGCCAAAATCAAGAGTCAGACACCTAACCAAGTGAACCATCCAGGCACCCCAGGATCTTGGATTTTTATCCAAAAAACAGGGGACAGTGATAGGATCAGATACTATGATCAGAGGTGAGGGTTTATGAGGCCTGCTTGGGCTGCTGGCTGGAAAATGCACTGGAAGAACCAAGTCCAGGGAGAGAAATCTATAAGGAAACAGTTGCAGTCTTTGGGATGAAGACTTGGACTGGGGAGGAGGAAGAAATGAACAGCATACGTGGGGAGATGAGAGCCAAACAGGCTCCAGGATTGTGGATGCGGAAAAAATCAGAAGGTTTACTCTCAGGTGGTCATAAGCTCTCCTTGGACCTCTTCGTATCTCGTACCTCTTCTGTTTGAGGAAATCTCAAACTGGGAGCTCCTAAGGCACCCGAACCATATGGGAGACTGGGCAGAGGAGGCCACCTGGAATCAGAGAGGGGAGATCACCATAGTTAATCCCTTTGGACTCTAACCTTTTCTGAGCTCGTGAAACCGTTTATGAAAAAAGTCTGCATATGCATCAAAGGTGTACTGTTGGAGAAAGATCATTTTATTTTACTTTGAAAAGTATAGAAATATAAAAGAATAAAAATACTATCGAGTACTTCTATAATCATCACCCTGAATTGACAGCTGTTAACATTCTGTCATACTTTCCTCAAATTTTTTTGTAATTTAAAAAGGTGTTCGGGGGCCCCTGGTGACTCAGTCAGTTGAGCATCTAACTCTTGATTTTGGTCATGATCCCGGGGTCAGGGATCAATCTCCGTATCAGGCTTCACTCTGAGCATGGAGCCTGCTTAAGTCTGTCTCCCTCCCTCCCTCCCTCCCTCCCTCCCTCCCTCTCTCTCTCTCTCTCTCTCTCCCTCCCTCTCTCTCTCTCTCTCCCTCTCTCTCCTCCTCTCCCTCTCTCTCCTTCTCTCCCTCCCCGCCTCCCTCTGCCCCTCTCCCCTGCTTGCTCAATTTCTAAAATAAAAAAATTTAAAATAATAAAAATATGTTTTTCAGAGAGCATTCAAGTGCTTTTTGAACCCTTCTGTTTTTAACCTTTATGACTCCCCGAGGGCAGCCACCATCATGAATTTGGTATCTCCTTCTAGTTCATTCATTTTTGTTTGTCCTCCTAAGTGTTCATTAAGCTTCTTGGATCTACATGTTTATATTTTTCCGTCAAATTTGGAAATTTTTTCAGTCATTTTTTCTCCAAATATTTTTCTGCCCTAATCTCTCTCTCATCTTCTTTTGGGGCTGTAGGTACGTGCATATTAGACCACTTGATATTGTCCCTGAGGCTCTGGGTTTTTATCCCTGCCTTTTTTTCTCACCACATTTCTGCTTGATATTTTCTATTGCTCTGTCTTTAAATTCACTAATCTTTCATCCTGCATTATCTAATCAGATTTGAGCCCATTTGAATTTTTTAAAAATAGTTTCCATTTCTCTATTAAGATTCTATACTTGGGGGCGCCTGGGTGGCTCAGTCAGTTAAGTGTCTGACTTTTGATTTCAGCCTGGGTCATGATCTCGTAGTTCGTGAGATAGAGCCCTGTGTCAGGCTCCGTACTGACAGCTCGGAGCCTGCTTGGGATTCTCTCTCCCTCCCTCTCTCTCTCCCCCCCTCTCTCTCTCCCCCTTCCCTACTCTCACTTGCATGTGGGATCGTGCTCTCTCCCTCCTCTCTCAAAATAAACTGGAAAAAAAAAAGATTCTATATTTCTTCATTAAGCTCCTATTTTCTTTGAAATCCTTGAACATATTTATAATAGCTATTTATAAGTCTTTGTTGGCCAATTCTATTATCTCTGTCCATTTTGAGCTAATCTAATGTTTCTACTGGTTACGGGCGACATTTTTCTATAATTTTTTAGTGTATGCTATCCATTTATGAATGCTGCCTTGTTGAGTGTATTTTGTTGTCCTCCCTAATAGAATCTGAGTTTTGTCCCAATAGGCAGTCAGTTTACCTGGGGATCTGCTTGATCTTTTCAAGGCTTCTTTTTAAGTGTATCTGGGACAGGTCTAAGGTAGTTCTCACTACAGAACTAGATTATGACTCCTATGACTACGTATAAGGCATGGCTTTTCTGGAATTTCTACTGAATGCCCCCAGGGTGTTCAGCAAGATTGGTACTAGGGATGTTTGGAACTCACACATCTCCCAGCCCAGCGTTGTATCATCTCTGGCAGCTTTTTAGCTGTTTACAATTCAGCCAAAGTTGGATTTTTGGAGCTCCTTCTCTGTAGAGCTTCCTTTCCTTGGGTATTTTGCCATGTAAATTCTTGAGGCGGGGGGGGGGGGGGGGGGGGCGGGGAGAGGGGGAGAGGCCTTGAACTATAATGTTTGCTGCCACAGTCCAGAAAGTAATTCTAGGCAGAAAGCCAGGTGATTGTGGGGTTCACCTCATCTGTTTCTCTTCTCTCAGGGATCACAGTAAATTTCATGTGTTTCATCCAGTTTTACAGTTTTGTTTGTTTGTTTGTTTGTTTGTTTTTATGGCAAGAGGCCTAATCTGGTACTAGTTACTCTATCATGACCCGAAGCGGAAATCCCATTCTTTTGTATGCTTACACTCCCATTTTTTAAAATATTTATTTTTGAGAGAGAGAGAGACAGAGTATGAACAGGGGAGGGGCAGAGAAAGAGGGAGACAGACAATCTGAAGCAGGCTCCAGGCTCTGAGCTGTCAGCTTAGAGCCCAACGCAGGGCTCAGATCCAAGAATTGCAAGATCATGACCTGAGCCCAAGTCAGACACTTAACCTACTGAGCCACCCAGGAGCCTCTACACTCCCATTTTTACACACTCCCAAAAACGCATATAGTAATATTTTGCATATATTTTTATATGTTTATATAAGTGGTTTATATTCATATTCTATATTTTTCTTTTAAACTCAACATGTTTTTAAAGACCTATCCACATTTGTGTATTCAGTCACTTAAACATTTGAGTGTATTAAGTGCAAGACACTGGGTATGTCATTTGCACAAGATGGAAAAAGTTCCACTTCCGTGGAGCTCAGAGTCTGGGAAGGTAGGAAGATAATACACAGACAGCCAGGTACACATATAATGTCGCCAGTAAGCACAATAAAGGAAAGTGAAGCAGAGTAAGTGGACACAGGGTGAGTGGGCAAGAGCGACCAGACAAAGCCTCAGTGGAGGTGATATTTGAGTAGAAGCCTGACTAAGTGAAGGTGTGAGCCATGCAGATGTCTAGGGGAAGACAGTTCCCAGAAGAGGGCCTGAGTGTGATGAAAGAAGCATTTGAGAGTTTTAAGGAAGGGCATGAAGTGATCTCATTTATGTTTGAGAAAGTTCTTTCTCGCTGCTGTGCGGAGAAGGGATATGGGGAGGAGGTGGGAGGCTGCTGCAGTAATCTAGGCAAGAGATGGCAAGATATGGTGGGGAGAGGTGGTCTTCCTTGGGAAGTTAGCTTACAGGCAGTGCCAACAATTTGCTGTTAGGTAAGTATTGAATGAGGAAGAAGACATTTAAAGAATGATGCCAATGGCTTTGGCCTAAGGAATTAGACAAATGGAATGCCATAAACTGAGATGGGGACTTTTGGGTGGCAAATGAATAATTCTGCCTTGAACTTGCTAGGTATAAGATAGCTCTCAGATAACTAAGGGTGATGCCCTTAGTTGAGATGGGGATTGGAGCTGGTGTTTATGTATAATCAGTGTACAGATGGCTTTTAATGCTGTGCCGCTAAATGAGAACCCCTAGGAACTGAGTGTGGAGAAGAGAGGTGATCATAGGCCTGAGCCCTAGGAATGTCAATTCTTAAATGTAAGGTCTTCCTCTTAGGGAATCCAGCAGAAGAGACTGGTAAGAAGTAATCATTGGGGTGGGAGGAAAACCAGGAGAATATGGAATCCCAGAAGCCAGTGAAACAAGTGTGTGAGGGAAGGAGTGACCTATTGTGCTCAGTGCCGCCAAGTGGGTATATGGACGTCATCAGAGACCTAGAGCCACGCGGTCCGTTCGTGTGAACTGCTGTATAGTGTGCCATCGTGTGAATAGAAAAGGCTCATTCCTCTCTCTCCCACCATTTACATGAACATTTGCAACGAACGTTCTTGAACATGTCACTGATTTGAGCACATGGGGAGGGGGGTTTCTCTTTGGAGTCTTTCTAGGGATGGAATCACTAGTTATTAAGGAAGATATGCACCCCTTCAACTTGACAAAACGATGCCAGATTGTTTCCCAGAACAGTGGTACCAGAGTCCATGCCTGTGCTCAGTGTTCAAGAGATGGCCCACATCTTTGCCAACATTTGCTGTTGCAGACTTTAGAATTCTTGCCACTCACATTTTCCTGAGTACTAGTGAGGTGGTGGGTCTCTGCCACTTGGGTTTCCTTTCTTTATAGGGTTGATTTCTTTATATATATTCTGGACACTAAACCTCCATTAAATACATTGCAAATAATGTGTGTGTCACACCCAGTCTGTGGTATGTCTTAACTTGGTAGGGTTGTGGGTATGTGTATGTGATATAAAAGCTTTTTGCTTTTCTTGTCGATGATGTTTTTAGAGAGAGCACCAGCAGGGAAGAGGGGCAGAGGGAGAGAGAGAACCCCAAGCAGGCTTCACACACAGCGTGGAGCCTGACACAGGGCTTGATCCCACACCCTGGGATCATGAACTGAGCTGCAAGCAAGAGTTGGACACTCAACTGACTGAGACACCCAGGCACCCTAAAATAGATTTGAGTTTTGATGAATCAAATCTATGTGTTTGCTTTGTTTTGTGTCTTACTTAATCAACCTTTCCCTATTTGAAGGTCATAAAAACACTTGCCAATATTTTTTTTTCTAAGACTTTAAAGTTTTTTTTTTTTTTTTTAATTATAAATGTTACGGTTAATGCATTGGAGATTCTGTGTAGGGTGTGAGGTAGGGATCTTTTATGTTTGCTTCCTCTTGTGAAGGCCAGGTCTTCTGACCTCTCCAGCCTCTTCCCACTGATCTGCATTGCCACCACCATCACACACATTTCCTACAGGGGAATAGGTCTGCTTGGGGCTTTTTTTCCCTAATCCACTGATCATATTGCCCATTCTTGGACTCATGCCTAGAAGTTTTCATTATTGAACTTCATAAGAAACCTGCTATCTGGCAGGGCAAGCTGGGCAAAGGGAGGAGGATTATTTGTTTTTTGCTCTGAAGTCATTTGTCTTTAAACAGCTGTCCATAGTGTACTTAAAACAGTACTGCCCGAACTTGGGAAAAAGCTATTTGCCACTCACATACCAAGAACTAATCTGTGGCATAAAGAGGGGGCCTCACTTTTCCGTGAAACTCTGGGTACTTTTACTTTTGACTTTCCACACCCTTGCCCCGCCAACTCTCACCTCCGGTTTTTCAGGTTGTGATGTCTCTGAACCATGGGGCCACTCTTCCGGTATTTACACGTGGTGGGTATTTTGTGACTGAGCTGTGGTACCAATTTCATTGGTTATTGCCAACCAGACCATAGTGACAGGCCTGACGGGTTCTGGGGTTTCCTGTTGCCTCATCGGCACTGAGACCCCGGATTCCAAAAATAAAAGCACAAGAAACCACCGTGACCTCACGGTCTCTGCTTGCACGGTCCTCTGAACGCCAGGGCTGTTTCCCCCCACCCCCCCCACGGCCTGGCCCGGCCTGGACTCTGCTCCCTGCCAGAGCAACGTGGGGTCTGAGTGGCCTGGACAGGCTCTGAGGGCCGTCCCCCCGACCTGAGAACTTGCTCGCTGTCCCCCCCTCTTCAGGCTGGCTCCCGCAGGGCCAAAGTGGCTCCGGCAGAGAGGATGAGCAAGTTCTTGAAGCATTTCACTGTCGTTGGGGACGATTACCATGCCTGGAACATCAACTACAAGAAATGGGAGAATGAGGAGGATGAGGAGGACGAGGAGGAACAGCCGCCACCAACACCTGCCTCCGGTGAGGAGGGCAGAGCTGCTGACCCGGCTGCGGACCCTGTCCCTGCGCCCAGGCCCCCCCTAGACTTCAGGACCACATTGAGGAAGCTGTTCAGCTCCCACAGGTTTCAGGTAGGTGGGCAGAGGCCCAAGATGCCCAGGGTGGGGCAGAGCTGTCAGCCAAGAGTCACGAGGCCAAGGTGGGAGCCCGTCTCTGCCACTGTATGCCTACTGAATGCTAACCGTGTGTCAGGTGCCCCGTCCAGCACTGGGCAGATCCCGTGTTGTCAGGGATAAAATAAGTCACAATCCGAAGTCAGTTAAAGGTCTAGCACCTGATGAGTGAATAAACAAAATGTAGTCTGTCCATGCTCGGCCAGGAGGAGGAAGGAGGCACGGACACCTGCTACAAAGTGGAGGAGGCTTGACAACATGGTACTCCATGAAAGGAGCCAGACACAAAGACCACAGAGTGTATGATTCCATTTATATGAAATGTTCAAAATCGGCAAATCCGTAGAGACAGACAGCAGATTGGTGGTAACAAGTTGGAGGGAGGGTAGAATGGCAATGGGCTGCTTACCGGATACGGGTTTCCATTTGGAGTGATGAAAACGTTCCAGAACTACATAGTGGTGATGATTGTACCACCCTGTGAATGTGCTAAATGCCCCTGAACTATAAGCCAACTTAAAAATGATTCAAATGTTTTATGGTAGATTTTAGGTTATGCAGATTTTATGATACACAAAAAGTAAACTGAAGGGTAAACACTGGAGCCAGAAAAAGATGTTCCTGCGTTCATTCAGCAAACACTGAGTGCGTGCCCTGAGTTGAACAAAGCCAAGATGGGTCCCGTGTCCCAGACACATCACCCTGGGGGCTTCAGTCTCTGATGTTGTAGAGCGATCTGCATAGTGTAGCCCACGGCTGACCTCGGGGTGCAGTTAGGGGAGAACATGAGAGGGAGATGTGGAGTTGAGAGAATAGCGAAGCGTCTGTTGGCATCTTCTGACTTCGAAAGACAAGCGCAGGTCGAGTCTGGTCTGGCTGGCCCCGCAGTGTCTGGAAACGTGTTCTGAGAGCCCCAGGAGAATTCGGGAGGCCCAGGGATACTAAGGAAGCATGCAGCCCCCCAGGTCCTGTAATGGAGCCATTTTGGGGACCCTGTTGCTGGCGTCCTCCTAAAGCAAAATAAACCAGCGCCTCCCAAAGCTGACTTCCCTTCTGGAAGCAGAAACAGCCCTTGCCTCTCCCATCACTGACTTTGTTCCAGGGTAAAATAGAAAAAAAAAAATTTTTTTTTTTTAATTTTGGTCTTTTTCTCATTCTTGCGTAGCTTAGAGAAATGAAGCAGGCCAAACAGCCCAACAAGCCTTGCAGCTCAGCACTTTCCTCTGCGGCTGTGACAGGAAAGGAAACGTGGTATTAAGTTGTTGGGGTTGAAATCCCAAACCCTCAATTTCAGGAGCAGAAGGAAGGCATCAGTTTCCCTCCAGCTGCAAGGGAAACCCTGGACCTCCCAGCTCTGGGAGGTCCTCCCGAGGGGGTACAGGGCTGGCCCCCTGCGCCAGGACCCCTAAGGACACTCCTACTGGATAAGCCTGACTGTGGAAACATAAGTAGAGATGCTTAGTCATTCACTCGACAGTCACTTCTCAAGCACACACTGCGTGCCAGGGGTACAGCAGCAGGCATGGCAGATGTGTCCCTGTCCTTATTCTTGAAGGACCCACGGTCTGTGGAGAGGCAGGCACTCCAGGAACCATCACCCAGACTGATGCTGGTTATGAGTGAAGGGAAGCCCTCTGTAAGAAAACAGAAGGGGGCTCCCAGAGATCCTGGGGGCAGGGAGCCACATGACCCAGGATTGGGTGTCATAAGACATGTAGTGGAGGAGGTGACATTTCACCTGACACCTGAAGCTTAGGCAGGGCTGAGCTCTGTGAATGGGGAGGGGAGGAGCTTTCCAGGCAGAGGGACTGTGTTTGCAAAGGGCCGAAGTAGGAAAGGACCCGTCATATTCCTGGAATTGAGAAGGGTCCACATCGGCTTCCGTGTAGCAAGTAAAGGGATAACTTGGCAAGAGAGGAGGTGCTGGAAGGTCACCTGTGGGCAGTGGGCAGCCATGGAAAGTCTAAATGCGTGGGTGGGAGGGAGTGACACAACTAGATTGTAGAGAGGCTCAGGGAGACCACCGCGGAGTGGGGGTACCAGTGCAGGGGTTTGATCTCTGCCGGTAGAATCAGCATGCAAAAGGATTCTGGAATCCCTTTCTTGGATGCGTTCTCTACCTGTTCCCGTGGTTTGAGGCAGCCTAGGTGACCAGATATATAGTTAATTGCCATCACTTCTCACACAGGATGGTACAAGCAAGGGAAAGAATATAGGGCGTGTTGGGCCTCTGTGGAATCCATGGGTGGACAGGGTGGCTGAGCTGGGGAGGACAATTGTGAAGGTCAAGGAGCTTCACTTTATTACCTGCTCACTACAGCCGGGCCCTGTGCCTTATAAGCACCCTTCACACATTACCTCATGTAATGCTCCCTGTGTCATTCTAGGGTGTAAAATGTGGTCAACCGCATTTTCTCCAAGAGTACGCTGAAGCTTGGAGTTAACACTTGAGAGACGTGCCCAAGGTCTAGGCCAACGCAGGAGCCGGCCCGGTGCTGGCGGCCCCATAGCCTTCACTCTCACCATGGCCGTCTTTGCCCCATCTGGGTTTGGAATTAACCGGCTTCCCTGAATTCTCAGCTTTTCTCTTTGTGACATGACTCCCCTCAGAAATAGCACTGTCTTGTGAAGTGGCAATTTCAGGGTCTGGGGATATTTTCACAGCGGTCAGGATTGGAGCCCAGACATTGTAGTTTTATGACCTTCGGTCTGTCTCACCTTTTTTAATTGAAGAGAAATTCACATAATCATTTTATTACAATTATTTATTTTAAGAGAGAGCGAGAGAGTGCACATGGGATAGGGACAAAGAGAGGGAGAGAGAGACTTCCGAGCAGGCTCCACACTGACACAGTGTAGAGCCCAATGTGAGGCTCGAACTTACAAACCGTGAGATCGTGACCTGAGGCGAAATCAGGAGTCATTCACTTAACTGACTTGACTGAACCAGCCAGGTGCCCCTAAAGTTAATCATTTTAAAGTGAACAATTCAGTGGCATTTTGTACATTCACAGTGTTGTGCCACCCCCACCACGGTCTAGTTCCAGAATGTTTTCATCACCCCAAAAGGAGATCCAGTACCCATTAAACAATAACCCTCGGGCCCCCGGGGACCACTAATCTGCTTTCTGTCTGTACGGATTTGCCCGTTCGGGACTTCATAGGAAAGGAATCAGACAACGCGTGGTCTGGACGCCCGGCTTCTTCCTCCGCGTCACGTCTTCCCCGTCACTCATGCTGTAGTGTGCCAGTGCCGCTTCCGTTTTACAGCTGAATATTCAGTCTGCTTTTAATGTCTCTGTGCCTTGGTTTTAGACCAGACAAAGCTCTCACATCCCTTCAGCTCTAAAATAAAACCAAGGATGAAGAAAGAAAGAAAAGGAAAAACAACCTGCCAGAGGCTGGAATCTTTGAGCTACTGAATTTGAATATGTGTGAAAACTTCATTACAGAGCAATTTGGCATGCAATTTTCACAGTAAACCATGTCACTGAACACTGTAATTACTGAAATAAGCTACGGGCTGAAATGGTCAAAGGGTTTACTAGTCCATCCTCACACAGGCCTGTTGGGTTTCAGCCCTAAACTGCGGGCACTGCCAAGAAAATGGCAGATGAACTTGCGGAATCTACCCCGGAGTGTTGGATGTAGGAAGGGCCCTGAGGGAGGCGAGGGAGGGTCCACAGTTCCCGAGGGAAGAGAGGGGTTACACGGCGTCCTTTGGGTCTCCTCCCATCGCCGCCATTTCCACCACCGGACACCGTCACCCCCACCCTGCCATTATAGAGGCCTCACCAGCATCGTCACTGTCACCATGCCCCCCCACCCCCGTTGGTGAGAGCACGCACTGCACCCCACTCTCACGGAGCCCGCAAGATGGTCCTCCTCCCACCACTCTCTTCAGTCCCCAGCAGACCCAGGACTCCCTCTGCCCTTGGCCCCCTAACGAGCACGCGTGAGCTGGGCAAATATTCGCGGCTCTGGACGGAAGCTATTTCGTGTGTCCCGTGGACATCACTGTAATCCGGCTGCCTGAAGCAGGCAGTCCCTGGAGGCCTTCCATGACTCAGATCTGTGAGACAGATCTTTTTAATTATTTACCGAACATCTGTTCTGGGCGTACCCTGGCAAGAAGATCTCCAGAAACAGAAAAATTAAAACTTAAAAAACATTTTCTTGCCATCTAGGAATCGGCAGTTTGGCTTGAGAGATGCTGAGACACAGTGAATGAATACGAAGACTGGTGGTGACGGAGTGTCACTCAACCACACAGAGAAGCTCCAGGGGGACAGACACTTCCCAGCGGGTGGAGGGGGGGGGGCAGCGCAGGCAACAGGCCTGGAAGGCGCTTGACTGTGGGCCGCGGCCTCCCATCCTTGGCATCTTTACCCAGGATGGTTTCCCCTAGATGTTTCTGGCCTAATGTTTCTTGCGCCTTCCCTTGGTCTGCAGGTTATCATCATTTGCCTGGTCATTCTGGATGCCCTCCTGGTGCTCGCTGAGCTCATTCTGGACCTGAAGATCATCAAGGCTGACAAGAACGCCGTCAAGGTAGTGTGTCAGCAGCCCTTTAATACGGCTCAGTTCTGTTACCTTTCCTGAGGCGGGCAGAGTGGGGCAGACGGCACCCGCCTGGGAGTCGCAAGTCCTTAACAGAGTAGGTTGACTGGGTGCTTTTAACCAAAGAGCAGAGAAAATGTCTTTCTTTCCAAACTGTAGACAAGCATTTACTACAAACAAGAAACCTTCTCATTTCGTGTGATGGCTCGAATCTCAAGTGGTGCTAGACCGCAGAGCTGGAGCCTGCTGCTGCTTCTAGAGGATCTGACCGAGAGAGGGCTACTGTCCCATCTTTAGGGGCAGACGAGCTATTTCTCTGCCTGTCAACATTCTGATGTGGTCCCCATGTTGGAGAAGTGCCCACTGTTTATCCCCCAGTTCACAGCTGCTGCCTGAGCCTGCCCCAGACGTTTGTCCAGCCTTCCCAAGACAGCTGCTAGCTTTTCTTCTGTGGCCAGCCCGAGTCCTTCTGGAATATTTTTCCTCTCTCTCTGAACTTAATCACGGACATACCTGCTGTACTCACTCTCTTGTGCCTTTTTCTTCAACTTTTTGTTATGAAAAATGGCAAATAAACATTTGCTGTATTTGCTTTCTCTATATCCACAAACACACCCATGTATTTTTGACCATTTGAAAGTAAGTTAGACATTAGGACACAAATATTTCAACTTGCTTAAGTATAAGGTCCTTCTGGGGCGCCTGGGTGGCTCAGTCGGTTGAGTGTCCAACTTCGGCTCAGGTCATGATTTTACAGCTTGTGAGTTCAAGCCTTGCATCGGGCTCTATGTTGACAGTTCAGAGCCTGGAACCTGCTTCTGCCCCTCTCTGCCCCCACCCTGTTCTCTCTTTTTCTCTCAAAATAAACATTAAAAAAATTTTTTAATAAAATTTTAAAAAAAGGTCTTTCTCCTATAGAACTACAATATTATCAATTCCTGAAAAGTTATCAATGATTCTATAATAACCAGTTTATATTCAAATGTCCTCATTTGTCCCAAGAGTATCTGTTATAATGTTTTTGTTATTTTTTCAAACTAGGATCCAGACATCTGATATTATACTCGGTCATATCTCCACAGGCTCTTTTAATCTAGAAGAGTCCTCCCACCTTCAATTTTTTCCCCTTAGGACACTGACTTTTTGGAGTCCAGCCAGTCATCTTGTTAAGTGTCCCGTGTTCTGGATTTGCCTGTTTCCACAGAGGTCCTTCCAGCTTGTTCCCCTATCCCCTGTACACCATAGGTGAGGTCCGGAGGCACAATTAGCAAGAGTTCTTGGCTGGTGGGGTGTTTTCTTTATAGCACAGCACATCGCTACCGGTGATCCTCACTGAGACCACTTAAGGCAGTAATTGCTGAGCTGTTCCACTGTCCAGGGACACTTTCCCTTTTCAGTTATAGATAATCTGCAGTGACACTTGACTGCCATGCAAAAATCTCTTCTCCAATTAGCGTCCACCTGATGGTCACTGTCTGAGTCGGTGAATACATTGGGGGATGCGAACTCAGATTTCCATCATTCATTTTACATCTAGTAGGTGGTAATTTCTTGTTCTCTGGCGCAAGACGATGTCCCAGCTGAGTTTGTACTTTCCCTGTCCTAGAATGGAAATGGTTACTTTAAGGAAACGTAGTATTTATAAGTAAAGATCTAGCAATCCTCTTCAATTACCGTCTACCTGGGAGATCATTTCTCGTCAGTACGTAGGAGTCAGCCTTGGTCCTTTGCCCAGTGCTCCATATGGAGGTGCCATAATGCATCTGCCAGATGACCTCTAATATTTCTATACTGCAAAGAATATAGATCTTTTGTCTGTAAATGATGCTGCAGCGAATATCCCTACGACATGCCTTTGTGCACGTGTCAGCTTAGCTGTAGGATAGATTCCTAGCATTGGAGTCACCGGGCCAAAGGACATGGTTTTCAAATCCTGCCATTGCCCAACTGCCTGTCAGAGGGCAGGCAGGGCAGAGCCCCGGTCTGTGGTGTTCCGGCCGTATTCCCAGGCCAAGAACTGAGCCCGTGGAGTTTGGGGTCAAATCAATGAGTTCACTCTCCGGTGCCCGGGCAGGTGCACTCAAGGCCAGCTCGTCTGTGTGCCCTGCCCTAGCCTGTGACCAGCCCTGGATCTGCACTCACTGTGCTGCCTCTGTCCTCTCCAGGTGTTTCACTGCATGAGCATTGCCATCTTGACCTTCTTTATGATGGAGATTTTTCTAAAATTATATGTCTTCCGCTTGGAGTTCTTCCACCACAAGTTTGAAATCCTGGACACCATCGTGGTGGTGATTTCCTTCATCCTTGACATCGTCCTCCTGTTCCATGAGCACCAGTTTGAGGCTCTTGGCCTACTGATTCTGCTCCGACTGTGGCGGGTGGCCCGGATCATCAACGGTATGTTCCCTGCACTCCCGGGCTGCAGAGGGAATTAGAGGGTGGGCACAGCCTGAGAGTGGACCCAGAGGCCATGGTTCCTCCTCCTTCTGGCTAGCATTTTCTAGGGAAAAAGGGGGTGACCTGAGTTTGTAGCCTCTGTGGCTACAAATCGACACGGCGTCACATGCTCAAAGAGGAACCACATTTCTCCTGTAGGCCTTGTTTTCATGATAATTAGAAGATATTTATAGAAGGGGTCAGACAAATGCCTCATTGGTCCCTACAGCTTGGTCCCCAGAGCACCTTTGTTGTTTGGTGTTTTCCCGAAGATTGTTCCACCGCACCCCACCCACTGGGAGGGGTACCATCCAAAAGGGGTGCAAGTAAGCTGACAAACGCTGCACTCTAGATTCTGGCCCTTTGAGGAAGTCACAGCACTTGTTAACATGAGGAAGACTTTGAGAACTGTTTCCCAAACTGACAAACTGGACAGTTTGGGGGGAGATAACACCTCTTAACATGACACAGACTTTGGCTCTAGAGAACACGCTTGGGGAAAGAATGCTCTACCATATTCCTCACACACACCCTGTTGGTGCAGGGAGGCTCTGTTTCAGAGAAGCCATGTTTGTGCTGTTATTGGGTGGACACAGTGATCACCAACTGGTTCAGCTCTCCCTGAACGAGTCAGGGTTGTTCTGAAGCCTGTCTGTAGACCCACCGCACCAGAATCCCCTTCAGGGCTCGTTTTTTCACTGGAGAGTCTGATGCGACGTCTGGGTGGACCCTCGTGGGGTGTCTGTTTTTGAAGTGCTACCAGGTGACCTGGGCGTCCAGACAGGCTTGGGAATCCCTAGACAAGCATCCAGCCCGACAGACTGTAGGTCAATGCCAGGAGAGTGAGGCAGGCCCGTCCTAGGATGTGCAGCTCCTTCACTGGGCAGCAACGAGTCCCACCCCGGCCTTCCGTGCTGGCGGTGAGGGGTCACATCTGCTCCGATGCGGGGCTCTGCCTGTGGGCACTGCGGGCTCCCACAGGCTTTAGGAGCCAGTTCAGATCTGATTAAAGTTTATTAAGAATATTCACTTGGGGGGCTGAGTGGGTTAAACATCCAACTCTTGATTTCGGCTCAGGTCATGATCTCACGGTTTGTGAGATTGAGCCCTGTGTCAGGCTCTGCACTGACAGCAAGGATACTTGCTTGGGACTCTCTCCCATTCTCTCTCACAAAATAAGCAGACATTAAAAAAAATTTTTAATTTGGGCTCCATCAAAGGAAATAAAGGAAGTTTTCCACTTTATTGAATATGCTTATGCTGATTATTTCATTCATCAAACAGAAATGCTCTGTGCAAAGGTTAGCACAATTGAAATGGATCAACCATTACAAACTATGAATGACTCCGGAATAGTTACTACCCATTACTCTCCTATCACACCATTGTGAGATGTGCTTTTACAGACAAAACCAAAAGCCTGAGCTCTGTTCATTTTCTTGGTCCAAATGGTAGCAGGGCACCGGACTGCCTAATAATGCGCACTATTGCGTCGCTATCAAATTTAGGGGCAGGACATGAAAGGTCTGAGAAAGCAGCACAAGCTTCAGCTGGATTCAGACAATCAAGAATGCTGGGGACCGGGGGCCAGTGCTCCCTGACCTGTGGCTACCGAGTCCACACATGGTCACTCTTAGTTGGAAGGCACAGAGCATCCCCAGTTGCTGCACAGTCTTTTGAGGTCATGTCCCCACTGTGGCATGGGCATTTGGGAGCCACCAGATAAGGCCGATGACCCCCCTGTCAGCCAAGGCTTTGTTGATGGCCTGATAGCTGAATTGGCCATAGCTGTGGGAGGCGGAAAGTCAGGACAGTGACAGTTCCAAGGCCAAGCTTGAGCATTTCCAGCCTTGTACTTTCGTGGCTTTTGTGTAGAGTGCTAATAAGCCACGCCGTCATGAACACGCTCTGTGTTAAGGAGCTTAACACTCACGTGGTCAGGGACTATTAAGGACTTCTTAGCCCATGTGGGCTAGAGGGAAATCTTTAGGAGCCAGTTCAGGTCTGATTAAAGTTCCTTAAGAATATTCATTTGGGGAGCACCTGGGTACTGAGTAGCTCAGAGATAAACTCTGACCCTCCTGGTTCTGATGTCTTTAAGGGACCGACCATGCTGTCACCAGCTGGACACATTTATAAATAATACGGGGCTTTTTCCAAGTGGTTAAACTAGAAACCTATATCACTGAGACCCTTAACTATTTTTCAGGAATAATTATCTCCGTTAAGACACGTTCAGAACGGCAACTACTGAGGTTAAAACAGATGAATGTACAGTTGGCCGCCAAGATCCAACACCTTGAATTCAGCTGCTCCGAGAAGGTAAGCCCACCGTTTTGGGAAAATGCCACCTGTCTGCCTTCAGCTCTGCACTTCTCCCTGCCAGGCCCTTGCTCGGACACAGCCCTCGACTAAGTCTTCCTTGGTCTTTCAGACTCAAGTTAGGCATCGCCTCCTTCCCCAGAGCTATGTCAGGTGTCCCTCCTCTGAGTACCTCCTGTCACTGGAGTCGCCCACTGGACCCCATCTGACTGAGGCAGGCTCCACTGGCAGACTCCCATAGGAGTGTAGCATTCATTCGGCTGTGCATCCGGGGGACCCACTGAATGCTCGCCACATCTCTGGGGAGGCTCAGAGGGTAAACTGGCTTGTTTGTCTGCTTTTGTAACGACAGGAACAAGAAATTGAAAGACTTAACAAGCTCTTGAGACAGCACGGACTTCTTGGTGAGGTCAACTAGATGCGCACCTGCTCCACCCCAAAGAGAAGACCCTGCTTCCACGGGCTTGTGTCTCTGAGAGAAAGACAGCTGCCTCTCCTGGGCCCGTTTCGGGGAGAGGTTTGGTTCGATGCCTTTGCCTCACCTCCACCCAGCTTGGATTCCGGGGTGGGCAGCTGGTAGGGGGAGGGGGGAAGGCGGGGGAAAGGCTTGCCCTTCCTTTCTTGGCGTGACCAAGAGCTTCCCATCCCATCCTCACTCCACGTCACCATGTATCATAAACTATATTCTCTCATGTTGACACTTTTGCTTGAAAATGAACGAAGCTGGACAACTAGTTGTATATAAAATTTTATCTCATCAGTGTACTTTTCACATTTCGCGTGTATATTGAGGAACCAGTGCATTCTTTCATATGGGCATTCTGAAAGACAAAGGAAAAAAGAAAGCTACTTTAGCTACCAGCCCATTCTAGAAAGTCTTCTCTTCCCAAGCTGTTCTCAACAGCTCCTCTTGGTGCATATTCCTCCAGGGAGGTTGTCCTCAGGTACCCAGCCCCTCCTCTGCCGCATCTAGCTTCTAACTGGCTCTACCCAGTTCCGCCACCTGACAACTTTTTTCTCCATTACTGTGCAATTAATGTATAAAAGCAACTCCTTCCCTCGGGACCTCCTACTCTATTCTTTCCAGCATCAACTGCTAGGAACTGCTCTGTGGTATTCCGTACAACCACCCGTTGGAGAGCTCCAGTGCCTGCCTCCGAAATAGCAATTAGACCCAAGACTCCATGTAATGAAGGTGACACCGGGGAAAGATCCCCTCATGAGGCCCTGTGCTCTACTTGCATGATTTTGTACAATTTTGCTATTTTTGTATTCGTTTCCACGGGACCAGTAAAGGAAAGAAAACCTGGACTACAAACAATGAGTATTTTTAAAATAAGTCATGTTGAAGCAGAGGATGAATACACTGGATGAACCCTCGATGCCTGAGCTACTTCAGGGTCTGTCCCCTGTACCATCTTCCCAAAGCTGCAATTTGCTTTCCACACGTGACCTATGTGCCGACAGTACTGGAAATCACCAAGACCAGACGGTGCCTCATTCTAAGGTCACACTAAGTAGAATTTCCAAAAGGAAAAAGGAGGGAAGTGAGCAGAGAGAGGAGATGTGTGGTTTGAGGGCAACCCCACAGGTCAGAGGTGTAACACCACAGGAGGTCTCCAAGGGAGCCCACGCCCCACAGCACTTGATTCTAGAGGTGTGGTGTCATTTCCTTGATTAAAAACTTACGTCAAACAAAGGGGAAGAAGAAATTAAACGGCAGCTTGGCATTGATGGTTGGCCGAGCCCTGAAGCCCGCCTCTGCAGGTGCAGACACATCCACAAAAGTAACCGCAGTGGAAATAAGAACCGTTCTTTCATTTCCTGAGTTGGTCTGTAATAAAAAGAGCGATGCAAGCCCTGCCTTCCAGCGTGCTAACAAAGATGGGACATGTTGGGTTCTTTTCCGCACGTGACCGTGGTCAGTGCATCTCATAGGTATGCGGAGGGCCCATCAGCCACTAACTTGGATGAAAGATACCACTTTTACCCAGGTTGTCCTACCCCATCAATGTCAATCGCAACTCAATTTTCAATGAATTTTAAGGATCAAATCTAAACAAGAACGCTAATGTGAATTCAACTGTTGTCAGAATTTTCTAACTAAATTACTGCTAAAGTGTTTAAATTTCAATAATTTTTTAACAGAATAAATTTTATTATCACACTTGAGTTTTGTCTGGACTTACATCTTAACCAATACCTTGATTTTTTTAAGTTTGTTTATTTTGAGAAAAGTGTGGGAGGGGCAAAAGGAGAGAGAATCTTAAGCAGGCTCCATACTCAGCGTGGAGCCCAACACAGGGCTCAATCCCATGACCCTGGGATCATGACCTGAGCTGAAATCAAGAGTTTTGACGCCCATCCAAGCCACCCAGGGGCCCCTTAACCAATACCTTTCTACTCAAGTTAGACGTACCTCAGGAAATGAGGATGCAATTAGATTTGCAGTGACATTAACTATTTTAGCCTGTGGGTTCAGTAAGGATCCGTACTTTGTCCACTTCACTTCTATAACCAAAGCCACTGGGAGCTGGCAGGAATCCTGCAAAACAAAATGCCATTCACCAGTCTGAACATTATACAACCTCATGTCAAACTTAATCTGCAGTTCAGTTTTAATTATAAAATGTTTCGCATATTACAAAATGTTCTGAACAAGAGAGTGAATAGACTCTAGAAGTTCAGACAAAAACAGCTGAGAGCACATATTTTAAAGTACTCAGTGCTCCAAAAATATTTTAACACCTAAAGCATCATTTTTCCGTGCTCTCCCGTTTCTAGAAAGACCAGCCATTATTGGGAAGTTCTGGAGATCCCAACACCAAACTGGAACACGGGGCTTCAAATGCCCCAACTTCAGCTCAGGGATTCTTTAGGGGAGAAACTGGCATTGGGTGGGGAGAGAAGAGAGGATGGGGTTATTCACAGAAATTAAACCTAATTGCAGATCACGTTAAAACACAACTGGAAGAAATGCAGTTGCTCTCGTTCCATTTATTTAATCTCATCAGTTGGAGATCAAGGTGTTACACAGGAACGTATAGAAATGAGTCTGTAAGGGGCGCCTGGGTGGCTCAGTCGGTTAAGCGTCCGACTTCGGCTCAGGTCATGATCTCACGGTCTGTGAGTTCGAGCCCCGCGTCGGGCTCTGTGCTGACAGCTCGGGCCTGGAGCCTGTTTCAGATTCTGTGTCTCCCTCTCTCTCTGACCCTCCCCCATTCATGCTCTGTCTCTCCCTGTCTCAAAAATAAATAAACGTTAAAAAAAAAAAAATTAAAAAAAAAAAAAAAGAAATGAGTCTGTAAGTTGTCAAAGATACTAAGTCTCCTGTGGACTGAGAGCATTGCTCCCACAGTTGCGCCTCCTGAGGCCTCTGCCCCCAGGCAGAACAGGCCAGCAGCCTCCCAACCTTTTTCTTGCCTTTACATCTGGTTTGTTGGCAAATGTGATAACCACTGAAGCTGCTTGACCGGTAGAAGGGATTCCATTGTAATACTCGACTTCTGTGTGTGTGTTTGACATTTTCCCCACAATAACAAGTTTTTAAAAATACGCCTCTTTAGGGCATGAAAAGCTACGAAGCCTGCTAAATTTGGTGCCTGCCAAAAAGGCACTGGTGGAACTCGTTAGCTTGGAACTGCCTTTTAAGAAGTTTGCAGGCAAAAAAATCCCTGTGACTATCCTGTTATTAGAAGATGCGATACACCACTGGCAGAAACTGAGCTTATTAGCACAAGCTCTCATGTCTGCTACTGGAGTTTCCTGGAAGGGGAGTACAAAACCCACTCCAGGCTCTCTGAGCTCCCTGGACCAGCAAAACCCTGAAAACGCTAATGTCTGCACTGCCTCTCCTCCCAACCTGTTTTCCCCTCTGAGGGGTCCTAATAACTGGATGTCTCAACCCAACTGCCAGAAGCCAGAAGCAATTTGCCTCGCTCCGAGGTGGCAGACCCGAGCCAAGACATAGCAGCTGAACAGCAGGGACTGAGTAATCATGGGTCTCTGCCGGGGACTCAGGAGGAGGGCCGGATCAGAGCTAGAGAGCTAGTCCTCAGCCCCATTGTCCCCATGCTATAAATACGCTAAGCAGATAATGAGAGGCCCGAGAAGCTGCCACAAGCAAACGCTGGGCAATTAAAGGATAAGATGGAGAGCACGCCTCCGGTGATGGGGACCAGCCCACGCTCTGACGGCTGAGACAAAAGAAAAAGGTGGGCAGAGCAATCACATGTGATCAGGAACCTCTCTGTAGCATGTCAAGTTCCATTAAACTCTTCAGGGAACTTTGGAACTGAAAGCTCTCACGTGTGGGCTGCCTTTATAGACCAGGGAATGAGAGATGGGACAGCGATGTGGACAGGAGTCGTCTCTCTTTCTGTGACAGTCCACGTCATACTCCCCTGTCCTGTCACGATGCCTCATGTCACACCAGCAGTGATCGTAGGAAGTCAGGATGGTGATGGGTGGTAGTTTCCACGTTTGGAGCGGCCACTAAGCACCACGAATGTCCCTCATTTAACTCCACCACCCCGTGTGGCTGACACTGTAGCCCTCACTCCCTGTTTCACAGATGAGGAAACAGGCTCAAACCCTCAAAGGCAAGAGCGCTAACGAGGGGCAAAAACAGTTTTCAAGACCCGGGCCCATCTGACAGCAAAGCCTGGGCTCCGGCCCAGAGCCATCCATCTCCTTAACAGCTCCCCTACCTTCCCACGGGGGAGGGGGAGCAGTGGGAATAGGAGAGACCACTCGCGCGCAGGTGCGGCCTTCCGCTTCCCCTTTACCTTCATGTGGGGCGCCTGGGTGATGAAGTGGATGGGTACCCAGTCCAGCACATCCTGGGCCCGGGAGTTTCCAAAAGGGGCCACATAATCCGGGAAGCCATGGCCCTTCAGGAGGCTCTTCACTTTCTGCACTGCAAGCTGACACGTGATGGCTTTGGTCAGTCTCGTGGGAAGGAAGAAGAGGTTGATGCAATGAGGCTGTTGTTCATTCCAACAGTTTTCACCGGCTCAACAACACACGTGCCCTCTCCAGTTTATTTTTATTTTCTCACTCCAAACCCATCATTTGACAGAAGCCAAACTGTCTCTAACTCTGAGAAACCTCGGTTAGCTCTGTACAAGCAGAGTTTCCATGGCCAAAAGTTTGGGAAATATTGCATGCCCACATCCCTCCTGAAGCACACTGGCATATTAGAGGCTCTCCTTACAGTAAGGAATCATGTTTTTAAATTTAGTTTGGTGTTGCTCAAACATATTGATTGGACCACAGACATACCCCTACTGACTCTTGTGGAAATGTAGTCCCTGAAATTCCCTCAGAGAAATACTGGTCTAAAGTGATCAGAACCAATCATGGAAATGGAATGTGTTGGTCTAACCAAAACAATGCTATAATTACCCTGAGGGGAGGTAGCGATGGGAAGTGTAGGGTAGGAGAAGAAAGGGGTAAGAGCCAAATCTTGGTCTTCCATAGTGGGGACTCAATAATTCATAAGACCAAAATATCAAGAAGCAGCATTACATAAAGGTTATTCACAGATTTGGGAGTAAGTTTCCAAAAACTCAGCTATAGGAACTTCAAGAGATTGCCTGCAGAGGAGGGAAATGAGGGTAAGCCATGCGGAGCTGACATTTTACGTTATATGTATGTTTGATGTTGACACGGTAAAAACAGAGATCACATGCAGGCTTCCTCTCAATGGGCTTGTTGCACTATGTAAATTAAATTTCAGAAATATAGAAAGGACTTTCAGGGACAGCTTTTTTTGTTTTTTGTTTTTTTTGTGAACTCAGATGCTATGTATGCAACCTTAAAACCAAATCTCCAAAAGCCTTGAGATTTTTACTCTGCCACATCTGATAAGAAAAATGATCTAAACAATTTTCCTTTGAATCATGACAAATGGTGTATGGCTGTGAAAACTAAAATTAGAAAACAAAGGTACTGTCACTAGTGCCAACAGGTCACACTGTGGCTTTCACATGCGCTTGCAGGCTGATGGGGAGGTTCGACCGAGATGGGGGAAGAGTAGGAAGGTCTTGTTTTCTGATCAACACAAGTTCCAAAAGAAACAAGTTTCTCTCTTACCTTAGCTTACAGCCAGATTGCATATCATAACCAAATAACACTGGGGTCCGGATCCCCTCGAGTGCTAAGCAGTCTATCTCCGCTGTGCTTCGAAGAATAGTAAGTTGTCCATATCTGTTCATGGTCTGAATAATCCCAGATATTCACACAAAGTTAAGGGACAATCACCCAGTACAAAAGCAGTCCGATTTTCAGGAGACAGTGACACATGTGTGACATGAAGTGAAACCCAAATATCCCTTCTCTAGGCATCTGCAATTTTGACAGTTATTTCCTGGGACAGAGCAAAAAACGGTTCTATTCTCCTTGATTAGGAGATCCTCAGAAGGAAAATCCTCAGAAACCGTTCCTCCTTTAAAATATTTCCAATTTTTCAAAATCACTAAATGTGTTTAAGAGTCTCTGTTTAAGTATGCAATTAAATATATCTAAAAGTCTGTCAACTTTTCTGTCTTCAGATTTTCACTATAAAACACGTTTTCCAGGGTCTCGCTGTTTCACCCCCAACCACCCCACGTACCTCACGTGCTCTGCGGCCAGACCCACCACCCACCAGAGCCAACCAGAGAAGTCCTGGCCAGAACTAGTCTCCAGCTCACAGGACTCTCAGCAATAAAGAGAAGAGCGACACACACAAGTGGACAGGGAAATCAACCTTGTCTACAGAACCAAAAAGGATATCCCTTCTGAGGCTGAAATCCAGCAGCTAATGGGAGCCCTACAACATAACCAGGGTTTCCACTGAGAGGAACCGGCTTTGTATTTTGCTGAAAGACAAAGAAGAAATGCCCCCAAATAATTCTTAATTTAATAAGGAAATAGGGTGAAAATAAAATGCTTTTCACCCTAGGAAATCTAGGATTTCCAACCAATAAAAGAATTCCTCCCCCCTACTCAGAACTATAAATATATCTGCTGAGTGTAGGAGTAGATCATTCTATAAAAGAACAAGCTCACATGGAAGAAAATCTTACTCCCAGAAAGGATAAGATACAAGGACTCTGCCTGATTTCCTCACAAACACATGCGACATAAACCCTTCGTTTAGTACAAATGGATAGATGGTAATACTTCTAAATTGGGATACCTTTTCCCCTAAGAAGTTATGGTTTCTTTTTATTTGCAATTAAATATGTGTACAAAATTGATCAAACCTACCTGAATGAAACGAATTTCAAACTTTTGCTCAAGTGGAAGCATTGCATTGCTCACTGTCCCCAGAAGGAGAGAGAGATCAGCTTTGGTTATTTCCCCTGCATCTGTATATGTGAGGCTGTACTTGACCTAAAAACAAAACGATACTCCAAATCCACCTGTTCCTGTTGCATTTCTGTAGCTGTATTAATAATTCAAAATACATATAGAAGGCAAGTCCTTTCCCATTTCTCTATTCATGGAAGCTTTTCTGTCCTGGCTCATCAGACTTCAGGACGAGTTGCCTCACCACCCCCAGCTGACAGCGTCATCTGAGCCTCTCTGTACCGAGTTACGTGTATTCCAAATCAGCAGGTTTGAGCAGATCGTGATCAGTCCATCTCCGCAGGGGAAATGTGGTAAAACAACAGCAACGACAACAAATTTTGGTATATTCTTGAAAGTCACTAGGTTTGTGGAGAAAAACCACACGTGATTCTTTCAGAGACCCTAAAGAAGCATCCTCTAATGACAGAGCATGAAGGCAAGCAGGAGGGCAAGCCAAGAAAACCAACACATCAGAATGGGCCAGAGCCCCCTCTGAAGGGCGTCCAGGTCCTCCCTCGGGGCCATGCAGCCTGAGTCTGCCACACAGACTCTGCTTTCAAAGCCAAACTGGGCACCTACCTCAAGAACAACGTTAGTGCAGATTTTAACGTCCCCAGCCTCAACAAGAGTCTGGTTCAGTACATCTGTGTCCTCCAGTCGGGCTAGCGTTTTATTCAGAGACTCCATGAGGATGGACTGAACAGTGATAGGGATCTGCCAAGTAAAGGAGATGGCTCACTGAGGACACCGTCCAATAGAGATGAATCGGTTACAGTAACGAAAAACTGGAGACAAACTCCGCCGACAGACTGCCAAGCAGGGAAAAGCATGCCACACAACAGTATGCATATTATAGTTCCACACTTGCAAAAATACATTTGCTTATATGTAGATATATTTACACAGGAAATACTAGAGAAGGATATTACCAAATCTTTCAAAGTGGTTATCTCCGAAAATCTACGTTCACACAAAAACTTGTACACAAATGTTCACAGCAGCATTCCTAACAGCCAAAAACTGAAAACAATGCAATGATCCATCAACTGATAAATGGAAAAATGTAGTATGGCCATACAAAAGAATATTATTCATCCATAAAATGGAATGAAGTGCTGATTCATTCCACAACATAGATGAATCTTGAAAACATGATGCTAAGTGAAAGAAGCCAGACACAAAAGGTCACATATTACATGATCCCATTTATCGGAAATGTCCAGAACAGGCAAATCCACAGTGACAGAAAGTAGATTAGTGGTTGCCTAGGGGCTGACGGAGAGGATTAGAGAAGAATGAGGAGTGCCTGCTAATGAGCACAGGGGTTCTTTCTGAGGTGATGAAAATGTTCTGGGTGGCTCAGTTGGTTGAACGTCTGACTTCAGCTCATGTCACGATCTCACATTTCGTGAGTTCAAGCTCCACTTCGGGCTTGCTGGAGCCTGCTTCGGATCCCGTCTCCTCTCTCTTTGCCCCTCCGCAACATGCGCGCGCACGCTCACTCTCTCTCACTCTCAAAAATAAACATTTTAAATTAATTAAAAAATGTTCTGGAATTAGGTAGTGGTGATGGTTACACAACCTTGTGAATCTACTAAAAACTGCACAAATCACACACTTAAAAATGGTGAGTTTTATGGTATGTGAATTGTATCTCACATTCACCTATATTCACCTCCAGAGCACAGCTCCTACCGATAAATGCACTCATTCTGTACACACGAGCACATTCTGCACAGTCCCAGAACAAAGCTCCCTATACCCCCACACCCTCCGTGAATATACCTTGGCCCACTTCACACCCAACTTCTACACACACCCTTACACACACACACACACACACACACACACAGTGGTGGGATCATGGTAAGAGAAAACAGACAGATAAATCTTTCAAGCAGAATCAGGAAGCTCTGCTTAACCCAATGCTATTAAAGGACATTTTTCATGGGGCACCTGGGTGCTCAGTCGGTGGAGTGTCCGACGCTTGACTTTGGTTCAGGTCATGATCTCACCATGTGTCGGTTCAAACCCCGTGTTGGGCTCTGGACGCTGACAGCATGGAACCTGCTTGGGATTCTCTCTCTCCCTCTCTCTCTGCCCCTCCCCTGCTTGCGTGCTCCTCTCTCTCTCCCTCCCTCAAAATGAATAACATTGTTTTAAAAAATAAAGGACATTTTTCATTTATGGCCACAGCCAGCAGAACAACAAGCAGCAAGCAATCCTTTAAATGGCTCAACCCTCTAGGGAGTTGGGCCTCTTCATACCATGTGACAAATCTGATGTTTGCTTTAAATGTCAGTACTCAGAAATCACTGTTTAGGAAGGAATCTAACTTGTATCTAGTTGTTTATATTGCTTTGAACTTTGCCCTCAATCATGTACCATGCTGTTTATAATTCAAAATTACTAGGTATTTAAGCTGTCATTTTATAGATAAATAAGTAGTTGTTACACATCTGCTCCCATGACCAAGAGGACCTGTAACTGTCCTTATAAGTCAAACCTCTAGGAACGTGACAGGGTTTGGAAGCAAAGACAAGCTGTCATGTGACAACAGTGGCAAAAGGGCACCACCAAGCACCACAACACCCTCTGCATAACAAGCCCACCAATCCACGTAAGACCCACATAGGGAGACCCTTGCTATGAGTTAATGAACTCCTTGGTTTACATCCTCAAAAGACAACTCTGGATCTCTTTATCTGAACCTACTCATCCCTGGTTCAGCACGAATCCTGGGTTCTAAGAAAGTGCACACCCTTCCACACCAGCCTGTGATGGAGCCATTCCGGTGGTATACAGACGTAGTTGGCAAAAACCGAAGGGCCCAGGTTAGACAAGCTTTGGAAAGACTGGTCTGGCAACAGCCACTGGAATAGTTACAGAATGAAAATGGTGGGGCTACTCTGGTTTCCTGAATGTCCTATTCGGTCCTATCCCACCCCCAAGCTACCCTGTGGCAAAGAACTAAAGCATACGTAACGGTGGAAATACAATGCCGTAACTTAATCTTTCATTGATGGTTCAATAGATATTAACAACGATTCCAGGCAAGCCTAACAGGCTGCACTTAACGGGGAGCCTAGATCCAATTTTTATACTCCTGATCCTCTAACAAATCTTGGAAGTTGCTTTTTAAAAATCTTTATAAACAATCTCTGATATTAGTTGATATATTTGTCCTTTAGAGCACAAGCTTTGGTATCACACAAATCTGAGTTCTAAGTCCCAGCGCCACTTCCTGACTGCATGGCCATAGGAGGCAGAGAAGGAATGTGTGTGAAGCTTGTAACTGGGAGCCTGGCACACAGTATAGCTTGTCCAGTGTTGTGGTTGAGAGTTAGGTCTTTGGAGATTCCTATCCCAGCTCTGCCACTTCACCACTGGGCAGCCTTGAGCAAGCTAATTCAACTGCACTGTAACTCATGTGCCAGGGAGTGACAACAGGCCCTACTCCCAGGACTGCTGAGACTAACAGACTAATGGACTTCAGACGTCCACAGGAATGAGAACAGTGTTCAGCACGCAGCACGCCCCTTCCCATAACACCCGTCATCCTCACACTAGGTCTTCCCTGCTTGATTGAACCAATCCCCTAGGCACTGATTCAATTAACACGTAACCCACTGAGTACCCAGTACATACTAGGCACCAGCTTACTACTATGGATATGTCATGAACAAGATGGACTGGATCACTGTCCCCACAGACCGTTCAAGTTTTGAATGGTAGAATCAAAGCACTTTGATTTGAGGTATTTGAAAGCTAGTCTATTGTATGGTTTCAAACTGGGTTCCTGGGAGCCATAGGTTCCTCAGAAGGACTAAACAGGAGAGAGATGGGGAGGCCAGGCAGGTGGAGAGCTCTGGGCCCCACCCCTGCTCCAACCAGGGGCTTTGGATTCAATCCAACTTAACACAGTAGGAAGAGTTCTGCTAAAGATCACATTTGAAAAACTCTGAACAAGTTTGAAAACACCTTCACAGATGAGGAAATCCAGGCCTACACACAGAAGTGTGAAGTCCAAAATCACATGACTATTTCCTTTCAAATGTCTACCTCAAACACATTTCTGTCTAGAGACTTAACGAAATCAATTACAGTAGGTATCACTGACCCAAGTGCTCCCTGGGCACCAGACACTGTGCAGAGTACCTATGTGCATTCTCCCACTCAAGCCTTACACCTTCTCTGGGGCACACACTTACCATCTGCTCAACAACTGGGGAGAGTGAGGCATATGTCATATGAGAAAATAATGGCAAAGTTGAATTTTGAACCAAGGTCAACCAATTCCATGAGCTTTGGTGGGAGACCATGACAAGGCCATCAACTTGGTCCTCCTTGGGAACTGTATTCACAGGCACAGGGTGCAGACCCAAAAATAAGGGGTAGATCCATGTTCCTTTGCTCTAACATACCCACGAGAAAACCTTGGCCTCCCGACCACAGCCTGACAGAGCCTCTGGAGTGGGGTCGGACAGAATCGACACCCATACCTCAACCCCCGAAGCTATACCAAGAGGGTTCAGCTCCTACACAAGTGTGGACATTCACAGGACCATTCACTGTTTCTACCTTCTACCCCAGACAGATGGACAGACGGCATCCTGGTAGCTAACCAGCTCTCCTGAGAGGAGACCAAGAAGACCTAAAGGGATGCCTGGAAAGCACAGAAGCCAGTGGGTGTGAACCCATTGTCAATAACATAGCTAAACCATTTAAATATGAAAAGGTGCAAACTATGAAAACAGGGGTTTTGAAATTTTGTATTTTTCAAAATTTTACAAATTTTCAAAATCTGTAATTACAAAAAGGTGCTCTACTAAGGAGTTTCCCTATTTCATTTCTGTTTGCCTTTTGGCAAATGTTTTTGTTATTGGCACTAAGGTACCCTTCTAATCATAAGTGTATTCATTTCAAAGGGCTCAGAAATAAGACCATATATTATAATCTATCTTACTTTCCACCAAGAAATACTCTTACCTCTGCCTTTGTTCTTAAACCAGGCACCTAAACAAAAAGAAACAACAAATTTTGTTAAGTACAATGGAAAGAAACATTTCTATTGCTTTTTCAGACCACAGGTTAAAGGATATATTCAACTTATCACAGACTTCACAAAGAAGAAAACAGTTTCCTTAATCAAGACTTGCCACCTACATATTTTTATATCTATCTCCTAATCCAAAGGTAACTTTATGTCTTCCTTCTATATTCATTTCTTTTAGACTGGAAGCTTAATGGAACAGCCTGACAGAGCTGGTCTCTGGAAGCCTCCATGCTTCACTGTAATCTTTATGTACTTTCTACATGGTCACCAGTGACACAGTACTGTGGGGGAGATGTGGCTCCTATCCTCCTAGGTCACCCTCCTGCACCTGTCCTCACTGGAAGGCCACTGTCACTGGCCCAGGTGATTCCACAGCCTCCTAACTGCTCTTCCTGCCTTTAGCCCAAACCACTCAATGGCGAGCTCCTGCGTCCCCAACACAACAGAGTACTCTTCCGAAGGCCTCGACCTCCCTTCACTCTCCATCCCCATCTCCCCCAACCTCACTTTTCATCATAAGACACCCTACCAGGCCAAAGGGAACTTAGGGGTGGGGGATGAGTAGACATGTTTGGGGAGGCCTGGGCTGAGAGCGCGGGGACTGCACGCTTGAGGGGCTACTTCCAGCACCACCATGAGAGGTCAAATACCTGCAAGAATTCAAAGATCTACATGGCTGACTTACGAGGAGAGGGGAAGAGGGAAAGGGATGGGAGAGGAAAAGCTTAAACTTGGTTCTGAAAACTGCAGCCCAGATGAATACTGATGTCATGGGCCACCCTCCTCCCTTCCCGTTCCCCCCAAAATAAGGAAATCAGGAGGTGAGGGTTCACAGCAATCATATGGTTTTTCATTATTGAAAATAACTTTTACCTCTCACAACCCTCCATGCCATCCACCAAGTGGGCCAGTGGCCTCTCTTACTGACTCCCTTCCAGCTTTGGTCACTGCAACCAGAAAGAAGGGGCCTCGATAACACCGTGACCTCTTCCCCTTCTCCAGCAACCCTATCTCCTACCTGTCTTTTCCTGCTTATTTCATCAGTGAACCAGAACGTGGATTTCCTATTCTTTTCCAGCCTGCTTCTCAGAGAGGTATCTTTTTGGTGCTAATGTGATTATTTCTGCCACAGACATCAAGATGTTTTTATAATTTCTAAAGTTTTCAGTTCTTAAAGTCTTTTTTTATTCAGGAGACAGACATTATCTGTTACCATGAAAATGAGCGAGAGCCCCCGCCCCGCAAAAAAAACAAAAACAAAAACCCACAATGACTAAAAGCAAAATATGAGCTATGTAAAAATAAAAATTACTTTAAGTGATTATTTCAATATCTTTGGTAACAGTATACTGAAGAACCAGAGAAGACAAATTTAAACTTGAATTATCAATCAGGTACTGAAATTTTTCTATACTTGTCATTATTTCAAAAGAGCGCAAAGAACATGAGGTGCCTGGGTGGCTCAGTTGGTTGGGCAGCCAACTTCAGCTCAGGTCATGATCTCACAGTTCGTGGGTTCGAGCCCCACATCGGGCTCTGTGCTGACACCTTGGAGCCTGGAGCCTGCTTCCAATTCTGTGTCTCCCCCTGTCTCTGCCCCTCCTCTGCTCACGCTCTGTGTCTGTCTCTCAATAATAAATACATGTTTAAAAAATTTTTATAAAAAAAAAAAAGAGTGCAAAGAACAGAAAACAAACCTGATGAATAAGTTTTGCTTCAAAATAATTCTTACCCTCAAAATTTTAGGGCTGCTGTAATAAGCCATGCCCAGGGCTTCAATTTCTTCACACTGTGCCAAATTTATCCTTCTGGTGCACTTAACAGCTTGGTTCACCAGAAATGCTAGAAATCATAACATTCCCAAGGGGGGAAAAAGAGAGAGAGAGAGAGAGAGAAGAAATTTTTCAACTGTCCAATGGTAACTAAAAACTTGTAATCTAAGTAAAATTGTAAAATAAGTTATAACACAGATATACAACATACTTCAAATAGGGTTTAAGAAATTGTGTTTTGAATAGGTTATACATTCACACAATTCAAAAGGCACAAAAGGATATTGAGAGTCTCTCTCCAACCCTTGTCCCCTTCCCCCCATCCCCGCCCCGGCCCAGCCACCACCAGAAACAACTGCTTGTCTCCAGAGACAATCAGCGTCAAGTTTGTTGTGTATCTTTCTGGAAATATTCTACGCAAATAAAAGCGTGGGTATATGTATTTTTAGTATTCCTTTCCCCTTTTAGAAACAAATATGTGCTATATATTCTGCCCTTCACTTTTTTTCACTGAACAATATATTTTGGAGTTCAGTCTAGCTCAGAATATGAAGAGATTTCTCCTTTTTTTTTTTTAGGGATAATCAGTATTCTATCTTAGATCCGCCACAATTTATTCAACCAGTTCCACATTAATGGACGCTTAAGTTATCTCTGGCTTTGCCATCACCAACAATGCTGCGATCTACAATTTTGCATGTGGGCCAGACATTCTGTAGGACCAACTCCTAGAAGCAGAACAGTGGGTCAAAGGGCATATTCACCTGCAATTTTGACACATACTGCTAAATTGCTCTTCACAGAGGCTGTACCAATTTGTGGTCCCACCAGGTATGTAAGATCAATGCCTGGAGATCAAGACTCTCCAGAGTCTTAAATTTCTTAAGCTTTGCCAATCCACTGGATGGAAATGGTATCTCAGTTTGGTTTTAATTTACACTGTTCCTATTGTGAGCAAGATTGAGCATCTTTTCAACAGAATCCACTTCTATTCCTGTACGAAATGACGTTCCATTCGGCCACATGTGACCATACACTACTCAGCTAGCTTCTTCACTGTGATGCTGCCTTAAGGATTGGAGAGCCATGTCTGCTGCCTCCCACTGCCAGGACGGTGACTCCACAGAGTCTATGATGCTCCTGAAAGGAGAAGCAGGATCCATGGGAAGCAGCTGCATGGGCTGCAACCCTGCTCTGCCACTGCCTGAGCGGGCCTGAGCAAGAAACTGAATGTTCCTCAGTTTCCTCATGGAAGAACACATGGAAGCACTTAATACAATACCCAGCACAAAGTAAGTGTTTAATAAACATTAGCTATTGACAAACTTTAGCTCCAGTGAAGAAAGAACTTCCCCCAAGCTTGGCAGGGTTAAACAACGGTGGGCTGGTTTCGGGTAGTGAGTTCCCCATCACTACAAGTGCTCATGCAGTCACATGGTAGAAAAGATTTGGGCACTGGTTGGGAATCTAAACTGCATAACCTTTGAGACCTCTTTCAAAGATAGACTATTTCTAGTTATGAAGCCTGTTCCATTATGACTACTATAAATTTAAACTAAGAGCAAACTCTGTTTATAGAGAGAAAGAAAAAATTGCCCACTGTCTTACCTGCAGGGTTATCATCAGTGCAGAGAGATGACGTAAGGGGAGAGGGAAATCTCAAGAATGAATCTGAAGTCTGCAGACGAACCCCATACTGTGAACAGACCAACCAATAGCTATTATGGTGCTATTAAAAGCATTCATTCAACATTTACTAGACACCTACTATGTGCCAGACAGAGTAACAGGCATCAGGAACACAGTGATGAACAAAAAACAGATATGGTCCCTGCCCACACGGAGCTTACACCCATGTGCCCCATCCCTTTCTTTTAAGGATGTATGTCTCTGTGTGTGAACATTATTGTATTTACAGGGTTTTTGTTTTGTTTTTTTATTACAGAATTCCTCCAGAGAGGTATATAAGAAGTTGACATAGTATCTTCCAATGCAGACAGAAACTGGGTAGCCAGCAACGGAAGTGAGACAGGTAATTATTTTTTATTAGCAATAATTATTTAATAACAGATACGGTATACATCAAAATCATAAAAATGATAGGTCTTCTTTCCCAAAACCAAACCATGTGAAACTTTTCCCCAATATTCAAATCAAAATTTGCAGCTATTGGGCATACAGCCAATTTTCTTGAATCTCGGTGCCAACAAGGATCTAGGGAAACAAGCCCTCTCCTTCACTGGACCTGGGAGTTTAAACTCCTATAATCTTTCTGGAGGGCAACCTGAGACAGAGGTTTTAAACTTCCATTCATTTTGCCCAAGTTAATCCAGTTATAGGAATGTATCCTAAGGATTTAATCAGACAAAGATATACATATCTATCAGAATGTTCCTTATGGATTATTTATGATAGCAAAAACCGGAAACAAATGTCTGTTAATAGTGGAATGGTTCAACAATAAATGATGATACATACACAGAGGGTATACTTTGGATCAGTAAACTGTAGCTCCGATAAGTTACTTTCCTAGACTGAAGTTTCTTTTTCTCATCGGTTAATGGGGACAAGACGCATTATTTCAGGGTTGTGTGAAGTAATGTCTGGAAAGCTTTGCACAGTGCCTGGCATGTGGAAAATGATCAAGAAATGGTAATTTTTATATTGATATGGGAAGATGCGTAAGATTTATCACTGAATAAAAAAGGAAGCTTACATAACAATGTAGATAACTACAAATCCTACTTCCATACAATACTATACATGTATACTTTTATAGATGCATTTAAAAATCAGGAATATATGCTGATCTATTAACAGTGATTTCCAATGTGCATTTTCATGGACACTATGGCCTTTCCATCATATGTACCTCGATGCTTTTACCTTTTAGAATTAGCACAGAATGTTTTTATATTTCTCTTTTAAGATGTTTCCAAAAAATCTGAAGTTTATTCAAAGTTAATGTATATTACATTGAAAAGTTTACTAATGGATAGTATATAAAATAGCACACATTTTTCTAAAATCTGTAAAACTAAATACAGCTTTGAGAAGTGGACCAGGCACACAACTAATCCACTCTGTGTCCCCAACAGCATGACTCACACACTCTGCTGCGTCTTTTGAGGTGGAGAAGCACAAAGATTTCTGCAGAGAAAAATGCAGGCTTACTAAAGAATAAAAAAACCTTATGTTAGAATTCAACTACTCAATTTTAATCTTTGTGATCTTTGATTTGTAGGCATGAACATGAAGTTTTCCCCTCTGTAATGTGAATTCTGTCTCAGGGAAACCAGTTTTGCTGATAACATACTGAAAAATTAACTCACAAGGACAGGATATTTGCAACAAGATGAATGGACTTAATCAAGTTCTTGATTCACCTCATATTTTGCAGTATCTGGAGCATCTGACTGGATTGTGAAAGAAATCTCTGATTCTGAATTCAAGGAAAAACCATCAGATGTTTCCATCAATTTATCAAAATTATTTTCATCAGGCACTTCTGGATTAATAAATGATAATGCAGGTTTATCTGTTTTTAGAAAAAGTATTTTAGGTCAGCATACAATATAATATGAGCATTATATATAACACATAATATTTTGGAAACAGCTTTTAAGTAGTATTAAGGCTGATGGGAGGGGCGCCTGGGTGGCTCAGTCAGTTAAGTGTCCAACTTCGGCTCAGGTCGTGATCTTGCAGTTCATGAGTTCAGGCCCCGTGTCAGGCTCTGTGCAGACAGCTCAGAGCCTGGAGCCTGCTTCAGACTCTGTATCTCCCTCGCTCTCTGCCCCTCCCCCACTTGTGCTCGCTTGCTCGCTCTCTCTCAAAAATAAACATTAAATTTTTTTTTTAAAGGCTGATATGAAAAGAAAAAAGTGTTTCTTTCCATATTTACCCAAAATTTCTCGAGTCTTATTAAATAAACAGGATCCCTAGATTCGGCCTGTTCCTCTAACAGTGTGGAAGTAATGGTTTGTAAAGCCTGCAGGCGAAGTACAACAAAAGCCAATAATAATCAATCTTTCTGCAGCCCACGGACTGGGGAGCTGGCTGCATCAACCTCTGAGGTGCAGCTCTCTGCAGATGGTGACAGGGACAAAAGACTGTGTTTCTACCATCACGCAGCCACCTCCAACCAACGCCCAGGAGAACAATGTGCTGTGTATGGAATAGAAAGGAGGAAATGGGCTGGTATGCTCAGTTGCCTGGTCTTACGTCATAGGACCCGACAATAACTGACCAGTCATTACTTTAGATTACCAATAACAGAGCATTCGCCTGGTTTTCAACTGCAAGGGAATGAACTCAAAATATAAAGACGTTCTGAAAAGATGATGAAGTTTAAGCAATAAAACCATAAATATGTCTTTGATCTTGGATATCTTAATAACACTTTGCACTTATATGTACTTTTGGCTCTAGACCCCTATCTGAGCTCAATGCTCAGATAAAAATAAAGATCCGGTTTTCATGCAAATATTCTTAGTAAAAATAAAAGAGAAAAAAGGAAATTGAAACCAAAGCTGAACCTGATTTTCAACCATTAAAAAACCAGGAGAAAATAAAAAACTACATAAATATACACACAACCTAAATAAATCTAGATTCCTACGCATGCCTACATATTATAAACACCTGTGAAATAAAGTATGTAACTTCAAAAGACAACTACATAAGCACATTAGTTTTAATGAAAACATGCGTGCCCACAGGCCTATCAAGTTTTTGCAGTCGCCTGTGAAAAGGCCTCAGAAGATACACCTGAGCCAAACCATAACCTGAATGCTTTAAATCTAACTGAATGAGACATTTTTTCCATAAAAGAACTTTTTAAAGAAAAAATTTCCAGGGCTTCTCAAAGTATATCAGCATCAAATACTTACAGTTTGTAATATGAATGCAGAAAATAGATGGATTAATCTGGTCAACAAGTTTAAATATCCTTTGAGGTGGGTTTGCTGTAAAATTCAATGAATAGATGGCTGCTTTTTGACTACAAAACTGACTATCACCCCTGGAAATTAAAAAATAATAATACAAAATTTTAAGGCATATGCACACAATCTTAGCAAGATTATTTTAAAACTGTCAGATGCTTGTACTGTACTATGTTAACAACTACATGGAAGATATTCATGAAAGCGTGATGTTAGAACTGAATCCATTTTTATTTGGTTTATTCAGTGTTAAAATGTTCGGCATTTGAAACTTTTTCCTTTAACAGAGAAAATATTAAGACAAGTAGAATAACCTTTAAGGAAATCGTATCAAGTACAGAATATAGATCAGGGAATAATTTTGATGTAAATGAACCTTGTAAAACTCTGACACCATCAATTATAAAATTTTGCAGAACTTCAGATTGTTTACAAGTACCCAGAATGGATCCAAAATTCCTTGTCTTTAGAATAAAGCTGCCTTCAACAGACTGAAAATCAGAAAATGTGAAGTCATCTGGAAGTTTGGGGGCTTAGAAGTTAGGGTACAGTCAAGACTTCAACCAATCCCAGATTTGACAAAGTGTAATCATTTTGATACAGGTATGGTGTGAAGATAGCAAGGTAACAAAAATGGGATCATATTCTATGTGCTGCTTTTAAGACCTTTTCTCAGTATATACTGCCCAACATTTCTCATGTCATCAGTATGTTTTTGCAATACTATATGAAATGGCTTCATTCTATACCAATTTATTTAAGTAAGCTACCCCAATTTTTTTTAGCCAATTCTCTACTGTTGGTCTAGGTTGTTTCTCGCTTTCCCCGATTACATATAACGCTTTAACATCACCCTTGCACATATATATGAACGTCTCCAGCTATTTCCTCAGGCTGCGCTCCCTGAGGTAGAATTGCTGGGTCAAAAGGTAGGTGTATTGTTCAAGGCTTCTGAGACATACTGCCAGATTCCCTCCAGAAAGGGACACGTGCTCACCAGTACTGCAGTTAAGAGTGCCTATGTCCCTGTACTATTGCCAAGAATACACATTATTCAGTTTCTACACTTTGCCAATTTCACAGGCAAAAATCTGCTATCTCATTGTTTTAATTTGACTTTTCTCATTTACTAGTGAGTGTAAACATTTTTCCATATGGTTATTGCTCACTGGTATTTCTTCGGTAAGGTGCTTCTTCATACCTATTCAACATTTTTTATGAGGATATTTGTCTTCTCATTGGTTTGCAAGAATCCATTTTTTAAGAATCTCGAGTGTCAGGTGTTGTAAATATTTTTTCCCTGTTTGCTACCTTTCAATTTTATGGTGTTTTTTGTCATAAAGAAGTTTTAATCTTTTTTTTTTTTTTAAGATTTTATTTTTGGGGCATGTGGGTGGCTCAGTCAGTTAAGCATTAGACTCTTGATCTCAGCTCAGGTCCTGACCTCAGGGTCATGAGTTCAAGCCTGGTGTTGGGCTCCATGCTGGGCATGAAGCCTTACTTAAAAAAAAATTTTTTTTAACCCAAAAGTTTTATTTTTAAGTAATCTCTACACCCAACATGGGGCTTGAACTCACAACCCTGACATCAAGAGTCACATGCTCTGTGGACTGAACCAGCCAGGTACCCCTTGATTTTTTAAATAAAATTATCAATCTTTTATGGTTTGCCTGTGGGCTTATGCTTAAAAGACATTCCTTAACCCAAGAACAACAAATTTCACCTATATTTTTCATTTTTTCATTAATTTTTTTAACATTTTACTCTTTGATCTATTGGTAATTTACTGATATAACGCTATGACGCAGAAGTCTAACATTTTTACTTTTCAATAGTTACCATCTTACATCATCTACTGAGTGATCCAAACTTTACTCCATTGTTGTAAAATCATACTTACTATATATTAAACAGGAAAAAAAATACATAGTATTTTGTGGGTTTTTTAAAATCAGTACACAGAATGGATTTTTGGACTATTCTCATCCTGATCTAACTATCTGTCTTGAAGCAATATGCATTACTTTCATTACTATAATGTTACGACATGTTTGAAAGCTGATAGTTTGCTCTTCTTATTCAATAATGTCTTGGCTGTTCTCAGGTTTATTCTTCTAGATGAATTTTCAATCATGCTGATGTATTATCCACTCCACCCCCATCTGACAATGGAATTACACTTCAAATTAAGGTGTTTTTTTTTTTTTAACTATTTTTATCTATTTATTTAATTACCTGAGAGACAGTGAGCAGGGGACAGGCAGAGAAAGAGGGAGAGACAGAATCCCAAGCATGCTGTGTGGTACCAGCACACAAACCATGAGATCATGACCTGAGCCGAAATCAGGAGCCGGATGCCCAAGTGAGCCACCCAGGCACCCCTACAAATTAAGTTTTTATAAGTTAAAGTGTTTACATAATGATTCTTCTCATCCCACTACAAAAATTATCTCTCCATGTATTCAAATGTTTTAGGTCTCGCACCATATTTCAGTTTTCTTCACATAAATTCTAAGTACTTACGTTTTATGTGACATTTCTATGGGGTGTTATGAATAGGATCCATTTTCATTATATTTTTTGATGGTTATTGCTGAAGTATAAGGAAGCTATCAATTTTATAAGTGGCTGCTTTTCCAAAAGCTCTGTATAATTCTAATGGCATATTGGTCATTACTGTGGGCATAAAGAACCTATAAATAGTATTTATGAGAAAAGATCCAGCACTAAAAAATTTACGAGGCCTACTGCGTCTTAAAGGATGTACAGGAGTTAGAGAGTGCAAGAATGGCATTGGCCAAGGATGGGTAATGTACTGATGGGGTCTAGAAAATTCTTGAGTACCAAAGTTCGGATGCATGGAGGAGACAAGACGGGTTAGTAGGAAGTAGGATGTGAAAGAGTTTGGGGATAGATCTGAATCGGGATAGATCTGAATCCAGGCTAAGAAGTATGTAGGTAATGAGAGCTTCTGGAGGCTTTTTTATAGCAAGCGACAAAATGAGGTGTGACCTTATACAGAGGGAGTAGGAATGGACAGACACAAGGGCTAGTGTAAAGAATTCAGTAGAACGGAACTCCTTACTCTTCCCCTTCCAGTCTGCCTGCTCTCAAATCCTGTGCAGTGGAGGGGTATCGGTTCTGCATATGTCTCTAGTCACGACCTTCAGCGTGGGGAGGAGGGCACCTGTTCATCCGTATCTCCAACAGTTTCTTACTTGGTTCCCTGCCACCAGGCTTAGCCCCTGTGACCCATCATCACCCCTGCTGCCGCAGAACTGCTTAAGGTGGGAATCTAATCCCCTCACCCCCGGCATCCTGCAGAGTTTAGGACAAAACCCAAACCCTCAGTGTGCACACAAGGCCCCTCACGATCTGACCCCGGCCACTGCAGCATACTCCTCTCAGTCCTGCTCTCCAGCCATACTCAGCTACCTGCAGTTAAGGCAACAGGCCAGGCCATACCCCCTCACTCCCAGGACTCTGTCACGTGGCTCCCTCGGCCTGGAATGCCCTCCCCGATTCCATGCCGGCCAACTTCACATCCTTCAGGACCCAGCTCAGATTGTCTTTTCTAGAAAGACTTCCTTAGTCCAACTGCCCAGGTTGGATGCCACTCTTCTCAGTTGTCTCAGTGCCTGGGGCAGCACTGCCACCATTCCTCTGTCTCCCTTCGTCAGTGAGCTCTTGGAGGGCAGGGCCGCATGTAGCTCATCTTCTACACTGGTGCTCATGGAAGCACGAGGTGTGAAAGACAGCTAGATGGAGAAGGCAAAGAAGAGGAAGGAGTCAGGGTAGCCTGCGGGTTCTGGCCTGGCTGTCTTCCTGAGAGGACAGTGGTAGAGAGGTCAAAAGAGAATACCAGAGGGCAGGTTAGGGGTGGAGGGGGGAAACTCACCCACAGAGTCAACTCACTTCTAATGAGGGCCAACTGTGTGGCAGGAGCTAGACTAGGCACTAGTGACAGAAAGTATGTAAGAGGGATATTAATCTTGCTTTCATGAACCTCACATCTGGTGAGGAAAACAGACATTAACCTAATAACCTTAACAATAAATTTGCAAATCATTAATTAGCTGCTGACAGTTAAGCATATGTAAACAAACCTTTTATGAATTAGAACCTACATAATGAAAATAATTAATTAGGATTATTAATTTTTATTTCATTATTTCTACACTTCGTATTTAGGAGAAAGTCGTAAGTAAAACTAACTCATGGGAATGCAAACTGGTGCAGCCACTCTGGAAAACAGTATGGAGGCTCCTCAAAAAATTAAAAATAGAATTACCCTATGACCCAGCAATTGCACTACTAGGTATTTATCCATGGGATACAGGTATGTTATTTCAAAGGGGCACATGCACCTCCATGTTTATAGCAGCGCTGTCAACAATAGCCAAAGTATGGCAAGAGCCCAAATACCCATTGATGGATGAATGGATAAAGAAGATGTGGGGGGCACCTGGGTGGCTCCGTCAGTTAAGCGTCCAACTTCGGCTCAGGTCATGATCTCACAGTTCATGAGTTCAAGCCCCACATGGGGCTCTGTGTTGACAGCTCAGAGCCCAGAGCCTGCTTCGGATTCTGTGTCTCCCTCTCTCTCTGCCCCCTCTCTGCTCATGCTATCTCTCTCTCTCTCTCTCTCTCTCAAAAATAAATACACTTTAAAAAAAATTTTTTTAAACAAATAAAAAGATGTGGAGAATATACATATATCTCTCTCTCAAAAATAAACTTAAAAAATTTTTTTAAACAAATAAAAAGATATGGAGAATATATATATATGTACACACACACACACACACACACACACACAATGGAGTATTACTCGGCAATCAAAAAGAATGAAGTCTTGCCATTTGCAACTACATGGATGGAACTAGAGGGTATTATGTTAAGTGAAATTAGCCAGTCAGAGAAAGACAAGTATTATACGACTTCACTCATATGAGGAATTTAAGATACAAAACCGATGAACATAAGGGAAGGGAAGCAAAAATAACATAAAAACAAGGAGATACAAAAACATAAGATACTCTTAAATACAGAGAACAAACTGAGGGTTGCTGGAGGGTTTGTGGGTAGGGAGATGGGCTAAATGGGTGAGGGGCATTAGGGAGGACACTTGTTGGGATGAGCACTGGGTGTTATACATAGGGGATGAATCACTTGAATCTACTCCTGAAATCATTATAGCACTATATGTTAACTAACTTGGATGTAAATTAAACAAATTTTTAAAAATGAATATTTATAAATGTAACTTTTTAAATGTAAATAAATAAATAAGTAAAGGGGGCAGAAAACTAACTCAAAAAAAATTCTGAGGTCCTTTCCTGAGGGCACTATGGATTCAGCTCTAATGTCTATACCAGGAGTCCACAAACCACACCTAATTTTGTAAAACTTCATTGAAACACAGTCATGCCCATTCATTTACACACTGTCTATGGCTGCTTTTGCTCATCAATGGTAGAGCTGAGGAAGTTGCAACAGAGACCACTGGTCTATGAAGCTTTTTTTTTAAGTTTATTATTTATTTTGAGAAAAAGAGTACACACAGGAGGGGCAGAGAGGGAGGGAGGGAGGGAGGGTGGGGAGAGAGAGGAACAGAGAGAGAAGCCCAAGCATACTCCACATTATCTTGGTGTGGAGCCTGATGCGGGGCTCGAACTCATGAACCATGAAATCATGACTTGAGCCGCAATCAAGAGTCGGTCGCTCAACCGCCTAAGCCACCCAGGCACCCCTGGCCTGTGAAGCTTAAAATATTTACTATGTGGCCTTCCACAGGAAAAGCTTGCTGACCCATATTCTAAATAGTCTATATCTAAAATTCAGTATTGACTAATAAAAAAAAAGATTCTAAATAATCATCTCGAATTGGAGCTGAAATCTCTCTCAGGCTCCTGTTACTTACTAAGGCAGAAAAGCAGAATGGTTTCTAACAAAGATTTAACTATGATGTAGCCCAGATAACCAGAAAAGTAATCTGACTACAACATACCATTCTCCAAACATTTTTACAATATTGGGAGTAGATTCACTTTCTCATTGATCAATAAAATAGTTCTTCATGGAAAAACACATCCTACTTCCAAAAAGCATTCAATCTGTCAAGTATCAACTGCTACAATTTACTATAAATTTAGCTACAGAGATAGCTAAATTTAAGTTAGCTATCTCTGAATAATAAATTGGTCCCATCCTGAATAAATTAACCTCTTTTAAGTGCTATATTTTTCAAAGAGCTTTGAAATCTGAATTACGAGAAACAAACCATTCAGAAGAGATTATTTCTTAACCTGATAATCAACTGGGAATGTTATTTGCCATTATTCTCCTATACAATGTGAACTGTGAGAATCCCCAGTAGATTTACACATCATAAAAGTATAAACAAAGCTTTCCTATCTGTTGAATTTTTTGTTACAAGTACTATATCCACAACAAAAGCTGTAAAATTAAACTGCACTTTTCACCCTACGCTATATACATGAGACTAATTCACCTATACAAAAACGTGCACATTATCTGTTTACAAATCAGAGTGAAATGTAATTCAGTCTCTGGAAACAAAGATTTCCTTATACTCTCAACCAAGCAGACTCTCTCTTCTCTTTGGCCTGCACTATCAGCTGGCTGGATGCAAATAAGGCATACTCCAAACATATTGGTTTGGACAGCATGGCTTCTGAATGATGCAAAATTCAGGAAACCAGGTATGGGTTTTTCAGCCTGGAAGAGTTTTCACTTTCTGTCCTCAAATTTTATAATCTTGGTTCAATTCCATCAAAACTGCATGCATCACAAACTTACGTGACACTTGGAACTGAACAGGCAGAAAAGACACTGAAATCCACGGAGCTGCAATCAGGATCACAACAGCAGTTGACGTCACACTGTGCTGGAGACAAGTCACAGACACACAGAGCAGCAACTACAGAAACAAAAGAGGTGGGATGCAGAACTTCACAATCAGCAGGGAGTGACTGCCCCCTGCCACTGCAAAGTACCAAAAGTCCATATCATACAAAAGGTCCATTTGATTTTTCCCACTGCACTTCAGGTTGGGGGCGGAGAGGGAAATTTGTGAAGTGAAAATTAGTCAGTTTGAATACTCCTCAATCTGAAGTTTCCCCAAAATAGCTAATCATCTGACTCACTTGGAAAGTTCTCTTTGTGCTTTACCTACAAAGACTCTGATTTGGTAAGCTATGAAACCCAGACATTTGTGTTTTTCAAAACTATCCAGGTGATGCTGATAATTTAAGAACCAGCATGCTAAATCACTTGCCGGACCATAAGAACCTGGTGTAATAGTACAGATTCCCAAGCCCCTCCTCTGGAGACTCTGATTCAGAGGAAGAGCCCAATGAAGGCCACCAGGAATCAGGGTTCTCAATCTTATTTCTCTCCTCAGATGTCACCTTGCAGCTTTAAAACAGAGCCCACATTCAAACTATTAGCCAAGAATCAAACTGGCTCAGGTGCTTTGTACCTGGGGTTCTGGAAATATCTTTGGTAATTTAGACAATAAAACATGGGGGGAGATAGAAAGGGTAGAAATCGCCCCAGTTCACAACATTTAATTTTTAATAATGACTATCTGGATTTTTAAATCTCTATTTTATTCTGTCAAACAGGGGAGAGATAACCCTTTTAAAGATGGCAGAGCATAAGAATGATAAACAGGGAATTCATGGTAGTAATTATTCCTGAGAAGAGGAGAATAAGATCATGCTTCAGTCTTACGTAAAATGTTTTGTTTCCTTTTTCAAAAAAAAAAAAAATCTCATGCAAAACAAACAAGGATCTTAAGCAAATGGTGGTAGAGAGTCAATTCAACATTCTGATTTGCATGAATGAACTATTTCACAACAAAAATCAGCTTTACAAAATACACCTCAAAAAAGGTACAACAGCATCCTCTGGAAGGAAGTGTAAGAGGAAGGTTTTGCCAATAAATACAGAATCCTTTCTTCATCTGAGACACAAAAGTTTTCCCCCTTAAGCTTACATACTTCCCTCTAGCCAAGGACTCTCCTATGTGCTTAGAGAAATGAAAAGGCAACGTGTGCAAGCTAATGTAAAAAAAAAAAAAAAAAAAAAAGTTGTTTAGGCTCCCTGCCTTATGTGCTTAAAATTACAATCTTGACTTGTTTTTCAGAACTCAAAACCCTTGTAAGTAACTATATGACCAGTAAGGACAAAGCAATAGTGTTTAAGAACGCCACTTAGGGAAGAAAAAAAAAAAGTCTCTATCCACGATGTGAGTGCACTTAATCAGCCAACAAGTATCTGCTGAGCGCTCCCAAGGTCTAAGTAGCGCTCAGCTGCTCTTCTAGACCTCTTAACATCTACATGCCTGGCTCTAGAGCAAGATATTAATGAACAGAGCTCAGACCAAGAATGAAGTTATCACTTTTCTCTTCTATCTATAACCCATTCTGCACATGGTGTCCAGTTCTCCACTCCATCAGCCCCTGCTCCAACTCAGGGCAGGGGTGGGACCTAAAATCAGGCAACTAATTCACCTACCCAGAAAATGGGGATAATCCACACCATTGGGAATTAAATGAGATACATTAAGATGAAAAGCTTAGCACAGGGCCTGCTGCTACACAGTAAGCAGTTAATAAATGCCAACTGTCATTTCTTGCCATTAAAGTCACAGATCTAGAGAGGGGTCCTTTAAAAAGATGAAATGCAAATGAATCCCCCATACTGGAAAAACAGCCCTGAACACATGCCCGAATAATGATGGTTCAAGAATAGATTTATTGTGGGGAGAAAGTACATAAACAGATGGAATACTTAGATGGATAAAGGATAACCCAGTCCCAACCTTAGAGAATTGTGGATATTGAATTCTGTTCCTGTATATTATTTATTTACCTCCCCTAGTTCACCAAATCGACAGTTTCAATATAGAAGTTTGGTTAATATATACTGAAACAGAAAATGTAAAAATGTATTTCTCTGTACATTTCCTTACACATAATGTATAAAGGAGGCCCTCTGGAAAAATGATGATTCAGGAACTGAAGTCCTAGAGTACATGGTGTCAGCCAATCACGACTTTTCAACTAATACTGAGCCTTACTCAAGATCTTTTTCTCTCACAAAGGAAAAAAAAATACTGCATGCCTATTGGGGTTGCAGTCAGAGGACTTACAGTTTTGATGTTTTGGTCTGGTTTGTTTTTTGAGATCACAAACCCCTTTGAGAAACTGCTCACTGCTAAGAACCCTCACCCAGAAAAAAGCATATTCACAAAATTTTGCACTCTGAGCATCTCAGGGTTACAGCCATCCCCTTAAGTCATCCATGTCTTATCACATTATACAATATTCACTAATGTGTAACTCCAGCATTAGGTCACTTTCTGAGAAATATGTTAATTATCCCTCAGGATCAATCCTAAGAGGTGGGCATCACCCCTCACCTCATTGCTTCCCACCTCCAACTCAACATGAGAGGAATCCTGGGTTTTCATAACTGAAGTCAACAGACAAGGGCCTAGTCACACTTAGTAAACTAGACATCTGGCGTCTCTTTTTGATAAATCAAAAGTTCAACGCATCCTACGCATTCAACTTCCATAACTGCCCAGAAACTTTGGATTCACATAATTTCACCTTTGGCTGCAAAGGTGTAACAATTCGTTCATTATTACCTCTAGCATAATGTTGTCCAGGACCACTGCAAGTAATTGCAAAGATTTTATACTGTCACACTTACGCTCTGTGAGCCTCAATTTTCTCATGTGTAGGAGAGGGATAATGAGGTCTATCTACCCTTAAGGGCTGCTGAGAGACTCAAAGCCTATGAAATACTTAGAAATGCCTGCACACAGCTGCGTGTTCCATAAATGTTAACTATCATTATTACATCCTCACCCGGGCTAACCGCTCCAGGTTGGATCACTCTGGATCCCCAGGAACTGCCACTTGGTACCCACCGTCCGTGACCGGAGTGGGCCTGGGGCCAGAGAAGGGCCCGGGGGCCTTGGGGGTTCCGGGGGGCCTAGGAGACAAGGCGGGTCGGAGAGTCATCCAGGCTGCCTCCGTAGAGTTGAAGCCCTCCGTCGTCACAGGCGGGGTGGCAGCGGCCTGGGCGCTCACGGAGGCGCAGCAATCCAGGAGCACAAGAAGGAGCGGCCGAAGCCCGGGGGAACCCATAGCCCCGCGGAACCCCACGCGACCCGCAGCGGGGACCCCGCGTGTTGCCTGGCAACCGCGGCCTGGCGCGGGGCATTATGGGATTGGTCCCGCGAGGCCACACGAGACCGCGGTGGGCGGGGCCTGGGTAAGGCCGGCTACGAGGGGCGGGGACAGGGGCGGGACGCGGGGTGAAGACCTGGGGTGGCGTGAAGCTAGTGAAAGCTAGTAGGGGTGAAAGGCTTGTAAATCCCCGCAGCAATTTGCAAGCCAACTTCCAGGCTTGTTTAAAAAATGCGTATTTCCAAGTACTTTCCCGGGATTCAGACTCAATAAGTCTGGAGTAGCGTCCAGGAATATATATACATATATATATTTTTTTAATTACGTGATTTTTTATAGTATTTTTGTGCTATATTATATTGCTAGACTCTATTTTTTATTTCTTATTTTAAAGAGAGCATGAGCAGGGGAGAGGGAGGGGGAGAGAGAGACAGAGAAAGAGAAAACTTAAGCAGGCTGCGCCCTCAGCGAGGAACCCCACGTGAGGCTCAATCCCATGATCCTGGGAAGGTGACCTGAGCCGAAACCAAGAGTCCAATCCTTAATTGACTGAGCCACCCAGTCACCTCCAGGAATCAATATCTTTAACAAATGTCCTGACGCAACCAGTGACAGGATGGAAATTTGGGAACCTATCCCCTAAAGCTACCAAATATTTTTTTTTAATTTCTAATGTTTATTATTTTGAAAGAGAGAGACTGAACAGAGGAGGGGCAAAGAGAGAGGGAGAAACAGAATCAGAAGCAGGTTCCAGCCTCTGAGCTATTAGCACACAGCTGGACAAGGGGCTTGAACCCACGGGCGTATGGTCATGACCTGAGCTGAAGTTGGACCTGAGCTGAAGTTGGTCGCTTAAACGACTAAGCTACACAGATGCCCCTAATGCTATAAATACTAAAGGAACACAGAGAACACATCACAGCCCTTGAATTTCTCCATGTCATGCACTGTTGACACTTGCTTTGCCTTTTTTGTTTTAGATGGCCAGATCTAAGGAGGTCGCCAGATAACTTCTAGTCACCCTGTTGTAATAAGGGGGACAAATGAACACTTTTTTTACAGACAAAAAAAATTGATGAAAATTAAGCAGAATGATTTACAAGTTTTAAAAGAAAAGAAAGAAAACAAATCTGTATGTAATTCTACCAAAGGGGATGGAGACCACAAGACTTAAGAAAGCCCCTACAATCTAAACTGGCTTATTTATAAAGATACCCCAGTCCAGGGATGTTGGCTGTATCATTGACCCTTAATCTCCTTACAATTCAGAAGTAAGTGTCAAAATACTTAAAATCTCATGGTATTTACTCACGAGACACATTTACCAATTCAGAAAAATGCCAAAACAGTACATATCTCTAGTTTGTTAAATTTAGCAAAACTAAATCATCAAAGTGGCACCTGTAGCACCGTTGTCTGGCATGCTGGACAAGTGTAGAAAGACAAAATTGGATCAAATGTATACTACAGATATTTCCTTTTTTTTTTTCTACAAAGGATTACTTTAACATCTGACTGAAATTCTGGACCACTTTTAATAACTGGTGTAATGCTTCCCTTAAAAAAAAAACAACTGTATTTTCCAAACCTTTATTTCATAACTTCTAAATCCAGGACTTACTGTTGTTTTTTAAAACCTTCTCTTTAGGGGCACCTGGGTGGCTCGGTCGGTTGGGCGTCCGACTTCAGCTCTGGTCACGATCTCGCGGTCGTGAGTTCGAGCCCTGCGTCGGGCTCTGGGCTGATGGCTCAGAACCTGGAGCCTGCTTCCAATTCTGTGTCTCCCTCTCTCTCTGTCCCTCCCCCATTCATGCTCTGTCTCTCTCTGTCCCAAAAATAAATAAACGTTAAAAAAAAAAATAAAACCTTCTCTTTACTTCCAGGTACTAATTTTCTTTTTCTTTCTTTCTTTCTTTCTTTCTTTCTTTCTTTCTTTCTTTCTTTCTTTCTTTCTTTCTTCTTTCTTTCTTTCTTTCTTTCTTTCTTTTCTTTCTTTCTTTCTTTCTTTCTTTCTTTCTTTCTTTCTTTCTTTCTTTCTTTCTTTCTTTCTTTTAAGAGAGAGAGTGGTAGGTGCAGAGAGAGAAAGAGAATCTCAAGCAGACTCCACACTGTCACCGCAGAGCCTGATGAGGGGCTCGAACTCACGAACCGTGAGATTGTGATCTGAGCCAAAATCAAGAGTCAGATGCTGAACCAACTGAGCCACCCAAGAGCCCCCAGGTACTACTTTCCTTTCTATTCCTTAATATCTGTGAATCTCTTTGCCCTGTTTTCTGTTTTGAAATTTTAGGCTGTTGGATTAAATTTTGATGAGGTGTCTTTGGGCTCTAACATTTTCATTTTATGGTTTGGGAAATAATCTTCCCACCCTTTTTGTCCAATTTCAAACATTCAGTAGGCAATTTTATGACATCTTGCAAAGTTGAAATGAGGGCTACAATCAACTCAAATCAATTTTGCAAACCTTAGGAACATTGAAAGTTTTCATTTCACAGGTGACCCATTTCTGCCAGGCTTTTTTCATCTTTCAACCCAGAGGATCCTTTCTCCCTTCCTTCTCCTCTGCCTTTGGCAGGTTCCTTCATTAGGATGGAAAGACACAAGGAAGGCTAAGATCAATTTCCATATTTATCCAAAACTGCATCATTTGGGTTGCGCATAAATGCTTGTGATTAAAAATGTCCATCTGTTTCTCTAGGATTACTGGCATTGAAAATTCCTTGTAGTCTGTGCCAACGTTGGGAGGAATCAAGATAATTCAGCTTTTTGGAATTCTGAATTTGGAAGCTGCCTCATATGAGGAGGCTGAAAAACCAAAGACAGGAGTGGCGAGGTGGGAAAGTAGCTAAGGCTGACTTTTTTTTTTTCAATATATGAAATTTATTGTCAAATTGGTTTCCATACAACACCCAGTGCTCATCCCAAAAGGTGCCCTCCTCAATACCCATCACCCACCCTCCCCTCCCTTAAGGCTGACTTTTTAAGGCAGAGTTAGCCACTCTTTCTTGACCTTTGGTGTGGTTTGGGGTACATTGGTTTCTAACCTGTCTAAAATTACGTATCCAGTTTTTCCTATCTTTATTCCATTTAGACAAATATTTTACAAATAGGGAGGCAGAACCATCAAGCTTTATAAAGGAACTGCTTAGCACCACAAGGAGTTAAGGCTATGTGAGGACAAAGGATTGACTCTACCATTTTGACTGAAGTGAACAGACCAGTAATTGATTTCTAAATCAACACCCAGGGGGAAAAAAAAATAATCCTCAGCTTCTCTCCTCCTCTCATTCCTCATGTGTCCAGTCAACCACCAGGTGCTATTCTTGTTCTGGAACACTATGAGGACAGGAGGACTATTTGAGCAGACTTCACATTCTTGAAAGGTCCCAAATTTACAAGTTTGACCTTTCCTGAAAATGACGTAATAAATATGATCACAGACATACACTTACAGGAATGAAATAAGAATTCCTTGTTTACCAGACACTTTTTAAAAAAATGTTTATTTAGTTTTGAGAGAGAGAGACAGAGCACTAGCAAGGGGAGGGGCAGAGAGAGAGGGAGACACAGAATCTGAAGCAGGCTCCAGGCTCTGAGCTGTCAGCACAGAGCCTGACGAGGGGCTCGAACTCACGGACCGCGAGATCATGACCTGAGCCGAAGTCAGACACTTAACTGACTGAGCCACCGTGGCGCCCCTACTAGACAATTTTAAACCTGCCTCCTACTAATGGACCATACTGTAGTTGGAATAAACCAGTTGGTTTTTTAAGAATCATTTTTAGTGTTATTATTTATGAATTGAAACACTTCAATCACAATGAAAGTTACAAAAAAAAAAAGAATAGCACATACACCATGATGTGTGCCATGATCAGGTTTCACATTTTGACATATGTACTCATATTTCTTTCTAGTAATTTTTAAGAGGGATAATTTATATACGGTATAAATCTCTTCGTATACAATTTTTGATGTACAGGTTTTTCTGACACATCAATGTACAGGGTTTTTTGGCGTAGTTTTATAAATTTTAACAAACACATACAGTCATGTGACCACAATTACAATCAAGATGTAGAACAATTTGGGGTGCCCTGGTGGCTCCGTTGGTTAAGCGTCCAACTTCAGCTCAGGTCATGATCTCGCAGTTTGTGGGTTTGGGCCCGCATTGGGCTCTGTGCTGACAGCTCAGAGGCTGGAGCCTGCTTCAGATTCTGTGTCTCCCTCTCTCTCTGCCCCTACCCTGCTCATGCTCTCCCTCTCTCTCTCTCTCGAAAATAAACATGAAAAAAAAATTTAAGATACAGAACAATTTTATCACCCTCAAGGTTTCCCTCATGCCCCTTTATAGTCAACCCCTCCCCCTGGCCCAGCCTTTCATAACAGTGATCTATTTTCTGTCCCTAAGGTTTTCCCTTCTCCAGAATGTCACATCAATGGACTCATACAGCATGCAGCCATTTGGTCCTGGCTTCTTTCACTTAGCCTAATGCCTTTGAGATTTATCCATGTTGTTTGTATCAACAATGTAAAAACACATAACATTAAACTGACCATCATAGTAAATTTTAAGTTCATTAATGTTGAGTGTTTTCACATTGTTGTGCAATAGATCTCTAGAACTTTTTCATCTTACAACACTGAAACTCTACTAATTCCCCTTCCCCTCCCCACAGCCCTTCATAACCACCTTTCCTTTTTCTGTTTTTGTGATTCTACTTTAGATACTTCATATAAGTGGAACCACACAGTATTTGTCCTTTTGTGACCGGCTTATTATACTTAGCATATGTCCTGGAAGTTCATCCAGGTTGTAGCCTGTGACAGGATTTCCTTCTTTTTAAGCCTGTATAATATTTCATTGCAGGTATGTACCGCATTTCTTTTTTTAAAAAATTATCTGAGTGTAGTTGACACACAATGTTACCTTAGTTTCAGGTGCACAGCATAGTGACTGGACAAGTTTATATATTATGCTGTGTTTACAAGTGTAGCTACACCTGTTACCATACAACGGTATTATAATATCATTGTGTAGTCTTGGCACCCTGGTTGAAAATCATTTGACCATAGATGCAAAGGTTTATTTCAGTCCACTTCTTTTTATTGCTGACAAGTATTCCATGATGGATATACCACCATTTCTTCATTCACCCATTGAAAGTATTTGGGTCTTTCCAGTTTGGTCGATTCCAAATTAAGTCATTATAAACACTCACATACAGATTTTGTGCGAGTATCTATTTTCATTTATCTTGGGAACATATACCTAGGAGTCAGGTTTCTGTGTTGTATAGTGGGTGTGTGTTTAATGTTATAAGAAATTGCCCAACTTTTTCCCAAAGCAACTTCACATTTTGCGTTCTTACCAGTAGCGTATGAGATTTCCAGCTGCTCCACATGCTCGTAAAAACTTGATATCATCAGTTTTGTTTTCATTTTTGTTTTTAGCTGTTCTAATAAGTGCGTGGTGGTGTCTCACTGTGGCTTTATTAGTTGGCTTTTAATAAACGCAGTCATTTTGTGATCACACAGATTCCATTACATTTTAATCTTGGGGCTGCCAGGAGCACTTGTTAAATGCTAGACGAAGAAATGAATTCTTTATTTTTCTGCAGGCGAAGAGCCGCAAGAAAAATGGAAGTGAGCTGGCCTCTTGGTGCAACTGAGGGGCACTGCTCTCTCCTCCCCCACTTCTATTTCTATGTCTGTGCTGTAAACATGTTTTCATCGTTGCCCTCAGGACCTACAGGTAGTTCTGCTTTTATTCACCCCTTACTGGAAGCCTGTTAGTGAATTCTTCTTGAGGAGAAGTCACTCTTCAATCTATTGTGCATGCATTACTTCTCAGTTAAAATCAAATTGAATTTTTTTTCAAGGTGCCTGGTTGGCTCAGCAGGTGGAGTATGTGACCCCTGATCTCAGGGTCATGAGTTTAAGCCCCATGTTGGGCACTGAGCTTACTTTAAAAAAATAGTAAAATGAAATTAATTTTTAAATTAAATGAACACAATGATAAAACAAAATTTTAAAGCCTATGTTCCCTCTCTTAACCTATTCTTATGTTCCATTAGGGGGAGCAACTGGAAAATAGGGCAAATATCCTTCCTTCCTGCCAGCTTTGCCCGGTGTCTACCGCTTAAACTAGACTTGAAAGCAAATTTTAAAGGTTTGAACATTTTCAAGTCTAAAATAAAATTAGACTCAAACAAATACTGTAGGCTTGTCCTACAGGAAGTGCTTACTTTCTAGAATTATTGAAAATATGTCACTCTTCTTAAAAATTGTTTAAAGGGATGGCACAGAGGGAGACCAGTTGACTACATGGGTAGCTTCTGATGGCCACTGGTCACCGTGATCTGCAGGCTGGCCCTCCATTCTGACATTTCAGAAACAAAATCTTTTCAGATCAGCCCATCATTACTGGGTCATGGTAAGCAGATCTTCCAGAGATCAGAAGAAGAGATGTCCATTTATTGTTCTGCCTTATCCCTCAAATCTCACTTCCTCCAGGAGGCCCTCCTGCCCTGACCCACCAAGGAGACAGACCCTCACAAATTTCGGAGCAAGACCAGTTTGTGTTAATCTAATTCCATCTCTTATTAACTGGGTACTTAACTTTTCCGATAAAATCCATCATGCTGATGTTTCTAATTAAAATCAAGACTATGAGGCACTTGGCTGGCTCAGCCAGTGAAGTGTGTGATTTTTGATCTCTGGGTTGTAGGTTCAAGCCCCATGTTGAGTGTAGAGATTACTTAAAAATAAAATCTTTAAAAAACAAAAAAGTAAAAAAAAAAAAGTAAAAATAAATAAAATCAAGACTAGAGGGGTTTTACTTAAACACATTGATCTTGCATGTGTATTTCTTTTTTCCCATACCATAAAGGTTGGTTCTCAATAGCTCCAATATAGTTCATTATTTGATTTATCCCAAAAAATACACTTAGCACAGTGCTAAATCTCAGAATAACAATGTCAATATTATCGCTAAATACATGGTTATTGAAAAAACAGGAGAAAGGGCACCTGGGTGGCTCAGTTGGTTAAGCATCTGACTTCAGCTCAGGTCATGATCTCACAGTTCATGAGTTCAAGCCCCACATTAGGCTTGCTGCTGTCAACGCAGAACCCGCTTCAGATCCTCTGTCCCACTCTCTCTCTCTGCCCTCCCAAGCTCACACTATCTCTCTAAAATAAATAAACATTTATTTGTTTGTTTGTTTGTTTATATTTTAAAAACCCAGGAGATTTCTTTTTAGCTGCATGCTTTCATTTAATCCCTCTGTTTTTAGCATGTTGTCTCCACTCCTTTTTCTGAATGCTATCTCTAAACTTAGAGCTGCTCTGTTTGATGTTCTCCAAAGAATAAACAGCTAATCTTCTACAAGGATCAGTGCAAGGAGTCACGGGAGGGGAATCTGAGATTATGTTATTGGAATCTTAGTGTATGTTACTGGTACAATTAATGCTCTGCTTTCACTCCCACCTCTCACCCCAGGTACTTGGGACCTTCAATCCCTGAGCCCTTCTGGGGCTCAACAGCTGCGACTGGCTTGCTCCTCATTGGCATCTCCTTCTGCAAAACCTAGGGTTTTTCCACTCAGCCAAATCATCCATCCACTCTCTAGCCTCCAAAACGGATTTGATATCTCTCGTGAGCAGTCATCAGCTCTCCGATTCTGTGTGGTAAGGTTAAACCTCTTTGATGCTTCTTTTACCATGTTAGTAGTGTTTCAGGAGAGCACAGAAATAAGTGGCCGGGTTCTGTCCATGTATTTCTGTATGTTTCATGAAAACATTTTCCATATCAGGTGTAGAGAGGTAGCATAGAAAAATGATTAAAAGTATACATTATGGCCCCACGGTGTTTGGGTTCAGATCCCTAGTTCTGCTACTTGCTAGCTGTGCAGTCTTGGGCATGCTTTCTATGCTCAGATTCCTCATCTATAAAATAGGGATAATTGTGATACCAGTCTCAAAATGGTGTGTGTGGCATGGTAATGGATGTTTATTAAGAACTCCAAAAGGTTACAAATGTTATTAAAGAAAGGGTACAGGTTTTCTTAATTGGAAAAGACAAAATGGGATGTCTGGTTGGCTCAGTCAACAGAGCATGTGACTCTTGATCTCAGGGTCATGAGTTCAAACCCCACGTTCCGCATAGAGCTTACCTTAAAAAAAAAAAAAAAAAGGAAAGACAAAATGATGTTGATTAATTCTGCCAGAAGCTAGAGGAGAACAATTAATTCTCTGGAAAATCTTGTCGTGAAGTTGACTGTATTTACCTTAGGGCTTTAGTGGCTTTGAATCCTGCAGATTCACTTTTTCCCTGCAGGTGGCAACCTTTGTCACCAAAACTTAGTTCCTCAGCTAGGGCTGACCCTGAGGGGGGAAATAAACCCTATAACTTTATTCTTTCATTCGTTTGATCATTTCCTCAGTAAGTATTTACCGAGTACCTACTGTGTGCCAGGAACCAGGGAAACAGTAGTGGTCAAGTACACACCAGCACTGCCTTCTCAAACTTATGGTTTGCAATAGCCCTGGAACTTACTTCAAAGAAGCTGAGAGGACCCTCCCTCCCCCCACATCCCTCTTCCAAGAAAACCTTCCATATGAATGTGCTTGGGTGTGCAAGCCCTAATTAGAGTTCTACTAAGAAACAGAATGTCCTCTGGAGCAAGAATGATGCTGTAAAGGACGTTACTTAACACCAATACTTTCTCAGGCCTTCTTGCATTTAAAGACTTTCCTAAGTCCCACCCTCCAATGAAAGGGTTGGGAGACTAAGAGGCATTGAGATAGTCACCAGTGCAGAAAGGGGTGTTGCAGTGTTGAAGTAGCTGGACGGGAGGATTTAGGAATTACAGGCCAAAGATAACAACTCTCAAAGTGTCCCCCCAATTTTTAAGCCAGACATCTCCTTTTGAAGAAAACATTATCCAGAATTTGGAATTAAGACCAAAAGAGGGCGGCATAGTTCTTTCCATGTTATCTGGGACATTGTTTAACAAGCCCACCCAAGGATGAATTCTCTAACAGGGGTCTGGAAACTTTTCTTATAAAGTTCTAAATAGTAAATATTTTAGGCTTTCAGGCTATATTCTCAACTATTCAACTCTGGTGTCTTAGCACTCTCATTGTACAGCAAAGGCAGCCTTAGACAATATGTAAAATGGCTATGGCTGTATTCCAATAAAACTTTATTACAAATGTAAGCAGCAGGGCCAGATTTGGCCTTCTGGTCATATATATAAGACAAAGAATGTAACTTTTTTTGCCTAGCTATTTACTATTGGTTAAAGGCTCAGGTTTTTGTCTGGTAGAAAATTTCAAATCATTTCTAACCAGTACGAAAAAATAAACTCCGAAATTTATAGTTTCTATTACCCTGTGGAGATTAACCAGTTTTGTATCTAAGTTTCCTACTTCTCAAAATGCTCTCTGAAACAGCTTTACTATATTACTGTCTCCTCTTTAACAAGTTAAATAAATTTTTGACGTTTATCCTGTATTTGAATGAGTCATGTTGTAACTTTTGACACTGTTATTTGTTACACTCTTGTTGTTCCCTAGCAATTATTGTTCCCTCATTATCATGGAGGGTAGCAAAGAAAGAATTTAGGAACTTCATCCTAATCTGTTGTCAAACTCAGAGAAGAGAAACCCCCTGTGGTAGGGGCAGAGTTTTTGTGTCTTTGGAAAGGAATTTTTTTAAAAGACCGTATCATTTCCCCCTGATTCCCCTTGGCATGAATACAGAACAATTCTTTATATTAACAAAAAATAGACTATGGGAGGATTCATTCTATCTTACCCAACCTCCGTTGACCTCTAGGATTTCACTTCCACATTTTAGTCCTGAAATCCTGGCTCCCACAAATCTACTTTTTTAAAAAATGTTTTTTATTTATTTTTGAGAGAGAGCAAGCAGGGGAGGGACAGAGAGAAAAGGAGACACAGAATCTGAAGCATTCCGGGTTCTGAGCTTTCAGCACAGAGCCCCGTGCAGGGCTCAAACTCACGAACCACGAGATCACGACCTAAGCTGAAGTCGGCTGCTTAACCGACTGAGCCACACAGACACCCCTCAAATCTACTTTTTTTTTTTTAATTTTTTTTTTCAGCGTTTATTTTTTTGGGGACAGAGAGAGACAGAGCATGAACGGGGGAGGGGCAGAGAGAGAGAGAGACACAGAATCGGAAACAGGCTCCAGGCTCTGAGCCATCAGCCCAGAGCCTGACGTGGGGCTCGAACTCACGGACCGCGAGATCGTGACCTGGCTGAAGTCGGACGCTTAACCGACTGCGCCACCCAGGCGCCCCTCAAATCTACTTTTTAAAGCAAGCTCCTCACCATGGTGTTATGAACTAAATGTTGATGTCCCTCAAAATTCATATGTTAACGCCCTAATCCCCAATGTTACTGAAATTGGAAACAGGGCTTTTAAGATGTAATTAAAGTTAAATGAGGTCATAAGGATGGTGATTATGGATGAGGTCATAGGCAAGCCACAAAGAGAGGCCTCACTAGAACCCAACCATGCTGGCACGCTGATCCCAGACTTTCAGAACTGTGAGAAAATAAATGTCGGTTGTTTAAGCCACCCAGTTTATGGTATTTTGCTATGGCTGCCAAAGCTAAGACATCACCAAATGTATTCCCAGCCCAGGACATTTACACTTGTTCCCCCCGCCTGGAATGCACTTCTTCCAGAATAATGAATGATTGGCTGTTTTTCCGCAAATTTTCACTTAGGTTTCAGATGAAATGATACCTTTCAGAGTAGCCTTCTCTGCTCACCCTAATGTAGCCTCCCCACTGTAGTCATTTACCTGATCACGAGATCGTCTCTTTGCATGTCTATTGGACAATTGGCTTTTCTCTTCAGAAATGCCCTTCCTCAGGGCTCCTGGTTGGCTCAGTCAGTTGGGCATCCGGCTTTGGCTCAGGTCATGATCCCACAGTTCATGGGTTCGAGCCCTGTGTTGGGCTCTGTGCTAACAGCTCAGAGCCTGGAGCCTGGAGCCTGCTTCGGATTCTGTGTCTCCCTCTCTCTCTGCCCCTCCCCTGCTCACTCTCTGTCTCTCAAAAATAAATAAATGTAAAAAAAAAAAAAAATTTTTTTTTAAAGAAATGCCTTTCCTCATTAAAAGATAAACTGAGTCACATTAAAAGTTTTAGAAGTTACTTGAACACAAATCCATTTGAATCAGGCAGCACCAAACCAGAAATGGTTAGGAGAGCTCCACCAACAGGAGCTAGGAGCAAGACTTCTAAGAGAAGACCAGGAAGCAAAGCAAAGCAATTACTTGATTGGCTGTACCTTAAGCAATTGCCTTATGTGAGAGAGCCCAGTTGGCTGTTTGTGCCTAGGTTTCAATTTCTTAACCTTGAGGCATTTACAGACTTAGCTTTTGGTTCACTTATATAGGCTGCTCGGGCACTAAGCCACCTCACTCTAATGGCTTCTTTGTTTAATTAATGTAACACCCCACTGGGCATTTTTCATATTTTTCTACTTTGTTATTGAGCTCTTTTTCTTTATTAATGTGAAGAAGTTCTTTATGTACTCTGGATACTAATCCTTTTTGACTTTATGCATTACAAATATCATCTCTCAGTCTACGGCTTATCTTTTTATTTAAAAACATTTTGGGGGTAGTTGGCTGGCTCAGTTGGAAGAACATGCAACTCTTGATCTTGGGGTTATGAATTCAAGCCCCATATTGGGTGTAGAGATTACTTAAATAAATAAAAAACTTAAGAGAAATATTTTAATGATGTCTTCTGTTGTGTAGAAGCTTTAAAAAATGTTATCTGTGGTAAAATATGCATGACATGAAATTCCTGTTAATGGGTAAAATATGCATAACAAAATTCATGTTAATTTATGTTAACATAAAATATGTATAACATGAAATTAAGTGTACAGTGTACAGTTCAGGGGCATTAAGTACATTCACGTTGTTCTGCAACCATCACCACTGCCCATCTTCAGAACTCTTTTCATCTTGCAAAACTGAGACTCCATCTACATGAAAAAATAACTCCCCATGCCTTCCATCCTCCAGTCCATAGCAACCACCATTCTACTTTCTGCCTCTATAAATTTGGCTACTCTGAGTACCTCATGTAGGTGGAATCATATAGTATTTGTCTTTCTGTGTGTGGCTTGTCTCATTAGCATAATGTCTTCAAAATTCATCCATGTTCGAGCCTGCATCAGAATTCCCTTCCTTTCTAAGGCTGACTAATATTTCACTGCATGGAAAGACCACATTTTGTTTATCTGTTCATCCACTGATGAATACTTGGGTTGGCCCCATCTTTTGGCTATTGTGAATAATACGGCTATGAACATGGATGTGCAAATAACTGTTCAAGTCTCAGTTTTCAATTCTTTTGGGTATATGCTCACAAGTTGAATTGCTGGATCATATGGTAATTCTATGTTTAATATTTGAGGAACTGTCGTACTGATTTCCACAGCAGCTATACCATTCTACATTGCCACCAATAGTGCACAAGGGTTCCCAATTCTCCACATCCCTGGTAACATTTGTTACTTTCCGGTTTATTAGAATAATGATAATAATATAATAATAAAAATAATTATTATTTTATAGTAACCATCCTAATGTGTGTGAGGTGCTATTTCTGCAGTTTTGATGTTCATTTCCTTAATGATTAGTGATGTTGAGCATTTTTGCCTGTGCTTATTGACCATTTTGTATATCTTCTTTGGAGAAATGTCTGTTGAAGTCCTTTGCCCATTTTTAAATCTTTTTTTTCTTTTTGTTGTTGTTGTTTAGTTGTGAGAGTTCTTTATATTGTATTATATTATATTATAATCTAAAATATATATAGTATAAATATATATATTTATATAATTTAATTAATATACATAATATAAATATATTTATATTATATTATATTATATTATATTATATTCTGGATATTAACTCCTTGTCAGATATATTACTTGCATATATTTTCTCCCATCCCATGCTTGCCTTTTCACTCTGTTGATTATGATCTTTGATAAACATAAGTTTTAAATTTTGATTTAATCTAATTTATCTATTTTTTCTTTTGTTGCCTGTGCTTTTGGAGTCATAGCCAAGAAATCATTGCCAAATCCAATGTCGTGAAGCTTTTCCTCCATATTTTCTTCTAAGAGTTTTAGAGTTTTAGCTCTCATGTATAGGTCTTTGATCCATTTTGAGGAAATTTTAACTTTTAACATAATCAAATTGGTCAATTTTTTTTTAATTTTTAAAAATGTTATTTTTATTTATTTTGAGAGAGAGAGAGAGAGAGAGAGAGAACAAGCAGGGAAGGGGCAGAGAGAGGGGGAGAGAGAAATCCCAAGCAGGCTCTGCACTGCCAGTGCATAGCCTGATGTGGGGCTCAAACTCATGACCATGAGATCATGACATGAACTGAAACCAAGAGTCAGATGCTTAACCGACTGAGCCACCCAGGTGCCACTGATCAAAATTTTTCTTAACAATGTGTGTATTTTTATATATTATTGAAGTCATCATTTCCTATCTCAATATTCTATATTTTCTTCTATAAAGCTTTAAAGATTTGCTTTTGACCCCTGGAATTTACTCTTGTATATTGTGTGAGTTAGGGGTCCAGTTTAGTTTTTTTTTAATTTTTCCAAAGGGGTAACCAATGTCCTCACATCATTTAAAAATAATTTTTTTCCTGGGGCACCTGGCTGACTTGGGGTTGTGGATTTGAGTCCTGGGGCAACTCTTGATCTTGGGGTTGTGGATTTGAGTCCCAAGTTGGGTTTAGAGATTGCTTAAAAATAAAATCTTTAAAAATAATAAGTACCATTTCCCCCATTAATCTGTAATATTACCTCAGCTTCCTCTCAAGTTTCCATATATGCATGAGTCTCTTCTCCCTCTTAATACCTGTCTAGCTGAGCCTTCAAAAACTCATTTCCCTTTCATATCTATCTGGTCTACTAAGCTCACAGTTCTAGCTTTAAAAAATCCCCGCCTTACTCCATCCAGTTTAGTAAGCCAGTCCTTTATTTGTCTGTCACTCTTCCGCTGGTTCTGTTCCGGTAGTATGACAGAAGCATATTTTTAAAAACAACCTCATCCCTCCCTGATTTCCTCAGCAAACCTGTTTCCCAGAGACAAAATCTTCTGGGTATAAGCTTCATTAACTGCCTTCTTAGCTGTTAGGTTTTCATTAGCATTCTCTACCTCAACCCATAAAGAAACATTATCTCCTGTGTTTAATAGGGGCCCTGTTCTTTTTCTTTGTTTTCATTAATAAAATATACCCCCCATTCTATGGGTAAAGTTGAAGTCTGAGCTCCCTAAAGCCAAAGCCATGATCAAGGTTTATGTAATGAACAAAGCAAAGCTATTCTGGGATCTCAGTAGTGAAATGAGTCTTACCAGCATGTGACAAGCCAAATGTTAAGAAATCAGCCCCTCTGTGGGTCTTGTTCATGGCCCTGAATGAAACTCAGAACAACCTACAGAAGAACAGATTTGGGGCTATTAACTTTGTGGTGTCCACCTACACCCTGCATTTGTGCTGCCAGGAGGCTACAATCACACAAACAAGAGCTCTGCCGACCCTGTATAATTTAGCTGCCTCTGCTGTTTTAAAGTTTAGCTTAAAGCTTTGCCGAAAGACATAATACAAGAAGCAAAAACTGTCTGCCCACCAGAGCCTAAATGTTTGGAGACTAAAGTTCTGCCCTCTTTAAGGTAAGCCTTTCCTGGGACAAAAAGATTTTTTTCCAATGGCCTAATCCCTGTCCCCACCACCTGCTGAGGTCAAAGCTGTGCTCACATGGGTTAGGTCAAGGCCTGCCCCAGCGGCCCTTGTACTCAGGCCCCTGCCAGTTAAAATCCTGCCAAACAACTGTAGCTGTCACAAACTGCCCAGGTCAAAAACCCACTTGACCCACAATTACCTTTAAGCCTAGGGCCCTGACTGCACCAGAAACCTGATCTCCATGTGCTATTTTAGCCCCCCAAGTGTCAGTCGGCATGCCCGCCTCTCAAAGTTTTCCGAAAAGAAAACTAACATGTTGGGGTTTTATGGGGTGATAATTAATTATACCCTTCTCAGCCTTTCCAAATTCTAAACCCACTAAGAAGGAGATGTATCAATCAGGCTGCCGGGGCTCAAAAGTATCAGCTTTATAAGGCTGATTGGAGAATGTGGCTTCATTGTGCACTCAGTTCCCCCTCCGGATTACATTGATTCACCTGATCCCGGGCTGGATTACTGCAAGCCTCCTCCAGGGGGACAGGCTCCCAAAGGTGAAGGAGGAAACACAAGTACCCCAGAGTCAGGCCACAGCAAGAAAGAAAAAAAGAGAAAGGGACTGGGCAACATGCTCAGCATCTTCTCCCAAACACACTGATCAGACCAATCACTCCTCACCCCATGGAAGGAGCTTTTCTTTCACTAGTTTTTCTAATGAGAAGTGGCAGCTCCTCCTCCTCTATGTAAATAAGCAGAGGATAAGTTCTCTTCTCACAGTTGTCTTGGGTTGAGGACTTATTCTCAGTTCAATCAATGTAGCCATGGTACCTGGATCACGTGATGTGCTTGTCAGGATTCACCGTATTGCAAGCTGAACTCAAAGTGACTTAAGCAAAACAGGGAATTAACACGAGTTCCTTTTTCAGGTAAAGCTGGATTCAGGGGTTTGCTCAATGTCCCCAGGCCTCCATTTCTTACCATCTGTAGGCTCTGCTTCTCGTTGTATTACTGCCTTTATTCTCAGGCTAGCTCCTCCTAGGTAGTGGCAAAAATGGTCATCCGCAGCTCCATTCTTGCAGTCTCACCACCTTACAAGCCCTGGTGAGAATTTCTCCTTCTTAATACTTCCAGCAAAATTCCGTAGTGGAATTTCATTGACCCATCTTGGGTTACGTTGCCTTCACTCTGGACTAATCACTGTGACCAAGAGAATGTAATGTTCTGATTGATGATACCTGGGCCACGCGTCCACCGCTGGTCCAGGTCCACCCAGTCTGCACGAACCAAGGGGGTGTTGGAGTGCACCTCCAAGGAAAATCAAAATACCATCATCAGAGAACGGATTCTAGGTGGGAAAAACACGACCGTTGCACATAATGCAAAGCAGGGTAAGTTCAATGAAAAGAACAGCCTGTGGCTAGTTCCTTCAAAGGGCTTTACAGGGCAGGTGCCAAGAGTTTCCTGGACACCTCTCCTGTTCACTCCGTCTCCACCCATTAACTTCATATGGGATGAACATGCTGCTTGCTCCCTTCCCTTAACTGTAAAATAAGTTGCTTGTTTAATGTGATCTCTAAAGTTCTTTTATTCAACAGCATTCACTAATTTGATTTATTTAGCATCTATATACATGCCAGGCACTGTTCTGGACACGTGAGTAAAAAAAAAAAAATAGACAAAATCCCCTGCTTTCCTGGAACTTACATTTTAGTCAGTGGGGGAGCCAAACGTTAAACAAAATAAGTAAGTCCTACGTGCTATGAAGGAAACTGCAGGTGGGACTCTTGGGTCGTCCCATGGTGAGGTAGTCACAGCAGATGGTATAGGTAAAGCACATGGCAAGTGTTCAGTCTATGGTATCTATTATTTTCACTCTATTATTCTTTTCATCACTCTTGTTTTTTATTATTTTATTATAATTCTATTATTATTTATTACTTTATTATTACTACTGGCATATTAAAAGCATTGGGTGACCCCTTGGTGTCTCCAGCATTAAGAACCCTCAGCTTAGAGGGCACCTGGGTGGCTCAGTCAGTTGAGCGTCCGACTTCGGCTCAGGTCATGATCTCACAGCTCATGAGTTTGAGCCCCACGTCGGGCTCTGTGCTGACAGGTCAGAGCCTGGAGCCTGCTTCTGATTCTGTGTCTCCCTCTCTGTCTGCCCCTCCCCCACTCATGCTCTGTCTCTCTCTCTCTCCCTCTCTCTTTCTCAGAAATAAACATAAAAAAAAAGTAAAAAAAAAAAAAAAAAAGAACCCTCAGCTTAGGATATAAGGCCCTCTGCCATAGGTCCTAAACTATTTTTTTACTAAATTTTTTTTTTTTACTTTATTTGTTTATTGTGAGAGAGAGAGGGGGGGGGAAGAGAATCCTAAGCAGGCTCTGCGCTGACAGTGCAGCCCCTATGTGGGGCTCGAACTCATGAACTGCAAGATCATGACCTAAGCTGAAACCAAGAGTCAGATGCCTAACCAACTGAGCTACCCAGGCGCCCCAGGTCCTAAACTATTTTTTAAATTGAGATGTAGCTCACATACTATAACATTCCCCGTTTAAAGTGTACGGTTCAATGCTTTTTAGTATATTCATAAAGTTGTACAACCATCACCACTATCTAATTCCAGAACATTTTCATTACCCCAAAAAGAAACCCCACACCCATTAATTGTCACTTCCCATTTCTCCCACACCCTAGCCTATGGCAACCACTAATCTGCTTTCTGTCTCTATGGGTTTGCTTACTCTGGATATTTCATATAAATAGAATCCTACAACATGTGGTCTTTGGGGACTGGTTTCATCATGTTTTCAAGGGTCATCCATGTTGAGGTATGTATTAGTGCTTCTCTCCTTTAATGGCTGAATGGTTCCTAAACTACTTTCCTAGCCCCATTTCTCATTTTTCTTCACTCAAACCCTAAGGTTGAGCTGCACTGGATTACTTGTCCTTCTCCATACTCTGCTTTTGTTTTCTTCCTTCCTTCCTTCCTTTCTTTCTTTCTCTCTTTCTTTCTTTCTTTCTTTCTTAATGTTTATTTTTAATAGAGAGAGCGCCAGCAGAGGAGTGGGACGGGGAGGGGCAGAGAGAGAGGGAGACACAGAATCCAACGCAGGCTCCAGGCTCCAAGCTGTCAGCACAGAGCATGATGCGGGGCTTGAACCCACAAACTGTGAGATCATGATCTGAGCGAAGTCGGGCGCTCATCCAGCTAAGCCACCCAGGCGCCCCTTTTGTTTCATTTCCTGCCCCTCCTCAGACCTCTCTCTGTGCATTCACACCTCTCACAAATGTCACCTCTTCACAAAGTGCCCTGAGTGTTCTCCCTCCCCCCACAAAGGGTCCCATTTTTCCTCCCCATTCTCCTTTTTTTATTTCAACCGATGATGCTTATTTTTTCTATATATTTACTTAACTTTAACCCTCCTACTCCACTGTGATTGCCATGAAGGTACTACTTTTTAAAATCCCTTTCCCACAGCTTCAAATGTAACAAGTGCTCATCAAATATTTGCTAACTTGCATGGCATTGGTATAACCCAGTGGTTCTAAACTGGGGACAGTTTTGTTCCCCAGGGGACATTTAGCAATATCTGGAGAGCTTTTTGGTTGCCCTAACTAGGAGGTGAGGTGTGCTACTGACATCTGGTAGATAGAGGTCAGGGTTGCTGCTAAGCAGCTTCCAATGCACAGGGTAGTCCCCTACGCACCGCCCCCTCCCCCCCAACACACACACCAAAAAAATTATCTGGCCTTAAATGTCAATAGTGGCAAAGTTGAGAAACATTGCCACAAACTAATTAATGCTCCTTTTGAATAGGTTAGCAAAAAGAAGTTAGGAGAGATCAGTGTATGACTTTGGCAGAAAATCTTATTAAAGAATTTTTTTTCTTTTTTTAGGAGCTGAGGGTAACTCCAGTGCAAACCTCTTTCCTAATGCCATAGTAGGTGCCCTGGGAACACAGATGGTATTTTCACCACTTGTTTGCCTTTGAGAGTGACAACTGACCTCCCAGGAATCTTTGAAGTGCTAGGAATGTAATTCTGTTAAGGAAGAAAACTCTTAGGGATTTTTAAATCTATCAAAATGTCAAAAGTGAATAGTACTTCTGGGGGAGGGCAGAGGAAGGTGTTTTTTTAAACTACCCTCTTCTGGGGGTGCCTGAGTGGCTTAGTCGGTCAAGCATCTGACTTTGGCTCAGGTCATGATCTTGGGGTCTGTGAGTTTGAGCCCCGCACTGGGCTCTGTTCTGATAGCTCAGAGCCTGGAACCTGTTTCAGATTCTGTGTCTCCCTCTCTCTCTCTCTGCTCCTTCCCCACTTGCGCGCTCTCTCTCTCTCTCTCTCTCAAAAATAAATAAACATTAAAAAAAATTTAAAGTATCTTCTTCTGGCTTCCCCATGATGGTGAAACTTTTCAGATCTATATCCGGAATAAATGATTCAAGGGAACCTGAGGCCTTGTCTCCTCTCCTTTCTAAAAACTGCAAAGGAGTTTTGAGAAAGGATTCTGTTCACATTGTGCTCCAGTGAGCAACTCACTTGCAGGAAACTCATTTGCAGGAAACTCAAGGCACCGGTATCATTTAACTGAACACAGCAGCCCCATCAGAGCAGAGGTTACCAGCTTCAGAGGCACTCATCTCATCCAACCGGTTCTTGTGAGTGACACGGAAATTAGATAATATATGCTCTGAAAATGAAAGGTAGGACAGTCTGAAGGAGTTTGACGAGGCAAGGAATAGGGGTTGACGTGCTATTTTAAAAAGTTTGTCCTTGGGGTAGAATTACCTGACAGCCCGGCTGGGATTTGGTAGTGGTGTGTGTGGTTGAAAGAACAACCTTTAGCACAGCTGGCATAGACATAAATGCCAAGCAGAGGATCCACAAGACTCTACCCCCTCTTCTGGACGTGCTCCAATTCTTGTGGGCCATAAAGAATAGTAAGGCGGGACTGCGTTCTTGGAATCGCCATATCTTTTATCCAGTAAATGAACTTTTATTTAGTCTGCATAGTTGACAAAATGCCCTTGCTATGTGAAGTGATTTATTCAGTCCAATTTTTATGAAAACCCTTAAGGACAGAAACATATAGAGTACTCGGCACACCGAAACACAGAAGTGTTTAATGATGACAGTAATTAGGATAATGCAACAATGTGCTTTGATTGAATGTTTGGCAGGACTTTAGATATATTAAGAATCACTTAAATATATATATTATATATTTTTATATTTTATATATAAATATATATATTATATATTATAAACATATATAACATATTTATATATATGTATATCTTTTATATATATATAAAGATAGATATATATAAAGATAGGTATATATAAAGATATATAAAAAAGAATCACTTAAAGAATGAAATGGGAGTCCCCAGAGTAACTGCAGTTCTGTCAAAAGTGAATCGGAAGAAGACCAACGCATCTGAGTGATATTTATGTTTTAATAAAATTAAAAATTATTCCAAATTGGATCACTTGCCTCAAATCTCAATTTTCTTTTGTAACCACCCTTCAATCATTCTTGTATTCAATGTTATTTTTTATATTATTTATGGTTTCTATTCAATTATTTCCTCTTTTATTCAACATGCAATTACAAACTCCCTACTATGTGCCAGGCTTTACGTTGGATTCTAATAATACAATGGCAAATGATTCTTGCCCTTGAAATTTTAGCAAATAGAACCATTCATTCTTTCATTCATTTACTGAAGTATCCACTGTGTGCGCATACATTCTGGGTATACAGCAACAAAGAACATAGGACCCTGAGATAATAAAATTACATTCTAGTGAGTAGAAGGAAGAGCAAGAGCAAAGGTCCTGAAGCAGCTGTGAGCATGGCTAGAGCCCAGCTAGTGAAGGGGACACGGCACCAAATGGGATGAAGAGGTACCCAGAGCTAGATTATGTATGGTATGGTATGTTATCTGGCATGGTATGTAATCTGTACGTGCATACACACATACAAACATATTGCACATATTGGGTGAGCTAACCTTTCCATTAGATTACAAACTCACCGGTAAATTTAGTTATTTAACCTAAATAATTTCAGAAGAAGTGTGTTAATAGTCAAACTTTGGAGAAGGCTACTGTGCTGTTTTTATTAGGGGTGGGCTGAGAGCTTGATAGAAAAAGTAAAAGAACTGCCTTTCTTGCCAAGGGCTGTCCTTCTGAAGAGAAGAGGTAGCAGCCATAGAAGGAGAGAGGAGAGACCTCATCTTTGCAAGTCTTTGGCACTGCACCTCTTCTGGGCAACTCAAGCTAGAGGTCAGAAGACCTGCTCATACAGGTGGGCCCTCAAGATAATTAAGATTTGGGGCAAAGAAGTTTGGGGCTTGGAATTTTTTTATTACCAAATTGGCAGAACCATTTGCAAAGTCTGAAACTCTTCTATATAGCCATATCTACAGTGACCATTTTTGTATCTACATCACTGTCTTCTCATTCAACCCCTAGTCTAATAAGGACAGTAACATCTCCCCGAATTTTCCTAAATAATATGCAAAACGGCTCTTATTTCCAGATTTCTGCCTCTTAACCCTTCCAGTATATAAATTCTGGAGATGTCACTAGAGTAGTATTATGTGACCTGACTCTAGTTTCTTTTGGATTTTTCTTTTAAGGGATGGTGGCGTTATTTAAAACAATAGCCTTTAAAATACGTGGTTAAAACAGGGAGGAAACTTTCAAACAGCCCATCTGTAATTCTCAGTAAATGAATTTAGGTCCCGCGTCTGGGGAATCCTCAAACGTCCTGGATGGTAGGCAGTGAAGTAAACAGAGACTACAACTCCCAGGAGACATTGTGTCCACTCTGCGCACGCTCGACCTCAAAGGCAGCCTGAGGCACGGGGCCCGAGAGGGCGTGGCTTGGGCCCGAGCCGCGAGCCGTGGGCGGGGCTATAGGCGTGGCCACGGGGGGGGCGGCGCTGCCGGCGCGGCCCGGAACACGCTAGTGGAGCGGAAGATGGCGGCTGCAGCGGTGGCTGCAGCCGGGACCCCAGTCGGGCTGAGGCGGAGGAGCCGCCGGCTCTGACCTCGCTCTGGCTCCGGTGCGCGCGGCGCAGCGTGTGCGAGGCCCCGCGCGTCGGGCAGGGGCGGCGCCGGCGGCTGTGCGCCGCCCTGAGGAGCGCTCCGGCAGCGGCGCTGCTGCGGCTGAAGAGAGAGCCGGCTCCGGGCCTCCGCGTCCTCCTGCTCCCCGGGCCCCCCGCCTCCTCGGGGGGGCGGCGGCGGCGATGTTCTCGGTCCTCTCGTACGGGCGGCTGGTGGCCCGCGCCGTCCTCGGCGGCCTCTCGCAGACCGACCCCAGGGCCGGTGGCGGCGGCGGCGGTGACTACGGGCTGGTGACGGCCGGCTGCGGCTTCGGCAAAGACTTCCGTAAGGGCCTTCTCAAGAAGGGCGCGTGCTACGGGGACGACGCGTGCTTCGTGGCCCGGCACCGCTCAGCAGACGTGCTCGGTGAGTCTCCGGCTCGGGTCCCCCCGTCTCAGCCCCGGATCCGCCTCCTGGGGACTTCCCTGCTCCGGGCTTTCCCCAGTTCTCCGGGCGGTGAGAGGAGCCCGAGAGCCAGTAGTAGCTGCAGGGAGGGAGCGCTTACTATGTGCCAGGCGCGATGCCAAGCGCTCCAAGGTGCGTTTTCCGTTGGAACAACCCCCATTTCAGAGATGAGGAAACTGAGCCGCAGAGCGGTCGAGCTCTGTGCTCAAGGTCACCCAGCCTGAGATGTGACCAGTTTGTCCGAGTCCAGAACCGCACTGTTAGTCACTTGGCTCTGCTAGTCCCGACGACCTCGTCCCTTCCCCCGGAGACACCTGCAGACTCCTAACCTCGCTCTTGTTCCTTCCCTGCCTCCTCCCTCTGCGTGCCCCGGAGATCTCTGATTCTTCGCGTACTCCTGACGCCGCAGCCTGTCCACGGGCTGCGGGATCCAGAGCGGACTGTCGCGAGCCCCAGACAGCCCGGCCGCATTCTTTGACCGCCTCGATGGTGACCAGATCTCCATCCTTTTCGGAGTCTCGCAGGCGGTGGCGGTGGCGCTGGCCTGGTGAAAAAACACTCGCAGTACCTTCTCCCAAACTGATCTTGCCCGCTTGAGGTCAATTGGGGTGGAAGAGAATCTCCTTGACCCAAAATAGAATGGTCGAACCTTCTTCAAACTGCAGCCAAGAAAGCCTTGAGAAATTGGTTCAAGCCTTTTCAGGCCACAGGTGCTTCCGAAGGGCCTGTTCCAGTTACACCTTTGGGGACGGGAGACTAGCGTGAGAACTTACAGAAAGGGCTAGATATAATTCACAATCAGAAAGTTTGTCATAACGTACGTCTTTGGAGACAATGTGTATGCTATAGAATCGTATGCCATTGAATCTCCTTTAATGAGTAAAGCACTTCCTTTGAAATTGAAGGACATGCTGTCATTGAATTGGGTTCAAATGTCACTTTGGTTTCACTTCCCAGGTGAGATTGAGTTTTTGATTACTTTAAATTTCATATGCTGGGGCAAAGTTTGGCGTTGGAACAAATGGTCCTGTAACTTTTTATGACAATAATTATTTTTTAATTTGATCTCAGAATAACTGCTTATTATCTTTGTTTCTACTACATGTAGTGTTTGTGAACATGGTATAGAAAGGTTGTTCTCATTTTAATTTATGAATGACCCCATTACCTGGGTAGAAAAAATCATTTAGTGTTTAGGCAACACTCTTGATGTTAACTGTAAGAGGGTGGGAGAGGGTTCCTTAGGTGAAGGAGCTTGTAGATATCCTACAACTCCACTTTGAAGTCGGCTTGACCCTGATTCCGTGTATTTTTTTTAAAGGGCTGTCAGGAGCTGTCTTTTTCCATTACATTTAGAAGCTTCATTTAATGAGCTTGTGACCTGTGCTGCTTTTTCAAATTGCACTCATAGTGCAACAGGATAGGTGACAATGAGCCACTAAGGTTCCCCCTTGTAAATCTATGTAGTGGCTTTTGTGAAATATTTGCAATTTGATTGATGATTTGGGGACATTTTAATGAGCCAAATCCCTGTACTTAAGCTTGATTTAAATTTTTGAAAGGGGCGCCTGGGTGTCTCAGTCAGTTGAGTGTCTGACTTTGGCTGAGGTCATGATCTCGTGGATCTGTGAGTTCAAGCCCCACATTGGGCTCTGTGCTGACAGCTCAGAGCCTGGAGCCTGTTTCCGATTCTGTGTCTCCCTCTCTCTCTGCCCCTCCCCCACTCATGCCCTGTCTCTGTGTGTGTGTGTGTGTGTGTGTGTGTGTGTGTGTGTCAAAAATAAATAAACATTAAAAAAAAATTTTTTTTTGAAGGCTACTTTCTTAATGAAGTGGTATTTCTAAGGATGGGGGAATTTTGGTCAAACCCATTTTGAAAGATAAACCTATCATCTTGGCAGAAACCGTGCCTAATTTGGTGCTGAGCCTTGCCAGGCTGGCTCTGTGATCTGTGATTTTGGGCAAGAGCCTCTCGACTCATTTTCCTCATCTAAACTAGAGGATGGACTACCACTAGAGAGTGGACTACGTGACCCTTAGGGACTTCTGACCATCAGATCATATTTTCTTTTTGTTTTGAAAAGACGGCACCCTTTGCTATTTTGCATCTGAAGTAACGGGCATTACTTCCTATCTTATTCACATGGGTACCTTCAGTATATTTCTTCTGTTTTATGTTTGGTGCTAAAGCAGTGGTTCTTAACTATCCTTGTTTCACAGTCTCAGGATTTTTGAGTGCCCAAGGGCTCTCTCTCCAGAAAAATGTGCATGGAGGCAAAATTTTGTACAGGCATTCAAGGACTTCACTAACCCCATGAAGTCCATCTGTGTGCGACCTAGAGGTGCATGCACGGGGACCAGATTAGGAACTGCAGCTCTGTACCCTTCCAAAAGGGAGGCTGCCAGGCATAACCAAACACGTGTTGCTTATGTCACCTAGGGGTGGTCTTTGGCCATATTTGACAAAGAGCCATTTTAAGAGAGAGAGAGACTGAGTGTGTGTGTGTTTGGCGTACAAATCAGGGAAGACAGGTTCTCTTGGACTGTCCTGTTTTGGAGGAGCTCTTCCAGAGAGCCATCTTGGGAGCCACCGGAAACAACTGAGTTGGCCTCCTTTCTTTGGCTTCCACTTTGTGTGATGGTTACTTCTATTTTATTGACACCGTCCCCTCACAGGCAGCTCTGGTTATCTCTGGCTGTGAGAGAGGCGAAGCATCTCAGCACATCTTTAGTAGTGCTTTTTCTCTAGAAGTTGGAGTTCTAAACTGAAATGTGTTAAAAGACTGTTGAATGATGTTATGTTGAACCTCAGTGCTTCAAACCTTCTAGTTCTACAGATAATTCATTTTCTTTGGGTTGACACCATTTGTTGCTAAGTATATGTGCAACTCACTGTGGTCATTTAGAACTCCTTGACTGTTTGGAATAAAAGCTGTTTGTTTCTTTTTGTATTAGAAAGAGAAAACTGTTGTTTTTCTTTAATTTAGAATTGATCTGTTCTATTAGTCATGCAGTGACTAAAAGTACCTGGTGCATTACAACATTTTGTAGAGTCCCCACTGGATTTCTTTTAGGAAAAACCGACTATGGTGGGTGTGGTGAGACATAGGAACCACTCCTATCCCTTGGAAAATTGGCAAAGGTGCTTTCTCTTTATTAGGTCCAACAGGAGGAAACCAGTACCAGCAGGGGCTATATGTGCATTTTTCTTTTTTCTTCTTCCTTGTGGCTAATCCTGAGTTCTTTCATTACTCTATGTGGCATGGATGCCTAAGTACACAAAAATATGAGAGCTGCCTAGTGTGTAACTGCTAGGCCTCCCACAGCCCTAAGCTACTTAATAGAATCCAAGACTGTTGAGAGTTGTAAGACTTAGAAACCTTGGAGACCAGTGAGAAGATGGACACCTACAGAGGGTCAAATGATTTTGCTTAGGTTACTCCACTAGTTAATAGCAGCACTAGGACTAGCACCCAGACTCCCCATTCCTGTCCTCTTTCCGTTGCATCACTAGTTAGATTTTCTTGAAAAGATAGGTGAATTCAAAACCAGTCTGTCTTTAGGTACTGTTTGTCCTTTTAATGCTTTTCTGCTTAAGGGTGTGTGTGTGTGTATTTACAACTTCTGCATTCACACTATGACTCATAATTAAAATGCAACAAAAACTCCTCTGCATACTAAAGCACAGTTAACTGAAACCACTTCTTTACAAATGGCAGCATGGTCTCTGCCATCTAAAATCTGACCTCTGAGAATTGAGTATTTGTAATGTAATTCTTAAAAAACTGCAGGATATTTATTTAAGCTAGACTTAAACCTTAAAGAGAAATGAAAACAATGTCATATTCTAGCCTTTAGGTATGATTTTGATCGTGGCCAGGATTTCTGAAGTGTTTTTGTAAGTAATGGCAGTCTTAAAAGTAGTTGTCTTTAAAGTGTAAGGATTATGTGAACAATATAAACATTAAAAGTGTATTTAGGAAGTGAATACATTAGGTAGAATTTTATGTTTTCCAACAGTCATGATAATTTTAATGTATTTGATTGAACTTCTGTACCCAAAAGTGAGTTATCCTTTTAGTAGCAAAGTAGTCACCCTGGGAGAGTGTGTATATATGCTAATTTAAGCCTTTGAAGAAGTCCTCTTTGAAACTTGTCTCAGCTAAAATTTACGCTGTATCAGGAAACTAGTGTTATTACTATATAGTCATAATTTTCTGAAAGCCAAATTTTAGCCTGATCTACATCTTGACAGCAGACATGACCTTGGTTGAATTTTAAAAAATTGAGGTATAGAATTCATCTGCCATAGCATTTACCTTTTATAATTAAAAAATTTGGGGGGCACCTGGGTGGCTCAGTCAGTTGAGTATCCCACTCTTGGTTTTGGCTCAGGTCATGATCTCATGGTTTTTTGGGGTCGAGCCCCATATCAGGCTCTGTGCTGGCAGCTCAGAGCCTGCTTGGGATTCTCTCTCTCCCTCTCTCTCTCTCTGCCCCTACCCTGCACATGCTGTCTCTGTCTCTCAAAAATAAATAAATAAAACTTAAAAAAAAATAGTACATTTAGTACTAAATTTAGTATTTAGTACATTCACAAGATTGTTCAGCTGCCACCACTGACTAGTTCCAGAACATGTTCATCCCCACACAAAAAAAACCCCTGTGCATTAGCAGTCACTCCCCGTCTCCCCTCCCTCAACCCCTGGCAACAGAAAGTAGATTCTGACAATAGATTTGCCTATTCTGGACATCTCATATAAATGGAATCATACAAAATGTGGCCTTTTGTATCTAGCTTTTTTCACTTAGTATATTTTCAAAATCTGCTCACATTATAGTTTGTATCAGTGCTTCATTCCTTTTAATGGCTGAATAATATTCTGTTATATGGAAGGACCACATTTATTTATCCATTCATCTATTAATGGACATTGGGTTGTTTCTACTTTTTAGCTGTTGTGAATAGTGCTGTTGTGACACATTCATGTACAGGCTTTTGTATGAACGTATATTTTTCATTCTCTTGGGTATATATCTAGAAATGGAATTATTGGGTCTTATTATAACTATAACTTTATGAGAAATATAGTTGTTTTTTATATAATTATTTTTACATACTTATAATTATCCAAGGGAAATTTTTTTAAAAGGTAAAAATCAAATGTAAGTTCTAAGATTAATCAGTACTTTAAATATGCCTGATTTCATAATCTATGTACTTTCAAGAGAAAATTGTGGAATATTAAGGAAATATGAGAGTTGTGGGTTTAGTAAAAGAGCCTTTAGGACCCATGGAAGCAACAGGGCTTAAGAAGTCACTGGCCAAAAAAGGAAAGAAAGAAAAAAAAAGCCATGCATTTGACTAGTTGCTGTCTGATTTTTCTGAGTGTTCTTTCATTGTGTAATAAATAAGATTACAGGGTTGCTGGGTAGAGGAATTTTGCTGTTTGTTTTTTAAACCCTTTCTCCCTGATATTTTTCTCATTTTGTTATACAGATATATTGTACTTTTCTTAAGATTCTTATAAGGCACATTATTTTTAAAGTCATGTCCTCATTTGTTATACTGTCAGAACTACTTTTCCTTTGTTCAGTCTTTAATCTAGAGATTTCTCAAGCTTAGTTTTAAATTTTCCTAACTCTCAGCTTCTCTCTCAATGTGTTAATCTTTTTAAAGGATTCTAGATGAATCTTTTTTATAGAGCAAGTAACTGAATTTTGAAAGCATGACTGTTTATACTTTTTAGAAAATACATTTTTTAAAAAAAGGTTTTAAATTGTAGCAGAAGGTAAGATGCATATGTTAGTTAGCTGGTTGTGGTGGGGTTTTTTCGGAGGGTGGAGGAGAAGGGGCTGGATCTAAGGAGGCTGTTCCCTGAACTTTAGCACTGCTTTATGAAACTGGGCAATACATAACCTGAATAGTAGCAACAGTATCCAAATGGAGTTTGTACTCATGTGTGACTCACGAAGCATTATATCCGGGCCACAGTATTTGACCTACAACCATGTCCTTTGAGTAAATGCTGATGTCAAGTTCAAGCTGAATGTCAAATGCATTTTATGTAAGTCCTGTGCCTTTTAGAGAGGCCTTACTTGGGGCTTTAGGTTCAGAATGTTCAGGAAAATGCTTTAGGAAAGTAAGTTAACAGTATTTTCTTTCTAAAGAAATTTGACTTTTTTAGAGGCACCTGGGTGGCTCAGTTGGTTAAGCATCTGACTTCGGCTCAGGTCAGGATCTCACACTCTGTGGGTTCTAGCCCCACCTTGGGCTCTGCCCTGACAGTGCACAGTCTGCTTAGGATTCTCAGTGTCTCTCTCTCTCTCTCTCTCTCTCTCTCTCTGCCCCTCCCCTGCTCGTGCTCTCTCAAAAATAAGTAAATAAACATTTTTTTTAATTTGAAAAAAAAGAAATTAGACTTTTCAAACCAGAAGTTCTAGTTAGCTGAAAAACAGTGTGCGTTGTGAGTTTGCCTTTCAAAATTAGTGTTAACTTTTGATCTCATTTTAAGAAGTGATGCCCTGGATCCTAATTTTTGTCATTAGTAATAAAATTTAGTGATCTATTTTGTTTGGGAGTTGTCAAATATTTTAAAAATCTGGTATTTTTCTATTTCCTTGAGAGCTAAGTCATTTGTTTCCTATTATTAAACAATACACACAATTTACAGAATTGCATCATAAATCAAGACTTTTTGCAAAAGCTGACTCATTGCAGAGGACATTAGGCTGATAACATACTTAATCATTTAAACTTGAGTTGGCAAGTGGCACAGCTCTTTCAATTTAGTTTAAAATTTTGAAGAAGAAAAGATGTTCAGTTCTTTTGAATAAGATCCCAAACAGGATTTTGGATGGATTGTGGGGTGGGGTACAAAGCTTTTCCTTGAAGAGTGAAAACACTTCACTCAGTTTTTCCTAAGCATTTATTCAGTATCTTGACACAATATATGATTCATCAGTGCTTTATATGTAGTGCTTTAGATTTTACAGTGCATTTTTGTGTTTAACATTATTTAATCTTTTAACTAGAATAGCTGTTCTTATCTCCATTTAATCTGCATCTGTTTCCTCATCTGTGAAGTTGACTCCTCAATAAGGTCGTTAACAGCTGGTATCATAGCTGGGACTTGGGCCTAAGTTTCCTGCTTGGTTGTCTGGTGCTTTTAAATAAATGCTTTTGTTTTGTGCTTTAAAAAGTAACCCATGTTCAGAAAAGCACAGTATAAAACACCTGTACATCATAATTCAGCTGTAGTCAGTGTGGCTTCCTCTAGCTTTTGTGTATGTACAACAATATATATATTATTAAATAAAATTGACTTAATAGTAATGTTATTTTTTGTAATGTAAATTGAGCATATTTCCTTACATAATTGCATCACATTTTACTGCGTGCATAGTCCATAATTCATTTAACCAGTCATCTATTTTTCGTTATTTAGATTATTGCCAGTTTTCTTTCATTTTTTAAAAGATTTTATTTATTAAGTTTTATTTATGTAAGTAATCTCTACACCCAATGTGAGGCTCAAACTCACACCCCAAAATCAAGAATCGCATGCTCTACTGACTGAGCCAGCCAGATGCCCCAATTGCCAATTTTGTTTTGAGTAACATTAGAATGAATGAATATCTGCATCTGAATATTTCCTTAGAATAAATTCCTTGAAGAGTTCTTGTGTCAAAGGCTACAAACACTTGCAAGGCCTCTGATATGAATTTTAGCGTGGGTCCCTTCAAAAAGGTTATAGTAATTTATCCTTTTCCAATTGTTATGAAATTGCTCTCATTAGTAAGCTTATTATTGATCTTGAGTCTGTCACATTTAATTAACAATTTATAAATTTACCAGGTTCTTAAACAGTTGTTTTGTGGTGAATAAGTTTGGTGAATAGTTCTAGAATTGATTGAATTGTTGGTATGAATCCCACAGGCTACAAAATGACTGCAAAAACTTTGCCAGAGACTACAAAAGTGACTTACTACAAAGAATGCTTTCTGTTGAAAGACCCAGTACTATTTTGACTCAGGCCAATTCTAACACATTTTTGTACCGATTTTTCTTTTACTCATTAACAGACTATTTTGAAAAGAAAGGGAATTTCTTTTTGCGAGTCTGTGTGCCACTATGACTGTACATTTTGATCTTTCAGGGATGCTACCCAGCAAGTTTTTTGATTTATCAGAATTTGTCCATGCTGTCATTTGATGTCTATGAAAAAGATTAGCTGTGCTGAATGAAGCAAACAAAAAGTGCTTCTGTTTTCACATCAATGTTTGGATAGCAGTTTAGGATAAGAAAATAGAGGTGAGCTATTTGCATAAGAGCTAGAAAACGGTTCATGGTCTTTAAGTCAACCACTAATTGGTAATATGGTCATTAATGTTTCTATGAAATGAGGAACTCTAAACAAAGATGTCTTATGCATACATTGTTTTTAAAAAATCACTTCTCTTAGTTCTTGAGCATCAACTTTGATCTTATCATTACTTTTCTTGTTCATGTATGCTAAATTCACTCAACAGTTAGTGGTCTTTGGATAACAAAGTGTGTTTTGTGAATACATTCCATGTATACATATAAATTTCTTTACAGATCAGATGAATTCAGTGAAGTAAATACTAATCGATAACCCTCTTTTATTCTTTTTTTTTTTCTTCTTTTATCAGAGTTTCAAATTGAAAAATGGTTGGCCTGACATTTTGTTAGGCTTAATTAGACTTTTGTCAGGTAGTAACACTTAAAGAAGAAACATTTCCAACATTTTTAAGTGGTTAAAACTAAAGTAAAAGGACATGGGGCAGTATTCTTACCCTCTGAATCATTATTGCAACGTCTCTGAAAACATACGTGTGATGGTGTAATAAAGAAGAAAGGAAAATTTGCGAAGGTTAAAATGGAGCCTTTGCTTCAAAACTAGCTCATGCAATAAATGTAATGTATGTGAAAAAGAAAGCATAGCTGTATGTTAACCTTTATTTTATAGTTTCTAAATCAGGTTCCCTTTTCTTGCAGTGTGATTTAGAATCCCAGAATCTTAGTTCTTAAAGGAACTCGAGAGAATTTGTCCTTCCTGTCGCTTATTTCACAGATAAGAAAAGTAAAGCTTAGAGAAGTGATTTGGCCAGTTTCCTACAGCAGGTTAGTGGCAAAGAAAGCTGGGAGTGGTGTTCTCTCCTGACTCCCTTTTAGGATTCTTTCCATCAAACTTTCTTATAATGGTCTGTGACGGGAGCATCCTGTAGCTAGCATAACACCTTGTGCAACTCTACGATAAAATATTGGGTAAGTTCTCTTTTTGGAGTTCTCAGATGAAAGTTTGTATACCAGAGTGTTGGTATTGTAACTTTTCAGTACAGTCACCTGAATTCATTGTTTACAAGTTGCTTCCTTGTTGGAGAAGACCGAGAACAAAACAGACTTCAGCCTGGAAGTTTCATAGTGGGGCAGGGAAGGCCACAGGAACAGGATAAAGAATACACATCAGGTGTTATGGAAGCCTGGAGTCAGGCCTCGAGAGATGGGTTTTCAGTAAATGGAGGCAAATGAGAAAAATGGTGAAGCTCTCCAGATTGAGGGATCAGCAGAGACACTGGAGATTCTCTGAACTACAGCTGTTTTGTGGCTAAAGAGTAATTTGGGCCAGCTGGGTGGGTTTGGGAGGGTGGTTGAGAATTGTTAGAAAATAGGTTGAGACCAAACTGGAAGGTCACAATTGCTGTGTTAAGTAATTGGGTGTTTCATTTTTGTTGTTGTTAGGAAGCTATAGAAAATGTTTTCACTTTTGTTTTGAGTTTGGTTTGGTCATTTTTAAAGAGGTACCACATTCAAATGGTACAAAATTCAAAAGATACTATAAATTTAAAAAGGTGCAGAGTAAAATGTCTCTCTTGTTCTTGTCTTCTAGCTGCAAAGTTCCTCTCCCAGAAGGAACTAATGTTACCGGTTTCTTATGTATCCTTCTAGAGAATGTTTTTACATATACAAGTAAAAAAGTGTATATACATGGAAGGTATTTGACTAGAAGAATAACATGGACATAGTAAGCTTGTAAAAAGCAAAAAAGAAAGAAACGAAAATGATACAGAGTGTAATGGGAGAACAGGAAGCAAAAGACCAGTTAGGAAGCTACTGAAATAGTCTGAGTTAGAAAAGGCTTTAACTAGGGCAGTGGAAAGTAGTTGGGCTTCAGACTCATTGCAGACATAGAACCAATAGTCCTTAGTGATAATTGGACAAAGAGGATGAAAGAGAAAAGAGGAATTGAAGTTGATTTTGAGGTTTTGCATCTGGAAGCTTCCTTAAGGTTTCTAGCCTACAAGTGTGGGTGGGTTGGGCTGCAAGAGAAGGATCAAATTTGGGAATGGGAAATAGGGAATTGCTTGTTGGGAGAGGCATTTCAGAGGTGGAATCATCTGGCTCATAGAATGTTTAAGTCCAGCTGGCCTTAACTAAGTTCTGAGTGCTCCAGTAGTGATTCTCATTAGAATCACCTGTGCAGTTGTTTGCCATACTTTGCTAGGATGTCCAGGTCCATCCTGGGCATACTGACTCAGGAGGTGGGACTTGGATTCCACAGGTAATGTCATTGTGCAGCAAGAATTGAGAACTGTTATGCCAGCTACTAGGCCAGCACCCAGAGATGAAAAGGATGGTTGGTTAGCAATGTGAAAGAGACTCCGCCCTGAAGGGGAGTCACATTATAAAGAGAAAGGAGACAGGAAAGTTGTGATAGAGGTGCTGTGATTATTGTAGTGACTGAAGGGAATGGTTTAGGCCAATTTATATATCACCAGTTGTTATGTAAGATTTTCCATTTAAAATAAGGAATATCTAAATCTGAACCCTGGCACCTAGCAGACAGCAGGCACTGAGGAGATATTTGTTCACTAAGGTTATTTCAGAATCACTTCTGAAAAAGGAAAACTAATTTCTTCAAAGTGTAGGTGGATCTGTTTTTCCTTGTATATTTTGTAGAGACGTATATGTTTGTTCCTTAATTCCTGTTCAATGTTTAATGAGATACTGAATGGTGGTGGATGTGTGATGGGAAAAGTTGAATGGACTCCATTCATCTTTTATATATTACCTGTGAGTGGGAATTGTCTTTTGGTTGTGACCACAGAACAGTGGTTGTAAACTACAAACACTGATCAAAGATTGCTTGATATAGACTGTTCTATATGCTGTTATTTGGTCTTAGAGAGGCATAAGTCTCTCTTACTGCATGTCGACTATGAGCTGAGCACCCATTTACAGGTGAAGATGCTAAGGCTCAAAGAGCTATCCAAGGGACACCCTTGGATACACATTACCCTGGTCCTGGAGCTGCAGTTTGAACCCAGATCTGACTCCAAAGCCTGTGCCCTTGCCTAGTGTACATACACTGCTTTTCAAGTCAGAAATGATCATTTAAAACTTTGTTTTACTAAGGTGATCTTTGCTGAGTCTGAATACTACCTTGACATTAGCTATTCCTAGGCTAATAGTTGAGCAAAGCCCCTTCATTAAAGCAAATAAAGGCCTCAGTTGAACTAACTAGTTCAGTGGGCCTCAAGGACTTTGGTGGTTTCAGGCCAGTCCTTTCCTTCAGGAGACCTCCTTTATAAGCCTGAACTCCTGCAGTGAATTGTTTGGGCTGATTGCTGGTCAGAGGTTCCTGGCTGGAATGTAATAAATAGGCATTTACCTGGAGGTCAGGTTTCTCAGCTCTTAAGAGTTCTACCCTCACCTTTATTACTGCCCTTTATCCATATTAGTCAGAATCTTAAGGAACTGCCCAAATTGCCTCTTGTCAACCTCCTCCCCCATGACTCATGTTTTCATCTTTCAAGGCACGGATCAGGCACTTCTCTTCTCCATGAATACTTTCTTGATTCCTTCAGCTAGATGTAATCTGATCTTTACTTTAGTTTTTATTGGTGCATGTTTATTTTGTTAGAGCCATTTATCATAAACCTCTCCAAACCCTTCTTCCCTGCCACAGTCACTACCACTTGATTTTAAGCTCCCTGGGCAGGAAATCTTTTATTATATGTAAATCCCTTTAGCTCCCTTTCACTACAATGTCATGCATATAGAAAATGTTCAGTAAACTGTGTTGAATAACTTTAATATTGAATGTAAGTGTAAAATATAGTTCTAACTGGATTTATATAGGTTTTATAATCCCTTCCATAAAGGTAACATATATACTCATTACTGAAAAATGGGAATATCATGGAAAATGGAAAGAAGAAAAAACAATTATTGGTCCTACCACTCAAATACCATTACTTAGTGAAACAGTGTGTAGGAAAAAAAATTAATTAGTGTTTAGAAATTAAGGGACAGTTCTCCACTTGGCAGGCTTATTCAGAGGAATTATGTTCTCATTTTTTAAAAAAAAGAGTTTGTGCCAGGGCTACATGTGACTCTTGACCTCTCCCAGAGGGTGGTATTTTAGTAAAGGCCAGCTCTTATTTTTATAGATGGGTGAGAAAAGCAGGGAGGTAAATAAGTATCCTCTTTGGGGTTAGGTCAAGGATATATAGCTTAATTGTCATAAATATTATGTTAACCTTTAAGACCAGAATTCTAGATCTAATCTTATAAATTACAAGCAAAAGGAAAAATTCTTTTTTAGCCTAAAGGGCCAGTACAAGTAGGTACACATCAGATAACTAACTAGGCTTTAATTGCTGTTGTTTTCTTATTTAAACATTAAATCATTAGGTGTTATATAACATTTTCTAATATTTAGAAACAGAAGTCTTGGCTTTAATAGAAGCCCTTAATTCTATGACACACTAAGGGCCCTGCCCATACACTTCACAGTTCACAATAAGTGTGAGCCCATGATTTGCCTGTTGCTTCCTTCGGTTCAGAAAGCACTGCTAACAGCATTTAGCATTTGAGGAAGATACTGTTGCAGCTCAGAAAGGAGTGAAGTGACCTTTTCTGTGACTTCACCTTCAACTCTTCAGTTTGATGAGAAGGTAGTGATTCATACCCAAGTCTATAAGATACCAAGTTCCCCAAGTCACGCTGAGCCAGACATTCCACATTAAGTGTTGGTATTTAAACAGAAGAGCTAAAGTTAGAGGAAGAACATTTTAATTTTAATTTTATTTTATTTTGCCTTCACAGTATCATTTCCTAATCCTTTTAGCATTTTTCACTACTTTTTTAAGGCAAAGCAACTGCCCAGAATTGTCTGGAAATTACCATCTCTAGATAATGAAGTATTCTGGACAGTAGGGGTGAGTGTGTGTGTGTGTGTGTGTGTGTGTACATTTTAATTTGATTAATCACGAAGTAATTTTGTGTTTACTAAGCTAGTAAGAAATAGCAGCTATATTGTTTAGAATTCTAAAACATAAAATGGACCATTCTACTTTGGATCCTTATTTAAGTGCCTCAGACAGTTCCCTTTCTTTAGCAGAATTTGAGTTTTGTTTATAGGTTCCACTTTCACACATTTTACCACAGAGTTGAACCTTTCTTCCCTTCCATTCTTTCAGCTTCATGGCCTCAGCTCTTGAGTTTGCTGTTCTGCTTAGAGATCTTGAATTCTTGACGTAGATTTGTTCTCCGGAGAATCAGAAGAAGCAGGTTTTGTTGTGATTAATGAAGAATGGTTGCTTTGGGGAAACTTTTTGCAAAGGGAATATATCACTTGCTTGTTAAAGCAGAAAGAACATCATAATCTATATAATTTCACCTCTAGAGAACTGAAAGGACTGTTAGTCAAAGCAAATTGTACTTTTCTGAATAACTCAACTGTTGAATTTTTTTTTCAGTAATTCTGCTTTTTATTCCCTTTGGGATAATTATTTGCAGATACAACATTTCACAGTCCTGAATCACAGGGGAGTGTTCTTAATGCCCAAATAGTTGAGGCTTCAGCAACGTTGATACAAATATGATCTATTCTATTTGATAGAAATTGAGTTTATACTCTGATCTCATTTTTCTTTAGTTATAATGCTGCATGTTGTGATGTCTCTAGACAAAGAAGATTAGCTCGGAGAACACTAGATGATAGTATTTGAAAAAGAACCTTTTCATCTGAAAAGGAGCTGGCCATAGCACTGCAATAAATACTGCCTAGCCAGGGCTTCATTAGATGAATACTTGCTGCAGAAAGTGTAAAAATAGATATCCTGATCCCTCCTTATTCAACTCTTGTGATCCAGCCAGAATCTTACTCAGTTTCTCTTCTGGAGTTTCAATTCACTATCAAGTACCCATCTTAGTAGATAGGAGATGTGTTTCACTGATGGAAAAACAATCCCTGTCGAACTGTCTTGCTTCACTAGAGTGTGAGGCTCAATGTAAAATGCCTCATGATCATCAAAAATGCAAAGAATAAAGCTATTACCTTTGGGTACTAGATAATATCTGAAATTCTGCCAGAGTCTATTTTTAGATAAAATTGTCAAATCTTTTTTCACTGATACATAAAAATTGAAATTTAGAATTTATTCTCTAGGCGTCACTTTCTTCTGGAAAATGTTTGCTTTGTAACTAATTGCATGTCAGTCTGAAGGTGAGTGTAGTAGGAAGGGCTTAAGAATGACAACCTCATGCTTATGGCTGATAATGGACCATACTAGAGAGACACAGACTAATGTTGGCTTAGTTCAGAGTCTTTTTCAAGGTGAGCCTTTTGCAGCTAGGTGACCATAAGTAATTGGAAAGATAGGATTGTTAAGCTTCCACAATTTCAGCTTATGAAATCTTTTCTCCTTCAACTTTTGGCCTAGAACAAAGCTATTAAGTAAAAATTTAAGTTTAATAAAAAGCCAAATGATTTTTTTAAAGTACACAAAATTTTGTTTTTATATGATTATAAGTAAGGAAAAGACAAAAATGTGTTAATAAATGAAAATTGGCTGTTACTTTAAGAATTTTCTTTTTATAGAAAGATACACTTAAATGATAGGAAACACACCAGAATTATCCTATCTTCTTTTCTCTTAACTCTTCACTTTAGAAAAACAGTCTACAGGAAACTTACCAAAATATTATGTGGAAAATTATAATCATCATAAATATTTTCTGGTTGATTATCTTCCACTTTACAAAACTGGCATTTCCACGTAAATAGTACACCTAAGTGAATTTTCTGTGTTCTGTAGTCTCCTCTCAGCCTTTTGCTTGGCTATTTCAGATATGTAACTATTATCTTACTCTAATAATGGTTTTAATTGGATTTGGGGGGTCAAAGGAAACACTTAAGCTAGATATATGCTGACAGAATGTTATTAATGGAGACATAAGATGATTATAGTGAATTAAAGGAAATAGCTTCTATATTCAGTGTAAACTCTCTGGTGGCATTCAAAGCATTCCCAGTCATTAATTTAGGCCTACCTTTTCAGCTTCACCTCTTTTCACCTCTAAAGAAATTATATCATTTTGCCAAACTGGACTATTTCCTTAAACTTTAATCAGTTGTAAAAAACTTAATCAGTTATCATATCTGTGATTGTAATTTGATGCCTGGAGTAAAATGCAATTCACAAATGAGCTATTTGACCAGGAATTCTCATTCCTAAGGTCCCCACTTGACTCCTTGAACTTACTACTCTCTGTGTTCTCCCTGAGCATCTAATCCACCCCTAATGGCGTTACTTCCCAATCTTTGTCAAAGATGTGGCTCTGATTACCTCCCCAGCTGCAGACTTACAGTTCCTGACTTTTCATACATAACATTTCCTTAAAAATGTCCTCCTGGTGCCTAAAACTCAGCATACCCAAGACAGTTCAATATTTTCTAGAGGCATTTCCACTCCTTTCCCAACTGGAGAGTCATCTAATCAATACTCATTCCTGAAATCCAGAAACCTGTTGACATAAAGTACGTTGATATCAAGTCCAGGTGTCTTTCTGTATTCATTCCTTTGTATTTCTAGTGAGTATTCTATTTTTCTTGTTACGTCTAAACTAAAATCTTGCAGCTGATGCCTGACCTCCATCTTCTTCCCAACCCATTCTCTCCACTGCTATCAGTATTATTCTTCTAAAATATAGATTAGAAAAAAAAAAAAGAAAAAAAAAAGAAAATATAGATTAGATTATATCACTTTTACCCAGGAAACTTGATGACTTTATTGTCTATAGCAGTGCTATATATACTGTAAACTACATAATGTAATCTTAAATTTTGTAGTAGCCACATTTAAAAGAGTAAAAATGAAACAGATGCAGTTAATTTCAATTAATATATTTTATTTAACCCACAATATCTAAAACATTTCAATCTATTCAGTATAAAACTATCACTAAAGTATTTTATAGTTTTTTTGTACTACATTTTTGGAATCCAGTGTTATTTTACATTTAACAGCACATCTCAATTCAAACTAGCCACATTTCAAACTCAGTAGCCACATGTGTCTAATAGCTCCCATATCAGTTCAAGTCTATAGCGTAAAGTTTAAAGTTCTTGGATCACAACTCTGAGCCCACAACTTCAGCTCCTGCCCTGCATTTTTAACTTAACTTCTCAGCACCCAAACCCCAGCCACACCTAATTGTCTACCATTCTTTTCCTGTTATTACTTTCCTTTGACTGTGGAAGTGACTTACCTTCCAGGGCCTAATCTGAATGTTATGTCCTAAACGAAGGCTTGCTCCATTCCCACAGGGCACCGTGAGCATTAACCATTTGTTCTTGACCCTCCTATAGCAGCATTTATGGGAGCTGTGTGTCTAGTTCCTGTGTGAGTAGTTGCTGCCCACTAAGAATGTGAGCTGCTTTCTCATAGGTAGGATGTGTCTCCCTCAGCCCCGTTTCTAGTATTTACTGTGGTCTCCCTTTGCTCTTAGGTGTGTTCTTATTTGCTGTTTCATATCTTTGGGATCTTAAGCAATCTCTCCTTTAACAGTTGTTTTCGTTACCTTTGAAATGTATTCTAAGTGAAATTTCTCTTTATATCTGGATTAATTCCACTGTTTAAAAGGTGTTATTCCTTTGTAGATGGAGGCTTTTGCTTGTGCATGAGAGGAAATACTCATTTCCTTGTAGAAATAATTGCCTAATATGAATTAAACTAGGTTTCAAATATACATGTGGTAGGTTATTCTGGTTTTAGCCTGATTCTAATCCCAAATATGACTCTTCCTATTACATAACTTGTTCTTTGTGAGTAAATTATTTATGTATACTAAGGCGTTTTTTTCCCACAGCTTTATTGAACAGTTTATAGGCTTTTTGAATCTCCTTCTTGCCCTAAAGAGATTTCTCCAATGGAGCTTTGCCTAGGATTTTTTCCCCGTAGAAAAGCAAACAGGTGCTTGAAAGGTTACACTCTATTCTGGGAGAAATCTGATTAATGTTGAAGGGCTGTGTCAGGTCAGACTCTATAACCTGCTGACAGATTATTTAGTGAGTGCCAGGATCAACTCTCAACGTTATCTCAGATTTTAATGGTTTTCTTGTGAAGGGCATTTGCAGATGAAACCACTTTGTATTTAAAATTAATTGTGGCTCTTAGAGACTGGTTAAAAAGAAATTCTTTCCTCAAGCAGGCAGTAATTTGAAAAGAACGTATGATTCATCAGATGAAGTTGCAACGGTTATAATTAACACAAATTGTTGCATTTAAAATAATGGTGAGGGGTACCTGGCTGGCTCAGTCAGTGGAACATGTGGCTGTAGGTCTTCGGGTTGTGAGTTCAAGCCCAATGTTGGGTGTAAAAATTACTTAAAAATAAAATCTTTAAAAAATAAAATAATGGTGAAATCTTACCCCCAATAAGAATTCCTCAAAAGAAGTTCCTATTAAACTATCTTAAATTCTGTGAAAATTTTCCAGATATCCTCAAAATTGCTTGAAAAACAAAAAAGTGATACTTCTTCCTGGTAGGGTAGACCTCAGTCATCCTTGATACTTGTCTTTCTCCACCACTGCTATACCTCCATCCAGTACCCCAATGAGTCCTTCTGTTACACTGGATCTCCAATCTCTGCACACTGACTGCACTGCCACCATTTCACCACTGAGTTACTTAGATTCCTGATTCGTCCCCTTTTTCTGCTCTTGCTCTCCACACAGCCAGCAGAAGAATCTTTTTTCTTTCTTATTATCATTGATAATAATAATGGAAATTTTAAATAATGTATAGTGGAAAATTTGTATAACGGAAAATTTCAAATATATATCAAAGTAGAGAAATGAGAGTGCTTCTCATTCCACTTTATAATTTTCCATTCATGGCCAATCTCATTTCATCCATTCCTCCATCACTCCTCCCCCCTATTGTTTTGAAAAAAATCCCAGACACCATATCATTTAATCAACTAATTTGGAACTGCCCCATAGTGAAATTTTGCTTACTGGTTGGTCATAAAGGTAGGAAAAGTTGCTGTCCTAAGAGGGATATTGCTTGCCACCTTCCTTATACTCTCTTCCAATTATGTTTCCTCTCATTTTTTTCAGGATGTATTCCACTTCTGTTTGAGAAATGCAGTCACCAGAAAACAGAGTTTCATGTGTCCATTTCATATTTATTTGTTTGGTTTTTCTGGGTCCATTTCATGTTAAGCCAGTTTTTTCAGGATGCATATATAGACAGACACTCTCCTACTTTTGTACCAAATAAGTTCTTTAAAATGTGTGTGAAAGTTGAACATACAAAAATGTAAATATGTATGTGGGGAGGATGTTTAATGCTCAGCAAGCCTTAAAAATTATAAAATTCCTAATATTTTTATAAAATCAATACATAATCATTATAAAAATAAATTTTAAATAGTTCAGAACAGTATGAAGTTAAAAAGCTAAAGTCTCACCATTTGTTCACTGATCATTTTCAGTCTCTTATTTCCAAAACTACTATTAATACTTCTTATAGATTCTTCCAGAAAGGTTGATATATGGTCATTTAAAGCCTTAATAATGTATATATATCTGATCTTTTAGTTCCCTCAGTTCATTTAAACTTAGCAGACAGAAATTGATTTTAATGTTGAACAACTAGCTTTGGGTTTTGTAAGGAGTTGAATAGGAGGTGGTATGATGTTGACTTTGGTGTCTTACTGACTTTCTTAAACACTAGTTTCCTTTTGATAAAGGAGTCTTGTGTACACTCTGAACTCATCAGCAGCTCTATGGACCCATGCAAATCTCAATACCATTGCTATCCAATGGAAGTACAATGTGAGGGGCCCCTGGGTGGCTCAGTCGGTTGAGGATCTGACTCTTGATTTCAGCTCAGGTCATGATTCCAGGGTTGTGGGATTGGGCTCCACATTAAGTGTGGAGCCTGCTTAAGATTCTTTCTCTCCCTCTGCCCCTCTCCATACTCTCTCTCACCCTCTCTCTCTCTCTCTCGGGGGAAAAAAAAAAAAAGGTGAACCACACATGTCATTTTAAATTTCCTAGTATTCACATTAATAAAACAAATAGAAACATGTGAAATTAATTTTAATCTTTAGCACATTATATCCAAAATATTATTTCAACATGTAATCAATATAAAAATTTAGTGAGATATTTTACCCTTTTCTTATACTAAGTTTTCAAAATCCAATGTGTGTTTTATACTCAGAGGACTTCTTAATTTGGATCAGCACCATTTCAAAGGCTTAGTAGTGACTTGTGGTAGTGGCTGTTGTATTAGACAGTGCTGACCTGTACAGAATAGTGGCTGTCTCTGAGGGAGGAGGAAAGAGGATGGGATATGTTTTTAATTATTTCTTTATTTGATAGTTATTGATCAAAATTTGAAGTTAGAGTTTGCTGTGTTTGATATCCTGAATGATTGCCAGCTCTGGCTCAGTTGTATTATCACTATCATCAGCATTTTTTTAAAAAATCAGTTTTCATTCTTATAAAATAGAACACAGTAATAACATAAATACTTCTATACGAAGACGATAATCCTGCTGAAGTTGAACTCTTGGCTAATAGGCAATGCCACCCTGTGGTAACACACATATTTATTCATCAATTTATGAAAGATCGAATTCTAAGTAGAGAATGTGAATTAGGAGTATTAGTGTATAATACATTATTTTTGAGAGAGAGAGAGAGAGCACACACGGAAGAGGCAGAGAGAGAGGGGGACAGAGGATTTGAAGCAGGCTCTGCATTGACAGCAAGCACCAAGCCTGATGTGGGGCTCAAACCCACGAACCATGATATCATGACCTGAGCAGAAGTCAAGACGCTTAACCATCTGAGCCACCCGGGTGCCCTTTAGTGTATAATACATTAAATATGAGCACTTTTCATTCTGAATTCCAGGGTAAATACATGTACTAGTATGTAGTAAAATTAACTGTTAGTAGGAGACAGGAATAAAAATTCCTGAGAGGTCAGTAAGAACATCCTTTCAATGTAATTTTTTTGTTTTGTTTTTAGGGGTTGCTGATGGTGTAGGAGGATGGAGAGACTATGGAGTTGATCCATCTCAGTTCTCAGGGACTTTAATGCGGACGTGTGAACGGTTAGTAAAAGAAGGACGGTTCGTCCCAAGTAATCCCATTGGAATCCTCACCACGAGCTACTGTGAGTTGCTGCAAAATAAAGTACCCTTGCTTGGTAAGTAGCTATGCTGTGTGTTTTCCTCTGTAAAGAAGCTCAGGAGATGGTCAACAAAACCAAGAAAATCACTTGGCAACCCACCTTTTTTTCTGAGGCTCTTTATTAAGCAGAGTTTGATAGAAAAGCTCTGAGCTTCTCTCACTCTCTACGTAAGTACTACTGCTTGGAGGGGATGTAAATAGGTGCGGCCACTTTGGAAAACAATTTGGTATTATGGAATAAAGTTAAATGTAAACAGAGTGTATGACATAGCAGTTCTACTCCTAGGTCTATACCCTAGACCAGAGAAGCTCTTGCATATCCGTGTACCAAGAGATAGGTACAGGAATGCTCATATAACAGCAGAAGACTCAGAACAAATCTAGAAAGTCCATTTACTGTAGAAAAATGCATTTTGAAAAGGAACAACTTAAAGCTGCACGCAATATTCAGGAACATGATGTTGAGGGAAAATAGAACATTGTGGAATATCACCTAACAGTTTAATTCCACATTTCAAATTCAGAAACATAAATAAGTAAAACCATATTGTTCAGGGTTTCCAAAATGTGATAAAAGAAGAAAGAAAAGTAAGTGGTTGTATAATTCAGGATAGTGGTCCTCTCCAGGGGAGGAAGAAAGGGAATGGGATTGGGTATGTAAAATTAAGTTGATTACCTGTGGGGAGTTCAAGTTGCATTTAGGTACCCTAGACTGCTAGCAGGTAGCTGATTAGTCTGTGAGATAGCATGACACAAAATAGATCCCCATTAATCTTGTATTAGAAAACTTCCAAATATCTAGTGTGTGTTTATCTGGTGTGCTAATAGAGCATCTTTTGGCCAAAGCTTCTACATTTGTTTGTTAAATGGTTTCCTGGGAACTTACCCAACAACTTACCCAGCCTTCTGAGCAAGCTCTCAGAAGGCTGTTATTAAGTTTCTGCTAATTGCCAGCATCTTTCTGGTTAGTAGAAGTAGCCTCCTTCCCAGTCACCATCCATTTTTAAAATCAGCCTCTGATCAGTGTTAATGGAGATTTCCATGTTGTAAAATTTTGCCTTCAATTTAAATCTTTTATAAGAAGGTGTTCTTTTTATCATGCTGCCATCTTCTGTCTTAGTGCTGTGACTAATCAGCTTGTTTTCCTTCTAACTGAAGAGAAACCTTGTCTTGAGGTTTCAATATACCGCTTTGTCTTAATCCGCTATTTTGGACATGCAATGTGGAGCTTGCCTGGCACAGTGAAACACCCTAGATTCTATTTCTAGCACCTCTGTCAACTTTCCATATGACTTTGGGAAAACTACTTAACCTCTGACCCCCTTGCTTCATTTGTTCAATGGAGAGATCTTTTTCTGTGAAAAGGAACAACTCAAAGCTTCATGCAATACTCAGAAGCATGTTGAGGGAAAGAGGGCATTGCAGAATACTATCTAAAAGTCTAACATCTGACAAAGAGCCTATAGACACAGATTCCAGGTCCCAACTCCTGCTTGTTCCCATGAGTCCTTTGCCAACACCCCCTATCAATTCACTGCAACTTGGAATGAGCAATTGCAAAGCAACAACTATCCTGATTTTGTACTTTGAAAGCTTTAGCTTTGTTTTTTGCTATGTTTCTTTCTTATCCCTCCTTCCTTTCCTGTTTACCCTCATGTAGTTGGAAGGTCTTAAAATAAATGTAAGGACATATTAGAAGTTTTCTTACATTGAATATTATAATCACTTCTTTTCTCCTAAAAGACATATTGAAATAATCCTTCATTACCATGTTTGATACATACACACTTCTTTCACCTAATCTACACTCCTTTAAGCTGTTTAAACTCAAGCATCTTTTGGCGAAGACAGCCTGCTGAATTTTACTGAGCCTCTGATATAACCGCAAATAATGATAACTTTAGGTAATTCTTTTTTTTTTTTTATCCAGGAATTGCTAAAAAGCCTATAACACAATTCCAATATAAAGGTCAACTACTCATTTCTTAAGAATTTCTAGCTGCTTTTATATCCAGGTCGGCATCACAGGCTAATTGTCAATATATAATTTCTCAGAAAACCATAAGTGGAGTTAGGTCTTATAAAACCAACATATCTTAAGAATTTGAGGGGGTGAGTCATAATAAGGTTCTTTCTTTACTGCACAAAAGGCTCCATAGTAGTTTACAAAATTAGGGGCCAGTGATAAAAATTATTTCCATTTTAGCATGAGTGATTTGCTTGGGTCCCTGTCTGGATTGTCAGTGGTCTGAACATCTTGACCCTGTTGTCCTCAGCACATTTTTTTTTCATTTCCTGCTTGTTCCTCTACAAATACACAAGAATAATGTATTCCAGGATTAGGCTCTCAGGGCCCAATCCATGTGCACACATCAGTTATTTGAAGAGGCAGAGGAGGAGTATATACTCCCAAATCCAGATGATTCCGTAACACTGGGCTTACCTTCATTTGTGCTGCTTTGCGTGTTAAAGCTCTGTCATTCACAAGGACCGTTTTGACTCCAACTCAGCAGGTGACCGTGACGGCCACAGGGGTGGCAAAACAATAGCCTGGGTTTGTCAGTGAGTAATAATGAGTCAACATGAGTCCTTCCTGCCCCAGGTTTTTCAAGGCTATGCTACTCATCTGTCATTTTTCCTCCTCAGATTAATCCCATCAGCTTTCAGAAGATCTTTTGTGTGGTGATTCTATTAATGAAAAGTGATTGGAGTTTTTGTGCATTGAGTTAGGAAGGAAAGGTAATTGGTGATCTTAACGTAAGCTATGCAGATTATCTGGTGGCACTGCCAGTTCGTTACAGTGCTGTGTTTTTCTCTGATGTTTAGTGGCTAGCGACTAAATAGCTTAGCGTTAGGGTGTCCGATTAGATAACAAGGAAATGGAATTTCTGAACATTATGATGAGATAAATATTTTAAGTGTTTTTATATTAACTTACACATTTTTATTAAGGAAAAGTTAATAAATTACCCATAATCCCACAAAGGAAACTATTAATATTTTAGTGATTATGCTCCCTTATTTTTCTTTTGTGTATGTTTGTGCATAGAATAACGGTAATATGAATTGTGCATCTACCGTGTGCTTATAGCAGCCCCATGAGATAGATCCATAGGTACTTCTGTTTCTCATTTTGTTAGGAAGAAACTGAGGCCTAGAGAGAATAAGTGACTTGCCCACAGTCACACAGCTAGAAAATAATGGAGCCCTGGGATTTAACGCAGCTGGTTCCACAGCCTGTTTATTTTTTTTCATTTTGCTTTTAATAGGCATCTTAACAGTTTAGCTTTTGCCTACTATTATCTTTTAAAAATTACATTAAATTTTACTTTTTTTTAATTTAAATTTAAGTTTGAGAACACTTTTTATTTAAGGAAACTTAAAAAAAATTTTTTAATGTTTATTTTTGAGAGAGAGCAAGCAAGAGAACCAGTGGGAGAGGGACAGAGAGAGAGGGAGACACAGAATCCAAAGCAGGCTCCAAGCTCCGAGCTATCAGCACAGAGTCCAGGGCAGGGCTCAAACTCGCAAACCATGAGATCATGACCTGAGCTGAAGTCAGTTGCTTAACCAATTGAGCCACCCAGGTGCCCCTATTTAAGGAAACTTTAATGCCAACTTGTAATCTACTTGTTTCGCTTAAGTTATCTTTCGTTTGCAAATATATTTCTCTTAACAATTTTAGTGACTATCAGATAGCTAACACTATGTGTTGTAAGTGTTTGACATGCTTTAACTAACTTTATCCTCACAAACTACACTAAGAGGTAGGTACTGTTATCCCTGTTTTGTAGATGAGGAAACTGAGGTGCAAAGAGGTTAAGTAAGTTGCCCAGGTCAGCAGGTGAGTAAGCGACAGAGCCAGCATTCAGATGGGGCCAGGCTGACGGCAGAGTCTGTACTGCTAAGTATTCCTTGATAGTGTGCAGCCTCCTGCTGTTACATCCTCCTGGAGGTGCTGTAACTGATTTAACCAGTCTCTTAATGTCAAATGTTGAGGTTGTTTCTAGTTCTTCAACAATGCTTTTGTACTTACTTTGTTTACATCTCTAGTTGTTTCTTAGGAATTGCTAAATCAAGTGATACACACATTTCCCAATGTTGTATTGCCCTTCAGAAAGGTTGTTTAGTTTTACCCTCCCACCATCATGGAATAAGAATGACCATGTTCCCTGCACTCTTGTCAACACCACGCAGGATTTTTTTTTCTTTTTTTTTTTGGACTCTTGTTAAACTAATAGGCAAAATAGCTACTAGTGTGATGATGATTTTTTCATATATTTAAAGACCATTTACATTTACTTCTTGGTGAACTGTTTATTTTTCTATTTTGCCACTTTTTCTGTAGGTATAAGTTTAAATTTTAGTACTTGAAAGCAGTAGTACTGGTGGTACATCAGCTTTTCAATCTGCAGAAGGTCATGTGAGCTGTGTGCTGCAAAGCTACACAGAAGCTTTTGCTCTCTGCTTGGACATGCTCGCTTCTCTCTGAACATTAATGGTCTCTGTAAGGTCAACAGGTGGATCCCATAGGCTACCTGAGAAAAATTGGTCTTGTCACTTCATAGCAAGTCAGTCTTTGATGAAGGTTCCTCATGACCTCAACAGATGGAAATCTGGTTAAATATTATAGTTATGTGCCCTCTTAAATTTTAGTGAATTTCATGGAGAAGGCTTCCTGCTGATAACTAATGAGAAATGTCAGGAAAACATAACATTCTTATTCTGGCATTTAAGTATTAAAACTTAAAATTTCAACAACATGGTTTTGAGCACTTGGCACAGATTATAGTGCTATTGAAATGAAAAAAGTATGGTTAGATACCAGCCGTTTTTATTGTTTTCTGTCTCTGCAAATGAAAGATTTCAGATTCAGGGGCCTGCTTACTATGTGTAATATTTCTTTCCCTATTATGTTGACCCTGATCAGGTTACTATTGACACTTGTCGGAGATTTGGAGCATGACTAAGATAGGCAAAGGAGGTTCCAGTTGTGGCATATTGCTTTTTGGGGTGATGTGATAAAAATGTGGATGCAAAGATAGGAAGGTAGAAAGAAAAAATAAACGGGGATCATTTTTGTTTCTAGGTAGCAGTACTGCCTGCATTGTGGTGCTGGACAGAACTAGCCACCGCTTACACACAGCAAACCTGGGCGATTCGGGCTTCCTGGTTGTCAGGGGTGGTGAAGTTGTGCACCGATCAGATGAGCAGCAGCATTACTTCAACACTCCATTCCAGCTCTCAATTGCACCACCTGAAGCCGAGGGAGTCGTCCTGAGTGACAGGTAATCTCCCCTCTTGGCCATTACATTAAGAGCCAGTAGGACATGGCTCGCCCACATCCTCCTCCCATCCCCCTTTACCTACAGTGGAGATGGGCATTTTCAGTTCTCATATGACATAAGGCACATTGAGAATGTTCTCATCAAAAAGATCTTTTAGTTTGACTGAAAGATATTTTGCTAGCTATTGCAGCCAAGTTGAATTCTAACAAACACCCAATAATTTGACAAGACTGAAAATATTCTTCAAGCTTACAGAATATCAGTTTTTCATACCAAGACCAACATGGTATATACGGTTATATTTGTTAAATTGTGCTGGAGAAGTGAATCATTGTCTATGCATGCCACTGCCCGTATGAGAATTTGCATATGTTGTTAGGGAAGAGTTCAAACAGACATCTGCTTTATTTATCAGAATAACTTCCTGATTCTCAGGGCCTCCTATTATATGCATCAAATAGAACTTTTAAATTGTCAAGACCTTTCAAGACAATAACTACTTTTCTGAATCAACTTTTACAGTTTATCTTTCCTAAGATCAGAGTACAGAATAAAGCTAAGACAGTCTCAGATTCCTCTTCCTTTAACAAACTTATGGGACCTGGCACAAACATATTTGATTGTGCCAGATTATGATTATGATTCATGAATGCTGTAAAATGGGTAATGAACCTTTTGTAAAAATAGAAGTAGTCTTGCAAAGGTCTGTTGTCTCTACTTAATAGTTCTTATTAAGCCAGATTTTGAGTGCAAACTAAGATAGAATGATTATTACTGCCATCTTTTAAACTGGAATGAGTATATTGTATAATTAGGTATTCAGGATTGTCCATCTAGGTCTGTTGCTGACTCCTAGGGAGAGGGAAGCATTTTTTTACTTTCAGATTAAGGTATGTTACCATAATTGGAAGAATATTTCATTATAGTCCCTTCTTCATTTGGCTCTAACATATATTCATATTAGCCATATTGGAGTGAGGAGAAAGCAGAACCCCAGGGGGTGGTAGATACCAAGCTCAGCTAACAGTTACAGAGAGCAGTGTTTTAATTTTCCCTTATTTGATTCTTGTTATTTTGGCATCTGAGTGCTAGAGCTGCCCTGCCATACCTCACACACTATCTTTGGGACAGTCTGGTTAGGGCAGCGCTCTGGCCTGCCAGCGAGGTGGAGGTTGCTTCCCCCTGGAGCCCACAGACAGCTTGCTAGCATGTGACTTCAGCTCGTGTTTCAGTGCAGTCAAAAGTTTCCAGCAGCACAGTATGTTCAATCAAAACGGGCAAAACTGCAGCTGGCGGAACACCAAGCTCATGGGTGGGAGTGTTGGGAGAAGAGGACAAACCGTCCAATGGTAGCGAGTCTCGCACAGGCAGGATAGCAAAGGACACTCCTGGGGAAGAAAAACCTCAGCAGAAAATTGAGCTTCACTGCCAACCTGGTCATTAATCTAAACTTCTAGAATCTGATTCGCTTCCAAAGTCTGAGCAACTGTGAAGTGTCTTGCATTGTTTCTCTTTATTCCACAGAAGAAATCGACCTGGTTTCCACCAGTTTTACAGTCTTTTTTCCTCCTGCTGAATGACATTTCTTTTGTCACTCGGTTCCTCATATCTATAAAGTATAATTTTTCCTTAATTTACAGGTTTCCTTTAGTTTCCTTTTGGTTTGCTGTCTTTACAAAATATTTGTGATATAAATGTGTAAGTGATATGTGTAAGCCAAAGCCCATCACAGAACTTTGAAATGTGCTACTTCTTTTCCTCAGTCAGGAGTAGATGAACCAGAAATTTTCTCAGTGCACTTTGTATAAATCCCCAGCAGGCGTGGGTGGGTGGGTTTTTATGTTTTCTCTTCACATATTTTATAACATATCAGTTACACAAACAAGTTTTGGGATTTTTCTGTCAAGCTCAGGGTACTTGGTTCTGGCTTCTCCTTTCTGGATCAGTGTGTAAATTTTTTTTTTTTTGCATTTGTTCCCTAATTACAGGTTAAGGCAGATTATTAGATATTTCACCTTTCCTTCACCTTGGAGGCTTGGATTCAGTGAAGCTGGCCTTTGGAGATGGCTGAGAACCAGCCTTTGGGAGAGGGCCATTGACTCTTTGAGTATATGATCTTTTCTCCCCACCTGAGATCCCCCCCCCCCACTCCACTTCTTGTATCTGTTTTCATCAGGTGTTATCACAGAAAAACAAACAAAAAACCACTCCCATCTATCTTTTTTAAAGTTGCATACAAAAAGATGTAGTGAAAAATCTACCTCCTATCCCATTCCCCAGCAATACATTCTCTCTCCTCAGCCACTGTTGTCTGTTCTTTGTGTCCTTCCAGATTTATTCTCTGCATATGGAAGCGTCTGTGTTTATGAATCTACCCCCCCTACACACACACACACATGCACACAATGTCTGTACATTCCTCTCTTCGTTAACAATGTGTTGAACAGTTTTTCCCAATTTGGAGGGTTACTTTGTTTCTTCACTTATTAGATATTTCTTGAAGACCTACTTTGCACCAGGCATACTAATAATTAAATACTTAGGTGATGACAGGGTGCCTGGGTGGCTTAGTCAATTAAGTGTCTGACTTCAGCTCAGGTCATGATCTTGTGTTTGTGAGTTTGAGCCCCGTGTCAGGCTCTGTGCTGACGGCTCAGAGCCTGGATGGAGCCTGCTTCGGATTCTGTGTCTCCCTCTCTCTCTGCCCCTCCCCCGCTTGCATTCATTCTCTCTCTCTCTCTCTCTCTCAACAATAAATAAACGTTTAAAAAAAAAAACTTACATGATGAGCACTCTTTAAGCCCTGGAGACACACAGTCCCTACTCTGCCTTACTAGTCCATACTAATACTAATCTAGTAGTAATACTAGTGATTACTGGCACTGTAGTGAGAAATATCATTGTAGGTATTTCATGTGAATTCTTACAGGATTTGCATGCTCTCTTCCATGGTGCTCTCTTGTTACACTATTACAGCAGCCTCCTGAGAGCCAGAGTCAAGCCTGCAGGGAAACTGATGAGTAGAAAATGAATAAGAGAGGATGGAATTTGGCTCTAAAGAATTAGGAAATAAAGACTCATTTCTACTAGGCTTTTAGAGGCATGTTAGTTCTGACTCAGAAAAGAACCCTTCCTCCTTTTAAGCCATATGTGACTAATCATCAAACTCAGTCTTACTTGGTAGTTTCAGTTGAGCTTTTGAAACATTTATATCAGATTTTTCAATTAATTTTTTTCAAGGTTAGGAATTTCAGAACAACTGGGTTTTTTTTTTTTTAATGTGTTTTATTCTTTTTTGAGAGAGAGGGAGAGCGAGCCAGCACGAGCAGTGGAGGGGCAGAGAGAGAGGGAGACACAGAATCCAAAGCAGGCTCCAGGCTCTGAGCTGTCAGCACAGAGCCCGACGCGGGGCTCGAACTTGTGAACCGTGAGATCATGACCTGAGCTGAAGTCCAACACTTAACCTACTGAGCCACCAGGCGCCCTGTGACTGGGTTTTTTTTAATTTTTTTTTTATTCTGTTATTATAAATTAGTTTTTCTTATAGCCTCATTACAATATAACATAGTGCCTGTTGGAAACTTTCACCATATCTCTGAAGGCCTCTTGTAACTTTGCCCCTACCCTGTCCTTGTCACAGCCCGGATGCTGCTGATAGCACATCTTTTGATGTCCAGTTAGGAGACATTATCCTGACGGCAACAGATGGACTTTTTGACAACATGCCTGATTATATGATCCTTCAGGAGCTAAAAAAGTTAAAGGTAATTAACTCAAAGGTTAGTTCGTGGAAGGAGAGGCCCTCTCTGGGCAGCTAAGTTTCATTGGTACAATTGTATTATCTCTTTTTGTAGGAAAGGACTCTTGTAAATTTAGGAAAGAAATAATAGTTCTGGTCTTTCAAGCAATTGTAAATGGAAATAGTCACAATTGGAGTACTTGAGGAGAAAAGAGGTTTCCCACCTACACCTTTTAGTAGAGTGGTAAAGGTTAAAAAAAAAAAAAAGGTAAAGGTAGGAAAGTCCAGATGAGACATTTCTTGTATTTTTAATTGTATTTCAATGGTGCTGGTTCCTGGTTGTCTTTTTCTCCTTTTATTTCTTAACAGACTCAGCAGGTGTTGAGGTCAGGAAAGACAAGAAATCACCACACTAGAGCCAGCCAGGCCAAGGACTACAGGCAGCTAGGGGCCTTGATGTCAGCTGAGCTGTCCCAGTAACTAAAAGTTCAGACTTGGCCCATATAGAGAGTGGAAGGAAGTGAAAACCAGTTTTTCCATATTTTCCTGGCTTTGTAAAAGTACTAACTCTGGGGAAAATTAGTCTTTTCCTAGGTCCTTACCAGTAAGCAGTTATGACTTAAAGTAAGTTGCTGAACTTTTTTTAAGCAATATTTTCCTCACCTTTAAAATGGGGTGGGGGGTACCATGGTCTTAGTTAATCCTCACCACAATGCTATTATAATTTATAGACTAAGACCATGTATACGAGGTCCTTAGTGTCATGCCCCATCTGTGGGATACAGTAAAGGTCAGGTGCTTATATGGAGCTGGCCCTGTGCTCTGTGTGGTGACAGAGTGGTAAGCAGAAATGACACATTCCTTCCATATGGAGCTGACATTCTAGTGGAGAAAGATAATACAAAGAAAGAAATATATAATAAATGTTGGTGGCTTAGAAAGAAACTAAAGCAGGGTGAAGGAACAGAGAATAAAGCAAGCTGCTGTTTTAGAAAGATTGGCCGGGGAAGGCCTCTTTGAGGAAGCGACATTGAAGCAGAAGCCTGTTATTTATTTATACTAAAACTATTCCGAGTCTTAGCATGTTAGAGCTAAAGTGGACCTTGTTTCCCATCCCCATTTTACAGATGAGGAGGTTGAAGCAGCAAGGATAAGGGTATGGATCAAGATCACACAGCTAAACAAGAATCTTTCATCATGATATAAAATTCTGAAGGTATTTTCAATAGGACACCTGGCAGCTCTCACTTGGAGAGCAAACTGTGTGGTTGGCCAGGGTCACATTCCTAAGCAAGGAAACTTTTGAGGTCCTCCCTGAAGTGCTATCAAAATCCACCTTTTCAGTCCTGTCCAGTTTTAGCAAGAATACCTTAAGAATTCCACATGGGAAAAAAAGCAGAAATAGAAATCCAACCTTCAGGGCCCAAGGCCACCTGAGCAAAGAATGACATCTGACTGACATCTTGTGCAGGCAGCACTGGTGGCCTTGTTCATTTTACTGAAGGTGTAATGTTTTAATGTCTTCTCTAACTAGAGTAAAAACTGAAATGCTGGAAACTGTGGCTAGATAAATGTTACTGTCTCAAAAAGTGGTATTTACAAAAAGTGTATGTACTTGTGTGCAGAAATCCTATGAGGCATTGTGTAAAAATAACTCCCTCATCCTTTCGTCTTAGAATTCAAATTATGAGAGTATACAACAGACGGCAAGAAGCATTGCTGAGCAAGCCCATGAGCTGGCCTATGACCCAAATTATATGTCACCTTTTGCACAGTTTGCATGTGACAATGGATTGAATGTGAGAGGTAAGCATTCCTTAGGAAGGTCATAGGGACTAACTGGGGACATAGTAGGATGGGAGCATTCTGGGCCGTGGGGTGAGGTAAACTAGAGCACTGGGGTGAGACCGGTAAGATATCCTCTTCAGTTGGGAGCCCGTGGCTTTGAGCCTGGTCAGCAGGCCCTAGCACTGAAGGACAAGAGCAAGTACCTGTCATCGTGTCTTCCCCACAGAGGATGCCCTCCAGAACTGAACTCCATTGGCTGTAGAGGCAGGCGGAACCTGAAGCCCTTTATTGCCACCACTGCACTGCTTGGACCTGAGCCCAAAAGGCCTCTAAGTCTGCCTAGAGGCCCTGGACATTCCTAACAGCTTAACATTCTGCCCTTCACGGGTCTGACGTTTCACTTCTCCCTTCCTCTGGCCTTGTGGGACTCGTTGACGATATTTGCCTGCCAGATTACCACAGCAGGTTTTGAAGGGGAAAGCAATGTTAAACTGCCCTTGCCTCAAGAGTCCTTCTATCTGCTGAACGATATGTAACTTCGGGAGCAGGCCAGCAGCTCAGTCTTAGAGCTGGGGTGACATGTTGTGCTGTCGTATCAGAACTTGTGGAGTTGGTCAGTGTCTTGCTGGTACAATATTGTGACATGTAAAGCATTTCTTAGCCCTCCAGGAAGTATTAAAATAGAAAAAAGCACATGCCATAGCTGTTTGGCAGATTAGAATACAAGACTATTCCTAGTTTCAAAACATTAGATATGTTTGTCCAAATTAGGATTGTGAGTAAAAGCCTGTAACTTTCTCATCAGGCAGAATTTATCCCAACCAGATTTGTCTAGTTTACTGCGATTGCTGTAGAGAGAGGATGTGGTAGCCATTTTAATAGAGCTCCTGTGGTAAAGAAGCAGCGAAGGTTTTTTTTAAACCTCAGTTAAACTACATGTCATTTTTTTTTTTAACTATTTCTCTTTATCAGATATTTTCCATATCAAATACTTTTCTACTAGAGCATGTTGACACATCAAACCTGCCTTACTTGCAAACTTTTATCTCCTAGTACCTGCTTAGGCTTACATTTTTAATTGACTTTTCCTTTTAAGATCTCTGAATACATTTTCATTTTCATTTTCATTTTCATTTTCATTTTAGGTGGAAAGCCAGATGACATCACCGTCCTTCTTTCAATAGTGGCTGAGTATACAGACTGACTCGCCTAGGTGTCAACTCCGGCCTTTCCTTTCATCTTCCCAAGTTCTCCCCTGCCACATGTGCTGATCCTGCTGGCGGGACCGTGTTTCTTTGCCACTGATCTCGATGGCCGGTGATGTAAGCGTTTGCCTGTCTTTTTGAGACCCGGTTGAGATCTTTGTGGAGAACCACTACTGTCGTTTGTTCGCTAGCTCATTATCTGCCAGCAACTTTGAAGAGAATCAAGATTTGAAGATAGGCCTTCACTTCCTACTGTCCTTTCTCCGATGGGATGGAGGTTTTCAAGGCCAAAATGGCTATTGCGTTTCCAAAATGCTTTAGGCATTGAAAATGATGATGTTGGTAACGTGCATTCAAAATTACAGTGTGTAAAAGGGATTTTTAAAGTCTAACACAAATTGTATGTTATGGTACATCTACTAGAAACATACATTATCATCAAAAGAAACGTTACACACGTACTATACAGTCTTTGTTATGATGATTGGGTGTGGCTTTATGTTTTCATTATAAACTCCTCTTTTTCAGGGGCTTATAATTCTGCTCTAAAACACTGCTCTGGATTATGAAGTCTTTATCCCAGGAGCTTTTTTGTTACAAATTGGAAGAAAACTTCAGTTTAGTTCTATGGATGCAAATGTTCTGTGGTTTTTAAAAGATGCCTAATTGTACTCCTGTAAGGAAAGTTTCGGCAGTTATTGAGTGGTCCAAATCATAGGCTGGTGGCCTGATCTGCAGGAGGGGTGAGGGAGACTCCCTACCAACATTTTTCAATGGAAATATTATTCAATATTGTAAACTCCTCAAAGCCTAGAAATTTAATGTTGTGGATGAAGTTCCTCCCAGCTGTCAGATACGATGCCCCTGTGTGGGAGTCCCTGGGCCACAGGCCTCACAGTGGAGGCTGTAACTTTGAATTTTGTTGGCTTTTACAGTCGTGCTACTCCTGGTCTCCCTGTCAGACCTGTCATTAGTAGCCTTGCTCTCCGTAGAGCGTGCACCACATTCGGGGAGTCTGTGTGGAAAGAGCACCTTGGGCGATGGCAACAGCACAAGAGTCCACAGGGAAAACTCCTGGTGATGATCTGACATTTGCATTTGCCCTACACAGAAATTTAGGGGTTTCTGAATCAAGCTTAATGTTTACAGTTTCCGAATAGCCATCTTGCAGTGTATAGTTTCCTTATAAAACTACCCCGCATTCAGTTTTCCCTTTATCTGCAAGCCCAGACTTATTTTTAAGGTTTGTGTACAAGTCAACTGCTGTAAAGATATATATTTTTGGGTCAGTTTTTTTTCCTTCATTAACTTGGTGGTAGAAAATATATATATATATATATATATATATATATATATATATATATATATATGTATATGTATATATATATGTATATATATGTATATATATATGTATATATATATATATATACATATATATACATATATATATATACACTTAGAAATTCTTAAATTAAAGCCATGTTTTATATATAAGTCAGGTAACATTGGTGTATAGATGAGAATGCAATTAAACCTGATGAGAATCTACTGGAGGAGAATACAGAAAGTCTCTTTCTCTAAAGGAGATACTTATTCCCTGGTTTATTGCATTAAAACTTATGTTTGAGGTTACCTCAACTTGTTTTAAAAGATTTTGTTTTGTGAATTTGTACTGTATATTTGAGTAACTGTCAAGCTTTTGTTTTATTTAAAATTGTTTAACATGTACCATGTACATGTCATTACTATATTTCAATGCATCATGCTTGTAACAGGCATTTCATTTATAATAAGAATGAGTTATTCATTTGTAAGCCGTTCAGTAATTTATCTACTATTCCTAAATTGGCATAATGTTAGATATCTATTTTGAATCACCTTTAATTACATGTCAGAATGCCTTAACTACCCTAACTTGACAAAACAGAATTCTTTGGTAGAGGAGATAGGGGACGGGGCAGGGGGATGGAGGGGAGACTGTTGAAATAATGAGTAGCCATCGTGCTTTGATAAAACACAGAAGCGTGAGTGGCAAGTGGTGGGGTATTTATTTTGCACAAACTGTTTGCAGTCTCTGTGTATTTAAAAAGTAAAGAAAGTTGCATCCAGAAGGGTTTTGTTGGAAGGAATACATTTATACTTGGACTGACAATTTCAGTTCTTTTGTTTGGGTTTTTAATTATTTCTGGTCAGAGGTATGTAGCCTTATGATCTGGATATATTTTGCATTAATTTTCCAATGCCTACATTTAATTCCTTGTAAGAGCAGTTCTGTTCAAGTCACTGGCTTTCCTCTGCTCTCATTTAACCCTTCAAACACAATCTTTATAAAGCTAGATTGGTGGTGTTTTACACAACACATTTATTTAATCAACTTACTTTTTTTGAGAAATGACTGTTAGAAACCGACATCGTTTGTGTCAGTGATGTTGAAAGTAGCAGGACAAGAATTGAGTTTCACAGTGGAACTGACTTTGGACCTGGCCTGTAGATTAGTGACACAGTATTTTCTCTATTTTCTTTTGCCCTGTCCTTTGTATGTTGAGCACTTCATTTTGTGACTGGGGGTTGGGGGGAGTGGTCAGTTGAAGTGCTGCTTAACAGGGAACTCTCCCTCCACTCCCATCGATCAGAGGCTCTGCTGGATCCATACTGGAATTTTCCAGGTCACAGAACCCAAGTCTCTGGGGGGTGTGACTGAGATATACTACTTGGTGGGTCTGATTCTGAACTTGATGTGTGTGTTAGTTGTATTTTAAATCAAGCGGTATAAAGACACACACACACACACATTTGCCTCATCCAGTGGACTTTTATAACAAAAGAGAATTTGGATTTCTAATTTACAAATGGCAAATTATTTATCCCTCTCTGGATGCACCAAAGACCAGTAAAGTTTATAGCTTTTCCATCTATATTTATAAAGCAATACTGTATTATAAAAATCAATATTTTTATCACATGCTTGAAATTTTTATTTTATTCTGTTTTAAAATGTGCACTCTAAACATATCAGAACCTTATTTCTTCCTGTGAACTTAAGCTGCCTGCGCACAAAAAAATTTACTGAATGGATAATGCAGTAGAATCCATAGGCTCTTCAAAACTGAAAGAAGAAATGGGGGTGGGGGAAACAAGTTATTTGTCCTGAATTACTGTCCTGGCTTGATGTGGTTGATAGGTACTAAATCACAAAAGAATCCATTCCAGGTATGCATGTCTGGGGGGGCGGGCAGTGTCTAGATTAGAAACTAGATTTTAAGCTTTGCGTGATAGGAGTGTGTCCTCTCCTGTCAGCTGCATTTGTTCTGGATAGAACAGTAGCCTTCAGTACCACCTTCAGTAGCACCAACCCACCACCTTGAGTAACGAGGCAGGAGTTGTTGGGATTCACTGAGTCGGTTTTGAGCATTTTGGAGATTGTAAACAAGATTGGCTAGAACTGTAAATGTTTGTCCTCTGGAATAAGTTCATGGTTCCTTGTCACCTTATACCAGCTATCTTTGGTAGAAGCTACAGCATCCAATTTCCCTGGAAACTATCACATTTTGCAGTGAAAAAATTTTACAATATGAAAAACAAGGCAAAATCTACTTATAAAATTGAAAATGTGAAGCAGAAAAGGATTTGGATTCTATTTGCTAAAAAAAAATTCTTTGCAAAATTGAACTTCTCAAACTAAACATCAACAGTGTCCATGGCAAAATTTTAACTGTTAGCAGGTAGTTTGTGGCAAAGATGGCTAAATAATGAAGCAAATTTGAATTTGTGTATACTAATGAGCTGCTTTTTTCTGTTGAGACTATCATTGTTTGTCTTACCCAAGAGGCAATGACCTGAATTGGATGTCTGAAATATAACTTATGCAGGAATAGTTCTGTAAATACATTTAAATAAACTGTAAAGATATTTAATAAATATAGTATTTATACTAATCTGCGTTAACTCCTCTTAATTTGAACCTTAACTACGTAAGACACCAGCCCTTGGCATTTTGTGGGTCTCTGTCAAGTCCTCATTTCCAAGGCTCTTAGTCATGCCAGCAGTACTCCTTACTTTGTAGCTATCATTTTCTGTCTTTTACTAGTTTATCCCACTTAGCTCTTTTTCACCAGCTGGTTTACTACATCAGTTTAGCTGCCTCAAAAATTCATCAAAATGGACTGATAATTGAATGTAAAATATAGATGTTTTCCCAACTGAGAAGGCTTTTGCATCTTCCAAAAATGGTATGGAATGAAGCCACAAAAAAATCTGGTGTCATTTAAACTTAGCATTCTGTATGCAAATTATAAAACCCAAATTACATACAATTTAATAGTGTGACTATCTCTTCCAGACTTGTGCTGCATCCAGGCAATTATTGGTGAGGGTGCCTTCACAACGTGCACCCCTCTGCCCATTTCAGCGAGTGAACCAGAAACTTCATCGTCTGCAAGGAGACCTCCGGTTACTCTTGGGTACACCTGCTCTCTTTGTAGTCATCCGCCATCGTTAGGACTTTGTGAAATTTCAGTGTTAATCATCAGTGTAAGCATAAGATATGTAAATTTTTAGCCTACAGTGTGAAAGGACTTGAAATTATGTGGGCATTGCCAATTTCCACAAAAAGCTTGGTGAAAGCCCATTTTCATTCACTGAGGAACGTTTTGGGATGAACTTGAGTTTTTATTAGGTTATTGTGGGTAGCTCTGACTCATTGACTAAGCTACAAGAGCCAAATTCATTCTGGTTTTAGTTAGAACTCTGTTCACAGTTCTAAAGTTTACTAATTCACTCTGCCACCTTTGTGTATGAAATCCTCACAAAACGTACAACTGCTTGCCAGTGAAACATTTCCTTGTGATGTGTTGGTTCACAAAGACTCCACAGGAAGATGTTACAGAAGTCAAGAGTTTGTCAGGTTATTCGACTCTAAACAGGTTTGGGGGAGGGAGAGGCAGGCGTAAAATTACATAACAATGGTTTTGTGCCAGATTTTTTAGTCTGTTTGTTCAGGTAGGAAGCTGATTCTCAGACGGACAAAGAACAGAGACATTTGTAATCTACCTCATTTTACTCCAAACCTAGGGTCCCTGGCAGTGGAGGCTGCTGATCTATGTCAGATAACAGAAATAATTTTTTGGCATCAGTTCCATTAGATTCTTTTCTGCATCACACTGCAAAATGTAAAAACCACATATGAAAATCAGAACAATTTAAGGCTACAAAATAAAATTTTACAATACCTAAAAAAACTCCAAAGTGAGGGGGGGTAGCTATTATTTTTATTCCAGACTTTTTTTTCCAGAGATTGTTTTACTTAAAGTATAAAAAGCAATGAACAAAAAAAGTCATGCATTACACGAGAAAAGATTGCATAACTTTTAACTGTCTGAAAGCACCCAAACTCAAATGTTTGCAATCAAATACAAAAGCTACCTACTAGTCACAAGACCACAGGCCATATTGACGCATTCCAAAGAGCTGCTGAAGAAAGTCTAAATACCTTTATAAAAACTGGCAAAGAAAATGCTAAAAGCTCTAGTGTGAATGTGCACTGAATTGGAGAACTAGAATGGGCTTTTTCCCTGCACGGGAAAACTCTTCTGCCTCCAAGTAGCATAATGGAGTTAAAGTAATGTCCACTTAACAAGCAGCTATTTCTAGATATGGCTGTTGAGAAAAGCAGAAACCCATCCCCCATTTCGAGGAAGGCCAAGACAATATCTATATTGACTAAATGTGAAAACGTGTCTGAGGTTGCAAGTGAGCTAGCAAATGGGCTGAGGGCCAATTCAGCCATCATTAAGTGTTAGAATGTGGAAAAACTGCCATCATTCATGTCCTCTTCACTGTCACTTGCTGTTGCCAGACTGTCAAAAGGGTGGTTGAAGCGTTCTTGCTGGTCAGAAGAAACTGCTCCAAAGAACATGCAAGAAAACTGGAGGGAAAGAAGTTACTCCACTGTTTATTCAAGTGAAAGTGCTCGTTAGATGCCCCAGGTACCAGCCCCTTTTCAGAAACTTGGCCAATATGGTCCCCTAACATTAACGGTGATGGTTCATGGAACACCCCAAACCTTCATGACTGGTCCAGCACATCTAAAACAAAACCTTTCCCTGACTTCAAGGCACAGTTTGGGATAAGTGATGTGCTTCTGACTCTTCTAAGCCATTAAAAAAAAATTTTTTTTTAAGTTTATTTATTTGAGAGACAGAGTGGAGGAGGGGCAGAGAGAGAGGGAGTGTAGAGCTCTGTCAGCACAGAGCCCAGTGTGGGGCTCAAATTAACGAACCATGAGACCTGAGCTGAAACCAAGAGTGGGACACTTAACCAACTGAGCCACCTAAGTGCCCCCTGCCTGAGCCATTAAAACTCACACCAAGGCAGTGGGAGACAAAGGGACCTTCTGCGGGCTACTTGACTAATTCATCTTCCCTTTCCCTCCTGCTTCAGCAGAGGCTACCACTCACTCCCAGCTAAGGCCAATCCTTCCCTCCCTGTCTCTGCCTCCCAGGCCTCTCCTCTCTTGAATAGGAATATCACCACTGTAATCAAATGTCACTTATCTCTTTTTTTCTTAATATTTATTTATTTTTGAGAGACAGAGCAAACGGGAGGGGCAGAGAGAGGGAGGCAGAGGATCTGAAGCGGGCTCTGCACTGACAGCAGAGAGCCTGATGTCAGGCTCCAGCTCACCAACCGTGAGACCATGACCTGAGTTGAAGTCAGGCACCTAACCTATGGAGCCACCCAAGCGCCCCTCTCATCTCTAAAATATAAAATAGCCTTATCCCATTCCCCACTTCCAACCGTTGCCTGACCTCTGCTGTAGAGTTGTCTGCATTTCTGTCTCCATTTTCTCATTCTCCTATTCCTCAATCCTATCTGAAAAAGCTGCTGACCCCATCACTTCACAAACTGTTCTTGTGGTCACCCCAAATCACCACATCCTTGTCAATGACCATTTGGGGTCTTGATCCCATTTGATACTCACTGACTCTTCTCATACCTTCCCCCTGCCACACTCTCCTGGTTGCCTTTAGAATTTTCAGCTGGCTCGCCCTCTGAATTGGGGTTTTGCAGTCAGCACTACAGACATTTTGGGGCTGAGGGTTTTTCATCGTGGGGACTGTGCTGTGCGGCAGGGGATGTTGAGCGGCACCCATGGCCTCTATCCACTAGATGCCAGTAGCATTCCCCACCCCCCACCAAACTGCAACATCCAAAAAGCCCCTAGACATCGCTCAGTGTCTTCTGGGGAGCATAACCGCCCGGGTTAAGAACCACTGCTTTAGGGGCACCTTGGTGGTTCAGTCAGCTAAACGTCCGACTCTTGATTTCAGCTCAGGTTATGAGCTCATGGTGTGTGAGATCAAGTCCCATGTTGGGCTCTGTGCTGACAGTGCAGAGCCTGCTTAGGATTCTCTGTCCCTCTCTCTCTGCCCCTACCCCACACTCGCATACTCTCTCTCAAAAATAAATAAACATTAAAAAAAAAAAAAAGACATGGAGCCTGCTTAAGATTCTCTCCTTCTTCTGCCCCTCCGAGGCTCTCATGCACACGCACACCCTCTCTTCCTCCCTCTCTCTCAAAACATAAATAAAAATAATTAAAAATAAATAAATAATTTGCCTCAGTAAAACTGCATCCAAAATAATAAGCTACCTAGAAATAGGCCTAACCAAAGAGGTGAAAGATGTGTACTCTGAAAACTGCAAAGCACTACTGAGAGATTGCAGAGGACACAAAGAAATGGAAAGGCATTCCACGCTCATGGATTGGAAGAATAGATATTGTTAAAATGTCTATACTACCCAAAGCAATCTACTCATTTAGTGCAATTCCTACCAAAACACCAACAGCATTTTTACAAAAATAGAACACACAATCCTAAAGTTTGTATGGAACCACAAAAGACCCTAAATAGCCAAAGCAATCTTGAAAGAAAAGCAAAGCTGGAGGCATCACAATTCCGGACTTCAAGTTAAATTACAAAGCTGTAGTAATCAAAACAGTACGGTACTGGCACAAAACCAGACACAAAGATCAATGGATAGAAAATCCAGAAATAAACCCACAATTACATGGCCAATTAATCTTCGATGAAGGAATATCCGATGGGACAAAGAATGTCTCTTCAACAAATGGAGTTGGGAAAACTGGACCACTTACTTACACCATACACAAAAATAAATCCAAAATGGATTAAAGATCTAAATGGGAGACCTGAAATCACAAAAATCCTAGAAGAAAACACAAGCAGTAACTTCTTTGACACAGGCAGTAGCAACTTCTTTATCGATATGTCTCCTGGGCAAGGGAAACAAAAGCAAAAATAAACTATTGGGACTACATCAAAATAAAAAGCTGCTGCACAGTGCAGGAAACAATCAACAAAACTAAAAGGCAACCTACAGAATGGGGAAGTGGTTTGCAAATGACCTATCCAGTACAGGGGTAGTATCCAAAATATGTAAAGAATTTATGAAACTCGAGCACCTGGGTGACTCAGCTGGTTAAGCATCCGACTCTTGATTTCAGCTCAGGTCATGATCTCATGGTTCATGAGTTTGAACCCCACAACAGACTCCACGCTTACAGTGCAGAGCCTACTTGGGTTCTCTCTTTTTCCCTCTCTCTGCCCCACACCTGCTTCCGTGCTGTCTCTCTCTCTCTCAAAATAAATAAATATTTAAGCAGAAAAAACAACACACTTTTAGGAATTTGCCTTGAAGATACACTTTCGACAATATGAAAATACATGTGTAAAAGTTATTCACTGCAGCTTTGTAACTGCAAAATATAAGGGGGGATTATCTAAATGCCCACATACAAGAGAATGGTTGAATTAATTATGGTACATCACAGGTGAAATACTACACAACTGTTGGGGGGGGGGGGGAAACATAGAAAGTGACAGGGAGTGATTTGCAGTACATACTAGTAGGTGCAAAAAGCCAAGCGGAAAACAGCATGTATAGTATAAGAAAGGAGAAGAAATAAAATATATGCATCTGCTCATTTGTGCAAAACTAACACAAATGATCAATGAAAAACTAATGAGATGTATTCTCTACAAAGGGTACAAAGAAGGGAGTGATGATCCCTTCTTTGTCTCTGCAGAGACGCTTGCATAGTTCTGACTTCTAGTGCTGTTCACAGGTCAGCACTCAAAGACCAAATCAACAAGGATTTGGGGAGAACCAGAATGGAAGACAAGCAAACAAAGGTATCCATATGATGATTAATATAACCATACTGAAATGAGTGAAGGAAGAAACTACCCTACGTAACTTTGAAAAATGGTCTTTTGAATATATACTTTATAGCTAAAGACACAAAAATGTTCACAAATATTATACCTCTGTTAGCAGATTCATTTTTCCAGGGGTATGGGTTAGCAATTCTGAAACTACGTTCTTGGATTGAACAATAAGTAAACGTGTTGTGGATAGTAACAGCCAAGTTTCTCATTGTCAGACAGGAGTTATAAAGAAAAGGGGGTGGTGGTGTTGGACTGGAACTGGAGGTATCATTATGAATGCATGGGTTTTCGTGTACATATGTATGTATGTACACAAATAGATACAAAAATCGATCAGTATGTGTGTATGTGTCAATAAATGCATATGTTTCCTAGTTCTGTCTGCTGAGAGGCCCTAGAAGCAAGGAAACCCAAGTACAAAGGAGCACAAAACCTACTACCCACAAGTTGTTTTTGTCTACCATCCCCAATCAAAGGAACCAGGACTCTGGGAGAAATGGCTGATTCCATTTGGGTTGGAGTCAGAGAAATACAAGTTAAGCCTAGCACACTTTAAATTTCCCAAAAGTAAGTAAGTGCTCAAAAAATGCTGGAGACATGCCAAAGAGATAGTCTCCCAGTGGCCAAATATGGAGAGTTCAAGCAACAAAATAAATGATAGTTATGGATCATTACCCAGAAAGTAATATTAATATCCAAGAGTATTTTGTGATCTAAATAACAATAACAGATGAGGGGAAGGAAAGTTATTAAAGTGCAATTTCACCAGATAATAGAAAAACTACCCACCAAAAAATTACCATTTGTCAAGCATCACAGTAATAACTATTTTAGACCAAAAAAGCATCAATGGATGCTAAAATTAGTAGGCAAAAAGTATGATGAGAAACAGGATATTCATGTAGTTTCAAAGTATCTTCCACCACGACACCTTCAATTACTAACAGAAAAAAGTACCTTTACAGTGGAGAGATCTGGCAGATAACACCTTAATTATATGATAAAAATTAGGATTACCAAGGCAAGTCTCCATCATGTGCCTCCAGATATGATGTAGAAGAACACAGCGTCATTGTGTTGTATTCTTACTAAAAATACACAGCTGAAATTTAACCATGAAGAAACCAGGAAAATTCAAAATCAGGGATATTCTAGTGAAGTGTCAAGGTAAAGAAAGGCAAAACAAGATTTAGAAAATGTTCCAGACTAAAGGAGACTGTTAACATTTAGGGAATCTGGGTAAATGGTATGTGGGAATTATATACTAAATTCTGTGAGTCTGAATTTATTTCAAAATTAAAAAAAAATTGATGTGCATGTGTACAAGTATGAGTGTGTACATATGCACAGAAAAAGTCTTAACAGGTAGAGTAATAATAAAAGTGTTCATAGTGATTATCTCTGAAAATCTCTTATTTGTACTGATTTTTCTCTGATGAACTGATAATTGTACTGTTACACATAAATGTTAGCATTTGGAGAGTCTGCGAGAAGGGTATGTAGGAATTCTTTGTACTAATTTTGCAACTTTTTAGAAGTGAAATTATTTTAAAACGACAAGTTAAAAATAAACGAAACAGGGGCGCCTGGGTGGTGCAGTCGGTTAAGCGTCCCAGCCAGGTCACGATCTCGCGGTCCGTGAGTTCGAGCCCCGCATCAGACTCTGGGCTGATGGCTCGGAGCCTGGAGCCTATTTCCGATTCTGTGTCTCCCTCTCTCTCTGCCCCTCCCCCGTTCATGCTTTGTCTCTCTCTGTCCCAAAAATAAATAAAAAACGTTGAAAAAAAAATAAACGAAACAAACAGGATGGGCCATATTATCGTAAGAATGTCACTAGCACCATAATGGCTACAATTTTAGTCTGGTTCACAGGTGATGGCCCTCTAGTGTGCATGGCAGATAACTGCTAATCAACTAGAGATACAACTTTAGTCATTCTCAGCTTGCCCAACCAAATGACTGACAGGTGGTGTTACTAGAGAGGAAACCTATCTGCCATTCCCGGCGTGGAGTGTGTTCTGTAATGGGGCAAGAGGGAGGGAAGGAGGAGGCCCAGTGAAGAGCATAGGAAATATCTTAGGGACGGTCCCCGAATGCCATTCCGAGGAGTTTAGGTGTAATCTCATGGGAAAAAAGGAATGATCCAAGAATTTTGAAGACAGGAGAGTGACGTGTAAAAATAACATTTAATGAGCGCCGACCATGTGCCAGCTCCATGTATTGGTTCAATTAGTTTCCACAGTTCTAATGGGTAGTATTATTATCTCCATTTTACTGATAAAAAAAAAAAAAAAAAAAAACTAAGACAAAGAGGAGTAACTTGTCCTAGTCACACAGCTAGTAAGTGGCAAGCAGGGATGTGAACCCAGGAACTCTAAATCTGGAGCCAGCACTCTGAACCCCTGTACTCCATCCTCAGCTAGAAGGTTTGCACAAAATCTTCTAAAATACTTTGAGGAGAACCAGAGTGCAGGGGAATGGAGGCATGGAGGCCAACTTGAAGGCTCACAGTAGTTTGGGAGGAAGATGGTATGGGGATAAATACTTAACCATATTGGAATTTCAGTTTTGCAGGAATTTGCCACATTAAGGCAAATAATTCCCTTTAAAAATAGAATTTCCTTTTTAGAATTTAAGTGACATGATGGGAAATTTGAAGAAGAGTACCTGTAATGGTGCTCATGGAGCTTACAGTTCTTTATACATGTCACTTTCCCTACTGAGGAAACGGGCAATCTTAGTGAATTTCAGGGAGGTGAAGCAGTCAGAAAATGTTTTTGTGTCGTTATCTGTGAAAAAGTAAGCACATAACGTGTGACCAAAAAAAGGAGGGGGAAAACACTTTCATATAATCAAAGGACAAATTTCTGTTTTCACTTTATGGCCAAGCTAGGAATACAGAAGAGAAAACTGTCAACTGCTAGGAATGTAACAGGTATTCAGTAAACACTTATAGGGCACCTAGGTGGCTCAGTGGGTTGAGTTCCGACTTCAGCTCAGGTCGTGATCTCACAGTCTGTGAGTTCAAGCCCCGCATTGGGCTCTGTGCTGACAGCTCAGAACTTGGAGCTTGCTTCGGATCTTGTGTTTCCCTCTCTCTCTGCCCCTCCCATGCTCATGCTCTGTCTCTCTGTCTCTCTCTCTCTCTCTCTCTCTCTCTCAAAAATAAAATAAACATTAAAAATTTTTAAAGAGGGGTGCCTGGGTGGCTCAGTTGGTTAAGCGTCCAACTTCGGCTCAGGTCATGATCTCAAGGTCAGTAGATTTAAGCCCCATGTTGGGCTCTGTGCTGACAGCCTGGAGCCTGCTTCAGACTCTGTGTCTCCCTCTCTCTGTGCCCCTCCCCCGCTCAAGTTCTGTCTCTCAAAAATAAATAAATGTTAAAATTTTTTTTTAATTTTTTAAAGAAAAAAATAAACACTCATAGCATCAAACTGAATAATAAATGGAGTTTACAACCCAATTTTACTATTCTAAAAATCTTTTATACAGCATAAAAGATAGCAACTTTTACAAATATTCTTTCTCCCTTCAATTTTCTAATTCTAAGAAACTCATATTTCCAGTAAAAGAAGCTTGAATAAAACATTAATGTAAACATGTTAAATTGGGACTGGTATTTCAGATACTTCAGTTTTCTAATAAATCCTATTTATCTTCAGCTCAATAGATATAATAAGGTTTAACACAACAGCACTCCATAAAGCTTATTATCCACCAAGTACAATGTTGGTAATACAAATGTTATTAGCTGGGACTCCACTATGAAAAAATTTATGATGTTTGTTGGGATGAAATTTGTATTTGTACTACAATGAGTAAAGGGTTTCCCAGCCAAATTTGAAAACTAAAATGAGGACACTTATTTTAGAAAAGAAATTATATGACTTTAACAAAGTATTTGTACTCACAGATAAGTATCTTGTAAGAAATCATAATTTATTCTTTTAAACAAGTGACCCAAATCTCTACTTGAATATACTTTGTTACTCAATGAGCAATTTTTAACTCTTTTGTACGGACAGCCTATATAAGTCAGTCTTTGCACCATCTCAGACTGGTTTCACCTCTGCCCTATCAAAAAGTAAGGATGAACTAAATTCAGGATATTGGGGTGAGCTTGGGCAAGGAGACTGCAAAAGGAGACAGATGATGAGAATTCCTGACTGAGACACGGTCGGGTCGGTCGCGTCTCAACGCTTTCCCTTTACCTTCCTCAGATACGGAGACCCCGGCACCTCCTCCGTGTCGCTGACGCTGCTTTCCGACACTTCACTCCTGTCTCCATTCGCTCTTTTCATTATGGGGCTGCCACAGTTTTCCAGTGCAGAGACATCTGTGAGAGTCTCCTTCGGATAAAGCCTTTTAGGTGCTACTTTTCTCAGGATACATTCTGGGGCCTTGCTGGTTACATTTTTACCAGCCTCTGAATTTGAACTCAGCGGCTCTGACCTGAGGTATTAAGAGATTAAATGAACAAACTGTTTGCCTGGAAATATATATTTTCATATAACTGATGAAGCAATATGGGATGACAGTGATAACACTGGTTTAGAGAATATATTGAAACAACACAGAACTAGTTGTTGAAAGTTAAAATTTACATATATGATTATTTAGAAATTCTCCCTACAGATTCAAATTCTTCAGTAAAGCAACCCAGCGTGCATGAGACAAACCTGTGATGTAGTAACAGGACCAAAAGTTAGGAAAAAAGTCAAATACTAAACATCTGTATGATAATATTTTATACAGTCAATAAAAATCATGTTTCCAGGGCCACCTGGCCAACTCAGTCTGTAGAGCATGTGACTCTTGATCTCACGGTTGTGAGTTGGGGCCCCATGTTGTATGCAGAAATTACTTAGAAATAAAATCTTAAAGAAAAACCATGTTTCCGAATCATAATCAGTGATACTGGAACATATTCACAATATATTCTGTGGGGGAAAAACAAGATACAAAACTACATATGCTATATGATCCTGATCTTATTTTAAAACGCAAGTATATGCAAAATAAGAAAAAAAAAAAGGTGAGGCAAATGTTAGCAGTGGCTATCTCTAGGTAGTGCAATTTTGATTATCTTCTTTCTACTTTTCTGTATTTTCCAAATTTCCCATAGTACCTTTAAGCTACTTTTACAGTGAAGAACCCTGCACCAAAAAAAAAAAAAAAAGTTACTAAGAGACAAAAAAAAAGGAAAGAAAAACAATGGCTGTCTCCTTGTCTGAGAAAAAGAGTTCTAGGCAGTGAATAAAAACTGTCTGGTGAAGCTTAACACCATATCCCTCCTAAAAAATGACTACCAAAAATGGAAATGAGTTTTGGGTAGTAACAAAGATAAACCAAAACTATTGAATTCTGATCAGAACAGAAAAAGCAAATTTCTAACACATGACTGAGGATATCTCAATGCTAGTTAGGTCCTACCATAGCTCTTCCTGATTCAGTCAATCTGATCTAATGTTTTGTTCCTCGACTGTTTCCTAAATGAATGCCGATGAATTATTTCAGAATAAGATTGCAATGGCTTTTTCCCAAACAATAAAGACGTTGAAACATTGGCCTTACCTTTTTTGTTTTTGGGAAAGACACAGTGACTGCGGAGAAGATGCTCTACTTGGCTCATCAGCTAATGTAGCCAAAATAAAGTTAGCTTCCAATAACATATCATCAATACTTAAAGCCATAGGTCTAAAAAAAGGCAAAGTCAGAGCAAACATCATACACATTTTCTGATGGACACTGGGAAAACATTAAAAAAATGGCACTTAATTCAAGAGTAAAAGGAGATCATAGAAGTAGAAGTCCTTTTTGTCTTTTCACAAAGTTAACGCAGTCCTAAGGGCTGAACGGACCTTAGACATCATCAGATCTAATTTCATCTATCCTAACCTAATCTCACTTGAAATTTTAGTTCTGAAATACCATAGAAAATATCATAGCTTCATAGAGATTAGACTTATTTAAGCCATGTATAATTTTCTAATTAGGCAATTTATTTGGCACGATGTCAAATTTATACGTGTTTTCACTCTGCAGAATATATCTTTCTCAATTACCAATTAAAAAATGCCCTGTTATGGCATCCTTCAAAATTCTAGTTTGATAAGTGTTGCTGATAAAGTAAGCAATTCCTGAGGTGTGAATTAACTGCAAAGCGATCCAAAGGGTTTTATTATTGATATATAACAACAATTAAAAAAAAAAAAACTCAGAAAACTTCCCAAGGACTTACTTCCCAGGAAAATCAAAATGAATGGCTATAGGAGCATGTGTAGCTTCTGAAAACGTCAGTATTCCCTGAAAGAAAATAAGAAGAAAAATAGTTGAAATCTTTATTTAAAAATTACCAGTGAAATTTTGACACAAATTTTTGTTTACCTTCAATTCTTTGAAGCAAAATGTTATTTCACTATCAACTCCAATTTGAAAGAAGTCAAACTCATCTGGGCCAACAAACATCTCACTGTACACAGAACTGGTCAAATCTGTTCGATATTATAGGAAAATAAAGAATAAAATTAGTTCCAGAGGTACTTGTGAAGTTTTTTTTAAAATTTTTTTTTTTTTTTTTTTTGAGAGAGAGAGAGCGCATGTGTGAGCATGGAAACACAGAGAGATGGAGAGAGAGAATCCCAAGCTGGTTCCACACTGTCAGCACAGAGCCCAATGTGGGGCTCGATCTCACAAACTGTGAGATCATGACCTGAGCTGAAATCAAGAGTCGGATGCTTAACCCACTGAGCCACCCAGGCACCCCATTTGTTAAATTTTAATATAAAAATACAACTGTAAGTGGTAGATTAAAAATAGCCACAAGTCCTTTGACATCCCTTCATTGAGAGATGGGGTCTATGTCTATGTCCCCCTCTCCTGAATTTGGGTAGGAGGGCTCTCTGACTACTGCGACCAATAGGATATGGCGCTATAGGTGAAATGACCTGGTGCTGGTTTCTGAAGAGACTGGCAACTTCTACTTCCTCTATTCTCTATCCCCTTCCTCTATCCTATAACAATCACTCTTGGAACTCAGCCACCATGCTGAGTTCATGCTATATGAAGTCCAAGTTAATGGAGAGGCCATATCTATGCAGTCACTCTGGTTAACGGCCCAACTGTGTTCCCAAGATCAACTACCAGACATCTTGGATGTCTTCATATGATTCCAGACCCAGCCGCTATCTAACTACAATTGCATGAAAGACCCCCAAGTGAGAACTGTCTAGCTGAGCCTCATAAACCCACAGAAACATAAGTGACAAGAATAAATTATTTTTTCACTGCAAAAATGTTTGATATAAATGCTCAGAAATATATACACACACACGAGTACCTTTTCTTCCATTTTCTTTTTACACCTTACTTGAAGTGTAATTAACATACACTGTTATATTAGTTTCACATATATAATAATTCAACAATTCTATACATTCCTCAGTATTCATCAGTATAAGTGTATTCTTAATCCCCTTTATCTATATCAACCATCCCCCTACTTACCTTCCCTCTGCCAACCACTGGTTTGTTCTCTATACTTACGAGAATGGGCAAGGGGCGCCTGGGTGGCTCAGTTGGTTAATTGTCCAACTTCAGTTCAGGTCATGATCTCACAGTTTGTGGGTTCAAGCCCCACATCGGGCTCTGTGCTGACAGCTCAGAGCTCAGAGCCTGGAGCCTGCTTGGGATTCTGTGTTTCATTCTCTCTCTGCCCCTCCCCCACTTGTGCTCTGTCTCTGTCTCTCAAAAATAAACGTAAAAAAAAAAAAATTTTTTTTTTTAAAAAGAGAGAGAATGCTGGGGCACCTGGGTGGCTCAGTCAGTTAAGTCTTTGGCTCAGGTCATGATATCACAGCTCATGAGTTCAAGCCCCACATTGGGCTCTGCCTGGAGCCTGCTTCAGATTCTGTGTCTCCCTCTCTCTCTGCCCACCCCTGCTTGTGCTCTGTCTCTCTCTCTCCTTCAAAAATAAATAAACATTAAAAAAAATAAAAGAGAATGCTTTTTGTTTGTTTCTCTTCTTTGTTCGTTCATTTGTTTCTTAAATTCCACATGAGTGAAATCATATAGTATTTGTCCTTCTCTGATTGATTTATTGCATTTAGCATTATATCCTTTAGGTACACACAAGTTGTTTTAAATGGAAAAATTTCATTCTTTTTTATGGCTGAGTAATATTACATTATATACATACCGCATCTTCTTTATCCATTCGTCTATGGATGGACTTGGGTTGCTTCCGAATCTTGGCTGTTCTAAATAATGCTACAGTGAACACAGGGGTGCATATATCTTTCCAAGTCAGTGTTTACATTTCCTTTGGGTAAATACCCAATAGTGGAATTATTGGATCATATTGTATTTGGGTTTTTTTTTTTAAGTTTATTTAAGAGAGAGAGAGAGACAGCAAGCACAAGCAGCGAAGGTGCAGAGAGAGAGGTAGAGAGAAGATCCCAAGCACAGAGCCCGAGACAGGGCTCAATCTCACAAACCATGAGACCATGACCTGAGCTGAAATCAAGGGTCGGACGCTTAACCAACTGAGCCACCCACATGCCCCTAGTATTTCAATTTTTAATTTTTTCAGGAAACTCTATACTATTTTACACAGAGGCTGCACCAATTTATATTCTCACCATCAGTGCACAAGAGTTCTTTTTTCTCAACATCCTATCCTCGCCAACACTTATTTCTATGTTTTTTATTTTAGCCATTCTGACAGCTTTAAGATGATTATCTCATTGTGTGTTGTGTTTTTTTTTTCTTTAAAGGAAGACAGACTACCACATGCAGCACCTCATTTGTATGTGTCTCAAGTCTTGGAAGCTTGACTACCCAAGTTCTCCTGCAAAAGGACGGTGAGAGCTTGTTTGAAGGTTGTAGCAGGGGAGAGCAGCTACTTGTATACCGTTGACCAAAGAACAGTCCTCTATCAGGGAAGGTCATCCTCTTCAACTGAGCACACAGCTTCTGGAGGGACACACATCAAGCAGTAAGGGAGGAAGGGGACACCTGCCTAGCCAGACAGATTAGCCAAATCAACCCTGGCAATGGATGGGGTGACAGATGTTGCAGCCAGGTCACCCTCACATCCTCATTGTGGTTTTGATTTGCATTTCCCTGCTGATGAGCGATGTTGAGCATCTTTTCATATGTCTGTGGCCATCTGTATGCCTTCTTTGGAAAAATGGGTATTTAGGTCCTCTGCCCTTTTTTTACTGAATTACTTTTAATAGCTTCACAGTATTTCATTACTTTCACTCAACCAATCTTCTGTCATTAAATCTAAAGTATACAAGGAGATGTCCCAAACTATTAAAACTGCTTACTTCTGGATAGTGGGATTTCAGGTGACTTTTTTTTTTTTAGTGTTTGTGTTTTTTATTTTCTTCAATGGACATGAATTATGTAAGAACAAAGGATAAACAGTATATACTTTTTAAAAGGATCAAACACTACCCTAAAAATACATTATTATCAAACAAGAAGGCTCATGTCACTCCCAGTGTACTAGTACAGAGTAAGTTTAATAATAAACAGATGGGGCTCAGGAGTTAAGCATCCAACTTTGGCTCAGGTCATGATCTCACAGTTCATGGGTTCGAGCCCCGCATCAGGCTCTGTGCTGACAACTCGGAGCCTGAAGCCTGCTTCAGATTCTGTGTCTCCCACTCTCTCTGTCCCTCCCCCACTTGCACTCTGTCTCTGTCTCTCAAAAATGAATGAATGTTTAAAAAAACTTAAAAAATAAAATGAATAATTGGGTCTCCAATTGCTACTTGTGCCCATAAGTCCCCAGTCAACCATAACTATAACTACTCATTAGAAAGCTTCTCACAAGGGACAGTGTCTCCTGGTGAGACACAATGGCCATCTTTATTCAGAAATGGCACTACGGAATATAAAACAGACGCTTTTACTAGAATAAGCATATATTTTCCAAATCATGCACTTCTGGGTGTCAAAAAACAATGCTAGATAAGACTTCAGAGAAACAATAATAACACAGTGGTATTGGGCCTGTGCCTTGAAGCCTACATTCAGATAATATTCCAGCACTACTAACTGTGTGACACCAGGCAAGTCACTTAGTTTCTCTGTGCTTCATATTCTTCACATGGAAAAATGGGCATAATAGTACCCACATCACAGAGTTGTTACAAATATTACATGAATTCACAACTGGAAACCGTTTAGAAAAGAACATGGCACCAACTAAATACCACAAAAGTCATCTGATCCAATTTTAGCCCTGGTTCTACTGGTTTTTCACTTCAAATAATACAATTCCCTCCCTTCATATTCTTTACTGCTATCTCTCTCTCTCTCTCTCTCTCTCTCTCTCACACACACATACACACACACACACACACACACAATTACCCAAAATTAAAGAGTCTCAAACAGCTTGTGTCCGAAAGACCCTAGTCAATTTTCTTGGTAGCAAAACTCCCAATTTAATCATGCCTTAGTTTCTCCATTAAATCCAGGTAACTCTTGGAAGAGCTGACTTAAGATGTAGTCACATTTTCTGCCGTGTGTATTTGCCATCTGGAATATCTTACATCTCTAATTTGGAGCTACTTTTTCTTCTTAGGTGATCAAAGATAATCTCAATTGGATTGCTCCCTCTTAATTTTTTTTTTTTTGTGTGTGCCAAACACAAAGGGTGATAAAAGATGAAAAACAGGGGCACCTGGTTGGCTTTTTGGAAAAGCATGCAACTCTTGATCTTGGGGTTGTGAGTTTGAGCCCCACAGTGGATGTAGAAATTACTAAAAACAAAACAAAACAAAAAAAACTTTAAAAAAAAGATGAAAAACAGATCTTAAAATCTTAACTGAAGATATACTTTTCTCAGTAACCATTCTCCTAATTGTATATTTTTAAATCTTTTTTAATGTTTATTTTTGAGAGACAGTGAACATGCATGCCCATGCTCTTGTGGGGGAGGGGCAGAGAGAGAGGGAGACACAGAATCCAAACCAGGCTCCAGGCTCTGAGCTGGCAGCACAGAGCCTGATGCAAGGGTCTAACTAATGAACCATGAGATCATGACCTGAGCTGAAGTCGAATGTTTAACCAACTAAGCCACCCAGGCACCCCACCATTCTCCTAATTTTAAAACACCTGAATTTCCAAAAACAAACTCAACATGGATGAAAGACCTAAATGTAAGACAGGAAACAATCAAAATCCTAGAGGAGAAAGCAGGCAAAAACCTCTTTGACCTTGGCCACAGCAACTTCTTACTCAACAGGTCTCCAGAAGCAAGGGAAACCAAAGCAAAAATGAAATATTGGGACTTCATCAAAATAAAAAGCTTCTGCACAGCGAAGGAAACAATCAGCACAACCAAAAGTCAACCGACAGAATGGAAGAAGATATTTGCAAATGACATATCAGATAAAGGGTTAGTATGCAAAATCCATAAAGAACTTAGCAAACTCAACACCCAAAAAAACAAATAATAAGTGAAGAAATGTGCAAAAGACATGAATAGACACTTCTCCAAAGAAGACATCCAGATGGCCAACTGACACATGAAAAAATGCTCAACATCACTCATCATCAGGGAAATACAAATCAAAATCACAATGAGATACCACCTCACAGCTGTCAGAATGGCTAACATTAACAACTCAGGCAACGACAGATGTTGGCGAGGATGTGGAGAAAAAGGATCTCTTTTGCACTGCTGGTGGGAATGCAAACTGATGCAGCCACTCTGGAAAACAATATGGAGGTTCCTCAAAAAATGAAAAATAGAACTACCCTACGACCCAGCAATTGCACTACTAGGTATTTATCCAAGGGATACAGTTGTGCTGTTTCGAAGGGGCACATGCACTCCGATGTTTACAGTAGCGCTATCAACAATAGCCAAAGTATGGAAAGAGCCCAAATGTCCATCTATGGATGAATGTATAAAGAAGATGTGGTATATATATACAATGGGGTATTACTCGGCAATCAAAAAGAATCTTGTCATTTGAAACTGTGTGGATGGAACTAGAAGGTACTATGCTAAGCGAAATTAGAGAAAGACAAATATATTATTTCACTCACATGAAGAATTTAAGATACAAAACAGATGAACATAAGGGAAGGGAAGCAAAAATAATATAAAAACAAGGAGGGGAACAAAACATAAAAGACTCTTAAATATAGAAAACAAACAGAGAGTTGCCAGAGGGGGTGCGAGAGGGGGGATAAGCTAAATGGGTTAAGAGGCATTAAGGAATCTACTCCTGAAATCATTGTTGCACTATATGCTAGCTTGGATATAAATTAAAAAATCAATTAATTAATATAAAAATAAAACAACCTGAATTTCAAAGCCAAATATTTTAATTATTGGTTATGTTCCATTTCCTGGATCTCTCAAAAATTTTAATGATCTTTCTACATCTTACTGCTTTTTAGACAAGAATAAATGTCATGCCACTAATGTTTACTGTGGTCAGTAATCAAGAAAATCAGGAAGTGACATTCCATGCAAGTGCCCTGACAGATGTAGTCCTTACCCACTGGTTCGTCACTGGAACTCTTAAGGCAAACACTGAGTGGGGTAACAGCAAGAGTAACTTCTTCTTGACTTGATGTGAAAAGAACAATTGCCTCAGCAAGCACTCTACAAAATGTAAAGAAAAGTACTACGTTATTTGAAAAACAAGCAGAAAAAAAAGTCTTATTAAATAAGACTCAAATCTTTAATCTGGAAATAAACAGGTTAGTCAGGATAGATTTTTAAAAACTTACCAAAAAAAACCACAAAAACGTATTTTCTTTTTTCTATGTGAGCTGCAATATTTTTAGTGTATTTTAAAATGGCAACTTCATTTGCAGGCCAAGAAAATAGTAAAATATATTCTTAGTAAGACATGTGAAAACTGCAAGATAAACCAGACACTGGAAGAAAATGTTATTAATTCTATGTTTTTATATGATCAATATATATTTGTAATGGCCTGCAATCATACGCCTAAGGGAGATATAAGAAAACAGAGCTGTTCAAATAGAACCTGCTGGAGACCCAGGTGAGGGTAGAGGTTTACAAACAGCCTGCTGCCTATATTCTCTTTCCCATTGTTATTTGTCCTACATTATACCTATACTTTCAAGGTTGTCTTGATATCCCAAATGCTCTTTTATCCTGGGGCTCCCTTTTTAAAAACAGCTTTATTGATACAGAATTCACATACTGTACAATTCACAGATTTAAAGTTTTAATTTGTATTTCCCTAACTACTAATGATGGTGAGCACCTTTTCATGTGCTTTTCAGCCATTTGTATATCTTCTTTGGCAAAATATCTATTCAAATCCTTTGCCAGCTCTTAATTATGTTATCTTTTTATTATTGCATTACAACTTCTGGGATACTTTTTAAATTGAGGTGTTGTTAGATAAAAAATGAGATTCTTAGAATTTATGTGATGTTGATGTTAACCTGATGCTAGACATTAGCTCAGCAGTGTTTCTGGACGCCAAAATGTCAGGAACACCTGCCAAATTCATCTAGCAACTTTTCCAGTGTTGGGGGGAGGTGTTTTATAAGATACCAAATAACCTGACGTTAAAAAATGACAACAGCGGCGCCTGGATGGCTCAGCCGGTTGCGTCCATCTTCGGCTCAGGTCATGATGTCATGGTTCGTGGGTTGAGCCGTGCTGACAGCTCAGAGCCTGGAGCCTGCTTCAGATTCTGTGTCTCTGTCTCTCTCTGCCCCTCCCCCCCTTCAAAAGTAAATAAACATTAAAAAAATTTTTTAAAGACTCAGAAGGCAATATATAAATGCAAAGTATTATTAGGTAATATATTTCTATCTTGGTATCACTTAATATAAAAATCCAGTAATAGGATATTTTTAGAACTTTCTTGCCACTAAATAATCATTGCTACCATTAAGCAGTTATATCATCTACTATTATCTTTTTCATGGTTTCCTCTTCACTTTGTAAGGTGATTTCTACAAGTTAAATATTAGCTTTTTAAAAAAATATAACTGATTACAAAGCTTAATTCTTTACTATGTGCCCATATTCAGAAAAAGAAAAATAAATACCAGAGAATTCATTACCTTGGTTGAATCACTAGTGTATTAGAACACATACTCTTTTCAAAAATAACTTGCAAGGGCTGACTTTCTTGAAAACATACATTATGAGTTCTTCTAATACCTTAAAAAGAATAAATAAACCTTTTAATAATTTTAAGTGCAAAACAAACTATTTAAAAAGTCTAAGTGTCGCAGCCAAACAAAATTAAAGTAACATTTACTATCTATCAGGCAGGTGCATACATAGCTTGAAGGAACACTATTCCTCCATAAATGTGTTTATCGCCCCCTAGTGGACATTATGCAACATGCCGGGTCCTTGGACAGTATCAGTAGAGCTCCCAAGTTCTTTTGAAATACAGGTTAATTCTTAAATTGTGTGTAAGATAGTGATTGCCCATTACAGTTCACGTACTTACAATTCCCTTTCACTACCTTTTATCCACATCTATTATTTCCAGATTTCTGGGACTCTCGGAAGTCAGACATGAACATCTGGTCTGTGAATTCTTTTCTTCCAAGAGGAGGAAGAGAGGAAGAGTGTATAGCTGTAACGGCTATGACCCCAGGTGCCAGGAACTGTAGTACACATTTTACATACATGACCTCTGATCTTCACAATATTCCTATGGTGTAAGCACTTACTCTCAGAAGAGGAAACTGTAGCTGAGAGAGACTGACTTTCCAAGGCTATGCTATTTTAACATGTATAGTCAAAATTTGAACCTAAGTTTGAATACAGAGCCAATGTAATAAAATCCAAGTGGGCTGTAACTTTCTACAGCATAATAATGTTGCAGTGAGAATCAAAAGGGCTCACTAGAAACAATGTTTCTCAACTAACTGGGATTTTTTGGTACCAAATTAATAACAGCAACATTTATTAATTTCTTAAGTATTTACTGACCACCTACTACGTACAAAGCTGCATTAGTTAGTTTTTTATGGATAACAAATCAAAATAACAAACATTTGTTGTTTCTCACAATTCGACTGAGTCCTTCTGGTTTAGGCTGGCTTAGCTGTGGCTGGACGTTTTGGATGGCTTCACTTTCAGGTCTAGGGCCTCAGTAGACAACAGGCATGGCGGGGGCCTGCGGGGCCAGCAGAGGCCTCTCACCACATGGTCCCTCATCCTCCATAAGTCTATACTGTGCTGCATTTATTCTCATGCTGAGGAAAAGTTCCTACTTTAACAGGGGAAACTGCCAGGCCTCTTAAGGCCTAGGCTTGGAACTCACAGAATATCACTTCTATTGCATCTAATTGATAAAGCCCAAGGCAAGCCATGATTCCAGCTGGGGAATCAGACTCCAGCTTTTGAAGAGGGGGGTGTTGCAAATAATTTGTGAGATCTTTTTTTTTTTTGGTAATCTACTACACACGAACAATTTTAGGAGCTGGGGATTAGCAAAGAACAAATCAGACAAAAATCTCTATCCTCATTGTGTTACATTCTAGGGAGAGGAGACAGACAATAAGAAAATAAATAAGTAAATAATATGTCACAGGGTGATAAAGACCACAGAAAAGCAAAGCAGGAAAGACACTAGGGAGTCCCAGTGGTGGTAGGTAGCAATTGCAAATAGAGAGGTCACGAAAGACCTCATGGAAATGACACCATCTGAGTGAAGACTTGGAGGAAGTGAAACGGCAAGTTACATGCTACCTGGGAGAAGGAGCTTACTGGGCAGAGGGCTTCCAACCCATGTAGGATCTCACTGGCCATTGAAAGATCATTGGCTAATACCCTGTGTAAAATGGGGAAGGTGGTTTTGGGTTTGTTTGTTTGTTTTTTTTTGAGAGAGAGAGTTTTGAGCGCTAGAGTAACATAAGCTGACCTATTTCATCTTTGCTTTCGTCCATAAATTTTAGATGTACTACAAAGAGCATGGCATTGTGAAGGATCACTGTGATTTCTATTTGGGGAAGACACAAATCTAAAAAGTTGGCATAGCTTACCTATTTTAAAAAATATTTTCAAGTTACTTTTGGAGGGACACGTAATAGATAGATGCTGACGGTAGAAAGTTCAAAAGATACCAAAGAGACAGTGAAAAGTAAGTCATCCTCCACTCCTGACTCCTGCCAGCCCTGTATCCTCCACAGAGGCAACTACCGTTACCGGTTTCGCAGGTACTGTTCACAAACAGCCCCGGCACACACAGCACAAGCATACCTCTAAATATTTCCCTCAAGCGAATACTGGCATTGCCAAAGATGTCCAGGCTGAGAAATGTCTAATCAGTCATTCCTGATGCTCCTTTTCTTGCCATCGGCTTCCTTCACCTTTTACCTTATGAACAGGTGCTAAACACTTTCAACCTGTGCCTTTGATCACACTGCTCCCTCATCACAGAATGCCTTCCCATTTCTGCCTGCTGGAAACTTACCCAGATGTGATGCCACTAACCAGAAAGCCTTTCCTCTTCAGCTTTCTCTCCTTCGAGTCTCTGGCTCAAAGAACATCCACTGTCCCTTGTTCGAGTAATTTGGCTTGATGTACCTCTTCGCTGTGGTTTTTCTAGTTTCTAGTTTAATAACAATAACAATCTCCCTTGGTAGCATGCAAATGGCATAAACATTTAGAAGTCCTGTTTCCCCCCTGGGTCATTTATAGGCTTTACCTTATGCTGCACAAAGCACTGGACTGTAATGAGACAAGGGATTTTTCATCAGAATTTACTTCTGGGCCACCTGGGTGGCTCAGTGGGTTAAGCGTCAGACTCTGGATTTCGGTTCAGGTCATGACCACGTGGTTTGTGAATTTGAGCCCTGCATTGGGCTGACGGTGCAAAGCCTGCTTGGGATTCTCTCTCTCTCCCTCTCTCTGCCCCTCCCCGACTTGTGCTCTCTCTCACTATAAGTAAACCTTAAAAAAAAAAAGAGGAACTGACTGCCTTCTTTGATAAAATAGTACTATTAACAACAACAACAACAACAGCTGAATTAATGCAAATGCTTAGTAATGTATTTGGCCTAAATTCTGGCATAAGCTCGCTATCTTCTCACAGAACAGTAACAACAATTTAGGGCCCAGGAGCCAGTCGATGGACCATGCTTAGTGGGTGTCTCATACCATCTGCTCCTGCCATGGGATTCCTGGCGCTATGAAAGAATTCTACCTGCCACTTCATAAGCTCTATTTCAAACTTCCCTCAATGGGTCCAGAGAACTCTTTCAAACCTGAAGGGGTACAGCTAAGGACGAACCATTAGTTTGGAGATGTTACATTTGTAGAGTTTAGAATTTTAGGGGCTAGTGATACTTCAAAAATCGTGTAAGTTATTCAAATATTCCTCAATCCCTGTAAGTTCACCATTGAGTTTAAAATCATTAGCACATCTGTAGAATGCCCAAAACTTGAAAACTTGAAGGAGTCCAACCTTCTTGACATCACTTCATTAATATATGCGTATGATTCAAAGTCTCATTTTCATTCAGTATCCCAGTGCACTCCTCTTATGGAAGCTCCCCTCTGTTGGAGTCCTGTCCCCTTGAGCCAGGACAGAACATATTAGCAGATGGTTCATATCCGTGTGTGTTCTTCAGGAACTCATGGACTCATTTTTAGAAACTCTAGGGCCAGTGCAAAAGAAAAGTATGGAGAATTGGTAGAATTATTAATGACATAAATATTTCAGCTAAATCTTGCTTCTCAGTGGTATAAATCCTTTTTTATCTATTTGCAGATGCTAAATAATTCAAGAAATCACTGTTACAGAAATTTTTCATGGTTAGATTTAGAGAAGTCAGTCCTTTTTAGTAGCTCGGTTTTTTTTCAAGTGTTTTCTATCAGTGAAGAGAGACAGATTTACATCACTATCCTTAATTTCTTACCAAATCCCAAATATGTATTTCTAGCAGCTTATTGGCTATCCCTGCCCAGGTGGTTTTTCTCAACTAAATTTGAACGTTTCTCCACCAGATTATAAATATAAAGTTGCAAGCTTTATTTTCTGGGTACACACAGTTTGGGGAAGTATAACTACTTACCTAATTAAGTAGCAGCATCTATCTCCTATGTTCCCCTTCTTTCCTGAGCTGTCCCTTCCCCATTTTGCAGCTGCCATGAGGTTTGGGTGGGATTGACTCTACTTCCAGCATCACTGATGGGCCCTCATTGGTAGAAATTAATTGGTATAATTTTATCCCCCCCCTACAATTAAATTTGGACCAGGTATGATGCTTAAAGAGTGAATTTCCTGGCCACGAAGATTAGTTTAGGTTGGTCCAATCAGAGCAAAGGCAAGAACTTTTGTTTAATGGATACATGAGGTAAGGCTCTCGCTCCCACTGGATGTGAAAGAGGAAGCATCTAGCCTCAGCTGCTGCTGCAAGCCACCTTATTATTGAAAGTTTATCAGAGAAACTAGCCTTAGGATAAGTCACGTGGAGGAAAGGAGAGCTGAGTGAATTTTAAAAAGAAAAAGGAGAGGGAGGGGCACCTGGGTGGCTCAGTCAGTTGAGCGTCTGACTTCACCTCAGGTTGTGATCTCACACTCCATGAGTTTGAGCCTTGTGTCGGGCTCTGTGCTGACAGCTCAGAGCCTGGAACCTGCTTCGGATTCTGTGTCTCCCCCTCTCTCTGCCCCTCCCCTACTCATTCTCCGTCTCCCTCTGTCTCAAAAATAAATAAAAACAATTTAAAAAAGGGGCGCCTGGGTGGCTTGGTCGGTTGGGCGTCCGACTTCGGCTCAGGTCATGATCTCACAGTCCGTGAGTTCGAGCCCCGCGTCGGGCTCTGTGCTGACAGCTCAGAGCCTGGAGCCTGTTTCAGATTCTGTGTCTCCCTCTCTCTCTGCTCCTCCCCTATTCATGCTCTGTCTCTGTCTCAAAGATAAACGTTAAAAAAAAGTTTAAAAAAAATTTAAGAAAAAGGAGAGGGGCACCTGGGTGGCTCAGTCAGTTGAGTGTCTGACTTCAGCTCAGGCCATAATCTCGTGGGTCGTGAGTTCAAACCCCACATAGGGCTTGCCGCTGTCAGCGGAGAGCCTGCTTCGGATCCTCTGTCTCCCTCTCTCTCTGACCACCCCCACTCATGCTCTGTCTCTCAAAAAATAAAATAAAAAGGAGAAGGAAAAGAAGCAGCAGCTGCTGCAGCCTGAACCAAACCCACACCTGTGACCCAATTTTGAACTTTTCATTTCCATGAGCCAATATTTCTCCTTATTGTTAAAGTTAGTTTGAGTTAGATTTTCTGTTGTTGTTTTTTTCCTGTTACTTGCAACTTAAAGCATCCCAACTCATATAGCTTTCCTACAAAAGCTACTGAAAATCAACCAATTGGAGTGCCTGGGTGGCTCAGTCAGTTAAGTGTCAACCCTTGATTTCAGCCCAGGTCATGATCTCACGGTTTGTGAGTTTGAGCCCTACGTTGGAATCCACGCTATTAGTGCAGAGCCTGCTTGGGATTCTCTCTCTCTGCCCCTCCCTTGCTCGTGCTTTCTCTCTCTCAAAATAAATGAATAAACTTTAAAAAAGACAACGAATCACAAGTATGTATTAGACAGTAATCTAATCAATCTGCTTGAGAGATTCTTAAGAAGCTGAAAAGTTGGTTGTTTAAAATCTAGCTGGAAATAAGGGTTGAGGGTAATTGTAATGACAGCAGTCATTGACTCTCTAGTACTTCCTCCATGTCAGACACCACGCTATGTGCTTCACACAAGTGATCTCGCTTTACATTCACAACAACCTCCAAACGCGAGGGTAAGAGTATCCCCACTTTACAGAAAAGAAAATGAAAGTTCAGAGAGCTGATAAGAGAAACACTCTCCAAAGGCCAGATATACAAAGGAAGCCCTGTTATATTTCTAAGTTAGCATGACTGTTCATAAATTTTGTTCAAACCAAAAGGCTGATTAATGGCCTGCCATGCACACGTTGTACATCTGCTTTGAGAACGAGTAACCTAATGAAAATCACATTGTCAATGCTCCTGTTCCTGCATTCCTCGTGATTCCTGCCTATATGCTAATCTATCATCTTTCGAGCTTTTACAAAATGTAGAAACGTATATAACCCTGTAAGAACTGCTCATTCTCTAGAGCACTTTCTCCCCCATGAAGAGTGTGTTTCCCAGGCAGCTGTCCTAACTTGAGCTCGAATAAACTCTTTCTTACTTTCAGAGATTCTAAAAGCTTTGTTCAATTTGTGTTGACAAAGCTTATGCACTTTCACAAAGCTAATAAGAAGCATAGAAGGGGCACCTGGGTGGTTCCGTCAATTAAGTGTCTGACATTGACTCAAGTCATGATCTCATGGTTCCTGGGTTCGAGCCCTGTGTCAGGCTCTGTGCTAACAGCACAGATTCTGTGTCTCCCTCTCTCTCTGCCCCTCCCCCACATGTGCGCGCGCGCTCTCGCGCGCTCTCTCTCTCTCTCTCTCTCTCTCTCAAAAGTAAATAAACATTAAAAAAAAAAGAAGATGGGGTGCCTGGGTGGCTCAGTCGGTTAAGCGTCTGACTTCGGCTCAGGTCATGATCTCACGGTCCGTGAGTTTGACCCGTGCGTCGGGCTCTGTGCTGACGGCTCAGAGCCTGGAGCCTGTTTTGGATTCTGTGTCTCGCTCTCTCTCTGACCCTCCCCTGTTCATGCTCTGTCTCTCTGTCTCAAAAATAAATAAACGTTAAAAAAAATTAAAAACAAAAAAGAAGAAGAAGAAGCAGCACAGAAGAATCCATACCCAAGTCTGTGATGTCAAGGCCTGCTGTGCTTTTAATCATGCTCTTTACGTGATTCTGCTATTACATGAACTAAAGTTCAAAGAAGGGGGAAATCATGTTAAATCATTGATATTTTGCAGGGGAAAAATTAAAGATTATAATACAAATATGAGGTGAAATTTAAGTAAGACATATAAGATCATTGTAACACTACAATAACCTTCCAGAAGACCATTCCGTTACAAAAAAAGATGTGGACTAATATCACAAGCATGAGCTTTTTTTTTTTTGATGTTTATTTATTTTGATAGAGACAGAGACAGAGTGTGAGTCGGGTAGGGGCAGAGAGAGAGGGAGACACAGAATCTGAAACAGGCTTCAGGCTCTGAGCTGTCCACACGGAGCCCGATGTGGGGCTCAAACCCATGAACTGTGAAATCATGACCTGAGCCAAAGTCGAACGCTTAACCAACTGAGCCACCCAAGCGCCCAGCACGAGCTTTTTTAAAGCATACAATTCTACATGCTAATGTCAAATAAAATAGCAGCAATCATAATAAATACAACAAGCTAACAGAGAATGTGCCAATGTTCTTTTAAACACTTTAGAACTATAACTTCCTCTAACTCATCAAATCCTTCCCTAAAACCCAAGGAAGCTGGTACTAACACGACCCTATTTTACACTGGGGGGGAATGAGGCAAACAGATGGAAAATAATTTGCTGAAAGTATCAGCAAAGAAAGGGCAGAGCAGGATTCCACCCTAGACCTTATGGCCTCCAGAGTCCATGCTCTTAACCACCGTGCTATACATACTTAAGCATGTAAATGTCCCGTGGGTACGTTTGAATATCTACCACGCAAGGCTGGGAGGCAGGAAATCTGTTTTACAGCTTCGTGTAACAGAGAGAACGTATAAAAGTTTTGGCTCCTATTACTGTGACTTACTAATTTTGTGACTGTGGGCCAGTTACCATGCTTCCTTCAGCCCCAGATATAATACTGTGTGCCTCTTGGAGGACTTTCAATACAGGTAGGCATTATTCTTTTCTGTTCTTACCAAAGAACGCTGTTACCAAGGCACTCTTAACAGAATATCATCAAGCAGCCAGTTAATTTTAGAATCACCAGTTGTTTGAATTCAAAAAGACATTTAAAAAATTTTTTGGTTTGTATACAGGCCAAGCTTGTGCCACTGATAAGTCAAAAGAGGAAAAACTGAAAACAAATCATTTCATAATACTTCTAGAGAGACAAGATAATACTTTCCAAGTATTTACAATGGCCCTACAACAAAACCACATAAACTCTAAGCAGTAATGCAATGAGAAGTCTTGACATGCACTTTCAATATTCTAAACATGAAAAATATTAACAAAAAACACATGATACTTTAGCTTTAATTATACCTACCATGTCTGCAGAAGAATTCAATAACCACTTTACATTTATCAGATCTGGTGAATATTTTGCACTTCTCTACATTTCTTTCGAGGGAATTCAGGCATCTAAAGATGGGCAGAATTGACTGTAACACAAATACGTTATAGAACATGGTTTGGTGTTCGGTTGTTTGATTAGTTTAAAAGAACTAACAAGAGTATGTATATTTATAAATGAATAGATTTGTTCCCCACGCCCTTTAAGCCATACATTAAATGCAAGGCAGATGTTGTATCACATATAATAAATATTCCTGCAATACAAGAGAAACACAGGGCCACTTATATTTACCTTCATTCCCAATTTGCAATTTAAGTTTGATGAAGTCGAATCATTATCACTCATTTTCACTGAGGTTGACCATTGATAATGTTGAAAAAACACAGGAGAGAAGAGAACACATCCGTATGCTGACCGACAAGAATTCACAGATCTTAAAGCAAGCTGGAAAAATAATAGTTATTAAGGAAAAAAATCAACGTTCTTTAAAGGATTCATTCAAAAAATTCTATTATGTGTAACACTGCAATTAAATATAGGATGTTAACTGCATTCTATGGACTACATTTTACATATGAATTATTATAGATATTAAATAGGTTGCATTATCCACTATGCATTGAATTTGCATACCTACACACACAGGTACACATCTATATTGAACACGTATAGGTATTAACTCTAATATCTTGCATGTTGAAAATGTAAAGTTGTAAACACCTTTTAACTTTAATGCTCAAAGTGGCAGAAAGCAACGTAAAAGGGGGTAAAAAGATTGCAGCAAAACGGCAATCTCTTGTCCTGTCTAAAGGGAGAAACCATCCATCAGCGCCAGCCAATTATTTCCGCTTGGGAATGCTGGCCCCAAACTGTCAGATATTAAGTTTTCAAGAGAAGCAGAAAACTCCGATCTTTATGTGGACTCCCAATTTTTTAAGTTTAGAAAATTCTTTTTTTTTTTTTTTAAACACAGTGCAGTCCCACAAAACACTTCTGCAAGCAATATCTAGCTTCTCAACCACCAGTTTGCAATTTCTGGTTTAAATCTCTTGTGGTTCTCTGCATGCTTTTTAAGTTTAATATGCTCTAAATGTATTCAGATATGGAAAATAAAGACGAACAATGAAACGGATAATTACAATTTCTGGATTTCATAGTAAACATTCAATCTGGACTGGGATCTATAAACAACTTCTTTTGCCTTAATAGATGGTCTATTGGTCACTTTTCTTACTTACACCTTTTTCAGATGGGTCTAACCACAGCTCGTCACTGACTCGTGATAGAGCTTGGATTGCTTTCCCAAATACTACGGAGCAAAAGAAAGGTATGGTTTACATTTTTTCTCTCAAACAATAACAGCAAATTGTAGGACTACTTCAGCATTCACAGGACTCAAGATAAATTCATAAAGAACAGTCTTTTATACACTAATGCTACAAATTGCTTTAAATACAGAATAATACTCTTGACAAAATGCTAGACACATAGTAAGAGATCAATAAATTTACAGAATGAGTGTGCAAAATGATAAAATGCAGTAACATTCTTCCTTTCTGTACTGTAGCAAGCCAATTTCCATACTAATGTATTTTTAGACTTGGTTTACCACCCCGCCCCCCGCCCAAAAAAAAGAACTGTGAAAATAGAGCATGGAGAGGTTGAAGGGATTCAATAACTTCACAGGTGGCAAGGTCGAAACAAGTCACATGAAAGAAATTAGAGGCATTTAAGATGCATCTCTGAAATTTGAAGGTAGCACGCAAAATGCCAGATCTCAGATCTCACCAAACACACTCAGATGCCCTGTAACAGAGGCTAGGATGAATGACATATTGGTCTAATCTGGTATGACACAGTTCATATTCTTATGAATTATGAATAAGTACAAAATGTGACAAATGGATATGGAATACTATGCTGCAATAAAAATGGATGGCCACAGCAATCCACGGAACAGTAGAAAAAAGAAAAATTAATTCCAGAACATAAAATCAGGTTACAATATTAAGAATCAAGGGTGTGTGAATTGGGTGTGCCAGTGTCAAACTGAGATGGGACGACCAATGGTGGGCGGGGGAGGGGAAAGAGGCATTTTTCCCTTTTACCACTTCACATTCAACACTTTTTCCTAGAGCTGCCTGTTGCAGACCCTTCATTCCTCCAATGACTAGGTTTTGAGCACCCACTATGTTTGGGGTACAACCCAAGGCAATGGGAGTAGAGCAGTGAACAGGACAGGAACGGTTCTGCCCTCACCATACATACAGTCCAGGAGAAAAAGCAAAAACAATCATACAAATTGCTTAGCGAGAACTGAGCTATATACTGCAAGAGAACTTCCTAGAACTCTGAGAACATGGAACAGCTGAGGGCCTGTGCTTCCCTTTCCTGTTCATTACTACTATTCCATATTTGTCCTCAACACAGAGCAAGCCAGCCACAACACAAGATGCCTTTCTAGGATCACTTCACACCTTACAAAATGTAGGAAACCACTGTTTTCCTAAATAGAAACTTTAGGAAGTTTCTGAAAAACCTTGTTTAAGTACTATTTGTAACATGTAATAGTTCCTATACACTCCCATCTATTATTGAGCTCTTTACATGCATCTCCATTTCATTCCTACAAGGCCTATAATGAAAACGTTACTATTTTCATTTTACAGATGAAGAAACTGAGCACCCCCCCGCCCCCGGCCAAGTGATTCAGTGGCTTGTTCCAGGTCACATGTCAAAAAATAGCATTTGGAATAAAAAACAGGTTGATGCTTTTCTCGTGGCACTAAAACACTTCAAGGGTCTAAACATTATTTTTTCTCCCAACTCCACCCAACACTGTCCTCATCAGCGCTCCCAATCTCTGTTCCAATGTGCAACTTCATTTCATGGACACCCAAGAAAATAAATACTACGCATAAATAAAAGCAGATGGGCTCTCTTTCTTCCCTCAGAAGCTACTAGAAGCTTGGGTGGGCGGCGGCTGTTTGTGGCCAGGCCTTGTGTCGCCAGTCATTGAGCATAAGAGCAAAGGAGAAGACCCTGAGGCTGAACCTGAGGCTTTCTCTTTTCTTATTCTTTTACTTTTTTTTTTTTTTTTTTTGGTTTTCCTTTTTCTACAAAGGTAGGCAAAAAAGGTCGCTCCACCTTTCACCTGACTGCCGCTCATCCCGCACTTCAGCATGGCCGCAGCCCTAACAAGCAGGGCCCCGAGGCGCGCCTCAGCTCGACGGCCCCAGGTGCCCGGATGTCGGCCGCACCCTCCGAAGCTTCGAGATCTTACTCCTCCCGCCACCCTCCCTTTCCCAAAGGGCAGCTAAGTTTGACGTCGCGGAAGGGCCTGTACGGGCCTCCGTAGGCCGTCTCCCGTCGACCTCCTCTGTCATTGGTTGAGAGCGAGGTGGGCGGGTCGCCCCGGAGCCCGAGGAAGAAGGCGGCGGCGGCGGTGGTGACTGAGCGCAGCCCTGTGACAGGATGGTGAGGAGTGCAGATGCGGCGGCCGAGGCCTAGCTCTCGGCCGCGGTGCTGCATCGTTGGGAGACGTTGGGAATCTCTGAGCGAGGGCATGGGCGATCTCGGGGGCGTGGCGGGCGCAGCCCAGGTCCGGGCCTGGAGAAGGCCCAGGGGGAGGGCAGGGGCAGCCACCGCTGGGTGCGGCCGGCTCGCACCCCCGCCCCAGGGACCGGAGGACGTCCGAGGGCGAAAGGGCCCCCCTCAGCGACTCGTCCTGTCACGAAACCCGCGCGCCCGAGCCGGGAAAGACCTTTGGGCCTGGTCCTCTAGCTCCTGAGAAAGGGGCATGGTCCCCTCCGTTTCCAGACGTTTCCCTACTCCTTTTCCTTAAAAGGCACCTCCCGCTGGTGAGGGTATACCAGTTGCCTGCCGCTTGCGTGGAACGCTGGCTTCTCGGATGCAAAATGGGAACTAACGAGCAGAATCCCCTATCCATTTTAGTTTGCCGTCCGAGGAAAGGGAATACAAACTATCCCCTTAGCCCCTGCACTTTAGTGCAGCTGCCATTGAAAATTGGTAGTGAGTCCTCAAAGGACTGGATGTGGCTCTTAGAATGGCTGGAACTGTTGTTTCCTTAATGGTTTATGAGCTCCTTGAAATTGGAAACATTTGTGAATGTGTACATTTTTTCCGGGTAAGGAGCCAGTGTGGGTGCCGGGGCGGGGGGTAGTTTTGTGGAGCTTCACCTCGTCAGACTCATCAGACTGCCCTGCCCGCTTCAAGGCCAAACCCCACCCGCTGGCCTCCAGTAGGTGTCCGCCCCTACGACCGTCTTATATAAAAACTCGGGAGCTGCTACTGGAGAGGACTCCGAGCTACGATCAGATTTTCAAAGGTGTCCTTCACTCCCTGAAAAGTTAACCTGTTCAGAAGGAGCTCTGATTATCTTGGTGTTTGTGTTGGTGAGGGTAACTGTGAAGGGACTTCTATTTCTGATGGGCATCCATTGCACGTTTTAAGATTCCCACGATTGTGTGACAAGCATAGCCTTGGAGGTGGTTGTAGACATGACAGCCAAAGATTTATGGTCTGTGCGTCTTTGTATACGTGAAAGGTTTTTAACCCTGTCTTTTGATTTTTGCTTCTAAGCAGACTCCAGTTTGGAGTGATCGGTTTACAATAATTTTGAGGCAGTTATTCCTGAGAGAAGATGACATATGATTCCATACTCATGTTCCTGAAGGGTTTTTTGAGAAATGAACACTTTAAAAAAAATTTTTTTCGTTTTAACGTTTATTTATTTTTGAGACAGAGAGAGAGCATGAACAGGGGAGGGTCAGAGAGAGAGGGAGACACAGAATCTGAAGCAGGCTCCAGGCTCTGAGCTGTCAGCACAGAGCCCAACACGGGGCTCGAACCCACAGACTGTGAGATCATGACCTGAGCCGAAGTCAGACGCTCAACCGACTGAGCCACCCAGGCGCCCCGAGAAATGAACACTTTTTAAGGGGAGTTACACTGGAACATTACTTGTCATGTGAGATAGAACTGGGCAAATTTAGCATTAGCGGACTCTTTGATGGTTAAAAACTTTTTATTTGGCAAAGTAGACTAGAAATATTCAACACCTGGTATACAGGGTCTGTGGGCAGCAAATTCAGGTGTGGAGAAGGTCCAGTTGTAGCTGGAGGAATGTGTTTGGTTTTGTATCATCTTTCGTCGGTGGCTTCATCACTTGATAATGTATTCATAGTGCTGTGTTAGATCTTCTATACAAAATAATGATCTAGCTGCAGCATAAATTTTCCAACTACTAGAATTTTGAGCATAAGAGAATTAAAATCAGTATACTTGAGGAATTAGTCCTTACGCATCCAGAAAATGTTAGCTTTCATTTACATTGTTACTGGTGAATTTTCCAAATTGTTTTACAAAATTTGAAACAGAACAGGAAACAAAAGAGATTGGAATCATGGTAGAGAAGAGTAGGAGAAGTAGAAAAAATCGACAAGGCAAATTTCTTTTACAGTGCGTTTGTGTGTGTGTGTCCGTGTGTGTGTCATGTTTAAAAATACAGCAAATGGTTCTTTTGGTATTGTTTTGAGCAAAGCCAATTTTTAACATTTTCTTTCATAACACTCAGAAATCATTAACAAGTGTTTGCATATTCATTTGATATGAGTTTTTGTTGCTCTGTTTTTGGTTTGTTTCTTTTCGTTGCTTTCTTTTAACATTGGTCATGTTTCACCCTTTTTTTTCATTCCCCTGTCTGCAATCAACTTCTTCATTCCACTAAGGCTGGGCACAGAGTAAGTTTCTTCTCTTAGCTCCTACTAACAATGGTGGTCGGGTGGCTGATTATTGGGATTTCACCCTTTTACAATCTATCAAATAGGAAATAACCAAATTCCTATGCTTTGATTGGGTTGGTTCTTTATTTAAATTTAACAAAGCTGCCATTTCTAGGATCTTTTGCTGTCTCAAAGGACTACAAACTTTGCCTAACCTGAACTGTCAAAAGTGTGGAATTTGGGCAAGGACGTTCCTCAGAGTATGACATTTGTTATGTGACACTATCTCCCCTATAACTTAGTCACCTATATGAAATGAGAGTCTTACTAAGAATCTTTACTGGTTTGAGATAATTTTTGTTTGGTCATTCATATAGTTATATCTTTAGACTGCTAATATCTTTAGACTTAGGCATAATCCGTAATACGTGATAGAATTTAGGTCATCAGTCATTACAAAGTATCGTGTCTTACTAATATTCTTTCTAGCACATTCAGATTCAACAGCTGATTATCAGTCCCAAAGATTTTGAACCTGTTATATATAGATGTATTCCCTTTTATGAGTAGTTGGAGGGTTTTTTTTTTTTTAATATAGACATCTATTTTCTACCTTTTTCTCAAATGCCAGCTTCCCACATTAACTATGTACTTCAATCCATATCTGAAGGGATCCCCCTCTAAAGATGAAGATTGTTCTGTCTCCAGGTACTTTTGCATTGATTACCAGTGAGGGTGGAAACTTCATAGTGGTCTTTAGTTTTACAGTAAGATGTTTTATCCACTAAGATCTGGATTGAAACAATTAAGTCATTGAACAAATAACCAGCTGAAACCACACTTTAAAAAGAAGAAACTTATTTAACAATTTCTTTTAAAGTATGCTAATTGTGTAACCTCGTGTTACTCTGTGTCCTGATAACAGCTCCTTTCCTTTGTAATCATGTTGATATTTGTTGCAAGATGAATCAAGTTTGTTTTAGTAATAATTTTAGTTTGACACATTTTCATTTTTGATTAATTTCAGTTTACAAAGTCTATGGTGGCAAAACTATTTTCTGATTGTATCGTATTTATTTAATGTTTTCTTTGTTAATATTAAGGAATAGTCATGCCTTCCTTAAAAGCAGTTAAAGGGCATGTACATTTATGGACGGAATGTCTGTGTGGGAAAACATCCTGTTACAGAATGAGGGTGCTTATACTAATCAACATAAGAAATTGATTATTGTCCTTTGGGGGGCAGATATTACTTCAAAATGACCTTTTGACAATATTCCATTAAATGACTGAATCAAATAATGTTTATATTCAAATCTTGAATTTTCAAAATTAAAATTTTACAGGATTGAGGGGTTTTTTTACTCTTTTATACTTAAGTGCAAAATTTATTTTTGTCATCTGAGACTATGTTGCAACTCTAAACCACCTCCTGCTAAATTCATGACTTATTTAGTTGATCTCTTTTTTGTTTTGTTTTGTTTTAATCTCTAATGCACATGAAAGACTGTGAAAATGTTATTTTAAATTTGGGAACCAAACTGAGGGTACATAGGCAATTTAATCTAGACAGTAGAAATATGACAGGATTTTTAATAAGGAAAGAAGATAACAGAGATCATAATTCAAAAGCACGTGTTTGTCCTATTGAAACTCTTTGAAGCATAGGCTGTTTTTATTCCTATATACTGTAGAACTAATTGTTTTAAGTAGAATATTATAAATTTTGGCTACTGCTCCTCCATATAGTTTAGTAAACAGTCTAGTAAACATAAATTACAGAATTAAGTTTTTTCTCTATCACTACATTTTTAGCAATTCTCTTTATTAATGTTCCTGGAACATTGGAATCAGTATATTAGGTTTTACATTATAGCTGGAGAACTAGCAATTACCGTATCACACCTCAAAAATGCCAAATCCCATAGGACCCAGTAGTGTATTTTTCATTTTGCAATTTTTTAAGTGTCATTTATAGGTCTCTAAATGAATTGCTTTAGAAAGCCCAATTTTATTCTTGGTAAATTGAATGATGACCTGTATTGTGAATGCACACCTATTTATGACCAAAATAAGGTTGATTAGAACAGAGTAAGTTACCATATATGTGTTTGTTTAAATGGTCATGTTAAGAACTGTATGGATAACTTATGCTCTTATATGGGTTCTGGAATCTCTGCTTAATTTAATTTAAAAGGGGAGTTAAGAGAGAACATCTTGTTTTGACATCATGTTTGACATGACACCTTGTCTCACCTTGACACTTTAAAGTTGGTGTTGGTATTAGGAGACCTGCACATCCCACACCGGTGCAACAGTTTGCCGGCTAAATTCAAAAAACTGCTGGTGCCAGGAAAGATTCAGCACATTCTCTGTACTGGAAACCTTTGCACCAAAGAGAGTTATGACTATCTCAAGACTCTGGCCGGTGATGTTCATATTGTGAGAGGAGACTTCGATGAGGTGATGTATTTCTCTTTCCATTCACAACTATTTCTTTTTCTTAATTCTTACATATATAAGCTTTATTCTTTACACCTTAGTTTTTCAACTGTGAAGGTCTTTTGTTGTTGTTAACATCCCAAATGCAATTTTTTAAGCTTATTTATTTATTTTGAGCAAGGCGGGGGTGGGGGGGGAGTGGCAGGGAGAGAATCCCAAGGAGGCTCCACACTCTGAACTGAGCCTGACGTTGGGTTCGATCCCATTACCGTAAGTAAGATCATGACCTGAGCGGAAATCAAGTCGTTGGATGCTCAACAACTAAGCCATGCAGGTGCCCCCCAAATACCAATTTCCTACACATACTTGTTTCTTACTCTTTGCAAATCACTGATAGCTTACTCAATAAGCATATTAAATACTTGTTCTGACTAAATTGATATGGACTAAAAGTGATTGTGTTGCTATTTTTTGTAGTGATATCATTTAGTTTATAAAGTTTTTTTTTAATTTTTTTAATGTTTATTATTTTTGAGAGAGAGTGTGAGAAGAGGAGGGGCAGAGAGAGAGAGAAGCAGGCTCCAGGCTCCTAGCTGTCAACACAGAACCCGATGAGGAGCTCGAACTCACAAACTGTGAGATCATGAAGTCAGATGCTTAACTGACTGAGACACCCAGGAGCCCTATAAAGTTTTTATTACTTCTCACCACCACCTCTACTACCCTGTTCCAAGCCACCATATCACTCTTAAATTCCAGCTTTCTCATTCTACCCTTCCTTCCTCCACAATTTTTTCTCTAAGTAGCAACCAGTGTGATCCTTTTTAGGCGAAGTAACATCACATCACCACTCTGCTGAAAACCCTGCTGTGGCTCCCTAACTCCAGGGTTGACAATAAAGGGGCATGGGGAAGTTTTGAGGACTTGATAGAACTGCTCTGGGTTTGATTGTGGTAGAGCTTACATGACTATATTTATCAAAAACCCTTGAATTGTACACTAAAAAGGGTAAATTTACTGTATGTGAATTATACCTCAATAAACCTGACTTTAAGGAAAAAAGTTCTGGGATTCCAGCTTTGCCCATTAGTTATTAATGAGATTTTAGGCAAATTACATCCTCTTAGTTTCCTCTCACATAAATGATTGGAATAGATGATTTTTAAGGCCCGTACTCATACTAACACTGTATGATTTAGCATGGTAAATCTGATACTAGTGTAAAAAATTGCCTTTTATTTCTGGGAATATAAGCTTTTTCATAAATTAACTTAATTGGTACTGTTTAATGGGATTCCTTTATATCAAACTGAGTAAGTATAGTGTCTTTTTCTTTTTTTAGTGGATACAAAAAAAAAAAAAAAGAGTTCAGGGATACCTGGGTGGTTCAGTCAGTTTAGCATCTGACTGTTGGGTTTCAGCTCAGGTCATGATCTTGTTGTTCATGAGTTTGAGCCCTGCATCAGGCTCTGCACTGACAGTGAGGAGCCTGTTTGGGATTCTCTCTGTCTCCCTCCGTCCCTCCTTTGCACACATTCTCTCCCCCCTCTCTCAAAATAAATAACCTAAAAAAATAAATTAAAAAAAGATTTCGGGTAACTTTCCACCTGAGAGCAAAAGACAGGGAGATGAGAAGGAAGGCACAGACTTCTTGTCAATAATTAGAATATAGGTTTGGTTTGTTAAAAACATATTTGGGTTTCTGCTTGTGTTATGCTAAAGACAGTTTCAGTAGCAAGAATTAAAATTTTTTGCTTCTGATTGCTAAATTCACAGACCGTGGAGCCATACTACCAGGGTTTAGATCTTGGCTCAACCACTTATTACTAAGGTGTGACCTTAAGCAAGTTATTTTAACCTCTCTGTGCCTCAGTTTCCTCATCCATAAAATGGGGGTCATAACAGAAGCTACCTTTTAGGATTGTTCGTAAGTATTAAATAGGTTGATATTTATAAAGCCCTTGGGATAGTGCCTGCTTTATACTAAGTACTGAATAAGTGCTAACTATCATTATTATTTGAAACCATCTATATAATTATTAAAGCCTGGGATACAATTTGAACACACCTAGCTTATAGGTTGTATGCCTAGAATTCTTAGGTAGAGGAAACTCACAAATTTGGGGGAGTAATTATTCTCCACAGCATGCCCCAAAGAACCTATATTCTACAAAACAAACAAACAAACAAACAAAAAACCCCACAAGAAAGGGATTGCATGATAAATTCCAGTTTATCTGGAGTAAGTTATGTTTTGAGCATAGTTGTAGCCTTAGAGACTGAGAAATAATCAAGTATTTAACAAATGGGGGGTGCCTGGGTGGCTCAGTCGGTTAAGCATCTAACTTTGGCTCAGGTTATGATCTCATAGCTCATGAGTTTGAGCCCTGCATAGGGCTCTGTGCTGACAGCTCAGAGTCTGGAGCCTGCTTCGGATTCTGTGTCTCCCTCTCTGTCCCTCCCCTGGCTGTGCTCTCTCTCTCAGAAATAAACATTTAAAAATATATATTTAATAGGGGTGCCTGGGTGGCTCAGTTGGTTGGGTGTCTGACTTTGGCTCAGGTCATGATCTAGTGGTCCGTGAGTTCAAGCCCCGTATTGGGCTCTGTGCTGACAGCTCAGAGCCTGGAGCCTGCTTTGGATTCTGTGTCTCCCTTTCTCTCTGACTGTCCCCTTCTCACACTCTCTTTCTCTCTCAAAAATAAACATTAAAAAAATTTTTTTAAATATGTATATATTTAATAAATGTATTGGTTGTGGAGGACTGTATCAAAACATCCATATGGGATTGAATGTTTAAGCAGGTTGTTTTTTAAACATAAGTATCTCTGAAATATATATATGTTTTCATGTCTGTTTCTTATCTTAGAATCTGAATTATCCAGAACAGAAAGTTGTGACTGTTGGGCAGTTCAAAATTGGTTTGATCCATGGGCATCAAGTTATTCCTTGGGGAGACATGGCCAGCTTAGCCCTGTTGCAGAGGCAGTTTGATGTGGACATTCTTATCTCGGGACACACACACAAATTTGAAGCATTTGAGCATGAAAATAAATTTTACATTAATCCAGGTTCTGCCACTGGAGCATATAATGCCTTGGAAACGTAAGTAGGAATTTGGGGATTTTTTAAAGTTAATAATTGCATGTGTCGTGTTTCATAAAGGAGAAATGCAGCCATTTCAGTGATAGCCTTTTTGGCATTCTTCTTTGGGTGATTATTCTTTTTAATATGTAACAACTCGAATTCTCCTTGAATCCAAATTGTCATTGTAAATTGAAATTTTTAGTGCGGTGCTTTTTAGTACAAAACACTGACATTATTTATATTTTCTTTCAGAAACATTATTCCTTCATTTGTGTTGATGGATATCCAGGCTTCTACAGTTGTCACTTATGTGTATCAGCTAATTGGAGATGATGTGAAAGTAGAACGAATTGAATACAAAAAATCTTAAAAGCCAGGCCTATCTTGCTGGTTTTTTTTTTCATTCCCTGTTCAAATCAAGTAATTAAACATTTATGAGCCACAGAATTGTATCACTTTTATAATATTTTGCAGTAAAATATAATATCTTCTGTTAATACAGTGTTCCAAGCTTCTTATAAACTGTTAAGAATATATTCCGTTCCCATATATGATTTATATGAAAAAATGTCCACCACCCAGTAAATGGTCACGTGTTAAGAAAAATTTATCCTTGTAAATATCTTCAAAGTTGATATTTGGAACTTTATTACAAAAATAGTGCATGAGGAAAAAGAATCTAGACTTTCTTGTATACATTTTTCTCTTCACTAATAAACAATTAACCATTTATACTTTCTTGGTAAACTTGTTTTAATTTTTTAAAATCATAAAAGGGGTAACTGGCTGCTCAAGCATCCAACTCTTAATTTTGGCTTGGGTCATGATCTCACAGTTTGTGAGATCTGTGCTAACAAGGCAGAGCCTGTTTGGGATTCCTGCCCACCCCCCCCCCCCCCACCTCTCCCCTGCACCTGTGTGTGTGCGCTCTCTCTCTCTCTCTCTCTCTCTCAAAATAAATAAACTTTAAAAAAAAGAAATAAAATAGGCTCCTGGGTGGCTCAGTCGGTTAAGCACCCAACTTTGGCTCAGATCATGATCTTGTGGTTCATGGGTTTGAGCCCCGCATTGGGCTCTCTGCTGTCCGTGTGGAACCCACTTCAGTTCCTCAGTCTCTCTCTTTCTGCCCCTTCCCCGCTCTCTCTCTCTCAAAAATAAATACACATTTTTTTTAAAGTTAAAAATTCTTGGGGCGCCTTGGGTGGCTCAGTCAGTTGAGAGTCTAACTTCAGCTCAGGTCATGATCTCACAGTCCATGGGTTCGAGCCCCACATCGGGCTCTGTGCTGACAGCTCAGAGCCTGGAGCCTGCTTTGGATTCTGTGTCTCCCTCTCTCTCTGCCCCTCCCCTGCTCATGCTCTGTCTCTCTCTGTCAAAAATAAATAAAACATTAAAAAATAATAAAGTTAAAAATTGTTTTAAATAAAAAATAAAAGGAAATTAAATGCACCTAGGCATTAAAGTGATGAGGTAGATGGAGTGACCTTTCAGGGTGCTCTCATTTCTTACAACATTCTGGGTCATAATGTTGGGCTCAGATTTGATTTTCCAAAGAATATACTATATTGACATATTAAATCAGCAATAATTCCTCAAACTGTTGCTTTAAATTGCCCTATTCCTATTTTTCAAGTTTTAACTGTGTGTTTATGTGTATGTGTGTATACGTATTTTTTTAAACAGTAATGTTTAGAAATTCCGGAAGCACACTAGAGTGAATACATAATGTAAAGAATCCTCTGATTAGTACAGTTACTCCCAACTCTAGCTTGAGAGGCCAAGTGTTTGTGTGGCAATTTTCATAAAATAGGGCAAATTGATATTTTTAAGTTGTTTTCAAGCAGCAAATATTTACTAAGCACCTTCTTTACAAATCGGGGTGCTATGTCTATCAAGTGCTGTTCTGTATCAGGATATTTCAGGGCTTTCCTTAGCCCAGTCAAGAAAATAATTTGTAGGGAATTCCAATGTTGCTGTTTTAGGACTTACTGTAAGCAGAAAAATAATTATACAATTTACCTCTCGGGGTTAAAGAAAAATAATTCAATTTTAAGCCACAAGAAAATTTTTAATTGTATCTAGCTAGAAATACAAGCAAATATTACACACAAATTTTATTACACAAGTATCAATTAGCACATGGAACTACATCAAACCAATTACACTGTTGTAAAAGTTTCTGAACAAACTAAAATTACTTAATGACTTACTGGTGAATAACAATACTATCCTAAATGTAGAGAGAGGACACAATTCACAACCCCAACCCCCCACCTTTGGCACCTCATTGACTCACAAGACAAGATTGTCAAGTTAACATCACATGTTCTTGTTCTTCAATTGACATTGATTGCATATACTTATTTAGTAAATCTTCTTCCTTTTTTTCTTCATTCATGTATGATTCAGAATCATTTGTAGAAACTGAAAGGAAAATAAGTTTATAATATCTGTTTTGGAAATAAAGTTGTATTTCATCCTGAATATTGAGATCTGTACATAAGAACAACCTTCAAAATGGCCTACCTTAGTAATAACCTTTCGCAGAAATAAATGGCCTGCAATTTTCAAAACTTAATCACTTCTCCCTTCCCCCAAATGTCTTAACTTTGTAAAGTAAGAGTCGTAGTAAGTACTGTATTCAGGCCAACTTACAGCAAATTCTGTTACTGAGTCTTGTTTTCTCTTTGCTTTCAAAATCTCTTGGTTATGCGAAAGTCACGGCTTCAGCAGTCTCATCTCAGTAAGCCTGAAGTCCTTGCCCATCTCCCTTCCATTGGTGACCACAGACACTTTCCCCCTATCTGCACTGCAGTTCATCCAGCTATTCTTTCTGGACCCAGACTTACTTTTTCCCCTGCCATTTCCCTCATTTCTCGGACAGGTATACTATGGTATTTAAGCAGAGCTGAGCAGCACTGTCATACAGCAAGGAGCCAGGAGTTCAGAAGGCCTAACTTCCCCACTTCCTTCCTACCCACTTCTCTACTCATTGTGTAGCAACTAGGAAATTGTTTAACTTCCACTTAGTCCTCTCCACGTTATCAATTCCGAGGAATACTTCTGAGCATTCTGTCTTTCTTCCTCTTTTGCCTTTTTCATTTTGTGGTATTCTGTACTTGTGATAGAAGGATCCTTTATGCTGATTCTTACCAAGTCTAGATTTTTCTGAGTTGCCCCATAAAATTGTGATAATACCACTTGGTTGGCTTGCTTCCACTGGGTTGTTGAATATTAAACAAAATGATATAGGTGATACAGCCCTTTGTAAACTATGATGCTATATAAAATATGTCGTCTGTCCAAAAATGACACTATCTCATAAAAATGCTATGGCTTAAAAAACTCATGTTTGTGGCTGTGAGTTCTCAGAAATTCATTCTCTGTTAAGTCTCCGACTGTGATATTATGAATACCTTTGTTTAGAATTAGAAGTGCCTTGAATTTTACTCCCCTCAGCAGCATGTCCATTTAGATAAACGCAGAAACTATATTTCATATTTATTTTACTTGGAGAATTAAAAGCAAATAATATTCTATATTTTTAATGTCTTCTGTAATAGAAATGAAACTATATTGGGTTAATATTTTTTAAGCACGGGGCACCTGGGTGGCTAAGTCTGTTGAGCATCTGATTTTGGCTCAGGTCATGATCTCTGGTTCATGAGTTAAAGTCCTGCATCTGGCTCTCTGCTGTTGGTGCAGTCTGCTTCAGATCCTCTGTCCCTGTCTGTCTCTGCCCCTCCCCTGCTCACACTCTCCCTCTCAAAAATAAACATTTAAAAAATGTATTTTTTAACATAAGATCTTTAAAAATGCTATTTTAAAATTCCGTGTTTAAAAAAGGGGGGGGGCACCTGGGTGGCTCAGTCAATTAAGCATCCGACTTTGGCTCAGGTCATGATCTCGCGGTCTGTGAGTTTGAGCCCTGTGTCAGGCTCTGTGCTGACAGCTCAGAGCCTGGAGCCTGCTCCGAGTTCTGTCTCCCTCTCTCTGCTCCTCCTCCACTCATGCTCTCTTTCTCTCTCAAAAATAAACATTAAAAAAAAATCCACATTTACCTGATTGCATGAACAGTCTGCCTGGTTTTCTAAAAATCTTCAGTGACTTACATCTTGTTTTGGATGCATATCCAGTTTTTAAACTGTAAGAAAGAGAAGTATCTTAATTGGAGCCAGTGAAATGAACAACTGTCTAATGCATGTAGAAGACCATACAAATTCTTTTTATTAAGCTGCCAGTATCACCAAAAAGACTCTTTCAATCTCTGAATTCTCCTGTGACTTATTAACCCTGAAATGCAAAGCTCACTATTGTAGTACAGGTTGAATAATCAGGCTTATTTTCTTTTTTCTTTCCTTTTTTGTTTATAGTAGTCCCCTGTGCAGAAGCAACCATATGCTCCTTTTGGAAGTGTTTGTATTATTTTAAATTTGAGTGGGAATTACTAAAAAGGGCAGTCTTCCGTATTTCTAGCTGATCAAGAAATTTTTACAATTCCACAAAAGATGTTCTACAAGGAGTGGCATATTCCAGTCAGATCAGTAAAGAGACTATAAGATAACATCCTTTTGTGCTTTTTGTCTAACCTACTCTGAATGTAGCAAAATGAACATATTAGGAAACAAGCTTTCATCTCATTTAGCTACCCTTCAGATAAAATTGGGATATATTTTCCTCCTTTTAAACAATAAGAAACAAACCCTTCTTTGTTTCTCACTGGTCGCCAGAGTGAATGTTGCAGGATCATTTCAGGTGCAGGTGCAGCTGCGATGTTAGAAGGCCCCAAGTCCACTCTCTCCAACTGGTGTCGCCATGTGGTGCAGGGGTAATGCTGCTTTTGTGAGTGACGAGAACTGAGGCGGCTTCTGTGATGAGTGAAGATACCTGTCATACAGACCAGCTCTGTTAGAAGGCCCTCTTGTTTCTTGCCAGAACTAGTGAGAAACGAATGAGGTGCACCTGCCTGGCTTTTGTGAGTTGCGCTGGATCACATGCATATACTGCTTCTTCATTAATATCCGCAGGTAGTTTGCATTATAGATCTTAGCAATGCTGCACAGATAACGCTTCTGGCCTAAGGTGAGGTCTGGCTGCTAAAATACAAACAAGGTTTATAGGCATTGTAGAACAGAGGTTGCCAAGGTTCTTTATCTGAAAGGCTGAATGTTCAGGACAGCTGAACCATCTGTATTTTTATTTATTCCAATTCAACTATCCTAATTTGTCCAAAAAGAGAAAGAAAGAAAAGAAAGAAATGGCCATTTAAACAGTACAAGTAACCCTGCCTCCTGTTTGCACTCAAGTGATTCAAATGCCCAATGAAGTTTGAGAACCAGTGATCTAGAAGAATAAGGAGAGTTGGGGCACCTGGGTGGCTCATTCGGTTAAGTGTCCTACTTCGGCTCAGGTTGATCTCACAGTCTGTGAGCTCAAGCCCCGCTGTCAGTTCAGAGCCTGGAGCTTCCCTCTTGATTCTGTGTCTCCCTCCCTCTCTGCCCCTCCCCCACTCATGCTCTGTCTCTATCAAAACATGAATAAACGTTTAAAAAGGAAAAAAAAAAGGAGAGTAGAGATTCGCTGTTCTGTCAGTGAGACTTAGTTCCTGTGTGCCTCTCAGTGAATGTGGGCATCTTCCAAATATTTTTGAGGTATCATATGGTTATCTCAACTACTCAACTACTCTACTTAGTCTTAACTAAAGAAATAGTCTTTTCTAGCACCAGAAGAATAACTGTGTTGAACAAACTGGGGAATAGTCTATCGGTCTTTGATGAAAGTAATTTTGACTTAAGATTTTCACTTGCTGATTTTAGAAGGTAACACTCACTTAAAATGCAAGGCTACACTGTGTCTGTATGTGTGTATACACACACGGGATTTACTGAACTGAACAGATAATAGATTCAGTGAAAACTCAAAATGCTGGTCAAAAAAATCTGACCAATTTGCACAGATCTTTTGTAACCTTAATTTGCTTTCCTCTAACAGGGACACATATGGCAGATATGACCTTTAATAGGTAATAGAGGTTCAACAGTTATAAAATGCTTATTGCCATTTTCTTTATTAGCTTGCCTCTGATTTTGCAGTCCTTCAGTGAAATCTAGGAGTTTGGGTTTCCATCTCTGTAATGTAACTTTCCTCAGGGCCATTAAGCTTTCTGAGTGAAGGTACATTAGATGTCAAGTATCATGAAGCCCTAAATGAACTCTTATGATGAGAAATCTATAATGATAAAATCCTCGCATACATTCCTGAGTTTACTCCACAGATATTTATGGAGTCCTAGACAATATGCTGGGTGTACCTTGTCTTCTCAAGTGCCTTACCCTCTAAGCAGCAGATCTCCAATAAAAAGTTCAGCTCTGAATACAAAGAATTTGGCATTTAAATAAAGCATTGGTATTTAGTTAGCATACCTTTAGAAAAGACGCATCTGTCATTGATTTAGGGATGTTAATTGCTTGAATTTGAGGAGTTCTCCATAACTCTTGCAGCTTGGCTATGTGTGTGTTGGGTCCATCTTTGATTCTGTCTGTGGGCAGGACATTATTAGGTGAATTTCATGAGCAAAGATGTACTCAGTAAATTAATTATTAATATCTATATATTTACACATGTCCCTGACTACCCTGCAGTAGGAATACGAGTCACTCTGTTAAAGTTCAAGAGGCTGTATGATATGCCATTTGGTTTTAGAGCATACAAAAGTCTAAGATATTTACAAATATTTTCTCTCTCTCTCTCTCTCTATATATATATAATTATATATAGACTACATTATTTTGAACTCAGGTGAGATGCAAACTATGTTGTTTAGTTTATCGTATGTCAAACTATACTAGACAAGAATATGCATGCAAGACTTGCACTTTAAAGATTTACAATATTTTATCATTCATTTGATTTTAGTATGTTAGTATTAAACTGAAGATAGAAGATAGAATAACACAAATTTTATACCTTTAATGAGGCAGTGTTAAAACACAAAGGGCTTTGCAGAAATTTACTAAAACTTATTTTTACATAATTTCTGTTATTTCATGTTTTTAATACCGATGTGGGTAGACTAATAGTCTTTTAACACAAAATGCAATTTGAGACATATCTAGGAGAATGAAACTAGTTTTCAGTTTCAGACATATTGAGATCAGTAACTTAATCTAGGGTAAAAACTTCATTAACAGTTTGGGGGAAAACAGTATTTGGTGAAATTTAACCAGGAAATAACTTTTTGAAACACTCGCTAAGTCCCCACACACTCTCCCGCTCCAGGCAACCAGTAATGTGCTTTCTATCACTACAGTTAGTATCACTATAGAGTAGTTTGCATTTTCTTGAGTTTGATATAAATGTAAACATACAGCATATATTCTGTTTGTGTCTGGCTTCTTTCACTCAGCATAATTATACTGAAATCCATCTGTGTGATGTGTAACAATAGTTCATTCCTTTTTATTCTTGATATATATCTATCCACCTGTTGGTGACATTTGGGTTGTTTCCAGTTTTAGGCTATTACAAATAAAGCTGGCAGAACAGATTTTTAAGTTAAAAGTTTATATTCAGTAAGTTGAATTAAATAAGCACACTTTTGTTTCAATATTGACAACAAAGTCCATTACAATTTTACATATTAAATTTTAGTTATTTATTTCTTCAAGATTTTGACAGGGATGCCTGGGTGACTCAGTTGGTCAAGCATCCGACTTCAGCTCAGGTTATGATCTCAGAGTTCATGGATTCAAGCCTGGTGTCGGGCTCTGTGCTGATAGCCAAGAGCCTGGAGCCCAGAGCTGGCTTTGGATTCTGCGTCTCCCTCTCACTCTGCCCCTCCCTTGCTTGCACTCTGTCTCCCTCTCTCAAAAATAAACATCTAAAAAATTTAAAAAAAGAAAAAGATTTTGACAAATTGGAGAGTTAATGCAGATAAGTAAGTTATATTTGCATACTAAAGGACTAACTAGTTTGCCAACAAAGAAACAATTATCTGGAAATTATGTCATTATGACCCTTAAAATATAATTTGGAATCTATAGTAATAAAAGCTTATTTTTTTTTAAATCCTTTTTCGAGTGATAAATGTAGGCTAATTATCTAAGACTATATCTTTTGTGTCCCTGCTATTCATTATTTCTGAGATGCGTATTATAGCCTGGACTAACATTTAACTTGTCAAAAGCTTGGTAGCATTTCTTCACAGAAAATTAAACATTTAAAGATAACAGTTAAACTCAGTGACAAACACCCAATTGAAAAATGAGCATAGGACTTGAATAGACTGGATGTCTCCAAATAAGACACACAAAAGGCCAATAAGCACAAGAAAAGATGCTCACTATTAGGGAAACACAAAGTAACAATGAAGTATCATTTCATATCCATAAGGGTAATTATCACCAAAAAAAAAAAATATGAAGGTGTCTGGGTGGCTCAGTTGGTTAAGTGTCTAACTCTTGACTTTAGCTCAGGTCATGATCTCATGGTTCGTGAGTTTGAGCCCTGCATCGGGCTCTCTGCTAACAGCACAGAGCCAACCTGGGATTCTGTCTCCCTTTCTCTCTACCCCTCCTCTGCTTGCTCTCTGTCTCTTTCTCTCAAAATAAATAAAAACAAACTTGAAAAAATGAAAACAGGAGCGCCTGGGTGAGTCAGTTAAGCGGTTCTGGTCATGATCTCACAGTTCGTGAGTTTGAGCCCAAGTTGGGCTCTGAGCTGACAGCTCGGAGCCTGGGGCCTGATTCCGATTCTGTGCCTCCCTCTCTGCCCTTGTCCGCTTGAGCTCTGTCCCTCTTTCTCTCTTAAAAATAAACATTAAAAAAAATTTTTTTAATGAAAACAAGTGTTAGCTAGCATGTGGAGAAATTGGAACCCTGTGCATTGCTGGTGAGCATGTAAAATGGTGCAGCGGCTGTGGAAACAGTGTGGTGGTTCCTCAAAAAATTAAATATAAAATTGCCATATGATCCAGCAATTTCATTTTAAAGCAACCACTTTATTTATACGTATATATGCATTTTTATGTATATACACATTGATATATGTCTGTGTTTTTCTGAGGTAACTGTAAGGACTATAAAATTGCCAAGGAAAAATAAAGTGAATCTAAGTTTATACATCGTAGAATTGAAATTGCTCCCCTCACTGCAACCAGAAATTAGTGAGAGGCCTTTGGGGTTCTGTGTTACTCTCTTAATTCCAGCAGTTTTATCCTTTATTTCAAGTGAGAGGGAAAATAGCAGCAATGAGAAATATTTTACATCCTTTGAAGTTATTCTAGTCAGAACTTTTCCCTTCAATTTGTGTATAAACCCCAGGCCATACCTGGGACATTTCAAACATCAGTTATAAACACAATTCTTTTCAGATTCATTGCTATTTTGAAGTACTCTTTTTAAAATGCTTGATGTGGGGGGCGCCTGGGTGGCTCAGTCGGTTAAGCATCCTAATTCAGCTCCAGTCATTGACCTCAAGGTTCTTGAGTTTGAGCCCTGCATCAGGCTCTCTGCTGTGAGCACAAAACCCGCTTCAGATCCTCTGTACCCCTCTCTCTGCCCCTCCCCCATGTGCATGCGCACTCCTTCTGTCAAAATAAACAATTTTTAAAAATCCTTAAAAACAATTTTTAAAAAAATAAATACTTGATATTAGATATCTTAACAAGAGAAAAAACCTGGATTGTTCTTTTTAATGTTTATTTATATCTGAAAGAGAGATATACAGAGCACGAGGGGCAGAGGGAGAGGGAGACACAGACTCCGAAGCAGGCTCCAGGCTCCGAGCTGTCAGCACAGAGCCCAACGGGGGGCTCGACCCCACGAACCGTGAGATTATGACCCAAGCCGAAGTTGGATGCCCAACTGACTGAGCCACCCAGGCACCCCCCAAAATTTTAAGTTCAGGATGCCAATAAAGTCTATTTTTAAAACTCCATTGTGTTTGTAGTTATAGCAAAATTAGCATCTCTAAACCATGTTATTTATAGGTATTATCTGTTGTATATGCTCTACTCACCAATACCTTTGGAATTCTGATAATAAGAAAGTCCAGGTGATCTGTTGGGGAAAAAAAGATTTAAATAATATGCAATAATTGACAGCTTTATAAACATTAAAGAAAGCACATATTTTAGGGATGCCTGGGTGGCTGAGTCTGTTGAGAAACTCATTCTTAATTTAGGCTCAGGTGATGGTCTCCTCGTTGGTGGGTTTGAGCTCCCAGCCCGCTTGGAATCTTCTGTCTCCAGTCTCCCTGTCTGCCCCTCCCCTACTCGCGCACAGGCACACTTTGCCTCAAAAATAAATAAATAAACGTATTTCTAAAAAGTATTTTAAATGAAAAAAGGGCAGTATCGAGTATGCTTTTTACTTTTCATGTTTCCATCAGACAGAACATCTTGTAAATGTTCTCCTCTAATCCTGGTTATATCCTAATGGCTCCAGGCTTTTTCAAAGTGAGTTATCTGAGGTTTTTACTAGAAAGGATTTACTTTAAGCCAGATTTGGTCTTACTTTTATAGCCTTTTTAATCTAATTCCTACTTTGAGCTCAATAAAGTAGTTTGGGCTTCTGTGTTATCCGTGGCATTTTCTTGCTCTCTTTATTTTTAATCAAGTAACTTGCTATGGAGAAGACTATCTTGTTCTTTACTGTATGTAATTACTGGAACTGATAAATTGGTCTGGAATATTTCTATTTTTGTACAAGTTCTTTTTTCTTTTTTCAAATTAAGACAAAACTCCCTTCCTTGTCTCTTCCTTCAGTTTATTCAGTGACCAAGTGTTCATTTATCTCCTGATACATTTAGGATCTCACACTTTGTCAAGCACTGTAATGAACGGAAAAGAAAGACAAGACCACATCTTTAAAAGTCTTCAGTACATTATGGTCATTTTGTTTTATGTGGCAGGAGCCATGACTGTGTGCTGAATTGGAGAGAAACACCCGGCAAGCTCTCACTTTTAGGTAATAACTGATGGAAGGGATGAGGAGGTACCGAAGACTAATTGTCTTCAGCATCCAGTAAATAATAGTAAAAACAAAACAAAACAAAAAAAAATGAAAAAACAAAAAACAAAAAAACCCACCCTGCTTAAAATAAAATGGATTTATAAAGAAAAACTTATGTGGGAAGAAAATATCAAGATCAAGGTGCCTCTAATATCCCTAATTATCTGTCTCATTGGCATTATGAATCCCTCGGACACGAAGGTGGCTAATGTCGCACATACGGCACTGATTTATTGACTTGGAAGTCCTCCGTTGAACCTCCCTTTCTGGTCTATCCCCCACCCCCTCTTTTTGTAGATATCCTGTGACCAGACGGCATATTTTCCAGCAGGTTTCGCAGCGCCCCCTCGGGGCAGAAAAATGCACCCAGGCAATTGTCGCAATCATCGCGTTTAGTCATTGCACCAACACTCAACCTTATCTCACAAGCCCTTCCCCTAAACTGTGAGTCGGCTTCCATTTGTTCCACCCCGGCCACAACAAAGGCTCTCCCTCCTCTCGCTTCAGTGCACTGGGGACCAGTCTATTGGAGCAGTCAACTCCCACCCCCTCCTCCACTAGGGATCGCGACCCAGGGTCGGTCGCCGTCCTCCCTAACCCGTCAGGGCCCCTCAGCCTCACCCGCCGCCGCCACCCTCGGTTCTGGCCACTGCGGGAGGCTCTGCAGAAGAGCTGCATTCTGTCCAGTCGGACACCGGACCCTGGCCCGGCATCTCCTCCCGGGTGCCCGGACCTCGAGCGGCGTGCGGAAGCGGCTTTCCCCTCTCCCCTCCCCCGTCAGCACGCGTGCGTCAGGCCGGGCGATATCGCGGGTGAAGAGGAGGACGCGGTATTCTAGCCCCCTCCGATGCGCTCCGGACACTGCCCGAATAGCTTCGGGAGAGCGGGGAGGGCAGATGCGCGACGCAGGAGTTAAATTGGGGGAGGGGCAGGAGTTCTTTAGTTGATTGCGCGCTTGCACGTTTGCATCTTTTTTGTGGAAGGGATCAGTCACGAGAAGGAAATATACATGTCCCCTAAAACAGGAGGTGCCTTGCACCTTAGTATTCCAGACCCTTTACAAATTTGAAAATCTTGAGAGTCACCATATAGGTCAAACCTCGGTACACAAACCAAGGACCAAAGCCCCAGACTCAGGGATGCTGAGTGTGGTCCGTTAACCGTTATCACCAAGGCAACCAAGCGTCTCGAGCCTACCAACCGCCTATTTCCGTCAACTACTTCTGCGCACACGCGAACCGCCCTCCCGCCCTCCCCGAAGTTTCCTGAGAACGCGTTTCACACGAGATGTGACCTGCGGGATGCTCCGTAGTCTGGGATGTAGCAGAGCGGAAGGTACAGAAGGACTTTGGATTGCGATTGGTTCGCAAGTCGTGTTCCCGGAATTCAGTCAGCGCCGCGCGAAGGCTGAAGGGAGCGGGGCGGTGGGACCTTGTGTCGAGCCGCCAGCAGCACCCGGGACTTGGAGTGCCGGTATGCCTCGGTATGCGCAGCTGGTCATGGGCCCGGCAGGCAGCGGGAAGGTGAGCATTTGGCCGGAGAAGAAGAGAAAAGTCCGAGCTCGTGGGAGGCAGGGAGGTTCTGGTCCTGACGGCGGGACCGGCGCATGCGTTTACTGGGGACCCTGGGCAGCTCGCCTGTGCAGTCTGTGCTTCAGTGCTCTTTTTGTTGTGGTTTTGAAAGTGGAGTAACTAACGATGGTTGCTAGTGTTTATAATGTGCCTGTACCCCAGATACTGCGTTTAAACACTGTGCGAGAAGTCCTATTCTCATTTTACAGAAAACGAGACACAGAAAGGTTAAGTTCTTTGCCCAGGATCACACAGCTAGTAAGTAAGTGACGGCTGGAATTTGAATCGTTTTGTGTAACTCCAGAATCCGGCCCTCTCGCGCTCATAGAAGGTTCAAGTGTGGTCGCATTAATCACTGTTTTTTAGAGGTTGAGACGTGGACTTCTGGTATTTGAGGCGCTTTTAGGAGGTACATGGACCTAACAGTGAATATTGAATCATGTATTGAGAAAGTTACTCCCTTTTCAATTCTCTTTCAGTTTGCATTGAGGTGAAATTGGCAGTTTGGTGCTTGTATATTAACACTTCTTTAATCCCCAGGTCTCTTCAGAGGTCGGATCTTAGACTCCGAGCTTTTGACAGACGTTTGAATTTAGCTAGAACAAATAGACCTTTAAAGGTACCTTTTAAGGTACCTTTAATTTTACGGTTAATTTAATTTTACGGTTACCTTCATGTTATGATAAATATACCTGGCTTCCTGTTTACAATAGAGATTATTTTTTTCTTGTAAGCAAGTATTAGCAGAGTGATATGAGGGTCATTCAGATATTGCAGAAATGGTGAAGATACTGGTCAAATAACAGGAGTGTGAAAAGCTCTGGAGTCTGGAAGTGTTGTCTGGCTTCAATCTTGAAGACACTGTTCTAAGGCTTGACCTCTTCTGGGTGCAGGAGATCTACATGTGACTGTAATATAGCCCTTGCCTACCCAGTGCCTGTAGTCTATTTGGGAAGACTGATAGGTGTGTTGTTAATTAAAATATAGTGTGATGCATGGAGAGGGCCTCCTGTTAGGAAGAGAGAATGGTATGTGAAAAGTCACTGAGGAGAAAGGGTAATAGAAGTTATCTTCTATATTCCAGATCAATTTTCTTTTCTTTTTCTTTTTTTTAACTTTTTTAACGTGTATTCATTTTTGAGAGAGACAAAGAGAGACAGAGCATGAGCATGGGAGGAGCAGAGAGCAAGGGAGACACAGAATCCGAAGTAGGCTCCAGGCTCCGAGCTGTCAGCACAGAGCCTGATGCGGGGCTCGAACTCACAAACCGTGAGACGGTGACCTGAGCTGAAGTTGGACACTTAACTGACTGAGCCACCCAGGTGCCCCCAGATGAATTTTCTGACTGTGTTAGACAAGTACCTTTCTCTAAATTTTTGATGCCTGCTATCCAAAGTACTCACTGAGCATGTTCTTTTTGCCAGGCACTGTTCTGGGCCCCGAGGGTTGTATCGTGAATAAAACACACATACACAAACATACACACATTTCTGCCCTTGTAGAGTTTATATCTGAACATATTAAGTCAGCCAATTAGAAACAATTATCAAGCATTTATTATGTATCAGGTGCCATGCTAGTTTCTGGGCTTGTAAAACTGAATAAGACACATCCTTGCCCTCTTTTTTTTCTTTCTTTCTTTTCTTTTTTCTTTTCTTTTTTTCAATTTTAGAGAGCGCACAAGTGGGAGAGAGGGACAGAGAGAGAGGGGGAAAAAATCTGAGAGAGAGAGAGAGAGAGAGAGAGAGAGAGAAAATCTCAAGCAGGGTCCACACTGGGCATGGAGCCTGACACAGGGCTCAATCCCACAACCCTGAGATCACCACCTGAGCTGAAATCAAGAGTCATATACTCGACCGAGTCACCCAGGCGCCCCAACACATACCTGCCCTTAAATAGAGTAGGAAAGACAGACAAGTAGCCTAGAGATTTTAACATAGTGTGTTAAGGATTACATGAGGGATAAAGAATTCTCTAAACCAAAAGTTGCAAACTGATAGCCTATCTCTAGGCTATTTATTGACCTCAGTGTGCTCTCATCTTGAAATATTCTTCCCCTGGCTGGCAAGCACATTCACATCCCTTGGCTCAAACATTCCCCCCTCAGGGACATCATCCCTGACCACACTACCTAAATCTTTGTTTGGACTGTAATCATCCTGGTAAGGATATTGTGTGTTACATAGACATTGTGTGTGCTGCATGGTATGATCAGAAATCATCTTCTTAAATTCCACTTTTTGCATGTTAGAGCAGCAGGGAGCCTTAGTGATCGTACAGGCCATCCCAGTTAAGAGATTAGAAAACCGAGCAGGGGGGCACCTGGCTGGTTCATTCCGCACAGCATGCATCTCTTGATCTCAGGGTTATAAATTCAAGCCCCATGTTGGGTGTAGAGATTACTTAAAATCTTAAGGGGCGCCTGGGTGGCTTAGTCGGTTAAGCGTCTAACTCTTGTTCTTCGCTCGGGTTATGATCTCGCAGTTCATGAATTCGAGCCCTGCATATGGCTCTGTGCTAATGGTGTGGAGCCTGCTTGGGATTCTGTTTCTCCTCTCTGCCCCCCCCCTCCCTCTCCCCACCCCCCCCACCCCCCCCCCCCCCCCCGCTCTCTCTCAAAAAATAAATAGGGGCACTTGGGTGGCTTAGTCAGTTAAGTGTCTGACCTTGGCTCAGGTCATGCTCTCATGGTTCGTGGATTTGTGCCCCATGTTGGGCTCTCTGCTGACAGCTTGGAGCCTGGAGCCTGCTTCAGATTCTGTGTCTCCCTCTCTCTCTCTGCTTCTCCCCCACTCATGCTCTGTTTCTGTCTCTCAAAACTGAATAAAGGTTAAAAAAAGTTTTTAAATTAAATAAACAAACAAACATAAAACCTTAAAAAAAAAAGAAGAAGAAGGGAAGGGAGGGAGGGAGGAAGGAAGGAAGGAAGGAAGGAAGGAAGGAAGGAAACAAACAAATGAGCAAAGTAGAGAAGCAGTTTCCCTAAAGTTACGCATGAGTCCCAGCCAGGTCTGGATCTGCAGCCCAGTCTGGTGTCCCCGACTCCCAGCCCAGTACGTTTCCTGTTTTCAGTCAGATTTTGGGTCAATAAAGGCATAGTTTTACCCTTAGTGGATACTAACCAAGGGATATGGAGAGTCCTCCTGGGGGTGTAGGGGGCTGTACTACTCTGCCTGTTGCTTTGACCCCTCATGCCTTGTGACATTACAGAGCACCTACTGTGCCACCATGGTCCAGCACTGTGAAGCCCTCAATCGATCTGTCCAAGTTGTGAACCTAGATCCTGCAGCAGAACACTTCAACTACTCTGTGATGGCTGGTGAGTCCTCAGCAGGGCCTTCCCCCTCCTTCAGGAAAAATAAGGGGGTGGAGAAACCATAAGTGCAGGCTGCTTGGCACAAAAGCTGAAATTTTTAATTACTACAGTTTGCTTCCCTGTTTTATAGTGAACAGCATGAGGCTGAATGTCATTTGGTGACATCCACTCATGTGGACATAGGTGACAGTATCCTTTCCTGGTCTTTGTTTAAGAATTAAGTGAGTAGACTCCTCCCTTGTCACACTTCCCTTCTGTCCCTTTCATGCTTAGTCCTGCTGTGGTGAATCAGGTTTACTGCTGATCATAGTATAAGTAAGCAGCCTGTTTTGTTTTTTAAAATTCTTTTAATTTATTCATTCAGTTGAGCACATGCTTTATAAACATTGCAGATTGTCCTAAGGATTGCAAATAGGCTGATGAGAGGGAGTAAGTGGGGAAGTTGGTTTAGGAAGGGTAGTCGGGGAAAAGTCTCAGGAAGGGAGATTTGGACCCAGGCCTGATGATGATAGTAATGTGCTCACCAAGCAGGGGAGAGGCCTTCCAAGATGAGGGAACGTCAGGGCAATAAACAGCCTAGAGACAGGAAGGGGTTTGGTGTGTTCCAGAAAAAGCAAGTATGTCAATGAGCTGGAACATAATGAGTGAAGCAAAGAAGTGCCAGTAGGACATGAGAAGTTTGGGTTTTATCCTGTGTTCTTAGTCCACTTGAGCTGCCTTAACAAAACCCCACAGGCAGGGCAGCTTATAAACAACAGAAATGTGTTTTTCATGGTTCTGGAGCCTGGAAGTCCAAGATCAGGATGCCAGCAGAGTCAGGTTCTGGTCAAGGACATCTTCTAGGTGGCAGACTGCTGACTCCCATGTCCTCATAGTATGGAAGGGGACAAGGGACGTCTCTGGGGCCTCTTTTATTAAGAGCACTAACCCCATTCATGAGACACCATCCTCATGACCCAGTTGCCTCCCAAAGGCTCCAGCTCCTAATATTATCACCTTGGGCATTAGGTATTCAACATAGGAATTTCAAGGGGACACAAACATTCAATCTATAGTACCTGTCAGCAGTAGAGTACCATTGGAGGGTTTAAAGCAGAGGAGGGGATTGACATCCAATATACTTTTTTTTTTTAAAGAAATACAGTCATCTTTTTTTTTTAAATTTATTTATTAATTTTGAGAGAGCAAGCACAAGTGGGGAGAGGGGCAGAGAGAGAATCCCAAGCAGGCTCTGCACAGTCAGCCCCAACAAGGGGCTCGAACTCATGAACTGTGAGGTCATGACCTGAGCCAAAATCAAGAGTTGGATGCTTAACTCACTGAGCCACCCAGGTGCCCCAATATACATTTTTAAAGATACTGACTCCCAGATGAAAAACAGAGATTCTAGGGGTCAGGAGTAGCAGGGACTAGCAGTATGGCTCTTGAAAATGTCTAGGTGGCTTGGACTAGTGTGGTTATGGTACAGATGGAAAGAAGCAGATGGATTTGGTATCTACTTTGCAAATGGAATTAGCATTCTGTGGGAGAGTAAACCAGAAGGGTGTAAGAAAGGGAGGAATCATCAAGGGTGACTCTTAGATCTCTGACTTGAGTGTCCTGAATTGCTGAAGAGAGCATGTGGTACCATTTACCAGGAAGGAGGACAAGTCTGTTTAGGTTTAGGGCAGTTCTCTTTGCACTTACTAAGCTGGAGATGTCTGACATATCTAAGAGGCAGCGTCAGGGAACCAATTGGATATAATAGTCTGGGACTCTGGGACAAGGTCTGGCCTAGAGATATAAGTTGGCAAATCAGCAGCATATACACAGAACATAAGCCTCCAGGCCTGGATGAGATCATCTCAGGAGGAAGTATGGTGAGAGAAGAGAACCCAAGGCCAAGCCTTGAAGTTGTCTGATCTTCAGCAGTCTGGTGGAGGCAGTGGAGTCAGTGAGATAGGAAAGCCAGAAAAATGTTGTATCACAGAAGCCAGGAGGAGAGACAGTTTCAAGAAAGAGCTTGTGCTTGGTGATGTTCTTGATGGTTAGGAGTTCATGTAAGATGAGGACAGAAGTGGGTGTTAGACGTGGGGACATGGAAGTGGTTGGTGGTGACTGTGCCTAGAGGTTTCAGCAGAGCGGTTTGAAGAGTGGCCCGGAGGTGATGCAGTGACGCGGACAGGAGACAAAGTTTCACTGTGAAAGGAGCAGAGAAGTGGGATGAGAACTGGAGGGGATAGGAAGGTCAAGGGAGGTTTCCTTTTAACGTTGGAGATGCTAACTGGAACACTGGGTCGGACTTGATTGCTGAAGAGAACGATCCAGTAGAAAAAGAAACTGAAAATGCCAGATGGTGGGAATAACTTCACGAGTGAGAAAGGGAGGGGAAATCCCAAACAAGTGGAGGGTTTTGCCTTCACTAGGAGTGGGGGGCTTTTTTTTTTTTTAAAGAAATTATCTCTTCTATTTTTAAGAAATAGAATCAACATGGGGCTCAAACTTAATGCCGCGATCAAGAATTGCATGCTCCACTGACTGAACCACCAGGTGTCCCTGGAGTGGGGTGCTTCTTCCTTGCAAGCAGAGGGAAGGCAGGGTGGAAGGCACCATGTAATAGTGGTGGTGGGAATATGGGAAATTCTCTTTGGTTGGCTTCTGATTTCTATTAATGATATTTGTGCCATCAGGACGTTAGAGTAGCTGGAAGTGGGTGCGAGTGGGGTGGAGGAGGCAGGTTGAATAGTCATATTCCTTGAAAAAACATCATTGCATTGCTTTGGGATTGTTTTGTTGCACCCAACATAAAGCACTCAAGCCAGCTTATATAAAAGGATTATTTAGAATGAATAAGGGAATCTCTTACAAAACCCAAGAGGAAGGCTTTATGAGAGACTAGAACCCAAAACACAAAAACTAACAGAAACTAAAGCCGGCTTTCTGTCTTTCTCTGCCTGTTTCTCTCTCTTACAGACCAGCTTTCTCCGCTTCAGGTGGCCCAGCAAAGTGCCTCCAACTTCAGGTTCACATCCCTTTCTGGTCCAGGTGTCTTAATGGCTGACTTGTGTCCTTTTATTTATTTATTTATTTATTTATTTATTTATTTTTAATTAAAAAAATTTTTTTTAATTTATTTATTTTTGAGAGATAGAACACGAATGGGAGAGGGGCAGAGAGAGAGAGAGAGAGAGAGACAGAATCTGAAGCAGGCTGTAAGCTCTGAGCTGTCAGCACAGAGAGCAACCCATGAACTGCGAGATCATGACCTGAGCCAAAGACGAATGCTTAACTGACTGAGCCACCCAGGCACCCCTTGAGTCATCCTTTTAGAAGACCTATTTTATTGTCTCAACTTGGGTCAGATGTTTATCCCCTGGATAGGGAGAGGAAATGCATAGGAAGATATTATCCATATAAACATGGCTATGAGTGAGGCATTTCTCTGTGAACAGAGATTATAGTTTTGTTTTGTTTTGTTTTTTAATGTTTATTTATTTTGGGGAGAGAGAGACAGAACATGAGCAGGGGAGGGGCAGGGAGAGAGACACAGAATCCAAAACAGGCTCCAGGCTCTGAGCTGTCAGCACAGAGCCTGACACAGAGCTTGAACTCAGGATCATGACCTAGTCCGAAGACGGACGCCTAACCTACTTAGCCACCCAGGTGCCCCTAGAGATTGTAGGTTTGAGCACAAACATAAAAAACCTGTGGTAGAAAGTTATAAGGAATAAATTTCCAAAATTAGTAGTAGAGAAGAACTATACATATACCAGAATTTTTAAGCTCCTGCTATAGGTGATTTAGCTACATTATCCCATGGAGTCTTCATCCTTCTACCCCAGCATATATGATTTGTCCGCCATTTTATAAATAAAGAAAGTGAGATGCAGAGAGGTTACATAGCTTCCCTGAGGTCATGATATTAAGAAATAGCAGTTGGTTTTCTTTGTTTGGTTTTGTTGTACTTGTTTTAGAATAAGTAGTATATATTCACATGGTTCAAAATGCAAAAGGTACAAAGAGTAAGTATACAAGAAAACGTCTCCCTCCCAGCTCTGTGTCTCATTAATCAGCTCCCCTACCTGGAGGCATCCAGTGTTGCCAGTTTCTAGGATGTTTTTCCGTATAGAGTCTGTGCATATAAAATCACATATGTGTATTATTATGTATATAGTGAATCTTTGTCTTTTTGTTGTTGTTGTTGACACATATGATGGCATTTTTACACAGAGTTCTGTACCTTAAACTTTTCACTTGAAAGTATACCTGGGAGGGCCGCCTAGATGGCTCATTCGGTTAAACGTCCAACTTCAGCTTCGGTCATGATCTCGTGGTCTGCAGGTTGGAGCCCCACGTCGGGCTCTGTGCTGACAGCTGGGAGCCTAGAGCCTGCTTCAGATTCTGTGTCTCCCTCTCGATCTGCCTCTCTGTCTCTGTGTCCATCCTCGCGCGCACTCTCTCTCTCTCTAAAATAAACGTTAAAAAATAAAAATAAAAAAGTAGACCTGGAAGACTGTATCACATGCATACTTAAAAGAACTTCTCCTTTTTATGGCTACATAGGATTCCAGTATCTGGCTATATAGTAATTTATTTAATTAGTTCCCACAAATACTGCTACTTGATCAGAAGTGAATAATCATGTACAGGAATAGTTTCATATATGTGATTTTTTTATATAATTATTAACTCTCACTAGTGAGGATAACAATTTTTGAATGGATGTTCTTATATTCTGGGCCCTGTCTATCTTTTGCAGACATTCGAGAGCTGATCGAGGTGGATGATGTCATGGAGGATGACTGTCTGCGGTTTGGTCCCAATGGAGGATTGGTATTTTGCATGGAATACTTTGCCAATAATTTTGACTGGCTAGAGAACTGTCTTGGCCACGTAGAGGATGACTATATCCTTTTTGACTGTCCAGGTAAGTCTACAATTTGAACATGAGCTTTTCCTTGAAGTTGTGCTGGCTCTATCCTCAGTGAGAAAAAGTGGACTGAGCCTTTGTAGCTCTAAACCATATTGCAGTGAAGTACAAAGCTCTTATTCATTGACTCTAGCTCATTCATGAGTTTACTGAGGGTTTACTTTGTATGCTGGGAATACCATACAGAGCCAGGAAGCCATGGCCTTTGCTCTCACGGAGCCCTCAGTCAAGTGGAAGTGCTAAACAGAATGAACAAAATCACCCAAATTATTATTTAATATTCATTTTTGGTAGGTTCTCCACAGGAGTAGTACAGACCCCCACATAGCAAGATTAGGAGTCTTCTGATCAAGTGGCCTGTAAGCTGGGCTGTGAGGTGAAGGTGAGGGAAACCATGGTCCAGGCAGAGGGCACAGCATGCCAAAAGCCTTGAGACAGGAAAAAGTGAGATGGGTTTGGGGCACTGAGAAGGCCAGTGTGGCTGGAGTACTGAAAACCCAGGGAAATGTCATGAGGTGAGGCTGGTGGGGGACACATAATCACGCACAACTTCTTAAGCCAAATTGTGAATTTTATTTTATTTATCTTTTAATGCTTATTTATTTATTTTGAAAGAGAGAGAAAGAGAGAACAAGCTGGGGAGGGGCAGGAGGTGGGGGGACAGAGATCCAAAGCGGGCTCTGTGCTGACAGCAGAGAGCCCAATGTGGGGCTCGAACCCACAAACCGTGAGGTCACGACCTGAGCCAAAGTTGGATGCTTAACCAACTGAGCCATCCAGGCGCCCCTATTTTTTTTTTAATATTTATTTATTTATTTTGAGAGAGAGAGAGAGAGAGAGAGAGAACAACCACATGCAGGAGAGAGGCAGAGAGAGAATCCCAAGCAGGCTCCCAACATGGGGCTAAATCTCACGAACCATTAGATCATGACCCAAGCCAAAATCAAGAGTCAGGTGTTTGACTGAGCCACCAAGCTGCGTCAAAATTGTGAATTTTAGACTTGAGTCTAACCTAGATGTGATCATTTGTGCCCTCACGTTATTTTCCCTTGCTTTTAATTGAACTTACAGAAAAGTGCATATATCCCAAGCGTACAGCTTGATGAATATTCCCAAACAACACACACCTTTGTAGCACTTGCTTTTGATTCCCTTTATTAACCATTTTTAGAAAATTTTTTTTCACGTAATTTAATGAGTTCACATATTTCCTGTTTATAATAGTCTTGTTATTATTCTTCACGTAGGTCAGATTGAGCTGTATACGCACCTGCCTGTGATGAAACAACTAGTCCAGCAACTGGAACAGTGGGAGTTCCGAGTCTGTGGAGTTTTTCTCGTTGACTCTCAGTTCATGGTGGAGTCATTCAAGGTTTAGATCAATCATACCGATTTCTTAGTCATGGGTATATGCAGGTGACAGTCTTTAATCACTGTGTGATTCTGGACATTTCAAAACGATATTCCAGAATTATTTAGTATCCCTTATTCAGTTATTATAATGATGTATTTTTAAGTCAAAATATGATATCATATAGATTTGGGGGAACTACTTACCAAGAAAAATAAAGCAAGTGTATAGTTTATAAGTCTATTTTTGATTCTCTGAGGGCCTTTGGTCTAGCTTATGAACGGTATTTCCCATTAATCGCTCTTAAGGAATATTCGATGAAAAGAAGTTAAACATCTAGATTGAGGTTTGTGATCACTGTAAATTTTTTTTTAAGATTTTATATTTAAGTAATTCCTACACCCATGTGGGGCTTGAACTTACAGCCCCAAGATCAAGAGTTGTGTGCTCAGATGACCAAGCCAGCCGGGCTTGGTAATTTACAATTGTAATTTACAATCACTGTAAATTAAATCTACCTCTTCCTTCTTTATTCTCACCTTTGGAAACCAAGGGTCAACCATCTGATGAATGGACTGTCTTTTCTTTAGGACTAGCATTTCTTTTACTTAGGCCAGTTTTGTTCCAGTGAGGAGTAAAAGACTCTCTTTTATGCAGAGACCAGCAAATTTTATTGGCAACAATTAATTTATCTTCCCTTTTCTGTTTCCTCCTTCAGTTCATCTCTGGCATCTTGGCAGCCCTGAGTGCCATGATCTCTCTAGAAATTCCACAAGTTAACATCATGACAAAAATGGATCTGCTGAGCAAGAAAGCTAAAAAGGAAATTGAAAAGTGAGTTCACTTCTTCCATTATCATCAGATTTTAATTGCAGAGATGTGAAATTCTGTCAGTCTACAAAACTAGTTCCTGATTTATTCTTCATTTTATTCATCATTTTTCTCTCCTTCGAAGGTTTCTAGATCCAGACATGTATTCTTTATTAGATGATTCTGCAAGTGACTTAAGAAGCAAAAAGTTCAAAAAATTGACTAAAGCTATATGTGGACTGGTAAGCTTTCAAGTTTTGTTTTTGTTTTTTTTTTTAAGTTTATTTATTTTGAGAGAGAGGAGAGAGAGAACCAGTGGGGAGGGACAGAGAGAGGGGGATACAGAGGATCCGAAGCTGGCTCTGTGCTCACAGCAGAGATCCCGATGCGGGGCTTGAACTCACAAACCAATGACATTATGACCTGAGCCTAAATCAAGAGTCAGATGCTTAGCCCCCTGAGCCACCCAGGCTCTCATCAGGGTTTTTTTTTTTTTTAAAAAAACCCGACCATAACCTGACCATAACCTGGTCAGCTGTTTACCCATAGCTAGTCAGTGGCCACTATTACAGGAAGCAGAGTCCAACCCTATTCCTTGCAAAAGGGAGGAAGGTAGGGGCAGGCTGTGGCCAGTCTGTAGCTTAAATTACTTACTTACTTACTTACTTATTTATGAGAGCACACGTATATGCACACATGGGGAGGGGCAGAGGGAGAGAGAGAATCTTAAGCAGGTCCCACACCCAGCACATAGCCTGATACAGGGATCATGACCTGAGCCGAAATCAAGAGTCAGACACTTAACCAGCTGAGCCACCCAGGCACCCCTCAGGAGTTTAATTTAGAAGTAGTTATTGGCAGTAGCTGATAAGTTAACTGATGTGTCTACTATTCTAAGCTTTCTGGGGAGGTCAGAACTGTCTGTGCCCTTTTTAAATTCCTGGTGGTTGTTGAATTCAGATAAATGCGTATGAAACAGTAAGTGTCTAGTTAAATAGTAAGTTAATGAGTATCCGGGAGGTCAGAGGCCAGAAAAATCAATGATGATTTGCTGTTGTTCTGTGTCTATCCCTCCTCCCCCTCCTTCCACATGCAGATGTTTTAAATCGGAAGTATAAATGGTTATAAAAGAAAATGTAAGTTGAAAGTTAAGTCTTGTACAGCTTCAGAATGACCCTTTCTGAAATTCCCAACTTGTAGATTGATGACTACAGCATGGTTCGATTTTTACCTTATGATCAGTCAGATGAAGAAAGCATGAACATTGTGTTACAGCATATTGATTTTGCCATTCAGTATGGAGAAGACTTAGAATTCAAAGAACCAAAGGTAATTTTGATTATTGGCTTTTGGTATCAATGTTTGCCAGCACTCAGTGGCCTCTTACATATTCCCAGCAACTCCTTAAATTTTGTCTTACAGCAGTGGTAATCTGGGCTTTTCTGGGAGATCTCTGAAATTGACATCTTTGCTCAACAAGCAGTATCAGTTCTACTCCCTGTTATTGAGGCTACAGTATTATTAAGTTTCTTTGTTCTCAGGGCGTGGGGGCATGTGCAGAGAGGAGATGAAATCCAATTGAACTTGGGCTGCCCTCACATGTCACTGGGAAGCCTGGTGGTAGTCATCGTAGGCTGCATCTCAGCAAAGTAGCTGAGAATCAGCAGGTGTAAACTCAAGTGAGAACTGCTTCCAATGAGTTACAGGCACTTTGATTTGCCACTTAGCTGGAAAAATTCTATCACTCATGCCTTTTGTCACTGTAAAACACACCTAAAATGCAGTTGGGCATTATCTCCTGGTAGGGCATTGCCTGAAAAATACGTAAGCACATACTAGGTCTACCTTAGGGGAAATGAGTATTTTCTATTTTGTTCTTTGTGTCAGGAACATGAAGATGAGTCTTCTTCTATGTTTGATGAATATTTTCAAGGACACCAGAATGAATGAAGAATTTTTAAAATAGTAACCATATATGTGAAGCACTGTGGCTGAACCAGCAAGACATTGTTCTCTTCAAAGGATGCAGTACTAGAAAGCTACTTATTTTAATGAAAAAAGTAATACTTGGCTCTTTAGCAGCAGCATGCCTGAATCAAGTTCTAGTTATTCTTCAATGGCTGGTGTTTCAGGTGGAATCTTTTAGTATCATTTTAACAGCATCAATTTAGATTTTAAATGTTGAAGTTGAAATGAATGCACATAGACTTGTATATAGTATGAATGAGCGCTTGTGGTACATTTAGGACCCAGTCTACCTTTATTTCTACTGTTGGGTTTTTGTTATTTTTGAAGGGTTTTTTTTTGGAGAGGCAGGGATTATTGTAATAAAACATATGTATGTGTGTCCAAAGGAAAAAAATCTAGAAGGATAGAGTTAAGACCCATTGCTTACCTATATCTCTGAGTTTTCCTACTTTGAAAATGTATCATTTGTGTAATTAAAAAATGAAAAGTAACTTTTAAAATATATATGTATGTATATAAATAAAATAAATAGAAAATAGCACTAACCTTTCATTAGACTCTTGTTTTCCAGTCAGAATTTGAAATACTCAGCCAGGGGCACCTGGGTGCCTCAGTCACTTGAGTGTCCAACTTCTGATATCAGGATCAAAACAAAAGTCAGGAACCCAGGGTCATGGGATTGAGCCCCACATCAGGCATCAGGCTCCATGCTGAGCATGGAACCTGCTTGAGATTCTCTCTCTCCCTTTACCCCTCCCCAACGCACATGTGTGCTCTCTCTCATTCTCTCTCTCTCTCTCTCTCTCTCTCTCTCTCTCTCTCTCTAATAAAAAAAAAATGAAATACTCAGCCAGGGCAAATTTTTCAATGAATAAATTTGCCCAGTCATCAAAATGTAGTCAGTGATTTCTTTAAAAATGCAGTTTTTACTTACTCATTTCATTTCATTTCATTTCATTTCATTTCATATTTCATTTTATAAGAGAGAGAGAGCAAGCAGGGTAGGAGCAGAGAGGGGAGAGAAAGAATCCCAAGCAGGCTCCGCACTGTCAGTGCAGAGCCTGATGCGGGGCTTAGACTCATGAACCGCAAGATCATGACCTGAGCTGAAATCAAGAGTCAGACACTTAACTAACTGAGCCACCCAGGCACCCCAAAAATTCAGTTTTTAGTCTCTTGAGCATTTAAAAATGTACAGTTTCCTGGAGTAACGTGCACACAAAAATGCAAAAATGTAAAGTTTTTTCTTTTAACTAATGTGCACATTGGTCAAATTGTTTCTTTTCAGTGTTTTTAAGTTCAGTGGGGTTGGGTATGAAAGCATGGAGAATGGTTAGTCAGTCAACAGATATTTTTCTAGTATCTACCGTGGGGCAGGCCCTGCTAAAGCCCACCGAGTTCTACCAGGCATTGTGCTAAGAAATATCTTACATAGTCTTGGGGTGCCTGGGTGGCCCAGTTAGTTAAGCGTCCAACTCTTGATCTTGGCTCAGGTCACAATGTCATAGTTCATGAGTTAGAGCCCGTGTTGGGCTCTGCACTGACAGCACAAAGCCTGCTTGGGAGTCTGTCTCTCCCTCTCTCCCTCTGCCCTTACCCTGCTCTCTCTTGCATGTGTGCGCTCTCTTTCAAGTCTTTTTTAAAAAGGTAAAAAAGTGGGGCGCCTGGGTGGCGCAGTCGGTTGGGCGTCCGACTTCAGCCAGGTCACGATCTCGCGGTCCATGAGTTTGAGCCCCGCGTCAGGCTCTGGGCTGATGGCTCAGAGCCTGGAGCCTGTTTCTGATTCTGTGTCTCCCTCTCTCTCTGCCCCTCCCCCGTTCATGCTCTGTCTCTCTCTGTCCCAAAAAATAAATAAAAAACGTTGAAAAAAAAATGTTTAAAAAGGTAAAAAAGAAACATTTTATAGTTTCTTTCACTTTCATATCCTCGTAAGGGGCCCAGGCTTCATTGGTCATTTGGTCCTGGATCTTCTAGCAATACAAATTAAGCCCTTTAACCTGCAACTCCAGTTAAATTTTAATCACTCTTAGGCCTTGATAGCAGGAGAGACACCTGTAGTGTCACATTTGATCCATTTTAACTAAAGACTTGCAAACTGTGAGAAACTATAGCTTTCAGTGGTAACTTGTGTCTGGGGGCTTAGGCTATGAGTACAAGTCAGGTATTTGCATCATGGTGCATTGGTGTGAGCTATTGTCATGGCGGGGCAATAAGGCGAGAACATGAATGGGCATCATGGGAATGTGCTGTCCTGCTTGGGGACTCTCCCTGTGGCCCTGAGTATGAAAGGGTAAAAACACTCTGGTCTCCCCATGTTGCAAATTCTTAGAAATTTTATTGCCATGGAAGAAAGGAAAGGCAACTTCGTTTGCCCTCGTTGCTCCTTGAACTATTTTGCCCTGGCTTAGCTTCTGGAGTCTGGTATGTGCCTCTAGGCAAGAAGTGAAGGGCCAAATTGAATTTCCTTCCCCTCAAGACATGGGTTTTAAAGATGACTATGTCCATTCCAGTCCTCAAGGATTTCATTATCTTGCTGAAGATCCTGACATGATTCTGTGGAAAAATTTACTGGTGGGTGCCAGGCACTGGGGATAAAATGGGAGCACTCAGAGCAGACAAGGCCTTAGTCTCATGGAGTTGACATGCTGGGCCCTTGAGACCATAAACAAGGAAACCTTGATAAGGAATGGGAAGAAATGAAAACAGTAATGAAGTGGAGAGTGAGTAAGGGGCTACTTTGGGCTCATTGTCAATGAAGGCTCCTAAATGGTGCTATTTGGCCAGAAACCTGAGTAAGAAATCATTTGTGGGAACACGGGGCAGAGTATTCCAGTCTGAGGGGCTGGCAGGAGAAATAGCCTGAGGCAGCAATAAGGTGGCACTTGAGGTGATGTTGGAGAAGATAATCAAGAGGACGTGACCAGTGGTTGACCCTTAAACTGGACTCAGGCAGTCCAAGGTTCCTCATCCCTCCCACCCCTCGCTGTGGGAGATGTTCCAAGGACATGGTCTTGAGACTAAGGTGTTGAGCCCATCTGGATGTGACTGAACCCAATTATGACCTCTATACAAACTTAGTCTGGCATGTAGGTGGGGACATCTACTCTTGCCTCACCAAAGATAACCCTTACAAGTAAGTTTCCTTGCTTAATTAGAACCACCACCTATATATCTGGATTGGCCTTCCTTTTCAGTCTTCTTGCCTCCTGTATACAAGGGCCAGTTCGCAAACTAACACATGAGGTGCTTTCTAGTAATAGGTAAAAAAAAAAGAAAAAACCCTGAGCTTTTAGTATGTTCCAGGCATTTAAGTTCTACACACTTTACATGTAATTCATTTCATCCTCACAAAACAATGAGGTAAGTATATTATCTCCAGTTTGGGTGAGGAAACTGAGGCACAGAGAGGTTAATTAACTTGCCCAAAATGACACCGCTAGTAAATGCTGGAGCTAGGATTCAAACCCAGAGTCCATTTTCGCAGTTTTTACACACAAATTGGAGTGGGGTAGTGCATAAATCCCATCTCTGAGTGCTCTCCTTTCTCCACTGTTAGGACCAGTTGGGTTCATTCACTCAACAAATATTTCTTGATGCCTGCCATGCACATCACTATTATAGGCGCAGAGGATACAATGGTGTACGAAATGGACAAAATCCCTGCCTTTTTGACGTCCACATGGATGGGGAAATAAATACCAAAAGTAAATAACCAAAGAATCATAACTGTGGCTAAAAGAAATAAGGATGACACAGCGGAGTGGATTGGGGTCGAACTTAAAATGGTGCGACCCTTGGGCTCGGTCCCTTGAGCATCCGACTTGGGCTCAGGTCATGATCTCGTGGGGTTCCTGAGTTCGAGCCCCCCATGGGGTTCGCTGCTGTCAGCACAGTCAATACAGATCCTCTGTACACCCCCCCCCCGCCCCTACCCCGCTTGCGCTCTCTCTCAAAAATAAACATTAAAAAAATTAAAATAGTGTGATCTAGGGAACGCTTCACTGAAAAGACCTTTGAGGAAAAGCAAAGTTTTTAGGGGATTGATCCTTAGGATTCTGTAACCCAAGACCCAGCTCCATTTCGCGCACACTTTACGCAATGCGCGGCATTCGGAGCCCCTGCCTAGTGCTCGGGTGCCCTCTGGTGTCCCTCCCTCCCTGCGGAGCCTCGGCCGCTTCAGCAGACGGATAGCAAGACCGGAAGTGCCGCGTCCTCCCCTCACCCTCCCCTTCCGGCTCACTTCCGCCTACCCCGCCCGGGCCGCCGGACCGGAAGCGTAGCGCTCTAACCCCAACCTCTTGGTCTAGCTTGAAACCGGGTGCCGCCAAGATGCCGGTAAGGGGGCGAAGTCGCGGTGTGGAGAGATGGCGAGAACTGGGGAGAGCGGCGAGAAGTCGTGCGTGAGCTGAGAGAAGCGGGCCGAGGAGGGCAGAGAGGAAGCGGGCCCTGAGAGGGGGAGAGGCGAGGAGAGGGGGCCTGTCGCTGTAGGATTGGGTCGGCCAGCGGGGACGGGGCCGCGGCAGAGTGGGCCAGAGACCCCGAGCGTGTAGAGGAGGCTGCCCCGGCCCCTTTCGCCCCTTTCGCCCCTTTCGCTCCAGTGCCGACCCCTTCTCTCGTTCTTCCTGTGTCCCCGGACTCCGGCAGGATCCCCAAAGCTTCACTAGAGCCGAGAAGCCAAGGGCTGTGCTTTTTTTTTTTCTTTTTTTCTCCCCCAATTCTCAAGTCTAGGGTCTGGTTTCTCTTTTTCTACCCCCCACAGGCCCACTTCCTCTTCAGCCCCCGGGGGCGGATCACTCCCGCTGCTTGTCACTGTCATACCCCACTTCCCGGACTCCCCCTCTGTCGCTCCGGCTGTGGTGGCCACACTTGGCTGCTGGCTGTAGGGCCGCCAGAGCAGACGCTAGGTCGGCGCCTGGTTACCAGATGTTTCTATTTTCGTGTGCCTCGGGGTAGGAGTAAAATTGATAGTAGGCTGGTTGTCCTTCATTGCTGACAGCCAGTCTTGTGGGGCAAATTTATCGCCATCATGGTCTCCATTTTGCGGGTGAGGAAAAGGAGGTTCAATAACGTGATTACTCACACAAAAAAATTACTGAGCATCTGCTGCTTGCCAAGTACTGTTAACGGCTGTAAATAAGGCCAACAAACCCCTACGCTCGAGGTCACAGGCTAATGGGGAGACAGATAAACATGTAAATGTAAATAGAGAAGATGGTTTTAGATAGTGACAAATGCGATGAAGGAAATCGATGGGTAGCAAGACAGCTGGTGGAGGCTGCTTTAGATGAAGCATACCTGTGACAAAAAAGAGCAAGCCACAGTTACATATTTAATGAATCTTATAGCTACCATTTGATTCCTGATGTGTTCCAGGCAGGCCCTGAGCTACACACTGCATGTAAATTATCCCATTTAATCCTCACAGTAACCCTGTGAAGTAGATAACGCTATTGTTCCCATTTTGCAGAGGAGGAAATTGAGGCTCAGAGAAGTTAAGTAACTTACCCAAGGTTGTGTACTGAAGCTAGATTTTTTTTTAAATTTTTTTTTCAACGTTTATTTATTTTTGGGACAGAGAGAGACAGAGCATGAACGGGGGAGGGGCAGAGAGAGAGAGGGAGACACAGAATCGGAAACAGGCTCCAGGCTCCGAGCCATCAGCCCAGAGTCTGATGCGGGGCTCGAACTCACGGACCGCGAGATCGTGACCTGGCTGAAGTCGGACGCCTAACCGACTGGGCCACCCAGGCGCCCCTAGTAAAGCTAGATTTTAAGCTAGGACTTTAGAGTCCTGTGCTCATTCCTGGACTTCCCTGTCCCCCATTAGGTTGAAAGTTCTTCAAGGACAGAGATCATACTGGTCCTTCTTACCATTTTATCACCATGCCTTGCACATAGAAGGTGTTTGGTTATCATTCGGTGAATGAGTGAATATATGAATGGGGCCCTTCTTGAGTTACCGAAAGACAGACTATCTTGTAAAAAGCAGAACTAGGAATCAGCATACAAATTGCGTTCATAAATGTGGTTTCCCCTGCTCCTTTAACCCACACCTACCCGCTGAAGGCATTAGAGAACTCTTCATTTTATAAATTTGGAAATAGGCTAAGAGAAGAAAAGCGATGTCTTGGTCAAACACACAGCCAGGAAGTGGCAGAACTGAAAAGCCAGTGCTTGGGTTCTGGTTTAACAATAGCTTGGGGAAGGGGGGGGCGTACCCCTGATTTTTTTGTGTTTGCCTATCTTTGTAGCATAAAGACTTCCACCAGTTACAAATGTGATGTCACTGAACATGAACTTGGAAGATGCCCGGTAGCACACCATTACATAGTATTTATTCTGCAAAGATAGAAAAGTTATAAATAACCTTAAGATCATAGACCATAGTGAAATAATTTTTAAAAATAGAAAGTAATGAATTTTGAGTACTTATTACCTTTGTTTTTACTATAACTTAGTTGCAAATTTGTATAATTTAATTTTTAGTAACGGCTGTGTTTAACAACCAGCTTACTTCCAAATTTGTCAAAATTCCTCAAAATGTATAACATCCCGTTTTCATGAGCCAGTAAGAGCCAGCTCCAGACCATTGCTGCTGCCATCCCTTTTTCCCCCTCCCCTAGTTAGTCTCGGGTGGGTTATTCTTTTTTCCTCTGGAGAAATGTTGCTTGTCTGCCCCGCTGACATTTGCTCTCTTTCTGTTTCCGTATTCTTACCTGGCTTGCCACAACAGGCTTACCACTCTTCTCTCATGGACCCCGATACCAAACTCATTGGAAACATGGCACTGTTGCCTATCAGAAGTCAGTTCAAAGGACCCGCCCCTAGAGAGAGTAAGTCGAAACTTCTTTCCATTATTTTCAGATTTTAGTAGGAAACAGCTAGCGATCCTCGGACGTTTTCAAGTCAGGCAAAGTCTTAGTTCAGTCCTCGGTCTCAGATTGCTCTTGTATTTTCTCTATGCTTGGTGGATATTGCATTCTAGGCCTTTCAAGATCAAGTGTATTATTGCTGCTGAGTTCTCCAGGATATTTTGTTGAGAGGGAAGAGGAAATGTGCTTCTGGACAGTGTTCTGTCATCCCACTGTCAGTTCTTACAAAGTGATTTAATGCTGCTATTTCTGTAGCATGACATGTCCCCATCCTTTCTCTGTCTTAAGGCTGGGAGAAAAAAACAAACAAACATTTTAACCCCTTCTCCCATTCAATCCTACTTCCTTTATTCATTCTTCAGTATCTTCATTTTCAGTAGTACTTCGATCTTAAATCTTACGTGCCCTCTATAACATTGCACATTCTTTCTCTTGTTTTTCTGAATTTTAGATCTTTGCTTTCTTTCTTGGTACTCACTTTCTCTTTTTTTGAACCATGTCTTACTGTTTAGAAAGCCCCATTCTTTTAGACTCTTCTGACACATTCTGAGATGTTCTGCCAACAGTGTGATTTGTATTGTATTAGACAGGGTTTCCCTGTACCCAGAAAGCATCTGCACTGATTTCCATTTTGGGTTTCTAACACCATAGTTTTCATTGTCAATTTTGTACTGACCTGGTCTCCATTCCTCTGCCAGACTATTTGACTTGACCTCTTCTTAATTTTGTTTTCAACACCAGTGGAAAACTCAGTAAACTCAATAAATTTGGTGAGTTGCCATAGTTTTTACTTGATTCTGAGATGAAGAAAAAGGAACAGATGGGAAAAAATAAAAGACCAAAAAGAAGAAAAAATAGCATAAAAGAAAAGAATTACAGTGCAAAGAAAGAATAAGAATCAATGTTGGCCCAGATTCCTTGAGAAGCAGCCTTTTCAGATGGTTACAAAATACATGTAGCAGATTAGAAAATGTAATTGACCAGGGATGGAGTGTATCTAATTACCACCTTTGCAACATTTCCTGGGCCCTTAAGGGAGAAAGGGGCCCCTAGAAACCAGATCTTTGTGGCTTCTGTAGACAGGGATACTCTTCCTCAGGAGACAGGATTAGACCTGAACAAGAATTAGGAAGGAGTACAAGCCTGTGCTGTGAGCTAAATAATAGGTAGCATTAATCAAATTAATTTATTTATGGGGCACCTGGCTGGCTCAGATGGTTGAGCGGCCAACTCTTGATTTCAGCTCAGGTCGTGATCCCAGGTCATGGGATTGAGCCCCATGTCACGCTCTTCACCAAGGGTAGAGCCTACTTAAATTTAAGATTCTCTTTCTCTACCTCTGCTCCTCCCTTCTGCTTGTGCACGGCCCCCCCCAACCCCTCTTTCAGAACCAAAAAAAATTTTTTTTACATTCAACAGATAGCTTTTGAACACTTTTTTGTGCCAGACATGCTTCTAAATCTTGTAACCCATTCCCCACCCCCCACAGTTTTACATTTAGAAGAACTAACTGGTTTTATAAACAATATTGAATCTTTTGAGGAAGTTTCCTTTTCTCTAGATAAGAAAATAGATTGGGAGAACACAGAGTCTAGAGTTAGAATTATGTTGAAATTTTTTAGCAGGGGAACAAGCAGCATTAAAGTCAGCTGAATCACACAGGATTCAACCTTCAGGATTACCTTGCATTTCTACTGTGTGAGAGGGATAGCAGTCATGGACAAGAAATATAAATAACTGTCTCTGGGGGAAAAAAAACAACAGTCTGTGCATTTCTGCAACCAGCTGCCGGATATCAAGACCCTGGGATTTTGACCTTCTTAAAATAAGAAAAGGAAAATAAAAAACTGCCAAAGAAATTGTATAAAGAGATCTGTCTTTGTGACAACAGTGTTTCTGGCTTTTCTCAGTCTCCAACCACCTAAAACAGCTTGTACAAGTATATATTAAGTCATAGTTTTCATAGAAAGATCTGTACATGAGCCCAGTGTGTTCCTAAATAACAGTTGAGATTTTTTTCCCCTGAAACTGCAGTATGTAAATTCAAATCAAATTACATTGTATAGTTTTTAGTTTTAAATAGCATTTTATCAAAGTTAGTCTGTGTCTCAGTCTATTTTTATAAACCCATTGAGAAACGTCTAGAATGATGTTCACCAAATGTTAATAGTAGTTATTTCCAGGGAGTGAGATTTAGGGTGACAGTAAAATATTTTTCTGTGTTGATTAATTTGTTTCTAATGAGTATATTTTTTATAAAAACAATAAAGCTATAAGAATAAACCATGGGGGTGCCTGGGTGGCTCAGTCAGTTAAGCATCCAGCTCTTGAGATCAAGCCCCAGGTCAGGCTCTGTGCTGACAGCAGAGGCTGCTTGAGATTCTCTCTCTCTCCCTCTCTCTGCCCCTCCCTCTTTCTGTCTTAAATAAACCTTTAAAAAATAGCAAGCTTTTTAAAAAAAATAATAAACCATGTACATACTGATTTTCCTAGAAATTGTTTCTAAAGACCTCATGTCTCAGCCTCATTTTATTTTATTCAACTCCATTTTTAAGTTTGTTTATTTGTTTTGAGAGAGAGAGAGAATATCCCAAGCAGGTGCCGCACTGTCAGCACCAAGCCAGATGCAGGGTTTAAACCCATGAAACATGAAATCATGACCTGAGTCAATGTCAGATGCTTAACCGACAGAGCTACTCAGGCGCCCCTCAACGCCAAGACTTTTGACCATTGAACTGGGGGTTTTTTTCTAAGTGTTATTTTCGCATTTGGCTAATGTTCTCTGCCTTCTTCCCCTTGTGTCCTCCTTAGCAAAAGATACAGATATTGTGGATGAAGCCATCTATTATTTCAAGGCCAATGTTTTCTTCAAAAACTATGAGATTAAGGTAAAGTACAGAGCTTTTAATATTTAATTTGGTTTTCTGGTAGGGATAATAATCTACCTGGCAGTCAGGGTTCTGAGGAGTAAATAAAATTGAATGAGATTGTACGACTTTAAAAACCCAGAATAATGCCTAATATTAGACCCTATATCAACATTAGTTTCTCATTTTTCCTCCGAAGTCTGTACCATGTGTCAGCAAACTACAGCCTGAGGGCCAAATCTGGCCTCCTGCCTCTTTTTACAAATAAAGTTTTATTAGAACACAGCCACGTACATTTTTTTAAGATATTGTCTATGACTGCATTCACTCCACAGCAGCTGGGTTGCACAGTTGTGACAAAGCCTGGCCTACAAAACCTAAAATATTTAATATCTGGTCCTTTACAGAGGAAGTCTGCCAACCTGTCATCTAGACATTTTAATTTATTATCAGCATTAGTAAAGCTCCTACTGTGTGCCAGTCCAAAACTAAAAAATCCTACGTGATATGATATTTTTATATACTTCTGTGTCCTGGACCTGAAATGGAGCAATAAAGAAACTTCACTGATCCTGGTCCTTCCCTTGACTACCCTTTTCTCCTTTCTGCTCTTAGTTCTTGTGAGGAACGGGGTAAAGAGGAAGGTAGGAGGAAGGTGGCAGAAAAGGAGAGGGGGAGATGGAAACAAAATAAAAAAGAACTTTTCTGAGTTCCTTCATTGAGCGAGTTACAGGAATGTCAACAACTTTTCTTGATAACATTCTAGAATATGGAACTTCAGCCTCTCCTTGCCAGACTTTGACCTTTTGGAATCAGAGTGTGAAAATCTTTGTTTGTAGACTCTTGGTCTAGAAATTGTAGTCTAACTGTCCTGTGATACTCACAACGTATTCTGTATTTAATATACGGTCTAAGTGTTACGTTTGTAATAGGTGTAAATAAATGTAATTCTGCCACATTTCATTCTTCTGAGTCATATAATCTTAAAAAAAAGGACATGTGTAATTTGGTTTTTTTTAGACTGTAGATCTGTGCCAGATTTAACCTGAAGTATGTGCCACATTTGCTCAACATCCAACCCTCACATTTTCCTTTTAATTAGATCAAGAGGTGGGCTCATGAAGCTCTTTAAGAACAAGACACATGAAGGGGTGCCTGGGTGGCTCAGTTGGTTAAGCGTCCAACTTCAGCTCAGGTCATGATCTCACAGTTCCGGAGTTCAAGTCCCCTGTCGGGCTCTCTGCTGACAGCCTGGAGCCCAGAGTCTGCTTCAGATTCTGTGTCTCCTTCTCTCCCTGCCCGTCCCCTGCTTGTGCTCTGTCTCTCTCACTTGCTCAAAAATAAATAAACATTAAAAAAAAAAAAAAAAAGAAGACACACATGAAATAGCTGTTCCTCCTTTAAAGTCGTAAAGGCTTTTGTACTCGGCAGAGACTCTGAAGTGAAAGAGCTTTAAAAATTGGCTGACCATATGGTGCACCTCAGGTTTTCCAGGCAGCTCTAGTAACTCTCCTTCCTATACAGAGAGAGGTGCTGTTGGCACAGCTTCCCGGGGACTGAGAGGCAAGGGGAATGCAGCGGTAAGGGCAGCCAAGGTGAACAAAAACAGCCCCACACAGCTCAGGTTGGCAACAGGCGGCTCCCACCCTGGGAGCGGACACACCAGTGGCCCAAGAAGACTGCATTTGGAGAATGGCAACTTTTGATGCTGTAGGAACTATACTTGCAGCTTTCAGTTGATGCTCAAAAGACAAAGCTTGAATTTTTATTGCACGTGATTGTTAGGTTTTAATCAGGACTGTTTTTAACTTCTGTGTTCCCACCCCCGCCCCACCCCTGCAGAATGAAGCTGATAGAACCTTGATATATATAACACTCTATATTTCTGAGTGTCTGAAGAAACTCCAAAAGGTAATTAAACTTGGATGATTGTCTATCTGGAAAACACAGTACTAACACATGTTCACATGCTTAGCCATCTGGACTTGTTGAGACTTTAAGGACAAGTAGTACTTTCTCTTAGAGCCCGGACCCAAGAGGAAAATCTGAATGTGGATTCTAAACCTATAATTTAGTTGACTAATGAGAAGATAAGGGTGTGGTGTTTTAAGGCATTGCGTGTATCTTCCCGAGACAGAAATCTTTCTTTTAAACTCTTGGCTCAGAGGTTGTTAACCTGGGGTCCAAGGATATAATTCAAGGGTTCATGAGCTTGAGAGGGAAAAAGATTACATCTTTCTTTTCACTAACTTGTAACTGAAATTTAGGATTTACTGTAATTATTAATGTAGGCAACAACCCACAGTAGCATAAGCTGTACCTGTGACTTTTTCTTCAGTAGAAATCACAACATTTTCCTATTACATTTCAGAGTTGAAGATGTTTTGAAATTTTATTTTCACTCATTACTACTTCATATTTTAGTTATTAGGCCCCTGCCTGGATCTTGTCATGCAGTGCATTAATAAAGAAGTGCCTGTATGAGTCTGTCATAAATTTGGCTTTTTAATATTGTAATTATTGTGTTTGACTATAAATGATTTCTTTTATAATTTTGTATGTTTTAGTCATTTAAAACATTATTCTGGGGAGGGGCCTAGAGGCTTCCCAGAATGCAGAAGGACACCCAAAAACATTAGTAATCCCAGCCACATCTACTTAGACTAAAAAATTACAAATTGGATGTTATTATCCTTTTCTCTGTAAAATATGTGTGTGTGTATAATTTTTTTTCTTTTTCTTTTCTTTTTTTTTTTTTAGTGCAATTCCAAAAGCCAAGGTGAGAAAGAAATGTATACCCTGGGAATCACTAATTTTCCCATTCCTGGAGAGCCTGGTTTTCCACTTAATGCAATTTATGCCAAACCTGCAAACAAACAGGAAGATGGTAAGAACAGGGTTTCCACCTCCCTCTTTATGGCACAAGATTTTCTCCATTTGATTATTTACCCCCTCCTTTCTTCGTCTTGATTGGTGTACAGGTTGAGAGTAGTAGAATCATTAGCACAGATACTATCTTCCAGTAACTCTCACAAAAGATTCTTGGCAACAAATATAACATGTAGAGAATCTTTTGAACCAAAATAGTTATAAAACCACTGGACTGTCATTTCTATTTCTTATCTTGTCTGAATGTGTAGAAATGTATTACCAAGGTCACTGTCCAGCAACCAGCACACATTGGGGATGTATTCTCAGACAGGATTTTTCTTATTTTTCTCCTGGCTCCTTATTTTAGAGGTGATGAGGGCCTACTTACAGCAGCTGAGACAAGAGACTGGACTGAGACTTTGTGAGAAAGTTTTTGATCCTCAGAATGATAAACCTAGCAAGGTAAGACCCTCTTCTTTACCTATTTAGTTGATAAATAACCTTTTATCATGCAGCTACTATTAAATAAACTAAGGTCTTCCCTTGCAAGAATATTTTAGTCTCTGCATTGCAGTGCTGCTTAACTTTGAGTATGTGCCTAGTACGTACATAGTAGGGGTTCAGTGAGTCACAGTGAATAATGAATTGCATATGATAAACATTTTTGGTTGTATGTTCTTATATTCGGGCATTGTAAACCCATAGGGCAGATTTTCTGTGTGAGATATCTTGAATGTATTACATTTTTTTGCCATCATAATTTTGACTGATTTGTGAGTCAAAAAAACTTTTTTACATGTGTTTTCAAGAAGTTTATAACGTAAGAAATGTCAGGCCAAGATTACATTCTGTTATTACATAAATTAATATTCTGACCTTATCTTGAACTTGCATGGTGATTTGACACCCACTATCCATTCTGTTTTATCCCCTCTTGTTAGTGGTGGACTTGCTTTGTGAAGAGACAGTTCATGAACAAGAGTCTTTCAGGACCTGGACAGTAAAAGGAGCCTGGGCAGATACTTCCCACAGCCATGGGCAGCATTTTACAGCAAGATGTACACAGTTCTTTGCCTTTATTTGATAAAGTTTTATACGGAAGAGAGAAGAGAGCATGTCTTCACTTGAAGAGCTCTTTATCAAGAATTAGGGTGGCGGGGGGAAGAATGGGCTGTCGAAGGGTGATTTGAAATTTTCTGTGTTATTAAGCTGGTGCTTAATAAGAATAGGTAATAATAAAGAAATTTCTAACATTCCATGTCAAAACACTTTATTGCTTATCTTTTACATTCACTTAAAGTGTTTTTGAGCTAATATTCACTCTTTTAAAGTGTACAGTTCATGGCATGCCTGGGTGGCTCAGTCGGTTAAACATCCAACTTCCGCTCAGGTCATGATCTCATGGTTTGTGGGTTCGAGCCCCGCGTCAATCTCTGTGCTGACAGCTCTCTCTCTGCCCCTCCCCTGCTCATGCTCTCTTTCTCTCTCAAAAATAAATAAACATTAAAAAATAATAATTAAAAAATTATAATAAAGTGTACAATTCAGTGGTGGTCACCCCCCCTAACCATTCTTTTCCTCTCCCCACCCCATCATTCCCTGGCAACCAGTGATGTACTTTCTGTCTATGGATTTGCCTTTTCTGGATATTTCACAATAAGGGATCATACAACATGTGGCCTTTTGTGTCCTGGCTTCTTAGAATTAACATTTTCAAGGTTCATCCATGTTATAGTAACAGTACTCCATTCCTTTTTTTCTTTTTCTTTATTGTGGTAAAACATATAATGTTACCATGTCAACCATTTTCTTTAAGTTTAGTTCTTTATTTTGAAAGAGAGAGAGCAAGTACAAGCAGGGGAGGAGAGGGAGAGAAGAGAGAATCCCAAGCAGGTGCCATGCTCCCAGTGCAGAGGCCGACATGGGGCTCAATCCCATGAATCGTGAGATCATGACCTGAGCTGAAATCAAGAGTTAGACACTTAACCGACTGAGCCACCCAGGCGCCCCATTTCAACCATTTTTAAGTGTGTAGCTCACTGGTATTGATTACATTCACAATACTCGCAACCATCACCACTGTTTATTTCCAAAGCTTTCTCGGTATTCCAAACAGCAACACTTAAAACCACCAGTGACTGTAATACCCAGCTCCTGATAATCTCTAATCTACTCTCAATCTCTGAATTTGCCTATCCTGGCATCTCATATAAGAGGGATCAAACAATATTTGTCCTTTTGTATCTGGCTTCTTTTACTTAGCATAATGTCTTCAAGATTCATCTATATTTTAATCTATATCAATACTTCATTCCTTTTTATGGCTGAATAATACTCCACTATATGTCCATCGTGTGTGTGTGTGCGCGCGCGCGCGCGTGTATATCCCATTTTGTTTTTCCATGCATCAGTTTATGGACATCTGGGTTGTTTCCACTTATGGGCTGTTAGGAACAATGTTGCCAGGGACATTCCTGTACAAATTTTTGTGTGGATATATGTTTCCATTTCTCTTGGTTATATACCTACCAGTGGGATTACTGAATCACACTATGTTTAGCTTTCTGAAGAACTGGGAGACTTTTTCCACAGTGGCTGCACCAGTTTACATTTCCAATAGCAAGGAATAAGAGTTCTAATTTCTCTATGTCCTCTCCAACACTTGTGCCTGATTTATAACTATCCGGATAGGCATGAAGCAGTATCTCATAAAACTGTACTGTTTTATCTCATTGTGGTTTCGGGATGTATTTCTCTAATAACTAATGATGTTGAGCATCTTTTCATGTAGATATTGGCCATTTGTATATCTTCTTTGGAGAAATGCTTATTCAAATTCTTTGCCCAGTTTTTACTTTTTTTTTCTATCTTTTAGTTGTTGAGTTGCAGGAGTTCTTTATATTCTGAATTCTAGACCCTTATCAGATATATGATTTGTGGAAACTTGCTCCTATGTCTATACATAGTCTTTTTTTTTTTTTCCTTTGGTGCCTTGTGCTTTTGGTGTCATATCTAAAAAACTATTGTAGGGGCGCCTGGGTGGCTTAGTTGGTTAAGCGTCCGGCTCAGGTCATGATCTTGTGGTTTGTGGGTTCAAGCCCCCGGTCGGGCTCTGTGCTGACAGCTCAGAGCCTAGAGCCTGCTTTAGATTCTCTCTCTCTCACTCTCACTCTCTCTCTCTCTCTCTCTCTCCCCCTCTCTCCCCCTCTCTCCCCCTCTCTCCCCCTTCTCCTCCCTAGATTGTGCTCTCTCTGTCTCTCTCTCTCAAAAATAAACATTAAAAAAATGTTTTTTATTAAAAAATTATTGTATATTCCAAAACATCATTTTACACCTAAGTAATGATTTCCTAAGTGTTTTATACTTTAACTCTTACATTTGGGTTTTTGATCCTTTTTGAGTTTTCCTTTTATATATGATGTAAGGTAGAGGCCCAGCTTTATTCTTTGGGACATGGCTATTTGTTACAATACATTTGTGGAAAAGGCTATCCTTTTCCTTTTGAATTGGCTCTCTTGTCAAAAATGACCATAAATGTATGGGTTTATTTCTGGATTCTATTGTCTATCCTTATGTGACATTCACTTTTCTATTTGGCCAATTTTTTAGCATTTAAGAGGTTTTCATTATTTGGCTGATAAAAGTAGCCATCATGAGTTATTACAAATACTTATGGGACCACGTATTTTCTGGTATGTTAAAGTTATAAGTTAGATGATTCAGAAAAGGCCTTGAGTCCTTTGGACATAAAGTTATTGCACTGCCAGCTCTATCGAGCCTATATGTGTTTGGCTTTTATTTTAAGAGGCAGTTGTTTCTGTATCTACGTTGGGATTGTTATTTGGCCACGAGCCCAGAAAACCCAATTTACAGTGCCTTGGGTGGTGGTGGGGGTCTTGTTTTTTCTTTTGAATCTAGAAGTAGTCCCTGAATGGGGCAGCCATTTAAAGAGGTCATTGGAGATCCAGGCTCCTCCAGTTTTCTTGCTCTACGTTTCTTTACGTGCCACATGTAGAGCACCTCTAGGTGCTCCTGCATTTCTGGGCTTAAGAAGAAGTGGGGACAGCATGAGGGCATACCAGCTGAGTGCCACCTTGAATATCCTTCCCAGAAATCCTGCCTGGAGACTTGTACTATATCTCCTTCATGCGTAGCTACAAGGGAGTCTGGAAAGAGGAAAATTTGAGCTGAGCATATTGCTACCCTGGTTATTTGTGTTATGCTATTAAGGACAGAGGGAAAGCTACATAGAAGCAGAACTAAGTTTAAAATTGTATTAAAACTGGAGCTTTATGGTGTTACTTGATCAACCAGAGAAGAGTTGACCCCAAACATGAGTTTAAACTGCTTGGGTCCACTTATATGCAGATTTTTTTACAAGAATGTATTGTAAATGTTATTTTCCTTATGATTTTCTTTAGCTTTATATAAGAATACAGTATAAAATATTTATGCAGAATACATGTCAATTGACTGTTTATGGTATCGATGAGGCTTCCAGTCAACAGTAGGCTATTAGTAGTTAAGTTTTTCAGGAGTCAAAAGTTAATACACAGATTTTCAACTTGGGCGGGGGAAGGTCAGTGCCCCTAACTCCCACATTGTTATGGGTTATATATAATTGTAATGTATGAGTTACAAAAGCCAAAAGAGGGTTTCTAAAATCAAATTCTGGGTGTTTGGGTTGGAATTTCTATAAGGAACTCAGAGGCATGTCAGAAAGAGAGAGGGAGGGAGGTAAGGGGAAGAAAGGAAGAGAAAAAATGCCACAGTGATCCATATCAAGATTAAAGGGTTGTTTATAACAGATGAGGGTTTTTTGATTTGTTTTTTAAATTATGGAACCTTTGTACTAGCAACAAATCACTATGGTGCCTGTTCTGTAAGTGTCAGCAGGGGGATCAGAGACAATAAGAACTAAAACTTGGCTTCTAAAACCTTTCCATTGGTGCTATATTATAGGAGTTTGGTTTTGTTTTTTTTTAATGTATCTAAGAGAACAGTTTCCAAAGAATCCAAAATAAATTATACATGAAGTGTAGCACAGTAGATTTTAAGATACAGCTTTCATCAAAATGTAATGCCAACATTAAAAGAAGATTGTTACAAGGTGTACATGCTCTTTAGGGAAGGTAATTTTGTAATAATTATATTTTCTTTTGTTTTCTTTTTAAAATTTTATCAGAGTTTTAAATGTTCATTCTTCTTGATCCAGCAACTCAACTTCAAGCATTGTTGAATACCGAAACACACACACACACCTGGAAATAATTCAGTTGTCTTATAATAGAGAATTGGATAACATATGGTACCTCCAGAAAATGAAATATGCAGTCATTAAAAATAACAAAGGACTCAGTCTATCCCATCATGGGACTATACCTCAGTATAAAAAAACAAAACAAAAAAAGGACAGTATTGTAATGTGATTCCATCCTCATTGATTTAATCATACGCACTCCAGGAAAAACTATGGGAGTACACACACCAAACTGTTAACAGTGATTACCTTGGAGTAGAAACAAAATTACAAAGATGTGTCCCTTCTAAGTGATGCATACTATAATTCAGTCATATATACAGTACCTTAAGGGAGAAAATGCCTTTTTAAAAAAAGAAATGTAGGGGCACCTGGCTGGTTCAGTCAGTAAAGCATGCGACTTTGACCTCGGGGTTATAGGTTCAAGCCCTAAGTTGGGCATAGAAATTGCTTAAAAATAAAATCTTTTTTTAAGTAATAAAAAAATATTGGTAGAGGACCAAATACTAGAAAAAATTAACATTAGCCAAAAACGAGGAAAGGACAATCACCTTGTTTTTTCTTAAGCATCCTGTTTACACTTATCATTTTTAATATGCCACTAATTACCATCATATGTGTAGGAAGATTACAGTACATGAAAATACTCGAACAAGATTTATGAGAATTATTTTATTTTGCATTTTCCTTTTCTCCAAAATTATGAGTACTGAAAACCTTAACGAGTTCAGAGCCTTGTCCAAAAGGGACGTGATACGACTATACCAAAAGCCATTTGGTTTGTTTCTCCCTTCATTTTGTTTATAGAAATTTGGAAGAACATTCCATTAGGAAAGTATAATGTTAGGGCTACATCTGTTCTGTGTTGATGTTGAGATAAATCATCAGTCATAGTTTTCTTCTTTGCTTTTACACCACAGCTCCAATTTACAGGTGATTTGGCAATATGCTAAACACTTCACATTTTAAAATTCTCTTTAACCCTTGCAAGAACTGTTGTGGCAGATACAAGTATTCTCCCCTTTTCCAGGTGAAGAAGCTGAAATGTACAGAAATTAAGTAACTTGACCAAACACACACCTGGAAGTTGGCAGAAATGGTGATTAAACCTGAGTCTTGGGGCACTTTGGGTGGCTCAGTAGGTTGGGTGTCCGACTTCAGCTCAGGTCATGATCTCGCGGTTCGTGAGTTTGAGCCCTGCATTGGGCTCTCTGCTGTCAGCACAGAGCCTGCCTTGGATCATCTGTTCCCCTCTCTTTCTCTGCCCCTCCCTTACTTGTACGCTCTCTCGCACTCTCTCTCAAAAATAAACATTAAAAAAAAAAAAAAAAACCTGAGTCTTTTTGAATCCAAGGCTGTCCCTCCTGGCCATTATAAGAAGTTTGCTACATTCGGGCAACAAGATTGGGAGATTGCTGTATTCATTCTGCTGTGCCAGCTACTGAAAGGATGTACAGGAAATGTAAATATGAACTCTCCTCTCCAAGATTTAACTATGTCATGAGAAACATGTGCAACAAGATAGAACCAAGAAACCCTGAGATTGGCATTACTGCCCAGTGCTATAGGAGCTCAGAGACTGTTATAGCTAAGATCAGTTTATTGTAGATGGCATTTAACTGACTTTAGAACAATTGAGCCAGAGTGAGCAGGCTTGATGAGAAAAGGGTATTGAGCCAGCTATGTGGTATGACCGAGCCTGCCGTGAAGGAAATCTTAGGGCAAAGAACATGATAGGGAAGAAGGTGCCATAGCAGGAGGTGTGTCGCACATTTTTTGAGAACCAGGGTCAAGCTTAGAACTTTCAACTTTATTCTATTAGCAAGACAGCAGGACAGATTTTCCACACCAGGGCACCATTTTGCTTTTATCTATCACCATGAGAACTGTTTGCCTGAGCAACTATCATTTTTCCTGCTCCTTTTTTCTTTCCAAGCCATTCTATAGTTTCTGCACTTAACTCTCAAGTGCTGTTTTAAAAAGTTTTATTGAAACACAATTTAAATTTTATATAATTCACCCATTTAGAGTATACAATTCAATGTTTTTTAGCATATTATTTTTATATGTAACATAAAATCTTCCTTTTTAGCCATTTTAAGTGTGTAATTTGGTGGCATTAATTATACTAATAATGTGCAACCATCACCACTATCTATTTCCAAAACTTTCTTATCACCCCAAACAGAAACTCTGTACCCATTAAATAACTCCCCATGCCCCTTCATCTTAACCCCTGGTAACCTCCAATCTGCTTTTCTGTCTCTGGATTTGCTTATCCTAGATATTTCATATAAGGCGAATCATACAATACTTGTCCCTTTGTGACTAGCTTCTTAGCTTGATGTTTTAGGGGTTCATTTATATTGTAATACTTATCAGAACTCAGTCCTTTTTTATGGCTGAATAATAATCCATTGAATAGATGGACCACATTTTTTTTTTTTAATCCATTCATCTGTCGGTGGGTTGTCTCTACCCTTTCACCATTATGAGTAATGCTGTAATGAACATTGGTGTATATGTTCAAGTTCTTGTTTCTCAGGGTGTTTTAAAAAACAAATCACTCATTTGCCATTTCATCACAGGTCCTCTTAAGATTTCTCTCTAGGGGCGCCTGGATGGCTCAGTCCGTTAAGCATCCAACTCTTTCAGCTCAGTTCATGATCTTATGGTTCATGGGATTGAGGCCCATATAGGGTTCTGTGCTGACAACATGGAGACTGCTTGGGATTCTCTCTCTCCCTCTCTCTCTGCCCCTCCCCTTCTCGTGCTCGTCTCTCTCAAAATAAATAAACTTTAAAAAAAAAAAAGACTTTTACACATAGACTAATAGCCAACTAATCTTTGACAAAGCAGGAAAGAGTATCCAATGGAAAAAAAAAAGTCTCTTTAGCAAATGGTGCTGGGAGAACTGGACAGCAACATGCAGAAGAATGAAACTGGACTGGACCACTTTCTTACCCCAAACACAAAAATAAACTCAAAATGGATGAACCTAAATGTGAGATAGGAAACTATCAAAACGCTGCAGGAGAAAACAGGCAACAACCTCTTTGACCTCAGCCACAGCAACGTCTTCTTGACACGTCTCCAAAGACAAGGGAAATAAAAGCAAAAGTGAACTATTAGGACCTCATCAAGATAAAAAGCTTCTACACTGCAAAGGAAACAATCAACAAAACTAAAAGGCAACCAACAGAATGGGAAAAGACATTTGAAAATGACATATCGGATAAAAGGTTAGCATCCAAAATCTATAAAGAACTTGCCAAACTCAACACCCAAAAAACAAAAAATCCAGTGAAGAAATGGGCAGAAGACATGAATAGACAATTTTCCAAAGAAGACATCCAGATGGCTAACAGACACTTGAAAAGATGCTCAACATCACTCATCATCAGGGAAATACCAATCAAAACCACAATAAGATACCACCTCACACCGGTCAGAGTGGCTAAAATTAACAACTCAGGAAACAACAGATGCTGGTGAGGATGTGAGAAATGGGAACTCTCTTGCACTGTTGGTGGGAATGCAAACTGGTGCAGCTTCTCTGGAAAACAGTGTGGAGATTCTTCAAAAAATTAAAAATAGAACTACCCTACAACCCAGCAATTGCACCACTAGGAATTTACCCAAGGGATACAGGAGTGCTGATTCATAGGGGCACATGAACCCCAATGTTTATAGCAGCACTTTCAACAATAGCCAAATTATGGGAAGAGCCTAAATGTACATCAACTGATGAATGGATAAAGAAGGTGTGGTTTATATATACAATGGAATACCACTTGGCAGTGAGAAAGAATGAAATCCTGCCATTTGCAGCAATGTGGATGGAACTGAAGGGTATTATGCTAAGTGAAATAAGTCAGTCAGAGAAAGACAGATATCATATGTTTTCACTCATATGTGGATCTTGAGAAACTTAACAGAAGGCCATGGGGGAAGGGAAGGGGAAAAAAACAGTTACAAACAGAGAGGGAGAGAGACAAACCATAAGAGACTCTTAAATACAGAGAACAAACTGAGAATTGATGAGGGGGTGGGGAAGAGGGGAAAATGGGTGATGGGCATTGAGGAGGGCATTTGTTGGGATGAGCACTGGGTGTTGTACATAAACGATGAACCACGGGAATCTACCCCAAAAACCAAGAGCACGCTTTACACACTGTATGTTAGCCAACTTGACAATAAATTATATTTTAAAAAACCTGCAACTTTAAGTTGTAATTATCATGTTATGAAATAAAATATAAAGAAAACATTTTTAAGAAAAGACCTCCCTCTAAATCATTATCTGGCTGTCTTATATTGCTATTGAAGTTTTTTTACACCGCCATGGGCCATGCCTATCAGCACTGTGCCCCAATGCCTACCGAATTAAGGTGCATGCAGTAAGCACTCAAATATACACTGAATAAATGAAGCTTTTTGAGGGCCAAGACAGACAGCTTCTCATCCAGTAAATACATAGTAAATATTCATTGAATTATTACATTTAAATTTTCAAGCAGAGTAGTGAGAGGAAAAAATCAGGATTCTTATAGGATTGGGCAAGAGGGTAAAGTGAGGATTTTTATAAGATTGAGTTATTTACATCATTGTACTAGGTGGATTGGAATGTAGAGAGATGGGAGAAAGATATATCAGGGAGTAAGAAGCCTTATTAGCAGTCCCGATGTAAGGGCTTAGTGGGTGTTACTGAGAATGTCAGAGTAAGGGGAGATTTGAGGGACATTCTAAAAGAAGGTTCTGTTTTTTAAGGTTCTATTGTTGGTTTGTTTTTGTTTTTGTTTTGTTTTTTTGAGAAAGCACACAAGCAAGGGAGGGGACGGAAAACCTGAAGAAAGCTCTGCATTGACAGCAGGGAAATCGATGCAAGGCTCAAACTCACAAATCATGAGATCCTGACCTGAGCCGAACTTGACCCACTGAGCCACCCAAACACCCCAAAAGAGGATTCTCCTACATTGTATTTAGCAGCTGAAGGATGGGTTGAGGTTTTGAGTCTAGTTGACTTGAAACATTAGCAGTGCCTTTGATAGAAATAGGTTGGGTGACAATATAATTTGTCATCCAAATTCTTGAGTGTAAAAGAGCATGCAATAGTTAATTCTGTTGGGTCAGTAGGCATAAACTGGTATTGTCCCGAGGAAACTTCTGGAAGTAAGGAGTTGGGCCTGGAGTCCTTTGGAAGGGAAGTGGGAGAGGAGTTTAATTTTGAGCACACTGAACTTTTGAGGCGGCTGCTGATGGCCTCAGTGAAATCCAGCAGCAAACGCAAATATGTGTGAAAGATCAGGAATAGAAATAAAGACTTCTAGTGGAATTAGGAAATAGAATTCGATCTCTGAGACAAATCAGCAGTTACAAATCAGGAAGAAGGAAGGAATTAGCAAAGAATCAGTCTAAGGTTAGTCAGAATAAGAGGTTTGATCAGTAAAACATGGTAGTCATAGGAATTTTTTGGAGGGGTTGTTAATATGATTAAAATCATCAGAAAACTTTATTTTATGGCAGTTGAACACTGGCTTGGGAAAGCCCTCTTGAGTTTGCATTTGTGTTTGAATGAGTTAGCTGTTCTAGCTTACTTTCTGCCCATTTTATAAATAAATAAAATGGATGCCTTAGCACCCAAAAATATTCCCTTGCCAGCCACTTTTACTGAAAAGGAAGAAAATCAGTTAGAAAGATGGCCATATGTATTCCCTCCAAATTCTCTAACCTGAAGTTACTTTTCCACTTGAAAGGAGGCTGTCACTGCCAGGAGACACTTAAGAGATGTTAAGTAATGTTTCCCTTACAGCAATTTACAAGCGTTGTGTTTTTCCCCTTGTACAAAAGGCAGATCTAAGAAAAATGTCTAATGCAGCTGGGAAACATTTCAATTCTTAGGAGGCTGCTGAACACTTAGAAATGAACTTAAGTGGAACAGAACATTTACATTTATAAATTGTCCCTCCAATGTATCTGATTCAGCACTCCATGTTATGCATGGTATTCGCATCATTCAAAAGTGGCTAAGTGGCTTACCTGAAAGTTCAGGGCCATCTGTGTATCTGTTTCCATCAATTACCATCCCAGAGCCTCAGTGTCCTTACTGATAAAATGGATATTAAAGGTGAGATGACCTCTGAAGTCCCCTCTAGTTCCAAAATTATCATTTTAGAAGGTGATTCCATGAGAAGGAGGAGGACTTGTTTTGGGTATCTCTCTCGTGTCCCAAGTTAGTTTTAATGGGATACATTCCTTTAAACAATATTACAATCAGTATGATCTGACTTACATTAGGTTAATGGAAATTGCCCATGAATTTATTTTACTTTGGGTTATTTAATTTTAAAAAGGATAAGGGAGCGCCTGGGTGGCTAAGTTGGTTAAATGTCCCACTTCAGCTGAGGTCAGGATCAGCTGTCAGCACAGAGCCCACTTCAGCTCCTCTGTGCCCCCCTCCCTCTACCCCTTCCCAGCTCTCTCTTTCTCTCAAAAATAAATAAACATTAAAAAAAAAGATTGTAGGGGCGCCTGGGTGGCTCAGTCAGTTAAGCATCCAACTCTTAATTTCAGAAGCTCAGGTTTGATCTTACAGTTTGTGATATTGAGCCCTGCATTGGGCTCTGTGCTGACAGCATGGACCCTGCTTGGAATTTTCTCTCCCTCTCTGCCCCTCCCCAGCTCACACACTCTTTCTCAAAATAAATAAACATTAATAAATACATAAATAAAAAGGATTGTACAAAATTTCCAAAAGAGCACTTTCCTTTATCTCTCCTTTTCTCATAAAGTTTTCACTTTTTGATTCTTTCTGTGGGTTTTTCAACTGCACAGGTGTGTTTTGGCATGATTTCTTTATAGAAATTATCAACTTTTCTCCTGCCATTTAGCCGGTGAGATGTTCTCCTTCATTCCTATCAATGTATAAACATGTTCTCTTTCTTGAAATCCTCTCTTTCTTTTACTTTCCCCATCTGCTACCACCTATTTCCTCCTTCCCTTTCTGTTTAGACTTGATATTTAAATGTATACATTTAAATTTCTGCTCCATTTTATTGTGGGAGTCTGTCCTGTGCATTTCAGGATGGTTAGCAACATTCCTGATTTCTACCCCCAGATGCCAGTTATACCCTGCTCTCCCCCTCCAAAACAGGTCTGTAGATATTACCAAATGTTCCCTAGGGACAAAATCACCCCCACATAAGAACCACTGCTCTGCAGCAAAACCCCTCGAAAGAAAGATCTGCACTGTCTCACATTTATGTCCTCCCATCCTCTCTTTAAAAAATTTTTTTAATGTTTATTTATTTTTGGGAGAGACAGAGAGACAGAGAGAAAAATAGAGCACAAGTGGGGGAGGGGCAGAAAGAGACAGAGACACAGAATCTGAAGCAGGCTCCAGGCTCTGAGGTGTCAGCACAGAGCTGATGTGGAGCTCAAACTCGAGAGCTGTGAGATCACGACCTGAGCTGAAGTCGGACACTTAACTGACTTGAGCCACCCAGGGCCCCCTTTTCCCATCCTCTCTTGACCACTACCCTACCGAAACGTTCTTGTCAAGGTCCTCAGTGACCTCCATGCTGTTAATCTGATGGCCATTTCTCATCCCTTTTGACCTCTTACCGGCACTCTATGTTCCAGAGCACCACTCTCTTACTTTTCTTTCCACCTCACTTCCTATTCCTTCTCAGTCTCTTTTACTGGTTTTTCCTCTTCTCTCTGACCACTTGATGGTAGGATGCCCAGGGGTAACTGTGTGCTGAAGCCAGTTACCTTTTAAGAAATTGTTATGTTTGGAGCACCTGGGTGGCTCAGTTGGTTGGGTGTTGAACTCTTGATTTAATGGCTCGGGTCATGATCTCGTGGTTTGTGGGATCGAGCCCCACACCAGGCTCTGCACTGACAGCTTGGAATTCTCTCTCTTTCTCTCCCTCTCTCTCTCTCTGCCTCTCTGTTTCTCTCTCTCTCAAAATAAATAATAAAAAAAGAAATTGTTATGTTTAATAGATTGTGCCAGATTATTAGACCATTGGCACCTTACAATTGTCCATGGTAAAATATTTACACCATGAAAACTGGCAAAAGATACAAGTCATGGCTTCCACCTCACCAGTTAAACATTTACCTGTTTATCAGCTGCCCAGTCCTCAAACCTCTTTTCTAAGTACACACATCCACTTGGTGATCTTATCCAGTCTCGTGGCTTTAAAGACAATCTTCATTCTTCATGAAATAAAATGTAAAGGGGTTAAAAAAAAAAAACAAAGAGAGGAAGAACTTATACAATTTAAGAGACATTTCAACCAATTGCAAGAATCGATCTTTCTTAGATCCAGGTTGGAACAAGCCAACAGTAAAACAAACATAAATGGAGACAGAGATTACGTAATCTTTTCTGTCTGACTTCCTTCATCTAGTATGATTTTATTTTTAGCCTAATATTCTTGAGATTCACTTATGTTATTACTAGTAGTTTGTTCTTTTCATTTTTTATTTCTTGCTGAATAGGATCACGCTGTAGGGATACACCACCTTTAGTTTATATAGTCATCACTTGGTGGACATTTTAATTTTCTCCCTTTTTTGAAATCATTAGATGTAGTGTTAATTATGAAATATTTTAAACATAGAAAAAAGTATAACATCAAGCATTTATATAGTGTTACTCTGTGCTAGCCATTGGTCTAAGTGTGTTAGATACAGTGGTGTGTTTAGCATGTTTCACATCCAGAACAGGTCAATTTTTACACCCCCTCCTCGTCTTTCTTTTTTGTTTGGTAAACTGTTATTTAGAGCAGTTTTAGGCTCAGAGTAAAATTGAGGGTATACAGACAGCTCCCATATACCCCCTGCTCCCCCACATGCACAGCCCTCCACACTTTCAACATCTGACACCAATAGAGTACATTTGTTACAAACTGATGTACCTACATTGACACATCATTATCACCCAAAGTCCACAGATTACTGTTAGGTTTCTTTGACTGTTGTACATTCTATGAATTTTGAGAAATGTTTCTGCCATTACAGTATCATATAGAAGTTTCACTACCTTAAAAATCCCCTGTGCTCCACCTATTCCTCCCACCCCCATCCCCACCCCTGGCAGCCAATGATCTTTTTACTGTCTCCAGTCTCATCTTTTTCAGAATGTCATGCATAGTATGTAGCCTTTTCAGATTGGCTTCTTCCTTCTTTTTTTTAATGTTTGTTTATTTTTGAGAGAGAGAGAGTGCAAGCAGGGGAGGGGCAAAGAGAGAGGGGACAGAGGATCCAAAGTGGGCTCTGTGTCTGTGCTGACAGCAGACAGCCTGATAACGGGGCTTGAACTCACAAACTGTGAGATCATGACCTGAGCCGAAGTCAACACGTAACCCACTGAGCCACCCAGGTGCTTCCTTCAGATTGGCTTCTTTCACTTGATAGTATGACTTTCTATTTCCTTCATGTCTTTTCATGGCTGTGCTCCAGCAATTGACAAATAGGTTTATACTGCTCATGGAACATGAATATCCAAAGATGGCCAGTTTGAATGTGTGTTTTTTGTTTGTTTTTGAGAGAAAGGGAGAGAGAGAATCTTAAGCAGGCTCCACACCCAGCTCAGAGTCCCACGTGGGGCTTAATCTCACAACCGTGAGATCATGACCTGAGCTGAAATCAAGACTTAACTGAGACACCCAAGTGCCCCCAAAGATGTTGTTTTGACAGTCATTGACAAATGCAGAAACTGTATCATTCACTTCTTTGTTAATCCAATACGTAGGATAAAAGTTCTCCTAGGATAAATGTTCCCGTAGGATAAATGTTCCCGTAGAATAAAATGCATTTTAACATTTCTATAGAGGCACCTGGGTGGCTCACTTGGTTAAGCATCCAACTTTGGTTCAGGTCATGATCTTGAGGTTTATGAGTTTGAGCCCCACATCAGGCTCTGTGCTGACAGCTCAGAGCCTGGAGCCTGCTTCAGATTGTGTGTCTCCCTCTCTCTCTGCCCTTCCCCCACTTGTGCTCTTTCTTTCTCAAAAATAAACATTAAAATTTTTTAAAAATACATTTATGTAATTAAAAAGTATTAATCTCTCACCCTTTGTACTATAATACTGGTTTTATTTCTCATTAAACATTTTACCGGCATCTTTATTATCTTTTTCTTTTCTTTAAAAAAATTTAAAACAATGTAAATCCAAGTTAGTTAATATATAGTATAATAATGGTTTCAGGGATAGAATTTAGTGATCCATCACTTACATATAATGCCCAGTGCTCATCCCAACAAGTGCCCTCCTTAATGCCTATTGCCCATTTAGCCCATGCTCCCACCCAACACCCCACCAGCAACCCTCAGTTTGTTCTCTGTATTTAAGAGTCTCTTTATAGTTTGTCTCCCTGTTTTTATATTATTTTTGCTTCCCTTCCCCTATGTTCATCTGTTTTGTTTCTTAAATTCCACATGAGTGAAATCATACATTTGTCTCTCTCAGACTGACTTGTTTTGCTTGGCATAGTACACTCTAGTTCCATCCACATTGTTGCAAATGGTAAGATTTCATTCTTTTTGACTGCCAAGTAATACTCCATACACACACACACACACACACACACACACACACACACACACCACATCTTCTTTATCTATTATCAGTCGATGGACATTTGGGGCTCTTTCCATACTTTGGTTATTGTGGGTAGCACTGCTATAAACATTGGGATGCATGTGAAACACCCTTTGAAACAGCATACTTGTATCCCTTGGGTAAATACCTAGTAGTGCAATTGCTGATCGTAGGGTAGTTCTATTTTTAATTTTTTGAGGAACCTCCATACTGTTTTCCAGAGTGGCTGTACCAGTTTGCATTCCCACCAGAAGTGAAAAAGGGTTTCTCTTTCTCTGCACCTTCACCAACATCTGTCATTGCCTGAGTTGTTCATTTTAGCCATTCTGACAGGTGTGAGGTGGTATCTCATTGTGGTTTTGATTGGTATTTCCTTGATGATGAATGATATTGAGCATCTTTTCATGTGTCTGTTAGCCATCTGGATGTCTTAATGTCTTTTGCCCATTTCTTCACTGGGTTGTTTTTTGGATGTTGAGTTTGATAAGTTCTTAATTGATTTTGCATACTAACCCTTTATCTGATATGTCATTTGCAAATATCTTCTCCCATTCTGTCAATTGCCTTTTAGTTTTGTTGATTGTTTCCTTCTCTGTGTAGAAGCTTTTTATCTTGATGAGGTCCTAATAGTTCATTTTTGCTTTTGTTTCCTTTTGCCTGTGGAGACATTTCAAGTAAGAGACTGCTGCAGCTGAGGTCAAAGAGGTTTTTGCCTGCTTTCTCCTCTAGGATTTTGATGGCTTCCTGTCTTAGGTTTAGGTCTTTCATCCATTTTGAATTTATTTTAAGAAAGTGATCCATTTTTTTCAACACCATTTGCTGAAGAGAGTATCTTTATTCCATTGGATAGTCTTTCCTGCTTTATCAAAGCTTAGTTGGCCATAAGTTTTTGGGTCCATTTTTGGTTTCTCTATTCTGTTCCTTTGATCTATGTGTCTGTTTTTGTGCCAGTACCATACTATCTTGATGATTACACCTTTGTGATACAACTTGAAGTCTGGAATTGTGATGCCTCCAGCTTTGGTTTTCTTTTTCAACATTACTTTAGCTATTCGACGTCTGGTTCCATACAAATTTTAAAATTATTTGTTCTAGCTCTGTGATTTATTATTTTTTTCAATGGACCACAAGTTAGCATAATTATTTAGATGAGATGTAAAGTTTTAAGATAATATTTTCACTATTTTCTGGCCATTATTAGTCATTTCATTTCAGGATTTTACTGAAAGTGATTTTTTCCTAACAGAGAGCAGGTGGTCAAGAGAATGAGAAGGCAAATCACAGACTGGGAGAAAATATTTGTAAAATATTTTACAGTCCTGATAAAGAACTGTTATCTAAGATATACAAAGAATCCTTAAAACTCAACAATAAGAAAATGAACAACCTGGAAGGGGGTGGGTTGGGGCTGGCTCAGTTCCCAGAGAACGTGACTCTTGATCTTGGGGGGTCATGAGTTTGAGCTCCACAGGGGGTGTAGGGATTACTTACATAAAACTTAAAAAAAAAAAAGTTAAAAAGAGCATGAACAACCCAAATAAAAAATGGGCTAAAGATTTTAACAGATACCTCTCTCACCAAAGAGGACCTACAATTGGCAAATGCGATGTTCAACATCGTATGTCAGCAGGGAACTGCAAATTAGAACAGTCAGTTACCACTACACAGATATTAAGATGGCTAAAACTCAAACTAGTCCTTATTCACTCCGAGCTAGTGAGCCACTTCAAAGGGTAAAAATACACCCTTTTGCACCCTCGGAAGTTATCCAAAGGGTGAAACCTGACTTCTGCAGGCACACACACTATCTGAAAGAAGGGGGCGTGGTGTCTTCAGCCTAGTGCGCAAGTCCGATTGTAAAAGCAGTTAAGCCTGCCCCTAGCGCCTGATTAAAATATTTAACTCCAGCTGTAGGAGATTCTCCCCCAACTCTCCTGTATTGTTTATGATAAATCCATACGTTTTTATTAATTTTTGAGACACAAATTTCTCCCCGAGCCATCTTATTTCAATTGAGCATGTATTCATACCGAAGTGCCTTTTGTTCCCAGCCCATTGTGAGCCCTCAATAAAGTTTGCCGCTTAGAACGATGACATAACTTTTGCTAAAACAAAACAAAATAAAACAAAAACAACCCCTAAACCAAATCATTCCACTTCATAGGATGCTTGGGGAAAGGAATGGAGTTTATTATATTTGTGGGTTTTTTTTTTTTCTCAGGCACTTCAATAGTTGCCTATTTTCCTGGGGGCGGTGCCGCTTGTGGACCCGATGGACCCCGGCGAGGCCGCCATTTTGGAGTCTTCCCTAAGGAGCTTCTACCGGCTTTTCGCGCCGCTGCCGCCGCTGCCAGCGGCCTTGCCGGGCAGGATGAATGTGATAGACCACGTGCGAGACATGGCGGCCGCGGGGCTGCACTCTAACGTGCGGCTCCTCAGCAGCTTGTTACTTACAATGAGTAATAACAACCCGTGAGTTGAGGCGGGGAGCGGCCTGGGGCTGAGGAGAAAGTGGCTCCGGTTTGGGAGCGGGGGCAGAGGGGGCCTGGGGACTGGCGGGAAGAGCGACCGCGGGCCTCTCCGCTGAGGCTTCGGGGTCAGCGAAGGCGTCGTCAGGCGGAGCCGTTCTGGGAACGCAAGTTGAGTTCACTTGGTCTCTGCGCTGTGCCAGACGCTGGGATGAGCTCCCTGAGGGAGATGTGGCGAGCGGCCGCTTCGAGAAATGGAAGGCGGAGGCTCTGAGGGCGAGCCTGGCTAGGGTTTCCCGAAAGTTGGGAGCGGCGGGTTTCCTGAGGCACCTGTCGCCCGGCAGAACGACTGTCACTTCGCTGGGCTGACTCCTCTCTTCCCGGCTCTTCCCCGAAGAACGTTTTCTCGCTCGCCGCCGCTCAGAAAGGCCCGGTCTTATACCTTCGTCCCCCATCTGAGATTGATCTTTTCCCCCTTGAATGTGTCAGAAGGGTCCACTTTCTGGCCTCCAGAACCCCTGAAAACGGGAGACTCTGCTGGGTGGGAGTGGCGCCTTTTTAAGGACATGCAGTGCCCCTTTCTTGTTTTCAGAGCTGCGGTTTCTGGAGTCTTATGACGGATGCAGCGCAGGGCTCTTTCCAGCCTTGAGTGCGCGTTGCCCCCCCTGCTTTAATTCCCCCATTGTACTTAAAACTCTCTCCTGTGACCTCCAAGGCCAAACATTTTTCTCCCCGACCTCCTCTCCTGTCCTCTGCTCACTGTGCTTCAGCCTTGCAGGCTCTTCTTTCTGTCACTTGAACACACCAAGCTCAGTTCTCAACTCAGGGCTTTGCATTTGCTGCTCCGCTTGCAGTCCTCACCTCAGAGAGCTGTGTCCTCCGTCAGGTTCCAGCTCAAGACATCCCTCCTAAAGAACAGCTTCTGTAACCATCAGAATTGTCCCTTACCCTCACTACTCCATCCCTTTGTCCTGTTTTATATTCTGCGCCCCTCTTTTTTTTTTTTTAAATTGATGAAGGTCAGAAGGTGTTTTCCTAGCTTCAGGGAGGTCAGTTTAAATTCTGACCTTTATCGTTTATTATTAAATTTCATATTGAATTGGCAGTATACACAGTAAAAAATTCAAACAGTACAAGAAGAGGTATGCAGATAACCTAATTTACAGAAACATGGGCTAAGCTTAGTGGATTAAACTGCTTCTCATTATCCTGTAACATCTGCAGGAACCAAGAGTAATGACTAACTGGTGCATAAATTCCCATGAAGGAAAGTGTGCCTTGACCAGTCACTCAAAACCAACTGCAAGGCTGCAGAATAAACACAGAAGGCTGAAAGAGACCAGGGCTTCCTCGCTGTCAACACTAAGTGGATGGTGGTGAAATGATGGGTCTCACGGAGCAAGGTCCAGAAGCACACTCATGGAAATAAAATAGAGTAGCTGCATTACAGGCGCTTAACAGGCTTTTCCTTTCTGACCTAGACAGCTTCTAGAGCAGGCCAAATGCAAATGGGTCCACCCTGAATAGAAAATTCAGTTACGCCACTCAGAAGTAGACTGTGGTGGGTCAGACTGAAGACTTTAGAATCAGAAGGACCAAAGTCCAGACATCGTGGCTTCTCACGGAGTGTGTGAATTTGGGCAGTTTTACCTCCCTGAGGTTGTACACACTTCCTTAGCACATTCAATAAACATGTGAGTGCTCACTGCACAAAAGCACTGTACTGACCTCCTTAGGTGTTAAGAGTGATTAGAATACAGATCTTAAAAGTTCTCACCACAAGACCTCACTCCATCGTTTCCATTCACCACAGGCAACAACGATTAACAGTCTCGTGTGTCATTCCAAAGATAATTTATAGGTGTATAAGTAGGCATATGTGTTACAATATATAAATATCTGAATGCTTTGAGTGTAGCAATATTTTCTATTAAATCTTATTTCTCAGTAAATAATATAGATTCTTAGAGTTGGAAGAGATCTTAACTAGCTGGACTATACCTTTTAGTCCTTGAATTTCCTTTGTAATTTTATATCCAGTGTTTAGCGTACCTGTCCTTTTTTTCTTTAAGATTAAAAAAATTAAGATCAACTTGACATACTATTAGATGCATCATTTTAAAGCATACATTTCTGTGTTCTTTTTTTTTTTTAAGTTTATTTTTGAGAGAGGGAAAGCACAAGTGGAGGAGGGGCAGAGAGAGAGAGAGAGAGAGAGGGTCCCAAGCAGGCTCCACACTGTCAGTGCAGGGCCCCGATGTGGGGCTCTATCTCACCACCTTGGGATCATGACTTGAGCCAAAAAAAAAAAAAGAGTTGGACACTTAACTGACTGAACCACCCAAGGGCCCCCTTGGTTTTAAATCTATTCACAGAGTTGTACAACCATCACCACTGTCTATCCCAAACTTTCATTATCCCCAAAAGAAACCCCATATTCTATTAGTAATCACCCCTGGTCCCACTTTCTCCAGCCCCTGGCAGCTACTAATCTCTGGTATCTATTCTTGAGTATCCTTCATTTGTTGACAAATTAACTGCTTACACAGTTGACTGTGACTGTTCTTTCATTTTAAACAGCTATAGCTTTACTCGTCAAAGAAAAATGTGTAAATTCTTCTTGTCAGGAATGGTGGGGAGGTGGAATTGGCGATTAAAAATGTTTCCCATTAAGAATGGTGGCCAGCTTCTAGGCGGTTATTATGCTTGTGAGGAATGTTCAACATTAGTGAAAAAGTTTTGAAACATCTTGGTTCTTTTACACTGGTCCTTAAATCCCTGTGACTTGAGATAAAAATTCTAGTGTTAGTAGAAGTTTACTTTTGTATTAAAAAAAAACAAAAAACTTCATCAAATAAGGCTAATCCTCTTTCTATCCTACTCTGTCCCATTGGCTTATTCTATTTTATTCTATTCTGTTCTATTCTCATACTTCAGTATGTTAGTATTCCTATCTTCTCCAGTATTTGAAGAGTTTTCAGTTCCTTTGAAACCTCTTTTTGTTCAGCACTTTCCTGAAAAGGTTTCAAAGTGGTGAGGTTTCTCTTTTCCAAGTTGTTCAACCCATCCTGGTAGAATTTGTTAAGTCATTGTGATTTTTCTCCTTTTGTCTATATTATGCTAAAAACCGATGTTAATATAAGAAAGTATGGATATATATATCAGATTGTTAAGAGGACTTGGGCTAAGGAAGGGGAGGAAAAAATGTATAACATTTCTCTTTGTATATGTGTGTATTACTGTATTTGATTTAGAGGTATCATTGCTTTTTTAGTAAATAAAGGAGAAAAACATTAAAATAGAGCAATTTAAAGCAGTTTCCTGGATGTGCTGACCATATTAGCGTAGAGTGCGACTCTCATGCCTCTCATTTTAAGGACTAGCATTTATGATATGTTGACTTTTTTGTAAACTGTCCTTATACAAGGCTTTATGCTAGGCTTATGTGGACACTAAGGAGGGTGTTCTGTCTAACAGTTCAAAATAACCCATGTAGGGGGTATTTTCTTTGTTTTCCAGTGAGTTATTCTCCCCATCCCAGAAGTACCAGCTCTTGGTGTATCACGCAGATTCTCTCTTTCATGATAAAGAATATCGGAATGCTGTGAGTAAGTATACCATGGCTTTGCAGCAGAAAAAAGCCCTAAGTAAAACTTCAAAAGTGAGACCTTCAACTGGCAATTCTGCATCTACTCCGCAAAGTCAGGTAAATGGAGATGGAAGTGTGAAATTTTTTTTTTTTTTTTTTTGAGGGTGAGAGACTGAAAGAATTTACAAGACTGTGGACTAGATGTAGAGGAGGGGAAAATAAAAAATAGTTTTAAAGGAGAGCTGACTAGAGAAACAAAGATGAGAAACCACATAGATGCAAGAATGCAAAATTCACTCTGGATGAATCTAAAAATGGAATTAAACATGAATTATATGGGTTCACCGAGGTTCTGCATTGTTCCTCCCTTTTATACAAACAGAACTCAAAATCCAGTGTTTTTATAAGTTTAATCAAAGTACAACTTTTAAAATGTAACTCAGGTATTAGGATTGCAAGAACCTAGGGAAATTTATGGGAAATGAATTCCTGCCAGTTTTGGTTGCCTGATAATTAAATAAATGAAGGGGAGAATTGTAATTTCACAGTCTTCTGATTTGATGGAGATATCCAGTTACCACAAATTAACTCTAATAGTAGACTCCAGAAGATTTACAGGGTGTATAACTAAGGCTGCTTATTGCAGCATTATTTTTAATGGTAAGAAACTGAAAGCAAGTGTTCATCAGTGGAGTCTAGTTAAATTAGCGCATAGCCATAAGATGGGATATGATGAACTATTACTGAAATGAAAAATGAGATAGAGGTACATGTGCTGATTTGAAAAGAACTACACATAATAGTAAGGAAAATAAGATTTGTAGAAGTCTGTTCTGTTTGTTTAAAGGGGATGGATTATAGATACATAAATATATCTTCGTATATACCGTATATATATATATGCTGAAAATCGATGTTAATAGAAAGTATGGATATGTATCAGATATATATCTGATATATATTATATATAAACATGTGTTGTATATGCATTATGTATGAAGGATTTTATGTGTAGAAGGAAAGAAATTTAACAGTGGAAAGCTTTAGGGAGAGGGGAATTTTTACTTTGCAATTTGACCCTCTTTTAAGTTTAAATTATACATGCAACTTACACTGAAAAGTAATGTCAGTAGGATGAACTGGGTGTGAAATTATAAGTCATGTTTTTTTCTGCTTTGTATTTTTCCACATTTTGAAAAAAGACAAATTAATGTAGTTTCCCTTTTTTTTTAAAGCCTCTATATCTTCATCTTGTTTTTTTTTTCTTTATGTAAAACCTTTGATTTTTGTTATTAAAGAGCTGATTGCCAGGATTTTCTCTATTTTCTTTTTATTTTACTTATTTATTTTTTAAATAATCTCTACAACCAGTGTGAGACTTAAACTCACAGTCCTGAGATGAAGAGTTGCACACTCCACTGACTGAGCCAACCAGGCACCCCAGGATTTTCTCTGTTTTCTGACACTGAATGGAAATCATGTATATTATCCACACAGGGTCACTCATAGAAGTAGCTAACTTTTTGAGCATTCAGTATGCCAAGCACCATGCTAAACCTTTCATATTAATTAAATGCACTTAATCTTTAAGGAATTTTTTTTACCTCACATTTTAATTTTTTTTTAAGTTTTTGTTTTAATTCTAGTTAGTTAACATACAGTGTTGTATTAGTTTCAGATATACAATATAGTAATTCACCACTTCCATACATCACCCTGTGCTCATCACAACTAGTGTACTCCTTAATCCCCATCACCTATGTAACCTATCCCCTTAGCCCCTCCCCTCTGGTAACCATCAGTTTGTTTTCTATAATTAATCTTTAAGGAATTTTTCAAAAATTAAGATCCATTTCACCTCCCAAAATTAACAATTCACTGGATTGTAGTATATTCACAAAATTGTGCAACTGTCATCACTTTAATTCCAGAACATTTTCATCACCCTAGGAAATTTGCAAGCCTTTTATCTCTTTTATCTCTTTAGCCTCTGGGAATCACTAACCTTTTTCTGTCTCCATGGATTTACCTATTCTGGACATTGCATATGAATAGAATCATACAGTATGTGACCTTTTGTGTCTGGTTTCTTTTACTTGAGCATAATGTTTTTAGATTTGACCCATGTTATGGCATGAATCGGTTCTTTGTTCTTTTTTATTGCTGAAGAATATTCCATTTTGTGGATATGCCATAACTATTCATTAGTTGATGGACATTTATGTTATTTCCACTTCTTGTCTATCAGTAATGTTTATATAAACATTTATGTGCAGGTTTTTGTGTGAACATAGGTTTTTGGTTCTCTTGGCTGGATGTGTAGGGGCAGAATTGCTGGGTCATATAGTAACTCTATGTTTAACGTTTTGAGGAACTGCCTTACTGTTGAAGTAATATTTTGAAGAAATGTTTTCATTGCCTCTTAGTGTCTTCCATCTGAAATTGAAGTGAAATACAAAATGGCTGAATGTTATACAATGCTAAAACAAGATAAGGATGCCATTGCTATTCTTGATGGGATCCCTTCAAGACAAAGAACTCCCAAAGTAAGTTGAATTGACAATTTGGTATATATTCTTCTCCTACCCAGTCCTTCCAACCCATTTCCTCCATGTTTTCTCCATGCATTAGGGAGTCCATCTGAATATTGTCTCTTGACTCACTTTGTTCCCCTGAAAATGGAGTAGATGAGGTTCAGAGAGATAGAAGAATTACTTTCTTATGAAACTCTGAAAATTCGTCTGATGAAAATGGTAGCTGGAGAATATTACAAGTGCTCATATTTTGGTATTTCTTACCAATGGAAATAATTTGTAAACGCTTCCAGGTGGCAACAGTACTTTTTTAAGAATCTCATGTTTGCATTCTGTAGGTGTCCCCATTTGATTATATGAATGAGTTTATTAATCCCTTTGGTTTCAAGATCCAGGACTACAAGATCTTTATTTGTGTGTGAGATACATATTTGTGTTTGAATTGGTAACATATCAGTAGAACACCTTCAACTGAAATCAAAAGATCTTGTCTGAGTTTAGGGCATACAAGCTGTGAAGTGTGTAGTATGAACTTGGGCAAGTTACCAATTTGAACTTTACTTTTTTTTTCTTATTTATAAAATGAGGTTAATAATACTTTGCTAACTTTAAGTTCCTTTATGAAAGAATACTTTTTAAAGTACTATACTGTAAGGAGTATTATATTGGGCATCTTTGATTACCGGTTTTTTTTGAAGTCCAGTTTAGAGGAACAGTGAGAATCTTTGCTTTTAGTATTGAATTCACATCAGTGGTTAATATTCTACCATGTATTCTCATGTCACTTGCCTTCCTCACTTCACTGAAGAACTGTTCTGTGCACCTTGTGCTTAATGATAAGGAATTTTATATGTAAGATGCCTGTGTACTTCCTCCTGCCCTTAGAAAAGGAATCTAAGCGGTGGTGTAGTGTTTTTTCTCCTAAGTGTCGGCTGAGTTTTAAAAGTAACCAATCAAACTTGATTAGAACATGTGTAAGCATCTCCTCATTGAAGATTTATGTATTATTTTCTGAGTTTTTTAAAACTAGGCGATTTTCCCAGTTTATTTTACGGTACTGGCTGCTATTAAAAATATTTGGAAACATGTTTTAGAATAACCTGTCTCATAATAAGCTTGGATACTATATGCTGAATTTTTTTCTGATATCCTATGAAAGTCTTAACCCCAAGGATAATTTTTTTTGCCTATGTGAGGAGTGTCTTTCTTTTGGAAGATGCCATTTTGATTATAAACTTTGAATGATACCTGTTCCTTATCTTATTGGAAATGTACCATAATTTCTTCCTTAATGACTTGAGGGTGGGGACATTTTTTGAAAATGAGTAATGGCAAATAAGCTCAGCTTTGTGGTATCTAACACTTTGGTATTTAAAGCCACCATTTTAAGAGGGACTAAAGGAATCCACATTTGTTAGGAGTACATATCCTTCATTCTGTAGAGCTGTTGTAGCCAGGAACAAGCAAAGATGTATGCCTCAAACATAAACCTATAATATTTACAGTTTTTCTTTCTTGTCCGTTAGGGAGTTAACTGGCTTCTCAGTCTGTGTAAAGGACAAGGAAGTGAGTCAAAATACGTCTAAATGAACGTCTGTTAATGTATGGTAAACACCACCACACATTTCTTCACTTTTTAAAGGAAAATTCCAGTGTGAGATTATTATATCTTGGTAAATCTTCAACTTTTAAAAGTAAACATATCAACATACAATTTCTCACTCAGTTTTTAGAAAATGATGACTGCTTGTGTTTATGGCGTGTGGCTTTGTGATGTTCCCAAGTAAGGATCTGCTTTAAAAAGGATTGACTTTCTCATAGGTAGTACTCAAAACTCATTCTTTTGAAGTGACAGGTAGTTTAAAGGGAATTTTAATATTTGTTGAGACAGATGATGTGTGGGTCATAGTTTGTTAATAACAAGCAGTCAAGAAAGGATCTTAAATTTAACCTTTTATTCTTTTCAAGTATTGACACCAATACTGGAGTTTTCCTTTAAGTATTTTCTTTTGCATTTTCAACATAGCCTAAAATGGAAAAGCTGAGGCCAAATAAAGTTTTATTTCTGGTATTTCATTATTTCATTGTTTGAATCATCAGTATGGATTAATGCCATACTAGATTGTTTTATATACTGTAAGTCATAATTGGAACAGATGTTCTTCATCTTCAGAGCCACTCTTTTGAGTAAATATCTGGCATACCAGGCTACAAATAACTGAAGAGATTGGGGATTGGCTTTTTTTCTTTTGTGTGTTCATGTTGACTGCTTCCTTAGGTTAATGACCTGGCAAAAATTGCTGTGTTTAAGATCTATTAATTTCAAATTGGAATGTTCTCTTTTTCTCCCTGTAGTATTAAGATCATTTACTTTCCCTGTAACTTCTACATTCTTTGGAACTTTTAGGTTTTCTCAAATTTTCCTTGTTGCATTTTTAGGGTTATTTTAATAGAGCTTTACTGAGTTACATATTTGAATTGTGCTAAAAATGCATTTATTGGATTTAAGTGATGTAGCTAACCTTTGGATCAGTGTCATTTCTAGAAGTCAGAGTTTGACTTCTGTAGCATTACTTGGAAGAGTCAGATAGGTCTAAGCTTTAAGCGTTAGAAAGGCAACAGTCTAGCTTCTAGAATAATTATCAGAAGCCAAGTACGTAACTCTGTATCTGTCATTTCCTTTTTGGGGAAAATTCATCTGGTCTTTCTTAACAAGCTGTGTTAAGAATTCCTCTCTTTCTTATGCCTCAATATAATTGCATTTAAAGTATGTAAACTTGAGCACTTCTAGGTAGTTCATCTTCTAAAGATCAAGAAAGAATCAAGGTAATTAGATTTCTGTAACATTTCTCAAATATATATTACTCCTATTTCCAGGGGCAGTATCTTTGGTCTAGATATTACTGGACCTTTTGTTTGGGTAAGTGAGAGGAATTTGACTTTCCTCTTAGAAATGGGAGGACCTAGGAAAAGCAAAGGTAGTAATTTCCTCTTTGGTTTAAAGAATGGGATTGGTCTTTGTTTATTTCCACTGAGCTATGGGTAGATTTTCCAGTAAAAAGTAGAATAGTAGCTGGTAATAAAAAATCAGGACTTAATTGGTGGTGAGATACTTTCTTTGCAATGTACACTTATCTTACTGTCTTGGTTTTTGTTTGTTACAGATAAACATGATGCTGGCAAATCTATACAAGAAGGCTGGTCAGGAGCGCCCTTCAGTCACCAGCTATAAGGAAGTGCTGAGGCAGTGCCCATTAGCCCTCGATGCCATTCTAGGTACAGATTATTCTCAGTTTATTTCTATGTAGTGTTTACTCTCTGAGATGTTCTCAGTCTTGGCTATACATTAGAATTTTCCCGTGCCTAACTTCCAGAGAGTGATCCAGTAGATTATTATTGTCATGTATTTTTCACACATCAAGAAATTTAAATTTAAATTGATTTCACACAATCAAGAATATTAAATTATGGTTGTTTTGCCATCTGCATCTTGCTCAGAATAGGGAAAGGGCACCTTGTAGTCCATGGAAAGGTAACTTATTGCTTCTTGCATTGCAGAAGAGGAGAGCTGTGCCTCACTTTATTTCTCCTGTTTTCTGTTGGATTAGGTTTGCTGTCCCTTTCTGTAAAAGGCGCAGAGGTGGCATCGATGACAATGAATGTGATCCAGACTGTGCCTAACTTGGATTGGCTCTCTGTGTGGATCAAAGCATATGCTTTTGTGCACACTGGTGACAACTCGAGAGCAATCAATACCATCTGGTGAGAGACACAAAGTTAATTCAGTTTTCTTGAGGCCCTTTGCTTGTATGGAGATCTGATGTATCTAAATTAGCAAAATAGAAATAGGAGATGCTTATCTCTTGGTGTCGTAGCCTATTGTCTTTAGGCTTTCTTAGTCTCTTAACGTACTTAATGGTCCTAAGAGTAAGAATCCCTGCTGTGAGGACCTGTTAAATGTAAACTTTGACCAAGTTCAGCTCTGTATTTGTAAAAGTGGTAACTCTTGTAAAGCAGATTGTCTTAGTGTGTCATGCTTGAACCTGGATGAACATCGTCTTTGGACATCCCAGGAGCATAAATTGCAGCATCTGACCTGGGTTGTTTCTGTAGAACTGGGATTTTCTTTCTACTCAAGTAAAGTCCTGGGACAAGAGACTGGGTCTTGTGTTATATGAAGTAATTTGGTTGAGTAGTAAGTAGCAGTCACTTGTGAATGACATTACATTTAACACCATGTTGTCCTCTGAAAACCTACAACCAAAAAGTTCTTTCTAGGTAATGAGAGATTTCTGTTCATTCTGAATATTGGCTTTCTTACCCTATGTAATATTCTTTAAATCATAAACTCAGAATGAGAAAATATAGTGGATATGGTTTGTTTTAAAAGTTTTTATTATGAAATATATATACACAAAAGAGAATAGTACCTATGTTGCCTGTCACCCAGATTCAGCAACTAAGAGGATTCATAATAGATGTTAAGGGTCAATGTTTAATATTTTGAAGTTCACTAGAGAAAAAGTCCTTATTGCGAGATAACGTGGACCTGCTGGGAAGCTTAGCAGATCTGTACTTCAGAGCTGGAGACAATAAAAACTCTGTCCTCAAGTTTGAACAGGCACAGATGTTGGATCCTTATCTGATAAAAGGTAAGTAATTCTTGAGGCAGGGTGAAAGTACCTGTAGAGGGGAGGATCAGGAAAGAAAGGGAGAAAATATAGCATGATCTTCTGATACTAGTTTTCATATAAATATTTTGTGGAACTTATTACAGTAGCCTTTTACCTTTTTAGAGGTCCTGACACATGTCTAACACTTAAGTAATTCCATTTTGAGCAGTTGTTTTTGCTTGAATTCAAGTGTCTCCAGACAGATCATTATTTGGCTCTTTTTCTTTTGGGAGAGGTGATATCCCTTCCTTATGATTTGTAAATTTATGTATGGTGTGCCTGACTGGGAATTTGGATGGCATCCCCAAAACCGTAATATCCTTTTAGGGAATGTAGCTTCACTGTGTCCTTATTATAGTTAAAAGGCAGTAAGTGAATAGACATTAAGAAAGGGATGAGATGATTGAAGGAAGTGATTAGGAATGAACAACAAAAAAAATCATTGATCTGAAAGATTATAGCTGAAGGAGTGAGCCATAGGGACTTCCAAAGGGTGAGTGTCCAGTGACTGGCAGCAGGTGATGGGTAGTGGGAAATAATGTCTGATAGATAGGCTGAAATCTGCTTGTAAAGTCCCAAAAGAGGCCATCAGAAAAACAATGACCTGGTGACAATAGTTAGTTCTGTAGACTCTTAAGCCATGAAAACAACAGAGCAGGGAGATGAGGAAACAGATCCAGAAAGATGAATTCATTTGCCTAAGGTCTCCCTCCTGTCCAGTGCTTATTTCTCTCCTCAGAGCTGCCTGTGCCCATGATGAAAATGGTGTGTTAGAAATACTAGTCTGGCATTAGTTGACAGCTTGGAGTTGAAACTTCAGGCCCGAGTTTGGGGATCAGCAGGAGTGTTGCAGTGATCTTGTCATGAGAGGCATTTTCCTTGGAGCCTGAAGGGATAACAAGGGATGAGGGGGGTGGTGGGAGGAGCTAGGTGACAGCAAGCATGCTACCCTTTTTATAGAACATGAGTGAGAATAAGCAGGGAGTGGGGTGATCTTAAATCAACTGGACTCCAGAAAGAACTAGATGCTTTTTCTGGAATAGGCTAACTTTTTCTGAGACCCACTGGCATATTCAGTGTATACTCTTGACTATGCTTAGGCCTCTTGGAGAAGAGAACTTACTTAATGCTTTTTTTGGGCCTTTTCTGGATATGAGTTTGGATAGCTATATATCATGCCACAGGTTGTAGGGATGAACAGTTCCCGAAAATAATTGGCTTTCAAGTTGTGAGGTGTAGTTCCTTTACTCCTTTGCTTTTTTGCTAGCTATTTATTTATTTATTTAGAGTGAGTGGGGAGTGGGGGGAGGGAGGGAAGGGCAGAGAGGGAGAGGGAATTCCAAGCAGGCTCTGCACCATCAGCACAGAGCCTGATGTGGAGCTCAAACTCATGAACAATGAGATCATGACCTGAGCTGGAATCAAAAGTTGGACACTTACCGATTGAGCCACCCAGGTGCCCCTCTACTCCTTTGCTTTTTAAATTTTTTGGATGTGTTTTGTCTTTTTAATAGCCACGTTGTAGGAAACTGGGAATGCTGGTGGGAGGAGCTCATGATTGTGGAAAGGGCTCAGACCGAGCCGGAGCTGGGGCCTCAGTGGGGACTCTGATGAAGGCTGCTGCTCATTTATAAAGGACTCCTGCCTGCTTTTTAAAAAAGCCTCTTCCTTTCTAGGAATGGATGTATATGGCTACCTCCTGGCAAGAGAAGGGCGGCTAGAGGATGTGGAGAACCTTGGCTGCCGCCTTTTTAATATTTCTGATCAGCATGCAGAACCCTGGGTAGTCTCTGGGTATGTTTATGCATTCTTTTTTCTTTCCAGGTTTCAGTACATCCTTTAGGAAATTGTGGTGCCTCCCAAATAGAATGTAGGTTGAAAACACAGATTAAGAGATAATCAGACTTAGATTCAGATCAAGGCCTTTGACGTTGGATATATTAGTTACCTCTCTGAATCTCTTTTCTCATTTGGAAAATGAGGATTTTCGTGGGGCAGGTGTGAACTGAGACAGTGCATCATGCTTAGCACTGGAAGCCATCAGTGAACAGGCTAGGAGCTGCTGCTTTGTTATTTACCGTGGCAAATAACACGGTATTTGTGTTATACCGTGTTATATCTAAATATCTCTCACCTGATAACATATCCAGATATCAGGTTCTTTTCCATAATTTTTCCTTCCATATCAAGATTTCTTCTTAAAAATAAATATTTAGGATTGCCTGGGTGGCTCAGTTGGTTGAGCGTCTGACTCTTGATTTAGGCCCGTGACATGATCTCAGAGTGGCGAGATGAAGTCCTGTGTCAGCCTCCACACTCAGTGTGGATCCTGCTTAAGTTATTCTCTCTCTTCATAAATAAATGAAATACAGAAAATGGGTTTTTTGGTACCCCCTCTCCCCTCAGTATCTTAGGTTAAACCTTTAATGGTTTGCAATAAGGATCAGGTAGCATGCCTTCTGTTTGGTTTTTAGATGAAGTTTCTTTACCATTTTCTTTTAGGTAATTTTTTTTTTTCTTTCCCTCCAGGTGTCATAGCTTCTATAGCAAACGTTACTCTCGGGCCCTCTATTTAGGAGCCAAGGCCATTCAGCTGAATAGTAATAGCGTTCAAGCTTTGCTACTTAAGGGAGCAGCACTTAGAAACATGGGCAGAGTCCAAGAAGCAATAATCCACTTTCGGGAGGCTATACGGCTTGCACCTTGTCGCTTAGATTGTTATGAAGGTAAGATGAAAGATATAGATAAATAGTGTGTGGCATCAACTTGGATGGAAGGTTTTGCTAGGCCAGCAGTTACCAAACCCTGTTGTATGTTAGAGTTCTCTGGGGGTACATTTTAAAATCCTGATGCCAGGTCACTCCACTGTAGTCTAAATCAGAATATTGTGGTTGTGTGATAGGCACAGTATTTTTTTGATGATCCCAAGTAATGCCAACATGCACGTAAGTTTGGGAATCACTGCATTAGGCATTTATTAGGCATTTTAGAAATCATTTAGGATTTTCACTTGAACTTTAGAATTTTTTTCTCATTCTTTTTTTCTGGTTTTTGGTGAGGGTGTAGTTGGGGTAGGTTTTTTTGTCCTATTTCTGATTGTTTTTCAAACATGGCCCACTCTTTAATGTGAATCTCTGTGCTGGCAGTATGCTAGAGTGCTTGGTTGTGTCTTATTTTTTAACAGTTGTCTTACCTCAAGCCAGAAATATTACTCATGGGGTAACTCCATATCCATATGACAGTGTCAGTTGTGGGAACTAGTCTGTTCATTGTGACCTCCTGAGTGGGCACGATCAGGGTCAAACTTTGTTTTGTTATGTGCTATTTTAAGTACATGTGAACTGACCCTAGGAGTTAAAAGGAGCTGTGCCAGCTTCAGCAACGTTTGGTGACTCAGTCACAGATGTTAAAATAGATCTTACAAGATGCAGTTCCTCCAAAAGCATATTTTTATAAGAATTTAAAAATAAACCCAGGAGTCTAGGAGTGACTTGTTCTTAACAGGAAGATGAGTTTCAGATTTGAGAAAGAAAATTTGGAAGTTGGGGTAAAGAACAAATCTGCTTAGATATTCAGAGAGCTTTGCCTATTGTGGATTTGTTCTTAAAGTGTCCCCAGTAAATCAGGCTTTTGGTTCCAGTTTAAATTTTTGATCCTGAAACTGTAACTTCCCAAGCCTCTCAGCTGCTTTTGTCACGCTAGTTCCTTTCTGCTGCATGCCTGTTTCACAAAAGCCTAGGAATGCAGTTGAATAACGAACTCCACAGTATTTGGACAGAGGATAGTTAGAGTCACTGGGGGTGGAGGACCTTCTGCAGGCCAGCTTCGTGGTCTCCCTGCACTCAAGCTACCATTTGGAGTTTTGAATCAGGATGACATTATGCTGTCCAGTGCTTCTTGCAACCTCCAGCTGAGCTTCCTTTATTGGCAGAGGCACTGGATTAGTGAAGTGCATTCTTTCCATTTCCTTCTGAAGTTCCAGTGGGGGCTTTAGCAGGGAAATGAAACTACTCAATACGTAGTTGAAAGAGCCGTATTCGGAATCCAACACATTGACCTGAAGAGTTAGGTAATTTCTGTTAAGTAACCATAGTGTGTGGTAGAATGTGCATGCACAAATATTATAAATGCTGCTGGGGTGGAGGAGTATGCAGAGAAAATCTGCCAGGGATGTGTGGGTTTGGAGTTTAAGCTGTTTTTCTGTTTTGATGAGTGCTTTGTGTCAAAAAGTACTTCCTCTGTTCTCAAGTTCTTGGCAAGAAGAGTTGAGAGTTGACTCTGCTTGAAGTGTCCCCATAGGGCATCTTGTTGTGGGTATAAGAGGCAGGAGCTGCCAGTCTTGATTTGATGTATTTGGCCCATCTGATTAAGTATTTTTCATCTAGGTTAGGGAAACGTTCAGCAAATGTCTTTTGAGATAGCTTTTATGTTTTAAATGAAAAGTTGTCCTTCTCTTTAGGTTGCTCCCTAAGTCTGTTAGTAGAAAACTACGCCAAACTAGTAGTTTTGTAGAACTGGATTTCACTTGGAACTTAGGAGCTCTTCCATGTAAGCCTAGGACTAAAGGTGACTGAAGACAGCTGGAAATCAGTAGTTCATTAAGGGGCAGTAGAACCTTGGGTTTTGTTGTCAGCTCCATCTCTGTTTCAAGTAATGATTAGGGTCACGTTTGTTCCTCTATCATTCAGCTGGGCTGCCTACATGCTTCAGTTTACTTACGTGTGTTTCCTTCGCTAACTAAAGGTGCCTTTGCAGTGCATGCAGCCTTTTTCCACATCCCTCAAGTGCTCTGGGGAAGAGCACTTATTCCATCTAGACTACTCTCCAGTCTGATCTCATCATCAGAGTTTTCCCCTGGCCTGCCCTTTGTCTGAAACTTTGAAGGTTTACAATCTGGAAGGCTGTCAGAGTGGAAGCATTGCTTGGAATGGTAATGTGGTTGAGCTTTCTGTGTTTTATTTTTTCAGGTCTCATTGAATGTTACTTAGCTTCCAACAGTATTCGTGAAGCAATGGTAATGGCTAACAACGTTTACAAAACTCTAGGAGCAAATGCACAGACCCTTACCCTTTTAGCCACTGTTTGTCTTGAAGACCCAGTGACACAGGAGAAAGCCAAAACTTTATTAGATAAAGCCCTGACCCAAAGGCCGGATTACATTAAGGCTGTGGTGAAAAAAGCAGAACTACTTAGTAAGTGTATCTTATTTACTTCCCTTTTGTCGTTAATTATATAAAACCTGATCTCATTGGATTTCCTGGTCCCAGCTGGTTACAGATGACCAGTCAGGTGTGTGCCTTTTTACAGTAGGTTTGAGTCCATACAACCAAATGTAGCTGGCTTAAACTGGCCTGGATTGGCAGTGACTGACTTTTTGAGTGGCTCAAACCAGCTATACTTGGTTGGTACCTGTTCAGCTTACTTTGATCTGGTTTTGGTTGTCCTGAATTAGTTTGGGCTGAATATAACTGACTTTAGCCAGCTTGAACTGTTTTGACCCATCTGGATTTGCTTACGACTTCCTTTTAGCTTTGGTTGTTTTAGTCCTAATTTATGATAAAGTCCTGGGTTTGGGCTAGTTTGGCAAACAAAATGCATTTTGGCTTTTTATTTGAACTTAGGTTAAGAGTATATTTTTCAAAATCAGAACTCAGGCTGTACATTTCCTAATAGAAGAGGAATTCATATGAGCTTGTTCTTATTTCCTGCCACACCACTGTTCTCTTAAGGACATCTACAGATAGATTGTTGGATTATAATCATTGTTGTGGTTTTGTGTATATGATTTGAGATGGGAGTATATTTTCAAAACGTTGTGTAAGTAGGAAAATGAGGGTCTTTTTCTTTTCAGGCAGAGAACAGAAATATGAAGATGGAATTGCTTTGCTGAGGAATGCACTAGCTAATCAGAGTGACTGTGTCCTGCATCGGATCCTAGGAGATTTCCTTGTAGCTGTCAATGAGTATCAGGAAGCAATGGACCAATATAGTATAGCACTAAGGTAGGCACTTAGCCTCCCATGGGGGGGAAGGTCAATGAGGGGTAGAAGAGGCAGGGAACTATGTAACAGGAGTTCTGGAAACACACACACTTTTGTGCCCATGGTTGAAAACAGAGTAATGATAGTAATGGTAGAAGAGTTATTTGTGAGTTCATAACTTCTAAAAAAAAAAAAATAATAATTTCATAAAGTATATTAGCAACATTAAAGAACTGTTTCACTCCTAACCAGCCCACACCACTATATCATCAGTTTTCATTTGTGTAGATCATCTTCCTGGCCTCACCCATGCATAAACGTATTTTTATAGGGTATATGTAGTTATATATTTTATATTCTGCTTTTTCAAATCAAAGTATTGTAAGTACTTTCCCATGTTTCTATCTACTGTAGTAGTTAAGAACTTAAGCTCTGAAGTTTGAATACTACCTTCACAACACCTGTTATATTGGGCAAGTTACTAACAGATTTCCTTGTCTATATCTACCTTATTAGGTATTAAATGATTAAATGAGGATTAAATTATTATTCCATGTAAAGCTCTTAGTGCTGTGCCTGGTACATAGTAAATACTAAATAAATAGTGGTATTCTTACTGTTTAACATAGAAGTGATTTCTTTGAGGGTTGTCTCCGTGTCTATAAAGTTATGGTGAAGGCCTGTCTTTAATTGAGTCTGATCACATCCATTTACTTGTTCAGCAGTTGAGCACCATGCATGTGCCTGGCATCTCAGTAACCACTGGGTATGCTGTGATTCCGGGAGCTCTCGGTCTCAGGCGTGCAGACTGATCGATGCCACGTGCTAAGTGCTTTCATAGCAGTCTCTAGAAGGCAAGGTGGGAGCCCATAGGGCTGGGAGCCCTGGGTGTGGGTGAGAGCTGTATGGAAGTTTTCAGGGAAGAGGTAACAAATCAATCTACAGTTATGTAAGTAGGAACAGGACTCATTAGAGGTGGGATTTGCTAGAGATTGGACACCCGCTGGCCTTGATGGTAACCACAAAGGCAAGAGGAAGAATTGCTTAGAAGTCAAATAAATGTTCTGGAGCCTCTGAACTTTGGGGGTTTGGGCATGTGTAATCACTCAGCTGCTAAACTCGAATGCTTGGGTAGGGGGGTAGCTTTGGGTCCTGGGGTCTAACTTAGGAGTTGACAAATCTGTTCCATGGTAAGCATGATTTGATTGACTACTGAAATGCTGATATGGTTAATTATGTCAGAAGAATGTGAAACACCTTAACTCACAGAAAAATAAGTATTATTTTGTAACTTTGTAGCCTAAAAATCTGATACTGTTAAGAAATTACATTTGAATTTTTCTGTTAATGGTGGTTTGCTGCTTTTTCATTTGTGTTATCTAGTATCTTCCTCTAGCAGAATGCTGGGCTAATAATGTTTAAGAAATACGTGGAGAAAAACTCAAATTAAGAATTCTAAAAATTAGGACAAGACGCCTTTTTTCACTTCTAGTGGTGGACTCCCTCGATCCTGCCTGTGGAACCACAGTTGTTTGGAGAGGCCAGGCATTAGCAGTTTCTCTGTGACTGGGTGGTCATTTCACTGCCGTGCCAGGGAGATGACGCATCAGCCAGCAAGAAGCAAGGCAGAGATTCAGGCCTCTCCTTTGTTTTGTTGTCCCCTAGTTTGGACCCCAATGACCAGAAGTCTCTAGAGGGGATGCAGAAGATGGAGAAGGAGGAGAGTCCCACGGATGCCACTCAGGAGGAGGATGTGGACGACATGGAAGGGAGTGGGGAAGAAGGGGACCTGGAGGGCAGCGACAGTGAGGCGGCCCAGTGGGCTGACCAGGAGCAGTGGTTCGGCATGCAGTGAGGCAGGCGGCAGCTCTGTGGCCACACTGGCCTGCCCTGCTCTGAGCACTTCCGTGGACTGAAGGAGCCCGGAGGAGCCCGCTCTCTGGGAGGACATTGATTCCGCATGTAATTGCAGCAGGGGTCTCTGCCCCTCGCTCCGTATTTCTAGTAGTGAATTCATTTTTAAAAACTGAGCCTGACCAACCTTCCATCTATCTCTGTCCTCCCCTGCTCCAGCCAGGGAGGATCGAGTGAGCTCTCTGGGAGGCCTGCAGATGTGCCAGGGCTTCTGGGACAGAGTGCTTTTTATATAACTAATTTCTAAATCTGAAAGCTTGAGGAATAGACAGTGTTTTGTCTGTGACATTGTGGGTGAGTTTAAAGGAGTGACTTGTCACCCAGAGCAAAAGCGTCCTCTCCCATGTCAGACAGCAGCATGGGCTGGCCCTTTCAGAGCGGGTTTCCTGTCCCGGAAATCATCATCCTGAGCTGTCCAAACTTCCCTAGTAACCTTGCTTCCTTCTGCAATGTTAGTAATGCCTTAAGCTGACAGTTGCTATTTTGCAGAACAATTTTCCTATTTGCTAATCTGGTAACTTGCCTATGAGCCTGGGCCGGATCTGAGAAACAGGTGTGACCTAGAGCATGACCAGAGGCACACCTGGGGTAATTAACTAATAAAACTGTTTTTTGTACAGTAATGGTGTTGGGTTGATCAGAATGGAAGCCCTTTATAGATTCTTACTTTTTTTGGTCTCTCACAATGCATTGATTCAGCCCCAGAATTATTTGCCATAAATACACTCCCTTTCTTCCCAGAGTTTTGGGAGCCAGGAGGATTGGTAACTTTGGGTAACATTGAGCTAATTCATCTATTTGCATTTTTGATTGGTTAAATTCCCCCGGGGGGGTGAGTCTTGGGCCTGTTTTAGACTGGTTCCTCCCAGTTCTGTCAGAGGCACTAAAGTCTGTGTATGGTTTCAGCATTCTGTCACCGGGTCAGCAGGGGGCGCGTTCCCTGGGCTTGGTGCTGGGAGAGTTCACCTACCGTCTTCCCCTTGTTTCTTCAGATGCAGTGCTTTTCACTATATCCTTAACTTGGAGGCGAAGGTGGGGAGAATGGCACAGCTAACCCCAAATTCTCACTAAAAATTATTCAAAGGTGGTACAATAGGTGATTTTGATGTAAATGGAAAGTTCTGTCTTAAAGTGTAAAAACCATGGACGTGTACGGTAGTTTAGGAGCTCAGAACATCTGATAACTATAAGGGCAAAAAAAGTTACTGTTCAAGTATATTTCAGTATGAGACTTAAAGCCTGAGCAGCACCATTTGATCAAGCAGTTTCTAAAGAACCCAGCCAGCAGTTGGGGTCGTTCCAGGTGAGCATACTGCCCCGAGAAGCACTGCGTACTGGCCTCAGTGCTTGCTCTGGATGTAGCTTCTTGGCCTTCGCCTTGCCTCCTAGCAGCTGTTAACCAGTCTGTGCGTTGGAAGAAAAGGTGAAACATCTTTGCCATTCCCCTGGCTAGGGGAAGAAGCCTGGCCACATCCAGCCTACATGTTTCTGCATGTCAGGCTTGTCACTGTTCCCTCTGAGGTTCCCATGGGGTCAGGATGTGCCTCAGAGCCCAGGCCCTGCACATTACCTTCTGTCAGCCCCAGCATGTTCCTCTCCCCTTTCCTGGGCTGGCCCTCAGCTCTTCTAGGAGCCCCTGGATCATCCCCAGCACCTCCATCCCACCAACACCCTGGGCTGGATCCCTCCAATCCTTCCCAACTACAGCTCCAGCAGTTCTACCTGGACCGTGTCAGTGTCACAACCAGGTTAGAAGAGGCGACTGAAGCTACATTTTGAGAGCACCTGATGTGGGATTGGTTCACATCAAAGAATGGGAGGAGTGTGACTTGAAGATCTCACCTGGCATTGCTGCTATCACTTGGTTTCACAAAAAAATCTTATGAGGGCAGGGAGCTCCATGAAGCAGGGACAGAATCAGGCTGCCCAGCGCTCTGGTTGTCCCATTGAGCCACCTTCCAGGAGATGAAGCATCTTGACAAGTGATGGCCTCCCAGGTGCTTACAGTCACCAGAGATATTCTGGTGTCTGGAGTTTCACACACCATTATGCGGAGAGGGATGTTTTAACTGATACTGTCTTTTACCCCAACCACTTGCAGCTGGATCATAGCACTGGTTTGGAGTAAGGCTACATTCTAAAAGTCCTTGCTGTCCCGCTGTCAGAGCTGCAGGTCAGGAGCCAAGTAGTTAGGTTCCTTGGTGTGGGCTCCCATATCTTCTGGGCTGAGGACTCAATAAGCCCACAAGGAGTTGAGTACGGTGTCCATTGTGTATCACGTTATCATTACTAGGGTAAATGCCAGACTGCCTGTCTTCCCCTCAGGAATTGGGGGCTGGTGGGATCACTCCAAAGCCTTCTTGCCTTTTTCTCCTGGAGGTCCCTCAGCTAAGTGGAGAGGCAGGGTCCTAAGGAAGGGTGCTCCCTGCCCTCTGGCTTGGGTTCTCACACTCTGAACTCTTGCTATGTGCCAGGGACCTGGCAGATCTGGTTAATGTCAGGAGCTTCTCAGGAGCTCTCCTTGCCAGCCTTAGTTTGGGAGCCACACTCCTGCCAATGAGTTCTTCCTCGGAATGAGAACGGCTTTTACCCAAATCTGTTAATTCTCAAATTTGAACATACTTCTCAGTGATGCAGATTACCAGGCACAGCATCAAACCTGAATCCAATGCCAGGGCCTGGGCCCAGAAGTCTGCATCTTCAATCATTCCCACCTTGATTTGCTATTCTGATGCAGGTGTTCCATGGTCCAAATGTTGAGAAACTGGGAGTGGGGGTTTGAGGGTCCCAGAAGCTGTAGGCTTAACCTCAGAAGGCCTGTGGGGACCTTACCATACAACTGCCTGGCCAGGTCTTTGGAGGCCATGCCTAGACCAGGGCTGCTTGGCCATCCCTGAGGTCACAGGCACTGCCTGCTGCGTGGTGACTGCATTCTCTGTTGGCTACAGACAGCCCTGACTCAACAAGCACCTCACCGTGTCCTCTGGGGACCATGGCCATAGCCAGGCCAGCCAGGGATCCCTGGCACTTGGAGGGCCCATTGAGGTAAGTGCCTCACTAAGGTTTTCCACTTCTCTCTGGAGCCTCCCTGCCCAGGGGCAGTGGATGGTGGGGCGGGGTGCGTGCGTGCGTGTGCATGTGTGTGTGCGTGTGCACGCGCACACCAGCTCCCACATTCCCTCTTGGGGCACGAAACGGCAGGCTTCTGTTGTCTGGATGTTTCTGAGCTGCTCGGGCTGCACCACTAGATGTGTGGGGTTTTTCCAGATTGCTGTGGAAGAAGTCAGTTGTTGGCAGCACAGAACATGTCACTTATTTCACAAACCACACAGTATCAGCAACACCAGGAATAAGCCAGAAGCCTACAAGTTGGTCTGCTTAGCAGCCATTAAAAGAAAACAGTTTAAAAATAAGAGTACCCTCATGCATTGCTAGTGAGAAAGTAAAACGATACAGCTACTGTGGAACACAGTCTGGCAGTTCTTCAAAAGTTTAAACAATTACCATATGATCCAGCAATTCCACTTCTGGGTATGTAGCCAAAAGAAGCAGGATCTTCAACAGATACTTGCACACCCATGTTCACAGCAACGTTATTCACAATGGCCGAAAGGTGGAAATAACCCAAGTGTGTTTTGTTAGATGAGTGGATAAACAAAATGCAGTATATATATGCAGTGGAATGTGATTCAGCCTTAGGAAGGAAATCCTATCACATGGTACGACATGGATGAACCTTGAGGACATGCTAAGCAAAACAAGCCACTTAGAAAAGGACAAATGCTATTAATTCCACTTAAGATCCCTGGAGGAGCAAAACTCATAGAGACGAAGTAGAATGTTGGTTACCAGGGACTGGAAGGAGGAGGGGGAATAGGAAATTCGTGTTTACCAGGGAGAGGTTTCCATTTAGAATGCTGAAAAAGGTTCTGGAGATAGGTGGTGCTGATGGTTGCACAATATGAATGAATGTACTTGATGCCACCAAACTGAAAAATGGTTAAGATGGTAAGCTTTATTTATATATATTTAGAGAGTTATATACATATATAACTATATATAACTATATATAACTATATATATATGTATATAACTGTATATATATATAACTATATATATAACTATACTATATATATATAGTTATATATATAGTTATATATGTACTTTTATGTGTATACGTATACAACTAACAGCCAGTAAAGAAACGGCCTGTAGCCTGTCATCTAGATGGCCCATTAACACGTTTGTAGTTATATGTGTTATGTAAATGTACACATGACTTAAAAAGTTCAAAGGTATAAAATTAAAAATCTACTCACTTTCCTATCTCTACTGAATCCCAGTCTCTCTATAAATGTTCTAGTACTACCTTAGGAAAATAGTTTTGAGCTTTTACTTAATGGTCTGTGTATATGAAAGTTACACTGAAGCGGTCATGCTGTCCCTCCTGAGAAATTCCTGCCATTTGTATCTGTGTGCTCTTCCTTGTTTGACAGTTCCACAGAATTTCATTCTGCAGATGGAACAGTTTCTGTAATCCTTCTGCTCTTGGTGGACACTTGTTTCCAGTTCTGTATATAATTCTAGTCTGCACTGTTGTGAACGTGCTTTGGCGTAATATTCCAAAGACACACAGGTCAAATTCTTTGTAATTTCTGGGTCTCTGGGTCTCGTGCATTTAAGGCTTTGATGGATGTTGTCAGATTGCTCTCCAGTAGGTGGGGGTGTTTGTTTCCTGCATACTCACCAGTACCAGTGTCCAGTGGCTTTTTTTCTTTTACCAGTCTTAGATGTGATACATACTCCCATCATTTTTACTTGTTTGAACTGTATCTGAGTGATCATCTGGGCCAGGCCACAAGGCAAGCCCTTTGCTTATGTTAGGACATCTTAACATTATGCCCCTGAGGTATAAAGAGAAAATGGACTAAGGTCCTCAGCCTTGCTGCATTTAAAGATTGCCAGACAGTCAAGGGCAACATCATCATGTTGGTCACTTAAATCTTCCAGTGTCTGTCTCTTTATAAACAATCCTCTGGTGACCTCCTTTGTGCTCACAGCTTTTTCCTTCTTTGGGTAAATTTCCAGGAGGGGGATGTCGGAGTGATAGTGTATAATCTTTTGGAATTTTTAAGGGGTCTGGTTGGCTGGTCCTGTCTCTGTTCATTGAATCTGTAAGCCAAGGCTGCCCCTATGGTGTCCTCTGGCCATCCCAGTCCTTCCAGGGAGTCAGTCCATTTATTGGCTTCAGGTTAGCTCCCTGGTCTCTGAAACTGCCACCTTGCTTCCCCTCGCTGGAGTTGAGATCTTGTGGTGGACTCTGGTGATGTCTGTCAGGGTGTCTGCCTTTGCTTTCTTGGGCCTTTGGGATTTGGGGCCTCTTTCCCCACAGGATAGCCCTTCCTGGCTCTAGGCTGGGGAGTGTTTTCCTGGATTGAAGTCAGATCTAGCTTGCTTTAGGGCTGAAGAAGACTCTGATGAGGTTTATTGTGTGTGTGGGAGGGGGTATTTGCTGGCTACTTGTGTCCTGAGTCCCCATCCTTCCTTCAGTGCCCCATTGAAGGATTCCCACTCTCCCCAGTGGAGGGCTGAGCCTCTTGGAGGGAGGGCCTCTACATCACTAGGTGGGAGCCTCAGGTCCATGATCTGTCACTAGCAATGTGGCTATGGGTAGCCCTCTTAGCCTCTCTGTGCCTCCATGTTCCTTTGGAAGAGAACTCAGGGTGTCTGATTCTGTCTCCCTGTTGTTGGGTGTGAGGGGCTTTGTGGCAGGGATGTCAGCACTGAAGGCCTGGGTGGAGCATCTGGGAGGGCAACAGCCTCCAAGAGCTAAACTGGGGATCAGTGCCCTTGTGGACACGGGCCTTGCCCTCTGGCCTACAGGTTGGACCTCTTTTGGTGCTAAATTAACAGATTTGCCCTGAGCCCCTCTCAGTGACAGATTTAGTTCTGCGGGATCATCTTCCATCCATGACCTCAGCCTGCTTGTCCCACCACCGGCTGTCTCCCATGCCAGTCCCCTGAGGCACTGGGGACTTTGTCCAGGAATTGAATGGAGTGGCATCAAGCAGATATCTGTCCTGAGAGAGGCCTGTGCCCTCTAGACTGGGTGGCGCCCAGACTGAAGCCTCATCCTTATGGAGCTGAAACAAGCTGATACCCAACATCCTCGCAGGCCCAGGCCACTTCCCACTCCTGTGCTGCTGCTTTGCTGAGCCTGGTGCTATGTGATGGGAAGGGACAGAGATGACCTCCCCTGCTTCCAATCTGGACCTTTTCCAGAACAGTGGGCATATACTCAAGCCAGTAATGCATTCACCTTTAGGGGAATCCAAGGGGAGCCACCTTGAATCAGGGCCATTTGGAGACAGACCCCCTAAGGAGGTCCAGGAGAGCAGCCTGGTGTGTGTGTCAGGGCCCAGAGCCTGCCCAGGGGACCAGAAAGGTAATTATTTTATTTTATTTTTTAATAAAAATGTGTATTTGTGGGGCGCCTGGGTGGCTTAGTCAGTTAAGCATCCGACTTCGGCTCAGGTCATGATCTCACGGTCCGTGGGTTTGAGCCCCGTGTCGGGCTCTGTGCTGACAGCTCAGAGCCTGGAGCCTGTTTCAGATTCTGTGTCTCCCTCTTTCTCTGACCCTCCCCTGTTCATGCTCTCTCTCTCTCTGTCTCAAAAATAAATAAATGTTAAAAAATAAATAAATAAATAAAAATGTGTATTTGTGAAGTATAGCATACATACAGAAGTATATGAAAACATGTAGTGTTTAAAAAACGACAGATAAAATACACACGTACACTCTACCCAGGACAAGAAATTGAGTGCTTTACAATCCCAGAAGCCCCCCGCATGCTCAGACCTGATCACAGCCCTTTCCCTCCCTCCTTCTGTCCACCTGCTCCCCTTGCCAGAGGTAACCACCATTCTCAATTTTGTTTTTACACTTCCTTTATTTTCTGACCCTGCAAGTGGTGAACTAATTGTTCTCACCTGTACAATAATACTCTTAGGTGTTTTACCATGTTTTTATCCTAAACAAATTTGTTTATTCTTGAACTTAATGTAAATAGAGTCCTGTCTGTTTTTCCATGGTATCTTTTGCTTAACATTTTTTTTTTCATGTTTGTTTATTTTGAGAGAGCATGAATGTGCACTCATGAGCAGGGGAGGGGCAGAGAGAGAGAGAAAGATCCCAAGTGGGCACTGAGCTGTCAGCTCAGAGCCTGACCTGGAGCCTGATGTGAGCTCATGACCTGCGCTGAAACCAAGAGTAGGATGCTCAACCAACTGAGCCACCCAGCGCCCTGCTTGACATTATTTTAAAAATTGATTCATGTTAATGCTGCTATAACTCATTAATGTATAATTAATAGACATTGTTTTTAGAAAAGTTTTAGATTTACAGAAAAATTGACTGGTTAGTACATAGAGTTTCCATATACCTTGTGCATTGTCTCCTTATGTTGGTATGGTACATTGGTTATAATTAATGAACCAGGATTGGTACATTATTGTTAATAAAAGTCCATAATTTATTCAAATTTTCTTAATTTTTACCTGATGCCCTTTTTCTGTTCCAGGATCCCATCCAGGATAGCATGTTTCATTTAGTTGCCATGTGTCCATAGGCTCTCGGGCTGTGAAAGTTTCTGAGACTTTCCTTGTTTTTGATGACCTTGACGATTTTGAGGACTGTCAGGCATTTTGTAGGATATCTCATTCAGTTTTTGTTGCTGTGTGATATATAATTTCATTGCTACATAAGACAATATAAATAATATGTTCTAATATGTAATGTATGGTTGTAACACTCCCATCTTATTCTTCCATTGATGGACATTTCAGTTCCTAATTTTTTGTTTCAAACAGTGCTGCTATTTTACTCTTGGATGTGTCTTTTAGTGCACAGAAGCGCACATTTCTGTAGGCCTAAAGCCAGAGGTGGAATTGGTGGATACAGAGTATGTGCATGTTCAGTTTTACCAGTTACTGTCGCACTGTTATCCCAAGAAATAAATTTACAGGTATAACCACAGTCCTTTGTCCCACTTTCTCACCAGAAGTTGGTATTACCAATCCTCAATTTTTTTCCAGTAGAGTAGGTGTGAGATGATACAAGTGATTTTAATTTACAGTTTTCTGTTTTATGACAAATTTGACCATTTCATATATTTACAAACTACTTGTGTTTCCTCTTCCATGAAATTCCACCCACCCCCCCACTTTTCTATTGAGTTTTCTTTTTACTCAACAGAAGTTCTTTATATATTCTAGTTATAACTCAGAATAGGAGTGGCAAATACCTTCTTCCAGTTTATGGCTTTCCTTTTCCTTCTTTTCATAGTATCTTTGGATTAACAGAGGATTTTTTTTTTTTTAATAAATTTCTTCATTTTGAGAGAGAGAATGAGGTGGGGGGGGGCAGAGAGAGAGGGAGAGAGAATCTCAAGCAGGCCCCATGCTGTCAGTGCAAAGCCTGACTCAGGGCTTGAACCCACAAACCATGAGATCATGACCTGAGCCAAAACCAAGAGCCAGACGCTCAACCAACTGAGCCACCCAGGTGTCCCAGATTAACAGAGGGCCTTAATTTTAATGTAGTTAAATATCAATCTTTTTCTTTATAGTTGTGTTTTCTAATTCTTAAGAAATCCTTATCTCAGGGTAAAAAATCTATTCTCCCATTGGTGTAAGGTAGGGATCCATTTTTATTGATTTTTTTTTCATTTATGTTTAAACATGCATAACCATCCATTACTGCAAAATTACTTTTTCTCACCAACCTATGATGCCAGCTGTTTTACAAATCAGGTGTTCCTGGAGGAGCACACCTGTCTCTGTGCCCTCCCTTCTGTACCATTAGTCATTTTTGTATCCCCGCACCTACACTGCACTATCTTAATTACTATAACTTTATAGAGATTGGTATTTGGAAGAACAAGAACCGCTGACATTATTTTTAGTTGTGTTTTGGCTATTTTTAGCTTTGTCTTTCCATAAAATTGTTAGTATCAGATGTTCTAATATATTTTTCAAGTTAGATTCACAATTCTCAAGAAAGCATATGGTAAAATTAATCCAGCCTGCCTTTCTTCTCCCAGTTTCCTCTTGTAGAAGTGACCACAGTCAATAATTTTTTGTGTATTTTTCTAGAAGTAATCTTAAGTTGCCAAAGCTTGTGTGTATATCACCCCCCTTTTTGTAGTTGGCTAGTTCATCAGCAGAGTTTATTTAAAAAGTAAACAATTTTCAATGGAAAAAAACTTTCTTAACAGGTCATGATTTATAAATACCAAAGAGGTAATAAATGTTAAATTTTGTATATTTTTAGTCCTAAATGAAGTAATTTTGAGTAGTTTCTGAAATTACAAAATGTGTTTTATAATTTCTGCTAATTTTGGTGGAAAAGCGACCAATTTAGCTTCCCCAACGTTCGTAGCAGAGTTCTGGATGGGTTTGTGTCTCTTCGGTGCTTCAGGGAATCACGTTAGAGGCACAGATTGTTTTTCAAAACAGGAACATCTGGGTCAGGCTGAAATCCCTCTTTCAGCAATAGCTGTGACAGAAATAACACATCTAGGATATTCGTAGAGAGTTATGAATTATATTTGGGATTTCCTGTCAGCTCCTATTGTCCTATTTGTTCTTTCATTTTCTCCTTCTGTTGATTTGTTAGTGTTGCCTCTCTCTGTCTTCTGCTCACCCGAGGAGTAGCAACATACTTACGGGTGTATCTGCATCTGAAGCTGGCCAATATCTTCTCCGTGGGTCCTGCGTCACAGAGGCCGCAGGTCACTTAGGGCAATTACCTCTGCCCCCATCTAGAAATTCCCTTAGTGTGAGAGTCTGTGGGTGAAGCACAGTTCTTGTTTGTCTGAAAAGCTCTTTATTTTACCTTGATTCTTTAAATAGTGTATGTTTTTTTTTCCAGGTTTAGAATCTAGGGGTTGCCAGTAATTTCTTTCATCCTGTGAAGCTGTCCTTCCACAGTTTCCTGGCCTCTACTGATACTGTGAAGTCAGTGGTGTCACTCCCTCCTGTGAAGGTAAAGGTAATGTCTCTTTTTTTACTCTGCTGCTTTTAAGATTTTCTCTTTGTCTTAGATTTTGTGCAGTTCAATATACCATGTCTGGGGCAGGATTTCTTTTTATTTATCCTGTTTGGGATTTGTTGGCATTCTTGCATCTGTAGACTGCTGTCTTTTATCGGCTCTAGAAAATTCTCAGTCATTATCTCTTCAAATAATACCCTTCTCATACTTTTGTCATTTGAAACTATGATGAAATGTATGTTTGACTTTGTCAGCTTTTCAGTCTATCTTCCAGGTATTTTAATCTTTCTTCTATATTTTCTTTTTTTCTGCTGCATTCTGGTTAATCATTTTTTTAATTAAAATTTCTTTTTTAAGTTTATTCATTTATTTTGAGGAGAGAGAGAGAGAGAGAGAGAGAGAGGGAGAGAGAGAGAGGGCTTGCATGTGTGCGTGAGTTAGGGAGGGGCAGAGAGAGAGGGAGGGAGAAAGAGAATCCCAAGTGGGCTGCATGCAGTCACGCAGAGCCTGATTTGAGGCTCAAACTCACAAACCATGAGATGATGACCTGGGCTGAAATCGAGAGTTGGTTGTTTACAAGCAGACTGAGACACCCAGGTGCCCCTGGTTAACTTCTTATCTGTCTTCCTCTTCATTTGTTATTTTGCTGTGTCTACTCTGATGCCACACCCATCCATGCAGTTTTTAATTTCTGTGATTGTACTTCTCATTTCTAGGATTCCATTTGATTTTCATATCTGCTATATGTTCATTTCTTTAGAATTTCCTGTCTCCTGCAGATTTTCAAGTAGGTTTATTCTTTTGAAACAAAATAAACCAGGGGGTGTTTTTTGATCTCTAATATTTCTAATATGTGAAGTCTGGGTCGGTCTCTAGTGTGTGTTTCTCCCTGCTGCTTCTCCCTCATGGTACCTTGTTGTGTATTTGGTGAGCTTTTACTATAGGCCACTTGGTAAAATAGTTGCGTAGATCTTCCAAGACATAAAACCAAGGTGCATATTCCTCTAGGGAGGATTTACACTTATTTCTGCCTGGGGCTCAGGGATACTGCCTGTGACTTTAAATTCATGCCTCGAGGCTGCAGATCCTCCATAGCCAGTGTTTACACCCCCTTCTAGGGGTGGGTATTTTTCTGGTTCTGCTTGGTACCACGGCAGGGCCTGCAGCCCTTTGTTTTGGGGAAGGAAGGCAGGTTTATTATCTGGTTTGCCTTTATCCTAAGGTGTTAGCCCTTTGGGGCCACAGCTTAATGTCCTATGAGACTTCTCACTTTTGCTGGGCCCTGGATTTTGACTTTGCCTTTTCTACTCTGCGAGCTCTCAAAACCCCTGCTCGTTTTCACAGCTTAGCTTATTTGGAGAGGTAGATGCCACAAGGGGAAAAGAGACCTTGGATATTCTGATTCTCCTTGCTGCTGCTTAGATTTTGGCCCGGAAGTTCTGTACTCTCTTGCAGTTCTTTGATGCTCCTATAAAGAGTAAAAAAAATATTTATCTCAGCTTTTTAAAATAAACTATTTATTTTAGAATATTTATAGACATATGGAAAAATTGAGCACATGGTACGGAGGGTTCTTATATGACCCAGACCCAGTTTCCCCTGTTACTAACATTTTACATGATATTTGTCACAGTACTTACATATTATGAACCAGTATTTATACGTTACTATTAACTGAGATCCATAGTTCATTCAGATTTTCGTTTTTGCCTCTTTCTGTTCCAGGATCTCATCCAGGATCCTGTATTATTCAGTTGTCCTGTGTCCTTAGGCTCCTCTTGGCTATGATAGTTTCTCAGATTTTCCTTGTTTTTGATGATCTCAGCAATTTTAAGGAGTACAGGTCAGGTATTTTGCAGTCTGTCTTTGGGATTTGTCAGGTGTTTTCTCTTTGATTAGACTGAGGTTATGTGTTTTTTTGGGGGGTGGGGTGGGGGGGAAGACCACAGGTAAAATGCCATTCTCCTCACTTCACATCCAGGGCACATGCTCTCGAATGACATCACTTGGCTGAGGTAGTGTCTGTCAGGTTTCTCCACTGTGGGTTAACTTCTCCCTCGTCCACACTTGTATGTACTCCAGGGAACGCGGTCACTGTGCATAGCTCACACTTAAGGAACTGGAGTTATGGTTCGCCTCCCTAAGGGCAGAGTTCTCTGCAGAAGCTACTTGGATTTCTTCTGCATGGGAGATTTCTAGTCTCTCCTGCTTATGTCACTAGAGACTGATGGATATTTATTTTATACTTTGGATGATAATCTAGTCCTACTTTATTTTGTTGCTGAAATTGTTTTAGCTTTGGCCATGCAGAACGTTTTCAGTTAGTTCCTCTGCCCCTTTGACACAACCTCGTCTTTGATCATTGACGTGTTGTTGTTTTTTAAGCCCATCTGCACTTCCTGACACTACAGTGTTCTCCAGGTGTGTGTTGTACATTTTCTGCCCTGGCCCTAGACTCCCATCTTTTTTCTAAGCAGATTTGATTCCTGATTCCTTTCATTGGAGAAATGATATCAGAAAACTGAAGCTAAGTATGCTCATTGCTGCTGCAGTGTCCTTGCTTCCCGGCCCTCTCAGTTGATGGTGTGAGGTACATGTGCTTATATACACATAACTAGAAGTATTTCTATATAGGATCATCTATATCAATATCAAGTGAAACAGGATCTTATACTGGTGTCTCCAAGTGTAACTCATTACCACATGAATCATTCTAGCCCTCTCCCCTGGCTTATCTGTAACCAACATAAGAAAACTGGTTCCCACCATCCGCCATCTGTATCACTATCAGTTATTCTCAGTAACCATTATGACTGGAACCTGTTAACTTCCTCCTGTTTTTTAAAAAAATGAATGACAGAGTATTATACAAGCTGTTCTGTACTTTCATGTTTCACTGGCAGACATCTGTTGGACATCTTTCCTTGCTCATTCACACAGATCTACCTCGTGTTTTTCGAAGGCGGCATAATATTCCATGGTACTAATGTTCTTATTGAACATTTTGCCTATCGATGGCCATCCAGGCTATTTCCAATTTCTTGCTACACAATCCTGCAGCAGGATTACATTGTTTCTGTGAACACGTGGCAGGATTTCACTGAAGCGAGTACTTGATCCAAGGGTATGGATGTTTAAAAATCTCATTCGTCAAGTTGCCCTCCTCCAAAGACTGAGCCAGTTTACATGCTCATCATATGCACAAATACGGTTTCCTGATACCAGCTGCAAGGGAGAGACCAGTAGCTGTGAACCTTTGAATTTTGCCAGTCATGTGAAGGGAATTTGCTCTTTGTCGTAGGCACAGCAAATCTGTTTTCCTAACTCTAGAGAGGTGTATCTTGGTCCACATGTTTACCTTTATACATGGTCCGTTTCTCCCTTTTCTCCTGGGATTGTCATGCATGGAAAGCCTTCTCATCTTCCATGTTCTCTCCGAGTACTTCGTGTGGTTTTCTTCAAAAACCCCAGACACGCAAACAGGCATACCGTACACCCACATACGTAGCACCTAAGTGCGTATTTTGAACTTTGTATACACTACACTTGGTTTCCACTGTGCAGGGAGATTTCTGTCGCTATCTGCTGTTCCAGTTTACTCATTTTCATTGTTGCTGAGTGATGTGAACATGTCTCAGAGGCACTTCTTGGGTTTCCTGTTGGTCACTGAGGTTGTCTCCAGTGCTTTTACAAACATGCTGGTGTGGCTCTTGCAGCACACGGGAGGGATTCTCTGAGGTAGGCATGGGAGTGGGCCTGCTGGGCTGGATGGTGAGGACATCCCTAAGTTCACTGTGGGGTATTTGTTCTGCAGGGTAAAGACGGCCGCCTTGTCAGCTGCCAGGCATGAAATGCTAGCTCCTTGTGATTTTGCCATTGGGGCTGAACATCTTCTCATATTTATAAGCCATTCAGGTTTTCTTCTTATGTCATTTAGCTATTTTTCTTTTGGGGGCATAGTTTCATTTTTCAATCTTTTGATCCATTTGCAACTGAGTACAAGGGATACAGCTGTGTGTTTTTCAAGATGACCAGTGACATAGTGAATAACCCAACCTTAACCTACTAAGCTGAAATGCCACTTTTCCAAATTGAGCATTCAAAGGCTGGAGCTTTAATGTTTGAGGGGTTTGGTGCACATCCTTGCTATTCTTTTTCTTCCTTCATGTTTGTTAGAATCAGTCTGTTTGACTAAAATGTGTGCTAGTATTTATCACTAACCCATGAATTATGTATCCTCTATCTCAAGATGTTCATTCCCCGAGTTATTAAACTTTCCTATGAACAAGATACTACCATTGATCTAGTAAGACTCTCGGGGCTTTCTGTTCACTCCTAGGCATTGTCCCTTCTCTTGCCGGATTACAGTGACCGTCCAGACAGTGCTTAGTTAGCAATAGCGGATGGTGAGTATAATTCTGGTCGTGTCAGTACTTGTGGTTTATTTTCCAGCAATTATGGATACTGTTAAGTAAAAAATGAAAAATTTTATCAAATGTTTCCAGGTTTATAGTATCTATCCTTGCCTGTTTTTGTTTTGTTTTTCACAACAAGAATCCTCTGCGGGAGTGGGGGGGGGGGGGGCACCTGGGTGGTTAAGCATCTGACTCTTGGTTTTGGCTCGTCATGATCTCGTGGTTTGTGGTTCGGGCACTGTATCAGGCTCGGCGGCATTGGTGCGGAGGCTGCTTGGCATTCTCTCTCTCCCTTTCTCTGCCCTTCCCCGGCTTGCTCTCTATCAAAAAAACACTTTAAAAAACAACAACTCATCTTAGGGAAATTAGGAAATTAGAGAAACACCCCACCCCAACCCTGTGCCTGGTAGAGGAGCACTAAGTAACCATCAAATGGGTGAACGCTAGCGTCTGTTGATCTGTTCACAGAAGTGTAGGATTTTACATTTGCCATCTGAACAGTATTAGAAGCATCTCTCCATTGGTGCATCCTCCAAGCTGCTGACAACTCTTTGAAAACCCCAATAAGACATTCACATTCGGCTTTCCCCATACTTGAAGGGAGACCATTCTGCAGATCTCGTGTCATACAAGCAGACCTCCTACCACCTGGCTCTCCTACCCAGAAAGTCAAGTCTAAGACCTTCCCCCAGTGGAAGCCAAAACTCTTCAGGGTGCAAGACTGGAGGCCCTCAGTGCATATCACCCACCCCTCCTGCATGAGAACACTCAGCACCACGCTGTGAACTTATCGTAGAATAGATTTATTTACCTGAAACCATGTCTGTGCAATGCTTGTTGCTATACCAGCACAGAAATAAACAACTGATCTCTATTTACAGTCTAAAGTCAAACATGCGTTGTGATAAATTGACGTTTAGCATTTTATTAAGATAAATGCATCACAATATCCGTATTGCACCAACATCTGTCTACTGCTTCTGATTTCATTAAATAAGTTACATTTAATACAGTGCAAAATAGCCGTTTGCACACTCAAAAAAAATAACAAGTTATGAACTGGAGGCCTACGTTTTAACCTTTCAACACCTGCAGTGTTTTCAATAAATTTATAAATAAGCAAACTGTACAGAGCCAATTAAAAAGTAGCATGTTTAAATGACACCATAGAGAAATCTAGCTACTTACAACTGAAGGCATGCATTACAATTGAATATTGTACATTTATATAAGCTATGACATTTTGCACAGAGAAATATGGAGACTTGGCTGATGGCTTCTAAGTTCTTAGATAAGGTTTCAAAACCTCAGTCTTCTTGCAGCAAAGAAACCAAAGTTCGCTGGAGAGGCTTTCTGATTCATTAAGCTAAATTGTACATTTGTAATTATTATTTTGATTTAAAAGCTAAACCCGTTGATAATACACGTTTCCTCCACATAACACACAATGAGTTGGGGACTTTTTTCTACTTTTCTTTTTCCCCCAACATCAATCATGCAGAGGGCTGGTAGATGTGTTGCTAAAAACGCACATGCACGCAACCGAACACCCTTATATTTCTGCAAAATGGTTTAGGAAGCGGTTACTCCAGTATTGCTGAAAAGGAAAGAGAGAGGAAATCAGCTTTATGAAATATGGGGAGGAAATGTTAGAATAACCATTTAAGATTAATAGTGACAAGGAATGGTGAAAAGGAATGTTCAGTTTGATTTTTTTAAGATTTCAAGACCAGCATTTCTGATTAACTGTCCCTGAGGTGCTGCCTACATCAGGCAGCAGCCAGAAGCACTGGCTTGGTACAAACCCTTCATGTCACCTGGCTACAGAGCAAAGGCCACCCTGGCTCATGGAAGAACCCCACCAGGCAGACACATTCTTGCTTCAGACACGGAAGGGCAATGGGCAAGAGGGGAAAGAGTTCTCGGTTAGCAGTGTGGACGGTAAGGAGGGTGACACACAGGCGAGCAGTGCGGCTGAGTGCGAAGCCTCTACCTCCCCTTCCTCCCCACCCCATTCCTGTGGCTGGCTGAGCGGTGGTGGCTTTGACAAAATTGGTGGTTATGTTAAAAAGGCAACAGCTGATTTGGCCGACTTAGCCCATGGGCGCTGCAGACCCCTCTGGCTCTAGGCAGTGGGGAGCCGCTTTACAGACCCCGAGCTAATGCCTGTGGTCTCATATTCCAGAAGGTCTGCCGCCTAAAGGACATTCAGGGAGCTGAGGCCCCTGAGGGTGATGTGATAGCAGCTGCTTGCGGGGAGGCTGGCACTCGCCCTGCTTGTCTGTGAGCTCACGCAGCTCCCTATAGAAAGTATCACCTGCACTGTGCAGATGAGCGCCTGGAGGATGTGTGACATCGCCATCTTTTAGGCAAAGGCCTAACCAAGAAGCCGTGCAAGGCCTACCTGCCCATCGGTGAGAACACGAACAAGTTCTGGTAGGTCTGAAAAGGACACCGGTACTGATGGCGGCAAAAGCAGAGGCCGCCTGGGAATTTCCTGCAGGTGCTGGGTGAGGATGGGTCTGGTCTGGGCACCTGCCCCTCACTGTGGGAGGCCCGAGGCCCTGGATGCGTCCACAACAGTACAACTGCTGAGGAGGCGCTGATGTGGCAAAGCCTGAAGCAGAGGGCACAAGGGGATGCTCCTAGCTGCCTGGGCTGAGGGAAGCGGGTGCTGAAACTGCCTCCAGGCTGGATGGGCCTGAAGCTGAGAAACCACAAGGCAACAGCCTGCCCAGGCTGATCTGGAGCTGTGCATTTCTCCGACAGCAGCAAACAACATTTAACTTCTTTTGTAAAGGCTACTACTTCGAGGAACCAAGTCAGGAAAAGCTGACTATTGGGTAAGTTTGGTTTCCATTGAATAGCACACCACCCAACAAGCTCAGACATCCTGTTCTGGTTTGCAGCCAAGGCACACTCCTTGCATTTGGTCCTTTTTAGGCCTCATGATGCCGAAACTGGCAAAACCCATCCTCTTCCCTGTTACACGCTCTGCCAAACCGACCAACCTCCCTTTCTCAGAGACCTCATGCAGTTAGGATGGGACTTCTGTCCCCTTACACTCGGACCTTGCAAGTTGGCAGTACCCTGCCCCGCTTGATGATTCCCACCAACTCTCCCCCAAACTGGAAGCCTTTACATCACATCTTTTGGCTGGTCCCAAATCTGGGCCTCCAGAGCCTTCACAGGAACACTCAGGGCCTCATGGGGAGGGAGCTCCTGCTTAGGCCTCCTTCACCCTGGCTCACGGACAAGGCTGGCTGCTAGCAGAGCCATGCCCTAAATAACTCTGCTTTAACGTACCCTGGAGAGAGAGAAGACAAGTCCCAGCTGCAAAGGATAGGACCCAGAAGGTGAAAAGAGGTGGCCTACTTGAGACCAACCTATTGGATACACGAACTGACTGGTTCAACTATTTGCTTTCACTAGATTTTTGCTTTCTAATGAACCAGGTAGCAAGGTTCTTGGATGAATCCTTGCAGCTAGTAAAGACCAAAGAACCACAAGTTTTTGAGAGTCCTCATCTTGGCATTAGCAAAGGCAGCATTCTCTCAGCCTGTAAGTTGGACCAAAGCAAAACGAGCTTCTCTCTCCCCAGGCTCTCCCTGACATCTGGCTGTGCCACTGACCAAGGCAGCGCATGGAGCCTACAGATGTCACACCTCGCGTCAGCTAACCCAGCCCCCGTGTGCACAGGTACCACGCATCGTACACTTGCTGCACTCAGAGACTGTCACAGAGCACAGCAGTGCATGACACAAGGGGCTTTTTCATGTCACACAGCTAGCTCACTCGGTGGCAGTCACCTTTAGGCTAAAGCATCTGGATTCCAGGGAATACTCACGTTAGTTGATGATGTTGGAAGGCATTGGAGGAAAACACCATAGTTAGGACAGTTAATGGCTTACACACTGTTGGTAAGACTGATCTCGAACATGCGCAAACATTTATCATAGTAACATGGTGTTGGTTAGTGCCACGTTCAAATAAAAATAGTTCTATACAATATGTTCATTTGGTCATGTGCTATTTACAGATTTTACAAAAACACACACACACACACGCACACACGCGCCCTTATGTTCTCTACACCAGGCTACAACAGGCCAGCAGAAACTTGCATAAAAAGTATCACAGATGACAACTGGTACATATACATGAACTCCTACAACTACCTATGCAGCAGAACAGGATCTTTCTTCCCCTAGAGCACAGTAAAGCTAAAGTTCTGAGCTAAGAACTTAAGAGAAAATTGGACACGGCTGTTAGATAGTTCAAGCTAAGCCACTTAAAAGTTAAAAACAAGACAGTTATTTTTCTGTCCATTTAAAATGTTTTATTTTCCTTTTAGACTAGATTGTGAAGTGCCACTGAAATAGGCAATGTTGGCAAAACAATGTCTGTTACAATAAAATACATTAGACATTTAAATAAATAACCTTAAAACCTACGTGGGGGGACATGAACCCAGTCGATTGTATCTGGAACAATGTTTTCTGCACAAGCGAGAACAGGCATACCTCTTGTTAAGACTGATGTAAACAGAACCATCAAAACCCTACAGGAGAAGCAGCCGAGCGGGGCTGGGAGTGTGGGGGGTGGGGGTGGAAGTGAATGGGGGCCACAGGGGGTGAGGGGAGTGGCAAACCAAAAAATACTGACTGAGGTAGCAGTACTCTGCTCAGTGCAGAAAAATTGGCTTATGAATAAAAATTAGACTGTGATCTCAGATTAAATCCAGATGATCATGCAGAAGACACAATACATGCTATTTAGTTTTAGAAAAAAAAACACACACATTCATTTCCTAAAATCTGCTGCCAATTAATTTGCTGACAATGTCTGCTGGCTCAACTATTTTTTTTATACAAGGATGAGTATTAAACAGAACACTGTACATGCTTTTTCATCTACAAAAAAATATTTGCATAAAATAGTGTTAGTTCTCTGTACATGTCAATGGACACTTTAATTATGTGTATAAAAAAGGAAAATCTTGCCCCACTGGAGTCAGAAAAAGCAAAACAAAATCTAGAGTATGAAATCTCCTTCACCAGCCAGTATGTTCATGTGAAAATTCAGCAGAAATAGACAGTTGCTTTAAACAATAAAAAAATTAATTGATTAAGTTAAACATCTTCTTTATGTAAAACTGTCAGTCAAGACCAGAACATATCACTAAAGTTAGTGTCTGTGCTATAGACCCAGATCACCAGGGGCATTATGAGCAGCACAAACGGCCAGGAAATCCCATCGGTGCATGCCGAGAACGAGCAGGATTTGGTGGCAGGCTGCACACACTCTTTACCAGGTTCCAGGTAGTTGCGGGCCACAAACTTGAGTGTCTCATCCATTAGAATCACAGGCAAGGAGATTTTCAGCACCATCAGCCACTGGGTCAAGTTCAGCGGTGTGATCTGGAAAATAAGCTGAAATACAAAGAAGCTTTGTCAAGTTCCCAAACTTGCAGGACAGGCAGTTAGGCCCCAGCTCGGTCCTGGTCCCGCCACCGCTTACTGGCAAAGGTTCCACGTAGAGGATGAGGAAATGGAGCGACATGGACAGGCAGATGGAGCCCACGAGCCAGATGTTCTCCCAAGGGGGCATCCTCAGCAGAGACTGGTTTTCAGACAAGCTGCAGAACAAGGAGAGGGACATGACACATGCCTGTCCAAAAGGCAAACACCTTTGTTACAAGTGACAAAGACCATTCGGAGCTATGCTTTAACAGGATAGTGGCTAACTTGGCATTGCCCACTGACCCAATTCTTTTGAGTGAAGTTTCTACTGTGGCAAAATTAAAGAAGAATGCTCAAATGTAGGACAAACTTCCAATTTTAAATCTAGGCTTCCTTCGGCACAGATGATTTCAGTGGACTCCAAGATGCTCTCAATTGCCCTTGATGCTTAATGCTATTTTGGGATTTCCATTTTTGTCATGGGCTTAATTGGATGATACCATTTATCTCACTGCTAAAGAGCAAGAGCACCTTCCCTGTGGGCATTGGCGTATAGGGGCTCTGAAGTCCCTATTTTTGGCCTCTGCTGTCTCATAAAGAATGTGTGGTTAAACACTCCCACTACTTCCTGGAGGTGATGACGACTTAAGCTTTTAAAACCGGTGCTGTTTGTTCTCTTTTCTTTCTGGGAGGGAGGAGCTTTCCTGAGATCCTCCATCAAGCAAGACACACAGTTCCCCTAGGCCCTGGCTGGGGGAGCTCTTGCCCCAGCCTGTGGAGGACTCACTGACCTGTTGAGGGCGTTACACATCTCTATGGTTACTAGAACAGACAGCGCCATTGTCATCGGGTACGGGGACTCAAAGATTGCACAATCCACTCCTTCAAAGTCCGGGTTGTCATCTTTACACTGTAGGAAGTGGCTCTGCAACAAACACCCATTCAAGTTCCTGATCAGCCAAGTCCATTTCCAAGGTCCATGCCCCAGTGACACAGTAAATCTCAGAACACAGACCCACAGGAGATCTCAGGCCATCCACCAGAGAAGCCCTGGTCCTTCAGAATAATCTTAGATGCAACTGTTTATTATTTACGCATTAAGATGATTTGGTAGGCACCGAAACCACAAAAACTCAAGGGCAATCTTATGCTTTGCCTCTAAGGTACAGGAAAGAAAGGTGGATACGTACCAGTTGGTAGAAGGACACCCTTGGACCCCCGTCGGCAGCAATAAACCACCACGCGGCAGCACCCACAGTAGCAGCGCCAACGTAACCTGGTAACAGACACAGGCAGGGTTTGCAGCCCACAGCTTATACTGCGGGCTCTGCCTCACAGGCCAATCCCCCGCAGAGATGAGACCTGGTTTGTCGATGGCACTGGAGAGCTTTGCTGCCACTAGCAACTGCTCACTCACATCAGCCCAAGCAGCTGACGGTGGGTCTCTGCAAGGAGAGGGGTGTCTGGTACAGAAAAACCAGGCAACTTTTCCTCCAGAGTTTATGAGAAAAAGGAAATACTGCAACTGGCAGGGACCTCGATGACAGCCATGCCTTCTCTAACTGGCAGCAGGTACACACATACTCTATGTAAGCCCTTGCTGTGTTGGCTCAGATCACAGCACCCAGGACTTTTAGGGAAACTGATGCTCCCAGGTGTACGCTTATTTGCTCTATCAAAGGCCTTGCAGAACCTTTACGTGGAAATGCTGTCAGAGCAGTTAGTGCGGAACACAGGCAACATGCCAAAAACCCAGAGCTGATTCTGGGACCACCCTCCCTCCCAACCTATCAGTTCTGAACTCAACAAGTTTACTACAAAGCAACGGGGTAGTGGAGAACAAGGGGCTGGACACTGTGAAGATGGTGCCAATGCAGCAGCACCCACCACCACGACACAGGTGCATCCCCTAACCTGGCAGCTATGGGCAGAGAGAGCTGGTGCATGGGGACAAGGCAGCTCTACACACACCGATGTGGCAACTCCCGGCAAACAGGAAAAGGTACACGGAGACAGGGTTCAGCACACAGGTGTTTACAGCACGCCAACACTTATGAAAATAAATACATGAAATAGATCTGTTTGCTAGACTTATTTCTGGGAGGGCACATGAAAAACCCAATGCTGGAGGGCAACTGACTCGCTGAGAACCTTCTCACGCTATGCCAGTGTCCTTTTTGAATTTTAAATCATGCGAACTTATTAAAACAAAACCAAAACACCTTCCTATGGAACCCCAGGGAAGTTATTTAAACTCTGTAGGCCTCACTTTTCTAAAGCTGGGGGACAAGAATCAGCAGCTGGGCCAAGAGCATGAAGTCTACAGAAACAATGTATGTAGAGGAACATGACCTGTGGTCGAGGCTCCTGTGTGTTTACCAACCTCTGCAGATCAATGCACATCACCCTTCTCTACTCAGGGGAAGCAGGGCTTAGTTTCATAGCTTGGGGATATAAGGCCTGACCCTGACTCACCCCTATATCCCTTTGCCCTTAGATTAAATCTGAAAATCTCATTCACAAAGTCCCAAGGGATGATAAGGATGCTAAAAACAAGGGACTAACTTTCCTGTAAACTGGACATACAGTTTACTGAACTCCATTTTTTGCTACCCTAATATGGGGATAGAAGAAAAAAATGTGTGTTAAGGGATGAATTTACAAAACTTTGGCTTATGAAGATTACGTTTAAACATCAACAACATAGGGGCGCCTGTGTGGCTCTCAGTTAAGCATCCGACTTCAGCTCAGGTCATGATCTCACAGCTTGTGAGTTCAAGCCCCACATCGGGCCTCTGTGCTGGCAGCTGAGAGCCTGGAGCCTGCTTGGGATTCTGTGTCTCGCTCTCTCTTGGCCCCTCCCCTGCTCATGCTCTTTCAAAAATAAGTAACATTAAAAAAATTTTTTTTTTAAATCAAGAATATAAAAAACTGTACTCACAGCCAATAGCTAGGTAACGGAAAAAGAGCCATCCGCTGATCAGTGGTTCCTTCGGGTTCCGGGGTGGTTTGTTCATGATGTCCAGATCAGGTGGGTTAAACCCCAGTGCGGTGGCAGGCAGGCCGTCTGTCACCAGATTGACCCAGAGCAGCTGGACAGGAATTAAAGCCTCAGGAAATCCAAGGGCTGCAGTCAGGAAAATACTGTTTCCACCCAAAGAAAGAGAAAGACCCCAAATTATTTTTGGCCACTATTTAAATAGCATTAGTACCCTCTCCTCCTCCCAAAAATCAATGGACAGTAACAATGACTGCTTGAAATAACTTTTTTTGGCCATCATCAAACACTCAGTATACCTAATTTTGAGTTAAAGTAAAATGTTAGAAGGCCATAGTTAAACTCATTTCTATGTTCTAGGGCATCCTTCACCGCCCAAGACAGCCAAAGACAGCTCTCCTGTGAGCCAAATGAACCTCTACCTTCCTTCCTCTCACTCCTCCCTCCCGACTCCTGCACAAAGACCAAAGGTGCTGCCACATGAACAAATCTGGAAAACTGGTCATCCCAAGCCAATTTTAGAAAAAAAGACTACAAGTCCTCTTTCGCAGGGACCCACCAGACAACTTCCCCCACATTTGAAGAGATGAGGTAGCGGATAAACTGCTTCATATTGTTGTAAATCGCCCGCCCCTCCTCGACAGCAGCCACAATGGTGGAGAAGTTGTCGTCGGCCAGGACCATCTCAGAGGCGGTTTTAGCCACTGCCGTGCCAGAGCCCATGGCAATGCCAATCTCCGATTTCTTCAGGGCAGGAGCATCATTCACGCCATCCCCGGTCTGAAAGGGAAAGCGAGAACTGGTTTCTGCACACCTGCCATCACCTCACACACGCACCCCAACAAAGGCTTCACTGTCCTGAAGCAAGGGCAATGAATGGAGCCTTGGGCTTCTGGGCACAGTTAGAGAATTTTCAGTTTTACAAATTGGTGTCACAAAATGCACTTCACCTGGGAAACGTACAACCGGTGAATGAGCTTACCGAAGAGACTTCGGAGGGAAGTGGCACAAAGGGGACTTCAAATTCTTCTGTATTATTTTTTTACCAAACAAAACACAAAACCACCCACGTGGCAGTAAAGATGAAGCACATGTATCACACAGACAGATCTCAAGTACAATAGGTGCACTATCCTAGGAAACTAGAACATGCCATTTACAAAGATCAGAAAAATACTAAATATCGTCAACAGATACAAAGCTATCACTCCCATTTTTTTTTAAACTTTTACTGAACACCCAACATTCAATTCAGAAAAGTGGTTCCCTTTGAGAGAAGGAAGAACACCTGTTAATATATTCTTTCAAATAACACCTTTTAAAAAAGTTTCACAGACGAGCAACAGAAAGCAAACACTCCACAACGTGAACTTGTCTGGGTGAAGAATCACACAAAGGGAAGAATCCCGGAAATGCCTCACCAATAAGCAGTTCTTAATGCTTCAACAGTACATCTAATTTCAGGTAGGGTTATCCAAAGATTGGGAATAGAAAACAGAGGAGTTCAGTCCTGAATCAATTTTTAGAAAACTTGAGATAACATGTATACTTTAACCAAGACAAAGACTAGATATCACCACATATTTCCCTGTGACTGATTCAGAAGGCATACTTCAACATCGTAAACTAGTCTAGAATCTTCCCTGAAGGTAATAGTACATAGCATGCCAACTACTGGTTAACAGAACCCTAGAGAAACAGCTCTGATCATGACAAAAATCAAGATATTCCGAATTTGGGAGCTGTTACTAAAAATTTAACAGTCAAAATTACAACTTGCTGTATCTGTGTAGCATGAGTCCAAAGGTACTCACCATAGCTGTAATCTCATCAAAAGACTGAAGAAACTCTACAATTTTTGACTTGTGGGAAGGCTCAACTCGAGCAAAACAGCGGGCATTCAAGCAGGCATCTCTCTGGGCTGAAGGACTGAGCTCATCAAACTCCCGACCCGTAAAAGCCTTTGACGTCACATCCTCGTCCTGCCCAAAGATGCCAATGCGGCGACAGATGGCCACAGCAGTGCCTTTGTTGTCCCCTGTGATCATGATCACCCGGATGCCTGCTTGCCGGCAAAGCTTCACAGAAGAGGCCACTTCAATTCTTGGAGGGTCCAGCATGCCCACACAGCCAACGAAAGTCAGATTAGTCTACAGCAAAAGAATCATCTTACGTTAAAACAGGAAGTTCTAGTTTCTCCCCTAATGTAAAACAAGGACCAGTTATACATAAAGAGCAAAGGCCTCTCCCATTTTCCTATGGTAAATTCTGTAGCTGTGACTCTTCTCTAAGATTAACATTCATACAGATATAAATCCAATGAGGAATAGTATTTCTTCCAATGAACCAGAAAGGAATAAAAAAATCACTACCTTCTTGAACCAAATCATCCTTTAACTTTCAGGATAATATCCTGAAAGGAAGAAAAAAACATACTAAGGAGTAAGAGCATTTTGATACTGGCCACTCTTATGGCCCAGAGGACCAGTTCTTCCTAATTCCTCTCGGTCAGTGCTTCAGGAAGTCACACACCCAGAATTCAAGAGTTCTACTATGAGCAGAGGAGTAGAAGAAATCTCTCAACTTGGATATTTTGACCTTCAGTAACTAACGAATGTTTAAAAAAATATTCCCTATTTTTAAAACATCTTAATTTACTTAAGAGTTGCAAAATCATTTTTACAAGTTTCTTTGGCTCAAGTCTGGACTTTCCTACCTCGAAAGCAACAGACCTGTATTAAACTGTTAACTAGGCATGCTGGAAGCAGCACGCTGAATTAGAATGGTGGGGCATTTGGCCTGCAGAAAAACAAATAACCACACCTCTTTCTTGGCAAAAGCAAGACTCATTTGACCTTTTACTGAAGGAGCGCTGTTTGAACACAATGAGTGTGCAGGGTTTGGGGGAAGGAGCATTTTGTTAGCTAACCTCATATTTGATAAAGTTGGCAGAGTCCTCAAGGTTCATTTCTTCTCTTCTCAGTGGGTTGTCATGAGTGGCCAGAGCCAGGCACCGCAGTGTGTCGCTGCCACTACCCCATTCCCTGATGACAGACATGACCTTCTGTTTGACTCCAGGGGTCATAGGGACTTTGGTACTTCCAACCCGAATGTGGGTGCACCTGTCAATGACACCTTCGGGAGCGCCCTGGAAATGTTACAGATTTAGATCAGGAACTGTACTTACTGGGCTCACCCAGGATCCTAATCCTGGAAAGAACATCTCAACTGCAATCTGCTGTACTTGCCTTCACAAACATTTTGCTCATCGATGTCCGGCTTGGTTTATTTGGTGTACAATAAACTGACATTGATTTTCTATCGCGTGAAAACTCGAGAGTAAATTCTTTTTTCATTAACTGCTTTATGACCTGAAAAGAGAACACGCATGGAATACTACTGGGTAACAATTTCTGAATATTTTTCACTTGGTCAACAAATGTTCATTAAGCACCTATTCTGTGACAGGTGCTGGGGTTTAGCCATGGACAGCGAACAAGTTCTCACCCTCATGAAGTTTAAACTTGCCCTCTCATTTGGGAAAGACACACTAGAAGGTAAATGCACATATAGTAAATGCTATGGAGGAAAAAATGTTTAGATAAGGCAAGGAAGGGAGATAGAAAATTTGTGTATGTATAGGTTGCAATTTTACATAAAGTAGTCAGAAGAAGGCAGAGTTTGAGTAAAAATGTGAAGGATGTGTGAGCTGAGAGTGCCGAAGTGCAGGCTGGCATGCCTGGCATGTTCAAGGAGCCTCCGGGCCATAGAGCTGAAAGAGTCGCAAGAAAAAGAGAGAAGTGTAATGGCCGGTGGGCAGGGGGTGGGGGGGAGTAGGTGTGGGAGGACAGAAGCAGGTTGTAGGACTTTGAAAGTCACTTTAAAGCAATTGGCTTTTATAGCAAGTGAAAATGGGAAGATGATGGAGGGTTTCAGGCTCTCGCAGTTGAAGGGGGACAAGGAGCACCATTTAGTACAAATAATCTAAGAGAGATGATGGCAACCGTGGGCAGGAATGGTTGGTCCACAGCACTGCTGCCCCACAGAAGTGTCTACTGTGATGGAAATGTTCTATGGGAGCTGTTCATGTAGCTGTCCTATGTGGCTACTAAGCACCTGAAAAGCCATTGTTCTCTTTATTCTAAATAGCTTTAGGGAGCCTGCACATTAGACGCCAGCACACTGACCAGAAGAGCTCATGGAAATAACTAAAGACAGAAAAGGTTGAGGACTGGGCTCTGGGGCCTCCCCACCCCCGGTCATATGTGTAAGATCCAGCCAAGGAGCTGGCAGAGGGATGGGAGGGAGGAGAACAAATGAAGGAATGTTTCACAGAGGGAGAGACCAACAGCTCAGGTAAATGACTGAAAATGACTCTTTGGATTCAGACACTGTTGCGTTGTGTACACAACCATGTTATCTACAACATACACTGTACCTTTTTAACAGTAAAAAAATTTTTTTAATGTTTATTTTTGAGAGAGAGCATGAGTAGGGGAGGGGCAGAGAAAGAGGGAGACACAGAATTTGAAGCAGGTTCCAGGCTTAGCTGTCAGCACAGAGCCTGACGCAGGGCTCGAACCCACCAACTGTGAGATCATGACCTGAGCCAAAGTCGGATGCTTAACCCATTGACCCACCCAGGTGCCCTACACTAGCCTTTCTAATTTTTATACCTTTGATTTCTTTTTCTTGTCTTATTGCATTGACTGGGGCTGCTGGGACAATACTGAATAGAAACACTGAGAGCAGAAAATTTTTTGTCGCTACTAAGTATGACATTAGTACAGACTCTGTGTAAATATACCTTCAACTTGAAGACAGGTTTGCTGAATTGTTTTTGTTTTGTTTTTGTAGTTTATTTTGAGAGAGTGAGCAAGTCAGCAAGGGATGGGGAGAGAACCACCACAAGCAGGCTCCACACTCTATCTCACAAACTAAGATCACGAACTGAGCTGAAATCAAGAGTTGGAAGCTTAACCGACTGAGCCACCTAGGTGCCCAGGTTTGTGGAGTTTTTATCATGAACACAAATTTTACCAGATGCCCTTTCTGTATCTACTTAAATGATCTTATGGTTTTGTCTTTATTCAATTATGTGAATTACACTGATCCTCCCCCATCCCCCACTCAGATACAAAGCTAGTAATTGCAGAAATCCTCAAGAACCTCAGCATCCAATGTGGGCAGTGACAAGTGGACAGACATCTGTGGGTTCTCTGCCAGGCTGTGTGGACTATGGTCATCCTCTCAGCCAGAGCTGCCTCAAGCAGAAAAAGACCATCACTGAATTCTGCATTATTTGACTCGTATGTATTTACGTGTTTAGTTTCCATTGAGCATTTCCACCAAATGCTCTAGAAAGACTGAAGGAATGTGTAGTGATTCTTAGGTGTAGATCTAGGCACCAGATACATCCTGGGTGGAGAGAAGAATACAGCCATTTCTAACAGCATCAGGATAGTCCATTAGGCCTTAAAAAGCTGGGTTCTGCCCACTTCCTCTCTGAACTACAACAGGTTCCTGCTTTCTAGGGGCCGGAGACTGGCATGAGTTCAGATCTGGAAATTTTCAGTGAAGGAGCCCCAATGACAGTCATTACTGATCTCCTCGCTCAGCTGCTGACAAAAAAATGAGGCAGCCAAGGATCAAGAAATGGCTTAGTCTGCAGACAAGAGAACAGACAGCCTTGCCCTTACGTCCCGTCAAAATGACAGTTAACACACTGCTTGTAAGCTCCATACTACTTGTTTCCCTTTATCGAGTGGTTACCGGTCTAGAATCAAACAGTTCTAACCCTCAGTCTCTGTGAAGGTTGCCTCTGAGGGACTTAGTCAAACCAACTAATAGAGCTGTCAGACAATGTGGTTTTGCAAGGATGCCCCTCTGCCCCCTTTATCCCACCCCAGCTCACTGCCAGTGTGAGAGTGAGGGCTCTAAAATGGAGACCAGGACATCTCCCATTTTATGGATGCCACAGGAGCTGCCCAGGACCCTTGTGACTATGAGATTGCTAATGGTGGAGTGTGGATCATGTCACAGCGGGGAGGGCCTTAATTCTGGTGTGAGCTTTGTTTTCTTGATAATATAAAGGAGATAAAATGATGCAAAGAAAGGGTGCTAGAGAAGGAGTCCAGTTCTGCCTCACCCTGTGAAACTATGCTCATCACTGCAGGCCTCACTCAGTTTCCCTGTCTGTGAATGCCAGACTGGACTGGATGGACCCTTTCACAGTCTGACATTGGTGTGCTCACCAAAATGCTTAAAAAACTTGACCGGAGGGGCATCTGGGTGGCTCAAAGTGTCTGACTTCAGCTCAGGTCACGATCTCACGGTTCGTGAGTTTAAGCCCTGCATCGGGCTCTGCTTTGGCACTGTAGAGCCTGCTTGGGATACTCTCTCCCTCTCTCCCCTCCTCAGATTGCACATGCACTCTCTCTCTCACAAAATAAACTTTAAAAAAAAAAAAAAAAAAAAACTACTTGACTGGAGTGCACTGGAGAAAATCAGAAAAGTGAAACAAGAGAATACATTAGAACAGCTACTTTGAGAAATTTTACTAGAAAAGAAAAGAAGCAGAGTGCTAAAGGGGGAAACAAAACAAAGAAACTTTTAAGATAAAAAACATACTACTATTGTACCAGAGAGCAAATGAGAGAAGGAGATGCCGCCAGTTTGAGGAGAAAGGTATGAATCTACCTACTTGTCCAAGAGGGCGGGGAACGAAAGACAGTGCACACAATACCCCACACTTCAATACTGACCGAGTTGCAGGCATTTGCTCTTTCTATTTTAGAAAGACCCTTCAATTCGGTATCAAATACATTCATCTTCTCTACTAGGCAAGTGAGAGCAGTCTCTGTAGCTTCCCCAACTTTTTCATACACGCCCTTTGCCTGTATTGGTTAAAAGCATAAAGTGAAAAAGCAGTGAGTAAGTTTTTCATCAATAAAGACTTCCCATCAGAGGAGAGCTTGTCTTTCGTTGCACCATTATTGTCGGGGCTGTTTTTATCGTACTCTGGAGCAAATGAGGCAGACAAAAATACACTCAAAGCACATTTTATCTTATTCTAATAACTATATTTTTTATTTCCTTTAACTATGAGAAGCCAATAGTCATAGTATTAATTCAAACAACTTTCAAAAAGTATGTGAAATTGCATGTCATTATTTATCATTCTACAGAGTTCACATTCAGGTTCTGATGGAGACTGGCTTGTCTTTTAGAAACCAGTGGGTTAATCTGTAAGTAAAAAGGGAGGAAAAAAAGGTCTACTGTTTAAATTTTATATTATTTTATCATCATCATCATCATCAAAACAGCCCTCTAAGCCTCAGCTCATCCTCAAGGATATAATACTACCCATCTTAAAAAACAAGATTAATACCCTCTACTTTCAGGAAAACATTTCCTCTCCTAGGTTTTCTTCACTTTTGGTAGCCACACTACAAGCCAAAGGAAACATCGCATACATCCTCTTAGTTTAAAAGTGACTGCAACACTCAGAGGATCTATGAAAGGCTCTCGGCTTTCTTTGACTAGGTCATGCTGACTCGGATAAAATGGAAAGAGGAAATAAAATCAGAAACTGTTACTTTCCAGAGGAAGGAAGGCTGGATTTTCATTCCACCCACCCCACCTTTGAGCTAGAATAGCCAGGTCTACTTTTTCATTTATGAGGAGCCTTACCTCATTGTAATCCAATGCAGAATCATTACAAAGAGCACAAATTGTTGCCAATTCCACAAGACCATCATATTGATGACATTTCACTGGTTTATCATCTTTATGCCTATCAAAAGAAGAAAAACATTTTTAGAGCATAATGTGGTCATCTCTATTGATTTTTATTTAATTTGTAATATAATTTTGTGGGCAACAGCCTGGCAAGTATTCAAAAGAATTTGAGTGATGGTTCTTAGAAATCTGATGCTGGAGACAACAGAATGTGTCTTTGATATTAGGAATCAACCAGTAAAGACCAGAAGTTCTTAATTAATGAAATTCTTCCACCACAGGTATCAATACAGAACAAACCAGCTGAAAAATTAGGCTCTAAAGCAGAGCTAAATAAAAATGAAAAAAGTCACTGACTTATAACCTGTTTTCTCTTAAATCTATACAAGTACCAAACTGCTACAACGGATCCTTTAAATGATAAGGTGGGTTTACTCACACTTCTCCAATAGGTGCATATGTTGACCCAGTTATGGTAAACTCATTAAGGGAACAAGTATCCCCCTCAACCTTGTCCAGAATGAACATCTACAGAAAAAAAAGCGTCAAGTGTTTAAAATGTGCCAGAAAAAAATAATCTCTGCTAAGACAAAAAGCATTTCTCATGGAAGAAAACAATTTTAATGAAACTTATGAACTGAACCTCAGCATCAGATTTTTCCTTATTCCAACTAGATGCTATTTAGGATTGCCTCCCCCATCCATCCAAGAGTCTGAAAAACAGTATCACAGAGGTGCTGAATAAATAAACAACAGGGGCACCAAAGACACAGAAGACAACCCACATGAAATCTAAGTTATGAGGACTCCAGGTCATTCAATTCCAAAGACACAGCAGTAGTCTTCAGAGGACTCCGAATTCCCAATTTCAAATGGCTGGCTGAGAAAGTAATATTAGGTAGTCATGCCTGGGAGCTAATAGTAAAAGCCTGGGAAGAATAAACTCACATTTCAGAGCTGCATAAACATTCCCTGAGTAAAATAAGACAAATCACTTCTCTCCTCCTTCCCACTTATTTTTATTGTGGCAATAGCTCATTTTCTATGAAGCTGCATAACTCCATGTGCACAGTAAGGAGCCTGCAGAACTGACTGAACTGACATCACCAAGGGAACACAGACAGAAGCATGCTTAGGAAAGGATTCTTAATTTTCCAGTGACATGAGCTAGTTTCTTAAAGATCAGGTTCCCCCAGCCCCCCTCTGTTTGCTTTTCAATCATGATTTAGAAGCCCGGTTTGGAAGACTCAGATTTAGACTTGTGTTTTCATGCAAATTGAAACTATAACACCTTCTCATAAAACACAGAACAAAAACACAAAGTGCTACTTCAACTATACTTTATGGTGCCAGAATGCCTCTGAAATATGAACAATTAAGAACATGACCAGGGGCGGCCGGGTAGCTCAGTTGGTTGTCTGACTTGATTTCAGCTCAGGTCATGATCTTGCCATTTGGGGGATCAAGCCCTATAGTCAGGCTCTGCACTAACAACTTGGAGCCTGCTTGTGATTTTCTCCCGTGCCCCCCACCCCCACCCCTCCCCTTATGCGCGCTCTCTCAAAACAAATAAAACATTAAAAAAGGAAGAGGAAGGAAGGAAGGAAGGAAGGAAGGAAGGAAGGAAGGAAGGAAGGAAGGAGAGAGTGAGAGAGGAGAGACAGGAAGAAGAAAACGGGGTGCCTAGGTGGCTCAGCCAGTTAAGTGTCTGACTTCAGCTCAGGGCATGATCTCTCGGTTCGTGAGTTCAAGCCCTGCACTAGGCTCTGTGTTAACAACTCAGAGCCTAGAGCCTGCTCCAGATTCTCTGTGTCTCCCCCTCTCTCTGCCCCTCCCCTGCTTTCACTCTGTCTCTCTCTCAAAAATAATAAACATTTAAAAAATTTTAAATATATAATCAAACCATTTACAATAATTTAAAACTACTAAGCTCAAGTTTAAAAAGAGCCACGTAGTGCTTTAAGGTATCTTTTCAGAGAATCTCAACTCAGATTCAGTAACAAAATCAGTTCATGCTTATTTTAAAGTAACTTTTTTTTAGGGGCACCTGGGTGGCTCAGTTGGTTAAGCATCCAACTTCGGTTCAGGTCATGATCTCACGGTTCATGGGTTCAAGCCCTGAATCGGGCTCTGTGCTGACAGCTCGGAGCCTGGAGCCTGCTTGGGATTCTGTGTCTCCTTCTCTCTCTGCCTCTCCCTCACTAGCACTGTCTCTCAAAAATAAACATTAAAAAAAAAAAATTAAAATAACTTATTTTTGCCTCACAAGATTTTTGCTTGTTATATAGGACAAACTTTTAAGTTCTGAAAGTTTTATCTTTTTTTTTTTAATACATATTTTTTAAAGTTTATTTTGAGAGAGAGAGCGTGCAAGCAGGGTAGGGGCACAGACAGGAGAAAGAATCCCAAGCAGGTTCTGCACTGTTAGCGCAGTGCCCAATGCGGGGCTCGAACTCATGAACGGTGAGATCATAACCTGAGCTGAAGTTGGATGCTTAACCGACTGAGCCACCCAGGCGCCCCACATCTCTCTCTCTCTTTTTTTTTTAAACTCTACACCCTACACGGGGTTCAAACTCACAACCCCAAGATCAAGAGTCACATGCTCTACTGACTGAGCCAGCCAGGCGCCCAAAAAGCTTCATTTCAAAAGCTATTTAGATATAAATTAACCCTGAAACGGAACTAGAGCCACGAACAAGACATATGTCTTTTTTTTTTAATGAAATTATATAAGAGGATTTAAAACTGTGATGACTCCTGATAAAAAAGGTTCTAATTCAAACATACGCAACCAGTGTTAAATGAGGAAAAGATTCATGTCCAAGATCACATGCAGCAGTATCAGTGACGCCTACATTTTTTTCTAACAGATACAACAACTAAAAAAAGGAAGCTTGTCAAATGGCTCCTTCCAAATATGTTTGACATTTTACAGAAGAGGAACAAAGGACCAGAGAGGTTAAACAAGTGCTCAAGGTTATATAATTATTAAGTGGAAGACAGAGGACTAGATTTAACTACCCATCTCTCCTATAAAAAACCCAACTTTACCCTTTTTTTACCCTTTTATTAGAAGCTGTGTGACCCCCAGACATATCACTTAACTTCTCAGGGCCTGAGTTTTTAAACCTCTTGAGCAGGATTACCAGGATTCATAAAGTCACAATGTGAAAAACTAAGTGCACTAAGCAACATCATAAGTTGACATTATTACCACACACCATGTCATTTCTTTAATGATACAGTTTAAAAAAGTGAGACTTTCAGTTTATACCACGGTCCAAAATATTCTAAGATATTCAGAATTTTAGTTCACATTAAGTAAATCTGAATGCAAGTGGGCATGGTAGATTACAAGCAAGTAAACCATTTAGGAACTGCATGATGAAAGTATTTCTAAGTCAAGGGCAGTTATGCAACCTGCTGCAAGAAACCTCCCATAGAATACAGATTAGCATCAGCTTTCTGTCACAGAGGTACAACAGAACAAAGAGGCAGGCTACGCTGTTTAATGGAAGAAAACATCTTACACCAGCTAAGAGAAAATATAAAAACAAAAATCTTTTATTACAGACTGTTTTATTCTTAGTTTGAAATCTGATTTGCTCCCACAGTTTGAAATTAGTTGACAACTAGCTATTAGCCAATTTACACCTCTTCTGGTTCCAAGGAATGAAAACCTAGGTAAACCTAAGGTAGCTGAGTCAAACCCTGCTTATTACCACATAAGAGACAAAACACCTGTCCATTCATTCTAAATTGGGGTCTGGACTACACAAAGAGTTGGTGGGAGTTGGGGGGGGGGGTTGTGTATCTAAAAATCATCATGAGTTTCAATTTGGCAAGATAAAAATTCCAAGGGTTTAATTGTATTAGAAGAAAAATGATTTCTAATACAAAAAAACATTATCCAAAACCTGGAAATAAGGCCAACAGGATATCCACAGTCCCTTCAATGTCATTCAGAAGCATTACTTTACAGGCTCAAAGATTAGTATTCTAGAAATATAAAACACTGTTCCACTGTGCTATTTATTTATTTAGAGCTCGTTACTTACAGGAGGCTGTGGATTCTCCTACAGGAAAGACAAACTGTAGTTTCACTGCCCTAGTGACTACTTTTTTAAAAAGTTTATTTATTTGTTTATTTTGAGAGAGTGCAAGCATGGGAGAGGAGCAGAGAGGGAGAGGGAGAATCCCAAGCAGGCTCCGCACTATCAGTGCAGAGCTGGACGCGGGGCTCAAACCCACAAACCGTGAGATCATGACTTGAGCTGAAATCAAGAGTGGCGGGTCACTTAACCAACTGAGCCATCCAGGTGCCAGTGCCCTATAGGATATTAACCAGTTTTTGTAATCTAACATATAGCAATTCTATTCTAATATTGAGTACTTCCTCAAATGCTCTTTGTAATCGGTTTTACCATTTTACTGATTCTCTCAATATTTCACAAGCCAAACAGGATCTTTGGTGTCCACTCAGTATTTTACAAGTTGTGTACCTTTGGGAAAATTATACTTTCACTTGTATAAAGTTGTTCAAATAAAACCTAGGGAAAGAACTTAATTCAGCTATATCAGTATTTCTGTAGTTATTACTTTTCTAAGGGCAAGTTTAAACAGTTTCTTATTTTATCCCCCAAGTGATGGTCAAGACAACCTAAGAAAGAAGGATGAACATAGAACAAAGCAATTATTTGCCTTTCAAGAAAGCATGTCTCATCCACTGTGTTATGAAAACACAAGTTAGAAGTTTAGCTAGGCTGGTAGGTAGGGAACTAGCTCCTTTACAGAATTCTCTTAAGGCTGTTTCAGTAACATACATGCACTCAGTGATGGAGCAGTCACCTAACACATTTACAGCCCGTCTTATAGTTACCTTCCCCAGTGTAAGTACGTTAACCATGCAGATACCCTTATTTCATGAATTAGTTTTAGGAATTAGAGGACTAAATTCCTTTGAGGCATCAGATTACCTTGGGTTAAGGCTATACACACAACCCTATTTGTTTAAAGTACTGTAAAAGGTATCAAATTACAAATCCAAGGTTTTGATGACATGAGGGCATATTCTTAGGATGAATCAATAACCACCAGCAGCAAAGAGTCTTAAATCACTCCCACTTACCCTGCACACTGACATCTGGTTCGTCGTAAGCGTACCAGTCTTGTCTGAGCAGATAACAGAAGTACAACCAAGGGTTTCCACAGAAGGGAGACTTCGAACAATGGCATTTTTCTTTGCCATTCTGCGAGTTCCAAGAGCCAGGCAGGTGGTGATGACAGCAGGCAGACCTTCAGGAATGGCCGCCACAGCCAGGGCCACCGCAATTTTAAAGTAGTAAATAGCACCCCTGATCCAGGAGCCTCCGTGAACTGGGTCATTGAAGTGCCCAATGTTTATGATCCAGACTGCAATGCAAATAAGGGATATGACTTTGGAAAGCTGCTCCCCAAACTCGTCTAGTTTCTGCTGGAGGGGTGTTCTCTCCTGTTCTGTTGCCACCATCTCATCCCGGATCTTGCCGATTTCTGTGTTAACTCCAGTTGCCACCACCACTCCCATGGCTTTGCCAGCAGCAATGTTTGTTCCCTACAACAGAAGTAGAGGAAACGGATTAGAAGAGTAACACTGCACCCAACTTAAACACCGACTAGTGAACTCAGAACAGTTTACTAGTCTGTGGGTATTTATTAGAGCACCCAGACACTCTCATATTCTGCTGGGCCTTCCAGCAGCTGCTGCTACTCAGAGAACTAGCCATCCAACCTGGACAATGCAGGCAGCATGGTCTGGCTCTTCTTGTTTCTCATTTCATGCAGTTCCTACTTGCCCAGGGAAGCTCCACCCTGACCACCCGCCCCTGGAAACTCTATTCATAATATTGAGCCTGGCTTGCAGACTGGCTTTGGGCTGGAACAGGGCTCTAACCCCTCTGCGCGTTCCTGACTCTTCAAACTCCATCCGGCCCTCAACCCTAAGCATTCTCCACAGCTGGCTCCAATAGCTCAACCTCCCTGCCCCCACTGTGATCACCTATAACAAGCAGGGCCACCAGCACCGTGAGCTACCTTGAGGACCTCCACTCAAGCACTGGCATTCAGAAATCATGAAATCAAGTAGGAGCACCCTCTCCCCACCCCACTTTACTTCCCAGTGCTGGTGAGATACAACTTCATGATTTTCACTGTAATCCTATAGCACTTTACTTACTAGGAGTGGCTAGGCTCCCATACTAACCCGTATACAAATACCTACCATTTGAAGTATTTTAAATGCCAAACAAGCAAAGCCTATCAATTTCTCAACTTGTCATTTCAAAAAAATTTAACAGAAAAACTGGTGTACAATGAACATCCATTTTACTTTTCACCCAGACTCACCTCTTATTATTGTTGCCACATTTGCTTACTTTCTAAACACACACCTTTTTCCTGTGATCTACATACTGATATCATCCACATCATTTAAAAACATCTCTATAGGCTAAGCCTTTCTCACACAGATCTACTTTTCTAGGTATACAGATAAAGAATTTAAAGGTGTTTGACCTGATCTTTACATTTGACAAAGTACTTACAGAAAACAGCATGTTCTTCTTATCTTGGTTGACGGCCCGTGGGTCTGGGACAGGGTCAGTGTGCTTGATGACAGACACAGACTCACCTAAGCAGGTTGAGAGAAGGAACCATTAGATCTGTGCCATCCACATGTAGAACCTGGACCCTCACTCATTAAACTGCTAGCACTCTCAGGAAATAGGATAAAAGACCCCATCTGCTCGAAGGAGGTGAGCTAGTAAAACTTAGAAACTAACTTCAGAGCAAAGAATGTCAGGATTAAAATAAGTACAATTTCAAAATAAACTTAATTTTGAAATAAAATCCCAGTCAACCGCCTTTATTTCCCACAGTAACTATTCAAATCTAGTCTGTTTTCAGGTATCAATTTTATACTCTAATACCGTGAATATGTATTTATATGTATTTGTTGTAGTTGCACATACACACTAATACTTCCAAAAAAAAAGGTGAACATATATTCTTAACACACTAAAAAACTAGATACATTATATTACGTAATGAGGAGCATCAATGGGACACCTGTTCAGTAATGTCAGACATAAGAAATGAAAACATAGTTTTAGAAATATCTGCATTAGTGATGAGTGATCAGACCATTCTATTTCAATAAAACAAAACTGAAAAACATTAGCAGTTGCACTAAAAACACCACATGGTATATAAAGGACAACTTCTTACAACTTTTACAATGTCTCATTGAATTTGGTTTCAACTTTACTTAACATCACTTATGAAAATAACTGGGGTCACTCTGAGTAATGCAAAATACGGCTCCAGTTATTAAAACTGGAACATGATTAACAAAAAACATTTAAGAGATTCTATGAAAAGTTTTAAAAGTTAATTATTTCTATGGGCACACGATGAAAATTTTATATGCACAACCTAATCAGTTTCCCAACATTTTATGGCTTAATCAGCTTTCAGCTATTGCTAATGGGAGTTTTAGTAAATAAGCTATTCATAACGAAACAATAAAAAACAGAGCTCAGGCTACTCACAATACTACCTCCCATTACTTCAGCTGCTTTACAAAACTGATAATCAGATAAATCTTGATTACCTTTGGATTTTATACTCTATTTAATTCAGGTTAGCATTGTGTCTGAGTTAATCTTCTGACCACCTTACTTCCAGTTAATATGAACCCTCCCCCCTAGATTGTACCTTTATCAAACAAAAATGGAAAAATGTTCCAAACAATCTCAGATCTAAACATGCAAACTTCAGGCAGTAAAACATTCACCATTTTGGAAGGTGCTAGCTTTTGTTAATTCTACATTTGATCATTGCCAAGTATGATAGATGCAAGAGTAGCATTCCTCCAATGAAAAAAATTACAGCTCTGGAGCCTTTTTTTCCTGACTGGAAAAAGAACACTAAATAATTCATTTTCCACAAAAGAGAGAGACAACACTTCAACCTGAAGATTACTGCCCTTGCTGGGCGCTTGGGTGGCTCAGTCGGTTAAGTGTCCGACTTCGGCTCAGGTCATGATCTCGGGGTGAGTTCGAGCCCCGTGTCGGGCTCTGTGCTGACAGCTCAGAGCCTAGAGCCTGCTTTGGATTCTGTGTCTCCCTCTCTCTCTGCCCTTTCCCTGCTTGCATGCTGTCTCTTTCTCAAAAATAAGGAAGGAAGGAAGGAAGGAAGGAAGGAAGGAAGGAAGGAAGGAAGGAAGGAAGGAAGGAATACTGCCTCTGCTAATTTTTTTTTTTTTTTTGAAAGCTAATTTTTGGTAAAATTTAAAGGGGCCTTAGGAGATGAAAGCCAAGTTTGTTTTTAAACCTCATACATTGGCAAAAAGCCTAATTTATGAAGTTTTAAGAAGTAAGTATCTTGGAGAGGATTAAGTGAAGTACGATAAAGGGACAGTGAGGCAAGAGTCAACTCTTAGCATGGGATCTGAGAGAGTCTGCACATTCAAAGACTTTCCAATGTATAATGTTTACCTGTGAGAATGGACTGGTCAACTCTCAGAGTAGTAGATTTGATGGAAGTTAATCTTATATCAGCAGGAACTTTGTCACCAACTAATTGGGGAGAATAAAGACAGTTAAAATAAGCAACTCTGTAATTCATGTTCGTGTTTCATAGAGATAAATCTGTCTCCAAATAAAACAAATTTTAAGGGAAATACATAGCCTGTATACAGCACAGATATATCAAAATCTGTTAAATTAAGATAATCAACTTATCCTTAGGGTTAGAAAAACTCTTGCTAGACAGATAACAGATTATCCCATCAGAAAAGCTAAAATATCACAAATAGGTAACAAACGTCTCAAAGACACTAAAAAAAAATCTCACTTGTAAGAGTAACAAGAAATAGAAGCAGGAGACACCACTTTTAAACTACCAAATTGGCAGACAATAAGAGTTCAGAAAATGTACCAAGTATGCAAGGATGTATAAAAAACAGGGATTCTTACAGGGTGGTGACTCTAATGTCTGAAAATTTTCATTTAAATAAGGAAAAAAAATTATCAGTGTCATAAATCACTTGGAGACAAGTGCCTGAGCAGAGATCAATGAAATGCTGTGTTAGTACACAGTTAACAAGGACAAATTAAATGCATGTAATGTCAGTAAACATTCTACGTAATATTAGCAGTCCATTTAGTGTGTAATTCCACTCTGGTTCCAGACTTTGTGCCCACCTTCATACGCTGCTGAGTACGAAGAAAAAACTGTTACAAAATCTCTGGAGGGCAATTCGGCACTATATATCAAAACTGCAAAGCACAATCTTTTTACACCACGTATTCCACTACAAGGAATTTACTCTTCAGATAGGCTCATACAGAATGTAGTTAGTCACAGCATAGTTTTTTATTAACAGTAGAAAGATAAGACAACTCCATTCATGCTAAAGTGAAAATTTCCTCCTTAGGTATACTGTATATTAAGGGGGGGGGGGGGAGACATGAGTGTGAAACATCACTTATAGACAGCTACCATTCATAAGGGAAATACCTCCGGGAAGGGGTCACAAAATGTTAACGAGGGGGTTACCAGCGTGGTGGATAGAGGGAGACTTTTCACTTTGTACCCTTGGGTATCTTTTGAAATTTGATTTATCAAATAAGTGAATAAGCCTTTTGAAATTCACCCCAAGGGGCGCCTGGGTGGCTCAGTCGGTTGGGTGTCCAACTTCGGCTCAGATCATGATCTCCCAGTTGGTGAGTTCGAGCCCTGCTTCGGGCTCTGCGCTGACAGCTCAGAGCCTGGTGCCTGCTTTGGATTCTGTGTCTCCCCCTCTCACTGCCCCTCCCCCACTCACACTCTCTCTCAAAAAACAAACATTAAAAAAAATTAAAAAAAAAAATTCACCTCAAGAGGATCTTTAAGTCAACACAGTCTTCTTCACTAGGCCAAAGAGCTCCTTTAACAGCTCTTTTAAAGGGCTCACATCTCTAGTTTGTATAAAGTAAATGCCACATTGCAGATATAGGAACAGATAAAGCCACTGTTTCACATGGGCCTGGAGAATAGTGTCCAGCACACTGTGGGTGTTCAAATACTGTTGAATGAGGACATATCAGTACCAAAGCAACTGGGCATTAAGTGTACAACAGCTTTTCCTGACCTTCTAAAAGGTAACTAAGGGGGGGGGGGGGTGCCTGGGTGGCTCAGTCGGTTAAGTGTCCGACTTTGGCTCAGGTTATGATCTCAGGGTTTGTAGGTTCGAGCCCCACATCGGGTTCTGTGCTGACAGCTCAGAGCCTGGAGCCTGCTTCAGATTCTGTGTCTCCCTCTCTCTCTAACCCTCCTCGGCTCACACTCTGTCTCTCAAAAATAAACAAACATTAAAAAAATTAAAAAAAAAAAAGGTAACTATGGTAGTTTTGGAAGTCTGATATAAGGAGAGCTAAAAATTAGAAGAAATATAGTCTCCCCTAGCATTACATATAGTATTTTTAAGTCAAATGTTCATTTTCCATACTTACTCTACAAACTGAATTTTAACTGTCACTGGTTATATACAAACTGGCAAAATAGCTTTTCTTTCCAAGGAGACTCATTTTATTTGTCAAACACCTACCACTTAGCTCTGGTTTTTCTGCCTTTCAGAGCTTTGAAGTTCAGGAAGAGTTGGTTTGCTTTTTGACCTCTAGTTCATTAAACCACCCTGTAGCCTAACTAGGGAATGTGGTCACAAAGGGGCACAGAAACAGACTGTCAGTATATAATCTCAAGGGACAAGGATCACCCTTGCATTTGACTGCAGGGACACATTAAGTTAAAGTGAAACTCCTGCTGGAAATGCTTATGCAACGAACAGCAATATTCCCCAACTGAATAAACGAGAACGTTTCCTCTTAATTCTGTTCCTGCTACAGTAAGTAACCATATATAACTAAACTTCAATGGCCTAACAACAGCTCAAGTGCTCCATCAAGATAAAAATTTGAAACCAATTAAAATTTTTTACAGTAGGGGAGCCAGGGTGGCTCAGTGGTTAAGTATCAGACTTCAGCTCAGGTCATGATCTCATGGTTTATGAATTCGAACCCCACGTTGGGCTCTGTGCTGACCGCTCAGAGCCTGGAGACTGCTTCAGATTCTGTGTCTCCCTCTCTCCCTGCCCCTCCCCTGCTCACACTCTGTCTCTCTCTCTCTCAAAAATAAAGATTAAAAAAAAATTTTAATAAAAATTTTACTGTATTATTTCTGGATGTCACAATTAATTCGATCACATGTGATCCTGAACATGAAAAGAATGGGGGCACCTGGGTGGCTCAGTTGGTTAAGCGTCTGACTTTGGCCCAGATCATGATCTTGCGGTTTGTGAGTTTGGGCCCTGCATCTGGCTCGGTGCTGACAGCTCAGAGCCCGGAGCCTGCTTTGGATTCTGTGATTCCCTTTCTCTGCCCCTTCCCGGCTCACTCTCTCTCAAAAAATAAATAAATGTTAAAAAAAAATTTTTTTTAAAAGAATTATAAGGTTCAATCATGAGCATAGGACTCTAAATGGAAAATTTACTTGAAAATGGTTCTTGGGGCACCTGGGTGGCTCAGTTAGTTAAGTGTCTGACATTCTTGATTTTGGCTCAGGTCATGCATGGTCTCACGGTTTGTGAGTTCAAGCCCCACAACAGGCTCTGTGCTGCCAGCACAGAGCCTGCTTGGGATTCGGTCTTCCCTGTCTCCCCCTTCCCCGCTCTCTTTCTCTCTCAAAATAAATAAAAAAAGGAAGAAAGAAAAATGTTTCCTGCTGTCAGAGGCAATTTATGTCATGGTCCTACAGGAGCAAAAAAATGTCTAACATGGCATAGAGGTCCCCACAATCTGTAAGTACTCTGACACTTCGGTACTCTAACAGCTGAACATATACCAGCAATTTAAAAGAACACTTCATTTTATGTTAAAAGTCGAATCCTGTTTTTCTAGTTCAACAACTTCATATATAAGCCCTAGTTCATACTTTTTTGAGAGAGACAGAGACAGAATGCAAGTGGGGGAGGGGCAGAGAGAGAGGGAGACACAAAATCTGGGGCAGGCTCCAAGCTCTGAGCTGTCAGCACGGAGCCCAATGCAGGGCTCAAACTCATGAGCTGTGAGATCATGACCTGAGCCAAAGACGGCCGCTCAAGCGACTGAGCCACCCAGGCACCCTGGAATCAATACTAAATATATGCAGCATTAAAAATTATACTCATTCTGATGGAACTAGAGTGTACTATGTCAAAAGTGAAATAAATCAGTCAGAGAAAGACAAATATCCTATGATTTCACTCATACATGGAATTTAAGAAACAAAACAGGTGAACATAGGGGCATAAACGGGGTTGCTAAGAGGGTGGGGGGATGGGCTAAATGGGTGATGAGCATTAAGGAGGGTACTTGCTGTGATGAATACTTGTTACATGTAAGTTATAAATCATTAAATTCTACTCCTGAAAGAAACAACAACAAAAAAAACAAACACAGGTGTGCATGTACACACACACACACACACACACACACACACACACACACACAAACATTCTTGAACTCACCCAACCGTGAGATTATGACCTGATCCAAAGCTGGATGCTAACTGAGCCACCTGGGCGCCCCCAAAGGTCTATATTAAATACATGAAGGTCGGGGTGCCTGGGTGGCTTGGTCAGTTAAGCGTCCGACTTTGGCTCAGGTCATGATTTCACGGTCCGTGAGTTCGAGCCCTGCGTCGGGCTCTGTGCTGACAGCTCGGAGCCTGGAACCTGTTTCAGATTCTGTGTCTCCCTCTCTCTCTGCCCCTCCCCTGTTCATGCTCTGTCTCTCTCTGTCTCAAAAATAAATAAACGTTAAAAACAAATTAAAAAAAAATACATGAAGGTCATTTCTTTGCTGTACAGAAATTATATGGATATACATTTAATTGTTGGCTAAATATTTAGGAATGATTCAAATGTCAAATGCTAGTGGAACAGATGACCTGGGAAGCCCTTAAAAACTGACCTCAAGCTTTTCTCAACTTTTCTTGGTTCTGATAACAGGCATTCTAACTGGGGGGCAATTAAATATTTAGGAGCTAAAACAAAAGATCACCTGGGAGCCTTTTATAAACTATACACTCTCAGAAACTACTCTTCAAGAGTCTGGTTTAATGCATTTGGCTTGGGGTCCAGTAATCCACCTTTTAAAAAGTTCTCCAAGGGTGCCTGGGAAGCGTCTGACTTCAGCTCAGGTCACGATCTCACAGTTCGTGGGTTCAAGCCCCGTGTCAGCCTCCTGGAGCCTGCTTCGAGTTCTGTGCCCTCCCCTCCCTCTGCCCTTCCTCCACTCACCCTCTCTCTCTCAAAATTAAACATTATAAATAAATTTTTAAAAAAAGTTCTCCAAACACTAAAACAAAAAACAAAAAACAAAAAACCAAAAGGAAACAAAACCCAAAAAACCTAAGAAGAAACAATTACCACCATGCACAATAACTGGAGTCACAGATCCCATGAAGAGCTTGTTCAGAACAGCCTACTCTGTGCTGCATCTCATGTACCAAGTATGCCAGCTCTAGGCCAAGAGGACCTTAAGTCCTCCAACACCTGAGAAATTTATCATCTTAAAGTTCTACATTTCATTGTTTTCATCAAAAACTATCTCTAAGGAAAGGAAGCATAAATCCATAACAAAGCACCAGTCCAAACTGGTGTTCCTCAACACCTGCTTTGTTCTAGTATCCTCTTAGCTAGAAAACCCCCCACATCATCTTGATCAACCCTCAGTTTAGTCAGGAAACTACAGCTAGAAGTAAAAGGAGTCTTGCCTAAGGAACCTCAACTAACGAAAGACTTCTTTTAGCCTGCTATGTGACTCTGTTTTATGCTTTTGTTTGTAATAATCAATACAGGATTCAATCTATTAGGACACACACTAAGGAAGCAAAAGAAGATTCAACTGATACTTTTCAAATTAAGACATGATTATTTTCCTTGTCCGCTGGCTTCTATGAATTTCAGACAGAGGGTTTTGTGTGTGAGGAGCAGGCAGTGCTGTTCCTGATGATCGCACCCAGTAATATTTCCCTGATGGAGCATGTCAATGCCCTTAACGGCAAGTGGTAGTGGAAAATTCTTACTCTTGCCAAGGGGATGCTCTGCAATTTTCTCCTCTGAAAATTTTTTCCCCGTCTCTTAGGTTCTGGTGGTGTAATAAAAGAATAAACTGTTAGAAATACCTTCCATTTGTTTAACCTCTGACACTTTTCAGATTCAGCTCTTGGCTTCATAAGTCCATCGGTCTTTAACCTGCTACCACAATAGGGATTTCTACTCTGAAAAAAATCCTCCACGTATAATTAATACTAGCTCACCAAGAATGCAAGTAAAAGTCAAAGGAAATTACTCTGCCACATTTTAGAAATGAACGCAAACTTCCTTTATCTTAAAACCTAGAAAGGAATGTAATCCATGGTACTTAAAAGATGTTTACATCACTATGTCAAAAATAAATACAGATGGGGGCACCTGGCTGGCTCAGTGGGTGGAGCATATGACTCTTGATCTTGGGGTCATGAGTTCAAGCCCCACGTTGAATGTAGAGATTACTTAAAAAAAAAAAATTAAATATTTAAAAATAAACAAATACTGATGGTTAAATCAGCATTACTCAGAAAAGGCTTTTTTATGAACTAGTTCTATGAAGGGGAAAAAAAATCTAATTTACTGAGGCAAATTCTACCAGCTATTCAAGTCTTTTCTAAAAAAACTATATATAAGATCAGAAATTATCTCCTAAATACCACTATTGTTTTTTAGTTTATTTTTTTAATGTACGTGTTTATCTCTTTACTTATTTAATGTTTATTTATTTTTGAGAAAGAGCGAGAGAGAGCGAGTGAGCACGCATGCATGAACAGGGGAGGGGCAGAGAGAGAGGGGGAAACAGAATCTGAAGCAGGCTCCAGGCTGAGCTGTCAGCACAGAGCCTGACGTGGGGCTCAAACCCATGGACTGTGAGATCATGACCCGAGACCAACTGACTAAGCCGTCCACACGCCCGTCGTTTTTTTACTTTAAATGGCTCCTAGGAAAAGCAAGCTGTAATAGAATTAACCTAGATTAAACATTTAACTATGACTTAAATATTTTCATTGTTCTGATTTGAGTCATCAATTTTATAGTTGGGCAAAGTGAATGAAATTCCTCACTTGAGAAGTCCACTTGCCTGCTTTCTCCAGACCTCAGGGTAAGTAGGGAAGGAACATTACAAATCACCATAGTACACTAAGTTTGCTTCCACTCCATTTGTTCAAAGTATTATCTATGATGGTTTAAAATGCAAATGTAGGGACACCTGGATGGCTCAGCTGGCTAAGCTGGGGACTCTTGATTTCAGCTCAGGTCATGATCCCAGGGTAGAGGGATCGAGCCCTGCGTAGGGCTCCGTGCTGAGAGTGGAGCCTGGTTAAGAAGATTCTCTCTCCCTCTGCCCTCTCCCATACTTGCACCCTCTCACGCTCTCTCTTAAAAAAAAGGGGGGGTGGAGGGGTGAGTGCCTGGGTGGCTCAGTCGGTTAGGCGTCTGACTTCAGCTCAAGTCATGATCTCACGGTTTTAAGATTGACCCGTGTTGGGCTCCATGCTGGGCATGGAGCCTGCTTAAGATGATCTCTTTCTCCTCCTGCCCCTTCTCTCTCAAAAAATAAAATAAAAAATAAAAAAGTAATGCAAATATTACAGTCTCTTATTTAAAATGTTTAAATACCTTCTTCCTCCCAGAACTGAGATCAAGTCAGTATCTTAAAGGTGGTTTATAGCACCTTCCAGGGCCCAGCTGCTGCTTGCTTCTTACCACTTTCCTCTCCCTCTAACCTCCGACAAAACGGTCTCCAATTCCTCAAAGCTCTTTCTGAGTCTTCATACACCCTCTTCTCTGCCACCTTGCCCCACCCCGAACAGCGAGGCATTCCTCAAATTCCCATTTTAGGTTGGCATCCCTTTCGATGCGCCCACAGAGAGCTGTTCTTTCCTTTCCAGACACGCTCACATACGTGCTCAGTAAGTCTTCCCATTATTACACCAAAAGCTCCATGAGGCACGCACTCAGTCACTGTGCATTTCCTAGCCCCGAGCACTGTGCTGGCACACAGTGGGTGCCAGATAAATATCTGTTAACAAATAAAATACTTGCACACATTATTTCCTTTAATAAACAACCATCAGGGACTTATGATAACTATCAAGTTGAAGAATGTCACAAAGGGAGGAACAATGAAGAGAGTCAAGACCAAAGAGATCTCAGACTTGGTTAAGCTGAATGAATAAACAAGTGACTGTTACTTAAATTCTACATTTAGACTAAAAACAAAACAGAACATGTATGCTAGCACAGATTAGCTAGAGGTGGAGGGGAAAGAGCACATGTGAGAGCAGGGTTTTAGCTGGTAGAGCAATGAAGGTTGCCAAAGAAATGTCCCTAGTCTGTAAAAGCAGAAGAGCGTCTCGAATATCAACCAGACTCCATTTACATAACAGCATTTACATCTGAGCACCAAAGAAAACCATCAAGATGGTAAAGGGTTTGAAAATAATTACATGAACAGCTGAAAGAGCAAAAACTAACTTGGAAATAAACTTTTAGCATCCTCACACCGTTTGCACTCCAGACTCCCTGCTCCACCCCAACTGCCACCTGCTACTGGACAAGCTGCAGTGGGTCCGAGTTCTGGCGAAGTTCCCTTCTAGTTCTCTAAAGGCAATGAATTTACCTTCCCCTACCTAACAGGCCATCATGGGAGGAACCATCAAACTTCTGTGTGACTACAAAGTGAAAACTAACGTGGAGAACAGACAACTATATTTTAGCTATTAGTAAGGATTGTTTTATAATAAAACTGATTAAAAATGGCATAGCTGGTCCTAAGGAGCCAGGTTTCCAGTTACTAGAGGTGGGAGATGATGCTCACTCAGTACATGCTGCTGACGCAGTCCATCACTAAGCTCACAGTACACAGCATCCAGCACATCCCCTGACTTTTCTCATTATTCCAGAAGTAAAGCCTGCTTTTAAAAGGTGAAAACCCGGGGCGCCTGGGTGGCGCAGTCGGTTAAGCGTCCGACTTCAGCCAGGTCACGATCTCGCAGTCTGGTCCGTGAGTTCGAGCCCCGCGTCAGGCTCTGGGCTGATGGCTCAGAGCCTGGAGCCTGTTTCCGATTCTGTGTCTCCCTCTCTCTCTGCCCCTCCCCCGTTCATGCTCTGTCTCTCTCTGTCCCAAAAAATAAATAAACGTTGAAAAAATAAAATAAAATAAAAAAAAATAAAAGGTGAAAACCCATTCCTTACTCCTCTCATCAAAATAGACACCAGCTGTTAGACGTCTTTATCTGCTAGGTATTTCTCTATGGATAACACTTATTAAAACTTTATTAAAATAGAAATCATAGGGGCGCCTGGGTGGCTCAGTTGGTTGAGCGTCCAACTTCAGGTCAGGTCATGATCTCGCAGCTCATGAGTTCAAGCCCCTCATCGGGCTCTGTGCTGACAGCTCAGAGCCTGGAGCCTGCTTCGGATTCTATGTCTCCCTCTCTCTCTGCCCCAACCCACTCACATTCTGTCACTGTCTCTCTCAAAAATAAACATTAAAAAAATAGAAATCATCAACCTCTTCCCTTTATATATGCTTATCGGTCTTATGCTTTTTTAATGGCTGCATAGTTAATAACATACACTAAAATTTGGAGAATGCTTGGTTATTCTATACCAAGCACTACTATAAGGGCTTTATGGGTTAAGAACAATCTTCATGATTCTAAAAGGTGTGATTCTCTTCTTTCCCAGTTTACAGATGAAGAAAAGGAGGCACAGAAAGCTAAGGTCACAGTGTTTATATCCACACCACACACTAAATCAGTCACTATTTTCATGGCCATCTAGGCATTTATAATTTTTCCCATTACAATGTTCTATGCCGAACATCTTTGTGTACAGAGATTACTTCTGGAAGATAGACTCCTAGAAGCAAAATTTTCTCACAAACATATACTCCACCAAATTTAATTCCTGCCATTTCCTAATACTTTCAATCTTGTATTTTTCTGAGCATTAGTAACAATCAGCACCTTATTTTCCAAAATTCTTTTATCTTCAAGATCAAAGTTTTTAACAAAAAAATCAACATCATTCTACATTTTTACATAGTCAAATCTGGTGATCTTGGCAGTTCTGTTTCACACTTAGGAAACATGTTCCCTATACTATGTGGTTTCTTCTAAGTTTTCCAAAATCTTAATCACAGTGACACGGATGGAGCTGGCACTTACTGGTACTGTGACTACCACTGAGTCATGGGGAATGGAGAGGAGGTAATTACAGGAAATCAGGAAATGCCAGCCCCAGGAGATTCAGGTAAAGCTTCAAAATCAACTAGTCCATTGTGATCTGATGGTCAGAGAGACAGGAGTTCCTTATTTCTCATGGTTCCTAGTCTTAGCTACCCTGACTAATGAATGAAGGGCCCTAGGTCTCAAAACTCTGCTTCTAATATATCTGAACTGATTTCTGTTACATTATTTGCTCTTCTGCTTATGTACAATTATTTAAGGTTAAGACCATTTCTGATTGTAAAACTGAACTATGACTTACAGGAACAACTAAGATCATGATTTCTACATTATCTGGTTGCAGAGGCTGAGACCAATACCTCTAGCTAGCCTGGTTTTCCTACCCTCACTGCAAAACAATTCCATATGGGGGAAAAGGCTACACAGCAAACCTGCTCACCACCTTATTTGGTCATACATTTTTGCTTCTCCTTCTCTGATCCATGTTTATCATTTTAGAGCATTTGGTTTTTTTTTTTTTTTTTTTTGGTAAGTAATCTCTTCTCCCAACATGGACTGACACTCATGACCTCAAGATCAAGAGTCGCATATTCTATCAACTGAGCCAGTCAGGCACCTCATGTTATCATTTTAGAAACAGGTGAAAACTTTTTAACAATGTTCAGCAATACTATGTAAACTGCTTAACAAGACAATATTTTACTTAGTTACACCACTTAACTGTACTTCACTGCCCCCCCATTTTTATTAAGATCAACATATCATCCTATATAAGCTTAAGGTGTACAACATAATGATTTACGTATAAATTGCAAAATGATTACTACAATTAGGTAGCATCCATCAGCTCACATAGTTACAATTTCTTCCCTTGTGGTAAAAGCTACTTTTAGCAACTTTCAAACATACAATATAGTATGGTTAACTATAGTCATCATGCTGGATAGTACATCCCCTGAACACTTGTCTTATAACTCGAGTTTTGTACCTTCCGGCCACCTTCACCCAATTCCTTCACTCCTGCCCCTGGCAAACACCAATCTGATCTGTTTCTAGGAATTTCAGATTATTATAATTTTTTTAATTCTACATATAAATGAGATCACACAGTATGTCTTTCTCTGACTTATTTCACTTAGCACAACACCTCAAGGTCCATACATGTTGCAAATGGCAGGATTTCCCTCCTTTTTTTTTTTTATGACGGACTAATATTCCACTGCATATTAACACATTTTCCTTATCCGTTCATTCATCAACATTCAGGCTGTTTCCATGTCTTGCCTATTGTAAACAGTGCTGCAAATAACATGGGGGTACAGTTATTTCCTTGGGATAGTGATTCCCTTTCCTTCAGATATACCCAGAAATGGAATTGCTGGATCATATGGAGTACGTACTTTAAAAAACCACATAACTAGATCCTGAAGTGGATTTCTGCAGAGAAGGGCAAATGAACCCCCCTGAATTGCATGCAAAATTTTGAATGGGCCTTTGGGGAGATTTCATCAATTCTCAAAGGGACTGTGATCTAGAAATGATTAAGAACTACTGTGCTATGCTTCTCAAAATGTGGTCCACCTAAGAGCTTGGTAGAAATGCTGAATAACCAGGCCCCACTCCAGACCTACAGAATCAAAATCTGCACTTTAACAAAATCCCCATGAACATAAAGTTAGTGAAACACTGCTCTAAGCAGCTGGCCAAATCTGAAGGCCTGTTTTTGTTTTTAAAAGAGCCCTGAAGACGAGAATGATTTTTACATTTTTAAAGCCTTAAAGGAAAAAAAAAAAATTTTTCTACAAAGACTGTTTGGGGCTCACAGTCTCAAATATTAAAAGGCACCTGGGTGGCTCAGTTGGTTAAGCATCCAACTTAGACTGAGGTCATGCTCTCATGGTTCGTGGGTTCAGGCCCTGCATCGGGCTCTGTGCTGACAGCACCTGGAGCCTACTTCGGATTCTGGGTCTCCCTCTCTTTCTCTCTGTTCTTCCTCTGCTTGCACTCTTAAAAAATATAAATAAGAATTAAAAAAATTAAATTAAAATAAAATAAAATGGCTCTGTACACACGTACACACACACACACACACACACACACACACGTACGCGCGCACACACACACACAGAGTTTGCCAACTCCTCTGTTCTACAGCACAGAATTGGTCACTTGGGTATTTGTGTTAGGGAGCTTGGCAGTTATGGATTAAGTGTTTGCTGAATGTTCAGTCAGACTACTCCAATCCTTTTTTTTCTAAAAGCCAAAGTACACCTGGATTCACAGCCCAAGTTAACAAATGATAAGCCCACATTATCAGAATCAGACATCTTTTAGAGCCAGAAAGCTCCTTTAAAAAGTCTACTCCAATTACCCAATTCTGTAGAGATTAATCTGTCTGGCTTCATGCAGAATTAGAATAATAATTTGGGTCCTTCAGTGAATCAGTCATCTTTGAATTTTACAATTTTGTCTTTTCTTTCCCTCAACTGCTTAGAAACAACACTACTTCACAGGGGTTACTAATTTCCATGGCTGTGCAAGATGACTATCAAAAGTGAAACTTTTCTTCCTACAAATATTTAGTTACTAAGTTAAAGAATTAGTTTTTTTACTGACTAAATCCTGAAATTGCTGGCACTACTGAACGTTGACTTTTCATTTTAAGAAATAGAAAATCGATTTCCTTAGAAGCTAAAGCAAATGTAATTTCATGTTAAGAATGTGTCATTTCTATCATTTACATAATCTTAAAGTAGGCTTTGCTCCAGAGTATACTACAGGACAGGAATCATCTAAGGGTATTTATGTCTTTGTACTGTTCGCCAACTCCGGGTTACCAAGATACATAAGGTTTGTTTTTAAACAATCCCGAAAACAATAGCCTGGACAGTCAATAAATAACCTACTCCCCAGGCATACACTGGGACCCCCAAAATTCTAAAGTTAAAAATGTTATGACTATCATAGCTTGAATCACTTTGATAAGCAGATAATATAGAGAGCTTAAAAAACACCATGGCTTCAGAAGATGAAAATGTGGGTAACTATCTCCATTTTTTTTACTTGCTGAAGCAATTTTATTTGGCTCCTGTATTCTAGATACCTCTTAGGCATCGCATATGCTATGCATGCTTCACAATGTCTGCTGGGAAAGATTATTAGCTGGTATAGCAACATATATTTAATTTCCTCAATTCCTACATCTCTCCCTCAAAATGCCTCTTGGTCCAGCCCAACCTTCAGAAAGTTCAGCAAAACCACTCTATAGTCTCCCAAAAGCTAGCAGAAAGAACTTTATCATCTAAGTTTAGATGATCCTTATATCCAAAAACTGACTACAAAAAGGTCTCTTTCTACAAGTATTCAAATAGCAACTCCACATTTGCTGTCATCTACAAGATATTTCACAGTATTTTCCAGTGTTTTTCAATTCATCAAAGAATTCCTCAAACTTAATTTCCTAATTTAAAGCATAAAAGTTACCAAGTATAAAACCACAATTCATGCCATTTATCCCTTCAGGCTATGTAGAGAGTACGCTGGCACTGCCAAGGCTGCCTGGCAAGAGATAATCTCGATGTACACCTAGAATTCAAATTGTTCATCTCTATAGTTTCACAGAACCAAATTATTGGGCTAAATGACAAATGACACAGTCAATTAGACTACTAACCTAATAAAAGTAGAAGTTAAAAAGCCTCAACATGTATAGTTTTTAAAAATAAACACTTATTTATCTGGCTCAGGTAAAGCAGTCACAGGAAATTTTTCCTAAACGTTCCACACAACTCACTGTAAATGTCTAAGAATTACAGCCTACCCAATTCAATGACCCACTGCTTTTAGTAATTCAGCAAAACTGCAATTTCTTTTTTTTTTTTTTTAATGTTTATTCATTTTTGACAGAGAGGGAGAGAGAAACACAGAGCATGAGCAGGGGAGGGGCAGAGAGAGAGGGAGACACAGAATCCGAAGCAGGCCCCAGGCTCGGAGCTGTCAGCACAGAGCCCTATGTGGGGCTTGAACTCACGGGCTCTGAGATCATGACCTGAGCTGAAGTCGGATGCTTAACCGACTGAGCCACCCAGGCGCCCCAAAACTGCAATTTCTAATTTGGACACGGACATACAACCACCATGAAAAGTTACCAAACAAAAATATACTGACAACCTAAAAATTAAATTGTGATTGGGCTTCAACATGATTAAAATAATCTACAAAAACCACAACTAACACCAGACTTCATGACAGAAGACGGTTTCCCCCCTATGATCAGGAACAAGACAAAGATGTTTGCTCTTGTCACTTCTATTCAATATTCTACTGGAAATTCTAGCTAGGGCAATTACACAAGAAAGAGAAATAAAAGGCACCCATACTGGAAAGATGCAAATGTATTTGTTTGCAGATGACACGATCTTTTTTTTTAATTTTTTTTTCAACGTTTATTTATTTTTTGGGACAGAGAGAGACAGAGCATGAACGGGGGAGGGGCAGAGAGAGAGGGAGACACAGAATCGGAAACAGGCTCCAGGCTCTGAGCCATCAGCCCAGAGCCTGACGCGGGGCTCGAACTCATGGACCGCGAGATCGTGACCTGGCTGAAGTCGGACGCTTAACTGACTGCGCCACCCAGGCGCCCCGACACGATCTTTTATATACAGAAAATCTTAAGGAGCTCCTGAAAAACTACTAGGATCTCCGCAACATCGCAAAGTATTAGAGCAATACGCAAAAATCAATTTTACATTATTAAAGAAAAATCTGAAAATGAAATTGTGACAATTCCAATTATACATACCTTCCAAACACAAAAAAAGCATAAAATACTTAGAAGACTTGTACACAGTGAACAACAGAATGCTTAAATAAACGGAAAGACACCTTATGATCACCAAGTAGCACTTTCCTGCATTGGAAGATTTAATGTTGATGGCCATATTCCCCAAACCAATCTATACAATCAGCATAATTCTTATCAAAACCCAAAGTTTTATTTTGAAGCTGATCTTGAGAGAGGCAGACACAGAATCCCAAGCAGGCTCCACGCTCTCAGTGCAGAGCTCAATGCAGGGTTCAAACTCACAAACCGTGAGATCATGACCTGAGCCAAAACCAAGAGTTGGACACTCCAATATCTGAGCTACCTAGGTGCCCCTGGATGAATTCTGAAAAGAAAAAACACACTAAGTGAAGAAGGCAGTTTCAAAAGGCCATATATTGTATGGTCCCATTTGTATGCAATATCCAGAACAGAACTGTGGTTGCCAGGGCCTGGGGGCAAGTGGCAGGTGAAGCGACTGCTAATGGGTATGAAGTTTCTTTTTTAGGGGATGAAAATGTTCTGAAATCAGATAGTGATGATGACTGCACAACTCTGAATATACTAAAAACCACTTAACTGTACACTTCAAAAAAGTGAATGTTACTGCATGCGAATTACATCTCAATAAAGCTGTTTAAAAAACATTGTGGGTACCTGGGTGGCTCAGTCAATTGAGCACCTTGATTTTGGCTCCTCCCTTCACTCTCTTAAAAAAATTAATTAAAAAAAAAAAAAAAAAAAGAAAAAAAAAAGTGACCCGGACCTCCAACCCATCAAGATAGGACTGATATACCCGCTGTGTGTACACTAAATACACTGTATATTCTCTAGCACATGAACTACAGAAGACAGAGCAATAAACCAGAGACTCCGTTTCCTCAACTGTAAAGTGTTAAACTGTTCTTAAGTGTACAGTTCAGTGGCATTAAGCACATTCACACTGTTGTGCACCCATCGCCAGATCTTTTCCAGATCTCTTTTCATCTTCCCAAACTGAAACTTTGTGCCCATTGAACAATTACTGCCCTTTACCCCCTTCATCTGTACACATCTACCGAGTGGTTGATGGTTAAGAACCAAACACTTGGAACCATTCACAGTACTGGCACACAAGCTAAGTTTAGCCATTACTCAATGTATGCATATAGACTTCCAATTATCTGTTCTGTACAGAAGATGCACAATAATCATGTTTATATTAGGTGAACCAACCACATACTTCTGATTTCAAGTTTCATTTTATTATTCACACGTTCAGCAAGTAGAGTACAATGTGTGACCGTTCTGCCCTTAAGGTGCTCACTGCCTAGTGGGATGATAATAGTATTTAATAAAATGTTTGCATCTATCTAAAACTAGGAATCATCTCTGTTCTGCATCCGCCAGAATGGTCAAAATTCAACATGGGTAGTATACAAGAGGCCAACGTTCAAGCACTGCACATGCTTTTTTAACAATTCGTGTATAGTCGGGGGGAAGAGCTGGAAGGAAAAAGTGTTAAACTGTTAGAACTGTCAGTACTCCCCGCTAAGGATTCAGAAAACAGGTGAAGGCAGAATAGGTTTAAGGGTGTGTACTGCTCAGAATAGTTACTAGTAAATATATTCATCTAAGATGAAGGAATTAAATCCATCTTTTAATATTAAACCAATTGTATTCTGAATAGAAAGAAAGGGGAGCAGTTGCCAAAAGGTAGAAGGGGGTAAAGGGCAGTAAGTGTTCAATGGGAACAAAGTCTCAGTTTGGGAAGATGAAGAGAGATCTGGAAAAGATCTGGTGATGGGTGCACAACAATGTGAATGTGCTTAATACCACTGAACTGCACACTTAAGAACAGTTAAAATGGTAAACCTTATATTATGTATTTTACCACAACATTAGCAAATAAAGGACATTTCAGTAGACTGGAGAGCTTAGGTCACACACACTGAATCAATCATATTTATCGTTCCTAAACCATCAAACACAACATACAAAACACTACTTAATAGGAAATGAAAGTTCACATTGGGCAACAAGAGTCAGACAGATCAGAGCTATAACCAAAACTTTGCTGTGGTGAGATCTGTGCACTGGACAAATTAATAAATTACATAAAATCTGCTTAACTTCCTAAAAAAGGCCAGGAAAGTTTGGTGGTACTGAAAACTGAAAACAGAGGCCTGAATGGCTAGAGCACAGCGAGTGGCATAAGATGAAATCACAGAAGCAAGCAGAAGCCATATGATGCCACGTCTCTTAGGTGAAAAAGCACTTTATATTTCAAGTGCAATCAGGAAGCCACTGAAGAATTTTAGCAGATGAGTCAACAATAGGACCTTTAGGAAACTGCTCTGGCTGCTACATGGAGAAAGGACTGGAAGAAGGTGAGTGAAAAAAGAACCCAGAGCCCATTTAGGACACAAGGACAGTCCCAGGGAGAGCTGGTGACTGAAGAAACAGAATTTCACAAATTTGGGTGTTTTGGAAACAGAATCAACTGGTCTTCAAGAATGAGAGGGAAGGACCAAGATGACTCCCAAGCTTCTCTCAGCTAAGTAGACGGTTAGAGTGACACACTGCAATGGGAAAGCCTGGACTGGACTGGACTGAGAGGAAAAGACAAATCAAAAGAGAAGCTAGCTTTTATTTCTTCTAAGGGGAAGATGCCTTGAGGGTCAAAGTTACAGCTTCCTCTGATGCTGTTTACCACCGCCATCTACTGATGCAAACTCAGGATAAACACTTTGGTCATAATTTCTAACTTTTCATATAGATTCAATATACTAAAATAGCCTAACCAGCACAAAAATTCTTAAAATATTTTTTGTTTGACTGGCTGAACAGTTTATTACCAGATTAAACTGGAGAAATGGAAAACACACAAAGTCAAATGAAATCTCATAAACAAATTTAGGCGATGTTATCTGCAACTGCACCCACTACATTCCTATTTCTGGGAAGACAAGCTATCTTCCTCTGATGTTTTCTTCCCCAGTTACTAGCACCACACCATCCAGTCACCTAAGCTAGAAATCTGGCCAGTGGCTCCGATTCTACATGCGAAGCCCAGTCAGTGCCATACACACATATGGTTATTAAAACCTGTCACTTTCCATCAAAATCTGAGACTCATTTGTCAAACTACAATGACTATAATTCCATGCTCAAGGGAGATTGTTATTTTGGGTTGGGACCCCGTAAAAACTTTAAAGACAGTGCCCCCAGACAACTCTGATGTGCATCTCTGCTTAAGAACCACTATTCATAAACAAAATCCCCCGTTATTCTTAATGCTACAGCTCTCGTTATGTCTTGGGTCTCATTACCTCTGGCCTATGCTATCAAAATAGCCTATCTCCAGCCTTCTCCATTCTGACCTATTTTCTGTATCAAAGGCAGAATTCCCTAATTCATATTTCTGCCATAAAACCACTGTGACAAATGGTAAAATGGGTATGAAGTTTGTAGATTAAAGTTTTGTATCAATGTCCTGATTTTGATAATTGTCTGGACTTATACTGAGGACATGTTCCTGATTTTATAAACACTCAAGTACTGAGGATTAAAAAGGCATCATGCCTACAATGTACTCTCAAATAATTCAGACAAAAAGGTGTAAATGTATAGATACAGACTGAAAGAGAATAATGCTCATGGGATAAAACATTAACACATTTACTGGGTAAAGGCTATGCGGGAACTTTGTACTATTGTTGCAATATTCTTATTTTTTTTTAAATAAGTTTAAAAAATCCAATGGGCAAACTGAGGGTTGATGGGGGGTGGGAGGGAGGGGAGGGTGGGTGATGGGTATTGAGGACACCTTTTGGGATGAGCACTGGGTGTTGTATGGAAACCAATTTGACAATAAATTTCATATATTGAAGAAAAAACAAAACAAAACAAAACAACTCTGTACCCCGGCTGTTCGAGAGGCCGCACTCTTATCAAGAGTGTTGGTCCCGATAGGTCGGCCTTGCCTCTCATTGTAATAAACTTTGTTGTGACTGTCAAAAAAAAAAAAAAAAATCCAATGGGGCAGCACCTGGCTGGTTCAGTCAGTGAAGCATGGAACTCTTGATCTCAGGATCCTAAGTTTGAACCCCACAATGGGTGTAGAGATTACTCGAAATAAATAAATAAATAGATAAATAAATAAATAATCAATCAATCAATCAATCCAGGGGCACCTGGGTGGCTCATTTGGTTAAGTGTTCAACTCTTGGTTTTGGCTCAGGTCATGATCTCAAGTTCTTGAGTTCCAGTCCAACATCGGGCTCTGCACTGACAGCACAGATCCTGCTTTGAGATTCTCTCTCCCTCTGTCTCTCTGCTCCTCCCTTGCTTGCACTCTCTCTCAAAAAAAAAAAAAAATGCAATGGCCCACTTCATTCTGAGCTGTACTTTTGTTAACACAATTAAACCAACGTGTTGGCATATAGGCAACACTGCTCCTTCCCTGGAAGAAAGAAAAATTATGGATGAGAGAATACCTATGACAAGGCAATTTCCTTTCAGAGGCCAAAAATACAGAACACAGGCCAAGAGATGTAGCACTTTGAATCCTGTTCATTAAAAGGAAAAACACAATGATGACAAAGAACAACTTCATCACAAGCCAGTGTGAAGCATTACCAAGACAATTCACAAAAAGAAACTGAGTACCACTGACCCTTGAATATCATGGATTTGAATTGCATAGGTCCACCTCCATGTGGATTTTATTTACCACACAGTCCTATAAATGTATTTCCTCTTCCTTATGATTTTAACATTTTTTCTCTAGCTTACTTTAAGAATACAGTATATAAAACATACACAAAACACGTGTTGACTATGTTCTGCATAAGGCCAACAGCAGGCCACTAGTAAATTTGGGGAAGTCAAAAGTTACACATGGATTCTTGAGTGCCCCAACTCCTGCATTGTTCAAGGGACAACTGGTAAAAAATATTCTGAGCTAAGAAAGGTGTGAAAAACCAGGATAATGTGAATTATCCAATATAATATCTCCAGCAAAAAGCCTAGACTATTCTTATTAGTTCTAAGCATCCTGGGCCACCTAAAAACATGGCACCAATCTTGATCAATGAGGATACGAACACCTTTAAGACCTGTGGAGAGCTCTGGCCCTGCATTTTGGATTCACAAACTCTTTGAAGCCCACCCACAGAACCCAGGCCAAGACCTCAGGCTCTGTGTTTTGTAAAAGTATTCTAAAGCAGAATTTTTTAGAGCCATGAAATTACTCTTAATTTTTTAATTTATTTTTGAGAGAGAGAGAGAGAGAGAGAGAGAAAGAGAAAGAGAGAGAAAGAGTGGGGGGAGGAGTAGAGAGAGAGGGAGACACAGAATTGGAAGCAGGCCCCAGGCTCTGAGTTGTCAGCCCAGAGCCCAATGTAGGGCTGGAACCCACAAACCGTAAGGTCATGACCTGAGCCAAAGTCGGAAGTATAGCCAACTGAGCCACCCAGGCGCCCCTAGAGCCATGAACTTATTCTTAACCATCTACTTAGCCTGATAGTTACAAGTATGACTAAACATTGTGTCAAGAATCAAAACAGGAATAACTATGTAGCCCTTAACTAGTATTCTAAATTGCTCACTACAACTAAGTGTCAAATTGAGATTAAGTTCACTATTTCACTAGTGCTAGTGTTCTACAATGGACCAAAAGTAAGTACAATAGTTCAAAACGCTGTTTACAACAAACCTTATGAATACAACACAAAGGAGGTGCCAAACACCTCAAAATATAGAGAACACTTGATTTGGTTGGAAATCACCAAAACCTTGTTGATAGAATTGATACATGAGCATATTTTTAAAACACTTAATTATGAGCTTTGAGAAATGGAACTGCATTCAGATATACAATCTAAGATAAGACAATGAACAACTCAACTCACCAGCAATTTCTACAATATCACCAGGAACTATGTCCTTAGCTTTAATCCGCTGTACACTCTTTCTGTCCTGTCGATATACTTTGCCCATTTCAGGCTCATATTCCTTAAGGGCTTCAATAGCATTCTCAGCATTTCTTTCCTATAAAAAAGATAAAAGCAATGAACATATACCCACCACTGCAAATTAGTATTTTATTCCAAGGAATCAAATTTCAGACTTCTCAACTTAAAAAAAAAAAAAGACACCAGAGATGCACATTCATGACATTTATTAACAATACACATCATAAGATGATACACACTAGGCTCTTAGGATTCTGTGCTAGAAAACGAAGAAGCCAAGCACCCTAAGAAGGATAAGGGAATAAAACAACAGGGAAAGCCGTTACAGAATCTGTCATCCCCAAGCCCACTGTGTAACATGGCCCTCACCTCCAAATACAGCCACACCACTGAAACCGATCCTGTCTCAGTAAAAGGTGCTGGTCTAGGATAGACTGCTTAGGGTGACTGCAGGCTTTTTTCGCTTAACAGCTATGTGACTGTGCCTGAGTTACACAACGCACAAGGTTTGGTGCCTACAAAGCTTAGACACTGACGCTACTACCTCAAGCACTGTGAGGATTAACAAACCATTTAGACTGTGTTTTGGCACACAGTACATGCTACAGGTCATCACCTGTAAAAAAAAAAATCAAGTTACATCTCACAATTTCTAGGAGATCTTTCTACAGTACTGAAAACCAATAAATGGCTGGAGTCTCATAAGAGAACTGCCAGTCCCATACCATATTTATTGTAATACTGCATATGAACATATCAAAAATTAGCCACACAGTTTTTCTTTCCAAATTTCGAGATGAAAGATACAGAAATCAAAATGAGTAATGCTTAAAAAAAAAAAAAAAAAAAAAAAGCTAAGGGAAGGTTCCTGTAAGGGGGTGAGAAAAAAAAAGAAGAAAGAAAAGCACATGTGCCATTTGTCTCCTCTCATTTTGGAGACTAAGCAATCAGAAGTGAAGGAGCAAATCGACACAGTGCATGCCCAAGAGGGCTACTCAGTGCACGAAGGACAAGGTTCATTTCTCACTTTTTGCTTTCTGATATAAAGCTCAATTTAACCTTTATTTGGACAGAATTTATGCACAATACCAGGTGATCTCATTTTTTACCCTACTCTAAGAATTATGGTCTGTTGTGAAAAATCCTGAAACCTGCTTAAAGTGAAATTGAGAGGACTCAAAACTGAAAGCTAGGGGCGCCTGGGTGGCTCAGTCGGTTAAGCGTCCGACTTCGGCTCAGGTCACCATCTCACGGTCCGTGAGTTCGAGCCCCGTGTCGGGCTCTGGGCTGATGGCTCAGAGCCTGGAGCCTGCTTCCGATTCTGTGTCTCCCTCTCTCTCTGCCCCTCCCCTGTTCGTGCTCTGTCTCTGTCTCAAAAATAAATAAACATTAAAAAAAAAAATTAAAAAAAAAAACCTGAAAGCTAATAGCATAGGTCTCACTTTTTTTTTTTTTTTAACGTTTATTTATTTTTGAGACAGAGAGAGACACAGCATGAACGGGGGAGGGGCAGAGAGAGAGGGAAACACAGAATCGGAAGCAGGCTCCAGGCTCTGAGCCATCAGCCCAGAGCCCGATGCGGGGCTTGAACTCACGAACTGCGAGATCGTGACCTGAGCCGAAGTCGGACGCTTAACCGACTGAGCCACCCAGGAGCCCCAGGTCTCACTTTTTTTAATGTACGCATCCCTAAAAAAGTATAAAAGATGTTAAATTTGGGGACCTCATGATAAAAATAACTTCAACCCCATATAAGATCTGCTTAAAGAATATCACCTGCATCACCTTAAAACAGAACTACTAGAACATTTAACCCTAATTAAGTTCAAATGCTACTGACAGTGTAGAAAGAGTAAATTCTCAGCACTGTTGCTACTCAATTAGTCAAATGTGAAACTATTTTGCAGGACTACCCCTTCCCATTTATTCACTGTGGCAGTTTTAATTCCTTTTCTCTCTCCTTCAAGGTCATGTCAGGTAGAGTTTAACTAGACTGCTCAAGGTTAAGAAATGTCCCAAGAGCACTGTATTTTACTTCTACTAAAAATTAGCAAAGGTACATTTAAATTAGAAGCATTAAAGATAAGTTATCTCAGACCCCAAGGACAAAGATGCCAGTTAAAATTACTTGAAAAGCCTTTCCTTCAACTCAAACAATCGAAAGGAATATTTAGAGCATAGGAGTGGAAAAGAGAAACAAATGATCTCAGATTCAAATAGGTTGTATCAGGCATTCACTTTGGCAACATACATACTAAAACTGAACAAAGCTTGGTTTCTCTATAGCTCCCAATCACTTGTCACCTTCTGTAAGAAGGCTTCTTTGATGACACTGGCCAGCAGTATGTGCCCCCCCACCTCCCAATACTACCTTGCACTGGATTTCTACTTTCCCTACTTCGAGAAGGCAAGCACCCTTCGGTATTACTCATACCATTCTGTATACTACGTAAATGAGATTAAGACCTAAAAATGTTATTTTTAAAACTAAGATAAACATAAAAGTCCTGTGAAAACTGGTGTAAAATTTTACTTTGGAATTTGGATCAGACTAAGGCTGGATTCAAATCCCAGATACTCTACATCCTACCTGTATGGCCCTTAAAAAGTCACTTAATCACTGTGGACCTTAACATCACATCTGTCAAATGGCAATATCATTTGCCTTACAAGATCACTGTAACAATGACATGGGAATGTATGTAGTATCTACCTCGTAACCGGCAGTGATTATTTAATAGGAAAATACGTATTATTAGCTTGAGAAGGACAATCTAATGCCATGTATTGTTTCTCTAGCCCATATTCACAAAGGGATCATTTCTACTTAAATATAAACAATTTTAGACAAAATTAAAAGGAACAGCACCATTAAAATTTTCTTCCAAATAGGTCATCTTTTCTATCTGATCCCACTATACAAAGACCTTCATGTTCATTTATAAGATCAGAAGTTTAAACTCTAACAGGGCTAACTAAGTATGATTATAAAATGTTTCCACTTAAATTAAGACTGTAGACGCACTCTATTTTAGTCCTGAAACGGGTGATTATATCCATGCTTAAATATCAATACTTAAAATGAATTTGAAGTATTAGTCTCAGTCTGTTAAAATATATTCAAACAACAAAAAAAAATCAAACACATCAACAGTCTTAGTAAGCTGAAGTCCTCAAAGTAGGTATCTACAGAACAGTTAATTACAAAAAGTGGGGTGGGTAGGAATCCCATTATATTATGGTTCTATACACTGGCTTCCATTCTGTGAGTCAGAAAGGCCTAGGCAACTGAGGGAAAATAGCCAGGAGCATGCTCTGAAGAGAAAACAATTTATATTGCTAAATATACACACACACCACCACCACCACCACCACCACCAAAAATCCAAGGAGATAAAACTGACATTGAGTTTATGAAATTTTTCAAAGGAAGCAGCTAGGAAATACAAAGACAGTGGATCTCAAATTTTCTGGTTTTTTCTTAAGTAGCTTCTCTCATCCATTATTTTTAACTCCATGCTACCATGAAGGATGAGCAATTTTTTTTTTTAATTTTTTTTTCAATGTTTATTTATTTTTGGGACAGAGAGAGACAGAGCGTGAACGGGGGAGGGGCAGAGAGAGAGGGAGACACAGAATCGGAAACAGGCTCCAGACTCTAAGCCATCAGCCCAGAGCCTGACGTGGGGCTCGAACTCACGGACCGCGAGATCGTGACCTGGCTGAAGTCGGACGCTTAACCGACTGCGCCACCCAGGCGCCCCAGGATGAGCAATTTTAACAGCAAATTATATACATGCATGAGAGGTCTAAAATGTTGCCATTAAACAAACAGACAAAAGAAAAAACATCTGTAGACTCTCCAGATTTTTTTAGTTAACACATAAGGAAAAAACAGATTAACACAGTTTAACTCACTTACATAAATTACTAAAATCTAGCACTGCATAATTTTGCTTACCTGCCACACACCCACAATAGCATTGGCTACTAATATAAGTAAAATTACAAAGGGTTCTACAAAGGCTGTAATTGTTTCTTCACCTTCTTCAAACCAAGCCAAAACCTAGAAGAGAAATGGCACGGGTTAGAACTGTAATGTGTTTTTAGGCTTAGTGCCACTTTACACCAGAAGTGGCGAGCACTAAAGGAATTGCAATATACCAAGTCTCTTTTCTTACAGTCCCTAGAAACAAATGGTGGCAAAATGTAAGGACATAAACAACGGGCTTACGTCTCTTGCTCACAGTACTTCTTGAGAATCGAAACTATACAACTTCTTAATACCCTTCAAAAGCTAACTTTTCACATAATAACTGTTTTAAAATCCAAAAAAAATGATTTCTGGGAATTAAATCCCATTCATTTTATATGTATATATTCAGAAGTAAAACTTAAGTTCTTGGTTTTGTTAAAATAAAAGGCAATCATCCACAACTCTGCTGACTTGCTTCCTATCAAATCATATCAAATTAATATCAACTAATATCAAATAATACCCACAGACATAAACTTATAGTAAAAATATTGTGAGGGGCTCCTGGGTGGCTCAGTCAGTTAAGCGTCTGACTCTTGATTTCAGCTCAGGCCATGATATTATGGTTTTGAGACTGGGCCCCCACTGGCTCTGTGTTTAGCGTGGAGCCTAGTTAAGATTCTGCCTCTGCCTCTGTCCCTCCCCGCATCTCTACAAAAACAAAATAAAACAAAAACCTTGATCATGAACTCAAAATTCTGGAGTGCAAAACCTGATAATGTCCCAGTTATTTTCAGTGGTTCTATTATAGGTCGCCTCTTAATACTCAAGGTTGTTCTGATCAGGAATATATTTTGAAGGTTATCCTACATATGACAGTATAGCAATACAGTACTTCAGAGATGACAGAAGTTCAAAAATGTTATTTACAAATGGACACAGAACACTGCCCCAAGAAAAATGAGCAGAAAATTAATTTCTAGCTCACACAACCATAACCTTGTCAGGACATAAAAGCTACGAGTTAAGAGAGCCACAATAAACTTCATAACTGAGCAAACTTAAGGTGGTAGGAGAACCCAACACCACAAATCTTTAATGATAAAGAACACAGTAAAATAGCCATCTAAATGGTTAAAAACTCATTTCTGTAAAAAACTGCCAATCCAGAAAGGATGTCAAATGTATCTAATATTCAATCTAGGAGATAAGATTTGCCTTTAACATTGCTTAACATGCTTGCATGTTTCACAATAAAACCTTTTCTTTAAATCTATTTAGTAAACAATCAAGGTACTGGTTTTGATACTTTTTAATACCGTGGGATAGGATTCATAGCAATAATGAAACCATCTATGTTTATACTTAGTGGAGTACTATAAAGTGAGCTTTTACACATATAGGAAACATAGTAAACAATCAGAGAGATGAATAAGGCCAGGCCCAACATGGATTTTCCAAGATAGGGGAATGATGAACAAGAAATATCAACCTGAGCAGGAAAAAAAACCCAGGAGACACGAGGACCAGGTTCTGATAGGTACCAATGACCACTGACAGCTAGTGAGAGAACCAGGGCAGGCAGAAAACCAGAATGAATATAAATGTTGCCACAAGCTTTCAACAGGGCATTCCTGGTGTTAAGGTCAGGCCTAGTGCCAAAATGAAAACTTCTCTAGGAAGTTATAAATTTTGATAGATGCAAGATCACAGCTGCTTTGATACTAGCCTTTCAAACATTTGCCAAGGAGAACATATCAGAAATAAGAAACTTAATTAGCTCTTGGGGGAGAAAAATCGCTCAACTTGAAGAGTAACCAGGACCTTTCCAAAGGTCAGTGAGGCATTAGCAACTGTAAGATAAGCTTCACACCTTGTTAAAAAGGGTATGAACTTCCCTCTTGGCAGCTAGTCCTGAGGAACAAACTTAAAGCAATAACCCGTAAGAGTTGGAGCAAAGGACAGGACTATCAGACCAAATCTCTACTTTTCAAGAAACGTGTGGTTCTTCTGCACAAATAGTATTTATCACTTACGTAAAAATCCTAATCTATACAACGTAGTAGCCTTTTCTTAACACTATATGACTTTAAATGTTTCTGTGTAAGATACCCAGGCATTCGTAATTATTTGAAAGTTCTACAAGTATATTAACTACTGTTTGATGAGAAACTAGTAGGCAAATTCTCAGGGTGGAAGGCTGGTGCTGAACCTACTTAAAATAGACAACCATCAACTTCCTGAATACTTTTTAAAATGTCTGTTTTGAAACCACAAATAAGCCAAATAATTAAATGCTACAGTCCAAAGTGACGATCAACCCATATTTCGTTAACTGGTAGGAACCAATCCAGTTGTTCAGGTTCATATCATATTATGCGGTCCTTCATGGTTTGTTCTATTGTAAAGAAAACTTCCAGTGTATGTGGGATGATGCTGCTGACAAATGAAAGATCCCATGAGACGTGGAAGGGAGTGAGGAGCAGTGTGCGGCACAGGCATCTTTCATTTTGGTGAAAGATGCCTTATTGACATTATAGCACAGTTAGTTCATAATTACGGTTTATCCCAAGTTATACAAATGTTTGTATGAGGGAGAATGTTCCTAAAAATCTTTACTGAGAATAGGTGAACACAAATAATTATCTATTTATATTGCCTTGTGTTCGCCTCTGTATCCCCAGAGGCCTAGAAGGGTCTCTGGTACACAGATGATGCTATTTACTGTAGAGGCATGAATGAATGAAACAAAATTTCATACAGCTTTTGCGGTACAAGACCCTAAGGGGAGTATATGAACTTCAACACTCAGGGTAAGAAGTAACCAACTTAATCAACACTATTCTACTGCATAATGTTAGGCAGGGTGTTTCTTCTTTCCTTTGCTTTGCACTATTAATACAGTACCAATACCAATCTTCTGGGGCTTATATAATCCAGCAAGTTCAAAGTTTCAAATTTGCCAATCCTATTCAAGGTAACCACTTACTAATGAATGTTCAACTACAGTTTAAACTGCTTCAGTACAGTAGGACAGGCTGTCTAGTTATCTGTTAAGACTGATCTCTGCACATCACAGTAATTTCTGATGTGACAACCAAAAGACACTGGAGAGCAGAGTTTAATGAATAAAAGCAAATTTATGGGGCACCTGGGTGGCTTGGTCGGTTAAGCGTCCGACTTCGGCTCAGGTCATGATCTCACGGTCCGTGAGTTCGAGCCCCGCATCGGGCTCTGGGCTGACCGCTCAGAGACTGGAGCCTGTTTCAGATTCTGTGTCTCCCTCTCTCTCTGCCCCTCCCCTGTTCATGCTCTGTCTCTCTCTGTCTCAAAAATAAATAAACGTTAAAAGAAAAAAAATTTTTAAAAAAGCAAATTTTAATCCAAAGTAAAAAGGTATATTCCAGTGGGAGACAGTCATGGTTCTGTGACTCCATTATCTTAGCTCCGTGTTGGGATAATATACTGAGCTCTTAACAAGATCCAAAAAAAAAAAAAAGACAATGAGAGAGAGCATAAGCACATTTTTAAGACCAAGGGCACTGGCCTGCATTCCTCCTTTATCCTTAAGAAACTTGCGATGCCATTGGATACTCAAACACTTATTCAATAAATGAAAAAATTCACATAAAAAAAAGTTTTAAAGAGAAAATGGAAGTTAAACGCTATACAAGAATGAAAAAATGTATCACCAACAAATGTTATGACAATTTTCTGAGGGTAGAAAACGAAAATTCTTTCAGCCATTAAAAAAAAAAAAAAAAAAAGTATGAATTAGACCATATTCTCTTCTGATCCACACACAAAACTTATCCCAGGGTCATGGGATTGAGCCCCATGTCAGGCTCTGTGCTGAGCATGGAGCCTGCTTGAGATTCTCTCTCTCTCCCCGCCTCTGCTCTTACCCGTTCATATTTTCTCTCTCAAAATAAATGTTTAAAAAAAATAAAAATACTGTTTTTAGATTTGAGAACATAATGTTTAAAAAGAAAAACACATGGGTGCCTGGGCAGCTCAGTCAGTTAAGTGTCCGACTTCAGCTCAGGTTATGACCTCAGGGTTTGTAGGTTCGAGCCCTGCATTGGGTTCTGTGCTGATAGCTCAGAGCTTGGAGCCTGCTTGGGATTCTGTGTCTCCCTCTCTCTCTCCCTCCCCTGCTCATGCTCAGTCTTGCTCTCTCTAAAACAAATATTTAAAAAGAAAAAAAAAAAAAAAAGAAAAACACACATTCACCTTTCAAAACATTTTAAAGAAAAGCTCTAAATAAATTAAACCCATCAGTAAACTACCCATTTTATCTTTTTTTTTTAAGAAATTAAAATACAGGGAAAAAAATAAAATCACTACATTATATAAAACACTTCTTGACTATATTGTTCTAAGAAAACAGATCTACATTTTTCTGTATTTTGAAAATGCTACCAACACAAACTCACTCAAATATCTATCTGTTCTATCAAAAGCACTAACCTAGGCTCTAAAAAATATTAAGAATCCCTTTTAAAGGGCCCAGGAGGAAGGAAAAACAAACTATTCAATTACAAGTGAGAAGCTGAAAAGTGCCTTGCTCTAAGAAAGTTTTAGTAGCATTTCAGAACCCATCGAAGTAGCTGTGGTGGGGACAGGGGGATGGAGGGTAGAGAAACTTTGACAAACCATGTTATCAGAGGACTTCATGCATACAGAGGAGGCAAATATGGCCCTCCTGCTCATCTCCTTCAGGTCTTTTCTCTAATGTCACCTTCTTGGAAGACTTTTCTGACCGCCCTACTTAAAAACTGCACTCCTTCCTCCTCATATTCTTATCCCTCTGCTTTAGTTCTCTATCACTGTCCAACAGACTACATGTTTTACTTGTTTATAATCTGCCTCCATTAGAATGTCAGCTCCAGGTCAAAGACTTTTCCTATTTTGTTCAATGCTATATCCCCAGCGTCTGTGCCGTGTCCCAGGTGTTCAATAAATACCTAATGAAGCAGTAAAAGAGAGAAAAGAACGGGTATTCCAGTAAGAAACCATATGATGTATTAAATGAAGGGCAAAGTTGTGACTAAAGAGGACATAAAGACAAACTGAAAGGACAGCAGGTCCTAAATGTCAAATTAAGGAATTTCTAATGTTACTTTATATGCAATGGGACAGAGATAGCTCACTTCTTCCAATCCAAGTGAACTTAAAAAAATAAAATAAAATAAAGAAAACAAAAACTACTTATATTTGGTGAACATTACAAGTTAATCACCCTTTATCCCTAGGCACCTGGATGGTGCAGTCAGTTAAGCATCTGACTTCAGCTCAGGTCATGATCTCGTGGTTCACGAGTTCAAGCCCCACGTTGGACTCTGCTAAAAGCTCAGAGCCTGGAGCCTGCTTCAGATTCTTTCTCTCTGCCCCTCTCCCACTCGTGCTGTCTCTCTCTCAAAAAATAAACATTAAAAAAAAAACAAACCCTTTATCCATACAGGTCATGAGTGTAAAACATGAATGTAGCTTCCTACAGTTAACACTTAGTCTGACATCTGAAATAAATCACTAACGCCTAATATTTCTTTTTAACTTCAGAACCTGAGGATATATCATACATCGTGTACATGTTGTAGAACTGCCTATTCACTCTTCCAAAAGAGCATGAATATTCTACCATGATTCTCCTGTTACATAGGAATAAACAGATTACCACAAAAAAGACTCAGTGATCTTTTGAAAGATAAAGAAATGAGGAATGAAAAGGTCAAGCACAATGTAGCAGTAGTGCCAATTCCACATAAAGAAAATCAACGAAGCAAGTTTTAAATCCAAAATGTCTTGATCAACCAAGTCAAAGCAAACTAACAGTATTTCCTAAAATTTATTATGTTTCTTTATCAACCCATAAAATAAAAATGTCACCCAGTTCATTTCCTGAGCATTAACTCCGAGTAGTTACCAAAAAGGTAATTCAATTTCAATTCCAAAATATAGCTCTATAAAGCTATAAAAATCCAACACCCTGCCCTATGATAAAATTAAAGCAAATATTTTAAAACCCATTTGAAAATGCTTAGAAACTAGAAGATCCTTTCTTCAAAGTAAAAATCACATACATTACTAAATCAAAGTGCTAATATAAAGTCATTCAAAACTGGCAACTCAAGAGATCCTATACAACCTAAATATCCAAGAGCTTGTTTATTAGAAATAATGCCAGTGATGTTACAACACTGCCTTAAGTTACACACACAGAATAACTCAAAAAAATTTATTTCCTCTCTGCCCTGTATATACCAGCTGACTTATTCTAAGGGGTCCCTGATAACGTTATTGAACCCCCGTATTTTAATTACCAACGCTGAGGCTACTTCAGAATTATGCAGCTAGCTTAAACATAAACATTACACTACCCCAAATGTATTATTTGTTTTGTGCCATGACAAAGTACTGAAACTGGTTAATCAAACAGCTCTACTCCTTTATCTTAATCGGTAAAGCAGCAGCCGTTTAGAGAGGGTGGGGGAGGGTGGAGGGGTGGGTGGTGTTGAATTAATCAAGAACAGACAGACATGTTAAGAGGTATAGAGTAATTCAGAATGCTGAATGATTTGCTATGACACTCTCTTAATTTTATTCAATGAAAACCATAGAAAACATTCTTGAGGACTGAATTATTTATAGCTACATATCACTTTGCCAAATGGCATGATAGAATTTGTAAATAGTATTACTCCAAAAAACTCACCTCTTACCAAATTTCCCCCCTCACCTAAAGAAGTGCCCACTGCTTCCTTTTTACTTAGTTCTCAAAATAGTCTTCTACGATATGGCTGTCATAAAGAACAAAGGAGATTTCTGGGGCTTGCATATGTACAAACATACAAAAATGAAACCTTGAAGCTCTGTCAATTTTGTGAAGCCTGAAAAAACATATTACACTGGGTGAATTTCACTTCCCATCACTTCCCATCCTATTTTATAAGACTAATATACTGTAATTTAAAACAAAAGTGTAATGATAAGAGAACTACGGTGGATGGAGGGAGGTAGGTGGGTGGGGGATGGGCTAAATGGGTGATGGGTATTAAGAAGAGCACTTGTTATGATGAGCACTGGGTGTTATATTTAAGTGATGAATCACTAAATTCTACTCCTGCAACCAGTATTACATTATGTGTTAACTAACTAGAATTTAAATAAAAATTTGGAAGAGAAAAAAAAAAAGAGCAAAAGTCATCCCTTGCTGTTAGGATTAGGAACTTCTATGTCCTACTCATGACCATTTTTAGGAAAACTACCAAGAAGTCCACTGCCCAAGAAAAAATACAATAAAAAATTAACATTGAGCAGAAAAAAAAATGTTAATATAACCTAGAAATATCCTCACCAACCCATCACCCTGTTTCTGCTGTAGTCCTTTGCATTTCACTAGTTTCTTAGCAACCATACAGGACTCAATTCGGTAAGCACATACAGAACAAGAAAAAACACTATATGTTTTGTTTTTATTTTTAAGATCTAGAACCAATTGTACTGAGCCTTGTTCTTTCTACCTAGGAGTCACTCAAGACAGGGGTCCAATTTAGATAAATATACCACCCTAAAGGTCAGTGACCAAATTTGGTCAACAGTAGTGCCATCACTGCCGTCATCATTCTTGTCACTGTCAGAAACAACTGTCACCTTGCCATTACCAGGAAGGGAGAGCAACTGGAATATTCCTTTTGTAAGTTCTATTTACAGACTACAAAGGGCCCAACATCATATTAGTGTGATCTTACACAGTGGAAGAACCCAAACAGAAAAAAGACTTCCCGATAAAGAACTTTTTGATGTTAAAATCTCAGAAACCACAAAAATTTATAAGACCCTGCGCCATTTAGCAACAATTTCTAACTGCACTGTCAATGTCAGGCATTCATTCATTTTCTACAACACAAATGGCTTCAAGTGTTTTGTTTATAATTTTAAAATACTGAAGTTGAAAAAAAATGGAGACACAGCTTAAGTCTCTAAATGTAACATTGTCACCCAATAGACATTTGTTTCTTGTTTTTTCATCTATGAAATAGAGTCAACCTTCTGAGAGAAAATAAGTTTCTTTATACTTACAAAAGATATACAAGCTGCCAGCAATAAAATTCTAACTAATAAGTCTTCAAACTGCTCAATCACAAGTTCCAACAAGGTTTTTCCTGTGAGAAACAAACATTTGTTGTAAATGTCATCTTAACATCAGAACACAAAGGGGAGAAAAAAAAGAACATGTTAAGATTACTCACCTTCTTCAGCCGGTAACTCTATAATGCAGAAATTCGCCAGGCAACGTGTCAACAAGGAGGAAAAAAAAAAAAATTAGCATGGTCTTTCAAAAGAGAATTCCTAAAATTACCACGGTCTTTGAAAGACATACCTAGGTATATGAACATTCAACCACTTTTAATAGAAACCATACTAAAATAGTAGCCCCAAGAAAACATGCAGTATTTGCCGTAACCAATACCTTAGGTCTACCCCGAAGCATAAAATCTCATCGCTATCTAAACAGGGCTCCCGAAACAAGGAGTCATTTCAGCTATGTCATGACTTCTGCCAGATGTGTAACTTTGGGTAGTACAAGAACGGTTAGAGGCATTCTCAACTGCAACGACGCCTCATAAACTGGGGACGAGAAAATGTCTCGCAGGGAACAGCCCAGCTGCAAGAGACTCGTCCGTCTCTCCAGCGGGGCCCGCAGCTGCGTGCGGGAAGCCGGAGAGCTAGCTGTGTGCGGGGAAGGTCAAGGGTTCGAGGCGCGAGATCTAGGAGGCGCAGAACAGACCCCGGCGCCCCCGCCTGCAACCCCTCTCCCGCGGGGCCCGCGCGCGGGCTCGACCCGCCGCCTGCAGCCCTCGGCGGGCGCGGAGCCCAGACCCACGAGGTGGAGCCCGGTCAGCCATCTTCCCTGGCTCTCGGGCCCGCGCCGGGCCGCGCGGGGCCCCTGCAGCCCCGGCGCCGGGCACCTACCGTTGGAGCCCCATCTCTCCTTGAGCTTCTTGACCTGCTCCAGGCTTAGCCCTGTGCTCTCGTTGACGCCGAAGTAGCCCAGCACCTCCTCCACCGTCTTTGTGTGCGCGTTCTCCATGGCTGCGGGGGCCCGGCCGGCCTCGCCTCCAGTCCCCGCGGCCTCCTCGCCTCCGCCTCGCACTCGGGCCGCGGGCTCGTGCCACCCTGGGCGCCCAGGCGCTGACTGGCCTCTCCCCCCTCCTCCTCCTCCTGCGGCCGCTTCCGCCTCGCCGGGCGCTGAATCACCCCGCGCCCCCTCCCCCAGACAACCGCCCCTCTCGCAGCCCGGCCCTCGCCGGCGCACGCCCCTGGCTCAGCTGGGCGGTGGGGGGCTCCTGACCCTCCCTCCCCTCGTCAGAAGGGAGGGCCTCTTTCGCCCTCAACCGCCCACCGGGAGCGCAGGCCGCGGCCCCAGAGCCCCCTCCCCACTCTCCCGAGGTGATTCGCGGCCCCACCCGGGCCGGAGGAGGGGGCGCGCGGCCGACCCCTGAGGGCGGAACGGAGCGAGGGCAGCGAGCCGGCAGGGTGGTGCGCGGCGCGCTCGCCCTATTCTCTCAGCTCCGCACCCCCGACAGCGGCGGAGGAAACTGCGGCGGAGGAGAAGGAGGTGGCGTCGGGGACGGCTCCGCGGCGGCTGCTCTAATAGCATTTATCCGCCGCTGCCTCCCCTCTCGCCGCCGCCGCAGCATGTGGACGCCGCTCATTGGCCGAGAGGGCCCAGCGCGGCGCGGGCGGCACGGCCCCGCCCCCTCCCTTCGGCTCCCTCCCTCCCGCGCGACTCGCGCCCACGCCGCCGCGCAGGCCCCGCCCCCTCCTGCGCACCGCCCCCAGGAACCCGGATAGAGGCCGGCGCGCGCCGGGCCGCGCTCGCGCAGTACGCGCCGTAGCCAGCGGCTGGCGGAGGGCGGAATTTCCGCGGGTCTTGGGCTCCATCGGTCTTCAACCCCGCTCACTCACGGACAGACCCCAGGGAGGTCGAGGGCTCACGGTGGGCCCCCTGCACTAGCTGCCCTGAGGATTACTGCCTGCCCTTCGGGGTCAGCCTGAGCCTTGGGCGGGGGTGGGTGGTGGGGAAGGCGAGGCCGAGGAACCTGGGAACTCGCTCCGCACTGGGCTTACCGAAGCGCTTTCGGGTTGGTGTCCTTGGCTCGCCCCCTCGCCCTCCGCCTCCCGGGCCGCACTCTGCATCCTAATCTGTCTCCTTCAGAGCCCCCTTCAGGAATCAAGGGGAGGAATTCCGCAGTTCATTTCCCACACGGCTCGAATGTATCGCTTCAGGAACACCGCATCCCACACCCCCAGCCGAGCGCTCTACCGCACACAAATGTCAGCCCTTCCCCAGCGGGGTCTGCGTGCTCTGACCGAAGAAATCCCACTCGGGGGAGGAGGTTTTAATTTTTATAGCTCACACAGCCTGTGTGAGCATACGTGTCACAGGCTATGCCACCATAACTGCTAAATAATGAGAATTGTGCTAGAAGGTGCTTCGCTTGGGCATTAAGATCAAGGCTGTTTTCTAGATTTCCAATTTCCCCACTAGGAGCAAGAAGGACTTTAATCCAAAACCTATTCTTAAACCTCAGAGGACTTGCTGCAGAGGTCTGTACAAAACCTAGGTGACAGCAAAATAAAGGGCATTTTTCTTCTGTAAAGTTAGATTACTAAACGGGAAGGGACCTCTGCCTTGAATTCATGAACAAAAGGTGAACATATTCGCATCACAAAGAGCAGCTTTCTTAAGCGAATGTGTCGCAGAATGAAGCATTTAGTCTACTTTTGTGTTTGGCGATAGTGTGCCATCCGCAAGAGCCAAAGCAGAGAAAAAACACCTCAGTTGTCCCCGATGGCTCAGCCTCAGGACTTAAGATGAATTCCTTCAGCAGACGCAAATCACAGTGCATTACCCAGCTGAAAAAATCAGGCACGTCATTTCATTTAATTATTTCCAAGGAGTGGAGGCTGGCGTGTAGTTTTCATTGATACTTGGAAAAGGACCAACAAAACCCTACACAAAACACACAAACAAAATTCTAGTGTATGGCAATGCGCTGAGAGAAGCAAGGTGGAAACTGGTTAGGTCACAGGATTGGAGCCTCCTCCAGGAGGGACACGTGATTGATTGCATGGTGGGGGTGTAGTAATGGAGGGCTGGTGGTTCTTTTCCCTCTGAGACCAGGTCTGCACCATTTCTTTGGCCTCACCTCATCTCTTGGCAACGATAGAAGCACTACAGGCAGGAGGATTGCTACCTATCTTCGCCTGGAAATTATCTTGGACATTTGACTTTGGGTCTCTGTTCCATGGCTCCACGGGTACTTGGGATTGTAAGCACCTGTAGTGTGATCATGAGTTTCTTGAGGGGTTCTCGACCATGACTTTTGTATTCAGTGGTCTTCTCGAGATTGTCAGGTGCCTAGTTCCATCTTATCATTCAGATCTCAGCTTACATGTCATCTCCTTGTAGATGTCTTGGCGGGCATAAAGTGGTTACCTTCCCCAGTCACCCTTGATATCCCATTGTTTTATTTTCTTCACAGCATTTATCTGTGATACTGTGTTTTTCTTTAGCTGTTTACTGTCTGTCTCCCCTTACTAGGAAACCAGCTCCATGAGAATATGGGTTTGTCTTTCTTGTCCATCCTCAGGATGTGGAAAGGTCTCTGGTATATACTCATCATTTACTGAACACCTACTGTTGGAATGAATGAGTCCCGGTATCCCTGATCTATCAGTGACTTGCAAAGGGCCTCACCATGGGAGGAACCTCAACAAATTTTTGCTGAACCCAGGTTCATTGATTTCCAATTTGTGAAATAAACAGGAGGGCCTCTGAACTACTTGCCTCATGGGAATGATTGTGAAGGTTAGTCAGGTTTAATGAATACAAAACTAGGCAGCATTAAAGGCTTCTCGGAGAGGAGCGATGTGTAAGTTCTTATTGGTGCTGTTACCACATTGTCATCACCTCCGAGACTGTTCTTTGCAAGTCTGCTATTTGCGGGAGGTGGGAATACTCCTTTACACTGAAACTGATTTTTAGCCCAGAGTTGGCCCCTTCTGTGTCACATACCATTTATGCTCTTGGTTCCTCAACCTGTGGGTGTCTCTGAAATTTGTTTATAGGTTGCCAAAATTTAGCATAAAGCCAGCCTCCCAAGGGCAGAAAGATCAAGGTTCTCTTATGTAGAAATAAACTTATATTCAATTTATTTTGTGCATTGACCTAAACGTGCTTCTTGTTAACAAGGTTTAAAAAAAAAATATGAATGGGTTTTGAAAATACTCTATTGTTGGGGCGCCTGGGTGGCTCAGTCGGTTAAGCGTCCGACTTCAGCTCAGGTCACGATCTCGCGGTCCGTGAGTTCAAGTCCCGCATCGGGCTCTGGGCTGATGGCTCAGAGCCTGGAGCCTGCTTCCGATTCTGTGTCTCCCTCTCTCTCTGCCCCTCCCCCATTCATACTCTGTCTCTCTCTGTCTCAAAAATAAATAAACGTTAAAAAAATTTAAAAAAAATAATTTATAAAAAAAGAAAATACTCTATTGTCTTCCAAGGATTGCAGCTATTCTCAATCAATTGAGGACAGGGAGAGGAAAAAGAAGAGAAACAGTAATTCAGAATGATGGATGATTTGATCAAAGAACCTCAAAGGAATTAATAAAGGAGGACATTAGCTGGTAATAGGCAAGCTAGTTAAAAAAGCTAGGCAGACAGAAAAGACCCAGTAAAAAACAGTGACCTGGAAAGCAGGCCCCGGCCAACTTTCCAACCCTCAACAGCCCTCCTGTAAAGCGATGGTTATTGCAAAAGGCAGCCTGTTCCATATTTGGACAGCTCTCATCATTAAAGCCATCTCATTCTGGGCTGAATCCTCCTCCCCTAACTAGCTTCTCCTTTATATTGGTTCTCCTTTAGCTCTCTGGAACAACTCTGAATACATTTAATCCCTCCTCTATGTGAGATCCCTCTGAGTATTTCATGATATCTATTGTGCTTTATAAAGTCTCTTTTCTCAGCTAAAAGGAACAGCTCAGTCCCTGAGCTATTCCTCCTACAGCAGGAGTCTGCAAACCCTCAGCATCCTCATTGTCCAGGCTTGGAGACATCCAACACCAAACACAAAAGTCTGGGCATAGTCTTGGAGCAAGGACCTAGTGGAGTTCGCACTGTCCTCCTTTGGTTCTGATGGTTTCCCCTGCACATTGTTGATTTGTCTTAACAATCAACTGAGAACTGAGTCCTGTATACATAAACTGCAGTCATGTTAAATCTTCCCATGGGGTACTTGCACTGTTGATTCTTTTTAACCCAGGCATTGAACTCTGATTATGATGGAATGTTCTCATGTTCATTTTGGTCGTTGCAGTCTGTTGTGGTTTTTTTGGAGTCTTCATCGTCAAGTCATGTTTTATCTCTGTGTCCCAGCTTGGGTTACGCATAAATTTGGTAAGCATGACTTATGACTTCTATGTCTTCATCCAATAGAATGTCTAGACATTCATTCCAGATTAGAAAATAACTAATAAGCTGGATTTAGTTGTTCACTTGGCTATAAAATCAACTTGGCTATAAAATCAACTTGGCTACAGGTTCCAAAGTCAGGAAAATGAAAATCTTATAATGCACTCTCCTGCCTCTTTGTCTCCCATAATACTTTGTTATATAGCATTGGAATACTTTGCTATACATTCTTTTGGTTGAGCACCTGATGTGGTCAGCTTGATTTAAGGATCATGTTATATGAAAAGTACATATTTATATGCTAGGCTCAAAACAGTAAGGTGTTCACACTGAGAGGCAAGTAGGAACCAAGGCCACCCAACTCAGTCACATCTGGCATCTCCTACTGACTCTGGAACACATGCCTGGTGAATGGAATAATGAGCAGAATTGTTACACTATTACAAGGCTTTGTTATGTAAATTAAAGTCTCTTCAGGTAACTGTGGGATGTTAATTCACTGCATTATTATGTAGCCCATATTTCTTGACTTGCCCATAAGAACTTAATGAGAGAACTAGTCCAATGTGTTGCTAAGCTCTACATGCCTTGTCTACAACAGACTCAAAGTCCACGTTCTAGTGAACAGTCTCCAAGTCACATTCTAGTGAATTTTCAAATTTCTGTGAAATGTGTTCAGTTTGCATGGCTTGTGTTTTTGAACACATGCCAGTGCCTAGTGACTACCATGTTTTCTACGTGTTCACAAACTACAACTTTAACATCTGAGAATTTGCCAGATACATAATGCCTTTTCCAGAATTTGCCTCCCACCTCCATTGATAAGTATTCTTTTTTTTTTTTTTAATTTATTTCAAGAGAGAGAGAGAGAGAGTGCGTGCGTGCTTGCATACTGGCACAAGTGCAGGGGTTGGGGGCAGAGAAAGAGGGAGAAAGAGAATCTCAAACAGGGTCCACACTATCAGCACAGAGCTAACATGGGGCTCAGTCTCACAAACCCTGAGATCAAGGCTGGAGCCGAAATCAAGAATTGGATGCTTAACTGACTGAGCCAACCAGGCACCCCAATAAGTCTTCTTTTGATGACTCAGTGTCCAAAAGCCAACTGACTAGTTGATGCTTGTAATAAAGGGACTTACTGGGAGTAGACACCAAATTCAGAACAGCTTGATCCAGGTGCTCTAATAAAATCACTGAGAATCTCTCTATTCCTTGGCTCTGCTGCGTCCCTTTGCTTTTGGCTTTGACATAGGGTCTCTCTAGGTGACAGCAGACCTGGCCCCCAGCATCTCCAGTTTATAGTCCCCCAAGTTTAGCAGGTTCATGGAGGGAAAAGTCTAATATCTCCTGAGAGACCTGTGCTGCACCTGAAACAGGGACTGTGGTCAGCCCTACCTGAATTACATGGATGGAGAGTTGGGAAGAAGTGTTTCCCTGAAGCAGTGGTCTTCAAACTTTGGCATGCGGCAACATCATGCAGGGGGCCTGCTGGGCCCTATCTCCAGAATTCCCATTCAGTACATCTGGGACAGAGTCCAAGAATGTGCATCTCTAACAAGTTCCCAGGTGATGTTGATGCTGCTGGTTTAGGACTCGCACCCTGGAAAACAGTGCCCCTAAGGAAAATCAAATCAAGGAAAGGAATGAATGTTGGGTTGACAAAGCAGAAGAGGTCCACCTCATTGAGGAAAGTCAAAGAGCTTAACTCCTCTTGGAGGAAGTAACTAGCATGGAACACTGGGAAGCCTGGTTAGGAATGGCCTTAGATTATTCCATTGCAGTTTTCTGTTTTATCTGCCATATATCTGCCACAGCCTCTCCTCTAGTTCTAAAGCTCCTGCCACAATGGATTATTTATCTGTTCTCTGCACTTTTGCTCAGGCTGTGCCTGCTGCTCAGATCCCGGCAAACCCCTAATCATCCTCCCAAGATGAAGGCTAAATCCCATCCCATCTTGGTGGCCTTCTCTGACAATGGCCATCGCTTCTCCATCACTTCTGATCTCACCACCCCAGAAATGAGTTGTGCCTTGTCCTGTGTCCCACACGGCACTCTGTATCTCACTCAACTATAGTATAGTAACTCGGGTTTGCCTCCTACTTCTCTGACTTCTCCTTCTCAGGCTTTTTTTCTTGCCTTTCCCATCTTGTACTCAATCCGAAATGCAGAGTGTTCCAGGACCGAGGGACGTGCGACATTGTTTCTCAATCCACAGTCTTTCCTTAGGCCCACTGCTTTATTTGCTTATTTTTTTCTGTTGAGCATCTGACTCCTTTCTTTTTTAATGTTTATTTTTGAAAGACAGAGAGTGAGTGCAAGGGAGAGGCAGACAGAATCTCAAGCAGGCTCCACACTGTCAGCACGCACTGTCAGCTCAGAGCCCAGCATGAGGCTCCATCTCACGAACCGTGGGGTCATGACCGGAGCCAAAATCAAGAGTCAGACACTTAACTGACTGAGCCATCCAGGCACCCCTAGGCCCACTGCTTTAAATTCCACCTAAATATTGATGACAGACACATTTGTATATCCAGACTCCTGTACCCCTGTCTACCTGATCTTGCCACTTGACTGTGACATGGAGTCACATGTGAGAGTGACAGTTGGGGGATAGGGGGGTGGGATGGATAGTCACCTCCCTCTGAGAAGTGAGCACACGAATAATATATAGCCATTTGCATAGTCAGAGCTGAGAAGAACAGCATTTGGAACAGAAGGAACAGCAAATTGGCAAATGTACATGTGAATGGTACTCTTTCACTCTGCTTATCAACCAAGTCACTTGTTTGCTGTCTGTGTTCTTCCACCAAATTATACAGTCCAGGAGAGGGGGGCTTAGGAGTCTCAGTCGGTTAAGCGTCTGACTCTTGAGTTCGGCTCAGGTCACATGATCTCACGATTTGTGAGTTCAAGCCCCGCCCCCCACCCAGCGGGATTCCACCCTGACAGTGCGAAGCCTGCATTGGATTTGCTCTCTCTGCCCCTCCCGCCTGGCTCGCCCGCGCGCTCTCTCTCTCTCTCTCTCTCTCACACACACACACACAATAAACTTATTTTTAAAAAATTCCAGGAGAACAGAGATCATATGTACTTAAAATATGCACAATAATGAATGAATGCACGATAATTATTTGTTTTGAGGACCTGAGGGCTCCCTCATTTACTCTGTCCTCCCAGTGCCTAGCGTGATGCGGGGCCTGTAGCAGGTGTTCGGTACATATCTCCCAAACTAACTCACGAAGCCCTTCACTTCCTTTGCAATTACTGCTCTGGGAAAAAAAAAAAATGTTGCCATTTAAAAAAAAAATTAAAGACAAGAAACCCATGCATCAGTGCCAAACAAAGTACTGCGGAATGGTTTTCAAAACCATAACTCCCTGATGGGATAATGTAGTTTAAATATAGCAGCTATTTTTCCCTCCAGTCGGTTTGTTCTTTGATTTTTGTGGAAAGATTTCAAAAGTTCTCTTCCACTGCCCTCCTGTCTCACCCCCCAAGGTGCTCAGATCTTGAACAGCAAAATGTTTAAAATGAAGAGACGACAGGGCCTTCGGAGCCTGGTAGAAAAATGAACAGTGATTAAATGTGATTTTTAATTTTAAATGATGAGCCACTCAGAGTCTCCCTTCCCTGCCAGGTGCCAGGGTGTTGCTCTGGCGGTGGTAGGGGCACAGTGAGCAGGTAGAGTTTCTGTCGGGCAGAAATCCAAGGCTTGTGAATGTGCCGGGTAGGGTTGCAGTGGACAAATTCCTAGAATAGGATCTTTGTTCCCAAGCTCATGAGCTTGCTCCCTTGATGTCCCACAATAGAAAAAAAAAGGGGGTGGTGGTGGTGGAGGCATGTTTAGGTCTCCTATTGTGATCCCGCTGTCGTTACCTGATAGTTCACACAAGATCCCTGGAGGCTGGCTGCCCTCCCAAGTCACCTTGTGATTCTCTCCTGATTTCAGAGAGGGGGAGGGAGGGGGACACTGTATCCTGAGGGAAGCATGTCTGACGAGCCTGATCCGTTCCATCTGGGAAGATGCATCATGAGCCCCATCTGGCTCCAGCAGTCTGCCGAGGCTGAGGCGATGGTCCTCTCCCGCACACCCCCGCCTGCTCCGGTCTCTCACCAGCCCGCTCGGCCTTCATCCTCCCCCGAAAGCAGCAGCTCCTGGCTTCTCCCACTTGCAAGGCTTCCCCTCTTCCTAGCCCTTGCTTTCTTCTCTGCAATCCCCTTTGCTCCTTTCTCCCACCAGAGGCTTCTCTCAGTCTCCCAGTCCTTTGCAGACGCCTCTTGGGACAGCCTTGTTCATTCACTCAGTGCTCCTGCACCACCCAGATCATGTCCTGATTTGGAGACAGATACACCCAATGTAAGGTCTTGTCCCGTGTCTCACATGCTGGAGTCCAGATACAAGGGTACTGCTTCCCCTTCCTTCCCTTAGTGGTTTTCCATTTCAAATGGTGGTAGAATCCACAGCCTCTGCTTTAGCCTTCAAGCTTCGCTTTTGAATCTTCTCAGGTGGGTCCAATCTGCACAGATGTGGGGGGGATGGGTGGAGTCCAAGAAAGCAAAGGCTTGGCTGGAGATGTTTGCAAACATTAGACGTTTCTCTTCCATGACTCATCGGAGGAGAGCAGAGTCCTCCCTCTTCCTGGAATGCAGCAAACCCATGGCCAACTCCTACCCCCACCCTACCCCCGAAATAAAACAACCCACACATAGAGCCTTGTCCTTAAAAAATCAGATTTCCCTTAAACATCTGACATGGCAACTTGGGGAGGGGAGCATTTTAAGGCCTCAGAAGAGCAGCCTCTAAGAGGGATCCTCTGACGTGGGGACAGAGGAGGCTGCAGAAACAGCCTGTCATTTGCAAGCAAAGAAAGTGCAAGTGTTGTTAGGTGGGGTCCCTTGAAGAAAAGTGTCTTCACTGCCCTCTACCTCCTCCACTTCCCCCAACCTTTCTACTTAGTAGCTTCCTAATATATAACCTGGGATAGACAACATTTGGATCATTCTAGAGACGCTTGATTTCAGTGGTACATAAAAGGGCTCTAGGAGAAAATAGGCGGATGCAGACAAAAAGGAAGGAAAGGAGACTAAAAGGAAGACATCATTTATTAAACACATATCTGCCATGCATGCAACGTGCTAGGACCTTTTCACGTGCTGGCTTGCTCCATCCTTGGGATAAGCCTGTCAGGTAGGTGTCATTCCTATCTCCCCAGATCCTGAAAGCTGATGGTCAGACAGGTTTAAGTCATGTGCGCAAGACACACAATTGGAAACTGCCATTCAGTAAACATTGTTAAGAACAGAAGATTATTTGTATGGGGGAACAACTAGTTAGAACCATTCCTCGCACCATAAAATGCAATACATTTCATAGGGGAAAGAGTTACACACTAGAAAAAAAAATCTGTGAAAACAAAAGCAGCAACAATAAGCATATATGGGTGGAAGGGAGATAAATTTCTAAGTACTTCAGATAAGGAGACATTTTTAGTTTGCATAACAAAACGTTACAAAACAAATGGAGGGAATATATGCATTAGAGACTTGTAAGAAACTGTGTGATTCCTTGAAAAATCTTTTAAGTAGAGTAATCTGATTCTGTGGCTGCTTAAAGGCACTCCGAGAAAGACACATTCATATAGATCTTGACTGTAGCAAATATCTCAGTGGCTGGTCCTTGGAGCAGGTTAATTTCCTGCCCGGGGAAGAGGCAGGGGTCATTCTGAGTTCTGCAGAACTGTAGCTCCTGCAGGTGGGGAAGGGCCAGCTGTTGAATGCGCTGCACACGGAGCCCTGAGAAGGATGCAAAGAAGAAAGTGACATCCACTGAAAATCGCATGAGGCGGCTTCCGCCAGCAGAATGCAGTGACCTGAGCTGGAATTCTGCCAGGACAGTGGTATTAACTTCCCAAGCGCGCGCCAAAATGGGCCCCGGGATTTTTATTTTTATTCGTTTTCCATTACAAGTGCACAGCAACGCAAACAAGCCCCAAAACAATGAGAGCCACCGAGAGTCATTTTCCCTTGCGGGTGCGGGGTGCCATCTCAGGACCACACGTCTTGCTGACCTTATCTTACTGAAGTTTACAATTGAGAGTTTGATTACTCACTTCCCCACCGACGTTAATGGGAGAATGGCATAATGATTGCCCAATTAAAGCAGTATGCACACACCAAAAAAAGGGAAATAAAGCAAGAGTGAGCCTAAGAAAAGATAGGTCTAGCTGTCCCAGTCGCCCAAGATCAGGAGCCTGTAGACACTGGGATTGAAAGAGATCTGACCGCAGGCAACTAAATGTCAATTAAAGAGATTGGGGTTAAGAGGGAAGGGAAGGGCTTAGTGCATCAGATCCAGACTTCAGGCTAATGATGCTCTCAACAGGTACTTTCTGGCAGACGTTAGGTATGTTTTAACTTGTGATTTGTTCTGTTCCTCCAGTTTCATGATTCAGAGTTATCACAGGTCTTCCAAAATACCACCTTTTGGAAATTGTAGGAAAACAAATTCAGGGAATTGCAGCCACCTGGTGAGGAATGTATGCTCTTAGGCAAACTACTTAATCGGTGTCCCTAGTCCCTCTTTGGTGAGATGTGGAAAATAGAACCTACCTCAGGCAGCTTTCCTCAAGTGAAGTGTGTAGCATAGCACTTGGTAGAGCTGGTGGACAGACACACACCTTTATCTTAGGCTCCTCTTAAGATCCAGCCTCCTTGAAACAAATCATTGGGGTCAATCATACAACAATAAACACACCTGCTAACATTATTGAGTATATAGAGGCTTCATATTTTTCATATGTTCCTTTTTTTAGTAAGAAATATGCCAGACATATAAAAAAGTACAATAATTATATAATAAGCACTCATATACCCATCATCCATTTGACGAAATGTAACACGCTTGGCACAATCGGAGTCCTTGTGAGCTCTGTGAATTCCTCCTCCTTTCTTTCTCAGTGGAGACTTCTATCCTGAACTCAGAGTTTGTCTTCCTCCTGCACAGTTTTATATTTTTACCAAAGATAAATATCTATATGAATCTCCATAAGCAATTTTGCAAACTGTACTGTTTTGCATTTTCTAATCGTACATACAGACCTCACCAATTCTGTGTGTTTCCTGCATATTGCTTTTTTTTACTCACAATTATGTTGTTTTTTTAAAAAAAAAAAACTTCAGGTTTAATTATATCTTTATCTACATCTACAGCTACTTCATTTTTCTTGCTCTCTAATTATATATATATTAAAATAAATAAGTAGAACAACACAGGAAAAGCTGAAATCCTCACTGTTCCCCTTCCTCTGTAATCCATATTATTAAGTTTACAATGTCGGATTTCCCAGACCAAATCAAAGATGAGGATTTCACTTTCTCTCTCTTCCCTAAAACACTTAGCTGCTTTTTCCGCCTTGCTTCCAAAATTGATGTGACTTCATTTAGGGCTGCCAAATTTTGCACTGCCGGTGCCTGGAAATAGACTGGTTTGCACCGTAGAGAACTCATCTCTGTGTGATAGGTCCCACCTCCTCTTTCAGACTGTGAAGGCTGCTCGTACCTTGAAGAAAGCATTGCCATGGGATTTGGCACTGTGGGAATATTGGCTGATGACAATTTCTCAATTGTCAGGTTTTTATAGAGCCTTAATATTAAAAGAGAAACAAGAGGCGCCTCGGTGGCTCAGTCAGTTAAGTGTCCAACTCTTGATTTCAGCTCAGGTCATCATCTCAGGGTTTGTGGGTTCAAGTCCCACATCAGGCTCTACGCCGACAGCATGGAGCCTGCTTGGGATTCTTTCTCCCTCTCTCTCTCAAAATAAATAAAGGTTTAAACTTTAAAAAATAAAAAAAGAGAGAACCGAGTAAAACCCGCAGATCAGCATAAACTTTTCACTCGCCAGCACCCCCCACCACCAATAGTTATGAAATGATGTGACTATCCAGACATTTGCGTATATACTTTCCTTTTGGTTCCTCTGAGCTACCACAATAATTCAAACAGTTTAGTTTGTATAAGAACTACTATATAGGAGGGTTGTTTACACTAAACCGTATATATATATATATATATATGTATGTATGTATATATATATATATATATATATATATATATATTGTATTTTGTTGGCAATTTAAAGGGCTTTTGGGGATTGGCTTGACTACAGTTAATTTTCATCTTACTCATCATATATAATGTAATTTCTTTGTTGTAAGTTTTGAGCAAATGCTGGTTATTACCATTATTATTAGAGAGAAGTACTTCACTGATTTGTAAAAATACTAGAACAAAATCAGCTTGGGGGAATCATGGGAAATGGCCAATGTATATGAAGATGATGCTTTTGTTCTTCCAGATAATGTGTTCTGGGTGGACCAGGTGGCTTGGTGAGGTTGGGCAGGGGGCCTGCCATGCCGTGTATGGGGTACCCCACACAGCAGACAGGATTCCACTTCAAGACTCATTACTGAGCTAATCTTAGCACATGCATAATTGGGTTTTATAGTGCCACACCCCCCTTTCTTTTAATTGCAGTCAAAAACATAAAATTTACCATCTTAACTATTTTTAAGTGTATGGTAGTAACTACATACACTTTGTTGTGCAACAGATCTCTAGAACTTTTTCATCTTGCAAAACTGAAACTCTATGCCAGTGTAACAGCAACTCCCCTCTTGTCCCCAGTCTCCCAGACCCCGGCAACTACCATTCTACTCTCTGAGAGTTTGACTGTTTTAGATACCTCATAGAAGTGGAATCATGCAGTATTTGTCTTTTTACAATTGGCTTATCTCACTTAGCATAATGCCCTCAAAGTTCATCCACACTGTAGCATATGACAAGATTTCCCTTTTTTTTAAAGTTTATTTATTTTTGAGAGAGAGAGTAAGAGAGAGTGTGCGTGTGTGGTCAGGGGAGGGGCAGAGGAAGAAAGAGAAAGAGAGAATCCCAAGCAAGCTCTGCGCTGACAGTGCAATGTGGGATTCGAACTCATGAACCGTGAGATCATGACCTGAGCTGAAACCAAGAGTTGGACTTTCAACCGACAGAACCACCCAGGTGCCCCTCCTTATTTATTTATTTATTTATTTATTTATTTATTTATTTATTTATTTTTAAGGCTGAATGAAATTCCATTGCATGTATACACCACATCTTTTTTCTCCATGCATCTGTTGGTGAACATTTAGGTTGCTTCCTTCTCTTGGCCATTGTGAACATGTTGCGAGGAACGTGGTGTGCAAATAGCTCTCCAAGATCTGTTTTCAATTCTTTTGGATATATACCCAAAGTGGAATTGCTGGATCATATGGTAGTTCTATTTTTAATTTTTTTAAGGAATCTCCATACTGTTTTTCTTAGAGGCTGCTCCACATCATTTTGATCCTGGCTGTACTGTCCTGCTCTTGAGGACAATACCAGTTTGGTGAGCCCACCTTTCACCTATGCTCTCTATTCTGCTAATTCAACTGTAGCTACACTAGGTGCTCTGGGCTCTGGCAGCTCCACCCCACTCCACCCCCTAGGTTAGGCCACCCCATTCTACCCCCTAGGTTAGGCCTTTGAGAGTGATTCCAGATGGAGCAGGGCTCAGGCACAGGACCCAAGATCCCAGTGACCAAAGCATCTCAGATGCCATGTTGGCTATTTTTTTACTTTCTAAATCTGGGAAGCATTGCCACTTGTTTCTTATTTTCCTCCTCTTTCTTCCAGAAAGGCAGATGTAACTGTCAGAAGGAGTTCATCAGCCTCATTCTGTCATTTTTCTGCTCTTGAAGCTACTGACGTGGATGGAACCAGCTCTCAGAAGCCCAGGTGCACAGATGTAAACTTTCAGTGGAAGCTTCCTCCTAGCTGTTCCCCAGGGTCACCTGTGGCTCTAAGGCATTAAGAGCACCAAACTCTTACAGGGTAAGGCCCAGAGTCATGCATGATTCAATTCCCAAGTCACAGAATGGATAGAATCCTCCCTCAGATCTCCCACATAAGCTCCATATCAGACCAGAGAGTTTTAGTCTTTCTTTTTCTGTATGACCATTCCAGGAATGAGCAAACCGGCCCATTATTAGTCCTGAGCTGGTGAATCCTGAATCATCTAACCAGGGTCATTGTGGCACCAGCAGCTTCCCACCTATGCCTAATTCATTGGGCTTCAGCTGTAGATTTGACCTGTTGGGTGTTCAGAGGTCCATCTTAGACTTTTGGGGAAGGGTGGCAGGTATGGAAGGAGACACAAATACCTTCAAACATTATTCTTGCCCTCTGGAACCTTAGTTTCAGTGATGGACAGAGTGGAAGAGAGAGAGAAAACTTTGAAATAGTCTTCCTTCTTAACCCACGAATTCTCAGGCCTAGTGCTTATTGGTGCTATGTGTGCTAGAAACATGGGTAGGCTGGAACCTGTACATATTAACTAACCTATCTGGTTTAGCCTTGGAAAAATGATGTTTCAGGTCTAAAAAGGGATCATGATGAACCTAATTTTCCTCTCTAGACCCTAAGATTCCACTGAAGAGATACCCGGTTGGAGAATTTGGGAATAGAGAAAGATAACTGAAATCTAACTCCATTGGGAGGAAATTTTAAGTTTACTCATGTATATGAGCCTCAGGCTTTGAAAAACCATGCTGACCTCATTCTCTCTTTCTATTTTCCTTTCTGATTGCTACCTGTGATCGTCAGTGTTATGTGTTAGTGCGGCTAGACTACAGTTCCCAGTTATTCAAACACTAATCTAGTTGTTGCTGTGAAGGTATTTTGTAGATGTGATTGACATTCATGATCAGTTGACTTTATGTAGGCATCATACTTCCTGATTTCAAACTATATTACAATGCTAACGTAATCAACACATTATACTGGCATAAAAACAGACACATAGATCAATGGAATAGAATAGAGAGCCCAGAAATAAATCTATGCAAATTTGGTCAATTAATTTACAACAAAATGGCCAAGAATATACACCAGGGAAAGGACAGTATCTTTAATAAATGATGTTGGGAAAACTGGACACTCACATGCAAAAGAATGCAACTGGGACCCCTGTGTCATACCATACACAAAAATCAGTTCAGAATGAATTAAAGACTTAAATTCAAGACCCGAAGCCATAAAACTCCTAGAAGAAATCATAAGGGGTAAGCTCCTTGACACCAGTCTTGACAAAGGCAACAAAAGTAAAAATAAAAAAATTGGAACTACAGCAAACTAAAAAGCTTCTACACAGCAAAGGAAACCATCAATAAAATGAAAAGGCTACCTATGGAGTGAGAGAAACTATTTGTAAACCATGTGTCTCATGAAGGGTTAATATCTATACATAAAAATAACTCACACAACTCAATAGCAAAAGCCCAAACAATCCTATTAAAAAAAGGGCAGAGGAGTTGCGCAGACAGATTTTCAAAGAAGACATACAATGGCCAACAGGTACATGAAAATATGCTAAAAATCACTAATTATCAGAGAAATGCAAATCAAAACCACAATGAAATATCACCTCACATCTGTTAGAAAAGCTGTCATAAAAAAGTCAAGAGATAAGTGTTGGTGAGGATGTGGAGAAAAGGGAACCCTTGTGCACTGTTGGGAGTGTAAATTGGTGCAGCCACTGTGGAAAACAGTGTGGACGTTTCTCAAAAAATTAAAAATAGAACTAACTATCATATGATCCAGCAATCCTGTTTTTGAGTATATATCCAAAGGAAATGAAAACAGGATATTGAGATATCTGCACTCCCAAGTTCACTGCAGTATTATTCATAATAGCCAAGACATGGAAACAACCTAAGTGTCCATCAACAGGTGAATATGAGACCATATAGATATATCTATATCTATATCTGTATCTATATAATTCCTATATATATCCAACAGCTTCTGTTCCTGCTAGAGAGTTTCCTTCTAGTCTCCCCTTTCTGGTGGCACTCTCTATGGGTTTCAGGTTTTCCTGACCAGCCCCCAGAATCTCATAAGCCAATTCTTACTATATATCTCCTACTGGTTCTGCTTCTCTGGGAGCCCTGACTGATGCAGAACCCTTCATGCGTGTTCTGGAGCAGCCAGAATGGTCTTGCAATTTCCAAAGGTGCCAGCTGCATTTCCACCTCTGAGTTTTAGCTTGTTCCCTACAGCCTTGCTGGGATGTCCTCTTCCAGGGAGCCACTTGTCAAGTCTTGACTCTCGCCTTTAGTTCAAAGTCCAGCTTGAAGAGCTGCCTCTGTGAAGACTTCCTGGCCACCTCGCCTCTATGAGTTCTCCCTCCTGGCAGTTCGTACAGTGCTGTGGGTGACCACTCATTCGGCCTGCAGACCGACTTTATCTTGTTATGATCTGGTGAGGGTCAGAAACGTGACTTCTATATCTTTGCTTCCCTAACTCTAACTGTTGCCCCACCTGAAGGATGTACCCAGACATTTGTTGAGGATGCCACTGAAGCCCTACCAGCATAAGCGGAGTGCCATCTTTAGCTTTCTGATGCACTTCATAATTCCCGTCGCTTCACAAGTGCCAGCATTTTCATGGTGTGCAGCACCCCCACCCATATTCTGACGCTCGGATAGGCTAGAGTGACAGAAGGTAGTGGTGGGGGGGCTTTTGGAACATGACTCAAAATAGAGAATAGAGCCAAAGACAAGATTTTGATGTAAACACATATAGGAATTGTGTATGTCAAGAGTCTGAGGCAGGGTACCTGGGTGGTTCAGTTGGGTGGTTAAGTGTCCGACTCTGGATTTTGGCTCAGGTCATGATCTCACGGTCATGGGATCAGGTCCTGTGTCAGGCTCTGGGCTGGGCATGGAGCCTGCTTCTGATTTCTCTCTCCCTCTCCACCCCTCCCCTACACTCTCTCTCTTTCTCATAAATAAGTAAGTAAGTAAATAAATAAATAAATAAATAAATAAATAAATAAACAAATGGGAGTCCTTGATTTCTAGAGATGCACACTAAAATATTAAAAAAAAAAAAAAGAGTCTGAGGAAAGGTCTTACTGCCAGATTCCCACTTTCTTCACTTCCCCTGCTTGCAAGCATTCAAAATCTCTGGCTCCATGCAGGGAAAACCTGAAGGAACTGACTATCCAACAACCTGAGCCAAAGATCCTAAGTGGAGGTGAGGAGCAGAAAAATGGGAACACAACACTGGCGCCTGGCAGAGGAAGGAGTCCCCGGAAGGAATCTCCCTTTGGAGGACAGCCTGGAGGAAGCCTTGGGTGGTCCTGGAGCAGCAGGCAGGACAGGGTACCAGGCATCCGGGCATCCGGGAGCCTCACCCGATGGGAACAGATATTTGGGACTGGAGTCTGAGGTGAGGGATTCATGCAAATCCCTCTGGACTCCAAGGGTGCATGTGACTAACCTGCTGGCACCTGCCTCTCCCCGCAGGGTGCTGGGCTGCACCTTCTGTCCTTCTGACCCTCCAGGGGGAGGAAGGGGATTACACGACCTGTCAACCTGTCACCTGTCTGAGGTGATGGTGCATTCCTGTCTGACTCAGAGAACTGCAGGCTCTTCAGGGACCCAGGAGCCCAGGAGGTTCCCATCAGGAAGCTCAGTGAGGGGGCACCTGAGAAGGCCCCTTTTCTTCTTCTGGCCTCCTTCCCTTTCTCATCTCCCCTGAGAACAAAAAGAATTGAAACTTCTTGGGAAGAGAAGGCGGGGTGCATGGGCCCTTTGGCTTTAGCTCAGTTACTTCCTGAAAAATCCTATACTGTTTCTAGAATGGTCTGAGCTTGCAGATTGAGTTTCAGTTAAGGGAAATCTTAACTCTGACCTTTCTTCTGAGGTGGGGCACCTCTGAGGGAGCTGACAGGGTGGCAGGGGCTGAGGTGATGGGTCGAAATGGAGACACAAGTCCTCACCGAGAACAAAGTTCTTCTGGATATGTCGAATAGGAAACAATTTTCCTCGCGGAGGCACCCCTAAGTTATCTGGGTCCGGACTGAAAGGCAAAATCAACAGCGTGAGAGCAAGAACGAAATATGGACAGGAATGACGAGTTGCTCTGTGTGACGATTACTCACGGGTCTACACCGACTAGTTAAAAGATGTGTGAAAGATAAGTCCAGCCTCACTAGTAACCAAGGAAATGTAAATCCAATCAAAGACATACAATTTGCAGCGACCATACTGCACTGCTCTTAAAGAGGACCTTGTCTTAGACACCCTCAGACACGCTGGGAATGCCTTCTGGCTTTCCGGAAAGGCACTTGGTAATAAGTAACAAGACTTCAAGAAGGATGACTCAGTAATGTCACTTCTAGGAAATGATTCTAAAGAAATAACAAGAGATGTGAGCAAAGATGATTTTATGCAAAGATTATCATTGCTTCATTATGAAAGGAAAAAAAAAAAAACAAAAAACACCAACCCAACCCTTAAATGTCCAACAAAAGGGAATGGTTAATCACCATAAATGCATATTGGAGATTATGTCATCACTAATTTAAATAAGGGCACGGGTGTAGCCAGTTTGATGAAACCCTGCGTGTGAAATCCCTTTGCTGGCCAGGAGGAGCTCCTTTACCTCTCTGGGAACGGAGGGAGGCCTCACTCCCTTCTCTGTAAAAGGAGTTTCTCGGCATCTACCAAGGAGAGCTGCTTGGAGAATGAACCGTGATAATGGGTGTAAAGTGATTAGCGGGGTTCCCAGTCTCATAAGATTCGATCAGTGTGAACGGTGATCATTTCAAAATGGACATGTATTCTTTTTTAGTAAGGAAAAAAAATTCTAATTCATGCTGTTTTAAAGTAATATGTCAGAAGAATTTCTGACGAAGCAGAACACAAAAACACATTAATTATAAACGCTGATACAAACAATGGGTGTGCATAAAGTCCGTCTTGCGCAAACACACACGCATATACACAGAGACGTGGGTGCAATTCAGAAACACGTAAAGAAGCTGCCTCAAGGTATCACCAGGAGTTAAGTTGTGGACTATGGGTGACTTTAGTTTCCCTCTTTATACGTTAGTAAATTTTCTTTTCTTTTTTAAGTTTATTCATTTATTTTGAGACACAGAGAGAGCGAGAGAGCAGAGGAGGAGCAGAGAGAGAAGGAGAGAGAGAGTCTCAAGCAGGCTCCAGACTCTGAGCTGTCAGCACAGGGCTGGATGTGGGGCTCGAACTCACCAACCAGTGAGATTCTGACCTGAGCTGAAACCAAGAGCTGAACGCTTAACTGACTTGAGACACCCAGGTGTCCCTTCTTTTTTTCAAAAAAAAAATTTAAATGTTTATTTATTTTTGAGAGGGAGAAAGAGATGGAGAGAGATGGAGAGAGACAGAGCAGGAGCGGGGGAGGGGCATAGACACAGGGAGATAACGGAATCTGAAGCAGGTGCCAGGCTCTGAGCTGTCAGCACAGAGCCTGACTCGAGGCTCAGACTCACAGACTGTGAGATCATGACCTGAGCCGGAGTTGGATGCTTAACCAACTGAGCCACCCAGCCACCCCTTAAACTTTTTTAAAAAAATGTTTTATTTATTTTTTGAGAGAGAGAGAGAGAGAAAGAGAGAGAGAGAGGGAGAGGGGCAGAGAGAGAGAGAGAGCGACAGAGGATCTGAAGCCGGCTCCATGCTTAAAGGCTGACAGTAGAGAGCCTGATGTGGGGCCTGAACTCACAAACCATGAGATCATGACCTGAGCCAAAGTTGGACACTCAACAGGCTGAGCCACCAGGCGCCCCTACGTTAGTATATTTTACAAATTTTCCACAATCAGCACTTTATAATTTTTAAAAAGTAAAAATGTCCAGAAGATTCCAGATTTGGTGGTGGTGGGGGACCCAAAAGGGAAAACTGTGACCTCCAGCTGTGAGCGGCCCCTCCGTTGGTGTCATCCTCCACAGAAAGCCGAGTCACCCCTGTGGGGCCAGGGTGTCCTGTGAAATATATAGAGCAGGGTCAGGCCAGCTCGTGAGGCACGATGGCCTCGGCAGACCTTTCCAGGGAGTGGGCACTCTGCCACCGGGCCTGTATCGTAATGAGATAATGTTTGTGAAAGCTCTTGGCCAGAGAGAAAACTCTATCCAGATAGGTGATTCCGGGCTTATTCTAGAGAAAGGAGGCTCTCAGAGCACATTCCATTAAGGAATTTCACACTCTTGCCTCCTCCTGCAAACTCTTCCCTTTTCCTCCCTCCCCTGAACAGAAATATATTTAGCAACCCTATCTAAACTCTCTTCTTTCCCTTAATTTGATTAAGGGGCTGGGGGGACAAGGGATGAAGTGGGGGCTGAGGAGAGGGGCAGATGGAGCTGCAGGGAGAGATTAGAGCAGGTGGACGGCTATCTGGGGCCAGAGTGATGCTTGAGTGTGGACAGGACGAGGGCCTCCAGGTACTTAGTACAGAAGTGTAGAGGACAGAGGGAGGGAGCGCTTGATCACGGAGCACAGCTCTCCGGCGGGATGAGAACCGAGTCGGGGAGGGTCAAGCCTTGAGAACCAACTGGGAGAATGGGGGGCATGTCCTAAGGGAGGCGCTGGCATTTTTTCCGAGTCCCTGCTGGCTTCCTGGAGCTTTAGGGTCTTCAGATCCTTAAGACGTTCCAAGAGACTAACACATGGTGAACCCCTGCTATGTATTAGGTATTTTGACATACCTCAGCCAATTTACTCAAATTAATTATTATCACCTGTGAATATCATGCTCTGAAAGAAGAGGCATTTTTGCCTGCAAGCTGGGGACCAGACCCAGCTTGCCTTGCTTCCTCTGCTCCCCCTGGCTCATGCTACCTTCAGGAGGAAAATAGTTAACAGTCAGTATGTATTCAGTGCCTTAGAAAGAAGTGGTTCTATTCAATCCTCACAATGTCTCTATGAGATAGATGCCATTAATGACCCCATTTTACAGAAGAGCAACCTGAGGCTTAGGGTAAGCAATGAAGCTGAAGTCGCAAGGCTGGTAAATGGCAGAGAGCGGGGCCCTCCAGAGCCTGGAAAGGTAAAGGAGTCTGAGGCATTCCAAATAAGAGGGGCCCATAGCGTGTGTTTCTTTGATAGTCTGGTTGCTCTTTAAGGACAGGGACCTTACCTTGTTTATCCTGTATTCCAAGCCCTGAACACAATGTCGGGGACAAAGGGAACACTTGCTGCAAGAACTAGAGATACTTGATAAGTTTGGCCAAAAGAGTCTCCACTGGGGGCCAGCTCGGTGAGGATTAAGTGAGACGTATTTGCCTAGGGATTTCCAAGTATAAAATGTCACAGTGCTGAGCTTCAGAAAAAGGCTCTGTTGGCAATGGGGATCCCTGCAGGAGGCTTTAAAGGTGACCAGGACCTTGACAATGGGCAGTCCCAGGGAGAGGGCTCCAGCTGCCCTCATGGGTTGGATTCAGACCATAGTGACAATGGGGGGGGGGGCTGTCTGGCACACACTCCCCACTAGTTCCTTCCACAGGGACATCTCAAGGACATCTGCAAACTCTGGGGGATAAAACATAGTACAGGAGATGGGGGGTGGTTGGTGGGAAGAATGCCATCTGGGCAGCTCAGAAAGATGAGAGAGAGGGAAGTAGATGATTAGTGCTTTAATTAACAAGGACCTAACACCCTTCTAGAAATAGGTTTGAAAGAATAAAGGGCAGAAATCTATTCTCTTCTAGAGAGGACTGGTATTGTCCAGGAAAGGACCTCAGGCTTCAGCAAGTCTCATTGATTAATAAATACCTCATCGCCTTGTGGTCCCATACAGCTTCAGATGAAGCATTTCGGGCTTCTCTTTTTTCTATAACCCGTGCGGAAGGCTACCAAAGGGCAGAGAACAGAGCCACCAAGTTCCTGGGCCGAGTCCAGGGTTTCCTGGTCTGTTTTCAGAGAACCTCAGCTTTTCTCCCCCTCTCACAGCAGTCCTTGGTGTCTTTATGTGAGCTGCTTATTAACCAGGGGATATCAGGACACTGGGAGGGGATTGCTCGCACAGTTGCCAGTGAGGGCAATTCAGAAACGCAGAGTGGAGCAAAGCTGATGTGTGCAGCCTGTGTGACAGACGGAGCCTGGCAGGATGGAGCCAGAGTCTGGTCATCAAGCTGGAGCATCGGATTGGAGGGTCCTGGGACCTGCAGGTGGCCAAGAGAGCCAGGGGCTCACTACCAACGGTGCCCATCTATAGAAGAGTTCCATCAGCCAGGACAAAGGATGGTGAATGGCTCTGGGGCCCATAGCAGGAATCCCAGTTGTGGGGGGCAGGGCAGGACAGGGATCATCACTCCCCTCAGAGAAACAAATGGAGGCAGCTCTTTGAATGCTGTAGGAGCTCCTCTACCATCTTCCTTTTCCAAAGAGACTACTTTCCAAGAAGAAGCCCCAAATTCAACATGCAAATCCTAGGCATCCCTCCTCCCCTTCTTTTCCAGTAAACTGCTGCTGACAGTCCCAGTGTACAGGATTACTACTGACAGGGCTTCACCAGCCAGCTAACACCCTGAGGTCAAACCGTGGAAGCAGAGCCCCCTGGGCCCAGAGACGAGTCTTGATACTTAGAGCATGGAATGGTTTCCTGCTGGGTCTAAAGACAAGCGGCTTAGCCAGGCTTCAGTTGGGCCACAGTGTTACAGGTCTTAGGTTTCAAGTTGGGATCAGCTGCGCAGAGGGAAATGGTTGGGGAAACTCTCTCTTGGCTTCTTTCCTCATGGTGGATGGCTAAAGGAAGAGAAAGCTTAAGCTGCTGAGCTGGTGTTGGTGCCTTAAAAATAATGATATAAACACAGCCCAGAAGTCAGCCTGTGGAGTCCCTGACGGGGACCAGAGAAGAAACACTGTCCTGACTTACCCTTCAACCCACGTTCTGCCCTCATCTATCACCTCAGAAGCTAAACAACTTCCTGAGATGGCCCCATGGAATATAAATCACAAGGGCCCTAGCTTCTAAGAAACCTGTCCACACAGCAGCCGTCAGAAATACTTGTCTATTGGGGCGCCTGGGTGGCTCAGTCAGTTAAGCGTCTGACTTCAGCTCAGGTCACAGTCTCACGGTCCGTGGGTTCGAGCCCTGCATCGGGCTCTGTGCTGACAGCTCGGAGCCTGGAGCCTGCTTTGGATTCTGTGTCTCCCTCTCTCTTTGCCCCCCTGCCCCCTGCACGTGCACTCTCTCTCTCTCAAAAATAAATAAATATTAAAAAAAAAAAAGAAATACTTGTCAATTTCTTCTTCTTCTGAACAGGGAGCTAAGCAAGTCAGACTCGCAGATGAATGTGCCAGGTCACTGCCAGCGTGCTGCTCAACATCTCGGAGACTTGGTCCTCACCTACAGGTTGGGGATCAGTCATGTCTACCTCACAGGTTTGAGGTGGAAAGTGAGATGAGATATTTCAGGTGGGTGCTGTGCTTAGCACAGCAGTACCTCAATGAATGTTAGCTGCTAGGTCATCATCATTCCATCGGCTGAAGAGGAGAACAAACACCACTTTAAAAAAAATATTTTTTAATGTTTATTTTTGAGAGAGAAAGAGACAGAGCAAGAGCGGGGGAGGGGCAGAGAGAGAGAGAGAGAGAGAGAGAGAGGGAGACACAGAATCCGAGGCAGGCTCCAGGCTCCGAGCTGTCAGCATGGAGCCTGACTCGGGGCTCGAGCTCATGAGCTATGAGATCATGACCTGAGCCAAAGTCGGATGCTTAACTGACTGAGTCACCCAGGTGCCCCAAACAAACACCACTTTTTTTTTTTAACGTTTATTCATTTTTTGATAGAGAGAGACAGAGCGTGAGTGGGGTAGAGGCAGAGATAGAGGGAGACACAGAATCCGAAGCAGGATCCACGCTCTGAACTGACAGCACAGAGCCCAATGCAGAGCTCGAACTCACGGACCTGAGCCGAAGCTGGACGCCCAACTGACTGAGCCACCCAGGTGCCCCAAACAAACACCACTTCTAATTCTAATCCCAAACAAGAAGGGCAGTGGGCCAGAGACTCAGTGATTTTACAAAACACCAAGCTTCTTTCTCCTGTTTGCTCTCACGCCAAATCTGTGCCAGACGGGTGTATGCTTGGCAACCTCAGTGGCCTCCAAGTTGTTTAAATTCTCACTGAGTAGCCCAACAGATACCTAGACCCGCTGGGGCACAGACAAAGTCAAACGCTCTGGGGATAGCAGTGGAAGATGGTATAAGAAATCATCACAAAGAAAGTTTGTGCAAATTCTGAGTGTCTGAAGAGCTGTGGTTCACTCAGAGGGCCCCCTTTTCCAGACAGGCAGGAGAGCTAGCTTACAAATTCTTCCTTTCGTACATATTTCCATGATGGCATCATAACGTGGAACACGTCTGGCTCCCAACCGAACAGGTAAAGACACGACAGCATTTCTGTTTGAAAGCTCTTGAGTTGCCAAAGCCTTTGCCTTCTGCTCAGGTGTCCTAACCTCCCCTGCCTGGGAATTGGATCTGGGGTAATGGGTGACCCAGCAGGCTCAGAGATGACAGATTCCTGCAATCGTGTAGCAAGGCTGGGACAACCTGGGGCATCTGGCCTGGCAGGGAGGCAGGCAGGCTGGGAGAGGCAGCCGTAAGTACACCGACCTTTGTCCCTGTTTGCTCTTGGAGAGGACAGGCCCCCGCCAGTACTGGCCTCCTCTTCTCTGTGTGTGCCTGGGACTCCTGGCTCATCAAAATGTTCCCGGGAACCTGAGAAGGCCTGACCCTGGTGGGTGGCAAGCAGAGACCTCTTCAGGCGGTTAAAGGGCAGTCTGAAACTTGCTCAAGACATGGCAGGTATGGGGCTCATAGGCGTGTACGTGCTTCTGTTCCTGGGAGAAAACTCTTCCCTCTTCTGGCTTTTTTCCCAGCTAGCAGGCTTATAATTAATTAACCACCTGCCCCTCCAGAAAGCTCTGTCTACTATGGGACACTGCTTTCTTCAGACCACTAAGAGGCCCAAGGGAGCATATTGGAGGACAGGAGCCCAAGATCTGAGCTCAGGGGCCTGCCTTCCGCTTTAAGGGCCTGTCCTCTGAGGGGGAAACACTCCTGTTTCTGCCCTGCTCACTGCCAGTAAAGTGGTCCACCCGAGGAACCCGTATGTCCTTTCTTCTGGCAGGGTTCTCCAGACCTCTGGCTCCGCAGGTTGGGCACAAGGAGGGTGGCGCGCACATGTCTGTCTGGTGGGGGGTGGGGTGGGGCCAACTCCATGGCCCTTTGGTGGTAAACCCTCCTTTTTTTTCCCCCCTTTCTTTCTTAATTTCCCCCTGAATGACGCTGCTGGGGCTTGAGGCAGGTCGAGCCAGAAAAGCAACTTCTCTTGAGAAAAGTCTGAGGGTTTTCTCTTTTAAGTGGGAAGTTCTCAGTGCAGGTCCCCTATCCCCTTCACCTTATGGAGGGCACTGTGCCTGGCATTCCCTTCCAGCTGGCAGGGGAGCCTGCGGTCAGAGAGAAGCATCCTTCTCTTTCACAAATAAACAAATCCAATCCATGTGCTAGAGGACCTAGGGTGTATTAATAGCCAGATATTTGTTTTCCTATTCTGGTGCTTGTCCCCTTCCACCAGTAGGAAAGATAAGAGAACACAAAATGTTCTCCACCAGCCACCCTTTCCCCCTCCCACAGGGATAGGCAAGCCAGGGGGCGCGAGTTCTTCTGTTTAAAGCCATTGCTGATGTACGAACTCTGAGAAAATAGACTTAAAAGTTTATATTCGGTCTCTCTTGGCTACTGTTGCTGCTTAGCAAAGAAACTCTATATTGTTTAAACCCTCCAGGCAAATGGGTTGCAAGGCAACCTTCAAACAATAGAAAATACCCCAAACCGAAAATAAAGGCCTTAAGGGCTGGAAACCTGAGGTCGTGCTCTGGTGAAGTGATTCCAAAATCCGGGTGAATGAGGATGTTGTTGACCAGGCTGCGCTTAAGTGGCGTCAACCCCTTTGACTGCTTTCAGCCTTCTTCATCCAGTTTCTTCCAGACACATGGGGTCCCTCTTCTTTTTACTCCCCGACTCTTAGTTCTTTCCATGGTCATCAATGGAGACCATGGCAGGGAGGGGGCTCAATAGGCTTGTAATGTCCAACTGCCTCCTGTCTTGAGGAAAGTTCCAAAGGCTCTAATCAGTGTACTCCCCCACTGGCTCCTACCCAGCCCTGAGGTCCCAAGAAACCCAGGAAAGGAGAGGGTGGGGCCCAACTTAATCACAAGGGCCCTTGGCGCAAGTAGGCAAGAGGGTCAGCTAGAGGGAAGTGTGGCAGAGGCTGGAATGGCTTGCCTGGAAGACAGAGAAGGGGCCGCGAGCCAAGGAGTGTGGTGGCCTCAGAAGCCAGGCACCAAGTTGGATTCTCCCCTGGAGCCTCCAGAAGGAACAGAGCCTTGATGACACCTTGATTTTTAGGCTCATAAGACTTCTGACCTCCAGAAATATAAGAGAACACATTTCTGTTGTTTTAGGTTTGTGGTTATTTGTTACAGCAACAATAGGAGGCTGAGACAGCAACCAAGAACCCAAGGATCTTTCACCAGGACGAGAAGCTATGGTTGGTTCTTGGGCACAGGGCTGTAGGACTGCAGGCTGGTAACTGGCAGACCATAGTGTCTTCCTCCAGATGCACTTTACCATGGGTGACCAGACCATCAGAGGGCACTCAATCAGCTGGGCTGATTGAACGAACAATCAAATAAACACAAATCAATAAAAAGTCTGTTTCTTCCCCCCCCCCCCCCACCACAAGGTAGGCTGATCAAGTATCACCCCATAGAAAGACCTGAGCAGCTGGGACATTGTTTTCTACCACAACCTGTGGCCCTACCCCAACGAGTGTCATTCAAAGAGATATCAGACCAGAAAGGGAAACTGGAAGAAAGAAAAATAAGGCATCTCTATCCCCTATTCCAGGTCGCTGGCTAGAAACTTGCCAAAGAATCTCCTGGTCTTTTGTCTGGAAGGAAACACTTAAGATACTTCAAGGCTCTTTTTCTTCTCATTCTCCTTTTCTCCTTCTCCTTATTCTCCTCCTCCTCCTCGTCCTCCTCCTTCTTTTCTTCTTCTTCTTCTTCCTCCTCCTCCTCCTCCTCCTCCTGCCGCCACCGCCTCTCCTCCTCCTCCTCCTCCTCCTCCTCCTCCTCCTCCTCCTCCTCCTTCTTCTAAGTTTGTTTATTTCTTTTGAGAGAAAGGGAGAGAGAGAATCCCAACCAGGCTCTGCAATGTCAGTGTGGAGCCCAATGCGGGCCTTGAATCCATGAACTGTGAGATCATGACCTGAGCTGAAACCAAGATCTAGAAGCTCAACTGACTGAGCCACCTAGGTGCCCCAAGGATCTTCTTTTGTAAGGTTTGCTTTTTAAAAAATTTCAGCCTTATTCTCTGATTAAATGTCTTCTGAGGGCTTGCATAAGAGAGCCCAGGAAACCTCCCCTCAATATCCAAAAAAGAGAAAACACAGGACTTCCCTGACTCCTTGACTACTTAGAGGCATAAACTCTCAAAGACCATAGTTTACTTTCTCATGATATTTCTATGAGACAAGAACCATCAGTCCCATTTTATACCCGCGGACCCTGAATTACAGAGAAGGCAAGCAGCATAGATATAGTCACACAGCAACCCAGAGCGATTCACCCAAACCAGAGCACAGACCCCTGGACCCTCGATCCATACTGCTCTCATGTTCCGTGTGGAGTCCCCAGCCCTGTCTAACCAGGTCAGGAGGGTGTGGCCTCTGGGTAGGTGGTCCTTGTGGAATGCAGAGATACGGAACCATTAAACCTGTCATCACTAGGGGACTAACTGACACCCAGGGGCAAGATTTTCCAGACCAGAGCTTTGAATTGCTAAGTGTGTCTGGTGAGTGTGTGTGTGTGTGTGTGTGTGTGAACTTGGAAGGTGGTCAGGGGTGCGGAACAACTGCCGGGTCAAGGTGTTTGCACTTTACCTTGCATCTTGCATAAGTAAACCCATGAAGAGCTTTCATTTTTTTCTAGCATCAGTACAAATCTTTTCCTAGCTTCTCTCTTGACCACCCCTCGTCTTCTGTCTCCCTCTACCATTCTTCTGAGACATTGTGGAGTCTAACTTTAGGGACAAAGCTAATAGATTCCCCAAACTCACTGCAAGGGCACTGAGCTGGCTTACACCAAACAGCTGCTGAGGCTTTAGGGCCAGAAGTGTGGAAGCCCACAGATCGGTGTAAAGGCCAAGGTATAAAGGTATAAAGAAAAGGTATGAAGAAAAGGTATCAAGAAAAGAGACTGGAGTGATTTGGTTTAAGCATTTTAAAAGTGTAATGGGGGCACCTGGGTGGCTTAGTTGGTTGAGCATCTGACTTCGGCTCAGGTCATGATCTCATGGTTCATGAGTTTGAGCCCCATATCGAGTTCACTGCTGTCAGTTGGTCAGTACAGAGCCGGTTCGGATCCTCTTTCCCCCTTTCTCAGCCCCTCCTCGGTTTCCGCTTTCCCCAAAATAAACATTACACAAAAAGTGTAATGGACACTGAATGAGGTTGTCCTGTAAAAGTGGACGTAGAAATTAAGCTGATCTTGCTAGACGCCCTCCCTAAGGGCCCAGACTGGGCAGAGCCACCATGTGTAAGGGTTCACATGACACAGGGTGCCATGTCAGGTAGGAGGCAGAAAATGGCGGCTGCCAGAGACAAAGTCAAATGACCCTCAGAATCTGAAAGGAAGGTGCTTGATGTGGCAGTGCACAGACTAAAACTGGAACAATACAGAGAAGATTAGCATGGTTCCTGTACAAGAATGACATGTAAATTTGTGAAGCGTTCCACATCTGGGGAAAAAAAAATCTGAATGGAGGCAGGCGATAAAACCACACTGTGGGGGGTCTAACAATGTCAAGACAAGTGAAAGAAAGGGTTGGTGGAAGATGGCACTTGGAAAGACTAGTTGGTGCTTCTTAAAATCTGAGACATCAGTGGGCTCAGGTCTGGGATTGGTTGACCATGTCTCAACCTTATACTAGTCCTAAACTAAAAATAACCAATGTCCCCCAAGTCCCCTTCCCTCGTGCTAGAGATGTACATGCACAGGCAGGGCAGGATGAAGGAATGGGTTTTACTGGTGAAGGAGAAATGGGAAGGGAAGATGGGGGCCGGGGGTGAAGGATCAGGTAGGAGATAACTCCAGAGGCTCTTTATAAGGTCAACTTCTGAGAAGAAAACTACTGAGAATCCAAAATTACTAAGGTCAGCCACTTAAAGGCAGACACGTCATAAGAAGTGTTGCTGGGGGCAACCGTGAACTTGCAGTTATGGGCTAGCCTCTACTCATCCTTCAGTCTCCCTGTACCTGGGGCCTCCCCACCATGGACAATCCAAGGAAACTTCACCTTCTCATTTACTGTCTACTTAGACTCCATCCTGTGTAACAACAAACAGAGGGATTGCCCACAGGGTATTGACCAAAGGAGACCCCTCCATGACACAAATGTGACAGTATTTGTATAGCATTACACAGGCAAGGACAGGGACACAGTCTCCTGGTCGGTTTCCCAGCCACCACAGAGCTGTACTTACATACTTGGAAGTAAAAATGCCATAAGAGTCTGCAGCTACTTTCCAGGCTCCCTGTAAGAGCTTCTGATTACCAACTGGGTGTCTCAGACCTTTTGGTAACAGGAAAAGATGCATCTTAGGGACTGGACAGAAACATTCCAGGCCCTGGGATCTGGTTTCTAGACCTGCAAAACATTTTTTTTTAATAGTGGTAAAATATGCACAGCATAAAATTCACCATTTTAACCATTTTTAAGTGTAAGTTCAGTGGCATTAAGTACATTCGCAGTGTTGTGCACCCATCACCACCATCTGCAAAATGTTTAATCAGACTCTAAAGTGATGATCACAGCAAGGAGTTGATTTCCCTGGGAAGGCCTTTTCTGGCCTTCCTTTGTGACATCTTTCTCTCTTAAACTATAGTAGCTCCCTGAAAGATACCAAAAGTCCTTTTGAGCTGAGCTAGAAATGCCATGGTGGAGTAGTAGTAGTAAACGCTCCTGTGTACCATAGTGACTCCCCGCTTCACTCTCTTTTCAGGCTCCACCATCCCTACCACTTAGCAATGATTTCAGGGCCAATCCAAATCTGAACCAGCTTTATAAATGCCTGTTTCCAAAGATCCCCTCTCCTAAACCTACTCATCCCTTCTGGTTTCCCTGGATGAATGCGTACTTAATATCTAAACAAAAAGGAAGAATTGAAAGGTTGGGGGGTAATGGTTTTTCAACCTTGGTGAAGTCAGTTCCATAATGGAAAGGCTTCTAGAGAATGACAGCATGGGGAAATCTCTCTGGTCTGGAGCACCTAGGAAACTGTGAAGAAATAACTTGAGAAAGACTGTTGGGGGGGAACCCAAGAGAGCACAGAGGGACGGAGCAATAGATGGGAAGGGTGATGGGACCTACGTGCTCTTGATTCTCACATCTTGATTATCTTTATCCCCAGCTCTGTTCTCTCCTTGGAACACCAGACTCCTAAATATAGTTCCTACTGGACAGCTCCCCTTGTGTGTCCAGTAGGCACCTCCAACTTCATACAGACAAAGCAGAACCTAAATCTCCCTCTCTCAACTCAGTACACAATAAAAATCTGAAAATCATCTTTTGATTATTTTGATTATGGCTGAAACAATCTTAAAAAGGAAAAACAAAGTTAGAAGATAGGTCAATGGAATAGAATTGAAAATCCAGAAATAAACTGTCATGGTTTATGGTCAATTGATTTGCAACAAGGGTACCTAGACAATTGAATGGAGGGGAAGGGGGAACAAATAATCTTTCAACAAATGGTGCTGGGACAAATGGATACACGCATGTAGAATACTGAAGATGGATCTCATTCTTACAGCATATACAAAACTTAACCAAAAATGAATCATAGATTTAAATAGAAGAGCAAAAACTACTAAAAATTCTTAGAAGAAAACAGGAGTAAATCTTTGTGCTTTTTTTTTTTAAGTTTGTTTCCTTACTAATCTCTATACCCAATGTGGAACTTAAACTCACAACCCTGAGATCAAGAGTCATATACTCTTCCAAGTGAGTCAGTCAGGTATCCCAATCTTTGTGCCTAAGAAGGCAAAACCTTCTTAGATACAACACGAAAAACACAAGTGTCAAAAGAAGAAACAGATAATTGGACTTCATTGAAATTAAAAACCTTCAGAGGACACCATCAAGAAAGTGAAAAAGGCAACCTACAAAATAGGAGAAGATATTTGTAAGTCATTTGTCTGACAAGGGACTCGTAGTCAGGATTCATGAATAATCAACAATAACAAGATGATTAAAAAATGGACAAAGGATCTGAAGAGTCATTTATCTAAAGAAGATACGCAAATGGCCAATAAACTCATGTAAAACTAGCCACCAGGCAAAAGCAAACAAAACCACCATGAGATACTACATCACACTTACTAGTTTGGCTATGATGAAAAGGGTGGGCAATAACAACATTCTTTTCTCCAACATCTTTGGTGAGGATGTGGAGAAACTGGAACCTCTCTAGTTTGCTGCTGTAAAATGATGCAGTTGATGTGAAAAAGTTGCTCAGCTCCACAAAAAGTTAAACATAGGGCTGCCATATGACTCAGCAATTCTACTCCAAGGTAGGTGTCCCAGAGAGCTGAAAACATGTCTATACAAAAACTTGCATATGCATGTTCATAGTAGCATTATTCATAGTAACCAAAAAGTGGAAATAACCCAAACACTCATCAACTAATGAATGGATAAACAAAATGTATTAAGTATATCCACACAATGAAATATTACTCAGTCATAAAAAGGAACGAAGCAGGAAGGAAATTCTGACACATGCTACAACATGAATGACAAAGTTCTTGAGGATATTGTGGTAAATGAAACAAACCAGTCACAAAAGGACAAATACTGTATAATTCCACTTATATAAGGTACCTGAATCAAATTCATAGAGACCAAGTAGAATAATGGTTACCAGAGGTTGAGAAAAAGGGAGAACAGGAAACTGTTGATGGAAATAGAGTTTAGTTTTGCAAGATGAAGATTTCTGGAGATTGGTTGCACAACAATGTGAATGTACTTAAAATACTTAAATGTATACTTAAAAATGGTTAAGATGGTCAATTTTATTTTCCCACAATTAAAAAAAAAGGGATAAGTGATACATCCTATAACATGGATGATCTTGAAAACATGCTAAGAAGCCAGGCCACATATCGTATGGTTCCATTTATATGAAATTTCAGAATAGACAAATCTATAGAGTGCAGATTAGTGATTGCCTAGGGCTGGGGGATCTGGGGGAAATGGGGAGTGACAGCTAATGGGCACAGGGTTTCCTATGGGGGTGGCAAAATGTTCTCAAAGGGAATGTAGTGATGGTTGTGAACTCTGGGAATATACTAAAAACCACTGAATTTTTAAATGAGTGAAGCATATGATATGTGAATCGTAGCTCAACAAAGCTGTTAAAAATTAAGGTAGGGGGTCACCTGGGTGTCTCAGTCAGTTAGGCATCCGACTCTTGATTTTGGCTCAGGTCATGATCTCACGGTTTGTGAGTTTGAGCCCCAAGTAGGGCTCTTGTGCTGACAGCGCAGAGCCTGCTTGGGATTCTCTCTCTCCCTCTTTCTCTGCCCCTCCTCTGCTTACACCTGCTCTCTCTCTCTCTCTCAAAAATAAACAAACATCTTCTAAAAAAAAAAAATAAGGTAGGAAGACTGAAATTGAATGAGCTCTGCTTCTTTTTAACACTCAATCCTGTTTGGTTCTGTGACCTAACAATATCTCCAGTTCCCGACTGCATTCTCTTAACACACTGTTGCTATGACAGAATAGGGGAGGAGGGTTATTCTCAAACATGAACACAGCTAACTCAATCTGAAGAAGTTGGAAAGATGTCTGCAGGCTTGAAGGAAAAAAAAAAATAACCCAGCAGCAGAGATATATTTGCAGATACTTCAAAAAAAAAAAAAAGTTGTACTAGGTCAAATGCATTTCTAGAACAACAAAACAAATAAAAACCTTCAATACAAGTGGCTTGCAAAAGGTCTTCAGAGTCTTGATTGCTAACTTAGCATCAAATAGTTTTTCTCACACTGGGGAAGTCCTACAGTGTTTAATCACTTTATAACCTCTTTTGATTTCTTGACAGGAGAATTCGGAAGGTCAAATGTGCATTCCGACCTGCTTCTCATCATTCTGTATTTGGTTATGGTCTGGAGCATTAAAAGATGTTTAAGGGTAGAATAGACTGTACCACAAAAATGATATTAAAAAGGACGGAGTTCAGTCTTGAAGGAAATCCTGTCACATGATACAGTATGGGTGAACCTTGAGGACTTCAGGATCAGTGAAATAAGCCAGTCACAAGAAGATAAATACTGTAGAATTCCACTTATATGAGGTACTGGAGCAGTCAAACTCAGAGACAGAAGGTGGAATCGTAGTTGCCAGGGAGAAGGGGAATGGAGAGTTGCTTAATAGGTAGAGTTGCTTATGTTTTCAGTTTTGCAACATGAAAACATTCTGCCGGTCTACAGTACCAATGTGAATATAGGTAACACTATTGAACACTTAAAGATGGTTAAAAATGGTAAATTTTAGAGTATGTGTTTTTTTTTTTTTACCACAGTTAAAAAAGATTTTTTAAAAGACAGTGTTGAGTTAAAAGCCTTAGTAAAAATTTCATTTTTATTCTGCTATTAAGGAATGACTGACAAGGAAAGAATTTTCAAATTTTATAAAGGAACTTGCTGGCTGTATTTATCTTCACTTTTTACTCCTGCTGGAGTAACAAAAACAGATCACTTTGTTTAATTTTGTGATTATTTTTACTTCCTGGTTCCTGCCTGATTATGCAATGCTGTTGGTTACAAATAGAAAAAAATTTTATGTGCTAGTCTGTTATTTTTATGGCATTTCATTAGGGTGTACTGGCCTGAGAAATGTTTCTACTTATATCAAGTTTTTATGAAAAATTCTAAAAAATTGTAATTTCAGGGCCTGGGCCATTAGTTATATTCCCTAAGGGCTAGGAGTTGATGCTATTTAATATTTCCAAGCTTATTCTTATTTTAACTGGTTTTACATCATACCAGCTTTCTCTTTCAACCAACTTAAAAGGTCATAGAATATTTCTTGAGTAAATCACAAAATCTTTCATAGAGGTTTTTTTTTTTTTCTTTACACTACTCCAAAATGTAATCGTTACTTGGAATGGGTCTCTGACAATTTGATACAAGATAAACTAAAAAGGACAGGCGTTCATTTTCAATCATGTACAATAGGTCAACTCTGAGAATAGCTACTATTCTAAACATATACCATGTGCCTTCCTGAGTTATCATCTCTGCTTTTAAACATAATCACTAGATGCATTTCTAAGCATGTTAAAGGCACAGTAACATCCATTTTCTATAACTTTACCCTAAGCCTGATGGGACTTCAGTGTTAGATTTATATGATGCCTTTTTAAAAAAATTTTTTTTTAACGTTTATTTATTTTTGAGACACAGAGTATGAGCAGGGGAGAGCAGAGAGAGAGAGGGAGACACAGAATTCGAAGCAGGCTCCAGGCTCTGAACTGTCAGCACAGAGCTCAATGCAGAGCTGGAACCCACAAACTGTGAGACGATGACCTGAGCTGAAGTTGGTTGCTTAACCTATTGAGCCACCCGGGTGCCCCATAAGATACCCTTGAATACTGAGAATGAGGCAGTGGTTAAGATGGCAAAGCCTCCAGGTCACTGGCAATTACTTCTAATTATAAAGCTGCATTGTATTTACTTTATTCTCTGGTTAACCAGGTAGATGATGTGCAGACAGTTGCTGTATACAGTAGGGCCTCCTCACTAGGGCCTGAATGGCAACTACATCTAGCTCCGTAAAAATAAGGAGGAGACACAGTCAGCTTGGAGCCGACTTTCAGTCTTATCCACCACCTTCATACATTACCTTATTTTATCCTTTTAGTTATTCTTTGAAGTTGTCAGAGAAAGAAACTGAAGTCCAAAGAAATTAAGTGATTTATTCAAGGTCACATTCATTCACTTTTCATTCATTCATTATTCACCGATCAAAGTTGCCTGTGTGCGTAACTAGGCACGGGAAATACAACTGTGAACAGAAACTAATCCTGCATTCCATGCTCTTCCAGTCCAAAGGAAGAATCAGATAAGGAAACATGATTACCATATGGGACTTGTCTTTGGATGGCTTACCCTGTGTGCTAATCATTTTACTGTTCCCTAGGTGTCCAGCACTCTTCCAGCATGTTCCTATCCTGGCTCACTAATCTCATCTTCTGTTTTGTGCATGTGCGAGTGAGAATAATGGTTATATATATGGGCACACACATAAACATATAATATGAAATGTGTGTTTGTCTTTTAAGGTACAGGATTCCTCTATCTTCCATGCCATTAAAGGATCGTAGAGCTGTCTCCTTTACTAAGAGACCCATTGGCTCCCAGGAAATCTCATCCAGTTTCAGCCCTGGTAGTGACAGTACAGTGTCAAGGAAAGAATGCTAATGATTTTTCCACTAGCTGATCCCAAAAGCTTGGCACAGGAGAGTTCAGTCCACTGAATATTTATATAGCACCTTGATTAAAAGAGCTCAAAGCAATATTCTAAGTAGCTGAATTATAACCTCATTTTGTAAACTGCGTATTTTCTTTTAAGTAGTAGTAACGTGGGGCTTAAACTCACAACCCTGAGATCAAGAGTCAGAAGCCTAACAAACTGAGCCACTCAGACGCCCCATTAGCTGTGTATTTCAAATACAAAAATTAGCTCCTTCACCAACCTCATTATCTGCTAAAAATAATCAAAAGATAAATTTCATAGAAAGGAGGCCAGAAGAAAAATTGTAAATGGTGATAATCTCTGGGTAGGGGATTATACATGTTTTTAATTATCTGCCGTATTACTCAAAATTTCTACAATTAACACTATGGATTTTTCAATTAGAAAAAATACCACATAATCAATTAAAAACAGGTCATCAAAACTCAACCTCACTCATAAATCTAAAAATACAAATTAATTCTTTCAACTTATCATACTGACAAAGATGTTATAAAGCCAGTATACCTAGGTTAGGCAACAGAATAGCAAACTGGGCTCTGTCATACACAACTGATGGGATTACAAATTATCACCAGTTTTTTGGAGAGTAATCTGGCAATGTCTATCTATCAAAAGTTTAAATGCACATACCTCTGAATACAATAATGCTACTTCTAAGGTTTTTTGTTTTTTGTTTTTTTTTGCCTGACACATATACTTGCATCAGAGTACAAGACACATATAGAGGGATCTTCAATCAGGAGCGTGTTAATCAAATTGTGCTACATGCATGTAGTGGAACATTGTTTAAGACTTAGATACTTGCAACTGTTAAGAACAACTCTATATGGACATATTATTATAATTTACTCTTTGATGCAAAAAAGCAAATTGCAGGGGCGCCTGGGTGACTCAGTCGGTTGAGCGGCTGACTTCAGCTCAGGTCATGATTTCACAGCTCGTGAGTTCGAGCTCTGCATCGGGCTCTGTGCTGACAGCTCAGAGCCTGGAGCCTGCTTCAGATTCTGTGTCTCCCTCTCTCCACCCGCCCCCCCCCTTGCTCATGCACTCTCTGTCTCTCTCTCTCAAAAATGAATAAACATTTAAAAAATTTAAAAAAAGCAAGTTGCAGAATGGTGAATATAACCCCCTTTGTACACAGTTTTAAAAGGCTGTAAATACACATATGCGCTTGTGTGCACAATGAAAATGTCAGCAAGAATATTCCAAAAGCTAGCTTTGGAAATACCTCAAACAAGGGAGAAGACTGAAGTAGGTGAGGGATTTTTGTTTTTTTAAACAAATATTGCTTGATATCATTTGACTTCTGTTACATTGAGCTATATATTCATTTTTAACAGTTTTATTGGGGCGTAATTCACATACCACACAAATTCACCAATTAAAAGTGGTTTTTAGTGTAGTCACACAATGTTTCTTAATATATCCACAGAGCCGTACAATCATCAGTGTGCAAAGATGTACACATCCGAAACTCATATAATGTTATATACCAAATTTACCTCAATAAAAAAATGTTGTTGGGAAGATGCTCCAAAAGTGAACTTACTAGTGGCAAGAGAATGTGTGAGACACAATCAGAGAAAGTTTCACATTTATTTAAGAGAGATAGAAAAAGTGCAAGTGGGGGAAGAGCAGACAGAGAGGCAGAGAGAGAATCCCAAGCAAGCTCCTTGCTGTCAGCCCCAAGCCCAACAGGGGGCTCGAACTCACGAAGCTATGGCATCATGACCTGAACTGAAATCAAGAAACGGATGCTTAAACAACTAAGCCACCAAGGAGCCCCACAATCTGAGAGAGTTTAAATAGTAATGGAATGGTATGCATAAACAAGGAGAAAAAGATATGAGAACCAACAAAGTTGGAGAGGGTCAGGGACAGAAAAAAGGTACGATGTTAAAATGAGTTTGAACCAGAAACATACTAGATCTGCCTTTATTAAATAAACACATCTGTATTTTGTAACAAAAAGATCAAGGTAAGATATTTGGGCATGATAAGAAAAAGAAAATAAAGAAACTTAATTTGATGGTACTGCAAATATTTGGGTAAACCAGATTCTATATAAATCTGCAGGTAGCTGGATATAAATTCCATCTATGGAAGACACAGATAAAAAGCGTTTAGGGAAATATATTCACTTTGTAGTTGCTAGAAATTTCTCCTGTCTTAGGAGGGCTGACAGTGAGATACTAAGCAATGAATACTTACTGAACATCAATAATGTTCTGATTTGCTTAAGAGTATCTGAGAATATAAGGGGAGCTGGATAGAGAGAAAAGGGCTCCCAAGACATACTGACAGACTTAATAACCACAAACCATGCAGGAATATTCTTTTTGGCTCAAAGTTTTGTATGTTTTTAGACAAAGGATGAGAAAACATATATTTGAAAGATATTTTATGAAAACATTCAGCAAAACTCACATTTAATCTCTGTAATATTTAAAATAAAATTACCTTTTCTCTGAGACTTTTCCATCACTAAAATCTTCTTTGAGCACTACAGGTCTTGGGAGTATTTTGTAGGTATCATCATATTTTCCTTTTTCATATCTTTAAAAAGCACAGTTCAGAAGTTTTGTGCAGTTGGAGGAGTTTCTGGCAGCAGTAAGAGAAAACTTTATTGCTTATCCTATAAAATCTATTAGTTTGGGTACTATTAACTCTTATTTACTTAATTAGGGCAGTGCAGTGACTGTAGCAATTACTTTGGTTCAACATCAATAAAATAATGGAAATGTATACAGGATAGCCACACCCATGGAAAAAATGTTTTTACTAAGGAATAAATGTCAGATTAAAGATAAAAGTCACCAGTTTTTGAATTAGGAAACTGCAAAGCAAGGCTGGGGCAATAATTTATGACAATTAAAAATTTAAGATCAGTCTGTTATCTGATGGACGGATCATCTTTAAGAGTATCTTAAGTAGTAAGTTTTAAAAATCTGTTGACTGTTCAAAATCACTCACCCTGTGGCTAACAGATGACATAACTGATTGGATACCAAATCAAGCAACAAGGAATCCTTGAGAACAAGTTATCCTTTGAAGTATTATAAAATGGTTTTTCTATGTCTACGTGTGTGTGTGTGTGTGTGTGTGTGTGTGTGTGTGTGCATGTTAACACATTTTACTGGGCATTCATGTACTGCGTATGCTGGAGACTGTTGCCAACAACATAATCATCTCTATAAATGTTCTGATTGACTATAACATCTTAGGAAACCATATGAAAATAGAAAATGTTACTATCTCTGGTAATATGCCATGTAGGACAATGATAAGACTATAATTCTTAGTTATTCATTTGCTTAAAGGTAAAATTGCTTTATCAAACAGGTTACCTAAGTCTTGTCCTGTGACTGTGACAACAAATTAAAAATGGAACTGCTTGAACCTCCAAAATATGCATAATGGTAACTGAAAGAATGTTACTTTAATGACAGTTAAAACCATCCATCTCCGTGGGCTAAATGTAGATACAACTGGAAGCTAGCCTTGGCTTTCGGGCTTGAGGTTAGACTAGTAGGACTTGTATTGTCATCTGGACAGGTGGCAATAACCTTAGCTGTGGACGTCAGAGCCTCCCCAGTCTTCTTTTAGATCTTACATCAAGTTACAATGAACCCTGGCTTTGAAACAAATTTTGAATGCCAGAAAGCAAAGGCGAAGGGTTAACTGCTTGATATTTTTTATTTCTTAGATGCTAAAATATTTTAAAAAGCAAGGCAGCTCAATTTAGATTACAAAAAGGCGCTCTGATGAAAAGCAAATGTGTTCCTGAATGTATTTTGAAATAGATGGTTAGAAAGCTAGCATAGAGTTTGTGGTCTAAATATATCATTCTTTTAGAGGCAGAACATATTGCTGGGGGAAAAATCCTCTATCATAGGGCTTATGGCATATAGTAACTAAAATGTTTTTCCATCCTTTGAATTTTCAATGCTGGGAAATATTATTCAGTAGACCCAGAGAGAAGTCCTAAATTGGAAAAGCAGCTGCATCCAAGGTCATCTCTCTTGTTTCCAAATATATCTTGAAACAAATGCAAGAAGGGCACTTTGCTGAGTGTTATCTGGACATATATAGTTTCAATCAAATTCTTCAAGAAGTGTCAGAATAAAAGTTGAACATTTGTTTGACACTGCAAAGTCACTAGCAAGTGGGTCTCTTTGAGCATGGAGGCTCTGCTTGGTGACTTGGCAATTACTACAACAAAAAATGAGTTCTTTTTCCTACTCTCAAGAAAAAGAAATCAAGTGCAGTTAAACACCAGCTCTGAAATCTTTTCTCACATTTTTTAATATATAGAAAATCATATAAACTTATAAAAATGTCTCTCAACAGAAGTGTAACTTTTACATATACTGCTTCTAAGCTCAGTTCCCTGGAATTATCAAATCTGTTTCACACATCTGAAAATGTTACATGGAACAAAAAAGTGATGATAGAAATGACATAGAGTTGTAACCTGAATCAAAGAATAACATGCTGAATCTTTGAGTTAGTGTAAAAAATATCTCCCTAAATGCAAAGCAATAAATAACTGGCTTATTGCCTCTCCTTTGTCATAAAAAAAAAAAAAATCATGTTACCCATGATAACAGCCTCCCATGGCAGTGACTGTTTGCTACTCTCTACGATGTAGTAAGTCTCTCATTTCATCGAGGGTCTAAGGGAAGCAGGGATATTAACAACTCCCGATTAGCATACACCAATGGACAGAACTTGGAATTGCACGAACTCAAAACCTTCAGCAGTTTGGTTTCCAACTGCTTCTCCACCTCCAACTTGTTCCTGGTTCCCTCCAGCCTTGTCTGGCTAGTACTTCAGGGCATTCCTTTCTCAGGGCTTCCTCTTCCCCACAAGCTCTTGCTTCCTCCCAGAGTCACATTCTGCCCTTGTGGCCAGAAGAGTTAACTTGTATCTGCATGTCCCTCTCCAGCCTGCCCAAATTGTTCCAGCCCAAAGTGTTTTTTCCTTTGAACGCCCTAGGTCTGTTAACTCTTGATCCCCTTCCAAAAAGCTGAATCAAAACTTTGAGACCCTAAACCCTGAGAAGAGTGTAAGGAAGTCTAATAGCTCTGATTTTCCTAATGAAAATTTCTTTGATCTCTGAAATATCAAACACTTTCAGAAAGTTCAGAGTGTATCAGTTTGCCCACTGGATAATCCAGTGCTGTAAACTACTTCAACCATTGGTTACGTTTTTCCATTTTCCATCTTGGTAACTAGACTTCAAGTTCCCTGGAAGGGGAGGACACGCCTTTTCTCGCTTCATATGCTTGATACAAAGCTGGATGCAGCAAAGGGCCAATGAGCACCTGCTGGTTTCATCCCTGCTGCCCTCTCATGCTCTCCCATTCACCTGTCCAAATCCTTATCTTTCCAGGCCCTGATCATTCCTCCCTCCTTGATCAGACCTCCTTGATCAGACCTCCTTGATTCCTCTTTGATTTCTCTAGATCTCCATTTTGTTTGAACTTCGATAGCAACACAGAATTCAGCACTTGGTTATTAGGTTTTAGTATGTTTGCTGCTGTCTAACGTATTGTAGTCCTTTAAAAAAAATTAATGTATCGTAGTCCTGTTAATGACAGGGCCATGTCTGACACATTTATTGTACCTTTTCACAGAGTTTAGCTGAGTGCCCAGCACACAAATTACAGAGCACAAGGGCTTGGCACGTGACAGGAGCTCCTTTCTCTCCCTAATGGGTAACTTTACCAGCCATACTAGACTTCTTGTCACTTCCTGAGCATGCCATTTTCTTAAATGCCTTTACATCTTCCTCCTTTCCCATGGCTATCAAAATCTTAACTCCTCCTTACAAACCCAGCACAAGTCCTACCTCAGTCCCCCATGTCAGAATTAATCGCTTCTTCCTCTGAGCTCCTTGATTTTGTTACATATAAAAGAACTTTTTAATTTTTGCTACAAAGTATTAGAATCTTCTAGACTGTGAGCTCTCTGAAAGCCAAAACCAGATCATGTTCACTTTATATTTTAGTACTCAGCACGTCAGGCACCCAGAAGACAATAAATATTTGTATATAAAAAAATGAATGAATGAATTTACAATTTCATTCTCCAATTAAGAAAGTAATATCTTGCTAATTTCTTTGATTTAGCTTTGGCATTTTCATAGAGGGAGACAAGAAATGTCTGTAAAACTATTCAGTGGATTTTGGATTTGACCAAATTAAATAAATTCTGTGGTTTTGTTTAATATTGTATTGTATTTCAACTCTTAAGTTGTGTTGCAGCATTGTTCATAAAGTAAGAAACTGGAGTCTATCTATATGTCCAGCAACAAGAGATATATATGATTTTAACACTTTCACAGAGAAAGAGAAAGATTTAAATTATAACCTATACAGCTTCCATTTATTCTATGTCTAAATTTCTTTTTGCATTTACTTGACATTCATTTAGCGGAATTTCCACATCTGGTTGGTAGAGTTTATTTTTAAACATTTACTAAAGTTTTTTTTTTTCCTTTAGGCACATAGTAAGTGAACACATTTTTTAAAATTATAATTTCACATGTATTATAGTTCATTAAATGGACATCAACCTGTCTGCATATACACAGCCAGTATATCCATGGGTCACACTGTAGTACCTACACCGCAATAGTGAAGAGCACAGGTTTTGGGCCCTGGCTCTGCCACAGGTATTAGTGGTGTGATATACTGTGGAAGTTTCTCTGTACCTCAGTTTCCTCATCTATTGAATGGGGGTGATAATACTTACCTCCTAGGGTTGCTGTGAGAGTTACATTCGTTCATACACATAAAGCATTTAGACAGTATCTGGTATATACTGAGGGTCCAAGAATGTGTTAGCTGCTATCATCATCATCATCATCATCATCATCATCATGATTATGATTCCAAAGCTTCAGGGAGTTAATTTGTTCAATCTTGCTTTGCCTAACTGCTGTTTTTTAAAAAAACTTCCTTCCCAATCTGAGTTTGCTTCATTTTTAGAACCAAGAGACTAATCAGGCGGTGCTCTTTAACAATGAAACAGGCTCCCTCGTGAGGAGTGAGCCGCATTGCGGTTACTCTACTGTGGCTGGAAAGTGGTCTGCTGCAATAGCTGCAGTACTGAGAGAGAGCTCTCGAAGGTCCCGGTTTAATAAATGATTGCACGACTCATTCTGAGGTTCTTTTCAAGCTCCAAAGTTCTATGGCTGTGTGCCACATGCAGGGTCAAGCGGCAGCCGTGCAGGGTCAAGCGGCAGCCCTGCAGGGAACCTGCTGTTACACTCTGAACCGAGGTGGAAACTACTACTTTCACTGAAAAGCAGAAATCTTTAATCTCCTCCTGAATTCTGAATAGTGAATTTCCATAGCAGTAAACCAAGTTTGGTGACTCAAGTCGCTCAGCAATTCTAGAGAGGAAATTGTGAAATTATCCGTGTTTGCCGAGAAAGTACTTCCAGTTTTTGCCAAAAGAGGGAGCATAGGAGCAGAAAGCACGTTTGTCCAAGTCTTTCACAAAACACTTGTTTGGATTCTGTGTTTTAGGTTTTTATTTCTTTTGCAAGGATGGGATGGGACTAAATGATTGTTATAGCCAACTTTCTCTTCTTAATATTGTCTCAAGATGGGACAGTCAAAGATTGAAAATACACAGATAACTTTGAAAGATCCCTCTCTATCCCTCCCAGACAAAGTGTTCACCTCATGCCTGGCTGCCATATACTAAACAGCTCTAATTAAGCTGCTCTCATTAAAAGGAAAGGGAGGAGGAGCGAAGCCAGTGACTCCTCCTGGCTGGAGAAACAATTACAAATTTAATCAAAGTGCCTTTAAAAAAAATCTCCTGGCTGCCACAGATTGTTTAAGAAAGAAGGATTCGTTGTATACATAATCTAGATCTTACCTTCACTACGACAATGGATAAGTTATTGAAATAACCAAGTTTAATGAAAGTTAATCATCAGGCTGCTTACTTACCCACTCCCTAGGGCTAAACACTCCTTTGTGCCAAACAAGGGGAATGATGTAAGCGCCTAGAACCATTTGTAGAAACAAGTCTTTGATTCATGCTCATTAGTCACTAATTTAGGGAAAATGCCTGCATATGACACAGAGGTTTCTAGAAGACACACATCTCCATACGAAGTCATTTTCAACCCAAACTTGATTTTGCCTTTGTAAAGGCAGCTTTGGCAAGTTATCCATTACTGCGTATTTTCAGATTCAATTCAGGAGAATTCAGCAAATTTATACATTTTTAGTTGGAGCAACATATTTGGGCTTTTATTTTACTCCAATTACCAAAAGTGCTCTGCATCATGTTAGCCTAAAACCTTAAGGAATAATCATACTTGGAAAATGACCAGAGCTTAAAATCTTCCAGAAAATTTATATATGTTATATAAACTAATAAGGCAGAATAATACATTTGGATTTGATAGTTTAATGAAATGGCTTCTTTTATTATTGCTGCCCATGGAAATAAATAAAGCAAAATGATAGAAAGTATTAATCTAAAGAGGAAAGTGAAGCATTTTGTAATTTCTTAAGATCCGGTTTGAGTTCCACAAGCCTTTGAACAATGCTCTCAGACCATTCTGTTACACTCCCTGGACCTGAAAAAGACATGATCTTGTATTCAGTTAATAGACTTATAACAGAAAAGACATTATCCTATTATAAGATGGTTCTTAAAGGACAACCTTTAAAGTTGGATTATTTCCTGAACTAATACAGAAAGCAAGATAAGCGGTGGCCTTTTGGAATTTACAGTTTAGCGAGTCAGTTTCACGCAGCAGCTGGCAGCACCGAGTCTTAGGAGGAGCAAATCCATGAACGCAAAAGCAGATTTCACAGGCTACATTTTTCTCCTTTATTTGGGCCATCATGTGGAAGACAGATTATTTTCCAAAACGATTAAGTACTCTCATCAATTAGCCAGCTAGAGTATTAGTCCTGAAGGAAAAACATAATAAGCCCTTCTGGAAGTGCCAGCTGTCAAAAACTGTCAGAGGTAGTCAAAGCTTTTTAATGTTCCAATCAAATCACAAAATGAGTGGAAAGTCACTGTAGAAAACCCATTAAGATGCATTACTAAATGTCCAATGTTACATAAAAACTATAAATAACTTTGTACTTTTAGGGTGTTTTTTTTTTTTCAATTTGCTTTTCTTGAAGTAATAATGATGCTCTGCCTCAGTTAATAAAGTGATTTTGGAGCTGCCTTAGTGTTTAATCCACACACTCTTTCTGTGTGGAATAAGATGGCAAGCAATAATCAAATCAGAATTATAAGCATTCCGGGGCGCCTGGGTGGCTCAGTTGGTTAGGCAGCCGACTTCGGCTCAGGTCATGATCTCACGGTCCGTGAGTTCGAGCCCCGCGTCGGGCTCTGTGCTGACAGCTCAGAGCCTGGAGCCTGTTTCAGATTCTGTGTCTCCCTCTCTCTGACCCTCCCCTGTTCATGCTCTGTCTCTTTCTGTCTCAAAAATAAATAAACGTTAAAAAAAAAAAAAGAATTACAAGCATTCCTTGGAGTATCTGTCATTAACAATTTTAAAAATTAAGGGAAGAGCACCAAAGACAGTAAAGGCTAAAAAAATTAATCACCAAGCTTAATAATCTTACAAGCTGACTTTCATTAGGGGAATAAAATGCTGTTTCTGTGAAGGACATCTAGTCTTTTTCAAATATTTGCAAAGGAATACATACTCTGGCTAAAGGAACATCACTTGCTACAGGCTTCAAAATAACAAGCCAGTAGCCAATACTGAACAAAGACGTCTACCTCAATGTTCAGAAACTGACTGAATTAAGAAAGGTTTGCTTCCACACTGAAACACAGCCTTTCCTCTTTTAGTATCTGGTGGATCAAGTTGTTGATCCAAAGGCACAAATGGTAGCTGGTATTCTGGTAGCTGATACTTGCCCAAATGAGGCTAAAGTAACCTGAGTACTATATTCAAACCACATAAAACATTAAAATGCTTCTTTTTTTTTTTCTTGAAATTTGTTAAAAGAAGTTTGTTTCCACACTTTCTTGGTAAGTTCTTCCTTGCTCTGAGGGATCCCATCTCTTCTTGCCATAGCTGCTAGAGTTACCAATAATCTCTGTGCTGGTATGTTTCTCTGATAACCAGGAGCTTTCAAACAAAAAAGTAAAAGTAGGAACACACTTGGAAACAAAGAGATCCAAAGCCATAATCAAGTCTGTATGTTCCACACAGGGTAGAAACAATTTTTTAAAAATTAAAAAAAAATCATTTAATGTTTATTCATTTTTGAGAGGGAGAGAGAGTGAGCGTGTGCAAGCAGGGGAGGGGCAGAGACAGAGGGGGACAGAGGATCCCAACAGGTTCTATACTGACAGCAGAGAGCCCAACGTGGGACTTGAACTCACGAATCATGAGATCATGACCTGAGCTGAAATCAGAGTCAGACTCTTAACCAACTGAGCCACCGAGGTGCCCTGAAACAACTTTCTTCATTGAAATGTTCTTCACCTCTCATCGCCACCCCTAGGATAGCTACAAAGAACTAACCCAAGATGCACATGCTAATAATATGAAATCTGTTTTCAAATCTAAAGGGAAGACATTTAAAAAAGTATAATGAAGCTGAAGTGAAGTTAAGGGTAGTATGTGAATTTAATAATTTTCTTTAAGGGAAAATCAAAGAAACCTTCAAGTACCCTGTCCAAATGAAGCAGAAATTAGAAGCACTTTGGACTCTTGAATTTCACTTGGAATCCTATGCTAACTTTTTAGCACATGATAATATCTATATTCCATGACTATTTTTCATACTGTTAGATTTTGGGTAAAAATAACAACTAATCCTTAAATTTAATACAATACTATAAAATGAGGGGCACCTGGGTGACTCAGTTGGTTAAGCATCAGACTCCTGATTTCAGCGCAGGTCATGATCTCACTCACAGTTTGTGATTTCGAGCCCCGCACTGGGATCTGTGCTAACAGTGTGGAGCCTGCTTAGGGTTCTCTCTCCCTCTCTCTCTACCCCTCCCCTGTTCACACTCTCTTTCTCTCTCAAAAACAGAAATAAATAAATAAACAAACAATACTATAAAATGAATACTTAAAAAATAATTTTGATGCAACTATATAATTCAAAAACAAATAGCCATGACATGTGCACCAAGTTTTATTTGCTTTTAAATCATACAGTCAGAACAAGTATGTTATTCAAAATAGTAAATTTTCTTGAATTTTACAGAAGAAAGAGAAACTGAAGTGAAACTGTAGGAATTGCTGAACTTCAGATAAATGTTTCTTCAAAACAAGAGATATTAGTTCCTAAAAGATTCCTCTAAAGTTAAAAAAAGATTAAGAAGAACTTTAAGCCATTGGGTTATTACATTTTTTAAAAACTACATGCTTCTTAATGGACATATGTTTACATTTACAGAGAGTAAACTTAGTCTCCTGTCTCATAAAACTCACACGACACGACTGATATCTAAACTAAGCAAAACAATAAAAGCGGTTTTTATTTTTAAAAAACTTTAAAACCTAAATCTATCTTAATCTTATCTTCCAAGAAAACTTAATAGGGAATGGCTAATCTGAAAGCAAAATGTTGTACAAATCATTTTCAAGAAGAGAAATACATTATGGGATTATGCTTACATCTAGTAGCATCAACTAAAACCCTAAACGATGGCACATGAATTCAGAGTATCAGCCGGTCCTCTCCTCCCTCCTGAATTACCTGACCAATGGAAGTTTGGCTTTGCTGTTTCAGAAAGCACTGTTTCTTACACTCCATCAATTGTTCAAAATCACGCCACATTTTCGCTTGTTTCATATTTGGACCATGACTTTCTCGTACAGCTTTTTGTTTTTCTCGGAGTTTCTATTATAAAAAAAATCAGGAATAATTAGATCTCAGTTACAGGGATTTACTTCTGTTGCTATAATCAGAAGAATATGGTATGCTTTGAACATTTGATGAGTAGCAGTTAACTAAACCAGGTTCTCCTGAGATGAATGAAAACTAAAATGATAAAAGTTAATTAAATTTATGATAGACGTAGGACAGCTTGAAGATAAAAAGAATAGAAAAATATAAAGGGAGGTGGGGGGCACCTGGGTAGCTCAGTTGGTTAAGTGACCAACTTTGGCTCAGGTCACGATCTCATGATTCGTGGGTTTGAGCCCCGCATCAGGCTCTGTGTTGACAGCTTGGAGCCTGGAGCCTGATGCGGATTCTGTGTCTCCCTCTCTCTCTCTCTGCCCCTCGCTGGCTTGTGCCCTCTCTTTCAAAAATAAATAAATAAACATTAAAAAAACCTCAAAATAGAACAACCATATCATCCAATCATTCCCCTAAAAAAAAATAAAATAAAGAAAAGAAAGAAAAAGAAAGGGCGGGGGTGGGGTGGGGTGGGGAATAAAGGGAATCAGGAAAGTAGAAAGTGGTTCAGTATCATGGTGTAGAAAAAAGAGTGTAGATTTTGAAAGTCGGAAGACTTTGGTATATAACTTGGCTTGGTCACTAGCTCTAAGTAAGACAACTTCTCTGGACCTCAGTTTTCTCAATTGTAATTAAAGCTAATAATAGGGGATAATTATAAAATCAACTGCCTTATAAGATTATCTTTTCACAAGATACAATAGATCTGGAAATACTTTATAAACTATCATGTGTTATATGTTATTATTATTAAGTATTATATCCTTTCCTGAATCTGTGTATGCTCTGTGTATACCCAAATAAATAAAATTGTACGTATATATTTCTCAGGGAGAAAGTTTCATGATTTTTTAAAAAGTACACTATTAAATAGGCCCAAACCCCTATCAGAATTATTTTTGTTACCAATAGCCTATATGATTCCATCTGTCAAAACTATTCTACTCACAGACTCTAACATTATAAACAAGAATAAGAAAAGCTTTCAATAAACTGTAAAAATATACTTTGGCAAATTCAGAAAGGGTGACTGAAAGGAGGCTTAGCAGGAAATGAGAGGAAGGAAGGAAGAGGGGAAGGATGGAAGGCAGGTAAGCAGAGGAAAACAGAGAAGATGAGAGCGCACACATTAGGAAACACAGTGTACACAGTGACACTGATTATGAGAAATCACTAAGGACAGAAAAATAAGCAAAGATGCAGAAATAGGTAACAGAATGGTTCCCATTCTTTCTGCCCTTGGTATATAGTTGATCTAATAGTTGATGTAAGGACACAAATGAGAAGGCTGGTCATTGGTACTTGCCCAAATAAGAGGGTAAACTAAGCTAAGACTAGATTCAAAACACTTTACTAAAGACTGCCCTCCACAGCTGTTGCTAATGAAAGCAAAATTGACAGCAAATAGCAACAGGAAACAAAGCAGAATTAAGAAAATATAATTTAAATTTTTTTTAATGTTTATTTATTTTTGAGACAGAGAGAGACAGAGCATGAACGGGGGAGGGGCAGAGAGAGAGGGAGACACAGAATCGGAAGCAGGCTCCAGGCTCTGAGCCATCAGCCCAGAGCCTGATGCGGGGCTCGAACTCACGGACCGCGAGATTGTGACCTGAGCCGAAGTCGGACGCTTAACCGACTGAGCCACCCAGGCGCCCCTAAGAAAATATAATTTAAATATAACCAGCAAATGTTTGACACAATATCTGGCATGCAAATACATCTATTTAAGTCTATGTTACAAAAAAAAGGGGGGGGGCAACCCAAGAAACAGACCCTTCACTATAGAGAACAAACTGATGGTTCCCAGAAGGGAGGTGGGTGGGGGAGGATGGGTTAAATAGTTGATGTGATGGGGAATAAAGGTGCACTTATTGTGATGATCACTGGTGTAATATGAAAGTGCTGAGTCACTATACTGTACACCTGAAATATTACACTGTATGTTAACTGGAATTTAAACAAAAGCTTAAAAAAAACCCAAATATTTTTATCCTCGTGAACTAAAACAAAAGTAGTAAGTCAGATCTAGAAGTTCTTAGAATAACTTTTAAGATTAAGGTACTACTTAACTATACATTTTCCTATATTATTGAAATAGTTTCCTTGTCAAAAATCCTAACAACCTATAAAAGTTATTTAAAGAACCAAAGACAGGATGTGGGCATGGTCTATGTCAGAAATATTAAACTTAATGTACTTCATAACCATGTGTGTTTGAAACCTTTAATTTTATGAATACAACTGCCTTAGTATGTAATTTATTTTTAATGTTACTGCCACTTAATCCAAATTTATTTTGTTGATAGTTGTAATGCACAAAGAATACTTGTCACAAATTTGATTGTTCTTTAAAGGGGAGGTGGTATAGTGGGTAGAGGGGAGTTATAACTTTCAGTACAGTATTCCACAGTACTTGGTAAGGCAAATTCTAGCATATGATCATGTGAATTTTAGCACTATGATAGATTGGTTAATTCCAGAAAGTCAGTTGGACTAAGGTGGTGAGTGGATGTTCAGTCTATGCTGGTTTGGAAGGCTTGGGCTATCATCACATTGAAAGGCTAGGTTTATTCAGTATTTGCCTTAAAATTTAGATCTACTCTAGGAATGAGAGGATTGAAGAACTTTGTTTCTTAAATGATACATCCTGACAACTGGGGAATGAGCTAAACAATGGCTCCTTTTGCTGAAATAGACTTATCAGACTGTTACTATCACTTTTCGTAAAGATCCTGCAGTAACACACTACACTGGAAAGGGAAAGAATAATCTTTATTCTGATTTAGCAGTTACATTTGGGTCTTTGAAAGGATTCAGATTTGATAAAAATTTCTGTACACAAAGCATCCATCCACATACTTTTCAAAACAAAAGAAATAGAGGAATGCTTTCATATGAAAAAATATATTACCTAACATATAGAATGTTTGGGTGAAAGCTAGTTATTGACAGTCATACTAAATCCTAAAACCCCAAAATCTCTAGTGAATGTTTACAACTTGATTCAAATATATGCTTTCAAATATGAAATTATTTCTTTTTTCCTTTTTGAGTATGGCATGTCAACCCATAAATGGAAAGAGATGTGTAGAACTCACAATTTCTCTGAGGGATTGGGGGTATCAACTTAAGGTTTCCTTTCTTTTTAAATTTACATTAATATGATGGGCATTTATTTACAAATAATACAGAAAGAACAGATGAACACTTTTTTAGAGAAACAGAAACACTTTTTAGAGAAATTCCAGGTTTGGAATAGGAAAAGTATAGGGTAAGCCCGGAACATTTTGTCATACCAGAAAATAAGCCATCAAAATCTAGCAGGATTGTTTCCAAAGCATTCAGGAGCTGACTTCAAGAGGCTTCTACTGGCTTAAAATGGGGCAATTCAAGAACTGACAGGAATAATAATTATAATAGATTGAAATATCTCCAATAAGTTAAATCCAGGAGTCATAAAGATACTTGTCAAGGATGATTAAAAAAAAAAAAAAAACAACTCATCATTTTGAAAACCAATAAACAAGCAAATCAGCAGTTATTCTGCCTTTCTTATTTGAGCTGTATCTTAGGGTAACTAAAGAGTTGATAAGGAGTTACTCTTTACAGAATTATTCCAGCCAATAAATGAAGAAGGAACAACATAATTAGAATGCCATCATTTTGCAACCTCTAATTAATTAATGGGTCTAGGAAGTGACTTCATTGGCTGCCTACATTATACAGAGCCTCCTCAAAGAATACATACTACTACCTATGAAGTATACTTCCCAAATATTGAATTATATTTAATCAAGCCTCTATATCTAACTACCAATTCAAAGGACATACTGGGGACAGAAGAACATGCTAGTTGACACCATAGGGATGTCATCAGCAAAGTTCAGGATGTTGGAAACCCATCAGGACAAGTAACTAGACTTTATTTTTCTTTTAATTTTCCAACAAATAAATTGTAAAGAAAGATGAAAGAGTAACCCAGAGGAAGATACTTAAGAGCTATATCAACTAATAGCACTGTATGAATTCTTATTAGGATCCTGTTTCAAACAAATAAACAGTAAGAAATGATGAGACAACTGGTGAAGCTTGAACATTGACTGAGTATTTGGTATTATGCAATTATTGTTAAATTATTTTGGGCATGATAATGGTATTGTGGTTACGTTCAAAAAAGGCCTTTACAATACAAACTGAAATATGATCAAAAAAATATAATAGGATCTCTGAGATTTGCCTAAAAATGATTTGGGGTGGGAAATAGGTGGGACTATAGATAAAACAAAATGTGTCATTAAGTCTAATTATTGAGGTTGGATGATGGTTTCACATGAATTCATTACATTATTTCCTCTACTTTTTATATAGGCTTGAAATTTTCCATAATCATTTTTCTAAGCTTTTTAGTTTTTAAAAAATTCTTTTTTTTTTTTCAACGTTTATTTATTTTTCGGACAGAGAGAGACAGAGCATGAACGGGGGAGGGGCAGAGAGAGAGGGAGACACAGAATCGGAAACAGGCTCCAGGCTCTGAGCCATCAGCCCAGAGCCTGACGCGGGGCTGGAACTCCCGGACCGCGAGATCGTGACCTGGCTGAAGTCGGACGCTTAACCGACTGCGCCACCCAGGCGCCCCTAAAAAAATCTTTTAAAAACACTTTTACAAAGACTATTTAGGAATTATGCCATTGTTTTCCATACCATTTTTACCCTGAAATTTAGAATATTACTTACAGGTTTATGGGAACTGATTCAGCATTTATGTAAAAGCATAGATACATGTATGTTTTTAATAATAATTCAAACCAGAATATGTAAATAAGGATGAATAATTTTATCATTACCAATATATTGAGTCAGACCAAAAGCTTAATTATACAATGCATTAAGACTGAAACAAAGCCATATTTTTCATTTGTACTTTCCAAATGGGCAAGCATGTATATGTATACACACATACATACACACACACACACACACACACACACACCCATATATACATGTGTATATATATATATATACACACACACATATAGATGTGTGTACACACACACACACATGCACACACATATAGATGTAGTCATTTTTAGGTTGCTGACTCAAGAATATTTGAACAGTAAAATTAGATGCCAATATATAGTCAGTATTTTAAAAGAAAAACTGCAGCAGAGCCCAATGTGGGGCTTGAACCCATGAACCATGAGATCATGATCTGAGCCGAAATCAAGAGTCAGATGCTCAACTGACTGAGCCACCCTGGTACCCCAATCTACATATTTCAGTTTAAACATGAGGAAATGAATTCCAAAGTGGTTAAGGAGCTTTTCCAGAACCACAAACTGAGGACTGAACCCAGCCTACTTGATGACTGGTCCTGAGTTTGATAAATATAGATCTTAAAATAAAATAAAAAAAAGAATGACAGAGCTGGTATCTTTAAAATGACTGTCAAAGTGTGTTGCTTTATGAAGTCAATTAGAAAAATCAGTGAGTTAGTCACTTAAGTCCCGATGATCAAGGTCTTTACCAGCTACCACCTCTTCTACTAGGAGTGGCTCAGAGAACTAAGAAAACAAGACTCAATCCCATATTCCTCCATTCATAAGACTGGCAGGGAGGGAGCTGAATATGACAAGTAAGGGTTTTTGATTATTTATGTTAAACGTATCAATATTTGTAAAGGACATAGACCAGTGCCTGGATCATAGTAATGAGCTTTGTGCTTATTAAATAAAATAAATAAGTTTATACTTATTAAGAGATACCTGAGAATTATCTGAAAACTTGTAGTTTATTACACATGGTGCTTTTGTTTCTTAGAACCTTCTCATAAACTCTTTGTTAATTAAAACTAGATATAAAAATAAACTAGATTTTTTTCTTTCAAAAATCCATGTGCCTTCACTTTTATATACACACACAGATAAATTCCTAAGGAAGAAACTTCATCTTTGTAAGAAATTAAGAAAGATTCAATTTCCCTTTGAAAACTGTACCATAACCTTTAAAAAAGAATGACAGTGTCAAAACCATGTACTGAAAGCCTGAATTAGACACACTTAAAAAAATAACTAATACATTCTTACCTTTCCAAGGTTTTCCTGTTCAGCAATATTTTTTGTAAACTGCTCCCTGGGGAATCAACATAATGACTTAGTTTCAATTTATTTCAATTGATTTGGTCATACAACTAAATTATAAATTAACATATCTATCTAAATATATTACACAGAGGAGTCAGAATGAAACCAAATACTCTCTTTCCCCATCTTTAGTCAATTCTTCTAGTAATTAGTAATTTATGGGGAAAAAACCCATAAAACACCACATAATTAAGAGAATTAAAATGTTAAGTCCTATTTCTGTATTTAAAATAGTACTTAAGTACTATTTTACACTTAAAACAATGGCAAACCATCTTTCTAAGTCACAATTTTTAAAAGTTTTTATTTATTTAGGTAATCTTTACACAAAATGTGGGGTTCAAACTCACAACTCTGAAACAAAGAGTTGCATGCCAGCCAGGCGCCCCAGTCACACTTTTCTTTTTAAATTTTTTTTGATTTTTTTTTATTTTTGAGACAGAGAGAGACAGAACATGAATGGAGGAGGGTCAGAGAGAGGGAGACACAGGATCTGAAGCAGATACCAAGCTCCCAGCTGTCAGCACTGAGCCCAACGCGGGGCATGAACCCATGGACTGTGAGATCATGACCTGAGCCGAAGTCGGACGCTTAACTGACTGAGCCACCCAGGCGCCCCCACACTTTATTTTTGAAGAGGTTTATAGAAAGGAGAAAGGATACACATTTTAAATAAACATTAACATCTAATCCTGCAATTCTACTTCTGGGAAGTCATCCTACAAAAAGACTCTCATAACTTAAGAAAGGTAAATGTAAAGACTATTTACTTCACCATTGTTTATAACAGTAAAAATCTGCAAACAAACTAAATGTCAATAGATGGGTAAATTTTTAATAAATTTGGTATATCCATTCAAAGGAATAACACAGAGTTGTAAAAAGGAAGGAGTAGATCTATAAATACTGAAGTGGAAAGAACTCTAGATATAAAATTAAGGGAAAAACTGTATCTTAACTTTATTTTATATACATACACATAAAATTTCCCCCATGCATTTGCTAACACACACACACACACACACACACACACACACACACACACACATGCAAATACATGGGGAAAGAATATGGAGTAATTATACACCAAAATATTAACAGTAGGTATTTCTGAGGCATGGCAACATGGACAACATTCAGTTTTTGTGTACTATACTTCATAATGCTTACTTTTGTTTTTATAAGCATCTCTTTTACAAGCTAAAACAGCTCATAATTTTCAAGTAAAAATAAAAATACAATAACATTGTATTGTGTTTTTAAAAATATAAAAGATATAATTATATTTTAACACTCCATAAGACAAAAGTGATATTTAAAGTATTAAGGACAAAGATGGAAGGATGAAGACAAAGGAACCAATGACAAAGAAGATAAAAAAAGACTTCAGACCTCAAATTTAGAGGAAAAAGACTATGTTTCTGTGTAAAGTTATGCTGTAGTAAGAAGTTAAACAACACAAAACTGGGAATCCAAGAAATCATAAACCACAAAGAGAAACTCTAGCAGCTTAAGTGAAGGAAGATTTGCATTCATGTAACAAGGGAGGTAAACTTGACTAGAACAGAGAGGGTGGCTTTCACAAGTACTCAAAATCCTCAGGGCGCCTGGGTGGCTCAGTCGGTTAAGCCTCTGACTCTTATATATTTATATATTAAATAAGACCTATTATATAAAATATACTTTTATATATAATATAAAATATATAAAAATATATATTTTAAAGATTTTATTTTTAGAGAGAGAGAGAAAAAGCATGAGTGGGGGAGAGGGGCAGAGGGAGAGAGGGAGAGAGAAAGAGAAAGGGGAGAGGGAGAGAGAGAGAGAGGGAGAGTAGGCTCCATGCTCAGTGTGGAGCCTGATGCAGGGCTTGATCCCACAATGCCCCTGGGACCATGACCTGAGCTGAAATCAAGAGTCAAGACACTCAACTACAGAGCCACCCAGGTGCCTCACAGAATTTCCATTTATATTTTATCAAGAGATCAAAGGCTCATGCTCTTTTACCATATAACACTAATATGTAATTATTTTAATTTATTCAATGACTTTATTCAAGAAATAACTATGGAGCACCTGTTATGTACCAAGCATGCTCTAGGGTTTCAGGAAGAAAACAGAACAGAGTCCTTGTCCTCCAGTAACTCATGCTATATAATTTCCAAAACACTGCTGCATGCATTATATTTAACTTGATCTTCTGTGGTATAAATTGTTCTCCCTATTATATAGATGAGGAAATGATATGCCCAAGGTCACAAAACTTGGAACTAGAAAAACCAGGTTAGTAAGAAAATTTTATGAGTCCCTCTTTAGTACTTTGAAATAAAACATGCTGCCTCTTTATTTTATTAAAAAAAATTTTTAATGTTTATTATTTTTGAGAGAGACAGAGAGCAAGCAGGGGAAGGGCAGAGAAAAAGAGGGAGACACAGAATCAGAAGCAGGCTCCAGGCTCTGAGCTGTCACACAGAGCCCCACGCGGGGCTCAAATCCGTGAGCTGTGAGATCATGACCTCAGCTGAAGTCGGCCACTTAACTGACTGAGCCACCCAGGTGCCCCAACATGCTGCCTCTTTAAATAAAATTAAAATTTGCAGGCAATCTTTCAAAACCGTGCTAATTTCTCCAGGTGTCTGGGTGGTTTTAGGTGGTTAAGCTTCTGACTCTTGGTTTTGGCTCAGGTCATGATCTCGTGGTTTCATGAGTTCAAGCCCCGGGTTTGGCTCTGCACGGACAGTGAGGAGCCTGCTTGGGGTTCTCTGTCTCCATCTCTCTCTTTCCTTCTCCCACTCACACTATCACTCTCTCTCTCTCAAAATAAATAAGCTTAAAAATGAAAACAAAAACAAAAAAAACCCATTCTAATTTCTTAGACCATTGGCCTTACTCAAAAGTATCATAAAAGAAGAAAATGGGACAACCATAAAAATATTGTAACTATAATAATAATAATAATAATAATAATAATAATAATTTAAACATATATCAATGAGTTTAGAATACAATTAACACTATTTTATTTATAATATTCTTATGTACTACTCTAGTCAGGGCAAAATATTTTTTCTATGGGAAAACTAATGGTAAAGGTTTATGATGATTTTGAAAATGATAAAAAAGAATACCTGGCCAGAAAACCAATAGTTCAGTGACAATATTTCCTATTTCCTATTTATATTGATACCTTTGGAAAAAATGGAACTTAAATTTTTAAAACTTTTTTTCAAGAATAAAAACTTCTCACATTTGTAAAATATTAACATTGACCATACAGATTTGAGCCAAGTTTACACTCAATGAAAGAATGTGAATAAGTACATTTAATATGTGTAATATGTCAGAGTATTAGAGAAAACATTGTTCTATTTATAGGGTATTTTCAGTCTGGCTTGCATTCCAGTGCATTATATATTTTAAAAATTAGATTCTGCAAGACATTCCATTTACTAGATTCCTTTTTGAAACATTACTGTATATGCCACAAAAAATCTCCACTGCAATCTAGAATAAATGTGAATCCTACACTTGGGAGTTCTTACTGGATGGTAAAAGTGAAACATGTGAATTGTGGTAAGGGGCAGAGAGCTTAGCTTGTTCAATTACTGCATTTTATCACACCTAGCAATTAAACCATAAATGTATTTTTTAAAGAATTTGATTTAAAAAAATTTTTTTAATCTGTATTTATTTTTGAGAGAGACACAGTGTGTGAGCAGGGGAAGAGCAGAGAGAAAGGGAGACACAGAATCCAAAGCAGGCTCCAGGCTCTGAGCTGGCAGCACAGAGCCCGACGCGGGGCTCAAACTCACGAACCCTGAGATCATGACCTGAGCCGAAGTCGGATGCTCACCCAACTGAGCCACCCAGGCGCCCCAGCCGTATTTGATATATTACAGAATGTTGCAAACTTGGATTACCAAAAAAAACACCATATAAGGATTAGTGATATTTACACACCCTTCTTTGTTCTGAGGCTGGCACACTGCAGACACACAGCTTCTCACTGTAGTGCACTCACACTGCACAGTGAACAGGCAGATGACTAGAGTCCAGGTCATGTGGGACTTTAAAAATAGACCAATCTGAATGCTTATTAAAAAAGGAACTATGTTGGGGTGCCTGGGTGGCTCAGTTGGTTAAGCATCTGACTTAGGCTCAGGTCATGATCTCACAGTTTGTGAGTTCGAGCCCACGTCAGGCTCTGTGCTCACAGCTCAGAGCCTGGAGCCTGCTTCCAATTTTGTGTCTCCCTCTCTCTCTCTGCCCCGTCCCCACTCATGCTCTGTCTCTCTCTGCCTTAAAAATAAATAAAATATTTTTTAAAAAAAGGAACTATGAAATTATATTTTTCCTGGGGAAGGGGAATGGGGAATTACTGTTTAATGATTATAAGAGTTTCTGTTTAGAGTGATGAAAAAGGTTTGGTATTATAGGGGCACCTGGGTGGCTTAGTCGGTTAAGCATCCGACTTCGGCTCGGGTCATGATCTCGCAGTTGTGAGTTCGAGCCCCGCGTCGGGCTCTGTGCTGACAGCTCAGGGCCTGGAGCCTGCTTCAGATTCTGTGTCTTCTCCTGTCTCTGCCCCTCCCATGCTCATGCTCTGTCTCTCTCTCTCTCTCAACAATAAATAAATATTAAAAAAAAAAAAGGTTTGGTATTGCATAGCGGTGGTGGTTGCATGACACTGTGAATGTGATCAATGCAATTGAATTATACACCTAAAAATGGTAAACATGTGGCACAAGAACAGACACTCAGATCAATAGAACAGAATAGAGAACCCAGAAATGGACCCACAAACATATGGCCAACTAATCTTTGACAAAACAGGAAAGAATATCCAATGGAATAAAGACAGTCTCTTCAGCAAGTGGTGCTGGGAAAACTGGACAGCGACATGCAGAAGAATGAACCTGGACCACTTTCTTACACCATACACAAAAATAAACTCAAAATGGATGAAAGACCTCAATGTAAGACAGGAAGTCATCAAGATCCTTGAGGAGAAAGCAGGCAAAAACCTCTTTGATCTTGCCCGCAGCAACTTCTTACTCAACACGTCTCCAGAGGCAAGGGAAACAAAAACAAAAATGAACTACTGGCACCTCATCAAAATAAAAAGCTTCTGCACAGCGAAGGAAACAATCTGCAAAACTAAAAGGCAACCGACAGAATGGGAGAAGATATTTGCAAATGACATATCAGACAAAGGGTTGGTATCCAAAATCTATAAAGAACTTATCAAACTCAACACCCAAAAAACAAATCATCCAGTGAAGAAATGGGCAAAAGACATGAATAGACACTTCTCCAAGGAAGACATCCAGATGGCCAACCAACATATGAAAAAATGCTCAGCATCACTCATCATCAGGGAAATACAAATCAAAACCACAGTGAGGTACCACCTTACACCTGTCAGAGTGGCTAACATTAACAACTCAGGCAACAACAGATGTTGGTGAGGATGCGGAGAAAGAGGATCTCTTCTGCATTGTTGGTGACAATGCAAGCTGGTGCAGCCACTCTGGAAAACAGTATGGAGGTTCCTCAAAAAACTAAAAATAGAACTACCCTAGGACCCAGCAATTGCATTACTAGGCATTTATCCATGGGATACAGGTGTGCTGTTTTGAAGGGACACATGCACCCCCATGTTTATAGCAGCACTATCAACAATAGCCAAAGTATGGAAAGAGCCCAAATGTCCATCAATGGATGAATGGATAAAGAAAATGTGATATATATATATATATATATGTATATATGTATATATGTATATATGTATGTATATATATATATATATATATATATACACACACACACATACATACAATGAAGTATTATTATTTGGCAATCAAAAAGAATGAAATCTTGCCATTTGCAACTACATGGATGGAACTGGAGGGTATTATGCTAAGTGAAATTAGTCAGCCAGAGAAAGACAAAAATCGTATGACTTCACTCATATGAGGACTTTAAGAGACAAAACAGATGAACATAAGGGAAGGGAAACAAAAATAATATAAAAACAGGGAGGGGGACAAAACAGAAGAGACTCATAAATATGGAGAACAAACAGGGTTGCTGGAGGAGTTGTGGGAGGGGGGATGGGCTAAATGGGTAAGGGGCATTAAGGAATCTACTCCTGAAATCATTGTTGCACTATATGCTAATTAATTTGGATGTAAATTTAAAAAAATTAAAAATAAAATTAAAGAAAATAGTAAACATGGCAAATTTTAATTTTTTTAAAATGTTTTATTTATTTTTGAGACAGAGACACAGCATGAGCAGGGGAGGGGCAGAGAGAGAGGGAGACACAGCATTCGAAGCAGGCTTCAGGCTCTGAGCTGTCAGCACAGAGCCTGATGCGGGGCTTGAACTCACAAACCGCAAGATCATGACCTGAGCCGAAGTCGGACGCTCAACCTACTGAGCCGCCGAGTGCCCCAACATGGCAAATTTTATATCGCTTTTTTTTGCCATGATAAAAAATCAAGCAATCCAGAAAGTAAATTACAGGTATTCCTACTTAGTAGGGCTGGAGTATCAGGAAGATATTTAACAAGATTTAATCCTAAGTAATATCTTAATATCTGCCTATTTAAGTACCCCCAATTTAGTAATTCCATCTTATGTATAAAACTTGTACAGGTCACAACCATAAAAAAGAATGAAACCTTGCCATTTGCAACAACACGGATGCAGCTGGAGAGTACAATGCCAGGTGAAATAAGTCAGTCAGAGAAAGACACACACCATATCATTTCACTCATATGTGGAATTTAAGAAACAAAACAAATGAACAAAGGAAGAAAGAGAGAGAGAGACAAACCAAGAAACAGACTCGAAACTCTAGAGAACAAACTGATGGTTCCCAGAGGCGAGGTGGGTGAGGGGGATGGGTGAAACAGGTGATGGGGATTAAGAGTACAATTATGATGAGCACCGAGTATGTATGGAATTGCTGAATCACTATGTTGTACACCGGAAACTAATGTAACACTACAAGAACTATACTGGAGTTTAAATACAGAAGTTAGTAAAATTAAAAAGAAACTTCTATAGGTGAAAACGTTAAGTAACTCAATATAGAAACAACAAAATTACTTGCCTAATTGCCTTTCTTTTTTCTTGTTGATCAGAAGAAACATAAGCCTTCATCTCATCAGTAGCACGACGAAGTTGTACTTCTAGGTTCTAAGTGGAAAGATTAAATTTTAGGTTAAGTCCTTGATACAGAAAAATCTCAGAAAAATTCTTGATCCTCTTTCTTTATTTTACCTTAATCATACAATTTGTGTAATGGTATCTACTTTCTTCCTGAAGACATTCTTCATGGAGTCCTCTGACTTCCTACAATATATAATTTTAAATGGGCAACATTATTGAAAGAATAATGAAATGCAGAAAGGATGACTTTAAATGTACAACAAAATGCCATCAGAGTAATTTCTTCTTTTGTGATTATAATTTTGTTTGCCATCATAGACTAGGTTGCAATCTTTTCTAAAGACTACTCCTATTGCTCCAAAACCTACAGGTTCAGTTATTAATTTATTAAGTACCTACCATGTGCCCAGCTCTGTGCTAGGTGCTGGGGACACAACGGTGAATAAGACTATAGGCCCTTGCTCTCATTCAAGTAGAGGAAATAGGCATAAACAAGGAGATAGGTAATGAAGGTAGTTTCAGACTTTTCTTCAGTACTATGAAGAAAAGTCAGTAGTAGTAGAATGTGATAGGGCGACCCAACAGGCAACATTAGATAGGATGATCAGAGAAGACCTCCAGGAGGAGGTGACATTCAGGCTGAGACCTGATGATGAGCAGGAGAGATCAAGGTAAAGAGCTAGAGGCAGAGTGTCCCAGAGAGAGAATAGCACAAGCAAAAGCCATGAGGTGAAAACAAGCTTAGCTTGTCTGATGTGCAAGAAGAAGGCCAGTGTGGCTGTGGCCCTGTGGATGAAGAGAACAGCACATGAACATGAAGTTCAGGAGGCAGGTGGGCCTTGCAGACCATAGTTTGGAAGTCAGGTTTTAAGTGCAGTAGGAAGCTAGTGGAGGGTGGCCTAAGTTTCCCACAGGTTTCTTTGGCTGCTCTAAAGAGAAAAAAACCTTAGGAAGGCAAGGGTGAAGGTAAGAGAGCAGAGCTGGGTTACTGTGGGAGACACCTGCTTGTGGCCTGGACCTTGGTGGTTGTGGTACAGATGGAGAATTTGGTGTGTATGCATCACGTCTGAAGAAATAAAGATCTCTCGAGCTTAGGGGACAGGCTCAGAGAATGAGGGTAAAGATTTGGGAATCTTTTGATGTCAGGGTAGTGAAAACATGCATACACAGGCAGTTTCTGCTAAATTGTGAAAAAATAAAAACTATCTTCTTACCTGTTCTAATTTGGACCGATTGCTTTCGAGGCCTGCTGCACAGCTATCATACTGGGATTTCTTTTCATCACACTCCTGGGTTAGTTCCTAGTATGAAAGGATAAATGATTGAATAAGTGAAAAACAAAGGCCTAAAATGTGGCTCTGAAACAATACATGCCCTTGTCAGTCTTGTAACTTAACTCTAAGCTTCTTGGCATACTTAAGAGTTATTTATACAACAATCAGACATTTGAGAATTATGACAGATGAAGATGCTGATAAAAATAATAGCTACCATGTATTGAGCTGTGTGCCAGGCTCTTTATTAGGAGCTGGGATACAACAGTGAGCAAAACAGCCAAAATCCTTCCCCTAAAGTATGTTCAGACAAGTAAACAGCCTGTTGAGTGGTATGATGGGCAAATGTAAGTGTTATAGGAGAACGTGGGACTCTCACAGGACTTAACCCAGGCTTGGAGATCAGCAGTGATAGAGAAACTGATACCTAAGTTGAGGGATGAAGGATTAGTACAATAGCTAGGGGGAAGGTGAACAAGGGAGGAGAATGTTCAGAAAAAAAGAACACTGTGTATAAAGGCTTGGAAGCCAGAGAGAAGAACAATTCAGAACGAACAAGTAGTTTATTATACTGGAGTATGTCTGGAAGTGCGAGAAGATGCTGAATGCTTTGGCAGGGGCTTGGTCAGAACTTTGGAAACCATGGTAGGGCCTTTGAGCTTACCCTTGTCAATAACTCAATCTCACCACAACCCCTTGAGGTAGGTATTAATACCCCCATATCATGCTTGGAGAAAGTTCATGGAAGCCACATACTTTGTCAAAGATTATACTGAAGAAAAGGAGTGTCAGAATTTGAATTCAGGCTGTTTGAGTAGTTTCAAACTTCCTTCTAATGTAATATTCTGGATTAGATAACCCGAAAATCATCTATAAATACTGGAAATGCTAAAAATATCTACAAATGCTTGATAAGGTGGAGCAAACATCTTTTCAAATCCAGAGCTGAAATGAACTTCTCAGGTAGGAAGAGGAATTACCAGGGCCAGAAATGAAGGATGACACACTGTGGCTGCCCTTGGGGAAGGAAGCTGGGAGCAGTCAATCTCAGTAATGGAGTGATTCTAATATCCAGGCAGGGCAGAAGACAGAGTGGGAAGTTAGAACTGAGAACCCCATAGAATCCAGGCTGTTTTTCAACCTGGGCGGCTGGGTGTAAAGGGTTAACACCAGGCTTGGAATGAAGCAAGCCAGCCTCAGAATGACCTTGGTTTCACGCAGCAGTTTTCTGGGGAAGGAACAGGAGAGTGAACACAAATGGGTAATGTTGTGTGTGCTTCCTTTGTTGTGTGGGACTGCATCTGGTTTGGGGTGACTAGCATAGTATAAAAAACCGGTGGGGTGCTTGCTGTGGCAGCACATATACTAAGAATTGGAATGATACAGAGAAGATTAGCATGGCGTTTCTGTGCAAGGATGAACTGCAAACTTGTGAAGCTTCCATATCAAAACAAAACCAACCTGGTAGGAGCTGTCTCCAGGCCCAGCCCTAGTTTGTGGTGACATGGCTAAATGCACCAAGGTCAGAAGGTCAGAATCATATGTAAATATGGGCTCCATTATGGTGCCTCCTTCAGGAAAACGGTGAAGAAAATTGAAATAAGCCAGCATGCCAAGTACATTTGCTTGCTCTGTGGCAAAACCAAGATGAAAAGACGAGCTGTGGGGATCTGGCACCGTGGTTCCTGCATGAAAAAGGTAGCTGGTGGGGCCGGACTTAACAACACCACTTCTGCCGTCACAGTAACATCTGAAGGAATCGAAAGACCAGTGGAAGCTCTACCATTTCAAACATTACTAGCCTATAATAAATGGGTTAACTTATGCTCAAAATTACTTTGGTTTGTTGTTACATTTATTAATAAGATGTTCTGATTTTCATTGTGTTAGTTGTGCTGTCTCAAAAAAACGCTTGTAAGTTAAAAATCCTTTTAATTTTTATTGGAAAAAAGAAACTGGTTATAAAAAGGAGCTGTGGCTTTTATGTATCAAAGGGACCTACAGATATTTCAGACTCTTGTGGGTGATGGTCATTCCCACCGTAAATGGGAGCAGCTGGGACTCTCAATGAGCTGAAGGTGCTATAGCAGATGGTCGCTTTTGTGTGTGTGTGCATGTGTGGCCTATGAGTCTGATGGCTACACTGATCAGAAAATGCACCTGTGCTGCTGCAGGGGCAGCTGGAGAGAAGGGCCCATCCTTGGGCAGATTCGTTCAAATCTACCCTTTCCTACACAAACTTCCAAGCCAAGACATAAACTCAAAATTAGCTCTGAGCTTGTCATATTCCCAAAACACCAGGAGAGACAACTGCAAAGCCATTCTGGAGGGACACATGCTCCATCCTAGCTGCTGGGATTCAGAAGACAAAACCCTACTAAAGACAAGCTCACAATCCAAAAGTATAAATACACAAGGAAACAATCAGTCCTTATGTGTGAGGATCAGAAGATATAAAAAACAGCGGGACTACACCTCCAGGAACTTTGGATACTAGAGAAAAGTCTATTAAGAAAGTGTATTTGAAACAAAGTCATAAAAAAGGAACTGAAAACAAAAGATTAAGAAAAAAAGTACAGTGAGTAAAAATAGACAAAAATGAAAAAATAGTCATTGAAATTAAAAATTAAATGGTATAAATGTGAAATTAGACACAGCTCAGAAGATACAAAGAATGAACTCAAAAGCAGAGCTGAAGAAATTATTTAAAATTCATCACTGAGAGACAAAAAAGATAAAAATATGAAGACAAAGTCATGCAATAGGGGACAGACATCCCCTGTCATCCCCACAGGGTCATAAGTATGCCTAACTGCAAATAATAGCAGTCGCTGGAGAATGAACTAAAGAAAACAGGGCAGAGAATATTTGAAGATATCATGGAGAATTCTCCTAGAATTAATGGAAGACAAAAAACACAAAATCCAGCAGAGCAAATAAAACTAAATCTGTATTTAGGTCACAGTAGTGAAATTGGACAACACCAAAGACAAAAATAAAAATATTATAACCAATTATAGGCAAGATATTACCTAAAAAGAAATGATAATTAAACTGACGGCAGACTTTTCAACACAAGAGAAACCAGAAAGCAATGAACAAACCATTATTAAAAAAAAAAAAAGGTGGTTTACTTATAGTGATGATTCTTTACTGAGAGAACTGCTAAAAGAAAAAAAACAAGGAAATTTCATTTCAGGAAGAAAGAAACTGAATCCAGAAGGAAGGGTTAAACTGTAAGAAACAATGGTGAGAAGGGTTAAATTTGTGAGTCCATCTAAGCAGGAAATGACTGTATAAAATAGTGATTATAAGTAATGACCACCCGACAACTACTTTTAGAGATGAAGAAATAGGGGTGCTTGGGTGGCTCAGTCGGTTAAGCATCTGACCCTTGATCTCAGCTCAGGTCTTGATCTCAGGGTCATGAGTTCAAGCCCTGTGTTGGGCTCCACTCTGGGTGTGGAGCCTACTAAAAACAAGAGAGAGAGTAAAAAATAAAATGGAAATAAACTACTAGAGGATAACAACACACATGTAAGGCAAGAGAGGGTGTTAAACTATTCTAAGGTCCCTGTATTGTTCAGGAGATGCCTACTAGATTTAGAATTCATTAAGTCATGAAAATATACGTTAAAAATTTAGGAATAACAATACCAGAATAGAAGATAGAAAAGTAAATAAAGGGAACAAAGAAGATAAAAGAACACAGAGTGATGCGTTGAAGGGCAGGAAAGAAGCGGCAAAGAAAAAGCACAGTAAACCGGATGTACAAAACAGAAATAAATCCCTACATATCAATACTAAAAGTAAATGTAAATGGTATTAAATACACCAATTAAAAGACAGATTCTCAAACTGAATGAAGAAACCACCCACATAAGATCTAGCTATATGCTGTTTATGAGACATATGACAAAAGTAAGGACACAGAAAGCTAAAAGAAAACAGAAATAAAAAGATATACCAGGCAATCCTAATCATAAGAAAGCAAGCTGGCATACTTACATTAATAGCAGACAAAATAAAAATCTTAGACCAAAACCTTAGCAGGAATAAAGAGAATAAAAAAAATGATAAAATGAATAATTTACCAGGAAGGTTTTTTTTTTTTTTAAATCAGGAATCTTTTTCTTAATTCTGGCAAAATAACATAAAATTTACCATTGTAACCATTTTTAAATGTACAGTTAAGTACTGAGTACACTCGCTGTGCTGTGCAGCCAATCTCCAGAACTATTCTCATCTTGTAAAACTGAAATTCTATACCCATGAAACAACTCCCCATTCACTAAGAAGCTTTAGGTGATACATTTGAAAAGCTTGATCTGATGAACAGAGAATCCAGTACTCAACAAATGGAAAATACACATTCTTTTTAATATCAAGTCACCAAAAAAAAATTAGGTTGGCCTCTGATCTCTCCATGGCCACACTTAACCCTGGAAGACAGTAGAGCAGTATACTTTAAAAATTCTCAAGGAAAGAAAGCACAATGTAAAGATTTTATGCTCAGTCAAGCTAATTTTTAAATATTTAAGGCAAGAAACTCTGGAACATGCAAGAACTCATTAGGGAATATTGTTCTTGTGAGGTTTTTTTTGAGGATTCTCCTAGAGGACAAATCACAGACAATAAAAATTAGGAAAAAGGGCAGTGAAAGGATTGGTAATGAGCACTGAATCTAATAATTACAGGCTTAACACTGAAAACACAAGTGGGAACCAGGGTAATAGAAGAGAATGTAAATGTTACATGCCCTGACAATGTAGAAATGATACTACAAAATCTGCAGGGAAGGGAAAGGGAAAAGAAAGTGGAAGGTAGAATAAATAAGCTGGTTTCCTCAATTTTTAATTGCTAGGGGTGAGTGGGGGAACACATATCTGTTATATCTTTTATATCTGTTAAACCAACAGATATAATTTAAATCTGATGAATCAAGTTATAAGTATATTAAAAGTATAAAGGCAAATAGTAAGAGACAATATGATTGACTAAATTCAAGTACTAAAAGAGAGGGAAGGAGGGGAAAAGGAAGAGGAAAAAAACTAATTTCATCACTGCTCACAGTGGGGATTAATAGATAATACCTATAGAAATGGATGATTAATGGTAGAGTTACAAATATCACCACCAGACCAAAACCACAAGCCAGAAACACAGGGAGGATGAGGGAGAGGGACAAGGAGAAAAAAACGAGAGAGAAAATGAAAACAAAACAAAACAAACCCCAGGATTTTTGGGGGGGGGGCTTTAAAATCAAAAGCTACGGACACCTGGGTGGCTCAGTCGGTTAAGCGTCTGACTTCGGCTCAGTCATGATCTCGCGGTTCTCTCTCGAGCCCCATGTCCGGTTCTCTGCTGTCAGCACAGAGCCCGCTTCGGATTCTCTCTCCTCCTCTCTTTCTGTACCTCCCCTGCTCGCTCTCTGCCTCTCTCAAAATAAATAAACTTAAAAAAAATCAAAAGCTACACATAACATGTACTAAGATCAAATATGTCTGCATATCAATAAAGTTAAAGGGTCTAAACTTACTTATTAAAACAAACCCTTCAGATTATATAGCATACCGAAACCCAATTCAAGACCTATTCAGAGACACCTACAACAAGATAATTTTTAAAAAGTTAAAAGCAGGGGCGCCTGGGTGGCTGTCAGTTGGGTGTCTGACTTCGGCTCAGGTCACGATCTCACGGTTTTTGAGTTCCAGCCCCACGTGGGGCTCTGTGCTGACAGCTCGGAGCCTGGAGTGTGCTTTGGATTCTGCGTCTCCCTCTCTGTCTGCCCCTCCCCCACTGACACTCTGTCTCTCTCTCCTTCAAAAAAATACACATTAAAAACAAATTAAAGGGGCGCCTGGGTGGTGCAGTCGGTTAAGCGTCCGACTTCAGCCAGGTCACGATCTCGCGGTCCGTGAGTTCGAGCCCCGTGTCAGGCTCTGGGCTGATGGCTCAGAGCCTGGAGCCTGTTTCCGATTCTGTGTCTCTCTCTCTCTCTCTGCCCCTCCCCCGTTCATGCTCTGTCTCTCTCTGTCCCAAAAATAAAAAACGTTGAAAGAAAAAATTTAAAAAAAAAAGTGTTAAAAAAAAACAAATTAAAAAAAATAAATAAAAAGTTAAAAGCAAAAGATGGGCAAAAGTACAGTAGGCAAATGCAAACAAAAGGAAGCAGATGTTTTGTTCTTAATTATCAGTCAGAGTTTAATTCTGTCTGCCACCACCAAAAAAAGCCTTTGTCTTTCTGGAGAGTAGAACAAACTTTAGGCAGCCAATAAATAATTATCCATTCATTAGTTCTCAGGAAATTTCTGGAAAACGCATAAGGACCTGTTTTACTTCTGGGGAGTGTAGAGAGAGAGATAATTTCTATTCTTCCCCTTTTTAAAGTATACTGCTCTACTGTCTTCCAGGGTTAATTTGTGGCCATGGAGAGATCAGAGGCCAACCTAATTTTTTTTGGTGACTTGATCTTAAAAAGAATGTATTTTCCATTTGTTGAGTACTGGGTTCTCCATGTATTCATCAGATCAAGCTTTTCAAATGTATCATTTAAAGCTTCTTGGTGAATGGTTTGTTTTTAATGGGTATAGAATTTCGGTTTGAATTCTTACCAAGAACATGTTTTTACTTTTATAAGAAAAAGGGATCAATGAGAAATATCTCAGTGAAATCAATAATTGTCAGATTTTATACTCTAAAATGAGCATTTTAGCTCTTCCATTATATTAGCAATTTTATGTATCATGACATTTAATTACATGTAATTTATAGAACTACTCCTAAGAAAATAAACATAACACTTTTCAAGATGCTATTCTCATTCTAGGTGATTATAAAAGATTTAGATAAATGTAAGTTATACATCTGGAGTTACAGTGCTCTAGTTTTCAAACAGTTGTTATTATTCAAATTTAGAACATACAAGTACAATAGAAAGGAAATGTCCACTATAAACAATTCACTATAAAGTTTCCTAAATATTTCAGAGCTGCCCATTAAAGCAAGAAGTATAAAGTATTTTCAAGTAGTCCTGCACTTTAACAAGACATTTATGTAGTTTTGAGTGGTAAGTACATGCAAGTTAAAAATGAATAATATTCAGGGCACCTGGGTGGTCAGTCGGTTAAGCGTCCGACTTCGGCTCAGGTCATGATCTTACAGGTGGTGAGTTTGGGCCCTGTGTCAGGCTCTGTACTGACAGCTCAGAGCCTGGAGCCTGCTTTGGATTCTGTATCTCCCTCTCTTTCCCCCTGCCCCTCTTGCACTCTCTCTCTCACTCTCTCTCAAAAATAAATAAACATCTAAAAAAATAGAAGAAAAATGCTTTCTTCTAAAAAAAAAACCAAATAATATTTAAAGTAGAGAACAATTAAGAATTTCAGTTAAGATTTGAAAAGAGCTTACAATCAATGACTTGGCTAGCCTCTTTTTTTTAGTATACTTTTTATCACAAAAGGTTTCTGGATAAAAGTAGAACTATACATGGATGCAGGAGACGAACATATGGAGATAAACAAAATGAGCATCAGACACTCACCAAATACAATGAACTCAACCACTGGGAAAAAAAACAAAAAACAAACCCAACAGCTAACGCAAACAGGCAAGTCCTGTCCCCTTTTAAAAGATTTTTTTAGATAATTTTTAATGTTTATTTATTTTTGAGAGAGAGAGAAAGAGAGAGGGAGGGAGGGAGGAAGGGGCAGAGAGAGAGGGAGACACACAATTGGGAGCAAGCTCGAGGCTCTGAGCTGTCATCACAGAGCCCGACGCAGGGCTCGAACTCACAAACCATTAGATCATGACCTGAGCCAAAGTGGGACACTTAACCCACTGAGCTACTCAGGCGTCCCTAAAAGATTTTTTTATTGTGGTAAAAATATACGTAAAATAAAAATTACTACTGAAACCATTTTTTTTAATATTAAAAAATTTTTTTTAATGTTTATTTTTTGAGAGAGAGAGAGACAGAGTGTGAGTGGGGGAGGGGCTGAGAGAGAGAGGGAAACACAGAATCTGAAGCAGGCTCCAGGCTCCAAGCTGTCAGCACAGAGCCCGATGTGGGGCTCGAACTCACAAGCTGTGAGATCATGACCTAAGCCAAAGTCAGATGCTTAACTGACTGAGCCACCCAGGTGCCCCACCACTGAAACCATTTTTAAGTGGCATTAAATACATTCACATCGTCGTGCAGGCGTCACCACCTTCCATCTCCAGATCTCTTTTCATCTTCCCACACTGAAACTCTGTCCCCATTAAACACTTAATTTCCTATTCGCTATGGCCCCACAACCACCATTCTACTCTGTGTCTGTGAATGTGACTACTCTGGGTACCTCCTGTAAGTGGAATGATGCAGTATTTGTCCTTAGCAGAGTGCCTTTTCAACACGGCAGAAGACAGAGATGAAAATGTTGATGTGGCTTAGGTACCCCTCTGACTTGATGATATGGAAAGAACTGGAGAGTTGTATTATTTGGGACTGGTGGTAAGAGGGGTACATTTCTTTGTGATGGGAGTGGTAGGCAGTCTGTCACATACAGAGAAATTGAGTTAAATCACATGAACATGAGTTTCAGGTTTGGTTACATTATTATAATACATGACTTTATAGGATTTAAGATCTGGTATATAGTTTACTCAGAAAACAATTTGGTTGAAAAGCAATAAATACTATCCCTTCTTTTAAAAGTCTCTTTAATAATTATAATAATAAATATTTTAAAAATATTTATTTATCTATTAATTTAGAGAGGGAATCCCAGCAGGCTCCACGATGCGGGGTTTGATCTCATGAACCACCAGGTCACGCATGACCTGAGCTGAAATTAAGAGTCGGACACTTAACCAACTGAACCACCCAGGCATGACAGATAAATACTTTTTTTTTTTTAAATACCTTTTAACGTTTATTTATTTTTGAGACAGAGAGAGACAGAGCATGAACGGGGGAGGGGCAGAGACAGAGGGAGACACAGAACTGGAAGCAGGCTCCAGGCTCTGAGCCATCAGCCCAGAGCCCGACGCGGGGCTCGAACTCACGGACTGTGAGATCGTGACCTGAGCTGAAGTCGGACGCCTAACCGACTGAGCCACCCAGGCGCCCCCAGATAAATACTTTTTAAAAAGTTCTTATGTATTAGTCATTGTTGCATTAGTCATTATATGCATTATTTCATTTAGTCTTTGCAACCACCCTGTTACGAAGAGACTAGTTTACAGATGAGGAAACTAAAGTTTATAGGAATAAAGTCATTTACCCAAGGTTATCCAGGGTCTGCCTGATTCTGTAGTGCATGTTTTTAATCATTCTATCTACACTGTCTGAATAGAACCTTAAACTAAGTGCAGTATATACTAAAATTCCAACCATGTAAAAAAGTATATATGAGAGGACAAGGCTGAAATGCAAAGATGAACACTGTTCAGCTGTTACAAATAGGATAACAGGTGGTGAATTAAAAGATGTCAATTAAAGTAATGACATATCTATAGCCTCTCCAGAGGGAAAATTCTCTAGGTAGCCATACTTGGTACCATATTACCCTCCTTTCTTCTCATCCTGTCCTTACAAGCATAGCTGGCTGGACTAAGAATGGACCCCTGACCTGACCTGAGGATAGCCAATAGTCTATGAGATAGTTGGGCATGAAAAACTGCCCCCAAAAGAGAAGAGCTGCACCAGGAATTTGAATTAGAAAATGCAAAGAAAATAGCACAGTTAGTGAAATTTCAACATAAAATATGTAGAGAGGAAGGTCTTAGCATGTAAGATGAACAATAAAGAGTACAGGTTATGGTACCTGTACCTGTTCCAGACAGATTATGTTTCTGATCCTTAGAATTCCATAACAGCACTTTTTCTTTACTGTCCTTAATATCCTTTCAATAAAACTCATTTAATATATAAATGAAAAAATATATAAATGAATTTAATAAAAGAATTATTTACAAATAGATTTATTAGCTTACTATTAGGGAGAAATTTTATCATCACTAGAAATACACATAACCAGTCCCTTTGGTTTCCAAGTTGCGTACTCAAGAAAAGCTTTAAGAAAATCAATGGATTAGAATGTAACCATGAAAACAATTCTTGATGTCCTCAATCTCAAAACTTTGCTCAAAAATCTTCTGAAACTTTTCCTTCCTAACAATCACATCATTTGCTTCCTATTATCAATTATGATTCTGATTATATATTTCCTCCTTCCTTCCTTCCTTCCTTCCTTCCTTCCTTCCTTCCTTCCTTCCTTCCTTCCTTCCTTCCTTTCTTCCTTCCTTCCTTCCTTCCTTCTTAAGTAAGCTCTATGCCCAAAGTAGGGCTTGAACTCACAATGCTGAGATCAAGAGTCAGATGCTCCACCGACTGAGCCAGCCAGGCACCTCTTTTCTATATTTTTCTTAAGTTGGCTTATCTTTTGTCTTTCTTGAATTTCTTCACGTTTGTCTCATCTCACCTATGAGTGTATGAACTCGAGAGAATAGGGACTTGTCTCTCACTTCTTTTGTGATGGCAGCGATGTGTAATGGAATGAGCAGGAGATTTGAAATATGATAATACAGATGCTGGAGTCAAGCCCCAACTCTCTCACTGCCTATTTGTCTATTTGGATAAGTCACTAAACCTGTCTCAGACTCCATGGCATTTTCTATAAAAAGGAAACGATGTCTATCTGATTTCAAAGTCCATGTGATTTTTCACTGTGCTCTGATGGATGGCATTCGTGCAGAATTTTATAGTTCCACACTCAGGCACATGCAGTACAACCCACATTCAAACCTAAAATTACTACACAGAGAGTGATAAAATAACAACTGCTAATGTCAGATGGCGGAGGCCATCTGATCTGGATTTGCGGAGGGCATTTACCTTCTAACAGTTTAGCTTCAAAGCAGTGGTTAGAATTAGCTTCCAAGTAATGGTATTCCATCACTTATCACGAGCTATCGTAGTTTGCCCCTGGCCCTGCTCCCCAGCTAAGCAAGTCCATTAATCTAAAGTTAACTTGTCACCACTCGCTGGCAGACTCTGAGCTTTTACCTGGCCACAGAAGAACGTGACTTCATATTTATAGCTCTGACATGCATCAGATTTAAAGTAAAAATCTAATCTAGCTGCACTTGTGATTTCGGCTTAAATTCCTTCTCCTTCTCTCTCCCCTCCCCCCGATAATTTGACAAAACAAATAGCATAAATTAAATAAAAAACTTCAAAGTTCATGTTATTACTCTTTTGTGGAATCATCATCATCATCATCATCATCATCATCATCATAGTTTGTTTTCTATAAATTACTCAAGTAAAATATTCAGGATTATAACCAGCACATCTTAACAAGATCAGGTGCTAAAAGTATCGCACAATCAGATTCACTTACTTGACATTTCTGACGCAACTGTCGTAGTTCTTTTATAACTGGGGCTAGAGCTGACTTCTTTTCCGACACCAGTGAATTCAGTTTTTTTACCTGTCATTTAAATAAAATACATGACATCTAAAACAAGAATTCAAAAGAGCAAAAAACCTACATGCATAAATATATTTATTAAAGTGTTATTTAAAAGAGTAAAAAGACTAAATTATTTCAACATCAAACAATGGGAAAATGATTTAGTAAATGTTGATTGGGTAATATGGAACAGCATTTAACTTAAAAAAATTTTTTTTAATGTTTTTTATTTTTGAGAGAGAGTGTGCGCACGCGTGCAAGTGGGGGAAGGGCGGAAAGAGAGGGGAGCAGAGGATCTGAAGCAGGCTCTGTGCTGACAGCAAAGAGCCCAATGGGGCTCAAACTCATGAACCATGAGATCATGACCTGAGCTAAAGTCGGACATTTAACTGACTGAGCCACCCAGGAGCCCAGCATTTAATTATTTAAAATGTTAGTTATTGGGGCATGCTCAGTTATTTGACCATCCAACTTCAGCTCAGGTCATGATCTCATGGTTTATGAGTTTGAGCCCCATATGGGGCTCGCTGATGTCAGCTCACAACCCGTTTCAGATCCTCTGTCTCCCCCCTCTCTGCCCCTCCCCCATTCGCACTCTCTCTCTCAAAAATAAATAAACTTTAAAAAAATAAATAAAATGTCAATTATTGGGGCACTTGGGTGGCTCAGTCGGTTAAAGCATCTGACTCTTGATTTCAGCTCAGGTCACGATCTCATGGTTTGTGAGATTGAGGCCCACATCAGACTCTGTGCTGGGCATGGAGCTTGCTTGAGATTCTCTCTCTCCCTCTGCCCCTCCCCTGCTTGTGTGCACACATGCTCTCTCTCTGTCTCTCAAAAATACAATACAATACAATATAATACAATAAAATACAATAAAATAAAATGTCAATTACTAAGGTTGCAAACTATATGGGAAAATACTTGTAATCTAACACTGAATAATGAAAACAAATTATAAAGTTGCCTAAATACAACTACAATCATGTTGTATTATGTAAAAAAAATGTAATTATGTAGGTTATAGAGTATATACGAAACATGAGGAAGTGATATTCAAAATACTTAATAACCCAAATGATATAAGTAATGGCCAATCAAAATGGACACCAAGCATGGGGATTAACAGAGTATTGAAGGTCTCTGCTGTGTTAATCATTAATCTTTTTAGGGGTTAGACAGTAGTGAGATCCAGAGGGTTCTGGGCAAATAGCCAATGTGGAAAAGCCAGGTGGAAGTGGGTACTCTGAGAGTTTGAGGCAACAGTTATTTCCTCCTAGTAAGGAAGGAAAGATTTCAACATTTTAATGCCTGCTAAAGCGGCATCAGTTCATTCAGGCTGAGTAGCAGCTCCAAATAAGGACAGATAGGAAGGAAAAACACAAAAATGAAATAGTTTTATTAGTCAGGGTGGTATGATTTGGGAAAACTTATTTGTTATCTTAAGTATTTCTTTAATGTTATAGAACTTTTACACACTTCAAAAACCACAAGATAAGGCAGGCATTTCAATACCTAATTCTATAGGGTATTTAATAACCCTATCGTGTTTCCTTGGGAAAAAACCCTGCAAAATGCCTAAATTATTACAAGTTGAACAACTTACTAAAATGGAAACACTCAAAAGAGACTGATAAAGAGAGATGAAGGAATATAAGGTAAACAATGTGCAGAAATGAAAATTTCAGTGTTTCACTGAAAACAAAACACAAAAATATCTGCCTCTAGCTATACAATAAAAAAAAAAAACTATAAAAAAGCATAATCACCATTTCAGACATGTCATCTAGCGTTCGGCCTTTCATTTCGTCGACTTCACTCTTCAGTGCAGATACCCTTTCCAGCTCTTCCTGAGTGTAACTATATCCAGATATGCCCTTTTTCTCTTCAATAGTTCGCTAAAAGTAAAGAATAAAAACAGGTGTCAAAATTGGGGTCTACAAAATGGGTGTCAAAACCTTGATGATTCTGTAAGTAGTATACAGACTTAATACATAGCAATAAAGTTACAAATAAAATAAATTAGCTTGCAATGCTAAAGAGTAATTTTTATTGACTTCAACAATAATTACATACTGTTGTATGTTATAAACTTAGGCTAAATTTTGCTTTGGTATCTTCGGGTACATAGTATTTCTAATTTTAGCACTCAATAAATACTTGGTGACTAAATGAATTCTCAAGTGACCAATATACTTGCATTCATTCAGCCATCCAATATTTATTAGATACCTGAATGTGCTGAGCATAGTTCTAAGCACCAGATAGATAAAATAAAATGTCAATTATTAAGGCTGCAAACCATATGGGAAAACACTTGTAACAAAACAGGTAAAACAAAACAAAACAAAACATAAAAAAAAAAACCCTCCCTCACAGAGCTTACTTCTAGTGAGAGTAAACAAGCAATATGAGCAAGGAATATAGTGTGAGGTGAGAGTGGGGCTGGAATCTTAAATAACAGGGTGGTTAGAGGTCTTCCTGAGAAGATGACATCTAAGCAAAGCCCGAATGAAGGGAGGGAGCAAGTCATACAGATATCCAGGGGATTGGTAAGGGCAAAAGACATGAGGTAGGAGCAAACCTGTCCCTTCCAAGAAATATCCAGGAGACTGGTGAGCTGAAAACTGAGTGAGAATGAGGTGGGGTTGGGGAGGGATCATACGGGACTCAGATGACTTGCTGGAACAGTCTCAGTTAATGTCTGTTGTCCTTTGCATTCTCAAAAGTGTCCTACTTTAGATGATAAATTATACGGTTACTTTATTTTTAGGCCAATGAAAGAGCTTGGACTTATTTTAAATGAGATGGGAGGCTTGTCGGGTGGCTCAGAGTAAAGGAATTTTTAAAAGACCACTTTAACATCTGTGCTGAGATCAAACTATAGAGGGACAAAGGAAGCCAGTCAGAAGACTACTCCAGTAATTTAGGTTAGAGATAATGGTAGCATGAATCAGATGGTGGCGGTAGAGGTAACGAGAAGTGGTTGTGTACATATTTTAGAGATAAATCCAAAAAAATATTATGACAGATTAGCTGTGAGGTGTGAGGGAAAATGAGGGGTAAAGAATGACTAAGGTTTCTGGCCTGCAGAACTGAGAGATGGAGCTGCCATGTATTGAAATGAGAAAGACTTGATAAGACCAGATTTGAGGGAATAATGAAGATAAGAAATTTAGTTTTGGACATGTTAAAAACTTGAAATATCTAGCGGATACCCAATAGAGGGGTCAAGATGTTATAAGTACAAGACTGAAATTTGAGGAGAAATCTAGGCTAGAGATATCAATTTGTGAGTTGTCTGCATAAAGAAGGTCTTTAAAGCCATAGACAGGATAAGATCACCAAGGGAGTGAAACTAGAGAAGAAATCCAAGGGCTAAGCCTGGTGACTCTAATATTTAGACCTTGGAGAAATGCGAAGAAATCAGCCATGGAGTAGACACAGGACTGCTAGTAAAGAAGAAAAACCAGGAGAGTGTAGTGTATTAGAAGATAAGTAAAGGAAGAGGGAGTGATCAACTATGTCAAACACTGCTAATAGGCCAAGTAGGAAAAGAACTAAGAATTGCTCACTGGGTTTAGCAATGTGAAGGTATTGGTGATCCTGACAAGAGAAATTTTGGTAAGATGGTGGGTGTGAAGACCTGACTGGAGAGGATTCAAAAGAGGATGGAAGAACCAAAAGGAAAGAAAGACAAGGAGAGAAGGAATGGAAGAGTTGGAATTGGGGGCTGACAATAAGATTGAGATCCCTAAGAAAGGAGGAGTAGGAACTACAAAGTATTAGCCCAAGATTCCATATGCAATTTCCTCTTTGGGCATTACCAAATCCTAAGCTGTGTGCAAGGAAGGTAAGACTCCCCAAAACCAAGTGAAAATCAGTAGATAGGTGACTAAAAAGCTGGGCAAAGTTTTCAGTATCTCATAGTGCCGGGCAGACAGAGGTAGGAATTCAGGACTTGTCAAAGTATGTTGCTTCAGATTATCAGTTGAAACCCCAGAAGAGCTACACCTTAGGAGTAAGGGTTATAACCTAGGAATAAGAGCTAGGCCCTAGAAGTATGGGCTACTTCCTGGGAATAGAGTTTCTGCCACAGGTATAAGGGCTGAATCTTAGGAATAAGAGAAAACTGAAAAATATCAGCACTAACAAAACTGGATCTAGATGATCTATGAGGAAAAAAAAAATCAAATGCTCTTTAAGGAAAGAAATGTTTCCAGAGGCTGATGTTCAATAAAAAAGTACTAGGTTAGCAAAGGAACAGAAACAAATGTCAGAAAATCAAGAGAAAAATACAGATAATAGAAACAGACACCCAGATAAATTTATTAGATAGGACATTTAAAATAGCTGCAATTGGGGCGCCTGGGTGGCTCAGTCGGTTGAGCATACGACTTCAGCTCAGGTCATGATCTCATGGTCCGTGAGTTTGAGCCCCGCGTCGGGCTCTGTGCTGACAGCTCGGAGCCCAGAGCCTGTTTTAGATTCTGTGTCTCCCTCTCTCTCTGACCCTCCCCTGCTCATGCTCTGTCTCTCTCTGTCTCAAAAATACATAAACATTAAAAATTAAAAAAAATAAAATAAAAAAAAAATAGCTGCAATTATTATATTCAAGACAATAAATGAAAAGTTGGAGAATGTTACAAATAACTGGCATTGAGGAGGGCACCTGTTGGGATGAGCACTGGGTGTTGTATGGAAACCATTTTGACAATAAATTTCATATTAAAAAAAAACAAATAACTGGAATCTATCAAATGGAAATTCTAGAACGGAGAAACATAATACCTGATATTCAGAATTCAATACCCAGATTACATAGCAGATTGGACACAACAAAGAAAAGTAAGATTAATGAATTAAAAGAGAGCACAGCAAAAAAAAATTCAGATTAAGTCACAGAGAGAAAAAAATAATGGAAAAAAAAAAAGCAAAACATACAACCCATAATGAATATGGTAAATAGTGAAAAAGCCTAACATACATGTAACTGTAATTGTAGCTCACAGAAGGGAGAAGAGAATGAGACTATAATATTTAAAGAAATGCTACTTGCTGAGGACTTTTCAAAAACTGACAAAAGACATTAAGGCCACACTTCTAATAAGCCTTACAGACCCCAAGCCAGAGGAATAAAAAAAGAAAACCTAGGAAAATCACAGTTAAAACTGCTGAAAAACCAAAGACAGAAAAAAAAAAATCTTAGCAAACAGAGAATAACACACTACCTTAAACACACACACACACACACACACACACACACACACACACACAAAAGAAACAATGGAAGCCAGAAGCCAATGGAATTAAATCTTTAAAGTGCTGAAAGAAAGTAATTGCCACCCAAGAATTCTATATTTGGTGAAAATGTGCTTCAAAATAAGGGTACAATAAAGATGTTTTAAGAAAAGCAAGAATTGAGTGGACTTATCACCAGCAGACCTACACTAAGTGAAATACTGAAAACAAGATCCCAATAGAATAATGATGGTGCTGGAAGGAAAAAGCCATGAAAAGAGTAAACAGGTAGATAAATCTAGAATAATATTAAACATAATAATATCATGTGGGATTTACATTATATATAGAATTTAAAAATATATATCCACAATAGCACATAATATGAGGAAGAGATAAACACAGCAAAAGTGTCATAAGTTTCTTACATTGCCCCCAATATAGTAAAACAGGGAAGACTGTAATTAGTCAGAGGTGCATGTTATAGTTTCTGGCTTATGCACTAAGAAATAACAGGGATAACAAAAGAAGCTATAACCAGTAAGCTAAAAGAGGGGAAACATGGAAGATACAAGTATTTGAGTAATGCAAAAGAAGGGAAGAAAGGAGAAAAAAGAGTGAAGAACTGATGGAACAAATAGAAAATGTTGAAAAAAATCAGTAATTACATTAAATGTAAAGAGATTAAATACCTCAAGTAAAAGGCAAAGATGGCCACACTGTACAAAAATAAAAAGCTAACTATATATATCTTACAAAAAATATACAATAATTACAAAGATGGAGAAAGGTTGAAAGGATGCAAAAGATATATGTCTTTTAAACATTAACTAAATGAAAGTGTGTGTGGCTGTATTAATAACAGATAAGTATATATTAAGGTGAAGGCTATTATGAGAGATTAAAAAAAAGGGTATTTCCTAATTATCAAAGGGCCAATTTATCAGGAAGATAATGATACTAGATTTATATGGACTAATAACATAATCTCAGTATATTTGCAGTGGGGGCTCCGTCCTGATTTGCTTACCGGGTCAGGGTACGTAATCCCATAGCTGTTGTGAGAACAGCTGTTGGCTATTTATGGCTTACAGCTACCCTTTCTTCAAAGTATGCGATTGGCTGGACAGGAACTGTATCATACCACCTCCTGGGTGGTAGTGAGGGTCCACAGCAAATGACTGACAGTGAGGTACAAAAGGGTAGTTTTCTTGCCTAAAAATGAGATCAGCTTTATGATGCAATTTGTGCTCCAGGGCTCCTCATGGGATCAGACGGAAACTGAGCTCCAAATGAATCCACTCTGCCTCATTGCTTCATTCGGGTTCCTTCACTTCCTTTCTCCTAAGAGCATTCTCTGAATTAATCATATGAAGAGCAGAACTTCTTGTTTCTCTGCTTCTAGAGAACCTGATCAAACTCTAAGAATGGGCTTCTAGAGTGGCATTACTCACTGGCTGAATGGAACCAATCACTGGTGGCAGGTTGAATATTGTTAGTCCCATACATGTTATAGCAGTGCAATTGCTAAGACTTGTGGTGAACTGAGGCAGAGTATATGTGGAAGGTGACAGTGGTGACCATGAGAATGGACTGCTCAGATCTCCTTCAGGAGAGCCTGCCGAGAAGAACAGATTGGACTGATAGCCATAACTGCTGCCCCTCTGGATCCACCATCATGTTCTTACCATGCCCATGTTTCTCCCAGGGTGCTCCTAGCAATGACTGAGGATGGCAATGGTACTAGTGCTGGCCCATTCCTGCCTGACAGGGGGCTCCTCTTGTGGGTGACTAGTTCAGGAATCTCTCTCATTCTAACCAAAACTTTCCCCAAACTGTGCTGCAGTCTGAGGCTCTTCCTACATAACCGTCCTTCCTTCTCTCTCCCTTCATGGATGTCACACTTGTATTAAGGCCTAATGATTTTCCCTGCCTCCTTTTGGCTCTCTCGCCTTTACCTTTCATATGTATCTCCTCCAACAAATCTCTTGTACATCTTGGTGTCTGCTTCTTGAATTGTCACAGGGATGCACTATACTAGCTGGTACAATGTTGCTTGTGTTTGAGAAGCATGGAGAAATAATAACTATAAGGACTATAGAATTGGGGTGGCTAAGCTCCAGGTATAGTTGAAGAGATAAAATGACAGGCTCAAATATATTAATCTGTAATTTAAAGTAAAGTGATAAGGTTAGAGAACCTTCTTAGGAACTTCAAAGAAACCCTCATTTCCTATGGCTGAAGGTCAGAGGGAGCTGAAAAGCAGGCACACAATTTAATTGTTAGCAGGGCAAAACTTCAGAGAAAACTGAATATATTCTATGCTAAAGTCAGGACTCTGAGAAAGGGTGCTGAGTCTGGAACAGAATACCTGCCAAGACTCACTTGAGAACCTTGAACCCCTAGATTATCCTGTATCCTCTGGCCAAGTGGCAAGTGGCTTAGCTTATTGGCCAGGGGCCTGGAAGAAGCAAGGTGCCAGGACTGGAAGATTGGGAGGTCTGGGGAAGGGGCATGCAGATAGACCTATGGGCGCAACACACTAAGTATGAAGATCTTTTGATCACAAGCTAATGGCCACTAGAGAATGTCCACAGCAGAAGTGACACTAAACAACCAAGTGGAAAGGACGATTTGGCCAGTAGGTATCAGCCAGCCTCTGTTATTGGCCACCCAGTGCTTAGACAATGGGCTCATGAACAGAATGGCTATATTGACAGAGATGGGGGCTAAGCAAGGGCCAAATAGCATGGGCTCCCTCACCAATGCCCATCTAGCTACGCCCACTGCCAAATGTCTGACCTGGCAACAATAGAGAGACCAATCCTGAGCTCTAGATATAATCATACCTTGAGGAAACCAATCATCTTTCTGCCTTAAAAAGGGCAACATTTCATCCTGACTTGGACTGACCCATATTCTGAGTAAGGATTTGCTTTTATTGCCCACAGAGCTGTAGCCAGCATCAATATCCAAGGGCTCAGAGTATTTGACCTACTGATGTGGAATCTTCCACTGATGTGGAATCTTCTTTATGGCAAAGGAGATATGGTGGGGGACACATGACCATGGGATTCAGTCTCTGTGTCACATACTCCACCATCCAGGAAGCTAATAGCCTGATAGGCTGGTAGAAGGCCTTGCTGAAGGTACAGCTAAGGTGTCAGCTTAGAGTTGATGGCCTGTGAGGATGAGCTCTATTCTTCAGGATGGAATGTACATCTTAGACCAATGCCCACCATTTGGTGCTGTGTTGCAAACAAGGAATATATTGGTCTTAGAGCCACAGAATGAAAGTATGAGTGTCACCACTCACCAGGATGCCAACTTATCCACTTAGGGAATTATATTTCCTTTCTTGGCACCTTTAGGCTCTGTAGGTGCAGATTTTCTGGTTTCCAGAGTGCATATGCTTTTACCAGAAGGTGCAATAAAAGGCCTTTAAACTTAATGCTTTGGCTACCATTTCATCACTTGGGCTCCTCATACTCATAGACCAGCAGACAAATAAAGGAGTTATTATATTGGCAGGACATCATAATGCTATACATAAGCTGCTATATAATAAGGCAGATAGGAATATATTCGGCAGTCAGATGATCCATTAGGGCATATCTTGGTACTCCCATGCCCGGTTTTAACAGTAAATAAGTAAAGACAGCAACCACAGCCTGATAAGGTCATGATTACGAGCACCTCTTAAAGATGAGGGACTGGGTCATTCCACAAATAAATCATTGAGACCAGTGGAGGTGCTAGCCAAACATGAGGGAAATCTAGAATGGATGGTAAAGGAAGGAGATGTTGATTATTATTATGTCCTTGGGACCAAATGTAGCAATGGGAGTTTTCATTGTCCAATTAACCCTCCTCCTACAAATTTTCCTAGAAATTGTGACCAGTCAGAATCCTGTAGAAGCTATACCTAAATGGAGCGAGTTTAACATGAAAAACAGGTAGATCCCAACATTGTAAGGGGTAGATTGTAATGGACGTTGTTGGTGCCTCACTCAGACCTTGTCTGCAAGCTGCCATGATAGTTACTGGCTGCTAAAGGTTCACAGGTGCCCCTTCTCCAGAGAGTGCTGCCTCATTGGGCTAGGAGGTTACACTGTGCCACAGCCAATGACTTACTGATACAGGAGTATAAAAGGCCAGCCCCCTTGCCTCAAGATGGAATCAATTTCATGCTGTAATTTATGCTCCAAAGCTCCTCACAGAATCAAAATGAAGCTGTCTAGTCAGGACTACATCCTTGCTTGGCTCTTTTCTGCTGTCCTATCTGCTCTCCTCATTCCCCTTCTTCTGAAGGCACTACCTCCCTCAATAAATCACTTGTGCAGAGTACTGCCTTCTCAGGCTCTGCTTCTAGGGAACCCAACTTAAGAAAAAATGTAAAGAAAAAACTGATGGCTTTAAAGGAAAGCAGACAAAGCAATAATCATAGAGATTTTAACACACCTCTCTCAATAACTAATGGGACAAGAAAACAAAAATATCAGTAGGAATATGGAAGATTTGACTATCATGGTTAACACGCTTGACTGAATTGACATATAGAGAACACCATTCCCAACAAACTGCAGAATATACATTCTTCTCAACTGCGCTGGCACGATGACCAAAATAGAACATTTGCTGGACCATAATGAAACACTCAACAAATCTTGAAGGACTAAAACCACACAGAATGTTCTCTGGTCACAGTGGAAATAAGGTAGAAATCAATAACAGAAAGGTAACTAGAAAATGTTTAGTTTTAAGCAATAATCCATAGATCAAAGAAATCATAATGGAAATTTGAAAATATTTTGAAGTGAACAGAAACACAATTAACTACCTATCAATTTGGGAAGAAGTGTCATTAGAATCCATGGCTGCTACATAGTAAATGTTCTATCTTAAGTTGCCTAGAACCAAACACCATTTAACAGCATGAGACACAAAGTTCATATTGCCAGCTTAACCATGACTGGTTGAAACTTCGTTTACTTCCACCAGATTATTGCTAGCTAGTAAATCAACAACCTGATGAAATAATTTCCCCATGGGTGAAAAGACAAAAAAACTCAAATCAAGAAAACTCTGAGGAACTGGTGTCCATAATGAGAACAGCTTTGCTATTAGAGGGACTGCTCTGGACTTAACTCTTTTATGACAACCAAGGCACAAATACATAAGGAGCAAGCCTGCAGGCAAACTTCCATGTGGTACCTTTCCCAGATATTTCTTTTCAAAGCTCCATGTAAGTGGCTGCTTAGAAACTTCTGCCCAACAGGCCATGATAAATAAATGTTTTACACTCACTCTTCTTGGCATGATAATTTTTCTCATATTAACTAGAAAGATGTATTTGGAATTCAGCTTCTATTAATTACCCCAATGTCAGCACACATGAAAAAGTTAGTGCTTACGGCTACACTAAAAAAATAAATGAACTGGGGTGCCTGGGTGGCTCAGTAGGTTAAGTGGCTGACTTTGGCTCAGGTCATGATCTCACAGTTCGAGAGTTCAAGCCCTGCATCCGGCTCTGTGCTGACAGCTCCAAGCTTAGAGCCTGCTTCCGATTCTGTGTCTCCTTCCCTCTCTGCCCCGCCCCTGCTCATGCTCTGTGTCTCTCTCTCTCAAAAATAAATAAACATTAAAAAAATAAATAAATCAGCTTATATGACATCTCTGTAATTAATCAGAGAAAATTAATAATTTTATGATGTTTTCAGTAAAAACAATGACCTCAGCATACAGCTACAACCTATAAACCTCCTGGCATTTATATTTCTAGCACTCCAGATAATATTGTATTACCAGTTGATGTTGAATATTTTCATGCCGTTGCTTAAGAAGTTCTTCTGTCCTCTGCAAGAGGCCGAATTCAGCTTTAAATTCAGCTATTATTTGATGCTTCTTTTTGAAAACTGTACTCTTGCTTCGAAGTTTACTGACATATCGTTTGAACTGTAAAAGAACACAATATGTAACATGAATATAAAAGTAGTTGCTAAATATATTAACTTCAATGTATTGGAAACATTTTATTTTCTACTGTCTAACATTTGTGTCACGAGTATATAATAACTTAGTTTCATTAGAAAACTTGGTAAGACTAACTGCTCAATTAAAATATTTTGTGTAGGTTTTAATTTTTGGACCCATCTAAATGTTGTAAATCCTTATGTAAAAGCTGTTCATTTGGGCTTTACAAATAAGGGTTTAAAAAACCAGAAACTCAACCCTATTAAAAAAAAAAGGTTAAAAAAGGAGGAGGAGGAGGAGGAGGAGGAGGAGGAAGAGGGGGAGAAAAAGTAGGAAACCAATTCTGGCTGTGATCTTACCATGATATCTCTTGCATACTGTACTATTTTGGATGTACTACATGTACTACATCTATTGAGATTAATATGGCCAATCAGAATAGTCAAAACCTATAGCTACTATTTATCATTTAAAGAAGTGTACTGTGACCGTATACACTAAGAAGCATCTGAGACATTGGAATGAAGCCCATCCCAAACCTTAAAAAGCTAAGAATATTCCAGGTCAGTGGGAATTTACAGTTGCTTAATTCAGCTATCTACCGACCTTTATACCAAAGGTATAAAGTTATAACTACTCTAGCAGAAAGCTCCCCACTATTAAGTAATACCAACTATAGTTTGGAAAAAGCAAATGAAAATGAATAGTAATTACAGGGATTCATTTGATAAGCTCTATTTACTAACTATCATGTATTAGGCACTGTGCCAGACATTGAGAATACAACTCTAAACAAGATACTCAGAAGTTCTGCCCTCACCAAGCTTAAGGAAATAGTGGTGAAAACAAACATTGAACTGATGTTTACAACCATGGTTGAACATTATGAAGGTGTCCTGAGAATAAATAACAGGAGTTTAACCTGGGTGGGGATGAAGGTAGGAAAGGTGGGCATTGGGATTTAGGGGAAGTGGATTATGGCAAGCTTCCCAAAATAATTACATTTGAGCCAAGACTGAAGAAGTAAGAGTGTGTTGTTAGAGGAAGGAGGAAGAGGCAAAGAGCATTCCAGGTAGAGGAAACAGCAGGTGTAAAGATTCTTGGCCCATTAAAAGTATTGCTTGACATAAGAAGCAAATACCAGAAGCAAATGTGAGAAATTTCTGGTATTTCTGAAACAGAACATAATACTTAAAAAAAATTACTTCCTCTTATGTACCATTATACTAATAATTTTCAGATTCTCTTACTACATAAAATAATTTTTCTTCCTGCTTTATCCTTTTATTAACTACATTTTTCGAAAAATTCCAACTAAGAATTTGGCCTGTTATATTTAAGCACATTACTTCAAAAGTAAGCTCCCATTTTACCTAAAACAAGATAATTCTTTAAGAGTCTTAGCCTTTTTATTTTTTTAATTTTAATGTTTATATTTGAGGTAGACAAAGTGCGTGAGCGGGGGAGGGGCAGAGAGAGAGGGAGACACAGAATCCGAAGCAGGCTCCGGGCTCTGAACTGTCAGCCCAGAGCCCAATGCGGGGCTCGAACTCACGAACTGCGAGATCATGACCTGAGCGAAGTTGGATGCTTAACCAACTGAGCCACTCAGGCACCCCTAGAATCTTAGCCTTTTTAATACTCAGTCCTTCTAAAGGCTAACTTGAGAGGAGAGTGATAAATAATTTTACAAGTAATAAAAGTCATGAATTACTGAAATTTTGGAAAACAGAAAAAAGGATAAAATTCACTCAAAGCCATTATCCTATTCTACTATCCTACTAAGCTCTACTACCATGTTGGTATTTTTCCTTCTAATTTATAAGGCTAAACATGAGGGCAATAATTCTAAATTGTAAGGTATAAAATAGGAAGCACAACATTTCTAACATTTAGGTGATTTTTTCTTTGAAGACTTGATTGATTTTTCAGTACATAAAGAAAGTCCTCAAAAATAGTAAGATTAAAAATTCTTCACAAAAACATAACCTCCTAGGGGCGTCTGGGTGGCTCAGCTGGTTAGGCGTCTTGACTTTTGATCTCACATTTCCAGTGTGAGCCCCGCACTGGGCTGCACACTGTCAGCGTGGAGACTGCTTGGGATTCCCTCTCTCCCTCTCTCTCTCTGTCCCTCCCCTGCTCACACACATACTCTATTTCTCTCAGAATAAATATACTTAAAAAAATAACCTTCTAATTCCTAGTTTAGACTTTTTAAACTTGACTTAAACTCTGAAAGAAATGAAGAACCCACTGTGTTTTAGAGGAAGGAAGTTCAAAATATTTTTCTATCTATGATTTAGTTTTAATGGTAAGGAATCCAGCCCACACACAACAAATTATCAATAGCTGGATTACAGGAATGGTTTAAAAATTTAAGTCATACCAATGTACCTAGAGTCTAATAACTTGCAATTTTTCCTTTTAAAGAATAAACGTGTAAGCCTGCCATAACCACAGACTCAGAATCCCTAGAGTAACTATATGTTCTATTAAAAGTGTCCTGGGCAAAGTGCCCAAAGTGAAATCAACCCTATTCATCTGCTATCTTCTGTAATCTAGGCCAATTTTCCCCTTCTTTATCTTGCTGTGCTCCAGAATTATTTTTAAAAGCTAAAAGCTATAAATATTTTTGGTGGAAGAACAAACCCACCAATTACTCAATGTGCTCTATGCTGATTGGTTACTATTTGACATTCACTGGACAGACTACCTAAGTAAGGGAAGGGTAGTTTTGGCCAGATTAATGATGGTTATATACAATTAAGCAATAGGTGGCCATCAAAGCACTGTAAGGGACCCACTACTCTGGATGAATTAGAGGAAAGAAAATACATTATCCATGTTTTTCTTCCATTGGACATTTTTTCTCACTATCATTTGGATTTTAGATTATTTCTGAATTTTCAAACTATCACAAAAAACCCGGATGAATATATTGAAGCTAAATCTTCAGACACATTCTTAATAATTTCTATAGGACATATTTTCAGAAATGGTAAGAAGGAAGTAGGATTTTGATAGATTTTGCCAAACTGCCCTTCAAAGGCTATTTATAGTACTTTTAATAATTGTCAGTTTGATAATTAAAATGGTATTTTACTTTTTATCTGCATTTATTAAGGAAACTCACTTTTTTGTCATGTTCATTATTCATCCGTGGGGATTAAAAAAATTATTTGCCTTTGGCCCACTTTTTTATTGGAGTTTTTTTCTATAATTTATTTTTTTTATAATTTATATCCAAGTTAGTTAGCATATGGTACAACAATGATTTCAGGAGTAGATTCCTTAAGTCCCTTACCCATTTAGCCCATCCCCCTTCCCACAACCCCTCCAGCAACTCTCTCTTTGTACTCTATATTTAAGAGTCTCTTCTGTTTTGTCCCCCTCCCTTCTCTTATGTTCATCTGTTTTATATCTTAAAGTCCTCATATGAGTGAAGTCATATGATATTTGTCTTTCTCTGACTAATTTTGCTCAGCATAATACCCTCTAGTTCCATCCACATAGTTGCAAATGGCAAGATTTCATTCTTTTTGATTGCTGAGTAATACTCCATTACACACACACACACCCCCCACATCTTCTTTATCCATCCATCCATCCATCCATCAATGGACATTGGGGCTCTTTCCATACTTTGGCTATTATTGATAGTGCTACTATAAACATTGGGGTGCATGTGCCCCTTCAAAACAGCACATCTGTATCCCTTGGATAAATACCTAGTAGTGCAATTGCTGGGTCGTAGGGTAGTTCTATTTTTATTTTTTTGAGGAACCTCCATACTATTTTCCAGAGTGGCTGTACCAGTTTGCATTCCCACCAGCAGTGCAAAAGAGATCCTCTTTGTCTGCATCCTCATCAACATCTGTTGTTGCCTGAGTTGTTAATATTAGCCATTCTGACAGGTGTGAGGGGGTATCTCAATGTGGTTTTGATTTGTATTTCCCAGATGATGAATGATGTTGAGCATTTTTTCATGTGTCGATTGGCCATCTGGATGTCTTCTTTGGAGAAGTGTCTATTCGTGTCTTTTGCCCATTTCTTCACTGGATGATTTGTTTTTTGGGTGTTGAGTTTGACAAGTTCTCTATGGATTCTGGATACTAACCCTTTATCTGGTATGTCATTTGCAAATATCTTCTCCCATTCCGTTCGTTGCCTTTTAGTTTTGCTGATTGTTTCCTTCGCTGTGCAGAAACTCTTTATTTTAATGAGGTCTCAATAGTTCATTTTTGCTTTTGTTTCCCTTGCCTCTGGAGATGTGTTGAGTAAGAAGTTGCTGCAGCCGAGGTCAAAGAGGTTTCTGCCTGCTTTCTCCTCTAGGATTTTGATGGCTTCCTGTCTTATCTTTAGATCTTTCATCCATTTTGAGTTTATTTTTGTGTATGGTGTAAGAAAGTGGTCCAGGTTCATTTTTCTGCATGTCACTGTCCAGTTTTCCCAGCACCACTTGCTGAAGAGACTGTATTCCACTGGATATTCTCTCCTGTTTTGTCAAAGATTAGTTGGCCATATGTTTCTGGGTCCATTTCTGGGTTCTCTATTCTGTTCCATTGATCTGAGTGTCTATTTTTGTGCCAGTATGATACTGTCTTGATGATTACAATTTTGTAATACATCTTAAAGTCTGGGATTGTGATGCCTCAGCTTTGGTTTTCTTTTTCAAGATTGCTTTGCCTATTTATTGGAGATTTTAATTTTTTCTTGTGGACCTGTAACAGTGATTCTCAAACTGTTTGGTCTCAGAAACCCTTTATATATTTTTTAAATTATTTAAGCTCTCAAAGGGATTTTGTTTATGTAGACTGCTGCTGTGGAAAATTTGAGGGAAAAGAATGGACTTTCAATTAATGGGCCCTTTGCTTCATAACATATAAAAATCCATTCCTACTGGATTACAGACTTAAATGTGAAAGATGAAACTACAATTCTTCTGAAATATAGGAAAATATCACTATAATTTTGAGATAGGAAACACTTTTTTTTTGCTATTCAGAGTGAGAGCATGCATGTGTGCAAACGGATGGAGGGGGAGAGGGAGAGGGAAAGGGAGAGAGAGAGAGAGAGAGAGTAAAAGAGAGAGAGAGAGAGAGAGAGAGAGAGAGAGAGAAAGAGAAAGAGAGAAAGAGAGAGAGAGAGAGAGAGAGGGAGAGAGGGAATCTTATGCAGGCTCCACGCTTAGTGCATATAGCGCAGATAGCATGAAGCTCAATACCATGACCCTGGGATCATGACCTGAGCCGAGATCAAGAGTCAGACACTCAACCAACTGAGCCACCCAGGCACCACAGGAAAGGATTTCTTAAACAAGACACAAAATGCACAAACTGAAAATAGATGATTGATAAACTCAACTTGGCTAAAGTCAAGAACATTCATTCATCGAAATATATATTAAGAGATTAAGGATATAAATCACAATTTGGGAGAGCATTTTTGTAACACATTAAACCAATAAAGGATTTGTATCCAAACTATATAAATTAAACCTATAAATCAGTAAGTGAAAGACAAATAAATTCAGTAGAAAAACAGATAAAATACTTGAATAGACTTTTAGCAGAGGAGAAACCCAAGATGGCCAATAAACATAATAAAAGATGCTCAGTCTCATTAGTAATCAAATCAGTCATACAAATTAAAACCACATTAATATACTATTTTAACACCCACCAAATTAGCAAAAGTAAGTCCTTCAATACTAAGTGTTGGTGAAGATTAGGAGGAAGTGGGACACCACTGGAGTGGGGGATTTCTAATTTAGAGCAACAGTTTGGAAAACATTTTGTATCTACTTAACTTGACATTGTGTTCACCCTATGCCCCACCAACTCCACTCCATGAATGGCAGGGCATTTCAAATTTATCTATGGTGATGGAGCAGTTTTTAAAATTTCTAATCATTTGTAGAGTGGACACTTTTCTAAAATAATAAAAATATCACATTACTATAAATGTTTCTAAATGTCTCTGCTCAACTTACATGGCCATGGATTAGTAACTAACAGTTTGTGGACTAGAACTGGTCTTCAGACAACTCTGTGAATGGTACCGCTCCGGAGTAGGGCTTCATAAGTGGGGCATGCTCTATGTTCCACTGCAGTCATGTGGCACAAATATCAAGTGTGTGCCAAGGCATTTATCCACTAAGATTTTGCAGCAGCTGGGTAAGATACTATAAGAACTCCCAAGCCAGTCACCCTCAGCTATAAGCAGTCTTGTCCTTTTATCTCAGTATGCTAAACAATGATCAAATTTTTTTAAGTGTCATGTTGTGAAAAAAGGTAAGAAACACTGCCTTGGAGAAACTCTGTTCACAGCCATGGGAGACATACATAAGAATTTTGACAGAAACACTGCAATAGCAAAAAAAAAAAAACTGGAAAATAAGCCACAATGAATTGTTATAGATTCAATTTTATATATCTCTATATATTTATATTTCTATACTGGAAGTAAACAATTATAAGTTCAAGAAATAATGTAGAGCAAAACAAGCAAGTTACAGAATATACAGAGAAAGGCTTCCATTAGTATTGCTTAGGAAAACTAAACAATATATCATTTAAGGATACAAATGTGTGGTCAAACAGTAAAGAAAAGTCAGAGAATGACAAATACCTAACTTGAGATGGTGGTTACCTCTGAGAGGGGTGGGAATTGAATGGGATAAAGAAGAGGCACACAGGAGCCACACAGTTTCTTTTTTTAAAGCTGAGTGTTAAGTGTATATATGTTCATGATCTCATTATTCTTTACTCTTTGCATATAACACAACACACACATATTGTCACCTACTCTTAACATTTTTTAATTAAACATTTTGAAAGTAAACATTAAAGAATCAATATAGAAGACTCCAACTGTAACTAATGAGTTCTAGAACAGAACAGAAATTTTAAAAAATATTTTTTAATGTTTATTTATTTTTGAGAGACAGAGAATAAGCAGGGTAGGGGCAGAGAGACAAGGAAACACAGAATCTGAAGCAGGCTTCAGGCTCTGAGCTGTCAGCACAGAGCCCAACAAGTGGCTCGAACCCATGACCTGAGCTGAAGTCAGACACTTAACCAACTGAGCCACCCAGACACCCTGAAGAGAATTTTTTTTAAAAAAGTAGAAATAATACAAGAAAATCTCCCAGAACTGGAGGATATAAAATAAGATTCTAAATTAAAATGGCCAATAGAATGCCCAGCTCAATGAAAGAAGAAAAGAGTTACATTTAAGCCCATAATCTTAAAAATTTAGAAAATCAGAGGTAGAGAGAGAATCCCAAAAGTTTCAAGAGAGGTAAAATAACAACAATAATAACAATAAAAGGTCACATCAAAGGGCTGGGAATCGAAACAGCCTCAGACAGCAACAACGAATACTAGAAGACAACAGAACAATGCCTTCAAAATTCTCGGGGAAAAAGATGTTCAACTGGAATTCATCATTCAGTCAAACTATCAATCATGTATATGAAGATGGAATAAAGACAGTTTCAAACAAGCAAGTTTCTCAAAAATGTACCTCCCCAGTCCCCCCTTTTCAGGAACATTCTCTGTTACAACAAGGAAATAAACTAAGAAAGAGAAGACTTGGGATGTGGGAAGTAGGGGATCCAAAACAAGAGACTCACTAAAGAAATTTCCAGGATGATGAATACAAAGCCCCAGATTACAGTTTACAGTGGATCTACGGTTTACAGCAAGCTTACATAAAAATCTTCCAAGACTGGAACAGAAGAATGAAAGGGACTCCAGGAACAATAAACCTAAGGTTTACAAAATGTAATTAATAGATTACTGTATATGAACATATGCCATATTAAGATAAATTGCATGGTTCTATCAGAAGGTCTGGAGATGAGTGGGTGACAGGTACATTTAAAAACTAACCAAACCAAAAAAAAAATGAGGTCAGTATTAATTTTTTAAAAAGTGTACAAGAACGGATATGTAATCATAGTATATACTATGTGGCTCAGCTGTAAACTATGGTTCTACAATCATCACAATGAATATACTAAATAATGATTTAACCAATTATAATTATATTGGGAGGCTCTAATTAATGAAAGGATGGGTATGGGAGTAGCCAGGGAATGGGGAGTGTAGGGCTAAATCCTTATTTCCTACGGTAGTATGCCAACAACTGAAAAAAGTTTTAAAGTTTCAGCATAAACGTTATTTAGAAATATAGAAGTAAACACTAGAAGAGACAACCAAAGGCATTTAGAGTGGTTGCCTCAAGGAAGGAGGACTTGGGAGTGTGAAAGAGGATCATTATTTTCATTATGAGCTGTGTAGTAATGTTTTGCTTTTTAAACTACATATTTGTATCAATCTAAAAAAAGTATAATTAAATTAAAAGTGCAACCCACCTCAAAACCTGCCCATCACCAACAAAAACCTAACTGCTGATAGATTTTATTTTGAATAGACTTTGAGGATTAAAATTTAAATGTACTCATAATTCTGGGTTGTAATAATTTATATGAGCAAAAAAGTCACATTTAGAACTTAAATCATTAAAGGTCCCGGGAGCAGTACAACAGGAGCAGTACAAGCAGTTCAGAGACTTGTCAAGATCATGGGCTTTGGAATCAGAGAAATATAATTTCAAATCCTGGCTCCACCACTTAAAGTGACCTTGCGCAATTATTTTTTTGTCTTTATATATCAATTAATTCAACTGGAAAAAAAAGAAGGTAACAATACTTAGAGTGATACAAAAATGTGCATAAGGCAATTAGCCCAATGCCTAGTGTAGCATTCAATAAATAGGAGCTATCATTGTTTACAGTTTAATAAAATAAAACAAATTATTGACCTAAATATCTGTAATTATTAATAACCATCATTGCCATTATTCAGTAGCCAATTCTTGAAAATACTTTATTATTGTGTAAACTATACTCTATTATTGTGTAAAGGGTTTTTATAACCTCTGAGGATCAAAACATACAGTGTTTCCATTGTAAAATGAAAGATTATTTGTCTAAAATAAAACCAGGTAGTTTTTAAATAAGATCTAGAAAATACACCAAAATTCTATAAAAGTTGAATAATGATTAATGTCTGTCATTCTGTTTGAATATAGTTAAGGAGTACCTAGAAAATAAGAGATGAGTACTGCTTCTTCTAAACAGTAAAGAAATAAAGACATGTCAAGTAATTAGAGTAAGCAGAAAAGTAAAAATGTAAGTGTGGTAGATGCTCTTTAGAGCTAAAACAGAATAATCACTATTGCAAGCAATTACAAATCTATATTCTTGGAGTGTGTGTATACACACACACACCAAGAGAATTAAGAAATAAAAGTAGCCATTGTAGGGTGCCTGGGTAGCTCAGTGGGTTAAGCATCCAACTTTGGCTCAGGTCATGATCTCGCAGTCCGTGAGTTTGAGCCCCACATTGGACTCTGTGCTGACAGCTCAGAGCCTGGAGCCTGTTTTGGATTCTGCGTCTCCTTCTCTCTCTCTCTTCCCCCCTGCCCCACTCCACTCACACTCTTTCTCCCTCTCAAAAATAAATAAACATTAAAAAAAATTTTTTTTAAAGAAAAATAGCCGTTGTGAATTCTTTAAGGTTTCTTTCTTAAATAACTTAAAAAATATTTTAGTTTAAAAATATTTTAAAAATAATTTTTAAAGGGAGTCTGGCATAGGAGATAAGCAACAAATCCTTGGATCATTAGGGAAAAGCTTTCTATAGTGCACTATTGCAGGTCAATCAAGCAAATTTGTCATTAAAATGAACTATAAAGCTTTACATTGTGCAGGAAGGCCCATTATAGCAGCTATTATTAAACATTTGGACCAACATGCATTTGTAACCTAACTTTGTCATTTATGAAAGAACAGCCATCATTCTCTGAGATCAATAAGATTAAGGCTTTATAGTGCTAGCTTCTAGCTTCAGGACTAATTTTACTCCTTTGTGATCAAAATGGAATTTGCCAGATGTTCTTTCTCCTTTTATCCACTTAATACGTTTTAGAACCTTTAATAATAATGATCAAAATCTGGGCTAGCTTTTTAAATGGACAAAGCAGCTTATTTCCTTGAGTATGTAACCATTTACGAATGCTCTTCAAGCTTATCTGGAACTCAAAAGCATTATTAGATTCCAGGCATCATTCTGGATATTTACACGGAAACCAGAATCTCTGCTCCTGCTGCAAATTCTCCACCTCAATATCCAGCATGAAACTATTTCCACAGTAATTAGCTGTGAGGACTCCCATTTAATATATATATTGTCAAGAACCATAAAGATCTATTTTTTTTTTTTTGAAAAAGCACTACTTCCCTTTTATAAAGAAAGAAACCTATGGAGAAATTAATACAACTCACCAAAGCTCAGCAAGTTAAAAAAACTGGACTAGAACGAATGCTTTTGTCCTCAAATCCTGTTAGTCCAATATGCATGCTATTTTCCATTTATTAATTAAATCACATCTTGGTCAGTTATTTCATCAAATGATTTTTAAGCATGGAAAACTACAGAAATAGGCCCAAGAGAGTTAGGTGTCAGATGACTGTTCAAGAGTAGCATGAATATGCCCTATGGTCACGATTTTTTCACCCATTTGTCAGTGTCTTCTGGCTGAATTCGGACTCGTAGAAAACCTGAAGAGGTCGTCTTTTCATGTTATGCTCCAATAAATCATTTTGACTCCCTGAAGTCTGGTCTCAGACTTGCTACTTGTTTTAAGGCAAGACAAAATGTTTCACAGCAACCTTTGTTTTCTGTTAAAATGACAGTCTTTTCAAATCACTCATCATAACTAGTGCCAACACAGACACACATACAAATACTATTCTAACCTTTTCCAACCTGTTAGTATTATGTTTTTAACTTTAAATTAGAAAATCTCACCAAGCCAACCATAAGCAATATAATTAACTGCTAATTCTTTTGAGAGAGTCTATAATAAGCAATATGATATATGCTGGTAGAAATCTGTCTTAAAAAATGAAACTTGTGGCACAGGAACATCCATCTGTGAAACACAGTTAATCATACTGTCCAAGGTCTCTATGCTTCTATTATAAATCAAATCACCACTGCACAGCTGTTATTATATTAGAGTTAATGGATTTTTCAATGGCTGTCCAAGCAGTTAACTCTCAAAAAATTTTTCAATGAAAAGTTTTCAAATTTTCAGTTGAAACTGTGGCATTACCTAGATTGCATGCATAAATACACTACTTCTATTCTAGCAGATTGAGCTAAATTTATTTGATTCTGTTTTGTTCCATCTCTTGGGAAATTTTAGGGGCCTTGGGTCCTGCTATGAACTCTAAAGAGTGTGATGTGGTTTGAAAGGTTCTAAAAATATCACAGGTTTGCCTGGGCTCACTTAGAAGGGTGGATGATTCAATTACAAGTGTCAAAATTTGATTCCTAATTTTTCGGGATCTGACAGCTGCAGCAAACCTTGCCAGGATTCCCTTATCTTCGCTGTGCTTCTCTTTGAAGTATTTAAAGAAGATTTCATAATCTTTGCAATTTAGCTCTAGGATTTCTATCAGTAGCTGTAGAATGAACTGGTTGGATCTTTCTAAAGCTTCTCATAAACATTATTTGACCAAGCACATTTTTAAAGCAGTCATAACCGCAAAACAGGTGAGCTTCTTGTAATGGTTAGGGAACAAAACACAATGGATTCTATACTCACACACCATTAACCAGGAGTGACCTTTGATTGCATGAAGTGCCAGTGGGACTTTAACCAGAGGTTCGTTTGTTGCTATAAAAAAGTTCAGACCCCAAAGGCAGGCATTCATCTGAATGACAGCTCTAGGAAGGGGACCAGCACTATATCACTGGGGCAGATTTTTTGTTTGCTTTTTCAAATAATTAAAGCAGAGATTCTGAGATATGAAGGTGACTAAGACAGTAATGATCAGTAGCTATGTGGAACTATTTACAAGAGGCACAGGCTCTTTCTTTGCTCATCTGAGTCTCTCTCTTAATGGAAGAGCAAAGAAAAAAATAGCAAAATTGTACTTACCTAAGAATTAACGGAGGCTACCAGGTTAAATGGTAAATTTAGGTGTGTGGTCAGGTATCCAAAAATAATGAATCTGTACAATGAAATATCTATACAATGAAATATGCAACTATGGTTAGGTTGAAGAATTAATATAAATAACTTTTCTTATCAACCAAAGCCTACTAAAAAGGACCAAGGCATTTTTAATATTATCACTTTTCTGATGAAAGACATACACACGTCTAGACTACATTATATACTTTCAGGTTTCCACACATTTACCAAGTGTCTGTTATGTGCCAAGTATTAAGTACATGATGGTGAACAATAGATATGTTCTTGCCACTATGGAGCTCACTGCTTTCTCAGGGGAAGCAGAAACTGAACAAGTGATCTTAAGTGTGTTATGTTACAACACACAGGAACAGAGTGCTATGGAAGTACATTTCAGGGCCATGGGCTATGAGCTGGGGAAACAATAACAGGGTATATATTCTGGAAGGCGTGCTACTTAGTTATTATGCTATCTTCAAAAATCACATTGACCACAGCAATGTTAATTTATTGACAACTCAGAGTCAGATGTCTGACCATTAGCTATTATATTAGGGTATAATACTATGTTTTCCTATTTTTTCTCACACTGAATCCTGCAGAAGGTTAGAGAATTCTGTGTAAACATTTTAAAAGCACTCCAAATTATGGAAAACTAAGGTTACTTAATATTAAAATCCTGTCCAAATATCTGAAGTTACCATAACTTGGAATAATAGCAATAATGTGCACTTAGAAAATCCTAACAGAAAATCACATGAGGATTCTAACCTCAGAGGGGAATTTTTGAGTCATATGGTAATTCTGTGTTTGACTTTTGAATTATTGCCATACTGTTTTCCACAGCAGTTGCACCCACTTTATGGGCAAGGAAACTGAGGCCCAGAGGAGTTTGGTAACATGTTAAGGTTGAATAGCTAACAGGTGGCAGAGCAGAGATCTGCACACAGGTGTTCTGGCTCCAGAGCTGATTCTGTTAACTTCTACAGAATTCTCTTAATCTCCTCACTATGGACATGGAAAAATCTCCAAGACATTTTATTAAGAGCAAGTTGCACAATACACACAGTATAATACCATTTACATTTTTACAAACCACAGAATGGTAGGATCTACATCTATCTTTAGAGAAAGGACTGCAAAGAAAGGGCACACAGACCTGGAAGCAGTGGCTTCTCTTTGGTAAAGGGACTGAGGGATGGGGATTGGGGGTGGGAGACAGTCAAGGAAGACTTTTACTTTATGCCTATTGCTTCATTTTCATACCACAAGAATGTATTCAGGTATTACTTGTATAGTCAGATTTTTTAAGATTAAAAAAACCCCAAACATTGATCCAGTACAATCTTTCTTCTACTAACTGCACATGTTACTTCTAAAATGTCTCTCATCCAGGTTCTGTCAGAATATTTTAAATGCTGGATCACTCTGCTTCACCAAAGCAACCTGCTTCAGTACTGAAGAAAGCTTAAATTGTAGAAAATTTTCAGTAGTCAATCAAATATAGTCAATCAAATATTTCTAACCATTGGTCCTAATTCTGCCTTCTGTCAAACAAGAATATTAACCGATTTGTGTTGGGGGGGGGCCCAAAACCATTCCCAGGTTTAATGGTTTGCTAGGAGGACTCACAGGACTCAGCATATAGTCGTATTCTTGGCTATGCTTTATTACAGTGAAAACATAAAAGCAAAACCAGCAAGAGGAAAAGGCACATGAGGTGAAATCCAGAGGAAACCAGGGGCAAGCTTCCAAGAGTCTTCTCCCTTAATTCCTCCAGCAATGAGTTGTAACAATACGTGATGAGTTGTAACAATATGTGTGAAATGTTGCCAACCGGTAAGTTCATTAGAGACTCTGTGCTCAGGCATTTTACTTGGGGGCTGGCCACAGAGGCATACTGTCTGCCTAGCCCTTACCTAAATCCCAGGCTCTGAGAAGGAAAGCAGATGTTCAACATAAACCACTTTCTTTGTACACACAGTTCAGGCACAGTGAGCAATTCTTATTGGGGAATGGTGGAAATCTTTCTAAAATCAAAGTTCCTAGATGGCAGACAAGGGCCAACCTTGCAAACAAGATTTTCTAAGAATAGCAGTTTCAGGCCTGCTATGTTAACTCTTTTTCTGCACACCATCCTTTCCATAATCCTTTTGAAATTTAAGTGCAATTCTATTTTGTGTGTGTGTGCTCAGTTAATACATAATCAATTCTCTCTACAAAAGTTTCCAGACTTTTCATCCATTTTGGTCACCTACACCTGGACTCTGCCTTGACTATGTCCTTCTTAACACATATGCCAAAACTGTAACATAACATTCCAGGCATAATATCACCATAAATGGGATATTACATTTTTATTAATGGAGTATAATAATTTGTTTTCTAATGCTGCATTATTTATGGGTGATATGTTGAGATGGCAGACAAAACTTGAATTCCACAACATTGTGTTTATCATCCTATTAACAGCATTTTGTTTGTTTCAGCACAATGCTCCTGGCTTCCAAGATGACTTTGAATCCCAATTCTATCATCTGTCTCTCGCTGACTATTCCTTCTGGCTTCCTGTCATGTGAAAATTATTAAGGGTTTAGGAGGCAGACCACCTCAGTTCAAATCATGGCACCACTACTTACTGGCCATGTGATCTTGGTGAGTTAGCATAAATCCTCCTTGTGCCTCGGTTCCCGTAATTGTAAAAACCTGAATAATTATCGTAACAATTAGAGTTGTTCAATGAAAAAAATGAGATAATGTATATAAGAAGCCTAATATGGTGCCTGGCACAGTGTAACTGCATAATAAACATTAATTATTAATTAATCTAAATTATTGATAAGAATGACAAACAGGTCAGTATTAGGGACGAAGCTTCATGGTATTTTTTGGGTAACTTCTCTCAGAGATGACAGCATTCAAAATTCTTTGAGAATATCAATTCAACCAGATTTGTGCTTAATTACTACATACTTAAATCCAATATAAAAAACTTCAAGACACAGAAACATATTCATTAGTATCAATTTTCAGTTATGTTAAGAGACTCTAGTCTCTAAGTTTAACCTTCTTATCACCTGAAAAATACTGGTGTGAAGAAAAAGAAATCAAGATAGACTAGACTGGCAAGAAAATCTCTATCACTGAGAAGATAATTTCAACAGTTCAAGAAATTCCTACCCACGTTAGAAGTCTGGCAGAATAAGAAATAAACACATTCCTATGCTTACTGCCATAATTAAGCAAGGCAATACAATGAAACTAAAATGTTAAAATGATAACCAAAGTACAATGAAAGAAAAAGGAGAATTTTTAGACACTTCATCTATTATTAATAAGAAACATCCAGGGAATACTAATGAGAGTCTAGTGAAGTACAAATGCCTGTAGTACCTGTCATCTGCAAACAGAAGAGCTAAAATTCTCAGACAAAATGCAACATCTGGAATAATAACTTTAATGGCAGGGGAAGCATCAAAATGCATGCTTCAATACTGAACTTTAAAAACTGCTAGCTGACCTCTAAAAAGAAAATGACAAAGGAATATAAATTACTATATGTATAGTATTTATCCTCATTAACAGTCACATTCCTAAATTTTTCTAAGAAAAGATTAATCAAACAATCACATATGGATCATCAAGGAATGAAGGTTTGTATCCAAACAAATGGCTGTTGTACAGTTTCTACCTGGCTAACGTTTCCAGTTTGTGACTGTCAGACCCGAGTTCAAATCCTTACTCTGCAACTCACTAACTGTATGACATTAGGCAAGTTACTTAAACTTCTCTAATCTTATTTTCTCAATTACAAAATGCAGATAATGTTTACCTCACAAGTGTTTTGAGAGGATGAATCAGGATATATTACATGTGTGTTTTACTGTGATTAAACATACACGGTATAAAATTTATCATTTTAACCATATTTCAGGGTACAGTTCTGTGGCAGTAAGTGTATTCACACTGTTGTGCAACCATCACCAACGATATGTTTTTAAAGATTGAGCACACAGTAACTGCTCAGTGGATAGCAGCTAAAACGACTCTCATTAGTGTTATCTCATCCCATCCTGAATCTGTGTAAATCATTTATCCACAAACAGAAACTATTTCATATTTATTTCTACTGAATTGCACCCAGTTTGGGAAATACTAAGTTCAAGTTTTAAGCTGCAAACTATATTCTTAGCTTTCAAACTCTTCATTCAAGTGACTGACGAAAATATAAAAATATCAGGTGCTAGCATTTATTGAGCACTTAGCACGTGCTAGTGCTATTCTAAGCACTTTTCAGGTATTAACTCGTTTAATCTGCACAGTAATAATTCCAGGAGGTATATATTGATAAAAGTCACATTTTACAGCTGAGTACAAAGAGGTTAAGGAATCTGCCCAATGTTGCCCAGCCAGTAAGATGACAAAGCCAGGATCTGCACTCCAACAATCAAATCCTAGAGCCCATGCCCATAACCATTCCACTACACCGCTTCTCACACATGCAGTGACATGAGACCCATAGGAATGACTTCTGGATGCCAGATGTTATATGTTGACTGGGAAGCTGTGACATCCATTATTTTGCGTGTTCTTCATAATGACAGTGAAGAGCAATCATCCCCATTTTACAGATGGAGAAGTGATTTGCTCAGGTCTATGGGAACAGGTGAGAGAGACCTGGATTCCAGCTTGGCCACTTGTTACCTCGAAGTGCATCTACAATCTCCCTGAGCTTCACCCAGCTGCAAAATGGGAACAGCAGGAATAAGAACACAAGAAGTAAAGGAGTGTGTGTTTGTAAAGCATCTAGCACAGAGCCTTGTATAAACAGTGCTCAATAAATGTTAGCCCACCCTTCCTTGTTCTCCTATTTGTGACTCCTGCCATAGAAATTCTTTCCAAATACCATGCTACTACTTCTTGATGCCGTCTCACCAACTGTGTTAACAGATGGGTGGCAAAAAAACACGATTTTTTGGTGATTACCATGTGATACCAAATGAAACCTCAGTGAAGTCCAGCTATATTATATAATTTTAAGTATAACAAACTTCCTCCCTTTTGTCCATATGGTCTGCCACTTTATCAAAGTAGAAAATAAAACTGGTCTACCAAGATTTGTTCTTTACAAAATTATGCTTAATGTTCCCCAATACCTTCTGTTCTTTTAGGTAACTGCCAAATGATTTACTTAATTTGTTCTAGTTTCTGACCAGATATTGTTTAAAAATTAGGTTGACCTCATTTCCAAAGTTACCTTTTTCCCTTTAAGAAAAGTATGCCTTTTTCTGTCATCAGACACTTCTATTCACCATAATTTATCAAAAATAAAACCTAATAGGTTGACAGTACGTTCTATACCCTCACATTTGCATAGAAGGAATATCTAACACTGAATGTATAAGCACTATTCATGTCAACTGTGGCCATAGCAATTAGTATTTCTTATCAGTTGGGCAGCATTTTCTTAAGAAAAAACAAAAATGCTAGGAGGAAGCGTGGCCTCTTATAAAACAAGATTGTTGCATAATTAACCTTCCCCCCCCCCCCCCCCCGGATAGCAAGGATGTCACAAAGCACACCCAGTTGGCTTCCAAGTAACATTTAAAATATTCCCATCTCTTAAAGCAATCTGGACGTGGATGTTAAAAACCAAAGGAATTTTTCAGTCAAGTGCTGACTGTTGAAATCTACTACTTCCCCAAAAGCTAAAGGCATATTGGGAGACTACAATCACAAGTACCACAGAGAAAAGTGGCACCATGGGAACAACTCACTTGTGTTTGGCACAGTGAAGGTTCACTGCCAATTTGTAACAGTATGAATTCTGTAACTATTCAAAGCCAAAACTGAAGTTTGGATGTGAGCAGCTTTTCAAAGTAGCTTTTTCTGAGGCCTAGTAGCTAAGTAGCTAATATAAAATAAGTAAGCTGTAGGAAGTGGTAAAGTATAGGCAATGTTTAGGAATTAAAATATAACCTATACCTATCTCTTGATTTGCTTAAAAAAAAAAAAAAAGCACTGTCCTTTACACAAGATATTTTGCTTCATTCATTCATTCATTCATTCATTCTTGAGCTAATTTTATGAAAATGAGATGCGGAATTATATTTTTGGTGCTTAAATTTAGCCATATATATAAATGACAATATTACTTGTCCTACTAATCTCATGAGTCTGAAAGGATAAATGAAATAACAGCTATTGAAACATTGTTCAAAAATTTAAGTATATAGCAGCATTAGATATAGCTGTATTTTTAAAATTTATAAGCATCTACAATGAAGTCATTTATTTTTTCTTTTTTTTTTTAATATATGAAATTTATTGTCAAACTGGTTTCCATACAACACCCAGTGTTCATCCCAAAAGATGCCCTCTTCAATGCCCATCACCTACCCTCCCCTCCCTCCCACACCCCATCAACCCTCGGTTTGTTCTCAGTTTTTAAGAGTCTCTTATGCTTTGGCTCTCTCCCACTCTAACCTCTTTTTTTTTTTTCCTTCCCCTACCCCATGGGTTTCTGTTAAGTTCCTCAGGATCCACGTAAGAGTGAAAACATATGGTATCTGTCTTTCTCTGTATGGCTTATTTCACTTAGCATCACACTCTCCAGTTCCATCCACGTTGCTACAAAGGGCCATATTTCATTCTTTCTCATTGCCATGTAGTACTCCTACAATGAAATCATTTAAATGGCACCAGTCTCAATGGCCAAATACACATTATTGACAAAGTAACTGAGTGATGATATTTTCTCAGCCCTTTATGGAATTACATTTATCAAGGAATATGAATTTTTGTCTTACCTGTTAATTCCTAGTCATTTTGTTTTACTTTTATAACTTAATACTTATAATAAATAAATCCAATATAAATTCACCCAATTAAAAAGGGAAAATTTGGAATATTATGTTGTTAAATCACTAAGATCTATGTCATTATATATCAAGAATATCTTAATATCATTGCAAAGACTTTTCAGTTTTAAATAAATAGGTTTTATAAAATAAGATGAACTTTCCATTACTGACATTTAAACGAAAAAAGTAAAACACATGAATGGTTTCAAACAAAAGGAATACTCATAACTTTGTCCCATTAGATACCTCAACTTACCTCATCTCCCTTCAAAACTTCAGTACCATCAAATTCGCGGGTCTGATTTGTCTTCACTGATACCTCTCTCTCTAGGCTGGCTAACTTCTCCTTCGCTTCCTGAAGTTCCTCAGCTTTGGCTTCTTTTTTACGAGAAATGATGGATGCCTAATTGAGTATAAAATATGAATGTGAAATTAGACATACAATCAACTTTCTATTATCTTGTGAAATTATTTATTTTTTAGATTTTCCCAAGCTAAACTTTCAATATCTGGTTGGCTTCTCCTAACCAATACCCTACTACCTGTCATCACTAGTTATATGTTTAACATGAGCATGTAATGTATATTAAATATCAACCCAAAGACATTTTGGAAGACAAAAGCCCTGAAAATACCGCTATATCAGCAGAGAAACAAAAATACAATAGTATTATACATATTCAAATATTGTCAGGTAACACTCAAATGTTAATGAAGATAATTTCTAGGTAAGCAAATAGAAGCTATCCCTAATTCTAGTGTTTTTCCTCATGGTAGCTTTCCTTTCACCAGAAGAAAACAAGAATGTTTTATTCTCAAAACTACAACACAGGTTATCTTACCTAAATTCAATAGCCATACTTTTAAAATGAAATGTTAAAACATCTATTATATTTGGGGCATTCTAATAAATGAAGTGCAGGTTTAAAACCAAACATCTGACTCACCGGAATTATGCAAATGTTTACACAATCCAAATGGCTGTTCTCAGCCATGAACACAGCACTTTCCATTACTTAGCAACTCTTGGGGGATTTCCTCAAATGAACCACAGCTGTACTAGTGTAAGAAAAACATTAGCCAAACTGTCTTCTTAAGTGAAATAGTACAAATATTTTCTTCACACAAACTTGACAGGAGAGGGGAAATCTCTAATACAAACCCTTTAAACCAGTCTATTCTTTCTGTCTAAAAAATGAAAAGACAGATGACGAAGGAATGTTTCTCTCCATAGAATTATTCCAGCCAAAAAAAAGAGAGAAGAAATGATGAGTACCAGAAGCATACAGGAATTGACAGTATACCTCCTTAACACAATAAAATAAATAAATATAAACCTCAGTCCAAAACAGGATCTTATTTAATGAACATGAGAGTATCTCCCACTAAGTCTGGAACAAGGTAAAAATGCCCACTATCTCTACTATAATTTAATATTGTGTTGAAGGTATTTGCTCATACCATTAGACAGGAGAAAGCAATTAGAAGCATAAGAATTTGACAGGAAAAGCTGGCATTTTCATAGTATATGATTATATGTCTAAAAAAAAAGAGAAGAGAAACCATGGGAAAACCATAGTAAACAAATCAGTAGTATTCATAGACAAATCAGTCAGAAGACATAAGGGAGGAAAAGCCCTCAGTTATAAAAGCAAAAAATAAAATGTGGAGCCAAGAGAAGTTCCAAAACTTTGAGGAAAACAAACACTCCTGAAAGACAAAAAACATAAACTTGAACAAATGGAGACACATAACATGTTCTTAGATGGGAAGAACATCATATCATAAAGATCAAATATCATAAAGATGTAAGTTCTGAAGTAACTGATAAGTATAAAGCAAACCCAATAAATAAAAAACTATGTTTTTTTTTCAAGAGCTAGGCAAGTTGGTAATAAAGCTTACTGAAAGAACATACAAACAAGAATTGCAAGGAAAACCCTGAAAAAGTAGAGCAATTGGAGGTGAAGGTGGGTACTTTTATCAGTTATTTGAACTTGACTATAAAGCTTCTGCAAATAAGTTAATATGTGTACCTGGACAGGCCAATGGAACAATAGAAAATACACAAATAAATCCAGTATCATTCTTAAATTTGAAATAAAACAAAGTCAGAATCTCAAATCCATAGGTGAAAAATGTATTTTTTACTAACTGATATTAAGACAATTAGATAATTGGATAGCCATATACAATAAATAGCATATAACCAGAAAAAATCTAAATAAATCAGGGATTTAAACATAAAAAATTAAATCATAGAAATCCAAAAGGAAAACCTGAGTAAATTTCACTATAACTTACAAGAGGGAAAAATGTTCCTAAATATGACTCAAAACGTAAAATAATAAGAGAAAGAACTATTAAATTTGATTTCATAAAAATGAAGAACTTTCCCATGGTGATATAACAGCACCATAAACAAATAAAAAGGCAAACACCAAGCTGGAGGAAAACGTTACAATTATAAACCAGACAAAGAGTAAATACTTCTAATACATAAAGAAAAAAGGCCAACAACCCTATAGAGAAGTGGGGATATGGGCATGAAGGGACAATTCACAGAAAAAGAATTAAAACAACTGTTACTCATGTGAGAAGATGCTCAACCTTGTTTATAATAAGATAAGTGAAAATTAAAACTATCACAGGATACCATCTCTTATCTACAAGGATGGCAAAACTCTAAAAGCTCAACCACATATTGGAGGCAGTGAGGAGGCAGGCACTCTCTTGCATGGCAGGTGGGAACAAGAAATGCTGCACCTTCTATGGAGAGGAATTTGGCAACATCTAACAAAGTTACATACACATTTACCCTTTGATGGAGCGATCTCACCTCTGGGACTATATCCTAAAGATAACGCTGGCAAACATGTGCAAAGACATAGGCAAAAATCTGTTCATGGAAGCATGACTTGCAATTGCAAAAGAATGGCAACAACCCAAATGTCCATCAACTAGTGACTGGCTGAATGAAAGGCGGTATAAGTACTCAGTGGGATACTATGTACCATGAACTGGAATAAGCATACCAACTAAGACGGCTATGATAAAAAGGAAAAAGCAGATAATAACAAGTGTTGGCAAGAATGTGGAGGAATGAATGTGTTCATACACTGTTGGTAGGACTGGCTTGGAAACAGTCTGGCATTTCCTCAAAATGTTAAACACAGAATTATCAAATGAACCAGCAATTCCACTCCTAGGAATATACTCAAAAGAAATGAAACCATATTTTCATACAAACACTTGTACAAGAATGTCCTCTGCAGTATCATTCATAATAGCCAAAAGGTAGAAATAACCCAAATGTCCATCAACTGATGTGTAGATAAACAAAACATGATCTATCCATACAATGGAATATTATTCAGTAACAAAAAGAATGAAGTACTGACTCATGCTACAACATGGATGAACTTGAAATTTTTTTCTAATGTTTATTTTTGAGAGAGAGAGAGAGAGAGACGGAGCATGAGAGAGAGAGAGAGACGGAGCATGAGTGGGGGAGAGGCAGAGAGCTAGGCAGACACAGAATCCAAAGCAGGCTCTGGGCTCTGAGCTGTCAACACAGAGCCTGATGTGGGGCTCGAACCCACAAACTGTGAGATCACGACATGAGCAGAAGTTGAATGCTCAACCAACTGAGCCACCAAGGTGCCCCAACACAGATGAACTTTAAAAACTATGCCAAGTGAAAGAATCCAGTCACAAAGGATCACATATCATTTGAGTCAATTAATATGAAATGTCTATGACAGGCAAATCTATACTGACAACTTGGTCTCTGGTAGTTGCCTACGTCTGAAGGTTGAGAAGGAAATGGGAAGTAACTGCTAATAGGTTTAGATGTTCTAAAATTGATTGTGGTGGGGGGTGCCTGGGTGGCTCAGTCAGTTAAGCGTCCGACTTCAGCTCAATGGTCTCACTGTCCATGGGTTTGAGTCTCATGTCGGGTTCTGTGTTGACAGCTCAGAGCCTGGAACCTGCTTTGGATTCTGTGTGTGTGTGTCTCCCTCTCTGCCCCTCCCCTCCTTGGACTCTCTCAAAGACAAATAAACACTAAAAAAATAAAATAAAATAAATAAAATTGACTGTGGTGATGGCTGCACAATTCTGTGAATATACTAAAAACCACTGAATTGTGCATTTTACAAGTGAATTATATGGTATGTGAATTGTATCTCAATAAAGTTGTAAAAAAAAGGAATAAAGATTATTCTATTTAGCAGCATATACTGTTAAGAATTTTAAAAAGAAAAGTGTGTATTGATTCCTTTTCTCAGAAGGGAGATATATGGATCTATGTATATATAATATTATTATTTTGTTTTGTTTTTTATTTTAATCTTGAGAGCGAGAGAGAGTGCACGTGAACATGTGTGCACCCGTGAGCAGGGGAGAGGGGCAGAAGGAGACAGGGAGAGGGAGAGAGAGGTGGGGGAGAGAGAGAGAGGGAGAATGGGGGGGGGGAGAGAGAGGGAGACAGAGAGAGAGAGAGAGAGAGAGAGAGAGAGAGAGAGAGAGAGAGAGAGAATCTTAAGCAGGCTCCACCCCCAGTCCAGAGCTCGATGCTCTCATGACTGTGAGATCATGACCTGAGCCAAAATCGAGTTGGATACTTAACCAACCACCCAGGTCCCCCATATATAACATTATTTTTTAGTGGAATAATTAGCTTTAAAAATTAAAAAAAAATTTTTTTTAACATTTATTTTTGAGACAGAGAGAGACAGAGCATGAATGGGGGAGGGTCAGAGAGAGGGAGACACAGAATCTGAAACAGGCTCCGGGCTCTGAGCTGTCAGCACAGAGCCTGACGTGGGGCTCGAACTCACGGACCACGAGATCATGACCTGAGTGAGCCAAAGTCGGACGCTTAACCGACTGAGCTACCCAGGCGCCCCGACTTTAAACATTTTTTAAAAATTACCTATGAGGGAAGAAAATATTAGGATAGATAGCACAGGAGTAGATGCTAGGAATGTCTTTGAATATTTTTTTGTTTTTTAGAATTGACTTGGAATCATGTAAATATTTTAAATAATCATAAAACTAATCCCTAAAAATAAAAATAAACATACATATGTATCCAGTTTAATGTGTGGCATAACCATATAGAGGACCTATTCTAAGTGACTTCAAAACGGTAATTTGTATATTCCTAGTAATTTGTATATTCCTAGGCATATATCCTAAGGACAAAACAAAATAAAAAACAATTTTCAGCAGTAATCATATTTTTGGTGGTAGTATTGTTACTTTTATTTTGAAACTGTTGTGTGTAAAGTGTGGATTAAAGCAAATAAAGGATTAAATGATGTTGGTATTACTGAGAGCCAGAATTTCCAGGGTGGGATAAGGAGAAAGATGTGAGACTGATGAGGCTAAGCAGAAGTCCAGTAGCCTTGAATCTAAACTGGAAGGGTAATAAATATGAGCTCAGGGTGACATTAGGAAGAGAGGAAGAAAAAAACTATTTCTTAGCTTTGTCCACAAAAAAGACCTAAAAATAAGGGCCACTCAAGGAGCAATAAGAAATCCTAATACCCAAATTTCAGTCGCTATATATCATTTCCTAATGAAACAAATCAGGCTCATAGAAGGAAGTCTAATTCCAAGCCTAGGGAAAGAAATATAAAAGATGAACATAGAAATATTCTTATCAAACCAGAAAGCAAAGACATTATCAAAGACAAAGAGAATATTAAAAAGGAACCAAAAGTTAACTTGAAAAGCCTCCTAGTATTAAAAAATGGGACAATTTGAGCATCATCAAGGAAAATACTAGAAACTTATCAAATAGAATTAAATCTATGATTCATAAGGATGTTAAATATCTAGATGATCTGTCCATTGTTATAAGTGGAGTATTCAAGTCCCCTGAAATTACTGTATTCTTACCAATAAGATTGCTTATGTTTGTGATTGTTTTATGTATTTGGGTGCTTTCAAATTCGGTGCATAAACATTTATAATTGTTAGCTCTTCTTGATGGATAAACCCCATAATTATTAAATAAATGAGGAACCAAAAAATTAAAAACTAACCTTAATTGATCACTTTTACTGTTGGAGAATGAAAATGAGGTGGAGGAAACAAATTCTTTTTGAAAACTGATAAAGAATCAAGCATGTTCCCTGCCTTTCCTATGTGAACTATAGCTCAGTTTAACCAAATAGGTGATGAGAGGTTTTTCCATAGAGGCAGTCAAGCTAATACTTGAAGAAAGAATCACAGTATCAACAGTTTTTAACAACACTTATTTTTGAGAGAGAGAGAGAGAGAGAGAGAGAAAGATCGGAGGAGGTGCAGAGAGAGAGGGACAGAAGATCTGAAGTGGGCTCTGCGCTGATAGCGGCGAGGTGGATATGGGGCTCCAACTCACAAACCGTGAGATCATGACCTGAGCCAAAGTCAGACGCTCAACCAACTGAGCCACCTAGGTGCCCCAAGTATCAACATGTTATAAACCCTAATGAAATTAACAGATGAGCAATGATAATCAATGGCTGTTAACATTCCAAAAAAAAAGAGACAATTAGACATTATCACCTCCAAATGGAAGTACATAATGCTACCTAGAAAGTATTCTCGCCAAAAAATATCAAACCAGAATTTTCAGGAAATACAGGAAACAAAGGAACATGTTAAAAGAACACCATAGGGTCTTGGGGCACCTGGGTGGCTCAGTCGGTTAGGGTCCAACCTCGGCTTGGGTCATGATCTGACGGTTTGTGGGTTCGAGCCCTGCGTCAGGCTCGGTGCTGACAGCTTGGAGCCTGGAGCCTACTTTGAATTCTGTGTCTCCCTCTCTCTCTGCCCCTCCCTTGCTCATACTCTGTCTCTCTCTTATCTCTCAAAAACGAATGTTAAAAAAAATTTTTTTAATCAAATTCCACACTTACAGATATAAGCACAAATAGATCTATCATCACAGTTGGCAGATGCTAAGGAAACTAAGCATTATCAGGTGTATTGAATTTCAAACTCAAACATGTGTCTTTATGGTTTTTCCACAAATTCTTTGTTATAATCTGGAGATTAGCAATAACAGAAGAACATTTATTCTTTAAAAAAAATTTTTTTTTAATCTTTATTTATTTTTGAGAGAGAGACAGAGGGCGAGCGGGGGAGGAACAGAGAGAGAGGGAGACACAGAATCCGAAACAGGCTCCAGGCTCTGAGCTGTCAGCACAGAGCCCGACGCAAGGCTTGAACTCATGAACCGTGAGATCATGACCTGAGCTGAAGTCGGCTGCTCAACCAACTGAGCCACCAGGCACCCCAAGAACATTTACTCTTTACTTCCTTCTCACTTTAAGACTATCCACAACACAGCCTAGGGTATTTATGAAGATGTTCACCAATAAGATTAAAGATCTAAATATGAAAGCCAAAAGAGTGGTCTTACCTGTTGCCTGTATAGTGAGAGTTTGCCTTCAATTGGCTCATTTCTCATCATTTTCTTTTCAATCAGCTGATTTATCTGTGTGTTTATTTCATTTATCTAAAACAGCATGAAAGTAAAAAAGGTTAAAACTCTCCCTATGATTACATAAACTAGGGAACATCTAGCCAAACCAAACTTTGAACTTACATAGTTGTGTGTATGTGTATGTGTGTGTGTGTGTGAGACAGAGAGGGGTGGGGGGAGAGGGGGAGACAGAAAGAGAGGAGGGGAGAGGGAAAGAGAGCAAGAGAGAACACACAAATGGGGGAGAGGAGTAGAGGGGAGAGAAAGAGAGAATCTTAGGCAGGCTCTACCCTCAACACCGAGCCCAACATGGGGCTCAATCCCACAACCCTGGGATCATGACCTGAGCCAAAATCAAGAGTCGGATGCTCAACTGACTGAGCCACCCAGGTGTCCCTGAATTCAGTTTTTATCTCAGTGATTTCATGGGAGGAACAGGTCCATTAACGTTCTAAGTAGGGTACTATGATTATTTTTAGAAACAATTTACATTTCATAGTTCATGATATATATTTACACACTTTGATTATTTATATGGATTTAACCATCCATGTTGAAATTATCCTGAAGTATTCTACATGAAATTTTATACATTATTATCAAAAAGACAATTTCTAAAAATCTGCAGTTATCCCTCACCTATGTCGTGACTTACAAGTCACTGCAAGTGATAAAGAAAATCCAGACTAACCCAACTGAGAGTTTTTGGGTTCATGGATGACATCTAATAACCCTTCCTGTTCTAATGATCTGTGATTCTATATAGCTGCCATTTATCTTACTCATTAACCCTTTACCAAATGTAATAAAATAAAAGTGAATAAAGCCAATAAAAGTAGATAGTCCCTCAAGAAATAAAAAAAAAAAAATTACATGGCTTCAGTATAGCTATCCTTTAAAAAGACTAGAGTACTCCTGTTAATTCTATGACATTAAATTTGAGCTAAATGTTACTTGAACATCTAATTTCTTTAAGTAAATTAAAAGAATAAAATGGCCAGAATTATGTATTTAATCAGAGTGGGCATTAAGCACATATTACGCACATTAATGGATTAGTGAGCCAAAATCTTTCAATCAATCATCATACCATTTAATTCTTATTTTTAAAAAATATACATCTGATTGGTGCTTTATTTCTATGGAACAAAAATGTAATAATATGAAACCAAGTTTCAATGAACATTACAAGAAACTTTAGTAATTCCAAAGCAGGCATGAAAAAGCAAATAAAAATATTAGCTTTAAATATAAAATTGCTATAATATTATTCTTGGAAATAAAAAATAATGATATGCAAAATATTTAAAAATTTACCATCTAAATGATTATATTATGAATACATAAACCTATGAGTCAATGATATGCATTAATTTATATATTCAAGCTGTTTAGTTTCCTAATCAGTTGACTAAGTCTGTATAACATCATGTAGATTAAGTAACGGCATTACATGCTATAATTTCTCACAAAGAACAACTCCTCATAAAAACTGTCAACTCAGCACAGGGGAACTTAAGAGTCAAGAGCAGGACACCATAGAAAGCAGTTCATATAATTTTCACAGGACTGGGGATGAGATAAAATTGGGAGTTATAAAAAGAAGACTGGTTGCCACTTACATTAGATTCTAGTTCAAGAAGATCAGAATGGCCCATGGCAGGCTCTGAAACCACTTTTTGTAGAAAATGCAATTCTTTTTTCTTGCTCTCTAATTCTTTAGGAAATTTTTCAGTTACCATATAAGAATTAAACTTTATCTCTTCCTCTAGTCTCTTCATTAAACCTTTAAAAATAAAATAATTATTCAGCCCAAGAGAGTAGGTATAGTGATACTTTGTACACTTTAAAATATGAGACCTGAATAATAGCCTTATCTATTGAAAGCATTCTGTATAATAAAAAATTGACCATTGAAATATTTTTTCAATTTTTTAAAAAAGTAATCTACACCCAAGGTGGGGCCCAAACTCATGACCCCAATATCAAGGGTCACAAGCTCTACCGACTGGGCCAGCCAGGAGCCCCAACCATTGAAATCTTTTGAATGACAACACAAATGAAATTCCACCCAGATTCTTTGTTCTATAAGTGGCCATTTATTCTTTTTCTTTGACAATACTTCTGATGCAATTTGTATTTCTATTCTAATATTTCATAAATGGTAATACATTATAATTTGTCAGCTTCAAACCAATGAAAATATTACTAAAGGTACAAGTCAGAATCCAAAAAAAAATTATCTACATTCATAAACATTTTTGGCTTTCCATGTTGGTAGTTTTGATATTGTAAAGTATTAGCTTACAGTAAGTGGCAACTTAAATTGTATTTTAAAGGTTTTAAAGTGTTTGAAAGTTTTATTTTGGCAGAGTACACATACACATACACAGATTTTCAGTGAATAATAGTTTTGTTATAAATTCCCAGTCTAGAGAGCTTTAAAAGGTTTATTTCAGATCTTTCCATGACACGTTTACAAATTCTGGCTTGACTTTTTAAAACACTGGATTTCCGGCTTAAGTAATCTACGTAGGTAGATTGCTTAATAAATTTGGCCCAAAACCTTAAAAATTATTTTTAGTTCTGTTGTGCTAACTATATATTAACATGTAAAACCTTATTAATGGCAAAATCACAAGTTTTCCATTCATCCCTACAATTTTTCCCCCTTTTTGGGGACTGGGGAAAGGGAGGGAAGAGAGAGTATTTAATGACTCACACTATAATTAGGCAGTCATTCCTATGTGGTTTCCGATTAAATCTACATCCTGGCTCCTTTGGCTATTAGGTGACTGTTTTTTCCATTGTCAAGTTCTTAAACATACTACACGTAACCAGAGATATAAAGAATCAAATACTAAAATGTTTTCAAAGATTTAAAATTCTTAAATATTATCTTTTCTACTTAAAAGAAAGATTCTAATTTTAGAAAATACAAACTGCTGTATAGTGACAGAAAGTGGTTGCCTGGCAATGGGTAGAGGGGCACAAAGCGGCATTACAAAGGACACAAGAAAATGTTGGGGAGTGATGGTTATATTTGTTATCTTAAGGTTGATGGTTTCAACAGTGTGTGTATTTTGTCAAAACATATCAGATATACACTTCAAATATGTGCAGTTTATTAAACATCCATTTTACCTCAATAAAACTGTTAAGAAACATAAAAATAGGGTTTCCATCACATTTAAAATTCTTCTCTTAAAAATTTTAACTTAAGACCTTGAAAAGTAGTCATATTCTCAATGCAGCTTTTAAAAAAATATCTTTCAAAATCCTGGTGAAATTAAATATACAGTCACTAAGATCTCAGCAAACTTTCTGGTTAAAAACCCTCTGAAAACATCTCTCTGACCCTACAAAAGAATGAGTAGCTTCTTTTATATAATAGATCTCACGAATAAGTATAGAGTATAAACATGAATTAACTTCCATGAGTGTTTTATAATATGGCTGTTACTCTGAAAAAATACAAAGCACATTCCTACACTAAAAACACTTTTCATGTTACTCAAGTAAAGAGAAACTTTCTATAAGCTATTTTTTGTTACTTAAAAAATTTAGATAGACCTTCTTAAAGGAAATACCTGGATCAATTAAACATGTTTTATCTACTCTTTTCCTAGGCTGCTGAATACAACCCTTAAGACTATTTCCCAGATGGGGCGCCTGGGTGGCTCAGTCAGTTGAGGGTCTGACTTCGGCTCAGGTCATGATCTGGCAGTTCCTGAGTTCGAGCCCCAGGTCGGGCTCTGTGCCGAGAGCTCAGAGCCTGGAGCCTGCTTTGGATTCTGTGTCTCCTTCTCTCTGTCCCTCCCCCACTCATGCTCTGTCTGTCTCAATAATAAATAAATGTTAAAAAATTAAAAAAAAAAAGACTATTTTCCAGAAAGATGTCCACAAAGCAAGAACTCCTTAATTTCCTGCTCCCTACACCCTGCCCCAAAGAACACATATTACACACATAATACCTTATTTTTATGTTTTCAGCCCTGTTTTTCTCATTTGATTCTCCTCCTATCTGTGGAAAAGATCATTTTCTTCCTATCCAGGGTTTTGGTCTCTACTCCCACCTCCTAACTACTTAACAGACTATTTACTGAATGCCTGCTCTGTGTAATTTAGCATGCTAGGGCCTGGAAATAGAAAGACCAATTATGACTTGGTAACTAGTCTGGAGTTTAGTTGAGTCAGAGTCAGATACGGCAACAATTAACATATTGTGGCAATTGCTGCAGAACACTCAATGCCCTACACACAGGAAAGGCTGTTATCAACTCTCACCTTCTCCTCCCAAATCTTCAATTTCTGTTTGTCTAACTGACTCTCTCCTCCAGCACACAATCACCCCTATCACAAGCACTATCACAGTCACCAGCACACAATCAGTCTAGGCATGGTACTGTCTTTCTCATTCATTTGCACATTCCCTCTATTGCCTTCTTTTCTTTTCTTTTCTGTTTTTTTTTTTCTTCCTTCTTGCCTTCTTTTCAAAGACAAGCAGTCAGGAATAGCCTACCCTTTTATCTCTACTTCATCTATTATATTTATGTTCTTTCTGGTTACTGTGCCTTGGAATGGAATGTCTTCTATTCCTTACCTTTCCAACTTGAACTTAACTCAGGTGCCACCTCATCCAGGAAGCCATTTGACTCTATGACAGGGTTTGGTGCTTTGTCTCTTTGTTCTCATAGAACCCTGTGCTGGGCTCCATCAGCAAATTAGTGATGCTGCATTGTAACTGTTCACTGCCTGTCGTTCCTGTATTAGACTGGGAGATCCTAAATATCTTTGCTTTCTATTCCTAGCACCCAGCACAGTACCTGACATGTAGTAGATGTTCAACAAAAATTGAATTAATGCACTATAGGTTTGAGCCAATTATTTCTGTTACTACTTAACAATGTAATTGATTTTATTTAGTAGCATCTATGAACATTACTCACATTAATATTTTACACCAGTATCCCAAGAGATGCATAAAACACAATTTTATTTGTAAATTTTATTACTAAGTGAGTAATTATGTACTCCCTGGCCCAAATAATTTCTCTTTAGGTAGAAAGCCAAAGTAAAATAAAGCCTATCAATTCAAATAAAAAATGAAGTATTACAAATGCTATAAATACCTTTGGATATTATGTTTAGTTGTCAGAATTAATACATAATAACAACGTATTTAACCTAATAAAATTGAAGATAACAGATATTGAAGAACATTTTACACTGTATTAAACTTCACTGATCAATTTTTTTCTGCATACAAAATCTTTCAATTCTTACACACATTACCTTCATTTCAAGAAGTTCACGATTTGTTTTAAAATTTAATGTTTATTTATTTTTGAGAGAGAGACAGACAGACAGACAGAGCATGAGCGGAGGAGGGGCAGAGAGAGGGAGACAAAGATTCTGAAGTAGGATCCAGGCTCTGAGCTGTGAGCTCAGAGCCCAACACAGGACTCGAACTCATAGACTGTGAGATCATGACCTGAGCTGAAGTTGGATGCTTAAACAAATGAGCCACCCAGGTGCCCCTCAATAAATTCACTATTAGTGGTAATTTCTAATAATTTCTTAGTAAGAGTAGGCCTATGCAAATTACTTATTGATATTAATTTTTAAATGGCTATAACAACAGATTTCTTTTGAAGATTTGTCTTAATTTTTACAGTAAGTTTTGAAGGAAACTACATCAAATCCAAAGAATATACACGAAAAAGATATACATCACACTGAGGAGAAAAAAATCATAAGAAGTTATTTTCTTGGGGGTACCTGGGTGGCTCAGTCAGTTAAGTGTCCAACTCTTGATTGCGGTTCAGGGCATGATCTCGCAGTTTGTGAAATCCTAACAGTGTGCTAACAGTGCAGAGCCTGCTTGGGATTTTCTGTCTCCTTCTCTTCCTGCACCTCCCTACCTCTCTCCCAAAAAATAAATAAATAAACATTAAAAGAAAAAAAGATTATTTTCTTTGTCCTGAAAATTAACATTCTCCTACAAAGTGAAAACTTAGTGAATAAAGAATGAAATGACACCAACAACTAAATGCATGGCAACTTCCAGGTATTGCTTGACCCTGAATTTATAAGACTAAGAGGAGTGAGAGAGTCTATGGAAAGTCACCAATTAACATGTATTAACCATATATTTTAGAGGCAACACTATTCTGGTTTTTAAAACATGAATTAAATATACCATACTTCCTTGATTCTAAGATGCCATTGATTAAGTAACAAATACCATGTTAAATGTACATATAAAATGTAACATATACCCCAATGGCAAAAACAACTAAAATGGGAAAGAATATGTGTCTAGAATTAAGGAAATACTGTATTATCTCTTTTAACAGCTGTATTGAGATACAATTTACATGCCATAAAATCCATCCATTTAAAGTATTTAATGGTTTTTAGTAAATTCACAGAGTTGTGCAACTAGCACCACAATCAATTTTAGGACATTTTTATCGGCTCCAGAGGAGCTCTATACCCATTAGCAGTCCCTTCCTCCCTCCACCACACTCACACAGCTGTCCCCGCCTTAAAACTCCCAAGCCCTAGGTAATCACTAGTTGGATTTTATCTCTCTGGATTTGCTTATTCTGGACATTTCATACACATGGAATCATATAATATGTGGTCTTTTATGACTAGTTTTACTTAACATGTTTTTGAGGTTCATATGTGTTGTAGCATGTATCAGTACTTCATTCCTTGGCATTCCATTGCATGGATACACCACATTTTGTTTATTCACTCATCAGTTTAGGGACATTGGGGTTGTTTCCACTTTTTGACTATTATGAATAAGGCTGCTATGAACATTTGTGTACAAGACTTGGTGTGGACATATGTTTTCAATTCTCTTGGGTAGATACGTAGGAATGAAACATGCTGGGTCATTTCGAGAAACTGCCAGATACGTTTTTCAAAGAAGTCACACTATTTTACCTTCCTGCCAACAACAATTCCACATTGTTGCCAACAATTGTTATTGTTATTGTCTATCTTTTTTATTCTATGAATTATAGCTTGGAGCATAGTATTTCATAGAATACTACAGAAAGATGAATTAACACTTGAACAGCCAGATATTTACACTGAAATATTTCTCCAGTACCAATGATAGCTTTCCACTGCTCCTCCAGTTTACATGGTCTCCCTTCTGATGAGCAAAAACACTTTTAAAATGCCTAAGAAGGGTTTGGTGGTATTATCTCAGGTATTAGAACAATTTATCCTCTATGTAAAGCTAATGTGCCAACAGTCAAGTCATTAGCACAGCTCAATATAAGAAAAAACACCAAGCTTTAAGAGTCCAGCATTTTATTCCTTTTCTTTATGGCTCAGGCTCTAAAACTGTTCACATTTTTCCCATCCATCTTTTTCATAACATCCATCCTAGGTACATGCCCACATACCAGAGAGCCTCCCTCCATGGTGGTTTTCACGATCTTTACCTTCTGACCAAACACTGAATGGGAACCATAAAACCCCGGTAAAAGTTAAGGATGTCTTCAATAGGACTCTCATTAATTAACTAGAAAATGCCACTCTAAAATGCTGAGCTATCACTCAACAATAATTAATTCCCATGAGCTGATTGTTTTAAGGAAAACTACTGATTTAAACTAATATTCTCTGATCATCTAGATCATATAACAGTTTCCACTTACTTTCAGGCTTTGCATCTGCTGCTGTGTGGCGCATACTTTTCAGCTGATTTTGTACTCTTTGCAGTCTCTGCACCGCATGAAATAGCTTTAAAATATAATTAGATCCATTATTTCCTTAGTGTATTGAGACCTACCACTCACATGGACAAAGAAAAATACAAGTTCCACGTAATTCTTATGATGTAAAAAGAACAAATAATAAGAACTAAGAAAATTACTATGTTGAGCTCAAAATGTAATTGGTTTTCTCAATACCTTTTCACATAAAGCTTTTTAAAAAAGCTTTCAGATATTTTTTCTTTAGTTATCTGTTGTACTTAGTGATCAAGGAAAAATACTTGGTAAAAAAATATATGCATCAGGCTTTTCTTGTTATAACAATGGTTTTCTTTTCTTTTTTTTTTTAATTTCATTTTTAAGTAATTTCCACACCTAATGCTTGAACTCACAACCCCAAGATCAAGAGTTGCATGCTCCACTGCCTGGCCAGCCAGGTACCCCTAACATGGCTTTCTTAATTCTGAGGAATATTAGCATTTTCACAAATAAGGTCTTAGGTCAAGAGTTGCATACTCTACCAACTGAGCCAGCCACAAAATGATGTCTTAGACTCAGACACTGATGTGTGACACCTGGGTGGCTCAGTCAGTTAAGCATCCAGCTCTTGATTTGAGCTCAGGTCATGATCTCATGGTTGTGAGATTGAGCCACGCATCAGGCCCCACACTGAGCGCTCTTGCTCTCTCTTTCTCTCTCTCTCTCTCAGTGTCTCAGACACTGATGCTAGGTGACCATTCAGGGACCAAGCAATGCAGCTTATTAGTGCAGTGGAACTACCATGATGCCAAATCAAGTTCCAAAAGAGCCAAACATCTCATTGAGTAGGAAATGGAGCTGTTTCAAAGTGTATTTTTAATGTATAGTCTACTCAGTTTTTAAATTTTTTTTAACATTTATTCACCTTTGAGAGACAGACAGAGACAGAGTATGAGCAGGGGAGGGGCAGAGAGAGAGGGAGACACAGAATCCAAAGCAGGATCCAGGTTCTGAGCTGTAAGCACAGAGCCCAACATGGGGCTCGAACCCACCAACTGTGAGATCGTGACCTAAGCCAAAGTCGGATGCTCAACTGACTGAGCCACCCAGGTGCCCCTAGTCTACTCAGTTTTAAGACAAATTAAAAAAAAATTTTTTTTAAATGTTTATTTATTTTTGACAGAGAGAGAGAGAGAGAGAGAGAGAGAGAGAGAGCATGAGCGGGGGAGGGGCATAGAGGGAGACACAGAATCCAAAGCAGGCTCCAGACCGAGCTGTCAGCACAGAGCCTGACGCGGGGCTCGAACTCACAGACCGTGAGATCATGACCTAAGCTGAAGTCGGATGCTCAACCGACTGAGCCACCCAGGTGCCCCTAAAACAAATTTTTAATAAAGTAAAAATAATCTTTTCTAGCCGAATTATTTTTTCTTTAAGGCAAAGTCTAAAAATGTGGAATGTGGGTGATTTTGCACCTTTTCATGATTTGCTTATTCGCCACTGGAATAAAGTCTAGTAGTGGATACTGTGATCGGTGGAATAAAATGGATGTTCTCATAGGCCCCGAATCTCAGGACACCCTTTGGAGATTCTGGAAGTTTTATCAGCCGTTAATCTTAATGCTTAACATTATGATGAATGCTCTGTGATGTTGGCTCAACATGAGTTAAGCACAAGCTAGAAGGTAGTATACAGATATACACTGGGTACTGAACCTAAAAAGTAGCATTATTGTTACCGGTGACACAAAATCCTTTGAAGAAGTATTCCATCACATTAACAAAAGGAAACATGAACTTCCACAATCTAGAATTCTTTTTTCTTTACATTTGGATAACCAAAAGGAACTATTTCTTTCACCATAAGAATATAAACTTTTGTGAGGATACCTGATTCTTTTGTTCCTGTTTCTGTTGTGCAAGAAATTCTTCTCTCTCTTTTTCAACTCGAAGTTGCCTTGCTATTTTAAGCATCCGTTGATGATTCTGAACTGTCTCCACCTACAGTAAAGGAATAAGTAGTACATGTTACTGTCAAGTTTAAGAAAGAAATTAGCATGTCATGTGACTCAGACATCCACTTATCATTTCCTTTTGGCAAACAGTACTCCCTAGAGATGACAGTAACGTTCCAGACTCCAGGTCTTAAAAGTTCTGGGCTACTGCCTGGGGAGATTCCCTTTCTGTCAGTGTTATTTGAGTCCATCCTCAGATGTACACCCATGCCTTGCTTAATCTTCATTTTCATTCCTGAATCTGTGCAAGTGCTTGGGACTTGGGGCCAAAGTCTCACAGTGCTAATTCTTGCCTTACCCTTTTCTTCAAACGTTCAACTCTCTTAATGAGCTGATCCTTTTCATCCTCCATTGCACTGATATCCTAAAAAGTAGTCAAGGAGACATTATAAGGAAAAGTATTCTTTGTAGAATTCAAATAAAGTTGTCAGTCATATGATTGTGCATTGACCGTTTTCACTACATATAACCAGAGAATTAAGGAACAAAGATTCTCTTTTGGATAAAGGGCATTTTTATTTCTCCCCAGGGTTCTTTATGCAGGGTAATTTATTTGGCAGCTTGGTGTTCATTTAGAAAAGCAAATAAAACAGGTTATAACATAGCAAGGTAAAGCTGCCAACCAGCACATTTGTGCTCTGATTCCAAATATGGGCACATGATTTTTCAAAAGTCTTCTATGATGGAAAGTGTGCAGGTCTAAAAACATGAACAACAGCTGCTGACATCCCATCTGCTCTGTTAAATACCAAACTATATATTCTGCCAATTTTCCATCAAAATTATTTTTAAGACTATGGTGTTTTCAAGACATAAATTTGCATCTGGTTTTGTCAATTAACCAATTCCCTTCCTAAAAATAAAGGCTTCAAAAATAAACCACCTTCCTGTTAAACAGCTCCATAATATTTGCAAGTGAAAACAAACAAAAATTCCTTCCTAAACCTAAAGAATGAATAGCCTAACCATCACAGTAATACTAAAGAGAAAAACAGACACACTAGTCAGCATTCACAGGATCTGAGGATATAGGCACTCTTACTCATTCCTGGTGGCATTGTATTGAAGAACAATATCAACAGTCTTAAAATAAACATAGATACCATCTAGCCTGATAATTCCATGTCTGGGAATTTTTCCTAATAAAATATTCATGGAAGGCCAAAGACTTCTCTATGAGGAGTTTTACAGATGCTAATTATATCTAAAATTTGTAAATTATCCAAATGTCTGAAGATTTTTAAGTAAACTATGGCACGATACAATGAAAGTCATTAAAAATGGTGAAGAATGTTTAATGACAGAAAAAGTCATGATATGACATTACTTGAAAGAAGCAGATTACAACATTTATATATAGCACAATATGAAGAAAAAGATTTAAATATATTCACTAAAATGTCAATAGTAGTTATCTATACAGTGTGGGATTATAAGTGAATTCATTTCTATCTTGCTTACCATATTTTCTACAAAGAATATGTTCAAAAACACCCTGGTAATAGTGAAATTAAAATGACAGACTCTCGGTTATTTTATCATTTCAAGTTTACTCACATGACATAATGGAGGAAGAGTGGATGAAGGTCTATCATTCTTCCTTCATACTATAAGTATCCTACTTATGGATCTTTCTCTCCCATTAATATGAGTTCATCTTTCATTTCGAATATACTCAGCAAGCTCTCACTGAGAAACTACCATGTACGGGGCACTGTGATAGACACTGGGGTAGAGTGGTGAACAAGAAATACAGACATGGTCCTTGCCCTCATAGGGCATAAAAATAGTTGGGAAGACAGACATCCAAGTAATCCTAAGTCTGGTAAGTGTGATAAAACAAAAAGAATTGGGGGAACTAATTCATGTAGGAGATCAGGGAAAGCCTCCCTGAGGAAGCAACTTCTATTGTTTCCATGCCTGGTTGAGAATGTTAAGTAACATGTACCAAAAGTCCTAAGGGGCACCTAGATGGCTCATTTGGTTAAGTGTCCGATGTCAGCTCAGGTCATGATCTCACAGTTCATGAGTTTGAGCCCCGCATCAGGCTCTGTGGTGACAGCTCAGAGGCTGGAGCTTGCTTCGGATTCTGTGTCTCCTTCTCTCTCTGTCCCTCCCCTGCTCATGCTCTGTCTCTGTCTCAAAAATAAATAAACATTAAAAAAATTTTTTTTTAAATATTACTGTATTTTCTTTTCTTTACCCTTCTTATTTCTGCTGTAGAAAATCCAGATGTCTTGAGTTGCTCACATTCTTTATGCAAAGTTTTAAAGGCTTCCATCAGCTCTTCATACTAAAAGATAAGTTAAAAAATTATAAATTAATGACTAGATCCAATAGGCTTTTCTTAATCAGGTTATTCATTAACTTATAGTGATTACTTAAACCATTATAGAATGGCATTAAAAACACTTTCATATAAGATATAAAAAAAGTAGGTATATAAGATCTGGTCACTAAGTACTTCTCCAGCTTCCTCTCTGGTTACTTCCCTAACTCACATCATCCAACTATGGTGATCTTTAAATCTTTGGAATATTCTTGGTTCTCATCTCCAGTCTGCACACCCTATTTCCTCTGAGAACACTCTATGACTTCCTTACCTGGATAATTTCAGCTCATCATCTGTCAGGTCTCAGCATAGATAACACCATCTTCAGAGAAGACTTCTCTAGCCCTATACCTATCTAGATCAGAGTGTCATGATTCCAGAGTAAATAGCATGTAAAATTTTAATTGTCTAGCTACTTATCTCTCTCCCACCATTAGACAAGGAGAGTTAGGAGGACAAGAATCCTATTGATCCTGTACAATTATGTATCCCCGGGACCTAGCATGGTGCATAACTGATATAGATATTCAATAAAAAGTAGTGGAATGAATGAAAAAAATCACAACTCTTATCCAAAATTCTTTAAAAATAGTATTTTTTGTGAGCAATGACAGAAAATTAATAATATTTTTCCTGACTGATAATATCCTACAAATCTGTAAATCATTTATTCTAAAACTCTTCATTCAGGAAGACAATGTGCACTTTTTATTAGGGTCTGTGCTAAATGACAGGCTAAGTATATAAGCCATTTTATATATATATCTCAGATATGCTTCAAGAACAAATATGTCTTTATTATCACTAATTCTTCCATGAATTATATGGACAGATTTAGTAAAAACTATTAACAAACTTCCTCCAGGGGAATTAGTTTTAATCAAGTTTATTGATGGGGGTGGGTAGGGAGGAGAAAATATTTCACATTTATGCTTCTCCATTTCCTACATTATGTAAAGCCTTCAAATGTAGGGGTTGGGGTGGTCTCATTCTGCTGTATTTCTCCCAAGGTATCTACTATAACATTTGACATGATTATTTACATAAACTTTTCAATCCCCAAAATGTCTTAAGAGATCAATATTGACTCTATTTTGAATGACTGCCATGACAATCCAAAATAACAAAACATGGATGAAGAAACATTTAGTTTTTATTGCTTTGATTCAATCCCAATTTTGAGTACATGCTGTATAGAAGCAACTCTACAAAACCCTGGAGGAAAACAAAGATGGATAAGACAGGATATCTGTCTTCACAGACCTCATAATCTGTTGGGAGAGAAAGACTGACAAACTATTCACAACAAACTGGCACAAATCAGTCTATGTACATAGCATAGAATAAAAGCACAAAGTGCTAAACTGAGACACCTTTTAGAAATCAAAGTCCTTTGAAATCTTAAGCTTGAATCCTCTCTTTCCATGGTCTTTGATCAGCGATGTGCTTTGAAATCCCAGGACCAAGAGCCAGATCAGCCAGAATCCTCAGTAGTCAAGAGCTTTAAGACTGTAAGGCCAGAACCCAATATCCTAAAACTCTAGAAGGAAAGTACACTGAAATTTCAAACTCCTAGCCCTTTCTCTACCTTCTGCCTGACTGGGAAGTCCTTTGAGGTCTCAAACCTAGCTTCTTTGCCTATACACAATCCTCTCAGGGGCTCGCATATCCTGATTTGTCTGGGATAGTGTCAATCTATACTTTTGCCCAATTATTATGATAGTTCCTTTCTCGCTGACTTGGATGACAAATTGTAATAGTCACCTAATTGATCAGGAAAGTACTCTACAATCCCAAACCTAAAACCCTATTGACCCACAATTCTTAATAAATTACTTTAAAATCCTAATTTCATGATTTTTTTCTATCACTGAAATGGTATTTGTGTGCAAAAGTCAATATTTTCATACATGATTGCAGCTGAACATTACTAATAACTATTTTACCTTTTGGTGCCACCTGGAAATACAGAGAAGCAAGTAAGCTAGAGAGAGATTAACAAGTATTTAAACATGTGCACATGACATCCATTACAGATAGTTTAAAAGTGCCATTTGTGTACTGTATACCTGTTTATTGGTATCAGCCACTGTTTCGTCCTGAAGAAACTCACTTGGTACCTCAAGTTTTATTAAAAAACGAGCTAAATATGCTCTTTTCTTCAGTTCATTAGTCCTCTGAAGAAGCCAGTGGAGCACTGGGTAAATTACAGGTTTACTTCCAATCACCAGACCCTGACGAAAGGTACTCCTACAAAAAGAAAATATCAACAATAAACGTAAAATTAGACCTTTAGTATATCACTGGACTACACAGGGAGGTTGTATTGGAGCCATAAATTGGTATAGTCAGCCTTAATGATTTATTGACTGGGCAGGTTTAAATTATTGTTTCTACCTAAAAGGGCAGATAAAGGATAAATGATAAAATGGAATAGATTTGCCTGACTTGTTTGATTAGGGGGAAAATGACCCACTTAAGACTCTCCATGACAAAATAATATTAAAAGTTCAAGATTATTTTGATATTCAGTGATATTCTGAAGTCATTGACTAAAGGAGACTGGGTATAACTTAGAAATTCTGACTGTAGACTATGAAGGTTTGGATATTAAAGCATAGCTTTAAGAAAGCAACATGTGATCAGATTCTTACATGTCTGTAGCATTTCCTGGAGGTTTGTATTTAAGGATACCAAGAAGGCTCAACATCCTTTTGGCCGTATGCTCTGGCATCTCCTCTCTGATATCAACAACTTGCTAATAAAGAAATTGAAAAAACATGTTATTGTTGTATATCTAACAAAGAACGATATTTAAACTCATTGACAAAATTGTTCTGCTAGAGCATAACAGGTACAATGGACTCTTCATAAAACAGATGAAGTATGGAGGTCCCCAGATTCCAAGTGAGGGTACATACAAGTCAGATCAGGATTCGTATTAAGAATGTCAAGCTCAAAAAGTATCCAGTGGAAAGAACAGTGTATAAGAAACATGAACTAACTTGCAATACAATAAAACCTTTTGTAAAAGCATTTTCATTCCAAGACCAAATCTATTTATGTTTGAAGTAGAGAAATCATTTCTAAATAAGGTACAAGTAGGTAATTTAATTATTAAGTTAGTAGAGAAACCTTAAAGATCATTTATTTTTACTTTACAGGCATGGAAAATAAGGCCCAGAGGTTAAATAAATTGCCCAAGACTCACAGATACTTACAGGCAGAAACTGGCTTTCCTGCTACCCTTTTCATCACAAGAAAAACTCTTACCTTTGGGTCAATCTCAGCCAGAACATCATTGAGAATTTGCAATAGTTGCATTGGCTCCAGGGAATCAAATGTTATTAAATTATAGTTCTTCCTAAAAGGCTCCTTATTGAGATTGTCCACAATGAATTTGATTTGATCGCTCATAATTAGGTCTTATAACTAAAAATAGAGATAAAATTCCTTAATACTTGTTATAAACATTCTGGAAAAAAATCAGTATTAAGTTTATAGGAGGTAGGCATGAAAAGTATAATTCTACATAGTACACAAAATGCTAAGGGTTGTTTTGCTGAAAGAAATCAGAATATGAAGACTTTATTATGAATGTTACAGTACATACTGTTAATATTTAATACCAAATGTTTTTATATATGCATCTGGTATGATAGCAATCATCTGAATTAACATTGAATTAATATGGACAAATGAGTAATAAATTCCACCTATATTAACATCTCTTCCACTCAGCTCCACAACTACCCAGGGGTAAAGATTTGTTAGGCTACAGACATGCTTCTAATTTTGTTTTAATTAGCAGCCCATGCTTAAAAAGTGGGCGATTTTTTTACATTAAAATCCAGACACCTAATTTCTGGTCAAAATAAGATCTGGCAACCCTGGGCACCCATTTGTGCACAGCCACACCCAACTGAAGCTGAACGGATGCCGCAAGCTTTAGCCTAGGTATGCTCTCTTTGGTTTTGTTCTGGTTTCCTCCACCAAGCACTCTTCACCATCATCGACTCTGCCACCCTTGAGTAATTCAGGCCTATGTTTCCTTGTGTCTTCAATAAGGTAACAGCCTCAAGTTTTCTGGCCCCCGCTTCTATTCCAAATCATTTGTATGATTTTCATTGCTCACAAAGTCCAAATTTCTTGGATTTCGAGACTCTTTAAGATCTAGCTCAATTTAGCTTTCCCAACTTTATTTCCAAATTGTTACCTTTCACTCTTTTAAACTTCACCGGACTGAAATTAGTCACTGCTCCCTAGTTTTTCCACATCTGCCTTCAGCTGATCTGTTTTCTTGCCCAGAAAGCCTGATCTCCACAGGTGCAAATCCTAAGTCTTTCAAGCCCTGCCCTCCAAATGCACGTTCCTCCAGGAAGTCATTCTCTATCTCCCATGTTCTGTGTCAGAATAACAGCAGTCCCTGACCTCCAAGTTAATCACACTTTATCTGCACCGCTTTCTTACAGTTACTTTTCTGTTTTGTACTAATTATTTATGTACATTTTCTCTTCTTTGCTAAACTATAAATTCCATAAGGACATATCTGTGCCTAATTCCATCTGTGAATACCCACTGCATCAAAACAGTGACTTCTTTCCATAGACTGAATAAATGCATTCACAGGCCCAAGGCCAGGAAAACACACACACACACACACACACACACACACACACACACACACACACACACATACTCATGAGTAGGTTGGTGGTGATAACTTTTAAAAGGTTAAATATTTGATTATTTAACAGCTGAAATGGCTTTACCAAGGTTCCTAGTGTTTCCTGCATGAAGATATCACTTGTTTAGTAGGGGCAGGAGTGGTAGAAATTTTGCAGGCAGGCAATTTTTTAAACTAGCAATTTTAAAAATGAATTAAAAAATGAACTGCTAAAAAAAGAAATACAGAAAGAACTACTTCAGTGTTCCTTAACAGTTTTTAACTATGAAATGAATAGATGCTATTTTATCAAAGTTGGGGCTGCCTGCATTTTGCTCTAAAATAGATTCTTTTTAATTGGTGGAGCTGGATATTTGGAAAACATCAAATGTAAAGATATTATGATTTCTCCATAATTATAATAAAATTATGAGTAAAGGATTATTATTGTTTAAAAGTAAGTCAAAAGACAGAAAAGATAATGCGGTTTAAAATTTTGAGGTGCCCCTCAATCCATAAAAGGAAAACTTTTACGTAAATCAAGTAAGAATCCACACTGGAGATGCAAATTTTTCATTGTTAAAAGTGTTTTAAGTAAAAGTCCATGTCCTAATCTTCACACACATATTTACTTAATTTTAATGATTTAGAAATTATGTATATATAGTATATAACATATATACACACACATATACTTCTCTTCCCTTTCAGAAACACAAATCATTTGGAAAAACGAGTACAATGTTACCACGAGAGGAAAAAAAGGTAGTTGGGTTCCCCCCTGGTTGCCCACCAGCTTTCAGGTGGTCACCCGCTGAGGACAAAGATGTACTGAACAGGTAGGTTGTCTATGCCCAGTGGGCTCTGAGCTCTAAAATTAGCAAAAGCAATTACTCTCCCTCTGCCAGCGGAAAGTCGCCACACTAATTCACAAGCACTTACCCACATAAGAGCCCAAGGGGGTGGGGGTGGAATTAAAACCAGGACGTGCGTTTATCTGGCACAACTCGGGACAGAAACGACACTGCCCTGGTCCCAGGCTGGCACGAGCGCTGGACCGGCAGCCTCCTAGGATTCCCCAAAATAGTGTTCCCCCTCCCCCGCCCCCGGGGCTTGGGAAACAGGACAGGGGACCCCACATCGGACCCAGGCACCTCGCTGCGGGTAATCTGGGCTCCCCGACTGCTCAGCCCATTGGGAGCGGCCTGGACCCCCGCGAGGCTCGGCAGGCACAGACCCCGGCGTTGGGGGCTTAACCGCTGCGACCCTCCATTGGCGAGGTGCTGCACTGGGAAGGGGGAGGAGGAGGAGGAGGGAGTTCTTTTCCTTTGGGGGGCTTAGGGGAGTCTCCGAGCGCGGGTTGGCGAGGTTACCTCAAATTCTCGTCAAGAAACCACTTTTTTCCCCCCCGCAGGAGGCATCCAGGCTCTAGTGGGTTCCTAGAGACGAGCTCCTTGGCAACGGTTGCTAGGACGTGGCGTTACGTCACTTCCGGCGGGTGGGCCAGGGCATTTCCGCGGGGCCCTCGGGGGCGCGCGCTGGGGCCCAGGTCCTTGACTGGGAAAAGTGGCGTGCCCGGCCCACGTGCAAAGTGGGTTCACGAGTCCTGAGCCAGGGCGAGGACTGGAGAGCACTGTACTTCGTGATGTCAGCTGGCAAGGAAAATATGAGAGGAAGAAAAAAAAAATTGAATTCCTCATGCCCTGAAAATGTAGTTGCCTGTTCAAACGTCTTGGAAAAAACCAACTACAGATTTAGCATCAGTCTTAGAGAAAAATAAAACAAACAAACAAAAGGAACAAATTCCATATTAGGCATCTCCTATATGCCTGGCCCTGTGCTAGCTGCTGGGGATGCAAAGGAAGCCAGGACTATGAGGGTCCTGTCTTCAAGGGCAGATAGAAACAATTTAAAGGCAACTCTGATACTACTATGATAAATGCTATCACAAAAGGACCCAAAGATGGGGGGACCCAGATGAAGTATCCCAAGCTTATTTGGGGCTGTACGGACGATACTCTTAGGAAAGTTTCCATCGGTAAAAATGATGTTTAAGGACCAGTGAAAATTAGCCACTGGAAAGGGGATATTTTTTCCGGCAGAGGGAACAGAATATTGCAAGACGAATCCATTGCTGGCTGCCTTCTGACTATTGAACTATCAAGCAGAGGCATCCTGTGGGGCGGTTGGAAGAAAACAAAGACCCATCCTGGCTCACAGGTGCTCATGAGGAGTTGGAGGAGGTAACACTTCAAACCTTGAAAAATTAAATAATTTAAATAACTTTGGTAAAACAAAAGATTCTGCATAGGGATTGCATAATTAATTGATCCTGGTCGGCGTATTGGTGATTCTCTGGGCGAGCTGGATTTGAAAACTGGGTCTGCCATTTTGTGGCTTCGCCTTTCAGAACTTTCCTCATCTGTCTATAAAATGTGGCTCTAAAAACACCTTCCTCAAAAGGCTGATGTGAGGATTGAGTTAATAAAAGGAAAGTGATTAGAACAGTGCCTGGCATTGGAAGAGCTAAGGACATTTTACCTTTTTTCCCCTACTTAAAAAAAAAAAAATGAGATGGTTAGATTTATTCCTTCTGTAGAGTCTACAGATGTAGGCTATAGAAAGAGAAGAGTGGTTTATCAAGTAGTTTTTAGTTCCTCCTCTGCCTGTTGCAGCTATTATAGAAACACTATACTTTTCAGTTATGAGAATGCAATCCTGGGTAAATTCAAGTAAGTAATGCAATCCACTCTGCACTCAAACTTGAATGGATTCTATACTTAATGTAGTTGCTCTGGAACACAAGAAAGAATTTGAGGCCAGTCAGCCTACTTCCCGGATCCATATACTGAGAAGCTTATATTCCAACTTGAAGCAAGAAAAGAGAGAACATAGAGGAGCCAGCTCATATTAGGTGTCTGCCTATCTATAGGGCCTAGATACAGGCCAAAGGAAGGCTTGCTACCACCCTCTGATTCATTTAAGATAAAACCTTGAATGGATTCATTGAAGAGCCCAAGAGGAACTTCTCAGCAATAATTCCACACCACTGAAGGCTGATAACATACCAAGTCAAGCCACCCACATGAAGACTTTTTTTCCTCTTAGATGCTATATTGAGTCTTCCTTGTAAACCTCCAAAGATGCCTCTTGGCTGAACTATATTTGGCATTTTTAAAGCATTTTAATAATTTTTTAATGTTTATTTTTGAGAGAAAGATAGAATGAAAGTGCACCTGCATGCGAGTGGGGGAGGGGCAAAGAGAGAGGGAGACAGAGGATCTGAAGTGGGCTCCACGCTGACAGCAGACAGCCTGATATGGGGGCTCAAACTCATGAACCATGAGACCACGACCTGAGCCAAAGTAGGATGATTAACTGACCGAGCCACCCAGGCACCCCTGTATCAAACATTTTTAATAGCTGAGGGGATGCCCAGTTATATGAGACAGTATTTCTGAAAGGTTTCCACCCCTACCCTGACTCTATATTTAAAAAAAAAAATTTCATTAAGGTATAATTCACATACATACAATTCACCCATTTAATTAATTAACTAATTTAAAATTTTTAAAGTTTATTTATTTATTTTGAGAGAGACAGAGACAGTGTGAGCTGGGGAAGGACAGAGAGAGAAGGAGACAGAGAATCCCAGGAGACTGCCAGTGCACAGCCTGACACAGGGCTCAAACCCACGAACCGTGAGATCATGATCTGAGCTAAAACCAAGAGTCAGATGCTTAACTGACTAGGCCAGCCAGGCACCCCTATTTTATTTATTTATTTTTTAAAGTTTATTTGAGAGAGAGAGAGAGAGAGCAGAGGAGGGGCAGAGAGAGAGGGGACAGAGGATCTGAAGTGGGCTCTGCACTGACAGCAGAGCCCGATGCGGGGCTTGAAATTGCAAACATAAGATCATGACCTGAGCTGAAATTGGATGCTTAACCAACTAAGCCACATAAGCGCCCCCAATTCACCCATTTAAAGTGTATAATTCACACTAATCCCAAAGATATATGCATCCCTATGTTTATTGCAGCATTATTTATAATAGCCAAGAAACGGAAGCAACCCAAGTGTTCATTGATAAACAAATGGGTAAAGAAAATACACACACACACACACACACACACACACACACACACACACACACACTGGATATCACACAGCCGTAAAAAAGGATGAGATCTTGCCACTTGCAACAAGGATGGACTTAGAGGGTAGTGCTACGCGAAATAACTCAGAAAGACAGATACCATATGATTTCATTCATATGTGGAATCTAAAAAACAAAACAAATGAATAAACAAACAAAAAGTCAAGTCATACTATAAATACAGAGAACAAACTGGTGGTTGCCAGAGGGAAGGGGGGGATGGGCAAAATAGTTGAAAGGGAGTGCAAGAAACAGCCTTCCAGTTAAGGAATGACTAAGTCATGGGAATAAAAGGCACAGTGTAGAGAGTATAGTCAATGATATTGTAACAGTGACGTATGTTGACAGACGGTAACTATACTTGTGCTAAGCATAACATAACATACAGCGAATCACTATGTTGGATACCTGAAAACAATGTTAACAATGTGTGTCAAGTACACTCAAATTTTTAAAAATTATTGTAAAAAATAAAGTGTACAATTCAATGGCTCTTAGCATACTTACAAAGTTGTGCAACCATCACCACTATCTAATCACTGAACATTTTCATCACCCAAAAAGAAACCCTGGACCCTTTAGTCATCAACTCCTAGTTCACGATTTCCAAAACCCCTATCACCGCTCAGCCCCTGGCAACCACTAATCTGCTTTCCTTCTCTATGAAAATACCTTTTCTGGACATTTCATATTAAAGGAATCATAAAGTATGTGACTCTTTGTGTCTGGCTTCTTTCAGTTAGTATTGTGTTTTTAAGGTTCATCCACATTGTAGCATGTATCGGTACCTCATTCCATTTTTGTGGCCAGGATAATATTCCATTGTTCATCTATTCCTCAGTTGGTGCACATTTGGATTGTTTCCACTTTTTGGCTATAATGAACAATGGTGCTGTGAACATCCATGTACATACCTCCACCGACTCATGGCTAAAGCACTTCCATTGGCCAAGTCAGATGAACAGGGTATATAACGTCAAGGGCATGGGTGAGTGGGAGGTGAGTGGCCATTCACTCTTGGGTTTGTCTTTTCAATTCTTGTTAATCTTAGCCTCTTGGGTGCTCATGGTTGTAGACTACAGAACCCAAAATGTGGATTCTTTAGCAGTTTTTGGTTTTTAACAACAAACTGTTGTTGAAACCTACTTGTCTCTTGCTACCAAAGCACTAAAATTCCCAATATGCTTCCCACCTGAAGCCCTCTGATAAAGACGCTGTTACAAGGAAGTGTGCTTTAAAAGTTCACCAGCCTCTAGTGGAGAAGAGGGTGGGGACAGGTGTAGAGTTGGAGAGAGAATCTAGAAGCTGCCCCTTATGACTCCCTTATTTAACCTTGTAGATACTGCAAGGCCATCCACAGTTGTGAATCCCTGCTCTGCTTATTCAGAGGGGGGAAAAATCACTCCTGGTCAAGTGTATTTTTTAAGAGTCAGTTTAGTACAAAATTAAAACAAGGAGGGGCTCATCATTTCATGCAACTGTGAAGTCCAAGGATATTCTACCTTCAGGTATGGCTTGATTTGGTCAGTGATGTCATCTTGACATTCTTTCTCCCTCCATTTCTCTGTCTCTTGTCTCCACTTCCCTCTGAATGGGCCGCTTGTAGCAAGAGGTTTACATTCTTCCAGTCTAGCAACCTCACTAAAAGTAGAATCTTTTCTCCAATAGTTCCAGCAAATTCCCAGAGCCGACTCTTCACTGGTTTCAAGTGTGTCAGACCATTCTTGATTCAATGGCTATGACTCTGATAGATGAGTCACATGAGGGCAACTCCCAAAAAAAGGAAGAGCCGGGTTCTGTTACCAGAGATAGAGATTCAATGCAAACAAGAACAGCAGATGTCTCCTACAGTGAAGGTGGTTAAAATTTTTTTTAAGTTTATTTATTTGAGAGAGAGTGTGTACGTGCATGCACACACCAGTTGGGGAGGAGCAGAGAGAGAGAGGAGAGAGAGAAAGCTACGCAGGCCCTATGCTGTCAGTACAAAGCCTGATATGGGGCCCGATCTCATGAACCGTGAGGCCATCATGACCTGAGCTGAAATCAGGAGTCAGCATTTTAATCGACTAAGCCACCCAGGCGCCCCAAGGGAAGGTGGTTAAATCTTAAAAGCTGGGTAAGCAAAACCAGAAGAGGAAGAAATAAGCCTGTACTTATTGTGTGGAGTATCTGTATCAGTGCAAACCTTCTCCCTGATTTCCTCCCAACAAATCATCTTTCATCAATCCAAGCTTCCATCATGGGCCAACTGAGGTCTTGAGGTATCAGCAGACTCCCCAGGTCTCCATGAAAATCTGAGGATGCTGTGAATATAATGCCTCCAGCCCCTTCTCATTTCAGAACTTCCAAACAAGAACTTTCCTGTGCAGAGTACAGGGAAGCTAAGCCAATTTTCTGTTTTTGGTATTAAATTTAGACCTTTCATCCTGACCATGAGATATTTCTGGATTCTGCATGAGTATTCAGAGAATGCCAGTTTTCAAGATGCTATCCCATCTGGGGCTCCTCTGCACACTGCCCGCTTTAGCTCATTCTTTCAAAACTGGGAAAAATGACCCAGACACAGGAACAAATTTGGAAGTGGGTTATTCTGCTATCCATTAATTGTCATTTAATGCCGTTGCCATCTAGGTTACTTGGAGAGGAAAGAAATTGAATTTAAACAGAAACCTGAATTGAGTTTTGCATATATCCTAAATAGTCTCAGCTCCGGCAATTTAATCTTGTGGGTATGTTTAGTAGCACAATGTGCGTTTCTAAAAGGTAAAAAGATAAATAATACGTGAAACATTCAACTGGATGGATGAGATTCCAGAGGTCTTGTTAAATGTGTGTCTGGTACTACATTTTTGTAAAATAGCTTTTTAATGGGTTTGGGGAGATTAATGGGCAATGTAGTGTAGAAGAGTCAAAATAATATGCAATTCCTATTAAGTCCTTGGGTACAAGTATGGATTGAAAAAATAGGATGTAACTAACGTTTTTATCGGGCTCAAATAATAATCATGTCATCACTTACTAAGTGCTTACTGTATGTCAGGAACTCTGTTAAATGCTTCCCATATGTGTTGGAATTTATTGAAATATTAATTTCTGTGTGCACGCCTTCTGTTTCCCCTCCTCTGGAAACAATGTGCATTGCCTTGAGATTTGCAGGCTGAAATCAGAAGCTGTACTTCCTGCCTTTTGTAAAGGTCTTCAGTCTTTGGGAGAGATTATACTGGCCGTCCTGAAGAGGAAGTAGAGAGAGGAGTTCCTTCCAAAGCAAGGCAAGAGAATAGAGATGCTAAGGAGAATGAGAAAGGATCACAGGTTGATCGTTCTGGGGCAGCTCCTAAGAAGGGAGAAATACCCTGTGGAAGCCACATCGTGAATCCAGTAGCTTCTGGTGTGGCCCAAACTCCTTGTCCCAGGCCTGACGTGGAAGCATCGAATGATGCTATTCAACCTGAAAGGACCAGGCAGTCAGGGATGATGGGTGGGTGATCAAGTAGTCACTGGGATGGGCCAGCGACAGAAGACTGCAAGTGACTCTCTGAAGCTTTGCCCCCACAGAAGAGCCCAAGGACTTGGCAACACCCAGGATGTGTGTGAGAAGGAGATGCCCAATAATGACAGGATGGGATCTCATATTTGGATTTCAGGTGATTATAAAATAATGTCCTTTTTGCAAATCTGAGCTGTGGAGTAAAATGGCTAATCTCTGTAACTGTCAGCTTCCTAGCAGAATAAAGATGGCACAGTCTGGGCAATTGAGGAGAGCTTGATAAAGGACCATTTATAAAGGTGTGGGCAGGGTTTAGGGAAACTAACAAAACACCAACAACAAAGGCAGCCATTGCTGCCTTAAGTCTGACTCAGCAAGAGAAGGGAACAGGCACCAAAAGCCCAACAGAGTGAGTAGCTCTATGGAGAAGGTTGCCTAACAGAACACATTAGATGCAGGACCTCACTCTCCTTCCACCCTCTGATCTCCCATCTGGTCTCTCATTGGCTAAACCCAAAAGAGTGCCAAAAGGGCAGGCAACCCTGCTGAGGTCATCAGGTGCAGACTGGGCTCCCAGGACAAAGAGCCAGGAAGAAAATGGTAGTATGGGGATCTGGAAGGGCAGACTGAGCAAATTATAAATTGAATTCTATATTGAATTATACAATCCAAATGATGGGCAGAAAGGCCTGGAGAGGTCAACCGTACTACCCCCATGTCTCCAAGCTCCCCTGGCCCTCTAGCTCCAGGCATGGCATGGAGTGAGGCCTAATTTCATTTCAGCACACTGCCCACATCCACATCGTCTCATTTGATCTTCAAAACAAGGCTGCAAGGCAATATTGTTTTTTCTATTTTATAATTAAGGAAATTGAGGCCTGGAGAGTTAGTAGAGGGCCCAAGGTGACATACCTAGCAGCTGGCTGAGCCAAGATTCAGACACAGATCGCCCTGATCCCAAAGCCATTTTCACAACCTACTAAACTGGCTCAAAACCGGCTCAGCAGAGTCTGAAAGAAGGACCATAAATCAGGCCACTGAAGCAGGAGGCAAAGGGATTTTCTGTGTGGGAGGGCCAGTGTTAACATGCTGTCTGGCTTTCTCTGCCTACGAGGGCTTTGCCAAGGAAAGTCTTCTCTTATGCAGGTAGGGCTAATGGTTTAAAATCCAAGTGCTTACCCTGGAATCACAGAGGGGGAAGACAGAGAGAAAACACTTGGTCCGTGATGGGAAAAAAAGTGTATTTTCATTTCAAATGCCTTTCAAGTTCTTTTTTTCCCAGCTGAATGTTGGTGTATTTATAGAATTCAGGGGGAGTATTTAAGGGTAACCAGCCGTGGAGCTGCATTTGGGGCCATCAGGAAGCTTCAAATCACGCAGGAAAAGGTTGATGGGAGGGGACAAGTAAAGGCCAAGATCAGCAGGGCACAAACTGGCCTTCTCCTTCATGTTGCCAAGAACTTTTCTCCCTTCTGGGCTGATGACGTCAAATCCAAGTCTATAAGAGTGCTATAGATGGAGTGACAGAACCGAAATGATGGGCAAACGGATGAATGGTGAAACAAATTGTGGTATAAATATACAGCAGAACGTTATTCAACCATTAAAAAAAGAAGTAAGTACAGACACCTGCTACAGCATAGATGGACCTTGAAAACATTTTGTTGAGTCGAAGAAGCCAGACACAAAAGTCCACATACCGTATGATTCAATTTATGAGAAATATCTACAAGAGACAAATCCGTAAAGACAGAATGCAGACTGGTGACTGCCGGGGGCTCAGGGGAGGGGAGAATGTGGGGCACAGGCTTAACAAGTACAGGATTTCCTTCTGGGGTGATGGAAATCTTCTGGAGTTAGAGGTGGTAGTTGCACAGTATTGTGAATGTTCTAGATGTCACCAAATCGTTCCCTTTAAGGAGGTTACTTTTATACAATGTGAATCTCACCTGAATGAAAAAGAAAGGATGGGCAGTCAGGGGCTTGGGAGGTCGGCCATCCACTGTAAGTCTTCCAGGCGGTCTTTGCGCCTGTCAGTTGAAGTCCCAGCACTTCATGGCGCAAGGCCTGATTTCATTCCAGGCTTGCCTTCTCTCTCTACTCCCCCGCCACGGTCCTCCTTCCGGTGGCTGGTGGCTCGCACACAACAAAGCTGTCCCAGCCTCAAGACCTTGGCACTGCTGTTTGTCCCGCCCTGGCTGTTCTTCACCCGGATCTTCCCTGGCCTGGCTCCGCCTCCTCGTTCAGGAGGAGGAAATGAAGTGGAATAGAAAATATCCCACAGAATAAGGTAAACATTTCTGTGTCAGAGATATTTTTGCTGTGTCACAAAGCATTTCAAATTTATTAGCTTAAAAACTATGCTTTTCCCCCACAAGTCTGCAGGTCAGCCACGCTCAGCTGGGCAGTTATTCTGCTCCACATGGGATACGCCGGGCCCGGGCGGACTTGTGGCTGAATTCAGCTGGGGGCTCATCTGGGGCTACAACACCCAGAGGGGCTTCCTTCCTCTCTGAGGTCTCTGTGCGCACTGCCCTTCTTCCTTCACGTGGACGCTGTCTCCTTATGGTCTGTCATCATGCAAGGACCTCACCTGCACGTCCTCGCAGGGCAGCAGGGTATTAAGAGCATAAAAGTGAGAACCGCCAGACAGGCCTCTTAAAGTGCAGACCCAGAACAGCAGTGCCTTTGCCGTTGCGTCCTGTGGGTCAAAGCAAGGCCAAAGACCTTCCCTGATCCAAGGAAAGGAGACACAGACTCTACCTCTGGATCAGGGAGCGGCATGTGCATACCAGAAACAATGTTTGCTATACGGTTGGCACACATCTTTGCAGACAATCTACCATGATTGTTTTGTGAAGATTTTATTTCAGTTTAATAAGAATGCATGTGCGTTCTTCAGGTCACACGACAAACATAGTTCTTGCTGTGAGTCACAGTCAAAAGGTTTGAAAAACACACATCTTCTGCATTCCTTTTCAAGGTTCTCCTATAGCACTTAGTACTCTCTGAACTTGATTTACTTGATTGTGTGTCTCTCCCATTAGAATATAAGCTCTCTGAGGGCAAGGACCTTGTCTGTCTTGTCCCTGCTACATCCCCAGCACCTAACAGTGCCCGACACTTAATAGGTGCCTAATAAACATCTGTTGCTGTTAAATAGGTAGAAACAGCTATCAGTTATTGGGTGCTGAGCACTTAAAGCATTGTCTCATTTAATTCATTCAACACCTATTTGAGCATCTACTTTGTGACAGGCACTATTCTACCTTCTGGTGGAACAACAGTGAATACAAGAGACGATAATCCTTGCCCTCACCAAGTTTACATTTCACTATGATTCTAGAGTAGTATTGAGGAAATTCGTTCATACTATTTTGACAGATACGGAAACTGAGAGTCAGAGAGGTCAGGCAATCTGCCCAAGGTCACACAGCTAATCATTTCACCCTGACCTGCCTCTGCTCCACTCTGCTGCAAACATTGGGTTTTACCCAGAGATCAGTCTAAGTGGTTACAGATCTCAATTCCTGCAATTGCTTCCCAGAAGGATCAAACTTGTCTTTCTGGGAATCAGACCCAGGCAGTGGGAAAAGGTGAGTTCCATGACCTCACAGTCCTTGTCCCCCCCCCCCCCACTTTGTGACGACGGCTCACACCTGGGGTGTTACAGATTTGAGCCACAGCTTTCAGTCACCCCCACTGTCTTATCAGCATGTGACATCCCCAAGTGGCTGGGGCCTGCAGGCCTGGCAAAGAATGCAGCCTGAACAAAAATAAACCTGCCACATTCCTTGGCAGCCCCCTGCCCCTTCCCGCTCTCCAGCCATCCATCCTCACAGCAGAGCCTGCCAGGGAAGGCCAAGAGAGGGAGAGCAGGGTGGAGGAAGCGAGTGCTGCTGCTGGCCAACCCCTGGAAAGAGAGGGAGAGGGGAAGAGAGGAAGAGAAAGAGAGAGAGAGAGAGAGATCACCTTATATGGGAACGTGCGCAGACAATGTGTGGCAATGCCTTAGAGTGCAGCAGAGGTCAGATACCAGACAGATGGAAGAAATTAAACATGGGACAGAGCGTGTTCCTGGGCCCTGAAAACAGCTCTTGTTTCACAGCGAGTTTGCACAAAGCCTGGCCCGTTTTCCTTTTTTGCCTAAGCCAAGCAAGATGTGCGTCCTAAACTGTACATGACTTTGACTCAGGCCCCCCGACTCTGGCTTGCCAGAGGTCTCAACCCTTTCAAGTCATTTCTTTGACGAACAAAACTCCTCTTTGCAAATAAAAAGGGAAAGACTGGGCCTCTTTCCCAAGAGTTTCCAGTATCTCTCCAAAGTACATAAATTAGTGGTTAATGAGTAAATATGCCTTCATTTCTCATTCTTTCATTCATTCACTCATTCGTTCATTCGTTCAACAAACATAGAGGGCCAATTATGCCCCAGGCACTGAGCCAGTGGCTGGGAAGACTGTTGATAGTGAATGATGATGATGATGATGATGGTGGTGGTGATGATGATGGTTACCATTTGTTGATTTGCACTGATAAATATTTCAATTCATAATACTTTACTCAGCACCTTCCATGTTCTAGTCATTGGTGATACAGAACATTGATCTAGAATCATCGGGCCCCTGCCCTGTGGACTTTGCAGAGGGGGTGGGGGAAAGTGGAAATAGTAGGTATTGAAAACATGATGCCAGAGGACCCTCACAACAGCATTTTGAATTAGCTACCATTACCATCTCCATTTGACCCAGGATTTTTTAACCCCAGCACTATGGACATTTCAGGCTGGATCATTCTTTGGGGGGGGTGGTGTGTGCGTGTGCGTGTGTGCCTGGGGTGCTGCTCTTGCATTGTAAGATATTCAGCAATGTCCCTGGCCTCTCACCACATGGTGTCAGTAGCAGTAACCCCCTCTCCCTCTAGTTCCTCCAATTGTGACAACCCGAACATATCTCTAGACACTTCCAAATGTCCCCCGGGGGGGGGGGGCGGATAAAATTGCTCCTGGTTGAGAATCACTGATTCAACAGATGAGGAAGTAGAGACTCAAAGTGGGTTAAGAAACTTTCTAACGGTCAGACCACTGGCAAGCAGGGCTCACGCCCTAATGATTCTGGTTCCAGGGCCCATGGGCATCACCGTTACAATGTGAAACCCTATTTCCTTGCTAGCAGATAACTGTCCCACTGTGCTCAGTCGTTGGCTGGGAGCAGCCAGGGGTAAATACAGCCTTAGCGTGAATTTGGCAGAGCCAGAGGGCAGGACCCAGGGCTGTCAGTCAACCATGTTCTTCGCAGCAGACTCTCCTGAAGGACTTCTGAACGGTACACTCTGTAGCTGCCACATCATCAGAAAAGTGCTGCCCAGTGCTAATATTCACTTTAAGGCAAGGAGATCTAAAAGTTATTGGAGATATAGTGGGTTCCAAAGCCAGGTTGGCATCCTTTAAGCCAAAGGGTCCATTTTCCTTGGAATGCCTTGAGCTTCTTAGTGAACTTCAAAGTCATCTCCTACCTGGGTACCACCAGCAAGGAGCTAAGGAGTACTGCCTTGAGGGGCTACTTTGTAACTTGTGGATGTGGGCACTCCGTGAGCCTTGGTTTCCCATCTGCATAATGGAACCAACCTGCCCTATCCCATAGGGTTGATGTGAGAATTGAATGAATATTTATGGAGCTGCTTTCCAGGAGAGGATGGAGGTCCTCTTGCATGAACCTTCCGCCTATCCCTTGGTTTTGTATGGATATCTCCCTGCTAACCACCTTCTCTCATTCTTCCAATGGAGATTCATCCGGGCACCTACACAAGGGACGACAAACTAGCATTCTGAGCGCTAAGTTTGACAGGTAGGCAAGTTGTGTTTGGCTCACAGAGTGCTAAACAAACCAACCAACAGAATGAACCAATGTTTGGAAATTGAGATATTTCAAGATGAGGACAATCAAAACCAATGCCTCTCGATTCTATTTATTCAGACTGTCTGGATTTCTGGGTTCCCTCAAAAATTTAGGAAACCTGGATATACCATGTGGCAGATTGGCTAGGACTGAGAAGAGGCTGCATGCCTCAGATGGGACGCGCACTGTCCAGTTTTCCACAGTCCCCACACCCCATTGTCTGTGATCCTGGAGCTCGTGTCAGTTGCTGATCATGTTTGTGCTGCCATTTTTCTTAGAATAATATTCCTTTTCTCATGAATTTATCAAAGGGGGGAAAGTAGACCAGGAGGTCTATGATCTTTCTTGCACCTGATCCCACTTCACTTCACTTAGATCACCACCTGGCACTTGCAGCATCCAAGTATACCATGCCAGCCTTCTAGCCCTTCTGGAATTTCCTTCCTAAAATTATCCCTGCAATTACATAAGAATCCTCTACATTTTCGTTTCCTTTTAGCGCACAGAGCACTGTCATTCACTTCTAACAAGAACCCAAGAGGCACATATTATTTTGTCCATTTTAGAGAGGAGTTGAGTCCTGGAGAGATGAAGTGGTTTGCCCAGGGACATAGCTGGTTAGTGGCAGAGCAAAGTCCTACTGACCCCAAGGATTCTGATGCTTTTTCCATTACTCTAGGCTGCAAAGTGTATTAAACCTTTCAGTTGCAGAAGAAAGTTAACTGAAACTTCCTTAAGCAAAAAAATAAAATAAGAAAGAAAAAAGAAAAACAAAGGCAATTTATTAGCTCATATAACTGGACAATCCAAAGGAGCCAGAGGCTTCAAGCACAACTGAATCTAGAAGATCAAATATTGTCCTCAGAACTCCAACAATTCTTCTCTCTTGGTTTCACTCCTTATTCCATTGGCTTTATTTTCAGGTAGCCCTCCACTCATGAAGCCAAGACTTCTACCAGCAGTTCGAGGTCTCATTCTAGCTTCAAATCCAATAGAAAGAGGGCTTCTTCTTCCAGATGGTGCCAACAGATGGAATTGAGTCTCACTGGTCCCGATTAGTGTAATCTAGTTATGAGTGCACCCGGGAGCCAATCACCGGCCAGAGGGATATGGTGTACTGATTGGCCAGTCTTGGTCATGTGACCACCACCAAACAAAGGGGACCAGGTACGCTACACCCCAGGAGCTGAGGGTTGATAGTGGAGGAGTGACTCCCCCAAAGTAAAATTGGGTGGTGTTATCAGAAGCGGGGATGAATGCCAGACAGGCATGTCTATTACACCTAGAATCTTCCCTGCCATGGACTCCTTCCCTCTGGCCTTGTAGTACCCATCAGTCTTCCCTCCTACCCTTACCTGCTCTGCCTTTGTTTCTGGGACATTCCCCTCCTCTCATTCCATCCTCATATGCTCTTTCCTACTAAAGTGGATTTCCAGACCCAGGCTACCCCTCCCCTATTCGACCACTGTGGGCTACAATGAAATTGTGTCTCTGTACAGTGAGAATCTGAACCACACACACCAGCACTCAGCTCTATAGCTGTTGAATGAAAGCATGAGGAAACGATGTGCATGAAATCAACAATTAGAAAACAGGGCCTACATCAGAAGAAAATAAGAAGGGGCCTACATAAGAAGAAAATAAACAATAACATTAGCTACCTTGCCTGGATATGGGTGATTCTGGCTCTTCTCTATTCCTTTCAGTATTGTCTACAATTTAAAAAAAAAAATGACAAATGGTAATAGTGAAAAAGGAAGTAATACAAGTCTGGTTTAAACAGCTGGACTATAGGGGTGCCTGAGTGGCTCAGTCAGTTGAGGGTCTGGCTCTTGATTTTGGCTCAGGTCATGATCTCACGGTTTATGAGTTCAGGCCCCGTGTTGGACTCCACACTGGCAGCTCAGAGCCCGCGAAACACCAAGTTCTGTACTTTTTAAGCTAATATTTCTGGAGTCTACCCAACAATCTTTAAGATGGAGCTGATTAAGGAAATGCTAAGCCAAATGGCATAACCTCTCTCTCCCTACCCCTCCCTTGCTCGTGCATGCACTCTCTCTCTCAAAATAAATAAATAAACTTAAAATAAATAAGTAAATAAAAAATAAACAGCCAAACTATAAGCAGGATAAAGGTAAGAGCCAAGTATTGATTCTCTTATATTCCCCTAACTGCCAACAGCAGGGTGTACTCAGTGTAAGAGCCAGCCCGACCTCCCTGAGAGCTAAATTTACAGCATCGGGATTTATAACAGACTGCTGATTTCCTTCCTAAAAGCCAGTCCTCCTTTCCTCTTTCAGACTCTCCAAACCCAATTGTGTGTGGTGTCCTCCCGCCATGTACTTCACTGAAGCAGACCCCAGCCCCAACCCCTGCTCTAAAGGGTGAATCCTATCCGGTCTAATTCAGGGTTTCTTAACCTCAGCACTATTGACATTTTGGGGAGGATAATTCTACTGATTTGTTGGGTTGCTTCATAAGCCACCTTGGAATTTACTTGTTATATGAAGTAAAATCTTCCTTAATGTTTTAAGTGTTGAAGCTAATTTGAATTGTGCCTTTCTGTTGCAGCATCTTAACCAACCCAAGGGTTTATTAAAGACATTGCAAAACATACAAATGAAACAGCCATCAAAAACAGGGATGCTCGGGCTCTTCGGTGGCTCAGTTGGTCAAGTGTCCATCTCTGCTCAGGTCTTGATCTCAGGGTCATGAGTTCAAGCCCCACATTGAGCTCTGCATTAGGGGTGAAGCCTACTTAAAACAAAGTAAGCAAACACACAAAAAAAAACCCAAAACAAGAAACACTCAGAGATTCAGTGGTTGGGGGTGGATATCAAAATCTGGAGCTGGGGACAGGTATATCATTTGATAGTCCCTTTTGAGTACCCCTGTCAATCTACAGCTATCCCAGTTCCACATGGAATTGCTCATCACCGTGCTGAGACAGAGAGGGGCCAAATACCTTTTGCAAATACTTAACAGTATTTGGACTAGAACTATGTCCCATCGCATGAAAACTGCTGCGAACACCAAGTTCTGTACTTTTTAAGCTAATATTTCTGGAGTCTACCCAACAACCTTTAAGATGGAGCTGATTAAGGAAATGCTAAGCCAAATGGCATAACCTCTAGAAGCCTCCATTTGCTCAACTGTACACTGGTGAGAACAAGATTAGAATCCTCTGACATTAAGGATCAGAAAATACTTCATGAACCATAAAGTAAAAAATGGATTATCTACACTAAGCAGATCAGACATATTGCAATGCATCTCCAGAATTGGAACAGTCTAAATTTAGGATGTGGTGTGACCAAAATTGTCAGTCAATTGTGTTTCTATGTGGCCTTGTTAAGTTTCTTATGCTTCGGAGTTCTGTTTCCTCATCTGTATCCTGTGGCAAGACCTTATTCTGGCTGCGCACTGAGGATAAAATAAGACTCTTTGAAAAAGAGAAACATACCACTATCTCTATTTCTTGTCTGGAGGCAGACAATAGCAACAGAGCAAACAAAATTAGACTAGGAGGCAGACTCCATGGTGAATGTTGGGGCATCGCTGCCCTCTGCTGGTCAGCAGTGGTGCTGCAGTGGTTACAGAGAGGAGAGGGACCCTGGAGAACGACCCCTGGGAAACTAAGGTGCCCAGAGGGTAAGGGACTCGCCAGAGGGCACAGAGTTAGCTTTAGATACAGCATCTGGAACTCCCGACTCTTAGCTCCTTCTAGAGGGAGAAGAGTGAGAACCGGAAAATTCATCCATTATGGTTTCACTCTTGCTAGACTTCTAAGGAGCTTTTCTAGATAGTCTGTTTGGGATTTTTCTCTTATTCTTCCTTTGCCACCCAGACTTCCTGGACTTCCTTTACCTTTTTCAAGGTAGCCACGAGTGGTCTTGAGGCCAAGAATCCTCATTGGTTGCTGGGCGCTTTATAGAAATGATCTGAATCCTTACAACTGCTTTGGAAGGTGGACTAGGAAACTAAAGCTCAGAGAAGTTAAGACATAGGCACAAGGTCCAGCAGCCAGGAAGCACAGGAACTGGGATATGAACTCTCACCTGAGACCCCAAAGCCCATCTTCTATACCTGCCAAACAAAACAAACCAAAACAACATGGCAACTTGTGTTGAAGACATGATTAAAGGTAATGTATTTTTTGAAGATAGTATATATGCTGGCAAGACACATGATGAAATAATCAGAAAGGGGAATTTTTTGAGCATCTGCCATATACTGGTGACATTCACATACAATATCTGTTCAATCTCCTATTGATACATATATGATCTTGAATCCTGTCTACACACTGAGGCACAAATGAAGAAACTATGTTCAAAGAAGTTAAGAAATTTGCCTCATGTTACTTGGTGAAAGCTGGTATTCAGACCCAAATCCCTCTGCTTAATGTGAGTATATAAATAAATTACAAAATATAAACATAAAAACATAAACAGAGGACAGAACATGGTAGCCTGGGTCAGACTGGCCTCCCAGCCATGAAACCCCTCAGGTTCTCCTGTAAACCATTTCCTTCCTGGTGGCCTCGGGATGTGAAGTCCTCCTGATCTGGGTTCAAACTCCACATTTCTGAGCACTACTATGTGTCAGGCCTGGGCTGGGTATATTATTTAAGTTAATTCTTGTGAGAACACTGTGAAGTAGATAACAACTATTTTTCCTGATGTTGATAATCTGTTAACATTCTATGTGATATTGTCTTCACAGTCTTATTCTTCCCCATTTGCAGACCAGAAAACAGTTACGGACAAGTGAAAATAATTTGCCTCAGGTCCTTTGCACTTCCCATTCCCTCTGCCTGCAATGCTCTTCTCAGACTTTCCAGTGGCTCGCTCCCTTAACCTCTTTAGGTCTTCATTTAAAAGTCATCTTCACAGGCCTTTTCTGACCACCTTATTTAAAAGACCAACCCCCCCCCCCCCACTGCCTTCATATATCTCAATGACAAAAAGACAATCTGATGCAAATGTGGGCAAAGGACTTAAAGAGACATCTCTCTTAGAAGATACACAAAAGGCCCAAGAGCACACAAAGAAATGCCCACCTAATGACTTGCATCAGGGAAATGCAAATCAGAACCTCACCAGTTATTACCACTAGGATGGCTAATATTTACTAAATAGAAAATAATCAGTGTTTGTGAGGATGTGGAGAAACTGGAAACCCTGTAAACTGCGGGTAGGCACATAAAATGGTACATCCATTGTGGAAAACAGTTTGGCGATTCCACTCTTAAGTAGTTACCTGAAAGAATTGAAAACTGGAACTCAAATACTTGTACCAGAAAGTTCATGGTGACATTATTCACAGTAGCCAAAGGTGGAAACAACCCAAATGTCCATCAGCTGATGAATGGATATATCAGATGTGATATCTCCATACAACAGAATATTATTCAGGAATGGACTGATCCATGCTAAAACATGAGTTAACCTTGAAAACATGATGCAGAGTGAAAAGAGGCCAGTCACGAAAGACCACACAGTATATGATTCCATTTACATGACAGGCCCAGAATAGGTAAATCCACAAAGAAAGAAACTTAGTGGTTACAAGGGGCTGGTAAATCCATAGAGACAGAAAGCAGATTTGTGGTTGCCGGGCTGGGGGTGGGAGGTGAGGGAGAGAGATTGCTAATGGGTGTGGGGTCTCCTTTCTGGTGATGAAAATGTTTGGGAACTAGATGGAGGTGGATTTGCACAGCATTGTGAACGTACTAAATACCACTGAATTGTTCACTTTAAAATGGTTAATTTTATGTTATGTGAATTTCACCTCAATTTAACCAACAAATTCAATCCCAAGCAACCTTATTTTCCTACCCTGCTTGGTTTTTCTCCATCAGGCATATGACCCTGTCACACACTATATATCTGACTGACTTATCAATTGTCCATCCTGTTTCTTTAAAATGTAAGTTCCAAGAGGATGGGTATTTGGGTCCCTTCTATTAACTCACATATCCCTAAAGAGTCTCTGGCACTCAAGGAATATTTGTTGTGTAAATGAATTAGGAAGAACACAGTGAAGAAGAGTCCTGTCCCCCAAGCTCCACCCCATGTCCTCTTCTAATGGGCTCTTGATCCTCAAATGTGTTAACAATAACCCTCAGTCTGGCCTCATTTCTTCTCCCCTTTCCTGAGGAGCTGATTTCACAGGATCTCACTTGGCTGAGCCCTTTATACCTTCTGTCTGAGAGTTTGAAAGAAGAGGGACACGGGCCATCTGGGTGGCTCAGTCGGTTAAGGGTCTGACTTTGGTTCAAGTCATGATCTCACAGCTCATGAGTTCGAGCCCCACGTCGGGCTCTGTGCTGACAGCTCAGAGCCTGGAGCCTGCTTTGGATTCTGTGTCTCCTTCTCTCTCTGCCCCTGCCCAGCTCATGCTCTGTCTCTCTCTGTCTCTCAAAAAATGAACAAATGTTAAAAAAAAATTTCTTAATTACAAAAAAAAAAAGAAAGAAGAGGGACAGGAGAAGAGACCATGAATCCATCACAATGTAGAGAAACACTGTCTGCTCCTCTGCTTTGTGGCTTCCCACAGCAATTTATGGGAACCCCAGACCGCAGCTATGAAGCCATCCTGTCCCCCAGCCAGGAAGACATCATCCCCAGCTGCTGCACAGGTGGCTCTTCAGGGGGTAACATTTACAGGAACAGGTCAATAGCCATTAATGGAACAGCTACTCTGACACAACCCCGTACCAGGCACTCAGCCAAATTACAAATGGAAGATATCATTCATTCATTCATGTGGTTAACAAACATTCTTTGAGCACCTACTCTGTGCCTTATACTCTGGTCTTTGATTTCACAATTTACAGTTGAATTTACAGCTTAGATGCCAATACTGTATTGACCAGGGTTTCTTGGCTCAGCACTACTGACATTTTGGGCCAGATAACTCTTTGACCTGCGGGTTGATCTAGGTATTGTAGGATGTTTAGCAGGATTCCCAGACCCTTGCACATAGTAAGTGCTCAGTAAACATTTGTTGTCTGAATGAATGAACAAATGAAAGGGGAAAGGATGATGAGAAAGGCCTGGAGAGGCATAGGCTGCTACTCTGGAGTTTGATGTTCAGAGGATGTGTATTATCTTCTTTCATTATCCATCCATCCGATGATCCATCCACTCATTCACCAAGCATTCCCCAGACATCTGGGTTGTGCCTGGAATCTAGGAGACTAGTTTCAAGAACACATAGTTGACCATGAGACACGAAATGTGTTCAGGAATAACTGTAACCCTGGATATAAAGTGATAAGCCATGGCATGAGGGCACACATAGATGGCGTACTGGTCAAGACAAGGACAATGGTTTACTCTATGCCCAGGTTTGGTAACCTAATATTCAAATATTTAATTATAGCAGAAATTAATAGATTTTTATGCCATGCCTAACTCCTCCCTCTAACTCAACCTGAAATCAGCAGGTCTTCATAGGCCTAACCATGGCTGATTGGAAGAGGATGGGCATCTGTCCAGGTGAACCAGACCACCGGCCAATTGTTCTTGTCTTCTCAGAGCCTATATCTTCTTCTTGTTACTATTATGAATAATATGTCATTATTAATTAACAGCTGTAATTCAATGAACATTCTTATGTACCAGGCCTGGTGCTTTTAATGAGTAGTCTCATTTAATTCCCTTAAAGAAAATCAGTCAGTCAGAGACTTTTCATCATGTACAGCAACTCTAGGGACATTTGGGATTTAAGTAAATGCATTTTGGGGAAAGAAGTATGATTATTCAGCTTTCACTTAATCAGAGAAACTAAGTGGTAGGTGGCATTGTAAAGGAAGGCAAGGCACTGGGCAGGCAGATGCTAAGTGGGAGACTGTTCCAGGCATAAGGGAAATGGGGGTGGGTATGAAAAAAAAATCAAGAAAGAGCAATACAGCCAAGGGAAATTCGGTTTGACTGGATAAAATGGACAGTAAGAATTCTGAAAAAAGCAATGAAATCATCAGGGAGAAGTACAGAGATCTCCCCACCCTCTTTTGGCAGATGAGCAGAACTAAGGTTCTCTCCTCTTCTTCCTAGGGCCTCCAGAAACTCAGCCTTGGACCTGCCCCTAGGCTGTAGCCCTCACTTCTGTTTGCTGTGCCTATTCTATCCCATGTCATCATCTCTTCATTCTGGTGACTGGCCCCGGGCCCTCCCCATTCCATTGACTTTTCCATGTAATTTGGTGCTCTTGAGCTGGATTGAGACCACCCTGATGAATGCCACATCACTGGCTCAACCAAAAGGGTCAAAGCAAGTCAACATCTTTCACATGAGGTACTGTCAGTTTGACAGGGCCAAGAGCATGAGGCTGTGTTTTGGTTAAACTTTATTGTGAGGAATAAATACTCAGTCACACTATGTCATTGTGGCATATAATGCATAGTATATATTTTGTCTCTTCTCCCAGTTCCTGAAATAGGGCTCCTAAAACCCTTGTAATTTTCTGAGTGAGAGGGATGCTAAGAGCATCTTTTATTTTAACATTTGTTCTTTGACCTTGGATCCTGACACAGGTTCTCACTTTTGTCCTAGTGAGGCAACTTTTGGTGGGCTCTTGGATAGCTTCAGGATGGGGGATGGTCACCAGGAAGACCAAGCCATGCCTAAAAGCTTAGAACTTTTAACCCCACCCCGCATCCTCTGGGGACAGGAGCAGCTAGAGATTAAGTTAATAACTGATCATGCCTACATAATGAAGCTTCCATAAAAATCCCTAAAGTACAGAGTTTGGAAGGCTTCCAGGTTGGTGAACACCTCCACATGCCAAGACAGCGGTGCACCATGACTCCACGGAGACAGAAGCTCCTGCACTCAGAACCCTTCCAGTCAGATGTACCTCTTCATCTGGATGTTCATCTGTATCCTTTATTATATCCTTTGTAATAAACTAGCAAACATGTTTTCCTGAGTTCTATGAGCCACTATAGCAAATTACCAAACCTGAGGAAGGGGTTGTGGGAACCCCCAATTTGCAGCCAAGTCAGTCATCTGGGGACCCACTACTTCTGGTTGCCATCTGAAGTGGGGGACAATCTTAGGGGACTGAGCCCTTCATCTGTGGGGTCTACACTAACTCCAGGTAGTTAGTGTCAAATTGAATTGTAGGACACTTAGTTGGTGTCCAGACATAATTGGAGAACTGGTTAGTGTGGGAACCCCATACATTTGGTGTCAGAAGTGGTGTGAGAGTAGAGACAGAGGTTTTTCCTTTTATTTACACAGGGCTTACTATGCACATGCTCAGACATAAATATGGAAGATGGGATTTTATGAAAGAAAGAAAGAAAAAAAACAACCCAAGAGAAGTTGTAACTGGGTCAGGCTTCTTGGGAGTCCAGAACTAGGGAGGAATTCTCTATTCTGGATCACTCTAGGGACCATGGCGCTGGTGGGTCTTTACACCACAGCCCCGCCCTCAGCTCCCCTCTGCCTTCCCTCTGGCTCTGTGCTCCTGCTTTTTGTTTCTTGTCCTAAATTCACACCTTTTCAGCACAACTTTATTCTCCTTTCCTCCTCCATTCTCTGAACCTGAATGCCTTGCTGCAATTAAACAAATGGTTTTTACCTCCAAGTTAATGACAGAGATGATGACTCATTAATACAAGAAAGGTATTTCCCCTTCCAAGGGTGATGTATTCAGTTTTTTTGGTTTTTTTTTTTAATTTTTTTTTCAACGTTTATTTATTTTTGGGACAGAGAGAGACAGAGCATGAACGGGGGAGGGGCAGAGAGAGAGGGAGACACAGAATCGGAAACAGGCTCCAGGCTCTGAGCCATCAGCCCAGAGCCCGATGCGGGGCTTGAACTCACGGACCGCGAGATCGTGACCTGGCTGAAGTCAGACGCTTAACCGACTGCGTCACCCAGGCGCCCCCAGTTTTTTTTAAAAATATTTTATTTTTTAGTAATCTCTACACCCAATGTGGGGCTCGAACTCACAACTCCAACAGCAAGATTTGCATGCTCCACCAACTGAGCCAGCCAGGTACCCCTGTATTCAGCTTTTGAGTTAAAAAAGAGAAGCTGTCAATCACATGTGGCTATCTTGGTAAGTAAAAAAAAAAAATTAAAAATAAGTAAATGAATAAATAAACTTGGTTCCTCAAAATATTAAATAGAATTATGATATGATTCATCAATTACACTTCTGGCCATATACCCCAAAGAGTTGAAAACAGCAATGTGAACAGAAATTTATGCAACCATGTTTGTAGCTGCATTATTCACAATATGCCACAAAAGGTGGAAACAAGCCAACTGTCCATCGATGAATAAATGGATAAACAAAATATGTTCTAGTCACATAATAAAATATTGTCTAGCCTTAAAAAGGAAGGAAATCCTGGGGCACCTTGGTGACTCAGTCAGTTGAGCATCTGACTCTTGATTTAGGCTCAGATCATGATCCTAGAGTCATGGGATCGAGCTCTGCATTGGGCTCCATGCTGAGCATGAAGTCTGCTTTAAGAGTCTCTCTCTCTCCCCACTCACTCTCTCTCTCAAATTAAAAAAAAAATGTTTTTAGAAAAGGAAGGAAATCCTGACACATGCTACAATATGGATGAACCTGGGAGACATTATGCCAAATGAAATAAGCAGACACAAAAGGACAAATATTGTAGAACTCCAATTATATGAGGGACCTGAAACAGTCAAGTTCATAGAGACAGAAAGTGGTTTCCAGTGGCTGGGAGAAGAGATGGGGAGTTAGTGTTTAATGGAGGCAGAGTTTCAGCTTGAGGTGATGAAAGAGTTCAGAGATGGATGTTGGTGATGGTTGCCATGTGAATGTACTTAATACCATTGAACTGTATACTGAAAAGTGGTTAGAATGGTGGGGCACTTGGGTGGCTCAGTCAGTTGAGCATCTGGCTCTTGATTTTGGCTCAGGTCATGATCTCACAGTTTGTGATTGAGCCCGACACTATCAGCACGGAACATGCTTGGGATTTTCCCTCTCTCTCTCTCTCTCTCTCTCTCCCTGCCCCTCCCTTGCTTGCATGATCTCTCTCTCTCAACTAAACATTTTTTTTAAATGGTTAGAATGGTAAAAAATTGTTATGTTTATTTTACCACCATCTCAAAAATGTTTTTGGGTTTTGGAAAGTTAGAGGTAGTCAATCCATCTCTCATTTGAGTGAGAGCATTTCTTGTGTTAGTTGGATTAAAAGAGAAGCTGGCAGAACTGTCACAGGGAATGAGAAAAGGGAAGGAAACTGAGCCTTCAGTGTACCTGAGTCACATCCAATAGCATATTCCATGATCCATCTATTACCAGGAGATGCCAGGGCAAGGGCACCAAGGAAAAGATGACAGAATAGATGGCCTTCCAGGATGATGGACCTAAGACACATCCCAGCACCCAGGAAAGTTGCCTCCTGGAATTTAGGTCCTTGCTTGTCTCTGTACTTCAGGGAAGCTGTTCACTATGAAAGCACATAAGTTGTATCTCTACCTGTTTTGGGTTTCAGAGATGTTATCTGCCAGCCTCCCAGTGAACTTTGTAAGGGTTCCCAGCAATGCTTCTTAAATCGGAATGCTTTGGGTATGAGTAACAAAAAAGTCCAATTAAACTGACTTAAATAGTGTATATTTAAAAAGAAGTCCCAGGTAGAGTGGATTCAGAATTAGTTAACCCTTGGGTTGGCTTGGGTGGCTCAGTCGATTAAGTGTCTGACTTTGGCTCAGATCATGGTTTTGCAGTTTGTGAGTTCAAGCCTCACATAGGACTCTGTGCTGATGATGCAGAGCCTGTTTGGGATGATCTCTCTCTCCCTCTCTCTCTGCCTCTCCCTCACTCTTGCTTTCTCTCTCTCAAAACAAATAAATAAACTTAAAAAAAAATTAATCCAGTGGCTTCAACCAAGTTCTTTCCGTTGTTTTGCTCTGCCGTCCTGAGCATGTCACATTTGAAAGACCATTTCTTCTCATATCTCTTTCTTAAGAATGACCTCCTTCTTCAGAAGATTCCTAAAAGGGATGCCTGGGTGGCTCAGTTGGTTAAGTGTCAACTCTTGATTTCAGCTCAGGTTGTGATCTCACAGTTCGTGAGTTCAGGCCTTGTGTCAGGCTCCACACTGTCAGTACAGAGCCTACATGAGATTCTCTCTCTCTGCTCCTTTGCTCATTCTCTCTCTCTCTCTCTCTCTCTCTCAAAATAAATAAACATTAAAAAAAAAAGAAGATCCCAACTTTCCCTCATGTTTCAGTGTCCATAATGGGCTTTTGTACCCATTCCTGAAGCAGTCACCTACAGATAGAATGGGATTAACATGATACCCCTGAGTTGGGGATAGAGTTCTCTTTCCTGAGGGTTTGAAACCTGAACAAAACTGGGAACACTGTTAACAAAGAAAAAAAGAATAGAGTTTGAGTGGACAATCAAGTGTCTGCTAACCCCCCAGATAATGATAAACTCTGGAGATTAATTGAATCTTGGAAAGAGTTATTTTGGGCTTGCCTCTGTATTAACTAAGTGGATGAAGAGTCTGATTTCTGATACTCTGGGCCAAAGATGGCTCACCTCCAGGTTTCACTCCAGCCTGTGAGAAAGGGAAAGAGAAGAGTGGAGGGCATGCTCTTTTCTTTTTTAGGTCATGACCTCAGCACACAGAGTCCTTTCTATTTCCTGCCCCAAGTATAACCTGGCTCCCCACTGAGAGACCTCAAAGCCCTCCCCAGAGGATGCTAATCCTTTTCCCACTCTCCTGGTGTCCTCCATACTCTCTGCCTCTAGTCCCAGATCCATGAGCCCCCATCTTGAGTAAACTCAGAGGCTCACAGCATCTGGCTGAACCACCTTCTATGCCTTTCCATTGCTGATGTCTACCAATCAACCAGTCAATTCATTAATCAACCCTTATTCTTAGCAGACTTTGGCATCTAGCTCATCCTTCCCCCTGACCCCAGTTCCTACCACCATATTGATGACTTTAATGGTTGTAAGATGACCCAAGACATGGTCAACCTCCTGGTCATTGTCCCTGCTCTTTCCCTGCTCATTCCAATTATTTTCACCTTCACTCTATTTTAGCTACCACATCCTTTGACCATGTCCTGGACGTCAGTTTCTCCTGGAACTAGTCTTACATTTCTCTGGCCACCAGTTGTATCCTCTGGGTTTTTTTTTTTTTTTTTTCAGTTGTTTCAGGCTTAGCAGTTCTTTGAACTCCAGAATCCTTTGACTATTCTACTTTTTCCCTCTCAGGACCCTCCTTCCTTCACAGTCCAGCATAGATTCCCTGGTCCTCATTTTAGCCACTTTCTTGCCAGTGCTGGAGTAGTAGACATTGTGGACTACTGCCCAACATCCACCCCAATCCAGATGATTGATCCAAGCTGGTCATGGTCATTTCCTCTTGCTTTCCAGGGGAGGATCAGGAGTGTGACTCACTTCCAGCACTAGAGAGTAGAGTGAGGTGAGGAGAAAGGGGCTCCAGGAAAGATTTTCCCATCAGAGAGACAGAAGAATTGATTTTCTTTCTGAGGATGAAACAACAAGGGCAGCAGTGCAGAGAGATGGAAAGAACCTGGATCCCTGATGATGTTTTCAAGCCCCAAATCAACCCCTTCTATATTTTGCCTTCCCTCTGGGTAGCCTCTATATGAGATAATACTTTCTTTTCTATTTCAGCCAGTCTGTGTCTGGTATTCTGTTACCTTCAGACAAAAGCACCCTAACTAACATAATTCTAGACTTCCAGCAAAAGCTCAGCCCTGGATCAATGTAAATTTCCTTCTATTCTATTTTCATATTTGTTCTGCTAAGACTGATAGAGCAGTGGGTCCTCTAAAACCTCAGACATCTCTCTACCATCCACTGTTAGAAGGATATTCCCAGTTCTCCCCATCCAACCCCAGCCTCTGTGATTAGGGTTGCAGAAGACCTAGTTATTACCTGAAGTGGCCAGATGTCTTGGTCAGGAAATCAATTTTTGAAGTTCCCAAGGAAAGTGTGTGTTATGGGTTTGGATGGAGTGGAGGGAAGGGAAGATCCTGGGATTAAAGGAAATCCAGCATTCATGAGAAGGATAGAGCAATTTTACCCAAATAAATGGAGTGAACCAATCATTCCCAGTGCCCAGGCTGAGTTGGAGACAAAGAAAAGCTTTCTGCTCTGTGTCATGGGGATGGCAAGGGACAGGAGCCCCAGGGAAGGGTAACTGAGGGGGGCAGAGGGGCAGAAATGTAGCTCCACGCACACTGTTTCAGGAACAAATGTAAAAGACCAAAATAGACATACTAGATGCCAATGCTTACAAATTCTAAAACTATCTGAACTACTTGGCAAGGCCTGATGGGTCCCTGGGTGTGGAGGTGGGAGGCAGATCCTGTAGGTGGGAAGGCCCGGGCCCCTGTTATAATCTCAGTCACGTAGACTGCTGCAATAACCAATTCATGGTTTTTAGTTCTCACTGCCACCCTGGAATTCCGGTTTTCCCTGTTGGCTCTCTTCTCCTGTTCACCATAGCAACTGTTTTGAATCTTCTTCACTCGCATCAAACCTCCCACCCCTCTGCCTTCTCCTTCTCTCTCCACAGATACATCTGCCTCTTATTTCCCACAGAAAATGGATGCCATCTGACTAGGTCCTGCCCTCACCATCCTCAGTTACCCGTAACTGTACTCACCTTTTCCTCTATCCCACAGACAGCAGTACTGTCCAAAAGAACTTTCTACAATGGTGTAAATGTTCTGTATCTTCACTCTCCAATATAGTATGAGCCACATGTAGCTACTGAGCACTTGAAATATGGTGAGTACAAATGAAGAACTGAATTTTAAATTTCATTTAATTTTTTTAAAATTTTTTAATTTTTTTTTTGTTGTTGTTTGAGACAAAGAGAGACAGCACGAGCAGGGGAGGGGTGGGGGTGAGGGGAGACACAGAATCTGAAGCAGGCTCCAGGCTCTAAGCTGTGAGCACAGAGCCTCACGCAGGGGGAGAGAGAGAGAGAGAGAGAGAGAGAGAGAGCACACATGTATGAGTAGGGGAGTGGCAGAGAAACAGGGGGACAGAGGATCTGAAGTGGGCTTTGTGCTGACAGCAGACAGCCCCATGTGGGGCTTGAACTCACAAACCGAACCATGAGATCATGACCTGAGCAGAGGTCAGACACTTAACTGACTGAACCATCCAGGCACCCCCCAATTATTTTAAATGTAAATGACCATATATGGTTAGTTTCTACCTTTTTAGGCAGCACTGGTTTAATGTAACTCAAAGAAAACCTGTTTTGAATACCAGGGCACTGGGATCTCTCCTAACTCTGTGACATCCCTAAGCAGTAGACTCTTGATCAACTTGTTACAAAAATTCTGAATTAGATAATGAGAGGGAAGGAAGAGAGGGTTAGAAAGGCATGTTCATGAGAAATTGCCATGGAGAAATACAGAGGAAAAAAAGCATCATTTGACATGCTTTTTTAAAAATATTTTTTAAAATGTTTATTCATTTTTTGAGAGACAGCGAGTGGGGGAGGGCAGAAAGAGAAGGAAACAGAATCTGAAGCAGGCTCCAGGCTCTGCACATTAAGCCCAGAACCTGCAGCGGGGCTCGAACCCATGAACTGTGAGATCATGACCTGAGCCGAAGTTGAATGCTTAACTGACTGAGCCACCCAGGCGCCCCAATATGCTTTGTTTTTTTAGTGGCTCCAGTTGCCAAGAAAGAAACCACAGTGAATCTTGGCTCAAACATTGTACTCCTGAAGGAGAATAAGAGGCTCCCTTCATAGTATCTTTACTGCAAATCCACACTGGTATTGACACCAACACAGAGTCTGGTGGGAGGAGGACCTAAACACCAGCCAGGTGACAGTGTGGTGTCAGTTATTTCAAAAGGAATCCAGTTATCTTTGTTTGGATTCTCTACTGAAATGCAAAATGTACACAACACAAACAGAACAGTAAGTTACTTGCATGTCCCTTTGTATAGCTGATTTTGCTCATTAAAATTTTTTCTAATGTTTATTTATTTTGGGGGGGGCACAGAGAGAGAGGGAGACACAGAATTGGAAGCAGGCTCCAGGCTCCAAGCAAGCTGTCAGCACAGAGCCAGACACGGGGCTTGAACTCATGGACCTCGAGATCATGACCTGAGCCAAAGTCGGACACTTAACTGACTGAGCCACCCAGGCGCCCCTGAGTTGTGCTCATTTTTTATCATTCTATCACATTTCAAACAGTTACACATCTTTTGAAATATAAAAAGTTAGAATACCACATCCTCCTACCTCCACCGACCTCCTCTAAATGGCTAGCCAATGGCTCTGAGATCATATTTTGGGTAATTTTTCTCCTTTGGTTTTAAACGTTTTTGTCATATGCTAAGTACTCACCTATCTTTGTGTTCAATACTTGACTCTATCCTGTTTCATTAATTTATCTGTCAGTTTCCTCACAGTGCCCTTGCTTTATATTGTTCTTGCTACCTCCTGTGGCCACGGGCTTATTGGTGAACAGCTCTTCCGTTGGTTTCTGGGTATACACTCCCTTCTGGTTTTCCTCTCCTTCCCTGATGCTTGTTCATCCCCTCGGTGTTGGATCCTTTAGGGATCCATCCTCAGCCCTCCTCCATGTCACTATACCTTCTCCCTGGGCAGATTCCCTGCCTCCATTCTTGCCCCTTCTGTCTGCGTTCCACTGTGCAGCCAGAGTGATTTTCACTAAAGTGTAAGTGAGGTGTTATGACTCTGCTTACAAATCCACCTATTGCTGTCAGGATAGATACATTCCTGACTCCTTAACAACAGCCCTAACAACAGCCCTAACAACAGGATACATTCCTGACTCCTTAACAATAGGAGGTTGGAATAGACTGAGTTTCCCCCAAAGTGGACACTGAGACAAGGGTTCAGGTGCAAGTAGTTTATTTGGGAGGTGAAGTTAGGAAGGGCACTGGGGAAATGGGACAGGGAGGGAAGGCAGTCAATATACGAAGCATTCAAGAACAGGTTGTGCTGTAGGCATCTGGGGCTCAATCCCACTAGGGACCTCTGGGAAACTGCACAGACTGCATCGTCCCACCTGAGAGCAGTAGTTAACCTGAGTCTCCCAGCCTAGGAGCCTGTATTCCCTGAGAGCTACACTTCTTTCTCCCTCTCCTTCCCTTTCTTTCCTCCCAGCCTTTCTTCCCTCCCTCCACTCTGCTCCCTTTCTTCCCCTTCTCCACTCCTCCCCCCCCTTCCCCAATGGGTCCCTGACATCATGTCTGTTATGTGACCCCGCCCACAACCTTAAGCTGATTGGACTAGAGATAAACAGCTAGACCAATCAAATTCACTCCTCTGGGACTCCAGAATTAAGCCGTAGGTCTGGGCTTTGACAGGAACTGTGGCCAACCTGATGTGGCTGCCTTGATGACCTTGCTTGGTGACATGCCCTCGGAGCAGTAGAGAAGCCCAGTGCTTAGAGAGATATGCAGTGGGTACACAGAGAAGCAGGCAGAAAGAGGACCCACAGCTTCAGACAAACTGCAAGTGCAACCTCAGAGCAGGACATTTTAGTTTCCATGTCTATTAGTAAGTTCTTACCACGTTGGGCCACGTTTCCTGCACTTGTTAAGATGATAGTGTTTCCTCAAAAAACTACCTTTACTGCTGAAGGAAGTCACTTGATTTTCTGACTTGTAACCAGAAACACACACACACACACACACACACACACACGCCCTTGACTAAGAGAAATTCACCCAAGCCCTATTCCATTCAAGACTTAACTTCCTACTTCACAAAGAAACAGAGACCACCATTCTTGACACTCCACTTTGAACATCTTTGAATGGCTCAAATGTTTCCATATTAACTACCTCTCTCCCCCAATCTCCTCTTGATGCTACATTTCCCATTAAAAATCACCCTTGGGGTGCCTGGGTGGCTCAGTCAGTTAAGCGTCCGACTTCAGGTCGGGTCATGATCTCACAGTTCATGAGTCCGAGCCCTGCATCGGGCTCTGTGCTGACAGCTCAGAGCCTGGAGCCTGCTCTGCATTCTGTGTCTCCCTCTCTCTGCTCCTCCCCTGCTCACTCTCTGTCTCTGTCTCTCTCTCTCTCTCTCTCTCAAAAATTAAAAAAAAAACATTAAAAAAAATTTTTTTAAAAAGCACCCTTAACCCTCAAGCTGAGCTTAGAAGGAAAGTGGTCCACATCCGGTCTCCACTATCTCCCTCTAATCAGTCCTTACAAGCACTATTATTTTGTGGGGAAGTGTGCCATTCTAAAGATATGATTTTAAGTGTCTATGGGATTTTTAGATCTGGGGGTTCATAGATTGTACCAGTGTGGAGCTCAGAAGGCAGATTTGGTCTGGAGATATAGATTTTTAAAACAGAATGCATGAGTATGGTAGAAAAACTTCATAGAAAGGTAAGAAATAAGTTTCTTGACAAACACTAACTAATCCTCCAATTCCCTCCCCAGAGACCATCTTGTATATCCTTCCAGACACAGCCAGCTTCATGGACATGGGATCTGTGCAGTTCCATTAAGGACCCATACTTCAGAGAGACCTGAGCTTGGTCTAATGCTCTGCTGTTGCCATCTTGAAGTTCCTTATCTTGAATAAGGGACCCCCCTGCACTGGTCCCCCAAATTAGTAGTAGGTTTTATTTCCAGCTATAGTCCATGCATAGTTAAACATGTGATATACACATATATCCCTCTTTCCATCTCCTTTTCTTTTAGCATTTGGTGATTCTAAAAGAATGTGTGTGGATGAAATTTCCCAGGGAGAAGATACAAAAGTTATTAGTGCAATTTACCAAATATTTCTGCTTCTTCTGTTTCTGGGTGAGATTGCATTTCCTGATTCCCTGGGACCAAGTTCCTGGGGCCAAGTGACTAGTTTGACCAGTGAGTTAGGGGCAAAATGGAATGCATAGTTTCTAGATCAGAGCATTTAAATGCCACTCTAAGACCTGCCAGATTTCTCATTCAAGAGTTCAAGATAGTGGCTATTCCATTAGTTTTGTTTTCTGAGTGACTACGATGAGCAGAGCCTCCCAGGTGACCCATGGTGAATATTTATTGTGGATGAGAAATAAAACGACATCGTTTTTAAGCCATGGGATTTGGGAGGGCTGTTTGTTATTGCAACATCACCTGTCATGACTGATAAAAATATAAAAAATGCTGAGGCAGAATTTGCTGGAACTGACACATAAAAGGAGAAGAGTCCTAGAAAGATACGACAAAGAACATAGAGGCAAAGACAAAAAACTAGGAGAAAGGGCCCAAGGGAGTCATGAAGATCAAGGGAATAAATTGCTCAAGAGGTAGAGAGTGGTACATGGTGTTGGTCCAAAAGGCGAGGTGAAATAAGGAACAAAACATATCACTAAATATGGCAACTGATAACTTATCAGTAAGCTTATTAAGAACAGTACCCATGAGGGGCGCCCGGGTGGCTCAGTCGGTTAAGCGGCCGACTTTGGCTCAGGTCATGATCTCACGGTCTGTGAGTTCGAGCCCCGCATCGGGCTCTGTGCTGACGGCTCAGAGCCTGGAGCCTGTTTCAGATTCTGTGTCTCCCTCTCTCTGACCCTCCCCTGTTCATGCTCTGTCTCTCCCTGTCTCAAAAATAAATAAAACGTTAAAAAAATTAAAAAAAAAAAAAAGAACAGTACCCATGAAGTGGTGGTGGGAGAAATAGCAGACAGAGGGCTGAGGAAGCGGAGAAGGAAGAGCATGAGATATCATTGTCTGAGTTCAGCAGAAAGACCAGGATCCCTGCCACGAGCACTTTTGAGAAGGGTCGAGAAAATTTGCATTCAATCTCACCTTTCTCCTGCTCTCCAGTCTCCTGAACTGAGAGCCAGGAGGTAATGTAGCCCCTGGTGCAGCTCACATGAGTAAGAAAGTAAAATTTAGCTCAGACTGGAAAAGTAAAAATTGGCTTGGCTGCTTAGCAATCTGGAAGAGCAGTAATGAGTAAAGTCAGCTGCAAAAATAACACCAAACAGTATTTCACTGTACCTGTAAAGTGATAATACCACCACCCCCAATCTTTTTTGTTTTAAAGATAAACTTTCATTTTACTGTGGGGGATAAGCTTAGGAATCCCCCAGGCTTACATCAATGGGTTAACAAGGCATAAAGAAATACAAAGTCATAACATGCTCACACCCAAGTTTGGGTAAACCAGATTGGCACCCCAAGAATAGGGCACCCCAAGAAAAGGGAGGTGCAAAGGTGCCAGAAATAGGGAGGTGCAAAGGCACCCCAAAATAGAGAGGGAGAGGCAAAGGTCTGAAATAGAAACGGTGCAAAGGTGCCCAATATATAGGTATAGAAATAAACAAGATTAGATGTTCAGGGTGGAAGCACCCCAATTTAGTACTATAGCAGAAAATCTGCTTTCACAGGAGAATAGGACCAGGTTAGGTAAATTGGTGAATTGGACTATGGACCACTGTGCTGCAGGCAAAGCAGCCCAGAGTGGAGATGGTTAACAAAAGAAAAGGTGCCTTATTAACCCTGAGGTTATTCCCCCATCTGTCTCATCCCCTAGGCTGGCTAAGGTAAACAGAGGTGCTGCCTCACGTCCGAGGTAAACAACCTTCCTCCCGACTGCCTGATGCCCAGATTTTGTGTTATATTGACCCAAACCCCAAACACTGTATATCTTCAAAACCCCCCTTTTCCATCACGTCCCCAAGTTAATGTTCTTAGTTTCTTTATCTCTTTGTACATGCCCATCACGTTTGTAAGCCTTCTGGCATGAATGGATACAGGGCAAGGACCCTTAATCAGGGCTTTTGTCTTTTCTCGTACATTAGCCATCTCTCGCTTTAATCCTCATCTGCTCTTTTGCTGGCCAAAAAAAAACTTTAGACTTAGAATCTACGACATTTTACAACAGTTTTAAGTTTGCAGAAAAATCACAAAGATAGTACACAGCTTTTCCATATATCCTATACCCGGTTTCCTTGATTATTAACATCCTACATTAGTATGGTACATTTTTATAATTAATCAATATTGATATATCAATATTAACTAAAGTTCATATTTTATTCACATTTCTTTAGTTTTTAAATGGTGTTCCTTTTCTGTTTTAGGATCCTATCTAGGTTATCACATTACATTTAGTTGTCATGTCTCCTTAGCCTCCTCTTGGTTGTGACAATTTATTAGGGTTTTCATTGTTTTTGATGACCTTGAGAGTTTTGAAGGGTATGTTAGGTGTATTGTAGCACCCCCACTCCCATTTTTTTGAGTGATTGTTGCTTTCTTACTGAGAAATATCATCCTCTAAAATAATAAACTATCAGAAAATTTGCTATTGGGAATTCCATCAATAAGAACGAAATACTCCACTTTTGCCTGGAGGATCTAAATCACAACCTTGCCAAAGAGAAGCAGCCTCAAATTGCATCTCAGGTACAAAGCTTCGGATAAAGGGTTTCTAGACACAACATTCAACATCCATCTTAGCTTTATTGCTTCCAAGGAAGCAGGGCCCTGGGTCCACTTTGCAATCCAGATCTAAAGATGACTGTTGTATACAAACCTGCTTTGCTCTGAGTCTATCAAAATCTGTTTTCATTTAAATTTAATCTAAACCCCACCATTCCCCATAATCCTATGATAGCTCTGTCCCTTTAATGATGCCCCTAGATCCTCTGGCATGAGCTTTTTCTCATGGAATGAGTCAGTAAACCTAGTTTTGTTGAATGGTAAGTTTGTTTCTGATGGTCTTAGGCTGACTGGCCTACATCACACGTGTAACTCAGGGGGCACAGAAGAGGGCAGAGAGTGGATCTAGAGGGTCACGCAGGAAATATCCAGTATAGAAATAAAGCCCTCTTCCCCTCCCAGCCCCAGCAGATCTGATGCCCCCCTCCCACCCACCACCCCCATCTACAGACCAGAGTGCTGTGGAGGATGTGTGAGAGGGAGGAGAGGAAGATCTTCATTCGCCCAGTGTTCACAGACATCTGGGGTTGAACAAAGGGTTGTAGAAATGAATTAGTCAGTCTCTGAGTGGGCCTTGAGACAGTAGAAAGATCTAGGCCCCTTTATTAAGTCACAATGGAAACACTGGGTCTCCTGACATTTGAAAGGCTGCCCCTTTCCCCTAACTGAAATGAGTCCAAAAAAGTCAAAGAAAAAAGGGGATAAGGCAGAATTCTAAAAATGCCCTTCCTTTGAACACCATCTTTGTGCAGGCATCTGGGGGAGGCCGGCCGGGGCAGGGTTATCTGCCAGCCAGGCCTGTAGGACTTCGCTTCTCTTGTTTATCCCCGGCCACATCTGGGGCAGCTGCCAGGACCCGCCCCCACTCTGCCGTCATTGGAGGAACTCAAACTTAAAGGCTCCTGCTAAGAATCAGGATGTTTCATTTTCCTCTTACTGGTGGGCTTGCTGTGGCTGGTCTGGGAAGTCTGAGCCCTGGTCCAGACCCTTGTGGACAGTGAGTCTCTTGCCATGGCAGCCTGCTGCAGCTGGAATGATGTTTTCCAGTATGAGACAAACAAAGTCACCCGGATCCAGAGCATGAATTATGGCACCATTAAGTGGATCTTCCACATGATCGTCTTTTCCTACGTTAGGTAAGTGGGGTGTGGGGATGACCCCGGATGTCTGCAGGGGTTGACAGCACAAGAAACCTCAAGGTGCAGCTTCTGGTGCACAGCTTGAATTCCACGTGGTTTTAAATCTGAGACTTTTTTCTGATAGCAAGCTGGGGCTGGAGGTGGGAGTGGGTGTTGGGGTGGGAGAGGCAGGTGGTTGGAGGGGGGTGTGTGGGAAACAGTGCCAGGCTGCTGCAGAAAGAAGCCACAAGAGGCAAAGCCATACTCAGGGTTCTATCCCAGGCCTGCTAGGGTGAGCTGGGCAAGGCATGTCCGGGAAAAGTGGGAAACAGGGCAACACCCTGGATTCCTAGGGAGGAAACAAGGATTCGGGGCACGCCTGGTGATAATGCTGGCATCTGTCTGAGTCGTCACTGCTTAGGGGAGGAATAGGACCAGACTTGTCAATGTCACCAGGTCCTCTCCAGTGGCAGAAAGGCCCCCCTTGCTCATTTTTGGTTTTGGTTTTGGTTTTTAAGTTTACTGAGATATAATTCGCACACTATACAACTCTCTCGTTTGAAGTGTACAATTTAGCAGTTTTCAGTATATTCTGAGTTGTGCAACCATCACCACAATCCATTTCAGATTTTCATCACCTCCAAAAGCAACTCCACATCCCTTAGCCATCGCTCCGAACCCTTCTGCTCACCTGTAGCTCTGGTGACCCACTGATCTACCCTCTGTCTCTAGGATTTGCCTGTTCTGCACATTTCATATAAATGGAATCAGGCAGTATGCGGTCCTTTGTGTCTGGCTTCTTTCACTCTGCATTATGTTTTCTTTTTGTTTGTTTAAGTTTATTTATTTATTTTGACAGAGACAGCACGAGCGGGGGGAGGGGCAGAGAGAGAACCCCAAACGGGCTCTGCATTGCCAGCACAGAGCCTAATGTGGGGCTGGAACTCCCAAATGGTGAGATTATGACCTAAGCCAAAATCAAGAGTCAGGTGCTTAACTGACTGAGCCACCCAGGTGCCCCTGCATCATGTTTTCAAGGTGTATTCATGTTGGAAAATGTATCTCTATTTCATCCCTTTTGATGGCCAAGTAATATTCCATTGTATGGATAGACTGTTTTCTTTTCTTTTGGTGGACATTTGGGTTGTTTCCAGTTTGGGGCTATTATGTATAATGGTGCTATGAATACCAGTGTACATGTGTTTGCATGAACATGTTTTCAGTTTTCTGGTGTACTTACTAGTGAAACTGAAAGATCATTTAGTAACTCTACTTTTGACCTTTTGAGGAACCACCCACCTGTTTTCAAAGCGGCTGCACCATTTCATGTTCCCATCAGCAGTGTGTGTCCCATTCCTCCACATCCTCAACAAACACTTGTTCTTGTCTGTTTTTTTGGTCATGGGCATCCTAGTGAGCTGTGAGTGGTTCTCACTGTGGTTTTGATTCAGGGTTACCTAAAGGCTAATGCCCCATTGCTCTTTGTGATAATAATAATGAAAACTTGCATCTCTATAGGCAGGCAGTGTAGTTTACTGGTTAAGGGTTAGAGCAATTATTTTATAATCCTGGGTAAATTTCCTTGGCCAGGTCACTTAACCTCTCTGAGCCTCCCTTTCTGCATCTGCTCATAGAGTTATCATAATTAAACAAGAAAAGGCATGACAAGTGCTTATCGATGTCTGGCATAGGGTAAGAGCTCCACAAATAGCAGCTATTTAAAAAAAATAATCTTTTTGACTTAAAAATAGAATTATCACAGGGGCACCTGTGAGGCTCAATCAGTTAAGCATCTGACTCTTGATTTCCACTCAGGTCATGATCTCACAGTTCATGAGTTCCAGCCCCACATTGAGCTTCAAAGCCTGCTTGGGGTTCTCTCTCTCTCTGCCCCTCCCTTGCTCATGTAATCTCTCTCTCTCAAAATAAATAAATAAACTTAAAAAATAGAATTACCACAAGATCCAATAATTCCACTACTGGGTGTTTACCCAAAGGAAATGAAAATTCTAACTTGAAAAGATATATGCACTCTTACGTTTATAGCAGCATTATTTACAGTAGCCAAGATATGGAAGCAACCCAAGTGTCCATTGATAGATGAGTGGATAAAGAAGATGTGGTATATATATACAATGGACTATTACACAGCCATAAAATGAATGAAAGCTTGCCATTTGCAATGGACACAGCTAGAGAGTATAATGCTAAGAGAAATAAATCAGTCAAGACAAATACCATATGATTTCATTCATATGTGTAATTTAAGAAACAAAACAAATAAACAAACAAAGAAAAAGGGGATGCAAACAAACAGACTTAAATACAGACAACAAACTGGTGGTTGCCAGAGGGGAGGCGGGTGGGAGGGATGGGTGAAATAGATAAAGGAGATTGAGTACACTTATCCTGATGAATAATGGGAAAGGTATAGAATTGTCGAATCATATTGTACACCCGAAATGAATACAATACTATGTTAATTATACTTGACTAAAACAAGAGTCTATTTTCATATACGTTCTCTCCTTTGACGACCAAAGTAACCATGCCCATGCCTGGGATTTGAGGTCTGGAAATGTGGATTCAATAATCCTTCACTTCAGGGTCCATAGGTGGCTCAGTCAATTAAGCATCCAACTTTGGCTCAGGTCATAATCTCATGGTTCGTGAGCCCACATCGGGCTGTTAGTGCAGAGCCTGCTTTGGATCCTCTGTCCCCCTTCTCTCTCCATCCCCCCCCGCTCATGCTTGCTCGCTCTCTTTTCTCTCTCAAAATAAATAAACATCAAAAAGTTTTTTTAAAAAATCCTTCGCCTCTTTAAACCTTGGTTTCCTCATCTGTAAAATGAGGACAAAGTTTGTCATAAGAATTAAATGAGTTACTAAATACAAAGTTGCTTGAGAAATACCTGGTGTATGGCAACCCCTTACCAAGTATTAATTCTTATTAATATTATTAGGATTATCATGATTTGATTCATATGTTTATTACACAACAAATACTGAATAATAAACACATATAGTACATTCTAAAATAAGGCTCATTACTTAAGCCGGGTATCATAGAACTGATGATGAAGGGCAGAGTTAGTAAATGCTCCTTTATGCACCAACAGGTAGATCGTGTGTCACAATTCCATGTAACAGGTGACGTGATTTCCTGGTATTCCTGGCACACAATTTCTTAAAAGCAAATTATTGTATACATAAGAACAGATTGCTATGAGAATGCCTTATAATGATAAATATTTTTCTCTCATATGGGGGAATCTTACCTTACATGCATTTAAGTCCCTCAGATTCAGTTACACATGTTCCATGGGAGCCTGGAGAGACAGCACAGTTTAAACAGTGCGATGACTCAGTGATTGGGTGCCCCAGACTAAGCATGAGGGGGGTACTTGAGTTGGGGATCCTTCAGTCAGTCTCTGTTCCCTCACACTTCTCACAGAGTGACCGCCTTGCACCCTGCCTGTGAATCTCAATCCATACTCCCCACCCAACATGTCCCCGAAAATAAGCCACATCTTTCACCTTCACCTGGAGCAAAACTGGAAAAACAGTAACTTGTTCCAGAGTCAGAGGAAAAAGGGACTCTGATGGACTTGTTGGAAGGTAGAAGGTCTGTTTGCTATGCTTTGTGGATAAGTCAAAGGTTTAACCAAAGGCAATTAAAAAAAAATTTTTTTTAATGTTTATTTATTTGTGTGAGAGAGAGAGACAGAGTGCAAGCAGGGGAGGGGGAGAGAGAGAGAGGGAGACACAGAATCCGAAGCAGGCTCCAGGCTCTGAGCTGTCAACACAGAGCCCGATGCAGGGCTTGAACTCACAAACTGTGAGATCATGACCTGAGCCGCAGTCAGACACTCAACCAACTGAGTCATCCAGGTGCCCCTAACCAAAGGCAATTTTGACAGGATATGATTTTTACCTTGAGCACTGACTTTAGAAGGTAACCCCTATGTAAAATGCTACTCCATTTTTTATATTTTAAAATATAAAATTAAAGAAAAAATATTGCCAGCTTTGTTTTTTTACTCTATGTTAATGGAATACCTATTTATATTCCACTGAATGGAGTCCCATGGACAACAGCTTAGGAAATCCTGCCTTAAGTTTTACTGTCAGGCCTCAATTTGACCATTTACATCAAATGGGACTGGTATGAACCACAGGGGGAAATCCTGACAGGCTCACGTAATACTCAAGACATACAGCAGCAGGTCGTGGGCTCTAGCTGTGGAGTTCCAGGTTCAGAGTCTGCCCTTACTAGGGTTGAAAAGGCAAAGAGCCAGGATAATGAAGTAAGATGGGGCTTCAGTTATTGAGACTGGGGTACAAGGCAGGGGCTGTCAATAAAAGAAATAAGACTGGTTAGCTTCTCTTAGTCCCTCAAAACCAAGTTCAGATTGGAGTCAAAGGCAGGGGCTGCAGCTACAGGCAGGGTCAAATGGCCCCAGCTCCTGGGTTGCAGGAGTGTGTAGACAGGATGCTAAGTAGGCCTGTGTTAGTCAGAATTGTTTGGATAATAAGTGACAGAGACCTAACTCAGGTAAGCCACCACATCACACAGTGGAAGAGATGGGACTGCTCTCAGACATGGATGGTTCTAAAAGCTCAAACTATGTCATCAGGGCTGGCTTTCTCATCGTGACTCCATTTGGCTTTGTTCTTGAATAGGCTCTCTATGTAGCAAGATGCCATACTCACATCCTCAGCAACTCCAGAGGGGCAAGCAAGTCTTTCCTGATAGCTCTGGCATGAAAGTCCCAGGAAAGTCTCTGATTGGTAGGGCTTCAGTTACATATCCACTCCTGAACCTAGCCTTGTGGCTAGAGGCATGGTGTCACCTGATTGGCCAATCCTGGGTCATGTGCTCATTCCTGTGGCAGGAAGTAGGGAGAGAGTGGCAGGGCTGAATAAACCACATCCAGTGACTTTACCTTAGGAAAGAAGAATACCGTTCCCAGAAGAAATGGGAAAAGAAAGGGGGGGATGGGGCAAAACAAAAAATAAACATTCATTACAAGGTTTTTCCAAAAGCCAGAAATTTCAGAGACTTCTGAAGTCTACTGCTTTATCCCTGGCTTGTCTCAGCCCCGCGCCTGGGCTGTGGAGACTCTGCCCCAGGTTATTACCACGGCAGGGACCTCGGGATTCTCGACAGAAATTTCCTCTGAGCATCAGCTCCTAGAATTCCACAGGATTTTCTAACCCATGATTCTGGCATGGGAAGAATGGGATAATGATGATTATACTCCCAGCAAAACTGATACCAAAAAACCTGAATGACAATAAAAATAACTTCCTTACACTGCTGGCTTTATTTGTATCATCTCATGACATGCAGGTATTCTTTTCATTATTGCACAGATAAGGAAAGGGAAGCTATGAAAGATGGAGTTAATTTCTGAAAGATCATCCAGGTAGAGAGTGGGTTTCAAAAGGGATTCAAATCCAAAACCAATGCAATGCTCTTAACCCAGAAACCACACTACTGAAGTGTTTACCTGGCAGAGTGCAAAAGCCCAAGTACTAGGCCTCATGAATCCTTGGCCAAGCATTCTTTATTCTTCACCTTGATTCATCTTTCTGGGTTGGCCTGGGCGAGTGCAGGACAAGGAGGGAGGCTGGGATGAGGATCCCATTAGCTTGTCCTTTTCCATTACTCATTCATTCCGGCAAATAAATTTTAGACTATCTACTATGAGTTGGGCACTGTCTGTTGCTCTAGAGATTATAACAGTGAGTGAAACAAAGTGCCTACAACTCATGGGGCTATATGCCAGTGGAGGAGAAAGATATGATACCAAAAAGCAAAAAAGACATAATAAAATGTCTGATGGTGATAAATCTATGAAGAGTAATAAAGCAGAGAAGAGGACAGACAACGAAGATGGGCAAATGTGAGCATGTGTGTGATAGAGGCATTTAGGTTAGATCTGCACAAAGAGAGGGACAAACCATGACGTACCTAGAAGAGTGTTTCTGGTGGGAGGGTACAGTAAGTCCAAAGGCCCTGAGGTAGAGATTTGATAGGGTGTTCAAGGAAAAGCAAGGGGGTCAGGTGGCAGGAGCAGAGTGAACAAGTTAGCGAACCGAGAAGTGGTGCGTGGACTGGCGAGGTAACATGGATGGGGCTGGAAGGGCAGATCATTCAGGGCCTTGGAGGCCACTCTGAGTTCTTTGGATTTTATTCTGAGTGAGTTGAGAAGCCATGGGAGGATTTTAAGCAGAGAAGTAAAAGAGATTTGCATTTTCTCGGGAAGATTTCCCTCTTCCCTGGAGACTAGTCCTCTCAGAAGCTTCTCCAGTGATACAGAAGACTAGAGAAGATTGAGAGAAAAACAGGAAAACAGACTCCATTCAAACTGCTTCTTCTCCCTCACCCAGTCAACCTCTACTTAGGCTAACAGAGAGCGCAATATTGTCCTGCACAGCCTCGGGCTGTCTGTCACCATGGAGACAGTGCTGTTGTGCTAGTTTGTGGCTGTTAAAATGTAGCTCCTGGCTGGCTGCCTGTTACATGGGAGGGTTGCCACACACCTTTGAGGCTGGGCCTGTTCCAACTGAGTGGAAGGGAGTCTACCATAGAGGTGGGAGGAGACACCGGGGGCAGGGGAGGGGCAGGTCCAGCCCATGCACAGCCCCTCTGGCCCCTGCCACTTGAGGGTAACAGAAACAGGAAGAGATTTGCCACATTCTCATCCCACTCTGGACCCCGCTGTGTGATGTGATAGAGAAGGGGGGTCCAGAGAAGACCCACTTCAGGAGGAAACAGCTCTGGGAGGAGGAGAATCCAGCCACCTGATCCACATATCTGAAAGCAAAAAAAAAAAAAAAAAAAAGAGGAACAGCCAGAAGGACCTGGTGAAAGCCAGAACCTGGTGAAAGAGGAGGGAGGAGCAGGGGCTGAGCGCAGAGAGATTTGGAACTTGTTTCTCAGGGCCCTGGGAAGCCACTAAAAACTTTTACAGAGGGGAGTGAAACCATTTGATGCCTGTGTCTAAAAGTGTTCTCAGGCCTCTGTGCAGAAGGTAGACTGTAGAGGGCAGGAGTGACAAGGGGAGGGCAGTGAGAAAGCCACCAGAGTCACCCAGATGAGAGAGATGGCGACCTGGATGAGAACGGGGCGGCGCAGGTGGACCAAAGTGGGCAAAGCGGGGATACGTTTTGGAGGCAGAACTGACAGATTGCTAGGAGGTGGAAGATGACTCTGGGTTCTCTGGTGGCCGATGACGCCTTGTACTGACAGGAGGAAGACCAAGGAGGCAAGCTTGCCAACTAAGCATTGGTAATGATGTTGAGCAAGCAAACAACTACTACCATCTATTGGCAGCCCTCCATTAATGTCTAAACTAAAACGTTAAAAGAGCTGGAAGCACACAGTCTACAAAAAAAAAAAAAAAAAGGTGCTTTCAAATGAATAAATTAGCTTTATGAAGGCCCTGCCTCGTTGTCCTGTTTTTCTCATTTTGCCCTAGAGGCCAAGGCTTCTCTGTGGACCAGCTGTCACACACCCACGGGCTTCTGGAGACCAACACTCCAGCCCAGGCCCCCACCCAGGGCAAGCACCTCCCAGCCCTCCTGGGTTTTTAGCATAGCACTGAAAAGAGAAAGGACCCGAATATATGGATTACTCACAGAGCAGCATGCGTCAACTGGCCAACACACAAGATGCCAAGAAGAGGAGGCAAAGGTGGGACTGGAGAAGCCAGCAAGGATCATGTTATGAACAGCCTTGAACTTCATCCTGAGGATACGGAGAAAGCATGAAGAGTCTTCCCCACCCTGCCACCAACATTTCATTATGAAAAATTTCAGCCATTTGGATTGCCTTTTCTAAACCGTATTTCCTATCAAACTCAGCAGAGTGGATTCTGTTTAGAACCAGATACCCTGCCCAATATAATACTAACATCTCCTTATTACAGAAGAAGAAACAATGACCCAGAAAGGTTAAGTAACTTACACATGATCATGTAGCTGGTAAGTGGTAGAGCTAAGATCGAACCCAAGCTTCTGACTCCAGCGTGCAAGCTTTTACTAAATAATGGAGGAATGGAGGAGACAGGAGCACAAATGGAGACAGCGAGACCAGTCAGGAGGCTACAGGGCAGTCCAGGTGAGAGCAGATGGTGACCTGGACTGAGGAGGTGACAGGGGCAGAGGACAGAAGTAAATGAATAACATGAGGAGGATAAAACAACAGGATTTGACAATTGAATGGTTGAGGGGTAATGAGGGAAAGGATGTTAAGGAATGTTTCTGGATTGGGCAACTGATGGGTGGTGGGAGAACGTGTTGGGATAGGAAATGTTGGGGTGGGGGGAGCCCATTTGGGGCAGAAGATGAGTTCAGAATTGGAGGCACAGAGTTTGACATATCTAAGGGACTTACAAATGTAGACACTTAGTGCATAGATAGATATGTGAATTTGGAACTAGAGATGGAGATCTATGTATCACCAGCATATAGATGGTAACTAGAACCATGGAAGTAGCTACAACTGACCAGTAAGAGAAGATGTAAATGAGAAGGCAAGAGGGCTTAGAAGAGACCCCTGGAGAATGCTGACCTTTAAGTGATGGGGAGCACAGAAGCCCCCAAAGGATTCTCAGAGGGGGTGGCCATGGAGATCCAAAAAAGTCAGGAGAAGGTGGATTCCAGGAAGCTAAGGGAAGAAGGGGAAGGAGGTGTTGCATGGTCATCGGTGTCAAATGCTGCTGAGAGTTTTAGGAAGATCAGATCTGTAGTATGTCTATCAGATTTAGCGAGGATGACGTTGCTGTTTACTTGGCAAGAGAGGCATTAGAGAAGTGGTGGAGTGGGAGCCAGACTGGAGTGGGCAGGGGAGTGAATGGAGATGCGGAAATGGATGTGGTGACTCACTCTTTCAAGGGACTTGGCTACAAAGGAGAAGAGAGGCATCGAGTGGTGGTGGGAGAAGAATGTGGGGTCACGAGAGGATTTATTTTTAAGATGGGAAATGATGTTGAGTGCAGATGGAGAGGAGGCCAGAGAAAGGGAGATGATGAGATAAATGAAAATCATCATCACCATCATCATCACTGTCACCAACTAACAACCACAAAGAGAGCTTGTTCTTTTCTGGGACTAACTGTTAGACATTTCTTCCTTACTTTGAGTCCAAATCAGTCTCCCTGTAATTTTCCCCGTTAGTAAGAGTTCTGTGATCTCTGTTGTAGTTGACACTCTTCAAATGGCTGCACCCTGCTATTGTATTTTTCCTTTACTTTAAAGGAATAACGCCAGTCCCTCTGGCCATGTGCCCTCAACACGGTACCCAGATATTTTACTATCTCAGCCACTCCCACACAACCATGCTCTTGTTTTGTCAAAGCCCTCTTAAAAGTGGTCCATGCACTCTGGCTTTGCTGGTGGAAGCATGAAATGGTTCCACTTTTTGTGGTTTGGCAAAATGAATTGAAATATAAAATGTATGCATCCTTTAACCCAGAAATTTATCTTAAGGTGTGAAATTTATCTTTGGTGTGAAAAGATTCTTTTGCAAGTACATGCCTGGCAGTGTGAGAGAGGAAGATGGAGAGGCAACAAAGCACAGTGCTTAAGAGAACAGACTGAGCCTCAGTGGTGAAAGACTGCATGCTTATCCTTCCAAGATAACGAACAAGACAAGGATGTCTGTTTTCACTGCTGCTATTCAACATTGTACTGCAAGTTCTAGCCAGAGCAGTTAGGCAAGAAAAAGAAATAAAAGGCGTCCAAATTGGAAAGGAAGAAGTAAAAAACCACACTCAGATAATATGATCCTATATATGGAGAATCCAAAAGAAATCACAAAAAGCTATTACAGTTAATAAACCAATTCAGTAAAGTTTTGAGGTACAAGATCAACATGTAAAAATCAGTTGTGTTTCTATACACCAGAAAGGAGAAACTCAAAAAGAAAATTAAGAAAATGATTGCATTTATAATAGCATCCAAAAGAGCATAAGCTGTGGGGCCAGGGTTGCTACACACGTGTCTTAGTCTGTTGGGGCCACTATAACCACAGATGGAGTAGCGGCTTATAAATGACAGAAACTTCTCCCGGTCTCTGGTGAGAATGCATTTCCTGGTTCATAGACAGCCATCGTTTTGCTGTGCCTTCACACGGTGGAAGGAGCAAGAAGCTTCTGGAAACTTTTTTTTTAATTAAAAAAAAAAGTTTAGGGGCGCCTGGGTGGCGCAGTCGGTTAAGCGTCCGACTTCAGCCAGGTCACGATCTCGCGGTCCATGAGTTCGAGCCCTGCGTCGGGCTCTGGGCTGATGACTCAGAGCCTGGAGCCTGTTTATGATTCTGTGTCTCCCTCTGTCTCTGCCCCTCCCCCGTTCATGCTCTGTCTCTCTTTGTCCCAAAAATAAATAAAAAATAAACGTTGAAAAAAAAATTAAAAAAAAAAAAGTTTATTTCTGAGAGAGACAGAGCGTGAGCAAGGGAGGGGTAGAGACAGAAGGAGACACTGAATCTGAAGCAGGCCTCAGGCTCTGAGCTGTCAGCACAGAGCCCAACGCGGAGCTTGAACTCACAAGCCGTGAGATCATGACCTGAGCTGAAGTTGGACACTTAACCAGACTGAGACACCCAGGTGCCCCTGGAAACTCTTTTATAAGGGCGTTAGTCCCTTCAGCTTTCATGACGTAATTACTTCCCAAAGGCCCCACCTCCTAATGCCATCTCATTAGGGGTTAGGTTTCAACATTTGAATTTTATGGGCAGGTCACAAACATTCAGTCTATAGCACTATGTGAACTTAGGCTCACTTTATCTGTTCCGCAGTTTGCTCAGATATAAGGTGGGAGAAATTCTAGTACCTTCCTTACAGGGTGGTTTCGAGGGAGGTGAGGATTGAAAGAGTTAATACATATTGTTTATATATACTTAAAAGAATGCTTGGCACATAGAACTCTATCAGGGTTACCAAAACAAACAAACGAACAAAAAAATTTACAATTGGAAAAACTGACCAAAACTTCCAGTTACATACCAACCAGTAAGAGACAGGGGGCAAATTATCACAACTCACTTAGGTTGGACTACATGGAACTGCTGATATTCTATTCCTTTGGGCTACAAAATGAGCAGTTTCATATGTTCCAAACTAAACACCAGAATGTTCTGTAACTATTAAAAGTGATTCCATATCATAGGTCTCTCTTTACCATACATATATCACTATTGTTGTAGAAGGAATAGGGGCACCTGGGTGGCTCATTCTGGTAAGCATCTGACTCTCAATCTCGGCCTAGGTCATGATCTCACAGTTTGTGAGTCTGAGCCCTACATGGGGATCACTGCTGTCAGCCTGCCAGCACAGAGCCCGCTTCAGATCCTCTGTCCCTCCCTCTCTGCCCCTCCCCTGCTTGCAATCTCTCAATAAATAAATAAACATTTTTTTTAAAAAAAGAAAGACTTAATAATATATTATTAGTAAAAATAGCAAGTTCCACGGAGCATGCAGAGTGTGGTCATGTTTGTGAGTCAAGATGTGGGCATAAACAGATACCTGGAAGATACTCTCACTTTCAACAGCAATAACTTCTGGGAGGGAGAATGTTGGGAACGTTTCATATCCTTTGTGCACTTCTGTGAAATTTACACTTTTACAACAACTAAGGCGGTTTTCTTGAAAAATGTGGCTCATAAAACCTGAACAGAGGGCTGCTATCGCTTGCTGCCTATTGAGGCCATAGGTCACTTTACCACGACCCTAAGGGTGAAATATTCTGCTTTTCTCACCAAAGCTTAAGACAACACTAGTTGTTTGTTTTGTTTTCTTCTGGATGATATAACACAATGTTGGCTCCTATGGGCTTAGGGTTATCTAACATTTTGGGGCTTCTAACATAAACTTCTGCCAATTTGTGTGGTCTATGGTTTGTACTGGCATAACTGAGTTTTTAGTTCAAGGTCAGGATTTTACATGTATCCATTATTTTCCCTCTAATTGATAAACATTAACTAGTAGATTAAGATTCACTCTTTGTTCTCTGTGCAGTTGAATGTGTAGAAAGGACTGTGTCCTGGAGTAGGAGTTCTTTGGATGAGAGAGAGCATTCGGGAAGCGTGAAAAGGAAATGCTGGCTAATGGAGAAGAAATGCAATAGCCAAAGGGAATTAAGAGGAAAGATGATGTCTTAGTCAAGCTGTGAGTTATAAGGAACTGAAACCCCTTCGCTCTAGCTCAAGGAAAGGTGGGGTAGGGTGGAAAGGGTTGCAGCTCTTATAAAGCTACAATAGGCCAACTATGTCGCGGTCGGCTGAATAATGGCCTGCAAAATATCTCCACGTCCCAATCCCTGGGACCTGTGAATCTGTTACCTTATGTGGCAAAAGGAACTTTGCAGGTGTGATGGAGTTCAAGGCCTTGAGATGGGGAGACTATCCTTGACTATCTGAGTGGCTCTGATGTAATCACAAGAGTCCGCGAAAGAGGAAAAGGAGAGGCTCAAAGTGAGAAAAAGGAGACATGACAACAAGAGCTGAGGTTGGAGTGACATAGCTACAAGCCCAGGAATGCCAAGGCAGCTTGTAGAAGCTGGAAGAGCTGAAAGAGATTCTCTCGTGGAGACTCCAAAAGGAACCAGCCCTATGTCGCCTTGATTTTAGCCCTCTAAGGCCAATCTTAGGCATCTGATCCCCAGAACTAAGAGAAAAAAATTGTATTGTTTCAAGACACTAAGTTTGTGATAATTTGTTACAGCAGCAATGGGAAGCTAATACAATCAGTACTTAATTTGCCTTGGGGGTGGATGCTCTCCTCTGCTTTCTTCTCAGTTCATCTCTTGCTGTCCTTGGCCCCTGGCTGACCTCCCCCCACTGCTGAGTGGGCCAGGGATGGAAATAATCAGATTCTTCTCTTGGGATTTTAAATATAAGAAGTAGAGACACAGAGGACATAGTGCCCAGGGCCCATGGTTCCTTTAGGGGCCTAGAGAATGCCTGTTGGCCTTGGGGTAGGTGTCAGTTACCCGACTTTGAGGGCAGTTCATTTTCAAATCTCACCCTTTCGCTGTGTGAGCCCAAGCACAGTGAGGGAGAGCCAGGCTTTGCCGGGAGGCGCTTGCAGCCTGTGGTCCTCTGAGGACTCTCTCACCACCTGGGCATGGGCCAGGGCCCCCTGCGGTGCCAGTATGAGAAAGCCATTCACAGTCAGAGCATGTGGGTCGTCTCTGTAGTGGGCACCTTGGTCTACACCTGGTGAGTCGGTGCTGTGTGCAAGCCTCAGGCTCCACAGCTGAGCTATCCTCTGTCCTTCTCTCCTCCCCACCCCTCCACAGCCCCCTCTGCAGCCAGACCTGCCCTGCTGGTGAGTGCCTAAGTCCCTCAGATCAGTCCCCTTCCATCTCCCCAGACTCCTCAGCTTTCTGCCCCAACATTTCTTTCTCCGGTCCTACCAAGCACCACCAAAACCCAGCCCTTTCCTGCCAGTGTGCTAGAGGGTCCGATGGGTTTGCCGTCTCCAACATGCACAGAATTGCAGCTTCTTCAAGCTGCAAGTTCACAGGGATCAGGGAGCCAGGCAGCCCTCCCCTTGTTCAAGGACTACACCCGTGGCAAGAGGTGACATGGCTTGTCTGAGTCATTAGGGATGGTCGTTAGGGCAGGATACCACCAACTCTTTCTTCTCCTCTTTTTTCCTTTGCTGCAACTCTGAAGCATTTTAATTCTTAAAATGGTATGTTCGTTATCATACAAAGATAAATTTTCTGACTTATGAAAGGGTTGGATTCCATTATGGCTGATTTATGATATGTTGTGAATTCTGGAATGAATATGACAGATTTGAATCGAGCTTCCAAATGGTGGGCCAAATGGACCCAGTGTTATTCTGTGGGAATGTCGCCATATCCAATAGGGAACACTGCACAGACCATGTACATATTGCAATGCTAGGCTGAGATACATTGTTGAACAAGTATTATATTTGTCTATGGAGTTATATGGAATAGCCCTTTCTTATATATGCTGATTGGACCTCAAATCTGGATCTCTAGCCCCAATGTCCTTCTTGATGAGCTTTTTTAAATGAATGGTATATAAATACTAAAACATGTTGAGAATAATATAATAAACGCCCATGTACCACCATCCAACTTAAATAAAACATTACTGGGGCATCTGGGTGGCTCAAGTTAGTTGAGCAGCCGACTCTTGACTTCAGCCCCAGGTCATGATCTCATGTTTCATGGGTTCCAGTCCAAGTCAGGCTCTGCGATGACAGTGTGGAACCTGCTTGGGATTCTCTCTCTCCCTCTCTGTCTGCTCTTCCTGCGCATGCTCACTCTCTGTCTCTCTCAAAATAAATAAATAAGAACTTCTTTAAAAATTATAAAAAAAAAATAAAATATTACTAATCCAGTTTTAGCTCCCTGTAAACCCAGCCTGGATCCCATCCTCTCTCCTCTCCCCTTATAAACACCATCCTGAACTTGGTGTTTGTCATTCTATGTTTTTATAGTTCTACAACATTTGTGTATATCTACAAAAATATTTTCCTTTTTTTATTGAGGTGAGACTCATATAACATAAAATAACCATTTTAAGGTGATGAAGCCAGTGGCATTTAATAACACACCATATTGTGTTTACACAACCTAGGTCCCAAACATTTTCACCACTCTAGAAGAAAACCACACGCATTTGAAGTCACCCCTGCTCCCCACCCCCTTGCACTCATCAATCCACTCTCTGTCTCTATGGATTTACCTATTCTGGATTGTTTCATATAAATAGAATCATACAATATGTGACCTTCTTATCTACCTTCTTTTATAAAGCATGTTTTCAAGGTTCCTCCACAATATAGCACGTCTCAGTGCTTCATTCCTTTTTTTTTTGAGAGGGAAGAAACGCATGTGCAGTCATGGAAGGGACAGAGGGAGAAGGAATCTTAAGCAGGCTCCATGCCCCGCACAGAGCTAGATGCAAGGCTCAATCTCATGACCATGAAATCAGACCTGAGCCAAAATTAAGAGTCAGATGCTTAACTGACTGAGCCACCCAGGTGCCCCTCATTCCTTTTTATGGCTGAACAGTACTTCATTGTATGGGTAGACCATGTTTTGTTTATCCATTCATCTACTGATGAACATGTGAGCTATTTCCATCTTTTGTCTTTTATGAATAGTGCTGCTATGGGCATGCATAGACAGGCATTTGAGTGTAAAATGTTGTTTTGGATTTCTTTAAATTTTGTATTCATACTGTGGCATGTTTTGTTTTCTCAATATTATATTATTTCCATATTGATATGAGTAGCTCTCCATTTATTCTCACTAGAGCATCCTATTGTATGAATCCAACAATTCATTTACCCATTAAATATTTAAGGACATTTAGGGTATTTTATTTTCCCTCTTACAAATGATGCTGCCATAAACAGTCTTGTACCTAACTCTTTGGGCACATGTATGAGGATTTCTCTAGGGAGTGTACAAAAGCGTGGAATTGCCGGGTCCTAGGAGATGCACTTCCTCGAATGCACTACATATTGCCAAATGTTAGCTGTCTTTTCAATAGTCTCCCAGGGTTCTCAACCCTGGCTGTGCATTAGAATCACCCAGCAAACTTTAAAAATATATATAAGTACCTGGATAACTCCCCCAGACCTACTGAAGCAGAATTTCCAGGGATGGAACTGGGGAGCAGCAATTTTGAAAGCTCTCTGGGGATCATACTACCCAGCCAAGGCTAGGAACAGCAGCGACCAAGTCATGGCCCATTCTGTCTTGGTTTCATAAGGCCAGGTCATAGAAGGCAGCCACTGGCTTACACTTCCTAAATCATTTGGATATTAGGTGCTGGCCAGAGGGAAGAGACTAAATAAACACATGCTGAATGAATAAACAAAGCATTTAAAATAAAGTCGGAATTATTCAGGGCAATGGGAGACAGGAAAAACAAATGGTGGTGGAATCTACCATTTTGAATTCCTCTTCTTCTTCTTCTTCTTCTTCTTCTTTTGAGAGAGAGGGAGAAGGAGAGAGAGAGGATCTTAAGCAGGCTCCACACCCAGCGCAAAGGCTGACATGGGGCTCGATTTCACAACTGTAAGATCATGACCTGAGCCTCAATCAAGAGTTGGATGCTCAACTGACTGAGCCATGCAGGCGCCCCTACCATTGTTGTTAATTCCACTTTCTCCTTCTCTTCCTCACACTTATAATAATTTAAATTGATATTCTAAAGAAAGGATTAACAGGTAATGAACTGACCAAAGGCAGGAAACCAGAGTCAGAGCCACATCATGCATGAACACGTGTAGCACAGGGTTAAGAGGTCTGGCTCTGGGCTAGAAGGTAGACCAGTTGAGGACCTCAGTATTGCCACTGACGATCTGTTATCTTGGGTGCATTCCTTTACCTCTCTGAGCCCATTCTCTCATCTACAAAAGGGATGATTATAGTAACTATCTCCTATCACTGTGAAGATTAAACAGATGATGCATATGGAGCACTTGGCATGTACTAATTGCTCAATAAAGGGCAGTTACTATTATCAATATTATTTATAAACCAGGTGGGTGTTTCTGGAAAACAGGTGGCTGACCTGCTGGGTACTTCCTTAGGTGTTGATGTGTTGCTTCGCCCCAGGACAAAGCAAGTGGACCAATCTGAAGCTGGACTTTGTTATTTAAGAAGCTGTCCTATAAATTAGAGTCTGTATTAGGCAGTATTGGAGGTTGACATCAGGGGCAGTAGTTTCCAGATAGTGAGTGCTCAGTGTGCACTCAGCATATGATGCTGAGGAGTTTGCACACGTATCTCATTTCATCCTCACAACAACCCCTAAAGTAGGTATGACTATTCTTCCCACTTTACAGATAAGGAAAATGAGTCACAGAGAAGTCAAGTAGCTTGCCCAAAGTCACCCAGCAAAGCTAGGATTTGAATGGAGGCAGCCTTCAGAACCTGCCCCCCAAGTCCCCACACTGTGCCTCCCTTGTGAAAACCATTGACGCTTTTCTGTGTCTGCCACTTAGCTTTGCTTTGGTGAGTGACAAGCTGTACCAGCGGAAAGAGCCTGTTATCAGTTCTGTGCACACCAAGGTAAAAGGGATAGCAGAGGTGAAAGAGGAGATTTTGGAGAACGGGATGAAGAAGGTGGTGTCCAGTGTCTTTGACACGGCGGATTACACCTTCCCTTTGCAGGTGAGCACTTGCCAGCCACCCCCTCCCAGAACTCCTCCCTGGGCACTGTCCCCAGGGCCTTGCCTCCCTCCCTTGGGACCCAGAGCCTCACTGCAGAAAAATGCTGGCCCTATTTTAAAAAGCTCTGTGAAAATCCCAACTGAGAAAACCTAAAAATTGCAAAATTGGGTCAGATCCAGCAGCTCAAAGACGATTCTTTGCTTTATCAAGTCCTACAGGGTTTCTCAGAATAGCAGCGTGTCCTGGTGGTGCATTTAAAGCACGATTTGATTCACTCACGCTTGATTTATGCACAGCTTTTTGGAAGCAGGGCCATCAAGTCAGCAAGGTCTGTCTAGATTCAGAAGGACAAAGAACTTCCTGCCTGGACAGGACTAGCCCTTTTATGTGGTTTGTGTGGCGTTTTATCAACAAAAATGTCTCCAGGAAAACATTTTCTCAAATACATTTTTGCACAAAGGAAGGATATAGATGACAAAGAAAGGAAGGGTGTGCATCACAGAGAAAGACTATGTGACTGTCTATATTTGCAAGAAGATAAATAAAAGCAGAACAGTCAAAAAGGAGAAATCAAAGTAGGAATGAGAAAACCAAAGAACAGATGGGGGTGGGGGTGCCTGAGGGACAAAAGGGCACTTTTGCAGCCTCTGGGAGCTGGGGTGCTCAGCAAAACCATGAAACCCAAGTCACTGTCTGTCGGTTTCTAACAGTGGGTCAGTAAGATCTCCAGCTATTACCCGGGTTGCGGGATGCCGTCTGCCCTTTAATTAAAATCCTGGATAATCTGAACAGCATTCTGATGAAGCCAACACTGCACCCCTCTCACCCCGCCCCGGGTTCTCTTAAGTTTCGATTTAATGGGATTTTACTGCGTCCAAAAAATGACAAGGCTGCTTTTGAGGCTGGAACGGAAAATGAATACTCAGTCAGTTAGAATGTCCCTTTGCTTTCCCTCAGCTCAGTGGGGTGGCTCATCAGCTTTGATATTAAGCCCTCGAGCGCAGTCCACGTTGCTCCCAGACCTGATTTGCTCCCAGACCTGATTTCCAGAGTGTGGTTTAGAAAGGTGGAAGGTTCGCCCCCAGGCACTAGGCAGGCTAGATTATTCTGATTAAGTAGTTCTGCCCTCCAACGTCTGGCATTTGCCTACTCTCTCCTTTCTCTACAGGGAAACTCCTTCTTCGTGATGACAAACTTCCTCAAGACAGAAGGCCAACAGCAGGGGTTATGTCCTGAGGTAAGGAGGGGACCAGAGTGGTTGGCAGGTAATAAGAGTCGCTGGAGGGGGCACAGGTCAGAGGAAGATAATGAACTGCTGATGCTATCCTCCACCCCCCACCCTAAGGTCAGGCTCTGGTTCCCCTAAGACTGGCCGTTAAACCTCCTCCCCAGAAAAGCGGAAGTCAAATGTGCATAAACCAGTCATCTCATTTCTTTTTCTTCTTCTGTCCTCAGGCCTAAGACGGGGCTGACCTCATTTTCTGAGGCCAGGGGAAAGTGCTGGCTGGCACCCCTTACTTCCCATATCCTGCTGAGCCTTTGAGCTTGTCTCTTGGCCCAGTTCTGCAGCCACAGAGGTGCTTGGACCAGGCCCCCTCCCCCCTACCCCAAGGGCCTTCCCTGAAAGTGGTACCTGGTTACATCTACCTTTTGGATCTTTATTTATTTTTATGTTTTGTTGACATATAACTCATATACCATAAAGTCCACCATTTTAAAGTGTAGAAATGAGTGGTTTTTAGTATTTTCACAATGTTGTACAACCATAACACTACCTAATTCTGGAACATTTTCCAAATGTTCCCCAAAATAAGTCCTGTACCCGTCAGCTGTCATGCCCCACTCCCCACTTCCCTCAGCCTTTGGCAACCACTGATCCACTTTCTGTCTCTGTGGATTTGTCTGTTCTGGGTATTTCATATCATTGAGATCGCACAGTATGTGGCCTTTTGGGTCTGGTTTCGTTCACTGAGCATCATGTTTTTGAGGTTCATCCATATTGTAGCAGGTGTGTTTCCTTCCTTTTTATGACTGAGTCATAGTCCATTGTATGAATACACTACACTGTATTTGTCCACGTATCAGCTCATGAATACTTGGGTTGTTTCTACTTTTTGGCTGCTGTAAACATTTGTGTATAAGTTTTTGGTGCAGGCACAGGCACCTGCTTTTCTGTATCTTAGAGACCCGCGTTGCTTACTCCCCACTATCCCATCCTTCTCCCTGCAGTTTCCCACCCGCAGGACACTCTGTTCCTCTGACTTGGGCTGTAAAAAGGGACGGGTGGACCCGCAGAGCAAAGGTATGTTATGTTTCTTCTCTGGGATCCTGGGGGTTGGGGGTGGTCTGGTATCTTGGTGACATTCACAAATGCCCTAAAGTTCAAATCTTTAGACTCTGGCTCTCAGATGCCTTCTTCCACCCTCACCAGGCCCTGGGGGAGCATGTGTCTGCCCCCATGCCTCTGCTCTGTCCCCAGAGGACTAGGAATGTGATCTAATTCCCCAGGGAGGGCAACTCCTGAAAACCTCCAGAATTAGCATCTTCAGGGTTATCACTGACAGGAAAACTGAATGGCCCATAGTACCTTCTGTGTATGCTGAACTTTCCCCTTTGAATTTCCCTGGAGGTTGAGGAATATGAATTGTACCCTCAGGGCACCTGGGGACCGGTACCACCATTAACCATCAGAATTTCTCTATCTCTTACTTGAACTTAAAGAGGCACATGACAATTAAAAAATGGCCACAAAAAAGAACATATCTTTATATGTTATAACATATACACATACACAAAAAAAGGCCTATGGATGTCACACTCTGTTCCTTTAGATATATATGTCTGTCTGAGTTGGTATAGAGATCATTCAGACATTACTTACTATTAAACTTTCCCCCTCGGAATCTGCGAGTGGCTCTGATGCTCCAGAAAGATGTGCCGTGCTCATTCTGTGGCTTATGCACATCCCTGGTCCGGGCTGTACACCCCTAAGTGGCTCAGATGCCCACTTAAAAGCCAGGTTCTAGTCCATTCATGCCAGGTGAGAGAACATGCCCTGTTCGGCTCCTTTCTCAGCATCTTTTCTGGCAAAGAAACCAAAAGAGCCAACAGCTATCCATGGTCTCTCTGTGTTCTCTCCAAATCTTTTTTTAAAAAAGCTTACCGTCCGATGTGTTCTCTGCTTAGGTTTCCTTATGTAAGTTTGTGGTTCAAATGAGGTTTTGTGGAAGTTAAAACTGCTTCGGCTGAAAAGCATAAATAAATAGTCTCTTGCTTGGGTTGAGTTCAAGATGTGCCTACAGTTTTCACACTTTGCTTTTTTGGCCCCTTGGCCCCACCCCACCCCACCCCACCCAGGGATCCAGACCGGAAGGTGTGTAGAGTATAAAGGGAAGCTGAAGACCTGTGAAGTCTCCGCCTGGTGTCCCATCGAGGCAGCGAAAGAGCCCCCCCGGTGAGCTGCAAGGTTGGGAGAGATGTGGTGGCCCTGACCAGTGATCAGATAAAAAGTCTTGAAAAGTCCTGGGTCCTACTGACTTGGTGACCCTCTGTCCCAGGCACACCAGTGGTCTCTGTGGGGCCCATGCTAATTGTTAAAATATTGCAATAATTCTGTACTGGCTGGTAAACAACTACTACCCTGAGCACCCTTGGCTGCCCCTGGACCCCTGGCTGAAGACCTCTGGAGCCCTCCTCCAGCACTACCGCAGACCTCATTCTGATTGGTCAGTGTCCATACTGAGTGATTAAGTATGGCAAGGTGGTAAGAAGGGGGGGTAGAAAGGAAAAGGGAAGAAAGGGGAAGGGAAGGGGAGGGTAAAGACGGCAAAAGAGGGAGGGAGGGAGGGAGGGAGGGAAGAGAAGTTTTCTTAAATTAAGTGGTCACAGTGGCACACAGATTTGTTGATCCCCTGAATTGATTCTTCTCTTTAACACACAACGTCAGGCCCAGAAGGCAGAACTTGATGTTAAATCTCAGAAACCACAGGGATTGGTGCATTTCAGCAGAAGAATAGAGAGACCTGGATTCAAATTTGACTCTAACATTTCCTTGCTGTGTGACCTTGAGCAAATGGCTTGACCTCTCTGAGCTTCAGTTTCCTTATTTGTAAAATGAGGCTAATAGTTGCCCCTACCTCACGGGACTGTTATGAGAATTAAATGAGATGATACTTGTACAGCAATTGCAAAGTGAGCTCCATGCCTGGCTTATAGTAGTCAATAATGTGTGCGTAGACACGCATACTATTTATTTTACATGTAACTATGCACAAGAGACTGTGCTAAAAAAAATACAAGCAGACACAGATATGGAGCAGGTCCCAAGCCTCTTGTAATCTAATCAAAGAGATAAGACATGTGCATAGAGAGATATAATTCAAGATAGAAAGTTAAGAGTGTCATAAGAGAGAAATAAAGGACTTTGATCCTTAAAGTTTCAAAATCATGTAGTCCTCTTATTCTTAGAATGTTGCCCAGAAAGCATGGGATTTAGGATGTTCTAAAAGTAAATGGTCTAGCATATAGTAGGCATTTGTTGTAAATAAGATTTTTTTTTTAATGCACATGCCAGAAATACAATTTAAACTGGCTTCAGGAAAAAAGAAAATGTTATTTTCTTATTCCTGTACATGAAGAGTCCAAAAGTACTAGCTTCAGGAAAGACTTGATCCAGGCTTCAAATTAAAATGATGTCATTAAGATTCTCTCCCTTTCATTCTGTCTCTTCCCACCTCCATCGCACACCCACCCTCCAGTTATTCTTTCCTCCGTTTTGGCTTTCCTCACACTGTGGCCCAGGGAACTCCAGGTTTACACTGTGTTTACTACTAGTAATCCTAAAGAAAGTGAGTTTTTCTTTTCCCAGTATTTCCTACAAAAGCCCTAGAATGTTTTCATTGGCCTAAGTCATGTGACAATCTCTGAACCAATCACTGTGGCCAAGAGGATTGAGTTATACTGTCTAGCAAGCTCTGGGTCACTTGCCTACTCTGGGAGCTGTAAGGATGGGTAGGAGATAGATTCATCCTCACCCAACCTTCTGGGCTGAGAGTGGGAGAGACATGGCTTTCCCACAGGGAGAAAACTGAAGTGCTTCTAACAGAGGGGGAATGGATGTTGGAAAGGCAAAAACTGGTGTTCTCTATAGTTACATCCTTTTTATTCTGGAATAGAAGGTAGATCATTCTTGGTGCCCCCTTCCAAATATGTCTGTCCTTTCCCGGTGCTACTCCCATTATATATACCTGCCACCCACTCAGGCATGCCAAGCAATAAAGTACCAGTTGTATCTCTTTATTCATAGCCAGTTCTCTCCATCTTTAGCCGACTGTCAACTGCATGAGGACAAAAACCTTGACTGTTTTGTTTAGCACTACATTCCCAATGCCCAACCCTGTGCCCAGCAAAGTAAAGATTTGCCAAATGAATGGATGGATGGGTTGTGGGGGGGACCTTGCTACAGTCTAGGATTTGGTCTCCTCTAACTCATGGAGAATTTATGCTACTCAGGGCCTCTAGAGAATGACTGATGAAGTCAACTCTACGTGTGTGGCCCTGTGCTAAAGCCTGGGGATGCCAGTACAAAAAAAAAAAAAAAAAAAAAAAATCATTATCCTAGCCCTGCAAGAACTCCAAGCCTATTGGGAAAGATACAAACAAGGGTGTGCTGGAGCTGGCCTATACTAGCTCTGAGCCCTTTATGCTCATCCCTTCCCAACTCCAAGTTCAGTGATACCTGCTAGTAGCTTGAGATCGGCCATGGTGGGAGGGCTTATACTACAGTCATCAGTAATTGCTACAGATCAGAGCTCCACCACCTCACCCCCCCCCCCCCGCCCCACCCCGCCCCGGAGACCTGGTTGTTAAATATTTACCAGCACACCACTGCACATACCTAAAAACACAGAATTACATCAGAGTGTGAGAAGAGTTATAGTAAATGCCATGGGGTCTCAAGAAAAGAGAGCTTCTTCCTCTTTTTTAGATTTTTAGGAAGGTTTTGCCCACTAGACTACATTTTTTTTTTCAACGTTTATCCATTTTTGGGACAGAGAGAGACAGAGCATGAACAGGCGAGGGGCAGAGAGAGAGGGAGACACAGAATCGGAAACAGGCTCCAGGCTCTGAGTCATCAGCCCAGAGCCCGACGCGGGGCTCGAACTCACGGACCACAAGATCGTGACCTGGCTGAAGTCGGACGCTTAACCGACTGCGCCACCCAGGCGCCCCTATATTTCTCTTCACTCATTGCAATGACCTGAGCCAGAAACCAGAAGCCTGTAGTCCCATTGGCCCACTGACCCCCACCCGGCATCTCTCTCTCTCAGGCCTGCGCTCTTGAACATTGCCGAAAACTTCACAGTGCTCATCAAAAATAACATCGACTTCCCTGGCCACAACTACACCACGTAAGTGTCCAGAATGTCAGACTGTGTTAGCTATCTACTGCCATATAATGAATAATGCCAAAACTTAGAAGCTTAACAACCAACATTTATTATCTCACGCTTTTTCTGTGGGTAAGGAATGTGGGAATTACTTTGCTGGGTGTTTCTGACTCAGGGTCTCTCAGGTGGCAGTCAAGCTATCTGTCAGTGGGGACTGCAGTCACCTCTGGGCTTGACCGGGGCTGAGAATCCTCTTCCAAGCACACTCACCTAGATGTCAGCAGGGAGTTCAGTTCCCCACCATATGGACCTCTCCCTAGGACTGCCTGAGTATCCTTAGGAATGGTGTCTGGCTTCCCCCACAGCGGGTGATCCAAGAGGTACAGAGAGCAAGCCAGCCAGACAGTAAACAAGATGGGAGCCTTTTATGACTTCATCTTGGAAGTGACACAGCATCGCTTCTGCCATATGCTATTGGTCACATAGACTAACCCTGCACAGTGTAGGAGGGGACTACACAAGGGTGTAACTCCAGGGACTGAGGACCCCTGGGGCCCCTCATGGAAACCAGCTAACAATTGGCTCACTCCTATGAAAGAGATGGGTCTCAGTTTCCAATAGACATTTTTGTTGGTTTGTTGCTTCTCATTGTGTGCAGGAGAAACATCTTGCCGGGTGTAAACATCACTTGTACCTTTCACAAGACTCAGGATCCACAGTGTCCCATCTTCCGACTAGGAGATATCTTCCGAGAAGTAGGAGATAATTTTTCAGATGCTGCAATTCAGGTTGGTGACTTCTTTGTACAGTGAGTCAGGGGATCTCAAACGGCCAAGAGGCCGGGCCTCCGGGTCTTAATTATAAGGCTTCCTTCACTGAGCATTTAGTAAATCTCACACTCTGCATTACCTCATCTAATCAGGCAACAAAGCTGTGGGGGAGATCCCTGGTTTCCTGTGGCTGCTGTAACAAACTACCACAGTCTTGGTGGCTTACAACAACACACTTTTTTTTTTTTTTACACTTCTGGCAGTTGGAAGTCTAAAGTCAGTTTCACTGGACCAAAACCAAGGTATCAGCAGGGCCATGCTCCCTCCAGAGGCTCTACAGAAGAATCCGTTTCCTTGCCTTTTCCACCTTCTAGAGCTACGGTCCTTGCATTTCTTGGCTCGTGGTCCCTTCCTCCAGCTCTGAAGCCAGCTGCATGGCGTCTTGCTTCAGTGGTCCCACTGACTTCTTGTTCTGTGTCAAGTCTCCCTCAACCTCCCTCTTATAAAGATACTGATCTTTTTGAGAACATTTATAAAAGGAAACATGTAGGGCCCATCTGGATAATCCAAGATAATCTCCCCATCTCAAGATCCTTAATTTAATTGCAGTCTCTTTTGCCCTATAAGATAATATATCCAAAGAGTCCAAGGATTAGGACCTGGGATTGGAATATCTTTGGCAATGATTCAGACTACCATACTTGAATTAGTCAGAATTCTTCCAGTTGTACGTTATAGACATCCAAACCAAATGATGTGAGCAAAGAATAAATTAAAAAGCATCTGGGGGGCAAAAAGAAACCAAATAATTGGTTTAAGCCAAAAAAAAAAAAAAGAGCCATATTAACTCATATAAAGACACCAGGGGAAATGGACCTTCTAGTACAGCTAAGGCATTTTCCTACCTCGGAAATTTTCTTCCTTTCTGGAAAAGTCTTGCCCCAGACATACCATTAGCTGTCTCCCTCACCTGCTTCCAGTCTGTGCTCAAATATAAGTTCAGTGAAGCTTTCCCTTACCACTTCATTTAAAATGACAATTTCTAGGGGCGCCTGGGTGGCTCAGTTGGTTAAGTGTCCAGTTTCAGCTCTGGTCATGGTCTCACAGTTCATGAGTTTGAGCCCCATGTCAGGCTCTGTGCTGACAGCTCAGAGTCTGGAGCCTGCCTGGGATTCTGTGTCTCCTTCTCTCTCTGCCCCTCCCCCACTCATGCTCTGCCTCTCAAAAATAAATAAACATTAAAACATTTTTTAAAATTTTTTTGTGTGTTTATTTTTGAGAGAGAGAGAGAGAGAGAGCATGAATGGGAAAGGGGTAGAGAGAGAGGGACAACAAATTAGAGGTGGGCTCCATGCTGTCAGCGCAAAGCCCGATGTGGGGCTTAAACCCACAAACTGCGAGATCATGACCTGACCTGAAGTCAGATGCTCAACCGACTAAGCCACCCAGGTGTCCCCCCCAAAATTTTTAAGTGACAATTTCTAACCCTATCCAGCACTATCTGACATACTATATAATTTACATATCCATTTGTCTGTTGTCTGTTTTCCCTGACTAGAATGTAAATTCCATGAGGGCAGGGATCTTTGGCTTCTTTTGTTAGTTTTTGTATAATGCTCAGCATAAAGGACACTCAATAAGTATTTGTCGACTGAATGAAGTGTATGATAGCAGTAGGCATGGCTGCATCCAGGAACTCAGATGAGGTCTTTAGGAATCTGGCTCCCCATCTCTTTGCTTTTTCTTTAATGACAAGGTCACTCTCAGATCGTCCTCATGTCAAGACAAAGGCACCAGAGCCTTTAGAACTGCACTGTCTGATACGGTAGCCACTAGTCACATGAAGCTATTTAAATTTAAATTAATTGAGATGAAATATTTATTTCCTTTGTCATGCTAGCCACATGTCAAGCACTCAGTAGCCACATGCAGCTAGTAAAGACTTTATTGCACAGCATGAATATAGAATATTTTCATCACTACAGAATATTCTGTTGGACAATGTTGCTCTGAACTCTCACACTCTCTAGCTGGTGGTCCCAACCAATAGAGGACCTCTTTTTTTTTATGGTTCTGACAAAATGTCTCAGAGAGGGCTCTGATTGGTCAATCTTGGGCCACATACCTATTCCTGAACCAGTCACCAGGTCCAGAGGGATGCCTAATCCTGACTGGCCAGGCCTAGATCATGTTCCCACTCCTGGATCTGGGAGAGGCGACAGTCCCATCCAAACCGCTCAGTTGGGAGAAACGTTTCCCAAAGAAACTTCCAGGGACTTTTACCAGGAGAACTGGATGCTGAGTGACAGAAACATCAGATATTCACAATAATATGTACAGTGCTTGGCTTAGTGCCAATAAATGATAATTGTGATTATTTTGTATTATTTCCCCTTTCTCCAAGTCAGAGTCTGCTTGTTTTTCATCCTTCTATCCCTAGCATCTAGATACTGTCTTGAAATACCATATTATATCAATTCAAAGACATACTTTTTTCTGAAATATTTAATATTTATATTTCTGAATCAGGAAATACTTTAGATTCATGGAATTTCACAGTTTAATTGACAACATTTGTTATGTTCCTTCTCAGAGGAACATAAAAAGAAAATTATGTATCTGATAAGCAATGGTGTCTAAGATTCAGTGAAATAGGACAGTCAGTGTTCAAAACATGTTTGTAGAAAGAAAGAAGTACCAAGTAGAGGTAAAAGATTAAAAGGTTCCTTAGAAGTTCAGAGAAGATAAAGGTGACCCTGAACTGAGGAGAATGGGGAGGCTGAAGTGACAAGGAAGGATGTACATTAGGTCTTGGAGGCGGATGAGGACTTAGCTAGAGAGATGGGTGGGAGAAATATTTCAATGGGAGAAAAGGACAAGGGCCAAGACTTAAAAGTTCAAAGTGTAACCAGAAATTCCACTCATCATAAGTAGACACAGAAGAGAAAGGACATCATATGTCCACACAAAATCTCGTACTAAGTGTTTGTACATAAGCTCGTACATCAGCAGCATTATTCATAATAGCTAAAAGGTGGAAACAATCTAAATGTCTATCAGAGGATAAATGGATAAATCAAATGTAGTCTTTCCATACAAAGAAGTATTCTTCCACCACAAAAAAGGAATGAAGGATTGACACAGGCTACAATATGGATGAACTTTAAAAATATTACAAGTGAAAGAAGCCACGCACAAAAGCCACACACATAATCACCTATTATGTGATTTCATTCATATGAAAGTTCAGAAGAAGGAAGTCTATAGAGACAGAAAGTAAATTAGTGGTTGCTTAGGGCTGAGGGAGGGGAGAAAGGGGTGTTGACTAAAAGTTCAGGGGTTTCTTTTGGAGGCAATGAAACTTGTAAAATTTATTATGGTGATGGTCACACATATATGTGAACGTACCAAAAAATATTGAATTAAACACTTTAAGTGCCTAAACTGTATCTCAATAAATCTGTTAAAAAAAAAAGAAATGAAAATTTCAAGTGCTTTAAGGGAAAAATATACACAGTTTGGAATAAGAGCTTTCTCCAGGGGGTTGTTGGGAGGTAAAGCAGAAAAGATATGTGATGGGGCACCCTGAATTCCAGTGTAATAAACTTCAACTTCATCTTGAATGGGAGGCGGGCAGTCAAGGTGTTGATTATGGGAGAGATTTATTGAAAGTTGTATTTTAGGAAAAGAAATCTAACGGTGTGTCCCAAATGGGAAGAAGAGCAGGGAGACGCGTTTGCAGCTACTTGTGTGTGTTAGATGGGCTCATGTACTCATGGCTCTGAAATTTAATCCATGTTTTCCTCTAAAAAGAAAACCTTTGGGGTGCCTGGGTGGCTCAGTCAGTTAAGCATCCGACTTCAGCTCAGGTCATGATCTCATGGTTCGTGGGTTCCAGCCCCACATCAGCCTCTGTGCTGACAGCTCAGAGCCTGGAGCCTGCTTCAGATTCTGTATCTCCCTCTCTCTCTGCTCCTTCCCCACTCATGCTCTCTCTTGCTCTCACTCTCAAAAATAAACATAAAAATTTTTTTAAAAAGAAAAGAAAACCTTTGCCTCAATGATCATCCCTATGCAGGGAGAGGTCTGGTAGCTGTGTCCCACATGCAGCAGGACTTGCAAACTGTGTCTCCTTGTCTTCCCCAGGGAGGAATCATGGGCATTGAGATCTACTGGGACTGCAACTTGGACAGCTGGTTCCATCGCTGCCATCCAAAATACAGTTTCCGTCGCCTTGACGACAAGACCACCAATGAGTCCTTGTATCCTGGCTACAACTTCAGGTAACAGCGCTCCAGGTCAGACCGGCCACCACTGGCTCTGCATAAACCTCCAAGGCCAGGCTGAATTGCATAACCAGCAGCTGGCCAAGAATTAATTTTGGTTCCCAAGGCAACAAGATGAATGCAAAAGTCCTCTACGAGCTAGGGAATGGCTGGATTTTTGTATGAATTTTTTTTCTTTAAAAAAAAAAAAAAAAAAACAGAAACAAAAGTGGGCAAACAGGGAAGAACATAGAGAAGAGTATAAAAATCACCCATAAGTCCTCAACCCTGAGATAATGAAAGATAGCCCTCTGGTGAGTGTTCCTTCCTCTAACTGACTCTTTTATGTGGCTGCTAGGAGATCGTATCATGCTTATAACCTGCTATTCTGTGTTTGTGCGTTTGTTTTGCCATATCCTGGGTCACTCAGAATTCGTTGTGACCATCACGTTAGTGATGCCAATGGTGGGAACGTAATGATATCAACAGCCACAACTTAGGGAGGGTCTTCTATATACCAGGCCCTGGACATCATCACCCCTCTACCTCACGTCAACCCTGAAAAGGGGATATTAGTGTTCCCAGGTAGAGCTGAGAAAGGTGAAATGATTTGCCCAGGACCCACAGCTAACAGTAGCTCCATAATACTAACTAGCCTAGGTCACTCTGACTCCCAAGCCCATGCACTTTCCCTTCCATCTCATGATTTTCTCACCCGTGCCTCCATTACTGGACATTTGAGGCACTTCCAGTTTTTCTATGACAAATAATTCTATGCTGCAAATTTGTGTACATAAATCTCTGAATTCCAGAGTGCTTCCTTAGGATAAATTTCTAGAAGTAGAGTTATTGGATCAAAGGTTATTAACATTTTACCATACGTTGTAAAATTTTTTTTCTAGGACTCTTTTTCATTTCTCGGTTTCATATTTGGTTCTTTCTCAAAGCCATCTATTATTGTTTCGGTGAGGTCCCTTCTTACCTTATGGATCCTCTTCTCTGTCTGTTCTACTGTATAACCTCTTTCAAGTTGACCCTTATCTGTAGTAACTAGAGTGGGATTTCTTCTTCCGAAGCATTGGAGTATTTGTTGGTGGGTTTCAGCAAGAAAGACCTTGTGCAAAGTTCTGTGTGTACTGTGGGATGTGAATATTCCTCAGTGGGGATTATGTAATTTTGTAATCTGCCAGGACTGTGTGACATCTATCCATTAACCAGTTTGGGGGTTAATTTCTGGGCACTGGATGTCTTCACTCTGCCAAAAGTATCCCATCCCTGCTCCTTGCTATGTAGGGCTTCTGCAGCTTCGGCTCCCTTCCCCATAGGTGTAAGACTCTAGCTCCTAGATACAGATCTGGCTGGGGTACCCCTAGGGCACAGACGCATGGCCCCAGTTCCCCCCATCACTCATCTCTAGCACCTAAAAAATATCTGTCCTTGTTTTGAGCTCAGTAATATATTGATATGACTTTAATAGGTATATTAAATATATATATATATATATATATATATATATATATATATATATAAAATCTTGTATTTCTTTCTGTATGGGAGGTGGTAGGCTTACTGTACTAGAACATCTTAAAGACTCCTGAGGCTACAATGCGTCCACACCGGCAGTCTTGTCTTGTCTGACTTTTAAGGTTCTTTGATGCTTCTTGCTTCTGGACTTCAACCCTATAAGAATTGACTAGAATCCTGTTTCCTCTTCACCATTTAAACAGGCTGGTGCTGGTTTGGTGCTGACTTACTCTTGTTTTGACCTTCTGCACAGTTCACTCCTCTGCCCCTGACTTTTCCCCAGTGGTGATCCTATGCCATCCTAACTTAAGTTTCCATGTTACCTCCTATGTCTGGGTTATTTTTTCAGCCCGTTCCTACAATTCTGTCTCAGCACTAACTTGGCCTTTAAGTTTGAGGCTCCATGACCTCTCATTGCTTCTGGGTGCCAGTCAGGTTTTGGCAACTGTAATTATAGTTGATCATTTTGGGCCCTGGTTCCAGACACAAAGTAGGCTTATGCTGTTCCCTTTTCAAAAAGAGTTGCCAATTACATTCCTAGAATGGGGGCTAGCCATCATTTTGCCTATGGAGCCCGTAGGAAATTGATATTGGCATTCCTCATTTATTTACTCATCAAATATATATTGAAGAAAACATATTGTTGTGACAATGGGTTTATATTGGTAAACAAAACAGACAAAGTTACTACTTAGCCTATATTCTAGTAGGGCATGAATATAAGTATATTATAATATGTAAGACAAAAATATAAGAAAATCCAACAAGGCAACATCATTAGTCATCAGAAAAACAAATTTAAACCACAATGAGATACACCTACACACCCCCCAGAATAGGTAAAAATTTTTAAAAGCCTGGCAATTCCAAATGTTGGCAAGGAGAAGAAGCAACTGGGACTCTCCTATTTCCCTGGTAGGAGTATAAGATGGTACAACCACATTACAGAACTATTGGGAAAGTTCTTAGAAAGTTAAACACACATCTATCCTATAATCCAGAAATCCCACCCTCAGGTAAAGAAACAAAACCTAGGTACACACAAAGATCTGTACATGAATGTTCACAACAGCCTTAGTTGTAAGTACCAAAACCCAGAAACAACCCAAATGTCCAGCAACAGGTGCCCGGAGAAATAGTGATATATTTATACAATAAAGTACTAGCTAGTATAAATAAAGAAGGAACACACTGCTCGTACATGCAATGGCATAGAGGAGTCCCACCAACATTACATTGAGGGAAAGGAGTCAGATTGAAACAAGTCATACTACATGATGCCATTTATATGAAGTACAATAGGCAAAAATTTTCCATGATGATAAAAGACAATGGTGGGTGCTGGGCTGGGGGTTGGGGGATGGGAAAAGGCAAAATAGGAACTGATTGGAAAGGAGCACAGGAGAGGTTTCTGGAGTAGTGGAATGTTCTAGATCTCGATAGGGGTATAGGCTATACCGTGTATTCATTTGTCAAAACTCATCGAACTCAACTCTTAGGACTTGTGTGCTTTATTATACATAAATTAAACCTCAATAGAGCAAAAAAAAAAAAAAAAAACAACTCCAACAAGACCATTTCAGATGATGATAAATGCTCTGAAGAAAATCAAACAAGATACTGTGATGTAGGGTTGGGGCAGAGAGGGCTGGGGAGTGACCAGAGAAAGCCTCTCCAAGTTCAGGGTGGGACCCCTACAGATACCATGAGTTTTCCTAAGGACTGTGCTTTCCTAGTTAAGAAGAGCAACTGCACAGACAGGAGCCCATGTTAGTGGAATCATCTTGCAAAAATGTGTAGCCTCTCTGAATACCTTTGGTATTAATGGTCCAGACCAGCTGTTCTCACAGTGTGATTCCCAGCATCAGCATCACTTGGGAACTTGTCAGATGCAAATTCTCAGGCCCGGCCCTGTACCTACTAAATCAGACACCCTGGGGATTGTCTTCACAAGCCCTCTAGGTAAGAGCCTCTCAAGTGTGAGAACCACTGATCTAGAAACTTGGTACTCAAAGTGTGGTCCGGGGACCAGCAGCAGCACGGGCCTCACCTGGGAGCCCGATGTAATGCAGAATCTCAGGCCCTATGCTTGATTTACTGGATTCAAATCTGCAATTATTTTTTTGTTTTGTTTTGTTTTAATGTTTACTTATTTCTTTTTCTTTCTTTTCTAAAATAATTTTTGTTTAGTTTATTTTTTTAATTTATATATAAGTTAGTTAGCATATGGTGTAACAATGATTTCAGATTTCTTAATGCCCCTTACCCATTTAGCCCATTGCCCCTCCCACAACGCTCTAGCAACCCTCTGTTTATTCTCCATATTTAAGAGTCTCTTATGTTTTGTCCCCCTCCCTGTTTTTATATTATTATTTTTGCTTCCCTTCCCTTATATTCATCTGTTTTGTATCTTAAAGTCCTCATATGAGTGAAGTCATATGATACTTGTCTTTCTCTGACTAATTTCGCTTAGCATAATACCCTCTAGTTTCATCCATGTAGTTGCAAATGGCAAGGTTTCATTCTTTTTGATTGCTGAGTAATACTCCATTGTATGTATATATATATATATATATATATATATATATATATATATATATATACCACATGTTCTTTATCCATTCATCGATTGATGGATATTTGGGCTCTTTCCATACTTTGGCTATTGTTGATAGTGCTGCTATAAACATGGGGGTGCATGTGCCTCTTCAAAACAGCACACCTGTATCCCTTGGATAAATACCTAGTAGTGCAATTGCTGGGTCGTAGGGTAGTCCTATTTTTAATTTTTTGGAAACCTCCATACTGTTTTCCAGAGTGGCTGCACCAGTTTGCATTCCTACCCACAGTGCAAAAGAGATCCTCTTTCTCCACATCCACGCCAAGTTGTTAATGTTAGCCATTCTGACAGCGGTGAGGTGGCATCTCATTGTGGTTTTGATTTGTATTTCCCTGATGATGAGTGATGTTGAGCATTTTTTCATGTGTCAGTTGGCCATTTGGATGTCTTCTTTGGAGAAGTGTCTATCCATGTCTTTTGCCCATTTCTTCACTGGATTTGTTTTTTGGGTGAGTTTGATAAGTTCTTTATAGATTTGGATACTAACCCTTTATCTGATATGTCATTTTCAAGTATCTTCTCCCATTCCGTTGGTTGCCTTTTAGTTTTGTTGATTGTTTCCTTCGCTGTGCAGAAGCTTTTTATTTTGATGAGGTCCCAATAGTTCATTTTTGCTTTTGTTTCCCTTGCCTCCGGAGATGTGTTGAGTAAGAAGTTGCTGCAGCCAAGGTCAAAGAGGTTTTTCCTTCTTTCTCCTTGAGGATTTTGATGGCTTCCTGTCTTACATTTAGGTCTTTCATCCATTCTGAGTTTATTTTTGTGTAGGTGTAAGAAAGTGGTCCAGGTACTTTTTTCTGCATGTTGCTGTCCAGTTTTCCCAGCACCACTTGCTGAAGAGACTGTCTTTATTCCACTGAATATTCTTTCCTGCTTTGTCAAAGATTAGTTGGTCATATGTTTGTGGGTCCATTTCTGGGTTCTCTATTCTGAGTGTCTGTGTTTGTGCCAGTACCATACTGTCTTGATGATTACAGTTTTGTAATACAGCCTGAAGTCCAGGATTGTGATGCCTCCTGCTTTGGTTTTCTTTTGCAAGATTTCTTTGGCTATTCAGGGTCTTTTCTGGTTCCATACAAATTTTAGGATTGTTTGTTCTAGCTCTGTGAAGAATGCTGGTGTTATTTTGATAAGGATTGCATTGAATATGTAGATTGCTTTGGGTAGTATTGACATTTTAACAATATTTGTTCTTCCTATCCAAGAGCATGGAATACTTTTCCATTTTTTTGTGTGCCTTCTTCAATTTCTTTCATAAGCTTTCTTTAGCTTTCAGTGTATAGATTTTTCACCTCTTTTGTTAGATTTATTCCTAGGTATTTTATGGGTTTTGGTGCTATTGTAAATGGGATCCATTCCTTGATTTCCCTTTCTGTTGCTTCATTGTTGGTGTATAGGAACTGCATTTTATTTATTTTTTTAGTTTATCTATTTATTTTGAGTCAGAGAGAGAGAGAGAGAATAAGCAGGGAAGGGGTGGGGGTGGGAAATACAGTGGATCTTAGAGAGCCTGATATGGGGCTCAAACTCACAAACTGTGAGATCATGACCTAAACTGAAGTTGGATGCTTATCAGACTGAGCCACCAGGTGCCCCTCAAAATCTGCATTTTAACAAGATTCCCAGAAGATTCATGTGCACATTGAAGTTTGAGTTCATTTTTGTTTACTTGGTTTTTTTGCCTACGCGATGTTTTGAAAGTTGAGGCATTCTACATAAAATTCTGGATTCCTACTTTTCTTGAAAAATTTAACTATTTAGGGGTGAAAAAAAAAAACTAAACCATTTGACAACTGTGGGTTCATATCCCACACAGCAGGACTCAGCTGGAGGTATCTGTCGTTCCCTTTGGAAAGGGCATATGTTTTTTTGGTTTGCCATTGTCCTCACCACTCCTTATTCCCTTTTACCTGGCCTGCATCCCTCACTTCTGTCATCTGCCTGGCCCCTGTAGGCATATGAGTTTGAGACCCTTGACTAAAGGCCATCTGATATCAAGACACAGGATGCTTTTTGCCTCCTCTGGGTCAGTGGAGTTTCATCCAGGGCCCTGAAAGCAGCTCCTAGTTTAGATAATGTTTTGATATCCCCTGCTGCTCTCCTGAACAGACTTAAGGCCATTAGCAGAAGAGACGATTGGATCAGTGGTCCCCTGACTGTCTTTGCAGGCTCTCAGGCTGTTTTTTGTTTTTTGGGTTTTTTTGGTTTTTTTGGTTTTTGTTTTTGTTTTTTTCAGCAGTCTGCAGAAGCATGTAGGGCAAAGTCCCAAACAGATGTTGGCAAATGCCCTTTGAATTGCTGAGCTAAGCCTGAGAACATCAGCTCCTGGAGAGATCTGAGCTTTCTGAAGAACTGAGGTGGTTATGAAGTTAATATTCTTTTAGAACAAAATGATAGACATGTTGTCTGGAATGAGCACCAAAAGAAATCTTTGGCTAAGAATAGTCAAGTCCTGATGGAAAACTGGACAGGCTACTTTCAAATAGCCACACAAAAGAGAAGGGAATTACAGGTTAAGTGAGGTATATGAAAAAAATATATATAACTTCCAAAAACATAGAAGTTGAAGAAGTTGATCATATTACAGAATTTTGTCCTTTATCAAAAGATCCATGGCAAATGGTCCTTATTCAGTGAACATGTGATTCAGTTTATTTACAGCAAGTATAAAGTAGGGCAGACCCACACCATATGCCCAATGCTCCTTTCTGGTTCAGAATGGGTACATCCATGTGTTAGTTTCCTGTGCCTGCTGTGACAAATGACCACAAACTTGGTGGCTTAAAACAACAGGAGGGTATTCTCTCAGCTCTGGAGGCCAGAAATCTAAAATCAAGGAGTCAGCAGGGACACACTCTCTGAAGTCTCTAGGGAAGGATCCTTCCTTGCCTCTTCCAGCTCCCGGTGACTCTGGGTGTTCCTTGATTTAAGGTCCCATCATTCCAGTGATGATCCTCCTTCTTTACATGGGCTTCTCCTCTGTGTTTCTGTTTCAACTCTCCTCTCCTTTCTCTTATAAAGACACTGGTCATTGGACCCACCCTAAATCCAGGATGATCTCATCTTGAGATCCTTAATCACATCTGCAAAGGCCTTATTTCCAAATAAGGTCACATTCACAGGTACAGGGATTAGGCACTTGGACCTACCTTTTTGGGAGGCCATTATTCAAACCATTACAGTGTGCAAAAAACATCCCACTCAGAGTATGGACCACTGACCACACATACCAGACCCACCCGGTACCTTTCTAAGAACATCTCAGACCTTCTAAAACCATCCCCTGGAGGGTGAGGCCCAGGAATCTACCTTTGAACACACTTCCCATGTGATTCTTATCCTGAGTTCAAGAATCACTGTACCAAGACCCTTTTGCTTTGTGTATTAAAAAAATAAATCACTCAGTAGAGCAGCAAAAGAAACAACAGTCATGGAATGAGAACAATAAGAAGCAAAGAAATCAAAACCCCTCTGCCCAAAAATAGGTGCTGAAGCACCTGGGAATACCTAACCGATCTCAACATCACATTTTGAGAGTTAAAAGAAATTAGAGTTTCAAATGCTCCATAGTATATTCTGGCAGAGCATCTGTATTCTGGGTGTATTCTCTCTGCACCTGTAAATAGATGGTCAACTAATAACTCAGAAAGAAAATACCTTACCTAAAAACCACTACCAAAAGGTGGTAAGAGGGAGGGACAGATTTTAAAAGTTTTGTGAGGCATGTGGTTTAAGCGTTCCTAATTATCCATGAAAACAAAACATTCCACTTTTCCTGACTGCAACACTGGGGAGAGCTGTGTATTTGGGCCGATTGTGATTTGTGCCCAGGTCTTAATTTATAAAGGTGGCTGAGTAATGACACGGAGAGGTCACTGTCACTGGAAGAACTTTATTACTTACATTTCCCAAGAGGAGGGGCACACCATGCCACACAAGCCCACAGGGGAAGGACCAGATTTGTTGGGAGGTGGCCCAGAACCTTTACAGTGTTTTCCATGGGACAGGCAAGACAGGGCAGTGGAAACAGCTTAGGATTTGGCTGGCCTGAGTAATGTGGGCAGGCTCTGGGCTACAGGTGCAGTCTCCAACTGTCTGGTACCTGGCCCTGGGTGACCTGGCACCGGGGAAATATTGGCCGGGGCTTGAGGGGGTGGTTGGGGATATGGATTCAGTATGGGGTATGGGCTCCTAACATGATTTTCACTCACTCCACAAAAGCTGGATCACAGGGAAGATATAAACAATTTGGGCTGTTAGTTTGGCCCTGTGATAACAGATGCAAATAGACAAATACAGAACCTAAGAAAATACAATTAGAACAGATTGCTGAGGGGCACGTATCCCCAATCCAGCAATTAGTATCTAAGATCCCTCCACCCCACTTTGTTCTAGAAGCCAAACCCTCTTAAGAAATAATCAGATTTGCTTGAAGCTATTTTTAAAGATTTCTCTGCTCATTGTGAACCCTGTATTGGTTAAAAATTGTTGATTTTAATCTTATATGAGAAGCAGATTTTCCATAGCTCTGTGATTGTGGAAGAAGAAGAGGTGTTGTATGGAAATGATCTTCAGTTTCAAAAGAGTAATTTGTGGGTTTGGATTATGTTTTTCACTCTGTCCACTGCAGCAGAGCTAGAGGATGAACAAGAAAAACTAGCCTAGATCCTGTTTGGGGTTTTCCTTTCATGAAATACCAGCACGTTTAGATAGAGCTTTATAAACATGGTTCCTTCTCCTCCTACAGATATGCCAAGTACTATAAGGAAAACAACGTTGAAAAACGGACTCTGATAAAAGTCTTTGGGATCCGTTTTGACATCCTGGTTTTTGGCACCGTAAGTCTCTGCTCCCAGCCACTGGCACCTCCATTCCTGTGACTGCATCCTAATTATTGTTGTAGTGCCTGAAGGGGTGAATGTTGCCAACCATAGTCATGAGCTGGCACTGTGCATTAGCATGTGGGATAAGAGGGGGAAGAAGTGTCCTTGGGGTCCTGTCCACAATGAAGTCATCTGATGAGTACAAGAAAGGGACTGGAAAAAAATTTTTAATATTCAATTTAAAAAACGCTCTGATGCTTAGGGGCGCCTGGGTGGCTCAGTCGGTTAAGCGTCCGACTTCGGCTCAGGTCACGTTCTCACAGTTTGTGAGTTCAAGCCCCATGTCGGGTTTGCTGACGGCTCAGAGCCTGGAGTCTGCTTCAGATTCTGTATCTCCCTCTCTCTCTCTGCTCCTTCCCCACTTGTGCTCTGTCTCTCTCACTCGCTCTCTCTCTCTCAAAAATAAATAAACATTAAAAAAAAAATACTCTGATGCTTAGAAAAAGAGAAAGAGAAAGAAATCCCTTTGCAACTTTGAGCCAACTCAAACTGGCTTAGGGGAAATTTTTTTTTTAATTTCACATAGTTAAAAAACTCAGGGGCAGTTTTCAGGATTCAGGCATGGCTGGATCCAGATGTTCAAATAACATCATTAGGAATCTGCCTCCCTCCATTTCTTACATATGTTCTCCTCTGTTTTGGCATCATCCTCAGCTGTCCATTTCTACACAGTGGTTTCAGGCAGCTCCTTATATCTTGCCAGGTTAGCAATCTCAATACAAAGAGAACGTGTCTTTGCTAAAAGTTTCATCAAAGGCCTCAGGCAGATGCCATTGGCTCTGACTGGCCCAATATGAGCCCCATGCCCACTGCTGAAATAATCACTGTTTGGATCATACCATACTCTCAATGGCTGATCTTGGACTTGCCTTGAACCAGCTCCTTGCCTGCAAACTACATGGACCAAGTATGGACAGAGACGGTTCTCCAAAGGGAAACTGGGGTGCTATCTCCAGAATAAGGAGGGAGGGGATGCTGGGCATGCAAAATCCATAGATGCTCACAATGCCTTCTCCAACAGTATATTATTTATGTCATATAGTGCTAAGCAGCACAAGAGTCAATGAGATAGAAACTGAGAGGACAGAAAGACCACCGAGAATAAAAACCACAAGGGCCCCTAAGGGAAGACCATGCAGACATTCTTCCCCTCTGCTTCCAAAGTAATCGTAAACCACTTTTAGGGCAAACTTGTCTGAAACTCTCACCTTGTATGGAAAAACAACAAACCTTTAATGGTTCTCCTCTTGGTATGTGGACTCCAGTGCTTCTTTGTTTAAAACACTCATGTTTTTGAGCACATCCCAGAAGGCAGAAGCAGAACGAATGGGTATCCTATTTTCAGTCTCTGTGGCCTCTGTTACCGTGAACAACTTGGACTCATCTATGGAAGTCACGGTCACAGACTCCCTCCTCTGCTGGAGCTAACAATTACATGTTAGAGCAAAAGAGCACTGCTCTGAATGTCAATGAAGTAACCTTTTCCATTCTGTTTTCAGGGAGGGAAATTTGACATTATCCAGCTGGTCGTGTACATTGGCTCAACCCTCTCCTACTTTGGTTTGGTAAGGGATTCTTTCCCGTGCTTTAGGAAAGTGATTTGGCAAAAAGAAATCTCGCTAACATGGCCCTGGTCTGGGTTTTTTCCCAGGCCACTCTGTTCATTGACTTTCTCATCAACACTTACTCGAGTAAATGCTGCCGATCCCACATTTATCCATGTTTCAAGTGCTGCGAATGCTGTGCAGTCAATGAATACTACTACCGGAAGAAGTGTGAGACCATCGTGGAGCCCAAGGCGGTAAGGCGCGTCGCGTCAGGAGGTGCCAAAACACCCAGAAAGTCCATCAGATCACTGAGAACCGTGCAAAAATAAGGCCAAAATCACAAGTGTAATCCCATGGTGGACAAGTGTCTGGACTCTACCCTGATCCACCGCTCTCAGATGAATCCTTTTTGGTCTTAGGGAAGAATAGAAATAAAAATAAAGAGGCAAGATAGAGGGAGAACAAATTTTTATGTTCTAGGACTTGTCAATTTCATCAGAGTTATTAATTTAGTTCAGCAAAAAAAATAATAGTAAAATGACTTTGGAGAACAATTTGGCAGTATCTAGTAGCATTTAAGTGGGACATACTTTACAGCCTGGCATTTCCACTTCTCCATACCTGCCCTTGAGAAGCACTCACATGAGTGCCCAAGTGGTACCATGTACACTTGATCCATTGCAGCACTGTCTGTAACAGTGAAGACAGAGCATCTACCCAAATGTCCAACAGGCAGACGGTGAAAGAAACTATGGTCCATAGCAAGGAGTGCCAGGCACCAGTTTAAAAGAATGAGGTGGATAATAATAAGAGCAAACATTTTACAGCACTTCAAAGTGCCTCATATCTATTAATTCACTGAATCTTCACAACAACCCTATAAATAGATGCTACTATCATCTCTTTCTAAAGATGAGGAAGTTGAGGTGCAGGAGGGTTAAATAATTTGCCCAAAGCCATACAGCTACTCAGTGGCAGAGCTGAAATTCCAGCTTTAGGCAGGCTGGTTTCAGAATCCAGAATGCATCTTCAGGACCACTGTGTCATAAGTACTGGCATGAACAAACATCCAAAATGCGTTGTTGAAAGCAAAACAGCAAACTACAGGACAACATATATGGCATGATATATAGGCTAAAACACAACTACAGACATATACTTACTTTATGTGTTTTCTACACGTATATTATATGTGTACACATATACACACAAATACACACATATATTCTATATATATGTATTCTCTATGTTTTCCACATTTATTATACACACACACATTTGTGTATAGGGAGGGTAACATGTACACTAAAAGTTACTGGACACACACAAAAGTGACAACAGTGATTCCTTCTGCAGAGGAGCCTAGAATGGGGGACTTGTCAAAGGGAGTTTTAGCTCATCTGCATTGTTTCAACTTATTTAATTTGGGTTTTAGTAAGCAAGTCCCCTACACTTGGTTCCATGATTTCCCCCCATCAAGGAGAGATCTCCAGTACCTAAAACAACAAAGAAGGTTTCTTTGTCTTTCCCTCATCCAAGAATATTATTGCTCTTTCCCAGCAGCTGAATGCACAATTCACTGGCCACTGTACGTGTATTATACAATTTGAAATAAAAGTTCATTTTGAAACTGAAAACAATTACCATTTCACGGCCCAAGATGGGATGAAACTCGACAAAAATAATAAACAGCTTAAGTTGCAATAGTACAGTTTTCTGGAGATATTCCATCTAGAGTAACTGAAATTGAGGGAACACAACAAAGGACTTTTACATCGCACGTGGGAGACTTAAAAATAGCAGGCGGTAAACCGAGGAGACTCCAAGCCGGCATATTACGTGCATAGGGCTCCACAGCTAATTTACCTTTAGACTCAGACATCATTCTTGGCTAGCAAGAGTTTTGGGTCAGCTTCTCTACAGTATGTTGTTGGGTAAATAGGAATGACATTGGCCTTTAGATATGTTTCAGGTGTGTGATTGTTGATAATTCTGTACAAAAATGGGTAAAAATTTTAACCCTTTTTTCCTAGACATTAAAATATGTGTCCTTTGTGGATGAATCCCACATTAGAATGGTGGACCAGAGGCTACTTGGGAGAAGTCTGCAAGGTGTCAAAGGTGAAAAAGTCCCAGTAAGTTAAAACATTTAGTCTTTTTTTTAAAGAAAATGTATTATTAAATATAAATATATCTATCAATTTGGGTGAGTCACAATTAATGAATTCTAACACAGTTAAGTACATGTAACCAGCACTCAGAATATTAGCAGAAACACTTTTCATGCGTCCACCCAATCACACTACCTTCTCTTAAAAGTCATCACTATCCTGCACCCAAAGATTAGTTTTATCTCTTCCATAATTTTATAAAATTTGAATCCTATGTGTATTTAGTATATACTCTGTGGAGTGTCTGGCTTCTTTCATTCAACATTATTTTTGTGAGTCATCCATAACACTGAATATAGCAATAGTTCATTCTCATTGTGTATCATTTCCATTTTATAAACATCCAATTTATTTATCCCTTCTATTGGTGATGGACATTTGGGTAGTTTCCAGTTTGGAGCTCATGCCAAAGTTCTGCCATGGTAAACATATAGTACCTACAAGTGGACCTGCTGGATCAGAAGACAGGCATATGATACTACCAAACCATTCTCTAAAGGGGATGGTTTGTTTTTTGTTTGTTTTTGAGAAAGGAAGGGGCAGAGAGATCGGGAGAGAGAGAGAATCCCAAACAGGCTTCAAGCTGTCAGCACAGAGCCCCATGCAGGGCTCGATCTCATGAACCATGAAATCATGACCTGAGCTAAAATCAAGAGTAGGTCACCTAACCATCTCAGCCACCCAGCCACTCCTAAAGGAAGTGCTTTAATTCCCACTCTCCTCAGCAGCTCTGATTGCTGGATAGCTTCACTAACTGTATTATTTCTATAGCTGCCATAATAAGTCACCACAAATTAAGTAGCTTAAAACAACAGAAATTCATTTTCTCACAATTCTGGAGGCTGTAACTCTGAAATCAAAACATTGGTAGGGCTCCGCCTGAAGGCTCTAGAGGAGGATCCTTCTTTGCCTCTTCCAGCTCCTGGTGTTTATTACACCTGCTAGGACCTCTGGTACAATACTGATTAGAAGCTGTAATAGCAAGCCTCTTTGTCTCCTTCCCTACCTCAGGAAAAAAACTTTCTATATTTTACTATAGCATTTGCTGTAGGTTTTTTTTTTAAGTTTATTTATTTATTTTTGAGATAGAGAGCGAGAATGCAAGCAAGTGGGGGAGGGGCAGAGAAAGAGGGAGAGAATGAGAATCCCAAGCAGGCTCCATACTGCTAGCACAGAGCCCGATATGGAGCTCAAACTCATGAACCTTGAAATCAAGACACGAGCTGAAATCAAGAGACAGACACTTAACTGACCTAGCCACCTGGGCACCCCTGCTGTAGGATTTTAATGAATGCTTTATTAGATTAAGAAAAGTCCCCTCTGGGGGCACCTGGGTGGCTCAATTAGGTGAGTGTCCGACTTCAGCTCAGGTCATGATCTCAGAGTTCGTGAGTTCGAGCCCCACATCTGGCTCGCTGCTGTCAGTGCAGAGCCCATTTCAGATCCTCTGTCCCTCTCTCTCTCTGCCCCTCCTCAGTTTGTGCTCTCTCAAAAATAAAATATTAAAGAAAGAAAGGAAGAAAGGAAAGAAGGAAGAAAGGAAGGAAGCCCCTCTGTTCTCAGCTTGCTAAAAATTTTTATCATAAATGGATACTGAATTTTAAAATAATGCTTTTTTCTGCTTTTTAAAAAAATGATCAATGAGCTTTCCTTTTTCTGTTATGTGGTGAATTACACAAATTGATTTCCAAATATTAAGCCAACCTTGTATTCCTGCAATAAAATCAACTTGAATGTAATGCATTATTCTTTGTATTTATTGCTGGATTTGATTCACAAATACTTAAGATTTTATATCTCTTATTGAGAGAGGCTGGCCAAAATTTTTCCATTCTTGAAATGTCCTTGCTGGATTTGGGTGTAATGTGAACTTGGGGCAGGGAGGAATACACACAACATAAAATTTACCATTTTAACCATTGTAAAGTGTACAATTCAGTGACATTTAAAATTCAAAATTCAAAAGTTTATCCACAATGCTGTGCAACCATTGCACTATCTAGTTCCAGAACATTTTCATCAACCCACAAGGAAACCCTGTATTCACTCAGCAGTTCCTCCTCATACCCACTTCCCCCTGGTCCCTGGAAATAATTTTTTTCCTGGCAATCATCCATCTGCTTTCTGTCAGCATGGATGCACCTATTTGGGACATTTCATATAAACAGAATCATACAAAATTCGTATGATTTTTGTGTCTGACTTATTTCACTTTTCATAATGTTTTCAAGGTTTATCCATGTTGTAGCAGGTGTCAGTACATTGCTCCTATTTTTTTTTAGATGAATAATACTCCACGGATATACATGGATATAACATATTTTTAACAAACTATAGAGATGATCTCTGAAAGTACAAGTCTTTGGACATAACGTATTTTTATCCATTCATCCGTTGGCAGACATTTGGGTTGTTTTTAGCCTTTGGCTACTGTAAATAGTGCTGCTGTACGCGCTCATGTATAAGAACTACTTAATTTAAAGGAATGTACTCAGGGGCACCTGGGTGGCTCAGTAGGTTGGGCATCTGATTTCAGCTCAAGTCATGATCTCACTGCTCGTGAGTTCAAGCCCCATGTCCGGCTCTGTGCTGACAGCTCAGAGCCTGGAGCCTGCTTCAGATTCTGTGTCTCCTTCTCTCTCTGCCCCTCCCCAACTCACACTCTATCTCTCTCTCTCTCAAAAATAAACATTAAAAATAAATAAAGGTACAGACTCAAACTCTGTGAATGAAGGTCTGTGTTACAAAGAACAGATATGAATTATGGCAACTTTTCTTGGAGGATAACAAATGGATTTGCCAGAAGAAGGAGCCTGGTGGAAAGAGACAGGGCAGAGCAAAGTCAACAAACATTTACTGCCTATAATGTGCTGGGTACCGTCCTAGGCACTGGGGATACAGCAGTAACAAAGCCCCCACTTTCATGTGGAAGAAGAATCATCAGGTGAACATATCAATTAGGAAGATTATTTCAGATAGTGATAAGGACGATGAAGAACACAGTATCTCATCATGCGCCAAGAAAATGACCTGGGTGGCGGGAACTCCCTAGACTGGGGTGGTCAGGGCAAGAAAGTCTCTCTGAAGAGGTGATACCTGCCTTGAGGTCTGGCTATTCTGAATTTCACTTTCCAAATCTGTAAAATGGAGATAAGGACACATATCTCATGAGGTTCTTCAAAGGCTAAATAAGTCGAGTTTATAAAACACTAGCATAGTCTTGATACATACATACATTTGATAAATGAAAGCTACTATTCATGGGATATTAGGTGTAATTTTATAAATTAATACCAAAATTAAAGAACCTAGACACCTAGGGGTTGTCATTGCTGATGGGCTTGGAAACTTGACTTTTTCAGAGACCCTCAACGGACTTCACAGACTTGTCCAGGCTGCCCATGTCTCTCTGTGACCCACCCCCTATACCTGGACAGCCGGAGGAGATGCAGCTGTTAAGTGAAGTGACTCCTAGATTCGGCGACAGCCCTGCCTGGTGCCAGTGTGGACACTGCCTCCCGTCCCAACTCCCTGAGAGCCACAGGTGCCTGGAGGAGCTGTGCTGCCGGAAAAAGGCTGGCGCCTGCATCACCACCTCGGAGCCATTCAGGAAGCTTGTCTTGTCCCGGCGCGTCCTGCGGTTCCTTCTGCTCTACCAGGAGCCCTTGCTGGCGCTGGACGAAAACGCCAACAGCCAGCTGCGGCACTGTGCCTACAGGTGCTACACCACCTGGCGCTTCGGCTCCCAGGACCTCGCTGACTTTGCCATCCTGCCCAGCTGCTGCCGCTGGAGGATCCGGAGAGAGTTTCCCAAGAGTGAAGGCCAGTACAGTGGCTTCAAGAGTCCTTACTGAAGGCACGGGGCTGAGCAGTCATGTGAACATGACCTTTGTTTGCAACCTGAGCTTGACCTGCAAAGATCTGTGGCCAAATTTTCAGCCAAAGGGAAATGTGTTTTCCTCTCCTGCAGCTCTATGTGTGTCAGAGAGCAGACCGAACAAATAGGCACATAAGCCAGAACCCCTCAGCATGGACCAAGTCAAGAAATTCAGATTGATGTCTCAGTTCTGTCACTGGGAAGTTGTGTGATCCTAGGCCTTTAACCTCTGTTCCTCGTTGCCCTATTACCCAACCTATCTCACAGAGATACTGGGAGGACAAATTGGGAGAGTGTACATGAACTTTCTTGTTCATGCACAAAGAGCTACATGAATGCAGAGCCTCCTTATGAGGCCAGAGTGGGATAATGGACAACTACGAACAAACCCTAACAAACCGTTTGGGTGCTGGTTGGAAAATGTGGATGATTAAAAGTGGCCACAAATTCTTCGGCGCTGATGCCTCAGAACCTGAGGGTTATGTCTCCTCCCCTTGCATCTGGGCAGCTCTGATTGCTTTATCCAGTACTACAAGTAACGCTGTGCCAGCTTTGGGGTCTTGGTCTTGAGGCTGACAGGAAGCTTCCACTTCCTGTCCCTTGACACATCTGCTGTGAAGGAAGCTAGCCCCAGTATAAACGTCCATCCTGAGACCACCCTACTGTGAGGAAGCGCAAGTGGCCACATGGAGAATAGAGACACCTGACCAGTCCCCAGCTTTCAGGCCTTCCAAACCCACTCACTAGACATGGGAGAGAAGCATTCAGGTCATTCCACACCCTGCTCACATATTACTGCAATTGCATGAGACGCTTCCCAGGGAACCCACAGAACAAAATTGTTGCTGTTCTTTTTGTCTTAACGTTTATTTATTTTGAGAGAGAGAGTGAGCACGTGCAAGCGGAGGACAGGCAGAGAGAGAAGGAGAGAGAATCCTAAGCCGGCTCTGCACTGTCAGCACAGAGCCTGACAGGGGCTCAGTCCAACGAGCCATGAGATCACGACCTGAGCTGGAATCGAGTCAGACGCTTCACCGACTGAGCCACCCAGGCACCCATGGAACTGTTGTCTTAAGCCACTAAATTTGGGTTGTTTGTTACACAGCAACAGATGACTGGGACAGAGAGCAAGCCTGACTCACTGGAACAGAGGCTCAGCCTATACATGGACCACCACAGAAGTCCCTTAGGGGCTTAGGTGTCTGTTCAGCAATTCTATCGGGGCTGCAGACCAAATCAGGTAACCCACCAGACCAGCTCTGGAATCCATCCGATCTCACTGCTGAGCTACCCAATACATTCTAATCCACATCCTACTTCTATGACTGGAAGTAGCTACTGCTGTTAAAAACTAGAAAAGGCCACGTTTATGCCTTTAACGTTCTGTACTTTGCAGACAATTAGAATGGATGAGGTTTGGATGCTCCTTAAAAAGTAACTCACACCCAAACCTTTACCATTTCTATACGTCAACTGCTAAGAATATGAAAATGGAGAGTCAGGAGGTTTTAGGATCCTCCTTCAGGATTTCCTTTTCACGGTTTTGGCACTGGAATTGATTATTTCTAAACAACTATTTTAAAGAATAAATAGAGACCACTATTCAACACTGTGAGTGATGAAGGATCTGTGATTTTTTAGCACATATTCCAAGATTTGCCATTTAGATACTTTTTGAAAACCAGATGCTTTCTACTGTATTAATGTAAATCAAATATGAACAAGACACTTTTTTTTTTGACCCAGGATTTTATCTGGCTTTAAACTCAGGAATAAGCTAGGCCAGACTGAACTTTCATTTTTGCTACTGTTCAGAGGTAGTAGATAGGACTTCTTATATATATGAGATCTTTTTGAAAAGTGAATGATACATTACTTCTTCAGAATTTAAACTTTTACTCCTAGAATTCTATGTAAGAGCTACAGATCTCCATTCTGACAGCCTCTGAGCCTTTATAATTTTTTTGTTTTTTTGTTTTTGTTTTTGTTTTTGTTTCTGGTGCCTTCTCCCTGGTTTCTATCACCTCTGGAGGTCCCAAATGGAGTCAGAATGTGGAATGACAGGTAGTCACTGGATCCACCTACTATTCTCCTCTGCCTTCCTCACAGATGCTTTAGGTGAGAGAGTGATGTGTTATGCCAACCGTGTGTGAAATGTCTGACACTTCCTGCAATAATATGCACCATATTTGTAACTTGTTTTTAGCCTACTGCATAAAGTAATGTCATCAGCAAAGGCATCCCAAGGAGAATCACACTTTGTAGGGACTGTTTCCTTGGACTTACTTCCATTATTCTATATGGTAATTGCCGGGTAGTCACTGTTTCCTGTCTGTGTTCATGCTTTTTTGTAAACGTTGACAGATTTCATGTAGCATTGGTAACGAACTTGCATTCCTCTCTTCAGAGGGCACAAGTCTTTGAACACTTCCTAATTCTAGCTTGGCAATGTACTTGTCTTAACTAGACTGTTTTGATAATAAAAAGTAATGTATAATTTATGATAACTGAAGTGCTCCTTTTACTTCCTTTTCTCAGAAGATCCCCAAATCACAGTCACTCATTGACACTTTCATTCAACATATATTCACTGAAGCACTATGACATAGTAAGATATATATTTGGTCTCTATTCCCAGTTCCTGACACCAAGATACATATTTGGTCTCTGTTCCCAGAGCTCCTAAATCCCTTGGAATTTTCTGGGTGTTAAGAGTGTCGTATATTCTAATGAGGCAACTCTTGGTGGGCTCCTAACTTCAGGACGGGGGCTGGTAACCAGAGAGACCAAGCCATGATCGGAAGCTTAGAACTTTGAGCCCCACTCTGCATCCTCCAGGATGGAGAGGGGTTGGAAATTTAGTTAATAATTGATTGTGCCTACGTAACTAAGCCCCCGTAAAATTGTCTAAATTGTGAGATTTGGAGAGCTTCTGGATTGATGAATACATCTACATGCTGGAAGGGTGGTGTTCCCCAACCCCACAGGGACAGAAGCATCTGTGCTCAGGCCCCTTAAGGACCTTGCTCTATGTACTTCTTCATTTGGTTGTTCATCTGTATCTTTTATTATATCCTTTATAATAAACCAGTAAATGTAAGCAAGGGTTTCCCTAAGTTCTATGAACCATTACAGCTTGACATTTGGTGAAATCAGGAGGGCGTAGTGGCTTAAATGCAAATTCCCCTCCCCAACCTGTTCCCATAGAAGAAGTCACCTAGACAAATGACCTTCTTTGGCATATGGAGCAGATGCACTTTCTGCTGACCCCTGAATAGAGAGTTTGAGTTCTCTGCCACCCATGGAATTATCCAAAAGACAATCACATCCTCCTGTGGGAGCCACAGGGCACCTCACTCTCATGATACTGCAAAACATGACTGCCTCCCACTGCCTCTGGTTGTTCACTCTGTTCCCAAATGCAACCTTCTGACCTCTGATTATGTGATTAATAAACTGCTGCCAATTTCACCTGTGTAATGATGGATGTCATGCATTTGGCCATCTCCATAATCTTAGGATGGGAATCCTTCCCTCACCAATGGGGTGAAAAGGAGGTGATTAAAACACCCCTAATTCCTGGCCAACTGGCCGCCCTCAAAAATTAAAAGGCTTGGCATGGTTTCTGCACAGTCACTGTCTGTATAAAGCCCTGCCTTGTAGAGCCTGCAAGAAACTGGGACCACCACCCCCCTTTTATTCAAATGAGCCAAACGTGTGCACTGGGTGTGGTTTTTCACTTCCTACTGCTTATATATTTCTCAACCCATATTCTAATCCCATGCAGTCATCATTCTGGGAATCCCGAGTGTCCCCTGACTCATTTCTGCCCTCTTTGGAAGAGATCACTATCTTTTTTTGCTTTTACTGTGATCTTTCAGTTTCCTCTTTTCCAGTCCCAGAAGGATTACAAATTATGTTTCCAGACATGATTCACAGAGAGGATTTTGCATTTCTAACATCCTTAGTTCCTCTTAATTGTCAAGGTCACATGAGACTGAGTCTTCTGGAATCAGCAGAGGAGGTAGCTAACACTGACTGGCCATTTTAACCAAATAATTGCCTTTTTTTTTTTAAGTTCATTTTATTAATTTTGAGAGAGAGAAAGAACAAGGGAGGGACAGAGAGAATGGGAGAGGGAGAGAATCCCAAGCAAGCCCTGCACTATCAGTAAAGAGCATGACACGGGGCTCGAACTTACAAACTGTGAGATCATGACCTGAGCCAAAATCAAGAGTCAGATGCTTAACCAACTGAGCCACCCAGGCACCCCTAAATAACTGCCATTCTTGACAAGGTTGAATAAGTGTCTTATGCAAGCTTGTTGAGTATGGTAACTTATGAGCTATATTTTATTTCCCCAAGCAAAAAATAAGCTCCTCAAAGGCAAAGGGTTCATCTTGGTTTGGGGTCCATTGCATGCCTATTGCAGCACATGGTACAGTAGGAAAGAGACTCTGGAAACTGATCACCTGAAGTCAAATCCTACTCACTCACTAATTAGCTCAGTGGCCTCAGGCAGTTTATCCAATTCTTAGAATGCTCAGTTGTATCTTTGTGTCCAAGGGTTGTTTTAAGTCTTAAATATTATAAGTGTAAATGTATGTAGAGCACTTTGCTCACCACCTGTTGCAGTGTAAGCACTCAATAATGTTGGCTATTATTATTTTTTAAAGTTTCAGGGGCACCTGGGTGGCTCAGTCGGTTAAGCATCCAACTTCTGCTCAGACCATGATCTCGCAGATCATGGGTTCAAGCCCTACATTGGACTCTGTGCTGACAGCTCAGAGCCTGGAGACTGCTTCAGATTCTGTGTCACCCTCTCTCTCTGCCTCTCCCCCACTTGTGTTCTCTCTCCTTCTCTGTCTCTCTCTCAAGAATGAATATTAAAACAATTTTTTTTAAATAAAGTTTTAGCCATAGGTCTAAATATGCTAGCTAGTCATTGATGTTATTTTTTTAAGTTTATTTATTTTTAGAGAGAGAAAAAGAGAGAGAGCATGAGCAGGGGAAGGGCAGAGAGGGAGAGAGGATCCCAAGCAGCTTCCATGCTGTCAGCATGGAGCCCAACTCAAGGCTCTATCTCACAAACCATGAGCCAGATGCTTAACCAACTGAGCCACCCAGGCGCCCCCGTTATTTGGATGGTGCCCTAGTATCACTCCTAAACCCCAGGCCCATATATTTAACCACCTCTAGATATTCTACTTAAAATACTTTAGAGGCAAATCAAATGGGTACAAAGGAGAAATCACTATCTATCTCTGCTCTCTCCACCTCACCCACAGGTGCTCCTCCAGAAGTTCCAAGCTCAGTAATAGTGTCACCTGCCATCAGCTCAATTTCCCAAACCAGAAATCCAAGGACAGTCTCCATGTCCCCTGTCCCCTTTCTCTATCCCCATTCCATTCAATCTCATTAATTCCCTCAGCAAACATTTACCAAGCAACCCAGCACTGCACAGTTGGTGTGGATAAACAAGTAAACAAGACAGGCTCCCCTGGAGGCTAGGTGCAGCGGGGGAAGCAGGTAAGCGATATGTAAAGAAATGAGATGGGAATAGCTTGGGATAAAGGGTATGAGAAAAACAAGCAGCATGCTGTGAAGAAACAATAGAATTACTTCTGACAGGGGTCAGGGATGGCCTCTCCAAGGAAGTGGCATTTAAGCTGGATCTGAATGTCAGGAAGTTGACAAGTTGGAGGAACACAGGGACAGCAAGTGCAAACACTGAAGTGGAAAAAAAGTGTGTTCCAAGAGCTGTCCGATGGCGAGTATGACAGGGACATTTACTATACAGTCCTCGTCTTCTGGGTCTATTTGGGGAGGGACTTGTTTTCTTACTGCTTCATAAATGGTGTGGGTCCATCCCAGTGAACCAGAAGGTTAAAGAAAGGCAAAATCCACACAGGCAAGAGTAACCATGGGGGGCTTTGTGGAGCTCGTGAGACATGAGCTGGCCCTCCCTAGATGAAGAGAGCGGGAACATGGGACACACTGTCTGGTGGGATGAGAAGAGGCACTGCTGACAGGAACAGCAGCATGAAGCAGGCCCAGAAAGAAATGAGAATGTATGTGCTCAGATTACTGGTAGACCTGGCTGGCTCCCCAGAAAGGAGATGAAGATTAAAAAGAGACTGATTTGAGGAACTTCCTTAAACAAAACAAACAGAAAAAAAAAAAGCGTAGATGTTTGGACCAATTGCAAAGTCAAGATGGGGCAACTCTTGGGTTGCCCAGGGACATGAGGAGAGCAGTGACTCAAGAACATCCTTTGGGCAGTCATGAGGATGTTGGCTGGAGGGGAAACCTAGAAAGTTGGCTGGGATCATATAGGAGTGACTAAGGAAGCAACCTGACAGGAACCCCTGGGGGAGGGGAAGGAAAAGAAAAAAAAAAAAAAAGAGAAAGAGAGGTTAAAATGGGAGACAGCCAAAGCATAAGAGACTCTTAAAAAATGAGAACAAACTGAGGGCTGATGGGGGGTGGGAGGGAAGGGAGGGTGGGTGATGGGTACTGAAGAGGGCATCTTTTGGGATGAGCACTGGGTGTTGTATGGAAACCGATTTGACAATAAATTTCATATATTAAAAAAAAAAAAAAAAAGGAAGCAACCTGGACTCCTAAGTTGGTGATGGTGACAGGAAGAAAAGAAAGAATCCAAGAAAGAATTGTGTTAAATTCCTTCAGGTCCAACAATGGGGGATTGGTCAAATACGTTAAGGCACACTCATGTAACAGAGTTGCACACAGCAACTTAAGATGATGCCAGAGATGGGTATCAAATGACACTGAGAGACAGTCAAGGCAGGACACAATGTGCATGACATTTTTCCTTAAGGACAAGGTGAGCCTTTAATAAGAGTGCTCTCTTGCTCTCTCTCTTTTCCAGCAAAGATAGTATTTGTTAAAAACCTTTAATCTTTCTTGAATGTACATTTAAGAAGAGCCTCCTCATTACTCATTGGAATATACCATGGATAATGACAAATCAATTTAGAGATATCAGAAAAGGTCAATGGCATTTCCTGAAATCCAAAAATCCAGATTAAAAACCATCTTTTCAGTTTTCCGTCTATCATGGTTTGTTTAGGTAAGTTAATGAAGAGTTAGCTTATGGCTGGCTCTCTACCCTGTCATGGGCTGAAGTTTGCACCCTCACTGGATGCACATGTTGAAATACTAACTCCCATTATCTCAGAATATGACTGGTTGGGGGATATAGCCTTCAATGAGGTGATTAAGGTAAAATGAGATCATACAGGTGGGCTCTATTCCAATCTGACTGGTGTCCTTATAAGAAGAGATTGGGACACAGGTGCAGAGGGAAAGGACTAGGAGAGAAGCCTAGAAAAAATGAACCATGTTGATACCTAGACAGATGTTGGAGTTTTACCCTCCAGAATTGTGAGGAAACAGATTTCTATTGTTTAAACCACACTGTCTAATCCAGTGAAGAAATGGGCAGAAAACATGAATAGACACTTCTCTAAAGAAGACATTCGGATGGCCAACAGGCACATGAAAAGATGCTCAACGTCACTCCTCATCAGGGAAATACAAATCAAAACCACACTCAGATATCACCTCACGCCAGTCAGAGTGGCCAAAATGAACAAATCAGGAGACTATAGATGCTGGCGAGGATGTGGAGAAACGGGAACCCTCTTGCACTGTTGGTGGGAATGCAAACTGGTGCAGCCGCGCTGGAAAACAGTGTGGAGGTTCCTCAAAAAATTAAAAATAGACCTACTCTATGACCCAGCAGTAGCACTGCTAGGAATTTACCCAAGGGATACAGGAGTACTGATGCAGAGGGGCACTTGTACCCCAATGTTTATAGCAGCACTGTCAACAATAGCCAAATTATGGAAAAAGCCTAAATGTCCATCAACTGATGAATGGATAAACTGTGGTTTATTACACAATGGAGTACTACGTGGCAATGAGAAAGAATGAAATATGGCCCTTTGTAGCAACGTGGATGGAACTGGAGAGTGTGATGCTAAGTGAAATAAGCCATACAGAGAAAGACAGATACCATATGTTTTCACTCTTGTGGATCCTGAGAAACTTAACAGGAACCCATGGGGGAGGGGAAGAAAAAAAAAAAAAGAGAGAGGTTAGAGTGGGAGAGAGCCAAAGCATAAGAGACTCTTAAAAAATGAGAACAAACTGAGGGCTGATGGGGGGTGGGAGGAAGGGGAGGGTGGGTTATGGGTATTGAAGAGGGCATCTTTTGGGATGAGCACTGGGTGTTGTATGGAAACCAATTTGACAATAAATTTCATATTTAAAAAAAAAGAAATAGACAAGCTTTAGGGTATTTTTTCTGATATACAATTTTTTATTATAATAAATATTTCTTTATTTAAATAAATAAATAAATAAACCACACTGTCTATGGTGCTTTGTTATGGCAGTCCTACCAAATACACCTCCTTTCTTTCTTTTTAATTGTAACAAATATATCCTGAATATAAAACATAATGCTTAGACTTGGCAGTTTGTCAGATACTGAAATATAGAATTTCCATATGATCCAACTATTCCACTTCTAGGTATACCCAAAAGGACTGAAAGCAGGGACTCAAATACATACCCATACACAAATGTCCATAGCAGCATTACTGACAATAGCCAAAAGATGGTAACAACCCAGTGTCCACCAACAGATGAGTAGATAAACAAAATGGGATGTATCTATACAATGGAATATCATTTGGCCATAAAATGGGATGGAGTTCTGATACATTCTACAACATGGATGAACCTTAAAAACATTATGCTAAGTGAAATAAATCAGACACAAAAAGCCACACGCTGTATCATTCTATTTACACGAAATACCCAAAACAGGCAAATCCATAGAGACTGAAAGTAGAATAAAGGTCACCAGATGCTAGGGGAGGAGGGAAATAGAAAGCTGGTGTTTAATGGGTTCAGAGCTTCTATTCGGGAGGATGAAAAAGTTCTAGAGATGGATGGTGATGATGGATGGTGATGATGGTTGTACAACATTGTAAATATACTTAATGCCACTGAATTGTACACTTAGAAATAGTTGAAATCAAATTTATGGTATATATATATATTTACCACAATTTTTTAAATTGCCAAAAACAAAACCAAAAACTAATGCATAGGCAACTGAGCAATTTTTACATTTTGTGGATATTTCTTTATGGTATTAAAAATATGTACTTTCTTTACAGCATCTAGACTTTCTTTTAGTCTGAGTCTCAAATGGAGGCTGTGGCCAGCTTTCTGTTCAGATTTCCTCATACCCCCAAAGGCATATAAATGTGTCTTGTAAGCAAATATTCCAATGGAGACCCCAGCAGGGCCAGCAAGCCAGAAGAACAATATTTGCAAGGATGTGCAAGGAAGAAGGGATAAGCCAGAGGTTTGTGGGTATAAATCTTACCTTTGGCTTTCTTAGGGTGCAACTCAAGCACTGACCTTGCCTGAGGCATTGACTTTGCCATCCACCATCAGGAAAAAAAAATGTCTACTTTCCTAATGGGAATAACTGCCTTCACTTCAGATAAAGCGCTAGAGGACAAGGTTCACAAAGGCACTTGCTGATCCCTGTGTTGAGTCAGGCTCATACGCAGGTAGGCATCGAATGTGCACTGCGACCATTCACAATTTGAGGACTGCCTGGCACAGCACTTGGATTCAGCTTTGCTTGTTCAGGGTACGTCTACAGTTGTGCCTGTTGCCAGGAGAGCAAAGTGGTTGGCCTCCACGGAGGGTGAGGTGGGAAAACCTGTCTGCAGCCAGGCAAAGCCAGTGAGCCATTACTGAGAGTCTTCATGATGCAGAGGCTTCTGAATGTGCCACAGAGGCCTCATCAAAAAAGGGCTGGGAAGGTCGTCCTGGAAATGAAGGTGGCACCCAGGAGAATAACGGGCAGCTGAAGCTGCTGCCTCATAGAAACACATCCAAATGTGGACCTGAAGCAGAGGGGTAAAATGACAGTGAGCAGAACATTTTAGAAGAGAAAGGAATTCCTGTGGGAAATTCACTTTAAATAAATCCAATCTAAAAGAATCTACATTTATAAAAGAAGTAAATAGTGTGGGTGAAAGTGATTTTTGTTTTACAAAGGGGTTCATAACAAGATAAGATTCCTTTCAATAACATTTCAATGAAATTATATAAAAATGGAGTCCTCCTTTTTAGGAGCTGATCTATCAAAGAGCCTGGGCTGCAAACAACAAGCTGTGAGAACCCGTGAGACCTCATCTTAGTTTTCTTATTTGCAAAAGGAAAAGGCAGGGCTGAATATGATCTCTTAAGCACTTTTATTTTTTTTAATTTTTTTTTTCAACGTTTATTTATTTTTGGGACAGAGAGAGAGACAGAGCATGAACGGGGGAGGGGCAGAGAGAGAGGGCGACACAGAATCGGAAACAGGCTCCAGGCTCTGAGCCATCAGCCCAGAGCCTGACGCGGGGCTCGAATTCACGGACCGCGAGATCGTGACCTGGCTGAAGTCGGACGCTTAACTGACTGCGCCACCCAGGCGCCCCTCTTAAGCACTTTTAATATGAAAATGATTCCTCCAGGGACGCCTGGGTGGCTCAGTCGGTTAAGCATCCAATTTCAGCTCAGGTAATGATCTCACAGTCTGTGAGTTTGAGCCCCGCGTCAGGCTCTGTGCTGACAGCTCAGAACCTGGAGCCTGCTTCGGATTCTGTGTCTCCCTCTCTTTCTATCCCTCCTCCACTTGCACTCTGTCTCTCTGTCACTCAAAAATAAACATTTAAAAAAAGAGAGAGAGATAAAAATAAAATCCAAAGTCCATACCATCGTCTCTGAGGCCCTATTTGATCTGGCCCCTGACTACCTCTCAGGGTCTTAGCTCACTTCACTCTCCTCCTTGCCCACTACACTCCATTCATACTGCCCTCTTTCTGCTCCTGGAACATACCAAGCTTGTTTGTACCTCAGGGCCCTTACACTTGTTCCCTCTGCCTGGGATCCTTTCTTCCCGATTTTCAGAGTTGGCTCCTTCCTGATGTTCAGATCTCAAATGTACTTCCTTAGAGAGGGCCTCCCTTGAGCTAGTAGATATATAAGGAATTCAACACCCAGCCAAGGATGCACATTCTTTTAGGGTACACATAGAACATTTACAAAAACAGACATTAATTAGAATATATATTTCCTTCGATGATCAATATGATACAGACTAGGTTCTCCAACTGCGTATCAATGAAATTAGAAATCGATTTTTAATTTTTTTAATTAATTAATTTACTCATTTTGAGAGAGAGAGAGAGAGCAGGAGAGGGGCAGAGAGATAGGGAGACAGAGAGAGACAATCTCAAGCAGGGTCTGTGCTAATAGCACAGGGCTTGATCCCACAAACCATAAGATCATGACCTGAGCCAAAATCAAGAGTCAGTTAATCAAGTTTAACCAACTGAGACACCTAGGTGGCCTAGAAATTGACTTTTTAAAGATGGATTTTAAAAATGTTTGGAAACCAAATAACATATTGCTAAATTACTTTTGGAAGTATTTAAAACTAGATAATAATAAAAACACCATGTCAAAATTGGTAGGACACAGCAAAAGCACTACTTTAAAGGGAAATTTATAGGTTTAAATACATTTATCAGGAAACAAAGTTTAAAAAGACATGAACTACAGTCAGTTAAGCGTCTAACTCCTGATTTGAGCTCAGGTCATGTCTCACAGTTCGTGAGTTCCACACCCGTCTTGCGCTCTGCTCTGACAGTGCAGAGCCTGCTTGGGATTCTCGCTCTCCCTCTCTCTCTCTGCTCGTGCCTTCTCTCTCTCAAAATAAATAAACAAACAACAACAAAAAGACATGAGCTAAGCATTCAACTCAAAACACTGGGAAAAAAGAGCAGCAGAACCAACTGAAAGAAACAAGAAGGAAATAATAACGATTAGGGCAGAAACCATTGAAATACAGAGCAACAGAGACAGCTAATAAAACTAAAAGCTGGCTCTATGAAAAAACTAAAAAGACAGAAGCCTTGCCAGAGATGTGTGTCTAATAAAAAGAAGCAAATAAACTAAAGAAAAAGTAGAACATAATGACAGTCACAACAGAATTTTTTTTTAAATATTAAGACGATTATAAACAACCATGGGATAATAAATTTGCATGGCTTTCTCTGACTGCCCCTACTTACTATTTTTATTGTCTGTTGCCTATCTCCTGGCACTGGAATGTAAACTTCTGGAGGCAGAGGTTTTTGTCTGTTTGGTTCCAGATAAACACCACATACTGTATAACTATTTGATGAACGCATGGATGGATGTCCCCAGTAAGCCAACACAATGAGGTCAGGTGAGTTCTTCCCAACACAGATGTTTCGGTTTGTCTTCAGAAGATTTGCCCAGGTACAAGAACAACTGCAAAGGAATCCTGGAAAAGGTCTCTGGAAGCTGATCCTACCAATGATACAGGGCTACCACACCTTGGTTATTTTGGGAGCCACTCAGAGAAGCTATGACTTTCTGGCTCACAGGCCACAACTGTGCACACATCCTGGATATGAGGAATAACAGAAGGGAAAATAGTTTGGTGGTCCCACAAGAAGTTAAACATAGAATTACCATAGGATCCAGCAATTCCGCTCTTAGGTATATACTGCAAAGAATCAAAAACCGAGGACTCAGACTAATACTTGCACACACGTGTTCACTGCCACACTATTCACACTAACCAAAAGGTGAATGCAACCCCAATGTCCATCAGCTGATGAGTGGATAAACACACAGGATATGCCCATACAACAGAATATTATTCAGCCAGAAAAAGGAATGAAACACTGATGTGTGCTACAATATGGATGAATCTCAAAAACATTATGCTAAATGGAAGAAGCCAGACACAAAATGTCGTGTGTTGTAGGATTCCATTTACATGAAACATGCAGACAGGGTGAATCTACAGAGACACAAAGCAGATTGGCAGTGGCCAGGAGCTGGGAGGGAGAGGGAAGTGGGGAACCACTGCCTAATGGGTGTGGGGTTTCCTCTTGAGGGGATACAAGTGATCTGGACCCAGATAAAGACAGTGGATGCACAACACTGTGTGTATGTTAAATGTCATGGAATTGTTCACTTTGAAATAGTTAATTTTATGTTATGTGAATACACACACATACCATACACAATACACAATACAAACCAAATACATATTTGGCCAAATGGCTACGTGTTAACATCAATAACCACAGCCCAATGTCTCTGCCATAGTACAAGCATAAATCCGAAGATTTCCCAAAGGTTTGTTATTTCAACTTTACTATTACATTTTACTAATCAAATTTTAAAGTTTGAATTTTATAGTATATGAACATTAATTCCCTAAGACTGTCCCCGGGATTGTTCCACTGAACAATTGGATATTGATTTGATGTTCACTTCAAATTGTTCAAAGGCAGAGCTAAGATACTTTTGGCTGTTTTGCCAGAACAGAGCACTGTTGATAGTGATGTTGCTATCAAATTATCAAATTTTCCTTCCTTCTAGAGACTATACCATTGTGGTAAAGACATGTCCTCCTCAACTTCTGTACTTGAAAACTGTGTTGACAATGATGATGCATTTTCATGGAAATGATCCCACAAACTAAAGCTTTGCATACTGTTTGAGGATACTTCCTGAATATTTTCAAAAGCAAGCTACAGATTTTCTTCACTCATATTTTATTTTTATTGTATTTTTTTCAGGTTTTATTTTTAGGTAATCTCTCCACCCAATGTGGGGCTTGAACTCATAACCCCGAGATCAAGAGTCTCATGCTCCACCGACTGGGCCAGCCAAGTGCCCCTCTTCACTCATATTTTAAATTTCTTCTTCTTTTTTTTAATGTTTATTTATTTTTGAGAGAGAGGTAGGGGGAAGGGCAGAGAGAAAGGGAGACAGAAGATCCGAAGCAGGCTCCATACTGACAGCACCAAGCCCTATGTGGGGCTTGAACTCACAAATTGTGAGTTCATGACCTGAGCTGAAGTCAGACGCTTAACCAACTGAGCCCCCCAGGCACCCCACATATTTTAAATTTCTATTATCTTCAGGCCTTTATTCTTATTCAAATTATTATTCAGCCACCAAAAAATCTCTCCTAATAGCCTGCCTATCAATTTTTCTATTAAACTTTTTGAAAGTTCTTTTTATTTTGAAAACAAAATCGTGTCAATCATTATTTTACTTTAGTTATAAATGTATTTTATTTATTTTTTAATGTTTATTTTTGAGAGAGGGAGAGTGAGAGAGACAGAGTGTGAGTGGGGGAAGGGCAGAGAGAGAGGGAGACAGAATCTGAAGCAGGCTCCAAGGCTCTGAGCTGTAAGCACAGAGCCCAATGCAGGGCTGCAACTCACAAACTGTGAGATCATGACCTGAGCCGAAGTTGGATGCCCAACCAACTGAGCCACCCAGGTGCCCCTCTAAATGTATATTTAAACAACTGACAACATTTCAACATATAAAGAACCTAAGGAGACCTTTTTCATTCCAGTTACAGCTAGAATACTCACCTACATTCAAAAGTGAATATTAATGTAGTAACAACATATTGCAATAACTTATAGGCCTCATTCATACTGCTCACATTGATACTCTGATTGGAGACGGTGGTTACTTAGGCAATTCCACATTCATTGATGGCGTAAAAGTTCAGAGAGGCTAGAAATGATGCTGAAGTAGTCAAATGATTACTTGGCTTTCCAGAAACTGAGACCAAAACCAAAGTCAAATGGCAGATTTGGGCCAAACAGAAAGCTGAGGCCAATGGGTCCCACCTCTAATAAAAAGGCTAATTACAGGGAACAGGAGATGAGCCTTCTGGATATTTCTCAGGGCAGGAAAGAGGCAACATTTACCCTCAGCTGGCTCAAAGAAAGTGACTGTAGTTTGTCACCTCACTTCCCATTTAATTTCCTACTGACAGAGAAATGATAAAACGAGAAAAGAGGAAGTAACTGAAGAGAAAAGACGTCTCTTTCACAAACACTTCCTCTTGGTTGAGCTAACTCCCAGGCATGCCATACATCTCTCGTATCTCAGCACAGCTCATGTCACATACCGAACACTTGAGAGTTATCAAACTACTCAGATGCATAGTGTTCAGACTACACTTAAGAACAGGAAAGAACTGGGAAAATTCCAAGAGAAGGCTTTGTGATTTGCTTACATGAACTTAGAGGTGACTATTATCTGTACCCAGACAATGGAAATTCAAAATGTTATTATCAGGTAGATATTTTTGGAGTGTGACGAGTCCTTCTCTCTGTGCTTTTGTTCTCTCTTCACCACCAATTATTACCAAGAGAAATCTTTAATGACAGACGGGGGCATAATAACTAGGAAAAAAGCAACATTTCCAGAGTGTTTTATCAAACACTAATGAGACTGAGCTTTTACTCAACTGTAAAATGGGATTCTGAGTATCACTCACATGTAGGTGGTTTTCAGAATAGACAGTGCTATGCAGAGCCAAAGAAACCTGTATTCCATTGTGTTGGATTTCGATCTGCTAGAGCTATTTATTTGGCGAATAAAATACAATAATCGCTGGGGGCTGGGAAAGATTAACACACAGTTCTGTGTATTCTAGAAATTTCTTTCTGTCTTCAATAGAGAACAAAGTAGATGGGTTTTCTTTTTTTTTTTAAATCCTGTTTCTAGGTTTATATTAGGATTTAACGACTATATATTTTTTTGAGTATTTATTTATTATTGAGAAACAGAGAGAGACACAGCATGAGCATGGGAAGGGCAGACAGAAGGGGAGACACAGAATCCAAAGCAGGCTCCAGGCTCTGAACTACCAGCACAGAGCCTAACGCGGGGCTCAAATTCACAAACCTCGAGATCATGACCTGAGCTGAAGTTGGATGCTTAACCAACCGACCCAGCCACCCAGGCGCTCCTAGATGGGTTTTCGTTATGAGACAAGTTACATAAAACGTGCACCTTTATTGCTTTTTGTTGTTGCTATTGTTTTGTTTCATTTTTATTCAGACTTCCAGGTAGGCTTGAAGTGGTTGGATAGGAGATCAGGAAAAGTGAGGTTTAGAGGCTACATTTCTTGGAAAGCCTTCCTGCTTCTTGCAACAGTCCCTTCTGTTTTTTAACAGATCTAGTTCAAGTTTAACCAGTACAAGTCTCTTGAGAGTGAAGCTTGGGGTGGACCCAGGGAGTGTGGTAAGCACTGTCAATGGGCGGTGGGGGCCTGGCTCAGAATCCATGCTATCATGAGCCTTCCTGAAGCTAGTTAGTCTAGCTTAGTCCGTCTGAGAGTCACCCACTCACCCCGATTGCCAAGGGACTTCCCCAGCTTTAGCAACGAAAAACCCCATGTCCTGGCAAACTTTTCAGTCCTAGGCAAACCGGGGCGGCTATCACCTAAGCATTTACCTCTCTTGCTTTAAGCTGTACTATATACATCCTGGGTGGGTTTCAAATCACTATAAACTTTTCAAGTTAAATCTGTGTGCTTTGTAGACTTTGTCTCTTTATATCACCTACCACAGTATCTTTTTCTATCCTTGAATAGGACTCCCACCTAGTTACCACAAAATCATCATTAAATGAGGCAAGCATTTCTACTCTGTTATAAATATTTATTTTTCCACTTATTTTTTAAGAGAAAAAATCCAAATTCACACAAATGGTCTTAAATTTTTTTAAAGCTCTCATTTTGTTTGGGTGAGAGACTTATCTTCTGTGCTTATAAAATTTATTTTGTAGGGGGATATCATTGTCCTGAGTTAGCTTTGTACATCTCCCTTGAGCCCTGGTCCTTTGCCACATATTTGAGTGTACAAAGAAAAACATACACTGAAATCCTCCCAGAAGGAAACAAACAAAACTGTCCTGAGACTAATCACTAACTAAAGTCCTTAATAATAAATTAAATTCTTTGTAGCTTAATCTGAATTAAGAATCTTATGTTCAGAATACTTCTATGGAGTTAGTAACCGTATTAGTTTCCTATTGATGCTGTAACAAACTACCACAAATTTAGTGGCTTAAAACAACACAAATATATTATTTTATAGTTCTGGAGGTCAGAAGTCCAAAATGGGTCTTGTGGGCTAACACGAGGTTACATTCCTTCTGTAGGCTGTAGAAGGAATTCACCTGTTGCCTTTTCCAGCCTCGTTCCTTGGCTCATGGCCTCCAGCTAGCAATCTCTTCCCTCTGACCTGCACTGCTGTTGTCCCAGGCCTTCTCTGACTATGTCTTCAGCAGCCCCTCCTTAACATTTTTGAAGGACCCTTGTGAAAAGCTCACCTGGATAATCCAGGACAATCTCCCCATCTCAAAATCCTTAACTTAATCACATCTGCAATGTCTGTTTTGCCAAATAAGAGAACATATTCACAGGTTTCAGGGATTAGGACATGGATGCGGAGGGGGCACATTATTCTGCCTCCCACAGTAATTAAGACACCATCTTAGAAAGTTACCAGATTTGACACTAATGGCACTGTATCTTTGGGTCTTATTTTCCTGAGTCTGTTGGATAATCCTTCCAAATATTTAGAATCTAATAGTTGTAAGTAAATTTGAGATATTTGATGACACTGTATGCTAGCATCAGGGAGCATGATGAAATGTACGGGGTTTCCAATAACTATCACCTCCATAAGCAAGATTTCTCCCATGTCAAGTTGACCCCCACAATCCTCATTATCCCTTAATCTTGGTACACACCAAGTAGTCGAGCCACAAAAACAATCCCACATAACACTGCACACTGATTTAGAGTGAACAAAACAGCTTCACCACATCTGAAGGCTGCATAATGAAATAATTAAGAGCCAAGATTCTGGAATCAGACAAACATGGACTCAAATCCTGGCTCAACTGCTTGTATGGACTCTCAGAGTCTGTTGTTCTCTTCAATGCCTACCTCATGCTTCATGGGAGACTGAATGAAATGAAGTTTACGAAGCATTTAGCAGTGTCTTGGCTGTTTTTATTACTATCATAAAGACAATGCCATACTTGACACTGTAACACTGATCTCCATTTGACATAAAGAAACACTGCCAAAAAGTTAATAGCTCTAAGGATGCACAACCAGTAAATAACCATATTCCAGTGCCTGGCATACAAAGGACCCATTCCTGAATACCTTGTTTTCAGTTAGAGCAGACCCAGTCCCTACATGTCAACCTCACAACTGTCCCATTACCTCCTGAGTTCGCAACTTCATCCCCTATGCATCCTCTACTCTCTGTCACCTTCCAAAGGGGGTGGCGTCCAAGGTCTTTTTTACATCCAAGACCAAATGTCAAAGGCGCTCGGATTTCAAAACACAGTTACAGAAAAACATCCAGTTCAGCAGCAAGAATATCATACTTCCCATTTTCTCCGTTTCAATAACCTGTAATCCCTGCTACCATGAATGAGAGAAGACATTTGCGGAGCATATATCTGATATAGAATTGTACCCAAATACATAAAGAACTCTTAAAACTTAAAGGGGCAAGTCACTCAATTAAAAAAATGGGCAAAGGATCTGAACAGACATTTCTCCAAAGATGTACAGATTGGCCAACAAGCACATGAAAAACTCAATTATCATTAATTATGGAAATGCAAATCAAATATACATACAAACATTTACATGTTTGAGTATGGGTAGATTACAGTCCATATTGATTATTTTCAGGAATCCTACTGAGATATTAGAAAATATTTCTTGTTAAAGGGACTCTGGGTTGGATAGGGTTGGGACACACAGAGGATTATCTGTGATTAGCACATGGCCTCTAAAAGAAGAGGGTTTTTTTTTTCTTCCACAACAGCTTCAGGCTTAAGGACTCCGTGGGGAAAGAAACAGTAAAATTATAAAATAATTTATTCCTCACTTTTGCTACCAACATGTTCTATATTTAGGGAATAGGCTGTTTCTGGAGGTATATATAATTATACATTTGGACTACATGTATCTGTCATTATGTTATACAATGACGTATTTCACAAGGTCTATGTGCCAGATAAGTAAATCTTACATCTTTAAATGCCCGAACATTTAATTTAAACATTTTTATTCATTAAAGATACTCCTGAACAAAGAATACAGCTTCATCTGACAGGCCTTTTGTGGCTCAAGACCATTGTAACAAACATCATTCTTACCATGCTATAACCAAATGATGCCCTAAGGTGCACTGAGGTCAGCCACCGCAAGCCTCTCAAATAAATGGTCCTAGACTTGTGCGCTTTTTGGAGTTTTTGGCTCTACTTTTCCCAAAGACTTGTTTTTATGGGCTATTAATTTCTTTTTTACTGCTCTTAGTATTGGTGGCTTCAGGCAATTCCTCCCTTTAATTGGCTGCATTGATACAAATATTTAATGCCCACATTACTGGTGACAGTACATCTTTCACCTCTTGGAACCCAGCACTATAGCCAAAGTCTTTTTAATTCCAAGTTTCAAAGCCTGCTAGGTTAAGGAGGGGAAAAATTAACATTAATTATGAGGCTATGAAGATATCTTAGTGGCAAAAGTGAAGCAAGGGGGCAGAACCAGGAAACGAAACTCAGCAGAAACCAAAGAGGTCATTTTCTTAGTCGCTCTCACCTCTGTGCCCCTTTGCCCATCTGTCTCATTCTTTTGTTTCTGCAGACTCCCCTTCTGGGCTTCTCCATGGACATGACTCTGCCACAACTGGAAGGTTACATCAACTCAGTTCTGGTCACTTGCAGAGAACAAAGAACTTCTTCTCTCCAATTGCCACAGTCCCAGAGGAGAGAATCAGGTTGGCCCTTTGGGGTTAGGTTTCCTGTGTGGCCCAAATGATAAGGTCACACAGTATAAAAATGGCTGTTGGGGCCACCTCTGCAAGGGAGGGCAGTTTTTAGAGGAAGAGCATTGTGGTAAACTGGCTTAGTGTACAACAAAGGAGCCAGATGATTCATATGTCAGAACTTAATCTAAATTACAAATAAGCTCTGTGTGAGGGCCCGAGGAGCTCCCCTGTGAAGAAAAAAACATGAGGCTTGGCCCCATTTTTGTGTATGTATATTGTTTTTTTCTGAGGCCTTGGTTGTCTACTCCCTGTTTCTTTTCTTTTCTTTTCTTTTAATTTGATATGATTCACACACCGTACAAATCACCCTCTTAAAATGTGCAGTTTGGTGACTTTCAGAATATTCACAAGGGTTCTATAATTATCACCATTATGCAATTTCTGGAACATTTCATCACCCCAAACAAATTGCATACTCATTGGCAATCAATCCCCATTATTCTTTTCCCCCAGCCCTAGGTAACTGCTAATCTACTTGCTACTTTTCCTACTCTGGACATTTCATATGAACAGAATCACATAAGATTTGGCCTTTTGTAACTGGCTTTTTTCAGTTAGCATTATGTTTTCAAGGTTCATGCACATTGCAGCATGTATCTGGGTTCCATTTCTTTTTATGGCTAAGAAATAGTCCATTGTCTGGACATACCACATTTGTTTCCCCATTCATCAGCTGATAGACGTTTAGGTGATTTCCACTTGTTGGCTACCAGGGATGATGCTGTGAACATTGATGCACAAGTTTTTGCATGAACATCTTTTCAATTCTCTTGCTGTACAGAACACTGTCACCTGGTAATTGTGTAACATTTTGAGGAACGGCCAAACTGTTTTCCAAAGGGGCTGTACCATTTTACTTTCCTGCCAATTATACAGCAGTGTAGGAGTCTTCCAATGTATCCATAGGCTTGCCATCTTTTTGATTGTCCCTCATCTTAATTATAACTATGCTAGCGGATGAAGTGGGATCTCACTGTGATCTTGATTTGCATTTCCCTAGTGCATGACACTGAACATCTTTTTATGTTCTTATTGACCATTTTGTATCTTCTTTGTAGAAATGTCTATTCAAATCCTTTGCCCATTTTCAATTGGGTTGTCATTTTACTGATGACTTATAAAAGTTAAATAAGAACTCTTAGGATATTTAAGATACTATACCCTTATCAAATACATGATTTGTAAATATTTTTCACATTCTGTATTCTTTTCATTTTCTTGATGTCCTTTGAAGCACAAAAGTTTTACATTTTGATGAAGCCCAATTTGTCTTTTTTTCACCTGTGCTTTAGGCATCATGCCTAAAAAACCACTGCCTAATCCAAAGTCACAAAGATTCACACCTGTTTTCATTTGAGTCTTACAGTTTTGCTCTTATGCTTAGGTCTTTGATGCATTTGGAGTTAATTTTTATACATGGTATGAGATAGGGGTCCAACTTCATCATATGCATGTAGATTTCCAGTTGTTCCAACACCATTTATTGAAAAGACTTCTTTCCTTATTGAATTATCTCGGCACCTTTACTGAAAATCTCATTTTTTAAAAACTAAATTCCCAAGGTTGCTCAGTAACTGACTATACTCAGTCAAGTATACAACAAATATGCAACTGGATGTGACTTATGATGTAGGTATGTGAAAAGTCCCAGCTGTAATCAGCAGTTACTTTCACTTTACATAAACTAAGATTACTCTGGCTAGTACAATGGATATATTTTTATTTATTTATTTTGAGAGAGAGAGCCGACGCAAGCAGGGGAGAGGCAGAGAAAGAGGGAAAGAGAGAATCCCAAGCAGATTCTGGGCTGTCAGTGCAGAACCTGATGCAGGGCTTGATCTCACCAATCTCGAGATCATAACCTGAGCTGAAATCAAGAGTTGGACACCTAACACTAAGTGACACCCAGGTGCCACTATATTCACTATCTTGACTAGTGATGGTTCCCTGGATATATATACATGTCAGACTTAAACAATTGTACACTTTAAATATGTGCAGTTTACTGTACGTCAATTATACCTCAAGAAAGTGGTTTTATTATTTTTATTTTTATTTTTTTTTAATTTAAATCCTAGTTAGCATATAGTGTAATAATGATTTCAGGAATAGAATTTAGCGATTCATCACTTACATATAACACCCAGTGCTCATCCCAACAAGTGTCCCCCTTAATGCCACTTACCCATTTAGCCCATCCCCCCACCCAACACTCCACCAGCAACCCTCAATTTGTTCTATTTAAGAGTCTCTTATGGTTTGTCTCCCTGTTTTTATCTTATTTTTGCTTCCCTTCCCTTATGTTCATCTGTTTTATTTCTTAAAGTCCACGAGTGAAATCATATTTGTTCCTCTGACTTATTTCACTTAGTATAACACACTCGAGTTCCATCCATGTTGTTATAAATGGCAAGATTTCATTCTTGTTGATCGCTGAGTAATATTCCATTACACACACACACACACACACACACTTTTTTTTTTAATTTTTTCTTAACGTTTTTATTTTTGAGACAGAGAGACAGAGCATGAATGGGGGAGGGGCAGAAAGAGAGGGAGACACAGAACACACCCCCCATCTTCTTTATCCATTCATCAGTCATTGGACATTTGGGCTCTTTCCATACTTTGGCTATTGTCGATAGTGTTGCTATAAACATTGGGGTACATGTGCCCCTTTGCATCAGCACTCCTGTATCCTCCGGATAAATACTAAATAGTGCAATTTCTGGGTCATAGGGTAGTTCTATTTTTAATTTTTTGAGGAATCTCCATACTGTTTTCCAGAGTGGCTGCATTCCCACCAACAGTGTAAAAGGGTTCCTTTTTCTCAGCATCCACGCCAACATCTGTTGTTGGCCGAGTTGTTAACGTTAGCCATCTGACAGGTGTGAGGTGGTATCTCATTGTGGTTTTGATTTGTATTTCCCTGATGATGAGTGACATCGGTTGGCCATCTGGATGTCCTCTTTGGAAGTGTCTGTTCATGTCTTTTTCCCGTTTCTTCACTGGATTATTTGTTTTTGGGTGTTGAGTTTGATAAGTTCTTTATAGATTTTGGATACTAACCCTTTATCTGATATGTCATTTGCAAATATTTTCTCCCATTCTGTCAGTTGCCTTTCAGTTTTGCTGATTGTTACCTTCACTGTGTAGAAGCTTTTTATCTTGATAAGGTCCCAATAGTTCATTTTTGCTTTTGTTTCCCTTGCCTCTAGAGACATGTCAAGTAAGAAGTTGCTGCAGCTGAGGTCAAAGAGGTTGTTGCCTGTTTCCTCCCCTAGGATTTTGATGGCTTCCTGTTTTACATTTAAGTCTTTCACCCATTTTGAGTTTATTTTTGTGTATAAGAAAGTGATCCAGGTTCATTCTTCTGCATATTGCTGTCCAGTTTGCCCAACACAATTAGCTAAAGAGACTGTCTTTTTTCCACTGGATAATATTCTTTCCTTTGTCAAAGATTAGGTTGCCATATGTTTGTGGGTCCATTTCTGGGTTCTCTATTGTGTTCCATTGATCTGAGTGTCTATTTTTGTGCCAGTACCATACTGTCTTGATGATTACAAGCTTTGTAATACAGTTTGAAGTCTGGAATTGTGATGCCTCCAGTTTGGTTTTCTTTTTCAGGATTGCTTTGGCTATTTAGGGTCTTTTCTGTTACATACAAATTTTAGGATTGTTTGTTCTAGCTCTGCAAAGAATGTTGGTGTTATTTTGATAGGGATTGCTTTTAAGTTTTTTTGTTTTTTTTTTTGATGTTTATTTATTTTGGAGAGAGAGTGCACACTCAAGTGGCAAGCGGAGGAAGAGCAGACAGAGGAGGAGACAGGGGATCCAAAGCAGGCTCCACACTTTCACTACAGTGCCTGATGGAGGGCTCGAACCCACAATCACGACCTGAGCCAAAGTCAAATGCCTAACCGACTGAGCCACCCAGGTGCCCCAAGAAAGCAGTTTTTAAAAACAGGTAAACTAAGGGCAAGAATGTACATGAAATAACTTTCTTTTCCTAATCATTTTTCAAGATCAGTTTCTCTGGTTGGTCCTAAGGATAGATTACCAACTAGTAATTTAGGAAAACTTGTTTATACATTTCTCTTACCTGCTTTGTTCCCAAACACAAGCAAACCATTTAAATTCAAGATTTTTAAGGCTGGGACCATCTCATTACTATTGGATAAGTATGAATGAGAGCTAGAACTGAGTTTGGGCCCTTAAGGAAAGCATTTTAAAGTTTCCTTCCAATGAGAATTTAGCAACTGGATTTTCCTTTTCTACACAGAATTTAAGACCTCCCAAAGGCACCAAGCTCCATTTTGGCAGAGATTTCATCTATCTGTTCGCCCTCATACCCGTAGCATTAAGAATACTGCCAAGCACACAACAGGCACTCGGTAAATATCTGTCAAATGAATGAATAAAATTCCACTTAAGCTGTCACCACCTTTTCTTAGGACCATTTTGGACTGAGGCAGGTGGCAGCTCTATGCCTCCTTCTAACTCAACAATTCCATCTCTAGAGGTAGATATTGTCTGTTTTCTCCAAATTTTCTTATTATTCACTTTTTTGTATCTGGATAAATAAGGTGGTATGGCTTAGGAAACTCACATCCAAGAAATGAACTAAAATATTATATCAAAGATTATGCCTAGGATCCACAAACTAGAAGCAACCAGATAAGAACAGTTAGGAAAATCACGGCATACCCTCTGTAAGAAATAGTCCATTTATTAAAAATGAACATTATAACTAGACTGCAGTAACATAGAAAACAGTAGTGTAAACCAGAAAAAACATCATCATTGCCTATGATTTACAAACTACAACTTTACACACATCTACCCGTGAGAATTCATACTTCATGAAGGCAGGCTGTTTGGGTTTGTTCTGTTCACCGAACAGTGCCGAGCATATTGAACAGTGCCGAGCATAATAGTGTTTATTAATGCTTGTTGAATGAATTAATAAACTAAATATAAAACATATCTTTGAAAACATACCTGAAAGGGAATGAGCAAACGTGGAAAATTATGTTCGAGTAGTGGAACTGTGGGTGTTTCCTCCACTTCCCTCTATTTTCCAAGTCTCCCTAAAGTTGTGATAAAACTGTCTCAGTTGAAAGGATGGTCACAGAAACCCCTTCCTTGTCCTGTAGCTAAGGAAGCATCTGAATTGGAGTAGGGATGCGACCTGACTGCAATTCCAAGAGGGCCACTTGAAAGGGTGTGTGACTCCAGCCAAGGGCTCCTCGGGCACCTGACATACAGGCTTTTCCTCCAGAGGTTGAGAAGGCACAAGTTTGGACCTCCAAAGGGACTACTTTTTCTTCTATGTTGCCCCCGTCCCCGACAGGTCACTCGTACCTCCTAAACCACCTAAAGGAGTCGCTCACTATCCCCCCGCCCTCCCACTTCAGCCCCCCTGAGGCGTAACTCATTCCCAAGGGAGCGGTCACTCTCCTCCATGGCTCTATCTCCACTAAGCCGGTCACTTGTTCTCCCCGGCCCTCCAGAGGGCCATTCATTCACGGAGAGAGGGTCACTCCTTCCTGATAGAACCAATCCCACTTTGCGGGGGTCGCTCGCTCTCCCCGGCCCTACTGATGGGGTCACTCGTCCTCAAGGGGGAGCGCACCCCTTCCCCACCGGCCCCACTCTCCGTGGAGAGAGCCGCTCGTACCGAGGCGGAGCGTCGCCTTCGCCCGGCCCCAGCCTCGAGGCGCAGCACCGCCTCCTTCCGGGCCCTGCCTCGCGCGTGGCGGCGCCGCGGGCTCCCGGAGGCCTGGGCGGGGCTCCCGCGCGGATACGAGGCGGCGGGCCGGGCGGCCGGGCCCAGAGCGCCGAGCTGGGGCGGCGGGACGGCAGCCAGCGCGGGCCATGGCGGGCTGCTGCGCGGCGCTGGCCGCCTTCCTGTTCGAGTACGACACGCCGCGCATCGTGCTCATCCGCAGCCGTAAAGTGGGGCTCATGAACCGGGCCGTGCAGGTGCTCATCCTGGCCTACGTCATCGGGTGAGCGCGACCGCAGGCGCTGTCCCCGAGGGGTCCCGGGGTCAGGAGTGTCGTGACGGCCGGGAACTCCCCTTCTGCGTCCCGCCCGTGCACCTGCTCCTCCTGGCCTAGGTCACCCGGTGAGCCCCTCGAGCGGCCTCCAGGTGCTGTCCGCGAGGGGGGGGTGGGGCGCGACCCGAGACGGGTGACACACCCCTCCCCGGACCCTGGCCACCGGGGGACCGGGCTCTGAGTCAGGAGACAGCTTTGATGTTGTGTTTTCAGGGCAAAGCCTGGCTAGACCTTCATCCTTCCTGCTTCTTGTTCTCTGACTTGCTCCGTGTTGTCCTTTGGCGGCGGGGGTGCTTTGTCCTAAATGGCTCAGTCTTTGCACTTCACTTCCCATTCTAATGATCAGCTGACAGAAAACAAGACTTGAATTTCCATCTGGTTCCTTTTGGGTCTGTGGCTTCCGGTCCTTTCCTTTAAGTACCGTGTGGTAACCCAAGAGAGTGAAGAGGTCACACTTCTAAAAAGCATTTTAGCATTTCAGTTCCTTTGTTTTGTGAAGTGGTTGGGTTTTTGGTATAAGTACTTTACTTAGCCTCATCATTCTCTGTGCTCCCTTTTTATGCTTCCATATGCTCTGCCACCTTCTAGTCTCACCAAGTGCTTAATTTTAATTGAATGCATCCATTACAATTTAATGAAACTCAAAGAGGAGGTAGAAATTAACTTACCAATTGGGCCCACTTTCAAGGTCCACCTGGGCGTTACAGCGTCTACAGCTGCTGAGCTGACATGTTATCTACTCTGGCATTACTTTTCTTGAAAGGCTTAATGCAGTGGTTCCCAGCTGCACATTAGAACCTTTTGGGAACCTTTTAAAAATACAGATTGCTGACTCCCATCCCCAGACCTGATTTCATTGCTACAGAGTATGACTGACTCCCAGCGTGATTCTGATGTGCAGCAAATTTTGAGAACCAATGTCCTAGTGTTTTCTAAACCTACCTGATTGTGAAAGATTCACCGGAGGAACTGTATAAAAGTAACAGATCCCCCACCCTGGAGTGGGGCTTGGAATCTGTTAACACCGCTGTTGGGAATTCACATGATCTGGCTGTTAGGTATGGGTTCTAACAGCTGTCAGCTGAGCAGCAGTAAGCACTGACAGGAATCAATAAAATGGTTTCCCACATATGGGCTCTACATCAGAACCACCTGGCCCACTCCCAGGTTTGGATTTATTAAGTCTTATTACATACCACCACCAGTAACTCCTTGCCCCCCAGTGATGTTGATGCACCTTAAATTTTGAGACCTGCTTCTAACTGGTTAAGTAAACTCACATTGCTGGATTGGACTGGAAGCACTTAGAATCAAAAGCTCTCAGCTTTTTCCTCTTGGCTTTCGATCCTCAAGGGAGGATTAGTTTAAATCTACCTTAGGGTATCTGTAAAGTTCTAGACTACAGAAAGTGTCTATAGCTGCCCATAAAGATGTGAACTATCACATTAATACATCTTACATTGATAACATAAAATATTTTGGATATATTGGGTAACATAAAATATATCATTATAATTAATTTTACCTGTTTTTCTTTTGTAAACCCCCTGATTTCGAATCCGAGAGACCACCAAGGAGCCGATACCGATGCAAACGCACGAGGGTTTATTTGCAAGCTCGAGCTTGGGCCCAAGTATACCCGACACGGGGGAGCAGGGACTTGGACCCCTAGGTTAAGAGGGGTAGCAGTTTTATAGGGGCCAGTGGCCAATGAGATTGTAACACACACAGAAAGTTGCATATTCATGTCAGTCCACACGCAGGTGGCCAATTGAATTACAATTTACCCCATAGTAACTGTTTGAACTGGCCTATCACTCTGGTCAGAATTGGCGCGCAAGTTTGGCGAGCAAAAGGCGGGGTTTACGTTATTTGGTTATTTGGCGGTTAGGGGTTCCGCATTCCTAAATGAGCCGGTTTCCAGTAAGGGTGTGCTCAGCCGCTTGACTAGGGTGGGGGAATGTCTTAAGCAATAAGTAGGTCATGTGGGGGTTATACATGAGATGGTGGGTGTAGCACAAAATGGAGTTAGTCTTGCTCTGCTTGTCCAGGGGTAGGGGATTTTTGTAAAATTCCTTGGGTCCCACACTTTTTACTTTTTTAACATGGCTGTTAGAAATTACATTACATATGTAGCTTGTGTTCTATTTCTGTTGGGTAGCACAGCTTTCCAAGGTTCCCATAGAGTGTGTGCTACCTTGATCATGAGGATTTATAAAGCAGTAAATGCTTTGCTTTTCCATCTTCTATGATCAAAACTGACTCAGGAAATTAAAGGCATTTTTCTTTTTTTTTTCTTTTCTTTTTCCTTTTTTTTTTTTTGAACTCATCTCTTAGCTTCCTAAGCCAATTCATCTTAGACTGGACATGGATTTCTCAGTTATCTGATTCTGTCATCTATCACATGATGAGGCAGTAGTTAATCACATAGTGATTCGTGTGAAACCATGTGTCTCTGATTTAGCAACTCACTGTACTCTGTGGTAAAATAAGCTTCTGTGTGTCTCAGTAGAATTAAATGAAAGCTTACATTGCAGCTAAATTCCTAGAACACTTGAAGAAAAGGACTTGTTTGGGGAAAAGCCTACCTCTAGGTTGGACAATGAATTTGGAGACTGCTCAGACCAGCCAAACCCATAAATAACCAAAGCCAGTGATTTTTTGGAGTCTTAGCAGCTAGAGCTTATAAGGAGAGGAGAGGGATGCTAGCATTTCTTGATTCTAGAAAAAATAACAATAATGGTCACTGGTAGGTGTTTAATAATAGCTCTGGTGGAAAGGAGTTCTCATTTGTAGTATTAGCCAACTTCCATGGTGTAAATCCTCCCATCATGGCCAATTTTAGCCTTTTGATGGCAACACAAACATTGTTCTAAACATTTGACATGCATTAACTTATTTAACCTCACAACTATCCTATGAAGTCCTATTATCATTCCCATGTTATTGATAGGAAAAACTGAGGCACAGAGAAAGGCCAAAGTTATGCCTAGTGAAGGTAGAGCTTAGAAATGAACCATGATCACTGACTTCAGTCTAGGTTCCAGTGTCCTAACCACTATGTGCTAATGCCTTTAGATTTTTTTTAAGTTTATTTATTTGAGAGGGAGAGAGAGAGAGAGAGAGAGAGAGAGAGAGAGAGAATGAGAATACAGATGGGGAAGAGGCAGAGAGAGGGAGAGAGAGAGAATCCCAAGCAGGCTTCGAACTGTCAGTGCAGAGCCCGATGCAGGGCTTGACCTCATGAACCATGAGATCGTGACCTGACCAAAGTCAACGCTTAAATGGCTGAGCCACCCAGGCCCCCCTTTAATTATTCAAGCTGGTTGCAACAGCCTCAATTCTCCCCAGAGAAGCATACATGGGACCTGAATTCTTGGAGAAAAAGTATGAAACTAATATAAAAAGTTACTTTAACAGTGAGATTCTCTTTTCTGGAGGGAGTATAGCATACAGGACAAGAAAAGAGGCTTCAGAGGCAAAAGACTTGAGTTCAGATCCTCACTTTGTCATTCACTAACTGTGTGACCTTGGGCAAATGACTTAACCTCTCTCTGTCTTAGTTTCCTCCTCTGTAAAAATAGAGAATAATAGGGGTGCCTGGGTGGCTCAGTCGGTTAAGTGTCTGACTTTTGATTTTGGCTCCGGTCACAATCTCCCAGTTCGTGGGATAGAGCCCCATGTGCGGAGGCTGCTTGGGATTCTCTCTCTCCCTCTCTCTCTGCTCCTCTGCTCATGCATGCACACACTCTCGCTCTCTCAAAATAAGTAAATAAACTTTAAGATAAATAGAGAATAAATTTTAAAATAAATAGAGAATAATATCTGGTTATAAAGTGGTTAGGAGTAAATTAGTTAATAAATATATAGAGCTTAGATTAGCACCTTGAATTAGAAAACACCCAGATGGTAACTATTATCATAATTTTTATAATTGCTTTGGAGATTCTGCAGGTCATAGTGCATTGAAAGTGCTCAACTATAGATATTTGAATGTCAAATAAAGACATTCATTGAGTACTTTCTTTGTGCTGATCACTGTGCTAAGGGCTTTACCTACATCATCTCATTTATCTCCCACAAACCACCCTGTGATTTATGTTCTATATGCCCATTTTGCAGAGCCCCCTAAGTTAAACAGTTTTGTAAAGTTGCATAATTAGTTAATGTTGTACTGTCAGCCTCTGGCTATCAGAGACCCCCTAGTATCAATTCAAAGTCACTGAATCCTGGGGCGCCTGGGTGGCTCAGTCGGTTAAGCGGCCGACTTCAGCTCAGGTCATGATCTTGCGGTCCGTGAGTTCGAGCCCCGCGTCGGGCTCTGTGCTGACAGCTCAGAGCCTGGACCCTGTTTCAGATTCTGTGTCTCCCTCTCTCTGACCTTCCCCCGTTCATGCTCTGTCTCAAAACAAAACAAAACAAAGTCACTGAATCCTAATGGCAATTTAAGAGGAGTGTTTTATTTTGTAGGTGGGTGTTTGTGTGGGAAAAAGGCTACCAGGAAATGGACTCTGTGGTCAGCTCCGTTACTACCAAAGCCAAAGGCGTGACTGTAACCAACACTTCTACACTTGGATTCCGGGTCTGGGATGTGGCGGACTATGTGATTCCAGCTCAGGTATGCCTCCCACCATGGCTGCTAACGCTAAAGCTTCTCATTAGCTCCTTTCCCTTTACTGACTTTGCTCTCTTGATTAATGATTCGCCGAGTTCTAACATCACTGATGCCCAGACTGATTTTCTTAGTCCAAGAAAGCAACACAGGCAGATCCCTTTCTGGCTTGGGGTCAAATAAATAATATTCAACCAGCTAGGTTGCTTCAGCTCTAAATCATGGTTGGCTTAAACACAGACAACTCGGCCTGTCTCAGGCCCTGAAAGGTAGAGGAGCAAATGTTTTAAATCCTGGGAAAAATTCAGGTGGAAATACCACCATTCCACACTTTGTATTTGCTTTATTGTTGTAAATCCACAAGGTAAACCTTTGCAGACAGTGTAAAAAGTTTATCAGCAGTTCGAGACCAAAGCCAAACCAGAAGGAAACAGACATGCCCGTATAGGATTTTGTCAGTAATAAAGGTAAGGGAAGAAAGTGATACAGCACCCAAGTATCCAGTCTGTTAATTGACACAGCTCCAAGTTAAGTATTAACTGTCTTTAGCCATGATAATGGCTGTGGTCCATGGCCAGACCCTGACATATCCCTCCAGATGCCTTATATGCTAGGGTCCTGGGGTGGCTAAATGCAAATAAGCTGTCAGCTCCTGGCTCAGAGCTAAGCAAGGAGTTGAGAAACTCTCTTTCTTCATTTCCCTCCCCCCTCCCCCGACTTCTCAAGAGAAGGGTTTTGTGGGGTGCCCAGAGAATACCAAAGCTAATGAGCAATGAAGGTCAAATGGAACAGCGGATTCATAGTTTGCTGGAGGCAGGTGGTCCTGTTGGCATGCATCTGCGTCAACAGAGAGACCTCTGCTTCCTGTGAAGCCATGGGGACCATCATACCCAGTCTGTTTACTGGGGCCAAGGAAGACCGTGGACCCACTGCTTCTGCCCCTCAGTGGAAAGGAATAGGCAGCTGCTCTGCCTTCCAGCTCAACTCTGGGCTGGGGGCTGCATGAGCCCCACAGTGCTCTCTCTTCATGAGCTTGCACAATGCCCTCTGCTTCTTTGCGGATGGACCACAAACATTTGTTTGCAGTGCTCATCTCCAGACTGAAGTTTCCCTGAGCTTAAAGTAGATAAGAAATAGGGGTGCCTGGATGGCTCAGTCAGTTAAGTTTCCGACTTACGCTCAGGTTATGATCTCATGGTTATTGAGTTCGAGGACCACATCGGGCTCTGAGCTGTCAGCCTGCTTCGGATTTTGTGTCTCCCTCTTTCTCTCTGCCCCTCCCCTGCCTGAGCTCCCTCATGTTCCATCTCTCTCTCAAAAAAAATCAAACAAAAAAAAGCCAGGAGAGCCTTGGGCATCATGCCACGTCCTCATGCTTCCTCAAGACATTTCCTTGTCTCCCAACTTGGCTTGTTCTAGATCTTTCTTTGGAAGATGCTAGCTATTCCCAGAGCTTCCAACACGTTGTCAGACCTGGGGGTGGAGAGGTCTACAGACATTTTGATCCCTGAGTTACCCTGATCCTCCAGATGGCTCCCGGTGCTGACTCCACTCTTCCACAGAGCATGAAACACTGACAGAAAGCTTCTGGTATTTCATTTTAGAATGCCAGTGTTCAGTGAGGGGAAGGTCCAACTAGGATTTTTGGACATCTTTTATTCCTTATGTTGGAAGGTCCTTAGCAATTCTTCAGTCTCATCCCCAGTGAATTGTTCTCTAGGAACTTTTGTTTTCTAAATATTGATCTTTTTTTTTTTATGTTTTATTTATTTATTTTGGCGGGGGAAGGGGCAGAAAGAGAAAGAATCCCAAACAGGCTCTGCACTATCAGCGTGGAGCTTGAACCCACAAACTGCAAGATCATGACCTGAGCCAAAATCAAGAGTTGGATGCTTGGTGGGGGGTGCCTGGGTGGCTCAGTCGGTTAAGCGTCCAGCTTCAGCTCAGGTCATGATCTCGCAGTCTGTGAGTTCGAGCCCCGCATCAGGCTCTGTGCTGACAGCTCAGAGCCTGGAGCCTGCTTCAGATTCTGTGTCTCCTTCTCTCTCTGCCCCTCCCCTGCTCATGCTCTGTCTCTGTCTCAAAAATTAATAAAAACATTTTTAAAAAATTAAAAAAAAAAAGAGTTGGATGCTTGAGGCACCTGGGTGGCTCAGTCAGTTAAGCATCTGACTGTGGCTCAGGTCATGGTCTCACAGTTTGTGAGTTCGAGCCCCGTGTCAGACTCTGTGCTGACAGCTCAGAACCTGGAGCCTGCTTTGGATTCTGTGTCTCCTTCTCTCTCTGCCTCTCCCCAACTTGTGCTCTGTCTCTCTCTCAGAAATAAACATTGGAAAAAAAAAAAAAAGGAGTTGGATGCTCAACCGACTGAGCCACCCAGGTGCTCCCTCTCCAGAAACTGTAAATCAACCTTTTGGCACATTCCTGGGAGGAAAAAACAACCTTCTCAAATGGAGAAGTATCAATTGCTGACCCTGATTTGATCTTCTCTAGAATGTTTTATTTATTTATTTTAATTTCAGCTAGGAAAGAAAACCAGCCAAATTTGAGGACTTTGGTGGCCTTGCGTTTTTGTACCTCTGAGGTAATCTGTTTGGCAGAGGATGTCTTGAGCACTTTTTGGCTCTTTTCCCTTAACAAGCCAAGCTTTATTAAGGAACCACTTCAGATTATAGACATTTTTTTCCATTGAGGTGAAATTCACATGTCATAATATTAGCTATTTCAGATTGAAAAATTCCATGGCATTTAGTACTTTCATGATATTATGCACCTATAACTTCCTTCTAGTTCCAGAACATTTTCATCACCCCAAGAGGAGACCCCATACCCATTAAGCAGTCACTGTTTATCCTACCCTCCACTTTACCCCTGCCTCTGAGACACCCACTCACCTACCTTCTGGCTCCATGGAAATTTCATAGAATCATAAAATATGTGGCCTTTTGTGTCTGGCTTCTTTGACTTAGCATCATGTTTTTGAGGTTCACCCAGTTGTATCCTGTTTGAGTGCTTCATTCCTCTTTATGGCCAAGTCATATTCCATTGTAGGTACACACGTAGGTATAGATAACCACAATCTGTTTATCCATTCATCTGTCAATAGATACTTGGGGTGTTTCCACCTCTGGGTCACTATGAACAATTCTGCCATGAACACATATAAACAGTAGCCCCCCCCCACCCCACCCCGCCCGTCCACAGTTTCAGTTACTCATGGTCAGCCGTAGTCTGGAAGCAGATGGTGCTCCTGACATAACCTCAAGTCAGTAGCAGCGCAATGCTTCAAACATTCACCTCACTTCATGTCTTCACATAGGCAATTTATCATTACCCAAAGAAGGGTGAGTACAGTACAGTAAGGTATTTTGAGAGAGAGAGAGAGAGACTAAATTCACATACCTTTTATTATAGTATATACTATTATAATTGTCCTATTTAGTATTAGTTATTGTTGTTAATCTCTTACTGTGTCTAATTTATTTATTTATTTTTTAAATGTTTATTTTTGAGAGAGAGAAAGACACACACACACACAGAGTGCAAGCAGGTGTGGGGCAGAGAGAGAGGGAGACACAGAATCCGAAGCAGAGTCCAGGCTCTGAGCTGTCAGCACAGAGCCTGACGTGGGGCTCAAACTCACGAGCCATGAGATCATGACCCAAGCTGAAGTTGGACACCTAACTGACTGAACCACCCAGGTGCCCCTTACTATGTCTAATTTAAATTTTAACTTTATCATAGGTATGTCTGCATTGGAAAAAAACACAGTATATGGAGGGTTGGGTACTATCTGCATTTTCAGGCATCCCCCAGGGGTCTTGGAACGTTATCCCCTTGCAGATAAGGGGGGATTGTGGTACAAGTATTTACTTGAATCCCGTCTTCAGTTAGCTTATAAACTCTCAGAGAACAAGATATAAAAAAAAAAGATCAGTGTTGTTTTTTGTTTTTGTTTCTTTAATTTTTAGTGTTTATTTTTGAGAGAGAGGGAGAAAGAAGGAGAGTGCACCCAGGGGGGAGGGGCAGAGAATTGGGAGGGCGGGGGACAGAGGATCTGAAGCAGTCTCTATGCTGACAGCAGAGAGCCTGATGCGGGGCTTGAACTCACGAGCCATGAAATCATGACCTGAGCTGAAGTCGGTGGCTTAATCGATGGAGCCACCCAGGTGCCCCAAAAGATCAGTTTTTAAAATGTTTTCTGCATGACATATGGGAGAAGTGAAAGGTACTGTCCTATTAAATGAACACCTGGCTTTCCTTATGGCTTGGCCTGACTCCTCTGAAGGTAACACAGTGGTGCTCTCTCCCCCGTTTCCCCCTCTGCAGGAGGAGAACTCCCTCTTCATCATGACCAACATGATCACCACCGTCAACCAGACCCAGGGCCTCTGTCCTGAGGTAGGCAGCTTCTCAGGAAAGAGCCTCAGGCCCCTCTCCCCCACCTGACTGACTACATGGAATTTGTTTTCACTCTTTCTTCTTTTTCCAGCTTCCAGATAAGACCACTGTGTGTAAATCTGATGCCAACTGTGCTGCTGGCTCTTCAGGCACCCACAGCAACGGTATGAGCACGTGGCTGTGACCCCACAGTAGACATTTAGCGTGGGGAAGGCAGCCCCTGACCAGACTGCCTCCCCTGTGGGGCTTCTCTCCCAGAGAGATGTTCAGGACGAAGAAATCCCCTACATTCCCCAGTCCTTCATAGGACCTTGGGTGAGCCTGGTGTACCGATTAGGCTCTTAGGATCTTCTCGACATTCACCTGTTACCCATACTCCAGAGGCCACCCCAGATCTTGTCCTGTGCCATCACCCTAGCCTTGCTGCTGGACTCAGGCAACTGTTTTCCTCTAATTTGTGCAAACTGTATAAAGCCTGTAACTGGAACAGCTCAAGATCAATTGCACAGGATGTTATGGCGGTGCTTCCCCTTCTCTCCCTTGCAAAAGTAGAAAATAGGTGCCCCTTGCCCCTGCAGGAATTGCAACAGGAAGATGCGTGCTGTTCAATGAGACCGTGAAGACGTGCGAGGTGGCAGCGTGGTGTCCAGTGGAAGATGACACACATGTGCCTGAGTGAGTCCTGCCCAAGGGAAGGCGGCAGGGGAGTTAAGCCTGTGTGTTGTGCTCTTGGTGTCTTTGTGGAATCAGGCTTCCCCAGGGCCGGGACCAATGGCAAGGTGGGCCACAGCATTTGTCACTTGCGAGAAGAGTGCAGATGATTTATTTCTATGTTTGGACTTTGTCAGTTGCAAGTAACAGGAAACAGTTCTCGGTGCCTCAAGCAGGACACACACATGGCAGGGGCAGTTTACTGTCCAGCTAACTATGAAGAGCCCAGCACGACTAGACCTGGGACTCAAAGGACAGCTTCAGAGTTTCCACCTTTTGACTCTGCTTCCCCCATATTGGCTTCATTTGCAGGACTGTGGTGTAGTCCTAGGAGGCATCTCTGGGCTTATATTGTCCCAAGTCTCCCAGCCCAGTTGTCCATAAAGATTCTAGACCTGTCCATCATCACATCTTCAGCCACATCCCTCCACCCATCACTGTAGCTGAGGCATGGATTTTGCTTATCAGCTCAGGCCTGGGTCACCTGCCCACCTCTGGAGCTAGGGCACAGTCATTCCCACCCAAATCACATAGCCTGAGAGTAGAGAGGTGTGGCTTCCAAAGGAAATTGGGGGATCATTACCAGAAAAGAAGGGAACAGATGCTGGGCAGGAAAATAATTAGTGTCCACTGTAGTGTGTTTTATAAAGGAGAGCAGGCTCAGGGCTGCCCTAGAATAACATTCTTCCCAATAGTAATTTGCTCACTTTGATTGGGTGGGTCAGAGGTAATGCTCTCAGAATTGCTTGCAACTCCAGCCTTCCTGACCCAGAGTTCAGACGGAGGCCTGGATAAGCCTGGCAGGGAGCCAGCCACGTTAACCTCATCTGGGGTACACTGCAACGGAAGAAACGGCTGAGAGGTGCCGATTGCAAGATTGCCGAGGGCAGCAGCTCAGGCTAGGGAAGGAAATACTAAAAGAAAATGAATCCTAGCATTTTTGAGCTGCAAAGGGTCTTATGGAGCTGTGCTCCCTAACACTGTGCTACTGGCCATAGGTGGCTGTCGAGCACTCAAAAGGTGTCTGGAACCAAACAAAATGCTCAGTGTAAAATGTACTCCAGAGCCTGAAGACGTTATGGGAAACAAATTATATGTATATGTATTATATATATGATACTATATACATATATATATATATATATATGATACTTTGTGTTTACCTGGTGAAATAATACTTCAGATATATTGGGTTATTATAGAAAAGTTAGTTGCACTTGTTATTTTTACTTTTCAATGTGACTACTAGACACTTGAAATTGCAGGGTGGCTTGTATTTGTGTCTCAGTATATTTTCATTGGACAGCACTGTTATGTATCTAATCGAGTGGAAGATGATTTTTAAGTATACACTGATAACATGAAATAACATGAGTCACATGAAGAGAAGGACATTCCCATTCTTATTCAGCTTCTAAGCTTATGTCAAGGAGGAAATCCTGGTTTGGGTTCTTTTAGAACTTGCTGATTTCCATTTCTCATAAATTACAATCCCCAGATTCAGCACCTTGGGCAAACAGTAATATTAAGTAGAACTTTTTTTTTTTTTTTTTTTTTTTTGAGAGAGAGAGAGATAGTGTAAGCAGGGGAGAGGGGCGGTGCGGGGGGGGGGGGGGGGGCAGAGAGAGAGAGAATGAGAATGAACGAATGAACTCCAAGCAGGCTTCACTCTAGGCACGGAGCCTGACATAGGGCTCTATCTCATGACCTGAGCTGAAATCAAGAGTTGGACGCTTAACCGACTGAGCCCCCCCAGGTGCCCCTTAACTACAACTTTTAGTAATACTGTTTTGATATGATTATATTTATTTGAACAATGACCTCTGACTTGGGGCAAATGATATTTCTTATGGTCATGATGGAAAGTTTCATTTCAAAATGAATGTCAGTAAAAAACAGTCAGTTGATCCTAAAGGCAGGAACAACACAAATGTCCATCAGAGAAAGAGATAAACAGATTACAGTCCATCCACGCAAAGGAATAGGACACAGCCATAAAAAGAGAATGAAACGTTAGATGCTACAATGTGGATGAACCTAGAAAACATGGTGCTAAGTGAAAGAAGCCAGACACAAAAGGCCACATATTGTATGAATCTGTTTATATAAAATGTCCAGAGTAGACAAATTTGGAGAGACAAAAAGTAGATTAGTGGTTCCCAAAGGCAGGGGGTAGGGTAGGGCGTGGGGGTGGGGGGAATAGATACTAGTGCTTAATGGGTACAAAGTTTCTCTTTGGGGTGATGAAAATGTTCTAGAACTAGATGTGTGATAGTTGCACAACATCGTGAATGTATTTAATGCCACTGAATTAACACTTTAAAATGGTTAATTTTATATTGTGTGGATTACACCTGCATTTTTTTTTTTTTTAAACTGTGAGTTAGGGGCACCTGGATGGCTCAGTCAGTTGGGCAACTGATTCTTGATTTTAGCTTGGGTCATGACCCCAGAATCCTGGGATCGTGCCCTACATCGGGCTCTGCACTAGGCATGGATCTTGCTTGGGATTCTCATTCATTCTCTTTCTCTTTCTCTCTTTCTCTCTTTCTCTCTCTCTCCCTTCCCTCTGCTCCTCTCCCCCACTTGTGTGCTCTCTCTCTCTAAAATAAAATTAATTCATTAAATTTTTTAAAACATTAAAAAAATAATAAAACAGTCAATCTTAAAAGTTTTACATATGAGTTAGACACATGTGGGGGAAAGCTATGGTATAGAGAATGGCAATAGTTTGAAAAACCCTAATATAATCCATCCCTCTTGATACAGGGATGTGGGAACTTGAAGCCCTGAGAGAAGTACCTTGGTCAAGGCCTTTCTTGGCATCACTGGTGACAGGTTCAGCTGTCTTTGCTGTGTGGACTTGCTTCTGTCTCAGGGTTAAGAAGACTATGGATACTGTTTATAAACTCAAATATTCCACCTGGATCAGGGAAGCCTCCCCTGCCCCCTCCCCCCCTGCCCTTCCCCACAGAGGGGTCTGCCCCCAGCACTGGATTCTCCTGTAGAGACGCACCAAAGAAGCGGGGCCCCCTTGGAGACAGATTTACCGTGTACCTGTCAGCCAGGAGCTGATGTGGCACTTCCAAGAAGAGAGTGCCAGCAGACACGTGATTTTTGTGTACTTTTGCGATGAGATCAGGATCCACCCTGTTGGTGAATTCACCTTTGCTTGGACTTGTAAAACCAGATCTGTTGAGCATTCCCCTGAGGGCACCTGAGTGAGATGCGCTCACTCTGAAACCCTGAAACCCCGAAACCGGCTGCAGGCTGAATAATTTCAAGGGAAGCTACCAGGCATCCTTTCTCCTTAGCTATTCCTCAAACTCTTAAATGCCCACTGCCTTCGGCAAGAGGCATGACAGGAAGAAAAGGAAAGGTTTAGTTTACCCTCCTGTTAACCTAGTGTTTATGCAGAGGACGGTAGAAAATGCTCGAGAGGTTATCATGTTTTTCTTGACAAAATGACATTGTAGGACACGTGTCTGTGCTTTTTAAAAATATTACATAAGGAGGAGAGCATACATCTACTTGTACTTTTATTAACAATATGTTACGTTATCTTTTTCAGACCTGCTTTTTTAAAGGCTGCAGAAAACTTCACTCTTTTGGTTAAGAACAACATCTGGTATCCCAAATTTAATTTCAGCAAGTAAGTGGTGGCCAGCTGTGTGAGTTCACCAGTGTCTTAGAGCAACTTCTGACTCCTCTTTGAGGTTTCCCTCACTTCATTTCTGCTTCCTCCTGACTTTAGGAGGAATATTCTTCCCAACGTCACCACTACCTACCTCAAATCGTGCATTTATGATGCCATAACAGATCCATTCTGCCCCATATTCCGTCTTGGCAAAATAGTGGAGAATGCAGGGCACAGCTTCCAGGACATGGCCATTGAGGTAGGCAGAAGCCCCTGGCTTTTCTGACACAGCCTTTAACGCATCTTGTTCTAGAATGGGCCCCGAGGAAAGCTTGCTGTCTCTGCTCACAACCTGCAGGGAGGTATCATGGGTATCCAGATCAACTGGGATTGCAACCTGGACAGAACCGCCTCCCTCTGCTTGCCCAGGTACTCCTTCCGCCGCCTGGACACCCGGGATGTGGACCACAATGTGTCCCCTGGCTACAATTTCAGGTAGGTGTGAGCTTGGGGCCTGGTTCTCTTGTGTTGGCGGGTGGGGGGCGACAGTGCCTGGGTCACTCCCCAGTGGGGGCGTCCGTGCCCACCAAAGACCAGCACTCCGGCAGCCTCTGAGGGCAGGTGGAGAGGTATGTACCAGAGTGTTCCTAGTAGATCTTGTGCCCACAGTATCCTGGCCCGTGAGAGCTTCCTGTGCCCCTTCTTACTTCAGAAATCATGTTGAGGGGCGCCTGGGTGGCTCAGTCGGTTAAGAGTCCGACTTCAGCTCAAGTCATGATTTTGCAGTCTGTTGAGATCAAGCCCTCCGTCACGCTCTGTGCTGACAGCTCAGAGCCTGGAGCCCGATTTAGATTCTGTGTCTCCCTCTCTCTCTGCCCCTCCCCTGCTCAAACTCTGTCTCTGTCTCAAAAATAAACATAAAAAAAAAAAATCATGTTGATACAATTTTCAGAGTAGCCCAGAGAGGCTGGCTGCTTGAGCTCCCTTGGGCCAGCCTCCTAGGACCCCTGCTCACTGATTTTGAGGAGTGGGTGAGCTTGTGATCCTCCAGTCTGAAGACCTCTGGGGCCTGACCCAGGAATTAGTCTCTCAAAGACCCAAGTCTGCCTTTGGAATGCCCAGGGTGCAGGAGATACAGGCTTAAGCCTCAGGAAAGGCCTTTGCTGATACTTCCCTACCGAAAGTACCAAGTATTCATGTCCTGGGACTGCCACAACAAATTACCACAAGGTGGGTGGCTTGAAACAACAGGAAGTTATTCTCTCATGGATGTGGAGGCCAAAGTTCCCAAATCAAGATGTCAGCAACGCCAGCTACCTTTTTTTGCCTTTTCCAGGTTCTGGGGGCTCCCCAGTGTTCCTTGGCTCATAGACTCATCACTCCCACCTCTGCTGCTGTTGTCACAAAGCCTTCCCTCTGTGCGCATCCCCGTGTGTCCTCTCTTCTTACAAGGTCACCAGTCATATTGAATCAAAGTCCACCCTAATCCAGTCTGACCTCATCTCAACTAATTCCAGCTGCAAAGACCCTATTTTCCTATTTCCTTTTCCCATTCACATGTTCCAGGTGGATTCGAATCTTGGGTGACAGTGTTCAGCCCAGTGCAGCTGGTAATCTGATGGGAGGACCAGGGGGCCAGGGTCACGTTTCCTGAGGCAACCAGACCCGTAGCCACGTACATTGTTTTGTGCCCTTTGTGGCATCTCTCACTCATTTTGCCACTCAAAAAAAGCATCCCCACAAGGGGCCACCTGAGTAGGTCTGAGGTGCTTTTGTGTTGCACTTGTCTCCCTCTAGTGGTGACGTGTGCAAGCCAATACGGGATCACAGAAACCTCCAGAATTACAGTCAGCTATCATTTTGAACCACCTGACTCACTGATACTAGGGCAGATATTTGGATTTTTTTTCCCTAGTAAAGGAATTAGATTTGTGTTGCTGTCTCTACTGTTACACAGTTTAGAAACCATTGTGGAAAAACCTCAAGCTTGGGTCAGAACCTCAGAACAGAGAGAAGCCGATGGGAACGGTCACCAGAAAGACACCCATCCCCTGACCTCCACTAGCACCAGGCCCCACCTGAATTCCCTAAGCCTGACCATGACATAGAGGTTGTGGGCCAGACTAATCATGGGCCAAGAGTTTAGGCTTCTCTGAATCAACATGCTATATGTATAACACGGGCAGCAAATGGCATCATGGCTCAACAGACCCCCCACTACCACCATTCCCCCATGTGTATGTTTTTTTTTTTTTAATGGCTTTATTGAGATATAGTTTACACAACACTCTTCATCCATGTAAAGTGTGGGATTCCATCATTTTTAGTTCATTCACAGAGTTGTAGCACTCTCGGCGTAATTTTGGAACATTTTCATCCCCTCAGTGCGAAACCTCTTCAGCCATCACCTGTATCTTCCCATCTACCTCAGTCCCTGTCAACCACCATCTGCTTCCTTTCTCTCTGGATTTGCATAAATGGAATCACACACTATATGGATTTCTGTGACTGGCTTTTTTCACTCAGCATCATGTTTTTTTCCAAGGTTCATCCATATTGTACATTTATCATTACTTTCTCTCTCTTTATGGCCAAAGAATATTCCATTATGTGGATATACCACATTTTATTTACTCATTTATCCATCGATGGTTCTTTTAAAAAAAATGTCCAGCACTGATTCTGTGAGTTTTGTGGAGTTTCATGGCCAGCTCCATGCCCCTACCCACAAGGCAGTCCTAGGGCTAGCTGCTGGCTGGCCACATGCTGTTGGTGACCAGGATCTCCTTGAGAGAGGCAGGTGGTTCTGCTGTGTCAAGGAGGAGGTTCAGAGCATGAGGTTCCAGCTCCACCGTAGGAGGGGACAGTGATGATAGAGTAGTTCTGGTGCCCCGAGGGCCCTGGCATCCTCCTGCCAACAGCCCAGCCCACATCCTGCACAACCCACATTAGCCGGGAGAGGCCCTGAGGGGCTCAGGTATCATCTGTCCAGCAGGCAGTGCCGGCTCCCGAGGGCCTCGGGATTTCTGCTCTGATGTCCCCCTTTCCCTAGGTTTGCCAAGTACTACAGTGACCCGACTGGCGCCGAGCACCGCACGCTCATCAAGGCCTACGGCATCCGCTTTGACATCATAGTGTTCGGAAAGGTAGCCTGGCTGCCGGCTTCTCTCGGGGCTCTGGTTCAGAGCTTCCGAGTTCTGAACCCCGGGCTTCTGGGTTCGCCAGGGTCCACGGGCCCTCTCCCCACCTTTTATCTGCTCTTGCCCACCTCTCTCACAACTTTGTCCTTTTCTTCTGTCATTTGTAGGCTGGGAAATTTGATATCATTCCCACCATGATCAACATTGGCTCGGGTTTGGCGCTCTTAGGGGTGGTGAGTGACTTAGACTGCCCCTCCCCCCCCACCCCACCCACCCCCCAGCTGCCTGCCCTCCTCAGCAGTAGTTAGCACAGTGAGGTGAGACCCTCCACTGGCATCCTGGTTCCTCCCCTTGACACTTGTTTCTGGAATCAACCCTCCAAGTTTCTTGCCCTTGCCCCCAACCCCACCTCCCCTTCCCTTCTCCAAGACCATGGCCCTCGGGGCCTTGCCTTCTCCTGAGAGGTGGAGCCTTGCCCTTTCTATCCTTGAAAGATTCCAGGCTTTGTGGGAAGGGGCATGCATAGAATAACAGGGGCTGAAGCATCCTGGCTCGCTCTTTCTCGCCCTGTGCTGCACTCAGGCGACAGTGCTGTGTGACGTCATAGTCCTCTACTGCATGAAGAAAAGATACTACTACCGGGAGAAGAAATACAAGTATGTGGAGGATTACGAGCAGGTAGGCCGCCTCCTGACCTCCAGCAGGCAGGAAGGTCCAAGCACCTTGCCACCTCCGCCTCTTTTTTGTGCCAGTGGTGAGCACCTGGGGCGCTGGGCCATCTGGGGGGAGACCCGGGTGCAAAGGTGGCACTCCTTAGACATGTGGTCACCCCAGGCAGCGGCACACTGCTCACTACCCTCATCCTCCGCTCCATTTCTAGACCATCTGTACTAGTATTCACTTCATACTTTTCTTCAAACGGGCTCACTCTGTAAAATCTAGCCTCATTTTAATTAGTGACGTCTCAGGTTACTTATAATCATGAATATGATGACAAAATCTATGTCCACACACTCCTTAAACTTGCCTCACATAGCAAGAGGGGTGCTTTTTGAGAACCCATGCACCGGGCTAAGCTGAGTATGTACAGTTGTGAAGGGCTGGCCAAAGTTCTCAGGGTGAGTGCCTGGCTCTCGCCTGCCCCAAGTGGCCCAGGCTTGCCTATGGGCAGCCCATGGTGTCTATACATCTATCCAGAAGCGTATCAGTCAACAATAAGCATACCTTTCTTTGCAGGGGCTTGGCAGTGAGATGGACCAGTGATGCCTCCACACCTGGGCTCCCCATGGCCCTCATCAGAGCACAGCGAGGAGGGAGAAAAGGCTGCCATTGTCACCCCAGAGAAAGTTCCAGATTCTGAGTCCATCTCCACTGCACAAGAACTTCATGGTTGCCCAGCTGCTCCCGTGTTTTGTGTGTAGGGCGTGTGTAGTAAACCACCCTGCACAGTGGGTCACCTCAATGTGGGGTTGTTGGGGCGACCTCTGGCCTAAGGGCTCTGGCCCTACTGCCGCTGCTGGGCAGGGCCTCCTTCAGGACCAGCCTTCCTCAGGGGCTCCAGTCTCCAGGCCACTGCGAGACCGGTCCAGCTGGGGCCCAGCAGCTCTGTTCAAGCACTTTATAAGGGAAGGAAGGGCACCTGCGTGTGGTCACTGGCTCTTGGTCACCCGGTCCACTCTTCCTCCCCCCAATCCATACTGTCATGGGACAGAGTTAGCACGTCTCCTTGAGAAGAGGCATGTTGAGGTGATCAAGGACCAAACATTAAAACGATTTTCTCAATCTTTGTTCTCATAGCATGAACTAGAACTTTCCTCTCTTCCCTTTTACTTCGACCACTAAACCCATTTGTTGTCACAGCTCACCGTGTTCAGAAAAAGCTTCCTGAAACAGTCTGTTGTTGGGGCTTTAGGCATCTTCCCCGACTTCGACCTTCTCTTGAAGGCCTTGGCATCTTGATATTTGTAAGGCTGTGTTCCTACAGAATTTACAAGATTTTGTCCTGTGGTGACTGTCTTTTTTTTTTTTTTTTAATGTTTTTATTTATTTTTGAGACAGAGACAGAGCATGAGCAGGGGAAGGGCAGAGAGAAAGGGAGACACAGAATCTGAAGCAGGCTCTGAGCTGTCAGCACAGAGCCTGACGAGGGGCTCGAACTCACAAACCGTGAGATCATGCCCTGAGCTGAGGTCGGACATTTAACCGGCTGAGCCATCCAGGTGCCCCCGTGTGGTGACTAGTCTTACATGTGCATGTGTTTTTTTTACATAAAACTGTGGTCCTGCACTATGGGGGACACAATTTTAAGTAATAAGAACATGGCTTATCCTGTCCCCTCCCCATTTGCTTTCCAGAAGTCTCCAACCACAAGCAGCACCACCTACACCTACCTTGTTTGAAATGTTAATGACGTTATTTCTAGTTTCGCCTTCACATGGACTTAATTCTGCATGGAGTCTTCAGGATCTCCTTAAAGAAAGCTGCTTGCCCCTCCCCCCCCCCATCACGAATTCATTTCCAAGTACTGAAGGGAACGTTTATTTTAGAAGTGCCTGCTTCTGCTGCATAAAACCTGGGCTTTTCTTGCTTTGGGGGCGGGGGGGGGGGGGGGAAGTTTACCGAACCCCTTTGAATAAAAAGCTCTGGTTCGTGCTGCCTCTTTGAAAACAACGCCTGCCTGAACACATGGATCAAATGGAAGTGGACGTTTTAGGGATGGCTTCTCATCTCGCAGGCTAAGAACGGAGTTTCTGGACTGGGGGCCACTTCTTTCGGCCTCAGCTCAGATGGAACGCTACAGCCAGCTGGGGTGAAGGGTGGGGGAGGGATTGCTTATTTTACTCACCAGGCATCTTGTATTCAGCTATATTCCCACGTGCTGGCACTCCCTGGTGCTGCTGCTTCACCTTGCACGCCTGGATGGACTTTCAGGAGTCTCAGGAACCCTTAAAACTCAGCAAAGGGATGCACCTGTGTGCATTGTGTTTAGCTTTCATCAGATTCTCAGTGGGGTCTTTGAATAGGAACACCTGCTCTTAAAGACCCATATTCCAATAATCACAGTTCTGCAGCAATAGAACAGGAAGTTTTCAGAACTTATCTGCCATCCCTTCATGACAGAAAACCGAGGTTCAAAGCCAGTGAAGCAATGCTCTGGGCTCACTTCATGTTTGGAGTACAGGGAACCCCCAGCCTCTAGTCTGGAGGAAGCATCAGTTCTGAAACAGTTTCCAGATGCCACGAAAACCGGCAACTGTCCAGGTTCTGTAGAACGCTGAATTTGCTGACAAAGAGCCTTCAGACAACAGACTTAAGTAAATTTCTGAGCCTCAGTTTACAGGTGATGATCCATAAAACGGGCTAAATACCTACCTCGCGGGGTGATGTGTCCTGTAACCTGCCTGTTCACAGGACAGTGTTCCGTGTGCAATTAATGCGGCTCCCAGAGCTGTTCATCTGGTTCGTCTCCACTGGGAGAATCTAGCCTGCTAGAGCAGTACTTCTCAGACTTTAGCGTGCACACGAGTCACCCGGGTATCTTGTTTAAGTGGGGCCTGGGAATTTGCATTTCCAAAGCACTCTCAGGAGATGCGGATGCTCCTGGCCCGGGGACCACACTTTCAGTAGCGGGATACTAGGAGATGGTTATACTGGGCATGAATAATGTAATGCTGAACACATTAGCCCTGGCTTGGGCATTTGATCTCATAGCCTAAGGAAGGAAAACACCCATAAAGACGATGTCCTAGAGACACCTGTAAACAACAACCAACAAAAATATCCCCCAAAGGCCCAGGCTTTGCACCATTTTGCTGTTTATTTCAAGTTTACAGAGAAGCTTAAACATCTGTGGAAAAAACACCAAAGGCTTATTTTTCTCTTAAGTTCATGTACTTTTTAAGTGATAAATACACAGTATTTAACTTTGTACACCTGATAAAAGGAAAATGCATAGTAGAAAGGATCAGGAATAAAACAGAAGCATCGGGCATTAAATCAAACACAGAATAGAAAACTCAGCAGTCCCACAGAACTCGGCCCATAAAGCTGTGAAGAGGATGGGAACCGACGACCTGGAAACATTCCCTAGCACCTTGGAAGCAAGTGGAGGTCATGGTTCTTCCTCGCCCAGCAACGCAAAGCTCCCCTTTGGAAGATGAGTGAGAGCAATAGGTTGAGCCTGTGTGTCCAAATGCTCAGGTATTCGCCTCCTTGTTCCAAAAGGGCTTTTAGGATGGGAGCCCTAACTCACAGGAAAGGCCAGACCCTGGGAAGCCAGCCTCTCCAGCCCCCAGAGCCAATGAGGGGCTAGCTAAGGCTTTCTGCGAGCCCCTGGTAAGCCTGCGGAAGAGACAGGGGCTGTGAGCAAGGCAGAGGAAGAAGGAGCAAGAACTAGCACAAGGGCCCAGGTTGCTTATACCAAATTGGTCCCACGGATGAGCCAGCAATGGAAGAAACTGATAGGGCATCCTTTGGCTCACCTAGAAAAGCTGCCCGTGACAGCTTCTCCCCTTTCCTGACAGAGCCGGCTTCTGAAAAATCAATGTTTGTGCTCTGAGAGAATGGTAGCTCTACACTTTATGGTACGGCCCTCTGCTTATACTTTCTGGGGGTAGTGATTCCTTCCCACAGCTTTCTTTGGTGATTCTTTGGAAAAAAAAAAAAAGCTATGAATATGGGCCTCCCCCCCACCCACCCGCCTAAACAGCCGGCATTACCCATAGGAGGAAATCCGACATAGGGAGTTTCATGGTGGAAGAAACAGTCTTGCCTGATGCAGCTGTATAAACACAGAAGTTCTAGAACGCAGAAGCTCCACATGCTGCCCGCCCTCCCTGGGCAAGCCACTCGGCCAGGCCAGAGTCCACACAGACAGGCTGGGACCTAGGACAGGGTGACTTTAACTACCGCAAGGTGCTTACTGCAAACTAACCAGACCCCATCTGCTCCCAGAAGGGGTGTTGCCCATATATATAAACAAGCGCAGGAATGCAAGAGGAAGTACCAGGTTACAAAAAAGAAAGTAAGCAGGCCAGACAACCCTTCATCTGATGGGTGTCCTTTGCTCTTAGAAACCAGCATTCCCTAATTCTGTATCGTTTGCAAGGTATCAAGAAAAGTCTGGCTAAATAAATGACACTCAAGAGCTTACGAAGATCTGTGGAAGCCAGTAACACTCAGGTTCCGTGAATAAACCAGGCAAGGGCAGGAAGGCCTTGCTTCACTGTCTCTCTCCAAGAAGTCCTCCTACCAATAATGATCAGACAGAAACTACAGAAAAGCATGGCCTCTGGACCCAGTTACTGACGCTATTTCCCCCAAGCCAGAGTCCACAAAGCACTGGGAATTTCCCAGGGCAAAGGCCTTCTAGTTTTCCTCCCCCTTGAACTTCACACTCACCCGTGTCTGGCTCTGGAAAAAGTTGCACTTGAATAGCAATGAAAGTTCCCAGTATTAGTTGGAAGTCAAAAAGGTAAACCTTTTCTCTCTGGACTTCTGGCTACAAAACAGAACTCCCTGTGCCAAGCCCTGGTCCTCGTGGACCCTGAGGACTGCTCTGGGTGTCAACAATCTTCTCTAAAAGGGTGCCCCAGAGTGATTGGGTAGATCCTAATAGAACTTTGCCTGTCAGGATGAGAATCAAAGTATTTCATAACTGGCCCCCCCGAAACTAAGTGTTTCACGGACTACAACAATCAGCTAGTATTTAAGAAAACAGAACCTTGGCGTCTCTAGAATACACAAGTTACCAACAAGCTAAACTGCTAATATACAGGCAGAGGCTCTAACTGGGATCTAACATGCCTGAAGCCGGGGAACATATCCTGGAAGCTCGAAATGACCCCTGAACTACTCTAGAGTTCAGTCTTGTTAGAGAATTGAAAATATTTTGTTTACTCTTAAGCCATGTAATGTACATGGAAGTGTAGGATTTCACCCTGAAGTTTTTGTAATTTAACAAGAGATTTACCAGAGCTCAGTTAACTATTTCAGAAACCTGCTGTGACCATCAGTCCTTTAGGTGAACCCTTTCCCCCCTCCCCAAACAAGCACAGACTACCCTTCTGGGGGTGGAAAATCCCCCTTTGTGAAGCAATTAAGCTTCAAGCCCTTTCCCTTTTCCTGACTACAATTCCACCCATAAAAAAATTTAAAGTCCTTCTTACAAATAAGTTGCATCGAAGCTCCCTGCAGCTACTGAGGGCTGGCCCTGCCCTGACTCCGTGAGTCCACAGTCCTGGAAGGTGCCAACTGGCTTGGAGGTTGGGGGTTTCAGGGTTTGTAGGAGGAATCACACCCCCTCTTCCTCTCCCTTTCAAACGCAGCAACTAACTCTGTGGTCTCAGCCCACACCGCCAGAGTTTTCTGCCAGTTTTTCATGATTTTCAAACCCCACACATTCACTTGGTATATCTGACATGGTTCTGAGTTCACAATGAAAGATTTTTGGCATAAAAACGTTTTAAAAAGCAATTGTCCCAAAATGCATGTGGCTTTGGGTCTGCAACTCCTCACACCTGCCCGTTCAGCCAGCCAGCGGCCAAGGTCGATGTCATGGAGTCAAGTCTTTTTTTTTTTGTCCCCTTTAAAACAACAAAGGAAGGAAAAAAAAAAAAAAAAACAAACACCAGAGATGACGGTCAAGGCTCTACACACGTGCTGGGTTTCCGTAGGACATGCTGCTATGGAAACGCAGGGTGCAGCCTGCATGCGAGGTCGCGCGTCCGGGCAGCTACTCCATCGCCTCGTCGGGCCGCAGAGGATGCATGCGTGCGCGGGGGCCGGGGGCCGGGGCCCCCCAACTCTCGGCGCGGGGACCGCCTTTCACAAGAGCACTTCCTCCTCCCCCACGGGGGGCGGGTCGGGGCCCCGGAGGCTGTCTTCGCTGCCTTGCTTCCTGCTCACCGAACAGAAAACCCACGTTAAGGCAAGGCTGCCGTGGCCTGACCAGCGTCTCCCACGTTCCCACACCACCTGGAACGTCATTGACTTGGCTTTTCCTTCTAGATGCTCTCCCTTTTTCTTGTCTATATAAAAGTTTCAAAGGAGACTCTGTAACCCCCTCTGTGAATGGAAAAAGCAGCATCATTTGCTAAAAATAGAAAGGAACTATATAAAAATAGATGCGAACCTATCCCTGTAACACCTCAAATCATCCCAAGTGAGTAGTGTGCCGCCAGCTTTGGGGCCTGTTCACGGGGTTTTTTTAGAGATCTTGATGGGTCCCCCACCCCACCTCAACCTTATTTCTTTACGCTAAGATTGAAGATTCTTCAGTCACCTGAAGGTGAGCTTCTTGAGGGGCAGCAAGCAGGCCAACCTGCATATGTCTGCAAATGGTGGTCAAGAGAACTGCCCCCCGCACACAGGCCCAAGAGACACCTTGGATGGAGAGAAGGCCCCTCCTCTTGGTGATGTGAGTGATCAGAGCAGAAGAGACCAAGGAGGAAAGGCATCCCTGTGTCCCTGAGAGCCCATATCCTGAAACTAGACCTGCCCCGGGGACAGACTGGGCTGTTATGGGAGCTGGGAACGAAAATCCCTGAGGAGAAGGCTGAATCCCTTGCCACCAGCAAGAGATGACAGCCCCATCTAAGGGAAGCCACTGGGCTTGCCACATTGGACTAACTAACATCTGCTGTATGTCCCTGGCCAGGAGGGAAACTCTGTCCCTGCACAAGAGAAAAGAAAAGCGTGATGTCTGTACATTCCTAGGAAGAAACATCTCTTTGTTTAAAAGGCAAGCTCATTGGCTTTTTATGTTTCTGCCACAGAAGAGGGGGTCAAATCTCCAGGGAAGAAAGCGGTAACTAGATGTCAAATCAGGTCCCTCACTTCTGCCCTAGAAGCACTGCTTGGTCCAGCTGTCTTTTAGTGCAGATGGTCGGCTGCAGGCCTTGGGCCCCAGGCCTCCAACACCTGAATAAGCCCTATGAACTCGAGTGCTGGGTCATCTGGACAATCGAAGCATCCCACCAGCAGGCTGAGGGCAAGAGCAGGTAATGCCCAGGTGCTACTGGGACTGCAGGTGAGGGAATAAAGGGGAACTAAAACCCTCTGGGCCAATCTCAGTCTGTTGGTATCTTGTGATTTTGAGTTCACTGAAAATAATGAATGACAGACTTGCACACAGATGGGAGGTCAACCCTAACACTTAAGGTTGAGAAGAAAAAGACCTGGCTGGTTCAGTCCATAGAGCATGCGACTCCTGATCTCAAGGTTGTTGAGTTCAAGCCCCACGTATGCATGAAGCCTACTTAAAAAAAAAAAAAAAAAAAAAAGAAGCCTGCTCATTAGGCTTCCACTCTGTCACCATGGCAGGTCAAGGAGTAGACAGGGCCACCCTGTCATCTGGCAGCAGAGAACTGGGGACCAACCTAGCAGGGAGGAGGCAGTCTCAGGCTGCCAACAACCGATGGTTGCTAACTGCCGCTTTCCCGGAGTGTAAAGAGTCCGTTGCATGCCTATATAAGCCCTTGACTCCTGTGACACAGGTCATTCTATCTCACCAAACACAAATGGCTGCTGCTTGTATGTGAATGGTCATAGCAGCATTCACTTTGAGAGCCAAAATGGAAACAGTGTCCATCACTTAATGAAGGGATGTATAAAATGTGGCCTATCCATACAACGGAATAGAATTTGACCATAAAAAAGGAATGAAGCACCGACACCTGCTGAACCTTGAAAAATGACGCCGAGTGAGAAAAGGCAGACACAAAAGGTCACATACTGTACGATTCCATTGATGTGAAATGTCTAGAATAGGCACCTCCATAGAAACTGAGAGTAGATTAGCACTGGCTGGGAATGGGGAGCTAGTGGTGATAGCTAAGGGTGCAGGGTTTCTTCCGGGGCTCATGAAAATGTTCTCAAATTGATTGTGGTGTTGGTTGTAGAGCCCTGTGAATATATTAAAAACTACTGAATCATACACTCTAAATGGGTGAAATGTGTACTATGTGAATTATATCTCAATAAAGCTGCTCTTAAAACACAGAAATGGCTTTCCAGTTATTGACCTGGAGCTCCCAGGTGAGAATGAGGTAGTGAGTGGAACTCAAAGGAAAGAACACTGGAATTTCTATCTTGCCACAGGCACTAGCAGGGTGAGAGGCAGCAGGGGTGCTGAGTGTGGACCGTCTCAGTGCACAGGGACAAAAATTCTCACCTGCCCTGGGAGGTGGGGTAATGCTGACAAGGCTATGTGTTTAGAAGACGGATGGCCAAAAGGGAAAAGGTTCAGATCCACCCAGGGGACAGAGGACTCTCACAAGGATTTGCAGCAGGCTGGAAGAGGGCTTATTTTCTAGGTCCTAACCCATCAGAGAAGAAAGGGTAGATGCTGGACAGCCCCAGAGCACAGCATGCCTGATCTAAGCTCTGACCACATGGACCCAGAGCAGGGGCAGCCATGGGACCCTGCGACGCAGCTTCAATGCCGTTGACGTGCACTGAGAATGTGTGGGTACCAGACTGGGTCATGAGACCTGGGTGAATTCACAGGCATTCCGGGTGGAAGGCCATGCACCCACAGCCCAGCCCACATGCACGACCCGCCATCGGGTCCAAGCCCCTGGATGACTCTTGTTTTTATCCTAGGTCCCGAGGCCCAAGGTGAGCCTGGGCACAGCAGCCCAAGCTGGAAAGAGCCTCCGCCTGGGTGGGGGTGCCCCGCACTCTGCAGCTGCCCCCGCCCCCAGGCTCCGGCAGAGGCTACAGCGCAGGCAGGCAGGCATTACCTTGGGCTCAGACAGGGGCTCACACTCCCTGGTTGGTTTTTTGCTGGAATGGCCAGAGGGGAGGGAAAAGGGAAGTGAGAAGGGACACGGGATCTATGAGATGCCTGTCCCCCACCCCAGAGACACTCAGACCCCAAATACCAGCTTCACAAAGCTGCTGCCAGGGGGATATTGAGCAGGGCATCTCTGCTGTGACACACTGGGTCACATGAGAGAGAGGGCTTGCTCGTCCACCACAGGGCTGATAATCCCACCATCAAGCATGCATGCTTCTGGGCCACAAAAACACTTTCTGATTGTCAAGAGGTTCCCCCAGTTATGCAAGTCTCCCTGAGAAAGGTATAACTCCAGTGTGGGTTAGCAGTCAGCAAAAGGAGGTGGGCTGAGCCTGGGGTGGGGCAAACCCAAACCCAGCAGCTTCTCTGATTTCCTGGAAGGTCTGGTCTGAGTCGTTCCAGGGATGGGCCCAGGCAGAGGGGGCTGGGCAAGGCTGCCCTCCGGCTCCCCACCCCACAGGAAGGCTGGTGGATACTCACGTAAGCAGGTTTCCAGGCGCTGACAATGAGCGCTCCTCCCGCCGGCTGCCCTCAAACGGGTTCCCAAAGGAGCGTTTCCGTATCATGGTCTTCACCAGGATCTGAAGGAGAGAGGAGGAAGGTGGGCCACCTGGGGGAGACTCCAGGCAACAGCCTCCCTTGTGCCACCCCCCAGGTGCTAGCTCCCTCTTCCTTTCTCTCCCAGCCCCCAACAGCTCCCAGGGCTTGTGGCTGGTGACTGGCCTTTGAAACACCCTGGGCAGCATCCCTCCCACCCAGGACACAAAAGCCAAAGCCATCATCAAATCTGACTAGTCCGCACCCAAAACCATTTATGGCTCCCTGGCTGTCAATAAGATAAGGTCCAAAATCCTTGCTCTGACAGTCTCCTATCTTAATCTCGTCTCGTCTTGGTCTACCTGAGCCCCAGGGGGACCCTGTGCTCCAGAAGAGCTGGCCTGCACTGTCCCTCCTCTTCCAGGTGTCCCTGCATCTGGCACCATTTGTTTCACCTGAGCCATCGCTGCACATGCCGTCCTGGCCCATCAACCTGTCTCATCTTCAAATCTGGGCCTTTACTTTCAGTGCAAGCTATCTATGACCACCCCAACGAGAAACCCAACTATTGTTTTCCAGGTCAAATTAACAAGGGCTGCACTTTTATTTTAATTGAAATATAATTCACAAAGTAGGAAATTCACCATTTTAAAGTGTAAAGTTTAAGGGGTGCCTAGGTGGCTCAGGCCATTAAGTGTCTGACTTTGGCTCAGGTCATGATCTCATGGTTCATGGGTTCAAATCCCGCTTTGGGCTCTGAGCTGACAGCTCAGAGCCTGGAGCCTGCATCAGATTCTGTGTCTCCCTCTCTCTGCCCCTCCCTCACTTGTATTCTCTAAGATAAATAAATAAGCATTAAAAATAATAATAAAGTTGGGGCACCTGGGTGGCTCAGTCAGCTAAGCGTCCGACATTGGCTCAGGTCAGGATATCAGTTTGTGAGTTCGAGCCCTGCATAAGGCTCTGTGCTGACAGCCAGAGCCTGGAGCCTGCTTTGGATTGTCTCCCTCGCTCTATGCCCCTCCCCTGCTCACACTCTGTCTCTAAGATAAATAAACATTAAAAAAAATAATACAGTTCAATGGTTTCTAGAACATTCACATCACCACTATCTAACTTCAGAACATTTCCTTCACCCCAAGAAAAAAAAGCAGTACCCACACCCCATTTCCCCTCCCCCCCAGGCCCTGGCAACCACGGATCTGAGTCCTGTCTCTGGACTGGTCTATTCTGGACACCTCACACAAATGCAACCACACAGTGTGTCTGGCTTACCACACTGCGCATCATGCTTTCAAGGTTCGCCCTGTTGCAGCTTGAATCAGTGCTTCATCCCTCTTCGCTGCCAAAGAACATTCCTTTGTACAGATAGGCCACATTTGTTTATCCATTCATCCACTGGTGGATGTGGGGGCTGTTTCCACTTTTTGGCTATTGTGAATAACGCTATGAACATCCAGGTACACATTTTTGTGTGTGGACATGTTTTCCACACAAAATGCTTTCATTTCTCTCGAGTACACACGCAGGTGTGGAATTCTTGGATCATGTTAGGACCATGTTCACATTCTGAGGAACTGTCAGGCTGGTTTCTACAGCGGTTACACCATTGTACACTCCCACTGGCATCACACAGGGTACTAGTTTCTCAGGGGGCTGCGTTTTAGTGCAGGACAGGAAACACCGACCAGGTCTAAGTTGCTGAGGCAGCACCCCAGGGCACCGGGTGGTGTGGCGGGAGGGCGACGGAGCTGAGAGGTGCCAAAGGTCCATCCGTGTCTGAGAGGCGCTGAGGGCAGGCTTGTTCACTGCCAGTAGCGGGAATTTGCTGGTGTGTCCCCTCGTCCACTCTAACACAGACTGGGTCCCCTGCCTGGTTGGCAAACACCTGCCTGAGGAGAGGATCCCTTGGGAAAAGGTACCGTCCCTCATCTCATCCCGCGGCCCCAGCTCAGCTCCCTTCCTCTGCCTCCCTGTCTTCTGCCTCACCCCTACTGATCTGTCCCATCCTTTCCAAAACCCAGATCAGATTCCCTCACTCCCTGGCTTAAAATCTTTCACCCATACAACTCTGGAACTTCTACTGTTGCTGGCCAGAGAGCCAAGGAAGGTTCTGGAGAAAGGAAGCGAATTAGTCATTTTTGGTGATGCTTCTGGCTGCAGTGTCCTGCAAAGGAATTTTCAAGGAAAAGACTTCAGCCCCCTGAAAGGCTCTAACCCCCACCCCCTCAAGCAGAACATGGTGCCTTTTCAAGCTGTTTTATGTGCTGAACTGTTGTGTGTGTGTGCTGCTAAGAAGAAATCTAAGCATTTTTAAAAAACCCACCGATTTACCAAAAGGTGGAAATACTCGGCATCTGAAAAATGGATAAACAAAATGCGGCCTATTCATACTACAGCATATTCTTCAGCCATGAGAAGGAATGGCATGCTACAAGCCGGATGAACCTCAAAAACATGATGCTGAGCAAAAGAAGCCAGACACAGAAGACCACATCCTGTGTGATTCCACTGACACGAAATGCCCAGGAAAGGCATATCCAGAGAGACAGGAAACCAACTGGGGGTCGCCAGGGGTCCGGAGGAGGGGAGAACAGAGTGACTGTTAACAGGTACAGGATTTCTTTGGTGGGGGAAATGCAAATGTTTCAGAACCAGAGGTGATGGTTGCCCAATACTGAAAATATAATAAATGCTACTTTATTGTTCACTTTAAAATGGTTAATTTTATGTTACATGAATTCTATGTCGTTAAAGAAGAAAAGGAAAACACAGACTTAGAAAATGAAGGCTATGCCCTGTGGCAAGACACTCATGGTGCCTCCCTTGGGACTGTGTTCTGTGGCTTCTGGAACACACCAGCCCCTTCCTTCTGTGCTTTTGCCAGGGGTGGTCCCCTGGCAAGACCACCCACCCCACCCCTCCCTGTGGCCTTGTCAAAGCAGCCAAACTTCCCAGCCCTCAGGACCCAGCAGAAGGGGCTCCTCCTCTGTGCAGCCTCCACTCTTGCTTCTCTGCGCTGGCCTGTCACCACGTAATGGCACAGGAGGGTGATTTTTCCCACTCCATCTTTCTTACGAGGCCAGAAGCCCCATGAGGGCCAGTGCTGTACTCCATTCATCTCTGTAACCCTGTGCCTAGAACACACCGGGTGCCAGGAGGGGACCTGGACCTCCCCACTCCAGCCCGCGCCCTCGGATGACTACAGTAGCCCCTACTTCCTCCCTGGTGCCTACAGTCCATTTTCCAAGTGGGATCTTTCCAAGGCCAACTCAGATGGTCCTATTCCCCTGACTCAAATCCTGCATGTGCTCCCCACATCCCTTGGGACTAAGATTTAAGTCTTGGCTGTGGCCTCAGGTCTTGTGTGGGCTGGCCCCACCTGCTGCCCAGACTCATGTCACTGTCCCCCCACCTTCCTCGTCCTGCCTGGCTTTCTAAAGCTTCTTGTGGGCCTAGCTTCCTCCCACCAGAGGATCACCACGTTTGCTCTTCCCTCTGCCAGGAACACCCTCGGCCCAATAGTACCGTGGCCCAGTTAACCCTCTGCCATCTTCTCAGTGCACACCTGCTTCTTCCAGGAGGCCCTTTTCCAACCCATCACACTGGCCACATCCCCCTCTTAGGGCTACACAGTGCCCCTTAGGGGTACACGTTGCAGCCCCCTGTTACATTATACATTTATCTATTGGCTGTTTGCCCAGCATCTGTCTCTCTAGGACAGAGGATGCACCATGTTGGTTTTACTCATCACTGTACCCCCTGCTCCCAGACCCCTAGGGTCCGACATCTTCTCCCAAGAACATCTCGGGCCTGGAACAGAAATAACCCATGGTGGGCACCTGGATCGGACGCCAGCTGCCTCCCCAGCTGTGGGCACAGGACATGGGTACAGTGGGTGGATGAGAAAGAGTGAGTGTGGGTGAGTTTTAACAGTGAAGATCATGCAGAGGTCCCAGGTCAGGGAGGAGGAGGAAGATGTGAATGGATGCCCCACCCCAGTGGCTCAAGTTTTGGAAGAAGGACAGAGAAAGTGTGTGGGGAAGCAGGAGGGAGAAGTGCAAAGCTGGGAGAGAAGGAGCCAGCATTTGGACTCCTAGAGGGGCATTTACTTGAGGCCAGACACTGTGTCTTTGTAGAAAGTCTCAGCAGTCCCCGGCCAGAGCCCAGGGCCCTGCCTGCCTGCTGGGGCCGACGTTGGCCAGACACACCCCAGGGCTTTCAAGGTGGCCATAGTGGGGAGGATTCTGCCCCTGGGACTGCAGCCCTGACCCCAGGACCTTGAGGATACTGGTCTCCCTCCTGGAGCCAGATGCCCCGCTAGGCAGGGAGGGGACTGGCAAGTGGGCGATTCCCAGAGTCTCCAAGGTTAAGCCTGAGGATTCCACATTCTGGCTCGTTTTTCCTGGGTCAGAACCCAAATGTCAGGCCATAAAAGGGGCCCAGGAGCTCCTGAGCACATGAATTGGGAGCCCATGCCCCTAGCCCTGGTAGCTGCCCACACAGCAGATGTGAGATTAGCTCAGCCGTCCACTCTGGAGCCTGAAGAGCCAGCAGATACGAATCCCACCTGGGAGACCTCAGCTTTAACTCCCACCCCTGGCACCTGCCCTGGTCCTCCTCCTGCTCCACCTGACATGCTCTGAGAGCAGGAATTCCAGAAGGGACAGTAGGATCTGTGGAGAGGAGCTACCGCTCTGCATAGTAACACAGGACCTGTCTGGAGACAGAACTAAAGCTACAAGATGCAGGGGCCTCCTGGTCTGATGTGTGTGTGACCAAGGCCGAGAGGCTGGTGGCTGTGGGTGAGGGACAGACCCGGCCATCCCCTGACTCTCAGGCCCAATATCTGCTTCTCAGATGCCCGCCTGTGTCCCGGCCTGTCCTCGCCGGCCCGCCTCAGGCTGTCCCTGTGCTCGGTCAGTGGTCCGTCCCGCCTTACCACAGTCGCCAGGCTGGGAATGTGTTTGACCGAATTCTCGACCTCCTCTTCGGTCACCTCGACCAGCGTGCAGTTCTCGTCCTCCGATGGCAACGGCTCCGCCCCGTGCCTCGTGACCCAGGGGTGCAGCTTCAACGAATGACAGGAGGGGTGAGGGGCAGGCGGCCAGCTCGCAGAGGCCGGAGAGCAAAACCAAGGCCCTGCCAGCGAGCAGAGCCAGGGAGGAAATGCGGGAGGGCAGAGGTGGTGGCCTGAGGTCAGGCATGCAAGAGAGCTGGCAAGCCAGGCAGAGGGTGGGGGGTGAGCGAAATGCAAGGAAACGTGGAAAAGACAGAGAGACAGAGAATGGGAAGGAGCCACCAGGCCGGGGTATGCGCCAGACTGCATTCTCCAGCTGGCCCAGGTCTTGACAGAAGTGATCAGATTCAGCATCTGCCTTTCATGGTGCCCAAGGAGCACCCATCACCCCTCAGCAACTCTCCTTCATGCCCGGAAGGCTCTGTTCAGAGCAGGCAGATCCTCCCCATTTCACAGAAGGGGAAAGAGAGGCTTGGGGAGGCACAGTGAGACCACTTAGAAGGACACAGTCAGGAAAGGACCCAGGCAGGGGTCTTTCCCATCCCACTACCCACCTCTGGGGTCCAAGCCCTTATCTGTAACCATTTGGCCTCCCTCTCCTCAAATGCTAGTTAGCTAGATGCCTAGGAGTTCCTGAAGGAAACCTCTAGATTTCTTAAAGAGTCAGATATGTGCATGTATATGGCATTGGCCAGGGTGTAGTGGGTGCACAGGGGTCTCTCCTGACAGTGCTTTCTGCAAAAAATGGAATTCAGCAGGTTCTGGGGGTGTCAGATTGCTCACTAATTTCCTTCCACCCTCACTGAGATTCTTCAAAGGGATGGGGAGGGTCAAGGAAAGGGCCCAGGACTTCAGCAGCCAGGGTGTGGAGCACACAGAGGCCCCAGTCTGGAGGGTGGATGCCATCAGCCCAAGCCAATCGGAGTGAGCACTGGCTGCCCCACTGACAGCAGATCCCAATTCCACAATCACAGTGAACATGAGTACAAACCCTCCTCCCCACACCCTGCCACCACCAGCACCTAGTGGCCCAGACACTGAGGGCATGGGAGGGCAGTGGTGCCAAGAGGGCGCAGCACTGTGGATGGAGGGGCGTGGGGCCTGGCCGAGGCAGGGTTGAGCCAAACAATTCCAAGCAGAGGACATAGGCCAGACCCCTGGTGCACATCCCATGGCAGAGCGGTGGCCCCCAGGTACCTTGATTTCTGGCACCACAATCCTTGATTCTGGGTTCTTGTCCAACATGCGGGTTATCAGGTCCTTCAAGTCCTCAGCTATGTCAGGCCTGGGGGTGGAAGACACATCAAGGGTGGAAAACATACACAGGACCACCAAGGGCTTGGTGAGGAAGATGACTTGGGACAGACAGGCAATACTCACTGATCTGGAAACTCCAGGGCCTGACTCTTGATCTTACTGTGTAAACACATGATCCGCTCGTCCATGAACGGGCACTATGAAGAGAAGTCAGGGACAGAGTAGCCGTCACTGGCTGGCACATCAGTCTGCAAGGGCTGCCACGTGCTGGCGTCACTCCACATGGGTTACAGCAGAGAAATAAATGTCCCTGTAGTAGCCCAGTCTAGTGAGGAAGCATTTCCCATGCCCCCAAGTTCTAGAAGAACCAGGAATGGACTTCCAGAAGGGCTAGAGCCCTTCCCAATCACACTGTGACTTTCCTCTGTAGCTGTGCTTTACTTTACCTACTCATACAGAAGCAAATACTCCTCCCCACCCACCTGCCCGGGAAACAATAAATACTAAGAACAATACATAAGATGTAGCAAGCAGCAACAGCAGTGACTGGTGAGGGCTTAACCTGACCCAGGCTCTGTACTGACGTTTCTCAGAACCAATACTTCATTGGCTGCCCCTCTGCCTGAAATGTTCTTCCCACCAACAACTACATGGCTCATTTTCTCCCATCACTCTGATCAAAGCTCACCTTCTCAGGGAGGCCTTCCCGAGCTCCTATCTAAAGCACACCGTTCCCCTCAATGCCATGTGATTTCTCATCAGAGCACCTATGCCTGATGTTATATTACATTTGTATTTGCTTATTGTTTAATTCTTGCACTGGGAACATCAACTCCAAGAGGGCAGGGATTTTCATCTGTCTTGCTTCCTGCTTATTCTCCAGGGCCCAGGAACATCCCTGGTGCAAAGTAGCGTTTTGATAAATACCTGTTGAGTTAATGAATGCTTAAATTATTTCTGATGATGCTCTCAGAGCCTTAAGAAATAATAAATACTCTTCTCATTTTACAGAAGAGAAAAACAGAAGCTCACAGAGGTGGCATGTCTTAAGCAGTGCAGAGATGGGATTTAGTCTAGATTGGGCTGACTATGAAGCCTGTTCATGCACCACCTCCCAGGTGACAATCAATGCTCTCACTCAGTGGAGGACCTGACCCAGGAGGAGGAGCTCAGGTATCGTGCTGGAAAAAGAAGCCTTTATGTGGGGTGCTCAGAAGGTTGGAAAAGGTCACAGAATGGGACCTGGTCCACTCCTGTCCAAGGAAAATTATTTCATTAAGAGCAGTTACTTGAGATCAGAGTTTGGATTGCACAGGTATATCCATTTGACAGACTCATCATTAACCACTTAAGATCTGTACATTTCATTATATGTAGACTTTACCCCAAAGCCGGGGTGGTGGGGGGTGGAGCAGGCAGGGGAGAACCACAAAAAACTTATGAGCTCTGGCTGATGACTGCATTCTGAAGCATATGGAGGAAGTGTAGAGATCTTAGCAACTTACTCTAAAATGCATAAAAAAAATAAGGTTAAGAAGGACAGACACGTGATAAAGCAAGCAGCGTGAATTGTTTATGGTAGAATGCAAGTGTGGCTGTGTGGGTGTTTACCACAGTTATTTCAACTTTGCTATATGATTAAAAATTATCTGAGCAAACACTGGTAGGGAAGATATGATAAACCATGAGACCAGTTTCTTAAGCTTTCCTCAACAAAGCCACAAGTTCATGGACAGGAAAAGTCCACGTTTTTATTGCTCACATAATTAATCTGAACTTCAGAGTTAAAAACTGAAGTTCCTAAAAATCAATAATATAAAACAACAGAGAGACAAGACAGAACTCCCTAAATCAATAATGACAAATGGATTTTCACTTCCATTCCAATTCTATCCCTCCAAACAATAACTTCTGGGAACACTGCTGAGAAGCACATCAAAGCAGTCCTAAGCTCAGGAAGAAAGAGGGCAGCTATTGATTTGTGATATGGGTCTCTCGTTCAGGAGTGGGAAGAGAGGTAGCACATTTGTGGTTCTTGCCCTAACTTCATCAACTATTTACCACCTCTGGAACCTCATGCTAATCCTTCTATTTTAACAGATCATTCTTCACAGATATGATTACTACATACAGGCAGGTACATTTGGAAAGCCATCCTTTCCATATTCAGGTCCAACTGTGGAAATGGAATGATACAACTCAATGAATAAGCAGTCTCCCTGCAAGGGTTAACTATTAACCAGGGGGCCGCCTAGCAACACTCAGGACACAGGACACCCCACCCTGTTACCTGGCCAAACACAAAGCAGTACAGCGTCACACCCATGGCCCAAACATCCAAAGCCTGTAAGAAAAAGAGAGCTTCGTGTAAGGGAACAGGGGGCAGTGAGGGGTGTTAATGCTTCTGCCCCGCTAAGAATCAAAGCTTCTTGCCTTCCTCTAAGGAATCACCCCTTCTTGACTCCTGATCCAGGGAGTTAAGGTGAGATTGATCCCACCCCACTCAAGCCTGGCCAATAAGAGCTTCACTTCCCCCAGCCATTGTGATTGGCTTAAGGATAGGCACATGACCCAGGCCTGGCCAATAAGAACACCACTTCCCCCAGCCACAGTGATTGGTTCAAAGATGGGCACATGACCCCAGGCTGAGCCAATCAGAGCCAACCCCAAGATTTTTGCTAGGACTCTTCAGAAAGAAGAATGTTCTTTCCTCTGAGGTTGGTAAGCTGATAGAAAGTAGCCTGGAGCTGTAGGTGACCCACCTACCTGGGCAGAAAACCAGTTCAAGAAAACAGCTGAGAGATGGAAAGATGGATTTCTGACTGAATCCCTGTATCTAGCCAAGCCGGATGCCACTCTTCATCTACATGATCCAGTGGATTCAGTTTAAGCCAGTGTGAGTTGGATTTTTGCCCCTTAAATCGACAGAGCTCCGCATCTCAGGCAGGTCCACACCTACCTTCCCAGAGAAGATCTTCCGGGTCTCTGAGAGCGACTCAGGCGCCATGAAGGCAGGTGTGCCCACGGTGTTAGAGAGAAGCGCATCACTGCCCTTGAACTCGTTGCTCACGCCGAAGTCGGCAATCTTGATGTGGCCATCTTCTCCCACCAGCAGGTTGGAAGGTTTGATGTCCCGGTGGATGATCTTCTGGTAGTGTACTGGGGATAGGGCGGACACCAGACAGGAGAGGAGGCAGGAACACCATGTGAGGAGCTCTATGTGGCCCACAGAATCCAGAAACACAGATATGGACCCCTCTGCTCTCTCACAGCCCCAGGCCTCTCCCAGCCTCCCCCTCCCAAACCTGCTGGATACCCACAGCTTTAAAAGATAAGGGAGAAAGAGTGTCTTTAAGGAAGTTCTCCCATCTTCAGAAAGAAGTAGTAGAACACTGACTGCCAATAATAATTAGTAACTGCCTGCTAGTCTAAGTTGTGGGTGCCAACGGTGCATGGAGAGTTTCTGCTGAGTCTGGCTGGCTTCCAGCTAGAAGTCTCAAGACTTTTGACAGTCAAACATATTTTCACCTACTAATGCCAACACTCAACCTGCTCACCACACCAATAATGACTGGAGCCGATCCAATGGAAGTGTGGTCCACAAAACAGGATTGGGGACTTGCTTAACTTGTTCCTGCCTGGATGTCAACCCATAGGAGAGAACAATCCTACAGTCTGGAAGACTCAACTGCATTTCTTTGGTGGTAGTGGTGATGATGATGATGGTATCAGTAATAGGGCCAGCAGGGCGGCACCTGGGTGGCTCAGTCAGTTAAGTAATAGGGCCAGCAGCTCCATTTGTTGAGTGCCCAGTCTGGGGCCTAGCCCCACGTTAAGTGCTTCTCACGGACCCCATTTAAATCTCATGACAATACTACGTGATAGGCCAGGTTAAAGGACAAAATGTTTAACAACCAGAAGCAGAAAGGACACCTGCCAATCTGAACTACTAATATGTACTGGCTGATTTCAACCCGGTGAGAGATACTTTATTCCCATTTTACAGATGAGAAAACTTAGGTTCCAGGAGGTTTAACAGGATCCCTATCCCAGGACCGCTGGGAATAAGGGACAATGCGAATAGAGCCCCTAACAGTGCCTGGTACACACAGAAAGTGCCAGGGAAAATGGCCACTATCGCTATCGCTCTTAATTTTTGTGGCAGAAAGAAGGGTTTCTGCTCATCAAGGGCATGGCTTTCCGCAGCTGTCCACGACTGCATCTCAGACAATTCTGTTTCCCACCCATCTGCCTGCACTCCAGGAGGGAAATTCCACTTTCTCACTTGCCATCCACTAGCTGGGATGTTAACCACCCCTGACTGAGAATCCTCCCACAGGTCCCCGCTTACGGTACTCTATGCCTTTGATCAGGTCCTGGAAGTAGAAACGGGCCTGGTCCTCAGAGAGTGGTTTAAGGGTGGGCACTTCCATCACAGGCCTGAAAGGTCAACACATGCATGAGAAGCAAACCAGACACACTGGCCTTCGCCCTCTTTCACCAGCAGAACCAAGCACCACCTCACTCAAGAAGCTCCTGCAGCTCGAGAAGTTTCAGGCATCATACCCACCAGAAGGGGGGACACTCACCCTTGGTTGACCAGCTCAAACACTGTAGGGAAGAGAAAGGGTAAACTGTTACATTGGGAAATTGGAAATCCACCTTGTTCTTCCTCCTCTACCTCCCAAATGCCCATAAAAACACCAAGAAACACAGAAATGAATATTGGGGCCGGGGAAAGGAACAGTCCACTCAGCCCAAACTGGTCAAGGTCTTACTTAGGAAACTAGGGGTCAGAGATTTCTGATGTCCCTGGGACCCCCGGTCTGGCTGTACTTTTCATTCTCAAAACAGCCAAGGACCTTACAGCCAGGGGAAAACAAAGCAGGCAGATGGGACACAGGTGGGGATGGCTCACGGGCTCCTTTCTTCTCTCCACTCACACCTTGGAGATTCCAGGGATACAAGTGATACTAAACTATGTCCTCTTGAGTCAGGTCCCGAGACACCTTATGCCAAAGAACAGGTCTAAGGGGACACAACCCAATTTCTCTTTACTTAGACACAAAGAAATAGCCCTAGGGGTCTTCAGAACCCCTGGAAAGTTTGGGTTCAAGAAACAAGAACATGTTTGGTTCAAGAAACTCCCACCTCCTCCACACCGCCAGGCTGTGTCAGGCTACAGACCAACAATGCTTGTAGATTCTTCCAGCTCCTCGACACCCCACACTTGGCACCATCAGACTCATCCCCGTGACTCTCGATCCAAAACAAGACTTGGAGCAAGAGGTGGGGGTGGAGATTTCCTCACCCTTCAAGAGCCCATCCCCTTCCTCTTAAACAGGTCCCTGCTTGGCTCCCATTCACGCACAATGTGCAGACGACTCCCACTGTGTGAGCTTCTTCCCAGTCCTGTATGTGTGTGGGATCCCCGCTCCAAACCACCAAGTTAGCTAAGCTGTGTTCAGGGAATGCACAAGTTGTTGTTGGGGCTTTTTGTTTTGTTTTTTGCATTTTTAAAAACAGAGGTGAGGGGCACCTGGGTGACTCAGTCGGTTAAGCGTCCGACTTCGGCTCGGGTCATGATCTCACAGTTCGTGAGTTCGAGCCCCGCATCGGGCTCTGTGCTGACAGCTTAGAGCCTGGAGCCTGCTTCAAATTCTGTGTCTCCCTCTCTCTCTGCTCCTCCCCCGCTCATGCTCTCTCTCTCTCTCCTTCAATAATAAATAAAAACATTAAAAAAAAATTTTTTTAAATAGAGGTGAAATTTCCAAAACATAAAATTAACTATTTTAAAGTTTACAATTCAGTGGCATTTAGTGTTCACAGTGTTGTGCAACTATTGCCTCTACCTAGTTCCAGAAAATTTTCACCCCCTCAAAAAGAAACCCTGTGCCCATTAGCAGCCATTCCCCTCCTCCCAACCCCCTCCCCCACAACCACTAACCAGATTTCTGTTCTACGGATTTGCCTTTTCTGGAAATTTCACATATATGGAATCATATGCTAAGTGACCTTTTATGACTGGCTTTTTTACTTAACGTTCATCCACACTGTATCACGTGTCAGTACTTCCTTCCTTTTTATGGCTGACTAATATTCCACTGTGGATATGCAACATTTTGTGTATCCAGTCATCAGCTAACAAACATTTGGGTTGTTTCCACATTTGGGCTATTGTGAATAGTGCTGCTATAACATTCATGTGCAAGTACTTGGGTGGATATCTGTTTTCAGTTCTTTGGGGTGTAAATACCTAAGAGCAGAGTTACTAGGTCATGTCTCATAGTTATTTTAATTTTGTCCTGCTTGAACAAACATAACTGGGACCATGAAGCTGTCCTTTAAGAAGTGAAAAATTCACACAGTGAATTTCAAACTCAAGTGGAAAAGGACTCTGGAGCTGTCTGTTGTTCTGAAATCATCTACCCACATTGGAATTTCTTATAGAAGAAACCAAAAGGTTGTTTCAAAGATCTCTAAGGGCTAAGGTGGTTGAGGGAAAAGAGCCAGCTGCTCAGATAAAAAATAAAGCTTAGGGGCGCCTGGGTGGCTCAGTCAGTTAAGCATCTGACTCTTGATCTCAGCTCAGATCTTGATCTCAGGGTTATGAGTTCAAGACCCATATTGGGTTCCATGCTGGGTATAGAGCCTACTTAAAAATAAAAAAATAAAAAAATAAAATGGGGCACCTGGGTGGTTCAGTTGGTTAAGGGTCTGACTTTGGCTCAGGTCATGATCTCATGGTTCATGAGTTTGAGCCCCGTGTTGGGCTCTGTGCTGACAGCTCAGAGCCTGGAGCCTGCTTGGGATTCTGTGTGTGTGTGTCTCTCTCTCTGCCTCTCCCCTGCTCGTGTTCTGTCTCTCTCTCTCAAAAATAAATAAACATTAAACAAAAAAAACTTTTTTTTTCTTTTTTTAATGTTTATTTATTTTTGAGACAGAGAGAAAGACAGAGCGTGAGTGGGGGAGGGGCAGAGAGAGAGAAGGAGACACAGAATCCGAAACAGGCTCCAGGCTCTAAGCTGTCAGCACAGAGCCCGACGCAGGGCTCGAACCCACAAACCGTGAGATCATGACCTGAGCCGAAGTCAGACGCTTAACTGACTGAGCCACCCAGGCGCCCCAACAAAAAAAACTTTTTAATAAAATAAAATAAAAAGGAAGCTTAAAGGAACTTAACTCCCTAAGGCCCTTTCCTGTCTTCAGGCTCATCAACCAGTGTTGGGCAAACCTGAGCTGGGGCAGATCTGCCGTGGCTTCAGGCTGTGGTTAGAAACAAAAGCAATGGCACTGAAGTTAAGGTGTCCACAGACAGGAGCTCTGGTCCCCTCAGCTCCGGCCTATCCCACCTTCATTATGGAAGACTTGACTTTCAAGAGCTGCTTCATGAATTTCTGTGCTTATTCCCAAGCACCATAATTTAGTTGGCCTGGAAGAAGCCAGCCTGTTGAAACAGGTCTATTTTCAGTCACTAATAGTTTAACCCCCTTCTACGGCTGAACAATGGGTGGGGAGTTTTTAGCCTCTAGAAATACTGACCACACTATCTGGGGGTCAGGCCTGCAGCTGTAGGACCATTGCTGATACCTGCTACCCAGTCTCATGTGCTACCCTGTCTATCCTCGACACACGTCTGTGCCTGGAAACTAAAAACTAACCATGTCAGGACTTTCACTAGAATCACATACCCAAAGTCAGGCTAGCTCCTTTCTACACTGCTGCCTCAAAAAGAGAAAAACTCTGTCGATGAAGTTGCCTGATTCGAATGGCTTAGGAAACTCCTCTTTCAAGCTTGGGTCAGGTTCTTTTTATACTCATTCAACTCTGCTCAAAACCCTCCAATGGCTGCCTTCTTGCTCACAGCAAAAGACAAAGTCTTACAATGGTATAAATTGTCCTCTGCCATCTGTTCCCCACTGTCCTGCACAAATGTCACCCTGGTGAAGCATCTCAAGGAGCCACCCTATTTCCCAGTCCCCCAAACTGGAACTCCTGGTTCCCCTGACCCTGCTCAGGTTTACTTTTTTTCCATGGTGTTGTCACCTTCAAAGGCTAAGCATAATATTTAAGTACTGACGGTGTCCATCTGTCCTTATGAGAGCAACAAAGTGCCCTGAGGGCAGAGTGTTCTTTTTTGTTTTCTGATAAACCTAGAACAAATTATGTTTGTTGAATGAACAACCAAACTCCCCAGAAACAGACAAAAGCCATGCAGAGTCCTGTCAGGAGCCCCAAGTGAGCAAATTGTGCTGGGAATGCCATTCTGGGACAAAAATTATCTTTTATATTTTATGACATCTGCTATAGCTCCCTAAACTTCACTCATTTGCCTAATATATTTTTATCATCTGGCCATATCTATGTACCACATAAACTATTATTTGTTTCATATTTTTCTTTAAATGACTCAGTTTAAAAACTCTGAGCTTTATCCTGGGTAATGACATCCATGAAGTCAAGAGTTATTGTGCCACTATAGTTTTTCCTACACAATGGTAAATTAAATCTAAAAAGGTTTTTTAAATGTCTATCCGTGTATCACTTAAAATCATCTCATATATTTAAAGTGGTGATGGTAGGGGCGCCTGGATGGCTCAGTCGGTTAAACATGCAACTTCAGCTCGGGTCATGATCTCACATTCGTGGATTCAAGTCCTGCATCAGGATCTCGGCTGTCAAATGCAGAACCCGCTTCGGATCCTCTGTCTCTCCCCACCACCCCCCCCATTTACTCCTCCCCTGTTCATTCTCTCTCTCTCTTTCAAAATAAATAAACTTAAATAAATAAATAAAATAAATAAACTTAAAAAAAATAAAGTCGTGATGATACCACATTTGGGAAATATTGCAAGTCTGTATTGTTCAGAGTTTAATAATGTTTCTTTCTCACATAATTTTTTAAAGTTAACATCTGATGTTATTTACTGTGTAGCTTCTAAATTGTTTCTTCAGGAAGGTTTTTAAAGTTCTAAAATTTGAACATGGAATGCACACTAGATGCTCTTAGGGAACTGAAGTTAACTTTTTTAAATGTAATAATGGTATTGTGACCACCTAAGAGAATGTTCCTTTGTGAGATGCACACTGAAGTATTTATGGCCTGAAGTGTCAAGATGTCTGCTAATTTACGTTTTGGACAGTTCAGCAAAAAAAAAAAAAAAAAAAAAAAAAAAGAAATGGATGGGTGCATGGCTAGACTGATACAGCAAATATGACAAAAAATTATTAACTGCTGACTCTGGGTGGAAGATATACAGGCATTCACTGTACTATTTTTTCAGCTTTTCTATAGGCTTACATTTTTCATAGGAAAAACCTGGAAAGGGGAAGAGGAGGGGGAATGAAAAATAAAATGTCCTAAGCTACAACATTCTCTTGGAACTGAACCACAGCAATTACATGAGGAGAAACTGACCTGTTTTCAAACCACACCCATTCAAACCAGACCCCAGATGACCAATCACTCCTGTGCAACATAAGATTATCCCAGGATCATCCTCATGCTCATCCAGGAGACTTCTGGATTCTAGGCTGGGCTTGGCCACGCCCACTCCCCTCACCTCCTTGGTACCCCTCCCAGCTGTCATCTGTACCCACTTGAAATGCACAGGCTCATGTGAATGCCCACCAAGCCAAGTTGCAAGGACATATAACTATTGATCATGCATCCCTGGACCCAACAGTCTGCGGTCCAGTTTTGAATTAGTCCTGCCCTTTCTTCCTTCATCAGTACCTACAGTCAGGGCTCCCCCACATCCTCACCAGTTTTTAAAAATCAAGTCTCTGAGGACATGCCTGAGTCCTTCTGTTTCTTTGTGCAGTGCCCTCCAAGCCTCCGAATGCCCCACTGTGGCCTCTCAGGCTCTCCAACCTCACCCCCATCCCCTCTCCCTGGTTTACCCTGTCCCACCCACGTTCTTCTCAAACACACTAAGCTCTCACCAGCCTCAGAGCCTTTGCACTTGCTGTTCCCTATGCCTGGAATGCTCTTTCCCAGATGTAACAGGGCTGTGTCTTTGACATTCAGGTACCAAATCATGACCCCGTATGTGACGTGGCCCCTCAGTCCCTCTTTCTCATGTCATCCTCTTTAACCTTCTTCAGAGGATCTACCTGAAGTTAACTGGTTTATTTAGTTGTTGACTATCTGTCTTCCCTGACTAAAATGTCAGCTTCTAAAGAGCAGAAGCCTCAACTTTCTCACTCACCAATGCATCCTTAGTGCCTTGAACCTGCCCAGCATTAGCAGGTGCTCAATAAATATTTGCAAATGAATAAACAGCCCCCGCCCCATAAAGTCCCAGCAAGCACTCCCTTCTACCTCCTGCTTCAAAGTAAGGCAGCAGCCTCACTCTGTGGCTCACTGTGGGGCCCAGCCTCAGCGGGAAAGGGGAAGCTGTCTGTCCTTGGTGGGAGATGCCAGGGGCAGGGGTTGCTCGAGAGGACCCCTGAGCTTTGGCAGGTGCAACTGCCTGAGCAGGAGCAGAGGAAGGCAAGGGCTCTCTTACCCATGTACAGATGGTCCTCGTTGGGGTCATCCAGGACCTATTGGCACAGCCACATGGAACAGGCCGGAAACACAGAGCAGGGGAGAGGAAGAGAGGGAAATGATATGAGCAGGGGGGAAGCAGCAGCCACGGGACTGCATTTGCCACCAGAAGGGCTGTGCTTTCCACTGGCTTTCCTGGTTTAGATGAAGAGCACAGGAAAAAAAACAGTGTGTGCGATCCAAATGGCCATCTGGTAAATAAACACCTTCTAGCCCAATCCTTAAGGGTCCAAAACCTCCCCCAGAAAGGAGATTACAAAAAGGAGAGGAAAAAGTCCTCCCCTGGGAAATGGGGGCGCCTGGCTGGGTCAGTCGGTAGAGCATGCAACTCTTAATCTTGGGACCATGAGTTTGAGCCCCACGTTGGGAGTAGTAAATTACTTTTTTTTTTTTTAATTGTTTTTAACTTCTCCCCTGGAAAATGTCTCAGCTTCAATAAGAATCCCCCCTCTCTCCTAGGGGACAATGGACTGATCCACAGGGTGAAAATTCAAATCCTGTCTGGGCTCTTCTGACTCCTCCTTGAAGAGCCCCCATGACCTCCTGCCCCTGCAGAAAAGGACGTCTCCCTGCCCAGAACATCCATGGCACATTCTCTCTGTCCTCCTCTCATGGCCATCCTGCTTTCATCTCGTCATTTATTTCTATATCTCCCCCTCTCTGCAAAGGGCTGTATCCACCTCATTTGCCTCCGTGGTGCCCTGTACAGGACAAAGTTACATAGCAGGTGCTCAGAATGTCTGATGCATAGACTAACAGGCTGGCAAACAGCCTTGGATGAAGAGTTCAGATGCCACAGGGCAGTGGGGAGAGGGGAGATCCTGTCAGGACCCAGAGCCACTCACTAAACAGGTGTCTCTGGGCTTCCTCTAAGATGGGTGACTCAAGCATCAGTGAATTGACACTGTGAGACAGTGTGACAAGTGGAGATAGCCTGCAGCCACCATCTCTCTCCTTTGAGAAGAAACAAAGGCAGGCTCCTTGGCTGGACTGGTATTCCTGCCTCTTCCCACATCGTCCTCACCTTCCCCAGCCAACCAACATCCACAGGATGAGAAAGAGATTTACCCTAGGCAGAAGCCCAGGGCAGCCAACCTGGAGCCCTAAGCCCTACCCAGTGGGAGGAGCCAGACCCAGGGCCTGGCCTACCTAGAGCTCTGTACCTGACAAGCCCCAGTCAAGGCATGGCTGCTAACCCTCACACCCACCAAAGGCAGGGGTATACCCCCAAATAGAGGCCACCAGCCCTTTGCACATGTTGTTCCTCCCTCTGTGATGCCCTTCCCCATCTTTCCCTGTTGTCTCCATCCAGGGAACTACCGGGACCATCTCAAATATCCCTTCTCCTGAGAAGACTTCCTCAGCCATTTGGGTCGGCTGGCTGATGACACTCCATGCTCCCGCAAGCACTGCAAACACGTGTCCAGTTACATGCTTTATCACATGCTGCTTATAAGTCCTGTCATCTACACCAGAGGTGCTCCAAATGTGGCTCGGGGACTCCTAGGGATCCCCAAGATGTTTTCCCAGAGTTCATGAGGTCAAAACTATTTTCACTCTAAAACTAAGATAATATTTGCCCTTTCCACTCTCATTCTCTATTAGTAGAGAAACCAGAAACCACATCACACTCAAGGTCACAAGAGGCTGAATGCAGAAGCAGATATGAGAATCCAGCCATCTTCTATTAAGCCACACATAAACAACAAAACTTTGCAAAAATGTAGAACTATGCCACTCTTCTCACCACAGTTTTCCAGAAAATATAGTTACTTTTCATAAAAATATATTGCTACATAATGGGATTATTGTTGTTTTTAAATGAATTAATAAATAATTTGTAAACTTCTCAGTTTTAAATTCTGATGTGGCAAATAATAATAAATACAACCCACATAAGCAAAACTTTTTTGGGGGTCTTCAATAATTTTGAAGAACATACAGGAATCCTAAGACCAAAATCTTTGAGAACTACTGATCTAGAACAGAAGATGGCAAATATAGCATGCAAGCCAAATCTGGCCCTCTGCCTCTGCCTGTTTTTGTAAATCAAGTTTTATTGGAACACAGCCACATCCATTTGTTTACATGTATAGGGTTGCTTTTGTGCTAATATTATATATATATACAGTATACTTATATATATATATATAGTATATTATATTATAACATATATAAATATAGATAGAAATACAGGTGTGTAAGATACAGATATAATATATATATATTATATCTATATCTATCTTATATCTATATATATATAAATAAAGAGACAGAAATGGGTAACAGGCAAGTTTCAGTATCCCTCTGACCCTCAATTCCTTTATCTATAAAATGGAAGTAATAAATAGTCTTAGGAAAGGGTGAGAATAACATGAAAGAACAGCAGTCAAGGAGTCGGGAGCAATAACTAGTAGTCAGCCTTGCAATAAGCTGTTCAACATGGTGCGGCTCTCCCTAGAAACTAGTGGTGTGGCATGTGGGTAATAACAGAGCCGAGACTGGACCATCACTACCCCTGCCTCCCTCCTCCCTGGCCCCCCAGCTCACCTCTACCAGCTTTACCACATTGGGGTGGTCCAGCTTCTTGAGGATGGCGATTTCCTGGTACACCTGCTCAATGGGGCCCCTAGGCTGGATGCAGCCTCCCGGAGCTGGCCGGGTGCCTCGGGGCGGGGGGCGACCTGGAGGAGACACAGGGTCAGGACAAACAGCTTTTCCCCTGCAGATGGCAGCTGAAGAGGGGGCAACCCAAGTCGGGGGTAGGGGGGGTTTTGCCAGGGATGGAGTAGCTGATGTCCCCAGGGGCCTTAAGGAGCCTGCTTGTCATCTGTCTCCTCTGCTGCTGGAAATCAGTGAGGATGGAGACCCAGCCCCCTGTTCAACCTTCTGTTAATACCCTCCTTCCTGCCCCATGCCCCAGTGACAGGAGTCTTTGGGGCATCTACCTGGGCACTCTCTGTAGGGGACACCATTCAATGGGACCTTCTCTCTTGCCCCAGCCCTGCACCTAAGAACAAAGGCCTGGCCCACCAAACTCACGTGGAAAGCCTGCCTGTCGGATCAGCTTCTTTTTCGACAACACCTTCATCGCCTGTGGAAGACAAGACCCCATATCTCGGTTAAAATGGGGAGGAAGGGAGAGAGAGAGCTCCTTCCACTCCTAGGCCTGCCGAAGCTCTTGGTGCCCTGGTGGCCTCAGGACGATGTAGTGAGCGCCTCGTCATTGGAGTGGGTCAAGCAGCTGCAGGCTGGAAACTGAACTGCCAGGGTTCCCTCAGCCCTGAGAGTGCTTCCAAGGCTCCAGGCTAGCTTTCCTGACTGGGACCATGAGCCTTGGGACTCGCTACAACTAAATCAAGACATGAGTCAGCTGGAGTGATGGACGAGAGACTGGCTATTTTACACATGGGGAAACTGAGGCTCAGGTGTGATGTCACTTGGCCAAGGACACACAGCTGGCAAATGGGAGAGCCAGAATTTGAACCCAAGTTGGACTGACTTCCAAAGGCAAACGAGGGCAATTTGCCTCACTACCACCTGGTTCTTGGTGCTGTGAAGGATGTAGAAATGGTAGCTCAGAGTAAGAATAGGAGACATTTGCTGAATTTATCCATTTTCTTTCTGAGCTGATCACTTTGCCTCCCCATTTCCCCATCTGTATAATGGGAACATCACTTCCTTCCTAAGGCACAAAATGAAACAACCTAAGGATAAAATGAGACAATAGCGAAGAAAATCTTTCAGGAAGCTAAATCCTGGAAAGGAGGGTTTTGCTTTGGACGAGGACAGGGATGGGGAGGGGGATGTGGATACTTACATAATAGGTATTGTCATTTTCATTGTAGGCCAACTTGACCACGCCATAGGAGCCCTGGATAAAGGGAGATGCCCATGACATACTATCCAGAAGTTATGATCTGCAAAATGAGGACCCTAATACAGGGGCTGCAAACCGGCAGCCAATTTACCAAATCTGCTATGCAATTACATTTTGTTGCATCTGCAGTTTTTAGAAAGTTTGAGTGAGTTGCCAACATTTAAAACCAAAAAGATCAGATATAAAAATCTAGATTCTCAGCTTCTTTTGAAAAAAATCAGAAGATCTGGCCATAGGGACCCATAATCACCTCCACATGTCAACAGTTTGCCATAGTCCTCTCCACTCCCTAATACATTACACCTAGCAGGCTTTGTTCATTTATATTACTCACTTGCTTTCTATTGATATTTGAGTTCTTGACCCCTGCAATAACACTGCCCATTGGCTGAAATAAAAGCAAAAACAGATGCGAGAGTACCTCAGGGAGAAAAAAACACCACCACTAATGTTGGTGATATGTTATTCCCTTAAAGCTGTCTGGGCTTCTGTAGAAACACATTAATATTTTGATGTAAAAAGAAAATAAACCAGATGGACCAGTGATGGATGACAAAACCCTCCCCCACAACTTTGCCTCCAAGGACTCGTTCCCGCTCCCAGCTCCAGCAGGTTCCCTCCACCGTATCTGAGACATCCTTGGTAGATGCAGAAAACCAGCCTGGCTGCTCGGATATTTACCTTTCCAATTTCATCCTTCAGTGTGTACTGATTCAGCTGTACACAATCCTGCAATGTTAAGTAGAAACACACAGAATATGAATTGTAAGTTTGCAGCTAGATACATTTTTCACAAAACAAACACATGAACCAGGACCCAAATCAAGAAGAGAATATTCCCGACCCCCTAAAGCATCTCTCAGACACTGGCCCGTCTCCAGGGTGACCACTACCCTGACCTTTAACAACACAGATTTTGTACATTGTAAAAAATATGGGGAGCCTGAGTGGCTCAGTCGGTTAAGGGTCTGACTTTGGCTCAGGTCATGATCTCGCAGTCCATGAGTTCGAGCCCCGCATCGGGCACTGTGCTGACAGCTCAGAGCCTGGAGCCTGTTTCAGATTCTGTGTCTCCTTCTCTCTCTGCCCCCTCTGTCACTCAACCTCTGTCTCTCTCAGTGTCTCAAAAATGAATAAATGTTAAAAAATATATATTTAAAAAAATGTGATCATACATTATGTACTCTTTTAATACACATTTTTAAAGAGGTGTTCCTAAAACGTTGATTTTAAATTAAACAAGTAATCCTATATAAGGACTATGTTGTCCAATATAAACAGAGTAACACAGGTGGAGAAAATCCGAGTGACTGTGGGCAGAGAATGGTTTCTTAACAAAATTTCTCAAAGATTCTTTTTGTACAAAAAGCACAAAAAACTCATTAATAACAACACCCTAATTTAAAAATGGGCATGGGGTGCCTGCGTGACTCAGTCAGTTGGGCGGCTGACTTCAGCTCAGACCATGATCTTGCTGTTTGGGAATTCTAGCCCCATGTTGGGCTCTGTGCTGACAGCTCGGAGCCTGGAGCCTGCTTCGGATTCTGTGTCTCCCTCTCTCTCTGCCCCTCCCCTGTTCATGCTCTGTCTCTATCTCTCTCTCTCAAATAAACATTAAAAACATTAAAATGCTTTTCATAAACATTAAAAAAATTTTAATTAAAAAATAACAAAAATGGGCAAAAGACTTGAAAAGACAGTTCTCCAAAGAAGATATACAAATGATCAGTAAGCACATGAAAAGACATTAAAATAAAAAAAGAAGAGGCTTAACATCATGACTCATTGGGGAAATGTAAATTAACACCATACCCGTTAGATTGGCTAAACTCCAAGACTGACCATACCAAATGTTGTCAGAATGTAGGGCATGGAGAACCTTTATACACTGCTAGTAGGAAGTTAAAATGGTGCAGCCTCTTTGGAAAGCAAGTGGGTAGTTTCTTAACAAACACCTCCTCTACGACATAGCCATTCTGCTCCTAACTTTATCCAAGAGACGTGAAAACTTGTGTCTGTGCAGACTTGCATACAAATGTTTGAAACAGCTTTATTGGTAATAGTCAAATACTGGAAACAACCCAAAAGTCCACTGACATGTAACTGGATAAACAAAAAGTGGTCCATTGCAGACAATGGAATGCTAGGCAGCAATAAAAAGGAAGCATGCAGTAATAAAGACAAATCTCAAAATTGTTATGCCATCAAAGAAGCGAAGCCAAAAAAAAAAAAGAGTGCATACTAAATGATTCCACTTACAGAAAATTCTTGAGCTTGCAAACTAATCTATGATGATAAAAAGTAGGTCAGCAGTGACCTGGGAAAGGGGAAGAGGGGGGAGGGATGTGTTGTCGGGTGTGCTGGAAATGTCTGTGATCTTGACTGGGGTGATGTTTTTAGAGACGTATGCATACATCAAAACTGATCATACTGTACACGTGAAATATGTGGTTTGTTTTACTTCAGTTACACCTCAATATAGTTAGGGGGGAAATGTGAAGTGAAAAAAGAGGTAAAAATGGGAAAAGAAACACAATAGAAAATAAAACTTCAAGTGTTACCGATAAGCCCAACACTTCCCTTGAACTCCACTGCCACCCCAATTCTAACCCTTTCCCCAAACCTTGATGTCAGTTTGGTGTATAAACTTCCAGGCCTTTTTCTATGTAAATGCACGCATACGTGCACCTGTTGAAAATACAGAGCATTGTTTTGGGATAGGGCTTTGGGGAGGCAAAAATGATGTCACACTAAATCACTTCTCAACCTCTTTTCTCACTCAACATCACTGGAGACAGTTCCAGGGCAGAATGTACACACAGACCTGCATCTTTTCATCTGCTGGATAGTGTTCCACGGCTCACAGAACCCTCCCTTCACTACGTTGGTTGCACTGTTTCTCTCCAGTGTTGATTTCATCCCCCTGAGTCCTGAAGGGATGTGACCAGAAGTGGGGCCCTGCAGAGCTGTCCTAAGGGGTCTCACTGCCCCCTAATCCAAGCCCTACATATTGCTGAATTCCTCTTCCTAGATTCCACTCTGATCATATCAGTTCCTGATGCTTCCAAGGTCAAGTTCTGACTCCACTCCTCTGACCTTGGCAGAGTCGCCTAGTTGCCCACCAGATACCAGTCTCCTCTTTCTTCCTTATAAATGGATAGCTTAGTGGCAATGGCCCAGGATGGAAAATTACATTTTCCAGCCTTTCTTACAGCTAGGGGTGGCCACACAGCCAGTAGGAGGCAGGCAGAAGTGTTGGGCAGAGCTTCCAAGAAAAAGGACAGACTTAGGAGGCAAATGCCTTTTCCTCTTCTCTGCTCCTTCTTCTTGCCTGGAATGGAGGTGTGAGGGCTACAGTCACAGCAGTAAGGTTTTAAGGACAACAGAATCACCACACTGGTCCCCACTCCTCCAGATTTAGTTTACATGATAAACAAGCCCTATTGTGTTAAAGCCACTGTTGTGAAGGGGGGCAGGTCTCTGTTTCTCTAAGCTGATTCAATTCTAACTGAAATAAAGCCAAATTCTCTGTCTAGCCCTGTTGCCACGGTGCTCCACACATGGGCCCCATTCTTCAGCTAGCTGAACCCCTGACTGCCCTCTCCCCCATATCCTGTCTTCTACCTCTGGGCCTCTGCTCATGCTGTGCATCCCCCCTGCAGTGAATTCTCTGTGTGTACCCATCTCCAATTATGAAAGTCCTACCTAGCCCCAAAAATATAGTTCAGTATCAGCCCCTTTAGGAAGCTATTCTCAATGTCCACACTTCTCCCAATTAAATTCAATCATTTCTTCAACAAATATTTTTGTGCTCCTACTATGTGTCAGGTTCTGTGCTAGGTGCTGGGAAACATGACAGTGGATGGGACTGTTCCTTCTGAGCTTACATTCTAGCTGGGGAGACAGGCCAAAAACAATTCAACAGACACACAAACAATCAGATGGTGTTGAGTGCTATGTCAATAGGGTGACAGGGCAGGGAGGGGTGGCAGGCTAAGGCTGCTTACAGAGGGTGGTCAGAGAGGCCCTTCAGAGGAGGAGACATCTGAGTTGAAACTTGGCTGTCAGAGGCAGATGACCCTGCAAAGAGCGGGGAGGTTCCAAGCAGAGAGGACACTAGGGGTAAAGGCCTAACAGAGGGAATGAGTGTGGACACCTGAGGAATCTAAGAAGGCAGTGTGGACGGAGCCTTGTGAGTCCGCAGCAGAAAGCGGGGGGGGGGGGGGGGGGGGGGAGCAAGGAGCAGGAGCAGATCACACAGGGCCAGATGAGCCCTAGTGGGACTCAGTTCTAACTCCCAGAAGTTTTCGTACGAATCAGAAGAGACATGCACACACAGTGCCCAGCGCCTGCCTGGTGCCCTGCTGCTAGGCCGTGAGGTCTCTCACCCACCCCCATCTCCCGCACAACTCCCAGCCACCAGCACCTCCGTCTCCCCTAGAGGCTCTCTGTGGCCCCACTGCTCTGCCCACTCTCAGGGCAGGTCACCTGCCCCCCAGCAGCTCTCACCAAGAGCTGGTGTAAAAGGTCCGGCTCCCTTGGCCCTCAAACAGGATACAGAAATTCTGAGGTACAGAATTTTCTACACTAACAGGGTCCCCCTGAGATGGAGCCCCAGTTGCCCATGGTGGCAACCAACTCCATCATGTACCCTTTCTTGACCCCCTTCTCTTCTACTCTCATTCCCACCCCCACCTGGGTCTCCACGGGGAGGGGGGGTCACCTCTCAAATCAGTGTTCTAGGGGAGCCCCACCTAACAGAGGCCCCCCATCGGCTGGGCCGGCTCACACACCTGCATGCCAGTGATGGAGACGTGGTGGGACTCCACCGTGGGCCGCCGGGGCAGCCTCGGCGACGACTGCGGGGAGCCCACGGGCGAGTGGGACAGAGCCGGGTGGACGCAGCGTCCATTCGCATCCAGCTGGGACCGCTCCTGCAGAGAGAGCTTGCGACCGCAGAGCTGGGGCCGGGCCTGGGACCCGGAGGCGGAGGCATGGAGGGGTACTTCTTGGCCATCGGCCTCCAGGGGCCGGTCCCGGGCCAGGCCGCGGTCCACCGCGCAGCCCGGCTCACACTCGGTGACCACGATGAAGGACTCCATGCCCAGGCGGATGCTCAGGGTCGAGAGGCCCTGCAGGGCCTCACAGGGCTTCTGGCCTTCGCTGCCGCTGCTGCCCCCGCCCCCCAGCTCATCCTGGAGGGCGGCCCGGTCGCTGCTGGGCTGGCTAGAGACGCATGATGACATGGTGCGCGGGCCCGGGCACTCCCATCCGGCGGCAGCACCACCTGCAGAGAGAGGAAGGGTCAGCACCCCTGCGGCCCCGCTGGGGAGTCTGTTCCTGCTCTAGCTGACATCCTCAAGACGTCTTGCAAAACATGATGCGATGTGATCTCTGAGTCTAAACAGAGGAGCACACTCCACATTTCCTTATTTGAAAAGGTCCTCCTCACACACATAAGAATCCCAAACCCTCCCTGGAGGAACAAAGTAGGAGAAAACCCAAAACAGAGGATGCATGCGCCCTATAGCGCTGGCAGCTACTTTCAACTCAAGCCAATTGTTGCTAAACTGGATCTGGGTCTAGAATTGCCAGTACCCACCCCCCCCCCCACCACCACTTTTTGATGATGATGATGATGATGATGATGATGATGATGATGATAGAGAAGCTCTGAACCTACACATCAGGTGAGGTCTCTTGATTTTTTTTTTTTTAATTAGCAATTATTTCAAATATTTTTAAATGCTGGACCAGCCAAATAAATGGTCACTTCCTCGTGACCATGTCTAGGCTGTATGACTTCACAATGGCAATGATTCAGACAGCACTTTACGGTTTACAAAACACCTTCAGCATGCGTGCATAATCTCAAAAGCACCCTAGGTTTGCTATTACAGTCCCATTTTGTAAATGGGGAAACTGAGGCTTGAGAAAAAGAAAAGGATTTGTTTAAGCAAAACCCACTGGCACAGGAGTCCAGTCTGGACTGGCCTCGGGCCAACTGAAGAGCAGGGGTCAGAGGTCACATCAGAGGAAGGAAAGGCACCCCAGAGAGTGGGCCAGGCAGCTCATGTTGTCTGAGGAGCCAGGCTCAACATATCTATTATCTAATGTTGTCTTAGTTCAGCTGCTATTTGGTGCCTGCCAGGCAGAAGGCAAACATGAAGTCAAAAGATTAGGATCAGGGCGCCTGGCTGGTTCAGTGATAGAGCATGCTCCTCTTGATCTCCAGGTTGTGAGTTCAAGCCCCACGATGGGTGTTTAAAAAAAAAAAAAGAACACCAAATAGCTTGGTGTTTCCTCACAAAACTAAACGTTTACCACAATGACCCAGCAATTCTGTTTCTAGGTAAATACTCAAATAGCTCTATTCATGATAGCCAAACAGGGAAAACAACCACATGCCCATCAACAGATGAATGGATAACCAGGATGTGGTCTATCCACACAATGGAATATGATTCAGCCATAAAAGGAATGAAATACTCATACATGTTACAGTCTAGATGAACCTCGACAACATCATGCTAAGTGAAGGAAGCCAGACCCCAAAGGTCACATACGTACAATCCTCTTTATTTGAAATTTCTAGAGTAGGTAAATCCATAGAAACAGAAAGTAGATTAGTGATTGCCTATGACTGAGGAGGTACTGGGGAGCACGGGAGTGACTGCAAATGGGTATAGGGTCTCCTGGGGCGCTGAACACGATCTGGAAGTAAACAGAGGTGGTACCTGTACAACACTGTCAACGTTCTAAGTACCACTGAAGTGTTCATTTTTAAATGGTTAAGTTCATATTATGTGAACAAAAAAAGCTGACACTTCCTTAGACTGTCAATTCCTTCTGTCTCCGGGACAGAATATTAACCTTTGGTTCATGTGTTTGACAAATTCTGCTGGACAAATGTCACAGGTGCCACTAGAATTCAGGGAGTACATCCGCAGATGCTCATGGTGATGGCTCTCCATATCGATCACCCATATCACGAAGATGTCAGGCAAACAGTGGTGCTGAGCAGAGAAATTGTATGAATGAATGAAAGGATATCTCTTGATGACAGTGGGTGGCAGTGAGGGGATAGAGAGGAGGGTGTAGATGGGAGCGGAGGAGGTGGATGAGAGGCTGAAAAATGCCACTTGCCCTCTTACAATAGTCCTGCAAGAAGTATTTATGGAACAGCTTCTGTGTCAGGCAATCTGGACAGTAATGCAAGCAGATGGGGTCCCTACCCGTGGAGCAGGGGAAAGACCAATGGGAAAAGCATTAACAAAATCACTGCAGTGGCCCAGCCCAGACACAGGTACAATTTATGAACACAGAGTTCACGGTAAAAGATCAACCAAGAAACCCATCATATGACAAGATGCTCAGCCTTAGTTATACTAAGAGAAGTGCAAATTTAAACTACAGTGAAATGGTTTGATGGGTCCTCAAAACGTTAATTGTAGAATTACCATATGATCCAGCAATTCCTCTCCCAGGTATATACCCAAAAGAATTAAGAGCAGGGATCCAAACAGATACATATATACTCTTGCTTATGACAGCACTGTTCACAATAGTCAAAGGGTGGAAACAACCCAAGTGTCCATCTACTGTGAATGGGTAAACAGAATGTGTTCTATCCATAAAATGGAATATGATTCGGCCGTAAAAAGGAATTAAGTTCTGACACATGCTATCCTATGGGTGAACTCTGAAAACATGCTAAGTGAAACACGCCAAATATTAAAAGACAAGTACTCTATGACTGTAATTATATGAGGTACCTAAAATAGACAAAATCATACAGACAGAAAATAAAGGTTACCAGGAACTGGGAAAAGGGGAACGGGGAGTCATTGTTTAAGAGGTACAGAGCCTCGGTTTGGAGTGATGAAAAAGTTCTGGAAATAGATAGTGGCGATGGTCTCTCAACACTGTGAACGTAATTAATGCCACTGAATTGTACACCTAACAATGGTTAAAATGGTAAATTTTTATTTTATATATATTTTACCAAAATTAAGAAAATTTTTAATAATAAAACTATAAGGAATTACTACTTTTTCCATCTATCAGATTGGCAAAGACCAAAAATGTAATAATAGCACTATTTTGGTGAGGCTACAGAGAGTATGAATTGGGCACCCTTATGAAAGAAAATTCACTAGGGCACCTGGGTGGCTCGGTAGGTTAAGCATCCAACTTCGGCTCAGGTCAGGATCTCACGGGTTCGGGAGTTTGAGCCCCGCATCACATCAGGATTCCTGCTGTCAGCGTGGGGCCCACTTTGGATCCACTGTCCTCCTCCCCTCTGCCCCTCCCCCCCCACGCTCGCTCCCTCTCACTCCCTCTCTCACTCTCTCAAAAATAAACAATAAACAAAAAAAAAAAATGGAAATTCACCAATATCTAACAAAACTCCAAATGAATATACCTTGGACTTAGCAATTCCTCACCTGAGTATTTACCCTACAGACAACCTCACACATGGAAAAAATGATTTCTTGTGGCAGTATGATTTGAAATGACCATCCACAGGGGACTGAGTAAAAAAGATGAGGTACATGTATCCCCAGAGAAAACATGAGTTTATTTTACAAGAGGTGACTCTTGGGGCACCTGGGTGGCTCAGTCGGTTAAGCATCAACTTTGACTCAGGTCATAATTTCACGGTTCGTGAGTTCAAGCCCCTCATCGGGCTCTATGCTGACAGCTCAGAGCCTGCAGCCTGCTTTGATTCTGTGTCTCCCTCTCTCTCTGCCCCTCCCCAACTCACACTTTGTCTATCTCTCTCTCTCAAAAATAAACATTAAAAAAGTGTTTTTTAATTAAAAGAGGTAACTCTACACAGCTAATATGAATTAGCTCCATGACGCACTGTTACACGGAAAAAAAAAAACACAGCATTAGTATGCTGCTATTTTGACGTAACAGGAAAAAGGCCATACGTGTGAAAATCACTATATATGCAACAGCATATTTCTGGAAAGGTATATACGAAAACGGTTAACAGTGGCCTCAAGAGAAAATGACTAGTTTGCAGAAGCAAGGGGACAGGGTGGGAAGGACTAACTTTCCACTGGGTACCATGGACAAATAGTAACTCTTCTGAGATGAATTCTTAAAAGAGGACAGCTGTGACCATGATAGGAGTTGGGATAATAAACCTAGAGGGCTGAGGCAGGTGGGGGCAGCTGGTCCCACTCCTGTTCTTCTATCCCATCCTTACTGTGTCTGAGAAAGAAATCATTAACTGTGTTCCTGCCATGGCTTCCCTATCAGTGAAAGAATCCAACACAAGTTCAAGGTTCTCTGCGGTCCAGCTTGCTATGTTGAGTATTCCCCAGGAAAAGAAAAGCAGGGCCTTTGAAGTTCAACTGCCTGGGCTCACCACACACAAATGACTTAGCCCCACCTCAGCCTCAGTTTTCTTATCTATAAAATGGGAGGTAACCCATTAGTCATGAGGATTAAATAGCTAGCACTCAGTATCATGTCTGGTACCTGGTTAAGTGCTCAAAAAGCTATTCTTTCAATTACCTATTGAATGCCTACTAGGCTGGGTTTTGCCAGCCGTGTTCCAGAATGTTCCTAAGAGCTACTGACGTCCAATTGAGCCAGCCTGCTCTTGTGTGGGTTCCACAGCCCTCCCAGGGCAGGGGAGCAGAGCAGCACCAGTGACCTGTCTTCCCTCCCAGAACCACCTCTGATAGGACTGCAGCGTTCCTGAAAAGAAAACTGGTCTGGCAGCACCTAAGAAAGTTAATGGAGAATTTTTTTCTTGCCAAGAGAAAAACAATTGCTTATCGATCTTCACTTCAGGCCAAGGACACCAAGCCATCTGCCCCCAGCAAAACTGCTTTTAATCAGTCTCCTTGACAAACTGGCGTCTGGCCAGGGCCTTGGCCCTTGAGGTCTGGAGGAGGCGGGAGAGGAGAAATGCTCCAGCTGAGATGGAGATGGGGGCCTCTGTGCTGCAGGGGCAGGTGTGTCTGGGTCTCAGGAAGGAGAGCCCAGACCTCAGGGCCTGGAGGCCACCTGGAGCCTGCCCACCCCCACCCCGTCTGCAGCAAGGCCTGATAAGCAAGCCGGTCATTCACCCTGAGGAGGGTCATTTTCTACCACTGACCCCTACAGAGTCTGGCTCTGACCAGCTTTGGGGACACAGATTCTACAAGGGCACAGGCTCTATAAGGATCTGATGAAACCTATCAACACTCTGCCCAGGGCAGCGGAGCCTGGGTGCCTCACTTGGTTAAGCAACCCACTCTTGATTTCAGCTCAGGTCACGATCTCACAGTTTGTGAGTTAGAGCCCTGCCTCGGGCTCTTTGCTGATGGTGCAGAGACTGCTTGGGATTCTTTCGCTCCTCTCTGCCCCCCTCACCTGCTTGTGCTCTCTCTTTCTCTCTCAAAATAAATAAATAAACTTAAAAAAAAAAACACTCTGCCCAGGAGAAAAAAATCATACAAAGATAATGGTTTGCATAACAACAGCAATAGCTAACATCCAACTGAGCATTTACCTTGCACCAAGCAGGGCTCAGCCTGGTTCATTTGATCCCCCCAGGCTCTCTGCCAGGGAGGGACTGCTAAGCATGGTATTTGGGGGTGGGGGGGAGCAGAATAAGAGAACCTTTCCGCAAAGATCCTTGGGTTTGACTAAATGCTAAGAGTCCTCTCCCTGGAGCCTCCGGCCCCAAACCTGGGTCCTCTCTCCCTGCCCTCGAAGGCCTCCCCATCTCCCCAGGGCTGGCGGTGGCAAGCTCCCCCACCTCTCACGGGGTGACTCAGAGCCACCAGCCCCTTCCCGAAGCAGATGGACCAGGCTCCAGGCCAGGGTGAAGGGAAGCACTGCTTCCTCTGCCAGGAAGCCCAGTGGCCCTGGCCTCTTGGAAGCGTGCTCTCATTTCCTGGGGGTCGTTTCCAACCTGCGCCTGCTCACCAAATACAAAGCCACCACAGAGCCCAGGATAGCAAGTAGCCAGTGTGCCAGGGACGTGTGCCCCAACCTGAGAACAGCCTACACGGTTCCAGGCACCATGGGACAACATGGGGGCCCCAAATAGCTGTAAGGATGCCTTGGCCAAGGCCAGCAATGATGTCCTCCCTGAGATAACAGGCTTGGCCAGCCACCTCCTCTCTTACGTGGGGAAGCTGAGGCCCAGGGAGGTCCTAAAGGAAATTCACTCACCCATTTGTTCTTTCAAGTAATTACTGAGGACCTACTATGCGGTGGATAAACAAAACAGATGTGATTTCTTAAAAGCACAAATGACTGTATAAGTACAAGCAAATGACTGTATAAGTACAAGCGGGGAGAAACCAAGACAAAAGAGAACAGATCAGAATGGGGGGCAGGTCAAGGAAGGCCTTGCTTGGGGAAATTATATTTAGGCTGAGACCCACAGGGTGAGTAGGTGGTGAGGGGGCAGGAACTTGCTCCAGGAGGAGTGAGCTCTGAGAAGTCCCCAAGGCAGTAAAGGCGTGGGAGGGCTGAGGAACAGAAACACCACCCCACCCCTCCTGGAACTGGAGGCCGGTGTGAGCATGAGTGTGAGTGCGAGTGTGTGCAGGGGCTGTGGAAAGGAAGCTGGAGGGGCTGGAGACAAGAACTTTATAGGAAGCTGATGGAGAACACAAAGAGCAGCCCAGGGCAAGGTCACAGGGACCCCATTAGGCACCTGTTATAGACTGAACTGTGCCCCTCGAAAAAGATATGCTGGAGTTCTAACCCCAGGACCTCAGAATGTAACTTAATTTGGAGACAGGGTCTTCACAAAGGTTATCAAGTTAAAATGAGGTCACTAGGGTGGGTCCTACTCGAATATAACCAGTGTCCTTATAAAAAGGGGAGAATTTGGACCTAGGGCCACACAGGGGAGAACCCCATGAGAACATGAAGGCGGACACATGTTCAAGCCAAGGAAGGCCAAAGATCACCAGCAAGCCACCAGAGAGAGACACGGAACAGATTCTCCCTCCCGGCACCTTGATCTAGGACTTCTGCCCTCCAGAACTGTGACACAATGCAGTTCTGCTCTTGAAGCCCCCCAGGCTGTATCCTCCCTCACAGCAGCCCTAGCCAACTAAGGCAGCTCCCACCTACCCAGGGAAGCCCACTGCCTCAGAGGCCATGGATTCAGAAGAGTTTCCCAACGCACTAGCGCGAGACCTGGGAGGCTCAGCTGGACTGGCCAACACAGCGCTAAGGTTTGATGCCAGCAGGAATATTCCAGATTCGGGCCTTGGCCCAGCCAAACAGTCTTATCAATTCAGTGACACCAACTCTTAGCAATGTATCTCCCTCAGCACTCCTTAGTTTGGAAGCACTAAAACTGTCTCCCAGAAGACAAAGGCCCTCCCTTGGCAGACTGCAGGAAGGATAATGCTGGTGTTAGCGTGCACAGACCCGGTGCCCATCACAGTCCTTAGAGCAAAGAGGTGGCAAATGGTGACTCTCGGGTGACATCTGGCCACCAACCTATTTTGCTTGGCCTACCCTGTGTCTAAAACTATTTGAATGAGATGTCAACATTTCAAAGACGGCACATTTCAGATAAAAGTCATAATTTCCAGAGTCTCTTAAAGTACTGGACATTCTGATAGCACTGGGTCCATATTCTCTCCTGGCAACAACCCACTGCAGCTTTGGACAGGAGATAAGGTCAGTCCTCACCACTTCCCCTTGCCTCCTCAACACCCAGGACAGGCTGAGTGCCTGTCACACGCCCCCTCCCCCTTTTCCACATCTCACCCCTACAGGCCCTGCTTGGAGATGCATCAGATGACAGCGCTAAATTAGGGCACACATCGGTGTCACCTGCTCCAACCATTTCATTTCACCAATGAGAAAATGAACGTCCAGAAAGATTTACTGATTTGCCCAAAGTTAAGCGGTGGTTCCAGGAAAAGCTAAAATTGGTCTGAGTTTTTCAAGAAGGGGCTAAAAATTGCAAGTACAGCCCTGCAATGTCCACATGTTGCATCCTGAATAAAGTCCAGGCTGAGCAAAATCTCTAACAAAGGGGAGCAGACAGCCCATTCCTCTGACTTCCAAAACCTCCACCTGCTCGAGAGGGGTACAAAGACATGGGGTCTTAGGGTGATCAGAAAAGAAATGCATAGGACTTGGGAATGGAGATAGCAACCTGACTTAACTTCTAAGTGCCAAGGCTTTGCCTTTCTTGTTTACGCCTCAACTCTAGGACCTAGAACTTTCCAGAACACTGTTGGCACTCAGTAAATATTGGCTAGTAAATATAGTAAATATTGGCTAGAGGCCGTTGCTTGTATCACTCATCCCAAGTCTGCTCAGAAGTTTTCTTTACTTGGCCTTGAATCTATCTATGTTCCTTTAGTTCATAGCAGCAGCCTGATTTACATCTGGGAAACCACTCTTTCTTATGAAAGGTGATTCCATGTAGCTGTCTGTACCATCAACTTCAGGGGTTCCCATATAACTTAAGTCTGCTCAATCAGGCGTGAATTTCTCTGGTCAAGTGATTTGATTCAAGAGTAGGTGTGTGACTTAAGTCAGACTACCAAGTCTTATTCTAGGGTTTGGCAGAAGTATTGCAAATGTCTCTTTCTATGGTACTTGGAACAAGAAGGATGGATTTCTAGAGTTATCAGGGGCTGGGGAGAACCCTGGCTTAGAATAAAGTCAACAGAGAGAGAAGAGAGGTGACAGAGAAGAACTGAAGCTGGAGACATTGTATGGGTACCTGGATCCAGCCATGCCTGAAGTCCATAGATACCAGAAGCTTTTAACTACATGAGCCAATACCTATTCTTGCTTGTTAGTTTGTGATTGGTCTTCTGTCACTTACAACCAAGGGTCTTGACTGATAGACAACCCAGAGCTGATTGACAGAAAAGCTTCCCCACTAAGCTTCTTGACAGATCAACAGTTGCCTACACCTTAAGGCTCTCAACCAGGCCAAACCACCAGGCAGCTGTAGGTTCCCTGGTAACCCAGATAGCCTTCACCTTGACAGTCAGGCAGAAACCAGAACTTCCAAAGTCTTTTTTTTTCTCTCTCTAACCTTAAATAAAAAAATCAAGGATGGGGAAAGGAAGGGCCGATAAATAGGACAGAGCAAAGGAAAGAAAGTGACCAGCACCTTCAGTACAAGAAATGTATCACTGTAGCAGCGGCCATGGCAGCTTTAGATGGGAGCCAGCCACCTGTAGTGCTTGCCAAGTGGCAGGCACTATTCTAAGCACTTTGCATGTATCACGTCATCTAACTGTCACAACAACATTAGGAGTCATGTCAAGGTATCATGCTTATTTCACTGGTGAGGAAACTGAGGCAGAGTCCAAGTGACTTGCCCACAATCAAACAGTGCTTTGGGAAAGCACAGGTGTGAAACCAGAGGCTCCTGGAGAGGTGGGGCATGATGATCAAGTGCACATCCCTTCTCCTGCACACAGCAAATGCTCCCTACACTGAGGCTATTGCCAAGAAAGCATTCTACGGCTAGCAAGTTCAAGCCCCTCAACTGGCCTGAATTTATATTAAAACAAAAATTTTTATCTCTAATCCCACCATGCTAACTTTATTCTTTTCATCTTCTCCTCTAACTCTTGTCCACATACATCACTTTTTGCAAGATGTAAATTAAAGTGTGCATACAACTTTGCGTCCTTGCTTACGTATGTCAAAACAATTTGTGCACACTCCCAAGGCTTTCATCATCAGCATGAAGGGCTGCAGATGGAGTCCCTAGGACCCAGGGAGGTGAGGCAGGTCTCCAGGGCTAGAAAACCAGGAGTCCTGACCCCTGCAGCCCCATGTGCCCTGGGGGCCAGGATGCTTACAGAGCAAGAAGCTCAGGTGTCTTCCTTTGAGGCTACTGATTGGTGTATAAGAGAGTGTCGTGGAGAGTGGCTGGGATCACACAGCCAGGTGCACACTGGTGGTCCCCACCTTGAAGAGCCAGGAAGGGCGACTGGGTGGGTGAGTGTGGAGTGGGTGTTGGGGGTATTTGGCAAAGGGAGGTAGGAGCCATTTACTTCTTTCCTCCTCTCCTACTGCATCTTTCACTGAACCAAAGGAAGAGACAGGGAAACAACTGGAATTTCAGTCTGTAATGAAAAGAAAAAGACCTGGACTCCAACATTCTGCAGCTTGGCAAGCAGGAGATAGAAGGGGCCAGCTCAGAACCCACAAGCACCCCTGCCTTGCCCACCCACAGGGCTCCTCCCTCCCTCCCTCTTCCCTGCTGTTTGGAGGTGATGCTAAATCTAGTTCCCTCCCTCCGCAGCCTCCAGCACAAAGCAACCCCGGCTAGTAGGGGCAAGGAGGGGCTGGGAGCTGGCTCTGCCTCTGAGGGACCAACCCTGTCCCCCACACTTGGACACAGAAGACAGGGGAATTGTCTGGGATGAATCTAAATAAACTCTCTTTCCATCAGAAGCCTCAAAGGCAAAATCCCAATGCACCTTTAAAAACCCATGAGGGAGGTGTTCTTTCTTCCACACCCTGCCCCCACCCAAGCCACTAGTTCTCCATTTAAACTACTCTAGCCGAGGCTTATCTCTAGCACCACCCACGATGCCCCTTCCCCCATCCACTCACCTTCTACCTCATGCCCTAGTAGGCAGAGGGGCAAGGCCTTGGCCTGGGGAGGGATGAGGGGGCATTTTCTTGGGGGACCATCCTCTCTCCTCTCCAGGTTGGAATTAGCATTTTTATCTCTGCAACTGCCATCTCTCAACTATTTACAGAAGCCAACAGGATAAAAAGAGACAACACAAAAATAGTTGCTCAGCAGCTTTCAGGATGGGGTGGGGGTGGGGGTACAACAGACTCTTGGAATTTTCTTGCTCTCCTTTTCAAAAGGGAAAATGCTAGGATTATTTATCTTTTCCAAAGCACTCTCAGAGAGTTCACAGATCACTCACCTGGGAGCTCTCTGGGGACAGGGACCAAGTCCCAGCGTCCCTCAGCTCCGAGGACAGGGCTTGTCACCAACCCCCCTCCCCCAAAAGTGTAGGTTCAGTTCAGTGAAATATCATCAAAGTTCCAGAGCCAGCGCTAAGTGAAACGCGGCGCCCTGCTCTGCCCTGTTTCCATCCAGCCTTCCAAAAACACGAGGCAGTCAAAAACACAAAACAAAACAAAACTTGGCTTTTCTCTATGCTTAACATGTTTCATAATTGAAGAAAAAAGTTCAGCAGCACCACTACCAACACGACAGAAATGGAAAACACTGACGCCTGAAATCACTCCTTCCCCATTTTGGTCACTAACATCCCCAGCAAGGAATGCCGGAGCCAGAGATCTTCAGAGGAGCAACGGCACCCACCTCCTTTGAAATATGCCAGATTTGGGTTGTGTTGAGGAAGGGATCCAATCAGGGAAGAAAGAAAAAATAATCACTTAAAACCTTATTTTTTCAGAGAGCAAAACCATACCCTCCTGGAAAAGGGGGATTCCATTCCATAAGAAAATGGGCATCATCCGCCAGCATATTATATTAAAAGGTATGTCAGGAAACTAACTATACAGATCCCAGGGGCTTGGGCCTTGATTTTCTCATCTGTAAAATGGAGCCGCTGTGACCTAGCTAGAGGGTAGCTATGGTGTCCATCTTCTGTGTGAAAGCCAGCTCACAGTTAACCCCCCCAAAGACAGTGTTCTCTCCTCCTCTTTGCACTCCTACTCAGCTATCAAACAGGGAAGGGCTGAGGGGCTAGTCTTTTCTGGGCTTCCTCCCAGCTTGGTTTTTGCTAGATTTCCAATTTCCGTGGTGGGCATTTCTGGCCAAGCTGTCGGGAGACTGAGCTGACTCCATGCCGGGCCACAGGGTTAGGGCTCCATCTGTCTGGTGAGGCTTTCTCTGCTTTGTGGATTCCCTTACCTAGAAAAAGTCTCACAAAATACATACCGATAAGATGACATGGGGACCTACATTTAACAAATCATCGCGACTGAAGAGAATGGAACTGAATGAAATCCACACTCTCCCTTAAGATCACATGTGTCACACCTGTGCACTGACCCTGGAGGCACTGAGCTTTGGGAGGAAGCAGGATTCTTGTGGAGGGGGGCGAGCGAGACGCAGGGAGTTCTGAAAACCCTATTCCAGGAAGCTGTTCCCCAACTGATTTCAGAAACCCTTCCTTCCATGACCCTCTTCCTGCAAACAGAGAGACACAATAATGTCTTATGCCCAGAGGTTTATTAATTGGGGGCTGAGAAGGCAGAGGAATGCACAAAGTGGCCTTAAGAAACCCTTGTGTTGGAAACAACCCAAATATCCACCAACCGATGAAAGGATAAACAAAATGGGGTCTATCCATACAAGGGAATATTACTCAGCCATAGAAAGGAAGCACTGACAGAGTCTACAGCATGGATGAACCTTGAAAACATTATGTTCCACGAAAAAGAAGCCAGACACAAAAGGTCTCCTATTATTAACAGGCCAAGAAGGCGACAAGCACAGCCTGAAAGAAAAAAAGGCCATTCCAAAACAGAGACGCAATTTCCTTAACTTCCAGGAAAGAAGACCAGAAATGAGGGAGAAGGCCGTTGCAGCACCGTGAAGCCAGGCATGCCTGAACCCCACACCCGGGGCCTGTAACCCAAGGGGGAGGAGCTAACTGGAAAAGCAAAACATCTAGGGGAAAATAGCAACACAAGGCCCTCTGACCCAAAGGAAAATCTGAAACAGCATTTGTCCCAAGTCTCCAGGATTGGGAAAGGATATGGGAGCTCTCTGCTTCCCATAGCCACTGGGAGGCAGCCCGCCGGGGAGAGGAAGGTTCTAAGTGACCCTAACCAAGTTACAGTATTTCGTCTCTCTGAGCCCTTCCATTAAATGGGTTCATGATGGGGTGAGGACAACTCTGTGACCCATGTTAAAATCTGAGCCAAAATAGGCCTGGCCTGCCCCACCCCGTCCATCCCTTCCTGAGAGTACTGTCTCCCCACCTTGTAGCCCATCTTGGTTCCAAGTTGACATTCTCAAGGAGAGAACTCTGGGTTACTGCAGAAAGTTCCCTCTGCTAGGTGAGATCCCTCCCCTCCAACTCCCATCCAATCTGTTTTTTTGTTTGTTTGTTTGTTTGTTTTTAAGCCCATCCCTCAAGGCTGAGCACAAAGGACACCTCTTTCTGGGAGCCTCCTGGATTCATACCAGCCAGAAGAGATTTCACCAGAGCCTCCATTGCCATCTGCTTCCTTCATTGCCACCACACTTATTCCTCCTGGTGATTCTCAACAGGGATGCTCCTGGCATTCAAGGCAGGACAATCCTTTACGCCTGGCATGGATCTGGCCTGCTTGCCGGACATTTTGAATCCCTGGCTCCCACCTACCAAAGCCAGAAGTGCTCAGCATCATTTTGACAACCAAAGTCACCAGACACTTTTCCAAACTCTTGCCAGGAAGGTAGGACCACCCCGATGGGAACAAAGGTATTAGGAATATGTTTGGCTTCTGGCCCACTCACAACTTGGGAGCAAGGGCAAGCCCAGTCAGCACCATGCCTGCTTAGATCTGTGTCCACATAGACTGGTTTAGTAAACAATTCTGGGCCTCTCAAAAAGCTGGGGGACTCTGCAAGGGACTCTGCTCTAAAACGAGCGGGCTCTAGGGCCTGACATACCCGGGTTGGCTGTGTGACCCCCAGGGCCAGTTACTTAACCCCTCTGACCCCTCTATAAAATGAGGCTAACTCCCAGCAATGCTGCAGGATTGTTTCCACCCTCAATCTCCTCATCTCTACAATGGGAATAAAAAATCTCTTCCTCTAGGATGTTGGTAGGAAATGAGAGGATGCATGTAACACACAGCATTTAGGGACTCATCAAATGATGGCTATTACTTTTTATTACAAAAATACACTGTGCTCTCACTACCAGTAGCTGTTTTCCTATGTCAGAAGGGTTTATGATGAGCAATCTGGAAGGAGATTTGAAGGCTCACCATGAAGCTGTATTTGCATAGCATGCACCCAGTTAATTCTTAAATTGCATGTTTCTGTGGGGTGGTTTGAAAGGAGGGGGGCTAACGTCCCTAAAGCCCTCCCCAGTTTGCCCTACCTCCCCCTGAGAACAAGGGAGCCTATGGGGATGGAGAACTCTCTCTTCCCTCACCCCGTGGGGGCAGAGCCAGGGGAGGGGATGTGGTAAACGACAGTACCACTCTAGGGCACGTGAAGTTTCTATCTCTAGGGCTGTGGGGACTCCCAGAGTGAGGAAGATAAAAGTTGCCCCTAAGGAAGTGGACACTAGAAGTCCCACGCCAGGCCAGCGAGCCCTCTCTGAGCTCCCCGCCACACGGATGCCATCCCTCTCCGACCAACCTTCTGGGGGAGACAGGAGGGGATAAGGTGCAACCTCCTCAGCGCCAAGTGCAAGCAGCAGAGCGGCTGGCAGAGCTGTGAAAACACCCCGCTTCCCAAACTGGGCAGTGCAGAGAGTGGGGGGAGCCTGCAAGAGCTCCAGGAACCAAGACCCAATGCTAAGCGGGGCTGGGCCCAGATTCCCCGCGTCCCCAGGAGTCAAGCAGAGGGTGCCGGTGAAGGCACCTCTCTGCGCTCACTGAGTGCTGCGGTCCCGAGGTAAATTTAGGTCAAAAGGACCGAGCCAGCGCGGTTCCGGAGGGCGGAGGCAAAGGGCCGACTAAGAGAGGCAAAGGTCCCCAGGCCCCGCAACTGCTGATCCAGGGTCCTGCCGCCTGGTGTCCAACCTACCAGGGCCTGGGCTGGCCCCCAAGACAAGCGGGGTGCGGGGGTGGGGTGCTCAAAGTCCGTCGGCCCTCTGCTCTCCTGCGCTCTGTAGCTTTCCACACCTGTCAAACGCGAGGGGGTGGGCCTAGGCCGCCTCCAAGATCCTTGACGGCCCCGGCCGCGGGTGATACACGGGTTCCAAACTCCGGGACCGCCCCTGCCACCCCAGCCGGGCGCGGCCCAGCCGAGGAGGCTACCCCGAGGCTCCGGGCGCCCCGAGGACGCGGGGGGAAGGGGCGCCGGGGGACCGGGTCCCCCCACGTGGCGGGGCGTGGGGCGGCGCACGTGGGGTCCTTTCGGTGGAGGGAACCTGGGGCCGGCCTCTGGGCTTTGTCTGCAATCCCGGCAGCGGCCCCCAGCCCCTAGGAGGCGAGGGCGCCCGGGACTGCGGCGCTGCGGCCCCGACCCGCGGCCCCGCTCCCGTCAGCTCACCTGGGCTCCGCGCCGCCGCCGCCTCCCGCGCTCTGCGCCCCCGGCTCGGCTCCGCTGGTCTCGGCGCGGCCACGCGCTCCACTCCGCGGCCCCGGCGGGCGCGCAGGGGGCGGGGACGGGAGGAGCCGCCCGGTCCCGGCTGGAGCGCGACGCCGCCGCGGGCTGCGCGGGGATTGGCCGCGGCCGCTGGAAACCCGGGCGCGGAGCCGCCCTCGGCGCGCCCCCGCCGGCTCGGCCCCGCTCGGGTGAGGGCGGGGAGGTGGGAGCCGGCTGAGACGAAAGTAGCGGCAAGGCTGGCGGGGGGGGGGGGGGGGGGGGGGAGAGAAGGAGAAGAAAGGGGAGGAGGCGGCGGCGAGGGGAAGTGAGGCGGGGCCGGGAGCGGTGGAAGGAGGCCGCGGACCCGCGAGGAGGGGAGAGACCTGCCGGGCGTCCGAGCGCGAGAGGCTGCGCGGCAACTTTGCCCCCGTCCGCGCCGCGCCCCTACGCCCATTCTCTCCGCGGCGGCTGCGGCACCCTAGGGCAGGCCGGACGCGCGGGCAGCGCTCGCATTGTTTGGCCAGACGCGGGGACTGCAGGGCGGCGGCTGAGTCGTGGAAAGTTCCCCAAGCCCGCGGGACACCCAGGGTCCCGCCTCGCGGCCTGGCTTCTGTCCCGGGGCTGCTGCCTCTGCACCAGCTGCCGGGAGGTGGATGCGGCCTGATTCGGGTCACCGCTCATTCGGGGAACCCCCTTCCTCACCCGCCTCTCCACTGACCACCGCTCGGGGCCTGCCCTAAAGGCTGGGGAACACTGTTCCTTTCCCACTCCCACTCCACCGGATGTACCAAACTACTCCAAACCCAATGAAGTTCTAGCTTTCCCCCAAAACTACTTAGATGCTTTTTGTGAGATACATCATATTCTTCACAGTCTACCCCTTTGGGTGCCGTACTTTGCTGGAGCCTTAAGAGTGTGTTTAGTCCCCCATCTGGGACTAAACAGCACTGCAGGGGGAGGGAGAGAGAAGACCTCAAGGGTTACCTGACCTGCCGGCCTTAGATGGTTTTGAAACCCAGTCCTGAACCAAAAGTTACCCAAGGGATGTCTTCCCTGACCCTGCCAAGAAGCCAAAAGGGAATCAAGTCCAGAGGGGAGTCAAAGGCCAAAGTAATTAAAGGTTCAAAGTCCTCTTGTCAACTGGGTGGATTTCTGTTGAGGTCCTCTGGTATTTCCATGCTACAGGAGCCCTCATAGACAATTCAGAGCTTTTGGATAAGATGTACACCCTTTCTGATATTCACCAGGTCTCATGCTTTTGTGGTAATAGTGAAAACCCGGAAATAGCCTTCCTAAATGTTCATCAGGGGAAAGGATAAACAAAACGTGTTATGGCCGTTTGATGGGATACTGTCAATAGTTCAAAGGAGTACATTACATCTATTTGCACACATATGGGAAGATCCCCAAACCAGAATGCTGTGTAAAGGAGCAAGTTGCAGAATACAGTATGAGGTACAGTTTGTATTTAAAACCCCCACATAGTCTATCTTGTTCATGGACACATGCTTACACATAAGTGTTTTTTAAAAAGGTTAATAGGGATTGGCTGTAAATTAAATTCATGACAATCTGCTACAAAGATGGGAGTAGGGACAGAGAATAGAGACAAGCAACCCAGACAGTTTTGTGCCTTTCACTTATGAATGTATTTGAAGCAAATGGTAAAATGTTAAGTCAGTTCTGAGTGGTGGATGCATAGTTCTTTATTTTTCTATAGTTTGCTATATTCTCCCCCAAAATATGTATTAGGGAGCATTTTGAACATATCTGACTCTATGTCAGGGGTCAGCAAACTTTTTTTGTAAAGGGCCAGATAGTAAATATTTTTGGCTTTCAGACCATGTGGTCTCTGTGACAACTTCTCACTCTGCCATTCTAGCAGCCATAGACAAAAATAAATGAATGGGTGTGGCTGTGTTCCAATAAAACTCTTATTTACAGACACTCAAAGTTAAATTGTATTTCATTTTCCCATGTCACAAAATATTATTGTTTTGATTTCTCTTCAACCATTTAAAAATGTTTCAACCAATCTCAGCTAGCAGGACTTCTAAAAACAGGCGACATGTCAGATTTGACCCATGTGAGCAATAGCTTGGCAACCCCTGCTTTACTAAAGAAACCAAAATAGATATTGGTTGATGTCTGTACCTGCTACTTGTTAAAATATACAATTCTGTATGTTTATATCATGTTACTAAATCATCTATGTCTTATTAGAACACTATAACTAACAGGCAGAAACTTAGATATACATACAGCTGTATAAAGCAAGAAGCCAGTTATGTGAGACAGGCAAGAAAGTGCCCATTCAAATCCAAACTCTAGCCCAAGATCCACTACTTTCTGCAAGAAGTTCCTGAAATGTTATGACCCAGGCCCTCCTTGATCTCTCCCCTCTCTGACCTCCTGTGGCAAGGACTATACCACTTAATGGATGCTCGGCCACCAGGTTGTCTCTATTCCTTCCTTTTCACTAATGGGTTCAGACTTGCCAAGAGAGCTATAAATTCCTGGAGGACAGATGAGTACCGCATCTGAAACATTTGTTTACCTTTAGCATTGTGGTTGAAAGCAGTGACTTTGGAGTCAAAACAGATGTAGCTCAAATCCCAGCTTTGCTAGTTACCAGGTCTATGGTCTTGGACAAGGGATTTCGGTTTCATCAGCTGTCAAAGGGAGATAACAAACCCAGTTCACAGGTTCAGTTTAAATACAATTACGTGTGTGAAGATAACAGCTTGGTGCCTGGCACGTATGTGCTCAGAGGTGCTAACTATTAATATACTTAGTACAGAGCTTAAAACCCCATCAATTATGTGCCTTCCTTATTGAAGTGAATTAGAAAAAAGCAGGGAACATCATAATTGCCTTTCATTGACACTTGGCCTTTCTTATGATAGGAATCATCTCACTGAAGGAAACCATTTTCTTCTTAGAGATGAAAATAAAAATTGGCTTTGCTTGGGGCATCTGGGTTGCTTAGTCAGTCAAGCATCCAACTCTTGATTTTAGCTCAGGTCATGATCCCAAGGTCGTGGGATCGAGCCCTGCATCAGGCTCCATGCTAAGCATAGAGCCCGCTTAAGATTCTCTCTCTCTCTCTCTCTCTCTCTCTCTCTTTCTCCCTCTTTCTCTCCCTCTCTCTCTCTCTCCTTCTCCCTCTTTCTCTCTCTCTCCCCTTCCGCCCCTCTCCCCCGCTCATGCTCTCAATCTCTAAAATAAAAATTTTTTAAAAAATTGGCTTTGCTTTTTGGGTTTTTTCCTCCAAGAACACTAGAAAGACCTATTCTAGGCAAACAGATCTTGTTGTCTTGACAACACAGATTGCCAAGAAAATAAGTAAACAAAGCATCTGAATCTTATTTTTAAGAAAACTTGGACAGTACAAGGGAGGGGCTGAAAAGTAAGACTTAAAAATTATCCCACTGGGGCGCCTGGATGGCTCAGTCAGTTAAGCGTCCAACTTTGGCTCAGGTCATGAGCTCACAGTTTGTGGGTTTGAGCCCCGCATCACGCTCTGTGCTGACAGCTCAGAGCCTGGCGCCTGCTTTGGATTCCGTGTCTCCCTCTCTCTCTGCCACTCCCCCTGCTCACACTCTGTCTTGCTCTCTCAAAAATAAATAAACATTAAAAAAAAATTTTTTTTTAACTATCTCACCACATAGGACAGCATCGTAAGCTCCTGCCAAGGCTTTGTCTTTTCCTTTAGGAACTGTTCTATGTTCTACTCGTGGTGTTCACTGGAATATTCCACTCTCCAAACCTTGAACATCCAGGTAGAGAGAGCAGGATAAATCATGCTGATATACTTAATTCATTGAATTCCTTCCCATTCAACAGGAAAGTAGAAAAACACCGGTTGAAAAAAAAGAAAAAAAAAGAAAAAAAGCCTGGGAAGTTTCCCTTCAATGAGCAGTGAGATTAATATGTTTATTAGTCTCAAACATAAACAACAGCATAAAAGGAGAAGTCAGCAGGGACACAGATGAAGCTCTTCGTTTGTCTTAGATGTGCTACGAGAAAGAAAAAAATCAGTGTAATACCCAAAAACATCAGGGCAAAATGTAAAATGCTCTGAACAAGTAGACGCATTCAAGGCATATAGGTCAATACAAAGGTGGTCCCGGGATGAGGTTGAGAAGCCTGTACACCGGGACTGATCCTCACTAGTGAGGGGGCTGGATTAGGCCAACTCTCTGAGGCAGTCTCCTCAAGTGTAAAATGGTATTTGGCCGACAAGCATTAGAGATGGTATGTGTGGAAGTACCCAGCACAGTGTCTAGCCTATATTGGGCACTAGATAAATGACAACTATGTGCCCAATGAACTGGAAAAGAATGTTCACAAAAACATTACAGTGCTTTTCAAAACTCCAGGAACAGGCAGCTCTAGGGTAATGTAGCAACTGGGTTGGATTCCCAGCTCTGCAACCTACCAGCTGTGTGGCCTTGGGTGAATGAGTGACTTAATCTCCTTATGCCTTGGTTTCCTGTCTGTTAAATGGGATTAATGCTGTAGCCAACTTCTTAGGATTCTTGTAAAGATTAAATGTATTAGTATATTTACATAAATTACAACAGGGCAGTCTGTTAAGTGTTAAAATATTTGCTCCCATTTGCCCCAAGTCTGGAAACACTCAACACCAAACCTGCTGGTAGAGTTCCCACCATGCCAAGCCACTGGCTTGGGTCACTACACCTTTCTTCTCTGTAAGTTCTCTGGTGTAGACCCGAAGGGCCACTGGCTATATAGCTTCAATTCCCTCCTCACCAAACCGTTTCCCCATTTAAACAAATCATCATTTTGTTACACTCCTATATTAAACCACCCATAATTACACCAGTCTGACTCTTCCCTCACCAAATGCTCCACCAGGAAAAAAGCCAATGAGTTGTAACCCAGTTATGAATGTGGGGGTCACTCTGTTGTTTCTAACTGAATTGTGCCACTTACCTGGTTTAATGCTCTACTTAATAGAGGCTTTGTATTTTTACTTTGCACTGGCCCCACAAATCATGTAGTTAGTCCTGGTCAGATCTGATGATTTCTGGTTTTTAATGTTGATGCATGAGGGGTCGGCTGAGCAATGTTGTCCCATCTCTTGAACCTTCTTACACTGAGACAGAGTGATCACTTCTTAGGCTAGAAAGACTGTAGTTTAAATACATGGGCCAAAACTGACATCAGATGAGAGACTATATTTGGAAGAATAAAAAGAAACTGGTAATTGTGGTTACTACCTGGGAGGAAGAATTACTTTTTACTCTACAGCCTTTAAGAATATTTAATTTTTACTATCTCCATATATAACCTTTCATATTAATTTAAGATTTTTAATTTTTTTTAACATTTATTTATTTTTGAGACAGAAAGAGACAGAGCATGAATGGGGGAGGGTCAGAGAGAGAGGGAGACACAGAATCTGAAGCAGGCTCCAGGCTCCAAGCTGTCAGCACAGAGCCCAATGGGAGTCTTGAACTCACAAACCGTGAGATCACGACCTGAGCCGAAGTCGGATGCTCAACCGACTGAGCCACCCAGGCGCCCCTAATTTAAGATTTTTAAACATCAACATACCACTTACTGTCTCTATCTCTACAGAGTCTCTTGTTTCCAGAGCAGCTGTCTTTAGCCGGCAAATGCTCCCTATGAGTGGGAGTTGTTTTACGCTGTTTCAAAGAGCCCTGGAGAGAAATTATTTCCCATCAGAAGGTTTAAATTTAACGGAGAAAGAGCCAATGATAGAAGCTGAAAAATTTGGTTGGTTCCTTGTTGCTGTTTTGGACTTGAAACAGAGTGATTTTCCTGTGAACACTGAGGGATAAGATAAATTTGCAAAGCAATAACTGGTTCTGCTTAATGGCAGGGTTGAGATGTGTAAATTAGATACTCTACATATTTGAGTGATAGCATCCACACACCTCTGAGCTTTAGACCTTTTCTTAATTTATAATCCCGTCATTCATAATGAATTCCTAGACTTGTTATCATCATCCTTCATTTATATAGTTAAAGAGAGAAGAAGTACAGTAATGTAGAAGACAGAAGAAAACAAATACCCAGAAAGTGACTGAAATCTGTTTCTTGTCATTGGTCCAAAAACCATAAACAGATCTTCTCCTTCTTAATTTCCAGTCAAGAACCAACATGTGCTTACAAGCACACACAGGCCCACCACAACCCCCCAGCTCAGTCCAACAAAGCAGGGAAGCTTCAGAAGGAAAATCTAAGTCTTAGAGAAACCTCCACTGACCCCCTGGAGAGACCTGCCGATACCCAGAAGAGCTGATGTCTGAGCATAGGTGCTAAATACAAATTCCTGTGATGATGCAGAATGTGCACAGATCCTAAGAAGATACTGGCAACTTTGCTCAGAGAGAGCATAACCTTTAACACTTGTAATAGCTTATTAATAAAACAGCTGTTTATCAACAAAAAGTTGGTATCTTTTGCTATCAAAAAGAAAAGGGAGAAAACAAGTATGTATATTCTAGCAACAAAATAAGACAAACTAATCAGAATGCAGTTTATTGATAAGACAGACATCAAATACATCATTTACATGGAGGGAGGGGAAGTCCAAAATCTTATATTCTGTATAGCGGCCCAGCAGAGATGCTCTCACTAGAGATGATTTATCAAGGGCACCCCATGAGAGGGCAGTTCCTGATGCAGCTGCCGGAAGAGCATTGCGCATCGGTTCCTCTCCTGGGTCTTCCCCAAGGTGTGGTAGAGTCTGGCCTGGAAGTAAACAACATCTCTGATTTGCTCTTTGCAGTCGACCTTTGCAAAATAGTTCTTGGCTTCATTGAGATTCTCAATGGCTGCCTCCAGAGCTGATGGAAAATGGGAAAAAAGCACAATGTTTAACTCAACACTTTGCATACAGTTTTCAAAACTTGACATCTACTTTCATTGGTTTAACATGTACCAGAGATACTTTTATACTCTACTCTTTGAGAAGAAAAAAATACACTAGGGGGAGGTTTTAAAAAAGGTATTTAGTCCTGATTTCCAGCCTGGTACTTGGTTCTGTAGGGTTAAAATAATCATTCACTTGCCCTCAACCTTCACACCAAGCATGCATGTCAAAGCACTTTAAATACTGCATAAATCTTAACATGTATTTGAGAACCTAAATACTATCCCAAATTTAATGTCTTCCTTCTTCTGGGTCCTAAATTTATTTTTTTTTCTGCAATAGTATTGCATAGCAATCTTTGTATGGTTCCCTACCTTCTGCTTTCTTTGGTGGATCATAAGCAGCTGCTGAAGCCACCTGGCACTTGGCCACCAAGAACATGGCACGGCCTTTGTCCAGGACAGCCCCGTCAGCCAAGATGGGCTCAATGGCCATGTGGAGAAGACTTAAGGCCTGTTCTGGGATTCCAAGGATGAGCTGAAAAAGAAACATTGTGGTACTGTACCTACCCACACCCACTGCCCACTACAGAAAAGGCTTCATTTCTGAACCTTATTTCCTGAATGGCCATGTCTGGCTTATGTTCTCCCTGACATGTACTACATTTAATATGCACCACACTCCTAGAAAACACTGTATGACAATCTGACTTCAGATTATGATGGATATAGCAGGTAGTAGTTATTCACACTATAGGAAGGTTTTTGTCTTTACAACAACATTCAGAATCAATATCCTTTAGCTTGGTGATTCCAAAGGGTTAAACTTATTGTGCAAGAATCATTGGGAGAAGGGGAACCACTAAGAAATAACTCGAAAGTATACAGTAAAATAAATAAGAAACATCCATTTAACACAAAAGAAACAGTAATGGAGGAACCGAGGAACAAAAAAGATGTAAGAAATATATAGAAAAAAATAGCAAAATAGAAGTCCTTTCAAATCTATAATTACATTAAATATAAATGAATTAAACTCTTCAGTTAAAAAGCAGAGATTAGCAGAGTAGATTTAAAAGAAACATGATCTGACTATATGCTATCTACAAGGAGACTCACTCTTGGTTAAAAGACACAAATAGGCTTAAAAAAAAAAAGACACAAACAGGCTGAAAGTAAAAGGACATAAAAGAGATACTCCATACAAACAGTAGCCAGAAGATAGCTGGAGTGACTACACTTACATCAAACAAAACAGACTTTAAGTCAAAAACTGTTACAAAAGACAAAGGGCATTATATACTGCTAACGGGTCAATTCATCAAGAAGACACAATTATAAACACATATACACCAAAGAACAGAACTTGGTAAATTCTATGAAACATTTAAAGAAGAATTAACACCAATCCTTCTCATTCTTCCAAAAATAGAAGAGAAAGGAACTCACTTTGTAAGGCCACTGTTGCCCTAATACCAAAGCAAAATAAAGATATCATAAGGAAAGAAAACTACAGACCAATATCCCTTATGAATACACATGCAAAAATCCTCAACAAATACTAGCAAACCAAATCCAATAGCATATTAAAAGGATCATACACGGGGGCACCTGGGTGGCTCAGTCGGTGAAGTGTCTAACTCCTGATTTTGGCTCAGGTCATAATCTCACAGTTGTGAGATCAAGTCTTGCATCGAGCCCCACACTGGGGTCTGTGCTGGCCATGAAGCCTGCTTAAGATTCTCTCTCCCTTTGCCCCTCCCCCACTCACTCTCTCAAAAAACAAAAAATCATACATCATAATCAAGTAGGATTTATCCCAAGAATGCAACAGTAGTTCAATATGTAAAAAAATCAATGTAATATACAATATTAATAGAATAAAGGAAAAATACCACATGATCTACTCAATTGATATAGAAAAAGCATTTCACAAAACCCCAACACCTTTTCATGATAAAAATATTCAGGAGTAGAAGGGAACTTCCTCAACTTAGTACCAGTGCATCTATGCAAAATCCACAGTTAACATCATAGTTAAAAATGAAAGACTGAACACGACAGGGATGTCCACTCTCACCGCTGTTGTTTAACATAGTGTTGGAAGTGCTAGGAAATAAAAGGCATCAAAATTGGCAAAGATGAAGTCAAGCTTTCACTTTTTGCAGATGACATGATATTATACATGGAAAATCCGATAGACTCCACCAAAAGTCTGCTAGAACTGATACATGAATTCAGCAAAGTTGCAGGATACAACATCAATGTACAGAAATCAGTTGCATTCTTATACACTAATAATGAAGCAACAGAAAGACAAATAAACTGATCCCATTCACAACTGCACCAAGAAGCATAAAATACCTAGGAATAAATCTAACCAAAGATGTACAAGATCTGTATGCTGAAAACTACAGAAAGCTTATGAAGGAAATTGAAGAAGATATAAAGAAATGGAAAAACATTCCATGCTCATGGGTTGGAAGAATAAGTATTGTTAAAATGTCAATACTACACAAAGCTATCTACACATTCAATGCAATCCCAATCAAAATTGCACCAGCATTCTTCTCGAAGCTAGAACAAGCAATCCTAAAATTCATATGGAACCACAAAAGGCCCCGAATAGCCAAAGTAATTTTGAAGAAGAAGACCAAAGAAGGAGGCATCACAATCCCAGACTTTAGCCTCTACTACAAAGCTGTAATCATCAAGACAGCATGGTATTGGCACAAAAACAGACACATAGATCAATGGAATAGAATAGAAACCCCAGAACTAGACCCACAAAAGTATGGCCAACTAATCTTTGACAAAGCAGGAGAGAATATCCAATGGAAAAAAGACAGTCTCTTTAACAAATGGTGCTGGGAGAACTGGTCAGCAACATGCAGAAGAATGAAACTAGACCACTTCCTTACACCATTCACAAAAATAAACTCAAAATGGATAAAGGACCTGAATGTGAGACAGGAAACCATCAAAACACTAGAGGAGAAAGCAGGAAAAGACCTCTCTGACCTCACACGCAGCAATTTCTTACTTGACACATCTCCAAAGGCAAGGGAATTAAAAGCAAAAATGAACTATTGGGACCTCATGAAGATAAAAAGCTTCTGCACAGCAAAGGAAACAATCAACAAAACTAAAAGGCAACCAACAGAATGGGAAAAGATATTTGCAAATGACATATCGGACAAAGGGCTAGTATCCAAAATCTATAAAGAGCTCACCAAACTCCACACCCAAAAAACAAATAATCCAGTGAAGAAATGGGCAGAAAACATGAATAGACACTTCTCTAAAGAAGATATCCAGATGGCCAACAAGCACATGAAAAGATGCTCAACGTCGCTCCTCATCAGGGAAATACAAATCAAAACCACACTCAGTCCTGACCTCACGCCAGTCAGAGTGGCCGAAATGAACAAATCAGGAGACTATAGATGCTGGAGAGGAGGTGGAGAAACGGGAACCCTCTTGCACTGTTGGTGGGAATGCAAACTGGTGCAGCCGCTCTGGAAAACAGTGTGGAGGTTCCTCAAAAAATTAAAAATAGACCTACTCTATGACCCAGCTGTAGCACTGCTAGGAATTTACCCAAGGGATACAGGAGTACTGATGCATAGGGACACTTGTACCCCAATGTTTATAGCAGCACTCTCAACAATAGCCAAATTATGGAAAAAGCCTAAATGTCCATCAACTGATGAATGGATAAAGAAACTGTGGTTTATATACACAATGGAGTACTACATGCCAATGAGAAAGAATGAAATATGGCCCTTTGTAGCAACGTGGATGGAACTGGAGAGTGTGATGCTAAGTGAAATAAGCCATACAGAGAAAGACAGATACTGTATGTTTTCACTCTTATGTGGATCCTCCTGAGAAACTTAACAGAAATCCATGGGGGAGGGGAAGGAAAAAAAAAAAAAAGTGGTTAGAGTGGGAGAGAGCCAAAGCATAAGAGACTGTTAAAAACTGAGAACAAACTGAGGGTTGATGGGGGGTGGGAGGGAGGGGAGCGGAGGTGATGGGCATTGAAGAGGGCATCTTTTGGGATGAGCACTGGGTGTTGTATGGAAACCAATTTGACAATAAATTTCATATATTAAATAAATAAATAAATAAATAAATAAATAAATAAAGTACATTAACAGGAAAAAAAAAAAAAAGACTAAAATCATGCCCCTAAGATCAGGAGCAAAAACAAGTATGTACATTCTTGCCACTTCTATTCAGCACTGTTCTGAAAGTTCTACATGGGGCAATTGGGCAAGAAAAAGAAATGAAAGGCATTCAAATTGCAATGGAAGAAGTAAAACTCTGTATTTGCAGAGTTACATGATCTTATATACAGAAAACTTCTAAAGAATCCTTAAAAACCTGTAACAGGTATTAAACAAGTTCAGCAAAGTTGCAGGATGTAAGATCAATATACACTAACAATGAACAATCCAAAAATAAAATTAATTTTTAAAATTCCATTTATGATAGCATCAAAAAGAATAAAATACTTAGGAATAAATTTAACTAAGAACCTGTAAGAATTGTACACTGAAAACTAGAAGACACTATTGAAGATATGAAAGAAGACCTGGGGGGCGGGGGGAGCACCTGGATGGCTCAGTCGGTTAAGCATCCAACTCTTGATTTCAGCTCGGGTCATGATCTCACCATTCGTGCGTTCAAGCCCTGCATCGGGCTCTGCACTAACAGTGTGGAGCCTGCTTGGGATTCTCTCTCTCTCTGCCCCTCCCCTGCTTGCTCTCTCTCCTCTCAAAATAAATAAATAAAATAAAAAACTAAAAAGAAGACCTAGGGCACCTGGGTGACTCAGCTCATTAAGCATCCAACTCCTGATTTTGGCTCAGATCATGATCTCATGGTTCATGAGTTCGATCCCCACACTGGGCTCTGTGCTGGGAGCAAAGAACCTGCTTAGGATTCTCTCTCTCCCTTCCTCTCTCTCTGCTCCTCCCTGCCTCAAAGTAAATAAGTAAACTTAAAAAAAAAAAAGAAAAGAAAAGAAAAGAAAAAGAAATTAAAGAAGACCTAAAAAAAAAAGACAGCCTGTGTTAATGGACTGGAAGATTTAATAGTGTGAAGATGGTAACACTCTCCAAATTCATCTACAGATTGAACACATTCCTTATCAAAACTCTGAATACTATTTTTACTGAAATGGACAAGCTATTCTAAAATTCATATGGAATTGCAAGAGAATACCAACAGCCAAAATGATCTTGAAAAAAAAAGCACAAAATTAGAGAACTCTTACTTCCATCCTAATTTTAAATTTACTACAAAGATATAATAATCAAACAGTGTGGTATTATCATAAGGACAGACCAATGGAATAGAACTGAGAGTGCAGAAATAAATCCATACATTAATGATCAATATTTTTGACATGGATGCCAAGACTACTCAATGGGAAAAGAACAGTGTTTTCAACAAGTAGTGCTTTGACACCGGGATATCCATATGTGAAAGAATAAAGCTGGACTCCTACCTCACGCCATATATAAAAATTAACTCAAAAATAGGGCACTTGGGTGGCTCAGTTGGTTGGGCATCTGAATCTTGATTTTCGCTTGGGTCATGATCTTAGGGTTTGTTTGCTTGGGATTCTCCCTCCCCTCTCTCTCTGCCCCTCCCCTGCTCTCTCCCTCTCTCAAAATAAATAAATAAACTTTAAAAAAATTAACTCTAAATTGATCAAAGACCTAAATGGAAGAGCTAAAACTATTCAAAACCTTAGAAGGAAACGTAAGTATAAATCTTTGTGAACTTGGATTAAGCAACAGTTTCTTAAGGAGAACATCAAAAGCACAAGCAACAGGGGTGCCTGGGTGGCTCAGTCAGTTGAGTTCTGACTTCAGTTCAGGTCATGATCTCATGGCTCATGAGTTCAATCCCTCGTGTCAGGCTCTGAGAGGCTCTGTGCTGACAGCTCAGAGCCTGGAGCCTGCTTTGGATTCTGTGTCTCCCTCTCTCCCTGGCCCTCCCCTGCCTGTGCTCTGTCTTTCTCTCTCTCTCTCTCAAAAATAAGTAAACCAAAAAAACAAAAAACAAAGAACTTAAAAAAAAAAAAAGCACAAGCAGCAAAAGAAAAAAAAGGATAAATTGGATTTCATCAAATTTTAAAACTTTAGTGCATCAAAGGACATGATCAAGAAAGTAAAAAGACAACCCCGAGAAAAGAACATATTTCCAAATCATATATCTGACAAGGGTCTAGTATTCAGAATATACAAAACAATCTTACAACTGAACATCAAAAAGACAATAACCCAATTAAAAAGTGGATAAAGGACTTAGACATGTCTCCAAAGAATATATACAAATGGCCAAGAGCACACAAAAAGATGCTCAATATCATGAGTTATTAGAAAAATACAAATCAAAACCACAATGAGATAGAACTTTATAGTCAAATGGGTATAATACCAAAAAAAAAAAAAAAAAAGGAAAATAACAAGTACTGGCAAGAACATGGAAAAACGGGAACCTTCATACATTGCTGGTGAGAAGAGATGGTGCAGTCACTGTGGAAGTTTGGTGGTTCCACAAAAAGTTAGATATGGAATTATCATATGACCCAGCAATTCTACTCTTAAGTAAGTCCAAGAGAAATGAAAACATGTAACTACACAAAAACTTATATGTGAATGTTAAAAGCAGCTATCCAGGGGCACCTGGGTGGCTCAGTTGGTTAAGCATCTGACTCTTGATTTCAGCTCAGATCATGATCTCATAGTTCATGGGATCTAGTGGGATCTAGCTCCAAGTTGGGCTCTGTGCTGACAGTGCAAAGCCTGCTTGGGATATTCTCTCTCCCTCTCTCTCTAAATAAATAAACAATTTAAAATAAATTTTTAAAGCAGCTATTTATAATAGCTGACCCAAATGCCTACCAACGGATGGACAAAATGTAGTCTATCCATCCAGTGGAGTATTATTCAGCCATTAAAAGGAATGAAGCGGGGCACCTGGGTGGCTCAGTCGGTTAAGCTTCCCACTCTTCATTTCAGCTCAGGTCATGATCTCACAGTTCATGGGTTTGAGTCCCGCTTCAGACTGATAGTGTGGAGCCTGCTTTGGATTCTCTCTCTCCTCTCTTTGGCAGCTCTCTCTCTCAAAATAAATAAATAAACTTAAAATAAATAAAGGAATAAAAGAATAAATAAATAATAAAAGGAATGAAGCAGTGACACATGCTGAACGTCCCATTAACATGAATGAACCCTGAAAACATCTTACTAAGTGAAGAAGCCAGACTACATAAGGCCAGATATTGTATGATTCCATTTATATGAAAGATCCGGAATAGGCAAACCCACAGAGACAGAAAGTAGCTTGGTGGTTAATGGGAGTTACTACTTAATGAGTCCAGGTTTCTTTTCGGAATGATGAAGATATTCTGAAATTAAACAGTGTTGATGGCTGCAAAACACTGTAAATATTCTTAAAACCACTGAATTGTACCCATTAAAATGATTAAAATGGTAAATTTTATGTTACGTGAATTTTATCTTAATTGAGAAAAAAAATCACTAGAGCTGGAAAACAGATTAGAGTCCTCTGCTCCTTCCCTAGAGATTCTGACTCCATGTTTCAAGGCAAAGCCAGATATGTAGATTTTTTTTAATGTTTATTTATTTTTGAGAGAAGGAAAGCACAAGTGGAGGAGGGGCAGAGAAAGAGGGAGACACGATCAGGATCCAAAGCGGGCTCTGTGCTCATAGCAGAGAGCCTGATGTGGGACTTGAACCAGGAACTGCAAGATCATGACTTGAGCTGAAGTCGGATGCTTAACCAACTGAGCCACCCAGGTGCCCCCAGATATGTAGATATTTTTTAAATCTCCCCAATTTTTTTTCTTGCTTCTTTTTTTTAATGTTTTGTTTATTTTTTGAGAGAGAGAGAGAGCATAAGCAGGGAAGAGGCAGAGAGATAGGGGGACAGAGGATCTGAAGTGGGCCCTGCACCAACAGGCTGTCTGGGGCTCAAACTCACAAACCTTGAAATCATGACCTGAGCGGAAGTCAGATGCTCAGCCAACTGAGCCACCCAGGTGCCCCTTTTCTTTCTTTCTGTAAAGTTTATTTATTTATTTTGAGAGAGAAGGAAAAAGCACGAGCAGGGTAGGAAGAGAGAGACCAGGAAGATAGAGAATCCCAAGCAGGCTCCACGATGTCAGCACAGAGCCAGCCCAACGCAGGGCTTGAACCCACAAACCATAATGTAAAACATGATCTGAGCCAAAATCAAGAGTCCGACACTCAACGGACTGAGCCACGCAGGTGCCCCTTCCTAATTAATCTAATGCATGGTTTGGGAAATCTCTGCTTTAGTTAGTAAATTCTCCTAGCGCCAGTGAGTTCAAAATGCATTCATTCAATAAATATTTATTAAAAGCCTATTATGTAGAGGTCCTACTAGGTACCAGAAGATACAGCAAGGAGAAAACAAAGTCCTTTTTCTCACGGCCTTTACATTCCTCAGGGGGAGACAGTAAACAAACATAAAATACCTTTTAACTTCCAAAACCTTTCAATGAACACACAACTTCCTCATTTCTTTATTTATCCCCTTGTTAATCAAGCAGAGCTCTGGGCCAGCTAAATCATTAATATGATGCAAGTGTCCTCGATGAATGGGTGCATCCCCTTTATTAGATACACAGCTTGGTATAGCCACCAGGTTCACAGCTTCAGACTTCCTGGAGGGCTTACACAATGAGACTGTATTCCCAGACTTCAGTATTAAGAAGTCAAAGCTCATTATTATCCCTTTCAAAACCAAAAAGCAGTAACAGACTAAGCAGTTCTTGAGCACAAATATGTGCTATAAAAACAGAGATCAGCTTACCTGAGCAAAAGCCAAGTTCAGCACCGTTTCAGAGGCCAAGTACTGTAACCGGTACTCCTTGGAGAGGGCCAGAGCCTGCAGGAGCACAGGCAGCGCGATGGTAGGGGAGGAAGACCGCCAGTATAGCTCGGCCACAGACAGCAGGACACTGCCCACAAAGAGGAAGACATGGGATGAGAAGATCCAGCACAAAGGACCACCTGTAGGAAATGTTCAAGGGACTTCCCTTACCTGATCACCATTTCTGTATTCCTGATTTTCTGACAATGAATCAACAATTTTTGCAAAAGCTTGTGTGCCTCTGACATTTGGTTCTGAGCTTGTAGTACAATTGCTTTTCTGACACAGAAACAAAATAAACAAATGGTTATGCTGATATTTTACCAGGGTTGCAAGTATAGTCACTTTCAGGGTTACAATCTCTACTTCCTCAATTAGACTGTAAATCTCCCAAGGGGAAGAACTTTGCCTGATACAATTTTTGTTAAAAGAGGAGAAAAAAAAGTGTGCGTGTGTGTGTGTGTAAACATGTGTGTATTCACCCCTCCCGGCACCCCCCCCCCACACACACACACAAGAAAAAAACAAGTCTGGAATTACAGATATTAGAATGTTCGTGATTTTCTCTGGGTGATACTTATTTTCTCCCTATTACTCATCTGTATTTTCTAATTTCCTGTAATAAATAGGAAAAAAAAGTTTTTTCCCAAGCTAAAGTTAATAAATTAATCCACACAAAAATAAGAATAAAGCCATTTAAGAACTACCTTATTCTGGGGCTGGAATCTTCAAAGTTTCTTACCTGTATACACCCTCTATGCTGTTAAGAGCTGTGATTCCTGTAACAAGTGAATCAGCCAAATGGTATTTGCCATCATTCATTGCTCTGTCAAACTGTATTTTTTGATCACATAGCATCCATAGCTAATAAGAAAAAAAAAATTGAGGACAAAATGCAAGTGTTCACCTCGTTATTCAACAGATATAAAAATATTTCAGCATTTTTGAGATTTAAAAATTTTTTATAAATATTTCAAGGATGTAAAAAAGCCCTAAGAATAAAGTAACAAACACATGTGTGCCAATCACCAACTTTGTCAAAACACAACATTTTGATTTGCTTCAGATATTACTGCATACTAACGAAGTCTTTTGCAAATTCCATTCCTCTCTTTCTTTATCCAAAGTAAGCACCTGGGGCACCTGGGTGTCTCAGTTGTTAAGTGTCTGACTTCAGCTCAGGTCATGATCTAATGGTTTGTGAGTTTGAGTCCCGCATTGGGTAAACACGAGCCCCGCTTCTCTCTTTCTCTCCCTCTCCCTCTCTCTGTCTCTCTCTATGTCTCTCTCTGCCCCTCCTGGGATTCTCTCTTTCTCTGCCCCTTCCTCACTGGCGCCTTCTTTTTCTCTCTCTCAAAAACAAACAAATAAATAAATAAAACCAAAGTAAGCACCTGATTTGGTGTTTATCATTCCCACTCATGTTTTTATACTATTACAGCATATATTCTTACCCTTAAACAATATATAGTATGATCTTGTAGGTTTTTAAATTTTGCAGAAAGCAAATACCGCTGTACTTTATGTATCCTTTGACAACTTGCTCTTAAGCTCAACAGTATTTTTCTGGGACTTACACATGTTTGTGTGTGTGTGTGTGTGTGTGTGTGTGTGTGTGTTTTATTCAATATGAAATTTATTGCCAAATTGGTTTCCATACAACACCCAGTGCTCATCCCAACAGGTGCCCTCCTCAATGTCCATCACCCACTTTCCCCTCCCTCCCACCCCCCAGACTTACACATGTTAATACAAGTAGCTCTAGTTTATCCTTTCCACTAACGAATAGTTCTCAATTATACGAATATCTGTTCTCACAATGATGAGTATTTAGGTAGTGCCAATTTTTCACTCTTCTGAACAATGCTGCAATCAACATTCTCGTGTATCTCTGCTGGTGCAAGAGTTTATGTCAGGTCTACAGCAAGCAGTGGAAACACGGGAGGAGGACATACACAACTTCAATTCAATACAGTGCCCATTTGTTCTTCAAGTGGGTTATACCAATTTATACTTCCCACCAGTAATATCCTTGCCAACACTTGGTACTGTCAGATATTCTACCTTTGGCCAATCTGATAGGTATGAAATATCTCATTACTGTTGTCTGGTATTTCCCTGACTGCCAGCCAGGCTGAGCATCTTATCATATACCTACTGGCCATATGTTTTTTCTGTGAACTGTGAATTGCCTTTTTTTTTTTCTTCAACAGCTAGAACTGTCACCAAAACTGTTCCATTGCATTAGCACTGCCACAGAACCACCTTAATTCTTTCGTTCCTACATCATCCTTAGGTGCTATCATCTCCCATCTTCTATCTTATGTGCAGACCACCTTCCCAGCTGGGCACTTTGAATTCAGATCATAGCCTGCTGAAGGCAGCAATGAGGCCCAAGCACACTTCACATGCAGAGGGGCACCCACACTATAGCTAATGACACGGAGCCAACAACCTGTGGGAGTGGCAGCCTCAGTGACCAGCACTAGGAGACTCCCAGGCCATGGTCTCTTAAGATTTCAAATTCTCTAATCCATTGAAGACTAAACTTGGAAAGGGAGGGAAGAAGAAGGGGCTCCTGTAACAGGTTTCTCAGCCCCATTAGAGATAGATAAAGTGCAATAACGAACACAGGGCTTGGGACTGCTTTATAAAATTAATTCAATTCCCTCTGGGCACAACATCTTCCCAAAGGTTATTTAATTCTGGGAGGAAGAGATTAGAGTTGCCAAGTAAGAGACACAGCACCAAACTGAGACCTAATTCTTGATCTGTCCATGGACATGGATGATTTTCTTTTCTTATTTCCACACAGTTAGAGATATAAGGAATACAAACTTAAAACTATGAAGACAGAGAGAAAAAAAGTTCCCTAAATAAATCTTTAAATCTTGTATCAGAGTTTATTTTTCTGCCTTCTTTTTTTTTTTTTTAATATTTGCTTATTTTTGAGAGAGGGAGAGAGCGAGTGAGCGCACATGTGCATGCATGCAAGTGGGGGAGGGGCAGAGAGAGGGAGACACAGAATCCCAAGCAGGCTCCAGGCTCTGAGCTGTCGGCACAGAGCCCAACATGGGGCTCAAACTCAAGAACTGTGAGATCATGACCTGAGCCAAAGTCAAACACTTAACCAACTGAGCCACCCATGCATCCCTCTGCCTTCTTTTTATTTTTTTAAAGTTTATTTATTTATTTTGAGGGGGGGGGGGGCAAGTGTGGGAGAGGCAGACAGGGAGAGAGAGAATCCCAAGCAGCCCCTGTGCTATCAGCATGGAGCCCGATGCGGGGCTCAATCCCACAAATCCTGAGATCATGACCTGAGCCAAAATCAAGAGTCAAACACTCAAACGACTAAGCCACCCAGGCACCCATTCTCTGCCTTGCACAGAGCTTAGAGGCTGGTATGCATCTATATTGACCTCAATGCACAGATGACACAGAAAGGAACCAAGACACAAAAAACCGAGAGGAAGCCTTAAAATATTCCACTCTGACAACAATACAGTAAAAACGGTCTCCTCGGAAATAAATCGGATGCCATGCAAAAGTTAGATTACCTGGGCATGCTGACTATTCGGCGGGAATCGTTCCTTCAAGTGCTTCAACACTTCCGAAGCTGCAGCAAAACAGCCCTAAATGGAAACACACGAACTGATGAACACACCTGTGTTGAAACTACATCTGCTACACCACTCATAGGATGTTGCTATGATTCACCTGCTTGTGGTACAGCACCCTAGAAGACATGAAGCAGAGACTGTCATACATCAGGGGGTCATTTTTTTTTTTTAGGTTCTAGTATATTTTGTTCATTAAAATTTTTTTTTAATTTTTTTTAACGCTTATTCATTTTTGAGAGAGAGGGAGAGACAGAGAGTGGGTGGGGGAGGGGCAGAGAAAGAGGGAAGCACAGAGTCTGAAGCAGGGTCCAAGCTCTGGGCTGTCAGCACAGAGCCCGACATGGGGCTCGAACTCACCAACCGTGAGAATATGACCTGAGCCAAAGTTGGATATTTAACTGATGAGCCACCCCCTAATTTTTTTTTTTTAATTACACATGTAATGAATGTATATTCACTCTAGGAAAAAAACTTACAAAATACATGTAAACAATAAGAAAAAGGCCAACTTTAATTTCACCAAAGATAATCACAGGAATGTTTGGGCACATATCCTTCTAAACTTCTCTTATGCACATAAATAAAAACATACACATATTCTAAAAAAAGGCATACGTACTATTTTTGTAAATTACCTAGAACACTGTTTACTACATGGTAGCCATATTTTTTGACTGAATCAATCTTTCCAGTGTTAACAAATACAAAGTTATATCATCATAGTATTTTATTAGGTAAATGAACTATGATACATCTAAATGACCTCCTAGTTTGGGATAGTTTGGTCGTTTCTAATTTTTTCCATTTTAAGGATGCTACAGAGAATATCCTGGTGCACACACCTTTGTGTAACTGTCCACTTGTCCAGTCCTTTCCTTAGGATAAGACCTTTGAAGTGGAACTGGCTGGTCAAATGGTAGGCACTCCTAAGCCCTTTGATACACATTGCTAAATTACCCTCCGGAAATGTACCGAGAACTTTCATAACAGCCTTCTATGTCTCTCTCCTACCACAATTTTTAAGCGTTGCCTATTTGATTGGTGAAACGTATTTCACTGTATTAACATGAATTTCTTTAATGACTAGATTGAAAATTTTTCATGTTCTCTGGTCATTTATATTTTTTCTGTGAATACATATTCATCTTTTTTTATACCCTTATGTTCCTGCAATGTTTCTTATTGACTCCAAAAGCTTTTCAATGTGTCCTAATCCTTTGATTAGATGATATACCTTCTGTCTACATAGAAGCTCAGTTAGACCAAAAGTGAACTTTCATTTGACGTAAATTAAGTAGAAATTACACTGAATTATAATACAACGTCAATAATCTTTTTATTCTTAGGACTTTTAACTGGCCAGTCTTGCCAATGATTTCCATTGACAGCCAGAGGGAGGTGGGCATGTGGATCGAGGTGGGTTGTCAAAACTTTAGGCCAAGTAGAGAGACACACACTGCAGTATCCCCCAAAACACCCCCACTGCGACCTGCCTCTCCTTAGGCTGGAAGAAGAATACCAGATGGTCTAGAATCACACAAAAAGAGCAAGAGGCTGGCTGTCTTAGTACTTCCTCTGAGTTATAGGAGGAAGGTCAGGAACAGCAATTCAGACCCTGTAACTTTTTTGTAGGTTCACTCACGCCCAAGTCACGGCCATACCAAAGTACAACAGCACCCAGTTTATTTGGAGGTCAATTTCAGAACACAATTCAAAGCACACATAAAGGAAATAAAAGAGCAAATGGAGACTCATGATAAAGCTGTCTTCTCCACAGTTGGCCAACTCAATTTCACAGGTGCCTCCCTAACGTGTATAATTAAAAATGTGACAATCATCAGCCCTGTGGGTACAGCTACCTGGTTGATGTTCTAATCTAGAAAAGTCTTTCCAAGACGGATTGAGGAGAAGGTGGGAGGAGACTGAATTGAAATTAAGAAGCCACTGCCTAGGAGCCCTGGGTGGCTCAGTCGGTTAAGCATCTGACTACGGCTCAGGTCATGATCTCACGGCTCATAGGTTCAAGCCCCACATAGGGCTCCATGTGGACAGCGCAGAGCCTGGAGCCTGCTTCGGATTCTGTATCTCCCTCTCTCTCTGCCCCTCCCCCAATCACGATCTGTTTCTCTCTCTCTCAAAAACAAAGAAACATTAATAAAACTTTTTTTAAAAAAGAAGAAGCCACTGCCTATGTTGTAGCTGTGCAATACTAAAGTTTCCCAACACATCCTGGCCACTGGAGCCAGGCAATGATGGGTCAGCAGGTTTTTCACATAAGCCTAGGGATATAAGGGAGATGAAGATGGAAATACTAATACAGATCCAACAGCAAGAAAAATCCCCCAGGAAGAATGATAGACGTCTAATAATTGGCCTTGGAGAAAGCTTCAGGGTTTAGACATTGAGCCAAGACCAAGATTTTTTTAAGTAGATTTTCAGTCCAGAAGAAAAAAAAAATCATTTCTATCCTACATAACTCAAAGGGAATTGAACGGAAGTTATCCACTATGTAAGGCTGGGGTTGGTGGGGAGAATCTGACTTCAAATAGCCATACAGGAAAACTTAAAGTGGTGTGTGAATTATATCTCAATGAAGTTGTTGGGGAAAAAAAGTCGCACGAGGCTCATACCAAATACTTAACTAAAGGTTCACCGACTCATTCATTACCAGTTCCTCCACTTAACCATGGTACCAGGAGAGGAAAAGAGATGTTAAAGAGGTTCCAGTGTCATTAAGCAGGTGGGGGAGAACCAAGAGTGAGATGAACATGCAGATTCCTGGGGAAAGCAAATGGCAAGTGCAGCTAGCTGGCAGCTGTTTTGCTCTCAGAAAGTGTGGGTGATGCTTCCCAGGTGCAGGAAGAAGGCAGCTGATGAAGGTGCATGTGGGACCCATCAGCCAGAGTCCATCCATCCCCTTTGTCTCCAGAGATACTGAAAGGATAGTAAAATGCTAAAATAAGTTTAGTGGAGGGAAGTATTTATAGACTTCTGAAAGGGTGGACACCATCCATAGATCCTCAGGCTGCAGATTAGGGAATACTGAGTGCTATCATACAACCTAACAATAATGGACGCCACAGAGAAGTGGAGAAATGTTATATGATCAAGGAAATGCACTTGTAGCCAAGGCAGTGTTTACTGAGATACAGCGCTTGGGTAAGAGGTTTCCCTGACTCCTTTCCCATGAAAGGAGACATTTTGGAGCAAAGGAGAGAGAAAGCCTAGAGCAGCATGACAAACCCTTTAATCAATCCCCTATAAACACAATCCTGTAAAATTACAAGGTTACATCCAATTCCCACCGTCCTTCTTAGGAGCCAATCAGACTTGGGCTGGAGACTTAACATTAACTGGTGTAGATATAGGACTTAGCTCCCTGGATCTCAGTTTCTTGTTCTGTGAAATAGGGAGACTAATAAGGCTGAGAATAATGGTGCTATTATAAGGATTCAGTAAGATAATACAAGTAAAAAACCAAGCACAGGGCCTGGCACAGAACAAAGGTACATGAAACATTAGCTATTATCATTTCAGTAATACTTCTGCTATGCTTTTGCAGCTCCTATAAACATACATAGCTCTACTACTTTAAGTTTCAAAGACTCCTTTTTATTCCAATTGTGACATAAAAACAGCTGACCTCTTATTCTCCTTGCCGATGCCACAAGAGATCCCAAGTTCAACAAGCTTTGTAGACTCCACACCCAGTCCATCTCCATTGACGGGATTTTACCCTTTCTGCCCCCTGCATCCAACCAGACCTGTCCAAGACATACCCAGTGCTTTTCCCCAGCAGCAGAGGAAAGAAACAGCAGAACCCCCACTGCTCCGGGAGCACGGAGGCCCAGCCACCAGCCTACCTGCTCTGCGTGCAGCTCTGCGAGGTGGCAGAGGGCGACGGCAAACGACTCTGTGTTGTTCTGCTGCACACCCGCATTCACCGCCTCCAGGCTGTTCATGCTCAGCAACATCTGGGCTTGCTGCAGCGCCATGGTGCTGGGCGAGGACACGGGAAGGAATTCCCTTCAGTCGAGAGCCCCAGGCTCCCCTCAGCCACACCCCACAACTACTTGAGTGGGAATGGAAGGGAGCTAAGGCCCTCTGCAGGCTCTGGCTTCATGGGAGCAGCTGCCTCCCACCGCCCGCCCTCCTGCCCTCAGCATAGGGAAAGCAGAAAAGCACCCTGGGTGTGCAGCCCCAAAGGAAACATGGAGAGGTTAGGGTCAAACCGGAAGTTCCAAGCCGTAGACCCCCCAACTGCCTCTAATTTTCCCTGTGGTCACAGCGTGTTAATTAGTTTTCACGGATAAATTCAGACCCGATGCCATCCTGGCACCATCTGCTCTGGCAATGCAAGCAGTGGCCAGTGTTCGCAGCTGTCTCAGAGCGCATCATGCCAAAAAATCATCTCGAGCACAAAAACAAGACTGCTGAAGGAGGCACTTCCTTTCATTAGCAAATTCCTAGAAAGAGCAGACTGTCTAGGTGGGAGGTGAGGTAGTGACAGGGCTCCAGGATTAAAAACCTCGTTCAAGAAGTTGATTTCCAAGCTAAAGGAGGCCAAATGGAAAATTAAACCTGGGACTAGAGACACTTCAGAGAACACACCTTGGCTAACGGGGAAGCCCAATCTGAGCAAATGTGGTTCATGCCTCCCATGGACAGGAAGCGACATTCCAGAGATTCCCATCCCAGATCACAGGGGCATGGTGCTTGGAGCCAGACCACCTGGGTCTCAGCCTTGGCTCTGTCACTTGCTAATGACATCTGTGATCTTGGGCAGATCAGATGTGTGAACCTGAGAGCTCAATGACCAGTGACCTCACAGAGCAGTTGGGAGGAGTAAATATGAATGAGCATAGGGAAGAACTCTACAAAGTTTGTGCAAAGTATAAAGTGTTTTAAAACTATAAGCATTTTCTTTAATCCCCTGCACGAACAACTTTCATCAAAGGCGGAAATGACTTGCCCGTTTGGCCTTTCATAGAACCACTCTGCTAGCTTCTGCTCATAGCTGGAAGGATGGCCCCTTCGGCCTAGACAGCCGGCTTGAAGACCCACCTGCGGCCATAGAGTCTCCAGATGGCTGTTTTCTGTGCAATGCTGATATCGATGAGCTCTGACAGGCTGTGTTTCCAGTGCAGGAGGTCAGAGTCCTTAAGGGCATCCATCAGTTTGTTTGCCGTCTTCCCAGCAAAAGCCCTCTGCTGAACAAGGGACTGGATTCCCAGGGAGGCAAGGTACTAAGGAGACAGATGTACCCATGATGAAAGGTAGAGATTACATGACAGAATTTGTTTTGCTCTTCAGAAATTTGGCATATTTCACGTTTCAGCACATGTAAACCGACAGCATTATTTAAAAGGAAAGTATCTACAGCCTGACCCTAACCCATATGAACTGTGCTCCCGAAAAACTGGAGCTGGAAGAGAGGCGGATGGTAGACCTGGAAGAGCCAGGGCTTTGACATAAAAGGGGCTTGGACTTAAACACTTTCTCTGCTATTTATTCTGTGACCTAAGGGTCAGTTAGCTTCTTAGCCAGCCTCAGCTTCCTCATCTGCAAAATGGGTATCGACCCTATCATAAAAAAATATTCTAAGAATTAAAATAAAACAGTATGTGTCAAACAGTGCTGGGAACATTATGGAGTAGGAGACTTTTTAAAGGATGCCTATTATGAGCATAATTATCTTTTCATTAATTTCTGGTATAATTTTCAAAGATGAAAGCACAATTTTAAAAAGTCAGCTTAGGGGCACCTGGGTGGCTCATTCGGTTAAACATCAGACTCTTGATTTCAGCTCAGGTCACAACCTCACAGTCTGTGGGATGGAGCCCTGCATCGGGCTCTGCGCACAGAGCTTGCTTGGGATTCTCTCCCTCTTTCTCTGTTCCTCCCCAGCTCATGCTCTCTCTCTCTCTCTCTCTCACACACACACTCTCTCTCAAAACAAATAAATAAACTTAAAAAAAAAAGTCAGCTTAAATTCATAACAAAAAATTGTACTTAAGATGTCTATCACTTATTTTAAGGGGCATCTTACTTTTATCATTATATTCAATTCTGTACATACAAGTTTCCTTTCCCAAAATGAGTCAAATGGACAATTTACAGATTTTAAAAGCATATACAGTGTGTCAACTATAATTTTAAGAAAACATATACATTAAATTATTACACATATTACTTTCAGTTCTTCTGGACCTTGCTGCAAACCTCATGAGACGGAATGCTTAAGCAGCCTCACTCCCCTTCGTGCTTGTAGCTGTCAGCAGATGTTTTTGAGACAGAAGAAGGTTCTTTGAGGAACAGTAATCTAGATTCTGACCGTCATTACTACTACATGTGTGGAAACTATGCCATTTAATTGCCCCTGAGTATTTGTCACCAAGGACTAAAACTCAGGTCCTTCCCTGTCACTCAAAATAAGAAAGGACAAATGTGCCTGTCAGGTTTACTGGTTCCTGGCTTTGTTTGCTTTTGGAACAAGGATCAGCAAACATGTTCTATAAAGGGCCAGGTAGTAAATAATTTAGGTTTTGCAGGCCACATTTGGTCTCTGTCACATATTCTTCTTTGTTGTTGTTGTTGTTTTTACCCGCAACTATTTAAAAATGTAAAACCCATTCTTAGCTTGAGGGACATATAAAAGCAGGCAGCAAGCCAGATTTGGCCCATGGGCTGAAGAGTTTGCCAACCCCTGATTTAAAAATAAACCTTTCCTGGGGCGCCTGGGTGGCGCAGTCGGTTAAGCGTCCAACTTCAGCCAGGTCACGATCTCGCGGTCCGTGAGCTCGAGCCCCGCGTCGGGCTGATGGCTCGGAGCCTGGAGCCTGTTTCCGATTCTGTGTCTCCCTCTCTCTCTGCCCCTCCCCGTTCATGCTCTGTCTCTCTCTGTCCCAAAAATAAATAAAAAACGTTGAAAAAAAATTAAAAAAAATAAAAAATAAATCTTTCCTGAAATTTTTCTAAGTAAATATGTGGAAGTCAATGTTGATCAATAAACTAAATAAGGACGTCATCAAATTGATAAGTAGAAATTTTATAGATGTTATTAAGATAAAGGGAGCAGAGAGAAACCCATCAAATAGAATTTAGTGATTTCATTAATAATTAAGGTCATATGAAACTACCAAGAATAAAACCACACCATTTATTTAAATAATCTCACAGGGAGATGAGCCTTACCGGTAACCCAAAGTGTACTGCCTTCTTCACAGAATGCTCTAGCAGAACATAGCTATCGGATCTCTTCTGCCCCAGGACATACAGCCAGCTCTGGTAAGAGAAATCATCAGGATATATCCTAACTATGACAATGCTTAACGTTCTGTTCAAATATCAGTGTGGTTATAAGAAAGATTCAACAAGAGAACAGACAAATCCTCTAAAATTCTCTTTCATGAAGTATGAACCTAAATGAAAACCATTGAACACATTAAAACTGTCAGACTGAAATAAACAAACCACTGATCTTCACCTCTGACAGCAGTGAGTGGCAAGTGTCCCAGGGGAAAAAAAAAAAAAATGAAGCCCCCATGTGGCCTTTAATTGAGAAATCGGGATTCTCAGGGACTGTTCAATGAAGTCTGTGTTCTACCTATGCTTGGTGTTTACACTTTCACAAGAGGATGTCTCATCAAGTTACTAGGTGTTGTATTCACTTTTTTGTTAATGCCAATGTTTAATGTGTTAGCTTTGCATTAAAATCTGTAGGCAAGAAATTCCCCCGCAAAGTGAAATAGAAATCATGAATTAAGAAAGATAATAATGATGGGTTGCCTTTCTGAATTCCCACAACCACCTAACTAGTTTCCCTTCATTGCTAAGGACCTTCTAACAGCAAAACAAGCCATTTCGAACGGGACCTTCAGAAGGCCAACTCAACACACGGGCAAAACTTCCGAGACAGGAGGGGATGGCTCACCAAGCAATGCTGGAGACACACATGATCGTTGGACTCCTGGGCAATCCTAATCGCCTCTTGCAGGGCGAGCTCTGCCTGCTGACTAGAGACAGACCGAACATTAATAACTCATTAACAATCACAAACATGTTCAAGCATCTTAACGGGAAGGCATCTGTACGGTAATTCATCTGAGGTTGGAAGCTCTAACAATGACCTTATTCCCTCAGAGGCACTTCCTCCCCTAGCAGTGAGAAACATTAACAGAGGAGACAGAACATGTCCTTTCTAAGGTGGATTTCTACTACAAAGGGCAAGAAGGAAGGGCTTTTCTTGATCTCAGCTCCTAAGATTTTTATTTTAATTGTCTACCACTGGGAGGATGGACAAGGAGAGGATACAATATTTCACTTTTCACTGCACTCCCTTCTGCATTATGTGAATTTTTTTACAATGGCATTTGATAATTTTGTATTTTTTCAAAACTAGTTTTAAAAAGTATTTTGAGGATACTCACTTCTGAGATTTTTTTCCTGCTGACGTGGTTCCCCTCCATCTGGGAGATCTGAGCTAATCTCAAGGTCTGCAGAAATTCAGCCAACTATCCTTGGCCCTACTGAGCTGTCACCTCTGAAAACACCCACAGAAATGCAATCTGTAACCCACCTTGTAGTGTTTAATTAAATACTACTGTTAATCACTTTCTACTTGTTAATTTTATCTCTTCAACTACTTTATAGTTGCAGTTGTATATTTTATCTCTTCAACTACTTTATAGCCTGCAGAGGGTGAGCTCTTAAACTTTGGGTTTCCCAGTGGCAAGTCACAGAAAAGAAGTTCATAAACACAGGGTTACTGAAGATCTCAAAATAGAATCAATGGGTATCACTTATTTAGGAAACATTTACACAAGGAATTTTCTTTCACCTCTAGCATCAGCCTCACGCAATCCATTTTAATTAGGGAGAGCTGGTGTGTTCCTCAATAACCACTTGTTTGAATAAAGAAACCAGATACATCTATCAAAAGGTAGATTCCCAGGTAGATTAAAGACTGATTTAAATCTCTATTCAAACATTAAGTTAGCAGGGGTACCTGGGTGGCTCTGTCAGTTAAGTGTCTGACTTTGGCTCAGGTCATGATCTCACGGTTCGTGGGTTTGAGCCCTGCGTCGGGCTCTGTGCTGACAGCTCAGAGCCTGGAGCCTGCTTCGGATTCTGTCTCCTCTCTCTGCCCCTCCCCTGGTCATACTCTTTCTCTCTCTCTCTCTGTCAAAAATAAACATTAAAATATATATATATGTGTGTGTGTGTGTATACATATATGTATATATGTGTGTGTATATATATATGTATATATATATATATGTATATATACAAATACATACATACATTAAGTTAGTAGAGCTTAGGGAGGGCTGACCTGCTACCTTATTAAACAGAGACTCACAAATTGAAGGAGTGATCTGTGCATATATCTGGAGAAGTGTCCCTTATGAAAACAACAGCACTCCCCGACCCTTTATCCTCATCTATCACCTGGATACATTACACTTATATTTAGTGTTGTGTATGGTTTATCTCCCCCACTGGCAAGCTCCATGAAAACAGGGGCTTTTTTCCCCCTCTTTTTTCACTGCTGTAACCTCAGCATCTAGAACAGCACCCAGTATACCATAGATGCTCAATAAACAACTATAAGGATTTTCAAGAAGTCCCCACAATCCTATAAGCTGCGTGACAGAGATGAATACAGGCCCACAGCTCCAGGACTAGAAACAAAGAAGCATGGACCCAAGTAAATTAATTTAGCAATTAATTTCATGCAGTTAGCTACCTATCTGTTAATAATATTGTAAATATAAAGAAATTCTGCACAACAGATTATTTGTATCTAGAATGCTAGATACAAATTTCTAAATCCTACCAGAAACTGGTCTAAACACAGAAATCGGTTAATGGTAGATACTACAAATAGTGTTGCTATTTATTATGACAACTAAAAAATGGAAGGCCCCAATTAAGAGGTCATTACAGCTGGGCAGGCAAAAAGAAGTCGACTGTCAAAAGATAACATGGAATCTCATAAAATCATGGAGTTTGGAGTAGCCTTGAACCTTCCTGAGTCCAACTATCAATGTAATGCTTAAATTCTCTCATTGACACCTCTGGTCTAGGCTTGAGCACCCCACTGGTCCTTCCTTAGAGGTTCCATGTGGAAAAACCTTATCATGAGGAAAGCACTGTCTTTCCCTCGCACATCCTAGCTCTCGTTCTTCTCCAGGAATCTAAGCTGTCTTCACATGACCTTTTACTACATGAAGATGCCAAACACGTGCTTGGCTAAATCATTTTCTCTCCAGGCTCACCATTCTCATACCCTTCCCACACTGTTCATATGACATGGCTTTGAACACCTACAAGGAGAGTGTCCCCTACACAAGCTCCAGCCTGTCAATGTCCCTTTTAAAATGAGACAATCAGAAATTAACAGAGGGCCACAGAGGGCCACCTGGGTGGCTCAGTCTGTTGAGATCCGACTCTTGATTTCTGCTCAGGTCATCATCCTAGGATTGTGGGATTGAGACCCATGTCAGGCTCTGCACAGAGTGTGGGGCTTGCTTAAGATTCTCTCTCTCAGGGCTCCTGGATGGCTTGGTCGATTAAGCGTCCAACTCTTGATTTTGGCTGAGGCCATGATCTCACAGTTTCTTGAGTCTGAGCCAGAGCCTGCTTGGGATTCTCCCTCGCTCTCTGCCTCTCCCCCCTCCCCCCCCAAAATAAATAAACTTTAAGTTTCTCTCTCTCCCCCTGTCGCTTCCCCTGCTCATACTCTGTCTCTCAAACTTTTTTAAAAAGTTTCTCTCTCTCCCTCTGCCCCCCTCCCCTACTCACTCTTTCTCTAAAATAAAAAAAATAATAAAAATAAAAATAAAAGAAATTAGTAGCATTTCTGACCCATAGTGCAAGGGGTAGAAGTCTCAGCTCTTGAACTTTGGACACCATATTTACAGTAACATACCCTACAGTCTCTATTTAAAGATGCCTGTAGCAGAGACCACATTTCTCTCAAATGAGAAAAAGTCATGGGGGGCAGGGAGACCCCTTCAATGAATAATTCCCAGTTTTTTTACCCTTATTCACATTATTTCAGTTTCCAAAATAGCCCCCATGTTTTAAGGTTTTATTGACATAACTCCATTTACTAAATAATTGGGGAATTTTCCTATTTTTATTCATTAAAATCATAAGCATATCTTAACAATGGCATAAGCCAGTGTCACCTCACTGAGCTGCCTGAATTCTGTCCAAAAGCACAAATATGTGGCTTAGTGAGCCGTACAGTGTTTTATCCAGTAAAGGTACAACTTCATTTTGGCTTTTTGAAATACTGAAAATAGCTTTTGTATCCCCATCATTACCTCCAAAAATTCCTTTTGGGAATCTCTGGCCTAATGACCTAATTTCCTTTTAATTCAAAGGCTATTGTTCTTAGAAGTAAGGAAAGAGGCCATACACTAGCTAGTAATGCTCACTGGTGACACCAGGGGGCAGACTGCTTAAGGAGAAGGTCTTCATTAACTGCTGTCCATGGAACTTCCCTCTTGGGAAGTTATTGACAAGCCCAGGTAGGAGGGTATCTTTCTTCTTCTTCTTCTTCTTCTTCTTCTTCTTCTTCTTCCTCCTTCCTCGTCCTCCTCCTCTTTCTTCTTTCATTTTGAGAGAAAGAGTGCAAGCAGGAACCTGGCAGAGAGAAGGAGAGAGGGAACTCCAAGCAGGCTCCACTGTCAGAGCAGAACCAGTGGAGGGCTCAATCCCACCAACCATGAGATCATCACCTGAGCCAAAATCGAGGGTCCCACGCTTAACTGACTGAGCCACCCAGACGCCCCTTTTGATTTTTCAACACTGCATTTAAAACCTACATCTCCGTTAACATTTGAGAGTTGATTTCTTCAGTTTCTGCAGAAACAAAAACCTATCAACTCACTAGTGACCGAAGCGGCAGTGCAGGGCGGCCAGGTTCAGCGCGGCGTATCGCAGGCTCCGGCCGTAGCCCTCTTCCCCATTACTTTTGCTTTCGGCCCCAGTAAGAATCAAGCGATCAAAATAATGAAGGAGGCTGTGTGTTGAACTGAAGACATCTTGAACCCGGAGGTTGTTTAAGTAGCTGAGATAGTGCTGAAACAAGAAACAATCCACATATTTTAAATGTTCAGCTTCCACTGGCTTGAGACTAATTCAGAGCGTCCTACTAGCTGCAAATACCCGTGTTCCTCCGCCCTCCGTGAAGACAGTTTAGCTTCATGTTTTCCCACTGGCAGGATGAAGCAAGTTCAAGATACAGTGGTTTGTTTCCTCCCTAGGAATGGGCTAGGAAGTCGCCAAATGAAAAATGGGAGCCCCATTATGATCTGTGTCAGAGTTTTATGCCAAATATATACCCACTATGCCACTGGTTATACGAGGACCCGAGGGTGGTGGGGTGGGGGGGGAACCTCACCTACCTCAGGTATTAAGGAAGACTGTAAGCTCAAATATAAAAATTTTAAAAAAAATTTTTTTAATTTATATTTATTTATTTTGAGAGAGAGAGAGAGAGAGCAAGCAGGGGAGGGGCAGATAGAGAAGGAGACAGAATCCCAAGCAGGCTCCACACTGTCAGCATGGAGCCTGATGAGGCACTTGAACTATCATCTGTCAACAATTCACATCCTCAGAGAGACGATGAATGAATGGGAATAGCAACAGAAAAGGGATTGAAGAAACCCCTAATGGCCCAGGGACGAGGGGGTAGGAGGGAAAGCTTTGCAACCCAGGCTTATAGACTTGCCAACAACATTTCTTTCCAAGAAACTGGGCCAATGGGACAATCCTCATTTGCATGGCTCTTCAATATAAAGAGTAGCCTGATTGTGGCTTTCCAACTCAAAAGACTCACCGCTTCAGCAAAATCAGGATTAAATTTCAACAAGTTGTTCAGTTCTTTCTGCAGAGAAGCTGGAGTGAGGGCTTTTGTCTCATCATTCTTTAACAAAGAAGCCTGAAATTTAAAGATGACAACTCAGAAGAAAGACGTGGCCGGTCAACATATGGAAATGTATACTGACTAGGATCCCCTATGTTCCTTCCCACTGCTCCTCTCTCCTCTTGGCCACAGCGTTTCCTCTTCCTGAGACAAAAAGCCTGCCAACTCCCTCTCCCCATCCACACACTCCTCACATGCCTTGCAAACTCCTACTTGTCCTTCAGGACCCCATGTAGACTTTAGTCACTTGCTTATATCAGCTTTTAGACTAGGTAAGGTCCTTAAGTCCCTACATGCTCCCGTAGGCCCCTGCAGGAACCCTTCCTGCAGTACTTAGCAACCTACATTAAAAGTGCCAGTGTGACCCCACCCCGGACTGTGAGTGCCGTCAGGGCAGGTAGTGTGCATTTCCAGCCTGGCAAAGGGCCTCACAGCACCCAGATGCCCTACTCCTGGCTATCTGTTTCAAGTAGATGGTACCAGCAATGATTATATAAAATATGTTAGAAAACCAGTCCTAAATTAATTATTAGTACTTAACTTGATTACAAACTCTTCAACTTTACCTAGACAAATTTTTATTTGTAAGTAATAATAATTTCTAATTTCACTTAAATTCATTATATTATAGAAGATTCCAAAACATGGAAAGACATACGGAAGAAAACAAAAATCATCTGTAACCCCTCCACCCAGAAATAACACTATTGATATGTCAGTGTCTTATTCCAGTCTTTTTTCTATATGTGCATACATAGACCATATTTTTAATAAAACTAGAACACTGTATATCATTTTACTTCCTGCTCTTTTCATTCAATAGTATAAAGTTTGTCTCATCATCAAAGTCTTTGATAATATGATTTTTAAAGCAAAAGTATTAACCCTGTGACTGCCATATTTATTGCAAATCCTTTTTCCTATTTTATTGTTTGACTTTTAGTTTTGTTAGAGTGTGTTCTGACATGCAGACATTTTTAATTTTTATGCTGAAAAATCAAATGATCTTCTCCTACATGCTTTCTTCCACAGCTTTTATGTTTAGAAAGTCGTTCCCCACCCAGAGATCAGTTAAAAGTTAATATGTAGTTCCTTCTGGTCTAATTATAGCTTTAAATATTCACATTTACCCTTTAACCCACCTGTAATGGACTGAATGAAGTGTGAGAATGTGGTGAGGCTCTAGCTATACTGTCTCCTCCATACTTCACTGGTTGTCTAGAGGGTTTTTTTCTAATCTGTCTGAAATTCATCTGCAGGGGTGATTCTATGACTTTTCAACTAGACCTAAACAGTACATCTTTCTGCAAAAAGAAAATTAATAACAAAATAAGGAGAATTAGAAAAGTAGAACAAAATATCAAAATTCTATGCTCAAAAAAAACATGGGAGAAAAATATTCAGCTTCTGTTTCCGAGCAAATGAAAAAGTATGGCTCAAAAGCACCAGCAAGACATGTTTGGGGTTAAAAAAAAAAAAAAAGAAAGAAAGAAACGTTGGGAGTGAACTATACCGGTGTCTGCAACCTGAAATACATCAAAAAATAAGATGAAATGGTGGCTGGATAGAGGACATGTATGTATTGATAAAGACACAGCAAAATACTAATTGTGGCATCTGGGTGACGGGTATATAGGTATTCACTGTGCAATGCTCTTCAACTTTTCTTTCTGTTCGAAAATGTCCATAATAAAATGTTGGGGGAAGAGAAGTAAGTCTTCCAAAGCACATTTTTGGCCTGTGTTAGTCACACACTATTATAAAATGAGCATGCATTATAACTTTAAGAAAAATAAAATCATGGGGCACTGGGCTGGCTCAGTTTGTAGAGCATTCAATTCTTGATATCAGCATTTTAAGTTTGAGCCCCACGATGGGGGTAGAGATTACTTAAAAATAAAATCTACAAAAAAAAAAAAAGAAGAAAAAAGAAAAAGAAAATCACACACAAAATCGGAAAGAACACATAACCACAACTGTATTGTTAGTAAAGGAAAGAGGACCAAGAATAAGGAATAAAGCAGATTCACTAATAAGCCTACCAACGAAACAGGCGTATGTGATGACATATCTTTTTTAAAGTTCATGATAAATAACAGAATTAACACATACCTGTTGAGAAAGAAAAAATTCTGCTTGTTTTTGGGAGAGAGGCCCACTGCAAGATACCTCCTCTTCTCTGGAAAAGAATAAAACAAAAATAACAAGGAATTACACAATATGGAAGGGTGAACTAGGTAATGGGGATTAAGGAGCACATGTGTGTTGAGCACCAGGGGTTTATGAAATGTCAAATTACTATACTGTACACATGAAACCAGTATTACACTGTGTATTAACTACAATGGCATTAAAAACTTAAAAAGCCAAACAAACAAAAAAGAATTCCACAACAGCAAGAACGGTAATGCTAACCAAGTCAAATGGCTTCATCAGAAGATCTCAAAAACTTTTAAAATTAATTCTCTCCTCTCAGGAATAGAAAAGACATACTTAAAAAGTGATGTTGAATGACCTGCCAAAGTTCACACCATGTAACTATGGTCAGCTATAGACCTAAATTCTACATAGCATGATCTTTCTACAATGCGAATCTATCGTGGTACCCAGCTTCCAGAATAAAATCCACACTGGGGATTTTATTATAGCAGGGCAGGTGCAATGCTCCATGAGTGATCCTAGCTACTACCTCTCTCCTTTGCCTTTTCTTTCTCACCCACATTCCCAGCCTGATGACGTCCTCGCAGATCTCCTACGGCACCAAGATGCCCCTGCTGCTTCCTTGGCCTGAAAGCCCATTGTCCCGCCCACTGTTGGACTACGGTACACCATCCATCATTCAAGACTAACTGACATGTGATGTCCTCCAAGAATCTCTCCTGACATCTCTCATTTGAGCTGCCACTGTCTCTTACTAGAGAGGCTGAGCACAGCACCTATGCATTGCCACACCTGGCTGCTCGTACTTGCAACTGGATGCCAATACCTAGTGCCATGCCTAGGAATAAAACAGGCACTCAAGAGATTGGGAAATGAATGGATGGAGAGTTTCTAACTCCTTGCTACAGATACAAGATGTGGGATACTTCAGAGCAGAAGAAAGTGGCTTCTCCTAAGACATAACCATTTGCCTAGAAGTTTAGATTATGCAGATTTAACAGACAAGGAATATACGGGTATAAACCTAGACCTGACAAATCTGCATATACACAATAGAAAAGTCTTATTTTGAGAGGAAAAGTATGAGTAATCCCTTTTGCCACATGACTCTAAGAAATGCCTGCTCTACAAGATTTTGATAAGTATAAAAATCAATATTTACTGATAAATAATGTTTTCATAAGCATTCTGCATCTAATACAAGCAGTTTTCAAACTTTCACAAAAATAATATATAAATGGATATTCTGAAAGAAGAAAAAATTCTTCTGAGGTTATGTAATTTGGAGACAGTTGTATGCTCTATCTTAATTCGAGATTAATGATGCACCTGAGAGAAATCCAACAAAAAGAAACTTCATTTACTTTTTTTATTTTATTTTTTTTAACATTTATTCATTTTTGAGAGACAGAGAGAGACAGAGGCATAAGCAGGAGAGGGGCAGAGAGAGAGGGAGACACAGGATCTGAAGCAGGCCCCAGGCTCTGAGCTGTCAGCACAGAGCTCAACGCGGGGCTTGAACCCACGAACCAGAGATCATTACCTGAGCCAAAGTTGTCTGCTCAACTGACTGAGCCACCCAGGCACCCTGAAACTTCATTTACTTTTGTTTAATGTATCATTTACCAAACTAATTGACCAAAGAATCCTTTCCTCACATCTTTTATGAAGTACTAGTGTTCCACAGAAAACACTTTGGGAAACACTGCTCTAATATTCTCTTGGCTTCATTTCTTTCTTTCTTTTTTTTAATGTTTATTTTTGATAGAGCATGAGTGGGGGAGGGGCATAAAGAGAGGGGGGACAGAGGATCCAAAGCGGGCTCTGCGCTGACAGCAGCAAGCCCCATGCGGGGCTCAAACTCATGAACCATGAGATCATGACCTAAACTGAAGTCAGACGCTCAACTGACTGACCCACCCAGGTGCCTTTTTTTTTTTTAATGTTTATTTATTTACTTTTTAGAGAGGAGAGAGTGCAAGGGGGGTAGGGGCAGAGAGAGAGGGAGACAGAGAATCTGACGCAGGCTCCAAGCTCCAAGCTGTCAGCACAGAGCTGAGCTGGACAGACATGGGGCCCAAACCCACAAACTGTGAGATCATGACCTGAGCCAAAATCAGACACTTAACCAACTGAGCCACTCAGGCAACCCCCTTGGCTTCATTTTTGTTAAATATTACTTAATAATCCCTAAGCAGTGTATCAGATTCTGTAGCCATCAGAGCTGCCAAGAACCAGCTCCAGCCCAGGTCTAACAAAGATCAGTAACACAATAGTGACCTAGAGGGAAATGGAAAAAAATTCACAGGCCAAGTTCTCAAATGGAAAACAGTTAGTATCAGGACAGTAAGAAGTCCTTTTCTCTTAGCACACCACTTTAACCAAGGTTAAACCCAAGGCTTGGCATAATTATATATGGCTGCATGCAAAAAGGCTAGAGACAGGTGAGACTCTGAATGAAACTAGACACAGGCTTCTGGTCCCATCTGCCTCTAAAGTCCACAACACTCAGGGCACCTGGCTGCCTTGGTCAGTAGAGCAGGCAACTCTTAATCTCGAAGTTTTGGTTTGTTTTTTTTTAATTTTATTTTTTGTGTGTGTGTTTATTTTTGAGAGAGAGATAGTGTGAGAGGGGGAGGGGCAGAGAGAGAGAGAGACACGGAATCTGAAGTAGGCTGCAGGCTCTGACCTGTCAGCACAGAGCCCTACACAGGGCTCAAAGTCACAAACTGTGAGATCATGACCCGATCCAAGGTTGGACGCTCAATCAACTGAGCCACCCGGCGCCCCTTGATCTCGGAGCCCCACGTGTAGAGATTACTTAAAAACAAAATCTTAGAAGTCCACAATGCTCACAGTTACCAAATGCTTTATTTAAACCCTTCCCCTATCCCTGAAAATTGGGGGTAGCTTATAAGGAAGGACACAGGAGCAATAAGGTTAATAAAATAGAGAAAATCAGCATCATGCAAACTGATTCTATAAGAAACAGAAATACAGTTCCCATAAATGAAGATCGAATTTGGTTCTGGCCTCCATGGTGGCAATCATGGCTGAAATGAACCAGCTTGGGAAGAGCAAGTAAAAACCCCATGGCCCAAACCATCCTTTACTGACTCTTCCTTGGTTTCCTTAAGGCCTCACAAATATATGCAGGAAAAAAGAAATTCTTAAGAAGCCACAGAAGTATTCAATTTAGGAAAAAAGCTACCCACTTAGGAAAAAGTTCAAGTATACCTTGCTTATAAATTCAGTTATTAGCTTAGACAGAATTTTAGACTTACTAGTCCATAAATCAAGGGCACTTAAGTTGGGTTCAGGGATGGGCTCTAAGAAGTCCATGAATCTTGTAAAACTGTACTCAAAAGTTGGCAAAGATGTGCATTTAAAAAAAAATGTTTACTTATTTATTTTGAGGGGGGGCGAGAAAGAGAGAGGAGAGCAGAATCCCAAGCAAGGGGGCTTGATCTCATGAACTGAACTGTGAGATCATGACCTGAGCCAAAATCAAGAGTCAGATACTTAACCAACTGAGCCACCCAGGTGCTCATGCAAAGATGTGCATTTTTTTTTTAAGTTTATTTATTTTAAGAGAGACAGAGACAGCATGCATAGGGAGGAGGAGAAAGAGGAGGACAGAGGATCTGAAGCCGGCTCTGTGCTGATAGCAGAGAGCCCGATGCGGGGCTCGAACTCATGAACCGTGAGTTCATGACCTGAGCTGAAGTTGGATGCTTAACCAACTGAGCGACCCAGGTGCCCCAAAGATGTGCATTTTTAATATTAACCTAGTACATGGCATTTGTAAGATTCTCAGGAATCTGGAAATTCCCCTAAAGGGCTTAAATCTACCACTGTAATTGAAATTTTTTTAATGTGAGATTAATCAGGGCTCCTGGGTGGCTCAGTCAGTTAAGCGTCCAAATTTGGCTCAGGTCATGATCTCACAGTTCATGGGTTCAAGCCCACATCGGGTTCTGGGCTGACAGCTCAGAGCCTGGAGCCTGCTTCAGATTCTGTGTCTCCCTCTCTCTGTCCCTTCCCTGCTTGAGCTGTCTCTCTCTCTCAAAAATAAATAAACACTTAAAAAAAATACATAGGAGATTAATCAATCCACAAAGGTTTTATTTTTTTGTTTTTGACCACTTGCAATACGTAAAACACCAGTTTAGGTCCTGGAGGATATACAGTGTGCTAAGAGGCTTAATCTTGGGGAAAGCTGAGGCCAGCCCAGGTAAAAAGATGGCAGTAAATGGTAAAGGCCAAGGGTGATATGAACTCTGTACTGAGAAGTGGGAAAATCACTTGCTAGTTGGGAAGGAGCAGAGAAAATGATGAGAAGGAAGAAGACATTTCAGGAAACAGAAACAAAAGACGCCAGGGATCCAAGCTTAGAAACTAAAGGTAAGGTCACAGAGGTCAACTGTGGAAGGCCTGGAACACCAGGTGAGGAGACTTTGTGGAATCTGGTGAGGTTTCTGAGCAGGGTATTGACAGAAGCAGGGGAGGCGAGGGACTGAGACAGGAACAGTTACTAAATATCCAAGGAGGAAGCAAGGACCCTAGCCCTTCTGAGGTATGTGACCAGAGGGCATGATGCAGCCACACTGCCCTCCACCTATGCTTCCGATATGCCAGCTTCTCCTGTCTTGGAAGCTGTGTGCTCTGGCAATTCCCCTGGCTCCTTCATTACCTAGCTCCCAGTCCAAAGGCCCCTCCCCAGTGGAACCCCCAGTTACTCCCCACCCGTGGGTCCCCTCTCCTCTTGATTGCACTGCATTGCTCTGAAACTACATTCCTTATCAGTTGGCTCTCTATCATCTGACCTTCCCCCACATAACCCCTCAAGGACTGGACTTTGTCCTCCTGGCTGACAACACAGCACCTTAACGGGGTGCCTGGCACATCGGAAGCACTATTTGTTGAATAAATTAACAAATTTGGGAGATTTATATTAAATCAAGGGAAGAAATACCAGAGAATTTCTACTTCTGTTAGTTCCTTTTAGGAGTAAAGAGAAGCTGTAACTGCAGCAGCTTGCAGACCAGAAGCCTCCACTACAGACTCACGTGGGGCAAACCTATCAGCCAGCTCCTCACTGCAGGCCATTGGCAACTGCCAGCAAAGGAAGCACAGAGGCTAAGTTTCAGTGTGCCCTCTCTTCTGTGATGGCTTTTTTAATTTTTTTAATGTTTATTTATTTTTGAAAGAGGGAGAGACAAAGCGTGAGCAGGGGAGGGGCAGAGAGAGGGAGACACAGAATCTGAAGCAGGCTCTAGGCTCTGAGCAGTCAGCACAGAGCCCAATACAGGGCTCGAACTCACAAACCTGATCATGCCCTGAGCCGAAGTCAGACGCTTAACTGACTGAGTCACCCAGGTGCATCTATGATTGGATTTGTTTTTAATGACAAACACGTGTTGACTGAATATTTATTCCCTCCCTTCTAAATTAACAGTCGGGTTCCTCTTTCCAAACAGGAGTAATTTCATTGGAGGACGGGAGATTTACAAACTATACGATATTTCTTTCCCCTTTCTAATTTTAATACAAATTTCTGGGGCAAAAAAAATAACTTTCCTGAAGAAAAGAGACCTGAAAACATTCCAATAACTTAAAAAAGAAACAAAGAAAGAAAGAAAAGAATAAAAGGACTAACTTGAGAAACTTTTCATAAATGCAATAAAACATTAGAAAAGATCACCAGAAAATAAGATTTCCCTCTTTAAAAGAACCAAGAAACGACTGCAATATATTCTTTTTTTTTTTTTAATGTAAATATATTCTAGGGACACCTGGCTGGCTCAGTCAGAAAAGCATGCAACTCTTGATCTCAGGGTCGTGAGTTCAAGGCCCATACTGGGTGTAGAGATTACTTACATTAAAAAAAAAATTTAAAAACCCTCATTATAATACTTAATGAGAATATTTAAATAATATACCTCTTAATTTCAGTGACAAAATTCAGTTTACTATATGTATGCTATTTTCTGAAGCTATACCTTTTTCTTTGATCCAGAAATGTCATTTACTGGAAAATTATAAAAATTTACATTGGTGTACATTTTTTTTTACCATTACAGAGCATTCTGCATGTTGTACATTTTAAGTGAAATAACATTCCAGTTTCATCTTTGAAGATATAAAATTGTAATAAGTACACAATTTGATTCTCAGTTCTTATGGTTTCAAATTGTTCACCCCTACTTTTTTAAGTTTTGTGTTTTTTTTTTTAAGAGAAAGAAAGCGCCAGTTGGGGAGCAGGGCAGAGGAGAGAGAGGAATCTCAAACGGGCTCCACGCTCAGCACGGAGCCGAATGTGGGGATCACTCCTAGGACCCTGGGATCATGACCTGAGCCAAAATCAAGAGTCGGGGCACTCAACTGACTGAGCCACCCAGGCGCCCCCCAAAATTTTGTATACATTGTAAATCACTATACACTTTTTTTCCTTTTCTTTTTCACACAATGTTACATTAGTTTCTGGTGTACAACATAGTGATTTGACATGAAATGATACATCTTCATAGCAAATACACTGGGTCACACACAAATGAATTCTTAGAACAGGATAAAAACAAAAAAAGTAGCTAGACCTAATTAAATGGGATTAATTTAGGAGAAAGCCAACGCAAAACAAGTCTGAATTTTAACATTTTACAAGACGTGACATTCTGCTACTTGAAGCATATTAAGTAGCCAGAACAAAGACTACAAGACAGCCCCAATGCACTCCTTAGGGGGTCTCAGCTAAAAAAGAAACAAGAGAATAAGAATAGCCAGTATTTGCTGAACATGTACTACACGCCAGGCACAGTTCAGAACACTTACACGGACTTGACATTTGATTGTCACAACAACCCTCTGAGGAAGGAATCAGATCCCCCACTTTACGGATGAAGACACTGAAGAACAGAGAGGGTAAGTAACTGGCTCAGAGTCTCACAGGGAATAAGTGGAGGAGTCAGAATTCAAACCCAGCAGTCCGAGGCCACAACCAGACTCAACCCCACACTTTCCTGCCTCTCCACTAGGGGAAAGACATTTGTAAGCAACGATAAGTAAGGGAGGTTTGGAAGTATTTAAAGGTACTATATAATCCCTCGAGCCCAGAGCCCAAGCATGTGCTAAACAAATCACAACCATACAAAGGCCACTCACAGGAACCACACCCCCCCCCCCCTCAAGGCAGTTAGCCAGCCTTCTTAGGGCAGGTGAAGCTTACTTAAATCAGAGCTGAGCACACTGCCGTGTAATGATCTGTTGGGTGTCAGTCTTCCACACCACACTGTGGGCTCCTTGAGATCAGGGAATATGGAATATACACATATGTATACACACACATGTGTTTTTCCCTCCAAGTAGCAGTAGTTTATTTGGGAGGTGATCCCAGGTAACAGTTCGCGTGAAGGGGAAGCAAGACAGCAAAGTGAGGGAAGGCAATAAAAAGTATGTTATGAGACCACTCACCAGTGTGAGTGACAGACTGCCTATGTTGATTTTCTGCATTCATTCACCCAGCACACACAGGCACATTCTATGAGACACGCACTACACGGAGCACTGGCAAAAATGCAATGAAGCAAGACAGAGAAGGGTCTTAGATCTGAAGGGATGCTAAGGCAGAAGAAACAGATACAAACGAGTAAGCACATAAATGTAACAAGTTACTCAGTGAGAAGAGCTATGAAGGAACTAAAGCTGCCAGGAATATTTGGGATGGAGGTTACTTCAGGTATGTGGTCAGCGAAGGCCTGTGTGATGACACTGGAGCTGAAATCAGAAGAAGTCAGGGTGGAGTGTTCACAAAGCCAAAAGCACGCCTGAGCAGGTGGACTCCTGAGAGTAAAGGGGAGAGTAAGCAGCAAGAGGTAGGGAGGATGATGGGGCCTGATCACACAGGCACTGAGGCTGTGATAAGCTTGGATTCTCATCTAAATTTCAAGGACAATGGCTGAGGGTTTGGAGCAGAAGGGTGACATGGCGTGATTTACATTCACAAAGATTCCCCCGGATGCTGCATGAAAAATAGATGACAGGGAGGGGTGCCTGGCTGGCTCAGTTGATAGAGTATGAGACTCTTAATCTCAGGGTTATGAGTTCGAGCCCCATGTTGGGTGAAGTGATTACTTAAATAAACAAACAAACAAATAAATAAGAAAAACAGATTGCAGGGAGACAAGAGTGGAGGCAAGGAGGCCAGTGAAGAGACTACAGAAGTCATCCACTAAGAAAATGCAGTGTTTGGGCTGCAGGGACAGCAGTGATGATGGAGACAAATGACCTAAGTCCAAACTATCATGCGGGTGTCTGAGTGGCTCCGTTGGTTATGCGTCAGACTCCTGATTTCAGCTCAGGTTGTGATCTCACGGTTCGGGAGTTTGAGCCCCGAGTCTGTCTGTCTGTCTGTCTGTCTGTCTCTCTCTCTCTCAAAATAAATAAATAAATTACAAAAACAAAAACTATCGTGGAGGAACAATTGACTGGCCTGCTGAAGCACTAGCTGTCAGGGTGACAAAGAGGGAGGAACCAAGGACACTCCAAGGTTTTGAGGTTAAACAACTAGGTGAGCAGTGGCACGTCATCCCCAATGCTTAAACTTCCGTAGGCACTCAATCCATTTTCACTGACTCAGTCATTAGCTCCTGCTGGATGCTGACATGGAACACTATCAGTCGGGGTCCCAGCAGGAAACAAATGGCACATTCAAACACGGTGATTTGAGAAGAGTTTAAAAAAGGACCACTTAAAAAACCAGAGGCAGGACACAGAGAAGCCATAAGGGACAATACAGTCCCCAGGACTGGTAACAGTGGGGCACCTTACACCCCAGGCCAGGGAAATCTTCCTACTTCCCCAACCCCAGAATAATGCAGGGAGGACTACCTGATAGGAGTATGACCCTACAACCAGTCCACCATGACCCTGAAGTAAGGGAGCAAGTGGATCAACACCCTGTCCCCACTCCTCACTCTGGATTTCCCACCAGTGCCTCCCAATCAGATGTCAGAGGGCAAGGAGCCCACTCACTGATGCAGCCCATATGGGTCCACTTCTTGGATCTGGAGAGGCAAAAAGATGGTAGCCAGCATGTGAACTCTGAATGAATGAGGATTTACTAAGCCTGTAATTATGCTATTTCACAGGAAAGGGATGTCTATCCGAAAAACCCAAATTACCTTATAGATACATCAAGTTCTTCCTTTTCCATTTTTCTTTCCCCCTCCTCTCTGCTGGTCAGTTCCATGTCAGCATCCTCCACTGACTTTTTCTCACCGTTTTGGAAGTACTGTTGAAGGGCGGTGTACAGTTTAAATACTTGACTGAAAGAAAGCTTACTGTATGCCAAGATCATATGGCGCAGAAATAAACCTATAAAATAAGACATACGCAGGCGAAGGCATTAATTGAAATCCAGGTTACACAGAGTTCATACTATATGTTGCAATCTTGCTTCAAAAGCATCAAAAAGAGACGTTTGCAGTTTCTATTCCCTCCACCTAGAATGTTCTTCCCCATCTCTTACAAAACTGGTTTCCTCTTCGAATGCGTCGTGCAGTCCCCAACCCACTCCCCACCCCTGCACTCCATCATCTTTACCCATCCAATATCTTTTTTCATGGCTATTGGAACCATTTGAATTATCTTATTTACCTATTTACTTTTCACCATCTGGCCCCACCCTACCAGTACGGGATCTCCTTAAGAGGAAGGTCCCTATCTATCTTGTAAGTCCAGAGCCTGGCACACAGGCGATCAACAATAGCTGATGTTGAATAACATAAAAACTACCGTGTGAAAAAGCCAAATGGATGCAGCATGGATATAAAGCTAATAGGAAAGCATCAAGAAAGTCCACATATGCCCTCAATAACATATTCTTACTTAATTCTTTTCATAAAAGTTTAGTTGGTGACCCTGACTTAGGGAGTTGCACAATGCAGACCAGGAGTCCAGAGGACCGTGGGAAGGAGCCATGAACCCCGAAAAGCCCACAGGACTGGGCTAATAGTTGGACTACTACAGACAAAACAGAAGACGCTTTTCTACAAGACAATTATTTAAACATAGAACAAAATGGCAAGGCAGTAAGTACAATCTAAAACATGTCCCACTGTGTTTGTTTAGAGATAGCAGAGTGATGACAGATGTGATTTAGAAAGCTGCTCACTTCAATGAAAATATTCTCTGCTCTCCTTAGAAGAGCTTCATACCTACTACACTCGTTTTGTGAACCTCTGGTTCAGTTCCAGAAAAAGAATCTGACAGGTCATCAAAAAATTGTTCCATATCCTTCAATTCGCCTTCAGCCATCAGTTTGATTCTGAATGAGAAAATTGAGGTGCACATTTTAGGAAGGCCCTTTAAACATCTTTCCATGTTTCACATTCCACAATTATCTCCAATAAATCTATTTTAAAAGCAATTCAGAGATTCATAGAAAATGGTGGCACATAAAACAAACTTTATAATTCAAAATGTCATTCCCATTATTCTGAAAAGTATCACCGTTTTCATCATAAAACCTGTCAGAGTAACACATCAGCTAGCAAAATGGAATTCCCTGCAGCAAATAAAAGAACAAGGTAGATCCATACAGAAAAATAAATTTTGAAATAGGTTTAATGTTAACTACCATTTTTCAAAAAAAAAAAAAAAAGTAGGGGCACCTGGGTGGCTCAGTCAATTAAGGGTCCAACTCTTGGTTTCATAGCTCAGGTCATGATCTCACGGTTCGTGAGTTCGAGCTGCCCATCAGGCTTGTTGCTGTCAGTGCAGAGCCTGCTTCAGATCCTCTGTCCTCTTCTCTCTCTGCCCCTTCCCGGCTTGTACTCTCTCTCAAAAATAAATAAAAAACGTGGCACCTGGATGGCTCAGTCGGTTAAGTGTTCATGGGTTCAAGCCCCGTGTCAGGCTCTGTGCTGACAGCTCAGAGCCTGGAGCCTGCTTCGGATTCTTTCTCCCTCTTTCTCTGCCCCTCCTCCACTTGCACTGTCTCTCTCTCTCTCTCTCTCTCAAAAATAAATAAACTTAAAAAAATTAAAATAAAATAAAAAACATTAAGAAAAAACTAAAGTTCTTAGGAAAACTGAGTTTTTGTTTACTGAGACTTACAAAGATATGTTTTTAGAGAATTCATTACCATGTGCACTTCTCTAATTTTCATCTACGTAAACATATTCTCATATATACAGAAGAAAAGGAAGCTTACCTGATCTGTACTGAATTTGCCAGCTGGGGACAAGATTCTTCAATTAACTTGTATAGTTTAGACAGTGTAATATCTGGGCCCTGGGTAAAGGAGATAGGGAGGTTATGGATAAATTTTAAGGAGCTGGAGAATGATAAACAGTTGTAAACATGAATTTCTCTCTGCTTTAACAATTATTCCAAACATGAAATCTCAAATCAGGAAGAAAAAAAAACAAAAACAAAACTAAAGCACTAAAGTAATACTTTACATTTGCATAGCATTCTTGTTTCATCTGCGGAATAGTTTAAAATGGGAACAAAACAGAGGACCTGAGGACTGAGGACCTGCTGTTCTTTCCTTCTTAATTTTGTAATCATGGCAAAGCTGTAGCCTCTCTGAGCCCTAGTTTCCTTCAGTAAAATGGAGATAATAATAACCATCTCCCTTGCTTGTGCCAGAAAGAGTAAAAAAAGGCTAAGTGCTTCATAAACTGGAAGACATTATACAAACATAGGTGTCCTATTTTTCACAAACATAATCTTACTTGATCCTTCCCCAAACCCTGTAAGGTAGGCAGACATACTATGTGCCCAAGTCCATAAAACATACCAGTAGAGACAAGGAGTATGCAACCTCAGCTGCCAAGACTACAATCTAGGGGCGCCTGGCTGGCTCAGTTGGTGGAATGTGACTCTTGATGTCAGGGTTGTGAGTTTGAGCCCCACCTTGGGTATAGAGATTACTTAAATACAAAATCTTTAAAAAAGAAGAAGACAACGACAACTACAATATAATTGAGGTTTAAAAACTAAACACTGGGGGCGCCTGGGTGGTTCATTTAGTTTGGCGTCCAGCTCTTGGTTTCAGCTCCGATGGTGATCTCACAGTTGTGAGATCAAGCCCTGCATCTCTGAACTCTGTGCTGACGGCTTGGGGCCTGCCTGGGATTCTCTCTCTCTCTCTCTCTTTGCCCTTCCCCCCTCACTCACTCTCTTGCTTGCCTGCTCTCTCCCTCTCTCAAAATAAATAAATAAACTAAAAAAAAAAACAAACTAAACAGTGAATCTTTTTTGGAGAGTAAGTTGACACTATATATGCTAATTTCAGATGTGGCTAACCCAGCAATTCCACTTGTAGGGAAGGTACATTCGGCATGCATTGTTTGAAATGAAGAAAAACTGAAAAGCATCTATAAGTCCATTAATAAAGAGTTAATCTATAATTTATAATAAATTATAAATGTATTTAAATATTAATTAAAGTTAGGAGTTATGTTTCTTTTCTTATTGTGGAATACACTGTAGCTGTTTAAAAAAGAAAAAAAAAAAAAAAAGAATGAGGTAGCTCTATTCAAATGTGCTGATATGGAAAGGTCTCCAAGACTGGTTAAGTGAAAGGAGCAAGCTGCAGAATAGAAGTCACATTTATGTAAAAAACAAAAAACAAAAAAAAAACTTTTTAAAAATTTAAGCAGAATTAAAAGGATGCACACACATATATATATATATACTTAAAACCATATGCCTCCATCTATCTATATACAGGCATTTAGCAAAAGGTCTAGAAAGATCCATTCTGGCCTGTGGCCAAACGAACGAACATTAACAGTGATAATCTCTGAGAGGGAAAAGGATTGGAGGCCATGCAGAACCATAACCTTTCACTCCATCAATTTTAGGATCAACTGAAGTTTTTACAATGAATCTTTGTGTGTTAGTTAAGTAGTTAAAAATTAACAAATTTGGGGGTACCTGGGTGGCTCAGTCCGTTGAGCAACAGACTCTTGATCTCAGCTCAGGTCATGACCTCACAGTTTCTTCAGTTTGAGACCCACACTGGGCTCTGCACTGACCATGCACAGAGCGTGCTTGGGATTCTCCCTCTCCCTCCCTTTCTGCCCCTTCCCCACTCTCTCTCCCTCTCTCTCTCTCAAAATAAATAAGTAAACTTTAAAAAATGAATTTTTAAAAATTAACTGTTTAAAGCCAAATTTTGCAAAGGAATTGGGAGTCTGGTTGGAATGTTACTACACCACATAGTATTCAGCCAGACAAAGAACCCAAAGGAAAATCTAGGACAAAAAACACGGTATGAGCAAAGGCAGAAAGATGTGTGAGTTAAAACACAAGTACTGTTTTGTTTCTTTTCTCTATTACCAAATCTTTTAGTATTATAACTTTTATTTCAATAGTGGGGAAAATGTATTTGTAACAATAGTAATGAGGCTAGGACTGGGAGCTACAAGTAATAGAGACCCCATTCCTTTTATTCAACCAGGTGGGCAAGCCACTTAACCTCTGTGTCCTCAGTACCCCTTCTCTCCCCCAACATACAGGTGATAGACTATAAAAAGTCAAGTATATTGATAATGTGGGGGCCCAGGACTCCAGATCTTTGTTTCTGCCACCACTGCTCAATAGCCAACTGCTCATCCTTCAGTACCACTTCTTCTAAGACCTCCCACTCCACCGGAGTTCACACATCTGCCACAAGAGGGTTTATTCCATTTCACTTATTCCACATGTTTACTTAGGCGCTCTACTCAGCTGTGGGGATATAAGGGTGAACAAAAGTAGGATAAAACACTGCCCTCATTGAAGTTAGTCTACTAAGGGAGAGACATTAGTCATAAAATCACACACATAAATGAAAACAAAAAACCCCACAACCTATATAAAAGAAGGTACATGCTTTATGAGAATACATGAAAATGAAAATAGTTAACATTGAGCATTTACTATGTGCCACAAACTATGTGCTTTCCATGGATCTTCTAATTTAATACAGCCATCCCCATAGTTCTATCATTGTCCTCGTTTTACAGAGAATCCAAGTAGATTATAGAACTTGCCAGAGTCACACAGCCAGTACGTGGTGAAACTATAACCTGAGTCGGAGAAATGAAATAAAACATGTGAGGTGCTTAGCAAACAGGAAGTGTTCAATGTTCGTTATAGGTCATTATTACTACTTATTGCGGTCCTCTAGGTGCCTGTATGATTCATCTGTCTCCAACTCTCAGGACTACGTGTAGCCCCTTTCTATAGAAGACGCAAGATGTCAGAAAATAACTCTTACCCAGTCACTCAGCTAATAAATGCTGGAGCCAAATATGAACCTGCAAGAAAAAAATGCATGTAACAGCGCCTAGCCCATGGTAAGCACTCAGTTAGCAGGTGGTATTAACTCCTTTATTTATTTTTATTTTTTCGGTCCTCCAGGGCTGAAAGAGTATCTGATGAACACTCGCGCCCCCAGGCCCAGTGAGGTGTCCCGCAGAGAACAGGTGCTCAGAAAAGGTTTGCTGAATGAGCGGGAGCCGGTCGGTGGGGGCCGCTCACCTGCAACAGCGGCAGGAGCAGCTGGTTGAGCCTCCGCCGCTCCATGAGGCTGACAGCGCCCTCGCCCGTGCGGCCCATCTCGTTCAGCAGCACCAGCACTGCGATCTTATACGGAGTCACCCAGTCCTTGATGCCGAACACGTTGGCGTGCACTACCCCATTGGTCATCATGGGGTTGAAGTACAGGCTCTCGTGGACGCTAGCCATGGCGCCCCGGGACTAAATCCAGGAGCCCGGCCGACCGCCGGGTTCCCGCTTGAAACACACCACAGCCAGCCCTAGGCCTCAGTTCGCCCGCGCTGTAGCCCAGGATACGGGCATCTTCGCCGTTGGCCAATCAGAGAAGCCAGACCAAAGCACATGGAAGGGCTACAGCCAATCATAATGTCCAGGGGTGCTGCGCAGGGTGGGGCAAAGGCGGTGTACTTAAAGACTGAGTCCCTACAGAAACTCGAATGAAAGGAGCAGGTTCCGGGGTGACTTGGAATGGAACCGTGGAAGGGAGCTGACGCTTTGGAACCGGAGCTGAACAGGTTGTGGTGCGGCGACTGCCCTTTTGTTTAATTCGAAAACAGTTAAAATTGAATTTTGAAACGAAGCAACAAAATTAAATTTGTACCTTTAAAATTTGTATTTGATCCATTATGTTAATTTCTAAATTCAAAATTTGAGAGTTTCATTAAACTATTTTAAGACATGATGAAGCATTTTTTTCTCAGTACTTCACAAATGCCATTTGGAGACAGCCAAGTCAGGTTGCAAGTGACCTTGCATCCTTACATGAAATGGAAGGTAACATCACTTTCATTTAGTGAGCCTCTGTTTCCTACCTAATAAACTACAAGATCCGTAGTCTGGCATTTGTATCCCTCCAAAATCAATCCCTAGACAATATTTTAAATCTGATTTATTACAATTCCCCTTCCATTCATCGATATCTCTCCCAAGACACTTCTCTATAGCCTGACTTATTATTAATAATGATTTGCCTGTGTAGTAGTGTCTATGACCCTTGAAAGAAAAACCATGTCTATTCAACTTTGGCTATACACATGCACTGTGCCTAGTAGTGCCTTGTGTTTGTTTTTGGAGAGTTGCGGGTGTTTTTTTTTTTGTTGTTGTTGTTTTTTAAGGTTTATTTATTTATTTTGAGAGAGAGAGAGAGATGCTCAGGGTGGAGCTGGATTCAGGGCTTGATCTCAGAGCCGTGAGATCATGACCTGAGCCAAAATCAAAAGTCGCAGGACTTAACTCACTGAGCCACCAGGCATCCCCTAGGGCCTTGTTTTTGTTGTCTCAATCACTATTTTGTTGGATAAGTAATGAATGAATATGTGGTTTTAGTTCACAAAAACAGAAAAGGAGGCAGGTTATATACAGACTAAATAACTGTGCCAGAAAAGAAGTTATTGATAGCTTGGAATACAAGACGTTGATGCCATATCTTGAGAACTCTTCCCATGTTACACATACAATTACATATATTTTGGACATATGACTGTGCATTTCACCACATACAATACCTATGTAACCATGTCTTATTTATAAAGGGGGAAACTGACTTTTTGCAGGAAATTTAATTCGTAAATAACTTCTTTCCTTGCCTCAGTTTATTTTTGTAAAACCATCCCCCTTCCCTTTTTTTTTTTTTTTTTTTTTAATGAAAAAGCATACTTAACATTTCACAGCTCCCTCAGAATCTTTTTGCATGGTGGGTATAGCATAGAATAAAAGTTGGTGAAGGACATTTGTGGAACTTTTATTCAACCTTAAAATCCTGAATAGAAAAACATTACTGAATGTAAAGAGGAAAGTAAGTGTTTGAAAATCCTAACTAACAATTTTACTCTAAATTGATAAGACTTTTGAGTCATTCATTTATTTATTCAATAAATGTATGCTGAGCTCCTACTATATTCAAGGCTGTTCTAGATGCTGGACATAAAAGTGGTGAACTTCTAGACTAAAAGTTGCAAACTGGTGGCCTCTGAACCAAATGTGGCCCATCAGATGTGTTTTTGTTTTTTTTTTTAATTTTTTTTTTTTAACGTTTATTCATTTTTGAGACAGAGAGAGACAGAGCATGAATGGGGGAGGGTCAGAGAGAGAGGGAGACACAGAATCCGAAACAGACTCCAGGCTCTGAGCCATCAGCACAGAGCCCGACGCGGGGCTCGTACTCACGGACGGCGAGGTCATAACCTGAGCGAAGTCAGACGCTTAACTGACCAAGCCACCCAGGCGCCCCGTGTTTTGTCTTGCATAATGTTTGCCAACACTTAAAAATTAAGAAATTTCAGGGGGCTTAGGTGGCTCAGTTGGTTAAGCATCTGACTTTGGCTAAGGTCATAATCTCCCACTTTGTGAGTTCAAGCCCCACATCAGGCTCTCTGCTGTCAGCTTGGAGCCCGCTTCAAATCCTCTGTTTCCCTCTCTTTGCCACTCCCCTGCTCTCTCTCTCTCTCTCTCAAAACTAAATAAATATTAAACATTAAAAAAATTTTAAGAAATTTGATACCTCTGAAAAAGTCTATTTCCAGCTTCACTTGAAAAATTAGAATATTTGGCAACATGGTTTATTCCTGTGGGGTAATAATTAACTGGATATAAGAAGCAAGAGCCACCTTTATTCAGGGAACGCTGTCCCCAGATCACAATAGTCCTGGCCATTCATTATTGCCTCTTAAAAGGCAGATCGAGTCACCCATTTACCCTACTTTACCCATTGGTGCAGCTTCACCTGGACATTTGGGTTGGAAATTCCTGTTTCCATCTGTATATATTTGATTTTAAGAACGTGGTTAAATGTTACCAAAATTCTGAAACCATTTTAACTGTTAGGGATGTACTGCACCATTATGTAACCATTTTCATAGCAATTTGTTCAAGCCTTATCAAACCTTGGGTTTTTTTTTTTTCTTTTTACCAATGATTTGCATAAGTAACTACCTCTGATGGACTGTGTGAGTGCCTCAAGGGCCGGCACCCGGTTTTGTTTTTTCAGTCTTTGCAGTGACATAGGCACCTGACATCTGGTATGTGCTCATTATTGCCAAGATTCCTTTGAGTCAGCTGTGCTTCAGATCCTTAAAATTCACTCTAAAAATATTTCTGAGTACCTATTCTGTGCCAGACATTGTGGTAAGTCCTAGGGATACAGCAGCGAATATAGAAACTAGTTATTTGACCTCATAGAAAAAAAAAGTGGCATAGGTCACGAGTCAGAAATCCCTGATGAATCACCCTGTCTCTGGGAGACTAAGAAGGACATCCTGTTAGAGATGTGTGGTTGGCCTCCCTTACTTTTTTTTTTTTTAAGTTTGTTTATTTTGAGAGCAAGAGGGTGGGCACACATGCATGAGTGGGGGAGGGGCAGAGAGAGAGAGAGAGTGGGAGAGAGGGAGAGAGAGAATCCCAAGCTATCTGTGCAGAGCCCTACGCAGGGCTCTAACTCACGAACCGTGAGATCATAACCTGAGCAGAAATCAAGAGTCAGAAACCTAGCCAACTGAGCCACCAGGCGCCCCTGGCCTCCCTTAATTTTAACTATGAAAACTGAATGCTGGGAGCACCTGGGGGGCTCAGTTCTTTGAGCATCTGACTTTAGCTCAGGTCATGATATCATAGCTTAAGATTTTGAGCCCCATGTTGGGCTTTGGGCTGACAGCACGGAGCCTGCTTTGGTTCCTCTGCCTCCTTTCTCTGCTGTGCCCGTACTCTTTCTCTCCGTCTCTCAAAAAAAATTTTTTTTTGAAAAAGAGTTTAAAAATATGAAAAATGAAAATTGAGTGCTGACCTCCTACACCTTTCACATTTCAAAGCAGCCCTCCAAGTCAACAAAAGAATCAAGGATTTATAACTTGTAGTGGACTTTGGCTTATTTTTTTGTGTGTGTTGAGCATTCTCTACTATCTTCCCCAAAATGTGTTGTCTTTGATTTGAACAAAGTTACTGAACATGCCCATCTGAATATAGGGATGGGCATATGGCCCTAGTAGAGCCCATCAGATCCTTCTCCAGGATTGCCATATGGACTATGGAAAAAGAAGAATCCCTTTTTCTCCTGGGGATGCTAGGTGGGGCTGTTGATGCCACATTCTCTGCTGTCAGAATAAAGGTAACCTGTAGGAAGAGAGAACAAGGCCAATTTGCACAGAGAAACAGAATCAAGCAGAGTTGAGGTGGAGGGAGGGGAGAAAGAAATAGACAGCTGTGGTACACTGACTTCTGTTTCTACCTTGAGACCATAGTTCTTGCAACTCATTCTTGAACTGCATCGGCTTTCCTAGCAGCCACAAAACTTAGCAAATGTTTGTTAGTTTGCTTTGGGGCTTTTGTTTTGTTTGCTTTTCACTTTAGCTCGATTGAGGAAGGTTTCTGGCTCTTGCAACCAAAATCATCTTTATTAATATATATTTGAAATACTAACTAAAAGCAAAGCAGTTTATCCTGTCAGACCTGTTTAGTTCCCAGAAAAACCTTCAGGGTCCTTGATTTGTTCCTATATGAGCCTTCATCTCATCTTATGTGCTATTCAGTTACTGTCCCCTTTACTTCCCCAGTCACCAAATACTCTCCTGCCAGTCAGAGAAAACGTGATGCAAATCTGGCATGACTGATGAAACAAAAAGAGAGTTGGCCTGGGAATCAGACTCCCCAGGATCCAGTCTTGGCCTTAAAACCAACTAGCTCTGTGATTCAAGCAGCCACCTGGAACTTGAGCTAATCACATTAACAAGGAAAGGTTTGCAGGGCGCCTGGGTGGCTCCAGCAGTTAAGCGTCCAATTATTGATTTCAGCTCAGGTCATGATCTCATGGTTCGTGAGTCCGAGCCCCACATCGAGCCCCCCTACCCACCTCTCAACAATAAATAAGTAAACATTTAAAAATAAAAACAATGAAAAGTTTGGATGGGAAAGGAACCTGCAAGCATCACCACTATCTAATTCCAGAATATTTTTAAAAGTTTATTTGTTTATTTAGAGAGACAAAGAGAGAGAGCACACATTGGGGAAGGGCAGAAAGATGGGAAGAGAGAGAATCCCAAGCAGACTCCACATTGTCAGTGCAGAGCCCAGTTCGGGACTCAAACACACAAACAGTGAGACTATGACCTGAGCCAAAACCAAGAGTCAGAGGCTTAACCAACTGAGCCACCGAGGTGCCCCTCTAATTCCAGAACATTTCAATGACCCAAAATGAAACCCCAGACCCATTAGCAATCACTCCTTGTTCCCCTTCTCCTCAAGTCCTGGAAGCCACTAACCTTCTTTCTGTCTCTATAGATTTGTGTATTCTGGACACTTCTTATAAATGGAACCATACAATCGGTGGCCTTTTGTGTTGACTTGCTTTTTTTTTTTTTAAAGTGTATTTATTTTGAGAGAGACAGAAAGAGCCCAAGTTGGGGAGAGGCAGACAGAGAATCCTAAGCAGGCTCTGCACTGTCAGCACAGACCCCATTTCAAGGCTCGAACTCGCAAAACCATGAGATCATGACCTGAGCTGAAACCCAGAGTCGGGCACTTAACGGACTGAGCCACCCAGGAGCCCCTGTGTTGGCTTCTTTCATGTAGCCTAATATTTCTGAGGTTCATCCATGTAGTTTATGTCAGAACTTCATTCCTTTTCGAGGCTGAATAATATTCCACTCTAAGGATAGACTACACTATCATTTGGCTCTTGTGAAGCCATGCACACATTCATGCACACATTTTTGTGGGAACATATATCTTCCACTCTTTTGGGTATATTCCTATGAGCAGAATTTCTGGGTCATACAGTAACTCCATGTTTAACTTTTTTAGGAATTGCCAGACTCTTTTCTGTAGGTACACCATTTCACATTCCCAGCAGCAATGAACGAGGGTGGCCTCTACATTTTAAAGAACATCAGGAACCCAGCCTGCTATTTAATCAGGAGTCATAATTAGCAATGTCATGATTATGAAAGAACTGAGTAATTATCGAGGTGTTTTAAGTTTTTCTGAGTAATGGATGACTATACTCATGATTTTCTGTATCTCTGCACACCATACTCTCGCAAGTAGAAGTACGCCAAATAGAACCAGTTTTCCCCATTGCTCATTAGACAGTAGCTTTCCAGCAGCTAAGTGCTGGCACATCATCTGCACATCCCAGAACAGATGGGAAAGCCAGTGGTGTCACTGAGCACATGCTTTACCTGCTGATGGGTTCCAAAACTTCTGAAAATGACAACCCCTAACCATGGTTTTTGTGCAATTCTAAGCATCTTGTTAGAGGACACATATAACTGCTTGGATTGCCCTGAGCAAGGAAAATGTAATCTGTGAACCAGGTCTCCTGCATACATGCATAAACAATCTCTTTTGATAATCCAGGAAAATCCAGCTGAGAGAAAAGAAAATAACTCCTATTAAATAAAATGAGCCCCGACTTTGAGAGAGTCACATAGAGTCTCAGAGCTCAATTAATACAGAAAGTTCTGGGTAATTAACTGAGCTGCTGGGGAAACTTGATCTCTAGCCTGACAAGCATCACTAAGTATTTCCAGACCCAAGGTAACATTCCAGCTTCTCAAAGCTCATGACCTGAATTGACTTCGCTCCCTGGGGAAAGAAACTCTCCTTGTTGTCTCTGGACCTCTTATTTCATCTAAAGGAAACCTCACCATCCACAACTGGAAGGATCAATGAACAAATGAATTAACTGGGGTTGGAGTTTACACTTCTGTCAACTCTCATCATTTGTGTGCTTGAACCACTTCGCATATCTCTTAGTGCTAATAAGTGGGAGATAATATGCATTACATAATTTTCACAAGCATATGAGTACATTTTGCACATCATTTTCATTTCTTTGAGGATACCCTGACTCTCTCTCAATACCTGACTAGATGGCAGTTTCCAGAAACGGCTGCTTTCAGTAACAGAAACGGAAACTATATTTGTTCATTGCTTTTTCTTCTTTGCAGGATGTTAATGCCTTGGTTTGTAAAAATTGCATACATTTTAGTTTGCAGGGGTTTCTGGATCTCTGACATTTAATGAACATCTAGTGCCAAATAGCGGCAAGGTAGTTCCCTACTGCAGCAATAATGCTGAGCTCTGCTAACCCTGGTGGAGCTCCATCATAGATCTGAGGGCTGGCTGACTGGGTATCTGGAATGGCCGCGACTGGGACCCCTGGAGTGTGGCTCTGTGTGTCTCTCCTCTTCTGGCAGGCTACGCCAGAGAATGTTCTCCTGTGTGTAAGAAAGTAGAGACAAGTCCCTCCTAGAGTCCTCAGCTCCATGGGGACACACAGCAGTATCTCTGCCACATTCTATTAGCTAAAGCATAAGACTAGCCCAGGTCAGGGAAATAGGCTCTACCTCTTTAGCAAGAGAAGCTGCAAAGTCACATGGTGACAAGCGTGGGTACAGGGGGCAGTAAAGAATCGGGGCCAAAGTGCTATCGACTAGAAGCAGTCCCTTCTCATCCCCTTGAGAAGAACATCCTTGGACCTCAGTTTATTTAGGCAAAAGGGAAAATTGGGTCCAAGAAGAATGGATCTGATTTTTTATGTTTTCAATCTTACCAACCAGTTGTATAAAAAGATGTACGAGCTGTCTTAGTTTGCTCAGGCTGCCATAACAAAATGCCATAGACAGGTGGTTTAAACAAGATTCTTTTTCTCAGAGTTCTAGAAGTCGGGAAGCCCAAGACCAAAGTGCCAGCTGATTCAGTGTCTGGTGAGAGCTCTCTTCGTGGCTTGCAGATGGCCACCTTCTCAGTATGTCCTCCATACGGCAGAACTAGGGAGAGCTCTCTGGTGTCTCCTCTTATAAGGATCTTATCCTTTTGTGAGGCTCCACCCTCATGACCTCATCTAATCTGGATTACTTCCAAATACTTTCACATTGGGTGTTAAAGCATCCACATGTAAATTTGGGGGGCACACAATTTAGTCCATAGCATGACCTAAGTTTAGTAATCTTAGTATCTTCATTCTTTTTTAATCCTTTCCTCCAAATACATCTCACTTCACATTGTGACCAGCTGTGAATAAAACGTCCTAATCTTAGGGTTGCCTGGATGGCTCAGTCAGTCAAGAGTCCGACTCTCGGTTTCGGCTGGCGTCATGATCTCACAGTTTGTGAGTTCAAGCCCTGTGTCGGGCTCTGTGCTGACAGCCCAAATCTGCCTGGGATTCTATCTCCCTCTGTATCTGCGCCTCCCCTGCTCGCTATTTTTCTCTCTCAAAAATAAATAAACTTTTTTTTTTTTTTTTTTTTAAAGTCCTACATTAGAGGGCGCCTGGGTGGCTCAGTCTGTTAAGCGTCGGACTTCAGTTTAGGTAATGATCTCACAGTTCATGAGTTTGAGCTCAGCCTCGGGCTCTGTGGTGACAGCTCAGAGCCTGGAGCCTGCTTGGGATTCTGTGTCTCCCTCTCTCTCTGCCCCACCCCACTTGTATTTTGTCTCTCTCTTTCTCTCTCTCTCTCTCTCTCTCTCTCTCAAATATAAATAAACATTAAAAAAAATTTAAAGTTCTAATATTAGAAATCAAAGTAGAACTTAATTTTGGAGTTTCAGAGATTGATCAGAACAAATTGGAAACATATCCATAGCATAGAAGACACTGATTTCTACTAGAGTTCAGGATATAGTGTGTACTTGATCTAAAGTTTGAAGGAATGATTAGCTAGTCTTTGTCAAGCCAGGTTTGTTGGAAAATTCAAAGTGGTTTCATGCTTCCCAGCCAAAGCATTGGAGGTCATCTTTCCCATAAGCTTCTGGAACTTCTGAGCATTACTCATTCAATCTTAAAACCTGCATGATTCTTTCAATCTTTATTTTCAGGCTCTTAATGGCCTTGAACCACAAAAGCAATTAAGTTGCCAGAGAAAGTTTCTAATATCCTGTTCATCTGAAGTTCTTTGAACAGGTATTTTATTCACTGCATGTGTAAGGAGAGAGAGGAAGGAAACACTTCTTCAGTATTTTCATTTTGTCAATTAATGAATTAAAGAATGAACATCTTTAAGGAGAGAGAAAGGTTTCAGAGAAGAAAGCCAATATCCTAGAGAAATGATGAGATTAATCTGTTCAGAGAGTATATGAAAAGTAGACTGATCTATGGGACGTGTTTATAGACTGGCTATCCACTATCAGCCTCTACAAAGGTATGGCCCTTGGGACAGGCATTCAGGAAAGCTGTTGTTCAACCCAATCAATATCTCATAGACAACAGCATTATTGATAAGTCTTCAATCAGCAGAAGAAAATTTGGAATTCTCCCTAAACTGGTATTCACATTAGTATAAGGAAATGAAAACTGGATTTGGGAATTTTAACACTTTTAACATCATCCTTTTTATCAGGCGCATTATGTTTACTGATGCTTCTGACCAGTCCTGGCAAAAACTGATGGATACCAAAGGAGATGTCTAGGAGGACTAGAAATAAAGAACAGTGGCTCTCTATTCTTTTTTTTTTTTATCAAAAAAATTTTTAATGTTTACTTATTTTGGAGAGAGAGACAGAGCATGAGCAGGGGAGGGGCAGAGAGAAAGGGAGACACAGAATCCAAAGCAAGCTCCAGGATCCAAGCTACCAGCACAGAGCCCAAGGGGGGGCTTGAACTCACAAACTGTAAGATCATGACCTGAGCCAAAGTCACATACTCAACCCATTGAACCACCCAGGCATCCCTAAAAGATTTTTAAAATCATTCGCGTTTAATTTTTCAGAAGTGTATCTTATTTAATTTTGCAATCATTTTGACTGCATATCTGTGTATTTATACAGGTGTGTTGTTATTGCAAATTAAGTGGGCTGGGTTCCATAAGGCACACATGAAAAATCTGTCCCTAGTTCCGTGTTGCACACACAGGGAAGAGCCATAAGATCAATTTCCAATTTTTTCAACATGTTTATTCATTTATATATTAATTTAGAGAGCACCCCTGAACAGGGGAGAGGCCGAGGAAGAGGGAGAGAGAATCCCAAGGAGGCTACCAGCTGTCAGCACAGAGTTCAATCCCACGTGGGGCTCCAGCCCATGAACATGATGAGATCATGACCTGAGCTGAAACCAAGAGTCAGACGCTTAACCAACTAAGCCACCCAGGCACCCTGGGTCAATCTCCACTTTTAATTGTCTTGTCAGGTACGTATTTATACCTCACCTTGTTAGCCTGATCAGGATATATAGTACTGAAGTAGTTTTTGCAATAAAAAAACTTTAACAAAAGCATAATAGTTTAACAGCTTTAAACATCACTATCCCGCCTTCAAATTGAACTGATATTGAATTGACATGTCCCTGGATTTATTTTTTTTAAGTTTACATAACTATATATTTTTTTCAGATTATAAAAATAATACATGATTGTAGAAAACTTGAAAAACATAAGAAGGACAAAACAGAAGAAATAAAATTGGCTATCATTTCACAACCAGTGATAACTTCTATGTCACTTGGGCATATTTCCCTTATTTTGGTCATGGCTGCATAGCAGCATCTGAGATAGATAGATAGATAGATAGATAGATAGATAGATATACACACACACACACACACACACAATTTATACATATACAGAATTATATGCATATATATATGTAATTGGCATATAATAAATATTTGTCAAATATGTTAATGATTGGGTCTTTGTTGACAGAAAGTTAAATCAAGCAAATTTTTCCATAAAATTAGTCAGAAGAATATGGCTGTGAGGTGCCTGGGTGGCTCAGTCGGTTGAGCATCGGACTTCGGCTCATGTCATGACCTCACGGTTTGTGAGTTCGAGCCCCGCATCGGGCTCTGTGCTGACAGCTCAGAGCCTGGAGCCTGCTTTGGATTCTGGGTCTCCCTCTCTCTCTCTCCCCCTCCCCTGCTGACACTCTCTCTCTCTCTCTCTCTCTCTCTCTCTCTCTCTCTCTCTCTCAAAAATAAATAAACATTAAAAAAAAAGAGAAGAATATGGTTGTCATTGTGTTGACTTTGTATCTTTTGATTTTCAAGTGTAGAATACTGAGCAAATGCTACAGACAGATCCAAATCACAGAGGAGAGGCAGGGTACGTCAGGCCAAGGAACAGCACCTTTAAAACCACCCAATTAGAATCCACTCCAGGAGTGGGACTCTAGGGGCACCTAGATGGCTCAGTTGGCTGAGCGTCCAACTTCAGCTCAGGTCATGATCTCGCAGTTTGTGGGTTTGAGCTCCGAGTCAGGCCCTGTGCTGACAGCTCAGAGCCTGGAGCCTGCTTCGGATTCTGTGTCTCCTTCTCTCTCTGCCCCTCCCCAACTTGTGCTCTGTCTCTCAAAAATAAATAAATGTAATAATAATAAAAAAAAAGAAGTGGGACTCCAAAACATGTCACTCCTTGAATATACTCAGCCACATCTCACATACAAAGGCAATCTCTCTTGCTGATTTGGAAGCTACACTAACTTTTTCTAGCCCCTGGTAGGTGATTTGGAATGTCAAGACTTATTCTTTCCCAAAGCTAAGTTCATCAAAAGTAATGGGTAAGTCTTTTGATGGCGAATAAATTTTCCAATGCCTTAAGGGGAGAACGCTAATGAAAGACTGCTGAGAACTCGTTCAGCAAATAATCATGCCTCAATGCGTCTTCAGAAGAAAAGTCAAATTATATCTATTGAGTTGCCAAAAGTAGGATAGTTTGAACCACCCCAGTGTTCCAATAGCAGTGCTTCTGAAACGTTAAGGTGCATCCAAATGACCTGAAAATCTCAGTAAAAAACAGATTCTGATTCAGGTGGTTGGAAGCAATCCAGGATTCTGAAAGACACACAAACTCCCACGTGATGCTAAGACTGGTGGTCCTCTGACCACACTTTGAGAAGTAAGGTCCCATCGCACAAAGCTGATGAATGGCCTGACTGGTCTCCGCTATTAAAAACTTAGGGTACAGTGTGGTAAATATAACAGGGGCATCAGGCTGTGTCTCATATAGAGTCTGTCCCATTAACTGATCTAAATCATCTCTGTCTACATTTGAAGTGCTTTGCCACTGATTGGATAAGGCTACATTTAATTTCTCTCCTTTAAAAAAATTAAGGTGAGATTCTTATCACATGAAATTAACCACTTCTTTTTATTTGAAAGAGAGAGTGCATGTGAGTGGGGGAGAGGGGCAGAGGGAGAGAGAGAGAGAGAGAGAGAGAGAGAGAATCTCAAGCAGGCTCCATGTTTAGTGCAGACCCCAACACGGGGGCTCAATCCCATGATTCAGGGATCATGACTTGAGCTGAAATCAAGAGTCAGACACTCAACAGATTGAGCCACCCAGACACCCCTGGAATTAACCATTTTAAGTGTGTAGTTCAATGACATTTTCATCACCCCAAAAGGAAATCTTATGCTCATTAATTAGTCACTCCTCATTCCCCCCTCTTGCACATCCCTGCCAACCATGAATCTACTTTCTGGATGTTCCATATCCAGGTGAAAATGTTCTGGACAAGGGTGCCTGCCTGGCTCAGTCAGAAAAGCATATGACTCCAGGGGCACCTGGGTGGCTCAGTAGGTTAAGTGTCCAACTCTTGATTTCAGCTCAAGTCATGATCTCTCAAGAGCGAGCCCTGAGGTGGGCTCTGTGCTGACAGCATTGCACCTGCTTGGCATTCTCACTCTTTCTCTGGCCCTCCCCTGATTGGGCTCTCTCTCTCTCTCTCTCTCTCTCTCTCTCTCTCTCTCTCAAAGTAAAGAAACTTAAAAAAAAAAAGCCAAACTTTTTTTTTTTTTAAAGAAAAAGCATGTGACTCTTGATCTCAGAGTTGTGAGTTAGAGCCCCATGTTGGGCATAGAGATTACTTAAATAAACCTAAAAAAAAAAACAAAACAAAAGAAAATGTTCTGGACCTAGACAGTGGTGATGGCTGCCCAATACTGTGAATATACTAAATGTCACTGAATTGTGCATTTTAAAGTGGCTTAAAAAAAAAGTGAACCTTATGTGAATTTTACCACAATAAAAAAAGTGTATGGGCTCTGCATTTTCTAACAAAAGCTACTTGCTGATGATCTTCTCAAAATTAACTTGAGACCTAGAGGATGCTGAAACCAAGGCCTGGAGGTCACTCAGCTATTTGGTGGCAGAATACAGCCCAGATTCTTGATTTCCTAATTCCTACCTTGTTTGCTCGCAACCAATAGGGTAAAAAAACAATTTTATTTAAAAAAAAAAATTTTTTTTTTAACGTTTATTTATTTTTGAGACAGAGAGAGACAGAGCATGAACAGGGGAGGAGCAGAGAGAGAGGGAGACACAGAATCGGAAGCAGGGTCCAGGCTCTGGGCCATCAGCCCAGAGCCCGACGCGGGGCTCGAACCCACTGGACCGTGAGATCGTGACCTGAGCTGAAGTCGGACACTCAACCGACTGAGCCACCCAGGCGCCCCTAAAAAAACAATTTTAAACACAGCAATATATTGGATGGCAAGAAACCAGGCATTAAGATCTGCACCTCAGGGTGCCCAGGTGACTCAGTTGGTTAAGCGTCCGACTTTGGCTCAGGTCATGATCTCACAGTTCGAGCCCTGCATTGCGCTCTGTGCTGACAGCTCTGAGCCTGGAGCCTGCTTCGGATTCTGGGTCTCCCTCTCTCTCTCTACCCCTCCCCCACTCACATGCTGTCTCTCAAAAATGAATAAACGTTTAGAAAATTAAAAAAAAGATCTGCACCTCGATGCTTGAAATTTAACTGGGAAAACAAAATTGTCACATGAGTGCAAGTGGGCTATCAGAAATGCAGAGTAAGTACGAATGGAGTACAGCCAAACATCAGTAACAAAGAATACGTAGATCCTGCATTTATTTGGACAATCAGTTCTGAGGATTCTTCTCTTCCTGCATGGGATGCAATTCTAGGTAAATGAACCATGCAAACCAGGCCATAATAGGTTCCTCCTAATCTATGTGAAGTATAACAAACATCTCTGCCCTTCTGAAATATCTGTGGTGAGCCTACCACATTTCAGAACTGGTTAGAAATGTGGGCTCTGTACTCAGATGGCCTAGGTTGGAAGCCGGCCCCACTACTTAATATCATGGGGCTTTGGGTGAGTCACTTAATCCTCTGTGCCTCCATTTTCTTGTCCATAAAATGGGAATAAAAACAGTACAAACCACAGGGGTTATTATAAGACACATATACAGTGCCTAGAATAGTGCCTAGGACTTAGTAAACCATAATAAATATTAGCTGTTATTATTATTGCATTTAATAGGGTGACTGGGTGGCTCAGTTGGTTAAGTGTCTGATTCTTGATTTCAGCTCTGGTTATGGTCTCATGGTTTGTGAGTTCGAGCCCCACGTCAGGCTCTGTATCAGGATTCTTTGCCTCTCCCCTACATGAGTATGCATTCTCTCTCTCTCTCTCTCTCTCTCAATAAATAAATAAACTTAAAAAATTAAAATTAAAAAATTAAAATACAATAAAAATTAAAAAAAACTGATAAGCTGGGTGACTTTTGACACTTTCCAAGTCAGTCACTAGCTTTCTTATTACCTCTACAATGGAAAATATAATACATGCCTCCCCTGCTTCTGAGACTGAGTATCAAACTAAATAATAAAGGCAAAGCATTTTTGAAACACTAAAGCACTGTCCAAACATAAACTTTTTATTGAATCCAAGGGAAATCATATTTACCTCCTCATAAAAGCAAATTTCCACGAATTTCCCATTTTCCTGAATTTTGACTTATTCAGAACTGTTGCACAAACTCGAATGTGCTGAAATCACATCTCTTTCAAATTATCATAATTCAGACTTTTCACTAATTTAGGCATTTTCCTAATCAACACAAATTGTTGCAACTTTATTTTATATCAAAATTTACTGGTGTGGATTTATGCTCTTGCAGGGATCTGAACAAGAAGATTTCTGACCTCGTGCTAAAGGAATCCAGACGGGAAAGACCTTGAGTATAGGCAGAGTTGGGTGAATTTGATCAATGAAAACATTTTAAGTCCAATAAAAGAGCTGTAATTTGGGAAGAAAGGGAAAGGTAGCCGTTGGGTGAGAAAGGAAAAGAAAAACTGGAAAGAAATGGTGTTACCAGTTATCCTTTGGGTTAAAAGATTCTGGAATAAGGGGCTCCTGGGTGGCTCAGTTGGTTAAGGGTCTGACTTTGACTCAGGTCATGATCTCAGGGCTCATGAGTTCGAGCCCTGCATCAGGCTCATTGCTGTCAGTGCAGAGCTTGGAGCCTTCTTTGGATTCTGTGTCCCCCTCTCTCTGTGCTCCTCCCCCACGCATTCTCTCTCTCTCTCTCTCTCTCTCTCACACACACACACACAAGAATAAACAAATATTTAAAAAAGAAGATTCTGGAATAATACAGATCTTCTTACATGTTGTATTAGCTCTGGCTGCCATAACAAAATACCCTAAACTCAGTGGCTTAAACAATAGGAATTTATTTTCTCACAGTTCTGAACACCGGCAAGTCCAAGATCAAGGTGCCAGCTGACTGAGTCTCTGGTGAAAGCACTCTTCCTGCTTTGCAGCTAGCTGCCTTCTTGCTTTCCTCACATGGCCCGGGATGGGGATGGGGGTATCTCTCCTCTTCCTCCTCCTCCTCTTCCTCCTCCTCCTCTTTCTTCTTCTTCTTCTTCTTCTTCTTCTTCTTCTTCTTCTTCTTCTTCTTCAGCCATCATTCATATCAGATTAGGGCCTCACCCTTATGACTTCGTTTAACCTTAATTACTCCCTAAAAGCCCTATCCCAAATACAGTCACATTGAGGCTTTAGGACTTCAATATATGAATGGGGGGGGGGGGGGAGCACATTCAGTCTATAGCACATATATATATATTTGTGTGTGTTTTCCAAATTTGTACAAACAGCAGTCAGTATTTATATCAGTCATCTTTAAAAGACAGAAATGGAAAGAAAGAGGGATATCCTGAAGATATTTTGAAGGAAGATATTACAAAAGAGTTAGTGTTGATCAAGAAGAATGTTAAATAACTCCCATACTTAAGCCTAGGGGTCTGATATTAGTTTGAAAGGCGGTTAGTTTCTCTGGTTTTACCTGAAGTGTGACTTTGTCTCAGTGTTGCAGGAGAAGCCACGAGGACAACTAAAATGACAAGCACATGGGTCAGGTTAAATCAAGGTCCAAAGCCTAGACATACTGGAGTTGAAGCTTTGCCTGACCTCCCCAGCTGGAATGATTTCTTCCTTCCCAGAATTGATGGAGCAACAGTCTTCAACACTCATTTGGCACATCTACATTCATTCATTCATTCATTCATTCATTCATTCATTCCAACATATTTCCTGAATGCTCTTTGTCTGGGATCATTCAGGTGGAAAAGGGAATAGACCAGATTTGAGGAATGGGCAAGGAGTGGGGAGGGTAGGCAGACAAGGAGAAAGTGGAGACTAACTCCAAAACCTAGGGGCTTTCCCCCCATAGATTTAGCATTACCTTCAAAACTATATACCTGATTCTTAATATCTTTTGCACGAATGAAAAACACTCCTGCCTTTCCTTCCCCCTCCAAAAATCTCAGTATAAATATTAAAACAGAAAAATACTATTGGGAAACAGGTGCCAAGCACAAGTCTTGGAGAGAAAATTGAACATCTCATTTTTTCCCCTCTTGATAATGAATCCATTTGGAATGTAAATTTTCAACTAACCTCTTCACTACAGCCACTCTAAGGTAATAGAGAAAAAAATGGTAAGCTTCTGGATCTGATTCTTACTTTCCAAGTACAAATTATCCTAAGAACATAAATTACAGTTCACTTTTTTTTTCCAGAGAAAGCATTAAGGAGGAAATTAAATTGGAAACATTATGCTAATAATTTTCTACATGTAGATAAGCATTGAGAGTAGAAATATATTAGGGAAAAGCAAACAGTTTGGATGTATACTATACTATAATACTATAATACTGTAATGAAGAGCTTATCAAACTTTAGACAAGGCCAGAATGAAAGGAAAGACTTTTTTATTTTATTTTATTTTATTTTATTTTATTTTATTATTATTTTTTAATATACCTATCTAACACTTTTTTTTTTTAACATTTGTTTGTTTTTGAGACAGAGAGAGACAGAGCATGAACGGGGGAGGGTCAGAGAGAGGGAGACACAGAATCCGAAACAGGCTCCAGGCTCTGAGCTGTCAGCAGAGAGCCCAACGTGGGGCTTAGACTCACGGACCACAAGATCGTGACCTGAGCCGAAGTCGGACGCTTAACTGACTGAGCCACCCAGGCGCCCCTGTTTATTTTATTTTTTAAAAAATTGAGTTGAAGGAGCCCCTGATCTGCTCAGTTGGTAGAACATGTGACTCTTGATCTTGGGATCATGAGTTCAAGCCCCACATTGGGCATAAAGCTCACTTAAAAACATTTTAAAGTGACCAATTCAGTGGCACTTAGTGCATTCACAATGTTGTGAGCAGGGGGAGTGGCAGAGAGAGAGAGAGGGAGAGAGAGAATCCCAAGAAAGCTCTGCGCTATCAGTGCAGAGCCTGACACAGGGCTCAAACCCACAAACCATGAAATCAGGACCTGAGCTTAAATCAGGAGTCAGTCGCTTAACTGACTAACCCAGGCACCCCCAGCACATACATTCTTATATGGTACATGAATGTGGTGATGGAGAAGACAGAAAACTTTTTATGTTGCATTGCCTGAAATTGGAATATTTCAAGACAACTATTTTTATCTCAACCATCTGGATATCTCCATCTCTAAATGTTTATCTTGTTCATTCATGAGTTGACTTAATGTGTGTATTCCATTGTGTCTGTCCAATTTGTCTGCAAGTGTGAATGAGCTTCAGCCTGTCTGCCCTGGACTGTAAACTGTTAGAGAAGAGACAAGGTTTAGCTAATTTTCTCTGAAATCAGTTAGCATGGCATAACACCACACACAATGAGGGATTTAATAAAGGCATTTATTCTGACCTTTGGAAAGAGGCTTAGTACCTGCCATCAATTCTCAAAAGGATGGGAAAAGTTGACTTGATCTACTTTTCATATATTGTTAGCCTAGGAGCATATGCAGAATGAGATAGCTGAGGCCTATTGCTAATGTCTACTGGTAAATGTCTGTGTGGTACAATAAGAAATATACTTGGTTTTTGTCCCTGGTTCCCGGCACAGAGCCAAACAAGTGGAATTTCCTGGTAGGAATGTATTTTGTTATTTAAAAAAATTTTTTTAATGTTTATTTGTTTTTGAAGAGAGAGACAGAACATGAGCAGGAGAAGGGCAGAGAAAGAGGGAGACACAGAATCCAAAGTGGGCTTCAGGCTCTGAGTTGTTAGCACAGAGCCCAACACAGGGCTTGACCTCATGAGCCATGAGATTATGACCTGAGCGGAAGTTGGATGCTTAACCCACTGAGCCACCCAGGTGCCCTTGTATTTTGTTATTTTTAAGGGGCCCCTTCTGAGCACATCTGAGTTTATATTAATGAATGACTTAGGTGGGGCCCTAGATTGCCTAGTGATGGAGCTGGTCACCAGAAAAGCTGGAGGTTTGTTATCTTTTTTTTTTTTTTAACTGGTTTCTAGTTTAATTCCACTGACACTGTATGATTGCTATTCTTTAAATTTGTTAAGGTGTGTTTTATGGCCCAGAATGTTGTTTGTGTTGGTGAATGTTCCATGTGAGCTTGAGAAAAAATGTATATTCTGCTGTTGTCGGAAAAGTAGTCTATAGATGTCAATTACATCCAGTTAGTTAATGATGTTGTTGAGTTCAACCATGTCTGATACTGATTTTCTGCCTGCTGGATCTGTCCATTTCTGAGAGAGGGGTGTTGAAGTCTCTAACTGTGGTAGTGGATTCACCTCCCTAGGTCACAGTGATGAAAAAGAGAGGTTGTTTCTGTAGGCTGATTTTGGAGTAGAGAGATGGAGATTTTTTTTTTTTTTTAACTAGAAAAGACGTTTATAACAACATGGATGGACCTTGAGGACATTATGCTAAGTGAGATAAGTCAGAGAAAGAAAGACAAATACTGTATGATACCTCTCATATGTGGAATTAAAAATAATCATAAGAGCAGAGAGTCAAATGATGTTTACCAGGGATGGGAGGTAGGGGAATGGGAGAAACGTTCTTTATTTATTAAAAAAAATTTTTTAATGTTTATTTATTTTTGAGAAAGAGAGGACAGGTGACAGGCAGAGAGAGAGGGAGAAAGAGAGAATCCCAAGCAGGATCAGCACTGCCAGTGCAAAGCTGGACATGGGGCTCGAACTCATGAACCATGAGATCATGACCTGAGTCAAAGTTCGACGCCAACCGAGCCACCCAGTTGCCCTGAAATGTTATTTAAATGTATATACTGGCAATTAGCAGATAAATAAGTCCAAGAGAACCAAAACACAACACAATGATTATAGACAATGACAGTATTATAAACATTAAACTTGGTAAGAGGCTAGGTCTTGTTTGCAAGACTAGAAGAAATGATAAGTATTTGACAGACAGAGTTGTTAGCTAATGCTACAATGACAATCATTACGATGTAAATGTATCAAATCAATATGTTGTACACCTTAAACTTATACAATGTTGTAGATCAAATATATCTCAATAAAAAAAGATAAATATATATGAGTGTATTTTTATTTATTTATTTATTTTGAGAGAGAGAGTATGTGAGGGGGTAGGGGCAGAGAGAGAGGGAGAAAGAGAATCTCAAGCAGGCTCTGCACTGTCACCACAGAGCCCATTGGTGGGGCTTGAACTCAGGAACCGCAAAATCATGACCTGAGCCAAAATCAAGAGTCAGACGCCACCCAGGCTCCCCATGAATGTATTTTTAAAAATTTTTTAATGTTTATTTTTGAGAGAGAGAGAGAGGAGTGTATTTTTTTTAATGTTTATTTATTTTTGAGATAGAGAGCACCAGTGGGGAAGGGGCAGAGAGAAAGACAGAGGATCTGAAGGGGGGCTCCACACTGACAGCACAGAGCCCGATGTGGGGCTTGAACTCATGAACCATGAGATCATGACCTGAGCCAAAGTCAGATGCTCAACTACCTCAGCCATTCAAGTGTATTTTAACATAGGCATGATGAATAAAATTACTTCAATTTGGTAGAATTTTGTCCTAAAACTGGGGAATGAGAAGGTAGAATACTGAATATACATTTATCTTTCTTTAGCAGTCTTGCCACTTGTAGTAGGTGGAATGGTGGCCCTCGGAAGGACATGTCCACCCAGAACCTGCAAATGTGACCTTACTTGGGAAAAAGGTCATTACAATTAAGTTAGGGATCTCAAGATGAAATCGTCCTGGATTATATGGGTGGGCCGTAAATCCAATGACTGCTCTGCCTTTTTTTTTTTTAATTGAAGTATAATTGACATACGACATGTTTCTTTCAGGTATACAACATGATTTGATATTTGTATATATTGCAAAATGATCATCACAGTAAGGCTAGCCAACATCTGCCACCACATACAGTTACAGATCTTTTTTTCTTGTGATGGTAATTTTTAAAATGTTTATTTGTTTGTTTATTTATTTGTTTATTCATTTATTGGGGGCGAGGAGCTGAGAGACTGGGAGAGAGAGAATCCCAAGCAGGCTCCATGATGTCAGTGCCGTCTGGTGCAGGGCTCAATCTCACAAACCGTCAGATCATGACCTTAGCCAAAGGCAGACGCTTAACTCACTCAGCCACTCAGGCACCCCTCAATACAGTACTTTTAACTATAGTTGTCATGCTGTATATTATATCCCCATGACTCACTTACTTACTTACTTACTTACTTACTTATTTATTTATTTATTTATTTATTTATTTATTTATTTATTTATTTTGTTTTTTCCCCGGGACTTATTTATTTTATAACTGGAAGTTTGTACCATTTGGCCACCTTCACCCATTTCATCCATCCCCCACCCCAATAACCAGTGTCCTCATAAGAAGAGATATTGTACACATAAAACTAATACAATGTTATGTATCAATTACATCTCAGTAAAACTGGGGGGGAGGGGAGAAAGAATACATAAACAGGAGGCTGTATGAAGACGGGGAGGCAGAGACTGGAGGGATTCTACCACAACCAAGGAACCGTCTGTAGAGGCTTCTTCCTGAAGCCAGAAGAGGCAAAGAAGGACTCCCTTAGAGACTTTGGTGGAAGCCCAATCCTGCCAACACCTTCATTTAGGACTTCTGGTCTCCAAAGCCGTGAGAGAATAAGTCCTGTTGTTTTAAGCCATCAAGTTTGTGGTTACTTGATTATGGCAGCCGCAGGAAACCAATGTACCACTTCTGACATTTTCTTTTATTCTGACCATTTAAGCTCCATGAGGAGAGGGGATGTGCCCTCTTTTTTGGTGCTTGGCATCACATAGTGGGTGCTTAATACACTCGAATGATATATCAATACGAGGCGGAAATTGTACTGACTCCACATTTCAGTGGTAGACGAATTGTCTCCCCAATGCTGTATATAATATCCATAGAGTCTATATGTGAATGTGGATCTAATGGACAAGAGGTAACTAGTTTTACAAGGTCTGTGCCTTTGTTAGAAGAGTAGTAATATAGGCGAGCATAATACTGGGCTGGATGTAGAAGATTTGGCAGCTAGTCCCGTTTTCATTGCTGCCTCACTTTGCCGCAGGCACCAAGGCTCCCTTCTGTGGCTCAGTTTCCCAAGGCTTGAAAAGAAAACCCTGTCCCCTTTCTGCCTACTCATGGGGATCAAGGGGGAGGAGGAAAGCCCGTAAAATGCTCCAACTTTACTTTAGAGAATTATAAAATGGCCCCACATTGTTTGTTTTACTCTGTAGAAAACAGTTTAAAGTTCTGTTTCACGTATAGCATCCAGATTCTTCAACCATTCGGCAAAGTGTAAGACATAAGCTGCTAGTTAATAATCATTATCTCCATTTTACAGATGGAGATACTTAAGGTAGAAGAGGGTTATATGTTCAGGTTGGCAAAATAATTCACCAGCAGAATTCCAAAAAGATTCTGAGTCCCGGACAAAATGATTCTGTGGAACCATCTGTTCTCCAGCTGCATAGACAGTTCTATAAAATGCAGTAAGCATTGTTGAAACTATTTTTACCATAGCAGAAGTCAATCAGACATCTGGGATTCAGATAAGACCTGGCTCAAGCAATCCAATGAAGAGATGATTTTTCATTCTACTGGTGAGTAGATTTTATGCCCTATCTACAGCTTTGGTATTTGCAAACCACAGGTTAATTGAGGATCGTTAGAGAACCCTTCAGTCTTCTAAGTCATGAAATTTAAGCAACAGCCACAAAGAAGATGAATTACATTGGGTAAAATAGTTACATTTGTGAAGGTGACCCAACAAGCAAATCAGACCCAATTTTCAGATACCTTCATCTGGCTCATATCCAGGCAACCAGTCATGCACTAATCTAATGATGTGACATAACTCTGATGGGGGATGGGTGGGGAGTGGGGGCAGACATACAAATGCTGGATATGAGACAGTGGTAGAAGGTAGAGAATTGTGAAAAGTGGGTGATGGATACAAGGAGTTCATCACTCACTTCTCTTTACTTCCTATATGTTTGAAAATTTCCAAAATAGGAAATAGCTTAGTATAGCAAGTTGCTAACCAACTTTGCAAAAAGGCTCATATGGTCTTCTATGACTTTTTATCTTTGAGAGAATCCATTGCTAGAATAAAAATAGCTAGCTTTCTACCCTATTGTCTTATGAATACACATGATGTTGAAAGAAATAGATTATTCAGTAGGTTTTTAAAAAATGTAGATAACAAAACATTTGCTACTTCTTGAATTTGAGACAAGTTTTGAAATTATTTGACATAGCCCATTTTGAATTCAATAAAATTTTGGGGGGGGGATTAAAAAAACCCAACTCAGATAACATTCTAATGACATCCTAAGAAAGTAATTGAACTGCAATAAATATCTCACGTGCCTGGGTAATACTTTTTGACTCTGAAATACAAAGTATTAGGCTGTTATGATTACCTTAGCAATCAGACCACATTTTCCTGAACCACAATTGGTACAATTAGTACACAATTGAAAGAAAGGTGGCATATAAAGTTTGAAACAAAGAAAAAAATTAATCACATAATTTATCTCATTTATTGAAAAAGTATGATGTTTAACCAGAAAATGCCTCTCAAGCTTCAGGAGGTTCCAACTTAAAGTATTTGGAAAGTGTGAACTTATGAGAGAGTGAACTTATTTAGAGAGTGTGTACCTTATTTACTCCCTAATGGGTGAGGTTTTTTGTTTTTTGTTTTTTTAGGTTTTTTTGTTTTTTTGTTTTGTCAATATCCTATTCCTTCTTAGTCTTACAGAAGAAAGAATTCACTCAAACGTTTGTTGGGAGCTTACGTTTTGCTAGGCACAAAATAAGTTTGCCTCAAGAGTTATAGTTTTAAAATGTTCTCCAATACTTTGAGCACCTGGGCAGCTAAGTCAGTTAAGTGTCGGACTTCGGCTCATGTCATGATCTCGTGGGTTCGTGAGTTTGAGCTCTACCGACAGCTCAGAGCCTGGAGCCTGCTTTGAATTTTGTGTCTTCCTTTCTCTCTGCTCCTCCTCCCTGCTTGTACTCCCTCTCTCTGAAAAATAAGCATTAAAAAAAAATGTTCTCTACCCATGGTTGTTGTTGTTTCATTTATTTGTTTTTATTTTAATTCCAGTATAGTTAACATAGTATTCATTTCAGGTGTACCCTTGGCTGTTTTCATTACCTTCCTCTGGCTACTCTCCAGTTTTATAAACTTTTTTGGTGTGTTTTTACTCCACATCTTTATTATTGTTGTTGTTATTATTTAAATGTTTATTCATTTTTGAGAGAGATAGAGGGCGACAAAGGATCTAAAGCAGGCTCTGCGCTGACAGCAGAGAGCTTGATGCGGGTCAGGGATTCGAGCTCATGAGCTGTGAGATCATGACCTGAGCTGAAGTTGGATGCTAAACCAACTGAGCCACCCAGGCACCACCAACATCTCTATTATTATCAAAGCTTTATTGAGATTTAACTCACCTACCATACAATTTACTCATTTAAATAGTAAAATTTAATAGTTTTTAGTGTATTTACTCAGTTGTGCAATTATCACCACAGTTAATTTTACTTAATTTATTATTTTAAATGTAAACTCTATGCCCTTTGTGGGACTTCAACTCATCACCCAGAGATCAAGAGTCACATCTCCACCAACTGAGCCAGCCAAGTGCCCCCACCACAGTTAACTTTTAAAATATTTTCATTGCCCCAAAAGAAACTGCCCACTAGCTGTCACTCCATTCCTCTCTAACCCCCTCAACCTCTGGCAACTACTACTCTACTTCCTGTCTCTATAAATTTGCCTAAGAGGGACATTTCATACCAGTGGAATCAAACAATATGTGACCTTGTGTGACTGCCTTCTTTCACTTAGCATCATTTTTGTTTTTTCAAAGCTCATCCATGTTGTTGCATGTGTCACTACTTCATTCCTATTTTGGCTAAATAATATTCTGCTATATGGATGACATTTTTAATCCATTCATCAAATAGTGGACATTTTACATTTGTCCACTTTGGGGCTCTGATGATTGTACTGCTGTAAACATTCATGTACAAGAGGTGGTGTTTTTTGTTTGTTTACAGACATATGTTTTTATCTCTCCCGGGTTTATGCATAGCACTGGAATTGCTGGGTCGTATGGTAACTCGACGTTTAACATTTTGAGGAACTGCCAGATTGTTTTCCAAAGCAGCTGCACCATTTTACAGTCCCAACAGCAATATACTAAGGCTCCGATTTCTCCACATCCTTACAACACTAATCATCTGTTTGATTTTAGCCATCCTAATGGGTGTGAGGTGGAATCTCATTGTGGTTTTGATTTGCATTTCCCTAATGGCTAATGACATTGAGTATCTTTTCATGTGCTTCTTCGTTAACTTTGAGGCAGGCCTGCCAGATTTCCTTCTTATGAGGGAGAATTATGGCTTTGTACTACCAGTGAGTTTTTATTGAGTTTCTTTGTGCCTAGATCATTAGAAGAATAAATTAATACTCTCTTTTCCAGCGAAGCTCGGCTGCTGCTCCAACGTGGTGAATGAAAGGCTTTCTTTGCATTTTTTCCCAAAGAAGAAAACTCGGGACAGAACTGCGTAAGAAGTTAAATGACATTATCTCAGCTTGAAGAAAAAGAAGGACGCTAAAATAGAAGCTAAAAAATAAGTATTCTTGCAGCCTGAGGAAGTGGCGTGCCTTTGTGTTAAATCCCACATGGTGCATATAAGCAAATCTGTTTAAAAGAAATACAACAGTTTTGGTCCTCTTGAGAGGTGAGTGAATTGACATCATCCTGTATTTTTCTTTAAATACGGTGGAGTTCGAGGGGAGAGGAAGTGTGGGAAAACCAGCGGAATGTCACCAAGTCGGACTGAAAAAACCGATACTTTATTTTACAACCTCAATTTTCTCTAAATAAAGTCAACTCCAAGGGCTCGTCTGAATTCTCTCATTGTGTTCGGATTTGGTTATTTTGAACGTCGCTCGAAAAGAGCAGCTGGGATTTGAGAACCGTTGGTTCAAGTGTTTTCAATAAAACCTTGCTTTTAAAGCCGCGTCTTTGCGCGGCTTGCCGCTCTGCTCACCAGACCCTCCCGAGACCTAAGGTCATTACCGAGTGTGAGAGGATTCAACGTCCCGGGAGGAAATCCAGAGGTGCTGCTCTGACTGCTATTAAAAAAAAAAAAAAGCCTTCAAACCTACTTTCAAATTTACCACGCCCCTTCCTGCCTTCTCAGCCCTGGAGACTTCATCACCTAGCCCCAAAGCTAAATCTCCGCTTACACAGGTTCCTCAGGGGACGCTGACTCCTATTTCAACGACCCAACCAAGAAATCCGCCCCGGCGGGTACCGCCCGCCAACGCCCAGACCCGCCCAGCTCAGCCCCGGGCGGAATGGAGTCTTCCTCCGCCTACCCGGCAGGCCAGAGGCCCCGCCCCGCTCCCGCCACTTCATTGGCTCTGGTGACCGGCCCCCCGAGGACTGGCTCCGGATTGGCCGACTCCGCCGCCGCTCGGCGCTCTTCCTGGGGGCGTGAGGCGGGCGCGACTACGCCCCTGACGTCGGGACGCTAGGTCGCCGCGGGAGGCGCCGTAATCGCCGCCCAGAAGGAAGGAGGGCGGCTGTGCGAGGAGCTGCTATGGTGCTTAGTTCCCCGGCAGAGCCGACCGAGACGCGGCGGTCGCGGCCATGAAGGTGAGAGGCCGGTGGGGCCGGGCAGTTCCTCCTCGCCTCTCCTAACTGGCCGGGACGCCTGAAGTGCCTTCCTTTAGCCTCAGAGGTGAACCCCGCCGGCACCTCGGAGAGCTCCGCTGAGGGGCGTCCCGGGCCGGCGTCCGGGCCCTGCCCGGCCCGGAGCGGAGATCCTGGGCTCTGGGACCTCTCCGGCTCCCACAGCGCCTCCCTGCAGCGAGCCTGAGGAGGGGGGAGAGGCCGGGAGGCCCCCGCGCTCAAGCCTGGTGGGCCCGTCTTTGCTCCTGGCCCTGTCCTCTCCCTCGGGGGCCCGAGGCAGACCCCCTAGTTCCCGCCTCAGCCCTCCATGCTTTTGCCCACAGCGTGCCCTCTCCCGTCCCGAGTCCTTGAACTAACCCAGATGTCGGGAACACGACGGGACCGTCGCAGGATGCGAACTGCAGGACGAAGGGAAAAGGAGTTAGTGTGGGGAGTCGTGAGGCTGGGGCCAGGCTAACAGGTTAGAAACGCCTCGGGCGCCCTTCCGAGGGATTTCAGGCTTATCTTTGGGGCCGTGACCCAGAGCGCTAGCAAACTGGATGTGTCTGCTTCGCCACTAGGTACGCAGCAAGTAATTTGACAGCTTGAGTTCTTCAAGGTGGGTGTGAGAGCGTGGGAACATCAGTGAGTGAGAAGTTTAAGGAAAAGGGGAAGCGGGGAGACTCTGGCCTACTTTTGGGAGCTGATTTTCTCAACTTGATCGCCGAGAGTTCTACAGAGCTCTGTGTACGACAGTCAGTCCAGGTATTGATTCGTTAGCTGAACTCCAACCACGTGGGGTAAGGTGATCCTGTTTCAGACCTAGACGATTTCATTAATCCCAGTGAAGAGGTGTGCTCGTTGTGGGTAAGGAAAATAACCGGGAACTGCTGGCTTCAAACAGAACCTTCACCAAAAAAACCTCAAAGATGGACCGTGGAAGATTGATAGGGAGTGTCAGGCGGCTAGAGAAATTTCAGCAAATATTGTGTGTTGGTACGAGGGAGACTTGCTGAGTTGGAGTAATTGAAAATGCAGTCCACCTTTGAGGAGTTTGCCCATCTAGAGAGAAAAGACCTTCTCAACCACATTACAAAGCAGAGTATGATGGAAGGTGTCAAACCCTAAATGCTCTGGAGCAAGAAAGGATGTTTCTGGCCTCAGGAAATAAGGAAGATTTTTGGAAATAGATAACTTTTTTTTTTAATGTTTATTTTTGAGAGGGAGAGAGAGAAAGAAGGAGCAGGGGAGGGACAGAGAGAGAGGGAGACACAGAATCTGAAGCAGGCTCCAGGCTCCCAGCTGTCAGCACAGAGCCCAACGAGGGGGCTCAAACTCTCTAACCGCGAGATCATGACCTGAGCCGAAGTTAGATGCTTAACCGGCTGAGCCACCCAGGTGCCCAGAAATAGATAACTTTGCGAACAGTGTGTGAAAGTATGAAGATATTGGAAGACCTTTTTTATTCACATTTTTGTTTTAATTTATTTGATTTGAGAGGGAGAGAGAGCATGAGCAGGGAAGGGGCAGCGCGAGGGAGAAAGCGAATCCCAAGCAGACTCCTCACTGCCCAAACCCACAAATCGTGAGATCATGACCTGAGCTGAAATCAGGAGTTGGATGCCCAACCGACTGAGCCACCCAGGTGTCCCTAACACCTTATTTTTAACTTCCTGGTATAGTTATAAAATATTTTAACTTAGAATGCCTATTAAAATACCTAAAACTAGCTATCTTCCCTGAAAATTATCATCTTGCTCTGTTAAGATTCAGAAACAAAATAGGGGTGTGTGTGTGTGTGTGTAGATATTCTCAAAGAATGTTGGTATCTTGAGGAGTATTAAATTTGTGGCCCATCAGTGAACTAGATGTGGAAGGAGAAGAAGTAAGGACAGGTCCAGTATTGAACTTTTTAATCAAGTTCTTTAAAATCAATTGAAGTGGAAGATACTGCTGAATCGAAATTTTAGAAACAAGGTTTGGTGGTAGGTAAAAATGTAGCAAAGATAGATATTTTTTGAAGCAAAATGGAGACCTAAATAGACACCAGTCTATTTAGGCTATCAGAATTTAGGATGTAGAATTTCCTCCTTTGCGGTGTATGGTCTGATTAGTTGATAATTAAAAAGGCAGAATTTCTGCAAATTTTATTTCAGTTGCAGTTTCCATAAGAAATCTTCCCACATTTTAAGGAGCATGTTCTTCTCATGTGGCTCTAAATAGGTTAAAGATTTTTGATAATTATCTCAACTGTTTCTTCTGCTTTGCTTTGTTTCTTCTGGTAGTCCTAAGTTCTATAGGAAACTGTAAAACTTATTTTACGTCACTAGTGGTGAGGTTTGAAATATCTTTTCATGTTGTTTAACACAAGGACGTTGAGTTTTAGCAAACAAAATTGTTGGGAGTTGAAAACAACACATATGGTGAGTGAATTCTCTGACGAAACATTCCTTGGTGTAAGAATTGAATTCCTGCTTGGTCCTAGTTAGCTTCATACAACATCCAAGAAAATTAATATTCTTCAGTCTGAAACCTGGAGGTAACTGTATAATGTATTTAATTGAGAGTTATGGCAAGCAGCTCCTAGGAGATGGCATTATTATTGCTCTTTACCTATTTTAATCAAAAGCAAATGATAAAGGGGTGCCTGGCTGGTTTAGTTGGTGGAACATGCAACTCTTAGGGTCATGAGTTCAAGCCCCATGATGGGCATAGAGCTTATTTAAAAAAAATGATTTAGACTATGATCGTCAGTTTTCTGCTATTTTCAAATCCATCAACTTTCTCTCTCATTGGCTGTCATTTAGTCTTCATGGAAACCAGCATGGCTTTTTAAATTCTTCATTCTAGTTTGCCTAGTTACTATTATATTTGGTGGAATCATTAAAAGGGATCACATCCTGATGTGGTTTAGAATAGGATTCAAAATTTGCAGCAAACATTTTTTAATTGAGCATTTTGGAATTATTTTACCTCCGCAGGGATTCTAAAAGCACATTAGATCTCTCTCTCTCTTTCTCTTTCTCTTTCTCTTTCTCTTTCTTTCTCTTTCTCTCTCTCTCTCTCTCTCTCTCTCTCAATCAAAGATGGTTGAACCTTGAAGCCATTTGAAAACTCTGGCACTCTGCCAGAAAAAAGGCTGGGCTTTTGATTTTGCAAATATACAGCATGTTTCCTCTTGCTTTTGTTGACTGAAATGATGATTCAGAGTGGGCTTATATTGTGTGAATCTGAGGAATCTGAGAGAGTGCTTATAAAATTGGTGGTGTCTCATGGAAATAAATGTCAGAGCACTGGAAACTCAGTCCCACTTGCATGCAAATTGTTTAGATTTGTGGATACACTCCCCTCCTCTGTACTCCTACAGAGGGAAGATACTTTCTAACTCATCCTCTAGAAAGGAACAATATAAGACAAACACTTTCAGCATTTATGCTATCAGAGAAAGAAGAGAACTTTTATGTAGGTAAGTTTTAGCACAGGAACCAAACGGTACTTTCTGGAACTTTCTCAGATCTGTCTTCCTATGGGGTGGTGGCATTGTGGTCAACTAGACGACAAGCAACTGTTGGTCTGCTGTGCTGGTGACTGGCCTGTTAACAAGACCAATAGGCGACAGAGCTAAAGTCATGCTTTCAAATTGGTGTAAGTAAAGCAAACGTTTAAATTTCTGTTTGTATTATTTCTTAATTAGTTCCAAATTGGGAGTGAAAAAAGTCATTGCCCCCCTTCACCCCCAAATCTTGGTGTACTGGCTTTGGAAAAAACACAAAAACTGGCATTGGATACCAGAATAACATGAGATCTAGGTGTCTGGGCCAGTTCAGAGGAGGCTTTAGAATTTGATTTTTTTTTTTTTTTACCACGGAGCATGTAAGTTTTTAGTATGATACCTAGTTCTTAGCTAATACAAGCCAGGCAGGCCATGTCCCATGAGTATTCTATTCAGGAGCAATTTTGGCCTAAGGGGGTATGTAGGAAAGGGCTTAGATTATCATGAAAATCATTTATTTTCGCTAGTCATTGAGGAGTAGAAAATAAACTGCAAGCACAGTTAAATTCCCTGAGTAAGTTTTGTGCCAGGCATAGGTAGATAGTTGTTTTGTTCAGTTAGTCTCCATTTCTGAACTACATTTATGGTCCAGGGAAGAAATGTTGCCATCTTTACAGATTGTTCCTTCCAACCTCTCGGATTCATGTAGTTTAGCCTGTAGAGTCTTGTTCTCAGCCATGGTCCCAAGTAGGATTTAGAATTGTTAGTCACATAAGCCCAGATCATAGCTGTAGTTTTCAGAAATCCAGACTTTGGCTTCACTCACGGAAGGGTAGCTTTTTGTTTTAATAAGCAAAAGATGAATGGCTTAAATATTAAATATTGTTTTAATAAGCAAAAGATGAATGGCATAAAAAAGGTGTAAATATCACACCTTTTTGGAATGGGGGCAGAGTAACAACTCAGTGAATTTAATGCAAATTTAAAAGCCAAAGGGCTGTGCCTTGTATGCTGTCTAGGAATTAGGTTTGCTCAGAAAATCTAGGAGGAAGTGGAATAGTTTGGAAAATATGCTTCAGTCTTACTACCAAAAGGTGAACAGAGAATGAATAAAGGAAAAATAAGGGAATGCAGGCTGCTTAAACTGGTGGAAGATCTTAAAGGATAGGGAAGACCGTGGGAAAGAACATGAGCCTGGGTCTCTAAATCTAAAGCTTTTAAAGGGAAGATGCAAAAAGAGGGAAGCTCTTTGGCTGATATCTTATGAGACACGGGAACTGGGCTCCAGGGACATAGAGGCAGAGTCAAGAGCTCAGAGGATCAATTGGCATGTTCCCCTCCACACCCCCCCTTCAAGAGCCCACATTCAGTAAACTTGGGAAAGTGCTCTCTGAAATACTTCCCTAATTGCTTTTATAGATTCTGTCACTCAAAAATTGGGACTGTTACCCCAAGTAGTAACAAAATCTGGACAGATTTGAGAGGGGAAAAATTGGTGCAGGACACTTCAAGCATTATTAGGTGAACGTCAAGGTGACAGTTGTGAGGTAGGAATGCCTGTGCCCTGAGGGGACGTGCAGAAAATATTGAGGAAATTGGGATGTTAAGGGAAAGTGCTGGAAGATGAAACATACTAAAGGGGTCAAGGAAATGGAGTTCAACAAGCCTGGGGGGGATTCACCTTCTGGATGGATTCTTCAACTTGCAGGTGAAGGACAAAAATAGTTTGAACAAGGGCTGCTTTTGACCCAGAAATCATTTTCTTTCTCCCAGTGTTGGGGATTTTACACAAGAAAATATGGAGAGGAGTACTTTGGGAAATAAAAAGTTGGGGCCAAAAAGCAAAGAGTAAATAAAATGACGGAATAAATTAAAAATGAAAGAAGGCACCAAATTTCAACAAAAGTTCCAGGCCAATATGTGGAAAGGAACTAATACAACAATTAGATAAAATTGTTAAAAACTCAGCCAATCCTTTGTGAAGGGACTAGGGGAGACCATAGAGGGAGAGGAAACAGGGGAGGCATGTCCTACTCCTGCAGGGAAAAATTATCCACAGATTATGAGGAGCATTTGGCTGAGGTCTTGGTCCTGGAACTGGAGAGGTACAGGCTTTGGAAATAACCACAGCCTCTTTTCGTCAGCACTCTGCTGAGAGCGGTTTTCCAGCTGAAACCCTGTAGACAGGAAACAGAAATGGCCTAAACTGAGCAGGTGTTAACCTTGTAACCTTTGCTGTAATTTGAATCAAGTGGGGAACTTAAAAAAATTCTGGGGGTGGGGGGGCTGGCTGGCTCAGGGGAGCATGTGACTCTTAGTTTCTGGGTTGTGAGTTCAAGCCGTAAGTTGGGGGTAGAAATTACTTAAAAAATAATAATAAATCTTTAAAAAAATTCTGATGCGTCAGGCTATACCCAGACCAGTTAAGAATCTTGGGCTGGGACCCAGGCATCGGTATTTTTTTAAGGTTCCCCTGTTGAGTCCAACCACTGTTTTCAGGGCCATGTCATAGGCCTGTGCAGTTTCCTAGCAGGAGACCAAGGCAGCAGCCCCCTGGAACAGAACTAAAAATCCCCGCTCCCAAGAAGTTGGGGAGATCGAATCACTGAAGAGAGATCATCTGCACTTCAGCACTGGGGTGCCGGAAAACGTGGGGTTTAAGGGGGAAATGGAAGTTAATTTTTAAAAATACGCTGGATGGGAAAGAAAGGTCCTTCAAGTAAAATTAGTGCCTGGGGCTTCCACGATTGCAAATCTCTGAACTTTGAAGAAGGCTGGAGTATTGCAAATGCTATTGTCAGAAGATAATAGTCTAAGTAGGTAGGGTCACCCTGAAGTGTGAGTATTATTGGGAAATTTTGTCTAAGTTCTCTGCTGATGAGGCTGAGACCTAGTTCTTTTTGGTGTTTCTTCTTTCCCTCTCCTATGGTCTTGGGCTGAATTATACTAAATATTAGGTTGTAGCAACATATTTTTGCCTGGGACAACACTTTGGGGGTTGGCTTGAGCTTTTTTATTTTGTAGTGTGATGACCAAAAGAAGATAGGAGTGTTCTTTTCATTCTTTTCCCTTCTGGGGAATGAAGAGGAAATTCCCTCCCCTTTATAGAAATGAGGAGTAGGAGAAAGTTGTTACTCCCAATATTGATATACGTATAGGGATTCTACCTGTTTTCCCAAAATAAATCCTTCTATTCATAAGAGCTGTGAATATTTGCAGCCTAGAATTGTGATGATTCTACTCATTTATATGGTTTGAAAGTGTGTATCCTTCCTTAACTCTTGTAAAACTGCTTTCTGGTAGAAGGAACAAAATGTGACAGTGCTGCTTTTTATTGAGCTCACATCTGAGATTTCGTGCCTGCTAGGTTAGAGTCCTTCTTACCTTTAATACTTTCTCAAAAAGATGCAATTGGATCGTTCTGGGTAGCATGCAAAATGTAATATTACATTGCCTTTAAAGAGGTAATATGAAGAAACCTTCTACACGGTTATTTTCTTATCAGTCGTGGTGGAGCTAGATGTTGTGCAAGGAGGGAGTCATGTTCACAAGGAACTTGCAGTTGTTTGCGGAGGCACATCACCAGGAATCAGAAGGGTTATGGATAAAAGCCAACACAGCTGTTTAACTATTGTAGCTAGGTCAGCAGGAAGCAGAAGCTTACTGAGAACTTTATTTCTTTAAACTCCTGGAATGAAGAAGAGTTTATCCCAGTGGTGCTTTCTGCAATTGAGGTATTTCCTTCCCAAAAATGTTACGTGCAAATTATATTTATCCCCCCAATGGTAAACTTGAAAACAATTATTTTATGTATTTTTAATTTCATTATGATTAACACAGTATTATATTAGTTTCAGGCATACTGCAAATTGAATTTTTAAAAACATTTTCAGTTTTTAGAACTCGTGTGTGTGTGTTCTAAGTAATCTCTGTGCCCAATGTAGGGCTCAAACTCACAACCCGGAGATCAAGAGTCCTATCCTCTACCAAGTGAGTTAGCCAGGCACCCCAAGAGCTCGTTGTTTAAAGCACTGAGGATAAATCTTTTGCTAAAAGAATGCTTCATTTAAAATGTGTTTTTACAGTTTTATTGATATTGACCTGCAATGTTATATTAGGTTCAGGTTTGTAGCACGGTAACTAGATGGACTTGTCACCTCTATACACTGTGCTGTGCTCCCCACAGAAAAGAACACTCACTTTCAGTGAACTTAATAAATCCGGATTTTCATTTTTTTTTTCATTTTTTTTTTAACGTTTATTTATTTTTGAGACAGAGACAGAGCATGAATGGGGGAGGGGCAGAGAGAGAGGGAGACACAGAATCGGAAGCAGGCTCCAGGCTCTGAGCCATCAGCCCAGAGCCCGATGCGGGGCTCGAACTCACGGACCGCGAGATCGTGACCTAAGCTGAAGTCGGAGGCTTAACCGACTGAGCCACCCAGGCGCCCCTGGATTTTCATATTTTTATGTTTAAACATACTGTGGCTCTCAAGCCTGAGGTATATATTTGTTTAAAGGTATGAACTATTAATTATAATTTAACCTGACTTTTATTTATTTTTTTATTTTTATTTATTTTTTTTAACATTTATTTATGAGACAGAGAGAGCATGAATGGGGGAGGGTCAGAGAGAGAGGGAGACACAGAATCCGAAACAGGCTCTAGGCTCTTAGCTGTCAGCACAGAGCCCGATGCAGGGCTCGAACTCACGGACCGCGAGATCATGACCTGAGCTGAAGTCGGATGCTTAACTGACTGAGCCACCCAGGCGCCCCATTAACCTGACTTTTAAAGGCATCACTGTTTCTCTAGAATTATAGGGTGTGAAGCCATATAATACTCACGTCAGTGACCCTGCTACTTGAGACTGTTTGAACCCTGTATTGTGGTTTCCTATTGCTTTACCTTCTCCTTTCCCTATATTTAATGTAGCATTACTTGTGGGAAGTAGCAAGAATAGCATGATCCTTCTGTAGCATTCTAAATAGCCTTTTGAGGTTGTTTAGAAAAAACATTTTTAAGAGCTTGTTGGACAAATAACAAATGTTTGATAGAGTTAGATAATAAAATATGGAACTATGTGGCCATTTTAACTAATCAGATCTCATCCACCTGGACTTCCATTACCTATCACATTATCTAGAGTCTAGAATATGCTTAAGAATTAGGACAAGGGGCAAAAAGTTCATTGGTTCCAAACACTACAGCTTTTATACTTTTGTTTGGGAAAGTACCTTGAGCCCTCACTGAAAATATATTTTCATATATACTTCTGACATGCTTGGCTATCAGCTTTGTGACTCTGCAGTAATAAAGGGGGTTGCTGGAGGTGAGTATAATGTTAGCAGTGGTGCCTCTCAGAAAAGGAAGAGACTAGAGAAAAACCCAAAAGGCAATACGTTAATATCAGGACATTCAATGGAGTGACAAATAATCCTTACACCCTGGAAGGTCATGATGGTTATCCAGTCATCAGAAATTGTGTTTAGTATTTTCCGTTTGAAAAGATAGGATCATTGCTTTTATAAAAATATATTTTTAATGTCAAAGCAATGTATTCTTTTTAAAGAGTTTGGAAAGGAGAAAAACTGGAGAAAATAAATGTATACAAATTACATTAAAAACCAGAGCTTCAGTTGGCATTTTGATGTTTTTCCCAGTCATTTAAAAAAAATTAAAAAATTTTATATGCCATAGTTTATTAGGCATGGCTGTGAGTGAGAACAGAAGTGTAACGAAATTAAGTAATTTGAATTTATATATTAAAAAAAATGTTTATGTTTGAGAGAAAGAGAGCATGCATGCAAGTGGGGGAGGGACAGAGAGGGGGACAGAGGATCTGAAGTGAGCTCTGCGCTGACAGCAGAGAGCCCAATGTGGGGCTCAAACTCGCAAACTGCAAGGTCATGACCTGAGCCGAAGTTGGACGTTTAGCCGTTCTGCTGTGCTATCTAGTGCAATGGTCACCAGTTGAAGGTTGCCAGATGGAAGACAGGATGCTCAGTTAAGTTTGAATTTCAGATAAGCAACAAGCAGTTGTTTTGTTGTAAGCATATCCCACGTGTCACACAGCCTGTAGTTCTGTTCAGTCATTCATGTGTGTGCATGCACGTGTATCTGTTTCAGTGTGTGTGGAGGTTTTTTTTTTTGTTTTTTGTTTTTTACAAAATTGGGTATATGTTGTATCTTTTCCTTTTGTTTAATGATGTGTCATGATTTTACCCATTGCCAAGTATTCTTTGAAAACAAAAAATCTCTTGCCAAAGAGCTTAAATTTGCGATGCTTAAAAGAATAATCTTTCAAAACCACAGTGAGTTCTTGCCTCCCACTTACTAGAATTGCTATTATCAAAAAGACAAGAAATATGTGTTGGAGAGCATGTGAAGGAAAGGAAACCTTAGTACACTGTTGGCAGGAATGTAAATTAGTGCAGCCACTATGGAAAACAGTATGGAGAGTCCTTGAAAAATTAGAAATACCATAATCCAGCTATTCCACTTCTGGGTATTGATTTGGAGAATATGAAAACACTAATTCAAAAAGATCTGTGCAACCCCTATGTTCACTGCAGCATTATCACAATAACCAACATAGGAAAACAACCTAAGTGTCCATTGGTGAATGATGGATATTATGTGGTTAATGCATACAATGGAATACTACTCAGCTGTAAAAAAGGAAATCTTCCCATTTGTAACAACACAGTTGGACCTTGAGGGAATTATGCTAAGGGAAATAAGTCAGGCAGAGAAAGACAAATACTGTATGATTTTACTTACATGTGGAATTTAAAAAACAAAACAAATGGACACACTCACAGATACACAGAGAACAGACTGCTGGTTACTGGTGGCAGGGGTGGGGGGGGAGGTGGTAAGAGGATGGGCGAAATGGGTGAAGCAGCTCAGTTGTATGGTGATGGATGGTAACCGGACTTGTGATCGCTTTCTAGTGCATCCAGGTATTAAATTGTGTACATCCAAAATTCATTATATACCAATTTTGCCTCAATTAAAAGAATAATCTCGAAGTTACTCAGGGCAAATGAGCCTCTCCAGAATGGCATTCCCGGAAGTTCCTAGAGAGCCCAGGTTCCACTCAGCTTTCAACTGTGGTCTCTACTTGTGTCCCTTTCCAGGCGGGTGCCACGTCTATGTGGGCTTCATGCTGTGGGCTGCTGAATGAAGTCATGGGAACTGGAGCTGTCCGGGGCCAGCAGTCAGGATTTGCAGGAGGCACCGGTCCATTCAGATTTGCACCAAACTCTGATTTTTCCACTTACCCACCAGCACCTACGGAAGGGCCTAATATAGTTTGCAAAGCCTGTGGACTTTCGTTTTCAGTCTTTAGAAAGAAGGTGAGTTGGATGAAATGTTATCTATAGAAACATCACAATTCTTGATTGTATGTTATTTTGAATACTAGTGAATCTTTGTGAAAAATATGAAAACTTTTTAAGTTTTTACTATTACCTTATGTAAAGCATTCCCACCTTAAAAAAAAATTTTTTTTTTAATTTCTTTTGAGAGAGAGCATGAGATGGGGAGGGGCAGAGAAGAGGGAGAGAGAGAATGCCAAGCAGGCTCCATGCTGTCAGTGCAGAGCCTGGTGTGAGGCTCGAACTCACAACCACAAGATTATGATCTGAGCCGAAACCAAGAGTCAGACGCTTGACTGACTGAGCCACCCAGGCACCCTAAAAATATAAAAAATTCTTATTAACCTGAGGGGTGCCTGGGTAACTCGGTTGAGCCTCTGACTCAGTTTCAGCTCAGGTCATGATCCCAGGGTCGTGGGATCAAGCCTCGTGTTGGGCTCTGTGCTGAGGATGGAGCCTGCTTAAGATGCTCCTTCTCTCCCTCTCTCTCTCTCTCTGCCCCTCTCCCCTACTCTCAAGAGTGTGCTCTCGTTCTCTCTTTAAAAAAAGTGCTCAGGGGCGCCTGGGTGGCTCAGTCGGTTGAGCGTCTGACTTCGGCTCACGTCACGATCGCGCAGTTTGTGAGTTCAAGCCCCGCGTCGGGCTCTGTGCTGACAGCTCAGAGCCTGGAGCATGCTTCAGATTCTGTGTCTTCTGGCCCTCCCCTGCTCATGCTCTGTCTCTCTCTGTCTCAAAAATAAATAAAACATTAAAAAAAAATTTTTTTTTAAAGTGCTCAGTTGAATGGACTGTATTACTGCTCAAGTGTCCTGACGAGGTATTTTCTCACGTTACTCAGGCATCTTCTGAGCTCTGTAAACTTCATTCCTCCTGATGATGCTTATGTTCTGGAGCAAGGGATTTCATTAGTCTGCAGTTTTGTTCAGAGGTGATTTACTGTAACTGACCTTGTGTTCCAAAAAATGTATTCCTATCCACATTCTTCACTCAAGTGAAGAAATAAGTGTAAGGTAACTACTGTGTGGAGGTTCAACATGAAACAGTTGGGCTACAACACTTATTTTCTCTAGGACGGAAAGTCCTTTTTTCTGAGCACCATCATATTGTGAGGCCATCTCAGTCTTTGATCGTCAGTTCAGTCCTCTGAAACACTTCGGGAACAAGGTGTTAGCTGGTGGGAACAGTGCAGCAAGTAGAAAGGGTCACATCTTCATGTCGTCCCTAAGCTTTGCTTGTGCAAAGCCACTGGGCTTTGAGTGTGATTAGGCCTCGGCAGGGTACAGGTGACTAGAATAGTGAGATCCTCTGTTTGCTTGGAACAACCTTGAGAGATCATTTGTCTTTCTCTTTCCCTTTCCCTGTGTTGGGTCCCCTGCCCACCTTGTCTTTAAATGGGGAATTTCACATAGGAAAAGAGCAGGAAGAGTTTGTGGTGGTGCTTTCTGCTCCACGTGGTTCGAGTCAGCTCTGTTCTGCTAATTACATGTTTGCACCAAGGGGTGGAAAGGTTTTAATTCATTAACACAAAAGTATGTGTTTTTCTTAAAGGGCTGTTTTTGAACTTCTGTGAATCCAAACTGCCTGAGCAGGGAGTGTTTCGATTTTCATGCCTCGGAACATGGAAGTGGCTATGAGAGTAGCCAGGTGCCATGGGAGACTCTAGAAGAACTAAAATTGAATTTTATAGAAGGCGGGAAGAAAACTAGTGCTTTCCCAGGGGCCTGTAGGTGGCTGTCATTGACTGCTTCTTGTCTCTGTTTCTCCAGCATGTGTGCTGTGACTGCAAGAAGGATTTTTGCTCCGTCTGTTCAGTCTTACAAGACAATCTCCGTAGATGTTCCACTTGTCACTTACTACAAGAGACGGCCTTTCAGCGCCCACAGTTAATGCGACTAAAAGTCAAGGATCTCCGGCAGTATCTCATTCTTCGAAACATCCCCATTGACACCTGTCGAGAGAAGGAAGACTTGGTAGATCTCGTTCTCTGCCACCACGGGCTGGGCTCTGAGGACGACTTGGACACGAGCAGTCTGAATTCCTCACAGTCCCAGACTTCTAGCTTTTTCACACATTCATTTTTTTCAAACTACACAGCCCCTTCTGCTACCGTGTCTTCGTTTCAGGGAGAGCTTATGGGTGGAGACCGGACCTTGGCATCTGGAGCGCTGGCACAGGTACGAGGCTGGGATCCCCCCAAGGGCCTGGCGTGTCTGCTCGGCCGTATGTGGTGGGGTCTTTACGGCTTCATGAGCCCCTGTGGGAGCAGAGATTGCATACACCTCTGACTCCTGTGCACGCGGGTTCTCCTGCGGGGCACAGAGCCTCGGTGGCAGGGAGCCCCAGGGTCAGCTGTCTGAAGCTCAGCAGTCTCTTGACTCAGGTTGCTTCAGTTTCCCAAGACGTGAAATGCTGTTAAACTAATGACTGAAAAGTAGTGCATAAATGTTTGTAGGCTCATTTGTCAGGGACCACGTACACGATACAGTAAGTTAACCTAATGCCCCGTTGCCTTGCGACAGTAAAATTGCTCTAATTCTAATTTAGATAATGGGAAAAAGCCATCTGAATTAGTCAAAGGATGTGATTATTTACTAATTTCAGAGAAATGCCATGGTAGAATATTGTCCCAGTGGGGTCCTTGGGCATTCTGCTTGAATAACCTGCAAGGGCTTGTAATTAATATTCAGTTTGTACGTATGAATGACTCCAAAATACTGAATGGATTGTTTTCAACACTTCTCTCCACATTTAATTTTCTTCTCTGAAGAAAGCAGTTAAAAGCAGAGGGAAATCGGGCCTACCTACCTCTAAATAGTCATAAAGTAGAGAAGTCCAAGTTAGGAATTTTATTTTCCAAATGAGAGCTGGCATAATAATGATGCAAACATACGACACCTCTGACTTTTGTGCCATTTTTGGTTATAGGACCCCACTTGGGAGGTGTGGTTCTTTGGGTGCTGTGACATGGTGCGTGTGAACCAGTGAGTGGGGTGGAATGTTTGAAGCTGGGAACTGACCTAGAGTATTGTAGAGCTATGGCCAAAATCAAGTCTGAAGAGAAAGATAGGAAAGATGGCACGTAACCCATGCTGAAGGTCTCTGTGCTCTTCCTGAAGAAGAGTACCTCTGATTGTGGAGGCATTTCTGAAAACTAGAACCAGCAACAGGCATCGGTGAGGAAGTCTAAAAACCATTCTTTGGAGTCAAAATGTCTAAGTTTGATGTAGTGGGATTGAAGTCTTTCAAATCAATTGGCCCTGCCGCTTGGGGTGGACTTGGAACTTTAGTTTGTCTCTGTGTCTCAGACCAGCCTTGGCAGGTCCTTTGAGAACAGTGCGGTGCAGTTACATATACTTATGGCTTTGGCATTTCGTGACAGGACCTTTCTCAGGGAGTTAATACTCTGGTGAGGTTTTACAAATTCACACACACAAAGGAATATGGGTTTTGAGATAACTTTATGGAAGGTAAGTTGTTTATGAAGTTATGTAGGGCCCAACTCTTTGGAGCCCAAGGTCACTGTGGAGTATGCCAGGTGTTGGGGTCATTCTCGGGGAGGATCTGTGGGAAAGGTTTTCTCCAGTGATAAATATTGACAAACAGGGTGGATGCCGTTAGGATAATAGGATTCCTAACCTGATGAGATCGATTATGTGTGTAGGTACAAAGTGAAATAGCTTCAGCAAACACAGAAGAAGAAGAAGAAGAAGATGATGATGATGATGATGAAGATGACGAAGATGATGAGGATGATGACGATGAAGAAAACTTGGAGGAGCGGGTGAGAGCTCCTGTCAAATTTGGTTTCCTTGACAGGGGAACCTGGCAGGCAGGTAGAGTGCCCATGCGGCCATGTGCCACATTAGCCCAGGATGTTTCTTCTGGTTTGAATGTAGCATCATCTAGAAGACACTTCAAGAACTGACGCGACGTCTGGGAAGAACACCAGGGCCGGAGGTGGGGGGGCAGTGGGACTGCGGGGTGAGGGGCGCATGCAGTCGCCTGGCTGTGGGAGGTCTGTGTTTGCAGGAATGGAGCTCAGGAAGCCCTCTGTGATTGCAGATGCCCGGCCTCTCCAAGAAGCGAGTGAGAGCTTCGCTCTCTGACCTGTCGAGCCTTGACGAGGTGGAAGGGATGAGCGTGCGGCAGCTGAAGGAGATCCTGGCTCGGAATTTTGTCAACTATTCTGGCTGTTGTGAGAAATGGGAGCTGGTAGAGAAAGTAAACCGGTTATACAAAGAGAATGAAGAAAACCAAAAGTCATGTAGGTTTCTTTTTTTCTTTTTTGCCTCTCTGGTAGCCTTCTTTTGGCTTTTAAAAACTGGCTGTTTCTGCCACAGTGAAGGCCCGTTTTTGGCGAAAACTACCCTTTTATTGAGCGAATTAGATGTAGGAACCTGTTTGTTGATCTGTTAAGTAGTAAGTTTATTATGTGATGTTGGCTCTGAGATCACTAATGGCAGGTGAGTTAGGTAATCGTTTGTCAGTCTCGTTTTCTTCGCCATAATTTGTGAGAAGTCTGATGAAATTTGTTGTCTCTCTAAAAATGCGTGTTTTCTCACTGACCCCTCTGGCAGGCCAGTACTTCGGTTAGCTCGGTAGCTTTTAAATCCTAACTGGGAAAAAGAAATTCTCTACAGCCAAGATGTTAAGTAGTTCTTAGCATCAAGCATCAGGTTTCTGTGTAAGTTGTGAAAAGCTGAGGTTAAGAATTCTTCAACTATTGACTGATGAAGCGTGGGGCAGAAATTCTCAGCCAGTAACAGGGCCAAGCCATAGAGCGTTTATAGGCAAGAGAAAAGATTTTAGTGGTGTTTAGACCGACAAATACTATTTCTATCTAAACAGCCCTCCCATCACTAACTTTTCCATCTTGAGTTTTTTGTCTTTAAATCTGCTTATAATACAGCAATTATTGATAAACAGGTTTATGCCCAGAATACACAGTAAGTGTTATGGCATCCCTATTGCTAAGGTGATGCCACAGTGCCAGATACACAGATCTTAATCCTCAGAGCCTTCAGAGGTCCCAGGCCTTGGCTGGGAAATGGAATCCTCGCAGTGAGGGGAGAAGCCCGTTTACTTAGCAAGTGTAAGTGCCAGCTGCGTACGGTGAACAGTGGTCATGCGTAGCCATCCTCACCCCTACCCCCCCCAGGAGTTTATGGTAGAGGAAGCCGTGACGTGCGCGTTTGCCAAAGTGCCTTTTTCAGTTGATTCACTGCTTACCCTTTCCCTGGCCCAATCTCCAGGTTTGTGGAATACTCATTTTGTTTTGAGCACAGCTGGAATCTTCCCTAGTTTGACTGGCTGAAGCCACTTAGGTTGAGACTCACCCCGACAGTCTTACCTAATACCCTTGACAGACCCTGGCTCCTCTGCTTTATGCTCAGAACTTGTAAGAGTTGGAAAGAAACTTCCATGTAGGAGAGGGGACCAAAGCCTAGACTCTGATTTATTCAGTAGCCCTCTAGTGTCTTCTCCATTGGCTCATCCCATCCATCCTTTGTCCCCAGCCCCTGGTTTACAAGAATCTCCTGATTGTGGCATTGTTATTTCTCTTAAATCCAGAGACTACTGGCCCTTGAAGGTTGAATTCCTCTTCTTTTCTAACTGTATTCGTGATATATTGATCCCCTCTACAAGCTGTAGAAAGGGAAGCCTCAGTGTCCATAGCTCCATGGACAAATCTCAGGCTGAGGTGAACTTTTTAAAATTCATTCAGCACTTTTCTTAACCCAGGTTGGATTTTCTCAGAACCCAACCTGGGCCACACAGCAAGGATGGCTTATCCATTTCAAGTTAGACTCCAAATGTACCTGGGTGGCCAGGAATACAGTTGGTTTTTGAGATACTTCTAAACTTTCCCCCAAGTACAGGCTGCTTGATGTACTTCATAACTTTTCTATCAGTGTGGAAATAAAGGTCCTACTGAGATGAAGCTCTGGACACTGACTTTTCCCAAGGCCACACAGTTGGGTTGGAAATTCCAGTCGTGCTCTCTGAGGCCCATTAGTAGGACAACATTGGGTCTCCTCATTTTCACTTACAGAAGTAATTTATCCTTATCGCAAACACTTGGAGTTACATACAGATAAAAAACAGAAATCAGTAGGTAACATTTGTTGGGCATTTCATACCTGGCCTTAAGCATTTCTCACTTATTCTCCACAATACGAGGTACAGACATTATTATCACTGCCATTTCCAGCAGAGGGAACTGAGGTGCAGAGAAGTTACAACCCTGGGCTCATTCGACGGCCGCTGCGGTCACCCCAGATGCCTGCTGAGCGCCCGTCGGGCAGCGCGGTGCCTGCAGCCCCAGCTGTCTGTTGCCTTTCAGATGGTGAGCGGCTGCAGCTGCAGGATGAGGAAGATGACAGCCTGTGCCGTATCTGCATGGACGCCGTCATCGACTGTGTCCTGCTTGAGTGTGGGCACATGGTCACCTGCACCAAGTGCGGCAAGCGCATGAGCGAGTGTCCCATCTGCCGGCAGTACGTGGTGCGCGCCGTGCATGTGTTCAAGTCCTGAAGCCCAGGTTCTTCCCGACAGGACGCTCGCCCCAAGCTTGATCCCAGACATTTCAATGTACAGAAGGGACTGGAAACTTACTGTTCAGAGGCTGAGACTATTTTTAAAGATTATTTTCACTACTAACTGGGGACAGAAAGATTCGATCCTAAGTTGTGGCAACATTGGTCCATGCCATGCACCTATCAGCCTGTGGACAAGCCGTTTCCCAGGTTTTGCTGGGTTTCATCCCCTGTCCATGATCACTAATTGCTGACGAAGTCAGACTGCTTACAGCGTCAGCTACTGCTCCCTTTGGAGAACACTTATCCTGTTCTCTTATTTCTCCTTCATCCTATTTTTAACTTAAACTACTCAGATGTTTGAAACTTCTGTTCTTTGGATGAGATCACTGTCCACAAGTGGCCAACACGGTACACGCTGAGCAGTGGCCTCTCTAATGTTCACTTTATTAGTCATGTATATTTTAAATGCTACTATTTGATGAATGTAAGTTTCCACATTGTTGCTATTTCTGCGTTTAAACGTAATTGGGAACAAAGGACATTCTATAGTCAACTGCCAGGGCCTTAGATTCAACATGTCCATTTCTGTTCAGGTACAGCTTTTTAGAGTAAGGGCTGCCTCTAGCTTCGTTCATTAGAGAAGTGTGTGTGTTAAAATCTTTATTCACGTGTAATCAGTTTACACTGTTTTGTATAGTGAAAGTGTATTTTCAGTGCTACTGCTAGCTAATTTGAACTTTAGGAATAAAATTAGATTTTAAAAAATGCTTTTGCTTACATTGTCCTAGCCAGTTTCTAATTTACTTGGGTACAGCATGAATGCGTGTCTGCGCCTGGTGTAGTACCTTTCTTCACATGGGGACAGGAGCACCTTCAAAGCCTTGCAGTGATCTACTTTTGCTGCTGACTCCCCAGTAAGGTTAACTACAGATTTGCTGTTGACTATGACCAGGTATTGTGCCGAGTGCTTTCTAGTGTTCTCTAGCATTCTGAAATAGATGTTGCCTTGCTTTGCAAATGGAGAAACTGAGAAGTTAAAGAACTTGTCTAAGATCTTAAAAAGTAGCCAGGACGCCTGGCTGGCTCAGTTAGAAGAGAATGGGACTCTAGATCTTGGGGTCATGAGTTCAAGCTCCATGTTGGGAGTAGAGCTTACTTAAAAAGTGGGTGAATTATTTGGGATGTGAATGTCTCTTACTAGAGCTGTTACCAAAAAAGTGATAATAAAATATTTGATACTTGAAAAAAAAAAAGGAAGCGGCTAATGTCAGAATTTGAACTAGGTCTGATCTTAAACTCTTCTACCCCCCAGCAAATGAGAAACCTGACCCGAGCTTATGCAGAAAGGTTCCTGGGACACGAATGATCTGAAATTGCTTTTCTTTTATGTCTAACTCTAACCAGGGTGGTGTTGAGACCAGCTGTGGACTCATTCCCACTGGTAGTGGGCAGGTGTGTTTGTAAGAAATGCCTGACTTCTCAGCTGAGTCCTGTTGGGTTTTATTTTTTGATTCTGCAGTGGGTAGCACACCTGCCTTTAAGTGCTCAGGATCCACAAGTGGGGGCAGGTAGAGAGGAAAGTTGGCCTAGTTGTGAAGAAAAACCTACCTTCCTCCCTTTTCTGGATTTTAGGGTCAAAGCATACAAACCAAAGCCTCGTGGATATTTCAGACACCCTTCTCTCCTGTTGGCCTACAGAGCCCAGGGTTGGTGTTAACCATAATTCACAGTAAGCAGCCTGAGCAGATCATTACCACACCACAGAACCAGTGAAAGCCCAACCCCTGCTGAAGCTGTAGGAGCACTTACCCTGTACCTTTCATCAGACCATGAACTCCAGAAATTCAACCTCGTCCACAAATCCCTAATTTGGTTGAAAGAAGTCTTCAAATACAGGCTGGCAGGTGATAGTAAACAGACAGATAGAAACTAAGCAGCGGGTGGTTTGTCTTAAATTAGAAAACCGAGATTTATTTGCATATGATCTCAGCTTCAAACAGCTTGTTTGATGTTTCCTCTTGGATTTATAGAAGTTGTCTTGGGTACTTATTTTTAGCAAGAGAATAAAAAGTCTTAATGGTGGATTTTTTTTAAAGTAGTGTTTTGAGGGGCACCTGGGTGGCTCGGTTGAGTGTCCCAATTTTGGCTCAGGTCGTGATCTCATGGTTCGTGAGTTTGAGCCTTGCATGGGGCTCAAACAGCCTGGAGCCTGTTTCGGATTCTGTGTCTTCCTCTCTCTGCCCCCCCCCCCAACAAAAATAAAAATTTTTTAAAAATTAAAAGGTAGTGTGAAGTAATCTTGGTTTAGTGAATAGCCAACAGAAATATTTAGTCTAGCAAGCTTGACAACTGAAATAACCACACCTTGTTAGGTACAGACTTGTTAGGCAGAAGGTAAATATTTCTCTCTGCAATGTCCATTTTCTAGCTGGCATGTGCTGCCTCTAATTTTTTTGAACAGGTAATGTATGCGTAAAAGTCTGAAGGTCTACAGAATACAAGGATGTCTCTTGGCCCCTATCCTCACAATACGGAAGGAGAACATTCGATGCTTTGGACATGCCATGGTATTATCCTTTGTAAACCTCAGGTTCCCTGGAAGGAAGGGAGATAGAGCCTATTTTCTAGGATAGGAAGCTGTGACCTAATCCACAAAGCACTGCCTGTGGCTTATGGTCCTGTCCGCTTCATCCGTTATGGTCTATGGATTCAGAGCAGCAATTTACAAGCATTTAACTCAGGCTGGCCTCATCTAAAGCTCATTTTTAAAAATAACAGGTCTGTAGAGAAACTGTCCTGGGCTATAACCTTAACCAGTTCTGTACACTTGGGAGAGCCCCTGAGCGAGCATCACAGGCCTGTAGACTGCCTCAAGCCTACAGAGACTGCTGTCTTGGTTCTGAGGTGTCCCTATGGTAGCTGTGGCTCCCCAGCGCCGGAAGGCCCCTCCTCCGCTCGGCAGGCCTGCATCCTCCCGGAAACATAGAAACAGGGCCCTCTAACCCCAGGGACTGTTCACCTGGAGAACACTGTTACCCTTAAAGCAATTCCCAAGGAAGAAGATGCCTTCACTGGACATCAGGGTAACACGTATTCGGAAGTTCAGAGAACTCAGCTCCCAGAAAATGGAAACTTGGCCTCCTGTGCAGGTGTTCCGTGATGAATGAACAGGCTTGCAAAGGTAAGCCGCGTTTTTATAAATAAACTGTAGTGTTAAGCTAATCTTACCTCTGTAAAGTGCATCTCCTGAGTTAAATTCTGGGGTACACCAGTTTGAGTCAAAGGATCTCTAGGTTTTAACTAACAGAAGGCAGGAGACCAGATGGGATCTAAAACCATTTTGCTGTGGCCAAAAAAAAAAAAAACAGGTAAGGGGAGCAATAAACTACCAAGGAAGGAAGTTGGGTTATTTTCTCCATTTTCAGATTCACTAGAGCATTTTTCTATGGAAGTATGAACTTGCAGGGCCCTGTTAAAAAAAAAAAAATTTTTTTTCTATGATCGAAAATTACTTCCTACTGGTTTCTGTGTCTGCTAGCTGGGATAGTCACCTCCTATCCTTGTGCCTTCAGCCACCGAGCAGTGTGTGGCCTCCATGAGCTGCCTCTAGGGAGAGGCGGAGGAGGTGGATGTCCCCCGCCTGCTCCCCTGCGGCCACGGAAGGGGTCAGCGCCACCCAAACAGGTAAGCCGCCTTGCCCCTATGGCAGTTTGTACCGAATTCCTCCCCCTGCCTTCAGGAGTCCTAAACCAGTTCTCTCTGAAGCCAGGAAAAACATGGACCAGGGGCCCACAGCTTTTCTCTGGGGAATACGAAATTACAGCTTGTGTTATGCCAATGTCGAGACTACTGCCTCTGGATCTTTTAATCGAATTTCTAGTCCACTCCTAGAACAGAAACTCTCAAAGTCCAAGGGTGCTTTTTTTGTACAATTGTTTATACAAATTCAACAAAGGTAAAACCGCTTTGGGGAAGGTCTAGGAAAACAACACCTTACAAGAATGGCACTTATGGAGGCATAACTTTACAACTAGGAAATAGCCATGTTATAAACCTTGAACGAGAACTCAACTCACCTCAAAGGAGAGAAAAAAGGAAAAGAAAGGCTATGTTGGATCATTTATTCTACTTGACTCACTGTATAAATTAATCTGTGTAGGTACAACAGCTCATGCGCTGGCCGCAAAACCCTCCTGAGTGCAAAGGCTGAAGTCTGAATTTTAAAATTTTGAGAAATAGGTGAATTCTGTACAGAGTGTCTTACTTCGACTAGAATTAACATAGATCCACATGCTTAGGTAATTCTTGACGTCCAAAGCGGGCTCTCAACTTCCAGTTAAACATGCTTTTAACGGGAAGGTCTTGGCCTGCTCTGCCAGATCTGGGCACGTGTGTAGATGGGGCATCTGTGTTGATGAAGTACAGGTCAAGTTCTCTCCTACCTCAGGGAAACCAGGAAAGTTGGCAATCTTCAAACAATAAAAACACAGGTATGCATTCAACCCTTGCATAAATAACTTTTAAACAATTTGTACAAAAATAGTTCTGCATAATGTAAGATGTAACAAAACCAACCAAACAAAATGTCAAGATGGCAGCAGAGGCGGTGTGTGGCCCACTGTATGTCGACACCAGCCCCGGGGTTGCGAGGACTGAGGCGTCCAAGACAAAACACCACCACCAGCAAAAACTCCTAAGCTCGCTCTTCAGCAAGAGAATTTCTCCAGAGTCCATCCTCCTCCGGCGGGAATGTCTTCTTGGTAAAGGCCGCCTTAGAAATGGTCCAGAAAGCAGTGCGGCTAGAATTCAGACCAAAGGAAAGGGTCCGGCTCATTCAGCCCCAGACAGGCGGCAGAACAGCTTCTCCCTCGGCAAGACTTGCAGATGGAACGTTCTGTGGTCTGTTGTCCAAGTTCCAAATTGAAAATCAAAGCCCTCCTTTTTTTTTTTTTTTTTAAAAGTCTTTTCCCTCCTCGGCCGTGTCCCCTCTCCCCACCCATCTCTTATTTACATACTTGTCCTCGGACTAACTCAGTTTCTGTAGGAGTTTTTCTTCCACTTGCCCAAACTGGACACTCACAGACATTTCAGCTATGAACTGCTCACAGCCCTCCTTGGTGACCTGCTTGCAGTACCTCAGGTCAATATGACAGATATTTCCACAGCGTTTGAAGAAGGACAGGCACTGGTCAGTCACCTTATTGCAGTCTGCAAAGAAGAGGGGACACGTGAGGTGGAGGAATCGCAGAGGCCCGGAGCCCCCCGCCACCATCCCCCTCAGCCATGAAGAAACGGGACAGGGCCCGTGAGCATATTCCAGCCCCTCGTGCCCTGGGGAAAACTTCTCTTTAAACGGGGAAAGTTTCCATCTACCAAACTGTAAAGGTTAGTATAGGCCTGAAAAGCGTTCAGACCGTTTCAAGTGGAATCACTTAGAATCTTACCATTGCTTCTTTACATGTATATGTTCTCACATAAATAGGTCCCCTGTCTATGTTGTTTAATAAAGATGGGGCCACACTATATATCAAACAGCTTGCCTTTCCCATCTACTGTTGAAAAACACCTCCCCGTCTCCATTACTGTGCGCTTATCTGCTTATTCCCTTCAGATACGTTCTGGACCATCTCTGTGGTCGTCTGAGGACCCTTTTCCCTCGTGTGGGCACCAGTGCTTTGAAGCGAGGTACAGCATGCTTGGGAGCCCCCTTACTAAGTGCAGAAAACCCCAAGGTGCTACAAGGGCTGACGAGATGCTGTCTACAGTGAGCAAACCAGAATTCAAAATCCGTCATCACCCCCTCCACTATAGACACACTTCTCTACCCCATATTCTATTGATTGGTACGTTGCTTTTATCACCCTCTTTTGTGTGAGAACTGAATCCACAGTTCTCTGGCTTCGATGCCAGTGAGCATCCAACTGAGGCTCAGAGATCCCCCCCTCTGGCCTGATGATTTCCTTCATCTCGAGGCCGGTCATCACTAGTTCTGCATTTGCATTTTTCCGTTAAGTAGGAATGAAAACAGTAAAGGCAAACTGCAAATACAATCAGGAGCCCTGTGCTAGCGCTGTGGTACTGAAGTCCCAGGTTTAGAGGTGGCATAAAGAAGTAAAAAAGTTCAGCCAAGTTGCAGGACACAAAATCAACACACAAAAATCAGTTGCATTTTTATACACTAGCAATGAACAATCTGAAAGAAAATGAGCAATTCCATTTACAATAGCATCAAACAGAGTAAAACAGAGTAAAATACTTAGGAATAAAGGTAACCAAGGAAGTGAAAGACTTGTACACTGAATACTTAAGAACACTGCTATAAGAAATTAAAGATATAAATGGAGAGATTTCCCTGGCTCATGGGAAGACTTAATATTGTTAAAATGGCCACACAACTCAAAGCAATCTACAGATTCAATGAAGTTGCTATAAAATACCAACAGTGTTTTCTGCAAAAATAGAAAAATCATCCTAAAATTAATGCAGAAGTATAAGAGATCCTGAATTGCCAAAGTAGTCTTGAACACAAAATTGGAGGACTCACACTTCTGGATTTCAAAACTTACTACAAAGCCACAGAATAGTGTTAATGCATTAAGGACGACATACAGACTAACCAACAGACTATAACTGACAGCCTAGAATTTAAACCCTTGAATGTTCAAATGATTTTTGACAAGGTGCTACAACCACTTAGAGGGAAAAAGACAAAATTTTCCAACAAATGGTGCTGGGAAAATTAGATATCCATATGCAAACAAATGAAGCTGAACCTTCTACCTCACACCATATACAAATTTAACTCAAAATTCTTTAGACCTAAATATAGGGGCTGAAACTACCAAACTCTTAGAAGGAAATAGGAAAATCTTTGAATTTGTCAATGGTTTCTTAAAGATGACACCAAAAGCACAAAGTTAAAAACATTTGTGCAAAGGACATTATCAAGACGGTGAAAAGACACGCAGAATGGGTGAAAATATTTGCAAATCATGGATCCTGGCAAGGGATTACTACTACCCAGAATATATGAAGAACTCCTACAATTCAACAACAAAAAAATCCACAAACACCCTGATTAAAAAACAGGAAAAGGACATGAATAGACATTTCCCAAAGATGATACACCATCAACAAAAAGATGCTCAACACCACTAATCACGATGAAAATGCTAACTCCCCAAGACAAAACTACGTTGAGGGGCACCTGGCTGGCTCAGTTGGTAGAGCATGTGACTGTTGATCTTGGGGTTGTGAGTTTGAGCCCAATGTTGGGTGTAGAGATTACTTTAAAAAAAAAAAAGTATTTCAAAACTACATTGAGATATCACTTCATACCACTAGAATGGCTATAAAAAATAAAGTTTAGCAAAGATGTGGAGAAAAATGAGACCTTTGTGTCCTATTACATTAGGAATGTAAAATTGTGCAGCTGCTACAGCAAACAATATGGTGGTCCCTCAAAAAATTAAACCTAGAATTACCATGTGATTCTGCTAGGCCATGTCTGGGTATATACCAAAAAGAACTGCAAGCAGGGACTCGAACAAATATTTGTACATCCATGTTCCCAGCAGCATTATTCATAACAGCCAAAAGGTGGAAGCCACCCAACTGTCCAGATGGACAAATAAATAAAACTGAGTCTATACATACAATGGAATACTATTCGACTTTAAAAAGGCAGGAAATTCTGACACCTGATATAACACGGATGAACCTTGAGGACATTATGCTAGTTAAAACAAGCCAGTCACACACAAAAAAACACTGTTATATAATTCCACTTACATAAGGTCCCTAAAAAAGTCAAGTTCACAGAGACGGCATGGAGATTGTCAGGGGCTGGGGGAAAGAGGAATGGGGAGTTTGTGGATACAGAGTTTCTGATGGGGTGAAGAGAAATTTCTGGAGAGCGGTGGGGGGGGGCAGTTTGCACACAATGTAAATGAACTTATATGCTAGTGAACTGTATACTTAAACAGTAAATTTTATGTATTTTACCATAATTTTTTTAATTCTGTAAGTTGGAGAAGAGATAACATAGATTTGAGAAAGCTGAACCTAAATAGGCTGAAGGGAAAGCAGAGAAGCAGATTCATTCTGTAAAACACCCCCAAAGGTTCAGGTAGGAGAAAGAACAGGTACACTTGAGGGGCACCTGGGTGGCTCAGTCAGCTGGGCAGCTGACTTCAGCTCAGGTCACAATCTCGCGGTCTGTGGGTTCGAGCCCCATGTCGGGCTCTGTGCTGGCAGCTCGGAGCCTGGAGCCTGCTTCGGATTCTGTGTCTCCCTCTCTCTCTGCCCCTCCCCAGCTCATGCTCTGTCTCTGTCTCTCAAAAATAAATAAAATGTAAAGCAAGCAAACAAACAAACAAACAAAAAAAAACAGGCACACTGGAAGTGGAGCTAATGAAGGGGCTAGATTGGTGGCTGTTTGATTCCCTCCCTAAATGTTGACATAAGAGAGAGAAAGTTTCTGGTCTGAGCACCAGGCTGGGACACCCATTCAAAATCAGGGTCTAGGGGGGAAACTTACCTGCTGTTGACATCCCCGGCTTCCTTCCCCTGCCAGGCCCCAGGACACTGGGCAGTCTGGCTTGCACCCTCCAGTTGGGAGGTCAAGGAGAATCCTTTTGGCAACCCTGACCAGCTCAAGAGAAACCTCTCAAAGATCTCACGTCTTGGTTTCCCCAAAGAAACCACCTATACTGACCACACAATGACTGACTGCTCCAACGTGTGTCGCCAGCCTCTGATCACCTTAGTGTGGACAACCCCGTGTTGACACTAAATCCAAGGAAGATCTCTTATGAGGGCCACTGACTATGTTTGAAGGAAACCATGTAAGCCTGGAGAAGAAAATAAAGCTGTCAATATCCTCAGGTTACTCTACCGAGGTTCAGAGAAGGGGAGCACCTGGCTGGCCTAGTCGGTGGGGGTTGTGAGTTTGACCCCCGCGTTGGGTGTAGAGAGTACTTAAAAATAAAGTCTTAAAAAAAAAAAAAAGCTCAGATAACAGAAAGGGGAGAGGATAGGATGGTGGGGGTGGGGGGGGAGGGGAGTTCAGAGAGTAAGATACAGCTGTAATATTAAAAAATATCAGTTGAGGGGTGGCTCAGTCAGTTAAGTATCTGACTTCAGCTCAGGTCATGATCTCGCAGTTCTTGAGTTCGAGCCCTGCATAAGGCTCTGTGCTGACAGCTCAGAGCCTGGAACCTGCTTTAGATTCTGTGTCTCCCTCTCTGCCCCACCGCTGCTTGTGTGCGGTCTCTAAAAAATACACATTAAAAAAACTTTTTAAAATTATCAGTTGAACCATATGAAACTGCCCATGTTTTCACGGTGTTTGACCTACATAAACAACAGTAAAAAACTCGGTATATGAATTGTGTGATAAAGTAGAAACTCTCAGAAAAATGAGAAGACCTACAGGTGGAAAACAGAAGAAAAGGAAATTGAGAAATAATTCAATGAAGTTTCCTAGAACTGAAGGACATTTGTTTCTAGGTTGAAAAATCGAAAGGGCTCATGAGTGTGGTGGATGAAAACAGATTCAAAGCAAGACTCAACAATTACAGAAAACTAGAAACAAACTAACAAACTTTTGATTAGAGAAAATATTCACTGAAGGAAGAAGAATCAAATGGTTTTGGATTTTGACTCTGAATGCAGAGAAGGAAGCGCCCACTTTCTGAAACATCACAGTTGCCAGATCCAGCTATCAGTTCAATGTGAGGGATAATAAAACCATTTTCGGACGTACCAAGTCTAGATGTCCTCCACGAAATCAGAGAGACAAGAAGAAACATGGGGTCAAGGAAAATAGGGACCCTACACAAGACAGAGACCAAGAAAATTTCTAGGCTGGCAGCTGGGCAGCAGGTAGAAGTCTAGGAGGAGAAAACAGACAGGAAGGGAGTCCAGGAGAAAGGGCTCCCGCCAAACACTGGTCAGGGCCCGGGGTGCCTGGGGGGCTCAGCCAGTTAAGTGACTTTGGCTCCGGTCATGATCTCGAGGTTCCTGAGTTCGAGCCCCACGAGTCAGCACAGAGCCTGCTTTGGGTCTCTACCTTTCTCTCCCTACCCCTCCCCTGCCCGCACGCTCTCTCAAAAATAGACATTAAAAAACAAAAACCAAAAAACCCACAACTGGCTGGGGCCACAGAGAGGAGTTTGTGTGTGAGGGAAGAACGGTATTCAGGTCTGTTGTAGGGTCTGCTTAGAGACTAAGCAAACAAAAAAAGACGCAATTATTAACTCTAAGAAAAAGAAAATTTATACAAGGGAAATGTACTCATAATGCACTATTTAGTTCAACAGTGGACGATACTTATGCGGCCACAGAAAGAGACTTAACCACGAATCGGAAAGATAAGGGGAGAGACGATGTAAGAGCAGCAATCCTGTGTTCTACACAGCAAGACAGTAAGTACAGAATGCCTGAGTGGAAAAAAAAAATCAAGGTGTGCAAGTACGGAGACAGACACTGGGAGAAAGAATTTAAGGTGGTTGCCTGGCCAGGCGGCAGGGGGGGGGGGGGGCCTGAGCACCCAAATAAGTAATCTAGAGGAACACGCAGCCTAATAAGGAAAGCTAGACAACTGTGACTTGACTTTGTCTCTAGACCATATGCTTCACGTTCATAGGTCCTGAAACAGGTCAACTGTCCTCTTTGTTGTGCCAGACTTTTTACCATTAACTAGTTATCCTGATGGCAAGGGAAAACTTTTTAAAAAGCAATGAACCTAAAAGAGACTGGGTCTCAAGGTTTGCCTTCCCGTCCGGCATGGCTCTGAACAGGAACTCGAGACACCTCTATGTACTGAGGCCAAGGGGTGAGCTTCGTGGAAAAACACAGAAGCGCGTTTGCACACGACGGCATTGCAGGGGAATCTCCGCTCCACACGCAGGGCAACCGACAGTAAACAGAGTCGCTGTAACACCAAGGCGCACCCAGGCCCTCGTCCGCAGGACAGCCCCGGCATCCGTGTAAGACCTCAAGTGGAGCCTGGAGTCGGGATGGTCAGCCCTGCCTGGCTCTCTCCTCTCTGCCAACACGGGGGCGGGACGGCCCTTGCCGCGACTCCCCGAGGAGGAGCAGGGATGGCTTCCTCGGTACAGAATTCTCTCGTACCACCAACTTCCCCATTCCTCCTCAAATGTGGCACAGCTGACAGGAAGCTGTTGAGCTACTAAGCGTGAGGTGAAGGTGGCCTTTATTAGTTGCTAATTTCTGGAGAAAAAAGCATTTTTTGAGGGTTTGTGTAAATCTTACATCCACAGCCTGACCCATTACTGTCAGTCACACCCAGGGCCTTAAAACCCGACTCCGGCCCCACGGGCGAGTAGAGGGAGCACAGGCTCTGCAGACACAGGACCGCGGCGACACCAGCTGTACGGCTTCCTTCTCTCCGACGGGCCCCTTGCTAGCAGGGTCACATAAGCGAGGACACATAACCCCAGCAGACGCTGAGCTACCTCAGGGATCAAAGCCTGCCTGGCCTCACAGCCCTCGGCTCCCCTGCTCTCCTCTCCGCTGCGGGAGCCGGCTTGCGTGCACCACCGGGAGCAGTTCCTCCAGCCCGTATTGTGGGTCAGGAACCACTGGCGCGTGCTCTCGCTGCCACCAGCACTGATCTTTTGGCAGCAATCATTACCAATCCAGTGGTAACTCCTGTGTTCAAGGTTTCTCCACCAGCCCAGGCTGTCTGTCTTGTTTTCAGGTATGTCCCAGCCCTGACCCTGTGACCCTGTAACAGCAGGCACACAGCGGATTTCCCCACAAAGGTGAAATTTCCAGCCTGTCCCCCAGGGTCCCAGGCAGAGCCTGCTGGGTGCCTCTGACTGACCTGATAGGTTGATTTCGGTTAAGGAGTCTCGGGTGGTGGTGCCCACAGCGGTGAGCAGGTTGATGGACTGGTCGGTAACGTGGTTACAGTAACTGAGGTGGAGCTTGGACAGCAGGGGCATGTGGCGTATGATGAGCCGCAGGGAGGCATCTGTGATGTCCAGGCCTGCTAGACGCAGTTCCACAATGTTCCGGAGCTTGCTCCGATTGTCCATCTGACCTGAGGGGGCAGGAAGGAGAGAAGCAGCATGTCAGCCTGACCGGGGAGATGTGGTCACAATGACCTAACACTCTAGAGGGCCTACTGGCCACATGTCACACTTCAGTTTCACTTAGCCATTGTTTCCCCAAACTGGTTCCCACATTTAAAAATATAAGGGTTCCACATCAACTCTCCCACTTCTGGATTCCTGAAAAATCAGAACGTCTAGAAACACAGCCCACATTCTACCCAGCAGTCCTCAGCCAACTAGAGCAGAGACTGCACAGCATCTCTGATCACCAGGGTTTCCTCATTTGAGCTACAGGCAGGGAGCAATGACCCTCACAACCCAAGCCAGGAAGGTTCCATCTTGTGAGCTCATCTCCAACTACACTGACCCCCGTGCTCACGGAAGCTTGAAGCCAACGAAGGACAAATTAACAGAGAAGTAGTCAGACGCATGCAAAGCCCCCACAGTGAAGTCCTGGGTGCGCAAAGAAGCCTCTGCTCTCAGTGGTCCCTTCTCTGCCTGAAGCTGAGTGAGAACATAACAGCATCCTCCGGAAAGGGCTGGGACCAGAGAAGGCTTGAGAACCCGTGCACCGGGTGGGGCCTGTAGTGAAAACCAGATCCAACGGCAGAGCCTGGTCAGACTGCCTCCGCGTCGACCCCCTTGGGCCCGGCCACTCACCTGGCCTGTTATCTGTGGGCGGGGACAGGAGATCCCGCATCTGGGCATCCTTTAGTCCTTCCACCCACTGGACATCCAGGGTCCGGAGCAAAGGACAGCTGGAGCTACAGAGAGCTGAGACGGCGATCCACGAGCAGCCCGACAGCACCAAGTCTCGGAGCCCTGGGGGACAGGGGAGGGCTGGCAGGTCAGGCGATGCACCCAGCCCCCACCACTGCACCTCCAGGGTCCCTGGCCCAGTGCTCACCAGGCAACCGGTTGATGAGCCAGCTCAGCTGTTTCTTGGAGATATTGGTCCAGCTGAGGTCCAGGGAGACAGGCTGCCGCCGGATGATGCCACTCAGCATCAGGGGCGTGATGGACTTGCAGTGGTTCAGATCGATGCGGGTCCATAACCGCTTATCGCAGCACCTGGGGGCCAGGTCCAGCAGAGGGGGTGTCATCAGACTTGAAGCTGGCCCCCTGCACTGCCGTGGCAGCTCACCCCACTGCCACGTTCGGAGGAGGGGGAGCTCCTTAACTCCGCCCTCTGGATCCTTCTCCGTTTCACTCCTGTCCTGCCCACACCTGGGCACCTTTCCTCTGATGGCCCCAGGCCCCCATGGAAGGTGCCAGTACCTGCTCTTCATTAAGTATTTACTGGGGCCTCTACCACACCCCCTACACACCACTTCTCACAAGAACGCTCCAGGCAGAAACCATATCATGCCCTTTTACAGATACAGGTAAGTCACCTGGCAAAGGCCAGAGAGCTAGGAAACATCGAAGCTGAAATTAAGATCATTAACTGGAACACTTGCTTTTAACCTGGACTACCTCTTTAAGGACAAGGACTCCACCTGGTCCCCAGTTCATCTTCCAAGGGCCGAATCAAGCAATCAAATAGGGTTCACCTCTTCTGACAAGACCAGCGTGACCAGATTGCTGTAGCCACCTGGAACTCTTTGAGAAGAATAATTAAGCTGGACTGAGCTTAGAAGGAAGGAAAGACGACCATGAGTGACTTGTGGAGACACATACCACGCATGTGCCATTCCTGGTCTAGTCTAAGCCTTAGCCTGGAGCCCAACGCGGCGCCAGTCCCTGGCCGCCTCCCCGTCCAAGCTCGGCCCCTCACCAGCGGTTCCAGGTCCTGCAGACCCGCATGCAGACACACAAGTCTTGGTGGCTGAGGTAGCTGAAGACGGCCATCCACACCTCCCTGTGCATGACGTGGGCCGCCCCATCGTCCAGGGGCAGTGAGTCAGGCGGGGGGCTGATGGGGGGCGGCCGGATCACATGTCGCTCCATCTGGATGCACTTGGGCGGGGACACGGAGGGAGGGGGCCGGGAGATGACACGGGGTGGGCTCCGCAGGCCGGGCCCCAGCTGGTGCCGCAACTCCCGGGGGGGGCCGGTGAGCCCCTTGCTGAAACGGTGGGGGCGCTCGCAGAGGCCCAGGGGCCGCTTGGGCTCCTCGCTCTCGCTCTCGGGCTCTGACTTGATGGGCTGGTGGTTCTCGTTGGCCAGGCTGTTCTCGGTCTTCTGGATCTCTTGGTTCAGCTCCTTGCTCAGCTCCTTGCTCAGCTCCTTGGTGGGAAGCCGCCTTTTCCGGCGCATCTTCACCTTCTTCTTCTCCTCAGGGCCCTCTGCCCCCTCGGTGCTGGGCCCGGCGGTAGGGGAGCTTGAACGGGAGTGGTCGCTTTCCCGGGCGGTGGGGGGCGCCTCGGGCAGGTCATCCTCTGGCTCCTGCTTGAAGCGCCGGAGAGGCTTGTTGGCAAGGGCCATCCGGTCCTCGGCGTTCTTCCAGGACCGCCGCTGAGGGAGGAGGGGGGAGCGAGGGCAGCTCAGCCCCTCGGCTCGGGGCTGCCTCCCCATCCTCCCACAGGGACCCAATGACCCAGGAGCAGACGTGGGGGGGGAGACGGTACCTTTTTCCTGAAAAGCTTATCTTCTTTGCCAGGTTTTAGCTGTCACAGGAAAGAAAGCATGCAGAGCTTGCTCCCAGGGTTCGTGGGATTCGGTCCCCTCTACACTCTGCCCCACCACAAGTCCACAGTCTCTGGAGTAGGGGCTGGAGGGCCACCTTTCCCACAAATCCCATCTCCTCCACTGAGGCTGAAACACGGTGGTCCCTGCCTGCTGCTTTTAGACGTTGGAAGGGGAGAAGTGTGGTCCAACTGTTCCCACCCAACTGACCTCCCACCCTCGGCCAGACCCTGAGGTGTGCACTCGCCCACTGAGGTTGGACTTGGCTCTGGGAGCGGTCCTGGAGGCGGGGCCTGCAGGGTTCCCAGCGGAGCCTTAATGGCTGGAGCTGGGAAACGACAACCAGGCGCCACCTCGTGGCCGAAGCGGGAAGAGCCGCTGGGCAAAGCGGGGCTGCCAGGATCCTCCGAGGTTTCCAGATCCACACGGCTTCCCCGCGGCAGCTTCAGCTTCTCAGGCCCCACGCCAGAACCACCAGCCAGTGATCCGGGACTGGGGCCCGGGAAGCTGCGGCGCACAGATGCCTCGGAGCGGCTGCGGCAATGGGCTGTTAGACCGCAGGGGCGGGGAGGGGGCAGCGGGGACGGCCCGGGGCTCGCAAGTCCCCAGGGCCTCAGGAGGGCGGGGCGACGTGGGAGCACCTGCTGCTGGAAGTAAGTGAGACTGGATCTCCACCAGGGGTTGAGGCTGCTGCCTAGAGGGGGCCTCGGCGAGAGGTGAGAGGAGGAACCGGGGGACGTTTGAAGCGTCGAGGCCTAAAGGGGTGGGAAGAGGAGTGACTCGCTGGTTTTCCCCTCCTTTCTTTTGGGCCGGGCTCTCGGGACTTATGTGACCTGCTCAGGGCAGCCAGAGGCCAGGACCCCGAGTTCTCCCCGCTGCCCGTCCCCGCCCCCGCCTGTGCGCCCTGCACCCGGGACCGGCCAGGCCACCCCTCGCTGCCCGCTCCTCCCGCTCCGTACTCGCTTGCGTCCACTCAGCTCTTGGGGCTTCTCGTATTTCCGCTTCCTCCTCAGGTGCACGTCGTCTGACTTTCGGCGCAGGATGCCATCCGGGGGCACCTTCTTGGGGTGCTCATCTGACCTACGCCGAGGCGCCTCCTCGCACTCACTCCTCCGCTTGGCAGGCTCCTGCCCTTCCTTGTTGTCCCGGTTCATCTTCTGCTCCTTGAGCAGGGAGCCGGGCAGGTTGGAGGCATACTTAAAGCCAGGGCCACGCTTTTGCTTGTAGGCCAAAAAGAGAGAAGGAACAAACAAACTGTATATCTTTGGACTTGCCCCCCTCCAGGAACCCGCGGCGCCCCGCTGGCCCACAGCGCACCGACAGGCCGCATCTGACAAGGCCAAGGTCTGCCCCTCCCAGGCTGACCCCTGGGACTTGGAGCCCGGCACTCACTTTCCCGGTCTTGCCGGCGTGGTTACACTTTGGACACTCCCAGCAGTTTGGAAGCTCATCGTTGACCACGCCCTCTGACTCCTTAATCTGCGAAGGGCACACGCCAGTCAGCAAGCAGGGAGGGGGCAGAAGATGCCACACCTGCCAGGAACACCAACAGCCCCCTCCCAGATGTCACTTCTATCCCATCCTTGACCAAGACAAAACAAAGGTGGTTAAGACAGGTGGCTCTGGATCCAGGCCAGGGGTCAAATCCTAACTTTGCCTCTTACTAGCTCAGTGATCCCGGGCAAATCACTCCATCTCTGTGGGCCAGTGCCCTCCATCATGGAATGGAATGTACCTGTCTCACCACTGTTCTGCAACAATTCAGTAAGATAACCTAGGGAAAGCAATGGGCCCAGGGCCTGTTCAGTCACTTAGTAGCACTGGGTGCTAGGTGTGAGCAACACAGAGGTGCTGTCCCTGCCCTTGAGGAGCTTCTGATCTGGGAGACAGAAGAACCAGGCAACTAAAACATGAAGTCTGACTTCCAAAGCCAGGGAACAATCACAGTGCCCCCTTCAGACTGTGAGGTGTGTGCAGGAGGATGAGCCTTGCAACAAGCCCCCACTACTGCCACTGAAGAAAAGAGACATTTCAGAGCTGAGGTAGTATTTGGGGCAAGCCCACCTCAATCTTTCTAAAACACACACATAGGGGCACCTAAGCGGCTCAGTCAGTTAAGCGTCCGACTTTTAATTTCGGCTCAGGTCATGATCTCCTGGTTGTGAGATTGAGCCCCACGTCCAGCTCTGTGCGGAGCGGGAAGCTTGCTTGGGATTCTCCCTCTCTCTCTCCCCTCCCCCCTTGCTCACATTCTCTCTTTCTCAAAATAAACAAACAAACATTAAAAAACACACACACACACACAGATACACTGAGGCTGACACCTGGGCTGAGAGGGCTGACGACATTCTCTGGGGACAAGCCCAGAGCAGTCTCCTCCTTGCAGAGGTAGAACCTGTTGCCTAAGACAGGCAGGCACAGCACAGTGGTCCCCACAAGAAGGCAGCCCTGCCCTGGGCACACCAAGGGAGCAGGTTCTCGGCACAAAGGGACACTGGTGCAACCACCTGTCGTCACAGGGTCCGCCCTCCCAGGCCCAGGCTTCGTTCTCCCAGAAGCCCGGAGCCAGGATTCCAGCGAGCAGCACAACCACCCAGTCTCTCCCTCTGGTCTCAGTGCAAGACTCTGGGAACTCTCTCTGGTTTTGTCTTATTGGGGGGTGGGGGGTGTGGGGGGGTATGTATTCATTCCCTCGAAGCCACAGGTGGGAGGTCTGAGCTACTGCAGACCCTTCTTGCCCTCGGCTTGTTATCTGACACTCAGAACCCCCCCCCCAGACTCAGAGGTCCTCTGGGGAAGGAAGCTCACTGTTCCCCAGCATCAGCACCACCAGAGGTGCTCAATGGGGGTGCTGAGCAGCACAGCCAGACCCCCCGGGACCGCTCACCTTAAGGCATCCGGGGTGGATGATTTCGTTGCAGATAGAGCACTCCATTAGCATGAGGTTAAACTTTCCTTCTTCCTCTTCCACTGTGTCTTCTTTCCCTGCCTCGCCACACACCAGGCACACGGCGGTGTGGGGCAGCACTGGCTGAAGAGCCGGAGAGAGCACAGCGAAGTCAGCAGGGGCCAGAACCGTGGGGAGCAGTTCCAAGGCCAGGAGGCAGCAGAGAACTGGCTCAGCCACTGCCTGTCATTCATTCATTGATTCGTTCGTTCGTTCAAATACTCATCAGGCTACTATCTCTTTGTGTCAGATACTAAATGCTGGGAATGGCACTGGACAAGACAAATGAATATCTCTGCCATCCTGAGCTTACATTTTCATGGAGGGGGGCAGACAAATGAAAACCAACAGGATATGCTGTGACAAGGGACATGGAGAAACATACAGCAAGGAGGGCCAGGTGAGGGGTGGAAGGGGCTCATTCGGAACATGGAGGTCAGGGACAGCATCCCATGCGAGTCAAGACCCGAAGGAGGAGGTGGGGTGTGAACTGAGCCCAAGCCTGTGGGGGACTGAGGCTGTGCACCACCGGTGGCCATCAAAGCACGCCCAAAGACTCCAGGGTCCCCACAACCTTTACAGGGAGGTCCGCAGGGTCAAAACTATCTTCAGGGTAACACTAAGATGCTATCTGCCTTTTTCAACTATGCTGACATTTGCACTGGTAAGGGACATTGCCGGTCCTCGTCAGGGCAGTACTGAGTTTGTCCCTGCCACACGCTTATTACAAAGACCACCGGCTTCACTGAAGAAGGTCTTTGATGAAGCAGTAAAAAATTACTAATTTTATGAAATCTTTGACCCTTGAAAACATAACCTTTTAATATTCTGTACGACAAAATAGGAAGTGTGCATCAGGTGCCCCTGCTGCATACCAAAGGACGATGGTTATCTAAAGGAAAAGCACTCGTGACTAAGTTGTGACCTGACTTGGTCATTTTCTGCATAGAACATCATTCTACTTGACAGAGCAACTGAATTAAAAAAAAAAAAAAAAGTATTGGCAAGTTTCTCAAAGATGAAATGAGCCGGTCACGTCCAGAAAAACAAACTTACAGCATCCGTTGCGGATGATAAAATTCAAACTTTAAAAACAAAAATTAGAATTTTGGAAAACCTACACTAGCCACCATGAACTGGGCAGCTTCCTAATCACACTTAAAGACTCTTCAGAGGAGACTGGCGGCGTGTCAACAAATGTGTAGGGTTTTTTGTTGTTGTTGTTGTTGTTTTACATAGTATAACACTGTTTGCCCCTATTTGGAAAATCTGTATAACTCAGTGAGCCAGTTTTTCCAAATGACCCCAGGTGTGATGTTGTAACATCATGCATGAGCAAATGAGCTTTTCCGGGTGCAAGGAAAGACTAATGAATTTTAATGTAACAGCATGACAAGTTCATTGATACAGTTTCAGATTCCACAATGCAACTAACCTTTAAGAAACTGCCACCTGTTGCGTTCTGGTGGAGTACCAGAGATTTCCACCCCTACTGGGAAGACTGCTAAAATACTCCTCCCCTTTCCAACTAGGGATCTGTACCAGGCCACATTTTCCTCACATAGTTGCTCCAAAACAATGTATTGCGACAGAATGAAGACAGACATATATATGAAAATGCAAATCTTGTCTAATGAACCAAACATAAAAGAAAAGATTTACACAAACATAAAACAACGCCATCCTTCCTATTAATCACTTTTGTTTTGGAAAACGTAGCTAGTTCTCATAAAAATGTCATTTATGTTAACATGTAGTGGGTTTGTTCTTTTTATTTTTTATTTAAAGTTTTATTTATTTAAGTAATCTCTACACTCAACATGGGGCTCAAACTCATGACCATGGGATCGAGAGTAGCACACTCTTCCAACTGAGCCAGCCAGGTGCCCCAAGTTTGTTCTTTTTAAATGAATTCCAAGTATTTTTAAAACTTCTCCATTTTAATTTTGAATAATAATAAATAACCCACATAAATAAAGCTTTTGCGGGGGGGGGGGGGCTCATAATTTTTAAGAGGGTACAGAATTCCCAAAACCACAACGTTTGAGAACTGATGTGCTAAACCATAAACCCTTTGCAGACAGAGTCGAGCCACTTACACTCTCCCCCCTTTACACACCCACCCTCCCTGTACCTGGGATCCAGACGAAGCACACAGTCAATTTTTATCACACTGAATTAACAGAGCTTCAAAAAGGCGATATAGGCTCCACTACTAAGTGAAAAGTCTATAAAATGGCACAAACATTTGAGTTCAAATAAATAGAACACTGAAGGCAAAAGAGCCATCATTTGTTCAACAAATACTTAATAAACATTGCTGAAGCCTGAAGCAAGCAACCAAAAGGGGAACAGTGATGAGGAAGGCAGCTGGTCCCCCGAGCTGTTTGGGAAGATGAAGACAGAACATGCTGAAATCCTAGGAAGACATGGGAAAGTCATGTGCAAGTGCTATGGGAGCAGCAAGAGGCTGATTTCCGGAGGACTCCCAGGACAGAGAGTGTGGGCTCCTGCAGGCGCAGAGAAGTGAGGAGCAGGAAAAGGAAAAGGGACCACCAACGCACGCGAAAGAGGACAGAGAAGCAAGAGCCAGACGCGCTCAGCCACTGGGAGCAGGCCAGGCCACCGGGGGCAGGGGAGTGCGGAGAGCCCAAAGCTGGGGTGCTGGGTGAGGAGCACCTGGTGGCCAGAAGACGGTCTGTGATGGGATGGGCGAGGGTAGGGGACTGAGTCTGAAACTGGCAGGCAGAACCACAGGCAAAGCTACCGCAGAGACTGACAAGGGGAACCCAGGCCCGAGCCAGCAGGGAGATGGTGCTGGACGGTGCGAAGGGATGGAGCCTCGCAGGGAGGAGAGAGACAGCAGCACATCAAGAAAGAAGAGCCTGGAAAGGGAGGAGAGGTGGCCTGCATGTGTCAGAGGCAGGTAAACCATGGCAGGAAGAGCCCCAGCAACATGGAAAAGTTAGAAGAAGAGTAAAGAGGACCCTAATGGTCAGGCCAAGACGACACTTGCTATTAGTTCCGAAAGCCACATCAGGTTGGACAGACACACACAAAATTGAGGTTTCCTTCAACCAACACTCACAGTGGCAGGCACCATGGCTGCAAAGCATAGGTAACATCAGAGGCAGGTCCCATAACTGGCCCTGGGACACAGGGCAGGGACGGGGGAGGGCTGAAGAGGAAGAGACAGTGCTGGATCACTGCCAACATGCCGTGTTTAGGGGACACTATTCTCAAAATCGTAAATCCTGACAGCATGCGATGGGTCACATGGACCCTCACTCCAGAAAAATGTACCTAGAGGTAGGCACACAGACAAAAACCTGTATTTAATTTCAAGGGGACTCCCAACATTCCTGAAATCCACGGAAATGACCTGGGTAGAGGTAACAATTAAAAACACAAGTAACCCAACAAAAACTGCACAGCAAAAGGAAAAACAACCAACAGAGTGAAAAGGCAACCCACGAATGTATGTGATGATGTGTTAGTATCTAGGGCACATGAAGAATTCCAATTCAACAACAAAAACACAGACAATCCAATTTAAAAATGGCCAAAGGACTTAAACAAACATTTCTCCAAAAAAGCTACGGCCAACAAAATATGAAAAGATGCTCAACGTCACCAATCATCAGGGAAATGCAGATCAAAACCACCACGAAGTACCACCTCACTTCCATCCAGGCAACTGCTTATCAAAACAACAGTAAATCTCAAGTGCTGGCGAGGATGTGGAGAAAATGGAACCCTTGTACACCATTGGTGGGAATGTACGATGGAGCAGCCTCTACGGAAAACAGTATGGCGGTCCCTGAAACCAATAAAAGTAGAGCTATCGTATGATCCAACAATCCTACTTCCAGGTATATACCCAAGGGAATTCAAAACAGGATCTCAGAGAGGTACTGGACACCCCCACGGTGCCCAAGAGCCAAGAGATGCAGAAGCAACTTAAATGTCCATCAACAGAGGAACAGATAAAGAAAACACAGCACATACAAATGATGGAATACTATTCAGTCTTTAAAAAGAAGGAGATCCTGGGGTGCCTGTCTGGCTCAGTTGGTAGAGCATGCAACTCTTGATCTCGGGGTTGTGAGTTCAAGCCTCACGTTGGGCACAGAATTTATGAAAGAAAGAAAAGAAAGAAAAGAAAGGAAGAAAGAAAGAAGAAAGAAAGGGAAGAAAGAAAGAAAGAAAGAAAGAAAGAAAGAAAGAAGAAAGAAAGAAAGAAAGAAAGAAAGAAAGAAAGAAAGAAAGAAAGAAAGAAAGAAAGAAAGAAAGAAAGAAAGAAAGAAAGAAAAGAAAGATCCTGACCCATGCCACTACGTAGATGAACCTTGAGAACATGATGTTCAGTGAAATGAGCCAGTCGCCGAAGGAGAAATACCATTTATATGAGGGATCTAAAGCAGGCACACTCAGACAGTAGAAAGATGGTTGCCAGGGGCTGGGGGAGGAGAAATGGAGTTGTTGGATGGATATAGGGTTTCCATTTGGCAAGATGAAAAGGTTCTAGAGATCAGCTTGCACAACGAGTATGTAGGTATTATGACTATACTGGACACTTAAAAACGGTTAAGATGGCAAATTCTGTTCTGTGTTTTTGACCTTAAGAAACAAAAGAAAAAATACAAACAAAACACTAAACTAAAACAAAAACAAAAACGCAGGCAGTATGTGTGGAGGGAGAAGGGGCAGCGGCAGCCGGAGAGAAAGGTGCACCCAGTGCCAGGCCGGGCCCTCAGAGCAGCTCTCCCGGGAATCCTGTCCCTCCTGCTGAGCCTGCTTTCCCACGGGAGCAGACAGATCACCGTTCCCACAGGGAGGACCACGAGGACCTGGGAGCAGCACCCTGCAGAAGGTGGGGTGTGTGCTGTAGGGATCCAGGGACAGACCCCCAGACCATGTTTTGCCAGGGTCTGTGCCAATGGCCGGTCCTGGAGCAAGGCTGGGGCGGGTGAGGCAGTGTGGAGGGGCCAGCCAGGCTCTGCAGCAGCCCGGCTCCTGGGCACCATAAATCAGCCGTCTTTATCTGGGGCAGTCCCCTCAGGCGGGGCACTGACCTTCCACCTGGACCTCTGACTTTGAAGGCAGGACAGGAAGGAAGGGAGGGCCCAGAACCGTCATGAACTGGACCATAAATGTTGGCAATGGGGTCACAGACAGGACAGGCTGACATCTTTAATGGCAGACACTTCAAAGTACTCGGTCATCTAGGGAAGGAAGCAGTTCTAAGGCCATCAGCCTGTGAAGAAAAAGGGGCCCAGCAAGGTAAGTCTGCCCCCAAGTCCTGCGATGTGGAATCTGAAACGGCACTGGTCAGAGCCCCCTTTCTTCCCACAAGGGAGCCCCTCCTAGGGGTTTCTGCAGCTGCAACATTGTCTTTTAAGGGAGAAAAGAGGCAGACCAACAAGCAGAAGAACAAGCCAGGAAGGTGGGGTCTGGATTCAGAGGAGGACCAGGGCCACCACCTCTGCTCTGCTCTGGGGGTGTGGGGAGAGGCCCCCAGGGGCCTCCCCGCGTGGCCGCAGCTGCCGCACTCACCGCGATGCACTGCCGCATGATACAGCTCTGCTTCATCCGCCCGGGGCCCCCGAACTTCTTCATGTCCTTGCAGAAGTGACACTCTCCGCACTCGGTCCGCAGGCAGGCCTCGCACTTGCGGCATCGCGTCCGGCGCCGGCGAGCTCCCGCCGTCGTCCGGTTGGCGGCCAACTTCACGGCGGAGGCCGGGCCCAGCTTCCCCTTGGGCCGACCTACCGCCCGGTTCTGCGGGAGAGCACACAGGGCCGGTGAGATGGACCGCAGGGCTGGCCGGACCCCCACCGCAGGGCCTCTGAGGCTGATGTGTTCAGGTCCCAACCCCAGGACCTCAGGCTCCGACCTTATTTAGAAACAGGGCCTGTACAGAGGCGATCCAATTAAAATAAGGTCATTAGGGTGGGCCCTAATCCAGTACAACTGGCATCCTTATGAAAGGGGAAGTCTGGACACAGGCACAGAGGGAACACATGTGGAGACACAGGAAGATGGCCATGTGACTGGAGTAATGGGTCTATAAGCCAAGGAAGTCTGCGGCCACCAAAGGCTCCACCAAAAGTTGGAATAGACAAGGCAGGATCCTCCCTTAGAGCCTTCAGAGCAAGCATGGTCCTGTTAACACCTTGATTTGAGACTTCTGGCCTTCAGAACTGTGAGAGAGTCAGTTTCTGTTAAGTGTCCCAGTTTTGGGTAGTTTATTATGGCAGCCCCTGAAAGTAAAAGGAGGACACCCTGCTTCTGAGAGCATGTCCTGGCTCAAGACCCTTCTGGGCCCCCACGCCTCGGCAGAGGCCCCTGCCCGCCTCAGGCCAGGTCCCACTACGTGTGCTTCCCGAGAGAGGCCGTACACGGCCACACGGGAGGCCTCTGTCCCCTCTGCCAGGAACACAGACTCCCTTCCCCACTCCGCTTGGCTAATGCCTACTCTTCTGCAGGCCCCAGTTTACAACTGCTTTCTTCTGGCAGCCTCCCTGTCCTGTGTTCAGAGCGCCTTCCCCCATGAGGCAGACTCAGGAAAGCGGTTATCAAAAGTCTTGTCACCACTGTCCTTTCACAAGATGGCCTGGCACACCAGATGTGCTCAATAAACCAAACAAACCCAGGTGGAATGAGACAGTAACCCTAAGGAACCCCGACTTCAAGATCTTCTCTAAATGGGCTCCAAATGCTTCTTTCCCTGTGACTCAGAGGAAGAACAGAAGGGAAATGAACAGAAAGCAGTGCAAAAATGTGAAAGAGTGAACCAGCCAGCCACAGGTCCTGTTCAGGGGTCCTTATATCCCAGCCAGCAGTCTCAGAGCCTCTTGCAAACCAGGATCCGTGGTGGAGTTCCTGGGCCAACCGCTGGAGGACAGAGTCTGCTGAGGGGCCCTGTGCACCTGGGACTAAAAGTGGGAGGGACCAGGATGTAGCCTGCATTGTCTGAAGCACATTTCCAAGTAGCAGGAGAGTTTGCTGAAAAATGGTTCATCTGTCAGGGAGACACTCCTTACCCCAAACCATCAGATCGAATTGGCCTCAAATGCTTAACGCTCTTTGCAGCCAATTAATCTCCAGTCCAGTCCCAGCCTTTTAATTTCACTCGCTTGCCACACCCGGATCCCTAAGAAAACTAGCTCCTCTAGTCAGTTCCGGGGGCCCAGAAGTGTGGTTACTATGTATCGCAACAGTGCAAAGGGTCCTCCTTCCAGGGACCACCTTCCCCCAAGACCACAGGGGCTATCTAGAAACAGCCACATCAGAAGGAAACACCGTCCACCTTTCATCCGTCTCTTCTCCAGTGCAGTGGTCCCTGCGCAGAATGAAGATCTCAGACATGCACCCCACTTCAGTACCAACACCTAAGTGGTCCCTTCCCTCCAATTCATCTTCCTAGCAGCCTGCAACATTCAAGGGAACTGCAAAGCCGTCTGACGGCTGAGGTGCTCACCTTGGAAGTGCTGCTCCTCTGATCTTTATCCCCCGCAGCTTGCCCTGAGCTCCAAAGGGGAAAGGGAGACACCAGACCTGGCTCTGGTGGCCCATTGGTCCTCATCAACCCCATCCTGACCCTGCCGCTGCCACAGAGCCACTCCACGCTCACTCGGTCACGGCCACCCTGAGCTGTGAGGTGGCCCGGACAGCGGCCCTATCACCAGGGAGACCCACAGATGGGCCTGTCACCACCAGCTGCCTCGGGGAAGGGGCTGCTCCCACACAAGCTACTCTGCCTTCCCCTAGTGAAGGTCTCGCGGCCCCCTCCCACCAGTCCTTACACTGCACCCCAACGAGGTCTCGAGTGCCCCTTGTCACACACAGGAGAAGCTTGGCAGCCCTAACACCAGAAGAGGGATAAATCGGCCCACACGACATACATGGACATTCATGTCAGGTATTGCTGCCAGATGAGTAGTAAAGGGAAAAAAAAAAAAAAAAAAAGATGAGTTTTCAGAGGCTTTGGAGATGAGAATGGTACATAAGGAGTCACGGACCTGAACACTAAGCAGCTGACCAGAGAGCAGCAAGTGTGCCAGGCAGAAGCAGCTGATGACAAGGACGGTGACAGCAGTGATGGTGGATATTTGCCGAATGCTTGCTACTGTGATCATCTTTTTTGCATATTACCTTATTTTTCCAATAATGACCCTATGAGAGATGCCATTTCTCAGATGAGGGGACTGGAGAGGGAGGATAAGTGGCTTGCCCAAGGTGACAGAGCCAGTAGAGGATGAGCACACACCCAGACTGCGCTCTGAGCACTACGAATTACAGCACACGGGCAGGCACAGCAGGGCGGGAGTCCACTGGAGGTGAGCACACACCCTTGGAAGAGGCCCCTGGTTAGTGCCTTCACGCCCATAGTAGGACAGGTGCCAAAAGAAAGTACACAGAAGCACATTCACTGCCAGAGAAGTGGAAACCAGGAAGGTTTCTCCCTCCCGTCACAGCCAATGCGACTAAGATTCTACCCCTATAAAGAGCACATGTCCTCTAAGTGACTCAGTCCTCAAACCCTGGCAATGAGGCAGACAGTGCCGAGCCTCAAGTCAGGTACAGATGTGAGGGCAGTGCACACAGTCCAACCTCCAAGGACAAACCAGAGGGGAAGGGCTCAAACTCTGACTCCCACAGCAGGAGATTCTAAGGACTAGCCGCTTTGGTGAAGGACTAAAAACATTCCTGGGGTCCAAACACGGTTCTCTTCTTCCACTCAGGAGCGTCAGGTATAAATAGCTGCTGGGCACCTCTGTCCTTACTGGCCATGGGGACAGTGTCCCTCTGAAGTCAAAAGTTAGGCCAATCCAGCCAGGGTCACAGAGCTCATAAGTGACTGTGAAACAAGTCTACCTTCCAGTGCTTTCCAAAGTACATTCCTCTCCAGAGAGGCACTTTTCCAACCCATGAAAAAAACCCAAATTCTTCAGGATCCCAATGGCAGCTGAGACATCCCGGAAAATGACAGGGCAAATGAGAGACGATGTCCTGGAAGAAGAGGTGTGAGGAGGCTCTGTTTCTGAAGACCTTGACTCAGGCCCTCTCTAGCCAGCTGCCAAGTCAAGCTAGAAAAGCTGCTGCCACCTACAGCCTCATGGCTAGTTTTTGCGGGCAGTGGACACCAGCTGGCTTGTCAGGAGTCAGCTGAGCAACACTTGAAATGCAGGCACCTAAGAAAGACCACCCAGAAAATCAACAGGTGAAAAAGACAGTGGAGGGTCTCTATTAAGGAAGGTAAACAAGTCAAAGCCCTGTCATTCTGGCATGAAACTTCTGTCCTAATCTCTTCTGCGTGATACCTAAAGGTTCAAAACTCAGGGTGCCTGGGTGGCTCAGTCAGTTAAGTGTCCGACTTTGACTCAGGTCGTGAACTTGCGGTTTGTGAGTTCAAGCCCCACGTCTGGCTCTGCTGACAGCTCACAGACTGGAACCTGCTTCAGATTCTGTGTCTCCCTCACTCTCTGCCCCTCCCCCGCCTTGCACCCTGTCTCTCTCAAAACTAAATTTAAAAACACTTAAAAGTTCAAAACCAATTCTAAATTCCACTCTATCCTACCTTTGCCTCTATTTGTTCAAGTAACCCAGAATGCATCTTTGTTAATTTCAGCATGAACTATTCTCAGCAAAATGGAGTGATGGTATCCACTGACTTTCACTTTACAAACTGGCCTCCTCAACCCCAAGGCCACTTGTTGATTTTATCAGCCCAGCTCCACCTGTTAAGGACATCTAGCGTCCATAACTGTCCCCCACACAAAACATAGTATTCTGACACCTCTTCTCCATCAGTTACTCCTAAGCATTTTCCTTAACAGCAATAGTATTTTGGTAGTTCTTTCATTCACTTGTTCATTCATTCCACAAATATTAACAGTGCATCCTATCCATCAGATCCTCTTCTCCTGAATATTCTTGGGCAGAACCTCTTCAATCCCTCATGTCTAAAATACTGGGAATAAAATTACTTGGATTAACCTAAATTAATGAAAAGACATCCCATGTTCATGGATTGAGAGACTTAATATTGTCATGATGGCAATACTCCCCAAAGTGATTTATAAATTCTATGCAATCCCTGTGAAAGTCCCAGCTGTTTTTTTTTTTTCTTTTTTTTTTTTGCAGAAATCAACAAGCTGACCTTAAAATTCATGTGGAAATGCCAGGGACCTGGAAAGGCCAAAACAATCTTGAAAATGAAGAGCAAAGTTGGAGGATAAATACTTCTTGATTTCAATACTTACTACAAAGCTCCAGTAAACAAGACTATGTGATGCTGGCATAAGGACAGACATATTGATCAACGGAATTGAGAATCCAGAAATAAACCCTCACAATATTTATGACAAAATGAATTTTGAGACCAAGTGATTTTCGGCAAGTGTGTCAAGATGATTTAGTCGGGGAAGAGAATAGTCTTTTCAACACATGATGCAGGGACATGCAAAAACAATGAAGTTGATCCCCTACCTCACACTATTTGTAAAATATTACCTCAAATTACCTCTTACCTAAATGTAAGAGCTAAAACTATAAAACTCTTAGAAGAAAACAAAAGGGTAAGCCTTCATGACCCTGGATTAGGCAATGATTTCTTGGATAGGACACCAAAAGCAGAGGCAACAAAAGAAAAGAGATGGACTAAACTTCAAAACTGAAAATTTTTGTGCTCAAAAGGGGCACAATCAGGTGAAAAAGCCCAGAGAGTGGGAGAACACATTGCAAATAATACATTTGGTAAGGGACTAGTATCTAAAATATATAAAGAACTCTAATGACTCAACAATAAAAAGACAAACATCCCAATTTTAAAATGGACAAAGGATTTAGGGGCGCCTGGGTGGCTCAGTCGGTTGAGCATCTGACTTCAGCTCAGGTCACAATCTTGCAGTTGACAAGTTCCAGCCCCACATCGGGCTCTGTGCTGACAGCTCAGAACTTGGAGCCTGCTTCAGATTCTGTGTCTCCCTCTCTCTCTGCCTCTCCCCCACTCATGCTCTGTCTCTCTCTGTCTCAAAAACAAAGATAAACATTAAAAAAAAATTTTTTTTAATTAAAAAGTGGACAAAGGATTTAAATAGGTATATTTTCAAAAACATACATACAAATGGGGAACAAGCACATGGAAAGATGCTTAACGTATGTAATCTGCACTGGAGACTCATTCATTAATGAGTCACAGGTTCACCCACCTGCCTACTCAAGTGTTTTCTGGCTGAGAATTCTGTACCAGATTCAATGGTAGGTGCTGGGAATACAGAGATGAATAAGATGCATCCCATACTCTCAAAGGCATTAGAGTCTAGGGTGAGAAAAACAAACAACCACGTAAATGCAATGCAATGTGATGGTGATGATAATGATATTACAAGTAACGCTGTCTGAAGTAATCATTCCTTTCAATATTCGCATCAGTAACCTATGAGACAGAAATTATGATCTCCATTCAGGAGGAAACTGAAAGAAAAAAAAAGTGAGGAAACCGAGGCACAGCAAAGTCATCTACCTAATGTCACACTGCCAATGAATGAGAAGCTGAGATGTGAGCCTCAGCAGTGACTCTAAAGCATGGCCCCTGGCATGCTGACCCAGAAGAAATGCCTCATCTCACTGGGAAGGGATATTGGGAAAAGGGTCACAGACAGAGGAGGTGGCGACTAAGGTGGGTCTTAAGGGAGAACAAGCCGCATCTTCAGGCCGAGGGTAGGGAGCAGATATTCTAGGCAGAAAGAAGGGTAATAAGATAGAGACGTGAAGCGACATGACATGTTCAATAGCCTGACACAACTACTTGAGATGTCAGAAGCCCAATCTTGTAGGGCCTCATAGGACACAGAAATACGGTGTCCCCTGTAAGAGCAGTGAAAGGACTTTACGCTCAGGAGCAACATGCACAAATGTGAGGAGTGACTTTCTGGACAGTGAGCAAGATGACAGGTGGGGAGAGGAGTTGAGAAGGGTACGACGACAGCAGTCCAGGCTGAAGATGATGAAGGCATGAGCAGAAGCCACAGAAGCGTTGACAGGGAGGGGATGATTGAGGACATGTTTTAGAAGCAGACCTGGTTTTAGAAGACCCCGGAGGCTGCCTGAACATGGGGCATACAAGCAGAAAGAGCCCTGGAAAGCTCTGAGGTTTATAGCTTGAGCAACAGGAGAACAAGGGGCCTAGGAGAGGAAGGAAAGATCAGTGACTCCACCGTGGACACACAGAATCTGAGGAGCCACAGGACATTCAAGGAAGCTGGCCGGCAGCGGGAGGGACCAGAGTGGATCCACAGCCGGGAGTCAGCATCACATACTGTTAAACTAGTTAAGTCCACAAAGCTGCCCAGGGAGGACGGGCAGAGTGAAAAGAGGGTCCTGGACACTACCTCCAAGACTACGGACATTCAAGGGCCAGTGAGAAAGACCAGCCCGCGGAGGAACGGCCGGAAAGGCAGGCAAAGCAGCAGGCGGTTGGGTCATCCCTGAGCCAGGGAAGAGTTTCAAGAAGGGACGACTGTCCAGAGGAGTCAGTGAGAAAAACAGTGAAATGCGGCTGTGTGGTTTTACAGTGAAGACCGTTGTATATTTTCCAGCAAGCTACCCCCAACAGCAGCACACTGACCCTCAGCCCCACGAGGGGTAGTGATGACCCCCCCCCCCACATCTGTCATGCTAATGCTGTATTCTACTGCATAACATAGATTCACCTCAACATATGTCTGTTCCCAAATCTTCATGCATAATGGACATCCCAGGAAAAGCTGGATGTTAGCAGCAGTGTGGGGCCCCTTAACACACACCTGTAGACTCCAGGGAGGGCTTTGGTTTGTTTATATACTGAGGGTAAGGAGCAAGAGAATAAAAACACGAGAGCTACCGGAAACCCAGGGGATGCGAGGACCTCTGGAGAATCTGAGGAAAGCTAAGGACCTTTTCCCAGAAAAATGCACACAAAGTCACAAACCTTTGATATTATTTCAGGAAGGTTCAGGGACCCCTGTCTTAAAATTTCATAAGAAGCTACAATGAGTAATACAGTAGTTATGGCTGCATAAACTTCTGAGAGATTTTCCTCTCCATAATTTTCTATTATTTTTACTTTTTTAAAACAACAATCACTTTTAGTTTAAGAAAAGGAACAAAGCTATTTTCACTTCAGGGGTTAAAAAAAAAGATGGAACACATATTCTCATTAACAGCCCTTTTTTTGGGGGCATCTCCTCAAACTGAACACAGCTAAAGAATTTTCTGACACATTCTGCACTGGAGAAGCAAATCAAGTCCAGGGGAGAAGGCCCAGCCAAGAGTGAGCACTGGCAAAGAGCAGGCAAGGGGTCTCCTCCTGCCCACCATCACCACCTCGCCCCCACCCCACACTGGGAGCAGGGAGGGGGGAAACCCAGGCTGCTGGGGGAAGCCACAGGGCAGACACACCTAAGGAAGCCTGATGTCGCCCAGGACCGGACACCAGCCTCAGGTGGGCACTAGAGATGGGCACGGACTTTTAAAGTGAAACAGGCAAAATTCTGATGCGGGGTGGGTGTGGGAGGGGCCAGGTGCAGCTGCTGGGGGTAACTGGGCAAGAGCAATTCCCGACAGGGCCTCCGCCAGTCTCTTCGTGAGTGTACCTGCGTGCCCACTCCTCCCTGGAGGACACTTTACAGAAGAGTGGGGTCTAGAGCCCAGAGACTCACTCTCTGGTGGAAAGACGCAAATGCTTTCGAGATCCGTAGAGGAAGCCACTGTTCTCAGGCCCAAGAAATCCTGAGGCTGAGAAAGGCTGAAAAACCTAGTGAGGAAGGGCTAGAGGAGGCCAACAGCAGGGAGTTACAGCCTGGAGCTTCCGCAGGCGTGCGGTCCTTCACGGACAATCTTCTTCTCTGCCGGGAATATGCGAAAAACCTGCTGCCCACTGACCTGGCTTAGGGGTCAGCTCAATACACCTGAGTGAAACAGACCGCCTTAAAGTGAAGCTCAAGAACTTCTGTTGCTGACAGCTCCAGAAGGGCCACACAGGGCTGACTATCCTCAGGAGGGGGAAAGCAGTCTGGCTACCGGGAGCACAGGTCCTCTCCTGAAGGAAGGCTCTCTCAGGAGTGGCAGACCTGAAAACCGTGGGTTTTAGCCCAGAGACACATGAAATCTTCTTTCATACCTTGTCAAAGATTGCATCTACCATAGGCCACAGGGTGTGGCCGAATTAAAAAACCAAAACAAAAGCAAGTAACAGGAACCTCAATCCAGAAACACCAAAGCACAGTCCAGGCTGGCTACCAGTGTCTTCTTGTGAATAAGCAGATGCAGAAAGAGTAACCTGCTGGCAGGAATTAAGCAGACCCAAACTGAACTGAAAATTTTTCAAACCAAGATTTGGTGTGAACCAAGAAGCAAGAAGTGAGAACCATTCACACACTGTGCTGCTGACTTGATAAAAGTTCCAAGACAAAAACCACTTGGGTTGTCTCTGGGTTAACCCAATGCCTAAGACCAGCGAGATTCAGGAACGTCTCATAAGGTGCATGTGCCTGAAAAATATCCCAGCAAAACTCAGAAAACAGTAAAATGCAACTAAACAATAAGATTTAACTTCGTCTGTTGGATAAAACCACTTAATGATGTGTCTGATACAATTTAAGCGCAGCATATACAGCGCTTCCTCAATCGCCCCCAACGGACGAGAAAGTCGTTCCTACATCTCGGCCTGAACATTCCAAAACATCTTTATTCCACTGAGGAAATGCACCCAGGATTATAAATAAGCATCTTATTCACCTGGTGCCATGCCCCCATGATAACTTAACCCACCCCATGCTTAATTCCTCGCACAAGTCCACCTAGCCTGTGTCCTGTTTCAAACATTGTGCAGACTGCACTCCGTAAAACCTCAACTTTCTTCCCCCGCTTCCTAAACACGAATGTTCCCGGAGCAAATTCATGCCGTAAACACACCCAGGGCTTTGTTTTATACACAGATTTCTCCCCCCTCGTCCCAAGAGAGGTTGCTTTCCCTTCTAAATCCAACCCAGGCCAAATACTGCCATCTGGGGTCACGGCTTCCTCCGCCCCGCCGTGGCGGAGCGCACTCGCCGGGTTCCGGATTCCCCGCGCCGGCCCGCGGCTCGCACCCCTTCCTGTCTCCGTCTGCCCACGGCGGGCGGCGGGCGCGCGGCGCCCAGACAAAAGCTCCGGCCGTCGGGCCCACGGGCCCCGGGCCGCGGCGTCCTCCAGCCCAGAGGCCGAGGGTCCCGGTGCAACTTTGCAAACAGAAAAGAGGGAGGCGCAGGCGGCCGCAGGTCCGGGTGCGCCCAGGGCGGCCGGCACGCGCGTGGGCCGCGGGCGAGGGCTCGAGGGGAGGGCGAGGCGCGCCCTGGCCGCCAGCGCCGGCGCCCGCAACTTGCCCGCGGGCGGTGGCCCGCGCCCGGCAGGGCCCGCCCGACGGCGAGGCCCACATTGTCCCCGCGGCACTGCCGGCCACCCTCGCGCACAGCCGCTCGCACACGCCCCCTGCCCGGGCCGGCTGCGGGGCCCGCGGCGCCCCGGCGGCCGCCGGCCTGCCGAGCTCCTCCACGCCCCGCTCGGGCCCGGCCCTGGCGGCCCCGCCGGCGGCGGCTGCAAAACTTTCTCCTCATCGCGGCGGCCGCGGCGTCGCTGCCGCCCGGGGCGCGTCAGTCGGTCGGTCGGGAGATCGGCGGGCGGGCGGGCGGCGGGTCCCTCCCTCAGCCCCACCCCGGGCCGCCGACCTGGTCCGGCTCCGATTCATAGTCGTCGTCCTCGGCGCTCACGGACATGGCCATGGCTCATGGTGGGCCCAGGCTCGCGCGCGCTGACATGGCTGGAGCGGCGCCGCCGCCGCCGCCCGCCCGGAGCAGGCTCGGCTCGCCCTGGCTCGGGCTCGGGCTCGGGCTCGGGCTCGGGCGCCTGCTGCCGCGAGGAGGGAGCCGCGCCGCGCGCCTCGCACGCCCGCGCGGGAGGGGGCGGGGAGGGGCCGGCGCGGGGAGGGCCGGGGCGCTCATGCATATGCATGAAGCGAGCCAGGAAGGGGCTGGCCCCCCGGGCCGGCGGGCCAATGGCGCGGCCGCGGCGCTCGGGCCGCACACAAAGGGAGCCCGGCCGGCGGTGACATGGGGGCGGGCCCGCCGAGGGCGGCCCCTCGCGGCCGGCGCGCGGGGACTGGGACTGCGTGGGGGCGTGCCCCGCGGCCCGCCCGGCCCGCGCGCCGCGGGATGCACATGGGTGGCTGCACGCCGCCGCCGCTCTAACAGGAAATGCACGCCCGACCTGGGGTGGGGTCTTTTGTGTGGTCCTGCGGGGCGTCTGGTAGGAGCCCCGGGGCGCACCGGCCACGGGGGGCGGCCCTGCACGCGACGCCAAGCAAGACTCCCTGTGCCCCCGGCAGCGGGCACACAGGCTCCCAGGTTTGCACATGCTTTGGGACCAGGACCTGATGCCCGCGAATACGGGAGTCCCGTACCCGGAGCTTTTAGGCCCACTGGCTTGCATACGGTGTGGGGGCTCAGTTCCCCCGGAAGCGGGCAGTTGGGTTGGGCAGGTACCCTGACGCTGCCCTCTCTGCTCTCAGGTTTGCCTTTCCAGATCAAGAGGGAGTCCACGTGAAACGTACTGTGGTGCAGGCGGGAGTTCCCACAGAGATGCCGGAGTTGGACGCTCCCAGAGAGAACGCCCTGAATGCACTCTGCCCCGAGTTGGGCGCCCCACCGTCTTGGACAGAAACCCTCCTTCCAGTGGTACCCTGGAGGTGATATGCCCTGGAAGCGATCTCAGAAGGGGCAGGGCACTTGCAGGCCAGAACCCAGTTCTCCTATGAGATTGGCAGTGTCTGAGCCTGGCCCAGAAGGAATGGGTTCTAAATTCTTAAACTGTAAAGAATTTAAACTGTAACTCTTAATGCTTAATCCAAAAGCAGCCCAGTCCTGCAGAAAATTGTTACTGGAAATCCAGATTGAGATTCATTAAAAAAATTAAAAAATGTCTATGGGACACTTTCCTCCCCCTGCCCTTATTCCGAAGAGGAGCTCTGACCATTAGCTAGAGTAATCAATGCTGTTTGTTATAAGCATCAAAACCACAGTTAAACTCAAGACAAGGCGCAGATGACTTAGCTGGGCAGCTGGCATACTTATCGTCTAACTAGGAATGTCCAATATGACGCTAAACATGCGTACCTGTGTGTGCTCAGTTTCTTCATCTGTAAAATGGGAAGGCATGCCCAACCCAAGGATGAGCAACCTTCTGCAGGGATCAAAGGCTTTCCCAAGAAAAAGCTTATTAGCTGTGAAATCTCGTAATCAACTCTGCAGTGTTGTCCAACTGTTATTCATGCCCAGGCCACTGGCCATGAAATCCACTGTGAGAACAGAAGGGACCCACAGGCAGGTCACGGCCTGGGCTTTCAAGGAAGGCAGAATGTATGTGGCAGAGACCTTGTAAGTAAAACTCAGGAGCTTCCAGCAGGGAGTCAGCAGGAGTGGGTAAGCAGGAATGTCAGTTTTACTGAGTGGATTCTGAAGTCTGTAGGAAATTTATACACCCACTGACACTATGGGGGAAAAATCCCAACAGACTTGCTCTTTACTGAAACATATTTATTCTGCGTTTCCTTCCTGCCTTCTTCCTTATAGTTTCTTTATAGTTTCCACAAGCCACTCAAGGTTAGCAAAAACAAAATGCAAAAGAATATCCCCCTCCTCTACCTTACTCCATCCCCAAAGATCTCAGCTTTTAAAAATCTACAGTGATGGACCTAAGTCTGTATCTGATGACCTCTTAGGGGCCATTCTACCCATTAGGAAGCCCCTTAAAATAAAGGGGAGGGGCTGATAATATGCTAATCATGCTTTTACTTCATTGTCATTCATTGTGGTCAGAACTGCAAAGGTAAGGAAGTGGGACTTTTTCTTGAAGGTCTCTCCCATTGCTTATCAGGAATGCAAGATCACCTAGACTTGTCTTCGGGCTATTTCTTTTGAACTCTCAAAAGCTCTTTTCTGTATTTAAGGAAGTAAAAAGACACGGTTCCCATTTATCATGGCACAAAGAAGAGAAGGGGAAAATGTTGATAAACAGAAGCTGTAGCTAACACAAACTTCCTTCCACCATACCATTTCTGAACTAGAAGGGGCCTCACCAGACCCCCTCACTTCACAAATGAGGAAATGGAGACCCAAAGAAAATTAGGAAATACTGTCAAGCCCAGGGTCCCTTATATAATAACACCACCCAGAGACCCCCATCCTTCAGGGGTCCAGACAATAACAGCAGCTAATATTTACTAAAGCATGATTGCAGGGCTAGAGCCAGTGGTAAGTGTCTTATAGACATTATCTCATTATTCCGTATACTTTTTTGAAAGAGAGGGTGCAAGTGAGTGAGGCAAGGGTAGAAGGGGCAGAGAGAGAGAGGGAAAGAGAGAAGAGAGAGAATCCCACAAGGGGCAGAGAGAGAGAGGGAGGGAGAGAGAAGCGGGGCTCACCCGAAGCGGGGTTTGAGCTCCCCCAATGCAGGGCTCAAATTCACCAACCATGAAATCATGACCTGAGCCAAAGTCAGATGCTTAACTGACTGAGCCACCCAGATGCCCCTACCTCTATTTATTTTTTAAGTTCATTTATTTATTTTGAGGGAGAGCACATGCACACAAGTGGGGGAGGGGCAGAGAGAGAGAGGGAGAGAGAGAATCCCAAGCAGGCTCTGCACTGTCAGTACGGAGCCAGATGTGGGGCTTAAACTCACTGACCTCGAGATCATGACCTGAGCTGAAATCAAGAATTGGACACTTAGATAGAGCCACCCAGATGTCCTATGCCTTTTTGTTTGTTTGTTCATTTTCTTTCAGGGAGACAGAATGCATAACTGGGGGAGAGGCAGAGAGAGAAGGAGAGAAAGAATCCCAAGCAGGCTCCTCGCTGTCAATGCAGACCGTGAGATCATGAACTGAACCGAAATTAAGAGTCCGGACACTTAACTGACTGAGGTTCTTATTTATCCCATTAAACAGCCCTATCAGGTATGTACCATTGTTCACCCATTTTATAGATGAGGAAACTGAGGCATATTGCTGCTAGGAAATGAAAGCACCTGGATCTGACTCCGCAGGCAGCTGGAGCCTAGAGCCGAGAGCCTGGGGCTTGGGCTGTTAATCACACAGCTCCGATCCCTCACGCCAGAGCCAAAAGAGGATGCCAAATGAGATCGATACAAGCATCCAAGTGAAAAACTCAGACTTCTGTAGAATTAAATCAACTATCCCTTATTCAATTTTGCAAATTCTGTATTCTCGGTTCAAATTCAATTTCAAGGCAGATAGGTATGGTTTTCGTAACCAAACTGCTGTCTGATCAATCATCTGTCAGGGGCCAGGTCTGGAAGTAGGAAATCAGGAGTGAGACATGATAATGCAGTGGATCCTCTCCAAACAGTAAGAAGGCTCCTGCCAGCCACTATCCTAACACCTCTTCAAAATTCCTCTTTTGAGGGGTGCCTGGGTGGCTCAGTCAGTTAAGCGTCAACTTTGGTTCAGGTCACGATCTCACGGTTTGTGAGCCCGAGCCGCACGTCGGGCTCTGTGCTGTCAGCTCGGAGCCTGGAGCTTACTTCCGATTCTGTGTGTCCCTCTCTCTGCCCTTCCCCCGCTCACACTCTGTCTCTCTCTCTCTCATAAATAAATAAAACATTAACAATTTTTTTTTCTAATTCCTCTTTTGACACTTGCAAAGAACTTCTTACTCCTCCCCTCGGTCAAGTTTCCTTTAGCTAATTGGCACACACAATTATCCAACATTTGTTTTGTATTAAAAGCGTGCTGGGCTGTATATAAAATACATTATGCTAGGGGCACCTTGGTGGATCAGTCGGTTAAGCATCCAATTCTTGACTTCGGCTCGAGTTATGATCTCATGGTTCATGAGTTTGAGCCCTGCATCGGGCTCTGCACTGACAGTGCAGAGCCTGCTTGGGATCTGTCTCCCTCTCTCTCTGCCCCCACCCCCTTGCTATCTCTCTCTCAAAATAAATAAAAATAAACTTTAAAAACGATTAAGGGGTGCTTGGGTAGCTCAGTCGGTTAAGCATCCAACTTCAGCTCAGGTCATGATCTCGCAGTTTATGAGTTCGAGCCCCGCATCGGGCTCTGTGCTGACAGCTTGGAGTCTACAGTCTGCTTCAGAATCTGTATCTCTCTCTCTCTCTCTGCCCCTCCCCTGCTCTCACTCTGTCTCTTGCTCTTAAAAATAAATAAACATTAAAAATTTTAAGAAAAAATGTATTCAGAAATACATTATGCTAGCCTGGGACCAGCAGAATTGCCACCTGAAAATTTAGTGTTTACATTGTGCTTCTAGGCTTATCCTTTCTCCCTCATCTTTGCCTCATCTTTGACCCTCAGAGCTGAATGCTCTCCCAGCTCCACTTAGCCAAGGCTTATATTCTTAGAAAGAGCTTCCCAAAGCTGATGCCACCCGAGCAGTTGGTGCTTGCCCTGAGCCAGGAGGACCAGAACTTCCACCAAGCAGGGAAGAAATAAACAAAAAACAGATGGGAGCCGAATCAGCCTTGGTCACAGTCGGCACCCACTTCCCTGTTTTCTCTCTGTCATTTAATTTTCTGGTCTGCCTATCAGATCATGAGATACCAGGAATGACCCCTATATGCTGAGAGATTGTGCCCAGAATTAGCCACCTAAGGACACTGCAGGCTGTCCCCAGTGCAGGCACAAGCCCTGAGCTTATTAAGTTAAAGGAGGGGAGCCATCTTCTCTATCCCCCCATTTCCAGGAACAGGGACAAGTTGCCCGCTGGACTCTGGACTTCCCTAGGACAAGGGTTTCTCCTATGTGTGGCCCCTTTCCTTGTGCCCATGTCACAAAGGGCATGGCTAAAGCTTGGGAACATTATTTTCCAGAGGATCAAGGCAGGGAAAGAGAATGGATTCTCTGTCCAGACCAGTAACGGGCTGGCACAGTCCTAAGCCAATGGACCCCATTTGTAAACATGCCCCTAAGGAGGGAACAGAAATGACAGAACAGGCACACGAAGGGGTAGCTTCCCAGCACAAGTAATAATTTATACTTAACAAGCACCAGGGAATGCGTGCTTCAGTTATTTTACTATATTTTACCTTTGTCTCTGTTTTTCAATAGGTTTTTTTCCCCCTTAACAGCAAAAGGCGGTCTCTTGGAGAGTTATTTTTCTAATAAAATGTAAATCAGAGGATTTTTTACATTGTGTCACATAGCAACTTAGGACTGATTCCAGGGTTGCCTGGATGAAACTACAGTTCAAAGAGTGTCTGTATGACCAGCCAAGGGCTGCAGTGATTTCTGCCGAGGAAATAATGTTATTTAATTGCTTTCTATTTTCCCCCTGGAGAGTCATTCATTCCACAAGCATTTAAAAACCATGTATATTTGTCATATGGGTCCTTTAAACAGACTGAGCTTTCTTTTAAATGGGGTTCCTCTCCTAATAATGTCTCCTTACGTTACCAAAATCAACCAACAAATATTTACATTCACTGGAAGATTTGTGACCGGGCACAGGATTTTTTAAAGATTAACTAATTTAACAGGTGACCGGCATTGATCTGAGAAATGTTTTCCCGCCATCCACCCCATTTCCAGTTCATTCGCTGACCTTAGGAAGTTACTTCCCTTCTCTACTCATTGCCCTACAAAAATCCAGGCTAAGGCTGAACACTCAATTTGGACGAAATAAATGAGTTCACTTTACAAACCCCTCTCCCCTGGGGCTCCGGAAAATAGGAGGGGCTAAAAATACTAAAATGCCAGCATAATTCTGGCCTACAACCAAGACTTCTGTACTTTAAAAATATTTCTTCTTAACAAGACCAAATCTCCTCCCTTCGTTGCTTTCCTAATGGACACCCATCCCATTATGTATCTCCCCATCCTCCAGAGAAACACCTTACAGAATCAGCATAAAAAGTTCTGCATTTTCAAAGTTTTCAAAGGAAAAAGACTGAATCCCAAGATTACTTAAGATGGGATGATAACATAGACAAGAGGCAAAACAGGAGTAAAATTAAGTTCATCACTGATTAGCAGCTGTTTACAATAGCCAAAATGTGGCATATCCATGCAATGTAATACATATTTTTTTTTACCCACCATCATTGAGAGTGATCTTAATTCCTATTCCTGAAAGGTAACCTGGTTAGGAAATGTAGGCCCTAAACCCTGGGGCATGTTGAAACTAACCAAACCAAAGAGATAGTTGAATCACCTCTTAAATGAGCTGCTAACAGGCACTGTGGTGGTCTGTTGGGCTCTGATGGTGCTTTAAAGACTTTAGGGAAGCCTGAGAAATGCAAATGTACAGTGGTTGGTGTGGCTGGGAGTAGGGATGGGGGAACACTCCTCTCTCTCTCTCTCTCTCACACACACACACACACACACTTTGGCTGCAGCCATAGCCCTCTCTTCATTTACCATTCTTGCTTTTCTTTAAAAATGGCTCATCTCCAGCAGGCCAATTTGCCTTGAAAAGCCCCCTGGATCTAAGAAATTCCATGAGTTTATCACGACACTCAACATAGAAAAAGCCTGACAAACTCATCTGTCACCATTTGAAATGGCCATTAAACCAACTCCTTATTTTGAAAATTGGTATTTAAAAGGGGAAAATTGAGCATGTATATGGTCTTTTCAGGAGGAACTATATTTAAGGGTGGCCCTAATTGATGAGGGAAAACTGTAGGGAAAAAAGCCAAGTCAGTGATGTAATTCTCAACAATTTATATCAGTGATTTATTTCTCAATAAAATTTGGGGGAGGGTATGCCAGCTAATTCACAAGGGAGAGCATGATAAACTAAAGTTCCATTTTTATCTTTTAATACAATTATTGACACAGGAAAGAATGAACAACTGGTACTAAAACCATGAGTGAATGATGGAGGGAAGCAGGGAACCAGGGGGTCAATGGATCCCCTTACAGATTGTTCTCTGGAAGAAAGAGGGACAACCATAACTGAATAATGGGGTAACAGACCACCATCACCTTAATCCACCATTTATGATATTTAACTTTAACCAAGCCTTTAGATCTCATTTCCAGTTTACAGAAATTACAAGAGCTAGGGGGAAAGTTCCGTGACACCACAGGGAAGCAATCAGAAAAATTCACATAGTGAAGGGATCCTCTGGAGGACACATGGTTCCATCTTCTTTACAAATCAATGTCCTGAGAAAGGTCTAGATTGAAATAGAATGAAAATAGATTCAATGTACCGTCCTGGATTGGAGCCTGGTTTAGATAAAGCATCTGCAAAGGATAATTTGGGAAATCTCACTATAACCAGGCACTAAGTGGTATTAAGGAATTATAAATTCTGGTAGGTGTAACCCAAATGATTTTAGCTGTGTAGAAAAATATTTTTCTTTTTCAGAGATGTAAACTAAGCCCTAAGTATTTAGGAGTAGAATGCCATGATGTCTGTAACTTTCTAAAGAATACTTCAGCATAAAAACTAAAGCAAGTTGAAGGGGTGCTTGGGTGGCTCAGTTGATTAAGCATCTGATTCTTAATTTCAGCTCAGGTCATGATCTCACAGTTTGTGAGATAGAGTCCTGGGTCAGGCTCTGTGTTGACAGTGTGTAGCCTGCTTGGGACTCTCTCTCTCCTTCTCTCTCTCTGTGCCTCCCCCACTGGTGTTTTCTCTCTCTCAAAAAAAAAAAAAAAAAACTTAAAAAGAAAAAAAAGAAGAAGGCAGGTCCCCCATTCACAGACAGGACCAGAGGATAATATTTTAAATAAACAAACAAATAAATAAAATGGTTATTAAAACAATCAATTTTACGTTATATCTATTTTCCCACAATTAAAAAAAATATGATAAGAATCAAAGAAAAGGAAATAAAAGAAATACCCTCCCTCAGGAGAACGGATATATCAATAGGGAATGCTCAAACCAATAAGCCTTGCTCCACGGAACCATCCTGTCCCATAAACATTAACCAAGGGAGACATGAATCTAAATGTCTCAACTCCTTCAGAGTGTTTTGCTGCTTAGTTATTTACACACACTGGTGGAGAACTCCAGTGGTTCAGAGTAGGTGTTACTCCAGCTGTCCCTTCTCACCTGCTTTCTTCATGTGTGATTAAAGTTCCCCTCATCTCAACAAATACACTTGCCCTTGTCACCTTTATAACAAAAAAGCAAAGTTAAACGATGTAAATACCTCACCTGTGTTCACCTACTCGTGCCTTTTTTTTCTCTAGATCACCTAAATTTGGAGAACACATTACCTGGCAACATCATGCGATCACACACATATCTATCCTTCTAAAAAAGCCAAATGAACGGCGCCTGGGTGGCTCAGTTGGTTAAGCATCTGACTTCAGCTCAGGTCATGATCTCACAGTCCGTGAGATCAAGCCCCATGTCAGGCTCTGTGCCAACAGCTCAGAGCCTGGAGCCTGCTTCAGATTCTGTGTTTCCCTCTCTCTCTGCCCCCCTCCTCAATCAATCAATCCATCAATCAATCAATAAATATTAAAAAGCCAAATGATGGGGGGGGGGGGGCGCAGAAGAACATGATAACTTATTCCCCATGTCAATGATCAAGTGTCCTCCTTTAACATGGGAAATATATGATGACATTTGACAATAAGAAAAGTCCAAGGAGGGGCACCTGGATGGCTCAGTCGATTGGATGGCTGACTTTGGCTCAGGTCATGATCTCATGGTTCCTGAGTTCGAGCCCCGTGTCGGGCTTGTGCTGACAGCTTGGAGCCTGGAGCCTGCTTCGGGTTCCGTGTCTCCCTCTCTTTCTGCCCCTCCCCTGCTCGCACTGTCTCTCTGTCTCTCAAGAACAAATACATGTTAAAAAAAATTTTTTTAATTAAAAAAAAAAGAAAAAAGAAAAGTCTGAAGGATAGGCCATTGTTCCAGAAATAAAACAAGGATAATGGCAGGCAATCACTTACAGTGCCTGCCTGGCTTTCTAATTACCCCACCAAAGGCAGGAGCCCGCAATATTTCAATTGCTTTCCAAGAATTTGTCTTTGGCGTTATTAACACAGACAGCTGAGCAGGTTATCAGACTAAGAAAGAAATCCTCGGCTGCAGACTTTAATTACAGGTTATTTTAGCTGAACGCTGACTTAAAGTTCAATAAAGCAGTTCTAAAATGACACAGACGATGGCTGAGAAATTCCAGGTGATTTCTAAGTCCAGTGGGATAAAGAAGGTTGTTTAAATCTGAGGGACAAAAAAAGGGTCCAAAAGTACCCATGAGCAATGAACATTCCATTTAGCATTCTTTCACAGTTGGCTGGGGCTGGGACATAAAAGTTGCAGTAAGGAGAGATCCACATTCTCACCAAAGAGACATAGGTAGAAGAAAGACAACCAAGAGCCTGAAACGGATGGAGTCCAATTTCATCTTTTAGAAATGCTGCGAAAACCTGTGATCGAGTTCATTCACTCAACAGACATTTCCTGGGTCCTTGCTATCTGGGAGAAATCGTGCATGACAGGATAAAAATGGAGAAGGAAAAAATTAATAAGATGAGCTCCAGTCTCAGGAAGCTGGTGAAGGCCATAAAATGCAGAGTAGAATATAGACGTCCAGTGGAAAGAGAGACTGGGGAAGTACAGCCGTCAGGATCTTGGCAGGAAATGGATGGTACCCTGGCACCCTCATACCAGGTCATGTGGGAGAGTTTAACAGAGACTCAGTTTGCAGAGGGTAAGTAGGGTTAGGGAAATCTACAAGGCACAGTGTTGCACCTCAAGCCTAGCAACGGCCATGAGACATTACCTCCCTTTGGCTGATGGGCTATGAGAGGGAACAGTTACTGGACTGGAAATGCAGAGAAAAAAGTTGGAGAAGGCCACAAAACAGGAATCGTGGCCTTCAAAAGAAGGAAACAGCCAACCTTCAATGATCCCATGGGGAGGAAGCTGGGGGAATAAATACCCCAGCCTCTTTCTCCTCCCACATTTCCATCTCATGCTGGTACTTCCCATTGGCTGAGCCCAACCAGAAGCCAGAGAAGGCAAGAAAGCCCTTTGACGGAGCCCACTTTTGGAGCAGGTGGGAGAAGGCTGGAGAGGGGCTCTGAAGGTACAAATAGAAAACATCCAGCCCAGGAAGCTTCCTGGTGAAGAAGTTTGGCTGGGCTTAGAGGTGGAAATTTTGTACATGGGGAAATAAGAAGGGCATTTCCAGAAGGGGAATAGTGTGAGCAAAGACCAAGGCAACTAAATGGAAAATATGGAGTAATTCAGTTCCCCTACAATGTTGAGGAGATGAGAGAAAATCATGAGATTCCATGGCAGAAACACAAGTGAAGACTTGGGCACTTGGGACCGGGTCAAGGATTTGGGAGATGATTTAAAGATGGAAGGCTTGACAAGTTTATAGGCTGAATCTTTTTTTTTTTTTTAATGTTTATTTATTGTTGAGAGAGAGAGACAGCGTGTGAGCAGGGGAGGGGCAGAGAAAGAGAGGGAGACACAGAAACCGAAGCAGGCTCCAGGCTCTGAGTTGTCAGCACAGAGCCTGACCTAGGGCTTGAACCCACAAACCGTGAGATCATGACCTGAGCCAAAGTCTGGTGCTTAACCGACTGAGCCACCCAGGTGCCCCTATAGGCTGAATCTTACCTGCCCCAAAATTCATATAGTGAAGTCTTACCCACCCTAATGTGTCAGAATATGACATCGAGTCTTTACAGAGGTGATTTAGTTAAAATCAAGCTATTAGGGCCCTAATTCAGTATGACTGGTGTCCTTATAGAAGGAGGAAATTTGGACACAGACACGTACAGAGGGGGGACAATGTGAAGACACAGGGAGAAGACAGGACGCTTACCTACAAAAAGTCAGCAGGCAAAGACACAGTTCTGTCCTGCCTAGGTCTCATGTGGTGTGCTCTAGAAGCTTCTACCCTCCGGCTTCGGTTCACTCCACCAAAAAGGGAGGGTTCTGATGAAATCCCTGTCATCCAGCTCGCAAAACCATGTGAGTTCAGCCACAAACCGATTTGGAATCGGAGCTCACAAAAACTGGTCCAGAGGCCTGAGCCCCAGCTTCTCCGTTCACCACCGATGATTTTCTTCCAACTGGATTTTTCTACTTGTTGATGTTGTGTGCAACACTCTCCAGAATAAGCAGGCTATTTTTGTGGGTACTCTTTCATCACAGGTTTCTGCTGCACTCCTGGGAACCTGCTGGACTTCACAGATGACTCAGCTGTCACTGAGGAAAACCCTGGGGATTCCAGACGAGGGGCCCCAGATTGTTTTCCATTTGCTTCCCCTCGCTGCAGCCTACCCACCATCCACTGGTTTCTCTTGCCTTTCTCTGCTCTCCTGGTGCCAGGGCTCTTTCACTGCTGGCTTCCTCCAGGCCCGTGAGCATTACACCCACCGGCTCTTGGAGTCTGCTCTCAGGAAGCTGGAAAGACTGGGCACCCTCGCCTCCTACCCTGACCCAGAAGCAAAGCCTGTGGCCTCAACAGCCTCAAACCCTCAGGGGCACAGTCTAAGGCAACAGTCACCCACAGCACCCGGGACTTCTCCTTTCGGGGGAGTGAGGAAGGGATAAAGGAGGAGAACCACTTTTTTAAACCAGCTCCCCCATAAGGGTATGCCGGCCATTTCAGAAAAGCCATGACTACTTAGGGGAGAATGAAGTCACTAGGGTCTTTGCTTGAGATTAAGTGTTTGCACCAGCCAATGGTAACTGAAGGATGGGAAATGTCTCTAAACTCTTCACCCCCTTCCCCTGCTCCATGCCATTCCTTCCATATCCGCTATTTCCATAGAGACCATCACCAGCCTTCTGGAAGGCAAATTCAGGGTTGTCAATTACTTATAAGCCATAATTGCAAAAAATCACATTAACTATCACTGACTGATAGCCTACTGTCGAGGTATTTTACAGATGGCATCTCACAGCAACTCTACAGGAAAGGCACTATTAGCCCTTTTTACAGATGAGTAAACTGAGGCTCAGACTTGCCTACAACCACACAGTTGGTGGCAAAGCCTGGGTTCAATTCCCAGATGCATCTGACCCCAGAGCCCACCCTAGTCACGCATGAGAATTGCCTGCAAAGTGTCAAGAAAGCGTAGACCTCCCAGGCCCCACCGCAAACCTACTAAATCTCAATGTCCCAGACCAGGCCCAGGAAGCTGTATTTTTTTTTTTTTTTTACAAGTTCCCCAGGTAAAGCTGATGCCAGCAGCCTGAAGACTGGCTCTCATTAGACCGCAATGCCTTTCTGGGAAACTACCTGGCCCCGAGTAGGCAACAATAAAAGGCAGGCATTATCGTCATCCTCCTTCTCCTCGTCATCAATTTAATTACTCCGGGGGTGACAGGAATCGACAGCAGGGCAGAAAAAGAACAGGAAGTACACGGGGCCTCTTTTTATTGAATTATGTGCCTCTCTTTCAGGTAAGGGCTATGTGTCACACCAGAGGGACCCCACACTTATCAAACCTCCCAGATCTAAATGACCAACTGCAGAGGAAGGGGAAGAGAAACAAAGGGGAACCAAGAGTAACACAGACATCAGGTGTGTGTGTGTGTCACTTCCTGCCGTGGTTCCTGCGTGGCCCTGTAACGTCCCCATAAGGAAGCCAATCCAATAACTGAAAAGGGCTGTCCCATGTCCCCTGTCAGGGTACTTGTGCATACACACTCCAGCCTGTCTGCTCCTAACTCCAGAAAAACTGTCAATAATTGAAATTCACGTGGCAGCCCAGTTTGGCCACTCAAGCTGATGGGTTAAGATGCAGACAGCTGTGGCTCAGTCTCCCCTCCTTCCTCAGTTTCCCTCCATGTGAAAGCACCGGCAAGCTAGCTGGGTAGAAGTGTCTGGCTGGTGAGCCGAAGGTCAACTTGCTAATAAGACTGAGGTCAGAGGTCAAGCCTCAAAGAAGCTCAGTTCTCCTGGCTTGGTTCCAAGGTCACAGACAGGCCCCCAAAATCCTGCCACCTGGTCATAAAAGGGAGCAGCCAGAGTGTAGACGGATCAAAACGAATCCATCACCGCTGGTGGGAACAGCCAATCGGGGGAATGGTGACGGATGGTGATTCAGTAGCATCTTTGATTTGAAAGACACGACATCAGAAATGACCTCACAGCACCTAATCAGTTCCAGAAAGGGACTTTGTTCTCCAGGAGACAAGGTGGGAGATCAAAGCATTTCTTGCTAATCATCATTTAGCATTAATTACTTGTTAAGTAACCTGACCCAGACCCAATACCGCTCCCTACCTCGCATCCTGACAGCCTCAACGAACACCCTTGATCTTTCAACCCAACCTGCATCAAATTGGGAGCAAGCGGACTGCAAACTTGGGAACGGACAGACCCCGGGCGGCCCAGGCAGTCAGTCGTTCAGTTACTTCTTTTCCTGTGAACTTTTTAACCCCACCAGCCAGGAAATGCATACACAGGGCAGCGGGCTTCCCCGCCCCGCTTCTCCACCACACTGCACGAGTTCCTCAGATCTGGGCACTAACGCCTCTCCATTCACAAGCTGTGTGGCCCAAGGCATACCGGCATCCCTCTCTGAGACCCCGGTTTCAACTGCATGCACAGAGATAACACTATCCACACCTCCCAGCCTCGTTGTAAGGATTAAACAAGATGTAAAAAAGACCTCTAAAGATTGGTCCATACATTGTGTAGGAAACTACAGGGGGTTGGGGCTGTACTGGCAATAATTTATTTCTAGAGCTGAGTGGGGGCCATGGAGTTCATTATTATATTACTTACATCTTTTTTTGTGGCTCTGAAATAATGTATGATAAATGCTACAGGTTGAATTGCGTCCCCCCCTGCCCCCCAAATTCTTATGTTGAAGCCCTAACCCCAGTGCCTCAGAATGTGACTACCTGGAGATAAAGTCTTTCAGGAAGTAACTAAGTTAAAATGGGGTCATTCGGGTGGGTCCCAATTCAGCAAGACTGACGTCCTTATAAGAAGAGATTAGGACACAGGCACACACACAGAGGGCAGACCACGTGATAACACAGAGAGACAACAGCTATCGACAAGCCCAGGAGAGAGTCCCCAGAAGAAATGCATCCTGCCAACTGACTTCTGGCCTCCAGAACTGTGAGAAAATGAACGTCTGTCCTCTAAGCCACGCACATAGTTTCTGCAGCCCTTGCAAACTCACACAATAAACCTCAAATGAGTTGTAGAAACCATAAGCTGAATGAAAACGAAAGAGACAGTACTAGTATGGCTCAAATCAAAAAGATGGATAAGGGCGCCTGGGTGGCTCAGTCTGTTGAGCGTCCAACTTCCGCTCAGGTCATGATCTCGAGGTTCATGGGTTTGAGTTCTGTGTCGGGCTCTGTGGAGACAGCTCGGAGCCTGGAGCCTGCTTGATTCTGTGTCTCTTTCTCTCTCTCTGCCCCTCCCCCTGCTCGCAGTCTGTCTCTCTCTCTCTCAAAAATAAACATTAAAAAATTTTTTTTAAAAATATAAAAGATGGATCATAAGTGTTGGTGAAGATGTGGGTTAAACTGAAACTCTCATACATTGCCAGTGGGAGTGTAAAAGGGTGTAGCCACTCTGGAAAACAGTCTAGCCATTCTTCAAAAAGTTAAACACAGAGTTACCATGTGACCAGTCAACTCCACTCCTAGGCATCTACCCAAGAGATATGAAAACATGTATCCACACAAAAACTTGTGCAAGAATGTTCAGGGCATCATTATTCACAATAGCCAAAAGATAGGGACAGCCCAAAGGTCCAGCAACTGGACAAGGGATGAACAAAGTATGGTCTACAAACACAATGGAATATTATTCAGCCATAAAAAGGAATGTAATACTGACAGATGCCACTATGTGGGTGAAGCTTAAAAATATTATACTAAGTGAAAAAGCTAGTCACAAAAGGTCAAGTATTGGATAATTCCATTTACATGTCCAGAACAGGCAAATGCATAGAGACAGAAAGCAGATTAGTGGTTGTCAGGGGCTGTGGGAGGGGAAGATTTAGGGGTTGGGGACTGGTTGCTGATGGGCTTTCTTTCAGAGGGCATGAAAACGTTCTAAAATTAGACTGTGGCGATAGCTGTCCAACTCTCTAAATATCCCAATTATACTAAAAAGTGAGTTGTACACTTTTAGCGGGAGAACTATATGGTAAGCAAGTTGTATCTGTTTCATTATAAGGTGTTTAAAAAAAAAAAAGACCGGTACCCTCAAAGTATTGTTTGGTTTAGTATTGTTAAATCTCGAATGTTCTCTCTTCACTCTCTAACCAGCCGAAGGGCTTCAGTCTCTCCCCCACCCCTAGATTTGATATTAGCCACGTGACCTTGTGTATAGACCCGTGCTTATACACCAATCTTCCACAAAAATCTTAGATAAGGGCTACTCCCCCCAGAAGCCTGCTTCCTGTTTCAAGCCCTTTGGAGGAAAAGGGCAGAGGGTTGATTTTTTTTTTTTTTTTTTTTTTTTTTTTAATGCCTATAAGCCTCTCAGGAGTAAACTGAGGGTCTGAGGCACAAAGGACAGGACACATCAGTAATCCTGAAGTGCTTTCCCCCAGAGAAGTTCGTTTTTGGACCCCTCCATTAATTCTGAGATTACAATGGGTCGTGGCAAGTTTGTTTTTTCAAAGCCCATGTTCTGTAAACCCCAATCCCTCCCCCAAAGCAATTCCTTAGCTGGGAGGGGAGCAGGCAGTGAGGCAAAGCCACCATTTCCTCTTCAAGTTCAGAGCAGCCGTGGGGCCCGGCTAGGTTGTTGCAAGGCGCTATGTTTGCAGGTACAGTTTGCGGTCTGAGCAATGGTGGTTGTGTTTATTGCCCATGTAGGGGAAAGTGAACATTAAAACCCCACTCACTTCCATAGATTGGGAAACTAATGGCAGAAGCTATGAAAGTGAATCCTTTTTCTTTTCTACTGCCACCTAAATTCCCACTAAGCTTCAAAGAGAATTAGAATTCAATACCTACAAGTAATAGGGGCCATCTTCCCCAGCAATTCTACATTTAGGAATATACCCTAAGGAGATAATCAAACAAAAGTGGAAAGAATGACCTAAGAACATCACTGACCAATAGAAATGTAAAGTGAGCCACACATATACTTTTATGTACTTTTCGTAACCACATTTAAAGAGGAAAAAAGAAAAAGGTGAAATTAACATTAATAATCCATATATTCAAAATATTATCATTTCAACTACAGTTGCCAGATTTAACAAATAAAAATACAGTACACCCAGTTAAATTTCAGATGAACAATGAATAATCTTTTTTAGTGTAAGTATATGTGATATGTGGGCTATATTTACACTTAAAGTTTTATTTGTTGTTTACCTGAAATTCAAATTTAAATGGGGATCCTTTCTAAAATCTGGCAACCCTAATTTCAACATGCAATCAATATAAAAAACAAATTAATGAGTAATTTTACAGTGTTCTTTTTGCACTAAGTCTTTGAAATCTGTTGTGTATTTTATACTTCTGACACATCTCAATTTGAGCTTGTCATATTTCAAGTGTTCAATAGCCATACAGCTAGCAGCTACCATTTTGGACAGCACAGATCTAGAATATTCCTCTAAATGTTTCTTATAAGAGAAAAAAAAAAAAAAAACCAACCCAGAAATTGGCAAAATACACATCAACAAAGAGGCTGCTGAAGTCACAACTGACATTTAAAGAGCACTAACCACTGGTCACTCCTTGTCCTAAGAACTTTGCATACATTATTCCTTTTTTTTTTTAATAGTTAACCAGAAACAAATTCAACAATGCATTATCTCATCTAGTCGTCACAACAACCATTTGAGTAGGTGCTGGTATAACCCTTTTTTACAGATGAGGAAAGTAAGGGCCCAGGGAGCATCTATAACCTGCTCAAGAAAGTGGTGAGCTGAGTGTCGGCAGATGGGCTGATACATACGTGTCCTACCCCAGCACAGACTTTGGAAGAAGACACACCAAAATGTTACTGGTTTTCTCTGCAGAATGGACTTTGAGGTAGACACTGGTTAACAGTCTAGTCTGTGCTGTCAGACCGATCGCCTTGCCCTCGGCTCTGCCAGGTGCCCTCACAAGTGACCTTACCTTCCTAAACCTCAGTTTCCTCATCTGTAAAATGAGAGTCACAAGTGTCTGCCCCACAGGGCTGCTGGGAATCTAAAGAAGATAAGGGATGCAGGGGATGAGTCAAAGCAACCTGCTCCTGGTAAGCCCTCAGTGACATTACTGTCATTCTCCCTAGGGTCTTAGTCCTTTTCCTATTTGAATAGACTTTTTCATGGTGAGCATCAATCAGGTTTACAAAGAGAAAAAAAAGTTACTTTCAAAAGAGAGGAAAGAGTCCTTGAAGCAACTGGAGGAAAAAAAGAAGGAAGGAAGGAAGGAAGGAAGAGAGGGAGGGAGGGAGGGAGGGAGGGAGGGAGGGAGGGAGGGAGGAAGGAAGGAAGGAAGGAAGGAAGGAAGGAAGGAAGGAAGGAAGGAAGGAAGAGAGGGAGGGAGGAAGGGAAAGAAGGGGATAAGTGAGCCATCATTTCCCCACAGTTTTCTGAGTGGCCACCAGGTGGCCACCACTGCCTGCAGTTTCCACAGCTAGGGAAAATGATTCCTTTCAAAAAACAAAAATTTGCAATAGACAAATCACCAAAAACATTCATCTTAACTGGGGTGCCCTAGGCCGGGAGTCCCCACTGAAAAGTTGCCCACACTCATCTTAGAGGAGATGTGAAAGGCAGCGGAAATGGTCCCTCAGCTGCGGGCAATCTGCATCTTACCTTTGGAGTCTTCTTTGGCCAAGTGACTACAGGGACCCCAGTGACGGCCAGACTGGGGTCGTCGTCTGCATGCTCCTTCAGGACATTCTGTGGCCAAACAAAGGAGCCATATTAGCCCAGAGTAGAGGGAAGGTCTCTGAAGGGCGCTAAGACTGGACCTAACCCAGTGAAAGACTGATAGGCCTCTGCAGTCACCCACCACCCACACACTCAGTAGAAACCAAGTCACCAGGGTCCGTCAGAGACCACAAGACACACAACATCCTCCTTTCCAAAAAATGTTTAAAGAGTAAATCACTCACCTCCCTATGACTTCCATGAAAGTATCACTCACTGATCATATTTATAATGTGCCAAATATTTAAATATTTATCTCCAGCACCAGGGACTCACACACAACCTCATTCAATCCTTACCAAGTACCCCGGGAGTGGGCTGGGCAGTGCACTAAAATACTCCAATGTACAAAAACTCAACTATGGATGCAGAGAAACAAAAAAGCAACACTAACCACGAGGTCTTGACACCTGTGAGACCTGACTCAGCCAGTAAGTCATGCGTATTCTATTCCCCGTGTGTAAAGACATGTCACTGTTTATTACAACATGGGCTTCATAAACACTGGTAGATACTTAATCTGGTTTGACCAAGGATGGAGTCATATGGCCGCAAATGCCAGCAGAAAAGTGGGCTGTGATAGACATACATCCAGGCTGGGCAAGGGTCTCCCACATGGCACGCTGTGTTCACATCTTTGTATGTCATCTGAAGGCTTTTCAAAGGTAATTCTGACTCTACCAGATTTCGGCCTTAGGCGGTGACTGATTTGAGAACCTCATCCAGGTGCAAGATGCTACTCTACTGAATTATCCCTAACTTATAGGCACAGGAATCAAGGCTCAGAAAGATTCAAAGGCCTCAGACGCTGCCCCAGACCAGGAGGGCAGAGCCCCTGAACTCACTTTCTGGGTCCAGACTTCCCGGCCCAAGACCACTCCACACATGGGTTTTTTAGTTGCATCCGCAATGCACCATTAGCCTTTAGGGACAGACACAGATCTGTCACTGGCCTCTTCCGACCTTGACCATTAATTTTTGTGTTGTGCAAAAGCATTCCTGCAGGAACATTTAAAAGCAGAGAAAGTTGCACAGGAGAACTTAAGAAGAACAGAAGAGCTCCAAAGAGAAATGTAGGGAAAGAGTATTTTAACTCACTTTCCTCATCTACCCACTGGAAATGAATCCAACTCACTTGTAATTTATTCCATCTACTGTCTTAGTTTTCCTCGTGTGCCTTTGGTTGCCAGATTTTTCAAAATTTACCTAACATCCCAAATCCACCTCCTCTGCCCATGGGAGGTGGCAAACAGGACAGTGATCAAGGGTCAGACTCGGGGCTGCCTGGGTTCAATTCTCAGCCCCTGCAGCCTTCTCCAAGCCTAGCGTCAATGTCACTGATATATAAATGCTGGTTTTTTTTTAATTTTTTAATGTTTATTCATTTTTTTGAGAGACAGAGACAGAGTGCGGGTGGGGGAGGGCAGAGAGCGAGGGAGACACAGAATCCAAAGCAGGCTCCAGGCTCTGAGCTGTCAGCACAGAGCCTGATGCAGGGCTCAAACCCACGAACCGTGAGATCATGACCTGAGCCGAAGTCAAACACTTAACCGACTGAGCCACCCAGGCGCCCCTATAAATGCTGTTTATAAATGTTTTGTTTCACTGTTATATCCCTAGCCTTGCACAATGACTTACAGTAACCCTCCAGTAAATAACTTAAAAAATAAATAAATGAAGCTACAAATCCCCAAAGAGGGACTTTCTACTCAATCCCTGACCAGCACTCCTCACATCTGTCAAGGTCAACAAAAAAAAAAAGCCCCCCAAAATCTGAGAAACCGTCACAGCTGAGAGGAGCCTGAGACATGACAGTTACAAAGGTAGAGGTATCCTGGGTGGGATCCTGAAATAAAGGACATTTGGTAAAAATTGAGGAAACGTGAATAAACTATAGACTTTAGTTAGGAATAATGTACAGATACTGGTTTTAATTGTAACCAATGTACTCTGCAGACGTACCATGTTAATAACAGAGGAAACTGGATGGGATGGTGGGGGGTGTGGTCTAGTAAACGGAAACTCTCTATACTACCTGCTGAGTTTTTCTGTCAATCTGACGCCATTCTGAAACATAAAGTCCTATCATAAAAAGCAATCTTTAAAATGCCAGACAGTAGTAACAGCTACCGTAAAGGAAAACAGGATAATTAGGCTGCCAAGCTTTCTAACATGTATGCAGAGTATTTAAAAAGAAATACAACAGGGACACCTGGCTGGCTGCCAGCAGAGCGTGAAACTCTTGATCTTGGGGTTGTAAGTTCGAGCACCATGCTGGGTGTAGGGATTACTTAAAAAAAATAAAAATCTTAAAAAAAAAAAAAAATACAGGGCGCCTGCATGGCTCAGTCAGTTAAGCATCTGACTTTGGCTCAGGTCATGATATCTTGGTCTGTGAGTTCAAGCCCCGCGTTGGACTCTGTGCTGACTCCTCAGAACCTGGAGCCTCCTTCAGGTTCTGTGTCTCCCTCTCCCTCTACCCCTCCTGCACTCTGGCTCTGTCTCTCTTTCTCTCTCAAAAATAAATAAACATTAAAAAAATTTTAACAAAGAAGAAGGGGCGCCTGAGTGGCTCGGTCAGTTAAGCATCTGGCTTCGGCTTAGGTCATGATCTTGCAGTTTGTGGATTCAAGCTCCGCGTTGGGCTCTGTGCTGACAGCTCAAAGCCTGGAGCTTGCTTCAGATTCTGTGTGGGTGTCTCTCTGCCCCTCCCCGCTTGTGCTCCGTCTCTCTCTCCGTTTCAAAAATCAATAAACATTAAAAAGAAAAAAGAAATAGAACAGAAGGGAACCAAGAACACAGCATTATTCAACACACATGTGGACCTCACAAGGGGCATGAAAGAGGCTATGGAAGGTTGGGGGCAGTGGGAACGATCCGTGCCTGGGGGGAGGAGCATTTCATCAGTGACGCTGTTTAGAATCGCCAGTTCCCAATGATGATAAAAAGCAGACCAATTTTTGATCAGTTTTGGTTTTTAATTAAATAGACTGCAGACACTGCACCCTTTACTACATGGGCCTTAGTGGGTCATTCCCGCTGCCCCTTCTCTGCCTTGACCCACTGCTTGGGGTAGGTGGGACTGGCTAGGTGAGGGGTAAAATGGAAACATCAGGAGGCAGGTACCACATGTTTTGCTGAATGGATGTAGGAGAATAAGATGTATTGAGTGTTTGCTCTGTGTTGGGCACTGTAATAAACATGCCATATCCACTCGGTCATCCAACTGCTTGACCGCACTGGGAGACAGACCACAATCATTTGCAGATGAGAATACCAGGGCGTAGGGGGTGAAGGAACGGTCCAAGACCACTCAACCAGTAAGAGGTGGAGACCCTCCACTCTACAACCTGTGCTCTAACCACGGTATTACTCAACCTATCCTTAAACAAAAGAGGGGGGCCACGAACCTAGCAGCATTACTCCTAACAGCCAAAGGACACTTGGAAACAACCCAAGTGTCCATCAAGGGATGGATGAATAAATGATATGTGGTCTGTCCATACCATGGAATATTATTCAGCCTGAAAAAAGGAAGGAAATTGCGACACATGCCACAATATTCTGCTGAGTGAAATAAGCCAGACACAAAAAGCCAAATAGTACATAATTCTACTTCCATGAGGTGCCTAAAGTAGTCAAATTCATACAAGCATAAAATAGAGCGGTGGTTGCCAGGGGCTGAGGGAGGGAGAAGCAGGGTGTTGCTTAATGCATAGTCGTGACGGCTCTACAGCAGTGTGAATGAACTTAATGCCACTGAACTGGACACTTTGAAAAATGATTAAAATGGTATATTTTATGTTATGTATAACTTACCACAATTTAAAACTTTTTGCAATGTCTTATTTTTATTTAAGTAATCTCTACACCCAACATGGAGCTCGAACTCACAACCTTAAGATCAAGAGTTGCCCACTCTTCCAACTGAGCCAGCCAGGCGCCCCTACCAAAATTATTGATTTATTTCTAAAAATGTCTTAATTATTTTTTTCTAAGTGTCTATTCATTTTTAAGAGAGAGAGAGTGGGTGATGGAGGATTCAAAGCAGGCTCCATGCTGTTGAATGTGGGGCTTGAACCCATAAAGCGTGAGACTATGACCTGAGCCAAAGTTGGGCGCTTAACTGACTGAGCCACCCAGGTGCCCCACAATTTTTTTAAAAGGGGAGGAGAGAATGGGACAAAGCAGTCCCTCCCTAAGGAATGGATTCGGAGGTTCTAGAAAGTACACATAGGGGACCTAATATTTTGCTAGTTAAGCTGCTGCTATTATGCCTGCAACAACACTGGTTCTAGAGTCAGAAGATCTGGGTTCAAGTTCTACAACATCGGACTGTGTGACCTTGAGGAAGCCACAGCTTAGAACAGTGATATCTAATGTTGATTTTATGCCATGAAGCTAGATGTGATTTTGCTACCATTTCTAGGAGCATTTGTTAAGTGCTTGCTCCAGACTAATCTTCTCTGGGGGATAGGGCCGATCTTGCCCATTTCACAAAAGCAGAAACTTAAGTACAGAGAAGTCAAGTGACTTGCCCAAGGTCACACAGTTGGGAGGTGATAGAACCTGACACTGACCAGGCCCATCTAACTACAAGCCCAGGCATTAATAGTGGTGATAAAGACTCCGGAGACCATTCCAGCAACCTCTACAGCTGACCTATACCTCATTATTGAAAAATGTGACGCCTAGGAGACAATCTGGGCTCATATTTACCATTCGATTAACAAATACAGAAGTGAGTTATCCTTGCCTATTCCTTGCAAGTTAAGACCAAGAACTAATTCAGCCACTAACCCCTCTACAAAGCATTTTTCAAACTTTGCCCCAGTCACAGAAGAGGCACGAGGCCCAATATGGGTCCGCATAAGCACAAAGTTTCGCTGACATTTCGTGGTTCTTAATAATCCTATGAGGGGCTCCTGGGTGGCTGAGTCAGTTGAGTCTCTGACTCTTGATTTCGGCTCAGGTCATGATCTCATGGTTTGTGGGGTCAGGCTCCACACTGGGTTCCGCACTGACAACAAGTAAGCCTTCCTGGGATTCTTTCCCTCTGCCCCTCCCTCACACATGCATACTCTCTCCCTCAAAATAAAGAAATAAACTTAAAGAAAAATAATAATCCTAGGAATTTCACAACCTGCTACACCATACATCAGAGTTCTGTGGGGTTTTTTAAGAATATTTCCCTACCCTCCCCAAAAAAAGGTAAAAAAAAAAAAGATTGTCAAGTAAGATGCTCTGTGTTTAGGCAAAACCTTTCAATATATGTGTGGATATATATTATATATTCCAATATATATTGGAATGATATATATATACCTATCTTACCATATGGTTGCAGCAGGGGGCCCATTACTTCCACAGGGCTTCCTGCCCCCTTACCCTAATTGCAAACTCCAGGCTGGGATGACAAACTCAAATGCTTCCAGGAACCAAGCAGATAAAATGCAAGATATCAACAAATGAGAGCACTAGACAGTGGTGTGGTCTATGCAAACTAGAAGGCACAGGCCCAGTTTAAAGAGGGCAAATGCTACTCAGTTCCAACCTACTAACCTCTTGTGGACATGAAAGCCCCACCAGATCTTTGATTTTCCAGAAGAAATCAAAGATCCAGAGTTTTATCTGAAATCACTTAAATGTTGACAACTGATTAAAAAATTTTAAAAATAATAATAATAGGGGCGCCTGGGTGGCACAGTCGGTTAAGCGTCCGACTTCAGCCAGGTCACGATCTCGCGGTCCGTGAGTTCGAGCCCCGCGTCAGGCTCTGGGCTGATGGCTCAGAGCCTGGAGCCTGTTTCCGATTCTGTGTCTCCCTCTCTCTCTGCCCCTCCCCCGTTCATGCTCTGTCTCTCTCTGTCCCAAAAATAAATAAACGTTGAAAAAAAATTTAAAAAAAATAATAATAATAAAACAAAAACAAAAATAAAAAAACAATTGTGAGCGCAACAAGATCTGTAGGCCAGTTTAGCCCAAGGGCCACCAGTATACAAATGCTACTCTGTGTAAGATTGAAAATAAAGTCCATTCACCTTGGTTTTCTTGGAGTTTCTTTCTGAACTGTCTCAAGATTTCCTATCATTTCAGTATCAAGCTGGAGTCCATCACTCACAAGCAAGGTGAGGCCGCTTTAGAGGACTGTCTGGTTACAAAAAGCTATTACTGGAGGTGTAAGTATTATTAATAACTAAAAATACATTAGTAACAATAAATAATAATCAAAAATTAATAGAGACCTCCCCAAGTACCCTAGAGTGGGGCACCTCACACACACTCACTGTAGGAAGCAGTTCCCCCATGGACCTCACTGGCCACCAGGGGGCGCTTGGGGTTCTGTCCCTCAGAGAAGTATTTTCATTAGTATGTGACAGGCTACAGAAAAAGGAGATTATTCAAATTGGAGATCTCTGAGAAATAAATTGTGCTGAAGAAACTCCTGTCACTGGCTTCCCTGGGCTCTGCAGAATTTATACACTCCTTGGGGCTCTAGGAAGCAGAGACTAGGTAATACGAGCCCAGGGGCCTTTGGGTTACATCCTATAAACCTTCCCAATTAGAAAGCCTCGGGCAGACTTTCTAAAAGAGAAAGATTGGGGGGTGCCTGGGTGGCTCAGTCAGTTGAGCACCCAACTCTTGATTTCGGCTCAAGTCATGATCCCAGGGTTGTGGGATTGAGCCCTGCATCAGGCTCTGTGCTAAGCATGGAGCCTGCTTGGGACTCTCTCCCCTCTCTCTCTCCCCTCACTTGTGCATCTGTGCATGCTATAAATAAGTAAGTAAGTAAATAAGAGAAAGATTGAGGCTCCTGGGTGGCTCAGTCAGTTGAGCGTCCAACTTCAGCTCAGGTTATGATCTCCATGTCCATGGGTTTGAGCCACGCATCAGGCTCTGTGCTGACAGCTCAGAGCCTGGAGCCTACTTTGGATTCTGTGTGTCTCTCTCTCTGCCCTTCTCCTGCTCATACTCTGTCTCTCTCTGTCTCTCAAAAATAAACATTTAAAAATTTGAGAAAAAAAAGAGAGAGAGAGAGAGAGAGAGAGATTCAGGACACTAGAGGCTGTTTCTGCTGGAAACTGCCCTGCTTTTGACCCAACAAGATGACCACAGACAACGGATGTGCTGGGCCTCTGTTCCCTGTTACTCTAACTCTCTCAGAGAGTTTAAATGGTTAACAATAGATTCAGGCCCCACCATTCCCTAGGGTGGGGTGTTAATAATAATGATAATAAAGCAGAGGCAGGCATCAGGAAAGAATCAATAGGTAAAAAGGAAGGTAACAAGGTCACAAGGCCTGGAGCAGCTCCGATGCTGCTCTGAGGAACCTAGCAGACTAAGGGGTCCTCTGCTTGCCACAGGAACTGGATTTCAATGCACTTTGGGCCTCTCAAGTTCTCTGCCTCTGCCCCAGCCCAGCCACCATGTGCCCGCCTGTAAAAACCCATCTGTACTGGGGTGCACCATATCTCCCAGATAGGTATGTTCAAATCCTAATCCCTGGTACCTGTGAATGTGACCTTACTTGGAAACAGGTTCTTTGCACATGTAATTGTTTAAGGCTATCCAGATGAAATAATCCTAGATTTAGGGTGCACCCTAAATCCTATGACTGGTGTCTTCATAAGAGAAAGAAGAGGGGGATGTGAACAGAGACACAAGGAAGAAGGCTGTGGGAAGACAGAGGCAGGGACTGCAGGGATGCAGCCACAAGCCAAGCAACATCAGGAACAACTAGAAGCTGGAAGAGCAAAGAATGCCCCCCTAGAGCCTTCTCAGGATGCAGACCAGACTGTGAGAGAAGAAATTTCTGTTGTCCTAAGCCACCAAGTTTGGGGGTCCTGGGTGGCTCAGTCGGTTAGACGTCCGACTCTTGATTTTGGCTCAGGTCATGATCTCACGGTTCGGGAGTTCGAGCCCCACACTGAGCTCTGTGCTGACAGCGCAGAGCCTGCTTAGGATTGTCTGTCTCCCTCTCTCTGCCCTGCCCCTATTCATGCTCTCTCTCTTTCTCTAAAAAACAAACAAACAAACAAACATTTTAAAAAGTCACCAAGTTTGTAATTAATTTGTTATGGCAGTGACAGGCAACTAGCACAAACTTGCCGTAGCATACTGTGGCTAAAAGCCTCTTAGCTGCATGATTTGGGCAAGTCGCTACATCTCTCTGAGTCTCAGTTTCTCCATCTAAGAAATGGGATGATAATAGTCTCCACCTCGCCAGGTTGTGGCAAGGATCACAATGCATGGAAGGTACCAGGTACATAGTAAATGTTCAACAACTTTTGGCCATCTCTTGTGGCTTATGTCACATTTCCTGCTGGAATACACTGTCCCTGTCCTCTGTCTGCAGAATTCCACTACTTCACAAGTTCTAAGCACAGGGAAATGTAAAAGTTTATTTAGTTGGAAGGGCAGTCTAAAAGCTGACTGAGCTGCCTAACTAGGAGAGAGAATAACTCCCACAAGTTAATTTTAGGCTAAAAAAAAGCTCCATCTGACATGGACAATCTATCCATTTTTCAGGTCTAGGGTTTGCCCAGATGTCTGGAACTCAGATCTCTGGCCCTTGGCAGTCCTCCTCCGTTCCCTTGAGGTGGTGCAGGCAGAGAACTCGGAGTATGCATGGTTTGTCGTCATAGTAGATGGTTAGGCCTGTCTCACTCACCTTTGTGTCAACCCTCTATCCCCTCCCTGCCCAGCAAAAATACAAAACACACGGCTCAATATTACATCCAGCCCCCAACAGGAGAGCCTGAGCAACTACTGGAGGCCAGACCCCCAGCCCCACTCAATCTGTGCGGTACCTTCTCTATGCTCTGGGCCATCCTCCGGGGCGGGAGGGAGCCGGGCTGCAGACCTCCCACTGGCTTCCTGCTTTTTGGCTCTTCTGAAGCAGGTGTGGTGGTGGTGGTGATAAATTAAAAAGCCAATAGTTCCAGAGGTCTGGGCTCTACACCTTACTATTTTGCACAACACCAAGGCGGGGGAGGGGCTTAAACAAGCAGCTGTGTTCCGAGGTGAGGGTTGATGACCCCCTGAGAGAAAAGCTGTATACACGTTCATGGGTTTCACAAACTCTCACACTCATCCCTAAATGGGCCTGTTTTCATTCCACGGTGTCTGAAATAATAATAGTAATAATAATAATAATAATAACAATAATAGTAATGATAATAAAACAGCTCCAGGTTACTGAGCACTTAAAGGCCTGCGCTAAGTAAAGCTTTATGCATGTTGCCTCACTGAATTTTATCACGTTCCCCAAGAGCATTCAGCTGGTTAATGGATGGCACATGGGATTCAGCCTGACTCCAGAAACTTTGGTCTTAAAAGATAATACATGTTTGGATAATGTACTCTTAATTTACAATCATTTTCTTTCCTATATTTGGGTTTCAATGAAAGAACAATAGAATTGATTTCTTTCTTTTATGTTGAAAACTATATATATATATATATACATAAAAAACACCTGAAAACAATGGCCCCTCGCTGGCTCTTCCAGCCCCGTAATTCCATGCAACCCCACAATTCCAAGCAACAAGAAAGGTGGTTGTCTGTGGTGAGCTGGCCTTTGTCATCCAAGTTGACAGTCTGGCAGCCAGGGGAGTCTGGTATTACTTTAACTAACAAAAACAGCTGCAGAATAACCTTGCAATGGGGTAATTGACAAAGATCCTCCTATCTCCAACCTCACTGGTCACCACCCACTTAGACCCAAACCCTCACAACCTTGCAATGCACTGGTAATTTTCAAGTCATTTACAGTCAATTTGAGTAGACCTGCCCCCAAAACAGCACCATGCCTCCCTTTCCTCCCGACAGGAACCAGATCTCTCTCTCCCTGAGTTCTAGTTGAAAGTACAGATTCTTCTAGAAGGAACAGCATCCAGGGCAACTCCCATCTTACTGTTGGAAATCCAAGATGGAAGAGAAAAAAGATGATGCAGTGGGTTGAATAGCGTGGCCCTCAAAATTCATGTGCAAAACCTCAGAATGTGACCTTACTAAGTTATGGGGTCTTTGTAGATGTAATCATGTTAAGATGAGGTCATAGTGGATGAGGGTGGGACCTAATCCAATGACTGATGTCCTCAGAAGAGAAGAAGACACATGGAAAAGACAAACAACCATGCGAAGACGGAGGCAGAGATTGAAGTGATCTAGGGACAAGCCAAGGAATGCCAAAGATTGCTGGCAATCACAAGAAACTGGAAAAGACAAGGAAGGTTCCTTCCTCCCCTCGAGCCTTCAGAGCAAAAGCACGGCTTTGATTTCAGACTTCCAGCCTCCAGAACTGTGAGAGAATAAGTTTCTGTTGTCTTAAGACAGTCTGTGGTTCTTTGTTATGGCAGGCCCTAGGAAACTCACCCAGATAGCAATCATTAACCTGGAAGATGGATGTGGGGGAAGCTAAGAGATGGGACAGAGCTGGGGAAGGGTGGGGAGCTGGCCAAGGCCAGGCTGGCTCTCCTTGGGCTGTCACCTATGAATATCTAATTATTCTCCACAGGTTTAACTAGGAGCGCTAGGCATTCCTTATCTCATTGTCACTCAAAATACTTCAGGGACATAGGTCCCTGTTGTTAGCCCCGTTTTACAGTCAAGACACTCAGGTTTCAACTGGTGAAGCCCTTCAGAACAGCCAAGGACCTACAGAATCTGGTTCCCACCAAGACAAAGCACAGCTAGTCCCAAACTCTTGTTTTACGTGCAGGTGAACAGATGGGTGGAATGACTTGACCACACAGCACGCGGCAAAGAACAAACGGAAATAGAACTCAAGGGTCTCGTGTCCTGATTTCCTATTCTCCCCATTAGGTACAGGCCAATATCCTACACTCCTCCAGCAGAAGTGCTCTGAAAGAAGGAAGTTGCTAAAGGTATCTCAGTGCCAAACCCCAAGGATTTCACAAACACAGGGAAAGGAAATGGCTTTCTCAGTTCGATTTTTACAAGACGCTTGAATCTTTCTTTTCACAATATAAATGAAGTCAGGGTGGTCGTTTTGGTTTGCATCTAAATCCAGACCCTCTCAAGGCAAGTTTTCAAGGTACAAATGAGCTCACTGGGAACTACTGAAACCCCAGGGTCACAGCAAGGACAAACTCACCTTTCGAAAGTTCTGCCCCCCAAAAGAGTATAAGCTAGACTTACAGGAAGATAAACACACAAAAAGCTTCTTTAAGGGACAAAAGCAAGTTGCTTTTGCAACTTGCAATCCAAATTTTTAAAAATGATGTATACATGGGGACGACGGGAAAGCCCCAGAAATATATTTAGCAGATGAGTAACAGGGGGTTACCTCCAATTGGGAAAGCTGAGGAGGAGGACATTTTTTCTAGCCTCCAGCCTACAATGTTTAATTTTTCTTACATTGATCATGGAACACTTGAAACTTTTACAGAAAAGAAATACCCAGAATAGGTAAACCCATAAAGACAGAAAGCAGACAAGGGGAGGGGGGAAATGGGGATTGACTGCTAGTAGGGACAGGATTCTGTCTGGGATGTTAAAAATGTTCTGAACTACACACAGGTGGTGGTTGCACAACATTGTGAATGTACTTAAAGTCACTAAACTATACACTTGAAAATGGTTAAGATTGGGCGCCTGGCTGGTTCAGTCAGTGGAGTATGTGACTCGATCTGGGGGCCGTGAGTTTGAGCCCCACATTGGGTGTAGAGATTACTTAAAAATAAAAAAATTAAAACAATATTGGGGCGCCTGGGTGGCTCAATCAGTTAAGCATCCAACTTCAGCTCAGGTCATGATCTCACGTTTCATGAATTTGAGACTCGCGTCGGCTCTGTGCTGCGTCGGGCTGTGCTGACAGCTCAGAGCCTGGAACCTACTTCATTTTTTGTTTTTAGTTTCTTTTAATGTTTATTTATTTTTGAGAGAGAGAGAGAGAGAGGGCCTGAGTGGAGGAGGGGGAAAGAGTAAGGGAGACACAATCTGAAGCAGGCTCCAGGCTCTGAGCCATCAGCACAGAGCCGGACATGGGGCTGGAACCCACGAACTAAGAGATTATGACCAGAGCCGAAGCTGGACGCCCAACCAACTGAGCTACCCAAGCGCTCCAACCTGGAGACTACTTCAGATTCTGTGTCTCCCTCTCTCTTTGCTCCTCCCCAGTTCACACTCTGTCTCTCTCTCTCTCTCTCAAAAAATAAATAAATAAGTAAATAAATAAATATTAAAATAATAATAATAATAAAATAAATTTAAAAATTAAAATAAGTATTTTAATAAAATAAAATGGTTAAGATGGTAAATTCTTGAAGATTTTTTTAGTATTCCATTATTCTTTTTTTTTTTGGAGAGAGAACAGGAGCAGGAGAAAGGGGCAGCAGGGGAGAGAGGGGGAGAGAGAGAGAGAGAGAGAGAATGAGAAAGAATCTCAAGCAGTCTCCACATTCAGCACAGAGCCTGACATAGGGCTCGATCCCATGACCCTGGGATCACGACCTAAGTCAAAATCAAGAGTGGGATGCTCAACCGACTGAGCCACCCAGGTGCCCCAATTCTTGAACATTTTGGAAGATTCTAAAGTAGTGATCTAGTAAGTAAAAAAGAAAAAAAATTAATGTTTATTTATTTTTGAGAGAGAGACAGAGTGCAAGTGGGGGAGGGGCAGGGAGAGAGGGAGACACAGAATCCAAAGCAGGCTCCAGGTTCCAAGCTGTCAGCACAGAATCTGACACGGAGTTCGAAACCACAACCCTCAAGATCATGACCTGAGCCAAAGTCGGATGCTCAACTGACTGAGCCACTGAGACACCCCAAAAAAGAAAACATTTTAAGACAAAATAGTGTCATGTGTATTTTACCACAATTAAAAAAAACACATTACAGGGGTGCCTGAGTAACTTTGGCTCAGGTCATGATCTGGTGGTTTGTGAGTTCGAGCCCCGCGTCGGGCTCTGTGCTGACAGCTCAGAGCCTGGAGCCTGCTTCAGATTCTGTGTCTTCCCCTCTCTCTTCCCCTCCCCTGCTCACACTCTGTGTCTGTCTCTCAATAATTAAAAAAAATTTTTAATAAATACATTACAAATGAAAGGAAAAAATGAGTTTTCCCAATACTGCACTGTATGTTAACTAACTAGAATTTAAATAAAAAATTGGTGGGGGTGGGGGGGCGCCTGGGTGGCTCAGTTTGTTAAGCATCTGACTTCGGCTCAGTTTGTTAAGCATCTGACTTTAGCTCAGGTCATGATCTCACGGTTTGTGGGTTTGAGCTCCACCTCGGACTCTGCTGTTAGCGTGGAGCCTCCTTCAGATCCTCTGTATCCCTCTCTCTGCCCCTCCCCGTTTGTGCATGCATGCTCCTTCTTGCTCTCTCTCAAAAATAAATAAACATTAAAATTAAAAAAATTTTTTTTTAATTTTTTAATGAAAAAACGGTTTTTTTTTTAATTTTTTAAATGTCTATTTATTTTTGAGAGAGAGAGAGACAGAGTGCAAGCAGGGGAGGGGCAGAGAGAGAGGGAGACAGAATCTGAAGCAGGCTCTAGGCTCCGAGCTGTCAGCACAGAGCCCAATGTGGGGCTCGAACTCACAAACTGTGAGATCATGACCTGGGCCAAAGTCGGATGTTTAATCAACTGAGCCACCCAGGCGGCCCCCAAAAATGGGTTTTTGATAAAAGCCAAAACCTAGCCATCTGGAGACCGAGTTGTTTTGGGACCGTCTCCAATCCCAGGGGCCTCTGGTTACCATGAACCACCATCAGCAGCAATCTCTGAGGCCCTGGAGAAAAGGACAGAAGGAAAAATGTTGTCTTTTTGCAACACAGCCAAAGATCATAACTGGTCAGTCACCAAGTGGGAACCACCATTGGCCAGAGACACAAATCACTCAATGGTAGGGATACCCATAGACACGGGACCCACATTCCTGACCTGCGTTTGATTTCTCAGCCAGCACAAACGAAAGCTCAATATCTGAGGACAGAGAACAAAGGCACCGAAGTGTGTGCAGCCAGTGTCCGTAACAACACTCTCGGTCTGAAGGTCACTCTTGGATGCCACATCTTTTCTGGGTCTCCAGGGACCGTGAGGGGCTAATGGCCTGGCTGGACAGCCAAGAACTCCCCTGTTCTGGAAGAGATGTTTGGCCCACTTCCCTGTACAGACTCCTGGCCACACAGCACTTAGACACCAGCAGCTGCTCCAGTTTTCCTGAGGCTCTAAGGAGACCTGTCTACCCAATTTACGAGCTCTTCAAGCTGCAAAAGGCCTCCCCAGACAAGGCTCAAGAACATAAATATCTCCAAAGATAGGCAATTCAAGCTCTCTCGGCCTCAGTTGCCATCTTCCTGGAAACCTCTGCGCCATGAGAGCCAAGTGGAGGAAGAAGCAAAAGCACAGGCTAAGGAGAAAAAGAAGAAAGATGGGACACAGGTCCAAGTAAACCACTAGCTTATGCACCCACGGAAGCCACAGGAGCAGAAATAAGGAAAGCCAGAGGCCAGGGACACGGGTACGAGTTCCTGAACTGCACAGCTACTTTCTAGAACTTGATTCAGTGGATCTAAAACATCCAGCACCATCTGATCACAATGACCACCTTTGAGAGACATAGCTTGTTCAGACCAAAAAACACTCCCTTTTGGTCCTTTGCCCTGGACCTGTGACTTTCGGGACTAATTCTGTTTTCATTTGGAACGTGTACACAATCAATCATCTCTTCTGCTATTTTAGTAAAAAAAAAGAGAGAGAGAGAGAGAGAGAGAGAGAGGCAAGTTCAATAAGTGAGCTAAGTGACTAGATTATATGAAAAAAAGATGTGAGAGCCTAATAATAAATACACACTCAGGGAGGCAGTAGGGAGTGGTGGGGAGTGGGGTGCTGCTACTCACTTCCTACTAATGGTAGCCAGTCTGGAACACAGGCCAGGAGAGCTAGGATATTTTTTTTATGACTTTTCTGATATTTTAATGTTGGCAAGTAATTACAAAAATATATTTCATACTGTGCAGGCCAAACATAATGCCAAGAGGCTGGATTTGGCCAGGGACTGCTGATTTATAACCTGTTCCAGGGCCTGACCCATTGCTTCTGTAAAGAAAGCCCAAGCAGTCCCCTTACCACCTTCTCCCTAAATGCAGAATGGCCTCTGAGAGGGGAGAGAATTTCTCTACAAAGCAGTATGGTGTAGGGGGTAAACACAAGGACTCCCCCATTGTGGTCTTGGGCAAATCACTTAACCTATCAGTACCTCAATTTTCTCATCTGCAAAATGAGGCTAGTAAAAATACTACTGAGGGTTGTTGGGAGGTTTAAATGAGTTTATATATGGAAAACCCCTATAAGAGCACATCACAATTGACATGCATTATCACACATTATCACAACCTGCCATTGAACCCCATGGTGGGGATAGGAGGGAGGAGGCTGGGCTCCTTAAAACTTACCTAAACCCCTCCCCCAGGCCTCCTCCACACCATCGACCAGCCTAGGCTGAATCCAGTCTCAGATGCCCATCAGGGGGTACACGTGAGAGACAAGAGGGGCCAAGTCTCACCCCGAGAAAGAAATCTGACCAACTGAGGAACCAGGAACACTACACAAACAGATCAGAGACACAAAGATGCATTTCAAGTAAAAAACGGAGGGGTGCCTGGATGGCTCAGTCGGTTAAGTGTCCAACTTCGGCTCAGGTCATGATCTCCCAGTTTGTGGGTTCGAGACCCACATCGGGCTCTGTGCTGACAGTTTAGAACCTGGAGCTTGCTTTGGATTCTGTGTCTCCCTCTCTCTCTCTGCCCCTCCTCCTCTCATGCTCTGTTTCTCTCTCAAAAATAAAAAAAATCTAAAGTAAAAAAAGGGCTTTCCACAAGCACAGAACAACATTTCCTTATAAGATGAATGTGTTTTTAACTCACAATATGTAGGGGCCCCAATACTATTAATGGTCTTATGACTGATGAAAATTCCTTCTTGTTTTTTTTTTTTACTTTAAAGGACCTCAGAAGAAAAAAAGGAGCCTCATGAAAGAATGCTAAGGTTTCTTTGGGAAACCCAATAGATAAAACTCCATACCGAGAGATTAAGGATTCTTAACCCAGGGTCCAGGAACAGGCTCAGGAATCCAACAGGTTAGGAGTCCCCTGACCTGGCATGCAAAATTTTGTGTGTATAAGCAAATTTATATAAAACCCTCAGGTGAGGTCAGCAACCTATAAAAAAGTCAAGAGTCAATAAAAAAGACCCAAAGCAAGTAAAGATTTGCTTTATAGGGATGGTCACCACAGAGTTCTTTTACCAGGCAATTTCCTCCAGTTTATAAGATTTTCATTTCATGGCACCTGGAGGAACACACCTTCTATATGAAGTGAAATATATCTGGATTAATGATTTTGAACACCCTCTCCCTTTGCGGGTGGTGCCCCTCTGCCTGCCCTGGGGTCTCACTCCAATAAGAGTTCAGCCCCCAGATCACTGAGCATCTTGAGGACAGGATCTTATTAATATTTCTGTATTGCAGGCCCTGACACCTGTTTCCTAAATGAATCAGTGAACGCATGAACTAGTTTACAAGACCTGGGTATCGTCTCCAGCCATCAAAAAAGAGACTTAAATTGCTTCCAACCCCAGCAGCAGGCAGCTGGACTCACTGGGGAATCAGACACTGGAAGAGGAAGCCTAAATGCCTCCGAGGCCTCACAGCAAAAAGCCTGACCGATGTTGAAAAAAGAGGTGGTTCTGCATAGTGGCATACACTCAAGAGCTCTTAAGCCACTCCCAGGTCCTCATCCCAGCTCCCCTCATTTACCTGCTCTGTCACCTCAGGCACATCCTTTACCCTCTCTGAACCTACTTCCGTATCTGGTAAGTGCAGATAGTTGAGGTAGCTTGCCTAGCACTGGTACCTGACAGGTAGCCAGTTTTCCACAAATGGTATGATGATGATTACTACAGGGCAAGGCCTCTCAGGGTATGTCCTAGGAAATACACACACCGCCTGTGTGCACTGTGCCTGTAACAGCCTTCCCCTTCCAGAGAACTCCTATGCAACCTCTAAGGCCCAAGCCAAATGCCCTCTGCGTAACTGTCTCAGAGCCCTGGCACCTGGTGTGGCTGATGAGTGTTCTTCACCTCATTTCTATGCCCTGGGTACACACAGCATGCCACAGGCAACTTAATTCCCTATGTCCTGACTTTTTCTCCTTTCTACTTCCCTGCTAATAGGTAAGCTGCCAATGCCTTCCTGCTTTCTGTTTCCCCAGCGGTTAGCCCAGATGGTGCTTAATGAATATTTACTCAATAATTAGGCTCTGCTTAAAGACCTCTGAACCCCAGGTGGCTACCTCAGCAGGCCACCTAGAGGACCACCAGGAGGCACAACTGGTCATATGAAACAGATGCATGCTCTGGGAGAAGCCAGCCCAGAGTCTTGCTGAACAGGATGGAGGGGTCTGTCCCCAAACCTAACAACAGCACTGTGGGCACACCCATGATGTCTAATGCCAGCAAAGCCTGCCAGATTTTCAATAAGTGCTGAGAATAAGTCCTTGCCAACCACAGAGGCAGCTCCCCCTATATAGCTCAATGGTGGCCTCAGCTCAGGGGCCCTACAAGGGCTTGCTTGGACCAGAAGCCCCTTTCCATGCATAGACATACCCCCAGGACAGTCTGCACCAAGCCACCCTGTGCTGAGCTGCCCCTGGGAACTGCCAGGCCCTTCTCAGCCGCCCAGGTCCAGATGCGACCCCCTGCCCACCTTCACACCCTCCAGGAGTGCCTGGGGGTCCTCGATGCCCTCGGGGACACACTTCTTGTTCTCTGGGAGAGATTCCAGTTTCTCCACCAGCGCTTTCAGGCCCTTCAGCTCAAACTCGGTGAGGTGGGTCCACTTGGCAGAGACCCCCGTGGCTGGAGAGCCAGTGGGCGTCTTGGGGTAGTCTGTGGGCACCGTCGTGGACTTCACACTCTCCTCCGACTCGTTAGACAAAGTCCTTTGGAGGAACCGCATGGCAGGTGCTTTGGGCTTCTTCCCGGGGGCCTCCTGGTCCTCTGAAGGGGTGCTGGTGGGCGAGGCAGGACCATCAGCCGGAAGTTTGGGCACCTTATCTGCACCCTCCTCCTCCTCCTCTTCCTCCTCCTCCTCCTTCTCTTCCTCCTGAGGCTGCTGCTCACAGGACTCCTCCTCCATCTCCAGCCAGGAATCAGATGAGAAGCCGTCTATGCTGGGTTTTCTTGGGGCATCTACAGGGAGCAGGAGGGTCAGCAGAAGACTGAGATGAATGGCCCAAACTCCCTGCTGGAAGTCCCTGGAGCCTCCACTCACTATGCCTCCCCTTTACTCAGGAGACCGGGCTTCTTTTTTTTTTTTTTTAATTTTTTTTTTTTAATGTTTATTTTTGAGACAGAGAGAGACAGAGCATGAGCGGAGCAGGGGTAGAAAGAGAGGGAGACACAGAATCCGAAGCAGGCTCCAGGCTCTGAGCTGTCAGCACAGAGCCCGACACAGGGCTCGAATTCACAAGCTGTGAGATCGTGACCTGAGCCGAAGTCGGACGCTTAACTGAGCCACCCAGGTGCCCTGCTTCTTTTGACAGTTCTAATGGTCTATGCCTCCCTCAGCCTCTAGAAAGGTAGGGGTCAGTCAGACGTTGGTTCAAATCCCAGCTCTCTGTTTCTTCCTAGCTATGTGTTCCCATTCAGGTTGCTTTACCTCTCTGAATACACCTGGCATTTTACTTTTCAACATATAAAAATGAGACCAAAAAAATACATATAATGATTCATATGAAATATCCAGAACAGGGGGAAATCTATGGAGACAGAAAGTAGATTAGTGACTGCCTAGGCTGGGGTAGGGGGAGATAAGGAGATAACTCAAGGGTACAGGTTTCTTTCTGGGGTAAAGAAACCAACCCCAAAATTGACTGGTGATGATTGCACAGCTCTGGGAATATACTAAAAACCACTGAGTTGTACACATTACCTTGTAGGATATGTGAACTACATGTTTTTAAAAATGTAAGGCACACGCGGTACCTGGGTGGCTCAGTCAGTTAAGCATCTGACTGGCTCAGGTCATGATCTCACAGCTCGTGAGTTCAAGCCTTGCCTCAGGCTCTGCACTGACAGTGTAAAGCCCGCTTCAGATCCTCTCAGTCTCTCTCTCTCTGCCTCTCCCCAACTCACGCTTTCTCTATCTCAAAATAAATAAATTTAAATATATATATATATAGATGGCACAAAATGCTTCCTCTGAACACTTATGGTGAGGATTCAGTAAGGCATCACTAAGCATGGGTCCTGGTGCACAACCAGCATTTGATAAATGAGGCAACTGCCTAACATCTCCCCCTTTTCTTTTGTGGGAGGAGTGCTGAGACAATGAGAAACAAAGACAAGAAATTTTAAGAAAAAATCAGGCACCAATGACCCAAATGCCGCCTCAAGATTTTGTCTCATGCCTGCAAATGGAATCGGGATGTTCTCCTATGGCCCTAAATACACAAATGAGAGATGTGACCTCCTGTTTGCTGGTCCTGAGGACTGCCACAAAATCAACCGACCGGTCCCCATAGGAACGTGGAGCTACTACAACCACAGGGGTTATCTCATTATTTCAGAATCATTTCCTAATTCCTACCAAGCTGGGAGCTTCCAAAGAGCAGGCTGTGGGGTCTCAGACTTTTCCACACCTGAATATTACATCATCTGACATGTTTGAGACTCACAACAGACTCCCCAGACAAAACTGAACCTCTAGGAGGTAAAGGAGCACTTCCCAATAAAGACCCCAGCAGAAACATTTGTTCCCCATCATATGCCCAGCGTGAAACCCCCAGAAGTCACTGAGGATGAAAGTCAAGGGAAGGAGGGAAGAAGGCTTTTTGCAGTGAGGAAAAAAAAAAAAAATAGGGAATCTAAAAATCCTGGCGATTGCAAGAGAAAGAAACAGTGCAAACCCTAAAGGAGACAGACCGATCGTATTTTTCTACCCTGTGATGAGACAGAAACCATGAATGAGGCTCAGCAGACTTTGCATCCAGGAAACCCCTCAGCAGTAACAGCTCAGAGGCAGGGACAGAGGGAAGATGGGTGTTCCTCCAGATTGCTCCTGGGGGCTCACTGTCACAGCTAGAGGCAACTTCAGGCGGGCACCTATGAGTCAAGATTCAAGGACTGAGCCATTTGGGGGGTGATGTCCCTTTAAATAAAGGAAGTAAGGCAGGGCTCCGCAGCTGTGGCTATAAACGCTCTCTCCCAGCCTCTGTCAGAACCACCCACTGCTCTGGCAAGCTTGTGTCTCCAGCCCTGGTCACCCCTCCCGCTGGCTCAAAGCTGGCCTCAGATTTTGAGGACTGGCTGCACCTCGCGGGCCCGCTCCCATATAGACAAAAACCAACCCCTAGGTGCAGCAGAGGGGTGAGGATAGGGGGATCAGCTGGTGGCCATGGAGAAATAAAACAACCAGGATTATTTGCTCCGTGGGGGTCCTGTCTCAGCAACCATGCCTGGACTGGATTCTCCTCACACCTAAACGGTCACCAGCGAGACCTGGAGGCCACCAGTGGGACTCTTTGGGGGGGGGGGGGTCACAATTTCATTTTCTTGGACCCTGTATTCCAAATGGAAGGTCAACAAGGATGGCTTCCCCTTCCTAAGGGGTCTCTAGGAATCTATCGGTTCAAAAGAATTCCAGAAACCCAGGGACTCTCAGGGGCCACACTGAAAAAATTCTTCCTGCCCAGCTGAGCAGTGGAGGCGGCCAGTCCGCATTTCACTCACCAATAAGCATGGATTCTCTCTGGTATTCCTGAGTGAGGTAGGACCGCTGGGTCACACAGTATACGTATCTCTCCAAGACATACCAGCACATCTCATAGTAGAAGGGGTAACGGAATTTGGGCTGCACCTGAAAGCAAAGACCCAGGAGTAGAAGTCAGTTTCTGGAGGGCAAAGGAGAAACAGGGAGGAAACTGGGAGGAGGGGGTTTCTGCAGGTGGGAGTTATTTTCACCATCTTAAGCAAGAGCACAAATGGTGTGAGGGGAAAAATGGGGGAGGCGGGCCGGAAGGCAGGAGAGAGGCGCTGGAAGGGGCAAGATACCAGTAGCATGCACAAATGAGGAGGAAGAGGGGAGAAAGAGGCCTATGTGACAGCATCATTTCAAAGCTCCCTGAGCTGCATGCCGCCAGGGAAAGGCGGATGGGGTCCGCTTTGTGCTTCTGTGAGATGCAGAGAAACAAGAGTTGTCCCCTGACCTACTGACGGAGGGTGCGGGTACCTGCGGATGTGATCCTGATTCCAGCTACAACAAACACAGGCTCCTCCTTGTTCTCAAAAAATTCTTACACAGACTCTGCTATCCCTCCCTGCCCCTTGAAAGGCAGAAATCGACCCCCAAACCTTACCCATTTGCAGACGGGCTATCAAGCATCTCCTGCACTCTGGGAAGGAGGCAACACGAGGCGGACCAATGAGGAGGGAGGGGGTGTGGCCTCTCCTACCGCCAGGGGCGGGGCCTCAGAGGGGCCCACCTCCTGCTCCTCCCCGACAACCACCTGGCACTGCCCAGCCCATATTCCAGAAGGACTCCCTAGACCCAAGTCCCCACGGTGACCTGGGACCACTCTAACACCAGGGTCTGGTGCAGGAAACCAGATGGAGATTCCCTTTTGGCAGTTTCTTATAGGGGAGGAAGTGTAGGTGCAGACAGCTTTGTGTATCAGAATTATGAAAAGGCCTGGGCTCCAGGAGGATTCTGATGGGTCTATATGGACGAGATGGCAGAGGAAGATGGGAAGGAAGCAATACCACTGATGGCCTTGCACAGATGAACCTTCTGGAAACTTCATCCTGAGAGGGTTAGTGAGGAATGAGGGTGGTGAGAAGGTGGTCCCTGGCTCCCTCCCGCCCCCACCCCAGGGGGCTGAGCCCTCTCTTCCAAGGCTACACGTAGATCCTGTATGTCCAGGCTCACTCCCAGCCTGCTCTCTTGCCCTGTCACCAACAGTGTGTCTGCCTCAAGGGACCAGACCCCTCTTCACCTCTATCATCTTCCAGAAACTCAGGGAGTTGGATGTTAAGCAAGAACACGCTCCCACCTTTTTCTGCAATAGTGTACAGGCAACGTTCTACATGTGAGATGAAGGCAAAGACAAGCACACTTAGCTCCTCCGTTTGCCCTAAAATACCATTTTGCTGCCTCTCTCACAGTGCCCACCTGCAAAAGGCCTCAGCTCTGCCCTGAGAGTCCCAGTTCAGTCCCCCGGCCACCCCAGGCCCCGCTGACTCAGTGTTCAACAGCGAGGCCCTTTTCCCATGTTGGGGGCCTCACTTCTCCCATCTGCTTAGTGGGTCCATTTGACCTCCCCACCTCTGGTGGATGGTATGTTGGAATGAGATCCTGGCCGCCGCATGCTTTTGAGCTCCTCCAGGGGATGCATGGAGTTGGGAACATCATCTAGCGGTTTCCTTGGCTCCAGCTACTTTCCCAAGAACCCTGGTTTTAATGCTGGGATAGTATTAATCCTTTTTCACTGTCACTGGATCAGTGCCCTTCGGAGTTTAAAAAGGAGAGGGGCACTTCTGACTGAGACAGACCCTGACCTCCTCCTGTAAAGAAGGGTCTGGGAGCCTCAACCCCACCCCTGCTCCAGAGGGAGGACCAAGAGACTTTGAAACCAATTGCCAGTACCTATGGAGCAGGCTGAGGACAGGCAGGCTCACCTCTTCTCAGACCCCCACTCACATCTCCCGACTTCAGGTTTGATCGGTAAAACTCTGAAGTTGCAATTGACCTTTCAAATTTTGGGAAACCGTCCGAGCCAAGCCGCTCTGCATTGAAGGGCACCATGGCACCTGAGAATCTTTCTAGATCAGGAAAAAAAAAAATCTATTTTTTGGCTGTATTTCAGGAGAGGAAGAGAAGTCTCCCCTCATTGTTGCTGAACCCAAGGGAAACCGGCTGGGTGAAAACAAATAAATGCTGATGAAGGAATTCAAATTTTTTCATTTTATTTTTATTTTTTTTTTCCAAGAGAGCACCGCAGGAAACAAAATTTGCAAAGAATTGACTTACAAACGGGTTGTCGCCTTCCACCCTTCGCCTTCAAAAGGTTTCAGCCACATGCCTGGGAACATTAAACACACGATTGCTCAACATTACTTGTTGACAAATTCCGAGCCTCACCAAATTGAGTTGTTCACCGAAAGGCAAGGCAGTCAGAAAGCATGCAGCGCTCCTAGCCTGGGGGGTAATCAATCTATCAACGGATCTCAAGGGGTAGCTTTGAGTTCCCAAAGGCCCATGCGAGTAGCACTCAGCCTTAGCCCTTCCTCTTAGAGCTGAGTGACCTCAGGAGATCAGAACCAAAGGTGTTTCGGTGCATCTAGAACTCCCGGGTTTCAAGGGACTTGAAAAACTAAAATATGAGGGTGGGTGGAAGTGTCTTAAAATTTGTTTTTCTCCTGGAAAAAAAAAAAAAAAAGTCAATGGAAAAAAAAAAATCCAATGGTAGAGGAAAGAGGAGAGGAAGGGAAAATTATTTGCAATTTCCAAATAGATTCACTGGCTGAGAGGGAATGGAGTGTGTGTGTTACCTTTCCTGAGAAAGCTGCTTTCACTAGAGCCATTAGGGGGGGAAAAAAAAGATAAACATAAGAGAGACGGCAGTTTAATGAATGACCAACTGGACCATCCCTGTCCCTGATGAACCTAACTGGAGTTAAAAATACGTAGCGATAGTTGTTGAGACGTTATCTTCAAATAATAAACATGCAACACACCCGTTCTTTGTAGTTCTTTGACTCCCTGCATCTTTAGAACAAGAGGATTTAATCCACACGGGGGTGGAGGGGGCATGCATGTGGGTTTCTACACATGCAGACCACCAGGTCCTTGCAGGGTAAGGCCTCATGGGCAGCAGGGTCAAGCCGCCTATGAACCCCTCTCCCCAAATTAAAATCCTAGCGAAAGAGACATGGCTTCCTAGACATAGGAGAACCTTGGGGTTCCCCTGGTCTGGATGGGAGGGGGTTTCCCCACGTTGGGCCACAAAGGCAAATTCTTTTTCTTAGACAAATCCACACCATGGGGCTTAAAGATTGACAGTTTCCTGTCCCACCCCCTGCCTTTGGTTTCCAAGCAAAGCCCTCTTTTAGGGACTCTTGAAAAACTATTTTTAAATGACCATAACCTTCTTAAGAAAGCTCACAGGGATGTAAAGAATTAAGCTGTAGCGAGCTGACAAGGAGCCCTGGCATTTTATCTGGATTCCCGTGCTCTCTCCCCAGCATCTTTTGTCTGCTTTGGCTCCTAAGACATAAACAATTGGGCCTTGTAGCCAAGCCCTCTCCAAAGACCAGAAATCAAAGCAGATTAAACAGCCTGCCGCTGCTTCCAGCCCAGACTGCCCGCCAGCCCCCCGCCCATCAACCTGCTTCAGGGAAACCAGATGGGGTGCCCACTCAGACAACAGGGACAGTGGGCCTTGGGGGAGGAGACCCCGCCACACTCATCTCAATGTGGGCATGATATTCTACAGGAACTTGGCATGACGCTGGGGGTTCTGCACTATTACCCTCCCTCCAGCCTCCCACCCAGCAGGGGAGAAGAGCTGGGCTCCTAATGGAATGATGGGGCCCAAATCCACTGAGATGTGCAATTCGGATTCCCTGGGGGAGAGGACAGCTGCCAAGCAAGTTGCCAAAGCCTTTAGAAATCCCAGCCTGACTCTGGCTTTCAGGAATTGGCTGGAAAGTCGCGGGCCTCACTTCTAGATTTCTCCTTTTCTATCCCACGCCTCCCTAGTCAGCTAACACACAAACTGGCCCATTCTTCAGGGCTGGCCAAAGAACAGTTGGCCGAAGCCCCAGACAGCACTTGACCCAGACTACGAGATCACCACTCACACCCAAATGGTGCCTTTTTCCAGAATGCCACGGGGCAGCATCCACCAGACCGGGAAAGGGATGGTGGGCAGACGACAGAGAAAAGAGGCATGAAAATCCACAAAACAAGACCCAAATTCTGCAGACCCAGGCCTCCCAGCAGCAAACCCGCCAATCTGGAGATGAGGCACACCTGACCACTGCATTGAGCTCAATGCTACTCCCAGGAAAGCCCTGGACAAGGTCCCTCAATGTCGGGACTGTTAGAGAGGCCAAATACACACATAGTAGCTAAGATTTTGGCTCACTTACATGATTCCGTGCAGACCAGGGCCTAAAAACAAGACCAAGAAAGGCAGGGACCCCAGGCTCAGAGCATCTGCCTCAAGTTGATGCTTCTTTAGTGTCCAGACATGACATTACCTCTCTGGGGCAAAAAAGTCACCTCTGAGGCAAAGCCCAAGAAGACATGGTGTGGTCAAGCCATACAACGGAATATGAGTCAGCCATAAAAAAGGAACATAGCACCGACATCTGCTTCGACGTGGATGAACCCTAAAACATCATGCAAAGTGAAAGGAGCCAATCACACAAGGACACGATATAGGATTCCATGTCTATGAAACGTCCAAAACAGGCAAATCTGTAGAGACAGAAAGCAGACTGTTGGTTGCCACAGGCCGGGCGGGGGAGATGATGGAAGGTGACTGCTAATGAGTAGCATTTTCTTTCTGGGGTGATGAAAATGTCCTTGAATTAGAGGTGGTAGCCGCACAACATGGTGAATACGCTAAATGCCACTGAATTGTGCACGATAACTGGTGAGTTTTATGGTACGTGGAATGAATCTCAATAGAGAAAAGAAATGAATATTTGAACAACTATAAGAGGAAAGAAGAAGGAATGGGTCCTCTTGGTCCCAGTTGCCCAACCTCAGACCTGTCTCAGATGCCTTGGGACTCTTGGCCGAGTTCCACAATGGGAGAGAGGGTGCATGCAAGCAGCCAGTGCTTTCCAGAGGAAACTCATTGAGCAGAGCAGAGGGCACATGTCAGGTGTTTAAGCCTCAGCCCCTGGTCCTGGGGGGTGGGGGGCGGGGATTCCCTATGTCTGAGAAACCATTACTCTCAAGAAGAAAATGAACCCCCCCCCCCCCCGCCCCACCAACTCTGTAAGCAAACAGAGGCAGAGCTTAGAGACAATACCCGGGGGACCCACAGATACTGGCTTCCTTGGGGCACTACATCACATTTGGGGTCCGTGGGTAGAGGAGACACAAGGTCAAGAGCTGACCTTTCCAAGGTCCCAGCCCCCCTCCAAACCACAGCAGGAACAACCATAAAATCCCTCCCAACGCCCTTGCATCCCTCTCTACACGTGAGAAGAAGAAGCAACGTTCCCGATATCTCACGGTGCTTTCTCAACAGATACTTCCTCTTTGACAAGGGGGTTTTGGCTGCCACTGGCCTGGAGGTGAACAGAAACTCCAGGGGCTCTGGGTGGGGCTCTTGCAGACAGCCCCCAGCAAGGACCAAGGCCCCCACTTGAGGCAGGGAGCAGCAGGGAAGTGGGAACCACGGAGGACTGTGGAACGACTCGTCCCACACACCCCAAGCGCCAGGCAGAGCTCAGGAGCTGGGCAATCCCACGAGGAGAGAAGGAAGCCGCCTTACCCGTGTTCTGTCCTCAATCTCGTAGATCCGCAGCTGCATGGGCACGTTAAAGCTGTGCAGGATGTTTCCACCAAATACCAGAGAGTCTACAGGAGTGTAGACTGCGTGGATCCAACCTGGGGTGAGGAGGGTACAGAGAGGGTCAGCCACTGGCTCCTGGACCACTGGGAGAGTCACCCTATGGAAGCATGCAGAAGATCACAGGAGGCCCAGGGGAGCACCCAGGGCTAGAATCGGGGATGCTCGGGCTGCCAGATGCGGAAGGCAAGGTTCCTGGCTGGCTGAGAGGACTCACATACACAGCCCCGATGGACTTCTGCAGGTAGTAACTCCTGGTCGGCTCAAGATGGGTGGCTGGCAGCTTGAGGGCCTTGACAAAGGCTTCGCCATGTTGTTGCGGACCAGGCCGCAGCAGCCAAAAGAGGCAGGCCCTGTGCCCCTTCCAGAGAGTGGGACACCCCTCGTTCAAGGCTGCTCATAGCTCCTGAGCCTCTTCCTCAGCATCCCAGTGACCACTCATCTCGGGGGGAGTCACAAAGGATTGCCTGGGGCCACAATGCAGGAATGACAGCTTGCAAAAACTGCAGAACCCAGACACTTTCCTGCCTGAGGCCACCTCCTGCCACTAAAATCCCCCAAGGCCCGTTTCCAGGTGGTCATCTTAGCCACACGACACCTGTGCCCCCACATCAATTCTGCTTCTGCTCTGCCCTACAGCTGCTGACAAGTCTTTCTCCTGCCGAACGCAGCCCTTTTAATGGCCTGGGACACGGCTTTTTCGTCCCCCTGAGCTCCAAGCAAGCCTGGCCTAGTAATCCTGGGGATAAAACTGAAGGCTGCCCCTGTGCCAGGCATTGGGCTAAAGCCTTTACAGAACTTATCTCACTTAATGCTCACAAAATCCTTAAGAAATATATACTACATTCACCCCCAACTTACAGACAAGAAGACTGAGGCACAGAGAAGTGAAGTCACCTATAAGGTTTGGAACCCAGGGAGTCAGCCTCACTTGGTCCTTGAAGGCCAGACAAATCAAACCCCACAATTCCCTCCCCAAGTAACTAACACACGTTTCAGGTGCTCAACAGACCCACATGCACCTCTAGCCTACTGTAACAGTGTGAGGCTAGGGGACAGGAAGTATTCCACTCCCATTTACAGATGCTGAAACCAAGGCTAAGAGAAGGTAAGTCACTTGCTGAATGAAGTCACAGCTGGCAAGAGCTAGCACCTCCGTTCTTAACCGCGATGCACCATCTCTCTATCACAGGCTTAGCACCAGGCGTGCAGGCCCCAGGAGACGGGGCCTGCAAACATTCTGGGAAGGCAAAAAGAGACACGCAGAGAGAAACAAGAGAGACAGAGGTGAGACAAGGACAGATAGAGGTAGACAGACTCCCAGTGAAAGACGGGATCAGCAGAGGGGAAAGAGGACAGAAAGGGCAGCCCAAGCCCTGAGATTCCCAAGTCCAGGTGCCCACATCTCCTCTTCTCTGACTCCTCTTCTCCGACCTATATGCATAATTTGTTTGCTCGGAGGAAAATTACAGAGACCTCCCCTACCATGCACCCAAAACACGCCAGCCCTGAGTCACAGGCAGCCACCGGTGGCCACGGCTGCCAGAAGCAAAGGTGCCACCTGGGAAGAGAGCTGGGAGGCCACTGCTGCCATCTGTAGGACACTCGGGGTGCTGGTCCTCCCTTGCTGGGCACAGGGTGGGATGAGCTGGCGGTCCCAGAGGTGGGCAGAGAAAACCGACAGCCAAGAGCATGGGAACGAAGGCTCTCTGAAACCCAGTGCTGCTGTGAGCTTCCCACATCTCCGGCCCTTGTGGACATCTTCCCCACCACCTTCACACCTCTGTGCAGGACAAGTACAGCTGCTGCCTTTAAAGCCTCAGTTTCCACATCTACTTCAGCCTCTCGACCTCAGCTGGGTACCAGCTGATTTTCTCAGCTGTCCATTTTTGTATCTTTGTCGAGCAGCACTACGCTATTATTGTTCCTGTTACCACCATCAATGTTATTTAAGCATCACTTCCTAAGACTGGGACCTAGGACCGCCAGGGTCAGGTAAATGCACACGGTGGGGTGAAGCCTGAATGGGGCAAAGATTCCTGGGTCTTGTTCCTATGCTCTTCACACACCCACCCAGCACCCTACAGAAAGCCCAAGTCCCGGGACCTCGGCTGGAAACTGTCCCATGGCCAACTCACCATGTGATGTCGGACTCTTGACCACCCCTCTCCTGGCCTTCACCTGCCCACGTTAAATGAGGGAGATCATTGCCTCCCTTGCAGGGAATCTGGTGAGCAAGAGCTCAGTCCATGGAAGCAACTGCCACTGATATTCATGGTAGTCTCATCCATCTCCAGGGCTTTGCAAACAGTGATGCCCACGTATATCTGCATTTATCAGCCCTGGAGTCTCCCTTCCGTCCTATCAGGTGGAAATGCAGACACGCCTGATGTACACCTGCTACCCTGCCATGTGAGCAAAAGAGGGAAACAGAAGAGAGGTTCTGTTTCAAGTGGAGCGGCAGGGAATTTCAAGGGGTTTTAGAAGCTTCTACCAACTCTCCTCTTGTCCCCAAGCCAGGGCCTCACAGGTGGGTCAGGCAGCCTCAAATGGATTAGGCACTGCCTCCCCCAGCCTTCCTCAAAACTACCCCATGACTTTCATACTCCCCTCAGGAAGAACCAAGGAGGAATAACAGTATTCACAGGCCCCATCCATCCCCACTCTCCCGATGGCATCTCCTTGGCTGCATCCCAGGAAGCATGAGAGAGCAGGTGTCCCAAGCTGGTGACTGGGCTGTGGAGGCTGGCATCTGTCTCTTGCTTCCAGGCCAGAGTCACCAACAACATGAAGGCAATAATGGAGACTATTCAGGCCAAGCGAAAAGGGACAGATCAATCGTGGAAGAAAAGCAGGCGACCCATAAAACCTACCGACGGGTGGTTCCCTGGGACCTGAGGGACAGTGGGGCACATGGAGTCTTGGCCACAACCCAAACACTCGGGATTCAGAAACCAAAGCCCATCCGCCCCATCCACACTTGTCTCTCTTTGTGGCTGCCGTAGGGGTAAACCCAAAAATCACAGAACTTGGGGGCATCTCACAGAGGGCCATGACCTGCTTCCTTCGCTGAGCTAGGCCAGGTCCCAGGCTGGGCAGTGCAGCTGCCAAGATGAAGCAAGAATGCCCTTTCCTTTCTAGGACCTCATAGTTGGTACCAGGGTCCCAAACTGGCAGGTCACAGGCTGCAGCAGACTCAGGAGCGTGCTTAGTTTGACCCACATGTGTTACAGAAATGGGGAAATTTCCAGGGGCACCTGGGTGGCTCAGTAGGTTGAGTGTCCAACTTCGGCTCAGGTCATGGTCTCACGGCTTGTGAGTTCGAGCCCCGCATTGGGCTCTGTGCTGACAGCTCAGAGCCTGGAGCCTGCTTCGGATTCTGTGTCTCCCCCTGTCTCTGCCCCTCCCCTGCTCACGCTCTCTGTCTCTCAATAATAAATAAACGTTAAAAAATAAAAAAAAAAAAGTAATGGGGAAATTTCTCAAGACAAGCTGAATTGTTTCCTTCTCTAGAAAAATAGGAAGATGGCCCCACAGGCCATTCTCATCTTTAACTGGCTGGAGGTGAGCAGCAGTTATCTCATTTCCCTGAGCACAACCACCCTCTATCTCACATCCAGCCTTCTTCACTTCCACCCTCTCTCCCTGCTCTGTACCCATTTTATAGGTGGGTCATCTGAGGCCCAAGCTACATTACGCTATTAAGTAGCTTCGGGTTACTTTTTCTCAGACTGGCCCAAGTCTAAGAAATACCTAGGGCTGCCTGTGAATTCTGGATCATGGGTGATTCTTACTACAAAGCAAAGATGGGAAATACTTTCAGGTCAGTCCAAGCCACTGACCCCAGGGCCCTTCCCAGGTCCCTATACTTGGGCTCCACCATTCTGGCTGCTACCTGGCTGGACATACATTCAGGACAGACAGAATCTATCTTACAGCTTCCCTACCACCTTCCACACTGCCAGTGGGCCCTTAAGAAAGTTTGCTAAATGAGCAAATAATTTTCCCAAAGTCTCATGGCCGAGAAGGAAGACCAGATCCCAAGTCTGCTGACTCCCAGGCTAAAGGAGGACAAGGTCGGCTCTGAAACTAGACACACTTGGGTTCTTGCCCTGGTCTGTTGCTTATTAACTGTGTGAGCTTGGACCAGTCTATTCACCTCTCTGGGCCCCAGGAACCTTCGTTACTTAAAAGGCAGAGGGAAAATAAGTTGCTCCCTACATGCTCACAAAAAGGTAAGTAATAAATGTAAAATGCTGCTCAGTAATGTGAGTTACTATTACCATTAGCTATATAGTTCATTAAGCTGGTGCAGCCAGAGGAAGAGGCTGAGCCCAGCAACGTGGTCAAGGCATTGGCCACAGGTCCCCTCACACACAGGAAAAAGAGGTCACCGGGTCTCTCTGACTTCCTGCTCCTTGGGGATGATTTCCACCTCAAGCTTTCCTTCCACCTAATGATTAGGCTGAATCTGGGTAACTCGCTGGCCACTCTGACCCTGACTGTGTACCTTGGGGAGGCAACTGTATTCCCACTGCCTCTGCCTCATCAACAGGACAAACCCAGGCCCCTTTCTTGAGATCATCTCACTCTTCAGCCACCTTCAGGTCTGCCTCTTCCAGGCAGCTTTCCTGGACCACCCAGGAATGAGGCCTGAGAACCACCCACACCCACAGCACAGCCAATACCCAACCTCTTCACTCCAGACACAAGAAGAAAAGAGTGAAAGCACGTCTCACAAACACTGTAACATTTAAAACCCTCCCATGCCAGTAGCCTCCCATTAGCGTTGAGCTGAAGACTTGCTGAACGACCCATGGGCAGACGTGAAGCCAGCATCAGGTAAGAGGTCACGTGTCTAAAGTCACACTGTGGGGACAAAAACCCACGTCAGAGATGAGAAATGCCAGAATTAGATTTTCTACTCCCGATACAGAAAACCCACATGCAGGGGGCTGTGTTGCCCACGGCTGTCCAACTCTCCACCCAAAGCCACACCCCAACCACCCTAACTCTCAGATGTGTGTCTGCACACAGCTCAGGGGGCATGGGTGCTGGGAAGAATCCCCAGGTGGCCGTCTACCTCAGTGACCACAAAACTCTGGTCCTTCAATTTTCACTGGCTGGCAACACAATGAGGAAAATGAAGATGGTATACATTTTCATAAACTCAAAACTATCAAATTTAAAGTACTGGCCATTATTCTGAAATTACATACTTCCGAATTTTTAGTGTCAGAATCATCTCCCATTCATGAAAATCAGCACTAGTAGATGCCAGGTGTTTGGTTTTTGTTCTTTTTTTTTTTAATTTTTTTTTTAACATTTATTTATTTTTGAGAGAGAAAGAGAGAGAGCGGGGAAGGGGCAGAGAGAGAAGGAGACGCAGAATCTGAAGCAGGCTCCAGGCTCTGAGCTGTCAGCACAGAGCCCAACACGGGGCTCGAACCCATGAACTGTGAGAGCGTGACCTGAGCCAAAGTCAGACACTTAACCTACTGAGCCACCCAGGTGCCCCTGTTTTTATTTTTTTTACGTTTATTTATTTATTTTTGAGAGAGACAGAGACAGCATGAATGGGGGAGGGGCAGAGAGAGAATCCCAAGCAGGCTCCTTGCTGTCAGTGCAGAGCCCAATGCAGGGCTTGAACACATGAAACTATGAGATCATGACCTGAGCTGAAACCGAGAGTCAGATGCTTAACCGACTGAATCACCCAGGTGCCCCCTGGGTGTTTTGGTACTTTTTAAAAGGAAAAAAAATTTTTTTAATGTTTTTGTTTATTTTTGAGACAGAGAGAGACAGAACATGAGCAGGGAAGGGGCAGAGAGAGAGGGAGACACAGAATCCAAAGCTGGCTCCAGGCTGTGAGCTGTCAGTACAGAGCCTAATGTGGGGCTCAAACTCACGGACTGTGAGATCATGACCTGAGCTAAAGGCGGACGCTTAACTAACTGATTCACCCAGGCACCCTTGGTTTTTTTTTTTTTTTTCATTAACATCCATCTTTAGGAAAACTACAAGTTTGTAACTATAAGCTCCCAACTCCTCCCCCTCCTAACGGTCACTGAAATCAATGCTTGGGAACCACGTGTACCCCCAGCGTCTGAGAAAGTGACAAATTCTAACTGTCCCTTTTTTCCTTCCCAAACATCCTGATGTCTCACTCACAACCTTCAGTGCCCAGGAGTCTTGGCTGGGATCTAACTCAACATCTGCTAACTGTACTTCAAATCCCGCTCTTGCCGTCAACAAACACTCACACCTCTGCTTCTCAAGACCTTTTCCAACTCGCTAAGCCCCCAAAACGCACACCCTTCCCATCCCAGACTGAGGGAAACCAATGAACCACCTCCCAACTCTGACAACGGCCCTGAGGAAAGAAGGCCAGTCTTCCCAGAGAGATTAGGAGGCCTGCACTCAGGGGGGCTGGGTTGGGAAGCACCTTGAGGGTTTCACAGTTTAGCCCACTGACTCCCATTGAAGAGATTGGACAGTTGAGGCGCAGACAGGGGCAGAGACCAGCCCAAAGTTCCTTTGGGTTCCCCTGAATCATCACAGCTTATCCCCCAATACCTACAAGTGGCTTGAACACATCTTAGAAGGGTACCGCTTCCTTCCCGATTCTCCATGCCACATCTGCCAGGGTATGTACCATAAATGCTGCCCACCAACTGCAACCCATTCCTGTCCCAAACAGGGGTCCCTCCCCTCCCCCAAGTCTGAGGATGGACCTGGGTCCATGGTAACAAAGTCACCCCCACTAAACCCTACCATTTCCAAATCCCCAATTTCCCGAATAGTGAAATCTCTACTTTCTGCCCAACTTTCTGGAAGAGCCCAAGTGTGCAGGCCCTATCCCCTCAGTGGGAGCTGCTACCATAACGGCCCCCTCCTCACTTGCCACTAGCACTTGATGTCCAGACCCAAGACTAGCTTCCAACCCAACTTTCAGAAACTTAAGTGTGACCAGCTTCTCCCTCCAATGGATCGTAAGCGCTTCAAAGGATACTCCTAAGGTTCAAGCCTCCACTCAGTGGCAAATTTCCTGCAGCCTCCTTGGCACAGCCATATATAGAGCTTCTACTCATATATATCCAGTGACAGGGAGCTCACTACCTAGCTGAGCAAGTCATTCCAACACCACTTGGCTATACCTCTTCTTACAGAAGACAACAACTAGCTGACTGCTGTTCCCTTACACCTTTACTCCCCTGGGTAAAACCACACAATTCCTCCTTCAAATTTATCTCACCTGGGGGCCCCTGGGTGGCTCAGTGGGTTAAGCATTCAACTCTTGATTTCAGCTCAAGTCATGATCTCACGGTTTGTGAGTTAGAGCCCTGCATTGGGCTCTGTGCTTACAGCTTGGAGTCTAGAGTCCGCTTCAGAATCTGTGTGTGTCTCTCTCTCTGCCCCTCCCCACTCGTGCTCTCTCTCTCTTTCTGTCTCTCTCACTCTCTTACAAAATAAATAAATACACTTAAAAAAAAAAAGGCAAATTCATCTCACCTGGTATGGTATCCAGACTCTTTAGGTCGACTTACCTCCTATATGTGACCTGACTCCCTTACTCTATACAGTGGGACTGTCACCTCCCTCATCCTGGGTAAAATGTTTCCATTAATGCAGCCAAAGACTGCACTCCCTGACCCCTAGGGCATCTGTCATACTCACTGGTGACTCACCCTGTAACTGTCCAAGAACTATAGGCTCTCCAAAGAGCTGCAGGCATGTAGGTCTTAGCTCACTCCAGTCCTCACTACCACCCTGGGAAGTCTCACTCCCATTTTACAGACAGGAACACCAAGGCTCAGAGAGGTTAAGTCACTTCCATAAAGCCACAACTTAAAAGCAGTACATCTGAAAATTAAACTAAGGCCGTGCAGTCTGGCTCCAGGGCCAGTGCTCTTAATGACTGCCCTCCACTATACTTGCAGTGTTAATTTCTTTTTCTTTTTTCTTCTTAATTTTTCTTTTGGAGGCAGGGGGAGTCCAAGTACAAGAGCTGACACTGACCTCAATTACATTTCACCTACTTCTGCTGGAAGGAGGCTACCACACCAGGTCCTTCCCCAATGCCACATTGCCCTCTGTCCATTCCCTAGGCTTTCAGGCACCCCCGTAAAGCTCCCGGCCCTGGGGTCTGCCCTTTCCCAGAACCTGCCTTGGACTGCAACCTCCATACTTTGCTTTCTTGGATAAACAACCCAATTCCTCCTTCAAGGGGGTGAACCTACCCCCTCCCCACAGTGCCACTGTCATCCCCTCACACGGAAATTTCCACAGGAAGTCCTAGAGAAACCATTCACACTTCCCCTGAGGGAGGGCCCTATGCTTTTTCCCAGGAATGAATTCTAGCCCACAGGCGGGGAGACACAGGTTAGATGTGAGAGAGAAAGGGGGCTGTTTTTCCCTACAGCCTGAGGCCTACTCCTGTCAGGGACTGCCAAATGCCACGAGGCCCAGAGAACCCCGTTCCTTGGCCCGAAACCCTGGCTGAGGCCCCAGGGATGCGGGAGCCTTCTCCCAGTGCTGGGAGAGCCAGGCGCCGAGGGAGAGCCCAGCGCCAGCCTTGGCCGGAACCTACCGGAAGGGATGAAAAACGTGTAGCCCTGTTTCAGCTCAATTCTTTGGCATCGCTCCACGCGGTCTCCCAGGAAGATGTCACTCTGTTTGCCTGATAGCACCCACTCCTCGTACAGTGCCAAATTGTGTAGGGTTGGAGGAATCAGCCAAAAGATCTTGGGAGGAAAAGGAGGCAATCAGCTGAAGATCCGGGCCAAAGTCCTGGATTCCTTCCAGGCTGTGCCACAACCCAAAGAGACAGCCCCACCTGCCTGGGAGTGGGGGGAAGACAGGGCACCGCCTCCAGGACCGGGCCCCTAAGGGTCTCTGAGGTGGCAGGGGGGCTGTGCCACCGTCCTGGGACACCTTGGCCTGCCTTTAGGAAATCTCCATTCCCACTGCAAAACCAGGGTGGGTAGACTTCCTGGACTGAGAGGAACATTCTTTCTCCTAAGCCACAGGCTTGTTGAGGAGGTAAGGAAAGGAGAGGAAGGGAATTTCCTAAGTTGTCTGATCAAATGGCCCAATAAATAAACCCAGCTTGTGTTCACTCTGGAGAAGGAGGAAAACATCTGGAACCGGGCAGGATGACTTCCTACCCAGATTTTCTTCCAACATGTTTGGTTAAAACGAACCTACACACAGCCCCAGACGAGCAGGACGGCACACATACTCTCAGGCACCCACACCCGCGTAGGGTACGTGCAGAGCCGAGCACAGCGGGAGCATCCCAAATGCACGCCCCACCTCCTCTCTCTGGGTGACGCCTGTCCCTCATGTAAAATGTTCGTGAACGCAGGTGGTGCTGGCAACTAGACTTTTTACGTTAAATGTTCTCAGTACTGGAGGTAAAAACTACAGTGGGCAAAATGAATGCTGGCAAATCTTGGGACCCAAAGCTGGAGTTCTAATCTGGCCTGAGATGCTTAGAACACTGGACTGGGTGGGCAGGTGTGAACAGGTCACTAGACGTGATGCAGAAGAGTTGACCCTTGATCCTTCTCCCCAGGAGAAGACAGAGTGAGGAGGTGGCCCTGAAAGCAGTCACAGGACAAGGGCTGGCTGGGCGTGGGTGAGGGGAGCAAGCCCCTCCAGGAAGAAACAGTCAGGAACATACAGAATTTGAAGAAACTCAGTTCGACTCACCTTCCCACCCCGGAAAACATGGTACCAAACAGAAGTGCCTCCAAAGTCGATGTGGAAGTCAGTGAAACAACCTTTGACGCTCATCAGACAGTATCTGCAGCACAGAAGCAGGGGAGCAGAAAAACAGTTCAACGCCTGAATCACAGGAGGTGAGTGAACAGCTTCAGAGATGCTTGACCTGCTGCCCTTTTGCAAATGCTAACACTGGGGGATTTTTTTTCTTTTCTTTTCTTTTTAAACCCAGTTCTAATCGGAGTTCCCCATGGGGGAAGCCCCTGTGATCAGATGACGAATCTCAAGCATTGGCCACCTGCCCCCAAGGCTGGGGGAGGCATTTTTGTTTTCAGGTTCCCAGGAGAGAGCTGACAACCCACAGGCCCCTTGGTTCCTTCCTGACAGACAGTTTACTCTGGCCCCGCCCCCACTCCTACCCCAGTGAGAGGCTTCCTTTCTGCTCCTTCCAGCTCCTTCCTGTACCTGCAGCTCTCCTGAGCTGCCAGTCCCCTTGGCAGCAGCTGGACCCCCTGGAATTCCATTGTAAACCACCTGCGTGGCTTGCCAATTACCAGTCCCCATTCATCTCCTCATTCGTTCAACAATCACTGAGAGCCAACCCACGGCCCAGCCCAGACCTAGGCATGGCACTTAGAGAAAGGCATAAGAATGCCTAAGACACCTGCCCTTCAGGACGGCACACTCTTAATGGAGCACTGCACAGGAAAAGTTAAATCGCAAGACAAACTGCAGGGGACTGAGAAGTGAGCAATGCAGCTCAAAGTACGTGGTACCAGCCACGAAAAGATCACAGTGTAGGATTCCACATATATGAAATGGACAGAGTAGGCAAATCTACAGAGAGTAGATTAGTGGCCAGGGCGGGGGTGGGGGGGGTGGGGGGGGAGGGGCGGGGGGGAGGAGCAGGGATGGAGAGTGACTGCTAATGGGTACAGGGTTTCACTTTAGGGTGATAAAAACGTCCCAAAATGGACTGTGAATGCACAACTCTGTAAACATAAGAACCACGAATTGTACACTTTAAATGGATGAATCGTACATGAATTATATCTCCATATAGCTGCTAAAAAAAAGGTGGGGGAAGAGATTAACAGATGCTGGGGTTAGGTGGTGGACAGGCAGAGGGGAGAACCTGGGCTTCAGAGACTTGGGTGAAGGAAGTGAATTCGGAAGAAGGAACCTGCCAGCAGCCCCTCCTCTGAGCTCCAGCAGCAGCCAGATAGCCCACCCTTCCTTACAGGAACTCACCAGTCTCCTCCCTCCTCCCTTGCCATGCTGCCCTCCTGGGGGAGGGCAGAGCTTAAGTGGGGGGGGGGGGGGCAGAGCAGGCTTCCAAGTCCAGGCCTGGCAGTCAGTGATGCCAGGGCCCCCTCTTCCCCTCCCACCCCTTCCCACAAGAGCCACCGGCAGCACGGATGGGGCAGCCTCCCCACGGCCCATGCTCATGCACCTTGGCATCTCCGGAGGCCCACACACACATGCTTACCCCACTGACCTCTTTTCCCCGCTGCACTTTGCTTTTCCATGGTTTGGGGAAGAGGGGAGGAATGGGGCAGGGACTGGCAGGGAGGAGCCAGCAGCAAGCCCCAGTGGAGATAATGGGGGTGGGGGCGGTTAGGGGCTGAGCTGGTTAGGAGGCTGGTGGGCTCCAGGTGCCCCCCTCCCTCTAGCTGCCTTTTGCACCTCACATTCAGGTGGACCCGGGGCTCAGCAGTATGCAGGCAGCGTGCCCCGCGTCCCTCCTCCGGATAGGCTGGAAGGAGCCTTAACCATGTGTCTGCAGGAGGCTGACAAATCAGAAGGCCTTCCCGCACATCAGAGCCCTGCTGCCTAGCAACCCCATCGAAGGGGTGTAGTTGACAGCACAGGACGCAGCCCTGTCACGAAGACAGGCGCGGGCTGCGGGGCTGGCGCTGGGGTTGTTAAAGTCCCAGCTCGGCTGGGGCTCTGCACCCTCCCACCTCCGCCCAGCACCGCCCGGCCAGGTCTCCACTCCGAAGACCCCAGTGATCCTCTACTCTCCAAGGAAATGGGGGTGGGGAGTGGGGGTGAAGCCCTAACCCACCCCACCCCCACGGACACACCGGCCTGCCCTCCAAAAACCACCTCAAAATATTAGTCCTCATTTTCCTAAAACCACCTCTATGTCTGGCTTTTCTTCTTTTCTTTTTTTAATCTAACCTTGGTTTCCACCCCCTCGGGGCCTCAGCAGAAAACAGCCTCGTGAAAACAATTTAAATGTTTGTGGGAGATGTGCTTCCTTCAGTTGCAGCTGGATAGCAACCCAGGTGCCCAAGAGGAGAGGAGAGGAGCGTGTCTCTTGGGCACCAGGCCCCAGGCTAGCCTGGCCACACCGGTCACCACCCCCCAACCTCCCGCACCGCCCCCGCCCCCCCCCCCCGGCCCCAACGTCCCTAGCACGCGTGGACAGAATCACTACGAGCTGCGGCAGCTATGTGCGAGGAAAGTTCTCCCAAGTTGTGCTCGGGTCTGATTTGCCCTCCCAGTCACCCTTCAGCATCCTCTGGGGCCCTTCGGAGCTTGGGGGCGCCACTTCCAGGACCCGCCTCTCCTAGAGAGGCCCCTCCTCCCACGTCCCTCATTTCCTGGCCGCTAGGCCGGGCCGCCCCTCCCGCCCGGCAATTGCGTGCGTTGGAGCGGCCAGGGTGGCTGTGACAGGGCGGCTTTGTCCAGGGGGCCCCTGCAGCCGCCACCCCCGCCCTCCCAGCTGCCCCGCGCTCATTCCGGGTCTCCCCCCTCACTCCTGCTCCCGCTCGCTCTGGCGTGACGCCTTTGCACTGACCTCTACAGCTTCCTCTTCCAAAGCACACCGCAGTCACATGGGCACCCCGGCTCTGTGCCACGGCCGCTAAGCTCTCCCCGCCGGCCAGCCAGCCTGGCTTCCGCCTCGGCTGCCCCTTGCCCGGAAAGCCGCGCCCCTTAACACCCCACACCCCCCACCGCCCCGGTGGCTTCTGTGCAGGAGCGCACCCTCCAAGTTGGGGGATGAGAATCAGGAGCCCCCGAGCTAAGCCTCTGGGGGGTTCCCGCCTCCCAAGGCCCGCGCAGGCTGGGGAGGAGCGTGATGGGAGGGGGCGCTGCACCTGCAGCACCAACTTTGGGGCACTGCCTGGGATCCGGGGAAGCCGGGCGACCCCACCCCGCCCTTTTCCCTCCAACTTAGCGAAACTCCCCGGGCGGCTCAGGCGGCATCCCTTCGGGCAAAGGTCTTGGCGGGGGAAACCTGGGAAAAGCTGGCACCGGGTGACGGGGCTGGAGGCGCCGATCGCACGCGCACACACACTACACACTTACACGCAGCCCCGGGAGACACAAAGAGCTGCTCCGCGACGCCGGCCGCGCAGCCCGCGGGCTGGAGGCGACCCACACCCCGCCCCGGCGCGCCCCATAGGAGCGGTGGCTCCCGGGGTAGCCCCGGGCCCGCGGGGCGCAGCGCAGGGACGCCCGCCCGGCCCCGCCCGGCGCGTCCGCGGTTACCCTCGGCGGCGGCGGCGGCGGCGGCGGCAGCGCGGCTCCCGGGCGTCCCCTTCGGCAGCGCAGGATGGACGCGCGCCCAGCCCCGGAGACCGGAGCCGAGCCCCCTCCACGGCGCTGCCAGGGCCCGGCCGAGGACTGTGCAGCCCTCTCTCTCTTCCTTCCTTCCTCGGGGAGCTGGGCGCAGCCTGCGCTCATCCCCGCGCTGAAACTGAACACCCGCGCGGCGCGGCGGCCGCCAGGAAGGAGGAGGGAGGCCGCGGCGGCGACAGGGAAGCTAGCCGGCCAGCGCCAGGGGAGGCCGCCGCCGCCCACGGCCGCCCCCTCGCCTCGGCTGGGTGGGGGCACGAGGGTAGCTCTGCAGGCGGGCGCTCAGGAACGCCTGTACCCCCGTTTTCAGGGAGTGTGGACGCCGTCCTGCTACTGGAGGTGACCACCCAGCAAAGCCACCTTCCTTACATGTGTCCATTGGGGCACGGCTAGGGGTTGGAGGGAGTGTCAGATCCCAGGTCTGGCAGGCAGCTCTGAGACCAGGTTATGCTGCTCTGGCCCTAAAACAGATTATCTCTGTGACCTTGGGCAACTTACTTTCCCTCCCTGAGCAGGTTTTCTCATCCTAATGGCAGGGAGGTGACCTGAAGTTCAACTCTCCATTCTAAGATGTCCCTTACCTGCCCTCTTAGTAGCTGTGTAACCGTGCATCAGAGAATCACTGTAGGAATTCACTGAGATAGATACATGTTAACACAGTACCTGGCACTATGATACTTTGGTTATTAAATCAATTTTCACAACCCTCTGAGGTCATTCCCAAGATTGTCCCCATTTTACAGATGAGAAAGCAGAGGCTCACCCACCCAGGTCTCTATCGTAGTCAGTGATGATGCTTACCCAGGCAGCCTGTCTCAGAGTTTCTCAGGCCTCCTCCCAGTCTAACCTGGCAAATCCCAAGACTCTCAAAGAAGCAGTGTCTGCAGGTTACAGTCAAACTCAACCACTGACTTCCGGCTGCAGGAGATGGTCCAGCTCAAATCAGAAGTCCTACCCTCCAGGGCATGCTCACCAGGGCCACAGCCCTCCTCCCATTCTGTCCCCACACCCTTCCCCTAAACCCCAAGGGGGCAGGACACCTCTGCAGGGTCAGAAATCAAGCTTCTTAAGTCTTTGGCCAAACCCCATCTCCTGGGGCTCTCCACCAATGTTAATTAATAGACTCTAATTATCAAGTGCTAATACTAACAGCTACTTATATGCATGGTATCGTTACACCTTTAAAACAACCATGGGGCCCCCGGCTGGCTCAGTCAGCGGAGCACGCGACTCTTGACCTCAGGATTGTAAGTTCAAGTCCCACATCGGGTGTAGAGATTACTTAAAAATATAAAATCTTCAAAAAATAATAAAATATAAATAAATAAATACATAAATAAATAAATAAGACAACCCTATAATCCCCATTTTAGGGAAGTGAGCACTGAAGCCATTTCAAGGTGGTCAACTCCCTGGGCCAGGGTTTTGCTCCCCAGTGTCATTTACAGGATGGCCCGCCTATTAGTACCTCTCCAATGGCCTGCTACGAGCTTATACTGTGAACTTTTTTGCAACTGGCTGATTTTTTCACCATATGTATGTTCTGTCTATTTAAAAGAAAAAATTGTATGACAAGAAATATCTCTCACCTTGGATCTGAGCACCAGTCATTGAGTGGGTGTTCTTGAGCAAGGTCTTTGACACACACAAAATATAGATGGAGTTAAATGAGCTGAGAGAAGGCCCTGACAGCTGGACCAGGCTGTCCCCACGGGTAAATTATTACTTTTTTAGTCACAAATGCCTCAGCTTAAGCCCCAGCAGGGATCACATCAGATTCATCTGTGTTAAGTATAGCACCCACCAATACAGCCCTATAATTATTCTAACCAACTGTGTGACATTGGACTAAATGTTTCCCCCTCCTGGAACTCAGCATTCCCATTTGTTTAACTGATCAGGGGCCTCTAACTGGTGGCCCTCATGGGTCAAACCAGACCGTCGATGTGCTTGGTTTGGCCAGCTCTGTTTTGTTTTTTGTTTTGTTTCTTAAGAAGAATTTTGGGGGGAACCTGGGTGGCTCAGCCGGCTAAGCGTCCAGCTCTTGATTTTGGCTCAGGTCATAATCTCATGGTCCGTGAGTTCAAGCCCCGTGTCGGGCTGTGTGCTGACATCACAGAGCCTGCATGGGATTCCCTCCCTCCCTCCCTCTCTCTCTTTCTCTCTCAAAATGAATGAATGAATGAATGAATTTTTGAAGTTATCCACATCCACACCAGCCCCTACCGTCTTACATTCAGCTGCTGCACCTGTTACCTGCACTGAAGCATATGAACTTCAGTTTCCTTGTCTGTAAAATGAAAAGAGTAACACCTGCTTCCAGTACCATTAAGATGTGCATGCTAAGTGTTTAACACAGTGTCTGCATCTATACATGGCAGCACAGAAAGGCTGGGCTTCTTTGTTCCTCTTATAAAGGTGTGGATGTAGAGAGGAAAAGCCAGAAATCCAGAAGCCTGGGATGTGGGTGTGTGGCCCACACAGTTCTATGCCTGTGTGACATCAACAGCCTCTCTAGGTCAGATTCCCTGTGTGATATATTACACAGAGATGACCACTTCTAATACCAGCAAACGTGGTTGAGGAGAGCTGAAAGTAAATGAGCATTGCCGAGATAAAAGCCCAGTGCAACTGTGAGAGAATAGATCGAAAAGCCAAGGATTCCGATGGCAGTTGGAGACTTGTATCTACACGAGGCCACAAAGACAACCATCTTGTCCTACCCACATGTCACATCCACTGTAGGCTCCATCTTCCCTGTAGCATGGTTGGGAGGTGGGGCAGGGATGACAGGATCCCCACTTTGTAGAAGGGGAAACTGAGTCCCTAAGAGGAGATGAAAGACTTCCTGCAGCCACCAGAAACTGCCAGGGGCAGCCCTTGAACCTTGCTCATCCCAGCACCCAGCTGCACCCTGTCTGGGTTTCAGCTTCACATCCAATTTTTTCCCCAGTTCTTCCTGCCACCCCCATAAGGTGCAGGGAGGAAATGCAGTTCACTCCCAATTATTTGGGAGCCGAATATATGCTTTATGTGGGGTCCCCCTTCCTTTCACTGCTTGTCAGTTCACAGCCTGTCTCCATTAAGCCGCAAACCTCATTTCTGCAAGCAGCATGTGAGGAGAGAAAAGATTTGTTAATTTCCCTCTGGAAGGCATTATAATACCCAGTGGTCCTAAGTGAGAAAGGTACGCCCATGCCAGAGACCTAGGAGATTGTGGAGGCTTTAAAACATGCCCACTAGTCCTTGAGACTCCCTTTTTCAGAGATAGAGCCAAATTCCCCTCCCCTTGGTGTGTGGGCTAGACGTAGTACCTCACTTTAATTTAATAGAATATGATAGAAGTAAACAGCATGTGATTTTTCAAAATTGGGCATAATAGGCACTGTGGCTTCTTCCTTGCTCTCTCTTCCCCCACTATTTGGGGTGGGGGAGTACCAGCTGCCATGTCACAGGGACTCTTGAGCAGCCCTATGGAGAGGCCCACAAGGTGAAGAACTCAGGCCTCTTGCCAACAGCGATGTGAGTGCACCATCATGGAAGTGGGCGCTCTAGCCCCAGTCAAGACAAGCCCAAGAGCAACTATGAGCCACTCTCAGATTCCTGACCCACAGAAAGTGTGAGGTAATGTTGTTCTAAGCTGCTAAGATGTCTTTTTTTACGCTACAAGGTTTTAGGAAAATGTTATGCATCAACAAACAACTAATACAAGGGGTACTCCCAAATAGTTGTCAGTTTATCCGATTATGAGGAATTTTCCAAGACAAATAATTCTGGATGGCCAAAACATCCCTGCAGGGTAGAGATGGAGGGCAGGCAATGGCGGATGTGCACGGGGCAGCTGATGTTCCTTCAGCCTGCCCTGTCATCCTCTTTTTCCTTTTATCTTGCTTTTTTTTTTTCTATAGTAATCTTTATGCCCAATGTGGGGCTCAAACTCATGACCCTGAGATCGAGTCGCATGCTCTACCAACTCAGCCAGCAAGGAGCCTCCCTTTACCTTGCTTTAGGTTTCCTCCCAACACTTATCACCTCCTGAATTATATTATTCACTTGTTTACTTGCCCATCTCTTTTCACCACCTGAATATAAGCCCCCTGAGTACAGGAACTTTGCTTTATTCACTGTAGCCTACCAATTACTTAGACTAGAGTCTTGCATTTACGGGCAGTCAGTTAACACAGCAATAGATAACTGATACACTAACATATCCTTTACATCTTTTGTCTCCCACAAAGTTACAGCCACCCCCTTGACAACCGCCAGTACCCCTAGCCTTAAGTATCTCAACCAGAACCCATTAAAATTCTGAAATCCCCCCCTCCACGATCAAACTGCACAAACCCTAGAGCCGGGGAGAAGGCAATGATGGGTCTGTAACACTTCTCTCTTCCCTCCTGCAAACCTTATATCAGGTGACCTGTCAGCATGGGAGCTCTGACTTCTAGAAACAGTGTCATTTTAATTAAATTCCACAGAACCATTCTGTGGTCCCAGAGGACTTCATCATTGCGGGATTTTTACCTTGCTGATTAACTGAAATCAGCATTCTTTACAGCCAAACCAATGGAAGATTCCCAAAGTGACAACTTCCTTCCTAACAAGGTTCAAATCCTGTAACAAGTTCCCAAGGCCACTGACAGAGTTTGTAAATGTATTTGCCACACAATCCAACCAATGAGTCAAAGACACATGGTTCTAGAAAATAGTGCATGGGGCTCTTTTTGGTAATTCGATAGGATTCTCAAGGTATTACTAGAACTTACTATTCAGAGGAATTTTTCTATCAGGTGAATATACCAAGCATCTAAAGGGGGCAAGGCAGTTGAAATCTAGGTCCCCCAGTGCTATTTTCCCTTCCTAGACACATGTCCCATCCAAGTCCCTGCTCCCTCCTGGCCCAGCATTTGCCCTATGGAAGCGATGCACTGCTTTCCGCTCTCACTCCACCCCACTTCCTTCAATCCACACAGCGGCAGCACAACTTGTGGCACGCATATCTGCACACATCCCTCTCTGCTTAAGATCTCAGAGAGGCTTCTGACTGCTCTTAGGAGAAACACAGACCCTTCATCCTGGCGCATCAGGCCCTGAGCAGCCTGGCCCACCCACCGTCCCGCACCCCCCACCCACTTCCCTCACTTTGCTCCAGCCTCACTAACCTTCCTTCCACAGGTCCACCTGCCATCTTCCTGACCTTCCTAGCCATCCCACCAGGCTCTCTGCACACAGCCAGCCCTCTTCACCTAAGTAACCCCACTTCCCCGAGACCCCACCCTGGGGCCGACGGCCCTGCCCTCCGTGACTGAGAGTGCCCTGGTACACAATCCTGGAGCACTGTGGATCTCTGCCTTATGGTCTCGACAGAGCTGCAAATTTCCATTTGTTTCTCTGATTGTTGGATGAACATCTGTCTCCGGATAGACTACAAGCTCCGTGAGGGCAGGGAGCTCACCTGGTTTTCTCCTTTCCGCATTCTCAGTGCCCAGCACCAATCAGATGTTTAATACATATGCTGACTGAATCACCCAATCAATTGATCAGAGCTGTGATCCACCCCTAACTAGTCTCTGAGCCCCACACTCTTTCCTCCAGCTCTACCCTCATGATTCCATCAAGGCCCCTGGCACTTCCCTTCCTCCACCACCCCCCTCCAAGTCCCTCCCATCTCCTCTTCCTTTAAAGCCTAGGTGCAGTGTGCCCTCTGAGAGGACTTCCCACTGCCACCAGCCAAAAAGGATTCTTCCTCTCCCTGTCCCGTCCCCAGAACTGGTTTCACTCTACCTAGGATGAGATGGCACCTTACCCCATGCGTTATACGACACATTCTCCAGAGGGTAGGGGCTCTTAGTCTCTTTCATCTTACTTCCCCACCCAAGGGGCTCCAGAAATTTTGCTGTGATCGAACAGGACAGGAACAGAACTGAAACCCTTCTTCCCTCCCCACCTTGAGCTCATTCTTTGTGTTTGATGCAGCCCAAATCTAAGGGGTGTAAAGAGCTTCAGCTTCAAGGGGAGGAAAAATGCCTGAGAAATAATTAAAGAAAGAGAGAGCTTGCAAGCAAAGCCTTGAGAAGCCAGGGCCAGAGTGCTGGCCTCTCTTACAAAGCTGGCACTGAATCTACATTCACTCTACCCTTCATTCAGGGTGGAGTGAATGAACAGCTCACAGCCTTCACGCTCCTGGGGGCACTCCTGGCAGCAGGGCTGAGCAGAAAGATATTAATGGATTCAGAGCTGCCAGAGCCAACTCTTCTAGGAAGCCCAGAGCAGCAGTCATGCCTGGGACGGCCAGCATCTCCTTCCCATTTTGGAGATGGAAACACAGACGGTCTGAGGTGGAGAGAGCCCCGATAGCCCCAAGGGTCTCCAGGGTCCGTTACCGAAATTCTAGAATGTGGGAGGGATCATAGGTGACTCTGCCCATGTTTAACGACTGGTCTCAGGACTTACTGGTCCATATGTAGTGATGTCCCTGCAATTAGACGTGGCCATCTTCTCGGCCCAGAGCCGACCTGCCGCTTCGAGACACCAGCTAAGGAGTGTTTAGTGAGTAAGTAGCCCTTGGGCTTTGATCGGGAAAAGTTCTGGATCAGAGGCCCTGCATCTCAACAGCAAGCAGCAAAAGAACACCAGATCCCTTCCCAGCCCTTGGCAAAAGCAAAGTGTCCACAGTCTGCCCACTCCCAGGGCTTGCAGTCACTTGGCAGGAGTAGATAAAGGTCTGGCAAGCACACAAGTACAGAGAGACGGTCCCCAGTATTCCTCCCCTCCACTCAGATCACAGGCCCTGAGGGAGAGCTGGCAAGGAGGCCAAGAAGGACCATCTGGATGGGGAATGCAGAGCCCCTGTGTTCCAAGGCGCCAACCTGCTCACGCCAAGGACCCCCATCCCTTACATCCCAGCAGCACCCTGTTGGGCTAGGAGACACCCCCACCCCCAGCTCCCGCCACTAGCCAGGCAATCTTACTTCTTCACTTTCGGGTATTTCATCTCTGCAATGGCATTCGTGGCTTCTGTCTGCTTCTCCTTCAGATGCTGGGGCCACATGTTGTCCACCCAGTCCACCAGGTCTACCTGAAAGCCAGATCGCTGTCAGCACTTCCTGTCTTGGGGTGCCCTTCCACTGGGCTTCCTCACCACCTCCACCCTTCCCTGTGCTCCCCACGCCCCTTCTGTCCTTCCCTGGGGCTGACACTGGCTGGCCTCAAGCCTGAAGCAAGTGAGGCTGGGCAAGGAGAGGAGGCGGGAGGGAGGCGTCAAGGAGAGGGACGGCGGCCGGGGACCTACCACAGTTGGACGCTTGACCAGGTGCTCCAGCTTGGTGTGGCTGAACTCAAGGCTGATGACATTGTACAGCTTGTCCCGCTGAGCCTCAGGAGTCTCGTAGTACCGCACAAACTGGGACATGCTCATTTCCGCGCCCTTCTGCGTGTTCACATCCATCACGTCCACCAGCCGACGGCCGCCTGGGGGCAGAGTGCACGTGCTGGCGGCTCCTGACAGCTTGGGGCCCGGATCCCACTTGGGGTCCCCATGAACAAAACCTGCCTCTTCCATATGCCATGTCTGCTCTGTCACCTCATCCACTTGGTTTTCCTCACTGAATCTCTCTCCACTGCTTCCCTGCACCAGCATGGCCTCCACACTGGTCCAGTCCACCCTTACTAGTCTCCAAGACAACCTCCAAAGCAGTCTCCAGACGCTCTCCTCCCATCCAGAACATCCTAAGCAGTCTCCGGACTCCTCCCATCCCGTCCAGAACATCCTAAAAGGTCTCCAAACTACCCCCTCCTGTCCATCCTCTACAGTGCTGCCAGCGTGAGCTTTCTAAAACAGAGACCTGCCCATGGACACTCTCTCTCTGCTCAAAACCTTCAATGCTCCACACTGCCTACTAAAGAATCTCTTAGCATGGCACTCAAGGCCTTTCTGTTTATTCACAGCACTAGGATAGTACTTCTTTCTTTTTTTTTTTTTTAATGTTTATTTATTTTTGAAGGAGAAAGAGACAGAGTGGGGGGGTGGGGCGGGGCAGAGAGAGAGGGAGACACAGAATCCGAAGCAGGCTCCAGGCTCTGAACTGTCATCACAGAGCCTGACGTGGGGCTCAAACTTGTAAACGGTGAGATCATGACCTGAGCCAAAGTCAGACGCGTAACCAACTGAGCCACTCGGGTGGCCCTGCCATCTCTTTTCATAGGCTAACTGTGAGGATTAAATCAGATGATGCTCACAGAACTACTAGGCACAGTACCTGGTACTGAAATGCATGGGTCTCCCCCTTATTCCCTGGGACTAATCACAATTCCTAAATATGTTTTGTTGGCTTTGTTGGCTTTCTTCCCTACTGTTCTGTAATCGTTGCCAGGACAGAAGTCCTGTCTGCCTTTCTCACTACTTTACCCCAAGTATCTAGAACAGAGCCTGGCACATGGCGGGAGCTCAGTACATATTTATGGAACAAGTAAGTGAGGAATATTGGCTGTCCCATGCAACATGTGACGTACGACTTCTCGTAGGAACCACCACTGAACTGAAAGGAATGAGGGGCGCCCCTCCTCAGGAAAGTCCCACTTCTCATCTCAGGAGTGAGCTGAGCCACCTCCCACTGCTTCCCAGAGACAAAGGAACAAGCTCAGGACTGGGAGACAGGAGCGGTCAGCACTAGCCCTGGGACCAAGAGCAACGAACAGAGCTTCAAGGAAACCACAACCCTTCCGGGGACTCTACTTCCCCATCTGTAAGATGGGAATAATAATGGCTCCAGACCTTCAGTCAACATAGAAGGAACAACCAAAGTAAGCGCTGTGAGCAGTGAGAAAACAGACACACAGCAGATTGCCAAATTCATGGTGATTGAGGATGAAAGCTGGCCCCTCCTATCTGTCAGGACACAAAACAAGCATCAGGACTGGAATGAGGAGCCCACCATCTGTTAAGGAAAGACCTCAATTCCCCATTAGCTCAGTGACAAATACATGGTCCATGGGAACTTAGAAATGTATAAACCAGTGGAATTAAGAAAGAAAGAAAAGAACAAGAAGCAGGAGATCACCTTGTTCAAAGCCACTCCAAGACAGAAGAGCAAAGAAAGCAGCAAATGACAACCCGTGGGCAAACCTGGCCCACGGGCTATGAACAGTTTTTACATTCTTAAGTGATGAGGGAGGGGGGAAAAATCAAAAGAAGAATATTTTTTAAATTTATTTATCTGGGAGGGAGAGAGAGAAAGAGAACCCCAAGCAGGCTCCACACTGCCAGCACAGAGCCCAAGTGGCTCGAACCCATGAACCGGGAGTTCATGACCTGAGCTGAAGTGATTTAACCAACTGAGCCACCCAGGTGCCCCTCCAGAAGAATATTTTGTGATATGAAAATACTACAAAACTCAAATTTCTGGGTCCATATATAAAGTTTTATTAGCATACAGCCACACTCTGGTTCACACAATGTCTCTGGCTGTGTCCATACTGCAAGGGATAAGCTAAGTAGCTGACACAGACTAAATGGCCGGCAAAGCCCAAAACACTGACGCTCTAGATCTTTACAGAGAAAGCTTGCCAACCCTTGAACTAGACAAAACCCTCATGGAACTTACATGCTGATGTGACTACTATTCCCATCTAGTTCAGTGCTATATACCCAGCTCTGTGCACAGAGCCTGCCTTATAAGAGGCCCAAGTTCAGTATTTGCTGAATTAATACACAGTGCATTTCACATTAGTAGGAACTGAATAATAAAAATAATCCCATAGGCACATATGAGAACTTGGGTGTTGCTATCTTTTGGGTTCAATATCTAATTTTTCATAACCACCCCAGATGCTAGGTAGGACTGTCCTTGTCTTATAAATGAGGAAACTAGGGGTGCCTGGGTGGCTCAGTCGGTTTAGCATCTGACTTCGGCTCAGGTCATGATCTCATGGTCTGTGAGTTTGAGCCCCATACTGGGCTCTGTGCTCACAGCTCAGAGCCTGGAACCTGCTTTAAATTCTGTGTGTGTCTCTCTCTCTCTCTCTCTCTCTCTCTCTCTCTCTCTCTCTGCCCCTCCCCTGCTTACGCTCTGTCTCTCTCTCAAAAATAAACATTAATAAATTTAAAAATAATAATAATAATAATAAATAAATAAATGAGGAAGCTAATGTCTACAGACGATGGGATCGGCTCGTTGTCCAGAACATACTCTACCAATTAGAATAGTCAATATTTACTGAGCACAGGTAAACTCTCTCCACAGGTTATCTTAAGTTCATTATGGTTCTGTGAGGTAGAACTTCACTTATACCCATTTGATAGATGAGAAACCGAGGCTCAGACAACTAACTAGACCCAAAATGCCCAGTTAATGAGCAGCAGAACTGCAATGTGATGCCAATTCAATCTAATCCGGTGCCCAGGCTCCTGTCCCCCGACTCCTGTTCCTGTCCTACGCAATACTGAATCCAGATCACATGCTATGGTTGAAAAATGATCTCTGCCTTCAGGGACTGGCTCCTGACCCCACAGATCCTGAGAAGACTCGGAGAACAGCGTTGTCTTTGCTTCAGGAGTGCAGATCCACCAGGGGGCATCCCTGAACTTTGCTGGAAATTCTGGCCTGCTCTGGACAGTGCTGGCTCCTACCTTACCCGGGGCTCCTGGAGCAGGTAGGCTCTGCTCAGCTTTTCTGGGAAGCCCACTTGGCAGAGAGGCTGTTATTACAGCAGGGGAGTTGAAAGAAAAACAGGCACCCAAATCCTCCCCCGTCTCTGGCCAGCCTCCCACCTCCTGCAGCCTCTCCTTCCGAACTTTGCACAAGGTCATTTCTGCGAAGCCCGCTGTGGAAGGACTGCTGGGCAGGTAGATAACAATCACAGACCTAGAGGCTCATGCAAGTCAGCACTGAAGACTGGAGCTCAGTCGCCTCTATCAGCACAACAAATTAAGGAAAGACTTCATGGATCAAAAACCAGCTGGACGTTGGGCCTCTTAGTTTCTCTATCAGTTTCCCCATCTGTAACATGGGGACAAAAATGGCAGCTTGCCCACAGGTTGATCTGAGCCTTAAGGGAGATAATGCACATGAAACACTTCCATAAAGTGCCTAAAGATAGGTATTGTTACCTAATTGGCCAAGTTCATCTATAATTACAGGTGGAGAAAATTAAGCAGTACAAAGTCAGAGCCACTTAAATCTCTGCCAGCCAGTCCAATGGACTGACTACTTCAGATCCTAAAACATAACAGGGATGACTAACAGGTGTGAGGTTTTTATGGCGGGTGATAACAATGTCCTAAAACTGACTGTGGCGATGTTTGCACAGCTCTGTGGACAGATGAAAAGCCACTGAATTGGACACTTTAAATAGTTGAATTGTAGGGCATGTGAATGATACCTCAATAAAAATGTTATTAAACAAAACAACTCAGGCACTAAATGACCAACAAAGTTGGTTATTCTAAAAGTAACTTTTTTCTTTCAAAAGTCTCGCAACGGGTCACCTGCATGGCTCAGCAGGTTGAACATCCAACTCTCGATTTCAGCTGAGGTCACGATCTCACGGTTCGTGAGATAGAGCCCCACATCGGGCTCTGCACTGACAGCTCAGAGCCTGCTTGGGATTCTCTCCCCTGGCCCCTCTCTCTGCACTTCACCTGCTTGCTCACTCTCTCTCAAAATAAATAAATAAACTTGGAAAAAACAAAAATAAAAACATGATACTCAGTGAAAGAAGCCAGACACCAATGGTCACATTTTTTTTTTTACATTTATTTATTTTTGAGAGACAGAGCACAAGCGGGGGAGGGGCAGAAAGAGAATGAGACACAGAATGGGAGTCAGGCTCCAGGCTCTGAGCTGTCAGCAGAGAGCCCAACACAGAGCTCGAACCCACAAACCATGAGATCATGAGCCAAAGTCAGACGCTTAACCGACTGAGCCACCCAGGCGCCCCACCAGTGGTCACATATTTCATGAAGCCATTTATATAACATGTACAGAAAAGGTAAGTCCACAGAGACTAGAAGTAGGTTAGTGGGTGCCAGGGGCTGGGGGATAGGAATGAGGAATGAGTGTTAATGGCTATGCGTTTCCTTTCAGGGTGATGAAAATGTTTTGGAACCAACAGAGAAGTAATGGTTGCACAACATTGTGAATGTAACAAATGCCATTGAATTGTGTACCTTAAAATGGTTAATTTTATGTTATGTGAATTTCACCTCAATAAATTCTTTTTTTTTTTTAGGTTTTATTTATTTTGAGAGAGAGAGAGAGAGAGAGAGAGAGAGAGAGAAAGCGCGAGTGGGGGAGGGGCACAGAGTGAGAGGATCCCAAGCAGGCTCTGCGCTGTCATTATGGAGCCCGACACAGGGCTCGAACTCACAAACCATGAGCCGAAGTCAGACACTTAACCAACAGAGCCACCCAAGCACCCACAATAAATTATTTTTCAAAGCAATGTAAGATATGAATTTAAATCTCATATACTTCCTCCAACCTGACAAGAACAAGAACTTCATTTCTTCCTCTCTCTCTCTCTCTGTCTCCTTTTACCTAATTGTTTCTTGTGAGTCTCCCTTCATCATGGACCAAGAGCTTGGGCCATGCACTATTTCAGCTTCTCTCTCTGCAGAGGCTTCACAAACCGCCCACAATGCCCTTCCCTCCTCTAGGGAGGCACTAGGTGTATGCATGGGCTCAGTTCTTCACAACTTAACAGGGCTTAGGGATGCAGGCAGAGGTGGGAAACCCTAAATTGAGACCAGGAAATGATAAACAAAATTCAAGATGGTAGTGGAATGGTGACCCTCCAAAGGATTTACCCAGAACTTTTGAATAGGACCTTATTTGGAAAAAGGGTCTTTTAGAGGTAATTAGTGTAAGGATCTCAAGAGGAGATTGTCCTGGACTGAGAGTGGGTCCTAAATCCCATCACTAGTGTCTTTAGAAGAAGGTCAAGGTCAAGTGAAAGATGGAGGAGAGTGTGAAATAATGTTATCTATAAGCCAAGCAATGCCTGGAGTTACCAAAAGCAGGAAAAGGCAAAGTAGGAGTTTCCTTCAGAAACTCTAGAAGGAACCAATGCAGTCAACACCTCAATTTTGGACTTTGGCTTCTAAAACTGAGAGAATAAATTTCTGTGGTTTTAACCCACTCGGTTTGTGGTACTTTGTTATGGCAGCCCCAGAACACAAGACAACAGGCACCTCTGGGGCGGGAGGGTCTCACAGGAACATGAAAGGAATTACAATCCTTCCTAACCTGGGTGGCAGGCGTTCGTTTTAGAATTTTCTTTTTAACTTTTCAGCATATATAATACATTCCACATGCAAAAATGGATCAAAGGACTCATGTTTCAGGTTCCTGTCTTTCCTCAGAGCATAAGATCTTTAAACAAAGTACCCCAATGTCCTCATCTAAAACAGAGATAAGACCACCTACCTCAAAAAACAGTTGTGAAAAAAACATTTTTAATTAAAAATTTAATTAATTAGATGTAATTTAAAATTTCATTTTTTTAATTAAAAAATTTTTGTTTCACATTCAGACAATTAATGCTGGAGGCAAATGAAAGGCTCTTAAAGGTACCAAATGTGCTATGGCATCTCACTGCATACAAGCTAAAGATTTGGGGGCACCTGGGCAGCTCAGTCAGATGAAAGTCTGACTTCAGCTTGGGTCGTGATCTCTCAGTTTGTGAGTTCAAGCCCTGCATCGGGCTCTATGTTGTCAGTGCAGAGCCTGCCTCAGATCCTCTGTCCCCCCCTTCTCTGCCCCTCTCCGGCTTGCACTCTCAAAAAAAAAAAAAACATTAAAAAAAAAAAAAAAAAAACTAAAGATTTGTATATGCAACTCACAGCTTCCTGTCCCTGCCAATCTAAAATGACAAGATTGTCAGGGCACCTGGGTGGCTCAGTTAAGCATCTGACTCTCGATTTCGGCTCAGGTCACAACCTCACGGTTTGAGAGCTGAGCGTGGAGCCTGCTTAAGATTCTCTCTCTCACTCTCCTTCTGCTCCTCACCCCCCACCACTGCTCACACACGCATGCACACTCTCTCTCTCAAAATAATTAAAATAAATTAAATTAAATTAAATTAAATTAATAAAATAAAATAAAATGACAAGAATGTACATATCAACCCCTTCTCTTTCAGAATACTTCTGACTCATTAACCTGAGTCCCAAACTTGCACAATAAATGTACAATTTTGACAACTCTAAAATAGTAGGTCATCATATCAATACTATTCTATCAAGTCAGTATTATGTATGATGCCAACTTATATACAACGAAAATCAAAGACTATAAATAAAAAGATGTCAAAAAACATAACAACCCAAATCTGGTTCTAAAAAAAATCCTCTTAAAACTGGGTAAATTTATCCATTTTTGTGAGCACATATTATATGTACACACATATGATATACACATAATGCATGTAATAGGCATGTGTGTATAAATATGTCACATATGTAAACAATAATATAGATATACATTAACATGTACATGTATCATAATGTACACACATATTTACATTAGAAAAACTCTAAAATAAATTAGATGTTGTATATTCAGTTATTCATGGTATGTACATCGTAATGTACAAGTTGCTGATACACATATATATTTCATTGCAGTTCATCTGCCACACAATGTTACATCAGTTTCAAGTGTACAACAGTGATTTGACAAGTCTCTGTGTCATGTTATGCTCAGCACTAATTGGAGCTACCACCTGAAGCCACATGACACTGGGACAACTCCTGCCTGTACTCCCTATGTTGTGCCTTTCGTCCCCATGACTTATTCATTCCGTAAGTAGAAGCCTGTACCTTCCACTCCCCTTCACCTCTTGAAATTAGTGGTAATTTTTTTTTTATGTTTATTTTCGAGAGAGACAGACAGACAGAAAAACAGAGCGGGGAAGAGAAAGGGGCAGTGAGAGAGGGAGACACAGAATCCGAAGCAGGCTCCAGACTCTGAGCTGTCAGCACAGAGCCTGACACGGGGCTCAAACTCACAAACCATGAGATCATGACCTGAGCCGAGGTCGGACGCTTAACCGACTAAGCCACCCAGGTGCCCCAAAATTAGTGGTTTTTTTAAAACACGTAACACCTTCCTTACAGGACATTCATATCCACATGTAACTGTGAGTAAATTGTGGGCACAAGTGTGTTTTCAAATATGTATGTGCCTTGCATACACCATGACACTTGCCTTTTGTAAGATATTTTATGCAACACTTACATCCTGTTTATTTCCATCTATACAGAACCCCCACAACAGACACACATATATTAACCTATAAACTATGACTTTTGCAGCTTTAAAGTAATCTAGTTCAATAGTATCATTTACTTACAAGGGTGCAATAATTTCCAAAACTGTACCATGACCCCCTAAAAATGTTATTTCCCTGCATACGTCAAGGTATTTTATTTATTTATTTTTTAATGTTTATTCATTTTTTGAGAGACAGAGAGAGAGAGAGAGGCAGAGAGGGAGACAGAATCCAAAGCAAGCTCCTGGCTTCGAGCTCACAAACCTCGAGATCGTGACTTGAGCCAAAGTCAGACACTCAACTGACTGAGGCACCCAGGTGCCCCAAGGTATTTTAAAAAATAATAAAACTAGGGGCACCTGGGTGGCTCAGTTGGATAAGTGTCCGACTCTTGATTTTGGCTCAGGTCACATTCTCACAGTTTGTGACATCAAGCCCCACATTGGGCTCTGCACTGACATCTCAGCCTACTTGGGATTCTCTCTCTCCCTTTCTCCACCCCTCGCCCGCTTGTTCTCTCTCTCTCAAAATAAATAGATAAACTTAAAAAAAAAAAGTGTGGAGTCAACTGAGGTGGCCCATACAAAATGCTGGAGGTATGAAAGGCACAGCCCGGTGTTGGCTCCCTCCTCTCCTGGGCCTAACCTTAGTGTCCTCTATCCCACTAACCGGCTTACCCTGCGGTCTCCTATGGTTGAATTGTGTCCCCAAAAAGAGATGTTCAAGTCCTAACCCTGGACACCTGTAAATGGACCCTATTTGGAAATGGGGTCTTTGCATTTGTGATCAACCTAAAATGAGGTCAGAGTGGATGAGAGTGGGCCCTTAGCCAATACCAATGTCCTTATAAGACACGGAAAATTTGGACACACACAGAGGGGACACAGTGACATAAAGATGGAGGCAGACATTGAAATCATGCAGACACAAGCCAATGTGTGAACACCAAAGAAGCCAGCAACTGCCAGAAGCTGGAGGAATCTCTGGAGAATTCTCGCCTAGAGACTTCCCAGGAAGCCTGGCCCTGCCAACACCTTGATCTCAGACTTTTGGTCTCCAGAACTGTGGGGGAATACACTTCTGTGGTTTTAAGCACGTAGGGTGTGGTGCCATGGGAGCCTCAGCAAACCAAAAGCAGGGCGAGAGAATGACAGGGTAACCCCACAGGGTTCCATAAATATCCCCGAAGGCAGAGAAGGGCTATTCTGCCCCCTGGCCTCCCCCACCGCATCCCCCCCCACCCCCACCACTGTCCTAGGCGTTACAGGACAGACATACCCTGTAACTAAACGTAGTTGACTAGAAGCTTCGAAAAGAGAAAATGTCATCCACCAATGACATCCTACCACTTAATCCTAGATGCTAATTCTTTGTCAGCTTGTTTCTTGTCTCTCTCCCCTACTACTCTGTAAACAACATGAGGGCAGGAGTCTTGTCTGTCTTGCTCACTACTCTATCCCACACATCTAGAACAGAGAGCCTGGCCCATAACAAGAACTCAGTAAAAATACTTGTGGAATGAACAAATAATGTTGGTGTTTTCTAGTTATATGTTCTGCCCAGCATATGACATATGATCTCACATATAAGTAACAGTCAAACTGAGAAATGGCCTGGGGGTGCCTCAAGGTGGGTATGTGTAACCCTCTCCACGCTAGAGATGAAGCCCTCCAACCTGAAAAACATCTGGAAATCGTGAGCAACCAGGAGCCCCACCAGTGCGACAACTGTCCCTGAACACAGAAGGATGTGGGTGGGAGAGGCCCGTTTTTTCTTTTTTGAACACACACCAGGCTCCCATCACCCTCATCACAATCCCCAGGGCTCTCAACGCATCCTCACTTCCCTCTGCTCTTAGCCAGGTGCAGGCCCCAGCTGACCCCACCTCAGCCGGCCCCCACCCTCTGATGAAAAGGGAAGTCAGGACCTGGAGGGATGGGAGCAGTGAGGAGCAGCTGGGGCTGACGGGGGAGTAAGGGTATGCAGGAAAGAGGCCCGAGGGTGTGAGAGGCTGAGTGACTGGGTCTGGAGTGGAAGGTCGAGACACTGGTTCTAAGAATAGTTTCCTTGGTGTGCAGGGGAGCTCCATCCAGCTCCCCAGGTGTCCTGGAAACCACAGTCTGTGGGAGGGCTTGAAGCAGGAAGAAAGGGAGGAGGGAAGTCAGTTCTTTTAGGTGCCTGGGCTCCATAAACATAAACCCCCAGGGAAACGCGACGACCTAGAAAATTCAGCTCTGCTGGGTTCCGGCCCCCAGAGGGTAGGGAGAAGGGCAGAAATGATAGCACACTTTCAAGGGAGGCAGAAAGAGGTGGGGAGAAGTGACCATGGGCTTGAGTCTAAGATAAGGGCTAGGCTGAAACAAACAGCAGAATAGGGGAAGTGTCTCTCCAAGTGTCTTCCAGTCAACAAATGACAAAGGATGATCAAACTAGACCGTCACCAACCTTGTAGCCCCAACACGATAATGAAGCTAGACATCAAACATCAATGCCTGCCAACATCAGACAGAGAGGGAGAGAGAGAGAGATGACCTGACATTACGTGCCTCCTGATGGAAGAACAGAACATCATCTGTGAAGCAGTGTTGCCAGAAAATATGAATGAATGAATGAATGAATGAGTACATTTCTGTGCGGAGAGACAGAAATGAACCTGAACCTGATCAGGAGTCTACATCCAACTGCCAATTTACGGAAACTACACAAGAAAGAACACAAGCTACTCCAAGGGAATGCTATTGGCAAAATCCAGACCATGAAAACTCTACAGGTCAAACAATCCAACTTCTTCAGACTGGTGTGAGATGGTAGGAGGGCCTAGAGATTATAAATAAGAGACTTAAAAGGCATCACAACCAATCACAATATAAGGACATTATTTACCTTTTGACTCATAGAACTGGCAAAACAAAACAAAACCAAACAAAGAAGTGATACATATGGTAACATGAAACTGGGAGTTTGAACAATACATATAGATATTTACATATTTTATTTATTTTTTAAATTAATTATTTTATTTTTTTAAGTAAGCTCTATGCCCAATGTGGGGCTTGAACTCACACCCCAAGATCAAAAGGTGCACACTCTACTGACTGGGCCAGCCAGGTAACTCTGATATTTACTCATTTTAAGGAATTATTGTTTTTATTTTTTTATTTTTATTTATTTTTATTTTTTTTTTTAATGTTTATTTCTTGAGAGAGAGAGAGACAGAGTGTGAGTGGGGGAGGGACAGAGAGAGAGGGAGACACAGAATCCAGAGCAGGTTCCAGGCTCCAAACTGTCAGCACAGAGCCCGACGCGGGGCTTGAACTCACCAACTGCGAGATCATGACCTGAGCCAAAGTCCGACACTTAACTAATTGAGCCACCCAGGCATCCCAGGAATTGTTGTTTTTAAAAGATTAGGTGTGATAATGCTATTATGACTAAGGTTTTATTTATTTTATTTTTCAAAGTTTATTTACTTATTTTGAGAGGGAGAGAGAGCAGGGGAGAGATGGAAAAAGAGGGAGAGAGAGAGAATCCCAAGCAGGCTCTGCCCTGTGAGCACGAAGCCTGAGGTGGGGCTCAAACTCATGAACCATGAGATCATGACCTGAGCTGAAATCAAGAGTCTGACACTTAACTGACTGAGCCACACAGGCACCCCTCTCCTCATTACTTTTTTAAATTCTCTCCAGCAAATCCCAGCTCTGTTCCTAGCTCTGTGGTTTCAGGGGACTCATTTACCCTTTCTAGAATTGGAAGGGTGTTCATTTGTAAAAGGGGCCCGTTGATGTAAGAGAACCTAACACAATGTCTGGCACATGGTAGGGTGTACAATGCACTTAGCCACTAGCCACAGAGCTGGTCTGGGTCCTGATGTTTTGAATAGGAAATGAGGAGGTGTCCCAATCAGACAGATTGGGGAAAGGGGGGGAAAGGGAGCTCATGCCCCTGCCTCATATGTGGTCTTCTTAGGCCCCGCGATTTTAACCCTGAAGACACAGCCCCGTAACAGGCTCTTTTATTCTCACATGAAGAACCACACTGGAGGCAAGGGTGCCTGGTTTGTTGGCTCCTCCCACAGGAGGCCACGCAAAGAGCGGCAGATGCCTCCAGGGCACCTGGAACAGTGTCAAGAGCCCTGGGCTGAGTTCCAGTCCCAGCAACCCTAACTGACCCTGCTCCAGGCCTCAGTTGCCTCATGTGCAAAGGCAGGAAGAATGACCTTTACACTTCTGTTTTTACCGCCATAGAACTCCTTCTTCAAACAGAAGCTCTGACAAGAGCCAAAGGCATAAATAAAAACAAGCAGCTCAGGTTAAAGCAGGAAGGGGCGGGGGGGGGGTGGGGGGGGGGGGGGGGGTGCGCTGAGAACTCAGACCCAGATTCTGGGGATTTCCCTTTGAAAACCACTGGGTTAGGTCTTTTCAGGTCCTCTTCTAGGACCGACACACTGATTTTTAGCCTACTTCTTAAATAGATCAGATCCCTTAAACATGAACCGGAGAGAAGCATGTGGGGGACGAGACCCACAGGCTTGCCCCAGGGGTCACTGGGGACACTGGGGCCTGTGAGGCCTGCCTGTCCTCTTCAGTCTGAGCTGGGAGATTAAGAATCAGCCCTCCATCTTCTCAGGTTCCCAGTCTGGTCTGCTGCTGATGGCAAAGGAGAGCTGGCTGTAAATGCCAGGTCTCTGAGCAGGAAGCTCAGTACCGGGGGAAGAGACGTGTGCCCCCAAGGGACAGAAGAAGGGACAGATCAGTGCTAACAATGGAATGTGGCCCTCCAAGACGTGTGCCCCCAAGGGACAGAAGAAGGGACAGATCAGTGCTAACAATGGAATGTGGCCCTCCAAGCATTGGGAGCAGCCACCTCTGGAGCAGGTGACAGGGACAAGCTGCCCTTTGGATCCTGCAAGGGACCCAGAGCAATGGAACTCTCCGGCTTCTGAAGTCAACGGGTTACAGGGAAAATTTTCCACGTTGAGCAGTGTCTGGCGTCCCTAAGTAGGCCAGCAGCTCAACCCCCCTCCTTTTCTCTCTCCTCCCCGCCCCCCCATTCTCATTGGTTCTCTGGGCTCACAGGCTACACACACATCCAACAAATTCCAGCTGCAGAAATTAATCCATAGCCCCATGGCCCTTGCTTTGAAGGCCCCATCAGTCAGCTCCAAGAGCCACGGGCTCAGAGCCGGGAAGAGGCTGCTGAAAGTCACCTTGAACACTAATATAAAGTATACACAGGCACTGACCCCAAACTCCTCCTGAGAGTGCCCACAACTGTCCTCCATCGTCGTTCTGGAACCCTCTCTATCTTCCTCAAGTTTCTCAAATGGTTTTTTATTCTGCTCCTTGAAAGTGTCTCCTCATCCATTTCACAGAGGTAGTGTTTATTAGCAAAAGCACTGGCCACAGTTCAAATCTCACTCTTTCCTAGCGGTGAAGCCTTTGGTATGTATATCCCTGAAGTTCTCTGGGTCTCTGTTTCTTCATCTATAAAGTGAAGAGAATAGGACCTTCTGACACGATTACTGAAAGCACTTTGTAAACTAAAAGGCAGGAGTCCTTTTGAGGACACTCTCCCAAACTGAAGGTATGAGGGAAAGGGGAGGGCCCAGAGCAGACACTATCTGCACCACCTGGGACAGATCTATTGTAGGGTCTAGGCTTCAGTGTCTTCACTGTGAAATAAGGTGCTTACAAAGATCCTTAAGTTCTCCCTAAGCACTGATATCTTCTGGCTCCTCACCTCTGCACCTTTAAAAATTATCTCCAGGGGCGCCTGGGTGGCTCAGTCGGTTAAGCAGCCGACTTCGGCTCAGGTCATGATCTCGTGGTCTGTGAGTTCGAGCCCCGCGTCGGGCTCTGGGCTGACAGCTCAGAGCCTGGAGCCTGTTTCAGATTCTGTGTCTCCCTCTCTCTCTGACCCTCCCCCATTCATGCTCTGTCTCTCTCTGTCTCAAAAATAAATAAAAACATTATTTAAAAAATTTATTAAAAAAAAATAAATAAAATTATCTCCAGCACAGATCCAATACCAGAATGTCCTCTGTGCCCCGGGTGCAAGATCCCGACCCTCACAGACAGATGAGCGTAAGATACAAACCAGGGGCACCTGGGTGGCTCGGCTGGTTGAGCGTCTGACTTCGGCTCAGGTCATGATCTCACAGTTCATGAGTTCGAGCCCCATGTCGGGCTCACCGCTGTCAGCACAGGGCCTGCTTGGGATCCTCTGTCCCCTCTCTCTCTGCACACTCTCAAAAATAAATAAACTTAAAAAAAAAAAACAAAAAAACGGAAGAAGATACAAACCCAGGCTAACAAATCAGGGTGAAACCCAATCAGCCAAGAAAATCCAAACAGACACTCAAGCCAAAAATACTACAGAGCTCTGGATTATGGGACACCAAGAGCCAGCCACAGTACTGTGCAGAAGTTAAGAGAACAGCTCCTTAGTCAAATGGATACGGGCACAAATCAGCAACTCCACACACTAGCTATTTGTGGACAAATCACTCTGAGCCTCAATTTGACATCTATGGAATGGGGATAGTGGCAAATACAGTTTTATGTGGATCAGACGAAAAAATACAGCAGAGGTTCCTGGCTTCTAAGATCTCAGGAAGCAACAGCTAATGCGAGTAGTTCCAGTCTAAGGAGCTACCCACAGGGGAGTGATTTCTATTAGGTAACAGTGGGCAGAAGCAAGTTTAGCTCCCCAAGGCCCAGGTACAGTCAAGATTTTGATTTCAGAACACTGGCATTCCAAGGAAAGGGAAATAGGACAAACCAGTGAGCTGGGGCTCGTCTTAAAGAAAGAAAGGGGTGCCTGGGTGGCTCAGTCAGTTAAGCATCTGACTCTGGCTCAGGTCATGAGCTCACAGTTCTTGAGTTCAAGCCCCATGTCGGGCTCTGTGCTGACAGCTCGGAGCCTGGAGCCTGCTTCGGATTCTGTGTCTCCCTCTCTCTCTGCCCCTCCCCAGCTCACACTCTGTCTCTCTCTTTCTCAAAAATAAATAAACATTAAAGAAAAGAAAGAAAGAAATAGGGGCACCTGGGTGGCTCAGTTGGTTGAGTGTCTGACTTTGGCTCAAGTTATGATCTTGAGGTTCATGAGTTTGAGCCCCACATGGGGCTCACTGCTGTCAGCCTGCGAGCATAGAGCCCACTTCAAAATCCTCTGTCCTCCTCTCCCTGCCCCTCTCCCGCTTGCACTCTCCCAAAAATAAATATTTTAAAAATAAAATTAAAATTAAAAAAATAAATTAATTTTTAAAACTTATTTAACAAAAAAACAAAAAAGAAAAAAGGAAAAAAAAAGAACTATAACCGAACTCCTCTGAAACTCTCCTTCCTTGGCACTCAGGAGTCTCAGCCTTCCTGACTTCATGCACCTTCCTCTGCTTGAGTTTCTATCTGTTTCTGCCAGGTGGATGCCTCCCGTGCCATCTGTCCACCCTGGATTTCTCTCCTGAGTTCCATTCAATGTGGCCAGAACTGAGCCCATCCACACCCCCTGCACAAGTCTACTTTTCCTCTGGGTTTCCATTACAAGCATCATCTTCTCCCAATCACTGAAATTCAAACCCATGTTTGAATCTGATATGCCATCTGCTGTCTGGGCAACTTGCAAGTCACTTGTCTCCAGGCCTCAGTTTTTCCCACCTGTGTAAGGGGAAAGCAAGACTAGAGGAATTCTAAGAGCTCTTCCAGAGGGGCACCTGGGTGGTTCAGTCGGTGAAGCGTCTGACTTCGGCTCAAGTCATGATCTCTCTCTCTCTCTCTCTCAAAAATAAACATTAAAACAAAAACAAAAACAAAAACAAACTCTTCTAGAGTTTCAAATGTAAGGTGTCTATGATTTTAAACCAACTTAAAAAAAAAAAAAGAAAAGAAAAGTCTGGAGGCAAGTCAGCTATCTTTGACTTTTTTTTTTTTTTTTTTTTTTTTTTTAGTATTTATTCATTTTTCAGAGAGCACAAGTGGGAAAGGGGCAGAGAGAGGGAGGGACAGAGGATCCAAAGCAGGCTCTACGCTCCGCTCTGACAGCAGAGAGCCCAACGCGGAGCTTGAACTCACAAACCTCAAGATCATGACCTGAGCTGAAGTTGGATGCTCAACCGACTGAACCACCCAGGCGCCCCAGCTATCTTTGATTTCTAAAGTGTGAGAATTTACTAAGCACAACCTGTCAAGGGCACATCCAAGTCTGGTGAGTCTCCTTCACCAGACACAATGCAGACACCAGTAACACTACGAAGGAAGAATGAATGGAGGAGAAAGTCATGAAGCAAAAGTGTGAGAAGCACCCAGAGCTGAGTTCAGGTCCCAGGTAGATCGCCCATCCACGGGCCATGTGGGTTGTTCCCCCTGAGCCTCGGATCCCCATCGGGAGAGTGAACGGTAACAATTTATATGATTATTGGTGAGGACAAAATGAGGTCATTTGGTAAACAGACAGTAAAAGACAGGAGATTATTTCTATAATTGGATAAATAAATACTGAATGAGGTGATTTGTCATGAATATTTTTCAAGAAAAGGGGTCAAAGAAAACATCAGTGAGCTAGGATATCCTCTTTAGAGAGAAATACAGTAAGATAATATGCAGGACACAATCAGCGACACAATTGGTAGAGAGTGAGTGGGGACCCAGCACTTTATGGATATGTTTTCTCAGAAAGTTTAAAGCATCTTCAGAGGCAACTAGAATTCCTTCCCAGTCTCCCTATCCCCCCAACTCCCAACCCACATATGTGAAAATATCCCATTCTTCTTAAATGGATTATCTGGGATTGAGCCCGTTATTTGCAGGATGCGGGGAGCTGCTCAGGGGACACACTGGAGCATCCAGAAACAGACGCATGCAAAAGTAGTCACCTGATTTACGACAAAGACAATACTTCATTGCCGTGGGGAGAGGATGCTTTTTCAATCACGGTACTGGATTAACTGGATATACACGCAGGAGAAAAGGGATCGTGACCCTTATTGTGCACCAAACACAAGAATCAATTCCACATAAACTACAGACCTAAACGTGAAAGTCTGAACGATAGAGCTTTTTTTTGAGAAAAACACATGAAGATCTTCCAACCCTGCAGTATGCAAATATTTCTGAAACAAAACACAAAATAAGTAATAGACCAAGAAGCGCTAAACGGTCTATGTTAAAATAAAGAATGTCTGTCTGTTCATTCAAAGACACCTTTAGGGGTGTGAAAAGGCAACACAATCCACAAAGTAAGAGATTTTGGAATGTATAATCATATCCAGAATAGATCAAGAAACTTTATGTTGTGGGCTGAATTGTGTCCCCTAACATTTATGTGTTGAGCTCCTAACCCCCAGGATCTCAAAATGTAATCATGTTTGAGAACAGTCTTTAAAGAGGTAATTAAGTTAAAATAAGACCTTTAGGGTGGGCCCTAATTCAACAAGACTGATGTCCCCCCTTTTTTAAGCTTATTTATTTATTTTGAGAGAGAGAGAGCCTGCGTATGAGTGAGGGAGGGGCAGAGAAAGATGGAGAGAGAGAATCCCAAGAAGGCTCTGTGCTGTCAGCGCACAGCCCAATGTAGGGATCGATCTCATGAACTGTTGAGATCATGACCTGAGCTGAAATCAAGAATCAGATGCTTAACCAACTGAGCCCCCCAGGCGCCCCAAGACTGATATAAGAAGAGATTAGTTCACAGAAACAGAAGGAAGACCATATGAAGACACAGGGAGAAGACAGTCATCTACAAACCAAGGAGAGAGGTCTTCAGAGAAACCAGCCCCACAACAAACACTTCCATCTTGGACTTCTAGCTCCGTAATTGTGAGAAAATAAATTTCTGCAGGGTGCCTGGATGGCTCAGTCAGCTAAGCGTGAGACTCTTAATCTTGGCTCAAGTCACAATCTCACAGCTCATGGTTTGAGCCCTGTGTTGGGCTCTGTGTTGACAGCACGGAGCCTGCTGGGGATTCTAGCTCTCCCTCCCTCTCTGCCCCTCCCCTGTTCATGCTTGCTCCCTCTCTCTCTCTCTCTCTCTCTCAAAATAAGTAAATAAACATCTAAAAACTTAAAAAAAATGTTCTGTTATTTAAATCATCCAGTCTATGGTACTTCGTCATGGCGGCCCTTGCAAACTAATACTTCTTACAATCAACAAGAGACAACCCTTCAAAATAATGGAGAAAAGACTTGATCAGACAGCTCACATAAACATATGAAACAGAGTGCAATTTCATTAGTTATTAAAGAAATGCAAACTAAAACCACCATGTGATAAAACTATACTCCCTCCAGCACAGAAGTGTGACTAAAATTAAAAGGATGGGGCACCTGGGTGGCTCAGTCCTTAAGCATCTGACTTCGGCTCAGGTCATGATCTCACAGTTCGTGAGTTCAAGTCCCACATCGGGTAAGCTGGAGCCCTGCTTCGGGTAAAACACAAGCCCAGGGTGAGCCCCGCTTCTCTTTCTCTCTCTCTCCCCTCGTGGGACTCTCTCTCTCTCTCTCTTTTCTCCTTGCTCACTTGTGCTCTCTGTCTCTCAAAAAAAAAAAAAAAAAAAAAATGAAAAGGATGGAAAGGGGAGCCTAGGTTGCTCAGTTGGTTAACTGTCTGACTCTTGATTTCAGGTAGGTCTTGATCTCAGGGTCGTGAGTACAAGTCCCGAATTGGACTCCGTGATGGGTGTGGAGCCTACTTTAAAAAAAAAAAAAAAAAAAAAAAGGATGGAAACATGAACTCTTGGTGAGGATGCAGAGCAATGAGAAGCAGACCAAGCCCTGTGGACGGTTACTGACAGTGTCTACTAAAACTAAACACATGCTCATACCCTGTGACCCAAACAGTTCCACTCTTAGGTATATGCCCAACTGAAATGCACCCATCTGTTCACCAAAAGTCATGTCCTGGGGTGTTCACAGCAGCCTTAAACTGGCAGCTATCAGAGTGCCCATTAATAAGAGAATGAATAGAGGCACCTGAGTGGCTCAGTGAGTGAAGCATCTGACTCTGGATCTCAACTCAGGTCATGAACTCAGAGTCATGAGTTCAAGCCCCGCATTGGACTCTGTGCTGGGCGTGAAGCCTACTTACAAAAAATAAACAACAATAATAATAATAGGATGAATACATACATAGGGAAATAGTCACACAACAGAAAACTACGGCAATGAAAATAAACCACCTACAACTATACACAACAGTATCGATGAGTCTTATAAACACCAAGCTGAGCAAAAGAAGTTGAAAGTAAAAGTGGACGCCTGCCTGATTCCACTGTCATAAAGTATGATGAACACAGGCGAAATTCATCCACGCTGCTAGAAGTCAGGATGACAATGGAGGGCAGTGACTGGATAGGGACACAGGGGTTGATTCTGGAGTGCCAGTGACCAGGGGGCGCCTGGGTGGCGCAGTCGGTTAAGCGTCCGACTTCAGCCAGGTCACGATCTCGCGGTCCGTGAGTTTGAGCCCCGCGTCGGGCTCTGGGCTGATGGCTCAGAGCCTGGAGCCTGTTTCCGATTCCGTGTCTCCCTCTCTCTCTGCCCCTCCCCCGTTCATGCTCTGTCTCTCTCTGTCCCAAAAATAAATAAACGTTGGAGTGCCAGTGACCATAGTATGTTCAATTTGTCAAAATTAATCAAGATGTATGGTTATCATACGTGCACTTTTCTATATGTACATTATACTTCAATAAAAAGCCTTTTTTTTTTTAAAGTGTACCGTGTCCTAAAAATGCAAAGTGACTTTTTTGTTTTTAAAGGCGAGGAGTTAGGAATGGAGACCAGGTATCTGAATTCCCAGAAGGCATATAAATGGGGCTGATAGATCAAAGCCTGATTTAAGGCATTAGAGAAGAATCTGTGGCTGCAACCGGTGCCTCAATAGCTGGCCCCTTCTAGAACAGTTGCCTCCCAAGGTACGAGGCCTGGGGAGGGGGCAAGAGTCTATAAGACAGAGGATGAGATCCCACACTGACAGGGTTGGCGCAGCCTTCCCCATACCCTACCTTCCAAGGCAGAACTCCTATTTACGTTTGGGACATGTTAATGTCGCCCAGCAACCCTGGATAATCACCCCTTCCCCACTCCCAGATCACTTGCTTGTGCTGCAGCTGACCCCAGCCACCAGTTCCAGGAATGGGGTGCTGCTAAAGCCATCAGAGCCAATCCAGAGACATTTGATGGAACGACTGGCGGGTCAGGAAGGAGAACCTGAGCTGGCAGGATAAAGCTGGAGCTGCTGGCTCACCATCTTTGCCACCACATGGGGAGAAGCTTTGCCCAAGAATGAAGCAGAAAGAGGAAGCCAAAGAGGGAAGCAGAAAGGAAAAATAAGAGTCAACCTCTCAAGATCTTCTTGGAACACCTAGATGTAGACGTGCCTGAAGGTCACACTCTAAACCTATTATGTAAGCCAGTGAATTCTGTTTTGCTTAGGCCAGCTTGAGTTACATTTGCCATTTATGTCACTGTGAAGTATGTGCCCTTTTGCTGCTCCCCGGAAGCCTGCGTGCACTCTCAGAGATTAAAATGGGCATAATACCCCATGCTAACTGCATGGAACACACTATATCTTCACAAAGCACTTCAATACCCATCAATCCATTTGATCATCACAGAAATGCCAAGAGAGATAGGGTGTAGGTATCACTATTCCTGCCTTCTTTGCCATCCCAGACTTTTCGAGAGCTGGCAAGGACATGAGGACCATCTAATTGAGTCCTCTTGCTTCAACAACCAGACAAATGAGGTGCAAAGAAAGCAGTAGAAGCCTGGAAATGACTAGAGCAAAATAAAACTGCAAAGGGCTTTTAAGTTCCTCAAAAGGGCCAAGAGCAACATTACTAAGACTCTGATGTCGCCTGAACCTCAGACTTGAGAATCTAGCTTTCATCCTTGCTCATAAAGAGAATTTTATCGGGGCTCCTAGGTGGCTCATTCAGTTAAGCATCCAACTCTTGATTTCGGCTCAGGTCATGATCTCATGGTTCATGAGTTAGAGCCCACATCGGGCTCTGCGCTGACAGTGTGGAGCCTGCTTAGGATTCTTGCTCTCCCTCTCTCTCTGCCCCTCCCCTGCTCTCTCTCTCTCTCTCTCTCAAAAAATAAAATAAAATAAAAAAGAGAATTTTATCACATCCATGGCCTTCCTTTATGATAAATAATAACAGGGACCATTCATCAAGCACTCGTCTGCCAACAAAATGCCAAGCATTCATTCATTCTCTTCTAGAATCCTCCACTGAGGCAGATTCTGCTACTAGATCTATTTTGCAGATGAGGGAACAGAGGCTTAGGTAGATTAAGCAGCATGCCCCAAATCAGTCAACTGGCAGAGGTGGGCCTCAAACTAAGGTTGTCCAGCAGCAAAGGGTAGGGTGGGGTTGCGGCCCCAGAATGAATCGTATGTGCCAAGACTTAATTTTGGGGGTCCATCATGCCATCTTCCGCACAGGGTCAGAAAGTCTGCTGCTTCTGCTGTGATGTTCACTTCCTTCAGCATTTCTAGAATCCAGCTTTAAAAAAAATTATGTCCTAGGGTGCCTGGGTGGCTCAGTTGGTTAAGCGTCCAACTCCGGCTCAGGTCATGATCTCGCAGTTTGTGGGTTCAAGCCCCACGTCAGGCTCTATGCTGACTGCTCAGAGCCTGGAGTCTGCTTTGGATTCTGTGTCTCCCTCTCTCTCTCTCTCTGCCCCACCCCTGCCTCTGCTCTGTCTCTCAAAAATGAATGAACATTAAAAAAAAAAAAAAAAAGACAGGCAGGGATGCCTGGGTTGCTCAGTCTATTAAGCATCCGACTCTTTTTTTTTTTTTTAATGTTTGTTTATTTTTGAGACAGAGAGAAATGGAGTATGAGTAGGAGAGGGGCAGAGAGAGAGGGAGACACAGAAACTGAAGCAGGCCAATGTGGGAACCCACGAACCATAAAATCATGACCCGAGCTCAAGTCGGACACTTAAACAACTTGAGCCACTCAGGTGCCCCAAATGTTCGATTCTTAAGCTCAGCTCAGGTCTCGATCTCAGAGTCTTGAGTTTGAGCCCCATGTTGGGCTCCATGTTGGGCATAGAGCCTACTTAAACTTAAAAAAAAAAAAAAGATTAAAACAGAAAAAAAAAAAGGACAGGCAATAACAAGGTTTGGCGAGGATGTGGAGAAATTGGAGCCCTCCTGCATTCCTAATGGGAATGTAAAGTGGTGCAGCTGCTTTGAAAAAGTCTGGCAGTTCCTCGGATTAAATAAAGTTAACATATGACCCAATTAACTAGGTGTAGACCCAAGAGAAATGAAAACATGTGTTCACACAAAAACTTGTACACAAATATTCATGGCAGCATTATCTATAACAGAGAGAGAAACAAGCAAAATGTCCAGCAACTGATGAATGGATAAACAAAATGTGGTCTATGCACACACGTCCACTGGAATCATATTCAGCCATAAAAAGGAACCAAGCACTGGGGCGCCTGGGTGGCTCAGTCAGTTAAGTGTCCAAGTTCAGCTTAGATCATGATCTCCAGGTTTGTGGGTTTGTGGGTTGGAGCCCCATGTCTGCTGTGCTGACAGCAGAGAGCCCACTTCAGATCCTCTGTCCCCCTTTGTCTGCCCCTCCCCCACTCATTCTCTCTCCCTCTCTCTCTCTCAAAAATAAATTAAAAAAAAAAAAAGGAATGAAGCACTGACACCTGCTACAACATGGATGAACCTCAAACACACGATGCTAAGTGAAAGAAGCCAATCACAAAAGGCCACATATTATATGATTCCACTTCCACGAAATGTCCAGAACAGACAAACCCACGGAGGCAAAAAGCACATCCCTGGTTGTTGGGAGTTGAAAGCAGAGAACTGGGAGGTACAGGGCTGACTTTAGAGGTGATAGGATTCTGAAATCATATCGTGGCGATGGCTGCACAACCTTGTGAACGTACTAAAAGCACTGAGTTGTACACTCCAAAGTGGTTAAATAGTGAATTTTACGGCCTATGAATTTTATGTCAATTAAAAAAGTGTTTTTAAACCTCTCCCAAAGAGAGTGATCAGATTGCATGTCTACCCCCTTCACCCCACTTTAAAACTCCCCAGGGCTTCCCACCACACTGGGAGCCAAACCCAAACTCCCCACCAGGGCCTGTAATGCCCTACATGGCTCTGGCCCTGTGACCTCTCCCCTTTTCTCTTTTCCCCCTTACTCACTCCACTCGTCCCCCACCTCCTGGCCTTTGACCTGGCCTATCCCTCAATCTGAAATGTTCTTTCCCACAGCTGGCTTCTCATCAGTCAGGCTTCTGTCCATATGTACACACACACACACACACACACACACACACCCCAGGCCCTCTCTGACCAGCCCATCTAAGACACAGCCCATTACCCTGCCTTGTTTCTTCATAGGCCTTATCATCTTCCAAAAGGTATCGATTTTTAAAAACTATTTACTTGTCTGTTGCCTATCGCTCCAACCAAGAGGACAGGGATCTTGTCTGTCATGTTCACAGCTCTGAACTTGCCTGCCATGAAGGAGCTACTTGAGAAACACTTCTGGAAAGAACGGATTTATTGAAGGACGTCCTGTAACATCTGAAATGCCAGGTCAGGAGTCTGGAGCACTAAGTGATCACTCTGCAGAGCACACTCGGCAGGTGCTCAGGGAGTTAATAAGCATATGCTGGGTACTCAGTGGCAAACCCCACCCTAGACCTGTCTAGAACCCTGAGGAAGCAGGAAGCAGGATCCCTCCCCTCCAAAGTCTGAAAGTCTTTCAGGGGTCACAAAGCACCCAGTGTTTACCCAGCAAGCCCCAAACAATGCAAAGGAGAAATCTAAGATTGTGTTGTGATGGAGGCTAGGGTCCAAATCAGCCCTCATAAAACTGTGCACTGGCCAACACCCTCTCACACAGCTTCTTACGACTTTGCAATCTGACCTGTTCTCCGGAATGAGACGGTTGCAGCTCACACCTGCTCCTGCCTCCTCCCACGGGGACTTTCTTTTCAGAGGCAGTTAAAAATCTAAACAGGAGGGTGGCGAAGACCTCTGCCTCTTGTCCCTCCCCCCCCCCCCAACTTCGGCATCTCTGAGCTGCACACACAGTGAGCAACTTACCCACTAGGAGTTTGACATCTCGGACTGTGAAATCAGGGTCAGGCATCCTGGAAAAAGAGAAGCACAGATATTTGCTGAGAAGCCAGAAACAACAGAGTTAGACCCAACTCTGGGGCAGGGGGAAACCATTTTTCCAAGAGGGTTCCCTGGCTCTCAGTTGGGGAACCCAGAATGAGATAATCCAGAGGGAGGGGGATAGACCAGTGAGTGCCCCCAGAGAGGGTCACTCTCCAACCATCGAGCCCTTTCCTCACTCCAGTAGGCAAACCAAACCCCCTCACTCTCCCCAGTAGGAATTCAGCACTGCCACAGAAAAGTGGATGAGACATCCACTGTCCACCCCACTTTTCAGGGGAAGACTGAATTGTGGTGTCAAAGGTAAGTCCTAGAGATAGGCATTCAAACACCTGCTTTCTTTTAGGGTCAGCAGCCCTCTCTTTGTCTCTTCCCCTAGCAAACAATCTCCATAAAAAGGAGCTCTATGGAGGGTTGGAGGGATCCCTTTAAGTTTCAAAGGGGAAAAAAAAAGACACACATCATTCCAATTCTGGGCATTCGGTAACATAGGCCATAATGACTGTGCTGACATTCACTATTAATTCACAGTGACGTCAGAGGTTTGATTTCTACCCTGGGAATGAGACTCTTGAGCGAGCCTGGCAGTAGATGCTGGAGAGGGAGGCAAGCTGGGATGCCACCCACAGCCTCCTCTCCACCCCAGCCCAAGGGGCGGAAACCTGTTCTTCCAGCCTTCCTCCCGGATGTCAGATGTCTCCCCCACCCCACCTGGAGCTCTGACAGATCTCAAAGAGAATGGAAACCAAACAACACACAGTTGGGGAGGCAGGTGCTGGGGCAGAGAAAGAGGAGGCAAGGAGCCTGGCAACCTAGGAAACATGCCCTCCACAGAAAAGGACCAATTTCCCACGTAGTGGGAGTCCAGAGTAGAAAAATATGTATCTAGGTACCCTGCCTCTGGAGTTAGAGACTGGCCAATCCCTTCACAGCTCAGGCCCTGCCTCAGTTTCCTAATTTGGGGAGTACTATGTTCTCTTTAGAAAGTCGCTGGACGTTAACTGTGATGGGTCAGGGAAAGAAGTGAACACTGTTCAAGTACCCTCTGTCGTCTCTGCCCAAATTCCCTGAAAAAGATCAGTCTTTGGAGAGTTTTTCCCCTTTTTCAGGCCTTGAACAAAGAGATTCTATCCCCAGGTAGTGAAGAAAGATCCTTCTCTGTGATGAGAGGTGGGGAGGAGGGCTCAGGAAATCCATCCCAAACTATAAACTGTAAGGGAGTGAGACATGGGAAGAAGCAATTAGTTTCAGCAACTTACTTAATCCCCAGTCCATCCTTTTCTCGAAATATCAGGGGAACCCTGAGAGCTTCTCTCTGCACGTACTCATAGTTGAAATCTGTTTGGATATTGGAATTAAAACAGGTTGGTTAAGTCATGAGGGAGCAAATGAACCACGATCAGTTGGTCAGAGGAAAGACATGGTTATATTCGATGCAGGCACCAGCTCTAGGGCAAAGCTCCCCGTAAAATGACAAGGAAATGGAGCAGGCACAGCCCAGGAGAAGCCAGGCCAACTATCAGCTCCTCTGCCTACTCAGTCATTCCCTGCATGCCCCACGGGTCAGAACTTGTCAATGAGCAGCCCAAGGCCAGGGAGGGTGGGGAGGGAGACTCATGAAAGAGCCCCGCACAGAAAAAGGCCCCAGATCGCTGAGAAAGAGGGACAGAGAAACGCACCCCAAGCTGAGCTCAGAAAGTAAAGGCAGTGCAAAATTGAAGAATACCACCTGGGAGGATCTGAAGCCCCAGAGAGGAGGCTGGGAGGAGAGTTCTCATTGTAGCTGAGCATCAGGGAAGATCTTATTGTAATATCCTGCATAGTGAAGGGGAGTGGGGGGAAGCTGGTTTCCCTGGAAACTGTGTATTTGGTGCCAAAATAACTAGAGAACTGGGCACAGCTTTGTTGTCTTAATAGTGAAATTCTGCTGCAGCTATCACAATACTTGCTTCAACTGGGTAACAGAGCAGAATGCTCCCCAGGTGAAGGCTGTGTGAAGAGGGCACACTGAGGCCCAAAGAAAATTCACAAGGTAGTTTTCTGTCCCGGGTTTGTCTAGCGTAGACCCCAAAACCCTTAACGAAAGCCCTGGAGAATGAAGGAGGCCTTAGTTTCTATGTTCTTCGAGTTCCAAAACCAGGGGATCTGACCCAACCTTCCCTATCCCTAAATAGGGAGTTGAGGGAAGCGGAGATAAACCATCACATCCCCAAAGCCTCAGGTGAACCAAGGCACTCCACAAGGGCACAAGCCCTCCCTGGCCAGTCAGAAGAGAGATCACAGGCCACTGAAGCCCCTGCCCCAGGCAAATGGTTCACCAGGGCAGCTTGGTGGGGGAGGAGGCCAAGGCAACCCTGCTCAGAGCAGAGGGAGAGAACAAAACCAGAGCTGGGGAAAGCCCTGACCTTAGCAGCTCAGATCCCCAGGGGCTCACAGTGAATGGGGATTCCTAAGGATTTAAAGGCAGAGAAGTTTAAGAAGCTTCTACTTTGAATCCAGGCTAAGGGCTCCTTCTGTTTCTCAGCTCCTCCCTCGAATTTTGGGGCCAGATCTGAATTAACTACCAAAACGCAAGGACCCTCTCCTTTGAAAAGAGCCTGGACAGCAGATTTAAGGACTCTCCCTAGCTGGAATCCACCCCCTACACGCCCACACCCAAAACCCAGCTCCAACCACCCCCCCCCCCTCCTCAGCTTCAACTTCCTCAAAAGAGCTTGAGAAAACACTCAGATTTGGGGCTGAGAATTCTTCACAAATAACTAGGAAGAGTTTGCATGTCGTTTTCTCATAGGATTCACCAAACTCAAAATGAGTAGGAAACGAGAGGCATTTGTGCTAAGGATTTGTGAGAGGATTTGTGTAAAATCCCATTTGTGCTAAGGAAATTTAAATGTAGTTGAGACTAGTTCTCCACCCCCCCGCCCCCCCCCCCCAGACTGTCTGCCTGCATATGCAATGCTCTTAAGACTTGGCAGGCTGGAAGAAAGTTCTTCTTCCCTCCCCCAACAACTACCCCCTACCACTGAACCCCAGGAAGCAGTGGGCACAAAGGAGAAACTTCAAAAATGCAAAGCCAGGACTGTCTCATCTGGGGGCTAACCTACAGCCCCAGCCACTCAACCAGAACCTGGAGGGGGAGGTCCTTCCCCTGTTATCAGCTCACTGAGGGATGGAAGGGTTTTCCAAGGTGGATGGGGAGGGGGGGGGGCAACAAAATGGAAACGGTGTATTATAAAGGAAACTTGAGTATCTGAGAGGAAAAAACCAAAGTTAGAAACCCCAGAGAGCATAGGGAAATACCTAGGTAGGCAGGGGTATCTCCAAAGCCCCAACCCCACAGGCAGAGCCAGAGGTCACACAGGGCCTCTGGAAGTCTCAGACCAAGCTAGAGCATCACCCCAACCTTGGCGGGACACCACAGACACCTTTCTAATACTGGAGCCAGGGAGAAACTCAGGCCGTGAAGATCTCAGGGTGGCACCCCAAAACCCCAGAGGCTTCCCCAACTTCTCCTCTAGACTGGCAGGGCCTACAAGGGACAGAACTCTCGAAGTCTCAGTCTGAGAAGAGACTTGGTTCCCCAGAGGGCTACCCCAAGTTTTCACTTCAAACTCCGGTGGTCAGGGATCTCAGCCTGAAGCCTGAGGGGGTAGAACTCTCTTACCCCCAGTCCCCACTTCAAACTGTCAAGGCTGAAGGGCCAGAGGCCTCAAACATAACTGGGGGCTCCAGACAACAGCTCTGAACTGACCCAGCCTCTGCTCATGCTCAAATCTGGCAGAGACCAGAAGGTTATGGGGTTCTGCAGATCCCAGGGGCTGAGGAGGCATCATTGAGCAACCAGAGCATCCCCAGCACCAGCTCCTAACCGGCACGGCCCGAAATAGGACGGGGTTTGGGAGGCTTCGGGCCTAGGGGGACTCTCATCACAATGTCCCTGGGACACCCCAGCCCCTCTCCCAGACAGGCAGCCGCACCTCACGCAGCTACAAGGAGCTGAGCTGGCTCTGGGAGGGGTAGAATGCCGCGCACCCGCCCTCCCTCGGCCCACCCGTCAGTCCCCAGGTCCCTCTGACCACCAGTCCCCTGGCTCTGCCCACCCTGGGGCCCACTGTGGGCGCGGGCCGGGTCTAGGCCCACGCCCGGCTCCCGTTCCCGCCTGCCCTCCTCCTTCGCTACCCCACCCCACCCCCCCAGTGCTCGGCCTCGTTTCGTCACCGGATCCCCTGGAATGGGGGACGCGGGCGCGAAATACGAACCCAGCCACCGGCAGCTCCCTCCCCACGTGCGCTCGGCCCGCGGCGCGGAGCGCGGCCAGAGGAGGGGGCGCCTCACCTTTGCCCTCCATGGCGTGCACGAAGTCCCCCTGGTACAGCTGACTGCGCAGCTTCTCCTCCAGGCTGAAGCCGCGGACGCTGACGATCTCCTCCACGTCCGACAAGTCCTCGTTCTCGTCGTATCTCTGGCGGTCAATCGGGCGCTGCAGGGACCCAAACCAGAGAGCCCGAGGCATTATTGGGGGGACTGGGGGTCGTCTCTTACCCTAGGCCCAGCTCAAGCAGGTGCAGGAGTCGCGCGTCCCCCGCACCCCACCATTGCGACCCGAGCAACTTTGCGCAAATGCCAAAGATGCTGAAAATCGGGATAACGAGAGGGGCCCGCACCCCCGGGGACCGGCTGTGCCCTGTACAGGGCACTCCCCTCCTGCATCTTTGGAGGCCATGGAAGGGACATCTGGGGGGCTCTCCCTTGGCCCCCCCCCACCCCCGATAGGTGTTGAGTTTTGCCCACTCGGCCGGGAGCCTGGTTATGTAACCCGCGAAGGGGGCTCCGCGCACGGGCTGGCGGGGCATTTGTAGGCCCCGGGAGGAGCCGCCGCAGCGCCCCGCTCGGCGCTAACAGCAGCCCGGGCGGCCGCGGCGGCAGAGCCGGGAAGCCGGAACCGGGGGCCGGCGGCATTTCTAAGACTGGAGCCGCCCCCGAGCTACTCGGGAAGCTGGAAAGCTGAAATGGAAGGGCTGAGACCCCAGCCACCCCCGCCGACCGCCCGCCAATGCTAGAAGAAGAGGTGGAGGGGGAGGTCGGGGCTTGGGAGGGGGAGAGGCAGACGGCCCGCCACAAAGCTCCCATCGTAGACCCCAAAACGCACCAGCAGCTGCCTCATCTCCCCACAAGCGCGCGCGCACACTCACTTCCTAAGGAGACTCCCCCACCACTCCCCGCATCCCCTGCCTCCTCCCTCGACCGCCCAGCGCCGGGCCCTGCAGCCCCCCAGATTCCGGGCGAACCCCGAGCCCGCTCAGTCCCTCTCCACGCCTTTCCCCTCTACCACCTCCCCACTTAAGTGTCTGAGACTCTGAGCCTCACAAGGGACTGGAGGAGTAAGCTGCTTGCTTCCTTTTGCATGCAATTTATTATATTTTTTTCCGGTCCTCTTGCAAAATACAGAAAAGGAAAGAAAAGGCAGCAAGAAACAACAACAACAAAAAAAAATAGATCTATCATTACCAGATACAGATTTGGAAAAAAAAAAAAAAAAGCTACACACCAATCTTCTTCCAGAGTCTTTCTCTGCCTCCATTTTTTTAGGAGAGTTCACCAATTAATTGTCAACACTCCTGCCCCCTGCATTTTGGCGGAGGGGGGAAGGAGGGAAGACCAAAGAAAACAAACCAAAAAATAAATAAATAAAGCAAGCCAGAGCCGAGATCTACAAAGTTTTGCACCAACACTTAAGCAGATCCGTTTGCAAAGTCCTAGGAAACCATTTTCAGCAGTTGTGGGGGGGGGAGGCGTCGACGTCATAATCCCCGGAACGTAAACATTGTTGCCGATCGCGCTCTGAGCCCGCGGCCGGGCTAGTGGAGGGGGCAGTCGGCCCGGGATGGGGGGGGCGGGGGCGGCTGCCCGAGGAGGTGAGGGGCGGGGAGGGCGCCCGGGAGGCACCGGGCGCCGTTAGCGCCCTGGCATCGCTGTTTTGTTGTTGGGTCACGAGTGCGCCTTGCACGCAGGCGCCGCCGCCGCCCGGGAGTTGTGTGCAGAGCTGACTTTTGGAGGGCTGAGTTGCAGGCGGCGGGCGCATCCCGGAGATGGCGGGGCAGGGAGGGAGGGAAGGAGGAGGGGGTGGGGAGGGAGGTGCAGATTTGCACGGCTGGCCTCAGCGGGAGGCGCGGAAATGCAAGCCGAGCTTGCTGGCTAGAAAGCCCCCGAGGCCTGGCACCCCCCAAAACGACCCCCCACCTCAATTCCTGCCCCCATTGCCCACGGCCCCCACGGGCCACCCCTCTTCCTCTTCCTTCATCCACCCCACCCCATTACCTACGTGGCCGACCCAAATTCAAAGAGCTTTGTATATATAATTGTTTTTTCTGCTGCATGTCTTGTTTTTTTTTGGGGGGGGGGGGTGCCGGGGGTGGCGATCCTCTCCAGACCCCCATATGCGGACCTGCCATGTGGAGGAGGCATTTGGGGGCTCAGGAAGAAATCAGCGCAGCTCCATACCTGTACGGACTGCATAACTTTTAAACTCCCGGACTCAAAGATACGAACCCACACACACGCAGGTACAGGAAATAACAGCCAGACCAGAGCCTTTTCAGACCCGAGCTGACCGGAAGACGTTGCAATTCATTCATTCATCCTGCCCGCGTCTGTGGAGTCCTTTACTAGGCGACGAGCCCTGGAACACAAGTTGGACAGTTTTTAAAGGTCCCTGCGCTCGCCAAGAGAAGGAAATAGATGCTCAGGAGTGAAATACCGAGAGAATCGGATCTGGCGCCTCCTAACGCAGCTGGCAAGCAGGCGAAGGGTAAGCCCTCATTGGCCGATTATAAGAGAAAAGTCGGTAGAAAGCTCTGGGATGGGGCGTGGGGAACTTGGGGAGCCCCTCGATTAATCCTGTAGGGATTCTTGACAGAGGTACTGGCACTCTCCTGCTTTCTGTCAATATACCTGGTTGGCCATGGCCACCCCCAAAACTGTAATCCTAAATGTGCTGTCCTGTAATTCCATTATGAACAGTAATAGTCAGTTAGACTTTGATGATGAGAAAAGCTGGCCCTAAACATTTGTCTAGCCCAACTAGGCCTGATCTTTGGGGTAACCACATGGCACCAGGGCTACAATAAAGGAACATTACAGATGCTCATAGCAGGCTTTGCCAAAAAAAAAAAACAAAAACAAAAAAAAACAACTTCCCATATTTTTTATTTCTGCCATTAGCCCCTGTAGGATAGTTGGAGCAAGTAATTTTGAAAAACTGAGGCTCAGAGAAATTATCAATCTGGATGATTTCCTCTGCCCCCATATGGTCCCCAGTCAACACTCCATTCAGACAGAGAGGTGTGGAGAGGAAGTGGCTTCCCCATCAGAGATCGGATGTGAACTATCAGCCCTGGATTGGTCACCCTAAGAGATAGCTTCCCCCTCACTCACCTTAAAGTTTCCTGTCCTAGCTTTCTATATTCTTTTCTACCCACCCCCAAAAACTGCTCTTTGAAGTTTGTTTTAATCCCAGTCCACTAGATGGCAAATATCAAAATTTGTTTCCAGACTGAAATCGCCCAGGTTAGCTCAGTGTGAGTGAGAAGGGGTTAGCCTTCAGCCCCTGTCAAGAACCAGGAACCAATTTATCTGCTTCTCTTTCACACAAGACCCCTTGAAGGGTAATAGTCTGGTTATTCCTCACATTACAAAGAAAAACTGAGTCTCAGAAAGGCAAAACCACTCACCCAAGCTCACAAGCTTGTAAATGTAGTTGGCGGGGCTCAAACCAGAGCCTGGTTCTGCCATCTCATGGTTTTTTGGATATTGACCACCTTCCTTGCTCCCACATAATGAAATGAACATGTTCAAAGGAGGGTGTCTGGGCTGGAGGGTCAAGAAAAGGAAGTTAAGTGCAATAAGGTAAAAGCGAAATAGAATGCTTGATCCTGATTCTCCTCTCCTCCCATGGACCCTTCTCTCTCTCCCCATGTGGCCTCATGGTGTCCCCAAAGTCTGGTGTCAGGAAAAGATCCGATGGCAGGCACCTCACTGCAAAAACAGTTAAGTCCATATATCACCCCAAAGGGGAGGTCCTCGCCTGTCAGAATGGAAAGGGGTTGAGTAGTCACCTAATTTAATCCCTTCCCTTTACAAACCATAAGGAAACTACAGACCAGAAAGAAGAATGGGCCAGCCTGGGTTTGTTCCCCTTGGACTCCCCCAGAAAGCCTACCCTACCGCTTGGTCCTAAGTGGTCACTCAATAAATGTTGGGTCCTTGATGGATCACCTTCCCCAGCATATTTGCATTTTCCCTTTATCAGTAATTGGCAGATGAAAGGCTTTGTCCTCCCCTTGAAAGAATTCCAGGCATTTGCTCAAAGTGGGGGAGGAGGTTATTTTGGGCCAAAGGGGGAAGGGCCAAGACCCTTGAGCTCCTGGTGTTGGCTAATTGTCCCAGAGGAGCCGGAGGTAGGTGAGAGAGGGAAGGGAAGATTAAGGTGCTTCTCCAAGAGAAGTACTTTTTCTTACAGGAAAAAAAGAGCAGGCCAGTTGTATTTGAAACTTAGTAATAATGACTTCCCGGACCCTCCTTCTCATTCTTACAAAAGGCCCAGTCAAATCCTGGCTGTGTTGGCCTCATTCATTCATTTCTTCATTCATCAAAGGTTGATTGAGCAGCTCTGTGCTTCAAGACAGAGGGGATACAGAAGAACCAGCTCTGATTGTAGACATACTCCAGGCTGTGCAGGGAGTGGACAGACAGCTCCAAAGGGAGTTAGGAATCCCCAGAATTTAGATTTTCAAACTGTTAGAAACTGAAGCTGTTTTCACACTCATACATGATTTTATAAGAACTCCTGATTTTTTTTTTTTAACGTTTTATTTATTTTTGAGACAGGGAGAGACAGAGCATGAACGGGGGAGGGTCAGAGAGAGGGAGACACAATCTGAAACAGGCTTCAGGCTCCAAGCTGTCAGCACAGAGCCCGACGCGGGGCTCGAACTCACAGACCACGAGATCATGACCCGAGCCAAAGTCGGCCGCCCAATCGACTGAGCCACCCAGGCGCCCCAAGAACTCCTGCTTTTGAATGCTTACTATGTCTTTAAGCAAAGGTACTCACAGTTGCTATTTGAATCCTCATCTAAACCCTAATGAGGGAGAGTCTAGAATTTGCCACCTTTATGGTTACTTGCCCAAATTTTACAGCTGTAAAATAACAGAGACAAGCTTTGCATCCAGGGCTTATAGGAATCCGGAGCTCACAGCCTTTACCATTTACTATACCTCTCTGCAGGGCTGTCCCCTAGGACATGGTCATGGAAATATTCTATGTCTGCGCTGTCCAATACAGCAGCCTCTAGCTGCATGTGGCTACTGAGCACTTGAAATGTAGGTAGTGAGATTGAGGAAGTGAATGTTAAATTATTTTTTAATTTTAATTAAAATATAAATAGCTGTATGTATGTAGCTGTGTCTACCATTATTGGACTGTGCAATCTTAGTGTTTTCCAGAATTTGTCTTAACTCACCTACCAAGCTGCCTCACAGTCTGATTTGGCACTGGGTCTCCATAATCAACCTTCTGGAAATATTTGTGGAATGAACAAAGGGACCCTGAGAAAATGAACTATTGGAATGATGAGGTGGGGGAAGAGGACAAGGGATGTCTGCAAAGGTTTCCCAGAAGGGGCCATCTGGTACATTGTGAATGTTTGGAGTGTTAGCCCTTCAACCAGTCACTCTGCGTGCCTGCCTGGGGATGCCAGTTGGGTAGAAGATTGTCCCACCTGCCCAGATCTGACAAATAAACTTCTCAAGGACAGATAATTGGTGATGGGGCAGGAAGCCTTAGAAATGGGTAACCACTTCCTGATACGTATCATGCTGACAGACAGGAACACAAAGATGCAATCCATTGTCACCCTGTTTGCAACAGAAAGGGACTGAATGTGGAGCGCCTGGGTGGCTCAGTTGGTTAAGCTTCCGACTTCAGCTTAGGTCATGATCTCACAGCTCCTGAGTTCGAGCCCCACGTTGGGCTCTGTGCTGGCAGCTCAGAGCCTGGAGCCTGCTTGGGATTCTGAGTGTGTGTCTCTCTCTGCCCCTCCCCCACTGCACTCTCGCTCTTGCGTTCTCTCTCAAAAATAAACATTAAAATTTTTTAAAAAGAAAAAGACTGAATATGATCTAAGGGAGCTGATTAAATAATCCTTGGACCATTTTTCTGTGCAATGAAATGTTATCAAAACATTAAGAAGAATAAAGTAGTTCTACATATACTGATGTGGGAGGATTTCATGACATCCTAAACATGAAACAAGGAGATGTGGAATACCAAATTGTGCTGACCAAATTGTGCTGACCACTATGTCAACCAAAGGGAACAAATCTATATCTACATTTATTCTTTCGTATGTACAGGATTTTCTTTGGAAATAAATATAATCAAAAAATGGAGGAAAGAACCTGGAAAAGAGAAGAAAATGTATTCTTTGGTACAGCATTTCATTTTTACCACACGTATGCATTAAAGTTGCCTGATTTGAGATCTTACAGATTCAATTTCACTTTCTGTGTTGTAGTATCCATAATACCTACTCGGGCAGGACTTTCATTTTATTTTTTTTTTTTTTAAGTTTATTTATTTATTTTGAGGGAAAAGGAGAGAGAAAATCTCAAGCAGGTTCCACACTGTCAGGGCAGAGCCCGACATGGGGCTCAGTCCCACAAACCATGAGATCATGACCCGAGCCGAAATCAAGAGTTGGACTGAGCCCCCCAGGTGCCCCAGGAGTTTCATTTTGTTCATCTTTTAGGACAATAAAGTTCAAAATCTGGCAAATCTAAGCCAAATAAATATTGTTTAGGCATATATACATAAGCAGTAAGGCATAAATAAAAGCAAATGAGTGATTCACACAAAATGCAGGAAGAGACTCGACTCTTGCTGGGGATTTCCTGTTTCTTAATATGGATGGTGAACACCTGAGTGTATTCTTTAAAATTGTACAAATATGATTGTACTTATGAAATATTCCACAATCTAAAAATTGTTTGGGGGCACCCGGGTGGCTCATTCAGTTAAGCATCTGACTTCAGCTCAGGTCAGGATCTTGCAGATCGTGGGTTCGAGCCCCACGTCGGGCCCTGTGCTGACGGCTCAGAGCCTGGAGCCTGCTTCGGATTCTGTGTCTCCCCCTCTCTCCACCCCGCACGCACTCACGCTCTGTTTCTTTCTCTTTCTCTCAAAAATAAACATTCAAAAACAATTTTTTAATAACAACTGTTTTAAAATTGTTTCCAGTCTAAGGGTACCTGGCTGGCTCTGGGGGGTGGAGCATGTGACTCTTGATCTCAGGGTTATGAATTCGAGCCCCATGTTGGGTGTAGAGATTACTTAAAAATAAAGTAATTTTTTTAAATGGCTTTAAGTCTTTCTCCCCCATCCCCACCCATCTACCCAGTTTCTCCTGTCCATACTCCCATCCCCAGAAAACTTGTTAGCATGTCTCTTGGGTATCCTAGCAGAAATAGTTTATTCAGTTACACACTTCTATATACTTTTTCTGTTGTTGTTGTTATTATTATTATTATTATGTCACATAAATATTACCCATTGTCCTCTTTCCTTTTGCATTTAATATGATCTGGAGATCTTTCCATATATTGTCTGGAGGACTGCATCATTCTAAAATATTAGCTAAGGATGAAGTAAATCTGAATGTCGTGATTCAGAAACAGTTCAAGATTGGTTAAGAAATAAAAAAGTCAGGATATCATATATGCTACGATCCCTTTTAAGTTAAAAAAGAAGAAAGAGCTTGAATGGAGCAACAAGCCATTACGTTTGATCACTTCCAAGGGGGGAGAAAACTTTGAGGGAGTGATATAGGGACTATCTCATATATTATTTGCCCTTGTAAATTTATCAAACATTTTAAACAAAAAGGCATAGAAGATAAATATACCAAATATAACAAGGACTTGCGTATCCACCTCCTACTTTGCCAAATCCTGGATTTTTATCATATTTTGTATTGCTTTCGCAATTGAAAAAATACTTTGGGGAACAGCATACTGTACTTTTTCTGTTCAAGTGAGTGGAGTTCCCAAAGACTTTTTCTCTTTTTTCTTTTTTCTCCCCCCCCCCCCCCCACCAGTCCCGTGTAGATTGAAGTATCAGGGCAGCTTACATACAGCCTGAGCGTCTGGCTTTGGGCATTTGGGGAAGACTTTGCGAGAGTTCTACATCTCCCTGAGCGAGGATCTGAAGGAAACTTGGAACTAACAGGTGAGTTAATTAAGGGGTTAACTCCAGGAGGCGAGTCCTAAAAGTTCAAAGATACTTTCAAAACTTGCATCTTTGGATTGATGGACAAGTGTATTAACCAATGGAAATCAAACTCCAAGCATTACTTCATCATGCTAAATTGTCGTTGGTTGCCAATCCCTGAGGGCCTGACAGCCCGGCTGGCAGTTAACCCTTTCAGGGACGATCTTGCCCTTAACATCAATTTTATTTTGAAAGATGAAGTAGGGACGGGTGAAAAGCCTAGAAAGATTCCCCGGAACTTCAAGTGTCCGTTTTGGATCTCAGCCCAGCAGGTAGAGTTTCGCCCCACAAAGGAACACCCTGGGACAAATTTCCTGGAGAAAAGTTTTGAACTTTTAAAATTGGGAATCAGCTGACCTTGTTTCGTGGGAGGAGAAGGGAAGGGAGAAGTCTGATTCGCTTTTTGTGCTGTCAGAACAGCGACCAGTGTTGGAGCCAATTCCATTAATCTTGCAGAGCAATCAGTCACTGAGAGGATTGAATTGCATTTCCTGCCCCAAAGATGTAGAGACCGATGACCTTTGCAGCAGCCCTCAGACCCCCCAGTTCACAGCTGGAGAGAGGATGTGTCAGCATTTACTTTCGGGTCTCACCCTGCCCTTTGTTCAAAACTCAAACTCTTTGTGCTCAGGCTGCTGCAGGGGTTTTTGTAGTTGTTGATTTTGCCAATTTTTTTTTTTTAAACCTCCCACGTCTTGGAACTTCTGAGAATCAAACTCTCTATTTAGCAGAAGATAATATCTGGAGGTGCCCCCAGAGAGGGAACCAGAATAGACACAGGGGAATTTTAAGAGAGGCCATTGGGCCTTTTGGCTTTCATTACTGCCCCTTCCTGGGCTCCCTGAATGCTGCAGGCTGAACTGGATGGAGCCAGAAGCCCTGCAAGAGGACTAAAAAGCCTCGTGTGGACATGGGTCTGTTACAGAAAAAACCTTTTACACACGTTACCTCGGGTAAAAAGGAACTGCTAGAACAAGAGCATTTACATAAAGGAACATTCTAAATTCCCAAATCCAGTGAGCTATATGACCTCACACAAGGTGCCCAAACTGAGCCTCAGTTATCCCATCTGTAAAATGGGGGTCATAATATCAAACGTATAAGAGCTACAGGAGGATTGAATGAACCAGTGTTCTGTAACAGGGTGGTGGTCATGGTGTGTGTCTTCATTAAAATGAAGTCGACCTTCTCTCCCCAACAAGCCTTCAAAGTCTGATCGCACTCAACTGTTTTGGGTTCTTTGAATAGAGCTGCTTTCTCTCCTCCAGACCTTTGCATTTGCTGATCTGTGCACCAGGAATTGTCTCTCCTGCCAGCCGTCCTCTCCATAGCTCTTACTTATCCTCTTGGAACCAGCTTTGATATCTTCTCTTTCCTGTCCCCCTCATAATACTTATCACATTTTCTTAGTGTTGCCTATGCTGTCAGCACACTGGGAACCCTGGGGCTGTAGGGCCCCTGTCTGCCTCATGCATGGACGTATCTCCTGCCTAGCACAGTGCCAACACCTACTCTGAAAGTACATATCTAAGCGTACCTGGGCTGGCTCAGTCAGTAGAGCATGCAACTCTTGGTCTTGGGGTGGTGAGTTCAAGCCCTATGTTGGGTGTGGAGCCTACTTAAAAAAAAGAAAAAAAAAGTACCCGTCTAATGGAAATCCAGCACCCCTACTGTGCCTCCCTTAGTCCCCAAATTTCTCACCCTTCCAGAAATCTAGGAGTAACAGTGCTGAGATTTTTCTCTTGTCCTGGTTAGCCATATTACAACATCCTTTGCAAATGGAGTCCGTGGCTTTTTAACTCGCTTTGAAATGCACTTCATTAATTCACCAATTACTTATTGAGTGCCTCCTAGATTCCTACACAGAGCAGCCTTTGTAGGAAAGCCTGCTCTTCACCCTATAGCACCTATTCATGGCACAGAGCAGGCCTTTCACCCTGGTGAGGCCAGGATGCTCTGAAATGGAATGGGCAGTTGGCTCTTACCCCAACCCAAAGAGAGGGATCTCAGAGACCACCCCTTGCAAATTGAGAGCAGGTAAGTTTGCCCAGCTTACCCTAGCACAAAGCTCTTTCCATTCAGAATACTTGTCATAATTATAATAAAATACTCATGTGTGAACAGTCTATTGTCTGGCTCTCTCTTTTAAAGGAAATGTCCTGGGGCCCCTGGATGGCTCAGTCGGTTAAGCTTCCAACTTTGGCTCAGGTCATGATCTATGATCTCAAAGTTCGTTGGTGAGTTCAAGCCCGCATGGGGCTGGCTCTGTGCTGACAGCTCAGAGCCTGGAGCCTGCTTTGTATTCTGTGTCTCCTTTCTCTGCCCCTCCCCTGCTCATGCTCTTGTCTCTCTCTCTCTCTCTCTCTCTCTCTCTCTCTCTCTCTCTCAAAAATAAATGTTAAGATAGGTAGGTAGATACATAGATAGATACATAGATAGAAGACTCTGAGGAGACTGACCTTGGTCTTAGTTCACTACTTATCCTCAGTCCCTAGGGCTTGGTTCATAAAATCTCTATTTTTAGCTTCACTAAATCTTAAACTGTACCTCTTTGAAGATGCAAAGTTCTAAGAGGTTCTCTGAAAGTGCAACAGACAAGGTGGTGTGCCTGGGGAGGTGGTACCCCTTTCTAGCTCCAAAGCCCAGGCTCTCCTCCACTCCATCCCAGACTGCCTGGCCATCTCATGAGATCTCCTGGGCAGAAATTGAGTCGCAGGGCCAAGGGGTGAGGGGAGGGGAGACAGGGGGCAGGGAACCAGCTGTCATCGCAGGCAGCTGAGGCCTGCGAACCCCCTGGTCTGAGAGGCCCCTGGAGTTGCTGATGCTGGGTGGGGAGAGGGGAAGCCGCTCTTTGCATGTGAGCATGGCTTCCCCAGGGCGATGCAGGGGTTTTATCACTGGTCACTAGCCACTTGGTCTCCCGGCTTGATGGCCTGGAGTCTGGAGACCCTGGGCGGAAGGGAGAGTGGCACAGAGCCTGCTGTGGGGGCAGGGCTGGGGCTGGTAGTGCCTCTGGGTCAACAGCAGCCCCAGAATGACCTAGCGGGCCTTAGACCTCTGCTCCTGATCTCTGGAATCCATTCATCTGCCTGAGCCTTGACTTCAGCCCCTGCGTCCGCATCTCCCACAGGGGATCATGCTTAATGTCTGCCCTGGGCGTGGCAAGGACGCTTCAGCAGAGTTCTGTGAGTCCTCCACTCACCTGGGTCAACTTACCCACCTCCGATTATAAACTCTTAGAAGAAAGTTTGATGCTCCTTTTGTTTACACCACAATCCTAGGCACTCAATAGAGGCACAGCAAAGAGTAGAATCCTCAGTCCTTCAAAGGCCCCACTTCTTAGCCTGTAAGTTGTGTGCCTGTGGGTAAGTGACTTCACCCCTCTTAATCTCATTATCATTTCTACAATGGGAAAATAATAGATGTTTGGGAGAATGAAATGAAACCACAGAAACCCCAGTCATCACACGACCTAGTTCCCTTTTCAGCTTTCATTTTCTCTAGCACTGATCACCATCTATCAGATCTTTTATTTATTTGTTGTTTTTCTCCTCCCACTAGGATGTCAACTCCACAAAGCGGCAATTTTAATCTTTTCTGTCCACCTCTGTACCCCCACACCTGTCAAATAGAACTGAACCCATGAGATTCTCAATAAATATTTGTTGAATAAATGAATGGATGGATGCAAAGTGATTAGCACTTGGTAAGTGCCCCATAATGATCGCTAGTTTACCATTGTGATTAAGCACTCAGTCTCTGGAATCTAACTGAAAGCGGAATAATTGAGGCAGGAGAAATTTAGCATCACGATAGGATGTTGGCACTCAAGCTGAGAAATCCTGTGTGCATCATTTACTAGCTGTGTAATCTGGTACAAGTGACTTTGCTTTCCTAAGTAAGGCTCAGTTTTCTCATCTGTAAAATGGAGGTAATAATAGCACCTCCCTGGTAGGATGTGAAGATAGGATAAGATGGTAATGTAAAGCATTTAGTAGAGTGTCTGGTATATAGTAAGTGCTCAATAAACAGTGATCATCATTATTCATTATAGTAATACTCAGATGAGAGGTGATGTCTAAGTCAATTAAACCATTGCTAAGCACTCAAATATGTCAGGGTCTAGCAGGCTTAATTAATGTTTATTGACCTCGATCTGTGAGCTCCTCAAGGAAAGAGATTGTGTTTACATTGTCATGATCTTGGCCTACAGTAGATATATGAAGACATGCTGGAAAAATTACATTCTGGACTCAAATATCAGTGAGAACATGGAAGAGCTACTAGAATAATAAGGATACCAACGTCCTACTATGCACCAGGCACAATATTGGTTGCTGGAGATAAGGCAATGAGCTCAAACAAACATTGTGGCTATGACTTTCAGGCTAGTGAAACTTAGCAGAGTTGACAGACTTTGTTCCAATAATTGCACAGACAGATGGAACATTGCAACTAAGTGTATCATGACAAGGAGGTATAGGAGGCTCTGACATATAGAATGTGGGCATGGAGAGGATGGGGTTGACCTGGTCTTGGGTTGAGGAGGAAGTCAAGGAGCTTCTCTCAGCATAGAGCTGAGCCCCGTGGAAAGAAGAGGTCTTGGCTAGGCTGAGGGTAGGGGAAGTGTTCTCAGCAGAAAAAATAGCAGAGGTAGAGGCCTTATGATGGGGGAGTCCATGTACTAAAGGAACTGAAAGAAAGCCTGGATGATCCCAATGTAGTGAGCTGATGGCAAGGGACAGGGGTGAAATAAACTGGAAATAGAAGTCGGCACTTTGGAAATTAATTGGGCAATGTGTGGTAAAGCTGAAAGAGTGTACAACCTATGATCCAGCAATTCCAACTCTAGGAACATTCTAGAGAAACAGCCACGAGTGCGCTGGGAAGGATGAACAAGGAAGTTAGCCCTAGCCGCATTGTATGCAGTCTCAAAAAAACAGTGAAACAACCCAAATGTTCATCAACAGGAGAATGGACAAATTGCAGAATGTTTTCCTTGGGTTCCTCAGAAAGCAGTCTGCACCAAAAGTTAGTGTAGTACTCCTTTATCGGAGAATGCAGTCCTGAGGAAGCAAGAGAGAGGAAAAGGGGCAGTGAGACAGGGAAAGAGGGTGAGTCAGTATGAGGGTACCAAGGAGTGGCCATATTTACCACAGCATCTTGGACAGTTCTGGGGGTCAGAAGAAGGGAAGAGAATTATCTGCTGGCTCCTGGTCCAACGTTTGCCCCATGGGGTGTAAACCACCCCCTACTTGGAGATTACCCATGTGTAAGCACCTCAGACGCCCCTTAGTGCTGCACATGTCTGCCACAAGGAGAAGCCCGAGATGGAATCTAGTTGGCCAGAGCCCACACAGAATCGGTCACCGTGTAAGGGTCAGGATGGAACAGGTCACCAAGGGAGATTGTCTGAGAAGGCAGGCTGAGAAGAGCTGAGGAGGCCTGTGACGTATGTGATGTAATACCAAATAGTATACAGCAGTGAAAGAGAGGTATAGCTGCGTACGTGCACATGAAGACTAGCCAAACAATGTTGAGTTGAAAGGCAAGTTGCAGAAGAAGGTACAAGGTAAAGTTTATTTATATAAAGTTCAAAAAGAAGCCAGTGTAGACAACATGTATAAAAAAGCAGTGGAATAATAACAGATAAATCCAAAATTGAGGCTACTAGTTGCTTCTGGGGAGTTAGGAGGAAATTGTTATGAGGCCATGGAGAATTCCAGAGAAAATGCTGGTGATGTTGGGGGTTTTGTTGTTGGTACTGTGTTTTTGTTGTTGTCATTTTTTTTTAATGTTTATTTATTTTTGAGAGAGAGAGAGAAAGAGAGAGAGGCAGAGCACGAGCCGGGGAGAGGCAGAGAGAGAGGGGGACACAGAATCTGAAGTAGGCTCCAGGCTCTGAGCTGTCAGCACAGAGCCCAACATGGGGGTTTGAACCCATGAACTGTGAGATCATCACCTGAGCCGAAGTCAGACACTTAACCGACTGAGCCACCTCTCTGTTGTTGTTATTTTCAATATGGAACACTTCACACGTTTACATGTGTCATCATTATGCATGAACCATGCTAATCTTCTCTGAATTGTCCCAATTTTAGTATATACCCTGATGAAGTGAGGAGGGTTTTTTAATTGCAGCAAATACCACACAGGGTTTATCATTTAAATCTTTAATTAAAAAAAAATTTTTTTTTAAGTAGGCTTCACACCCAGGTTGGAGCTCAATGCAGGGCTTGAACTCAAGACCCTGAAATTAAGACTTGAGCTGAGATCAAGGGTCGGATGCTTAACCAACTGAGCCACCTCTGCATCTCTAAGTCATTTTTTTAAAGATTATATTTTTATTTTTATTTATTTTTAATTTTTTAAATGTTTACAGCCCTCTTAGCACAACGGGCAGCATGTCAGTCTCATAATTTTTTTAAAACACTTATTTTTGAGAGAGAGAGTGCGCGCGCATGTGCACATGAGCGCGGGGGTGGCAGAGAGAGGGAGTCACAGAGTCCAAAGCAGGCTCAACACTGTCAGTGCAAAGCCCCACATGGGGCTCGAACTCACAAACCATGAAATCATGACCTGAGCCTCAGTCGGCTGCTCAATCGACTGAGCCACCAAGGCACCCAAAAGATTATATTTTTAAGTAATTTCTACACCCACCGTGGGGCTCAAACCCACAACCCCGAGATCAAGAGTCGCCTGCTCCACCCACCGAGCCAGGCAGGCACCCCTTCATTTAACTAATTTTTAAGGGTACAGTTCAGTGGCATTAAGTATATTCACATTCACGTTGTGCAACCATCACTACCATCCAACTCTAGAATCTTTCCTTCATCCCACTCTTGGATAGCTTGGGCTACTCTAACAAAATGCATCCACAGGGTGGCTTAAACAACAGTATTTCTTTATTACAGCTCTGGAGGCTGGGAAGTTCAAGGTCAAGTTGCCAGCAGATTTGGTGTCCAATGGGGGCCATCTTCCTCACAGATGGTCTCCTCACTGTAACCTCACATGAGGGAAGGGGGCACTCTACAGTTTCTTTTATAAGGGCATTAATCCCAATCATAAGGGTGAAAGCCCACTTCTTGGTTTGTAGCTAGCCGCTTTTTCCCTGTGTGCTCACATGCCTTTCCTTGGAGCGTGTGTGGAGAGAGATTTCTCTCTCTTCCTCTTATAAGGGCACTAATCCCATCAAGAGGGCCCCTCTCTCCTGACCTCTAAAATGTAAACGTAATCATCTCCCAAAGGTTCCACCTCCAAACACCATTACGCTGGGGGTCAGGGTTTCAACATATGAGTTTTAGGAATATCAGCCTATAACAATCCCAAACAGAAACTCTACACCTACTGAATAACTAACTCCCCAAAATTCCCTCTCCAGGCAGCGCCTGGCATCCACTATTCTATTTTCTGTCTCCATGAATTTGTCTACTCTAGGGACTTCCTATAAGAGGAATAATACCATATTTGTCCTTTAGTATCTGGTCTGTTTCATTTCGCGTAATGTATTCAGTGTTCATTCATATTGTAGCGTGTGTTAGAATTTCCTCCTTTTTGGGGGCACCTGGCTGGCTCAGTCATTAAGCATCCAACTCTTGACTTCAGCTCAAGTCATGATCTCATGGTTCGTGGGATTGAGCTCCAAGTCAGACTCTGCGCTGACAGCATGGAGCCTGCTTGGGATTCTCTCTCTCTGCCCCTCCCCTGCTCGTTCTCTCTAAATAAATAAATAAACATAAGAAAAAAAAAAGAATTTCCTTCCTTTTTAAGGCTACATAATAATCCATAGTATGTATATAGCACATTTTGTTTTCCCATTCATCTGCTGATTGACATTTGAGTTGTTTCTACCTTTTGGCTATTGTGAATAATGCTGCTATAAAAGTGGTGAATTTTTGTTTCTTAAGTTGATCATGATAATAATATATAATTTTTTTTTAATTTTTGAAATGTTTTTATTTATTTTTGAGACAGAGAGAAACAGAGCATGAGCGGGGGAGGGGCAGAAAGAGAGGGAGACACAGAATCTGAAGCAGGCTCCAGGCTCTGAGCTGTCAGCACAGAGCCTGACGCGGGGCTCGAACTCACAGACTGTGAGATCATGACCTGAGCTGAAGTCAGACGCCTAACCAACTGAGCCACCCAGGCGCCCCAAATATATAATTATTTTTAAGCCACATGTATGTTTATTTCCTATTTTTAAAGTTTAGAACTGCATATTATGATTCTTTATTACTAAACTGGTCCACAGTGGCACTGTCTTCATTATTTTGCATGACAGTAAGTACCTCCAAAAAGTAATTTAATGACTCGGTTTTACTATGACAAACTCAGTATTTGCCATTTCTTATCAAAATAATTGGTATATTATTAAAGTTATCTTTGTAAATGTTCTAAACAACCTGATCATTAAATAGAAGACCCCAGTAAAAGGTAACAAATAAATGAGTTAATTTTTTTATTACTTAAAAATAAAAGGGAGCACCTGGCTGGCTCAGTCAGTGGAGCACGCAACTCTTGATCTCGGGGTCATGAGATTGAGCCCCATTTGGGGGTAGAGATAACTTAAAGGAAAGGGGGTGGTTCAGTCAGTTGAGCATCAGACTCCAGCTCAGGTCATGACCTCACGGTTCATGAGTTTAAGCCCCGTTTCGGGCTCGCCGCTCTCAGCACGGAACCCACTTCAGATCCTCTGTCCCCCTCTCTCTCTGTCCCTCCCCCTGCTTGCACACACTCTCTCTTTCTCTCTCAAAAGAAAGAAAGAAAGAAAGAAAGAAAGAAAGAAAGAAAGAAAGAAAGAAAGAAAGAAAGAAAGAAAGACGTTTAAAAATAAATAAATGAAATGAAATAGTTAAAATGGTAATTTTATGTTGTATGTATTTTACCACAATTAAAAAAGAAGGGAAAGAAGGAAGGAAGGAAAGTGTCAGATCAGGCAAAACCTGATGACTGCAGTGAATATTTGAGTCTCAACAATTTCTTTTTATTTTTTTAATGTTTATTTTTTATTTTGAGAGACAGCACACACCCAGAGGGGAAGAGGGAGAAAGAGAGAGAGAGAGAGAGAGAGAGAGAGAGAGAGAGAGAGAATCAAGCAGGCTCCACGCTGTCAGCACAGATGCCTACTTGAGGCTTAAACTCACGAACCATGAGATCATGACCTGAGCCAAAATCAAGAGTGGGAAGCTTAACCAACTGAGCCACCCAGGTGCCCCAAGTCTTTAACAATTTCTGTGCATTGCCTCAGTTTTTACAATAGATTACATAGAAGTCCAGTCAAGGGGTTGCACCAAAGGAGGAGGACTTAATCCCTCATTTATTGCTGGAAGAATCAAGCCAAACGGAGGTTGGGCAGCCTGTCAGAGGCTCCCGGCTCCTGGCCAGCAGCACCAGGGTGAGGACCCAGCTATTGCCCTCTTGCCTGGTGTATGAATGAACAACTGTCCATAGGGGAAGCAGCAGTAACCAGATAACAGGCACTGACTGAGCGTGTGCTACAAGCCAGGTCCTTCCTGGGTGCCCAGGGGATGGATATGCAAGTGAATGAGAGGAGAGTCTATCTGACCTTCAAAGAGCTGGTTCCCAGGTAAGAAGATAAGACTCAGAAAGGTACCTGCCAGTACAAGTTGATAAGGGGCCCCTCTGCAGTCTGAACACACCCACATTACTGCCTTATCTTTGTATGTTAGAGTTATTTATTTACAGGCCATTTTAGCAGGAAGACTGGGGGCTCCTTGAGGACATTCATTGATTCAGGTATTTACTGAATAGTACTGTGTACCTAGGCACTGATTTGCGACAGCTGGTATACAATAAATGTTTGATAAATGTACATTGCCTAGCATTCAGTAGGCATTCAATAAATGCTCTTTGAATTGAATAAACAATGCATGAATAAATAATTTGCACAAGGCCCGGCATACAGCAGGTATTCAGTAAATGTTGAATTGCATGAAGGAAGGAATAGCACACTGGAAGTACTCGTTAAATGTCGCACCCTCCTGCCTGTCTGACCTACCTCCGTCCTGAGCCTGAATCCTGGACATGGAAGCCCAAAGACCAGATTGGATGTGCTGATCATCATCCATCCATTCATCCATTTAACAAGCATTTATCAAGGATCTACTGTTTGCCAATCCCTGGGGATATAGCAGTGAACAAGCAAGTGTTTTTTTCTCATTTGCTCACATTCTGATGGAGGAGAAAGACAGTAAATAAGTTAATAATTAAAAAAAAAAAAAGTAACAGTAAGTAAACCCCGGTGACATTAAGTAAACCCAAGTGATGTGAAGGACTGCAGGGAGGTGAGAGGAGTGGGTGAGAGAGATTAATCAGGGAAAGACCTCTCTGAGAAGCAGACGTTGGAGAAGTCTGAAAAGGAAGAAACAGCCAGCCAGCCATATGAAGATCTGGGGAAAGAGCGTTTAGGCAGACGGAACAGCATATGCAGAGGCTTTGAGGCAAGAACGGAGTCGGACTGTGGAAAGAACAGTGAGAAGCCAGTAGGTTCCTATGCAACTGAGCCAAGGGGAGGGCGGGACAGATAGGAATGGGTTAGATCACAGAAGGCATTCCCATTAACGGCAAGGAGCTTGGGTTTTATTCTAACTCAGATGCAAAGCCATTGGAGGGCTTTAAGCACTGTGGGGTAGCCTGAACAATGAACCTCCAAAGATGTCCACATTCTTATTCCTTGAACCTGTGAGTATATTACTGCATATGGCAGAAGGGGCTTTGCAGATCTGACCAAGTCCAGGATCTGGAGATGGGGAGATTATCCAGATTGACTGTAAACACAAGGGTCCTTATCAGAGATAGAAAGGAGGGTCAAAAAGAACCGGAGATGTGGCAACAGTAGAGATTGGATAAATGTGCTTTGAAGAAGGAGGAAGGAGCCACAAGCCAAGGAATATGGGCTTCCACTAGACGCTGGAAAAAGCAGAGAAATGCATTTCTCAGAGCTTCCAGAAGGAACCAGCCCTGCCAGCACCTTAATCTTAGCCTCTCATAATTCATTTTGGACTTCTGGCCTCCAGAACTGTAAGAGAATAAATTGGTATGATTTTAAGCCACTAAATTTGTGGTAACTTCTTGCAGCAGCAACAGGAAACTAATCAACCAAGGGCGCCTGGCTGGCTTCGAAGGTGGAGCATGTGACTCTTGACCCTAAGGTCGTGAATTTGAGTCCCACATTGGGTGTAGAGATTACTCAAAATAAAATTTTGAGTAATAATAAAAAAGAGGGCACCTGGGTGGCTCAGTCAGTTAAGAATCCAACTTTGGCTCAGGTCACGATCTCGTGTTTCATGGGTTCAAGCCCTGCATCAGCTCTGCGCTGACAGTGTGGAGCTTGCTTGGGATTCTCTCTCTCTCTTTCTCCCTCTCTCTCTGCCCTTCCCCCATTCATGCTTTCTGTTGCTCTCAAAATAAGTAAATAATAATAATGAAGGGCGCCTGGGTGGCTCAGTCGGTTGAGCACCTGACTCCTCGTTTGGGCTCAGGTCGTGATCTCACAGTTCGTGAGTTCCAGCCCCACATTGGGCTCTATGCTGACAGTGCAGAGCCTGCTTGGGATTCTGTCTCCCTCTCTCTCTCTCTCTCTCTCTTTCTCTCTCTGCCCCTCCCCTGCTCGGTTTCTATCCCTCTCTCTCAAAAATAAATAAATAAACATTAAAATAATAATAAAGCTAATCAACTGGACAAGGAACAGGATCAGACTTGTTTTAGAAAGATTTTTCTGTTTGCTGTTACAGAATGGCTTTAGGAGGATTAAAAGTAGAAGCAGAGACACCAGGGAGGTTACTGCAAACTTCTGAGCGAGCAATGGTGGTGGTCTGGATAAAATGGGAGAGATGATGCCGGATGGGAGAGCTCAGATATAGTCAACTGGGTTTTCTGAAGGATTGGATGTTGTAAGGGAAGGGCTCGGTAAAGGAAAGCAAGAACTCATCACCACCACCACCCCCAACGTCCCCACCCTCCCCGGGGCCTCACGGAACCACATCACACTTGACAGGCTATTCCTGGGATACTGGGCATTTTTGCATGATTAGGCTGGAACACTTCTCTGGGAAATACATGCCTTCAGCCTGAAAGGTTTTTACAAGCCATGGCAGAGGATTAAAGGCAGTCAGGCTGAGGAGAAATCCCAGGGTCAGAAGACAGCTGAGCATGGAGACTTTTACTCTAAACCTTAACATTTTCATTTTTCTCTCCCTGAACCCAGGGTGTCACGTTAAATACATGTTTGGCAACATCAGCTGTTCTATTTTTCTTCTTAATTATACAAAGAGAGAGACTGGAGGTGGCTCAGCCCCAGGCTGGGGGAAGCCAGGAGGCTTTGGCACCAGTGGGAGGCAGAGACACCAGCTAAAAGTCAAGAGGATTTGAAATCCTTTTGAAGGAGCATGGAGACCAAACTCCCAATTCCCCTGAACTCAGTGCGGTCAGCCCTGACTCAGGGTTTCTAAAAGGAGACTGACAGAGTCACCAGCTTAGAATGGAGAGGGGACAGATGGGCACGTGTCTGAGATAAAAATATCACCAGCACCAAGACCGTTCCTGTGCCGTGAATTTATACCCAGGCCTCTGTCCTCCTCCCTCCTTCCATCCTCTGAGCAGAAAATGGCTAACTAGATCGTTCTTCACATTTATAGAGTACTTCCTACTGTGTGCCAGGAACTGGGTTAAACTGTTAACTCGTGTTATCTTACTGTACGCACTTAACTATTCTATGCGGAGAGACTACCATACTACTGTTATCCCCATTTTCTAGAAAGGGAATCCGGCTCATGGAGTTGAAACGTGACCCCCGCTCCCTTATGCTGAGCCTGGGCCTATCTGCCTTCAACTCCATGCTTTGCCGTCACTCTGCTTTGCTCTGTAGCACAGGCAGGCCAACACCAGCAAGCTGCCAGATCGGCTGGCTTCCGCCAGATTGGCCAGTGGGAGGCAGTGATAGGAACCAGGTGGGTGGGAGGAAGGGAGAAGCCAGGATGGTTCTCCCTTTCTATCTGCCTCAGGCAGTTATCTCCAGCAGCAGCCACATTTCCTGTGTCTCCACCTCCCACCAGGCAGGCCTTCTGTGGGTCCAGCTACTACCTGGTGACTCCAGTCCCTCCTGCATCCCAGAAACCCCAGCTCCTCCCCCAGTGGCTTCAACCCCAGAGGCGATCAAGGCCCTCCTACTGTTGCTAATGTGCGCTTGCTTCCCCCTCCCCTGTCTGTCTTCTTCCGTAGCTCTCCCACTGCCTACAAAGCCATTCCCCTCCTCTGGTGTCTGGTTTTTCCCATTGGATTCTCACTGATATTCTGCCTTAAGTAGATACTCACAGATTACCCAATTCATTAGATTTGGAATGAGACAATCCCCTTTCATTGAGAACAGCACATCCCACAAGAGGGAAAATAGTAACCACAGTTTACTGAGCATTGTGCTAATTGCCACACAAATGTTCTTTCGTGGAACACTCATAACAAACCTTTCTGCCAAGACCCACTGCTATTCCCATTTGACAGATGGGACTCAGGGAGGTTGGGTTGCTTGCCCAAAGTGACACAGTTACAAACTGACAAAGCTGGGATTCAAATCCAGGTGTACCTAGCTCCGAAGTCTGTATCTTTTTCTAATCTCTGTTGACATCTTGAATACACTTGCAGCCCTCTGATGAGCTCAACTCCCCTGGCTGACTGGAAGACCCCACCTCAGCTCACTCTGGGGTACTTATATTCGGTTCCTAGACAGCTGCAGCAAAGTACCACAGCCAAGATGAGTGAGAACAACAGAAATGTATTGTCTCACAGCTCTGATGACCAGAAATTGGAAATCGAGGTGTATTTCTGAAGTCTCTATAGAAAGATCTGGTCCAGGCCTCTCTGCTAGCTTCTGGTAGCATCAGGCATTCCTTGACTTGTGGATGGCCATCGTCTCCCTGAGTCTCTTCAAATCATCTTCCCTCTGGGTACGTCTGTGTGTGTTCTAATTTCCCCATTTTATAAGGACACTACTCATATCGGATTAGGACCTACCCTAATGACTTCATTTCACTTGATTACCTCTATAAAGATTCTATCTCCAAATAAGATCATGTTCTGTAGCACTAGGAGTTAGGATTACAAGGTATCCTTTTGCAAGGACACAATTCAGCCCATACAGTCCTCCCTGATCTCCGGTGCTGAGTCTCTAGAGTGTGGTCTAGTTGGTCCTGTTTTGCCAGGGAAGATGTTAGATCATCCAGGAAGATGTTTAATTCTCTGACACCCTGCCCCTTGAAGAGATGCATTGAGTCCCAAATCATGTATGCATTGACAACATTTATCCCATTTTACTCCAAAATATAGAGAGAGACGTAAAGCACCTTGTGTGGCCACACCAATTTTGAAAAAGGAGAACAAAGTTGGAAGGCTTAATTTAGTTGACTTCAAGACTTATTTTTTTTTAACGTTTACTTATTTATTTAGAGAGGGGGAGAGACGGGGGGGGGGGGGGAGGGAGACAGAGAGGGAGACAGAGAATCCCAAGCAGGTTCCACACCATCAGCGCAGAGCCTGACATGGGGCTCAGACTCACAAACCGTGAGGTCATCCATCACCTGAGCTGCAATCAATGGTCAGATGCTTAACCAGCCAAGTCACCCAGGTGCCCCAACTTCAAGACTTATTTTTTTTAATGTTTATTTATTTATTGAAAGAGAGAGAGAACGAGCTGGAGAGGGGCAGAGAGAGAATCCTAGCAGGCTCCAGGCTGTCAGCACAGAGCCTGGCACAGGGCTCAATCCCACAAACTATGAGATCATGACCTGAGCTGAAATCAAGAGTCAGACACTTAACCGACTGAGCCACTCAGGTACCCTAAGACTTACTTTAAAGCTAGACTAATCGGGGCACCTGGGTGGCTCAGTCAGTTAAGCGTCCGACTTTGACTCAGGTCATAATCTCGCAGTCCATGACTTTGAGCCCCCCATCGGGCTCTGTGCTGACAACTCAGAGCCTGGAGCGTGTTTCAGATTCTGTGTCTCCCTCTCTCTCTGACCCTCCCCCGTTCATGCTCTGTCTCTCTCTGTCCCAAAAATAAATAAACGTTAAAAAAAAAAAATTCATACCAACATTGCCTATAATTGCAAAAAAAAAAAAAAAAAAACAAAACAAAACTGGAAACGACTCAAATGTCTTTAAAAAATAAATAAATAAAGCTAGACTAATCAAGACAGGATATACTGGCAAAAGGATAGACAAAGTGAGCAATGAAATAGAGGTGGGGGGGCCAGAAACAGACCCTCACATATGCAGGGACTTGGTTTTTGACAAAACTGTCCTCACATTTTAACAGAGAAACCTTACTTCACTTAAAAATCAGTTTGAAGGTGACCTGGCTGGCTCAGTCAGTGGAGCATATGACTCGATCTCAGGGTTGTGAGTTCAAGCCCCACGTGGGTATAGAGATTACTTATAATTAAAAGTTAAAAAAAAAAAATCAGTTTGGGATGGATCATATGCCTAAACATACAACAATACCTCTAGATCTTTTTTTTTTAATCCATGTTTTAAAGTTTTAAAACAGGTGAATATCTTCACGACCTTGGGGTTGGCAATGGTTTCTTAGCCAGGACAGAAAAAACACTACCCATAAAAGGCATAGGCACAAACACATGGACCCAGCAATGGCTCCTGACCAGTGGGGAGGAGTGAGCCCCACAAGCCCAGGAAGTGGAGACCAGGGAGGAAGAGCAGGGACTCCCCAACATGCTCTCTGAGCTCCAGGCCCAGAGACTGATTTGGAGATCAACAGTGAAGTCCACAAATCCTAATTCTGAATTTTACAACCTCTCCCCTGACAGTTACCTAACTTTGTTTCCAGCTTTCTTTACCCACTTCTTCCATTCTGAAAGACTTCTGGATCATTCACTAAAGCTGCCTTCCAGATGTCTTGTGGAGTTGGCATCAGGGCCGGGCAGCAGAGGGATTTCACACATTCTGTGTGGCACACAGTGGGAGTCACAGGGAGGCCTATACCAATTCCATACAAGGAAAACTTGTGAACTGTTAAAAATAACCATTATGAAAATGCATGGCTTCTGGAAGGAGTGAGCTTCCTATTATCAGAGGTATACAAGCCCTGTTCTGTAGAGGCATGAGTTCAAGAAATGGTGGTTGTTTTTATGATTATTAATTTAGGGTGTTTTTTAAACATTTATTTATTTTTAGTAATCTGTATACCCAACACAAGGCTCAAACTCATGACACCTAGATGACTCTTGAGTCATAGGTTCTTCAGACTGAGCCAGTTAGGCACTCCTAATTTAGGGGTTTTAAACCTCAGAGCAGAGGGGGAGGCATAGATGGGAGAAGGAAGTAAACAGAAGCAAGGGATCAGATTACAATGGGCTCCAACAAAGTACTCTCTCTCTCTCTCTCTCTCTCTCTCTTTATTTATTTATTTAAATGTTTTATTTATTTCTGAGAAAGAGAGCAAGAGCAGGGGAGGGGCAGAGAGAGAGGGGACAGAGGATCCAAAATGGGCTCCTCCCTGACAGCAGTGAGCCCGATGCAGGCCTTGAACCCACAAACAGTAAGATCATGACCTGAGCCAAAGTCGGAAGCTCAATTGAATGAGCCACCCCAGGCGCCCCAAAGTACTCTCTTTTTAAAAGTGGAAAATTCTTTGAGCTTTTATTGAACAGGAAGTGGCAAGAAGGTTCCTCTTCAGCTGGGCATCAAATATACCTCTCCTATTAATCTGCCTGAGAGAGGTGACTAGGTGTCCACACTCAGGGTCCATGAATAGATATTTCTAATACCTCCATTTTTGCTAAGAGGACTGGGGGCTCAGAGAGGTTAAGTAATTTGCCCAAGGTCACATTGCAACTGAGTAGACAAGGGAACAGCCAACCCCAACCATTGTAAAACACTGAAAGTACTTAAAAACTAAAGCCCATCTAGTTCAGTGGTTCTCAAACTTTGCCCTAAGAACAAGCTAAAACTAAACTGCTTGGGTGGTTTTTAGTAACTTACACGTTAACAAAATACCTCTGGAGATGCAGGCAGGTGTGAGTTTGATGGTGGTGAAGCACCAGATCCTAGAGTCCCACTCTAAGGTTTAATGTCCTGTAGTACTTACTATACTCATTAGTTTTCTGATTTTCCATCTGGAAAATGGTGATATTAATAGCATGAGTTGTAAAAAACTCTTGAGTTGAATACAATATATTCAATATAATAAAATAATAAACAATGAAATCATTTCACATATTTAATATAACCTATAATATGGGGGGCCCTGGCTGATTCAGTCTGTGGAGCATGCAACTCTTGATCTTGGGTTGTGGGTTTAGGCCCCATGTTGAGTATAGAGATTACTTAAAAATAAAATTTTAAGGGGCGCCTGGCTGGCTCAGTCAGTAGAGCATATGACTCTTAATCTCAGGGTCATGAGTTCAACCCCCATGATGGCCATGGAGCCTACTTAAAACAATATTTAGGAGCACCTGGGTGGCTCAGTTGGTTAAGCATTGGACTCTTGATTTCGGCTCAGGTCATGATCGATCCCAGGGTCATGGGATGGAGCCCCACATTGGGTTCCACGCTGAGCATGGAGCCTGCTTGAGATTCTCTATCTCTCCCTCTGTCCCTCTCCCCTGCTCTCAATCTCTTTCTCTCAAATTAAAAAGAAGAAATATTAAAAAAAATAAAATAGGGGTGCCTACGTGACTCCACCAGTTAAGCACTGGATTTTGGCTCAGGTCAGTATTTCACAGTCTGTGTATTTGATCCCCGTGTCAGGCTCTGTGCTGACAGCCTATAGCCTGCTTCGGATTCTGTGGTTCCCTCTCTCTCTGCCCCTCCACAGCTCATGTTCTATCTCTCTCTCTCTCTCAAAAATAAATAAACATTAAAAAAAATAGAAAATAAAATTTAAAAAGTAAATAAATTTTTAAAGAATCTTAAAATAAAATAAAAAACTTAAATATATAACGAGTATATAACAATTTTAATAAAATATATCAATTATATGTAATATATATTAAATCATACATGTTATATTTGTATATTATGTACTTATTTACAATATATAAATTACTTAATAATAAAGGGTTTAAAATAGCACTTGTCATTAGTAAGTACTACTTAAGCATTAGCTTTTTTTCACTCCATCTTACCAGGAGCTTGCTACCCAATCTCCAAGGGCAGCTTGGGCCATCTTTGGTCAGCCCTGAGCTGTGCCCACAGCCACAGCGGCAGGGTGCAGCAACATTTTCAGTTGGAGCTCTATAGGCTCACGCACAGAGTTGACTGAAAAAATTCTATTTGGATTTTTTTTTTGATATAAACTCCCAAAGGCTGAGAGCACACGTCCCTGGCCCCTAGGGGGAGCTACTCGTGGAGTTTGGAAGCACCGCCGGGCTGGGCAGCTTGGGTTTCAAACAGGATTCTCTCTCTAATGGTTAGTCTGGATGGAGTTGGTGCATCTCAGGTCCCGGCTGGTGGGGAAAAGTTACTAACCACAGGCCCTTCAGGGCTATAGGACCTAGGGCCGGAAGCAGGGATTGCCCAGATGCCTCCCCTCCAAGTCTGGATAATATTTTTATTTTTTCTGCTCTGTGCATGTGGTAGGATTCAAACTGCAGAGAATTAGAAGGAGGGGGGGAGGGGCATGATGGAGGAGTTGGAGGAAGGAAACGTGGCCTCATCCCAACTCCAAAGCCCCCTGCTAAACTGCCACTCCCAGATCCCATTGTTCCTTCTAAATCAGCAAATCTCTCCTTCCAGCTTCCAGCCTCTTCCCCTTTCAGACGTGGCCTCCCTCAGGCCCCACCAGCTTCCAAATGTTGTGTGTACCCAATTCTGTCTGAGCAAGGATTCTTCAGACCCAAGCACATCTTATACATTAAACATGCTTCAAATAGGAGTTTCCTGTGCGCCTAATCCCGTGAGAGTCCCTGGGGTGTTGACAAAGTGACTTAAACAGACACCAACTTTGCTCTCAGGGTGCTCATTGGCTGGGGTGGGGACAAGGACAAACAGGTCAATACATAAACAAACTAGGTGATTTCAGATACTGTAGTAATCAGAATTCCAAAATAAAGTAGGGTGAGATGATGGAATATGAGATAGGGGCTACTTTAGACAGAAAGGAAAGGTCTGTCTTGGGAGGTGGCATTTGAACACAGATGGTAAGGAGAAGGAGTAACAAGTACAAAAACCATCAAAGAAACAAGCCCAGTGAGGTGAGATTTCAAATTCCAACTTGCCTAGTCTTCAAGAAAACGCCCAGAAAGGCCTCTGAGGAATCCCAGAGACTTTGGGGAGGAAGGGGCCTTAAGGTTTATCCCATAATGTGGGGGGTGTGGAGGAGCGCCCTCTAGTGGTGACAATAGTTAAATTTCATCATCGCTGACCTGGAATGCCACATGCCTGTGATTTGACTGGGCTAATTATGAGCTTCACTCATCACTGTCTCTCCCACATCTATTCATTCAACAGATACTTACTGAGCGCCACCTACGTGCCTAGTGCTATTCTAGATACTGGGGTACACTTGTGAACCCGACAGTAAATGTCCCTGTCCTCCCAGAGCCTAGACCTCTAACCCCACCTCACCTCTGCCTCCACTTCAGGGTCTTTGCACTTGCTATTGTCCCCTGAATACAGGCTCCTGGCTTTTTGCATCGCTGGCTCAGGTCTCATTTCAAATGTGACCAAGTCAGAAAAGTGTAAATTTATTAATTTATTGCCTGTTGTCCCCACTAAAATATGATTCCAGTAAGGTTACCATTTTCCTGGAATCCCTCAGTCTCGCACTTACTAGGCGCTCAGTAAACAGTTTCTGAATGGGTTTGAGCATTCATTCATTCAAAAAATATTTACCGGGTGCCAGCCAACCTACTACACATCAGACGCTGGTGACCCGTCAAGTGAACGGATTGAACAAAACAGACCAAAACTCCCCGACCACAGCATTCTTAAATAAAAATTGCAACCCGGGCACTACTCATCCCCTTTACCCTGCCTTTTTTTTTTTTTTTTTTTTTTTTTTTTTTTCCCGGATACATTTATCACCCTCTAAACTATCATAATTTTACTCCTTGGTGTTTGTGTGTCTTCCCTCTAGAATATAAGCGCCACGAAGGCGGGGGATTTTGTCCATGTTGTTCACCCCTGAGCGACCAAACAAGTTGGCACCTGGTAGGTGCTCAGTAAGTAAAGACCGAATGAACTCTAGACCTCAGCCAGCTTTTTCCTACAGACCTTGAGCCACTTAGTTCCAAGGAGGAACGGGCCTCAGGAGGTGCCGAGAGGTGACCTCAGGTGGCCCGACTCAGGAGTCCGAGCTCTGGGCGAGGGGCCATCGGAGCAGCTGAGACGGGAGGCGCGGGCAGCGAGAGCTCGACACGGCCCTGAGGGCCTGGAGAGCTGCCAGAAAGAGGAGCAAAGGCTTGTAGCCCGCGCCGGAGACGGTGGGCGGTGCCGTCGTAGGGCACGAGTCACATGACTTGCGCCGGTACCTCCCACCTCCTCGTGGGCGGGGTGTCAGGAATGGGCGGGGCCGTGCTAATGAGCCCAAGGGGGCGGCCAATCGCGGCGCGCGCCGAGGGTCCGGACCAAGGATCTTGGACGCCGGCTACCGCGCAGGCTCGCGTCGGGGCCGCCCCGGGCTTTTGCAAGCGGCGCGGCGGGCCTGCGAGTTGGGGCTGCAGCAGCTTCCTCGACCTGCCTCTCGTGCTTGGTGGCCGTCTGGGTCAGGCCCGGCCCGCGCGGGGGGCAGGCGGCGGCTGCCTCAGGCGGAGGCGGAGGTGCGGCGGAGGGTGGGGGCCGCTGCCTTCGCAGGCGCCCGGGCCGGCCAGCGCCTTTGCACGGTGCTCCATGCATCCGGAGCCCGCCCCGCCCCCGAACAACAACAGCCCCGAGCTTCCCCTCAGCGGCGGCAGCACCACCAGCGGCAGCCGCCGGAGCCGCCGCCGCAGCGGGGACGGGGAGACCCCGGGGTCGTCGCCGCCGCCGCCAGCCGCCGTTACCTACCCGGACTGGATCGGCCAGAGTTACTCCGAGGTGATGAGCCTCAACGAGCACTCGATGCAGGCGCTGTCCTGGCGCAAGCTTTACTTGAGCCGTGCCAAGCTCAAAGCCTCTAGCCGGACCTCTGCTCTGCTCTCCGGCTTCGCCATGGTGAGCTCGGGCCGCCCTGCCCTGCCCCCTCTCCTGTCCTGGCCGCTCCCGCCCGCAGCCCCGACGGTGCCCACAGGGAGCAAGCTGGGCGGGCCGGGAGGGCAGGGGATGCGGGAAAGATCTGGGAGAAAGGTGTTGTGAACGCTGGGGGGTGGGAAGTCCAGAGTGCTGGACGTGAGGAAAAGTGGGCGACAAGTGACACCTGGTGTGGGAGATTGGGTGTCATAGAAATTGTCCAGGGTTGGGGGGCTCAGGTGCCTTCAAATGGGCAAGTTTGATGCAGCAAATAGGGAGGAAAGAGCAGTATCTTAGAAGTGGATCTGTAAGAAGACAGTCCCACATATGTTCAGGGGGAAAGGAAGGACGGAAAGGGTGTGATCTCCTTGGGAGCAGGTGTCAAGAGGTGGAGAGGGACCCTCGAGCTGTCTCTCACATGACCTCATACTTGAGGCCAAAAGGTATTGGCCATGTCCTTTTATCACCTACTGGAGGGGATTTCCTGACAACCTTTCTCCCACTGCATTTTCCGAGAGCCTCAGCCTGGGGTTTTGACAACCGCTCTCCACCCTCAGTCTACTCTTCAGAAACTTGCCACTGAGTCACTGGGTGTGGGGGAGGGCGGTGGGACATATTCCCCATGAATGGGCTTTCAGCTGATCTGGGGGGTCAGGCATAGTTTCCTCTTCCCATGCCAGGCTGGGCTGCAGCGAGAAGCCTCTGAGAGCCCGTGTAGGTGAGGCTGCAGGTTGGCCCAAGAAGTGGCCCTGAGGATGCCTTCAGGCCTGGAGTCTCCCAGGGCGGGGTCTACAGAACAATTCCTGATTATCACTGTGTGACATCAACCGGTGTGAGTGGGGTCTCCCCCCCCCCCCCAACAAGGTCCCTAGCCCAGAGCACTCCCGCCTCCCCAGTGAGTGAGCTAAGCTCTTGGCCTTGAGGGAGGGAGTGGCTGCACCCTCGTGTTTTCTTGGGAGTGTGTCTGGTACTCTCCCTGTGTTCCACAAACAAGTGGGCCGACGCAATGGAGCCTGAACTTTTTAGAAGCCCTGAGCAAGCCCAGAGCACACGGGGCCTCAGTGGAAAAGCCAGGTGGTCCGGTGGGGAAGAGCTCTCCCTAGGTCTGCCACTGCCTGGGTGACCTGAGACACATTTCTCTCTGGATCTTGATTTCTGAATCAGTAAATGAAGGCTGCTATTTAGAAGTATCTCTAAGAATTAGGGGTGCCTGGGTGGCTCAGTCGGTTGGGCGTCCGACTTCAGCTCAGGTCATATCTCACAGCTCCGCTCACGAGTCGCAGCCCCTTGTCGCCCTCTGTGCTGACAGCTCAGAGCCTGGAACCTGCTTCAGATTCTATGTCTCCCTCTCTCTGCCCCGCCCCCACTTGTGCTCTGTGTTTATAATGAATAAACATTTTTAAAAATTAAAAAGAAAAAAAAAGAATTAAATCGAGGAAGCCCTTGAGAGGAGATGAGAGAATGTGTGTGTTTGTGTGAGGGAGTGGCACCCTAGTGTTTAGTTTAGGTCATATGATGGAATTCTGTTCTGTCATTCCCAGATCCTTGGAGACAAGTCTGAGCCTTTTGCCTGAAGAATCTTTAAGACTAGCTGACATTTACCAATCACTCACCCTGTACTAGGCATCCTGTAGGTTCCCTAAACTTCCACACTAATTCCTCAACTACCCTTTCAGGTGGTTTTGCCACGGAACTTTCCCAAGGCGATACGGTACTCTACTAGAGCAGGATTTGAACCTGAGTCTGCAGGCTCAGAACTGTCTTGGGCACTTGTGCCTTTTGTGGGTATGTGGAGTTCTGACCAACGTCCAGCCAGGGACATGTTCAACCAGGACTCCTGGGAGATGGGAAATAGAGCAGGAAAGTTTCTTCTAAGCAAAATAAAAACGTTACAGTTTGGGGGCAGGGCGTGACACCATTAGCTTCTCACAGCTGTGCACTGGATTTAAGATGGTGGCATACCTGTTCCCCTTTTTCTTGGGGTCATAAATTCATAACTGCCCAGCCCCCTTCCCACTTCGGGAGAACTGAGGATCTAATGGGTAGCACTTTCCTGCCCTCTGGAGTCCTGTGAAGCCTGGAGAAGCTAGCCTCTCAATCAGATGGCACCTTCCTCTTCCTCCTGCTAAGAATATGGTGCAGGAAGTCAGGAAGCAGGGCAGCCAGTGGCATTGGGTGGGCCTTGGCTCATCCAGAGTATATCTTGGGGACCTGTATTTCCCTGGTCAGGGGGTGCCTGGCTGGCTCAGTTGGAAGAGCATGCCACTCTTGATCTCGGGGTTGTGAGTTCGAGCCCCATGTTAAGTGTAAAGATTACTTTAAAAAAAAAAAAACTACAAAAGAAAAATCTTTATATTTTCCCTGGTCAGGGTGGAGAAGGCTTCCTGGCTCCACAGATGAACTCCCCAAAGTTCTTCTGACAGGGAGGGGTGAGCCCCATCACAGCCTGTGTTCTGGGACAGTGGTTACAAGGGGGCAACTGTTGTGAGTCTGTAAATCTATGGGAGAAATGGAGTTGGCCTGGACAGACAGATCGAAGAGGCAGGCAGGTCTACCTTGCTCCACTCCCCACTACAGACACCCAGCCTTGTGAGTGAGCCTCTGAGAGGAAGGGGTGCCACACAGCCCGGCACCATGGAAACAGTGGCAAGTTTCCTGGACTACTCTCCCTTGGCCCGTGAGTCAGCACAACCAACTTCCTGCCCCCAGAGGGCTTACTTCCTAGAGACATGGAAAACCAGAGGCACTGATGTGACCTCCGATCTCCAAAGGTAGGAGAGTTGGCAAGGCTACCAGGCTCACCTGCTCAGCAGGTGAGATTGAGGGAGGGTCTCTGAAGAGCCCAGAGGGGATTGAGAGACTCCCCCCTTGTGGGCCGAAGGGCCTGGCCAGGTGCCCTGATGTGCTGGGGAGATAGGCTGCAGGATCTCAGGTAAGCGGCTTATATTCTTTGAAGCCGGTTTCCTCATGTGGACAAAACGGGTACCTATCCTGCTCTCGTCTTGCATGAGGATTCGTTATGAGTCCTGACTGAGCCCACCAGAGGTTGAGGAACTGTCAGAATCTGATTGTACATACCGTAGCTGGACCCTCTCTCGTCTGCAAACAAGAATCCTACTCCTGACAGCGTTTCTAGAAACAACATGCCTTTGCTAGGCTCAGCATCCGGACTCCCTAAACCAGGGGCCCTGGATACATAGCACATGATCAGCATCCTGCAGGAGCTCCTGGAGATGACGGTATGACTCAAGTCACCTGTGCCTCAGTTTATCTAAGTGAGAGGCAGCCCCCTCGGCCTGACCCCGTGCCTTGCGGGACCATGGCAAGCACACTGGCAATCTTGGTTTGCTGCGGAGGGCAGGCTGTAACGTTAGCCTAAGCAGAAGATAATTGGGAAGGTCAGCTTGCTGCCGTAAACAAAATGCTTTCCACAACCTGGGATCAATTATTTTTGGATTATCTGCCTCCTCAAGTTCTCTGCCCGCCAGCACCCTTTTGTTCCCGGGTCCCAGAACGGGTTCAGAAGTTGCTTGGAATGTCTGTGAAAATGAGTTGGAAGGAAGGGCTGAAATCATAAGACGTTGAGCCTCTGGGATACGTTGTTCAGAGTTCAGGGGGGCATGGAGACGAGTAAGAAATAACTGTTACTACTCATAGTGCTAATTACTAAATAGTAATCATTGCTTTTGTTGATTGGGCTCTTGCAGTAGGCCAGGCGTTGTGCTAAGTGTTTTATTTGCACCATCTCTTGCGATCTTCACACGATCTGTGGAGGGCAGGCGAGGGCAGGTGCTTTGTCCAAGGTGGATAATTTGGCTGGGATTGCTTGGCTGGTGAGCTGCAGAGCCCTGTGACCCTGGGGTGGCCCCATCGCTAGGGGGAAACACCGGGAGTGGTAGGAGGACAGAGCTCGAGGCCCGAATACGGCAGAGCAAAGAAAGAACAAGGACTCTGGAGCCAGACCACTTGGGTTTAAATCCCGGCTTTACCGCTTACAACTGTGAGGTCCTGGGGAAGTCACTTAATGTCTCGGGGCCTTCGCTTCCTTACCTGTGAAATGAGGATAATGGCAGAACCTGCCTCACAGAGTTGGTGTGAGGGTTCATTGCCTTAGTACTTGCAAAGCACTTGGAACATACCTGGCCCAGGTTTTCAGGAATCTCGCTCACCCTTGTTCCCATGGGACTACTTCGGTAAGGATTAACTGATTTCTTTTTCTTTTTTTTTTTTAAGTTATCTCTATACCCAACGTGGGGCTTGAACTTACAACCCCACCATCAAGAGTTGAACGCTCTACCCACTGAGCCAGCCAGCCAGGCGCCCCAGGGGTGAACTGATTCCAAAGAGTGTGATTGCAGAGGTGATAGAGTCAGAGCTCGGGAAGAACCCTCCTATCAGAGGAAGTGTTGGGAGCAAAGTTACAAAATGGGAAATTTAGGGTCTCAGGGAAAGGTGGCGGGGCAGGTGTGGCTGGAGTTGAGGGTGTGTAGGGAGTAGTTGAGAAAGGTGAATCTAGTCAGGTAAGGTGTTGCTTGGCTTTGACTGGCTGTTTCGGAAATCTGAATTCTTGTGTAGGCAGTGGGAGGCATTAAGGTTTTGGAGGAGAGGAGTTGTGTGATGAATTCTAGAATAATCTTGATGATGTTACTACTGTTTACTAACCACTAGATATGAATGACCCTGGACCCTTTTCTTTCATTCTTATTTTATCCTCAGATCAACTCTTTTTTTTTTTTTTAAGTTTATTTATTTTTGAAAGAGAGAGAGAGAAAGAGCTCGAGTGGGGGAGGGGCAGAGAGAGAATCTCTAGCTATCAGTGCTGGGCTCAAACTCCCTAGCCATGAACCATGAGATCATGACCAGAACCAAAATCAAGAGTCAGACACTTAACCCAACTGAGCCACCCAGGCCCCCCTCCTCAGACCAACTCTAAAAGATATTTACTATAGATAGAAAAACTAAGGCTCTTAGAAACATAGAAGTTAAGATACCCAGCTAGTAAAATTCATGGACTGGTGGGTCTGACTTGGAGCCATTTCTACTTAACTGCCCTCTGGCTGCTGTAGCTGGTTGATAGCTGGGCCTTTGAATCCTTCCAGATGTGGGGTTCTGCACTCCAGGCTGTTTATAAATGGAAATTTGTCTAATGCCCCACGGGGAGGGTGCTCCCTGCCTGCAGAGAAGCCTTTTGTAAAACTTCACAAGTGTCTGTCCTGCATTTCTGGAATTTTCAGCTGGGATTTGTATTGAGTTCTGCCAGTTGTTGGGTCCAGGTCTGGTGAAGGAGAGAACTCTAGGGTTTCTTAAGATGGCATGATAGTAATCAATGTTTGGGGCTGGGTGGGGTCCCTTGGAGAACTAAAGCTGAGAAAGTTTAAGTAAAAGCCAGCAGGTTTCTCTCTAATGGGACTTCTGGGTAGCTTTTTTTTTTTTTTTTAATGTTTATTTATTTTTGAGAGACAGAGAGAGACAGAGTGCAAGTGAGGGAGGGGCAGAGAGAGAGGGAGACACAGAATCCGAAGCAGGCTACAGGCTCTGAGCTGTCAGCACAGAGCCTGACACGGGGCTTGAACTGCGAGATCACGAACTGAGCCGAAGTTGGACGCTTAACCAACTGAGCCACCCAGGTGTCCCTGATTTATTTCTTCAACAGTGTTTTACCATGGCCCCTAGAGGGAAGAAGAACAGTGCTGGATCCTGGGGAAACAGGAAATAAGAGTATAGTGGAGGAAGCAAGTCATATAGTTACGTCTTTAGGACATGTTCGATAAGTGTAGTAGCAGGAGAGTGTGGATTGAAGGACATTTACCACAATCTGAAAATACTTATTTTGCCTAAATATTCAGTGCCTGCCGTGCTCGCTGGGGCAGAGATTTTGCTGTCCTAGTTCCTGCACTTTCTCGGAGCCACAAGGTCCTCCAGGCACATAGTAAGCTCTCAATACATATTTCCCATAAGTAGGTGAATGGTCTCATCCTCACCTGAGAGGCCACAGAACAGGGGTGACTTGGAAGGTAAAACCAAGGAATTGGCATTAGCTAGATCAAGAGAAAGCCCAGGGGTGCCTAGGTGGCTCAGTTGGTTGAGCTTCTGACTTTGGCTCGGGTTATGATCTCAGGGTTCATGAGTTCAAGCCCTCCATCAGGCTCTGGGCTGACAGCTCAGAGCCTGGAGCCTGCTTTGGATTCTGTGTCTCTCTCTCCCTCTGCCCCTCCCCCCAAATAAATATATATTTTTTTAATTTAAAAAAGAAAGAAAGAAAGAGCCTAGGCCTGTCCTTCCCCCAACCAGCAAGTTCAACAAATTTAGCTTATGACCTATATTTAGTGAATCACCACCAGGTTTTTGTTTTTTGTTTTGTTGTTGTTGTTGTTGTTGTTTTCAAATGAAATAAGAATGGAATGAAATAGCATGCATTGGGTGTTGTAAGAATAGGCTATATTACCTTCCTTTAAGAAGAAGTATTGTAGGGCACCTGGGTGGCTCAGTCGGTTGAGCGTCCGACTTCGGTTCAGGTCATGATCTCACAGTTCGTGGGTTCGAGCCCCACATCGGGCTCTGTGCTGACAGCTCAGAGCCTGGAGCCTGCTTCAGATTCTGTGTCTCCCTTCCCCGCTCATGTTCTGTCTCTCTCTGTCTCTCAAAGATGAATAAACGTTAAAAAAAAAAATTAAAAAAAAAAAAAAAGAAGTATTGTTTGGGGAAACTTTTGTTTCTGTTACAAATGTGTTTCTCTTTATGGAAACATTTGGAGTACTGGACTGAAGTGGTCAAAAGAGTTTATAAACCACTAGACAAGGCCTCAATCTTTCTTAATAAATGGTTTGCATTTGAGGTAGTGCGGCAGGCTCAGACAACTCTGGATGACCTGGGTGGCTATGCTTGGTGGCCCTCCTGTTCCAGGCCCAGCCACCCACCCTCCTTAAGGAGTGAACAGTGAAGCTTCGGCTTAGAAAAGGACAGTTGGCTCTCCCAACTGTGGGTGCTGGGGTCGCGCCAGGCATGGGAGGACTGTCTCAGAAGGGCCTGGACTTCGAGTCACCAGGTGGCAGGGGTCTCCATGGAGCCCAGCAGGGACGAGGAATGATGGTTGGCATTCGGGCGTAGCGGGCACATGCCTGGCAAAGCCAGCCAGGCCCCACCCTTTGTAGAGTCCTATGGTCATCTTCTTGTCTCACAACTTGAAAATTGGCATCCCAGTGTTCACCATGCGGGATCCACGGACCAGTGTGAGGTGGGGCTGGCAGTCTCTCGTCCTTACTATCCCTTTAGGCCCCATGTGGCCAGGTTCAAGCAGGCCCTTGGCTGGCTGGGAGCTGTTTATTTTGGGTTAACAGGCCCAGCACTCTGGCTATATTTACCTTGTGAAGTTGCTTGCAATCTGATCTGATCTGATCTCTCTGGGACTAAGCTGGGGCCCTGGGAGTCGCCTGCCAGATTCTGCGAGGCCCCCTTGACTTTACTCTTGCTATCTGTGGGGAGATTTCCCAAGCGGGAAGCGTTCTGGAAAAAACAGTGGCTTGTATTCCTGTGAATGGTTTTCATCAGGATCCAAGACGCGTGCCATCCGTTCCTTCTCAGTCCACATTATTCTTTCTGCAGCCCCATGGCACTGAACTCTGCCCCTAGTGTGGGAATAGTACATACAGCCAGCCTGCATGGTCAAAGCCCCAGGAATTGTAGGGGCTGGTGAGGGTAATGGGGTTTCTTCCAGAGCTTGGGAGCAGGGCTTTTCCTCTTCCTCAAAGTGCCCAGCGTTTCAGGCTTTGCTGCCAGCCTCTCCCCAGCTCAAGACCTCTGGGAGAGCTGGCCAGTTCTGGTGTCCCTAGGTCAGGTCCGTTCCAACAGCTGTGATTTCTGGTCCTGGATCCTGTGAGTATGACAAATGGTGTGGAAAGCGTGGTCTCTGTCCTGCTGAGGTAGCCATCTGGCACCGTGTGGTTTGGGGCAGACTTTCCCCTTATGCCCCAGGTTTGGAACTTGGGCAGATGAGGCCCAGAGTGGGGATCTGACCCTCTCATCCACCCCAGGGGGTAGAACCTTGGCTCATGGGATCAGTTCTCTCATGGGATCAGCTGAGGGTGTCCAGGGGCTATTTCTTTCTCTCTCTCCCTCTCTCTCTCTCTCTCTCTCTTTGTTAAAGTTTATTTAGGCAATCTCAACACCCAACATGAGGCTCGAACTCATGACCCCAAGATCAAGAGCCGCATACTCTACCCACGGAGCCAACCGGGCACCCCTGGGCTATTTCTCTTCTGCTTCAAGCCCCATGTTTTTCTTTTTAACTAAAATTTATTGTGCACCTCCTGTAGCCTGGCCCTGTGGTAAATGCTTACATGTCAAGACCTTATTTAGTCTCCTCAGCAACTGTCTTAGTCCATCTGGGCCGCTGTACCAGAATAACAAACTGGGTGGCTTATAAACAGCAGACATTTATTTCCTCACAGTTCTGGAGACTGGACATCCAAGATCAAGGTGTCAGCAGATTCGGAATCTGTGGAGGGGCTGGCTTCCTGATTCAAAGCTGCTGTCTACTCACTCTGCCCTCCCATGGCTGGAGTGGCAAGGGGCTCTCTGGGCTCTCTCACTCTTTTTGTTCTTTTTCTTTTAGAGAGTGTGATCGGGGGAGAACGACAGAGAGAGAGAGAGAGGGAATCCTAAGCAGGTTCCATGCATAAACACATACACCCCCCCCCTTTTTTTTTTAATTTATATATTTATTTTGAGAGAGAGAGCACAAGCAGGGAGGGGCAGAGAGAGAGGGAGAGAGAATCCCAGGCAGGCTCCGCAGGGCTCCATCTCAGCAACAGTGAGATCATGACCTGACCCGAAATCAAGAGTGGATGCTTAACCCACTGAGCCACCCAGGTGCCCCTGGGCTCTCTTTTGTAGGGACACTAACCTGTTGCGAGGGCTCCACCCTCCTGACCTAATCATCTCCCAAAGGCCCCACCTCCTACTACTATTACACTGGGGATTAGGGTTTCAAGGTGAGAATTTAGAGGGAACAGAAGCATTCAGTCTGTAGGGGCACCCAGATGAGAAAGAGCTTCTATTATCCACTTTGCACATGGGCTTTAAAGCCACATGGATCTGAGTTCAGAGCTCCCACTTAGAAGCAGTCTGACCTCGCCTCTCTGAGCCCATTTTTCCTCATTTGTAAAAGAATAATGATGTTGCTCATAATCGTTGATACTTTGTTAAGCTTACTGTATGCCAGCTCCTGTTCCAAGGGCTTTATATTCATTAGCTCATTAAATGGTCATAACAACCATAAGAAGTGGGCCCCTGTTTTATTGATGTGACACAGAGAGGTTGAAATACTTATCCAAGGTCACCAGCTTTGTACGTGGAGAAGCCAATTCATCCTTAATGGCTACATAGAAGGGGAGACACCAGGTAAGGGAACAGATTAGTTACCTGTATATGTCCCCCTGGAATATACCCCAGCATTCAGTTCAGCCTGATGTACCTCATGGGTCTGGATATTTCCAGTGAGTGAATAAATAGCCAGTGGACCTGAGGCAGCCAAGCAGCCAGCGGGCTCTCCTGCTTGTCCCTTCTCCAGTTTCAGGTTCCGGGGCAACAGGCCAAAAACAGGAAGAGGAAGTGCTGGGGGTGGGGAGGTGGTGGCAGAAGGCATGCATTGCTGGAGGGTGTCCCCCTCCGTTTCCAGCGTGGGCAGGCTTGGTGGCTGAGAACAGGGGTCCCTGGGATGTGTCCCTTAACTGTGTCCCTTAACTCACTGTGCCCTGATGGCCTGCCCTCACCCGTGTGTACTAAGAATTCTCAGGATTGGCATTAGGCCACCAGTGATCTTAAAAAACAGTTGAAATCCTGATGGCACTGCCCCAGATTTATATGAGTTTGAAACATTTTGTAAACTCCTGGGCTGAACAGTTCATACAGTCATCAACTGGGGCAAGTCTGTGAATCTCGTTGAAATTGTCTGAAAAGCCCTGTGAATATATATGCCTGGATGTTCGAAGGAGGATATCCATTATTTTCATCAGATTCTCAAGGTGTCAGACCCCAAATTAGCTTTAGCCTGTGACCTTAATCTCGCCATGTTCCCTCCTTTTACAGACAAGAGGGGAAGGTTTTGACCAAGGTCAAATAAGGAAGGTGGTTCTGGAGCCAGACTCAGGCCCCTCACTTTGGCCTTGGTGTTCTTTCAGCCCAGGTATACCCTTCCAGTGGAGAGTAGAAACCCCAGACAATTCCATATAGAGATAGTGGGTTTGGGGATGAAGGTTTCTAAACTGAAAAAATGATAATAAAGCTCACTTTTATTGAGTGTTTACTTTCTGCCAGGCACTAAGTATTTTACATGGGATTAACTCGGTCCTCACAACAATGCTCTGAGTCATGTACTATTATTCCCATTTTACAGATAAGGAAACTGAGGCCCAGAAAGTTGAAGGAGCTTGCTAGAATCACAGCTGAAAAAAGGGCAGAGGAGTCAGGGTTCAAAGCCAGGCAGCCTGGCTCTAGAGCCCGTGATCCTGACCAATGCCCCACACTGCCTTTCCTGGTCAAAGGAAGGGTAGAGAGAGAGATGAGAAATGAAAGCAAGCAGGGCCAGGCAAACAGGCAGGAGAGCTAGTGGGGAAAGAAAGAGCCCCACCCCCCGCCTCCGGGGTAAGGAGGGGTCAGGGTCACCTGGTATGGGGCTAGTGGATACATTTCAGCATTGGACCTCCCCTCTCTGAGCCTGGTACCCACATAGCAAACATTTTATGAAAGGCCACTCACTATCCTTAATGGTATTGCCATTGGCGTTTGCTGCCCCAGTCCCTCCAGCCTGGCAGGCAGACCCTGGCAGTGTGCCCACTGCTCGCTGTTCCTGGTCCAGATCTGATGAGCTGGCATCTTCACATGGGGGTGATTTGCAAGGCCCAAGTGAGAAGCAGCAGGTGGCAGGCCCAGAACGTGCCCCTGGTGACCCTGGGTCCACAGGTCTCCAGGAACTGGGGAGCAGCTAGTGCGTCAGCCGTGGGGCCCAGAGCTGGGGCGAGGGCAGGAGATGGCCCCAGGGCTTGCCAATCACACTGCAACAGAGCCTGGCTCAGTCTCTTTGAGGAAGCTTCACGTTCCTCGTTGGTTGGTGCACTGTGTCCTTAGAAAGGGCTGGGCCTGGCCTGGGAGGGCCTTCATCTCTCTACCCCACCCCTCTCCTTCTCCCTGGAGCGGGGAGTAAAGGAGAGGCCTGTGCTTGGGAACATATGTTAGGCCAACAGAGAGGGCCGCTGGTGGTTTGGTGGTTGTGCTCTTTTTTTTTTTTTTTTTTTTTTAAATGCAAACTGTATCATAGTAGAATATACATCAAACATACCATCTTTTTTTTTTAAGTTTGTTTATTTTTTGAGAAGCAGAGCATGAGCGGGGGAGGGGCAGAGAGCTCTGGAATCACAGAATCCAAAGCGCTCTGCGCTGACAGCAGAGAGCCAGATGCAGGGCTCGAACTCACAAACCACGAGATCATGACCTGACCCAAAGTCAGACGCTTAACTGAGCCACCCAGGCAGGCGCCCCTCAAACTTACCATCTTAACCGTTTGTGGTTTGGCTTTTAATACCTGGCTGGTTGGTAGGAGCAGTGGATGCTATTTGGGAGATGTTTACCATGTACCAGGGACTCTGATTTCATTTTTTTTTTTTTAATTTTTTTTTAATGTTTATTTATTTTTGAGAGAGAGAGCATGAGCAGGGGAGGAGCAGAGAGAGAGGGAGACACAAAATCTGAAACAGGCTCCAGGCTTTGAGCTGTCAGCGCAGAGCCCGACGCAGGGCTTGAACTCACAAACCGTGAGATCATGACCTGAGCCAAAGCCAGATGCTCAACCGACTGAGCCACCCAGGCACCCCTCTGACTTCATTGTTAAAATAATCCTGTGAACTACTGTGATATCTCTGTTTCACAAATAAAGAAGTTGAGGCTCAGTGGCTTTCCCAAGGACATGTGGCCCGCGAATAGCAGAACTGAGATTCACATCCAGGCAGCCTGGGCTCCAAACCTGCTATCTTCACTAGTACTTTCTCAACCCTAAGTGAGGGGGTGCTCTTACCCCCGTTATATAGATCAGGAAACCGAGGCTTGGAGAGGCCAGGTTGATTTGCCCAGGGTCCGAGAGCTTGATGGGAGGGGAGCCAGGATTTGAGTGTGGTTCTGTGGGCCATGACAATCCTGGCACTCAGCCTGCCTCTCCCCTGCCCCTAGGTGGCGATGGTGGAGGTACAGCTAGATGCCGACCATGATTACCCTCCCGGGCTGCTCATCGCCTTTAGTGCATGCACCACGGTGCTGGTGGCCGTGCACCTGTTTGCACTTATGATCAGCACCTGCATCCTGCCCAACATCGAGGCGGTGAGCAACGTGCATAACCTCAACTCGGTCAAGGAGTCACCCCATGAGCGCATGCACCGCCACATCGAGCTGGCCTGGGCCTTTTCCACGGTCATCGGCACGCTGCTCTTCCTGGCTGAAGTGGTGCTGCTCTGCTGGGTCAAGTTCTTGCCTCTCAAGAAGCAGCCCGGGCAGCTGCGGCCCACCAGCAAGCCCCCGGCCAGCGATGCAGTCGCCAACGTCAGCAGCACTGGTGGCATCACTCCGGGCCAAGCCGCTGCCATCGCCTCCACCACCATCATGGTCCCTTTTGGCCTGGTCTTCATCGTCTTTGCCGTCCACTTCTACCGCTCATTGGTCAGCCATAAGACGGACCGACAGTTCCAGGAGCTCAACGAGCTGGCCGAGTTTGCCCGCTTGCAGGACCAGCTGGACCACAGAGGGGATCACCCCCTGACGCCCGGCAGCCACTATGCATAAGCCCTTCTGGGCCTGGGCACCTGAGATCTTTGGCCTTACGCCGCTCCCCACGACCTCGTCCTGCCCCAGCCTTAAGGACAGCCAGCTCCAGGGATTGGGCTTTTTTCAGGGGGGCAGAGAGTGGAGGGAAGAGGCTTCTTCTTCTTTATTATTATTTTTTTTTTAAGAGAAATGACTGCACTTTGAAACTTTCCTCTAAGAGAATAAGCACTTCCTGTTCTTCCAGCTTTGGGTTTACCTCCTGTTAGGAGGCTACCGGTGGGAGCCACAGTGGGGACAAATGCTCCCTTTGTCCCTCCTCCTCCCCTGTGCCAGTGCCACTTGGATGCTTCTTGTTTTTTCTGTCTTGATCCCCCTCCCCATTCAGTGTCGTGTGTGTGTGTGTGTGTGTGTGTGTGTGTGTGTGTGTGTGTGTGTCTGTATACACATAAATATACTCATAAGGGACACCTCTTGTGTCTGTCTTTGTTGGGTCTGGACTGCCTGGTATGAATTCTGGCACCCCAGTCAGGTGAGCCTCTAAGTGAGAAATTTTGTTAACATTTTATTTTGAAAATTTAAAAACCTACAAAAAAGTTGCAAGAATAGCAACTGAAATACATATACAGTCAATTCTTGTCATTCATAGCAGTTGTGTTCTACAAAGTCATCATGAACACTGAATTAGTATTGAACCATTGCTCCTGTGGTTCCTGTGAGGCTCTGGTCACAATATTTTGTCAGCCGTTCAATAGGTTAACCTTGTTTTATGTGTTTCTGGGTTGTTTGTTTGTTTAAAGATTTTTATTTTTAAACAATCTCTACACCCAACATGGGGCTCGAATTCGCAACCCCGAGATCAAGAATTGCGTGCTTCACTGATGGAGCCAGCCAGGCACCCTACTGCCTTCTTTTTAAATAGCAAAATCACCGGGGCACCTGGCTGCCTCCATTGGTGGAGCGTGCAGCTCTTGATCTTGGGGTTGTGAGTTCAAGCCCCACATTGGCACAAAACCTACTTAAAATAAAAGTTAAAAAATTCTTAACAGTTTATTAGTAGCAAAATCGCCAACGAAAAGCACCGAATGTGAACAACGTGGCACTAAATAGACGACATGAAAAGAACACTCGTTTAGGAAAGCTGAAACAAGAAGACAGAACAGTGCCGTTTGACCTCAGCAAGGAGGCAGGTGCCCAGATGCTGAAACTGAATGATGGGGGTGAACTGTGTGTTTCTCCCCTGAGCCATGTGCATTGGTTGCAGATACCACCCTTCATGCTTAGATACTTCCTTCTAAAACCAAGGACATTTCTCCTACATAACCTCAATTCAGTGATCAAATTCAGGAAATTTGATATTGACGCAGTACTGTTTAATAACGACATGTATGTTGACTTCTCCACGTGTCCTCATCACGTCCTTTCTAGCAGTGATTTTACCCGGGTGTTGCATTGAGCTGTCATGTCTCTTTAGTTGCTTTTAAATTTAGAACAGCCTTTTCTTGTCCTTTATGACATCGACATTTTTGGAGTCTGGGCCTGTGGTTTTGTAGAATGCCGCCTCAGCCTGGCTTCCCCGACGTTTTCCCGTTATTACAATCAGGATGTTTTGGCAGGAATGTTTATCTCCATTTTGCAGATGACAAAAGTTGATGCCCAAAGAGGTTACGTGTAATTGGCTAGAATTCGAACCTAGAAAGTCTGGCTCAGAGCCCAGCCTCTCACAAAAATCATATATGTGGATTCTGGCTTTGCTTAAGAACTTGGTAGATCCAGCAGCAGCAGGAGGACTGGTCCCACCTTCTTGCAGAGCATCAGTGAGAAGGAACTGAGTTGCAGCCGCCTTCTTCCCCAGGAGATGTGTTTGCCACAGACCCCACCTCTCCCTCTTGTCTCACACCAGGCCAGCCTTATTTATGTTACTTGCCTGGCTCCCCACCATGGGCCTTTGAGTTTGAGACCTCTGTGGGTCCCAGAAACACAATACAATATGGGATTTTATAAAAACGAAGTCCTCTGAGTGAAGTCAAAGTTCGTTGGGGCAAAGCGTGGCTTCAGGTTCTTGTCCTTCTGTGCAAACAGATGTGATAAGAGCAGTTTTGTGGGCTGAGTGGGGCAGGGGCGCTCCTTTTTCCTATTGCAGCTTCTTGCCTCTCTCCTGCATCTCACGCACCAGGACCTACTCTCCCCTGTCCTTGGACAGCCTTCTGACTGGGACTGAGTAGTGGGGAGCAGGGCCCCCTGTGTAAAGCTCTCCGTTGCTCCCCAGAGAAGACCTGGCCATCTTCCATGCAGCCTCGTCACCTGGCCACCTCTTTGCTTCTGCAAAGACTTGGGAGCTGGCTGCACTAACTTCTGGGCTACGACTCCAGTCTTAGGTCTTCCCTTCCCTCCTCACCTTTCCCCTCCCCTCTTTGTTTTCTTTCTTTCTTTCAGTATTATGTTTAAGTAATCTCCACACCCAATGTGGGGCTGAAACCCACAACCCCGAGGTCAAGACTCACACGCTCCAGCGACTGAGCCAGCCAGGCGCCCCTTAGGTTTATTTTCTTTCCTAAGTCAAAAAATCACCAGATTGGCTTGTAAAATGTAGCTTTCCAAGCTTTTCCCCTAGAGGTTCCAATTCAAGTTGGTCTGTGTAGATCTAGAATCTGTATTTTTAACAAGCACCCCAGGTGCTCCAGGCAACTCAGGAAAACACTGGTAGTTAAAGAACAGTCTTTAATTTCAGTTTTATTTATATTTTGGATACATAATACATTCACAAGTTCCAAATACAACAGTGAAAAGTTGCCCTTCCTCCCTGGTTCCCAGTTCTCTCCAGAGACATCCATTGTTGCCAGTGTATTTATTGTGTTCCTATCTAGAGAGATTTTTATACATAAACTAGAACACACCCTACTTTTTCTGGTGGAAAAAAAAAAAGCTGGCCTTATATATGCTCTGCCACTGTTCTGTGCCTTCAGAGCAGACAAATCTAAGTTTAAGTACAGTTCCTTTCTAGCTTTGTGACTGGTGAACATCCCTGAACCTGTTTCCTCCTCTGAGAAGGTACTAATAATAGCAGGACACCTCATAGGTTGTTGAGGGGTCATGGGAGGAGACACATATCAGCACAGGGCCTGGCACCGAGTGAATGTTCTGTGTCCCAAGTGGGCCAGGCTCAGCTTCCTGGTGTGAGAACCATACCGAGGGTCAGGCCACCCTGCTTATGATTTAGAGGGCAGAAAGAACATCAATAGTGTCCCTGCTTATTGAATCTTTCTATCTGGCACTTGCTGAGGGCTTTATGAACATGGGGTTACAGAGTTATACTTCGGACATTGGGCTGGAAAACTATTGTAGAATGTTTATTTTTTTAATGTTTATTTTTGAAAGAGTGTAAACAGGGGAGGGGTAGAGAGCGAGGGAGACACAGAATCTGAAGCAGGCTCCAGGCTCTGAGCTGTCAGCACAGAGCTCGATGTGGGGCTCGAACCCACAAACCCTGAGATCATGACCTGAGCTGAAGTCGGGAGCCCCTAGAGTATATTATAGTGTGTTTAGCAGGATCCTCAACCTCTAGCCACTAGTTGCCAGTAATATCTTTCCCTGCCAGTTGTGACAACCAAAAATGCCTCCAGACATTGCCAAGTGTCCCCCAGCAGGGAAGGGAGACAACAGCACCCTCAGATTAGAACCACACCTTATTTCATCCTCATGTTAACCACGGTAACCTGGGTGGTAAGGACTGTTATTGTCTGGGTCTGAGGGGAGGGAACCTAGAGAACAGAGAGGTTGGGTGCCATGTCCAAGAACACACCGCTCATAAATCACTGTTGGGATTCACACCCAGGCAGTCTGACTGCTGAGCTCATGTTCCTACCCATTATGTAAGGGTCCCTTATATCTTGCAGAATGTTGTCTAGAATTCTGCAAAGCCCTTCCTGGATCTCAGCTTCACAATTAACCTCAATACAACTTATTTGTTATTATTACATCTGTTAGCAAATCCTCAAAAACACCCCTGTGAGATCTCCTAAGTGCCATTTTACAAATGGGGCAGCTGAGGTCACTTAGGGTCACAAAACCAGTAAGTCAGGGGTTCATGGCCCCGGCTGCACGTTAGAGTCATCTGGGGAACTTTCTGAAGGTCAGGCCTCACCCCAGACAGACCAGAGTCTGAATGTGAGACCTGGGTGTCTGTACTTTTAAAGCTCCTGCAGGATCCTAAGGTTGAGTGTTCCTGTGTTAGGTTGAGAAGCCAGGTTCTGTCTCAACCCCAAATCTTAGTGGCCAATGTGACCAGACACCGGCTCTTCTCCCTGGAGTATCTCAAAGGTCAGAGACCTAGAGACACTTCTTTCTCTCCCTGGGTAAATCCATGCAGCCCGTGGCGACGTCTGTCTTCCTCACCTAAAGTCCTTCCCAGAACTCCACCCACAATCACACACCGCAAGCCCTGGGCTGAAGCCACCAGGTTCTTTATACTCCCGTGCTCAGGAATGGGGGCCCAGAATGAAAGTTGTAACAAGAGGATCCCCAAAGCCAGCTGGGGAGAGGATGATCCAGTGCTGGCAGGAGTGAGGTGCCCTCTGAGGGTGCCAAGGGTGTGCCCGAGTCACCACTCACTTCTGCAGAAGCCGCACCGGTTTGAGCAGTTGGGCGACGGGCTTGAATTTCTCCAGAAGCTCTGGTGTGTTCTCTGCAGGGGCAAGGGGCTGGTGGCAGCTGGCGACCCAAAGATGCTGTACCATCACCCTCTCCTGGAACCCCACTTAACACCCACACGAGGAGGGGCTAGGACAGGGGCTAGGACAGATGCACAAGTGCAGGCCTGGGGCAAACTACCTTACTCAAGGGCTTTCAGGAGGGACCTGGTCTTTGAGGAAATGAGTTTTGAAGGGGAGGAACCAAAAAGAACCAGCTGGATTGCAGGAGGAAAGAAACCCACCCTCTGGTCCTGCCCCTGAGCCCCTTGGCCAAAGGAGACCCCAGGAGCTTTCTCAACCACATCCGAGGGGGGAAAGTATGCCCATCCCTCACCTGGCATCAATCTTCATCTTCCTCTGTCTTCTTGAACATGGCCAAGGCTTCCTCCAGCACACCATTAGGGTCTAGAATTTCAATCTGGAGGGAAGCAGTAAGGGGTTGGATTGGGGAGCATGGAAGGCCCAGGCCGCCATCCTGTGGGGTGCTGCCCACCTTGTGGGGTGCTGCCGACTCTGGAAGTGCTATCTGCCTTGGGCGCTGCCAGTCTCCGTGGGGATGCCACGACTGAAAACAAAATCTGGTCTGTTCCCTGGCTGGGCTGGGCTGGGCTAGGCCTAGCCAGGCTGGATGTGCCTGGGTGTGTGTGGGCGGTTGGGGGGGAGGTACTGTTTTCTGTCTCTCTGGGTGTGGCCACAGGGCCCTGGTGGGTGCTGCCCACCTTAGGAATGGGGAACTGGGTGGGCTCAGGGGCCTCATCGCGGCCAAAGTCAATCATTGTGCCACACTTGGCCACGTCGTCCACCCAGAAGCCTTCAAACAGCTGACCGTGGTCCAGGTGGAAGAAACGGCCCGACCCATTCTTCATGCCTCTCTGCCAGTAGCCCTCGTAGCGGTTCCCGTTCTCTGGGGGAAAGGACAGGGTCACTTGGGTGCTGGACACACCTAACCAGGCCCCACTACCACGTTGGCCCCTCCCCATGCCACTGTGCCCACAGGGAAGCCAGAAGGAGACCAAGATGTTGAGAGTGCCCTGGGCTGGGCTGCCTGGAGTCTGGGAGGCCCGAACTATAAACGTCAGAGCCTAGGGGTGTCAATGGCTTCCGGAATCAGAGCCGGTCCAAGTCTTGCCTCCACTACTTGCCTGACTTTGGATGAGCAACATCGTTTCCTATTTATACAAAATGTAGCTACTGACATGAAGAGGCAATGTTTTTCCAGCACTCATTCTGCGCATGGTTCTTTGCTATGTTTCTGACCTCACGCGCTCCTCACAAAAACAGTTCTATGAAGGATAACAGACTCCATTTTTACAGATGGAGCTTGAAAGCTCAGGGAGTTTGACTGACGTGCTCAAGGTCACAGAGCTAGGAAGTGTCAGAGACAAGATTTGAAGCCAAGGGCTGTTCATCCCAGGAGACCATGCTCTTAATCATGAATTAACTCTCCTGCTCAACGGATGGTGGTGGTGCTGCAAAAGGAGTAATAATAAAGCTAGCACTTCGCTGAGACACTCGCAGCCATGTGGTCTCGGGCAGATCACTCGACCATTCTGTCTCATTTCCTCATTTGTAAAATGGGAATAACAGTAACCCCTACCTCACAGAATTGCGGTGGAGATTAAATAAGTCAAAACACAGAAAGGGCTTAGAAGGATACTGGATAAACTCTAGGTCAGAGGTCAGCAGACTTTTTCTGTGAAGGGGCAGACGGTATTTTCTGCTTTGTGTGTCACACGTTCTCTGTCACAGCCACTCAACTCTGCCATCGAATCATGAAAGCAGCGTGGACAATGTGTAAATGTATGAGCAAGTCAGTGTGCCAATAAAACTTTACTTACCAAAACGTACGTGGAGCTGGATTTGGATTTGGTTCAAGGATTGTAATTTGCTGACACCTGCTACCTCCAAGTATGAGCTCTAATATTGTTGAACACTTACTATTACGTGTCAGGCACCATGCTAAGCACTCCACAAACCTCAGTGAACCTTCACAATACCCTACTTAAGTTTTATTTTTATCCTTACTTTACAGATGAGAAAACCAAAGCGCGAGAGTTTAAGCAAATTGCCCGAGGTCACGTAGGTAGTAAGAGCTTGAGGTGGGATTTGAACCCAGGCAAGCTGTCTCCAGAGTCTGGGCCACTAGAAATGATGCACTTAGAACCCTTACACTATGTGTGGCCGCAGCAGGTGCTCACTAAATGCAGGCTATCAGATGCTCACTGAAAGCAGGCACAGCACTGGGTGCCCGGGGGATTGAGGACGACAGACAGAAGTGACTGGATTAAACCCTCCTCAGTGGCCCCAATGCCTCAGTTTGGCCAAATCTCACTGGAAGTTGGAATCTTGAGTTTTCAGGAGACTGAGCTCTGGTCTATGTCCTCACTAAGAGCACTTACTATGTGCCAGGCATTGGGGAAACAGTGGGGAACAAAATAAATACGCAGTCCAGGTCCTTATCCAGCTCACAGTCTGGAGAGACAATGGCACTAGCTTTATAGATAGCCTACTATGTGCCAGACGTGTTCGTAGCACCTACAAAGTGGGTACCACTATCACTCCCATTTTACAGGTGAGGTAACTGAGGCACCGACAGAAAGAAACTTGCCCAAGGTTATACACCTAGCGCTAAAAAGGAAAGGAAGCAAGCAGGTGCTGAGGAGAATGTGCTTTAGTGGAGTGAACAGGGAAGGCCTCTCTGAGGAGGAGACCGTGCAAAGACCTGGAGGATCTTCTTTCTATTGCGGGGAAGAGAGAACTGCAGTGCAAGGGCCCTGAGGCAGAAAGCGTGGGAGGAACTGGAAGAACATGAGTCTGGCTGAAATGAAGGGATTCCCAGAGGAAGACGTGGGAAGCACAATTAGGTGAGGAGGGCCAGATGGTGCTGCCTACGGATGGTTGAAAGCAGGGCAGCCACCAGGTCCAATCTGTAAAAAATTCATGCTGGTTGCTATGTAGGGAATGGGTTAAGTCCTGACGCTAAGGCAGTTTACTTGACTGATTACTCTTTCCTCTGTTCTTTCCCAGCTCAATGCCTATCAGGTTCCTTCTCTTCCTTCAAGTCTTCTGTTCAAATGTCACCTCTTGAGGGAGACATTCCCTGACCATAAGTCAATCTAAATCGCTCCTGTCCACAACTCCTTTGTCATCCAACACACCTTTCTATTTTCAAGGGATATTCCTTAGCACTTTGGATCTAACGACTAACAGACTGCATTGACCTTGAGCAAGTCACTTAACCTCTCTGTACCTCAGTTCATCTGTAAAATCGGGCTAAGAGTATCTATCTTATAGGACCATAGCGAGGATTAAGTGAGCTCAGTGCTGTGTAAGCATAGACTATGATTATTAGGACCATAAGAAAATGTCTTAATTGTTGATGTTTATTGTTAGGCTCCCCCTTTCGAATATAAGCTCCCAGGAGGGCATCTGGGTGGCTCAGTCGGTTGAGAGTCAGATTCTTGATTTTAGCTCTGGTCATGATCTCACCATTGGTGAAACTGAGGCTGGGTCAGGCTCTGTGCTGTCAGCTTGGAGACCATTTGTGATTCTCTCTCTCCCTCTCTCTCTGCCCCTCCCCCACCCTGTCTCAAAATAAATAAATAAACTTAAAAAAAGAAAAAAAGGAATATAAATTCTTTGAGGGCAGGGATCTGGTCCCGTCGTTCATCTTAGCTGGAGCTGGAGAAAGGGTTGTGGGTGGGGCGTGGCCAGCAGGCTATTGGGGCGGGGCACTTACTCAGGCGCAACATGCCCTCCCCATTCGGCTTGTCCTTCAACCACTGGCCCTCGTAGATGTCGCCGTTACTGTAGTACATGCGGCCCCACCCGCTGCGCTGGTCGCCACACCACTCACCCTCGTAATACTCCTTGGGTCCGAAAAACTGAATCCCATAGCCCTGAAAGCAGGAAGGTGTCCCTGTTCATGGCGTCCCCAACACCAGGAAAGTCACCCCCATCTTCCCTGGCACCCAAGCCACACCCTGGCTACTTCCCTGTTTCCTCCCTCAGCCCTACATCCCAAGCTCATGGTCGTGAATTGAAAAAGCTCCCCGGGTTGTCCCATTGCCCTCCACCCCTATGCTGTCACCTTCATGCAGCCCAGTATCTCGTCTCTGCTCCTCACGGGTCCCCTTCCTCCAACTCTCCCATTCTCCCCTCCTCATGCATCCCCCAGTAAGCAGCTAGACGGATCTTTACGTCGCACATCTGATCATGTTTGCCCCCCTCCTCAGCTTTGATTTGACCCTATTAAAAGTCACAGATGCTTCTGAGAGAATCCGATCAGTTATGGACTTTCTCCCCAGAAAAATGAACACCACAACTACAGAGAATCATGGACTCCCCGCAGATCACACCTAAGGAAGTTGGGTTAAGCAGCCCATCTACCCCTCAAAATCCTGATTCTCCACATAGCCTTCAAGGCCCCCACCTACCCCTCCCCCCTCACTCCTACCTGTGGGCACACACACCTTGCTGTTTGACACATTCTTTGCTCCTTCCACTTTGCTACTTCCTCTTCTCCTTTTTTCCCTCCGTTTAAGTCTTTGTACCTTTTGGCATCACCTCCTGCAGGAAGCCTGCCCTGAATTCTCAATTCCTATGGGCTCCCTGTGAAAACCTCTATCCTAACACCATATTAAATGTGAATTGTTTATTTTGGGATCTCTCTCCCTACTGGTCAGTAAACAGTTTCAGAGCAGAGATCATGAAATCCTGAGCTCTACCACTTGCCAGCAGTGTGTGACCCCAGGTAAGGCACTTCACCTCTCTGAGCTTGTTTCCTTATGAATAAAATGAGTGATGATGATGATGACGATATTGTGAGTTAGCTGAAGCATCATATGCTGTGACTCTGGCATCGCAATAGCAGTTGTTCAATAGCAGCACTGTGTTATTATCTGTCTCTATGGCCTATGGTGAGGGGTCAGGCACTTATGGGTTGAGGATATGCCTCTGGCTGGCTTCTACCTCCAGGACCTTCCTTTCTTGTTCTGTGGCCAAGGGTGTGGCCTTTGCTTTCTTGCTCCCACTTTTCCTACCCCCTTCTTGTTCAGGCCCAACAGAAGGGGGATTCTTAGAAAGGAATGCCCAGGGAAAAGAAAGCCAGGAAATGAGTGGGGGAGATGGGGGAGGCGACTTGGCCCCCACACAGCCTGGCTGGCTTTTTGTAGCCACAGGGTTTCATGGGCTCCTCCCTGGGCCCTCTCCTCTTGCTTCCTGTTTCCTGGGTTTTGTTCTGAGAACGCTTGATGATTCCCCACCCCTTCCTTCTCCCACGCACACAGTGCCCTTGTCCTCCTTCCCTCAACCCTTCCCCCCTTTTCTCCCAGGCCTCTCTGACTGCTCCCCCTACACACACACACACACACACACACACACACACACAGCCTGCTTTCAGCCCGGCCCACACCCCAGAGCATGATGGGAACCACTCACCGATTTTTTATCATCTTTCCACCAGCCAGAGTATACTTTCCTATACTTTCCCTTCTCTTGGTCAGGATTGCTGAGGGTGCCATAGCCATCTCGCTTCCCAAACTTCCAGTCTCCCTCATAGATGGCTCCTTTTTTCTTCCAGATCTGTGTTCCTTTTCCTGATGACACAGAGACGGGCCAAGATTGCAGACACGGCAGCCATGGGGCTGGAGGGGCAGATGCTGTGTCTGCCTTGGCCTCAGGGGCTGCCCTGGTGTTCTCAAGGGCTGGGCCAGGGTCTGTGCCCCTAGACACCCACCAGTAGGGAAAACACCAAGAAAGTTCCATTTCTACAAATAGCACTCCTCCAGTCCTTTGCTCTGAAACCAGATTCCTCTAACAAATCCCAAGGAGGAATCTGCCACTTCTTTTTCTCTTAATAATAAGCTTTGTCTCTTTTTTTCTATTTTAATATTTTTAATGTTGACTTATTTTTGAGAGAGACAGAGACAGAGTGTGAGCGGGGGAGGGGCAGAGAGAGAGAGGGAGACACAGAATCCGAAGCAGGCTCCAGGCTTCGGAGCCGTCAGCACAGAGCCCGACGCGGGGCTCGAACTCACGAACCGTGAGATCATGCCCTGAGCCGAAGTCAGACACTTAAGCGACTGAGCCCCCCAGGTGCCCCTAGCTTTATCTCTTAATAATACTGAATGATTATGCCAGATGGCCAGAATTTCTAGAAAATATTCTGCATATTTCTTCAGTTCTCCAGAACACACATGGGGACCCTCTCCTACCACTATGGCCTCCCTGCTGTTCCTGGATCCCGCCAGATATGCTTCTGCCTCAGGGCCTTTATACCTGCTTATCCTTTGGCCTAGAACGCTCTTCTTCAAATATTCACTCACTCCCTACCTCCTGCAAGTCTCTGTTCAAATCTTTCTCAGCGAGGCTTACCCTGACCAACCCCTGTAAAATCACAAGCCTATCTTCCTCTCTTACCCTGCTCTGTTTCTTTCCATATCCCTTATCAACTCCTAACCTAACAGACAATTCACTCACTTATCATTTATTGTCTATTGTCTAGCTCTCCATGAGGAGAATGTGCACTCTCTGAGGACACAGACTTTGGTCCGTTCTGCTCACCGCTCTATTCCCAGCACCGAGGAACAGTGCCTGGCAAGTTGCAGGAGACAAATACATGCTGAACAAAGACATTTGTTGAACAAAAGGAGGAATAAAATATTTCTGGAGTACCTATATGGGCCAATTCATGTCTTGGTCCTTGGTAGCTCAGGAACAAATCCAACATTGTCCCTGTGAGCTTTCTGATCTTGCACAAATAACTTAATGTTATTAAGTGCCTCAATGTTATTAAGCTCCTCATCGGTAAAAGGGAGATGAGAGAATCTCATGGGGTTGTTCTATCACTAAATTCATTACCGTATGGAAAGCACTTAGAACAGTGCCTGCAAATAGGAAAGATGTTAGCAATTATTTTTGCCCTTGAGGTAGAGCTCTCACTGGGTTGTCTATACCTGTCCTCCTTCTAATTGTATTCCTTTTGGGGAACCAGCACCTCCCAAACTCTCAATCCCTAAGGTTTGTATGGATCAGACTCCTCCCCCTGGCAAGGCTAGCCAATCAGCCCAGGCCACTGTGATTGGTTCAATGAAGGGCATGTGATTCAAGTTGGTCTAATGAGACTGTTTGCCTCTGGGATGACGGCAAATTTACCACCTCCTCAAAGGTCCTTATTTTTTTTTTTTTTTTTAGTTTATTTACTTATTTTGAGTGAGAGAGAGTGCAGGAGTGGCAGAGAGAGAGGGAGAGAGAGAGAATTCCAAGCAGGCTCTGTACTGGCAGTGTGGAGCCCTAGGCGGGCTCAAACCCACAAACCATGAGAGATCATGACCCTAGCGGAAACCAAGAGCAGATGCTCAATGAACTGAGCCCCCCATGCGCCCCAATAAGGTCCTTTGTGGTTGGAACCCTTGCCCTGCCTGCTCTTTCTCCTGACTCTCTCTGCTCTGGGCACATGGGCTTCCAGTCAGTTCCAAAAACAAGACTGAACAAGACTTAATACAGCCCAAAGCCTTCCATTCTGATTCCACCATCTAGAAGATATGCTCTTCTACCAAGTGAATCCTTATCCTTTTGCACTCAGCTCAAACATCACCTCTCTGTGTTCTCATGGCTGCCTCTGTGTCTCCTCTCTGGCGCTCTTCACATCCTGATGCCACACTTTTATTTTTATTTTTTTGATGCAAAATAACCTTGTTTTATTATGTACACACTATATATAAACAAATCACCCACTCTGAAAACAGTAGGTTCTGGCTTTTCCCAGGGCCCTCAGAAGCGTCTGGGAGACAGTTCCTTCCCCAGAGAGGAATGTGTGTGTGTGTGTGTGTGTGTGTGTGTGTGTGTGTGTGTGAGAGAGAGAGAGAGAGAGAGAGAGAGAGAGAGAGAGAATCTAGCCACATGCTTCTCCTTGCCTAAAATCTTACACTTTGGCTCCAGCTTCTCTGGTCCAGGAGGAGGTCTCAGCCTGGGGCAGGCATAAGCCAATCACTCAACTTCTTTTTTTTTTTAAGTTATTTATTTATTTTGAGAGAGAGAGAGAGAGAGCATGAGCAGGGCAGGGGCAAAGAGAGAAGGAGAGGGAGAATCCCAAGCAGGCTCTGTGCTGTCAGCACAGAGTCCAATGAGGAGCTTGAACTCACAAACCGTGAGATCATGACCTGAGCTAAAATCAAGAATCAGATGGTTAACCAACTGAGCCACCCAGGCACCCCTCAATCACTCAACTTCTATCTTATTCTTCTGCAAAGAATCAAGGAAGGATTGCCACTCTGCTGGGTAAAAATGCTTATAGACATTGGTCTTATTCTGAATCTGTTTTGGGATCTCTTGACAGTAATCCTCCTCATCTTAGGCCATAGCTTTATAGTCATCCCCATGGTTCTCCACCATGTAGCATACATAGTCACTGAGTTTTCGAGACAGCATGTTTCCTTTTTTTTTCTGGGAGGCTGGCTTCTGCCTCCAGGTCATTTAGCACATAGGTATGTGACCCTCAATAAATAATTTCTTCTCTCCGAGTCCCAATTTCCTCTTCTCTAAAATGGGATATTACTTACTGTGTGGCTTCTCTGTGAGACTGGAGCTCCCTGGGGGCTGGCATTAAGCAGATGCCCAGTACAGGGCCTGGCATGGACTAGGAGTGCAATGGGTGTTAGCAGAGTGAACGAATGAACAGGCTGGGGAAGCACTAGCCACTCCAATCCTTGCCCTGAATGATGATGACTTTTGACTGCTTCCAGGCTGCTTACACCACAGCAATCCCCTGTCAGCGTGGTCAAAGGCACGTCTTGAAGAGAGGGGAGGCTGGGTCTGGATTCTCTGACAGGTCCATTTTCTGGAGCCCCAGCCCAATCAGCTCTATGCCTCCAGGGTCCTAGGGGAGGCAGGACTCACACAGAAGAAGGGCTCAGAGGGCCTTGTCAACCCATGAGTTCATATCACAGGTGGGACAGCTGAGATCCAGAGAATGGGAGATGGCTTACCCGAAATCACACAGCTGTTCAGTGGTAGAGCCAGGGTCAGAACTTCAGGATCCTGATTCCTAGTTTAGGGCCTTGTCCACCTCACCTGCTGCCCACAGGGACTAAAGCACACAAACAGGCATCTTTAACTGCACACAAAGCCCGGAGTAGCTGCATAAAGTCTGTCCTTTAAGTCAGTGCTGAGTGGTGGTGTTGTGTCGCACATTGGGTGGGGTGAGCTTTGGAGTGCTTCCGGACAAGGAAAGTTCTCAGGAGTGGTGATCCCTGCCACGCTCAGCCCTCAAAGAACACTCAAGAAGTTCCCCTTCTGTACAGACCCTGGACTACACACTTGATAGACGTCATCTTTTATCTTTACTGATAAGTATTTTCCCACTTTACAGATTGGAACACTGAGGCTCAGAGTGGGGTAATTAGTTCCTCAAGGCCAGAGTTGGTGAAGCTGAGATTCTGACCCAGCTTTATGGACTCCAAAGTGCTTAGCTCAGGAAGGCAGGACAGAAAAGTGGTTAAGAACATAGCATCTGGATTTCAAGTCCTGAGTGAGAAGCCATACCATCTGTTTAGAATAAAAATTTGTTTTTTGGGGGGTGCCTGGCTGGCTCTGTCAGAAGAGCATGTGACTCTTGACCTTGAGGCCATGAGTTTGAACTTCATGTTGGGTGTAGAGATTACAAGAGTTTGAACTCATGACCCCAAGATCAAGAGTCACATGCTTGGGGCACCTGGGTGGCTCAGTCAGTTAAGTGTCCAACACTTGGTTTCAGCTCAGGCCATGATCTCATGGTTCATGAGTTCAAGCCCCGCATCAGGCTTCACACTGACAGTATGGAGCCTGCTTGGGATTCTCTCCCTCTCTCTCTGCCCCTCCCCTGCTCACTCTATCTCTCTCTCAAAATAAATACATAAACTTAAAAAAAAAAAAAAAGAGTCACATGCTCTACCAACTGAACCATCTAGGTGCCCCTAAATAAATAAAACTTAAAAACACTCGATTTTCTTCAGGGCTGATTTTGTACCACAAGGACCCCCATGCTGTTTGCTGGTTAAAGCTACAGTTAAATTTGAAGCCCCAGCTAGTTGTGTGTGTATGTGCTTGTGTGTGTGTGTCCTCTCTCACTCATTACTGGTCAGACCCCCACATCAGAGCTCTTTGAATCACCACTGCAAGTGGTTTGGGGGGCTCCTTTTCCTCCTGCTAACCAGGCCCAACTTAGCCCAGGTCTCAGAGGGTAAGGACTATGCTGGAGTCCCTAGAACCCAGGCCGTGGTTATGGTTGGTATCTCAAGACCACTTTGTCCCGCGCTGGTCCCTGGTCATCTCAAGTCAGGGTTGAGTTTGGTTCCAGAGCCCCAAGCTGTGGAGGCCCCCAGCTGGTCCAGGTCAGCAGCATTTACCCCCTGGGGGAGCCTTGGTGACATGTCTTATGATATCTTACGTCCCTGACAAGCTCTGCCAGCTACTTCCTTGGCCCCCATCACCCACCATGGCCCAGACTCCATACTCCCAAGCCCCTGAAGATCCCCCACTCACCATGTTTCATGTTGTCCTTCCATTGGCCCACATAGCAGTCACCATTGACAGCATTCACCTGGTGCCTCAGTCCATTCTTTTGGGCCTTCTGGTCCCACTCCTTCCACAGGGGCTCCGACTTTTGCAGGCACTTGGAGTCAGGCATGTTGGCTGCTTCTGCGGGACCAGAGGTGCTGGCAAAGGGTTAGGGACATCAGGGGCTCAGTGTGTCCCTAGTAATGCCAGGATCCCGGGGCTTCCTGAGGAGGCACTTGTCTGAGCCCAAATGGTGGAGTCCCCGGGCAGATGAGCAGCCATTTGGGGGGGATCCTTCTGCACTAGACTGGCCTGTGTCTGTCATCTCCTTTGCATCTCTAGGGCCTCCCTGAGGTGGGTCTGATGGCACAATTGCTTGGGAACCCAGGGAAACCAGTAGAGCAGGGGGGTTTGTGATGACAAAGCTGTCCCCCACCGATGGTTGAAAGTCACATATTTAATAACCAATAGGACCAGTCAGAGTGGATGCTGGTCCTAAGTCTAGAGCCTGGCCTGGAGCCCCCAGTGGTGAGCAGTGGGATTCACTCAGGGAGAGTTGGGGGGAGAAGAGCTAGCCAGGCCACTCTGGGCTGGCAGACAGATGCTGTAGCAGAGCCCACAGGGACACCTTCTCTGCACCCAGCACCCAATACTGTAGTTCTTTTGGTCCTGCCTTATCTGTTAGCGGGTACTGGAAAGGCTCAGGGCCTGGCTTTTGGAGTGGTCAGGAAAGCCCACCAACTAAGGATACTACATCTCGGGTGACCAACTGTCCGGGTTTGCCTAGGATTGCGGGGTTTCCTAGGAATTTGGATTTCAGTGCCAAAACTGGGCTGATCCCAGGCACACCAGGATGGATGGTCATCCTTTTATCTATGACCTCTGCCCTCTGCCCGGATATTCTACTTGTCTGCCTTATTACCTGCTTAGGTTTTCCCATCAGACCAGGGCTCTCCTTCCTGCCACGCCTGATGGGGGTTGCAGGGAATCTCTGGGTGGTCTAAGGTCTCTCTGTAGTCTGGGACCCCACCACCTGTGCTCTTCATGTCCTCAAGATCTCCAGTGAGGACATTCATGTCTATCTGTGCGTCTCGGCGCAGCTTGTGCAAGGTGATAAAGATGGTCTCCTCCCAATCAGGGGATCTGTTTCCCCTCAGCAAATACCATCTATCCTGCTCCATGGGTTTGGGCAATACTCACAAGTGCCAGTGGAGCTGGCAGAAGGGGCTAGAGTGAAATATTTAACCAATATCCTGATAGGTACTGACCAATTGGAATGACCTCTGGGCTGAGCAGGTTTCAGGAGGTCATGGTATCTCAAGCATCCAACCACCCACAGCCAGCAACCTGTGGGTATGCAACCTGTGCAGTCGAACAGGGCCCACCCTTAGAAGGGCCTGTGCTTGGTTTATTCCTTTGATGTCACTGTTTTTTAATTCTATTTAAAAAATTTTTTTTAAACGTTTATTTATTATTGAGATACAGAGAGACAGAGTGTGAGCAGGGGAGAGGTAGAGAGAGGGGGAGACACAGAATCCAAAGCAGGCTCCAGGCTCCGAGCTGTCAGCACAGAGCCCGTCGCGGGGCTTGAACTCACAAACTGTGAGATCATGACCTGAGCCGAAGTCGGTCACCCAACCGACTGAGCCACCCAGGTGCCCCACTGTTTTTTAATTCTTAATATTTTGTGGGTGAGGGCCCCCTTTTCCATTTTGCACTGGGCCCACACATCAAGAAGTTCCTTCTGTTGGGCTACAGCAGGGTCTCCAGGAGTCTGACCAGGCTGACCAAGCACACAGGCTGGCATTTATTTTGACAATCGTGCCTAGGAACAGGGTAAGTCCCTCCTGGTAAAGAAAACAGCAAGGGCAAAAGCTGGGAGGGAGTAAACAGTCTCAGGCCTTAAATTTAATGTGTTTTCCCCCCTCCCATTTCCTAGTACCACCTATATGATGATGGATTTTTATATGTAAATTAATTCACTTTTAAAAATCAATGTATTTATCATGTGAAGAAAGAGACTTCACATGTCATTACTATAAATGGAAAAGGAACGTCAGATACCCTAAGGGGAAGGTACTGTAAAAATTGAAATACTATAAAGAAACCAACCTAAGTCTTAGCTAGATATTGTGGCTTACTGAAGTTGAGTTTAGCAAATGTTCAGAAAGTTGGTAGTGTCATATTACCCCCAAACTGACACTTTCTCCTTGGCTTACTCAGAAGTGTAAGAGAACCTAGAACCTAATAACTTTTTTACGATGTCACTGGGTGTTACTTAATGCCTCATCAGTGTAGTATAAAATCATCCTCTGTCCCACACTTTCCCGGGAACACAGGTTCAACTCAAGAGGAGGTTGCGGTCTTAATATGTGAGCCACTGACAGGGGAAGGAAGCCTTATGAGGCGGTGCGCGGACTCTGCCCCGTAGTTTGTATACTAAATCGCAATAAACTACAACGGAAGGTGGAGGGGCGGGGCCCAGATGGCTGAGGGTCCGCCCCGAGCACCCACCCCACTCACCTGCGCCAGCTCACCTGCGAGGCGGAACCTGGATCCTCAGCCCCGGGGGCGAGAGCGGTGGGGTCTCAGCCTCCAGCTTCAGTCGCCGAGTGCAGCTCGCGCCTAGGCGTCCCTGGCCCGGCTGGGGTCGCTATGGCAACGCGGGGCCCTAGCAAAGCCACCGGCAGTGCCCGCCCCTTCCTGCGGAGACTGCGCTCGCTGAGCAGCCGGAAGGGTGCAGATCCGCCAGCGTGGGGAAGGATGTTTTAGGGCCTGTGGAGGTCGAGGGCCGCTGGTACATAGGCCTGGTGGCCAAAGGCTGGTGGGCGAGCCCGAAGACCCCACAGCCGATAGCTGCGCAGCGTGGGCCCCAGTGTGTCCCGGGAGGCTACTGCCCTTGCCATGCGGCGCCCCTCTCCTATCTGGGGTCCTCTGGGCAAATACAAAACCCTAAGCAGACAGAAAAAGGTTAAAGCCTTTTGTGCCACGTTTCGAAGACAAAGAGGCAAAATTTGAAGGGAAAACCAACATCACACCGGTTCTGAGTCTCATCAGGGGTCTACTAGACACCTTGAAGAATCTGAGGGAAGCTGGCGCGCCTGGGTGGCTCAGTCGGTTAAGCATCTGACTTCTGAATTCCGCTCAGGTCATGATCTCAGGGTTCCTGGGTTGGAGCCCCGCGTGGGCTCTGTGCTGACAGCTCAGAGCCTGGGGCCTGCTTCGGATTCTGTGTCTCCACCCCCCCCCTCCCCCCTCTCTGCCCCTTCCCTGCTGGTGCTCTGTCTCTTAAAAAATAAACATTAAAAAAAAAAAAAAAGAATCTGATGGAAGCTGTACAGACCCTCCACCCCTTGAATATGCGTGTATTTTACATGGACACAAGTCAGCCCCAGTCACTTCTCCCTCCTCAGTTCACATCCTTGAAGTGGCTCCCTGGTCACTCAGTAAAAGCCACAGTCCCTCCAAAGTTCCCTGTCATCTGCACACCCACCTCCCCTTTCCTCTCTGAACCTGTCCCCTACTTCTGGCACCCAGTTAGTCTCACTCTGCTCCAGCCACACACGTGCTCCCTTGCTGTTCCTGGAAAATGCTGGGCATGTTCCTGCCTCAGGGGCTTTGCCTCTTCTGTGCCTTCTGCCAGGATATCTGTTCCTACAGATATCAGCCTAGATCATTCATCATTCCTTCCTCTCCTTCAGGTGTTTTTGTTTTTGTTTTTACAGAGGTGGGGGGGCACGTGCATAAGCAGGGAAGGGGCAGAGAAAGAGAGGAACTGAGGATCTGAAGAGAGCTCTGTGCTGACAACAGAAAGCCTGGTGGGGAGCTCAAACCCACCAACTGTGAGATCATGACCTGAGCCAAAGTCAGATGCTTAACCAACTGGCCCCCCAAAATCTTGTTTTGATGGCCTTTTCTCTGATCATCAGTAGACTCTCCTTCATTGCTTTGTTCTTCATTCCAATTGGAATGGAACTTTTTTGTTTGCTTGTTTGCTTTGGTTTTGGTTTTTTGGTTTATTTTGGAATGGGACTTTTGCTCTGATTTCCAGATTCATTGCATCACTTATAGTTAATTTGTTGGGTGTGTGTCTTCCTCTCAGCAGAGGGTAACTGCTCTGTGTAAATTCTTGCCTCATCCAAGGTTCCCTTTGGTTGCAAGTAGAGACACCATCTCGTACTACCTCATAAAGGAAATTTATTAATGATACAAGAGTGTTGGAAAGCTGTTAACAGCAAAGCCATCCTCTTCGTCTCACTTGGTCTCTCCATCTCTCTGTGTCTCCTTCACTCAGCTTTCTCATGCTTGTGGTGGAAAAGAGCTGCCTTTTATATACCTTGGTTATATAACCACTCACAATGAATTGGCTCTTTTTGAATTCCAATCCCAAATTCATGAGTGGCCCAGGTAGGGTCTGGAGTCTGCCCCTGGCCAGTCATAATTACTAATGCTGTGGTTCTTCTCATGACATTCTCCTCTCCTCCTCAGATGCCTGGCCCACAGGTCCAGCAGGCTTTACCCTAGTACAAACTGTCCTTGGCTTGTGACTTTATCCAGAACCACCCTGCCACCCACTGAGTAGTACCTCATGGTCTAGAATCTCCTCTCTCCCTCTCCCAAGGCCACCCCACCACTGCAAGGAGCCCTTTGATGGCCTCTAATAAAGGTCCTGGCTCAGGGAAGCTAGAACTGTCCCCTGGAGAAGAATGTGGAGCAGGTTAAGGTTTACCTGCATCCACAGGCCAGCTGGACAGGCAGGTTACAAATCTATGACATCATTCTTCCTATGGGGTCAGAATCTGGTAGCATTATTCTCAAACTCCTAAGTAGGCTCTACGGACTGGCCACTTCCCAATACTGAAGTGCCAAGAGGGCTCCGTTCCAAAGACCCTTCTGATAATTACTTGCCAGACTTGAGTGGCTAGAATTTAGCTGGGCTCCTCCCAAGGATCTTTTGTAAAGCCTGGGGTGAAGAGAGCTCTCCTGTGTGGTCTGGAGTCAGAGGGGCTCCTCTATGCACCCACAGATAAACATCCCCTTGAGGAGACATGCTCCTACTTAATGCTTTCCTGAGCACAAAGCTTTGGCTGAAAGCCTGGAGGCTCTGTCCTCTCCAGAAATCCTTGCAGATTTCATCCAATTGTTGCTGAGTTGTCAATCCTAGGGGGTCCATTCACACTGAAATCCACTCCTGAGAGGACCATCTGCATAAAATGAGAAGGAGCCTTCTGATGCCGAGTAACCTGGGTCTCAGGCTTCCCAGAAGTGGCAGGAAGGACCCACCTGTGAGGACCAGCAAAACTTTCTGGTGTACATAATAGACAAAAGATGGAGAGAACTCAAATGTCTATTAAAAGATGAATGGATGGGGTGCCTGGGTGGCTCAGTCGGTTGAGCGTCCAACTCTTGATTTTGGCTCACATCATGATCTCATGGTTTATGAGTTTGAGAGCTGCATTAATACAGGGCCTTTTTGGGATTCTCTCTCCTTCTCTCTGTTCCTCCCCTGCTTGTGTTCTCTCTCTCAAAATAGATAAACTTAAAAAAAATTTTTTTTAAATATGAATGGATAAACAAAATGTCATCTGTCCATCTAATGGAATATTATTCGGCCATAAAAAGGAATGAAACACGGATACATGCTGAAGCATGGATGAACCTCGAAAACATTTTGCTAAGTGAAAGAAGCCAGACACAAAAGGTCATGTGAATGGAAATGTCAGAATAAGCAAATCTACAGAGACAGAAAGTAAATTAGTGGTTACTTAGAAGGGAAGATGAGAAGTTAGGAAGGTGATAGTTAAGGGCTTGAGCTTTCTTTCAGGGGTAATGAAAATATTCTAAAACTGACTGGGATAATGGCTGCACAACTCTGTGAACATACTGAAAACCATTGAATGGTACTCTTTAAATGGGTGAGTTGTAGGATTCCTGAATTCTCTCAATAGTTTTTTCACAGTCTCTGATGCAGGATGAGCGCCCTCTAGGGGTTTTCAGATGACCACAGTGAGTCACAGGCCACTTTTCAGTTTAAATTCTGTCAAATTAAAAATCAGAGAGAGAGGGGCGCCTGGGTGGCGCAGTAGGTTGAGCGTCCGACTTCAGCCAGGTCACGATCTCGCGGTCCGTGAGTTCGAGCCCCGCGTCAGGCTCTGGGCTGATGGCTCGGAGCCTGGAGCCTGTTTCCGATTCTGTGTCTCCCTCTCTCTGCCCCTCCCCCGTTCATGCTCTGTCTCTCTCTGTCCCAAAAATAAATAAAAACGTTGAAAAAAAAATTAAAAAAAAATCAGAGAGAGAAATGCCTACAGAGGGTAATACAAAGTGCAGCACATGTTGTTTAACTTTTTGTTGAAGTGTAAAATATATATAGAAAAGTGGAAATATCATCAATGTATAGCTTGATAGATTTTTTAAACTGAACATAGCCTTCTTGTCAGACTGGCAGTCTCTGGAACTGTCTTCTGGGGAACAGTGCCTAAAGTCCAAATTTGAGTCCCTCCATAAATATGAGGCCACTTCTGAGGAGTGACTCTGTAGGGCCCCTCTTTCTCCCTCCTTTCTCTCCTTTTTTCCTAATCTCTAGGGTTACTCTATCAACGAGGTGGCTACTTATATGGAAATTTAAGTTAAATAAAAATAACAGTTCCTCAGTCCCACTAGTCATATTCCAAGTATTTAGTAGGCATGTGTGGCAACTGGCTACTATATGGGACATTGAAGATACAGAACATTTCCTTTATCATAGAAAGTTCTACTGGAAAGTGCTGCTTTTGGGATGAGCTCATCTCTTGCCTCTAACCCTTCCTTGGAAAGTTTCATTTCTCTCTCTCTGCCAAATCCTTTTTTTTTTTCTTTTTAATCTATCAGCAAAATTCTCTGTCAGAACCTAACATAATGTCTGCAGGGGTAAGCCAGTGGAAATTACAGGGTTTGAAAACAGTTGTTCAGCAAACAAACACAGCTAATAAATCATCTGAAAGAAAAATGCACAGCCTCACCAGCAATTAAAGAAATGAAAGTTAAAATAATCCTGCCATACCATTACATACTGTCTAGACTAGGAAAAATGTGTAAAAATGATAGACTGTGATATTGGCAGCACTGTGGGGAAAGAGGCACCATTACATACTGCTAGCCATCCAGGCAATTAGGTAAATGCTCTTGAAAAACCATTTGGAATTATCTTACAGAAACTATAAAACTATTTTCTGATTCCACTTAATGACCATTATTTATGTAACAGGTAGCTGGTGTGAGGCATAAAACTTGTTACGTTCTTTAAAAAAAGAAAGTACTTTTCACAACAATCCTCTAAGACAGGTAGGAATTCTTATCTTCACTTAAAAAAATCAACTTCAGGTTCACAAGTTAGATACCTATCCAGAGTTAAAAGACCAAGGAAGTGGCTGAGCCAGGATTCAATCTCAGACCTCTTGACCTAGGAAGGCCTGTCCAGAACATCACATTGCCTCTCATTTTGAAGAATTGCCTCCAAGGCAATAGCACAACTGGGACAAGGGAAGAAATTTACTCAAACATGTAAATACTAACTAATGTAATTATTGCAAAAGGAAAAACTGGAAAATGCATACAGGAGACAATGTAAGTTGGGCCCAGCACATACTAGGCTCTCCATAAATGCTTAATTTTTTTAAAAAGCGATTGGGTGGGGCGCCTGGGTGGCTCAGTCGGTTAAGCGGCCGACTTCGGCTTAGGTCATGATCTCATGGTCCGTGAGTTCTGGCCCCACGTCGGGCTCTGTGCTGACAGCTCAGAGCCTAGAGCCTGTTTCAGATTTTGTGTCTCCCTCTCTCTAACCCTCCCCTGTTCATGCTGTGTCTCTCCCTGTCTCAAAAATAAATAAACGTTAAAAAAAATTAAAAAATAAAATAAAATAAAATGTCTCAGTATGAAGGGTGCTAAGTTTAAAAAAATAAAAATAAAAATAAATAAATAAATAAATAAATAAATAAATAAATTAAAAAAAGCGATTGGGTGAAAAAGTGCTCTGGCCCTGGGGTGCTTGGATGGCTCAGTCGGTTGAGCGTCCGACTTCGGCTCAGGTCATGATCTCACAGTCTGTGAGTTCGAGTTCCGCGTCAGGCACTGTGCTGATGGCTCAGAGCCTGGAGCCTGCTTCCGATTCTGTGTCTCCCTCTCTCTCTGCTCCTTCCCTGCTCATGCTCTGTCTCTCTCTGTCTCAAAAATAAAAACATTAAGAAAAAAAAAATTTTTTTTAAGTGCTCTGGCCCTTTAAAAAGTCAGAGGCGGGTTAAGACAGCAAAGGAGGAGGTGTACGAAGCTGACGTAAAAAGCTTCATGCCACATTTAAATGAGCATGCGTTAAAACTCTTCTTCCCTCGCCACGTTCCTTCACTCAAGTGCGCGTGCGCTGCCTGAACCTGGGTGTGTGGGGCGGGGGGTGTCGGCTCCGCCCGCCTACTTAGGTGGGCGGAGACAGTCGCGTGAGTTCGGTGAGCCAGATTCTCCCGCGCTATTAACCATCCCGCCCCCTTTTGCACATGCGCGTACATCAGTACTAGACCCGTGGGTTGTTGAGAGGCTGTGGAGTTGCGCCTGCGCTATAGACCTCCCTGCCGGAAGTGGGCGGACCGTGTTCCAAAGCCTAAAGGGCGGAGGGAGAAAGCGCGGCAAAGGTCTGTGTTGCTGAATGGAACGCTGAATCCGGACACTGTCTCAGGTGCCCTGCTGCAGAACTACTGAGCCTAGAAATGTTATGACCGGAATATGGTCAGAGAGAACTTACTTTTCGATTTTAAAAAGGTTTTACAAGATTATTCTGTTTACATGTGTGTTAAATGAAGATTTTAAGGAAAGGGAGGATTTCCCCTAAATTTCCTTCCCCACCGCCCGCCCCCCCCCCCCGAATTCTTACATTTCTAGAAGACTTAAGGAGTCAAAGAGATATTTGAATGCCTATATGCCCAGTTGGAGAACAAGTATTCTGGCCAAAAACAAAAACAAAAAACCAGCGTATGTTCTCAACCACAGAAACGTTCGTCCCTAGTCAGGAAACCATTAGGAAGATACATTAAATAAGAGCCGGAAAAGAAAGAAATCTGCATCAAGGTAAGTGATTTTATGTCGTTAAAATTGTAAATGTTTTGAAGGTCCCTTGTGTCAGTTCATCAACTTTATTCCACAACCATTTGTGGAAAGCATATTATGTTTCATACGTGTGCACCTTACTGGATACTAGAGATTCAAAGATGAATATAACAATTCAACCTCTATCCTTGAAGAGTTCACACTGTGGGGCTCAGGGATAGGACTCCCCCTGGGCAAGGTCTTGAAAGTGGGTATGATAGTGCAAAGTGACTCTGAAGACTGTCTTGACCTCAAGATGGCAGATGGTGTCCTATGAACAAAGTGGGGTAGCCTGGGGGGAGAGATTAGACGCCAGTGGTCAGGAACCTGTGTGTTTTCTTGAACTTCCTTTGATACAGGGGATGAGGCAGAAGGTGACTTTTGGACCACAGTGACCTGGTTAAACAGGGAGAAGCTGGAAAACTCTAAGAACGTCTCAAGCTGGTGAGCAGAGAAACCTCCATGCCAAGAGTTATAAATCCTAATTAAGGACCCAAAAACTGAAGGGAAAGGAAAAGTGATTCTTGGGTATTCTGATGAAGTTACTCAGACATTCTATGGAGCTGGGGAGAAAAGATTTTCCCTTTTGGATAACTACCATCTCCTTAAACTATCTCCTCCTTGAGAGATTGGATCTTAGAAGGGTCCTAAGTCAGGGCTCCTGGGTGGCTCAGTTGGTTAAGCATCTGGCTTCGGCTCATGGGTTCAAACCCTTTGTTGGGCTCTGTGCTGACAGCTCAGAGCCTGGAGCCTGCCTCAGATTGTCTCTGAATCTCCCTGCCCCTCCCCCGCGCGCGCACGCTCTGTCTCTCTCGCTCTCAAAAATAAATAAAACATAAAAAAAAAGAAGAAGGGTCCTAACCCAAGAATGCACCTGCTGTAGGAAGAATGAACTGCTTCATAAATGCCTTGCAAGGAACACAGAAAAATAGTGAAAAAGCAAACAAACCTTAAATTGACTCAAAATATACCCCATTAGTACCATTTTCCCCTTAGAGGATTCACACAGGCCTCATGCTAAGAAGGGCTTTGTGTTTGGCTTAATGCTTTGCTGTCACCATTTTGAAATTCTTAATTTCTTTAAAAAATTTTAAATATTTTATTTATTTTGAGAGAGAGCATGAGTGAGCCTGGGAGGAGCAGAGAGAGAGAGAGAGAGAGAGAGAGAGAGGGAGAGAGAGACTCCGAAGCAGGCTTCTTGCTGTCAGCACAAAGCCCGACATGGGACATGAACCCACGAACTGTGAGATCATGACCTGAGCTGAAGTTGGACACTCAACCAACTGAGCCATCTGGGTGCCCCAGAGACCAGACATTTCTGTTGTTAAAGGCCCCTAGTTTGTGAAACTGTGTTACAACAGCCCTAGGAAGTGAATAGTTTCCCATAGGTCCTTAAAAAACTACTTGATGAATAAATGGATTGATGAATAAAGTATAATTGTATTGTCTCTGGCTCTTTAAAAGATGACAAACCTATCAAGATAATAACTCCCCTTTTTTTCTTTTTTTTAAAGCAGTCTCCATGGCCATTGTGGGGCTTAAATTCATGATCCTGAGATCAAGAGTCTCGTGCTCTACTGACTGAGCCAGCCAGGCACCTCACTATCCTTTTAACTCCAGTGAATGGTTGAAAAACTGGTCCTTTCCACAACCTACTTCATTTTCTCCCATTTTATAATCACTGCATTTGATACTGACTTTGTCATGTGTCTCACACATGTCCTGGACCGTGATAATATGGGCGGGTAGAGTGGGTGGCTGTGGTTCCCTGCAGTAGACCCTATTGGTTGCTACTGAAATTTGATCCCCTTTCCTTCTTGATGGCAGATCTCCAAATGTATGAGCTTCCCTCTTGTTCAGGGAGGGTGACCCCCACCTCCCAGAGCCAGGGGGTAAATTATCATTGAGCAATCTTTTCTGTAAACATAGTAAATATTTTTTGGCTTTAAAGGTCAGATGTTTAAAGGCAACAATATATAACTATATTTCTAAAATGTTGAATGAAATTGAGATTGTGTTATAAATGATATGGACCTCATTCAAAACTCAAAACGTTAGGCTCTGCTTTAGTTCATTCAGGCTTCTGTGACAAAATACCATAGGCTGAGTGGCTTATAAACAACAGAATTTTATATCTCACAGTCTAGAGGCTGGAAGTCCAGCCTGGTCAGGTAAATGCCCTCTTCCAGATTACAGACTTGTTTCCTCACATGGTAGAAGGGGCTAGGGAGCTCTGTGGGATCTCTTTTATAAGGACACTAATCCCATTAGTGAGGCTCCACTCTCATGGCCTAATCACCTCCCAAAGGCCCTACTTCCTAATACCAGCACATTGGGCACTGGAGTTCCAACATGTGAATTTGGGGGGACACAAGCATTTAGGCCATAGCAGGCCCTAAATATAAATTATTAATAAGAAAATCTCATGGGGTGTCCGGGTGGCTCAGTTGATTATGCATCCGACTCAGTTTCAGCTCAGGTCATGATCTCATGGTTTCGTGGGTTCGAGCCCCGCTTCAGGCCTGCGCTGACAGTGTGGAACCTGCTTGAGATTCTCTTTCTCTCTCCCTCTCTCTGCCCTTCCCCTGTTCATGCTGTCTCTGTCTCTCTCAAAAATAAATAAATAGACTTAAAAAAATTTAAAATACAAAAAAAAATCTCCTGATCTTAGGTACCTTTCCAAGGAAGAGTTCGGCATTACAAATCTATTCCTGTATCCCAGATAGTTATGTTAGTTTTTGTGGTAAAACAAACAGCAACCTGTTTCTCAGTGGCATCCAGCAAAGAACATTTCTGTAGCTTATTCAGTTTTGCTGGTCCAGGCTGGCCTTGGTTAAGGCAGTTCTGCACCAAGTGTCTCTCATTGTCCCTCTGGGATCAATGGGCAGCTCAGAAATACTTTAACTGCAATGGCAGGAGTGTGAGAGAGCAAGCCTATTCGTTCAAATGCTTTTTAAATCTTTGGTAACGGACAAAACAAGCTACATGACCAAATCTCAAATGAAGTATAGGAAGTACACTCTGCCTAGGGAGTGTGGAGTGAGTGCTCTGTTGATCTGGTTACAATGAGTCCTTTACAACAAAATTTTCTATACAAGCTACTTTGTCAGATTCGTAGCGATGGTGTGATGAAAAACAAAAACAAAAAGAAACCTGAGACAAGCCCCTGCACTGTAATTTACTGGATAATCTGGACAGCTTTCTTTCCTTTTTTTTTTTTTTCTCATTGTTTTATTTATTTTCAAGAGAGAGAGAGAGATTGAGAGCATGCAAGCAAGCGAGGAAGGGGCAGAGAAAGAAGGAGATACAGAACCTGAAGCAGGCCCCAGGCTCCAAGCTGTCAGTGCAGATGACATGGGGCTCAAACTCAAGAACTGTGAGATCATGACCTGAGCTGAAGTCAGATGCTTAACCAACTGAGCCACCCAGGCGCCCCTGGACATCTTTCACTCTCTGAATCTCAGTTTCCTCATCCATAAAATACACAATAAAAACATTTACCTCTCAGGATTGTTATGATGATTAAATGAAAATGTTTGTGAAAGTGCATTGTAAACAGTTAACACCTGTCCACATCGAAGGTGTGTGGAAAATGTATTTTTTTAAGTTTTATTTTTTTTAATTTTTTTCTTAATTTTTATTTTTGACAGAGAGAGAGACAGAGCATGAGCAGGGCGAGGAGGGGGGTGGGGGCGACAGAGAGAGGAAGACACAGAATTGGAAGCAGGCTCCAGGCTCTGACCTGTCAGCACAGAGCCCGACGCGGGACTTGAACTCACAGACCGCAAGATCATGACCTGAGCCGAAGTCAGACGCTCAACCAACTGAGCCACCCAGGCACCCCAAGTTTTATTTTTTTAAGTAATCTTACAACCCAAAGTGGGACCGATGACCCTGAGATCAAGAATTGCATGGTCTTCTGACTGAGCCAGCCAGGCGCTGCTGGAAAATGTATACATGGTGTTGTTTGCCCTGTCGTCAACCCAAGTAGAGAGCTGGAGGTGCTGAGCAGTTGGTAAATTTTTTAAAGTGCTTTTTCTGGCAGGTGGCACTATCTCCCCATTTCAAATAGCCCAAAAGCAGCTTTCGTGAAAACCCACTTAGATTTTTTGTAAATCATCAACACACTTTTCAAAGGTACTGCAAAAAGGCAGAAGGTTTGAACTCTTAGGGAGTATGAACCACTTTGGAAGACACTTTGGTATGATCTGGTGAAATTGAAAGTATGAGTAACCTTGCCTTAGGCGAATATATTCTTTCCTTTTTTTTTAGTTAAAAAATGTATTGAAGTACAATTGACATACTGTGTTATGTTACAGGTGTACAGCATATCGAGTCAGTGCTTTTTTTTTTTTTTTAATGTTTATCCATTTTTGAGACAGAGAGAGACAGAGCATGAATAGGGGAGGGTCAGAGAGAGGGAGACACAGAATCCGAAACGGGCTCCAGGCTCTGAGCTGTCAGCACAGAGCCTGACGCGGGGCTCGAACTCATGGACCGCGAGATCATGACCTGAGCCAAAGTCGGCCGCTTAACCGACTGAGCCACCCAAGCGCCCCTCAAGTCAGTGCTTCTATTCATTACTCAATGCTCGCCGTGATAAATGTAGTTACCATTGGGGCGCCTCTCCCCCTCTTCCCTGGCTCACGCTCTCTCCTCCTCTCAAAAAAATAAAATAGGTAATAAATTTTTAAAAATGTCCCGAATAGGCAAATCCATAGAAACAAAAAGTACATTAGTGATGGTCAGAGAATGGGAATGAGGGGGAAGAGACTGGCTGCTAAAGATGTGAGGTTTCTTTTTGGGGTGATGAAAATGTTCTGGAATTAGTACTGATGGCTGTACGAGTCTGAGTATACTAAAAACCACTGAATTGTGCATTGGTTTTTAAAAAATGTGTATTTATTTTTGGGAGAGAGCGAGCATGAGTGGGGGAGGGTCAGAGAGAGAGGGGGAGACAGTGGGTCCAAAGCAATTTCTGTGCTGTGACCGCAGCAAGCCCGATGTGGGGCTTCAACCCAGAACCTTGAGATCATGACCTGAGCCAAAGTCAACTGACTGAACCACCCAGGCGCCCCCTGAATTGTGCACTTTAAAGAGTGAATTTTATGGTAAGTGACTCACATCTTAAAACTTGTTATAAATAATATATGTTTTTGCCTGCTGTGTGCCAAGCACTGTGCCTGGCGCTGGGATTGCAAAAATGAGCAAAGCTAGACAGAGCTCCTACTTACATGTAGTGTTTGTCATGTTAAATACTGCATCACACAAAAGATCTTGGAAGATCTTCAAAGGGAGGGCAGTCCTGATTCGTAACACAACACTTCTCAGTTTTTCTGCCTTGTAGCATTGTTGTTATGACGAAACAAGGCTTCAAATCTCCTTTCTCAATGAAAGGAAGTAAAGGTGATGCCTGCCCCCTACACCATACCGTGAGGGTAACTAACAAGGGAAGAGAGCCCTTGAGTATAGAATGGAAAAGATGAAAGCATCACATTACAAAGATGTTTGATTTTTTTCTGCTTTTTATTTTATTTTGGGAAATTTCAAAAGAGAGAACAAAAGAAGGAGGGAAAGTTTTTACTTGTGAAATCTGCATATAGGAAAATGCAAAAAACATGTATAGCTTAACAAAGAATTATGAATAGTCAATAATACTGGAATAATGTTGTATAGGGACAGATGGTGACTAATTTTTTTTTTTTTTAGTAGGCTCCACGCCCAACATGGGGCTGGAACTCTCGTCCCTGAGATCAAGAGTCGCATGCTTTACTGACTGAGCCAGCCAGGTGCCCTTGTTTATTTGTTTGTTTGTTTAAAATAAATTTTAAAAATTAAAAAAATTTTTTTCAGGTAACTCCACATGCAAAGTGGGGCTCAAACTCACAAACCTGAGATTGAGTCACACACTCCCTTGACTGAGCCAGTTCCTGGTATTGTCCGTCTTTTTGACTTTAGCCATCCTAGTGGGTGTTAAATGGTATCTCATCATTTGACTTTTATTCATAATGACTGTAATAATGTTGAACTCAGTAGATATTTGTTACATGCAGGGATAATCATGGAAATTTCCAGTTTAAGTAGCTGCATCAAATTTTTACACTGGTTTTTTAAATTAGTACTTGAATTGTTTTCTTATTACAAAAGTAGTACATGCTGGAATGACAATCGAAATAGTGGTTACCTTTGTGGGGAGGGAGGGAGAAAGTTATGTATGATCAGGGAAGAGGAGGGGCGCCTGGGTGGCGCAGTCGGTTAAGGTTAAGCGTCCGACTTCAGCCAGGTCACGATCTCGCCGGTCCGTGGGTTAGAGCCCCGCGTCGGGCTCTGGGCTGATGGCTCAGAGCCTGGAGCCTGTTTGCGATTCTGTGTCTCCCTCTCTCTCTGCCCCTCCCCCATTCATGCTCTGTCTCTCTCTGTCCCAAAAATAAAATTAAAAACGTTGAAAAAAAAAAATGATCAGGGAAGAGGAACATGGGGTTATCCAGGTGATGGCAATCTTATTCTTGATGTCGGTCTTAGTTGCACAGATTATATTTATGATTATTATTTAAACTATATACAAAAATATATATGCACTTTTCTGAATATATGTCACAATAAAAAAATGTTCTCAGTGTTGAAAATTTGGAATCAAGTATTTTGTTTTATTAAAGATGAAGAGCACTGAAATATTTCTACCACGTAAGCTTTGGGAATGATAGTTTTTTAGGTGGGAGGAAAAGGAATATCTGGTAAATCTTGGTTAAACAAACTTTTTGCCTTTTGTTGGAAGAAACAAATTCTGAGAAGTCACCAGCAGGTGGTGCAATGAAACAAGAGTTACAGCCTAAAAAGCAAACCAAAACAAAAACATGAAAAGCAGCCAACACTCCACTTGGTCACTGGAAAACATTTTTTTTTTTGCGAATTTCCTACTATCTACAATCTTCCTCCAGTATCTGCCATCATACAAAAGAATCTGGTACTTACGGTTTCACTGGGGAACTGTCAGACCTGATTCTTCAAATGCTTTGAACAAAGAGAAAAACATAGACACTGAGTGATTTCTATCTTTTGTTTCTACTGAGGGTCTTCAAAATAATAGGATCGGCTGGGACTCATATAGGGCTTTTGTGTCTGCAAAAAATAATAGTAATAAATACACTCCTCAAATATTCTTAGGTGGCTTTTGGCTTTCGAGGTGAATTAGGAAGTGTTCAGTTTCTAAACCTTTATCAAGCACTTCTTTCCACTTATCTCTGGTTGATAACAGCCATTGGAGGTTGGGGAAAATTTCACTAGAAAATTAGTAATAGAAAGTATAAAGAGAAAAAACACATTTTAATCTGGAGACTAAGCCAAAAAAGGGATCACCTTGGTCATCATACCTTTCATCAGGATACATTTTTTAGGGCGCCTGGGTGGCTCAGTCGGTTAAGTGGCTGACTTCGGCTCAGGTCATGATCTTGCAGTTTGTGAGTTCAAGCCCCGCATCGGGCTCTGTGCTGACAGCTCAGAGCCTGGAGCCTGCCTCAGATTCTGTGTCTTCCTCTCTCTCTGCCCCTCCCCCTGCTCACACTCTGTCTCTCTCAAAAATAAGTAAACATTAAAATTAAAAAAAATTTTTTTTAACGCTTATTTATTTTTGAGACAGAGAGAGACAGAGCATGAGCAGGGGAGGGGCAGAGAGAGGGAGACACAGAATCCCAGGCAGGCTCCAGGCTCTGGGCTGTCAGCACAGCCCAACGTGGGGCTTGAACTCACAAACTGCGAGATCATGACCTGAGCTGAAGTTGGACACTTAACTGACTGAGCCACCCAGGTGCCCTGAGGAGAATGTTCTCGATTATGGGAAATGCTCACTAACGTATTCAGGAGTGATAGGGCAAAGCAAAGCAGCAAAGCAGATCAGCAATCTAAAATGGGCCCGGAAAAAAAGTTCTTTGTACTGTACTTGCAGCTTTTCTTTAAGTTTGAGATTGTTGAATAAGTTAAAACATTTTTATATAGAAGTATAATCAACTCACAGAAAGGGAGAAAATATTTGCAATTGTGTATATAAGGGACTTGTATCCAGAATATATAAAGAACCCTTACAAGTCAACAATAAAAAGGGAAATAATCCCATTTTAAAATGAGCAAAAGATTAGAACAGACATTTCTCCAAAAGAAGATATACTAGCGGTCCACAAACACATGAAAAGACACTCAACATTTTTAGTTATTAGGAAAACACAAAATCAAAGCCACAGTGAGATACACTTCACACAAAACTGCAAGGATGACTAAAATGACAGTCAATAACAAGTGTTGACAAGGATGTAGAGAAATTGGAGTCTTTGTGCATTGCCAGTGAGGGTATGAAATGGTGGGGCACCTTTGGAAAAAGGTTTGGCAGTGCTTCAAAATGTTAAAAGCATTTACCATCTGACTCAGCAATTCCACTCCTTGGTGATACCAAGAGAAGAGACAAGACCTGGGGCGCCTGGGTGGCTCTGTCGGTTAAGCGTCTGACTTCGGATCAGGTCATGATCTCATGGTTCATGAGTTCCAGCCCTGAGTCAGGCTCCACACTGTCAGTGCTTGGGAGTCTCTCTCTCCCTCTCTCTCTCTGCCCCTCCCCTGCATGCACTCGCTCCCTCTCTGCCTCCCTCTCTCTCAAAAAAACTTTAAAGTGTGGCCTAGTCAAGTTGACATATGAAATTAACCATCACAATATCTCAATAAAGCTATTGTTAAAACAATATATAGGGGCACCTGGCTGGCTCAGTTGGTGGAGCATGTGACTCTTGATCTTGGGGTTGTGAATTTGAGTCTCACGCTGGGTGTAGAGATTACTTAAAAACAACAAGAACAACAATATATACTATTCAAAACTGTCAAGGTCCTGAAAACCAAGGAAGCACTGAGTTACTATCACAGAGGAGAGGAGACTCTGGAGACACGATGCCTAAATTCAACGTCAGGTTGAATTCTGGAACAGGAAAAGGACATCAATGGAAAAACTGGAAAAATCTGAACAAAGTCTGGGATTTAGTTTATAATAATTGCCTGTGTTAATTTCTTGGTTTTGATAAAGCTGCCATGGTTATGTAAATTGTCAGCAAGAGGGAAAACTGAGTGAAGAGTACATAGGAACTCTCTGTACTATCTTTGCAGCTTTGCAAATCTAAGATTATACCAAAATAAAATGCTTACTTTTAAATTTATTTTTTATTTATTTTTTAATGTTTAATTTTTTAAAAAACCCAAATCTATAGTCAGTAATTTCTGGTACTTACATAGTGTTGGGCACTTTATGTCAATGCATTAATCCTCACAACAGTCCTAAGAGAGCCACCCCCAGTTCATAGAGAAAATGAATTATGGACTCAGGGTCATGCATCTGGCAAATGCAAGAGCTGGGATTTGAACTCATGTTTGTCTGGCTGGGCCAAATAAATCACACCCCCATCAAGCCCCAGGACTTTTAGCCCTAGGTAGGTCCAGTAATGCAAATAACTGAATAAGGACAGAAAGGGTATTTTGATACCTGAAGAGTAAATATTAAATAAATGTAATTTAATACTCATGTTTGCTGTTTCATTATAAACCTGTGAACAGAAAGATAGGGGCTTAAAATTTATCAAACAGTGAAAAAGATTTCAGGAAAAAAATCCCATCAATTTATGTGATCGAGTGTTTCTCTTACACTAAATTCACCCAGTCTTTTTTAGGGTGCACAAATGACCATGTGCCTTTAATCAGTAATATACACATTATTTTGGGCTCTACTTTTTTTTTTTTTTAAGGTTTATTTTTGAGAGAGAGAGAGAGCACAAGCTGGGGAGGGGCAGAGAGAGAGAGGGAGACACAGAATCCAAAGCGGGCTCCAGGCTCTGAGCTGTCAGCACAGAGCCCGATGAGGGTCTCAAACTCACAAACCATGAGATCTGAGCCGAAGTTGGACACTTAACTGACTGAGCCACCCAGGCGCCCCTGGGATATACTTTTTTACTTATCACGATTTAATATACTTGTTTATAGGCATTCATTTAGTCCCATAGCGATCATCTCAATAGCTATATATTATTGCATGAACTAGACTATAGCTTACTTCACCGTTTCTCTGTTGTGGGGCATTTGGGATGTTTCCAGTGCGTGGCTGATCTAAAAAGTGCTGCTATAAACATCTTTGCACAAGTTGCTTGTTAAAATCTTTGGGACTATTTTGAGCAAGGGCATTTGTGGGAAGCAGATGAAGGAAAAGTCCCTGGAATTTTCAGTTCTCCTTGGACTTTTTTTAGAATTAGCTCTTGGCGTCTTGTAATGTGTACATAACAGCTACCAGTAGCTGGATGATCTTGGGTAAGTTCCTTCACCTCTCTGCAACTTGGACACTTGCTATTTAAAATGTCCTTGGACCAGTGATATTGGCTGGGAGCTCGTAGAATTACAGGACCTCTGGCCCTTCCTAGAGCCTACTGAATCAGAATCTGCATTGAACGAGATCTTCAAAAGGTAGTTCTTGGTCATATCAAAAGTTGAAGAAACTGGGGTGCCTGTGTGTCTCAGTCAGTTAAACATCTGACTCTTAGTTTCGGCTCAGGTCATGATCTCATGGTTCCTGAGATCAAGCCCTGAACTGGTTGTATGCTGACAGCATGGAGACTGCTTGGGATTCTCTCCCTCTCTCTCTCTCTGTCCTTCCCCCACTCATGAATTTTCTCTCTCTCAAAATAAATAACTTTTTTTTTTAAGTTGGAGAAACTATGCCTTAGAATATTCACCTGTCAAACAGGGAGAATAGAGGTCCTTCCTCAAGCTGTTGTGAAGACTTAATGCATTAAGGCATATACATAAAGTGTATACAAGAGCACTAGACACATAGTGCTTTCTATGCGTTTGCTACTTTTTTTTTTTTAAACACTTCCTCTTCGGGGCGCCTGGGTGGCTCAGTCGGTTAAGCGTCCGACTTCGGCTCAGGTCATGATCTCACGGTTCGAGCCCCTCATCGGGCTCTGTGCTGATGGCTCAGAGCCTGGAGCCTGCTTCGGATTCTGTGTCTCCCTTTCTCTCTGCCCCTCCCCTGTTCATGCTCTGTCTCTCTCTGTCTCAAAAATAAATAAAACATTAAAAAAATTAAAAAAAAAATAAACACTTCCTCTTCTTTTTTTTTTTTAACATTTATTTATTATTGAGAGACAGAGAGAGACAGAGCATGAGCAGGGGAGGGGCAGAGAGAGGAGGAGGCACAGAATCCAAAGCAGGCTCCAGGCTCCGAGCTGTCAGCACAGAGCCCAATGTGGGGCTCGAACTCACAAACTGCGAGATCATGACCCGAGCCAAAGTCAGACGCTTAACCGACTGAGCCACCCAGGTGCCCCTGTGTTTGCTACTTTTATGACTCTTCCCAGCTGGTTGTACAACGTCTCAGACTGACAGGTTCCTAAGTAGAGTGTCTTAAAGAGAACAAATAGAGATTGCCCCTTGGTGGCGTGGGCAGGGATGAGGAGGATAACACACTTTCTCACCCCTCATGATCAAAGTCCATAAGTAGAGACAGATCCAATTCCAAGGAGCTGACAAGTGAATCTGAAAGCACTTTGGGTAGGAACCAGGACAGAGTGGCAGTCGGGTAAGATCTGATACTTCTGGCACCCACTGGCTACACCGAGTGGGGTGGCCAGCCCCTGCCATCTACAAAAGGGCTCGTGAATAATGCATTCTGAGTCCTGACCCCACAGAGAAAACAGTCACTTAGATTTGCAGCCTGACCGCTGGCCAGCCTGCAGATAAGGTGCACCTGCCCAGATTCCCTGGCGAGCAGAGCCAGCCTCTCCTGCCCACAGGCAGCCTGGGGCAGGTGGACCTGCTTGGATTGAGTCGCTGCAAGCCGAAGTGAAAGGGCATCTTCCCCAATTCTCTGCTTGGTGACACTTTACTCATCCTTCAAGGCCCTATGTTTCCTTTTTGATTCCACTAATCCCAATTAAATAAACCTTTTTCCGTTTTTTTTTTTTTTCACCATTTAAGTGATTTATATGGTTTTGCAATCCTCATGACATATTATATCGGGAGTCTCAAATTCAAATGTCTGAGGACTACAGTTTACAAAAATACGTGAAGTAGTCGGGGCAATATAGTTGAGCACCGTGAGGACTGTGGCCACTGGCCAGCCCATTGTGAAGGAGATATCTTTATTCTGTTCCAGCCCATTACCATGCAGGAATGTGAGCCCAACTGGAATGGCTAGATTTCCCCATTTTTCAAAATAAAAGTTAGGATTTTAGGGGTGCTTGACTGGTTCAGTCAGTAGAGTCTGTGACTCTCGATCTTGGGGTTGTAAATTTGAGCCCCATGTTGGGCGTAGAGATTACTCTAAAAGATTAAATTAAATTTAAAAGTTTTGATTTTAATGTAAAATCATCTTTTTCTTAATTAAAAAAATTACATAAATGTTTATAGTGGTTTTATTCATAATCAGCCCAATCAATAATAGCCAGGCACACGACCAAGACTTGTTTCACCTTTATTGAGAGGCATTGTTATGAATTGAATTGTGGCTCCCAAAGATACATTGAAGTTCCAACCCTCAAGGATGAGAATATAATTCAAAGTCCATCACTAATTATCTGGGAATCTTAAGTCACACTCTTCTTCAGGCCTTAGTTAAGAATTCCAAACATTTGGAGGCACCTAGGTAGCTCAGTGGGCTAAGCGTCTGACTTTGGCTCAGGTCACGATTTCCTGGTTCATAAGTTTGAGCCCCGTGTGGGGCTCTGTGCTGACAGCTCAGAGCCTGGAGCCTGCTTTGGATTCTGTGTCTCCTCTCTCTGCTCCTCTTCTGCTTGCATTCTGTCTCTCTAAAAAATAAATACACATTAAAAAAAAAGAATTCCAAATATTTCTCTATGTGTTTATGTGTATATTTCCCATTCGGAGTTCTTAGAGTGGTCTCTGAGCCCCAAAAGTTGAGAGGCTTTGCATCTTTCATGTTTGTTCCTTCAGCGGATATTTATTAAGGGCCTACTATGTGCCAAGCTCTGGGAATACGATGATGACCAAGACATGATCCCTGAGATCTCGTGCAGATTATATACCCACAGAGGGATGCATACAACTAACATGGAGACAAACACTTTTATGAAGGAAATAAGACAGGTGACATATGAATCACTGGGAGGAGGCATGAAGCTCTGGATATTCAGGAAAGGTCTTTTTTTCAGAGGTGTTGTTACAGTTTAAATTGTATCCTCCAGAAAGATATGCTGAAGTTTTTTTTTTTTTTAATGTTTTATTTATTTTTGAGACAGGGAGAGACAGAGCATGAACAGGGGAGGGTCAGAGAGAGGGAGACACAGAATCTGAAACAGGCTCCAGGCTCTGAGTTGTCAGCACAGAGCCCGACGCGGGGCTCGAACCCGCAGACCACGAGATCATGACCTGAGCCGAAGTCGGCCGCTTAACCGACTGAGCCACCCAGGCGCCCCGATATGCTGAAGTTCTAATACCCACTACCTCAGAATGTGATGTTATTTGGAAGTGGTCTTTGCAGATGTAATTAGTTAAGCTTAGATGAAGTCATTCTGGAGTGGGATGGACCCTTGAACCTAATAAGATTGGTGTCCTTTAGAGGGGCACCTGGGTGGCTCAGTTCATTGAGCATCTGACTCGTGATTTGGGTTCAGGTCATGATCTCACGATTTGTGAGGTTGAGCCCCGTGTCCGGCTCTGAGCTATCAGCAGAGTTTGGGATTCTCCCTCTCCCTCTCTCTCTGTCCCTCCCCCACTGGCACACTGTCTCTCAAAAATACGTATTTAAAAAAAAATGGTGTCCTTAGGAGAGGACACGCAGGGAAGGTCACGTAACGACAGAGGCAGAGAATGGAGGGATGAACTACAAGGCAAGGAATGCTAAGGACTGAGTGCCACCACAAGCCAGGAAGAAGCAAGGAAAGATTTTACACAGGGTTGGAGCATGTCTTTGCTGACACCTTGATTTCATACTTCTAGCCTCCAGAACTGTGAGAGAATAGATTTCTATTGTTTAAGCCACTCAGTTTGTGATATCTAAACAGTGCAATTTATGGTAAAAGGCAGCCCTAGGAATTTTTAAAAAATGTTTATTTATTTTGAGAGCGAGGGCGAGTGGGGAGGGGCAGAAAGAGAAGGAGAGAGAATCCCAAGCAGGCTCTGCACTGACAGCAGGGAGCCTGTCTATGGGCTAGATACCATGAACCATGAGATCATGACCCGAGCTGAAATTAAGAGTCCAACGCTTAACAGGCTAAGCTACCCAGGTGCCCTGAATTTTTTTTTTCTTTTTTCTTTTGTAATTTAAGTAGGCTGGGAGATCAATGTGGGGCTTGAACTCATAACCCTGAGATCAAGAGTTGCATGCTGTATGGATTGAGTCAGCCACGTGCTGCCGCAGCCCTAGGAAATTAATACAGGTGTCATTGAATTAAGGCTTGAATGATGAGAAAAAGGCAACCATGTGAAGATTTAGAGGGAATGTTCCATGCAAGGGCAGGAAGAGAAGAAACTGGCTGGGAAGTACTGATCCAGGGAGGTGAGATAGGAGATGTGACTGGGAAGTTAGGCAGGGATAGATCTTGTAGGACCATGAAGGGGAGGGGATGCAATTGTGTCATTTGAACGACAGAAACAGCTGTCAAAAGAGTCACCTAGAGTCTTAGAGGGCAGGAATCTAGGATGAATTAGTTGCAGTAAATAACGACACCGTGAGACGACGGGGCCCTCCTCGGCCTTGCCTGGCGACCTTGTTGGATGGTCAATGTCAGTTCTAGCATTCTGGGCCGTTGGCTTTGGCTCCGGTCAGGCAATGCCAAGAGGTGGTGAGTTTTCACCTCCTCAAAATCTTCCTCCCTCCCGACTCAGTCACCCCAAATAAACACAATCTAAGTAAAATAAGTTTGGCAAATGCAGTTTTAGGACAAGTTCCCTAGCCCCTAGCCCAACTAGGAGAGATTCTGGAAAAGCATAAGCACTCTCAAGGGGGCAGCAACAGACCCGCCAAGACCTGCAGAACTACAGCGGTCCCCGAGCCGGCGCGCGGGGGCGGAGCCGGGGGGAAGTGCGTGCGCATGCGCGGGGCCTGCCTCCCCGGCGAGGGGGTGGGGCGGCCGCCGGGGCGGGGGCTGTGACGTCAGGTGCGCGCGTGGCTCCGGCTGCGCAGGAACAGCTGGTGTCTCCGAAGGCGGCCGGCGAGCGGACGGGCTGTGGTGCTGGCGGCCAGTGGCGCCACGCTGCGGGAGCCGCCGCCGCCGCCTCGCACCGCCGCACCATGTCCGGCCAGCTGGAGCGTTGCGAGCGCGAGTGGCATGAGCTGGAGGGAGAATTTCAGGAACTGCAGGTAGGGCCGGGCCACCTGGTTGGGCAGCTCTGCTACCTGCGGTGCAGTGCCTTTCCCTTCCTGCTTCCCCAGCCGGGGCGGTGGGGCCCGTCAGGGTCGGGGTGGGGGGGGTGCCCCTGGCTAGGCCCTGGGAGTTGGTCGTCCGCGTGGGCCAGCATCCTCCTATCTTCCAGCACTTCAATTCTTCACCCACTTGGGGCGCCCTGTCGTAGCCCCCCATTATCCCGCCTTCGCACCGGCTCTTTGCTCCCGCGCACCTCCTCCTCTGCAGAAAGTTGGTCTGTGGTCTCTGAGGGGAAGTTCCAGGTGTGTCATGTAAGGGAAGCCTGTGGGCACAGATATGTGCTGGGATTCAGAGAACAGCCCAGCCCCCACCTCCGCAGGGGTCTCTCCTAACCCCACTCTCGGCAGCTCAACTCCTATTCTGGTGGGGCAGCCCTCTCTTCTGCAACTACAGTTTAAGAGATGTGCTTGGGAGCCGTTCACCTTGAACCCTTAGGCTTTGCTCAGGGATTGGGGACCCTTGTTCTGCGTCTTTGGGGCTCTGGTGTCTGTGCCCTCCTCTCTGCCGCTGCTGCAGGCTGAGTTTGGCGTTCTGGATGACATCTGTCAGTTCTGACAGCTGGGTTGCCTCCCTCGGTGATAGAGGCTGCTCCCCGCCCTCCCCCATCTGGCCCAGAACCTTACCCGGGTGGGGTGAGGGCAGATGTAAGCAAGGCCTCTTGAGAGAATGGTATTGCCCCTGTGGGAGCCTGGCCGGAGAAGTTAATCCAAAGGAGGTTCAGAGAGGTCTCAGCTACCTACTGAGGTGACCAGAGACACCTCCTTTGAAACCTTGGGGTTGGCCGAGAGGGACTCCTGGATCATTTTTGGAGATGGGGCTTTTTCCTCTCCAGGTACTTCTCTGGAGTTGGGCTCTGTTTGCCTGAAATCATTGCACAGCCCCACCCCACTTCTTCCTATTCTGGAGCAATGACATTTTCCCTGTCCATGTAGCTCTTGTCTGAAGTTGGTTGGCCTCTTATAGTGTCTAGAGGAGGGAAGAGGAGATTGTCTGTGATGGGTCTTCTAGACATGTGGCAGTAGGCCCCAATGTTTAAAGAGGAGGGTCCTGAAGAGACTGAGCAGGAAGGTGAGGGGTGGGGGTGGGGGGCTCCGTTTCAGGCATGAGCAGAGGATAGGGTATCCAGAACCAGTATGCTGTTCTTGGCCTGTGCATCATGTATGGGGTGGTGCCCTCCCCTTAAGTCCAGGGCTTGGGGCCCACCCAGTTCCCAGTGGATCCTTCTAGCTCCTGTCCCATCGAGAAGATTCAGCTGCTTCTTAATACTTTGTCCTACTGGGCTCTCAAGTCACATTCAGCCTTGGAGCCATGGAAGGGGCGTTAGGGTCTGGAGTAGGAGAAGAGTTTTACTGTACCGTTTTGTTCATGAATTCCTTTCCCTTGCCCTGCCTTACACTACACAGAGTTGTCTCAACACTTCAGAGCCATGCAATTAATGCAATCAACAGCAATTAGATAACTAGTCTTGGCAGGCAGAGCTTGCAAAGGAGACGTTTGATTTGTTGTTGTGTTCTTACTTGGTATCGTTGGGGTTCAGTTGTGTGAGAGACAGAGAGGAGTTGGGGATTCTGGATTTTGTCCCGTGGTGCACAGCAAGGGTTGTATAAGGGGAAACTGTGATGTCACCTACTCAGTTCTTCGGCAGTGGAGGAATTGGAATCGACGGAGCCTTTGGGGAAGAGGGACCTTGCTGGCTTCAGGCTTTGGTGGACCACTGCTGGGTCAGAGGTCAGTGATGGATGGAAAGCCACAGAGTCCCCAGCAGCATGGGTCAAGGTCATAGAGCAAAAGCACTGTCTATAACTTCAGTTCATAGATGAGGAAGCTGAAGCTTGGGAATGCTAATGGACTCAACTGGGGTCACACAGCTCTTTTAGTGGTAAAGCTGACACTAGAACTTCGTGCTTTAAATGCTTAGTTCCGATGTCTATCAGTGTGCTGGGAGTCCCTCTCTCTCTCCTCACCTCCACATCCCCCATAGTGAATTCGAGAGCTTTGAACTCCTGAGCTGGAAGTCAATGGGATTTGAGGATAGTAAGTAGGGTATAGGGGCGCCTGGGTGGCTCGGTCGGTTGGGCATCCAGCTTTGGTTCAGGTCACCTTATCGCAGTTCGTGGTTTCGAGCCCTGCGTTAGGCTCTGTGCTGACAGCTTGGAACCTGAAGCCTGCTTCGGATTCAGTGTCTCCCTCTCTCTCTGCCCCTGCTTGCTGTCTGTGTCTCTCTCTCTCTCTCAAAAATAAATAAACATTAAAAAAATAATAATAAAGGAGAACGCATTTTTAAAAAAGTAAGTAGGGTGTATATTGTCATTGTGTATATGCTGGACAGACCCTCAGATATGAGACATTTATTGGGGAAAAAGGAGGTCACAACAGGTAGTCAGGTGGACAGATTGGAACTAGAAAGGAAGGAGATATATGGATATATAGATTTTTTTTTTTACTAGAAAATTCCTTTCTATCTTAATTTTCCTATATTTGCCTTAGAATCTGGGATTTTGGGGTTTCATGTTTGTGTCTCTTTGATTCTGTCTTTCTTGGGGTCATAGCTAAAGTTTCTGTGTTTCACCTCTCCTTACCTTTTTCAAATGAAGGCAGGAAAGAGGAAACCTAATTGTCAGACCCCAGAGGATTTGAAAGGTCTTCGGAATTCCCCCTCCCCCACTAAAAAAAAAGATATCATCTCTGGGACTTTCTAGAGGAAAGGATCTGTTTTCTTTTGACTGTGATTTGCCTCTGCCAGGGCCTCACTAGACTCAGGGGCAAGGTCAAGTGGTTATGGGGACTTTGTTTTTGGTTTGGCTCGTTAGGGTTTCAGCTATGCTGGTGAATTGAGCATTGGTCTGAGACCAACTCGTTTGGCCCTGTGGCCTGTGGTGTGACCACAGAAGGTCACTTACAGACACCATGGCAGGTGATTTAATAAGCATTTCCTGCCTTGCATCACTGGAAACCTGACCCCATCCTTCCCCGTCCAGGAAGGAGGTAGCCTGAAGAGGCCTCTCCCTAAACCTGACCTCACAGAAATACAGGGGCCTGGTAGGCCACTGTAAAGATTTTTGGTTTTTTTCTACCAATGAAATGGGCATCCCTCTGGCTGCTGTGTATAGAATAGACATGAGAGAGATGGGATAGATGCAAAAAGGCCAGTATTATTTTATCAAAGCCCTATGAAGTAGATCCTTTTATCCCATTTTACAGAGGGAAAATCATATACCCAAAGTCACATGTCTTATAAGTACTGGAGTCAGGATTCAAACCCAGGCTGCTGAATATCAGAGTCTATACTCTTTTTTTTTTTTTTTTTAACTGTTGTTGTTGTTGTTGTTATTTTTGAGAGAGAGAGCATGAGCAGGGAAGGGGCAGAGAAAGAGGGAGACAGAGAACCCAAAGTAGGCTCCAGGCTCTGAGCTGTCAGCATACAGCCCAATGCGGGGCTTGAACTCACAAACTGTGCGATCATGCCCTGAGCCGAAGTCAGAGGTTTAATCGACTGAGCCACCCAGTCCCCCCAAGATAATTTAAATCTTTAAGGGAAACACAGTGACATCTGTCATATATCGCTTAAACTAACTTGGGATAGTTCACACCTGCACGTTAAATCACACTACATTCTTATTTATTTTTTAATTTTTTTTTAATGTTCATTTATTTTTGAGAGAGAGAGAGAGACAGAGTGCAAGCTGGGGAGGGGCAGAGAGAGAGGGAGACACAGAATCTGAAGCAGGCTCTAGGCTCCGAGCTGTCAGCCCAGAACCCGACACGGGGCTTGAACTCACAAACTGTGAGATCATGAAGTCATGAGCCGAAGTCAGATGCTCAACCAACTGAGCCACCCAGGTGCCCCATGCTACATTCTTATTAATGATGTCATATCTTTGTGTAGTTAGGTTTTTAGCGGTCTGTGATTAAAATCAAGTATTATGTGAAAATCAATGTGGAACACAAAATGAGGGTAAGAGTGTCCAATCCATTTCCAAAGGTTGAGAATTTGTGCAGAGCCCAATAGGCACACACATTCCATTCGTAAATAATTTTGGTTATTTCAGAATGAAATAAAAAAGATTTGTCAGTTTCTGAGTATTCTTTTTTTTTCCCCAAAAGGCTACTAAGTTGTTAGGGCATAAATACTTTTCAATTATTTGGCCTGAGGACTGTGAAAAGTTTACTGAGACATCAAGAGCGTGGTGAACCAGCAAAGTTTGTGAACCTTTGATTTATGTCCTGATTGTGGTGGTGTTTACACAATTGTATATATTTGCCAGAATTCATTGAGTTGTATAACTGAAAATTGATGAATTGATATGTAAATTATACCTCAATAAAACTGATTTTAAAAAAACAGTAAATGGCCTGTTACATATACCTGCTTTTTTTTTTTTAAAGTTTATTTATTTAGAGAGCACAAATGGGGGAGGGGCAAAGAGAGAGGGAGAGAGAATCCCAAGTAGGCTCCGCACTGTTATTGTAGAGCCCAACGTGGGGCTCAAACTCACAAACCGTTAGATCATGACCTGAGCCAAAGCTGGACACTTAACTGACCGAGCCACCTGGGCACGCCACATATATCTCATCTCCTAACCCTTTCACAGCTGAGGAAACTGAGGTACAAAGAGATTACATAACTTAGCTAAGAAGTGGCAGACTCTGGATATGAAGAGTTAGGCTCTCCGGACTCCCAAACGTCTGACACACATGTCTAGTACTCTCACTTACTGCTCCTATATCAGACATCACTAATCAATCCTGCCATGTGACATCCTGGCATGTGACTTGGAATATTTTCCAGTATAGAATTGACGCAGTGTAGGTGAAGTCCTCTTGCCATCCTTAGTGTTTTCATGGTGATGAGTCTTATGTAGGTATACTCAGCATCCAGAAATCTTTATTTGAACTGGATTCCTTGGAAAGAAAACCATATGAAAGTAATCTCTCAAAAGCTTACCACTAGAGAGAAGCACAGCTATCAGGCACCACATTTTGGTGGTGGCCGTGGCTCTGTTGCAATGTACTGGGTTGCCCACCAACTCGCAATGCTCCTGGGCCGGAGCTCTATCTGAAAATGCCATGAGGTTCCATTGCTGGCAATTCTTGCAATAAATGCTGGCTTGGGTTGTGACTTCCCAGTTCTGGATCTTACGATTCAGCCACGCTGTGTTAATCAGGCATTTCCAGATGTTTCACAACCATGCTGGGACTTGGAGTCATTAACCTCATCTTCCCACTGGGGCAGATCTTGGGGCCTCAGAGAACAGGAAAGGCAGCAGATTGCCTACTCCTCCAATGGAAACTCGCTTGTTTGTCTCCTATACGTGGTTTAAAAGGATGGTAATTACTGTGTAGGAAAGAAGGTATAGGCATTCCAGCTCATAGAGCCGATGTTAGTGCTTCTCTCTCTCTTTTAATCCATTCTACATGTTTAGAAGCAATACATATCCACCAAGTTAAAAATTCAAATAGAGATGTACAAGAATTCTCAGAAAACTTGTTTATAACAGCTAAACGCTGGAAACCTAAATGTTCTTCAGAATGGATTATTCCACTGAACATCCATAGAGTAAGGTGCAATGAGCAGACTGAATAAACTGGAACTACATGTGTCAACAGGGATAAATGTTTTTAAAAGAAGAGCAACATTGAATGGAAAGTTGCAGAGACGTACATATAGTATGACGTGTATGATAAAGTTAAAAAGCATTCAGAACAATACCATGTATTGCTTGCTGATACATATATATAGTACAAGGGAGTGATATGGGCCAGATTCAGTAGGGTGGAGATTGGGGGAGGGGGGCTGGTGAGAAGCAAATGACTCTCCCTGAAGGGTGTCACTGAAAGAAGTTTAAGGAAGGGGCTGTTTACAGAGGTGTGGTGGTTTAAGAGTGAGGCCCCTAGAGCTGGGGCCAGTCCTGTTCCTAAAGGGGCAGAGGGAAGGGGGGACCATCACCAGAGTTTGGCCAAAGTCTGTTGCTGGGGAAGAGATGCTGCAGGACAGAAGCTGTGATGGTTGAAGGCTGCAGTAAAGCAGAAAGGAGGCAGAAGGAATAAATACCCCAGTTTCTCTCTCCTCCCACTGTGCATCCATTGGCTAAACCCAAGTAGGAGGCAGGGCAAGGGAGTCTGGGAGATGCAGTCTGTAGGGGTCAGCCTCGTAGGGCACAGAGAAAGACAGGATTGATCTGGGGTGGGCATGGGGGCAGAAATAACCAGCAGAGGGGTCCCCCTCTTTGAGGGCAGAGGATAGGGATACTATATAGAAAGTATACATAGGTGCTTTTAACTCTCTTGCACTATTATTTCCTTTTGCTAATGTTTATTTTTGAGGGAGGGAGGGGCAGAGAGAGGGGGACAGGGGATCTGACAGCAGAGAGCCTGACAAGGCAATCAAACTCACAAGCCATGGTGAGATCATGATCTGAACCAAAATCAGATGCTTAACCAACTGAGTCACCCGGGTGCCCCAACTATTATTTCTGTCTTTTTTTTTTTAATGTTTATTCATTTATTTAACAATTTTTTTAATGTTTATTTATTTTTGAGAGAGAGAGAGAGAGAGAGAGAGCGAGCATGAGCAGGGAAGGGGCAGATTAAGAGGGAGACAGAATCTGAAGCAGGTTCCAGGCTGTCAGCACAGAACCCGATGTGGGGCTTGGACTCACACACAGGCTGTGAGATCATGACCTGAGCCGAAGTCAGATGCTTAACTATGCCACCCAGGCACCCCTATTCATTTATTTTTGACAGAAAGAGTGTGTGAGTGGGGGGAGGGAAGAGAGAGAGTGAGAGACATGGGATCTGAAGCAGGCTTAGAGCTGTCAGCACAGAGCCCAATGTGGGGCTTGAACCCAAAAACCATGAAATCATGACCTGAGGTGAAGTCGGCTGCTTAACCAACTGAGCCACCCAGGTGCCCCTCCCCCAACTATTATTTCTTAAACTGAGGGTGAGAATATGGGTGTTCATGTTTATTTTCTAATTATATGATTTTCTTTCTTTTTTTGTATGCCTGAAATATTTCATAGTAAATAAGCAGGAGACCAAAAAGTAACCCAACAGTACCAAAAGGCTTATAAAGAAAAGCAGCTCTGGGGTGTCTGACTCATTCAGAAGAGCATACAATTTTTGATATCAGGGCTGTGAGTTCAAACCCCACGTTGGGTGTAGAGATTAAATAAATAAAACTTAAAAAAAAAAAAAGGGAAAAACAGCTCTATAGGTTCACTGTCAGTCACTTACATGATCATGACCATGCAAATATTATTTACTGCTGAATTGATTATTGTACTATGCTTGTATTTTCTCTTTTAGATATTTTGATTAAATTTATATAGTTAGCATTTGATTCTTTACTGGCAATGTTTGCTTATAATTATTCTCTTTTTTCTCCTTTAAAGCTCCATCCTTAGATAGTCTGTCAAATGTGTTTCTTTTCTTTGGCCTTGAACTAGACAGTTAGGGGGTGGGGGTTTGCTTTGTACTCCAAAATGGAGTACTTTCTTCTGCAGCTGCTTGTCTGCTTTGGTGCCCCCAGCATTCTGGGTTATTTTTAGAGGTTGCAACTTGACGTGGGAGTCAATCACATTTAATAAGCTGGTACTCCCTGCACCCTATGCTGAGAGCGGACTCACAGTGTTTGGTGTTTCCCATGTTCCAATCCACTGCAGCCAAGTTTAGAAACAAAAATAGTGATTTGGCAGTTTGTCATTTTCTTTAGAAGTTAAACATACATTTACCATATGACCAGCAATTCCATTCCTGGGTAACTACCCAAGAGAAATGAAAATCTATCTTTGCAGAAAGATTTGTACATATTCATGGAAGTATTATTTATAATGGCAAAAGAGTGGAAATAACCGAAATGTCCAATGACAGGTGAATGGATAAACAAAATGTGGTGCATCTGTACCAAATTTTTATTGTTAAGTAGCAATAGAAACAAAGTAATATGTGCTTCTGCCTATTGTCCATAAGTACAACCATCCTGCGAAACCTTTCATAAGCCAAACTGGCGTAAAGCAGAGAGTATCCCTTGTTTTCTGAAAGTTTGAGTTACACCACTTTGCTTTTACGACAGACCTCCATTAGTACCTGCTTTCGCTAACCAAAAGAAATCCGAGGAGGAATTTCACTTTTATGGAAAAAAAAAAAAGCCATTACTTTACTAACAGAGGTCTTTCATAAAAGCAGTAATGAAATGAGACAGAGATATTTGTGTGTGCTACAATGTAAATAAACCTCAAAAACGTGATGCTGAGTAAAAGAAGCCAGACACAAGACGACATATTGTATGATTCCATTTATATGAAATATCCAGAAAAGACAAATCTGTAGGGACAGAAGGTGGGTTAGTGGTTGCCAGTGGGGAGTGATTGCTGTCATAGACATGAGGGATCTTACTGGGTGGTGGAAATGTCCTTAAGCTGGATGTGATGATAGTTGCATAACTTGGTAAATGTGTAAAAATCACTGAATTGTACATGTAAAATAAGTGAGTTTTATGATATGTGAATCATACTTCAGTAAAGTTGTTAAAAAAGGGTGGTTTATCTATTTCTACCAAATTCTTGGTTTGGTAGAAAAACACGTAATTTGACTGTTCAGAGATCTGCATTTTTAGGTGCCCATTTAGCTACTGGCTTGATGAAGGATTCATTCAATGAGGCTCCAGGTCTTGTTTTTAGCATCTTTAGGATGATGATAGTGCCCAGGGCAAGAGGCTGGTAATCATGAGTCCAGAGATTTGTGGCTTCTCTTCTTACCTTGTATGGTTAACTTTGCCCAGAAGGAAAACTCTGTTCTTATGCATTTTTGTTTACTTATTTTGTGTGTGTGTGCGTGTGTGTGTGTGTGTGTGTGTGTGTGTGTGAGAGAGAGAGAGAGAGAGGGAGGGAGGGAGGGAGAGAGAGAGAGAGAGAGAGAGAGAGAACATGAGCAGACGAGCAGGGGAGGGGCAGAGAGAGAGGGAAAAGGAGAGAATCCCAAGCAGGCTCTGTGCCATCAGCACAGAGCCCAGTGCACGGCTCAAACTCCCAAACCTTGTGAGATCACAACCTGAGCCCAAATCAAGAGTCGTATACTTAACGGACTGAACCACCCAGATGCCCCTGTTCTTAGGCATTTTAATCTAGATTCTGACATTTGCTTCTGAAATGGAGACATTCAATTCAAACTGGCAAAGCTAAACAGACTAAAACACCATTTGTTTGCATATGTAATTGGGAGGTCAAAGGTAAACTGACCATCTAGGGGCTCAAATAAATGAACCCTTGGGGCTCAGCTTTCTTCTACCTCTCTGCCCTGTTTTCCCATCAGTTGGATCCGTGCTGAGGCAAGACGGCCCCATTCGCTCTGGGCTCAAATTAGCTCTTCTTCCTTCAAACTAGTGGAGGAAGAACTCTTGTTCAGCAGTTCTGATGAAATCCCCCTCCCCACCCCCCCAACTGAGTTTTGCTGGTTTTGAATGCCTGTCTCTGAATCAGCCTGCTTGGGTCAGGAGGCTAATGTTCTGATTGGCCAGCCTGGGTCATATGCCCTGAAACCTGGGACAGGTTCAACCTCATTCCTAGTCACATTTCAATAACTGAGTGTGGGGGAGGGATAGATCTCCAAAGAAACCGTGGAGACATTAACCAGAAGGGGAATAGCTGCGTAGTTGGCAAAAACAACAGAAAGCTTCCATATGGTGACCAGTTCTATTTGAGGCCACAGGTTCAGGGTTGACTGGATGAAAGGCAGGTTTGGAGATTGGATTGCTGCATTGTGGTTCATCTTGCTCCTGGAAAAAGCATCTGAAAGCACAGGTTTAATCGAGGGTTTTCTGGAGACAGGTGCAGAGGACAGCCAGGGATTCCAAGGGAGGACAAGAGCTACATCCCACCATTTGACCTCCCAGAACCACTCTGTGGACAATGCATCAAGAGACAGCTGTTAGGAAATGGTGTAGCTGCTGTGGAAAATGGTATGGTAGTTCCTAAAAAATATATTAAATAAATTACTATTTGGTCTAGCAAACCCACTTCTGGGTATATACCCAAAAGAATTGAAAACAGGGACTCAAAACAGATGCTTATATACCCATGTTCATAGTAACATTATATATATATATATATATATATATATATATATATATATACACACACACACACACACACACACACACACACATACACACACACACACACACACACCTTCTGCCTCCCTCTCTCTCTCTCTCTCTCTCTCACGTGCGCACACACACACACACACAATGGAATATTACTCAGCCATAAAAGAATGAAATGTTGCCATTTGCACCAATTGGATGGAGCTAGAGAGTATAATGCTAAGTGAAATAGGTCTGTCAAAGAAATATACCATATGCTTTCACTCATGTAGAATTTGAGAAACAAAACGAATGAGCAAAGGGAAAAAAAGAGAAATCAAGAAACAAACTCTTAATTATTAGAGAACAAACTGATGGTTGCCAGAGGGGAAGGGAGTGGGGGGGGGATGGGTTAAATAGGTGATGGGGATTAAGTAGTGCGCTTGTGATGGCACTGGGTGATGTATGGAATTGTTGGATCACTATATTGTACACCTGAAACTAATAGAATACTATATATTAAGTAACTGGAATTTTTAAAAATGTAATCATGTATTCCCCCCCATCCCCCAAAAAACCCTGCATTTTTCCCCCAAAGTGTTTCTGAGACGTCAGACCTAAATTATGAAGAACTAGAAGGGTCCACATGTATGATTCAGTTAAACTTATCCCGTTCTTTTTTTTTTTTTAATTTTTTTTTTAATGTTTATTTATTTTTGAGAGAGACAGAGACAAAATGCGAGTGGGTTAGGGGCAGAGCGAGAGGTAGACGCAGAATCCAAAGCAGGCTCCAGGCTCTGAGCCGTCAGCACAGAGCCTGACGCGGGGCTTGAACCCACGAACTGTGAGATCATGACCTGAGCTGAAGTCAGCCGCTCAACTGACTGAACCACCCAGGCACCCGTTTGTTTGTTTGTTTGTTTGTTTTTTAAGGACAGTATATGGTTCTACTTATCTAAGGTATCTGGGAGAGTAAAATTTATTTTTTTTTAATTAAAAAAAAATTTTTTTTTAACGTTTAGTTATTTTTGAGACAGAGAGAGATAGAGCATGAACAGAGGAAGGGCAGAGAGAGAGGGAGATATAGAATCTGAAACGGGCTCTAGGCTCTGAGCTGTCAGCACAGAGCCCGACGCGGGGCTCGAACTCACGGACTGTGAGATCATGACCTGAGCCGAAGTCGGTCGCCCAACCGACTGAGCCACCCAGGCGCCCCTGGGGGAGTCGGATTTATAGAGAAAGTAGGATGGTGGTTGCCAGGGTCTGGGGAAATAGAAAATGGAGTTACTGTTTTATGGGTTTGGAGTTTCAGTGGGGATGATGAAAAAGTTCTGGAGATGGATGGTGGGGATGGCTGCCCAATGATGTGAACATATCTAACGCCACCAAATTGTACACTTAAAATGATTAATAGTTTTTTTTAATTAAAAAATTTTTTTAATATTTTTATTTATTTTTGGGAGAGAGCATGAGTGGGGAAAGGGGAGAGAGAGGGAGACACAGAATCCAAAGCAGGCTCCAGGCTCTGAGCTGTCAGCACAAAACCTGACATGGGGCTTAAACCCACAAACTGTGAGATGTGAGCCTGACTTCGGACCTGAGCTGAAGTCCGAAGCTTAACCGACTGAACCACCCAGGCGCCCCTACACTTCAAATAATTAAGAGGGTAATTTTTAAGATGTGTCTTATATAAATCAGAAAATTTTTTTAAGATTTTAATGGTTAAAGTGGTAAATTTTATGTTATATATATTCTACTGCAGTTAAAGAGAGAAAGAGGCAGGTTTCTGGAGGAAAATTAGGATCCAAGAGATGAATTGGTAAATGTTCCTACTGCTTGTGGGACTGGCATGAGGGTAGAATCAGCAGAGTCTGAGCATGGGCGAGGAATGCCTGGGAGTGGAGCATGTGTCACACTAAGGGCCTTGTTTCTGACTCCCTCCTCCCCTTCCCCTCACCCCATGTTGTCCTCCTCGTAGCTGGCAAATCCTGAGCCTGGAGCTGGAGACAAGAGTAGACCAGATGTATGGTCTCGAATATAGGATCTCCCCTGGGAAGTGGTTCTAGCTGATGGCAGAGAGAGAGAGAGAGAGAGAGAGAGAGAGAGAGAACGAACCAGAGGGGAGCAGGAGTGACTCCATATGCCTGGGGACAAAATTGTGGGAAGGCTCGCCGACTTCCTATCCCTACCCAGTCTGATGCCATAGCATTGAGCAGAAAATATCACCAGCGGAGCTTTAGACAAGTGCCTGTAGAAAAGTAGATGTCATTGAGTGTTGTTGAGGTGTGGACAACTGTCATACACTGTGGATGGGAGTGTAAATTGGTAGAGCCACTCTGTGGGCAGTTTGCCAAGATCTATTAAAACTAAAACCAAGGCTGTACACTCTGACCCAGCAATCCTTCTTCTCTGCCCTAGTGAGAGATGCTTGTGTATATGCCCAGGGAGGCAGCGCAAAGATGTTATTCAGTGTTGCATTGTTGGTTATAGGCAGAGACTACAAATGACCTACATATCCAGCGATAGGAGAGTGGCTCAATAAACTGTAGCATGTCCATAGCATAGCACTAAAAAGAATGAAGTATGTGTATCCATATATTCTTATGTTGGTAGAGCTTCAAGACATATTGTGGAGTAAGAAAAGAAAGTTGTGGAATTGTATCTATATTCTGATACTTTTATTATATTTTTAAAAATCAAAAGTATGTGTGTTAGGGTCTAAGCTATGCTGCTGTAACAAAGAGATCCCCAAATTTAGAAGAAGAAAAAAAAAGGCTTAAATGAGGTAGCTTCTTTCTCACCTAACAGTCCAAAGGGAGTGTGGTCCAGGGTAAGTGGTGTTCAGTTTTCTGTTGCTATATGAAACAGCAGTGATTACATTTTGCTTATGGAGTCTGTGGCTCAGGAGTTTAGACAGGGCCATGGAGTGGCTTGACTGTGCTCTATGATGTCAGAGGCTTTAGCTGGGAAGACTTGAATGGCTGGGAGTAACTTACATGGCTGTGGCTAGAATCATCTGGAGGTTTCTTTACCCATGCATCTAAATGCCTGAGCTGGAATGACAAGAACCTTTGTCTTAGTTGGGACTATTGCTCAGAGTGCCTACATGTGATTTCTCTATGTGGTTAGGATTTCCATACAACATGGTGGCCTCAGAGTAGTTGAACTGTTTGCTCTAAAAGCAGATGTTCCAGCAAAAAAGGCAGAAGCCACATGGCCTTCCATATGTATTCTCAGAAACTGTCATGTTGCCCCTGCCATATTTTATTGGTCAAACCAGCCACAAGCCTGTTTGTATTTAAGAGGAGGGAACAGAGATCCCACCTCTTTATGTGAGGAGTGCCAAGGGGTGGGCATTCTGTTTTAAAACCATCACAGGTGAGAAGCTCTGTCACATGAGGTCACCCAAGGTTGGTTTGGCTGGGGAAGGGACACTGGGCTTTGCCATTGACATGTGGCTTCCATTTCTGGTTTCAAGGTAACTGCACCTGTTGTCATATCCCAGCCAGGGAAAGGGACAGTGGAGGGCAAGCATCTCCTTATAAAAAGGTGGTTCAGAACTTGTATACGTCACTTCTACCTGCATCCCTTTGGCTAACTCTTAGTCCTGCTGCTACACACAGCCACAAGGGAGGCTGGGAAATGTCTGTTACTGAGCAGCTACGTGCCCAGCTACAACTCAGTGTGGTCCTGTTACTAAAGGAAGTAAAGGAGAATGAGTATTAGGAACAATTAATTTTTGCAACAGCATGTATTTTTCATAAATATGTATATATATGTGTGTGCATATGTATAGAAATAGGCCTGTGTAGAATGCAGAAATACATAGATAAATAGACTGCAGTCTGAAAGAATACATAGAAAAAGGCCTAGAAGAAACTAGTAACAGTAGTTACCTCTGGAGAAGGGGGAGAAGACAGGATGGGGGATATTCATAGCTGGCTGTAGCTGTAGTGTTTTAATTTTTAACGAGGATAATGTCTTCATGTTTTACTTTGAAATTAAATATTAATTTAAGCCCAGAAGGGCCTGCTGAGCATCTGGCTGCTGATGTTGCAGTCTTGGTCTTATCTTTCCGTAGTGGGACCCAGCACCAAAGAGAGCCAGGAGGTAGCATGGCCCTTAATCTCCCAGGAGACTCAGCTGGTGTTTCAGGGAACTTTTGGTTCAGAGGCCCCACATTCTCAAAATCTGTGTACTCTATTTGGGGTATTTCTGCCCCCATTCTTCCTGTCCAGTTCTAGAGGGTTTCCTTTGTTACTAGCAGATTAGTTGAACATAGAGGGCTGTTTGGGCACTGAGGAATTCAAAAGTGAATAAATTACAGCCTCCTTCTGTACAGATTACTTGTTCATTACAGATAGGAAGCTGGTCACTGTAAGTGGAGAAAGAAGTGGACAGAGACTTTCCCAGGCAAAGTTAACATCACAGACACTGTGTCCCTTCTGATAGGAGACACTGAGGACACAGAGTCACTCTAATGGCATTTCTGTCCCAAATGCATAACCAAAATCCATTCATGAGGAAATACCTGACAAACTCAGATGGGGGGACATTCTTCAAAACAACTGGGCTGAACCCTTTTAAAATGTTCATGTCATGAAAGACAAAGGAAAGTTGAGGAGCTGTTGTAGACTGAAGGAGTCTAACGAGATACAATGATTTGATCATTGTACTGTGAATGTGTAAGAGAATGTCGTGTTCTTAGGAAATATGCACTGAAGTATTTAAGAGTAAAGAAGCATGTTGTCTACAGTCAACTCCCAAACGGTTTAGAAAGGAGTAGGCAAACTTTTTTGGCAGAAAGGCTAGGTAATGAGGATTCTAGGCTGTGGCGGGCCATATGGTCTGTGTCACAACAACTCGCTCTGCTGATGTAGCGCCAGAGTAGCCACGACAATATGTAAATGAACGGGTGTGGCTGTGCTCCAATAAAGTTTATTTATGGATAGTGAAATTTCAATTTCATATACTTTTCACGTGTCATGAAGCATTCTTCTTTTGAGTTTTTTCAGCCAGGCAAAAATCATTCTAGCTTCCTGCCCATACAAAATCTGGTGGCTGGATTCGGCCTGTGGGTTGTAGTTCACTGATGCCTGAAATAGAAGAAGAACGCACACACACACGATAAAGCAAATACGTATGGCATAATGCTAACCGTAAATCTGGGTGAAGGGTACAGGGGAGTTCTTTTTATTCTTCTTACAGTTCTTTAGCAAGTTTGGAATTATTTTAAAGTAAAAAGTTAGGGGCACCTGGGTGACTCAGTCGTTGAGTGCCCGACTCTTGGTTTCAGCTCAGGTCATGATCTCATAGTTTGTGGATTCGGGCCCCATATCAGGTTCTGTACTGTCAGTGTGGAGCCTGCTTGGAATCCTCTCTCTCCTTCTTTCTTTGCCCTTCTCCTGCTCGAGTGCTCTCTCTCTCTCAAAAAAATAAATTAAAAACAAGAAAATGTTTAAAATAAAATAAAAAGTTAAATAAACAGCATGATTTTCCTCCCTGGGGGGCCCAGGAAGGAGAGGTTGAGGATACTGTGTAAATTCGGGGGAACAAACCCTCTCATCTCAGGGCCAAGGGAGACTTGCTCATAGTGTTCTTTGATGCTGTTCCTCACTGTTATTTGTTCACTTCACTGCCTTCACTTCTTCCTTATTTTCTGGCTTAACTGTCATGTCTAGAGACCCCACTTGGCAGATGTGAGAGTTTGGGCTCTGGCCTCATCCTTTAACTGTCCCCTTTTTCTCTCCCTCTGCTAAATACATTTCACCACCACCCAAGAAAACAGATGCTTTAAATATGTTCATTGGGTTATTGTTTTTTTAGTGTCATGGTCCCTGTCCCTAATAGTTTCCTCCAAATTGTTGGTGTTTGTCTTAGATTATCAGAACTCTAGAGGGAAAGGGTTGTTTCTCTGATATGTTGGGGTGTAATGTTGGGGGAGGTGCCCTGTGGCAGTGTGATGGAGAAGTTACTGTGTTCATTCTCCCTGCACTGGGAAGTCTCTTGTATTTCCCCTGGCCTTATGGCCCTGAATGTTTATTTCCAGATACTGGCTTTATTGGAGTGACTATGCCTGGGGTAGGGAGGGCTAGCTTTACGGGAAGAGGTATGTCCTTTTAGTTGACTTAGCAAGAACTCTCTTCATTGCTAGGATCAGAAACCCAACTCAGATTGGCCTAGGTGAAAAGGAATTTATTAATTCATATAATGAAGAGCATTACATTCAGACCTGGTTAAATCTAAGGGCTGAAATGATGCTGTGAGAATGCTGTCTTGTACCCTGTTGCAATTATATTTGTGTTTGGCTTCGTTTGCTCTGCAGCCCCAGGTGTACTTTCTACCAGATTAGCAAACCCAGAAGGAGGGCATTTCTAAACCAATACTTCAGCCAAAGTCCCCAGACTAACCTCATTGGCCCAAATAAGCCACGTGTCTGCCTCTGAGCCAGTCAGTGGCCAGGGGATTGGAGGATACTGATTGGCCAGACCTAGGTCACATGACTGCTCCCAGCATGGAGACTCTTAGCTTTAGTCAAACTAACTCGACCAAGAATTGACAAGAGGTGGCCTCTCAAAGGCATTACTTGGTTGCCTTTACCATTAGGAAGGATAGAACCTATCTAGGGAAAAACAAAACAAAACAAAACATTGGTTCCTTGCACAAGTGCTGTGCCATGCTGCCTTTCCTAATTCCAGCCCCAGTTTTGTAAGCCACATCTCTGATAGTGGTAGTTGTATCATCTCAGCTGCCAAACTGACTTCCGTAGTCATGTCCTATGATACAAACTATGAAAAACGTCCCATTCATGTTCTCCCATACACCCTGCTTGGGGTCTCTATCCCTCAGGAAACCCACAGGATCTACAGGCAGAAGCTGGAGGAGCTGACTTCACTCCAGACTTTATGTAGTGGCTCTATCAACAAGCAGAAGACGCGACTAAAGGACTTGAAGCACACACTCCAGAGGTAGGTGAGGCTGCAGCGCCCCTGGTTTTAAGGGCTAGAAACCCAACTCAGCTGTCTTGAGCAGAGAATGGAAATTTTAGTGGAAAAATCCCAGGAGTAATTTCAGACATCACTGGATCCATGGGTCAAAAGATGTTTTTAGGATTTTTTCCCCCCTCTGAATTCTGCCTTCCTCTAGATTGGCTTCACTCTCAGGCCGACTGTCCCATTATGGTCACCGAGATGGCCACCAGCAGTGCCAGACTTGTGTCTTCCAGCCATACTTCCTATTGGTTTGGTTACCCCAGCAGAATAACTTGTTTTTCCAGCAAGAGTTCTGGATGTGATCCTCATTAGCTGGAATTGGTCACGTGCCCATTTGTGAACTAACCACTGAGACTCTGGTTAAGCAAGACTAGGTCATAGACTTAGTTTATGGACCTGGGGAATGGGACAGCCTTACTTGAACTATATGGAAGGGGAAAGAGGATGAGAGAGAGTTCCCTAGAGGAAAGTTGTTACAGGTCTCTGGTGTAGGTGGTGGGAAATCTGGTATCCCCGGGGGGACATACTTAAGCTCATGATTTAGTTCAGTTCTTGAGGCCAGGATCATATGTCCACTTTCCGATTGATCCTCACGTCCTCATGGTTTGGAAATTGCTCTCATCCCTCATAGGTGAAGGAGCCCAGTGAATGCTGTGATCCCCAGGCAGTCAGGGAGACTGAGGCTCTGAGTGGCTTATCCCAGTATACTTAGCTGGGACTCCATATCATAGTGTGTAACTCCTGGTCCATTTTTCCCTTCCCTTGTGGACGGTTTTTGCAAAGGTTGCTGGTTATATCTCTAGCCTTGGCTGACCATTTTGGAAATGGAGGCCCATTAGTCATGGAGTAGAGTATGGATGGTTCCATGTAATGATATCACCACTCTTGGAAAAACACATCTTACTGATGGTAAGATTCAATAGTCTTCATCAGGCTAGGATTTTTCAACCTTGGCACTGTTGACCGTTCTGCTGCAGGGTCTGTCCTGTGCATTATGGGATGTTTAGCAGCATCCCTGGCCTCTATCCCTGTTTGACAAACAAAATATTCCTAGACATTGCCAAGTGTTTCCATTGGGTTAGAGAACCCATGGGACCCATGAGAACCATTGGGTTAGAAGGTTGACCCATGAGGGTGCCTACTATTCTGAGAGTGTGTCCACTGACTTGTTTTTCTAGTTTTATGAGTTAAATATCACCAAAGAATAACAGACAATGATCATTTAGCTGCTTTTACATTTAAAGCACTTTCCTGTCTGCCCTTCTCATAATCAGGCTATTCTTCTAGAATAGTAAGAAGTATGGTATTGCCTGTAGAGGTCCATCGAGCTCATGCTTGAGTATCAAGGGCCATTCTAAATGTGTTGCTTTGCTTGTGCTCACTTAATCCTCACAACAGTATTGTCCATGAGGTAGGCCTGATGCTACTCCTGATTTTCAGGTATGGAAAATAAGGCAGGGAGGTTAAAGAACTTTCCCAAGGTCACGAGACTAGCAGGGACCCAGTGTCAAACCCACAAGGTGCAGAGGGAGAATTGAGGTTACAAGAAGCATTGAGATAGAAAGATGGGAGGGCAGTGCCCAGAGCTCCCGGATTCTTCCTCCAGTCTGAGTAACACGGCTGCTTCTCCTATGCCCACACTTCTGACCAAACAGGTACAAGCACCATGCGAGTCAGGAGGAGGCAGAGCTCATCCAGCAGATGAGTGCCAACATCAAGGAGCGGCAGAATGTCTTCTTCGACATGGAGGCCTACCTGCCCAAGAAGAATGGGTAGGAACTGGAAACATATCCCACCCCTGCAGGGCAACAAAGAAAAGGAAGCTTCCTTATGTGTTCCTCCATGGAACGGGCGGGGATCTCAGAGTGAACTTCCTGGGAGGGCTTTGGCAAGGAACTAGATGTAAGATCTCGTTTCTAGCACTGGCCGCATGCCTGGGGCCACCCAAGGTCCAGAGGAAAGTTTTCTCCCAAAAAACAAACATTTATTTATTTATTTTTATTTTAAATTTCAGTATAGTTAACAGACAGCATTGTATTAGTTTCAGGTGTACGGTATAGTGATTTAATTCCATACATCACCCAGTGCTCATCACCACAAGTGCGCCCTTAATCCCCTTACCTATTCCCCACCCCCCTGGTAACCATTAGTTTTTTTTTTCTGTAGTTAAGAGTCTGTTTCTTGGTTTCTCTCTCTCTCTCTCTCTCTTTTCCTTTGAGAACAAACATTTATTGAGTGCCTGCTGTATGCCTGGCATTGTGCTGGGGGCTCTTGAATTGTCTACAGCTTGGTGAGTCGGACCCAGATATCTGAATTCTACAAGGTTCAGAGACATAGCGGGTGTTTTGCTCAGGTGGCGCAGCCCAGGTTTGGATGTGAATACCCTGACTCCAGAGCTTGTGTTCTTTCTGTCTTCCTTCTTCGGAGAAGTCCCATCTCCTCCCTCAAGTGACATCACTCCCACCTGTTCCAGAGCGAGCGAGCGAGATCGAACAGCGTTGTATCAAAACCTGATGCGGGCTCCCAAGTGTGCTCCCATCACTTCCCTCTGCCCTTTTTCCTGGTTTGGCCTAACACAAAGTCAGAGCCCCTGTGAGGAGACTACTAGCCCTTTCACATTTGAAGTCATTCTTCTTGGCTTTTTTTTTTTTTTTTTTCTTTTTTTGGTGCCAAATTTGGTGAAAATCTCCCTAAGTTGGATGGCGATAATTTTCCATAGAATGAAACAGCATGACCCTCTTTTGCAATGTGGCTCAGATTGTCTTTCCAAGCTCCAGTCTCCTCAGTCCTCCGTGCATTTTACACCAGTTGGCAATCTTTGGATTACAAATGTCCGAAAACCCAACTCAAAGTGCTTAAGAAAAAATAGGGGATTTATTGGCTCATGTAACTAAAAGGTCCAGATGTTGCTGTGGGTCTGGCCAGATCCTGCTGCTCAAATGATACTGTTAGGCTCTCTCTCTCTCTCTCTCAGTGAGCTTTCATTTTACTCTCTCTGCCAGTGTGTTTAGCTGGCCGGGGTTGCTCTGGATTTGCATTCTGCCTGCTTAGCAATCCCAGTAAAGAAAGCATCTTTGTTTCTTAGTAGTTCTGGGAAAAATCCCAGGACTGAGTCTTATTGGCCTGTGACCAGTGTGTCCCATGACCATTATTGACCCAATCGGGGATGCACTGCTTTGATCGGCTAAGCCTGGCTCATGTGCCTTACCTTAGGGTCTGGGAGGAAAAGAGACTCTCTTTCAGGAAGTAGGGACTATATTGCTAGGCAAAAAACAACAGATGTTCTTTTCACATCTCTGCTTCAGTTACACCAGACTGGAAATGCCCCCTAGCACTTACTCATAGCTAGAAAGAAGACTCCTCTTTTCTCTTTTCTCCTCTCAGCCTTCTACTCATCCTTCAAAGCCCAGTTCAGATGTTAATCACCTCAGTGAAGCCTTTCTAAAACCCCCTCTCCCTCTGCGGAATTAACCCTTATGAGATTCCATACATAACCTTTTATTTACACTTTTATTGGTGCATTAGAGTGCAGGCTATTTTGTAACAAAAGCCCAATGATACAAGAGCTCAAACAAGCTGGAGGTTTCTGTCTCAAACATAACAGTCCAGAGGTGAGTGGGCCAAGAGTGGTGGGCTCGTGGGGTCATCTAGGGACTCAGGGTCTTTCCAGCACCAACTCACTGCTTCACCACCCTTCAGAGAGTTGTCCTCATCTGCATGAGCAGAGCTGGCTCGCACCGTCACATCCTCAGGAAGTGGGGAAGAGTCAGGGAGTAGAGGGCAAGCAGATAACTTTATACAAAAAACAAAACAAAACAAACAATATTTGCCATTTCCCAGTGGAGCCAAAAACATAGATATTCAGTAACCCAGAAATTCCGCTCCTGTCTGCATAGCCAATGGAAGTGAGCACTTCTGTCCTCCAAAAGACACGTATAAGAGTGTTGACAACAAAGACGCCAGACACAAAGGCTACATATTACACAAGTCTTTTTAGAAATCTTTTTTTTTTTTTAGTGTTTATTTTTGAGAGAGACAGAGATACAGAGCGCGATCAGGGGAGGGGCAGAGAGAGAGAGACAGACAGACAGACAGACAGAATCTGAAGCAGGCTCCAGGCTCTGAGCTGTGAGCACAGAGCCCGACGTGGGGCTCGGACTCATGAACGGTGAGATCATGACCTGAGCTGAAGTTGAACGCTTAACCAACTGAGCCACCCAGGCGCCCCCACACGAGTCTTTTTATATGAAATGTCCAGAACAGGCAAATCCATAGATGTAAAGTAGGTTAGTGGTTGCCACATGCTGGCAGGGGAGGGAGGAAAGGGAGTGACTGCTGGCAGGGGAGGGAGGAAAGGGAGTCCGGGCTTTCTTTGGGGATGATGAACATGTTCTAGAATTAGGTAATAGTGATGGTCATACAATGTTGGGAATATACTGTAAATCATTAAATTGTGTACTTTAAAAGGAGGATGTTATTGGGGTGCCTGACTGGCTCAGTCAGAGGAGCATGTGACTCTTGATCCTGGGGTTGTGAGTTCGAGCCCCACGTGAAGTGTAAAGATTACTTAAAAAAAAAAAAACTGTAAAAGGGTGATGTAATGGGGGTGCCTGCCTGGCTAAGTCAGAAGACCTTGTGACTTATGATCTCAGGGTTGTGAGTTTGAGCCCCACGTGGAGGGGGTAGAGATCACTTAAATACATAAAACCTTAACAAAAAAAGGGTGATGTTATGGTATGTGAATTACATCTCAATTAAAAAAAAAAAAAAAAAAAAAGAATGTTCAGAGCAGCTGTATTTCTATTAGCCAAAAACTGAAAACAACCTGAGTGTTCATCAGTAGCAGAATGAATAAATAAGTTGTGGTATCTCCAGTCACTGGAATACTATGTATAGACAACATGGATGAATCTCACAGACATAATATGGAGGGAAAGAAGCCAGGCATAAATATACTGAAGGTTATACCTCAGTTTTAAAAAGAGCCCTTTTTAAATTGACCTAGAGATTGTATACATGCCTTCACCATATTGGCTGGAACTTAGTCATATGCTCACATTGGCTGCAAGGGAGCCTGGGAAATGTGGTCTGTCAGCCAGCTAAAATGGGGGGACAATGAGTTTGTCATGACTGTTGTGTGTCACAGTTTTCACATTCTTTAGGTGATCATCATTCCCATCCCATGTGAGAATTTTACCAATGAGCTTAGCACCCTGTTTTCTACCACCAGTGCTCCATGTGTGCTTACTGAGTTTGAATGGTTTTGGTTGGGGCCCCCTCCCAGGGCTGTTAAGGAACACGGTAGCCCTCACAGGTATTTTCCTTCCAGGCTCTACTTAAACCTGGTCCTTGGCAATGTGAATGTGACCCTTCTCAGCAACCAGGCCAAGTAAGTATCTCAGATTCCCAGCTGGCATTAGGGAAGCCAGGCATTTTGTTCTTTCAACTCAGGAGAAATGAACGAAGCTAGAATTTTTGCGTAAATAAAGAAATATTAATAGTTGGGGCTCTGGCTCTTGGTCTTTCTGACACTCTCCTCCTCGTTGGGGGACCATCCTGGGAAGGTTCTTTCCCTCTTTTCACGCAGTCAATACACTGGGTGAACAGAAGTGCCACTTCCCCATGAGAAATGGCCCCTGCCCCATTCCACTCCTTATCACACACAGTTCTCCTGGGAAGCAGGCAGTACTGTCACCTGAAATCAGTCAGTCCCAGGGGCAGTGCAGCCATGGTGTTTCTCTTGCGGTAGCTGGTTGGGAAGGAACCTGTGTCCATCCCCTGCCCATCCCTATCACAGGCCCAGAGACCTACCTGAGAGTCTAGCGACATGGGAGCTTTGCGCATTGGCCCCCTTTCTGTAATTGATCATCACTATTAATTCAAGACCAGAGCTTTCCTTTGGTGGGATCAGAAGGTCCTTGTGGGCTGTGGGTAGTGGTAGATGAAGGATCTGATGGGGCTGAGGATTCTGCCCCCAGATGGGATATAGTTATATTACTATAACTATAGTAATAGTTGTGTGACCTTTTCTGGGGGTGTCTATCAATGCAGATTTGCTTACAAGGATGAGTACGAGAAGTTCAAGCTCTACCTGACCATCATCCTGCTCCTAGGTGCTGTGGCGTGTCGATTTGTCCTTCACTACAGGTAACGGGAAGGTGGTGGTGTGTGTAGGCATGGAGTTGGTGGGGCGTCTCTCCTGCATCTGCAACGTTTGGTAGATTGTAGGTAGAGAAGAGCTGTTTCTCATGGGAAATGGCAGCCATGTCCACCCTACTTCCATTCAACAAATATCTACTGAACAGCTACTGGAAGAGGCCTTATAACTAGTAGATAGGAAAGAGCCCAGTGGCACACTGACATTGTGGAATGTTATTTGGCCATAAATAGGAATGAAGTACTGACACGTGCTTCGACATGAATGACCCTTGAAAACGTTATGCTCAGTGAAGTTAGAAAAGGCCACATATTGTATGATTCCATTTATATGAAATGTCTAGAACAGGCACATCTAGAGAGGCAGAAAGCAGATCAGTGGTCAGGAGCAGGGCGGAGGGGAAATGGGGGAGGGTACTGTTGATGGGTATAGGGTTTCTTTTGGAGTGATGAGAAGGTTCCAGAATTAGATGGAAGTCATGAATGTGCAACCCTCTGAATATACTAAAACCTAATGAACTGTATGCTTCGGAAGGGTGAATTTTATGGTATGTGAATTATATATCAATTATGAACAGAAAGAGAAAACAGGAAAGAAGGGAAGAAAGGAAAGAAAAAGGAAAATATCACAGACTGCCTGGGTTTGAATCCTGGCTTTGGGACTAACTGGTTGTTACCGTGAGCACGTTCCCTCTGGGAGCCTCAGTCTCCCCATCTGTAAAATGGTGGGGGGGGGACACCAGGCTGTGCAAGCTGCATGTGGAGGGCTCTGCCCACTGCCTGGCACCAGCGATTCCGGTGAGAGTGTCAGCCGCTGCTTTTGGAGCAGGCGAAAGCCATGCTGCTCTGAGAGGCTGCGGCCTGGCGGCTCAGGCTGCACTGCCTCATGGGGTTTCATTCCCCTCTCCCCTGCCCTGGCTTTTCTGCCCCGAGGGGAGGTAGCCAAGAACAACTTGGGCATTTGGCCCCGTGTCAGGGGTTTATTTCCTGGCAAGCGCTTGGCTGGGAGTCCGGTTGCTGGTCTGGCCACTTGAATGTCCAAACAAAGGCCCTTTGAGGTCCTGGGCCCGTGCCTGCCTGCCGCCTCGGGGCTGGCCAGGTTCCCCGGAGGGTAGAGGCTGCACACATCAGTACTGCCTGCTCACATGCCATTCTGGAAAGGATACAAGTACTTGATGTGCAACCAGATTCCCTTGCACTGGGACATCTAGGGCCCTCAAAAGGGCACACCAGTCGTATGTTGTCAAGTTCTAAAATTCAGTCTTCTCCCCATCCCTTTCTGTGTGCATTTCCTGGGGCTGTAGTAACAGTGCCTCGAACAGGATAGCTTAGAACAACAGAAATCTATTTTCTCACAGTTCTAGAGGCCAGAAGTCTGAAATCAAGGTGTGGGCAGAACCATGCTCACTCTGAAGGCTCTAGGGGAGAATCCTGCCTTGACTCTTCCAGTTTCTGGTGGTGCCTGCTTCCTTGGCGTTCCTGACTTAAAGAAAGCTGTTCCCTTCCATTCTCAGCTTCATGTGCCTCAACCTTGTCCTGTAGCCTCCTTCCCTGTATGTCCCTGTGTTTCTCTTATGGCCTTCTTATGAGGACGCCCGTCTCTGCAGTCAGGGTCCACCCTAACCCAGTATGACCGACCTTATCTTAATTAATTACATTTGCAAAGACCCCTATTTCCAAATAAGGTCATATTCTGAGGTCCTGGGTGGATGTGAATTTTGAGGGAACTCTATTCAACCTAGTATACCTTCTTTGGGTTACAAATAGGACCAGGGAGGGGGGCTGGGCAGGCAGCTTATCTCTCTTCTTTTGCCCTCAGGGAAGCTTGCCCTGCTGTTTAACCTTGGGCAAATGACCTAACCTCTCACCACACAGAAAATGAAGATAGTGAGAGCTACATGGTAGAATGGTTGAGAGGACTGGATAGGTTATATCTGCAGTGTTTAGTGCCTGGCACATAAGTGCTGCCTAAGTGTGAGCAGTTGTGATTGCTGCCATCTTTTGTGCTGGAGGAGATCACAGCTTAATATCCAGTGCCCAAAGAGCAGGATTTTCTTTCCTTACTCTTGCCCCCTTGAGGTGGTTTCCTTGCTGGGTGCCTCACCCAAAGGCCCTTCCGTGGTACCTTTAAGTCTGGAGCTGGGCATGGCTAACGTCCCTCAGAACCATGGGTTCTAGCTCCAGCTCTGCCACTCACAGATCGTGTGACCTTGAGTAGAGCCCTTGATCTCTCTGTGTGTGCTTCCTCGTCTTCCCCATGACCAGAGGACATCTGCCCATGTTGCCGGGCCTTTGGGAGGCTTTGGTGAGGCTGCTGGAGAGTGTGATATCTCCTTCTTCCGCCTTCAGGCCAAGAGGCTGTGTCTAGTTAGAATTGTCCTCTATCAGGATTGGGTTTTGAAGCTGGTAGGAAAGAGGTGGTTGGGATTAAGCTTGGGTTGGTTGGGCTAGGGTTTGGATTTCACTCCTGGACAGTTCATTTCCTCTCTCTCAATCTCAGTTTCCTCATCTATAAAATGGGAAGTTGTACCATCTTAGTTTGTGTTCCCCCAGAAGTAACCCAAGCACTCAAGCATTTGAGTGCCAGCAGTTTATTTGGGAGGTGATCCCAGGGAACATTGGTAGGGGAATGGGAAGTGAGACAGGAGGGGCTACCTGTGGGCATCTGGACTCCAGTGATGCTGGAGAACTGGGGACAGCATGGAACATGCCTCAGTTATCCCACTTGAGGGGCAAAGGAGCAAGGGTATTTTTCTTCCTGCTGCTGTTGGTCAGGGGAGTTGAGGACTGCTTCCAGAGGGTGATAATTCCCCTTCCCTCCTGATCTGCCTCTCGAATCAGCAGAGTGAGCTCTGAGCCCAGGCATGCCAGGAGTTGCAGGCTCTGGCTGTTGGGAGTTCTATAGATGGGCACAGACGCAGTAAATGCACCTGCACAAGAAGCAGTCCCGTAGGGCTGTTCGAAGACACAGACAGGTCATCCATGTCAAGTGCCTGCCCCATTGCAAGTTCCCAGTAATTAGTGCTGGCCTGGTGTGGCAGCCTGAAGGCATGCACGTTCTAATCCTCAGAATCTGCAAATATATTACCTTACATGGCAAAACATCTTTGCAGATAGGTTAAGCTAAGGATCTTGGGAAGAGATTATCCTGGATTATTCAGTGGCCCCAATGTAAGTACAAGAGTCCTTAGAAGAGGGAGATAGGAGGGTCCGAGTCAGAAGCGGAGGTCAGTGATGCAGTGCCACAAAACAAGGAATGCAGGTGCCTCAAGAAGCTAGAAAAGGTAAGGAAATGGATCCTCCCCTACAGCCTCCAGAAGGAACCCAGCCCTGCTGACCCATTGCAGACTTCTGACCTCCAGAACTATAAGGAAATAAATGTATGTTGCTTTAAGCCACTAGGTTTGTGGTCATTTGTTACAGCAGCAACAGGAAGCTCATACATTTTGTCAGAGCAGGCCGAGGCCAGCACCTCAAGCATGTCCCTAACGTGGTGGGGCCATAAAACTTTACTCCATTCTTCTCTTTACTGACAAGATATAGGAAAGGACCAATGAAAAATATCCTGGTAACCCGGACTCACTCCTGGGACTGCCTCGTTTGGAGGCGAGCTCAGAAGTCAGTATCTAAGTGACTCTGCACTGGGGAGGCCGACCCCACCCCAACACCCTGTTCGAGTAAGCCTTTGATTTCCTCGGAGTTAAGTATCTGAGACTCATTTCTCAGCCTTTGGGTACTCTGTGATACTTCCAAAATTATAACCGGGAACGTATGTAGCCCTTCCTATGCCTCAGGCACTGTTCTACACCCTGCATGTGTGAAACTCAGCCGATGCTCATAGCGGCCTACACGGGAGCTGCTGGTACTCTCCCCGCTCCAGGGGGGGGCAGTGATGGCACGGTGGGGGGGGGGATTACCAATGTGCCCCCGGTCCCACAGCGGGAAAGAGGCAGAGCTAGGATTTGAACTCAGGCCCTGAGTTTCCAGAGTGTGCTCCTGGCCCTCCTGAGACCGCCTCTGCAGACGATGGTTCAGGAGGGCTTGGGGTGGAAAGTCTGTCATCTGTGACCACAAAACAGGGTCACATAGCTTGAAAGACACCTTCCAACTTCTACTTATTGTTGGAGTCACACTCTTCCATTTCCCTCCTGGGGTTATCATAATTGTCCCCATAGTTGTCAGAGACAGGAATGGAGGAGATTGGAAGTGTTCTCCCTCCCATGTGCAGATGGATGGCGCCCCATACAGTCACTTCTGTTCCCACACTGAATGGATGTGGAGGGCACTGGCAGCTACCGAGGCGCTTCCCTTTGGGGTGGAAGATAAAGCCTTCATTAGCATCAGGGGCAGGGGAGCCCTCCAAGGGGCTGTCTGTTGCCGGCTCTGTCCCAGGACCCTTCACCCAGGAATGTTCAGGTAGGGGGTCGGCCTTTGCATTTTACAGACAGCAGAGCTGAGGCCGGGCAGGTCTCTGACAGGGTCACACACAGCATGTCTACAAGCTTTCCACCCTGACCAGGGCACAGCAGCGGCTCCAGCCGCTCTGTTCTGTCCACCTTGAAGACTTGCTCCGCCCAGCTCTGGTACCACAGAGGAGGCGGGGAGTTCTTAAGTTCATCTTACAGACGAGATTCAGGCCGTAAGAACTGTTTTGTAAGTGCAACGAAGTTTAAAGATGGTTTAAGGGGACAGAGGGAATTTACATTTTGAGGCTGTAGACAGTCTAAAAATAAAATATTAGAGGGGCGCCTGGGTGGCTCAGTCGGTTGAGCGTCTGACGTCGACTCAGGTCATGATCTCACGGTTTGTGAGTTCGAGCTCCGCGTTGGGCTCTGTGGTGACGGCTTGGAGCCTGCTTCGGATTCTGTGTCTCCTCCTCTCTCTGCCCATCCCCCGCTTGTGCTCTGTCTCTCAAAAATAAATAAATTTAAAAAAATTTTTAATAAACTATTAGGTTTTCTACTTAGAGTCCTGTTGCCATTCCACCAAAAATTTCACATCAGACAGTGAGAATTTAGAAAGGAGAGAGGGTGCCCTAGGCTGAGTGCTCAGGGAGGGAGAGGAAACCAGCTAGAGCCCTAAAGGTGGGTTGGATTTCGGTAGAAAGGTGAGGGAGACAGGCACTCCAGGTGGAGGCCAGGCTTCCTCTGCCTTGCCCAGGATCAGCACAAGTTTCCAGAGGCACGCCTGGTAGGCAGCGCTCATCCTGGTGTGCTTGTTCTATTGCAGCGCGGGTGGGAGATCTGTGCCCGGTTCTCATGCCTGCTCTCCTCCCCGGGGTTGTTTCTTTCCACCAGGGTGACTGACGAAGTTTTTAACTTCCTGCTGGTGTGGTATTACTGCACCCTGACAATCCGGGAGAGCATTCTCATCAGCAATGGCTCGAGGTAACAGGGGACCTGGCTTTGTAGGGGGGGGAGGGGCGTAGGGGGAGCCAAAGGGAGATCTGGAACGGATGTAGGGGAGGGCTGTCACCCCCAGCCTGTATTCCCTTCCTCCTCAGAGGGGGCAGGGGGTTGTCTGTGACTGTTCAGATCCAGGGAGGAGGGAAAACATGTCTGCTGGTGCAGCGTCACTCGCCATGGTCAGTCTCTTGCTTACAAAAAACTAACTCAAATGGGTTTAACACAACAAGAAGTTTATTTTCTCGTATCAAGGAACAGGTCTGTTGGGGCTGACTTCAGGTCAAGCTTAATCCAGGTACTTAGACAATGTTATCAGGACCCACTTTCTCTCCACCCTTCACCTCTGCCTTCTAGTATGATGTTTTCATTCTCAGTCTCCATGTAGAAGCACCTGGGAGCTCCAGGCTCAAGTCTTTGTTTCTAGCATTCTCAGCAAAATAGGGCACATCACTTTTTTTCCAAGAGCCTCACTGGGTCCCATTGGCACTTGCTGAATCATGTGCCTGTCTCTGCACCAATCACTGTGGCCAGAGAATGCATGGCTGTGATTGGCCAGGCTTGAGCCTCATGCCTGCCCCTACAGCTTAGGAGCTGAGTGTCAGGAGGGGAGTGGTTCCCCAGAGGAAAATTGGGATACTGTCACCATGAGGATGAATGGATTCTGGTGACAGGAGTGACTGGTCCCCCCCCCAGGGAGATAGGGAGGATGGAGAACATGTGGTAACGGCCTTGGTTCAAACCTGCTTTGTTACCCAGCTGGTGCTGAGGAGGAAGACAGTCAGGCTGGGAGTGAAGATTCCAGAGTTCTAGTCCCAGTGCTATTCCTGAGCAGCTCTGTGACCCTGGGCAACTGATGTCCACTCTCTGGGCTATTTCACAGCCCCCTGGGGGAGTGTGTCTCAGGGTTGCTGAGTGAATCAAGACACTTGGGGCTCCCCATCACTGAGGGCCTCCTATGCCAGGAGCCCTGCTATTTTCTCATTCTCCTTCCTACCCCACCTGTCTCTGAGCTGAGACCACGACTTGCCACCTGCAGGACCCATTTTCCACAGGTCTGATTCCTTTTTGGGATGGCCGTTTTCATCTCTGTGTGCCATGCTTGCCCCTATTTTCGCCTGAAACAGGAAGTAACAACCGCCCAACCCCTCCCTGCTTCTTTCCCTCTGGACACTACTAAGGAACTGTCATGAACTGTGTATTTCAGATTGGGGGGGTGGTGTCTGCAAACTCCTAAATAATTTGCCACCTTTCACTTTCTGCCCAGTGGTCTCTTATGGCAGATCCCTGCCCTGCCGGGCCTTAGCCTGCATGTAGAGCCCAGAGGTAAGGAGCAGGGGAACAGCGAGTTTTAGGTATACAGCCCTGCAGCATGTAGCCCTTTAGAAAAAAAGATCAGTGTTTCTCAAACTACACTTGTTTTTTACCCACCCTCTCCATTTTTGCCTTTTCCATGTATCATCTGGTTGATACTGTTCACGTTTTAAATCAACCTCTCCTTTTTTTTTAAACTTCAATAAATATTAGTTTATTTTAGAAGGAAATTTTATTTCATCACCATACATGGAAAACCAGCATCAGTGGCAGGAAGGAGGAAGTAGTGTAAAAATATCCTTTTGTTTTCCTTGTATAAGTTATTGAGTCAATTATTTTTGCTTCCGGAAGACTCTGAGCCTGAGGCCTGCCATCTCTCTCTTCGTGTGTGTACATGAGTGTGAAAAGGGAGATTTTTGGACCTGAGAGGCATTAAAGAGACTCTCCCGGACTTACTCAGGAGAACAAAGAGAACTAAAGAGATGCCCTTTCCCCACACAGTTCAGTAGCATCTAGTGCGACACTCAGGTGTCATCTAAAACTTGATATACACGCCCCAAGCTTTGGGAAACACTGAAGTGAAAAATCTCACCAAATAAATAACACTCATAGTCTTCCTTAATTGTAGTGAATAGTATCTTTCTGCTTTTGGGTGTCATTGGAGGGGAGCCAGGGTGGTAGATAGTGGGGAAAGGGGGCCGGGGCAAGTGGCAAAGTCTTCTTGGTCATGAATTCTCTTTCTGTTGTCATGGGCTTGCTGTCAGTCTTACAGTTTTATCCTTCTGATGGACTCTAAGAGTCTTCAGAGGCATGCTACATCTCTAACAGTCACTAACACTTTAGTAAGAGTTAACTCTGGTCACCTCTTTATCTAGTGTGACAAGCTGTGGATGGGGCGGGGAGAGGCATTACCAGAGAGAAAGGAACAGGACTGAGTGGAGGTCCCTGCAAGTGTGGGTCACACCAGGAAAGTGGGGAGGGGGACACAGGGGGGTAGAAGTGGGGTTCCAAAGCCAAGCCTCATTCGCCTAACACTTCAGCAGGTATCTCAAGTTGTAATGGGACTGTTCTTCTGGGCCTCTCTTCTGCTGTGGCCTGGGGCAGGGGTTTGGATGTGGTGGGGGCTGGGATCTGGAATGGGTGGGGTGGGTTTGGAGCTTTATCTTCTGGAATGACTTTGGAGCTGTGGTTCATTAGCTCAGTTAGTGCAATAAGCAAATCAAGTTCCTTTGCAAATCCTGCAAATGAGGGAAAACAACCAGATAGGAGTAAACCTGAGGGGGGAACATATATAAGCATACCTTGTCTAATTGCACTTCGCAAACATAGTGTTTTTTATAAATTGAAGATTTGTGACAACCTTGTGCCGAGCAGGTCTATCGGCATCATTTTTCCAACAGCATTCGCTCATTTGGTGTCTCTGTCACATTTTGCTAATTCTTTCAGTATTTAAAACTTTTTTCATTATTATTATATTTGTTATAGTGATCTGTGATCAGTAATTAAAATTTGCTGAAAGCTCAGATGATGGTTAGTATTTTTTTAGCAATATATATTTTTTAAATTAATTTTTTATTAAAAAAATTTTTTTAATGTTTATTTATTTTTGAGAGACACAGGGACAGAGTGAGAGCAGGGGAGGGGCAGAGAGAGAGGGAGACACAGAATCCAAAGCAGGCTCCAGGCTCTGGGCTATCAGCACAGAGCCCAGCATGGGGCTTGAACCCACGAACTGTGAGATCATGACCTGAGCTGAAGCCAGATGCTTAACTGACTGAGCCACCCAGGCGCCCCTAATTTTTTTTTTTAAACATTTATTCATTTATGAGAGAGAGAGCACAAGCAGGGTAGGGGCAGAGAGAGAGGGAGACACAGAATCTGAAGCAAGCTCCAGGCTCCAAGCTGTGAGCACAGAGCCCAATGTGGGGCTCAAACTCAAGCTGTGAGATCATGACCTGAGCTGAAGCCGGATGTTTAACCGACTGAGCCACCCAGGAGCCCCACAATATATTTTTAAATGAGGGTATATACATTGTTTTTGTTTTTGTTTTTTTTTTTATTTAAAATTTTTTTAATTTTAGAGTGTGAGCAGGGGAGAGGGGCAGAGGGAGATAGAGAATCTTAAGCAGCTTCACGGTCAGTACAGAGCCTGACACAGGGCTCGATCTCAACAACCCTGAGATTGTCACCTGAGCGAAATCAAGAGTTGGGTGCTTGACCAACTGTCTGAGCCACCCGGGAGCCCCTGTGCATTGTTTCTTTAGACCTGCTATTGCACACTTAACTAGACTACAGTACAGTGTAAACATAACTTCTATAGGTACTGGGAAACCAAAAACTTCACTTGACTTGCTTTATTGTGACATTTGCTTTGTTGCAGTGGCCTGAAAGTGTACCCACAATCTCTCTGAAGTATGCCTGTGTATTAATAGTTCAAGGTGTTAAAACTGGCTCAGTGTTAACAGTCCTTCTCCCCATTCTGTTCTGCTGCTGCACTGGCCAGCATCACAACAAATCAACAATCTCACAGGAAAGAGCTCTTTCCTCGGAAGATCCAGTTGTAATTTTGAGACTGATTTCTGATTGGCTGGGCTGAGGTCATATGCTCATCCCTGAGCCAATCACTGTGGCTGAAGGGATGTAGAGTCCCGATTGCCTGGCTGTGAGTCATGTGCCCAGTTATATCCCTCAGCTCCCTTTCAACCACCCAGATGGAGTGTGGGGATGAGGTGGTTCACCAAAGGAAGGGCCTGGCCTGAAGCCAGCATGCAGGGAGGATGGGGGTGTGCAGGGGGTTGGGGGGTGGTGATTGACAGAGAGGCAAAACAGCAGATGTCCTCTATAGTTAGTTCTGGGCCAGAATAAGTAATGAATCAGGGATCGTGTTAGCTTTCTTGGCCAGCCGGCCCATGGGTGCTTGGTTCCAACTGGCTGTTGTAGGGGCCTTTCCTAGGATAAAGACTAGGGGTGGCCAGGAGGGAGGGATCCTCAGAGTGGAAGCTAGCTATTTCCCCTGACTGCCCACATGACCCAAGCTCAAAGCCAGAAACAGCCTGTGATTGAATAATTGCTGGTGCCTGCAGATTGTGCACACATGTAAATATGGCTGAGGTGGTCCTAAAGAGAGGACTGTGGTCTCCTCGGGCACCATCCCCAGACACTGGGCCACGCTATTCCTACATTGTGGCTATGTGTATACCACTCTTCATTGGGTATCTACTGTCTGTACATTAAAAAGCCCATTAACCCCTACAAACTTTATTTCTGTGGCAAAACAGGCCCAAAGAGTGAGTAATGGGTGCAGGTTTCTTTTGGGGTGATAAAAATGTCCTAAAACTGATTGTAGTCACGGTTGTGCAGCTGTGTGAATGTCCTGAAAACCACTGTCTTGTGGATCCACTAAGTGGATGACGTGTATGATAATCTGAATTGAATCACAATAAAGCAGTTGCACACACACACACAGGGCACAAAACCAGCCCAGCACCCTGGAGAGTGCAGATAGATGAGGGGGCTCGTGAACGCCATGCCAGGGAAGAAGCAGTTTCTAGCCTTTCCTAGTGCATCTGAGCGGTGCTTACTTATTGGGGGCACCTGTCAGATCTGGGCTTTGGGCACTGTGAGCTGTGGACTGAGAGCTGCTGCCCAGCCAGGCTTGCTGCATACATCCTGCGTCTCTGGCTGCTCCCACACCGGGAGGGGGCATTCTCAGGGTGGAGGGGGTGGATGGGGAGGAAGACAAAGGGGCACTGGGTTTGCCAAGCCTTAAGGGCTTGTGTGTGTGGCTCTGCAGAGAACTTGGGGAGAAGTGGTTCCGGAGAGGCTTCTTGGGTGCTCTGCAAGCTGAAAGTCTGCGGATGGGGCTAACTGCCTTTTCTATCAGAAAATTAGAGCCAGGGGTCCTTGTAGGCTCTAACAGGCAATACAGGGACATTGGGAGGGGGAGTCTGGGCACAAAGAAGTGGGTGGATGTCTCGTCCTGCACCTGCATGCTGGTGGCATCTAGACCAGCTGGTGCTTCATCGGCCATACCTCCTGGACATCACTTCATTCGTTTCAGCATCTATTGAGTGCCTACTGTTTACCAGGTGCTATTAGTGCTAGGCATAAAGAGTCACCTAAGACCTTGTTCCTAACCATAACCCTTGAGGTATCCACAGGCCATGCCTGAGCCCCTAATTTATGTCCAGGTCTATTGTGGGATTGCAAAGAGGAAAGATGAGTAAGATCCAGTCCCTGCTTGTAGGATGTCTGCATCTGATTAGAAGGTTTTAAGACAACTCAAACCCACTTACTAAGACAATGCAAGTTAAAACCTCAATGACACAGTAATTTTCACCTAATAAGAAATTTTAAAACTTGGAATCCAGCATTGGTGAGGGTTTGGGGAACCAAATTTCTACTGGCCAGTCCTTGGGAGGAAGGAGCCCAGCTGCTCCCAGGCTGCATTTGGCAAAGCAAATCATTGCCACATTGTGTTCAGGTAACTGAGCTCTTAGAGGCTGGAGAAGATCAGAGGCCAGAGACAAGACTCAAAGACTTCGAAGGTTAAAAGGTTTGAGGGTCCAGCTTTCATCCTAGGCTGGAACATTGACACTGAGGAGCGATTGACAGGCTCCCTCCCGTCCTGTGGAGTGAGAGCCCTCAGTTGGGGGTGCACTGGGTTCTGAAAACAGGGTTCCCACAGCTTCTGGACTGGACACAGGAAGTCCAGGGCTGGTCAAGGCCCTGCTGTAGATGGAGGAGCAGATGAGCCCAGGGCATGGGCTCCCAGGGAGAAACTGTCTGGGATGATGTGAGATGCTGTGTGGACAGTCTGTCATTTCTCTGTGTCTGCATGGGATAACGTAGGTAGCTCCAGCTCTCTGTAAGTGTGTGTGCGTGCGTGCGCTGTGTTTATTCAACACACTGAGCACCTGCTCTGAGCCAGGTGTCACAGATACATCCATGAAGAAGACAGACAAAATTGCTGCTTTTCTCATGTTTACATTTGGGGAAGAGGGTTCAGAGAACAAACAAGGGGAAAAAATGAGTAATTTCAGATAGTGGTAAGCACCGTGAAGAAAATGAAACAGGGTGATGTCATGTAAAGTGGGGCTGCCTGGCTGTTTTAGATAAGGTAGCCGGAGGCCTTTTGGGGGAGGTGACAGTTGGTCCAAAACTTGAATTTGGATCAGGAGCCAGGCAGGCCAAGTTCTTGGAGCAGAGAGAACAGCAAGTACAAAGTCCCTATTAGACAAAATACCACAGGCTGGGTGGTTTAAGCAACAGAAATCTATTTTCTTATAGTTCTGGAGGCTCGAAGTCCAAAATCAAGGTGAGGTGCCAGCAGGATTGGTTTCCCCTAAGGCCTGTCCCTGGCTTACAGATGGTCACCATGGCTTCATGTGGCCTTTGGGGGCTTGAACTCTGAGCTCTGAGGTCAAGAGTCTGACACTTAACCAACTGAGCCACCCAGGTGCCCTTTTTTAAAATTTTATTTTAAGTTTATTTATTTATTTTGAGAGAAAGACCGAGTGCACAAGTGGGAGAGGGGCAGAGAAAAGGAGGGACAGAATCCCAAGCAGGCTTTGTGGCATCAGCACAGAACCTGATGTGGGGCTCAAACCCACAAACTGAGATCACGACCTGACCTGAGATCAAGAATCGGGTGTTGTTTGATTTTTAATTTTTTAAAATATTTTTATTTTTGAGACAGAGAGAGCATGAGCAGAGGAGGGGCAGAGAGAGAGGGAGACACAGAATCTGAAGTAGGCTCCAGGCTCCGAGCTGTCAGCACAGAGCCCGACGCGAAGCTCGAACTCACAGACTGTGAGATCATGACCCGAGCTGAAGTCGGACGCTTAACCGACTGAGCCACCCAGGTGCCCCAAGAATCGGGTGTTTAACCGACTGTGCCACCCAGGCACTCCCCCATCACCTTTTTTTAAACCTTAATTAACTCTTTAAAGTTCCTACTTCTTCCAGGGGTCCTTGGCTGGCTCAGTCAGTGGAGCGTGTGACTCGATACCTGGGTCGTGAATTTGAGCCCCATGTTGGGTATGGAGATTACTTAAATAAAGTTCCTATCTCCAAAACCAGTCACATTCTAAGGTACTGGGGGTTAGGGCTGCGACATAGGAATTTGAGAGACACAATTCAGCCTCTAACAGGACCTGAGGTAGCAATGGGCTTGGCAGGTTCAAGGAGAGGACAGGGAGACAGGGCTTGAAGCTGGGGTGTGATTAGGGATGTGTTCTTAGGGTAGTGGGAAGCCACTGGGGGCCCGAGTCCTTCTGTGGGTCTCATGGCCAATCTGTGAGTGGTTTATGTGTGATTGGGCATTTCTGTAGGAGAAAAGCACAGAGTCATGGCTTGGGTCTATTTCATGGCTGTTTCTGGGCCGCAGAGTAGCAAACCCACCCCCCCCCCCCCCAAGTCTGAGAACAAGAGCCACCTGTGTTTCCTTCCCCACCTGAGCTCCTTTTCCTTCTCCTCTCTCCAAGAATTAAAGGCTGGTGGGTGTCTCACCACTACGTTTCCACGTTCCTCTCTGGAGTGATGCTGACCTGGTGAGTCTCATGGGGGTCCATGAATGGGGGGAGCTGGCGGTAGGCAAGGGGGCACCTTTGGGGCTCCTGGCCTAGGCTGACTTTTGGGCCAAGAAGGAAAGCGTGAGCTTATAGCCAGGCCGCAGGGATCCCCCAGGCCCACTGGGAGGTTTCTGGGGAGGTCCCAATGGCCTGCTGGCTGAGGCAGAGGTAACAGGGAGCGACAGATAGAGCACACGGATGAGGCTCCAAAGGAGACAGATGGAGGGAGTGGGAATCAATAAGAACTTAGGCTTCAGGATGATGATATGTGTCCCCAGGTTGTAGAACGGTCTTAAAGCAATGATGGAAGTAATCTCGTCCAGCCTGAGAGACACTGGTGCTGAAGAAGGGCAGAAATCAGGGACCTCCGTTTAATTTTAAAAGCTTTTCTCTCTTAGTTGGAACAGAGAGGGACAAGGATGAATGTCTGATTTCACAGCATGCCTCACCTTTGCTTTTCCCCACTTCTCTGCAGGCCTAACGGATTAATTTATCAGAAGTTTCGTAATCAGTTTTTAGCGTTTTCCATTTTTCAGAGTGAGTGTCTCTTGCCTAGATTGGGGGGAGGGGGCATGGTTTCCTGTGGCTTTCACTGATGAAGGCCCCTGTCATCCCTCCTCCCTTGTGAGGGGTGTGTCTGGTGTGGAAGGGAGCTCCAGGCAGGGGAGGATCCCAGAAATCCAGGAAAGAGGCATCTCCTCCCAGATCACTGCCCCATCCTGGGGTAGGGGCAGCCTGACCACCCTCACCCCTAGAATCCCCCACCACTGCCTTTTCTTCCACATGTCACAACTGGACTAGTTGTGACTTTTGTGAACTGAGTGGTGTTGAAGGCACAACTCAAAATGGAAATAGAGTATATGTTCTTTTTCTCATTTAAGAATAGCTCTGGATTTATGTACAGTGAACTGGTCCCAGAGGTCACCTCTGGGAATTGGAAGCTTGGATAGTTGGGAATAGCAACAGAGAGTTCTATTTTTCATCCAGTACCTGTTTGTTCCCTTTGAATTTTATAGTGTGTGCGTATTGCCAATTAAAACAATACAATTTGATTTTTTTTAATTTATTTTTAATGTTTGTTTATTTTTGAGAGAGAGAAAGCACGTGAGCAGGGGGGAGGCAGAGAGGGGGACAGAGGATCCGAAGCAGACACTGTGCTGACAGCAGAAAGCCAGATACAGATACGGGGCTCAGATATGGGGCTCAAACTCACGAACTGTGAGATCATGACCTGAGCCCAAAGCAGGAATCAGATACTTAACGGACTGAGCCACCCAGGTGCCCCATGATGGGTATTTTTCTGTGTCAATACAGAGAAGGCTATCTCTTCATTTTTAGTAACTACTAAGTATCTCATTGTATGAAAATGTCTCTTGCTGTCTTAGCATTACACACAGCTCCCAGCATGATGCCACCATTCCAACAAGTATCTATTGAGTGCCCACTGCATGCTTAGGAAAGCTCTAGAAGTTTCTAGTCTAATTGGTGCTTAGCTGGGTCTTCAGATAACCTGCTCCCATTGTATTCTGGATAAGGGATAAAGTGGGTTCAGGCTGAGTGTGTGTGTGTGTGTGTGTGTGTGTGTGTGTGTGTGTGTGTGTGTGTGTGTTGGGAATGGGAGGGGGTTGCCCTCTGGGCAGTGAAGACCCCTGGGTCTGCACAGAGCTGGTGCCCGGTCCTGCAGGCTCTGAGCCTGGTGCTGTGCTCCCCCTGCAGGCTGTGTCCAGTTCCTGCAATATTATTACCAGAGGGGCTGCCTCTACAGGCTGCGGGCTCTGGGAGAGAGGAATCATCTGGACCTCACGGTGGGTAAGTAGCCCAGCCTGGGGGTAGGTAGACGAGTACTGGCCCCTCTTTGCTCCCCCAGACCTCACCCCTAATTTCCTACACTGGGAGCACAGACCAATAAAAACATAATAAGACCTACCACACACAAAACCAGGGCTGCTGGCCTCTTGCCTAAGTTGCTTTTCATAATTCATCATGGATTCTGTTTCAGCTGACAAGCTTGAGGCCAGCTGTGTGCCAGGCCTTGATGCATGCTTCTGTGTTACCAAGTGTCTATTTCTTTTAATCTGTGTTTTATATTATAATGCTAGCCTAGTGTTGTGCATGTATAATTTGTGTATAATATACCTACATATAAATATATATAGACACATATACGTATATACATTGGGAAGGTGTGCTTAATTTTAAATTTTTTTTAAAAATTCTCTTTTAATGTTTATTTTTGAGAGAGAAAGAGAGAGTGGGGGAGAGGCAGAGAGAGAGGGGGGACAAGAATCTGAAGCAGGCTCCAGGCTTTGAGCTGTCACCACAGAACCTGACACGGGGCTTGAACTCACGAACCATGAGATCATGACCTGAGCCGAAGTCGGACGCTTAACCGACTGGGCTACCCAGGCGCTTGTTTTTTTTTAACTCATGGGGCCGATTGCCCAGTCAGAAAGCTTGAGAACTCTTGTTTCACCTTTCACAGGAAACTCATAAAATTCTGCCATCTTTTGAGATGGTCATTTTCATTGAATTACTCTGCAACGTAGGCCCTACTTTGTCAGGACTCAGTTGAAGTGATGCGTGCAAAAGTCCATTATAAAATGCAAAATTCTGTGCAAATTAAAGAACTTATTAAAACACAGTGCCTGTCACGTCAGCTTTCTGCAAGTGTCATCCAGCTCTAGGAGTTCTTGGTGACTTGAGGCCTGAGAGCAGTCAGGCCTGGTGTCAGGTGTTCTGCATGTTCTCTGGGTGATTTTCATAGCTGAGTGCTCACCCATCCATGAGAGGAGAGGGTTGTCCTCCCTGCCCCGTGTGGCTAGTCTCGGGGTGACTGGTGTGGCTAGGCCGCAGGCGCCTGGTGGGGCTGTGGGGGCAACTGAACCCCCTCACATGGGCCCTTGGCTTCCTCCTTCCTCTCCACAGAAGGGTTCCAGTCCTGGATGTGGCGGGGCCTCACCTTCCTCCTGCCTTTCCTGTTCTGTGGCCATGTGAGTCCCCCTGGAGTTTGTGGGTGTCCCCTGCTCTGGGCTGACCCTGGGAACGGGAGGTCTTCAGGCCTCTCCCACATTCACCAGCCATCCCCGGGCTGGGCCCTACAGGGTCCTGGCATGCCAAAGGCAAGAGACAGAAGTGGCCCTCAGCACCAGCATGCTGATTCCCACATCTTCAGGCTGTTCTGGCGTAGGGTGGCCCCAGTTTCATTTTGGGGGGTTCTCAGTGTCTTGGGATAGGTGATACCAGAACCTTGGGGGAGCCTGGCCCATTCCCTGGGGTTCCCCATGTGGGACTCCAGGGGAGTCTGTTGGGGCAAGCGGCGCCTGCCTCCCTCTCTCCAGTTCTGGCAGCTCTACAATGCCGTCACGTTGTTTGAGCTCTCCAGCCACGAGGAATGCAGAGAATGGCAGGTATGGGGTGTGTGTGTGTGTGTGTGTGTGTGTGTGCGCGCGCGCGCGCGTGTGCGTGTGCGTTGGTGGGTGGCAGAGGGTGTCCTGCAGAAGGCTGGGCCAGCTTGGAGAGAATTCTTTCCTCAGCTACCCCTTGATTCCCCACCATGGGGCCCTGTGCTCAGAGCTCCCTGCTACTGGGGCCTGGGAGACTGGGAGGGAACTCGGGAAGCCGCGGAACCCCTAAGTGGTCTGAGAGCCCTATTGAATGCTATGGGTGGGGAGGGGAGGGGGCAAGAGAGAAGCCATCTCCAACCCTCCGTGACCCTGAAGATTCACAGCCTTCACACAGTTGGCCCAGATCTCTGCTTTCTGCTGGTGGAACCCTGCAGTTTTCTGGCAGCTTACGCTAAGGGGGTCGCGAGGTCACGGAGGCAGAGTGGGCATCTCAGCCGGGAGCCGATCTGAGCTGGCTCAACCTTTTCCTCCTTTCCCCTCCCCCGTGCTGGGCCTTCCCCTGTCTTCCCGCACGCCCCTGCCCCTGCCCAGGTGTTCGTGTTGGCGCTCACTTTCCTCGTCCTCTTCCTTGGCAATTTCCTGACCACACTCAAAGTCGTGCACGCGAAACTTCAGAAGAACAGAAACAAAGGGAAGAAGCTGTGAGCCAAGGGACCTGTGCACCCCCAGCCCCTGGGGTTCAAGACTGCAGGGGGTTCCAGCTGGCACCTGGCTGCACCTGATTTCCTCCCCACAGTGTCCTTGGCCACTGCAGCAGCCACCTCAGGGGCCAGCGCATCACTGGTAGAAGGGCCAAGGCCCTGGTCCCCGGTGGACAAGAGGAATGTGGCCCCTGCCCGTCTGCACAATGTTAGCCTGCTCAGCCTCCCTATTTATGACATATTTAACACGGGGTCCTCCCGACCGCCCTAGAATCCGCAGTCTTCCCTCGCTGCCCTCTCACGGCTGAGACTGGGTCAGTCTTCCTGGGCAGGGGCCTAAAGCCTCAGGGAGCCCCTCAGGTTGGGGTTTGGATGTGCCTCGCTGGAGTGCCGACCTGCTACTTACTGAGTCCCCAGCAGGTGGAAGGAAACCCCTCGGCGTCCTGTGGAGCCTCCCTCCCCGGGGCAAACCGGCAAACCGCTTCCGCTGTAAGCTCTCCCGGCCTCCGCTGCTCCGTGGTGGGGTATTTAAGTTCTCAGAGAATCACTGTCTGTCTGTGCCTGGTGCTCTTTGTGCTTCCTCTCCCTCCTGCTGGCCACCTAGGGAGAAGTGCCCTGCCTCTCCGAGGGCCTGGTCCCTGGGGTGGGCCTGAGGCGAGGGGGGTGCTGCTACCACCAGAGGGCGCCCCAGCCTTGGCATCACTTGGGTGGTTTGAGATAGTTTGGTGTTGGGTTTTTTTGAATTTGAAATTTTGGCTTCCTGACCCCCACCCCTCAGCCCACTTTCCTGAATTCTTGCAGTGAGTGGGACCCTTACTTTCAGCGCTGGCTGGGACTTAAGCCATCACAGAGCTCACCCACCCTCCCCCTCAGGTTCTAGAATGTTGGTGGGGAGAGTCTGAGCAGGCTCACTTCTGGGAGGTGGCACTTGGAAGCCAGGACAAGTCCGCTGGTCACCTTGTGTCGGATTCTGTACTTGAATGCTTGTGGGGAGGATGAAGAAGCTAGCAGGTTTGGTTGAATGTTCGGCGCCTTCTCCCACACGCGAGCCTCAGCTGCCTTTAACTATTTCCCTACAAATCCCCTCTGACCAGAGTTCAGGGCTGGCATCCACAGTCATGCTTTGGCTCTCAGAGGAGTTTAAGCTTCTTTTTTAATTGTTACATTTTTAAAATATGAAATTTCCCCTCCACCCCAGTAAGAGTCCACATAAAAACCCAGATTTCTACTTTCCCTCGAAAAATGGAAAGATCTGTCAACATTCCCACAGGGCGGTTCTTGGCTGGGCTGAGCTGCCTGCCTAGGATGGGGTGCTTGCTTTCTAGTATGCCACAGACCCACCACTCCCTTTTGTACCTGTCCTGTTTCACTCGTTTGCACCTCCCATCTGGCCCTAAGGCACTTGAGTTTTCCTTAGACGAGGAGTCGGTAAACTTTTTCTGTAAAGGGCCAGATGGTAAGTAAATATTTGAGGGCCAGATAATCTGTTACAACTACCTTAGCCTGCAGTTGTAGGGCAAAAGCAGCTAATGCATACATAAATGAGTGTGGCTGTGTCCCAACAAAACTTTATTTACAAAAACAGGCAGCTGCCAGATTTGGTCCACAGACTGTACGGTTTGTGGACCTCCGTCCTATATCATTTATCATTTGTCCATGAGGCCTTGGATTGACGACGCTCTTGACTCCCCAGGTCATGGCAGGGCCTTGGGGAACCTGTGTGAGGTGGGTGGAATACAGAAGTCTCTTTCCCTAGCAATTGACTTCAGAGAGGCTCAGGCTTAGTGGGGCTGAGGCAGGAGATCCCGGGGAGGGCAGGAGGCACCTGAAGCCGTTATGCCGCGTTCAGTAAGGCTGACTCCTGGCTCACTCAGGAAGCAAGCAGCTCTCAATCTGTGGGGCATTAGAATCACCTGGGGCACTTGTTTAAAAGCTCCCGGAAGTGACTGCAGACCTTCCAGGAGGAGGTTCAGTGGATCTGCAGCTGGGGGTTAAGTGTGTTTTCACAGGAGGTCAAGGGGGTCTCAGCTCCAGAACTCCACATCCTGGCAGAAGTGGAGGCTGTGAGGGACAGAGGAAACTTGATGACTATTAAAATGAGCCAGTGCCGTCCTTTTGCAGATAGGGAGATAGTCCACAGAGAGGAGTGACTTGCCCAAGGTCACTCGGAGCCAATGTCACTTTCATCTCAAGTTCCTGGCACTGGGGGGTTGCAGGTGAGGAGCCCCTGAGCAGGGGTTGGATGTGTGGTCCAGGGTACTTTTTGCTTTTTGAGAGAGTTTCTTGTCCCCCTTGGGCATGTGTGCCGGCTCTGCAAAGATGGTGGCCCAGCCAAAGGCTGAGACTGGAGTCCTCGGGGGGGGGGGGGGGGGGGGCCGGGGCCGCTGTTGGCCCCCGTGTCCGGGGCTGGTGCCTGTGTTGTCCCGATAGGCCCCTATCCCATCGTGGTCCCCGAGCTCCTGGAGGAAGGAAGTGAGGAGCTGGAGAGTGCAGCCGTGCCTATCTCCAGAGCCCAGGGAGGCGGGTGACGTGGGAGCAGCGGTCTTGGGGGGGGCCGTGTGGAACGCTGACGAATCCACACTTATCCACGTACCAGATGTAGTTCTTTGTTTTAAGTATAGGTTTTGAGGACCTATTGGGTGTGCAAAGGGGGATCCACGTGGCTGGGGGGAGGCCACGTACTCCTGAGTCCTGGGGACATATGCCGGTTCCAGGTACAGAGGGACTGAGTCCAGCACCCTCACCCACCTCCATGCGGGCCACAGCTCCAGTGTGAACCCAAAGGTGAGTTCGTGGTCAGAGCCGCAGCTGGGAAATAAGAGATCTCCAGAATGTTCTAAGAGTCTAACCAGAGGCTCCAGACACAAGGAGACACCCACCTCCAGGTGCCCTTGGAACGCTGGGGATGGGGCAGGATCTCGGGGTATAATCCGGGGCTGGTGGCCTGGCCCCTGTCAGTCTTGCCCTGAGGGCTTTGTGCCCTACCCAGAGGGGTCAGAGCAGCAGGCACAACCGGTGTTGTTTCTGCCGCTGTGCTTTCTTCAGAGCACTGAGGGCAACCTTGGCGGCCTCTCGGAAAACGTCCTCCACATTCTCCCGAAACTTGGCAGAACATTCTAGGTAGAGGGCGGCTCGGATCTGTTCGCAGGCGCTCTGACCCTGGGTGGGCGGGAGGGGCTGGCATTAGATGAGGGGCCTGGAGCATGGGGCACCTCCTGACACCCCCTCATGGATCTGGGGACTTGGATCTGGCTCTGGGGGGCCCCCCGGGGCGGGAGCCCCCTTCTCCCTATCCCGGGCCCAGCCCCCACCAGTGTGGGTGGATGGAACATAAAGGCCTGTCTGGTGTGGCCTGAGGGCTGCGGCTGCTGAGAGAAGCGTCCTGTCCACCTTCAGGCAGAGAGGGGGCCGGATCCTGACAACTGTGTCTGCCAGGCCTCTGACGAGCTAGGGGCCCCCAGACACAAAGGGCTTCCTACTTGCCTCTCTCCTCTTCTCCAGAGCACAACTAAGGAAACGGCTTGTTAGGAGAGTAAAAACTCTCTCTTCTAAAATTTGCTTTTATTAATGCTTCTTTTTATTAAACTTTCTTACCAGTGTTCTTTGTGTTCCTTTTATCGTCCCGTGCCTCACCCAGAAAGCCGCAGGGTTTGGTTTTGCCCGTGACTCTCGTGGGTAGGGGAACCCTGCTTTTGAACAAGGCCTGCCTCTCCAGTTCCCTCTGGCAGACAGGACAGGATGGTGGTTAAGGACCCAGACTCCAGAGCCAGAGTGGGGCAGGATCCTGGCGATCCGCTGCAGGTTAGCTGCACTTAACCTCTCTGGGTCTCCACTTCTCTCCCACAAAATAGGGGATGCCAACAGAACACGCCTCAGCGTTATAAGGATTAAAGGAGAAAGGGAAGAAGAGGGCGGAGAGGAGGGAAATGGAGGGGGAGGGGGGGAGACCCCCTGCCGACCTGCATGTAGGTGATGGGCTCCAGCTGGGCTGCCCTGAGCTTCCGCAGCTGCTCCTTGTCCTTCCTCAGGTCTGTCTTGCAGCCAATGAGCACCGTGGGGGTCCCACGGCAGAAATGTGTGACCTCAGGGAACCACTGTGGAGGGAGAAGGCAGGCATCAGGGCTGAGGCCAGATCCATGGTCCCCACCCCGGAGGTAGGCTGGCTGGGTCGCGGGCCTCACCTTGATGAGGACGTTTTCATAGCTGGTGGGGTTCATGACGTCATAGCAGATGAGCACGAGGTGGGTGTTCTGGTAGGACAGGGGTCGCAGCCGGTCATAATCTTCCTGCCCTGAAACCGGAGGGTAGGTAGGGGTCAGGGAGGCACCACTTCCTTGTCCACCTGACTCCCCTGTCTGGGCTCGGGCAAGGGGTTGGTGACTCTGTCTCTAAGGCCTCAGTTTCCTCGTCTGCAAAACAGAGGTGGCAACCCCCGGTAGCAAAGATTACACGAGACGAAACCCGTGCAGTGCCCAGAACGGCCTGATTATATGGCGCTCAGGAGAAACTGGAGAAACTTGCTAGCGATTTTGCCCGTGGCCATTACCGCTGCCCCCTTGCCCTGGCACCCAGGTTAGAGAGAGAGAGGCCGAATCCCTCCCCTCCCTGAAGGCTCAGGGGCTGGTGGGGCCCAGGCCACCGTGGGGCCGGGCAGGCAACCAGCACAGCTGCTGTCAAGCTCACCACACTCAGACTCACGTGGGGAGACTGAACACCCCTCCCCCAGCACAGACTGAATCAGAGGCCAAGGCTGAGTGTGGCTTTTTTAATGTTTTTAGTAATTTTTTCTATTGACAAGTTCAAACTTAAAAGTTGCAAAAAGGGTGCCAAGAACGCCCTCAGATCTCCAAGTGTTTACACTTTGCTCCGCTTGCCCTTTCTATATGTAAACACGTGAGCCACGCCAGAGTAATGGCCGGCGTCCTGCTTCTTCACCCCAGGATAGTGCCCCGCGTATTTTCTAAGAACGAGCACATTCTATATCACCTCCCATAGTACAGGTATCAAACGTGAGCAACCACCACTGACACTGTTCTCTAGCCAAACCCACAGGCTGACTCAGGTGTCACCGGTGATGTCCCGTAGGGGGGGTTGCCGTGGTCCAGAAGCAGGCCCAGGGTTATGCCCTGCACTTGGTCACCATATGCCCTAGTGTTCTTAAAGGCACAAAGGTGACCTCCTTCCATTACTTGGGACGCAGAGGCCCAGGAATCCCCTGCCCCTACCCCGGCGAGGCGCCAGCCTACCCTCTGGCTCCCTCCCTGCCAAAGTTGGCCTTTCCACTGAAGGCGGACAGACCACATCCTGCTCCCGCCCCCCAGCTGCTGCCAGGATACTGCCACCTTCTCCCTTCCCACTGGTTCTCCTTCAATCCAGGACCCCTGAGGGCGTGCAGTGAACAGCAGCCACAGCTATGACAGTGGCTGGGCCAGGAGGACTCCATGCAGCCATTCAGCCCGAGTCCCCCCAACACTGTCAGGGCCCGGCCGACTCAGATTCTTCTGTCCTTATCACCACAAAGCTGGAGAAATCCTTGTACAATGGTGGGAAACAGGCCAGGATGCTGCTTCAGCTCATCTCCAAACTGTCCCCTCTCCTAATCTTTGTCCATGTCCTTCTAGACCTGTGCTGTCCCATAGGGTAGTCACTAGCCCCATGTGGCTATTTAATTAACATTAAAAATTCAGGTTCTCCATTGCACTAGCTACATTTCAAGTGATTCATCGCCACACAGGGCTAGCGGCTGCCGTAAACGGGCAGCTCAGGTGCAGGACCTGTATCACTGAAGAAAAGTTCTGTTGCGTAGCATGGCACCATCCAAGCCACAGCTGGTCGCCCATGATCTCCTGCTGCCTCTTAACAATCCACTCTCCCTCCACCCAGCAGCTGGATGAATCTAAAACACGAGTGAAATCCTGCCTCTCTCCCCTCAAAGGAAAAACATCTTCAATAGGGGCACCTGCATGGCTCAGTCAGTTAAGTGTCTAACTTTTCGGTCTTGGCTGAGGCCACATTCTCACAACTCGTGAGTCCCAGTCCTGAGTGTGCACGGAGCCTGCTTGGGATTCTCTCTCTCCCTGCCCTTCCCCTGCTCACTCTGTCTCTCTCTCTCAAAATGAATAAACTTAAAAAATATATATCTTCAATAGCTCTCTATTGCCTTTTGTACTAAATCCAAACATCTCCCAGGGTCCACATGACCTGCACCCACAGACCCTGACCTTATCTCCCTTCCCCCTCCTCCCCCCCACACTGTTTCCAAACCCACCAAGCTCTGGTGCCTCAGAGCCTTTGTACTTGCTGTCTTCCCACACCTGGAATGCTTTAAAAAAATTTTTTTTTTCACATTTTCTTTTTAGCATTATTTAAAAATATTCAGACTGACAGTCCACGTTATTTCCTTTTCTAGGATAATTGTCTCCTCTCTACTTCTTCACATTGATACCCCCTTATGCTTTATATGCTTTTTATTATTTTTTTAATGTTTATTTTTGAGAGTGCAAGCGGGGGAGGGGCAGAGAGAGGGGCATAGAGGATCCTAAGCGGGCTCTACGCTGACAGTAGTGAGCCCAATGGGGGGCTCAAACTCATGAACCACAAGATCATGACCTGAGCCAAAGTTGGATACTCAACTGACCGAGCCACCCAGGTGCCCCACTTTTTTTTTTTTTAATGTTTTTTATTTATTTTGAGAGACAGTGCAGGGGAGGGGCAGAGAGAGGGAGAAAGAGAATCCCAAGCAGGCTCCGCAATGTCACTGCTCAACTTCATGAACCGTGAAATCATGACCTGAGCCAAAATCAAGAGTCAGACGCTTAACACGCTGAGGCACCCAGACACCCTGCTTTAGACACTTCTTAGAGTGCTTTTGCCTAGGGACAGTAAAGAAATCCTTACAGCCACCACCCGATATGCTAGTCAAGAAGTTAAGAATACTCCCATGTACACTGAGCTCAAAGAAGTGACCTGCCCGAGGTCATCAGTGAGCCAGGCAGGACGCAACCCCAGTTTATCAAGTTCTGGGTCAAGCATTCCTTCTGGTGATACCAGCAAGGCTCTATTCTGCTTTGCATTGTGCAAAAATAGGTTCTGGTCCTCCATGATTTAATGATGTTTCCTAATTCTGGCATAACATACATATCCATTCCCTGTTAGAAATATGGCAGGAGTAGGGGCACCTGGATGGCTCAGTCGGTTAAGCGTCCGACTTCAGCTCAGGTCATGATCTCGCGGTTCCTGAGTTTGAGCCCCACGTCGGGTTCTGTGCTGACAGCTCAGAGCCTGGAGCCCACTTTGGATCCTTGTCTCCCTCTCTTCTGCCCCTCCCCCACTTAAATTCTGTCTCTCAAAAAAAAAAAAAAACATTAAAAAAAAAAATAGGGCCGGAGTGGACAAGTAGTTGTAAAACAGGCCTCTTGTGCTCCAACGGCTTCCCTCATCCTGACTGGCTGGCCCCTCAAGAGAGGCCGTCCCTTGTCTCTCACCACACAGCGTCTCCCCCACCCTGGGTGTCCACAATCCGTGCTCAGACACTGACTGGCTTACTGCCTGTCTCCCCATGGACTGTAAGCACCCTGGGGGCAGGGACCATGTCTGTCCTCGCAAATAACCCCTGGCGCCCGGCAGGCGTCCAGTCAAGACTGGCTGGTTGTTGGCTGACGCTGTTCAGCTCTTGTCAGATGCAGCAGAGACCAGGGCCGCGACGTGCCAGGGGGTTTAGCAATTAACGCCTGTGAGGATTTCAGCAGAGCTGATGAGGGCAGAAGTCGGGCAGCCGTGGGTTGAAGGAGGAAGCCAGACCTAGCCTGCTCCCCTTTGGGGGCCCCTGCCCTTGCTGTTTCTAGAAGCTTCTTCCCCAGGTAGCAGCAAGGCTTGCTCCCTCCTTTCCTTCAGGTCTCTGCAGAAATGTCACCTCCTCGGGGGCAGCTTTCCTGACTGCTCGGAGACAGAGCCTTCGACCCAGTCTGTCCCATGTCCAACCATGGCTTTATTATTCTTCTGAGTACGTATCACTACCTGACGTTTGGTTTGGGTTTGGCTTTGTCTCCCCACCATGAGCACACTTGCCCCGGAGGACAGGGGCCATCTCTGTCATCCCCTGGGATGCAGGTGCACGCAATAAACGTATGGTGAGTGAACGAATGAATGAGTGGGTGAGTAGGTGTAACGATAATCTCCCCGGCGGTCAGCAAGGGCATTTCACCTCGATCACCTGTGTTAATTTAAGCAGCCACCCTGGGAGGTAAGCTGGGCGGAGAAAGTTCTTCCTGTTAGGAGCCCATGTGGCTGAGGGGGGGGCCTTTTGCAAGGTCATAGACAGGTTCCCTGTGAGCTGGAGAGCCAGCTCAGTCCCTAACTCCAAGGTCAGCTGCCTGCCGCGCTGCTCGAAAATGGCCAAAAATTCTCTCAGGGAGCCTTCCCCAAGATCCCGACTGGGAATTGACCTCTGGACCTTGTTTCCTCACAGATGGTCTCCTGACCTGTGAAACAACACACCTCGGCAGTGCTCACTCATGACGAAGGCTCGTTGTGCTCTCTCATGGCTTCATTTGAAGCCCGTGGCCTACACTACCTCATCACGATGCCAACAAGGTAGGGCTGTAGTTATCCCCATTTTAGAGATGCAAGAAAGTGTAGCACAGGGAGGTGAAGCGAGTTGCCTTAAGGTCACACAGCTAAGGGGACACTCTGTATAAGACAGAGGACCGTAGGTGAGACTACTGGGGGTGCCTCTCTCAGTCCACTCGAGAGGGTAGGGAGCTGTCTTCACCCTACAAGCCCCAGGCCCGACCAAATAAGGCAAAGACTGCCAACACAGGTATCTCAAGAGAGAGGGGTTCTGGGAGGGGATGGGCAGCCAGCCCAGCTTCCAGCTCCCTCCTCCAGGTTGCCTTCCTGGCTTGACTGTGCCTGGCTCAACTTTCCCAAGATTCAGTGTGGACCTCCACGTGGGGACCAGGCCAACAAACGATGGACTCCCGCGTGCTGTTGGCCTCATGTCCCCTCGGGAAGTGTGGAGTGTCCTGACACCTCTCCTCTATGAGTCAGGAGAGCCAGGCTACACTCCGACTCTCATTCCGTGACTCGGGTGCCTTCCCTCCCTGGACCTCAGTTTCCTTATCTGGCAAAGGGGGTGATAACCCTGCCCCTGATACTGGAAATAAAGGACTGGGAGGCTAAGCAATGTCGGACAAAGGGGAAGGACTGTTACTATGGTTACTATTGAACCAGAAACTTCTGGGGGGGGGGGCTGGGCGAGGGGTTCTAACCCTGGATCTTTGGCCCACAAGTTTTAGGGGGCCCTCCAGCCACAAGGCGATACTAATACCCTCCCCATCTACCCACACTGATGCCAGGGCTTAAAGGGGCCAAGTCACCTGTCCAGAGGCACACCGGGCTTCCACTCTGGCCTCTGCAGATGAGCTTGCACGGAGTCATGTGCAAAAGGACGCATTTGTTTCTGAAGAGGAAAGGTCTTCTGGGCCCCAGCTCCCCTTGAAGTGGCCCATCTTCCTGAAGCTGGCAGTGCAGTGGAGTGGGGAGGAAGTGAGGCTCTCGCCTAGCACGAGGGTATTTCCTTTGTGGGAAGGAGCTTTGCTATGTCAGTCATCTCTGCAGGGGCAGGGATCTCTAAGGCCTGGAGCCCGGTTGAAGAGAGAGGGTGTCACTGGGCCACAGTGGTCCCCAAATATTCTGGACCTACCAGAGCAGGTGGTTCCCAGCTCCAGCCAGGACGTCGGTCAGGGGAGGGGCGCAGGCAGCATGAGAAGGGGAAGCTGCCAGAAGAGGAACCCGTGTATTGCTACTGGGGCCCGCCCACCTGTGCTTCCTCCCCAGGCAGGAGGAGCCGGGCCGGGGCAGCCCCAGCCTGGAGCTGAGGCCACATTCTGACTGGCCCTTCTCTTCAGCTCTTCAAGCCTCCAGGGCTCCTCGCCCCTAGATACCCCTCTTGTCCCCGATTCCCTGTCTCACAATTCCTTTGCCCCCAACTTTTCCTATTGTTGCCATCTCAGGCTGGGAAGGGGACCACAGCCCCCCACCTCCCCAGGCAACCCCCGTTCCATTCTGTGACACCCTCACCCCGGGGCCCACCCCAAGGCCCGCATAGCTCCATCTCTAGTTGGTGTCTTAACAGCCCACCTTGTCCCCACCTCCCTTCTGTCCAGGAAACTTCAGACCACACCACAGCTTCCTGCCTCTGACAGTGTCAGGGCGGGGTGGGGGGTGGGGGCAGGGGAGCCCGCCTCCCCTTCACCTGTCAGCACTAAGAGCTCCACCTCCCCTCAACCACCCTCAAGCCACTGTGTCTGTATCTGCTTCCGCAGGATGGAGATGCACAGCCAGACTGGCCTCCCACGTGACTCCCACAGACTGGCCTCCCCTGTGGCCAAGGTCCTGGGTGTGGAGAAATTCAGCCTCTCAGAGGCCACCCCGAGCCCACAGCTCTGGCTGATCAACCAGTGGTTGGTCAGAAAGATGCTACTCTGCACTCCCCTCCACCGCCCCACCATAGGGTTTAGCTCATCAGGTTCCAGAACCTTCTACAATAACTTTTACTAGACTCATCTCCAGTATAGTCATTCCCTTCACCTCCTTAGTCTCTATCTTTCTCTAGTAGGTCACCTGGCCACCCTTTTCTGCTGTTTATTTTTGATATCCATCTACCCCACAGGTAGAGAGGATCTCACTGCCTTTATTACACAGGACCTTCTCCAAGGGTGTCTCTGAATCCAGATTTATTCTTTCTATTCTTTTTTTTTTCAATGCTTATAAATTTTTGAGAGAGAGAGAAAGAGCACGAGCAGTGGAGGGGCAGAGAGAGAGGGAAACACAGAATCTGAAGCAGGCTCCAGGCTCTAAGCTGTCAGCACAAGAGCCAGATGCGGGGCTCGCTTAACCAAATGATCCACCCAGGCGCTCCTCAGATTTATTCTTCATTCATTCCATAAGCGCTGTGCTGGGCACTTGGTGTGTAGAAGAGGAATGACCCAGTCTCTCCTTCATGTTCCTCGCAACAGGGCTTCCTGGGTCACGGTAGGACACCCTTGAAGAAACACCCATGTTTCTTTCTCCCTGAGTATTCCTCCTTGGGCCGTCCTGCTGACTCTGAAGCCATTCTACTCCCCCAGGACTCCACTGAGAGGTTCAAACCCCAGCTCTGTTTTTCTGCTGCTTGGGAGAACCTTGCTGGGAGGGCAGGGCGGGGGGCCAGCACAGATCTCTGCAGGCCACGGATTCAGAACAGGTTGGGTTTGGGTCTGAGCCTGAATGATGGTGGTGTGGGGGGGGGTGGTGCTTAAAAACTCACAACACTTAGTGAGCCCTTCCTAAGAGCCAGCCCCTGTGTTATACATCACATGGATCTAATTTACTCCTCAAGACTGTTTTAGCCCTGATCACAGAGAAGGAACCTGAGGTCCAGGTGTCCCCGATGACACACAGCCAAGGAGCCAGTGTCAACAAAGCCCAGGTCTGATTCCAAAGCATGTGGCAGGAAGATCGTCGTTGCCCTGGTGGCCGCCCTGGTGCCTCTGATGACTGGGCCTGAAGCTCCGCCATCCCTCCCACAGCACCTGTTAGCGCAAATCCTTCTTTACACCAAGCAGAAACTTCCAGAACCCCCACACCACAATCTGTCCTGACATGTTCTTTGAACATCTTTCTCTGGGCAAGGCCACGATGACCCGAAGTGGTCCCTGTGTTGGGTCTGATGGGGGAGGCTTCCACGAACAGTGAACCCCAGGAATCTGATAGGAGAGGCCCTGAGGTCAGAGGAAGGAATGACCACTCCCCTCTGACTCTCCCTGCCGCACCAGCACCCCACCCACAAAGTGGGGCTAATGGACCTGCCCCTCCCTGGGTCCCCAACAGGAAGCATGTGAAACTAAAAGTGTTCCAGCCACACCATGATTTTTACTGTTCCTAGAGCTATGTCCCCGGGAATTCCTCGACAACCTTTGGCTTTCTCCGTTCACAGGGCTGGAAGCACGGCCTTGCCCTGGGGGTAGCCCTTCGGGGTCCTCGTCCAACAAGATGGGGCTCCTTAGAAGCCGTTACGGGCGGGAGCCACCATACAGTAAAGGCTGATGAAGTCAGGAATGGAGGAGGGGTCTGGGGGCCAGACAGTGCCTTTTCTGGTTCTCTCCAGGGTGGCATGAGAGATCCATTGACAGGCTTGGGGTGGGGCATGTCTGGGTTTGGGCTCCGTCCTGTCCCGGGCCAGGGGAGACCTCCCCTTACACACACAAGGCTTGGCTGGCAGGGGAAAGTGCACCTGATGACATGGTTCCACGCAGATCACTAAACACTGAGTCACAGAGCTTGGGTGAGGTTCTATCCGGGGATCCTGACCTTTGTCCCCCAGTGTTGGCTCAGCCCAGAGGGGGACTGAGGGCAGGATGCAAGCTCCTTGGGGGCAGGCCCCCCACCCCCTCCCTGCAGCTCCCAACAACAGGGCCTCTAAAAACTGACTCGGATTCGCATAAATCCACTTGCTTTAGGAGCTGCAGGTGGCAGAGAGAACCTTATTTTGGACTTACGTTCCCTATAGCTCTGTTCCTTCCTCAGTGCTTGGTTTATTCGTAGGGAACCAGGAAGACACAGAAAACTGTAGCCACAAAATCCTAGAACCACAGGCTCAGAACTGTAGACCACAGAATTCCAGAGCCGTGTATTGTAGCCTATGGAATCCCAGGAGTGTGGGACTCAGAATCAATATCCATAGGACCCTGGAGCCTCAGGACTGTCAACCACAGAATCCCAGAGTCACAGGCTCTGATCTGTAGCATGGAATATTATAGACCCGACCCAGAAATTCAGCCCACAGAATCCCAGCATCAGTGGACTCAAATCTGCAGACCACAGAGTCTTAAAGAGACCACAGCATGCAACACATGAAATCCTGGAACCATGGGGTGCAGAAGTGATGCCCACGGTTTTCTAGAACCACAGGAGAGGAACGAAGCCGTGGGTTCTCAGCATTATCAACGCTAGGAAGGTGGCGGAGGAGCTCATGTCATTCAAAGACCCTCCTTTCAAAGGGGCGACTGAGGCCCTCTGAGCCTCCAGGGCCACCCTGCCAGCGCCCCTCCGCAGCCTTCAGGAGTGACAGGATGTCAGGGCCCAAAGAGGCTGGTGGGGGTGGGGGGATGCCCGGAGGGGGATACCCGGGCGGGGGAAACCCTTCGGACACCCGGGACCCTCGGCGCGCAGGCGCACTCACCAGCGGTATCGTATAGGTTCAGGGTCACCTCCTTGCTGCCCACATTCACTCTGGCCGTGTACTTCTCGAACACGGATGGGGCGTAGTGCTGTCGGAGAAGGGGTCGGGCTGGTTCTTAAGGGGTGCGACGGAGGCCCGGGTACGGCTGCACCGCCCGCCTTCTCCCCATCCAGCTCACCTCCCCTCACTCTGATGGGCTCTGGAATTCCCGAGGAAGAGCCCCAGGGTGGCGGCTGCCTCTCCGCGCGCTGGACGCCGGGGAGCCGGGGTCCAGGCTGAAGGCCGTCCGTCGCCCCCGATGGCCCCAAGCCCATTTCCCCCGTAGCCTAACCCTCACCACCACCCCCCACCCCCCCGGCGGGCCTCACCTCAGGGAAGGAGCCCTGGCTGTACACCATGAGCAATGATGTCTTGCCGCAGCCGCCGTCACCCACGATCACAATCTTCAGCTCCTTCCTGCCCGGGTCCGGGCCCGGGGCCCCGGGGGAGTCCATAGCCGGGAGCCGGCGGCACTGGCAACAGCGCGCGGGACAGACCGCTGGGGCTGAGAGATCGGGGGCGGGGGCGGGATCCAGGGGCGGAGCTAGAGAAGCCCCTCCCACTTTGTGCAGGCATCGCCTCCGCCAGGCAGCCACCCGGGCCCACCTCCCAACCCGTTTTCCTTCTCGTTAGGGTCCTAGCCCGGTGCGTTCACCTGTCATTCCCAGAGAAACTGAGGCAGCTAAGAAACAGGAGCTCAGCCTGAAGCGCGGCTCCCACTCGCTCCCCTGCACGTCACGGCGCGCCCCCCACCGGCAAGATTCGATGGTTTCCGCGGTACCTCGCTGGGCACCCCTGATTGGCAGGCTCCGCCTTCTGGCAGGGCCCCTCTGATTGGTCGAGTCGGCCTCCCCCATCTGACAGAGACTCTTTGATTGGCGGACCGTTGCCCCAGCACCAGAGTTCAGGAGACTGGGTCTCCAGCTCTGGGAAAAGCCCCCTCGCTTTGCCCCGCCCCAGCTGTGTGGCCTGGGGCAAGTCGGCTTCCGACCTCAGTTTCGCCACTAGGTAGGTTGGTCGAGCCAGGAAAGATGCTAGCACAGGGGGCGTGCCTGCCCACCTAGCCCAGCCCTACGGGCGCCAGTGTGGGTGCAGGTTGGGGGTGGGGAAGAGCGGTTCCCCTCACCTACCCCTCCCACGTCCCTAAGAGCGCAAGGTGGGCGTCTGGCGCCCTCTGGCGGGCAGTCATCTTGGGGCGGACGGCTTGGAAGGCAGGTGAACTCCGGGAACAATTTCCTTTGGGGGTTGGCCCCAAACCACGCGGGCGGAAGCCTCTTTCTAGCAAGGGCCAGAGGCGTGAACCGAGGAAGACACCGTCGAGGAAGGGATGGGGAAAGCTAGGACAGATCTAGTTGTGAGAAGCTGGGCCCATTGATAACTTCCACCCCACCCTTAAATTTGATTTGATTAAGCGCTCTCCAGCCATTAGCCACATATCTTCAGGCCACAAGCCAGGCAGTCTCATCAATCCTCCCACGCCCCTTGATTAAAACAACTATTTATTGAGCACTATGTGCAGGATAACACGGGGGCGGCTGGCTGAGACCACCCAACCCTTCCCTCCCTGCAACAGTCCTTCGCAAAAGCCAGGCTAGTGGTCAGGAGAGGCAGGAGACCCCTAGAGCCCGTGTGCGGCAAGCAGGCATTGAAGCATGGCTAAGTGAGGGAGAGGGGTCCAACCAGCTGCGGTTGGATCTCTGGTAGGTTCCTCAGAGAGGGCTAGGCAGGACTCAGGATCTTCTTGCCCCACCCCCACCGCATCCCCGGGAAGATTCTGAATTTCCAAGTTCTCAGTAAAGACCAAGTAAATTTTACTTCAGGGAGGAAATTGCCAACCTGGCAATTTTGTTAAGTGCCCCGTCCGTTCTCAGAGGATGCAAGGCAGGTCTGACCACCAGAGGGGAGCAGCGACCGCTCGTGAGAGCTTACAAAAAAGCCTATAGCTGGGAAAAGGAGGTAAAGCCCCCCCTAGTTCCACGCTATTATGTGAAAGTCCCAAGCTTTAGGCAGCCGGTCAGAGAGCCACCTGCTAGGTCAAGCACCCCCCCCACACACACACACACACAAATTTACAGCAATTCATTCATTCCTTTTTTACCACGCAAGTTTATTGAGAGGCAATTGTGTTCCTGCCTGGAGGGAGCTGTCTTAGGGAAGCAGTCTCTTTAAGGGGTCCGGGAGATGTCAACGCTTTAGAGACCAGACCCCTGTAGGGCTCAGCGAAGGCTGAGCCTAAGCTTGGCAGTGTTGGGAGGGCAGACCAACGGGAGCAAGATGGGTACCCTGGACAAATGAACGGTGGCTGGAAAACCCCATCAGATTCTGCAGTGCCTGGAGAGTGAGGAGGGAGGCCAGACATGGTTGTCGGGGTAACCGGGGTTAGATCATGGAGGGCCTTGCTGCCAGGCTCAAGGGGTGGGGGGGGGGGGGGTGTCAGACAGGAGACTCCTGAACAGAACAGGAGCCCAGCCAAAGCCAGGCCCTCAAGCTCTCTCTGGTGACCAGGGAGGAGCTGGGATTGGCTGGTGAGGCAGGACTGAGGGTCATCTTTCCACAGTGGCAGCTTGAGGCTGGCAGGAAAGGACCAGGTTACTATCACTCGGGGAGACGGAGGCTGGAAGAAGCCTTTGAGTGAGGGGAAGACCACTTACCTTTGCAGCCAGCCCTGGACCTGACCCTGAATCAGGGCCCCTGAAGCCTGGGGAGAGACAGGAAGGGAAGGAGAGGAGGGGCTAGGGGCAGAATGCGCTTAGGAGGGTCATCCCACTCTGAGCAAACTGTCACCTGGGAGTTAATCACACCTCCTGACTTTCCTCAAAATCCTCAGACCTCGGTTTCTATCTTCTCCACCTGAGAAACAGGGCTACAGTCCCAACTGAGGCAGATCAAATGGCTTCCACAATACAGGGGGGCAGGGGGAGGAGGAGAGGAAGAGCGAGACTTCCCGGGCCAGCCTGCAGCAAGGCACAACAGCTGACGCTGGCCCCAGACCGCCTGCCCACCCCCTGCCTGGCCAAGGGGCTGGCAGCACCCCAGCCCCACCCAGCCTGGAGTGTGTTTCAGCTGGACCCAGCTCCAGTGGTGGTGTAGGGGCTGGATCTGTACCTAAAAATACCCAGGAGCCAGGCCAGCTGCCGAGAGCTTCCTCAGAGGCAGCTGGGCCAGACCCGGCCAGCTGAGGAGCTGGGCAGGCGCACTCGCATGGGGGAACCCTGCTCCCTTACCTGTGACATGTGCTGAGGGGCCCAAGTCATTCACCTTCTATTCACCGGGAATTCCTGGAGAGGTTTAGGAGAGCAAGAAAGATTCTTTAAGTTGGTTCTTGCCATAGAGCTGATGGGCACAGAACAGAAGCTAGGGGAGCAGGCCGGCTGAGCTCAGGAGAGAATAAGGGCCAGATCCACTTGTCTTGTCAGGGCAAAGTCGGGCCAGCACAGGACAGGATGGGGAAGTTAATGACAATTCTTACAGCCTCCACTTCCCTGGCACTTCTGCACATCCTGAGAGTTCACCTCACACCCGAAGGGTCATCCACCCCAGATGAGGCAGAAAAAACTGAGCTATTCTTTGACGTCCCAGAGATGGGAGGTGGCCAGGAATGGCCTGGGAGCCCAGGACTCTGTCCAGGTCGCAGCACTTGGTGGCGCTGGTGGGGAGGTCACACTGGAACACAAAAAGCTCCCCTCACAAAGCCAGAATTAAAAACATCTCAAAAAGTCATCATCCACCTTCCTCCTTCAGGTTCACACGGGGAGCCCTCAGCTCCCATGGGGCGGGGACTTGCTGAGGTAACTGGCCAGTTGGAGATCGCGCTGGATCCAGGCAGCCTCCAAGATGGCGGGGTGCCTCTTTCCACAGTCCAGGCAGAGGCAGTCTCCACCCAGAGGGTCCAAAAGGTCGTATCCAGGCTGGGGCTCCAGGCGGATGGGCCGGAAGAGGAGGGACCCTAGTGTCCAGTAGCGAGGCAGGTCCAGCCACCTCCCAGCCTCGGGCCGCCTTTCCGCTGGCGTGGCCCTCTCCAGGCTGGCCCCACCGGATTGGCCCCAGGAGCAGCCCCGCCCCGAGCTCGCTTGGTGACCGGGGGCGGGGCCAACCTCTAAGCCCGGAGGAACTACAGCCAGAGGACAGACGGGCTGCTCAGTCTCTCCCTGCCCCCAGGAGGTGGCACGGGTGGGGGTAGGGGACAAAGAAAGTAGAAAGAAGTAAAGAAGAAATGGTAGTGGGGAGGGGGTATGACTCTTACAGGTCACAGGGACACCTCACCCTTCTGAGAAACACACCCAGACCACAGTTTAGCACCTAATTGCTCCCTAATTGTTCCGAGGGCGGGACTGGAGGAGCTGGCTTCAGCCCTTCAGGCTGTGGCTGGGGGGCGAAGTTTAAGTCAATTATTTAATCATCCGACGCCCTTGGGATATAAAGACCCCTGTATCCGGGAGCCCTAAGGACTCTATCCAAAGGGATGCAGGACACCCTTAGGCAGCGAGCCAGTCTCGCGAGGATCAAAGGGGTTCAATGAGCAATTCAATGACAACCGAGTTTAAACCTCGTGTTTGGGGCCAGAACGGAACAGGCCCATGGGATAAAAACGTGAGCCTCCTCAACTTCTACCAAGTGCTTCCCCCTCTCCCCTCACCCTGGATAGGGGGAAGGGTCTCTGGTGCTAGGGACAGTGGAGTGAACCTCCTTTCCCCACCAAAGGACAAGATGGACCAAACCCAACTTATCTGGGACTGGAGACCCTCATGGGGCCAAGGGAAGGGGCCCAGAAAGAGCCAAGAGCACCATGCTGGTTACTTTCAAGCAGACAGCTGGCACGGGAGGGAGCCCGAAATAACCCAGACAGCTGGGGTGGGGGTGCCATGGCCACAGGCGAGAGGCTGAAGTCAGGACACCTGGAAGCCCATACTGGCTGCCAGTGGTGGCCTCGTGACCTTGGGTGAGTCACTTATCTCTGGGTTTGGGGGGAGTGACCCTAAATCATGACCCGACCATTGAACAGCCTGTGAAGCTGGGGGCAGGCCACCGCTCAGACTCCAACCACACGGAGGAAAAACGGAGCTGGCTCCCTGCCTACGGAAAGCCAGTCTTCCCCTTGGCCCTGAGGCAGTGCCACGTGCTTCAGGGGTGGGTCAGTGGGGGAGGAGCTCACAGCCAGCCCAGCCCCCACTCCTTGCAGCCAAAAGGGAATGGAGGCCAGCTAGTGTGAAGTCAGAACGTGAGGCCAAGCCCCCTTAGTCACACTTAATTCCCCCCATTCCCGTTTCCAGCAGGCTTTATTATCATTTCACACAGGAGACTCGCCCAAGGTCACCAGCACAGCCGCCTGCTTAAAGCCTCTCTTGACCGAGCGCCAAGATGCTCTCAAAATCTCCAGGTCAAGCCCTACCGGCTCCCCTAAAACCTCAGTTTAGCCTTATAGTGAGTGGGCAGGGCCGACCCCGAGGAAGCCAAACTTCAGCCCAGATGGGGGAGTGGTGCAGATCAGTGGCACCTGGGACCCAAATGTTCATCAAAGTAATCCCTAACTAGAGACCGCCTGGGGGAGGGGTCAGAGATCAAGGGCCACACCATCTCCAGCTGTGGAGCTTCCTGGAGACAGTGGGACACCAGGAGCCAGTCAGCTTGTGTTAGGAGAGTTGCCATTATTATGAAGCAAACGCCTCGGTTTCTAAAGCACTAGTTCACGTCCTCCTCACAACACCCCCAGGTGTTACCCAGCCCATGATATGCCCAAATTCGGGTGACCCCCCAAGAACAAACCACCAGAGTCCAGAGTCAAAGCCAAGCGGCAAGGGCCGTTTATTGCAGGTTCGAACCCGGACCTCCGCGCACTCGTTGTCAGTGATGCTAAGAGGCCCCAAGCGAGGTTTTTACAGCCTTTTTATAGACAGGCACAAACAAGTTATGGGGAAGTTAGGGATCTTCCACGGTTACAGAGCTGTTATTGGTTGATATTTAAATTTGAACACTCAGCAAAACTTGACTGGTTCCCGCCTTTGGGTCAAACCACAACCTGGCACGCCCTGGCTGATTCTGGGACCGGCGGGGGCGGGGGGGGGGGGGTGTCTTTTCTTTGCAGTTGTGGGTACCCCTGGTAACTTTTCTCTTAGTCTCTCATTCCCCCCTTTCTTTGGTGCCTTAAGAGCCAATCTTGGATCTTACGTGTTTGACTCAAATGTTTCATTAACGATAGGTTGCTATTGGGTTCTGAGGACCATCAGTTGAATAGTATTGACTCTTTCTTTGATAAAAGCTAACATTTTGTTTATGATACATGGCCCTATTGTGAGGAGAAGTAGCAAGCTTAGCAATGGCTCTAAGAGGGGAAGGAGGTATGGGAGGAAGCCGTTGAGTCCGAACCATAAAGGGTTGTCAGCTAATTCTTTCCGACGGTGGGCTAAATCTTCTTGGAGTTGATTTTTGTTCTTACTATTCCTGACTTGTTAGCACAAAAGCAACATTTTTCTTGGAGGGCTACACATATCCCACCTTGCTGTGCAGTTAACAGGTCTAGTCCCCTTCTATTCTGTAATACTACCTCGGCTAGGGAATCAAGTTGATCCTGTAAGTCTTGGATGGTTCCGGACAGGGCCTGTACATCTTCTATCAGCTGTCGCGAAAGTTGATGGTATGTGTGGACAGATACACCTAAGCCCACCGATCCAGCTGTTACAGCTCCCGTTATTCCTAACCCTACTAATAGGGGGATGACTGCCACTGCTCTCTTGGCTCTCCCTGGTAGATAGTCTAAGCTAGGTATAGGCATCGGGGAATCCCCTGGAACCAGGTCTACATCCGGAAGGAGGGTTGCTGGGACGCAGATTCCTGTCCAATTTGGGGGTAAGTGTGAGCGAGATTGCCCCCACATATAAATACAATGGTGTTGGAGCTACATAGTGAGGAGTTGATTACTGTATAGTTGGTACAGTCAGCAAAAGAGACTTCCCCTAAATCAATACTGTCGTTAGCGTCTGTGTGATTTTTAACAAGACATGAGATATTGAATACAATGAGAGATTGCATGGGGAAGGGGTCGACAGGGTTAAAGGGATGACAGTCATCAGTGCTATCGAGGCTTAGGGTGGTAGGGATTGCTATAGGTCTGGGCTGCCCCTGAGGGAGACATAGCCAGCAGTCTTGGGCTAGAGCGGGGTTGGAGGCATTTAGGAGCGCAAAGGTAGCCTTAATTATATCCATAGTCTGAGGGTCCAGGTCAGAATGGCTTTTTCAGGCAGAATTAGTGGGTGGTAATTAAGTTGGGGATACATCCCCTGAAATATTTTTTTTCAAGTTTCTTCCGGGTTTCAATTTGTCGGACCGTATCTTGGGGCCCACCCCCGTCTGAAACGTGTACCGGGGCTTTGGTACTCCAGCACACGAGTTCCTACTGTGCCCCGGCATCCTGCCTGCATATATTCATCTTCTCCCGTTACCGCGGCAGTCCTGGCAGGCTGCAATACTGCGGTGAAGTAGGTTTTGTTATCCTGTCCTATACACTGCTAGACAGCAGTATAGCAAGCACTGTGCATGGAGTCTTGGTAAGTGCTACAGGGGCATCTAGAGCTAGGGGGGAGAGTTTTAGGTTTAGGAACACATTTCCATGATTGAGAGCCCCCCATTGCTCCATAATTCTGAAGTAAATAGGCGGTTGTTTCTCCACAACCCTGTGTGTAGGTGTACCGCTCGGGTACTACTGGGGATTCAGACTTTCCCCCTCTACATTCACCTAGTTTTCCAGGTAAGTTATGTAGTATTGCCTCCTTAGCTGGAGGTTCGAGGCCTCCGCTCACAAAGGGGGTTTGTAAAATAAAAGAGGTTACAAAGAACAGAATGATTATCATGGCTATGGCTTGGGTGGTTTGTGGCGCAGGGTGATTTTTAGGGGATTGTCCTTACTCCGGTTGATTGTCCAGGTTGTTCCTTTCGCTGGAGGTCCGATGAGGTCTGAGAATGGGTGCACAGGCTTGGCGTGGGTGCAATGAATCCAGGTGGCGATTCCGTCTACTTTGATGGCCGCAGGTGTTGTCAGGATGACCTGGAAGGGTCCTTTCCACCTGGGTTCCAGATTTTCCTGCCGATGACGTTCGACAAGGACCCAATCCCCTGGCTGGAATTGATGTGGAATAGGCGGGGGTCCAGTCTCATAGAGTTCCTTTAATTTGGGCCATACATCTTCATGGACCCTCTGCAAGGCTTGTAGGGAGAACCAGAATTCAAGACTATTATCGTTCTCAGCTTTGACAAGGTTATCTTTTAGGTTAGGGATGATACGGGGTGGTCTACCATGCATTATTTCATAGGGTGTGAGTCCCAGTTTGTATGGGGAATTACACACCCTGAACAGAGCGTAGGGGAGAAGGACCACCCAATTAACGCCAGTCTCCATGGTCAATTTGGTTAGGGTCTCCTTTAATGTTCTGTTCATTCTCTCTACCTGTCCTGAGCTTTGGGGTCGGTATGCACAATGTAATTTCCAATCAGCCCCAAGTATGGAAGCCAGTTCCTGACTTACCTTAGAGACGAATGCAGGTCCATTGTCTGACCCTATCATTACTGGAAAACCATACCTGGGCAGGATTTCTTCCAGGATCTTTTTGGCTACAATCTGCGCCATTTCATTCTTGGTTGGAAAGGCTTCAGTCCATCCTAAAAAGGTATCTACAAAAACTAGCAAATACTTATATCCATATTTTCCTGGTTTTACCTCAGTGAAATCTACTTCCCAATAGGTCCCCGGTCTGCTCCCTCTTTGTCTTACCCCTGTTGCCTGAGGATTGCTATTCGCATTGTTGAGTTGGCACAGTGTACATTTAGTGACTACTTGATCGACTTTATTGGAGACATTTCTGATTTTTAGTCCAGTCTGTCTCAGTAAGTCCAACATTCGCCGGGAACCTAAGTGGGTGCTGTGATGGATCTGCTCTAGAACCTGCCACCCTAGTTTATCTGGGAGTATAATGCTGCTTTTGGAGTCTCTCCACCAGCCATCTTTGACTTGGGTCATAGGAAGTTTACTCATCCATTGAATATCGCTTTCTGAATACTCAGGGCTGGGGGGCAATTCCCAGGGTCCGGGGTCTGGCAGCTGTAGGGTAATTGCGCTGGGGTCCGAGCTATGTCTTTTGCAGTCCAATCGGCCAAATTGTTGCCCCGAGAAACTGGGTCGGTTGCCTTCTGGTGTCCTGGGCAATGCACAATCGCTAGCTTTTTGGGTTCCCATAAGGCTGCTAGCAGGGCTAGAATCTCTTCTTTATTTTTGATGTCTTTCCCTTCAGCTGTGAGGAGCCCCCGTTCTCTGTATATCGCCCCATGTACATGAGCGGTGGCGAAGGCATATCTATCGGCTATCAGTGTACACGGTTAGCTTGCGGTCTCTTCCTAATTTTAGGGCCTGGGTTAAGGCTATTAGTTCAGCCTTTTGGGCCGAGGTTCCGGGGGGTAGGGCTTCTGCCCAAACCACCTCGGTTTCTGAAGTTATGGCCGCCCCCGCATACCTTTGTCCCTGGTGAATGGAGCGGCTTCCATCGGTGAACCAGATGGCGTCCGCATCCGATAATGGTTGGTCCTGCAAGTCCGCCCCCGTAAACTTGAGCCAGTGTGTCGGCGCAGTCATGAAGTGGGGTTCCCATGTCTGGGTCTGGCAGCAGTGATGCTGGGTTCAGGGCCGTTGGGGGGGTGAAGATGACCCTGAGGGGGTTCAGCAGCAGTCCCTGGTAATGAGTGAGTCGGGCATTGCTCAACCATCGGTCAGGCGGCTGCTTGAGGATGCCCTCGATGGCATGCGGGGTGGTGACTTGTAGCTCTTGGCCCATGGTCAGCTTATCAGCGTCCTTTACCATTAGGGCAGTGGCTGCAATCATCCGGAGACAGGGTGGCCATCCGGCGGCCACTGGATCTAGCTTTTTAGACAAATAGGCTACTGGCCTGCGCCAAGGGCCTAAATGCTGGGTTAGCACCGCCTTAGCTATGCCTCGGTTTTCATCTACACATAGGTGGAAGGGTTTGGAGACATCGGGGAGTCTCAGGGCAGGTGCTGATAGCAGAGCAGTTTTAATTCGTTGGAAGGCCTGTTTGGCTTCTTCCGTCCAACTATAGGGCTGTTGGTCCTTTGTTGCCTGGTATAAAGGCTTTGCTAATTCAGCAAACCCTGGTATCCATAGTCTGCAGAACCCAGCCGACCCCAGGAATTCCCTCACCTGTCGTGGTGTCTGCGGTCTGGGAATACGAAGGACGGTCTCCTTCCGGGCATCCGTTAGCCAGCGTTGCCCCCCTTTCAGTAAGTAACCCAGGTAAGTTACCTCTGACTTGCAGATCTGAGCCTTCTTTGATGAGGCGCGGTAGCCTAAGGTTCCCAGAGTTCGCAGGAGACCTTCGGTTCCCTGGATGCAGGCTTCGGACGTCTCGGCAGCTATTAAGAGATCATCAACATACTGCAGGAGAGTTATATTAGGGTGTTGTTGTCTGTACTCACTTAAATCTTCGTGTAGAGCCTCGTCGAACAGGGTCGGAGACTTTTTGAATCCTTGTGGCAGTCTGGTCCAAGTGAGTTGGCCATTTATGCTCCTGTCTGGATCTGTCCACTCGAATGCAAATAGCTCCTGACTTTTAGGCGCTAGTGGTAGGCTGAAAAAAGCATCTTTTAGATCCAGAACAGTATACCATTGTTTTTCTGGGCTGAAGGCGCTCAAGAGAGTATAGGGGTTAGGAATGGTTGGATGTATGTCCATCACCCGCTTATTGACTTCTCTCAGGTCCTGCACTGGTCTGTATTCCCCACTGTTGGGTTTGCGCACGGGCAGCAGGGGGGTATTCCATGCTGAGTGGCAGGTGCGTAGGACCCCGAGGTCAAGGAAGCGGCGGATATGCGGTGTGATGCCATTTTTGGCTTCCACAGGCATAGGGTATTGGCGCACGCGGACGGGGTCCCTCCGGGCTTGACCTCTATAAATAGGGCTGGGCGATGTTTTGCTAGCCCCATACCACCCGTTTCTGCCCACGCGTCTGGGAAGCGTTGAAGCCAGGGCTCGGTGCCCTGATCCAGAGGAGTGGGTTTCTGATGGAGCCTGTATTCATCTTCTAGTCTCACAGTGAATACAGATATGGGTTGGTTGTGAAAGTCAGTCACTGTGGGTCCTCCCGGTTGGAAATGAATTTGGGCCCCCATTTTGGTAAGCAAATCCCTCCCCAACAGGGGGCAGGAGCTGTTGGGAATGACCAGGAAGGAGTGGGTTACCTTCCCAGTTCCCAAGTCCACAGTCCTCTGAGTTGTCCAGGGGTACTTTTTTATTCCGGTGGCTCCTTGTACCCAGGAAGATTTTTCAGATACTTTTCCATGGGGCTTGACCAGAACTGAGTGCTGTGCCCCGGTATCAACTAGGAACTGGACCGGGGTCCCCTCCACTTGCAATGTTACCCTAGGTTCGGGGAGGGGATCTGAACCCCGTCCTCCCTATTCTGTATCTTGGGTAAACAGTATGGGGGCTGTTTTAGGCTGCCATTGTCCTTGGCTGGGGCGGGGTTGTTTCTTTTTGGGGCATTCTGGTGCCCAATGGCCTTTTTCGTTACAATAGGCGCACTGATCTTTATCTAAGTGCCGCCTGGGAGGGCGTGTTGTTTGAGTGCCTTCTGGGGGTGGCTGTTCTTTCTGGACTATAGCGGCCAGGACTTTAGTCATTTTCTCTGTGGCCTTGATCTGTCTCTCTTCTGGGGCGTTCCTGTTGTTGTAGACCCGTTGTGCTATACGGAGCAGATCCTGGATCTGTTTACCTTCTAAATCCTCTAGCCTTTGGAGCTTTTTCTTAATGTCAGGAGCTGCTTGATTTACAAAGGACATAACGACAGCAGCCTGGTTCTCAGGGACTTCTGGATCCATGGGGGTAAACTGTCTAAAGGCTTCCATTAGTCTAAGTAAGCAGCTGGACTCTCTGTCTTTCCCTGTACGACCGAATATACCTTAGCCAAATTGGTGGGCTTGCGAGCTGCAGCCCGGAGACCCGCCATCAGAGTCTGGCGATAAATGAGTAGCCTTCCCCTACCTTCTGCAGTGTTGTAGTCCCATTCGTCCTGTGGAGGTCTGGTTAGGGGGAAAGCCGCATTAATGAGGTCAGGGTTAGATGTCGGCTGACCGTCGTCTCCGGGAACCAGCTTTCTTGCTTCTAATTGGATCCTCTCTCGCTCCTCTGTAGTGAACAGGATGCAGAGGAGCTGCTGACAGTTGTCCCAGGTGGGCTGGTGGGTGAACATGACACTGTCTAAAAGAGCTATTAGGTCTTTAGGGTTATCAGAGAATCGAGCGTTCTGTGTTTTCCAGTTGTAAAGGTCACTGGTGGAAAAGGGCCAATACTGGAGTCGGGGGTTGCCTGTTTCATCTGGGGGTCCTATTTCCCGCAGGGGTAGGGCCACAGTGGAGTCGGGGAGGCGAGGGTTTAGCTCACGCTGGGTGCACCCGCGGGTTCGGCCGGCTGGCCCCTCACGGTCAGTTTCGTTTTCAATGGGGCCCGGTGCAGCTATAGCCTCCCGTCCTCCTGGTTCCGGCGCGGCTGCCGCTTCCCATCCTCCCGGTTCCCCTAAGGGGGCAACTAGCGGGGCGGCTGGTGGGCGGCTGGTGCTGGTAGGGCCTGGGGTACGAGGGGAGGGGGATGATAGGGTGGAGGGTCTAGGGATAGTAGATCCTGACTATCAGGCAATATGGGATACAAGGGCGCGGATAGCGTCTTTGGTTTTGGGGGATCTGCAGTCCGCATGGCAAGGACCTTACACGTTCCTGAGGACAGGAAGGGGGCCAACCAAGGGGGTGGATTTTCCACCAAATCTTGCCATACTAGAATGTAAGGGAATCTGATCCGGGTGTCCCTCGCGACCCGGTAGAAAAATCTTTGACTTCACCTTAGCAATTATAGGGAGGCAGAAAGTTCCTTCGGTTGGCCATCCAACACCGAAGGTTGGCCATTCGGAGCGGCAGAGGGTTATTAATTTTCCCCTCCAGATGTCTAGACTCAAATTCTGTCCTCTGGTTCTAACATCCCTGAAGTTAGCAACAAGGAGAGAAAGAGGAGTGCTTTGAGATTGGCCCATCTGTATCCTGGAGGTGGAGAAAAGGATTAAAAGGAGAAACAGTAAAGTTATGAGGATTTCTGGTTGCGCCAGGCCAGGTCACCTGTGAAAGAGAAGGGGTTCAACACTTAAAGGTTATAGAATAGAGAACATGAAACATAGGTCGCTAGTGTGTTTCGGGTGTCCGTAACCCGAACAGAAAAGCTCCGATGGGCCAAAATGGTGCCCCAGACGGGTGCCAGAGGACGTCTCCTACTGGTCCCGACTGACTGCCCTATAGCGCGTCTGCCACGGCTGTGTCAGTCCCCGATACAGATCCCGCGCGGGAGAGAGCCAGAAATGAACAGACGATATACAGACAGAAACGGACAGAGCCGGCTCACTTACCGATCGGCTTCAGGGACGACCCGTTGACTTGGGGTCTGGAGGGCTTGGGGGTATCCCAGATGAGCCCCCAAATGATATGCCCAAATTCGGGTGACCCTCAAGAACAAACCACCAGAGTCCAGAGTCAAAGCCAAGCGGCAAGGGCCGTTTATTGCAGGTTTGAACCCAGACCTCCACGCACCCGTCGTCAGTGACGCTAAGAGTGCCCGAGTGAGGTTTTTACAGCCTTTTTATAGACAGGCACAAACAAGTTATGGGGAAGTTAGGGATCTTCCACGGTTACAGAGCTGTTATTGGTTGATATTTAAATTTGAACACTCAGCAAAACTTGACTGGTTCCCGCCTTTGGGTCAAACCACAACCGGGCATGCCCTGGCTGGTTCTGGTACCGGGCGGGGGGGGGGGGGGGGTCTTTTCTTTGCAGTTGTGGGTACCCCTGGTAATTTTTCTTAGTCTCTCACCCAAAGGCTCTCAAAACATATCTTCAGATTGCAGCATCGGCATCACCTGGGAACTTGGTAGAAATGCAAGGTCTCGGGCCCCACCTACCGAATCAGAAACTTGAGGACTGGGCCCCAGCAGTATGTTCTAATGAGCCACCTGTATGACTCCGGTGCACACTCTAGACTAGGGATCAGTGACCCAGCCCATTGTGCAGATGGGGAAATGGGCTCAGAGACTCAGCAGCTCATGCAAAGTCACAGCACATAAATGGCTAGCCAGGTTTCAAATCCCAGTCTGTCTCATTTTAGAACCAGGACTCTTGGGGGGGGGGGGGCCTGGGGGGGTGCAGAAAATCGTGGGAATTCCCAAGAAGGGGGAGAAGAATCCAGAAGCCTCTTTCTCGGAGGAAGCTGGCCCAGATCTCAGGTACTTGTGTTCACCTCTGTAGCAGCCAGACATCAGAGGGGAAGAGACCAGCTCACGGTCACCCCACACGCCCCCACTAGGGCCGGAAGGGAGGGCCAGAGCAGGGCTGAGCTTCCTGGCAACAGACTACCTTTCAGAAGAGGCATCCATGGCCCTACCCCGCCCACCCCGAAACACACAACTGGGAAATACTTGCAAGTTCAGCCTCTCCTATGCTGCTCAACACTGCAGAGAATTGCACGCCCCAAACTCTTGACAACAGAAGCTGACAGGCGGGGATGGATGGACCAAGCAGGCCCAGCAGGCAGCCGGTTTCACACACAACAGTCCCACACATCTGTGGGGGGGAGGGGCTGCAGAACCAGCCTAGCGGGTTTGGGGTGCCCGCCCTCCCTGGGCTCCAGGCCCAAGCCCCCCAAATCTTCCTCTCAGACTGGGAAAAGACTCACACCTACCTTAGAGTATTGTCAGAGTGAAATTAGGCCTGATCCTGCTGTCCAAAGGAAGATGGTTCACCCTGGGGATACCTGGCCGTCGCCCTTTCTCCAGCCAAGAGCCTGGCGGGGAAAAGTCGGATGGTTTCTCAGGGTGTTGATAGCCACAAACCGGGTAGGGTCTCCTTGAGGGAAAGGGAGCCTTACAAAAGCCCCCCTTTCCCATCTGCCCAGGGGGCCCTCACTCTGGAAAGGATGGGGGTGGGGGGCGGCTGAGTCAGGAAGGTTCAGCCAGGGCGACTAGCAGCAGGAGGCGACTCATCTGCATTTCCAAAGGCCCGCCCCGTCCACGTCCCCGCCCCGTCCACGTCCCCTCCCCGAGAATGGGCCGGAGATGTGAGGGCTTACCCTGGAGCCCTCCGCCTCAGGGGATCCCGGGGAAGGCCCGCTCGGCTTTCCCAGGCCACAATCCTCCCTCACCGCCCCCCCCCCCCCCCCGGCCTCTAGAGCTCAGGGTTGGGGGGTGTGCCCTGCACGACTAGATCAGTGGCTTCCGTGAAGGCCTCGAGCCCAAAGTGGGGACAAAGTGGGGGAGGGAGCTACCCCTCGGGCTCAGCTGTTACGGGCGTCGAGAGCCAGACAAGGTCGCCGAGGCCCGGGTAGGCAGCGGGGGTCGGCCTAGGATCAGGGTCGGGCCGCGAGGGAGGCTTCCGCCGCCTCCGGAGGCGCCGGGCGGTGTCAGGGGAAGCCTCGAGGCCCCGACCGTCCCCGTGGCCCTTTGCTACTGGCTCCCGCTCCCCGGGCTCGGAACGAGGTCTCCTCGTGCCCCCCACCCCTCCCCGGAGTCGGGCGCGGGGTCCGGGGCGGCTGCGGAGCCCGCGCTCGTCGTCGAGGCCTCCCCCGGCCAGGGGCGTCCACGCGGGCGGCGGCCTGAAACACGGGCGGCGGCGCGCCGGCCTCCCCTCCCCCCCGGCCCCGCCGCCTCCTTCCCTCCTCCCGCCTGGCGCGCAGTAGCCGCCACCGCCCGAGCCGCGGGCGACGCGCGAAATGGCGCCCGTCTGGCCGCCTCGCCCGGCGGAGGCTACAGTGGGAGCCGAGGCGCGTGACGCCCCCAGGCCCACGGCCCCCGCAACAGTCTCCGCGACCACCCTCCGGCGTGGGGCGCTGTGCCCTGGCGGGTTCTCGGGCCCGCCCAGCGAGGGGCCGCCGTCAGCCCCGGGCCCCCAACGACAACCGGGGAAGGAGGGAGGAAGGAGGAGGAGGGCGGCCGCCATTAGCCACCCGCAGCCCGGCCCGCCCGCCAGCCGACCCCGGCCCTGGCCCCGGCCTGCGGCTCTGCTCTGAACCTGAAAATAAAACTCGTGTTTGGGAGGGAGGAGCGAGCGCGGTCGGGAGAACAGGCAGCGCTTGGTGGCAGGCGGGAGAGATGCTGCGTCATGGTGCCAACATGGACGCCGGCCTTTTGTCCTTTTTTTGCTTAGGAAGCGCAGGCCCGCCCAGGAGCCCCGAAAAGCCGGCTTCAGAGTGCGAGCCCGACAATCAAGAGAGAGTGGCCCTAGGCCGAGTGGGGAGCTTTCCTCGTTTTTCGAGCCCCCCCCCCCCCCCAATCTCCAAAACACTTCAACTTTCTCCTCCCCAGGAAGGCTCAGACCTAGAAAAGCGAAGGGGATGAACGCAGGCGGCTCCATGGATGCCCGAGCTCGCTGGGGAGACCCTCCCCACGCCTCCGGGGCAGAAGGGGCAAAAAGGTCTGAGGAGTCCTCGTCCTCCCACCCCTCCCCATCTGGCTGCCAAACATAAAGCTCCAGAAACCTCCCTTCACCTCCCAAACATCTGCAGCCCTTGGCCTGCTAGAAAAAAGATTTCCTCGAAGGGGCAAAAGGCACTTTTTTTTTTTTTTTTTTTAACTTACCGGCTCTGCCCGGTGCCATGGAGTCTGGAAGATCAAGCTGGGCGGAGGTTTTGGACGTGTTATGTAAAAAATATCTTTTGGCGGGGGAGGGGGGGGATTGTTTAGTTAGGATTATTGGGGGAATGGTGGTGTCTTTCTTGTTGTTACCTTTTTGTAAGTTACACTCTCATGGCATTTTCTGCTCCTTCCACTTCTGCAAACTTTCCAGGGTTGGGTTGGCAAAAGGCGGCTTCGCTGAGGACTGTTTACTGCTCTGGATATAGCAATGGTGTGATCGTCATTAAGAGACAAAAGGCGAAAATACACAGTCAAATCAAACAAAAGGCAAAAGACGCACGGCCATCCCAACCACCATAGAAAATACCCGCGAGTTAACGTTGGTGTTTGGCTCGAACCAGCTAGGACTTGTTTTCCAGTTTTAATCTAGTTTCCTGTGACGGCTTTAGACTCTGTACACAAAGAGAAGGTCTTCCTTTCCCTCACCCACCCCCCTACCAAGACGAGAAAAACAGAGCTGTTTTTCTTCAAATAGATCGATTTTCAAAGAACGTGTACATGTTACTGGGAAGAAAGCTGACTAGCATTTATTGCTTTAAACATTTTCAAAAGCTTAAAGCTAAAAAACCTTAGCTTTATAAAAGCAAAATCGTCTAAAAGCATTTTAACTGGCTTATATTAGACAAGAGCGACAAAGACATACATGCAGATGAAGGTTCAGAAAATTAAGGACATCTCAGCAACATTAACATGAAAACTGCACTGCGTAAGGACAGAATGGATTGGGTACTTACAACGTAAAAGGTTTTTTAAAAGCTTAAAAGTAACAACTGCTTACAATTTTTTGTTGCTGCCATTTCGCTAGTCCTAAAACTATACATTTAAAACATTACCTTGTTAAAAAGAGAGCAGAAGGAGTTAATAAGATGGCCAGGTTTAAGTGTTTAATAGAGGAAACTATATATATTTAAAAATTTATTGTTCAGTCAAGAGAATACAGATTAAGACAGCTCCAAGCTCCCCCCACCCACCCAAGAAAAAAAAAGAGGAAAAAAATTAAATATGTCATTTACTTAGGTTTTTTGGAATTCAAAATTGTTAACTGCTGACATTAATGGTGTGCTATGACCTAGTTATACAAGACAAAGATGGATTCCAAGTCATAAGGAAAAATCCAGATCTTTTTAAAAAGTCTTCTTCATTCTTCCAATTGTGAGTCCTTTAGCCTGTTGACAAATGTTAAACACAACACTGAGGCGTCCTGAACTGGATGGTGGAGTCAAAGGAAAAGCATTCCCCATTTGCAACAAAGGAAAAACCCACTTGGCCATTTAATTCCATTGCAGAAAAATGGCTCCCCTCATCTGTTGGCCTCTCCTTGGTGTCTGATGAACGATGTTTTGAGATCAGCGTCTAATAACTCAAGCCCTATAGAAGCCGCGCGCTGATTGGCTGCCGCGCCCTGCCGCCCTGCTCCAGCCAATTACCTACCCACGGCCAAATTACAAACCCCGAAAAGAGCCCCAATATGAAATACACCACCACGAAGCCCCAGAAAGGCGGCTCCTTCGCCTCGGCCGCCCGAGAGGACAGGCAGAGGGGGCTGCAAATGCGTCCTCGCGAAGCCCGGGAGCCTCGGAGTTGAACTCACAAAATGGAAGCCGCGCGCTGATTGGGCGCCGCCACTCCCGGACCTTTAATAAAGAAAGGGGAAGGAAAAGATAAATGCAAAAAAGGGGGACTCTCTCCTCCGTTGGTGGCTGGAGGAAGAAGGGGGGGTGGAGAGAGAAGCATGTGTTTAGGACAATTACAGGGCGCTCCTCTCCAAAAATAAAAACAGAGCAAAAAGCTTCTATCACCCAGGTCCAGGCGAGGGCTACATCCTCCCAGGAATGTGAATGCTAATTTGGTTAAAATCCTGGTTTCCCCTCCCTAGCTCAGCACCACGGGGGAGGGGGTCTCGGGGCAGAAGGAGGAAGCCGGAGCGAAGATACCTCGATTGCAACTCGCCTCGAGTCGTCTTGCCTCCCCCCACGGTTCCCAGCATCTAAACACACAATCATACACATACACCCCTCAAAAAACCCAGCCCTTTCCCCCAGCCCCCACGAGCCCACCTCCGGTCTTGGCAGTTTGGAAACAGTTTTGGAGGCCCCAGGCGCACGCCGCGGCCGCCGCGGCTCGGAGGGTAGCCCCAGCCGCGGGAGGTAGAGCCCGGGGAGACCCCCCCCTCCCCCGCCAGCCAAGCCCCCCACCTAAGTCCCAGCAGAATAAATAAATTAAAAGGCCTTCCCCCGGGGAGGGGGGAGGCAGTGTGGGAGCGCGCGAGTGAGGGGTGGGGGGCCGCTGGGGCCCGGGGCTTTGGCGGCGCAGCTGCCGCCGCCGGGAGAGTGCCTGGGGAAGCGGCGAGCAAGGAGAGGGGAGGAGGAAGAGGAGGAGGAGGAGGAAGAGGAGGAGGGTGAGCGCTCGGGTCGGGCTCCTTAGCGGTGTATTGTGGGATGTGCGGCTACTGGGAGCCGAGCCTCCGCCGCCAGCCGCCTCCCGGGCAGCAGCAGCAGCAGCAGCAGCAGCAGCAGCAGCGGCGGCGGCGGCGGCAGCAGCTCCGGGCCCGGCAGCCGCGGCGGCGGCGCCCCCCCCCTCCCGGCCCCCCGTCCGGCCGCCCCGGCCTCGGCTCCCGCGGGGGACACCATGTACTGGCTGGCGGCGCAGGGAGGCCGGCGCCCGGCGGGGATGTAAGCGCGGCTCGGGGAGGGAGAGGCCGCGGTCGGCAGCCGGGCGGCCCGAGCCCCCGGCCCCGGCCCCGGCCCGGGCTCCGGCCGAGCGGGCGGGCGGGCGGGCGGCGCCAGGCCTGCCGCGAGCCCAGCGCGCGAGCCGGGCCGAGCGAGCGAGCGAGCGCCACGCCGGGCGGCCGGGAGGCAGGACGGGCACCATGGGCCGGAGCCCGTGTCCTCCGGACGCCCCGGGCCCCGCCAGCACGCACCGGGGGCCCCCGGGAGCCCCTCGCTGCCGCCCCGAGACGGTGGCCGAGCGGGCGGGCGCCTAATTCTCCCGGAAGGGTTATTCTCTCGCTCTATTCTTATTTTGGGGGGAGCCAGCGAGACAGCTCCTTTTGGGGCGCGCTGGTAAGGTGGGAGGGGGTGGGGGCTGGACGATTTGATTCTTTCGCGTGTGTGTAGAAGCGGCCGCCGCCGCCGCCGCCGCCGCGGCGGAGACGACAACAACTTGCTCGTTTTCAGGTTGGGTTAACGGCATGGAGAACAGTCACCCCCCCCACCACCACCACCAGCAGCCCCCGCCGCAGCCCGGCCCTTCGGGCGAGAGGAGGAACCACCATTGGAGAAGTTACAAGTTGATGATTGACCCGGCTCTGAAAAAGGGGCATCATAAACTGTACCGCTACGATGGGCAGCATTTCAGCCTGGCGGTGAGTAGCCGGCGCGCCTCCCCGCCGCCCCCACCCACCACCAGCCGTGCCCGGGGCGGAGGGAAAGGGGTCCGAGCTGCCCAGGGACCCCCCCTTCCGACCACCGGGCCAACTGTCAGCCGGGTCCCCAGTCCTGGAGTTTGACAAGTGCCTGGAGAAGGGGGGGGGGGGGCGTCTGCCTCTGCCCCTGGGGAGTGGGACCAGTCCTCCCATTCCGCCCCGCCCCCCCCATTCCTCCCCACAGATGTCCAGCAACCGCCCGGTGGAAATTGTCGAAGATCCCCGGGTCGTTGGGATCTGGACCAAAAACAAGGAGCTGGAGCTGTCGGTGCCCAAATTCAAGGTAGGACCCCTCCCCCCCGACCCCACGGTCTCTCCCCGCCTCCCCAGTCCCCAAGTTCGAAAATAACGCCAGTTCTGCCGGAGCCTAGCCTGGTTCTGAGTTCCCGCCGTCCATGGCCAGGGAAGTTTTGGCGGGGAGGGGGAGATGGCAGCGAGAGGGGTGTCCTCTCTCAGCTACTGTAAACAGAATAACATTCAGTGAAACTGTAATCAAGGATCTGATACAGTGTCCTGCCGGCCCAGCTGGGGGCTCCGGGTCCCCACCTGGCTCCTGCTAGCCCCCGAAGCTTGGGCTAGGGACCCACGCCCCTTCTCAGTCTTGTGGCTTAAGAGGGGACAACTTCATAGACCAAGGGTTCGCCCCTGACCCGGCTGCAGGGAGAGGAGGCCAGAATGGGGGGTGGGGAAAGAGAAACTGTTTCTTTTTCCCCTTTCCTTTCGAACCCAGAGGACTTCCACGTTCCAAACGATTTAATCCTCCGCTTCCCGGGCCCGCCCGCGTGCATTTTTTTTTTTTCAAAAAAAAAAATATTTTTTAACCTTCATTGTTTTCATCGGGCACGCGAGTGGGGAATGTTGTGTTTCCCTTCAGTTTCAATGTTCTCCAAACTCCCTTCCCCCTCGTCCCTGCCAGATCGATGAGTTCTACGTGGGCCCGGTGCCTCCAAAGCAGGTGACATTTGCCAAGCTGAATGATAACATCCGAGAAAACTTCCTGAGGGACATGTGCAAGAAGTATGGGGAGGTGGAGGAGGTGGAGATTTTGTACAACCCTAAGACCAAGAAGCACTTGGGCATTGCCAAGGTGGTCTTTGCCACGGTCAGGGGAGCCAAAGAGGCGGTTCAGCACCTGCATAGCACTTCGGTCATGGGCAATATCATCCACGTGGAGCTGGACACTAAAGGTGAGTGGAGACCCACTTGGGACAAACTGCGATGGAGGGGCAGTGAGACCTGTCACTAAGACTCCTTTCCCTCCCAGAGCCCCTCTTGCAGTGTTAGGGACCCCCCCAACAGCCCTTTTTTTTTTTTTTTTTGCCCCCTCCTGAGGATAGAGTCACATGGAGCTAAATGTGTTGTCTGTTGCTAGGAGACAGGCTATAATTTACCAAATGTGCTGTCCTTGGCTACTGCATGTACCCCTAGGGACCACCCAGAGGCTTCCCCACCACTGACACCCCTGCGGGCCCCTCCTGGAGCCCTAGTGGCCTGGGTTTAGGCAGTCTCCAGTGTTGCCATCTGTGTTAGGGGAAGAGGCAGGGTTTGTTTATTTGTGGGAGCTGAGAGGGAGCCACTAGAATGCCTTTAAATACATATAGAGTAGGTCCTTCAACTAAAAAGGGAATCCTCCAAGGATCCAGGGTCCCCCCCCCTCCCCCATGCTGCCCCTTCCTTCTGGAGTGGGAACCAATCTGGGCTCAGAGTGTGGTTTCATTGATAATGTTCTGATAGAGCTGGGCGGGCTGCTGTGGGTGCTCAAGGGTTGACACTGTGCCTTCCCTCCTCTCTCTTAAAGAGACAGCAGCACCTCCCATGCGCCGGGAATCCCGCTATGTGCTCACTCTGAGCTCACTGCTGGCAGAGTGGGGCTGGGGAAGTCACCCTTCCTTCCTTACATTCCTGGGAGGCTTCTTCTCGACCGGATGGAGGGGCTTGCAAGACTCTAGGGCATCCCCCAAAGTTTGCCTGTGGCCTCTCTAGGGAAGTTCTCACCCATATGAAAGAAGGTGCTGGGTGCCCCAGGACCAACCTGCCCTGTGACTGGGCAGGCACTGTTGGGTCCGGTGCTTCTTGAGGTTTTCTGGGAGACACTGTCTGGGAAAGCTTAGGTGGCCAGCTTCCAGGAGTTTTGTGAGCATGGTGTTTAGAGGCAAATGGCACACCAAACCCAAACAGGAAAATTTAAACCTTTCTTGTGCTTTCAACGATGAATACATATTGACTAGGTCTCTAAGACCTTGCTGGGGGCTGTGGAGGGATGCTGGAACTGGGTGGGCACCGTTATCCCACAAACTCTTGCCAAGCCCATATCTAGTTCTGAGTTTCCTCAGGGCACAAGCCTGGTTCCTGTCTCTGTCAGGGGAGTACAGACCCTTCAAACTCTACACATCCCTTGTGTGGCTGCAGTCTCATTTCTCCCTAAGAACTGAATGTGGAACCTTCTTCTTCCCTGTCACATGCCCATTTTAAGGAGCAGCCAGCTCTTCCCAAAATTTCATTTCTGAAAAAAAGGAAGAAAAAAAAAAAAGTGGGAGGCCCTCAGAGACTGCCAACTAACTTTGTATTTCAAGAAAGAGACCAGCAAAGTGTAAAGTGTAGCTCAAGGAATGTGCCTCCTTTGCATATGTAAGCAGCTGCCTCAGAGGGCTCTATAAATATCAATAATCTGGGGCCCCAGGGTCTATAGAGGCCTCTCTCTGCTGATGGGGGAGGGTTACCAGACAGGGCCCAGTGGGACCAGCCCGGCAGAGCTGGGGAGGCCTGGTCAGCCAGGTCAGCGGAGGAGGCCCATGGAGTTCACAGTAACGTGGTACTAGACTGTGTTTTACAAATTCTGCTGGTCACCTGGCCTCAGATAGTTAACAATAAAGTGAACTGTCACCTCTGTGTCACTGGGTCTCTCCACCTGCTACAGGCTCTGGCTGTTAAGTGGGAAAACCTGACTCTTTTTTCAGGTGCTATGGCTCAAGTGACAGGGAGAGGCTCTGTGTTGGGGGTGGTGTTTCTGTTTTGGGGGGAGTCCCGGCCCCACGGAGGATTAAATTCTGAATCTTAGGGTCAGAAAAATCATACAGGTGAGCAGCTTGGTTGACCAGATCGGACTCCTCAGTGAGGTACAGAGAGGTGGTTCCCCGGTCAGGGTCACAAAGCTTCTCAGGCTTGGGGGTCTCAGGCACCAGGGGCCCATAAGCCAACCTGTGGGGTCTGCCCCATCCCGGAGCCTCCCTCAATCCTCCCTCCCTTGCCCTTCCCACAGGGGAAACCCGCATGCGGTTCTACGAACTGTTGGTCACGGGCCGATACACACCCCAGACCCTCCCAGTGGGTGAGCTGGATGCTGTCTCTCCGATCGTGAATGAGACCCTGCAGGTGGGTTTATTACCATTCAGTACCCTCCCCCCCACATACTCACACTCATCACCAGCTTCTGATGGGCCCTTCGCCCCCACTCACCATCTCTAGCGTTGGACGCCAGAGCCTAGGAGGCAGAGGAGCCTGGCCTTGTCCAGCCTGGGATTCCCACAGACCCACAGCCTACTTAGGGCTTCGTGTTAATGCTGAAACATTGCTGTGTCTGATGTCCTGGGCACTGCTCTAGCCCTGCCCCCAGAAAGCAGACCTCAGTGGTCCCCATTCCCAGAGCGAGACTGACGTGACTCCTTACCCAACCACTGCCTCCTACCTAGGCCACCCTCACACAGGGAGATTCTCAATCCAACCCTTCCCTGGCATCAACTCACCTACCCTCAGGAGTAGCTTTTCCAGAACACAGCCTTCACCGACTTGCTAGGTTATTCACCGTCAGCTAGGTTATTCATTAGGCACTTTTACCTAAGTGTCACACGACTTAACTCCTAAAACATTGGGAGACCAGAGGGAACAGGACCCTTGGCGACCCCCTCACTCCCCAAACTATAGTTCTCCCTGCTGGAAGATCCTTGATTTCTGACAGTCTGAGACGGGAAGGAAAGCCCAGTTTAAATCAAGACGTCAGGATCTTCTCTTCTCTCTGCTTTAAGGATTAGAAAAAACCCTCAAGGTTCTTTGGGCATAGCTGGCTATTCTATGATTAGAGAAAAGTTAGGACAATCCAGAAGCTCCTCTTCGATCTCCTACCCCCCCCCCCTTCTTCCACCATGCTGCAGTTCTAGAGTGACCAGCTTGGCTCTGAGATCCCCAGAGTGTAGAGGGAAAACAGCCCCCATCCATTGCATGCAGCCCCCTCCAGCAACCTCACTTGTCTCTCCCTCTCTCTCTCTAGCTGTCAGATGCTCTGAAGCGCCTCAAGGATGGTAGTCTGTCTGCAGGCTGTGGCTCCGGCTCCTCCTCGGTCACCCCCAATAGTGGTGGGACACCCTTCTCGCAGGACACGGCGTACTCCAGCAGCCGCCTGGACACCCCCAACTCCTACGGACAGGGCACACCGCTCACGCCACGTCTGGGCACCCCCTTCTCGCAGGACTCCAGCTACTCCAGCCGCCAGCCCACACCCTCCTACCTCTTCAGCCAGGACCCCACGGTGACCTTCAAGGCCCGGCGCCACGAAAGCAAGTTCACAGATGCCTACAACCGCCGCCACGAGCATCATTATGTCCACAACTCCTGTGCGGTCACCGCAGTGGCCGGGGCCCCAGCTGCCTTCAGGGGCTCCGTGGACCTCCCGTTTGGGGCAGTCAGCAGCAGTGGGGGCAGCAGTGGCCCTCCATTCAAGGCCCAACCACAGGATTCGGCCACGTTCGCCCACACTCCACCGCCTGCCCAAGCAACCCCCGCTCCTGGAGTCACGTTCAAGTCAGCTTTCTCTCCGTATCAGACCCCTGTGCCCCCTTTCCCCCCACCCCCTGAGGAGCCCACCACCACAACCACCTTTGGGGCCCGTGAGAGTGGGGAATTCCGGAGAGCACCTGTGCCCCCACCCCTGCCACCCACCGAACCCCTGACCAAGGAGAAGCCAGGCACACCGCCCGGCCCACCGCCCCCTGATGCCAACAGCATGGAGCTGGGTGGCCGGCCGACCTTTGGCTGGAGCCCTGAGCCTTGTGACAGTCCAGGCACACCTACGCTGGAGTCCTCACCTGCGGGGCTGGAGAAGCCCCACGACAGCCTGGATTCACGCATAGAGATGCTGCTGAAGGAACAGCGCACCAAGCTGCCCTTCCTTCGAGAGCAGGACTCGGATACGGAGCTGCAGATGGAGGGCAGCCCCATCTCCTCCTCCTCCTCCCAGCTCTCTCCACTGGCCCCCTTTGGCACCAACTCCCAGCCAGGCTTTCGAGGCCCCACGCCACCCTCCTCACGCCCCTCCAGCACCGGCCTGGAGGATATCAGCCCCACGCCGCTACCCGACTCAGACGAGGATGATGAGCTTGACCTGGGCGTGGGGCCCCGCCCCCCTCCGGAGCCAGGCCCCCCGGACCCTTCTGGTCTTCTGGGCCAGACAACTGAGGTAGCCTTGGACCTGGCTGGAGACAGGACCCCAACCTCAGAGAAGATGGATGAGGTACCACCATGTCTGTCCACCTCTGTCTTGGATTGGTTTTGTCTATCTTGTGTCTCCCTTTCCTCCTTTGAAACGTTATCCTCTCAGGACAATTAGCTAAAACACAGAAGTAACAGGATTAGGGCAGCTAAAATAACCGGTCAAATACAGAGAATAAAAAGCCAACGCAAAAAGCACCAGGGGCTGTGACTGAGCAGCTGCTTTGGCTCTGAGCAACCTAGCAGCCATAGAGAGAAGGGAAACATGACTTGGTTCTGTTGCTCTCCTGTTAGGTATGGGAAGTTAAGACTTTTCCTAGGGATCAATTCTGACTTGAGCTTCTTTGGTAGGAGTTTGCCGAGACCCCAGATAGTATGGACTATGGTAATGGTTCTGGATCCCCTTGTCTGTTGGGTCGCCTGAGGGTGATCAGGGCTGATCCTGACACTCAGGCATATTTGGGGGGAGGGATTAGCCAGAGCATTCTGCTAGGCTAGGCCAGATGGGAGCTCTGGAGCACTGCCTCCTAGAACCTGGTGCCCTCTGAAGAGAGGAAGCCATGGTGGGCAGGGTGGGCATTGAATTTTCCCTTAGCTTTTCCTCTGTTTCCAGGAGTCGGGACTTAAGGGTTAGCCTAGGGGGAAGGCCACAGCCAGAAACAGGCAAAACTGACCATTCTCCAGCCTCTCCTCAGCCATAGATCTTTATCTGGGGTCTTATTACCCAAATCTCCAGCCTCTGGGTTGGGGTGGGGGCTGCTGTGTGCTACAATCCCTTGGAGGGATGGATTAGGTCATCTTCCTTGGCTCTGCTCCTCCCCACTCCTGGTCCAGGCACCTGTCCTGGTCCTCCTGAAGACCTGTGTTGGAACCTGCGTGCCCAGCGGGCATGAGCAGCCAGGGGCTTAGACAGAGCTCTGTGCCCTTGTGGGCGGCAGGAGGGAGGGTCCCCCCTTCCCAGGCCCTTTGATTAGGCAGGTTTGGCTGCCTCGGGGAGGAACAGAGAGGAACTTGGCCTGCCCTGGAGGGGACTGCAGGTGGCCGGGGCTCCAGGGGGCCTCCAGGCAGTTCTGGGGAAGTGGTTTCTGGTGCCAAGGGGTCCAGGCAGGAGGAGTTGACAGGTGTGCAGAGGTGGGGGGCTGGCAGCCCTGCCATCTTTTCTTCCCTTCCTCTCTGCTGCCTGGGCTTGGGGGATGTTTACCATGCTGACAGAATGGTCCGGGACTGGGAATCCCAGGGTAGACGGAGGGACTGGGCTCTCCCATCATGTCACTGTAGGGAAGCAGGAGACTGAAGCCGAAGAGAGATGGGGTCAGGATGCCCCTAGATCTTAGCGGTAGGAAGACCAAAGTACAGATAACCTCCAGGCTGGCCCTCGGGAGCCCCCTGCCGGCAGCCTGGAGAGCAGCACCCGGACTCCTCCAGACTGAACCTGGAGGGAGTCCCAGCTAGCTCAGGCTGAAGACTCCGGAGACAGAGCAGGGGCACCACTGAGGGAGATTCCCTTTCTTCACAGAAGCTGGTGGTTAAAAGTTCAGGCTCCAGTCCGTGAGCCTGGAAACCCAGCTCTGTCGCTTACTGGTTATGTGACCTTGGGTAAGGCACTTTCCTTCTCTGAGTCTCAGTTTCATCGCCTGTGAAATGGGACGGTGAAAGTACCTGCCTCACACGGTCTTCGGCTTAACTGAGGTGCCCGCAAGGGAAGCTCCCGGCATCGCGTGCGCGGGCTGGTGCTGAGCAGTGTGCGCTCGGCTAGTTCCTGCTGGTTCTCACCCCCACCCCCTGGCGCCGGAGGGGCGGAGGGAAGGGCAGGGCCGAGGGCTGGAGCGCCGGATCCCGGGTCTCCTTGTGATTGGCTGGCCGCGATGCCGGGTTAACCCTCTATGTGCAGCGCTCGCCTCGCTGGGCGCTGTCCGGGACTGATCTCCCGGGCGCTGTCCCGGAGTATTGGGCTGAGCCTGCCAGTCCCTCCTGCTGCATGTGCGTGCGGACCTTTAGAGACAGAGAGAGAGAGAGAGAGAGAGAGAGAGAGAGAGAGAGAGAGAGAGAGAGTGTGTGTGTGTGTGTGTGTGTGTGTGTGTGTGTGTGTGTAGTGGGGGTCTAGCAAAATCCTGAGCTTCCTACTGCTGCTGAAAGTTTAGTATTCCTCTTCTCCCCGCGGGTGCTCCCCCCCATTTCCCTTTGAGGACTCCCTCACCTGAAGATCTGACCTCTGACCTTACAGCCTGTACAGACCTCGCCCCCTCAGCCTTCAAATGCATTCCTTGTCTGTGGCAGCCTACAAACGCTCTTGTCACCTTACCGAGATCTTCTAGGGCAGGGCCTGAGCCACCGTCTCACCTCTTGTCCATCAGGGCCTGAGCCACCGTCTCACCTCTTGTCCGGACACAAAAGCCTGGGGGTGACGTAACTCTCCTCTCGCCACCCCTGCTCTGCCTTCTCACTCCAACCCTACCAGGTACACCCCAATGCCTCCTTCCAGTTCCAGGCCTGTGTCCCAATGTAAAGGGGCCCTTGCCCATTTCGGAGCTGGGGTCATCCTTGGCTTCCCCACTGTTTGCCTGGTACAGTGAGTGTTCCTGGATTCCATTCGGCAGGCATCCTGAGCTTGAGTCCCAGCCTTATTTCTGACCGGCTGTGCGTCCTGGGCCAGTGGCTTTTGGCTCTGTTTCCTCACTTGTCAGAAGGGATTGGAGTAGAGCCCCACCTTGCAAGGCTACAGTGCTGATGTGAAACAAGGTGTTGTGCAGTCTCAAGACCAGATGAAAGATTAACTAAGGAAACTAAAAAGACATACCTCCTATTTATGCAGCCTTAAAACTGCTAACTCTCCTTGCTCAAATGTCGCCCTTGCCACCAGGCCCTCTTTGCAGCAGTGAGGACAGCAGGCTGACTGGGAGCCTAACTGGTTTGAATCCTGACTCCATCTCTTATTGGCTCTGTGGCCTTGGGCAAGTTACTTAAGCTTTCTGTGCTCCAATTTCCTTGGCAAAAGAACGGCCTTAGAAAGATACCGAGCACGAGCACGTAGGAAGCACTACAGAAGTGTTAATTATTAGTATTCTCCAATTACAAATTGAAATAGAATCTCTCAAGCTGACATGGAATCTGTTTCCCTCTTTACACCCTGTCCCCCTCCCCAGCTTTCTTTTCCTCTAAGGTGGGCTCTATATTTCTCCTCTTCATCCTGGTTTTCCTGTGTCTCTTCCCTCTAGAAACTTAGCTCCACAAGAGCAAGAATTGTGTCTGTCTTGTTCAATGCTGTGTCCCCAGCACCTAGGACAGTGCCTGGCACACAGCAGGTGCTAAGCAAGTGTTTACTGAATGAATGAATGAATGAATGAATGAATGAATCCTCCTAAACCAACTGGCAGGTATTAAGATGCCCATAATACAAATGGGGAAACTGAGGCTTAGCAAGGTTAAGTGACTCCCCAAAGCCACATGGTCCCAAAGCCACCTGGTCCAGAAGGGAGGGGACTAGGACCCAAACTGCAGAATCCGTTTTGCTCATTAGTCTTGCAAAAGGCTTCTCGAGCTTTCTGGTGTTTGGAAGGGGCTCTAGGAGCCAGCTTGGCCTCCCAGGCACAGCCTCACCTCTCTCCCCGGCTCTCCCCACAGGGCCAGCAGTCCTCGGGCGAGGACATGGAAATCTCGGACGATGAGATGCCCTCAGCCCCCATCACCAGCGCCGACTGCCCCAAACCCATGGTGGTGACCCCAGGGGCGGCAGCTGTGGCAGCCCCCTCTGTGCTGGCTCCGACGCTGCCGCTGCCCCCACCCCCCGGCTTCCCGCCGCTGCCCCCACCCCCGCCGCCGCCCCCACCACAGCCAGGCTTCCCCATGCCCCCGCCTCTGCCGCCTCCCCCGCCCCCCCCACCCCCCGCCCACCCAGCTGTGACGGTGCCCCCCCCACCCCTGCCAGCGCCCCCCCCTGGTGTCCCACCCCCACCCATCCTACCACCGCTGCCGCCCTTCCCTCCAGGGCTGTTTCCCGTGATGCAGGTGGACATGAGCCACGTGCTGGGTGGCCAGTGGGGTGGCATGCCCATGTCCTTCCAGATGCAAACGCAGATGCTGAGCCGTCTGATGACTGGCCAGGGCGCCTGCCCCTACCCGCCCTTCATGGCCGCTGCTGCCGCGGCCGCCTCAGCCGGGCTGCAGTTTGTCAACCTGCCGCCCTACCGGGGCCCGTTCTCCCTGAGCAACAGCGGACCGGGCCGCGGGCAGCCCTGGCCACCGCTACCCAAGTTTGACCCATCAGTGCCGCCACCAGGCTACGTGCCACGCCAGGAGGACCCACACAAGGCCACTGTGGATGGCGTCCTGCTGGTGGTGCTCAAAGAGCTGAAGGCCATCATGAAGCGTGACCTGAACCGCAAGATGGTGGAGGTGGTGGCTTTCCGCGCCTTCGACGAGTGGTGGGACAAGAAGGAGCGGATGGCCAAGGTAGGCAACGAGTGCGGGGTGCCCCCGGGCGGTCGGCAGGCACGCTCTCTTCCCCCGAGGGACACTGATCCCCGTAACCCCCAAGTAGGAAAGCGTGAGTGTTACCTTCTAAAGCTTGTGTGTCCTTGCCGCGGATGTGTCCTTGCCGCATGTAGCCTGCTCTGCAGGCGAGGAGGTTGAAGTTCAGTGAGACGGAGTTGGGCGCTGGGAATGTCCGGCGGGCACGAAGCCCACCCGACTTGGTGGGAAGGAAGTGCCAGTTACTGTGTGGCTGTCACTGTTGAGGGAAGGCAGGCTGCTTAGGGAGGGCCACCCACTGGGGAGGTGGGGGTCCACCGGCAGCACCGTAACCATGGTGACAGTCCCCTCCTCTTTCACACCCCAGGCCTCTCTGACCCCAGTGAAGTCAGGCGAGCACAAGGACGAGGACAGGCCAAAGCCCAAGGACCGCATCGCCTCGTGCCTGCTGGAGTCGTGGGGCAAGGGCGAGGGCCTGGGCTATGAGGGCCTCGGCCTGGGCATCGGGCTGCGCGGGGCCATCCGCCTGCCCTCCTTCAAGGTCAAGAGGAAGGAGCCGCCGGACACAGCCTCTTCTGGTGACCAGAAGCGCCTGCGGCCCTCAACCTCTGTGGACGAGGAAGATGAAGGTATGTGTGCCCCCTCACGTGGCGCTGGGCTCTCCCGTGTTTCCCCAGCCCAGTTCGGACACCCCTCTCTCCCGTCAGAGTCAGAGCGAGAACGGGACCGGGATATGGCGGACACCCCTTGTGAGCTTGCCAAGCGGGACCCCAAGGGCGTGGGCGTGCGGCGCCGGCCAGCCCGGCCGCTGGAGCTGGACAGTGGCGGGGAGGAGGATGAGAAGGAGTCACTGTCGGTGTCCTCATCATCATCGGCGTCCTCATCCTCGGGCTCCTCCACGACCTCACCCTCATCCTCGGCCTCTGACAAGGAGGAGCGGGAAAGCACTGAGGAGGAAGAGGAGGGGGAGGAGGAGGAGGAGGAGGAGGAGGAGGAGGAGGAGGATGAAGAGGAGGAAGAGGAGGAGGAGGAGGAAGGCCCCAGGAGCCAGGTCTCCTCCTCCTCGACCTCATCCACATCAGATAAGGTACCTTCGGGTTGGGGAGGCCTGGGGTGCTGGGCCAGGTGAGGGGGGCCCTTCTGCTCATCCTGACCTCCCCTCTCCCTCCCCCTCCCCCAGGATGATGACGCTGAAGACAGTGATGAGCAGGAGGAGTCTGAGAATGAGGACGAGGACATAGCCCTGTCAGAGGCGAGTGAGAAGGAAGAAGGGGACTCGGACGGAGGTGAGCGGTGTGGGCCGAGGCACCTGGTCTGCCCCAGGGCCCCCGTGCAGAGACCAGAGCCCGAGCAACTTTCAGCAGTACTTTTGGGGCAAGATTTCTTGTCTTTGAAACGTGAGCTCATTAAAACATGCACAGGACTCGCCCTACGATTCCATTTGTACGCAATGTCCAGAGCAGGTCCCTCCACAGAGACAGAAAGTAAGCTAGTGGTTGCTTGGGTCTGGGGATGGGAGGCTGGAGGGACGATAGCTAAAGGTGTTGGGTCTCTTCTTGAGCTCATGAGAGTGTTTTGGAACTAGAGATAGTTGTAATGTACTAAATACCACTGACTTAATTCACTTTAAAATGGTTCGTTTTATGCTACGCAGATTTCACCTGTTTTCTTTTTTTTTCTTTTTTTTTTTAATGTTTATTTTTGAGAGAGAGAGAGACAGAGCATGAACGGGGGAGGGTCAGAGAGAGAGGGAGACACAGAATCCGAAGCAGGCTCCAGGCTCTGAGCTGTCAGCACAGAGCCCAATGCGGGGCTCGAACTCACGGACTGTGAGATCATGACCTGAGCCGAGGTCAGATGCTTAACCGACTGAGCCACCCAGGCGCCCCTCGCCTCCGTTTTTTTTTTTTTTTTTTTTTAACGTTTATTTTTTTGAGACAGAGAGAGACAGAGCATGAACAGGGGAGGAGCAGAGAGAGAGGGAGACACAGAATCCGAAACAGGTTCCAGGCTCTGAGCTGTCAGCACAGAGCCTGACGCGGGGCTCGAACTCACGGACCGAGAGATCATGACCTGAGCCGAAGTTGGACGTTTAACCGACCAAGCCACCCAGGCGCCCCACCTCTATTTTTTTTTAAATGCTGACTAGTTAACACGCAGGCGCCCCCCCCCCCGGCCCCCCTCCCCGCCGAGATATCAGGGCCGCGTTCAGCCTGGGCGCCATCAGTCTGAGATGTTTGGGGAAGCATCTAGCCGGAGCGCACAGCAGACGCTGAAGGGCTCATGCCTGTGTCCCGTGTCCCCTGCCCAGAGGAGACGGTGAGCATCGCCACGTCCAAGGTGGGAGCTGGGTCCTCCAGCGAGAGTTCTGAGTCTTCTGAGTTCGAATCAAGCTCCGAGTCCTCGTCGTCATCCTCAGAGGATGAAGAGGAGCTGGTGGCAAGGGAGGAGGAGGAGGAAGAGGAGGAGGAGGAGGAGCAGGAGGAGGAGACCGCAGCAGCAGACGAGAGTATGGCTCCTGCTGCCCCCGATGAGGACTTTGAGGAGGATGTGGCCACGGGGGCACCTGTGACAGAGTCCTCGGTCATGGAAGGGGAGGTGGACATCGAGGCTGAGGACGGAGCTCCCGAGGAGCGGACTTCCGTGCTGGAAGAGCCCCCCTTGCCTGTGTGTGTCGAAGAGCTGGCAGGCTGCAAGGAGCCCTCGGAGGAGCCGTGCCTGAAGCAGGAAGGGGCCAGGTTGCTGTCTCCAGAGCCCCCTGCTGGAGAGACGGAGTCCCGGCCCCCGCCTTCCCCGGAACCTGCCCCAGGTAACACCTGCAGCCCGCAGCCCGTCCCCCCACCCCCCCACCTTCTCCCCTCCTCCCCCCCACCCCGGTAGAGGTGGTGGGGATGGAGGCAGGATGTCCTCACCGGCAGAATGAGCCCAGGCTCCTTTGGGTAATTCGTGTAACCTTCCCAAGCTTCAGTTTCCCCATCTGTAATGTGGGATCAGTGGTATGTCCCCCATGAGGTCGTGCGGGAGGGCAGAGTGAGATGACATAATGTGCCAGCACGGAGCCTGGCACCCAGCCGGAACTTCAGATAGCTGCCTGAGAGAACTGCTCCTGTCACCGTTCCTCAGTGCCACATTTCCCCACCGTTTGCTCCTTGGACCATTAGTCCTATGAGACGCACTCAGAAAGGTGTGGCAGGGGTGGGGAGCAGGTGTATATGGTCATTTTAGTGACAGGCAGGTGGGGAGGCCTGGGGCGTTGGGCCAGGTGAGAAGGGCCATGGACACAGCATTCTCTGCCACGTTGATGGAGCCACACAAAGCATATTAAAGGCTGTAACATACTGTCCAGTGGAACTTTCTGCAGTGATAGAAAGGTTCTTTATCTGCTCTCTCCAATATCATAGCCATTAAATACAATGTTACTAAGAGCACTTGAAATGTGGCAAGTGCCTACTGCCGAGCTGAATTTGTAATGTTATTTAATTAACTTAAACTTATGTAGCCACTGTGTGGTCAGTTCGATCCTCGAATACATCCTTTGGGAAAGAAACCTATTATACTTTGTTTAATTCTGTATTGTTTGGCTACAGAACCTCAGGTCTTTGAATATTGCCATAGGTATGTATTAAGCCTATGTTGTGTCCCCAGTACTGTTTTAGGCACTGACAATACAACAGTGGCCAAACAGACAAAAGTATCTGCCTTCATGGAGCTTACATTCGAAGACAGGGTGATAAATGACAGTAGATAAGCTAGAAAATATATTATATGACGATGGAGATAAATGCTGGGAGAAAGGCACTGACAAGTCCTGCAGAAAAGGGACTTGTTGAATTTTATTCAATAGCAGAGCCCATTTTCTGGATCCATGGGACGTTCCCTGTTCACAAGAACACCATTCTAAGGACGTAATGCCAAAGGCTAAGAACCATATCTCCTACATCTTTAGCTTATCAAGCACCCACTGTGTGCCAGACATTGGACTGGGCACTAAGAAGCCTTGAGTGGTTTAGTTGTGGGGGGACGGTCCCCACACTCACAGAATGCCAGGGAGCCCAGAGGGGTGTGAGGTCGGGTATCAAGCACAGAGTAGGGCAGCATAAACAGGGCACCACGAGATGTTTGACTCCAGTAATAACGGTCTGGTTTCTGCCCACCTCTCTGCAGAGGATGACCTGGAAGTGGCGCCCGAGTCCCCTACGCTGCTCTCCTTACCACTGCAGCCGCCATTGCCACCCCCTCGACCACCCCGGCCGCCTAGCCCCCCGCCAGAGCCCGAGACCCCAGAGCCCCCACACCCACCCGTCCCTCTGGAGCCGCCTCCCGAGGAGCAGCCCCCGCGTACTCCGGGTCTCTGTGGCAGCCTGGCCAAGTCACAGAGCACAGAGACGGTGCCGGCCACGCCAAGCGGGGAGCCCCCGCTGTCAGGGGGTAGCAGTGGCCTGTCACTGAGCTCCCCGCAGGTGCCCGGCAGCCCCTTCTCCTACCCATCCCAGTCCCCAAGCCTGAGCAGCGGGGGCCTCCCGAGGACACCTGGTCGGGACTTCACCTTCACGCCCACCTTCCCTGAGCCCGGCGGACCTCTGCTCCTGCCTGTCTGTCCCCTCCCAGCTGGCCGGCGCGATGAGCGGTCTGGCCCCCTGACCTCCCCGGTGCTCCTGGAGACGGGCCTGCCTCTCCCCCTGCCCTTGCCCTTGCCCCTGCCCCTGGCATTGCCTGTCCCTGTCCTGCGGGCCCAGACGCGGGCCCCCACCCAGCTGCCGCCCCTGCTGCCTGCGCCCCTGGCCCCCTGCCCACCCCCTATCAAGAGGAAGCCGGGCAGGCCCCGGCGATCCCCGCCGGCTGTGCTCTCCTTGGATGGGCCCTTGGTCCGGCCACCAGGGGGGGCCACCCTCGGCAGAGACCTCCTGCTCCTGCCAGGCCAGCCACAGACCCCTGTCTTCCCCAGCACCCATGACCCCCGGGCCGTGACCCTGGACTTCCGGAACGCGGGGATCCCGGCCCCCCCTCCCCCTCTGCCCCCCCAGCCTCCTCCGCCCCCACCTCCACCCCCTGTTGAGCCTACCAAGCTGCCCTTTAAGGAGCTAGAGAACCAGTGGCCCTCCGAGGCCATCCCTCCAGGCCCCCGTGGGCGCGATGAGGTCACCGAGGAGTTCATGGACCTGGCCAAGGTTCGGGGGCCCTGGCGCCGGCCGCCTAAAAAACGCCACGAGGACCTGGTGGCCTCAGCCTCGCCCGAGCTCTCACCACCGCAGCCCCTCTTCCGGCCCCGGTCGGAGTTTGAGGAGATGACCATCCTGTACGACATCTGGAACGGTGGCATTGACGAGGAGGACATCCGCTTCCTGTGTGTCACTTACGAGCGGCTGCTACAGCAGGACAATGGCATGGACTGGCTCAACGACACACTCTGGGTCTACCATCCCTATATCCTAGACGACGCGGTGGGGTCCTTGCCCGCCTCTCTGGGCCCTGTCTCCCACGACACCCACGAAGGCAGTTGCCCGACTCCCCACCACCTACTGAGTGGTGTCTGCTGGCACCGTGCCAGGCTCCACGTGGAGTCATCACTGGCACTTTTAAAACACCTTTTCTGTGCCAGGCCCGTCTCACCCCCAGAGTTAGCGGGTCTCGGGGCCAAACGTAGCGGCGTGATCGCACAACATCAGAGTAGCAGAGGCTGACGGAGGGCCAACTCCTCCTGGCCCCCCGCCCCCCATCACCTAATTTGATCTTCCCAACAGGTCAGTGAGGTGGGAGCTATTCTTCCCATTTCACTTATATGGAAACCAACCTGCCCAAAGTCACACAGCTATGATGTAGCAGAGTTGGGATTTGAACCCAGGCAAATCTGGTTCCAGAGTCTGGGCTCTTAACCATGATGCTAATCCTGATAGTTGTGTTACCAGCACAGACAGAACTATCAAGTTGGAGCTGTCTTTATACCCCTTATACCAAACTAGTTTACTGAGCACTTCCTCCGTTCCAGGAAGTCTGCTAAGCACCTGAACGTGTGTAATCATTCAGAGAAGCCTTGTTATTGCCCCAGTGCGCAGGTGGGAAACAGGCAGGAAGCAGATAAGAAATACACCCAGGACCGTGCAGTCAGGTACCCCTGACAAGAGTTCTGACCCTCAGTGGAGGTGGTGTAGGTGTGGGGGGTGGAACCTCCTGGAAATTAGCCTGAGGGTAGAGAGGCCAGGCCCAGTGGGGCTGTCTCTGGAAGGACTGGGAGGGGCTTTTCAAGAATGTCCATGTGGCCCTTGACCCACACCCACCCACCAGCCTCTCTTCAGCTAAGAAAAAGAAACGGGACGATGGCATCCGTGAGCACGTGACGGGCTGTGCCCGCAGCGAGGGTTTCTACACCATCGACAAGAAGGACAAGCTCAGATACCTCAACAGCAGCCGCGCCAGCACCGATGAGCCCCCGACAGACACCCAGGTACTGCCCTCAGGTGCCTGGACACTGGAGCCTCCCAGGCTGCCACGGGTGGGGACCTTCTGGAGGGGGGCGTACCAGGCGGCATGAGGGGTTGTGGGGTCAGAGGGGCTGGCACAGGGGGCGTTAGGCGTTAATTCACCCAGGTACCCTGGTTGGAAAGGTGAGGCGAGGCTGGGAAGTGGGAGCCTCTGAGATTTTCATCAGGGATGTGAGCAGAGTGGAGTTGTGTTTCCAGAAGTTTCCTTCTCTCCTCTTTAAATTCAGCAAACGTCTCCTGAGTGCCTGCTGTGTTCCAGGCACTGTTCTGGGTCTACAGCAGTGAACAAAACAAAATCCTTTCCCTCACAGAACTTCCATTTTAGCAGGGAGGTGGGAAATGATCAAGCGAACAAATAAACATAGAATTCCAGGTGGGGAAAACAGGAGAGGAGGTTAGGGACTGGGGAGTCAGAGGGGTCACAGAAGGTGACAGTTGAGCCAGACCTGAATGAAGTAAAGAAATGAGCCACGTGAATAACTGGGAGAGACCACAGAGAAGCAGAAAAAGGCTTCAATAAAAAGTTAAAACGGGAGGGGAGCCTGGCTGGCTCAAGTCAGTAGAGCGTGCAGTTCAAGCCCCATGTTAGGTGTAGAGCCTACTTTATTAAAAAAATAATAATAAATAAAGGTTAGGGGCCTGGATGGCTCACTCAGTCGGTTAGGCGTCCGACTTCGGCTCAGGTCATGATCTCATGGCTCGTGGGTTTGAGTCCCGCATCAGGCTCTGTGTTGATAGCTCGGAGCCTGGAGCCTGCTTCGGATTCTGGGTCTCCCTCTTTCTCTGCTCCTCCCCTGCTCATGCTCTGTCTGTCTGTCTCTCTCTCTCTCAAAAATAAATAAACATTAAAAAAAAAAAACACGTTCTTTTAAAGTTAAAACAGGAGGGGGGATGGGGTGCCTGCATGGCTTAGTTGAACATCTGACTCTTGGTCTCAGCTCAGGTCTTGATCTCCAGGTCATGAGTTCAAGCCCTGCATTGGGCTCCACGCTGGGCATGAAGCCTACTTCAAAACAAAACAAGACAGGAGAGGGGGTCACTAAGTCTGGAAGTCATGCTTTTCAAGAATGACTTGAAGTCATGCACAGAGTGAACAAGATGTGCAAAGGCCCTGAGGTGGGGGGGGGGGGCGGATCTCAGCGGTGTGAGAAAGGAAAGGAAAGACTAGCTGAGACCAGAGACAGAACAACAAGTCCTCAGGGCCCTGGAGGCTGTGGTGATGAGGTGAGATTTGTATTCTGTGTGTGACAGCCACATGAGGGCTTCCAGAGAGAGGGTGAGGGTGACATGGCTCGGCCCACGATTTTCAAAGCTTACGCTGGCTGCTGTGTGGAGAGTTGACCCCAAGGGTCCACAGGGGAGACCGTGCACAGCTGCTACATTTCCCAGTCCAGTCATTTGGGTAGGTTCAACTTGATTTGCTGTGAGAAAAAAGTGGATGTTTTTGAAAGAATAGCAGGAACAGTGGGATATCGGGAAGCCAAAAGGACAGCACTGGGGGCTGGATTGGCTGGAGGAGACCAAGGACCTGGCTGGGATGCAGCTGGGCCTGGCTTGGGGAACTAGGGAGCTGGATGCCAAGCTCTGAGGTGGGAAGCTTGCGTTTTGGGGTTTGTGGAACATCCAGGGAGTGAGGTCTTTTAGGCAGTTCGATATACGGGTGCAGTAGAGAACTTGGGGCAGGGGAGAGACTTCCAGTCATCGGGATGGAAATGTTCATGGGAGGTCACGGCAAGGAAGAGCTCACCCAGGGAGAGGGCGTGAGGGCAGGAGGGCAGAGGACGAGAGTGGCCGAGGGAAGGAAGAGAAGGAAGGGTGCCAAGGAAAGAGCCATGATCTCGAAAGCCTGGGGAGGTTGGAGGGCCCGTGGTGAGAGCCACGGGGGACAGGGTGGAGGGACACGCACCATCTTGCCTCCCGGAAGTGGAGTTCTTTCCAAGTCTTCTAGCTGGGACAGGAGAGACGGCAAGTGTGAAGGGAAAGTTGTGTTGTTCTCTGACCGGAGGCCGTTGAGGACGTTCACATTCTGGCAGGAAGGACCAGGGAAGAGGAGAGGGGACAAGTAGGGATGGGACAGGCACGGCCAAGCCCAGAGCAAGGAGGCTGAGAAGGTGGGACGATAGGAACCCGGGGCTTAGGGTGTGATAGGGACCCTGGTCCCGGTGCCACGGTGAGCAGGGCGGTCCCACCCCTCCTGATCCGTCCCCCCGCCCCCCTCACAGGGCATGAGCATCCCGGCACAGCCACACGCCTCCACTCGGGCCGGCTCGGAGCGGCGTTCTGAACAGCGCCGCCTCCTGTCCTCCTTCACTGGCAGCTGTGACAGTGACCTGCTCAAGTTCAACCAGCTCAAGGTGAGGCCGGGCCCCACCCAGGGCCGCCGGGTGGCAGCGGGGCTGAGGCCAGGCCTTTCACCTCTCAGCTCCTTCCCTCCCCCAGTTCCGGAAGAAGAAGCTCAAATTCTGCAAGAGCCACATTCACGACTGGGGCCTGTTCGCCATGGAGCCCATCGCGGCTGACGAGATGGTCATTGAGTACGTGGGCCAGAACATCCGCCAGGTAGGCACCGCCCGGCAGGCTGGGAGCAGGGGTGGGAGCGGGCCGGGCCAGCCCCGACTGAGGCCTGCTCCCGGCCAGGTGATCGCGGACATGCGGGAAAAGCGTTATGAGGACGAGGGCATTGGCAGCAGCTACATGTTCCGGGTGGACCACGACACCATCATCGACGCCACCAAGTGCGGCAACTTCGCGCGCTTCATCAACCACAGCTGCAACGTGAGTGCCTGTCCGGAGGCCGCTGCTGCCCCTGCCTCTGTGCCCGAAGGACCCAGAAGCTTCTGGCACGGAATCGGCACGGCTTCCGTCCCAAGCTCTGGTTGCCCGAGGGTGACGGAGGCAGGGTGGGGGGGAGGCCTCGTTCGTACACCGCGTTTTGCTCCCCTGAGCTTCAGTTTTCCCTTCTGCAAAACGGCACGAGACTCGAGGTGCTCCGAAAGTAGTCCCCCTCAGTTCACTCCGGAAGTAGTCCTCTCAGTTCACTCCGGAAGTAGTCCGCTCAGTTCACGTTTACCCGGTTCCTCCCCCGTGCTGGCCTTTTGCTGTGCTGCCGGCGGTCAGGCTCGGCCCTCAGAGGCCTTCGGTCCCGGGGCGGTGCTGTCCGGCGGAACTCTGTGAGCGGCACAGCATCCGTAGTGGCCACTGTTGTGGTACCGGCTGCTCGTGGGGTTGAGCACTTAAAATGTGGCCCCTGCCACTGAGGAACTGACTTTTGGTTTTGGGGTTTTTTTTAACTTATTTTTTAATGTTTGTTTATTTTTGAGAGAGACAGAGACAGAGTGGGAGCAGGGGAGGGGCAGAGAGAGAGGGAGACGCAGAATCGGAAGCAGGCTCCAGGCCCTGAGCTGTCAGCACTGAGCTCCACGCAGGGCCCGAACCTGTGAACTGGGAGATCATGGCCTGAGCTGAAGTCAGACGCTCAACCGACTGAGCCACCCAGGCTCCCCCTGAGGAACTGAGTTTTTAATTTAATTGAGTTTAATTTTAACTTAAATAGTCTCGCGTGGCTAGTGGTGACAGTGGTGGATGGCACTGGTCCAGGGGGCAGTGAGTGTTGACAACAAGGGGGGTTCTCACGCCGAAGACAGGCACAGGGAGCTTCAAACAGGGGACAGGCTAGTTCCAGAGCAAATATGCCCAACTCTTGTTTCGAGTCATGACCTTGCTACTTAGCAAGTGACTGTAGGCTAGTTAGTTAACGTCTCAGTGCCTCGGTTTCCTGATCTGTAAAACAGGGATGGTAATGGTCCCTCCTTGTAGGTTGTTGGGAGAACCAGTGAATTCTCTCTCTTTTTTAAATGTTTATCTATTTTTGAGAGAGAGAGAGAGACAGAGCTCGAGCAAGGGAGGGAGGGCAGAGAGGAAGAGGGAGACACAGAAACCGAAACAGGTGCCAGGCTCTGCGCTGTCAGCACAGATCCCAGTGCGGGGCTTGAACTCACAAACCGTGAGATCATGACCTGAGCCGAAGTCGGACGCTCAACCGACTGAGCCACCCAGGCGCCCCAATGAGTTCCCTTTGACACAGCGGACACAGCTAGCTCTCACGACTGTGACTGGAGCATCACTGGGGCCAGTAGGGACTTCCTCTTGCCTCCCTGTGGCACCTGAGGGTTAGGAGGGGATCACCCAGGTGGTAGTGAGTGGGGCAAGTGTTCCATTCAATGAGGCCCTGAAGGGACAGCAAAGCGGACAGTAGGGATGGAGTAGGGGTTGAGAGGGTGGGTAAGAGAATGAGGTTGGCAGGCTTGGGGTGGCCAGATCACTCAGCCTTGCAGGCCGAGCTGAGAAGTTTCTCTAAAAGCCAAGCCAGCGGGCCACTGTCAGGTTTCGAGCCATGAGACCACCGGCTCTGCTCTTCCTTTGGGAAGATTTCCCTGGCTGCTGGGTCAGGAGTAGATTATCTCAGGGGACAGCGAGGTAGCGGGAGCTGCTGAGGTCCAGCCGAGTGATGAGAGAGACCTGGCTGGGGCTGCGGCAGTGGAGGTGAAGGGCAGTAGGCAGAATCAGTAGGTCCTTTGGAGGGAGAACCCTCTGGGCACAGCAGTGGGCCAGAGCCAGCCTCAGTGTAAGAAGGAGGTGTGGGAACCGGCTGCTTGGAGGCCTGGGTGCCCTACAGTTGAGGTTTGAGCTTACTGAGTCAAAAACGTCTCCAGGAGCTGCCGAAGGCAGATATCAAGCAGACACTTGGATTTCTGGGTCTGGAGCAGGGTCCAGCAATCCTTTTCTTTAAAAGGCCTGATAGTAAATATTTTTGGCTTTGTGGCCCAGACAATCTCTTAGCAACTCCTTAACTGCCATTGTAACAAAAGCAGCCTGTAGACAGTGTGTAAATGAATGGGTGTGGCTGTGTGCCAGGAAGACTCGACTTGCAGTAACAGGCAGCTGCCGGCCGGGGTTGGCTGACCCCTTCTCTGGAGCTCAGAAGTGAGGCCTGAGCTAGAAATACAAAAACTTGGAAGTCGCCTGTAGTGTAAATGGAAATCGCAGCCCTGGAGAATAATTTAGTATCATCACCATTGTCATCATTCTTATTTATTATCAGAGGCAAGGGTCCCTGTCACCCAGACAGGGGAGCCGGGGGCCTGGAGCAGGTGGCCAGTGGAAATGGGGGGCAAGAAGCAAGTTAGTCAGGCTTTGAGCATGGAGCGTGGTCGGGTTTGGGGGGCCCGGGTCGGGTGCCTGGTGGGTCATTGGCTCACCCTCCCCTCCCGCCTCACCCACAGCCCAACTGCTATGCCAAGGTGATCACGGTGGAGTCGCAGAAGAAGATCGTCATCTACTCAAAGCAGCACATCAACGTCAATGAGGAGATCACCTACGACTACAAGTTCCCCATCGAGGACGTCAAGATCCCCTGCCTGTGCGGCTCCGAGAACTGCCGGGGGACCCTCAACTAGGCCCCGCACCGGCGCCCCGCAGAAGGCCGCCCGTGCTGCCCTGGGGCTCCTGCGTGTGGAGCCCCTGGCCCCCGGGGCCCAGCCCCACCTCCCACCCCCATTTCAGGTGCTGTCCCCTACCCAGCGGCCATGTCAGGGCCTGGCGCCCCCAACACTACCCCCAGAACCCAGCGCAGCTCCAGCCCCTCAGTGGGAAAGGGCTTCTGTGTCTCTCGGCCCATGTCTCTTTGGTTTTTTTAAAATGCTCCCTTCAGGATTTTTGTTCAACTCCAGCGTAAACTTCTCTCTGTCTGTGTCTCTCGCTCTCCGTCTCTGTCTCTGTCCTTCTCTTTCCCGGTCAGCCTCTATCCACGAATGCTGCTATGTTGTTTTGTCTTCTCTTTACTCTCTTCCTCGTCGTAAGAAAAGACATTTTAACCGTTGAAATGTGAAGGCAGAATCAGAGAGCGGGGACCCCTGGCGGGGGCTGCAGAGGCCTCGGTATGGTGGTGTGTCGGCCCGCGTCCCGGAACCCCCGGGCCAGGGCGCTGGGCCAGGTGCTGCAGAGAGGAGGGGGGTCAGCCCCAGGCTGTGACCTCAGAACACTACGCAAGGCCCCCTCTCTGCTGGCAGCGACTCAGTGAGGAGAAGACACCCCCCCTTCTGTTCCTTCCCCAGCAGCCTGGGGGCGCCATTTCCCCTAGCAGACCCTGCTGGAGCCAAGCTGGTCCCAGGCAGGAATTTCCCCTCTGGGCTCTCCCTGCCACCCCACACCCTGCCACCCCCAAAATCTTGGGTTCAATGTTTACTTTCTCATTCGAATGCCAGCAATGAGGGAGCCTCCCGGAGGCCCCAGTGTGGGCGTGGGGGCACTGGGAAGGGTCCTGTCTACTCTCTCCTGCTCTCACCTCCCCCCCCAGGGCAGGAGGAGGGCCTCCCAGGGCAGGCGGGTCCCCTAGTCCCGCCACTTCGGGTCTCTGACCAGATGCGTGTGGCATTTTTTTTTTTTTTTTTTTTTTGTCTATAAGCTTCACCCGCTTGCCCCTGGCCCACACCCGAACTCACCCTGCCAGCAGCCCCCTCATCCCAAGGAGGCAAGAGCATATTTATTTTCAGAGTGAGATTATTCTCCCAGAGAAAGGAAAATCTTGGAGAAGATTTTTAAAGCTCAGATCTAAGTCTGACAGTTTTTTGTTTTTTATTTTTTAACTCCTTTTACCCTCTTCCCCATCATCCTCTTCAGGGTTTATTTCCATAGATTTTTTTTTTTTCTTGTGCGTGTATAAAATCAAAACGAAGGGAAGAAATAGGTTTTTGAAGTTCAGAACCAACTTCTGTATATAGGCTGCCATAAAGGACTTTTTCTCGGGAACATTGTTTCTTGTAGAAACATGTGGGGAGACTTTTTTGCTCATTTCTTTGTATTTCCAAAAATCTCTCTCTCTCTCTCTCTCTCTCTCTCTCTCACACACACACACACACACACACACACACACACACAAAAGCAAGTCCCTCGCACCCCAGAAAGCAGAGCAGGCATGTAAATAATTTCTGGAAAGTGACTGTTGTGACCAGGAGTCCTCACCAAGACGGGAGAGCTCCCAGCGGGGAAGCCCCCACCCTGCGGATGGATGCAGGCCCGGAGCCTCTGGTATCTCAGCTTGTGTCAAGCTTGTTATCATGTAAATTCTGTACAAAGAATTGTTATTTCTCTCTCTCTCTCTCTTTTTTTTTTTTTGTCGTTGGTGGTTTTGTTGTGTTTTTTTTTTTTTTTTTTTAATTTCTTTACCCCATGCCCTCTCTGTTTGAGATTGTGCCCACCAGTTTCAAGGTCGAGGTCGATGAAATCGGGGGCATTAAGACACAGAGGAGGGACCTGGGCACAGCGGTGACCTTCTCTTCCGTTTGCGGTTTTCTGCCTAATTGTGCAACTGAGAAAATATTTATTTTTCACATGAGGAAATGTGTAGTTTGTAGAGATGGTTGATTTAAGTTACTTGTGCGGCCCCCAAGGGGCTGCCTTCATTCTCTCCCTTCTTCCCATAGAAGTGGAGGGGGATGTGAGGAAACCAGGCTTGGGGGCCACCCTCGTCCCTCACCCTGGCCTCACCTTGCCCAATGGGCCAGGGGCTGCACCCTCACCGGTACCCGGGAACCCCCCGCCCCACCCCAAAAATGGTTGGCCATATCCAGAAACGTGGCTCGTTTTTCTTTCGATGCCTTCATTTTCATTGAACAAATCTTTGCTTTTGAAAAGTTGGGGGTTCCTACTTTTTTTTTTTTTTTTCTTCTTGTCCCTCCCTCTCTGCCTCTCTCCTCCTGCAAAGAAGAGAACCCATAAGTTTTAGGGATGTTTGTGCATATAGACTCTGTCATCCGTACGTAACTTGTTTTGAAGAGAAGTGTTTCCGTTGTGGGTGTGTCTTGTTGTAAATATTTGTTCATATTTTTGTGAATTCAATACTATGTACCATTGTATTATAGTAACTTTTATAAAGCAAACCATAAATATACTGACTTTTCTTACAGATACGCCGTCTCTCTTGCTCTCCTCTCTCCCTCTGCTCCTCCTCCTTCCTTTCTGATTAGGTACACCCTGCTCACACGCAGGTGGGCTGGCTGGGCTCACGAGGTACAAGGAGCTAAGTGTGGTGTGGTCCAGTCAGACCCGTGGTTCTTAAACTCCGAGCCTGTTAGGTGGATTCTGTGAACTGGGCCAAGTTATAGTCAGACCAGAACTTTTAATGCTTTGTCGGTTTGTTTGTTTTTCAGATTATTTATTTATTTTGAGAGAGAAAGCATGAGCCAGGGAGGAGCAGAGAGAGGGAGAGAGAGAATCCCAAGTAGGCTCCGCACTGTCAGCGCAGAGCCCAATGCGGGGCTTGAACTCACGAACCTTGGGATCATGACCTGAGTCGAAATCAAGTCAGACGCTTGGCCAGCTGAGCCACCCAGGCGCCCCAAGTTGTTTTGTGTGTGTGTGTGTGTGTGCGTGTGTATGCGTGTGTGTGCGTGTGTGTGTTTGCTTTTTGTTTTTGTTTTGCCTTCAAGTTTTGTTTCTAGAACTTTAAAAATCTTAGGTATCTGACACTGCTAAAGGTTTGCAATTAGGAAACAAGCTCAAATATCCTATTGCTATCACTGGAAGAAATTGGAAAACTGGTAGGTATCTCAAAAATGTGTAATACTCCCTTTAAGGAGATAGCCCTCTAATTTGCATTTGAGGGGAAAGGAACTAATAAAATAGTCACAAGCTGAGCAGCATGAAGTGTAGCCAGTGTTATGGTATCCCAGATCTTCTGTGCCCCGTGGGTCCCAACCCTGCCTGATCCAGTGGTGGGGTAGCCCAGGGGCCCGTGGAGAGTTTGTTAGACGATATCCACTTACCTGGGAGAAGGACGGATGCAAAACCTCAGCAGTAAGCAGCACGACTGAAAAAATGCCATACCTCACTCTTTACTAGAGAAATGCAAACAATACCACGAAATGGTCAATGTTGGCGAGGCCGGGGCAGGGGGCATTCGTGCACCATTAGTGTAAGCTTAAATTGCCGCAAAGTTTAGGAGGAAAAATCAGATACAACCAGCTTCAAAGTGCACATAAACCTGCACAAATGTTCCACTGTCTGCAATTGCGCCTGAAAGCCACAAGCAGACAACAATATGTACAAGAATGTTCTTTGCAGCCTCACTCGTGAGCAGAAGAAACGAAGGCGGGGGAGGGGTCCTCGGTGGTGGGCTGTTTTTCGGAAATGTACATCCGGACAGGTGAGCACCACTGAAGGTGGACTTGGGGCGGGGGGGGGGGGGGGGGGGGGATGGAAAAGGCTGAGGGCGGAACTGAGCCAGGAAAGGAAGAGAGCACCTGCTGGCCATTCTTCTGTTCATTCACCGGCATCACTGAGCACCTACTATGTGTCAGACAGTCCTCTAAGTGCTGGGGGTATAGGAGCGAAGAAAACACATTCCCTGTCTTTATGTGATTGTGTTCTTGTGAGTGATCCAAGCAGACATAAAGAATAAATGTTGTGGTGGTGTCTGGGTGGCTCAGTTAAGTGTCCAACTCTTGATTTCGGCTCAGATCACGATCTCGTAGTTTGTGAGTTTGAGCCCCACATGGGGTTCCACGCCGAGAGTGCAAAGCCTGCTTGGGATTCTCTCTCCCTGCCCCACTACCACTCCTTCTGTCTCTCTCTCTCTCTCTCTCCCTCTCTCTCAAGTAAACTTAAAAAAATAATAAATGCCATGATAAAGGAGAAAAACAGCTACAGAAAGGGGAGATCAGTTGGGGCAGGGGGGATTTTAAATACAGTGGACACCTGGAGGGAGGGTATTCCAGGCAGAAGGAACCATGAGTGCAAAGGTCCTGAGGCTAATGCTTCCTAGCGCAGTTGGGGACCAGCAGATCTGTGGAGCTTCAGCTGAATGAAGGAAGGGGGAGTAGAGGAGACGAGGTCTGGCTGGTACCCCACTGGGGAGAGGGGGGACCAATGCTGTAGGGCCTTGCAGGGCAGCCTGAGGACAACCCAGGGCATGTAGCTCAAGGCACAGAATGGAAACACATCCAAATCTGAGTCTCCTTCATCTCTCCTCTTGCACCTGCCTCTCTTGCCATAATTTCCACCTTCTGTTCCTCCCCTCCACCCACCACTGCTGCAGATTGTTGCTAAACTCAAATCTGAAAAACCCTGGACTTCTCTTCCCTCCACTACCATGTGGGACAGTTTCTCCTCCCTTATTCTTCAAATCCATTCACCTCTCTGCCTCTCAGTCCCAAAGGACAAGTCCTTTCTTCTCTGGCCCCGCTGTGGGGACCAGAAAGGGAGTCCCAACTTGAGCCATCTCCATGCAGACCAGGGTGGAGTGGGGGAGGGGAGGTGCCAGGTAGACTTGGGCAAGACCCTTCACCCAGGCCCCTCTCTCAAAATAACAACAGCAAACATATAGCCCCGGCACCACACCAGGCACTCTTTTAAAAGCCTGATACTAAACGTACAGCAGTGCTAGGAGGTGGGTATTGTTTAAGATGAGAAAAATTGAGGCACTGAGAGGTCACGTAGCTTGCCCAAGGTCACAGAGCTAACACGTAGCCGATCTGGAGTGTGAACCTGGGCAAACCCACTTCCTAGTCTGTGCTCAGCCGATGAGGGTCTGTCGGCCCATGTCCCGTCCAAGGAGGCATGCACCACTTGGCACTAGTTGATTATTGCATAGGAAGGCAAGACCAGAACTGCCTAGTTGTTCCGAGAAGAAACAGAATCCTAGAATTTATATGTGAAATAATCCTACTTTCCGAAATGATTCAAATTTGTTTAAAACTATACAGACAGGGGCATCTGGGTGGTTCCATCAGTTGAGCGTCCGATTCTTAATTTCAGCTCAGAGTCATGATCCCAGAGTCATGGGCTCTAGCCCCACATTGGGCTCCACGTTGAGTGTGGAGCCTACTTAAGATTCTCTCTCTCGCTCTCTCTTTCTTGCTCTCTCTCTCTCTCTCTCTCTCTGCCCCTCTCCCCACTCGAGTGCACTCTCTCTCTCTACAATAAAAAATTGAGAAAATGTATAACTATACAGACAAAATAAAATACATCTGTGAGCCAGATTTGGCCCATGAGCCACCATTTTGTAAACTTCTGAGATACAGAATTTCTCCGCTTTGCATAAGCCACAGGAAAATAGAGGGAGGATAGTTTTTAACTAGCAGCATGGGCCTGGGGCTGCCATTGTTCCTCTGGCTTCTCATTGTTGTTCTTTTCATTTCTGAAGTTCATGATCCCAGAAGCCCTGACTTCTATCATCTTCCTTTCTCTGGTTTTTATTTTCTCTCTCTCTCTCTTTTAAATGTTTATTTATTTGTGGGGAAAGCGCAAGCAGGGGAGAGGCAAAGAGAGGGGGACAGAGAATCTGAAGCTGGGCTCTGCGCTGACAGGCTGACAGCAGCGAGCCGGATGTGGGGCTCGAACTCCTGAACTGGGAGATCATGACCTGAGCCAAAGTCAGGTGCTCAACCAACTGAGCTACCCAGGTGCTCCTCCTTTCTCTGGTTTTTAAAACCAGAGGGCAGAAGCTGAGGGGCTCCGATCCTTCCCACCTGCTTTACTTCTCAGGCTGGGAACCATGTCTCTAGGTTGCTGAGCGGGAGTCCCTTGGCTAACATCCTCCTCTCTCTGAGGTCCGTTAAGTTTGGGCACAGGGCAGGAAACCTGGGACAGAGATCGTAAAGCCATCAGATAGGACGCTGTCCAGCGCGGTTTCACCTCAAGGCCTCCACCCTTGTTTTTCCCTCTCCCTGGAATGCTCTTTCCCCAGATTTCCCCATGGCTGGCTCCCAAATGTCACCTCTCCAGAGGGGCTTTCTCTCGGTTGAAATTAGTACCCCCTCCCAGCTTTACCTCTGCTCAATCTCATCATCACCCGCTTTGTCTTCATACTATTTAGCACTCTATGAAATGATACTGTCTTCCCCTCTAGAGTGTCAGCCCTCTGCCCTCCTCGGTTCCAGAATTCTCCCTGGCCGGCAAGGTCTCTCTTAGCAAAACGCTTGCACCGTGCCTTCCTCACTCGCTCTGGGCTGCGAAGCTAGAACGCAGACGCCTCCGGCAGTGCTGACGCCCTGAGCACCCCCTGCAGGCCAAAGGGCGTCACTGCTCCAGCCAGGCACAAACACCACGACCCCGCACGGGACCCCTGTCCGCTTTATTCCGAGGGCGGGAGCAAGGAGCTGCCCGACCGAGGGGGCGTGGTCAGAGCCTGGTGCTTCGACTGGTGGGCGGGGCCTAAGGGAGTGGCCAGTAAGGGGGGCTTGCAGTTCAGGGTGCGTGGTGGGGTGGGCGTGTTCCAGGTCTGGGGGCGTGGCCCACCGGGCGCCCGCAGGTGGGCGGGGCCTCGCTAGGTCCACCCGCGGCCTACATGCCCGGCACTATCCCGTTGTTTTCGAAGTCGGTAAGGTTGCCCCGCAGGTTCTGCTCCTCTTCGAAAGCCTTGAACAGTGAGTTGAAGTTGCCGGCTCCAAAACCCTGGAGCGGGAGAGAGAAGGTGAGCTGCGGGCCCAGAAAGCCAGCCATGCTACCCTGCATGCTCCCGAGGGCTGTCGGAGACCGGTGGTACCTGGTGGTTGTGGCGCTGGATGACTTCCAGGAAGAGCGTGGGACGATCCTGCACGGGCTTGGTGAAGATCTGCAAGAGGTAGCCTTTCTCATCGTAGTCTACCAGGATTTTCAGCTCCTAGGTAGGAGACAGGGGGCAGGGTTAGGGGGGCGGCTGGCTCACCCGTCTAACGTGGCACGGTGGGGTCTTTAGAAAGTCCCTAAGGGGATGCCTGGGTGGCTCAGTGGGATAAGCGTCTGACTTGATTTCTGCTCAGGGCATGACCTCATGGTTTGTAGGATCGAGCCCCGCCTCCGGGCCTGAGCTGATAGCACAGAGCCTGCTTGGGATTCTCTCTCTCCCTGTCTCCCTCCTCCTCCCCACCTCTCTCTCTCTCCCTCTCTTTCTCTCAAAGTAAATAAACATTTAAAAAATAAAAACCAAAAAAAGAAAGTCCATAAGAGCTCCTGCACCTGAAAGCCAAGAAAAGACCCCATTCTCCCGCTGTTCCAGACACTTCCAAATAGATCCCTAAATTGTCCTATTACCAGCCACCTGCCTCAGTCCCTATGCCAGCCACCATCAAGGCTGTCCTGGACCACCCCAGTCGCCTCACCTCTACACAGGTCCTCATGTTTCCCTCTTGCTTTCTTGCAATCCATCCTCCCCACAGACATCCAAGGGATCTTTCAAAAATCAGATGGTGTCAGGGCGCCTGGGTGGCTCAGTCGGCTAGGCAACCAACTTCAGCTCAGGTCATAATCTTCACAATTTATGGGTTCCCAGCCCTGCGTCTGGCTCTGTGCTGACAGTGTGGAGCCTGAAGCTTGCTGTGTCTGCCTCTCTCTCTGGCCCTCCCCTGCTCATGCTGTGTGTGTCTCTCCCTCCCAAAAATAAATAAACATAAAAAATAATTTAAAAAATTGGATGGTGTCATTCCCCTGTGTAAAATCCTCCAGTGGAAATCAGAACTCTCATATGTTGCTTGGTGGGAATGTAAAATAGTGCAGCCTTTATGGAAAACTGCGGATTCCTCAGAAGGTTAAACATAGGGTTACCATATAACCCAGCAATTTCAGTCCTAGGTATAAACCCAAGAGAATGAAAAACATGTCCACACAAAAATTCGTATGAGAATGATCACAGCAGCATTACTTACAATGGCCCCAAAGTGGAAACATGCCAATGTCCATCAACTGATGAACAGATAAGAAAAATGTGATATATCCATATAATGGACTACGATTCAGCCACGAAAAGGCAGAAGCACTGACACCTGCTACCACACAGATGAACCCTGAAAACATAACGCTGAGTGAAAGAAGCCAGACACAAAAGATCACATATTGTACGATGCCATTTATATGACATGTCCAGAAGAGGCAAATCCAGTGAGACAGAAGATGGGTGAGTGCTTGCCTAGGGCTGCAGGGAGGAAGGTGATGAGGGGTGTGAGGTTTCTTTTTAGGGCGATGAAAAACGCCCTGAAATTGATTTTGATGATAGCTACACAACATAGTGGGTAGTTAAAAAACCGCTGAACTGTATACTTTTAAAGAGTGCCTTATATGTTATGTGACCTATATATGGATAAGGCTGTTAAAAACAAACCAAACAAACAAACAAAACCCCCAAACCCTCCATTGGTTTCTGGCCATAGAAGAACAAGATCCAACCTCCTAAAGAATCTACAAGAGGAATCAGCCCCAGCCGACCTCTATGGCCTAGGCCAGTCCTCAAACACTTCCTTTCATCCGTTCTTGCCTTATTTCCATTCCTCAGACACTTGGAACTTGCTCCTGACTCACGACCTTTGTGCTTGCTCTTCCCCTAGCCCTTCACACAGCCATCTCCTGCTTATTGTTTCGAGTTCACCGACATGTCACCTCCTCAGAGGGGCCCTCCTAGATCACCTCTGGTGCAGTAGCCCCAGATCATTCTCTGTCGTAGCCTGTTTTAACTTTCTACACAGCACCAACTCTCTCTCTGATGGTGTTTGCGTTATTACTTGTTTGTTATCTGTCTCCCCGCTAGACTGCAAGTCCCATGGTGGCAGGGACCCAGTCTGGTTTTCCTCTTGTGTCCCAGTGCCTGATGCAGGGTAGAGGCTTAGACAATATTTGTGAGGCAAGATGAAACTCAGGGCTCATTCTCCCCATCTCAAACTCAAGGATCCTGCACTCGCCTCACCTCCAGGACATCAATGTTCTCCTTCACCCGGATCTTGGCAGACTTGAGCTTCTCCCGCAGTTGTTTGTAGTATGTTGATGGAACAGCCAAGAACTCCATGCCTCTCTCTCTCAAGTGGCGAATCTGTCTCAGAGTAGGGTCAAGGTCAGTCTCCTCTCTCCATGCTCAACACCCCTAGCCAGGAGGAGGCAGAGTCCCTATCCTAGCTTCCCCTACCTGCCAGGATGCATCCCTGTGACCTCATGCCCCTCCTCTTCTGGACCTTGTGGGCCCCATTAGAACCACAGCAATCGCAGGGCACCTGGGTGACTCAGTCGGTTGAGAGCCCGACTTCAGCCCATGTCATGATCTCACGGTTTGTGGGTTCGAGCCCCGCGTTGGGCTCTGTGCTGACAGCTCAGAGCTGGAGCCTGCTTCGGATTCTCTGTCTCCCTCTCTCTCTGCCCCTCCCCTGCTCACACTCTGTTTCTTTCTCTCTCTCAAAAATAAATAAACATTAAAAAAACTTGTTAAAAAAGAACAGCAATCACTAACATTTATGGAATTCTCATTATGTATCTATCTCAAGCACTTTCTGTGTGTTGCCTCATTATGTCCATGCAGTAAGTTTTTGAGGTATCCAAACAGTTATCCCTATTTCATAGCTGGGGACACTGAGGCATTGAGAGATTAAATATCTATTCTCAACATAGTAGTCAGAGTGATTTTATTAAAAAATACAAGTTAGGAGGTGCCTGGGTGGCTTAGTTGGTTGAGCGTCCGACTTTGGCTCAGGTCATGATCTCACGGGCGTTGAGTTTGAGCCCCGTGTCAGGCTCTGCGCTGACAGCTCAGCTCCTGGAGCCTGCTTTGGATTCTGTGTCTCCCTCTCTCTCTGACCTTCCCCTGCTCACACTCTGTCTCTCTTTCTCAAAAATAAAATAAAATAAAATAAAGTAAAATAAACTTTAAAAAAAATTAAAAAATACAAGTTAGGTGTGCCTAGGTGGCTGTCGGTTAAGCGTCCAACTCTTGATTTCATCTCAGGTCATGCTCTCACGGTTCATGAGATCAAGCCCCACATCGGGGCTTGGGATTCCCTGCTTGGGATTCTCTCTCTGTCTCTGTCCCTTTTCTGCTCATGCTCTGTCTCTCTCTCTCTCTCAAAATAAATAAATAAATAACTTTAAAAAATAAAAAAAATAAATTAAAAATACAGGTGAAATCATGTCACTTCTCTGCTTACCTCACAGTGATGTCCTCAGAGTCAAGTTCAAAGCCCTCACCATCTGCCCTCAATTCCACCTTCTGACCTCATCTCCTACCTCCTCTCCCTTGCTCATTCTGTTCTAGCCGCACTGATCTCCTGGCTGTGCCTTCAACCTTCCTCTGCCCTGCTTGTCCCTTCTGCTTGGGACACTTTTCCCAGGTGTCCACAGGCTTCCCTTCTTACAAGCCTGTGTTCTCAGATGCCTCCTTCTCAGTGTGGCCTTTCACGACCGCCCTATCAAATGTGCAGTGTCCTTCCCCCTCCCTCTCCTATTGCCCTGCTTTGTTCTCCACAGCACTCTCACCATCTAATATATGTATTTTACTTGTTGCCTCCATAAGGGCAGAGACTATTGTTTTGTTGACTGATGTATCCTAAGTACCTAAAAGGGTGCTTGGCATATAATAGGTGCCCAGTACACATCTATTGGATGGGTGAATGAATGAACAAATGAACAAAGTTGCCAAGGTCATACAGTGAATTCCTGGTTAGGCCAGGATGGAATGGGGCAGTTCAGGCTCCTGTCCACTCTGGTGTACTGCCACGTAGGGAATAGGTAGGACCCAGTCTCTCCAAGGGCTGGTTCCACAGACTCGGCACATTTAATTTGGCTCAAAGGACCTGATCCACCTTGTAGCCTAATATCTTCATTTTCAAGGTGAGGCAACTGAAGCCCAGAGAGGGGGTTGAATCCCCCAGGGACACACATCAAGTCACTTGCAGAACTAAGACTAGAATCCAGGCTTCCTCTTTTGGAAGGCACCTCCTTCCTCTGACACCTGCTACTTTTAAAGCCAGCAGAGAAACTGTTCTGCAGAGAACCTGAACTCTCTGGGGTGGGGATGTGCCTGCACGGGAGTGGCAGCAATCAGTCAGGGAGCCGGGCCAGCCATCTGGGCCGGTGAAGACGCCCTAGGATTGCTACTACCCGCCCCCCATGCTCTCCTCCATTTTGCAGAGATTGGCTCTGGAGCTGAATTAGGACCAGGAATGAGCTTCTAACCGCTGTGATGATGTCTTGGGTCTTGAGAGCAATGTGCTGGACCCCAGGGCCCCCATTATAGTCCACATATTCCTGTGGGAGGAAACAAGGAAAACACTGTCATTGGCCCCTGTCACCCACACCCCAGCCCCTGCAAGAGCCTTGAAACCTCTTTCTTGCTTTCTTTTTCCCCAACCAGGCCCCCGGGGTCCAGGGAAGGCCCCACCTGGATCTGGGACTTCTTCTTGCCTGGTGCTGGCTCATTAATGGGCATCTTGATGGACTCCTCATAATTGGCCACCACGATTGAGCGCAGAGAGCTGTATTCTGTGTGCACCTGTGTGTCGTCCACAGACCAGAAACGATGGAACTGCAGATTCTTCAGGTACCTGCGGGGTGGCATAAGGACCCACTGGCTCTGAGCTCCAGCCAGGGACTGGCTCCCTGTCTCTATTTCCACCTTCCAGAATACCCCCCGCCCCACCCCGAGCAGGCTCCAAAAAGGAACCACTGTTCACTTACATCATATACATCATAGACCTGTACCTTTATTATGACAATTTTCTTTCGGATGGAAGTGAAGTGTCTTGTAACAACACCCGTGTAGTATGGCAAAGGTCCAACAGATAGAAGTGCTTTGAGAAGGGCACTTGCTCCTAATTTGCACAAGGGCACTGTTTGGGGAGTGGCAGACTGCCTCCAGGTCTCCCAGGACCGTGACCCCCTCTGTGCCGAGGTTCCCCAAGGTTCGTCAGAGAGAAGACCTTTCCATCACTTTGAGCCACAAAGCCCCTGGACTCCACGGTGATGGCTTTACAGGGAGAAGATGCCTCGGTGACATAAGGCTAGGCTCCCGCGCCCTTGTGTCCCCATTTCCCACTTTAGTGTGTCGAGGCAAGAACTGGGGGGCGGGCCTGACTCCTTTGCGCGGAGGGGTTGGGCCGGGACTCACCAGTCTGAGGCAGACTCCATCTCCTGATCAGGCTGGTTTCCCACAATGTGGTCGATAATCTCCAGACTGCAGCTGGGCCTGGGGGAAGGAAGCCGTTAGGCGGTGAGGATGGGGCTATTTCCTCAGTCTCCCCGTTCCCACTGTAATAGCTCGCTGTGACATAGGACTACCAGAGGCAGCCGTTCGTGTCAGCTCACACACTCTTACTAGCCCCATTTGACAAATGGGGAACTGAGGCAGAGGGAAACGAAGTAACTGCTGAGGTTAAATGGCTATAAAATGACAGAGCTATGGTTTGAACCCAGGCAGTTACGTCCAGAGCCTATGTTCTTAGCCTCTGTGCTACCCCTTCAAGCCACCCTTGGGGACCCTCGGGAGTTCCCCGGCAGGCTCCCAGATGCTCTGTCCCCTCAGAGAAGCCCCGTCTGCATGGAGGATCAGGGAAGTGCTTTCCACCACCCCCCCTTTTCTACTCCCCTCTCCCGGGCCTGAGGCGTACGCACAGCTTGGAAAGTAGGGGGTCCACGAATGCTGGGGCCTCGAATCCAGGCAAGAACCGGCCGGTATAGTTCATCTTTTCCACCAGGGTGTGTGTTGTGTCCCCGTACTATGGGTGGAAAACAGCGCAGCTTGGCCCCTGAGCCCTCATCCCCACTGAGGCTGGGCCACATGTCACGATGCCAACACAGCTAACGCCCGGGTCTGACCCCAGCTCAATATGGTCACCTCCCCCTTTCTGAAACGAATTGCCACCTGCCATGTGTTCGGGACTTTAACGGTCTGCCTGCCCCACCCCCCCACCTCCCCGCCCCCTGGGCCCAGGATCTGTGAGGGCAAGGCCGCAGTTTGGCTCATCATAGTATCCTCAGCACCTAGGGCAGTGCCTGGCAAGTAGTGGGGGCTCAAGAAAAATATGTTGGCTAAGTGAGAATGATGAGGGCATTGGATCAAATTGTACCCAAGGGTTCTTTCAGTCATCTTAACAGTCTTTAAGCTGCATTTAACCTTGAGGTGATGGGACCTGTGATTGTCTCTGTGCGACAGTAACACAGCCTTGGAAATCTTTGCTGAGTGTCTGCGACATGCCAGGCACTGTTGTTCGAAATGCTGTGCACAAATGAGCTCATCTGAGCCTCGCAATGACCCTGGCCGGGGTTATAGTTGAAGACACTGGAGGCACAGAAGAGTTAAGTAGCCTGTCGCGCGTCACACACGCGGTCCAGCTGCAGGCCCTGCAGACCGAGTCACAGAGAGGTGGTGTGCTTTGTCCAAAGTCACACACAGCTGAAAGAGGGCGGGGCTTCCCCAGACCCCACTCACTCCCTTCTGCAGAGCCCCTGCCTTTCGTTTACATCCCATTGTCATCACTGCCATCTCCCTCCCCACCCCGCAGGGGAGGAAGGGAAGCTGGAGGTGGGGGGGACGGTTGCTCCCATGAGCTGCTGGCCAAGCCTTGCAGGCAGTCAGACTTGAGGGAGAACGTCTGCGTCGAGGCACAAGGGTAGGATGGAGCCGGGGCGGTGGGGGGGGGGGGGGGGGCGAGGATGGTGTGGGGAATCCTGGCATCTCAGGGGAGCGGACAGCAGGAGGGGTAGGGGCACCAAAGTTAACTCACCGTCTGCAGCACAGCCAATTTCACCTTCCCGAATTTATCTTGCTCTATCCAGGGCTCCCGCACGATTTTGGCGCCCCGTTCCCGGGCTTTCTGCAGAGGAGATGGGTCAGGGAGGCGGTTAAGTGCTGGACCCTCCCAGAGCCCTTGCCGGCTCCCCTGGGGTCCAGCCTCTGCGGGACTTCCCCACCTCATCCTGCCACAGGCTCCTCTGGTTTTTCCAGCCCCGGGCGGGAACTACAGCCAGCTTCAGCTACCGCCCCCGACACCCATGCCTTGTGCCCGTCTGGCAAATAGGGAAACTGAGACCCAGGCCCAGGGTTGGGGCTACGAGAGACAAACCAGGTGGGGGTGGGGGTGTGTCCCACCTCTGCTAACCCACTCTGTGGCCCTTCCCCCTCTCCAGTCCTCAGCTTCCCCATCTGTAAAACAGGTGATTGGATAGGAAGAATCCGACGGGCATTTATCGAGCACCTGTGTCAGACCCTTGCCAGGCACCCTTACATGCATGACTCCTGCATTTATTTAGCAAAACCTGACTGCATAGCTGTGCTTATCACATGTCCGGCATCAGTGAAGGTAGTAACCTCTTCCACCCGCACAGCAACATTACAGGAAAGGTACTGTGATTGTCTCCATTTTATAGTTGAGGAAACAGAGGCGCAGAGAAGTTAAGTCACTTGCCCAAAGTCTCACAGATAATAAGATTCAGACCTGGGCAGTCTGGCTCTGGAGTCTATGCTCTGAACCTCCAAGCTGCTTCTCGAATAGGGTGTTTGGTTCAGAGTCACGCTCGAGAAGTCGTAATTATGATCTCATTTCCTCGGGGTAAACCTCAGTGAGGTAGGTGCTCTGATTGTCCCCATTTTACAGATGTGGAAACTGAGGCTCAGGGAGACGACATGCGGCTGGCAAGGTGGAGCTCAGGTGTGCATCACAGCAGTGTCTGGGGTTGTCACCCCAACACGGCAGGTCCTCCGGCCCTGACCTACAGGGGACTCTGTGACAGACCAAGGGCAGCCCAGAAGCCATCTCACCTGCACGATGTAGTCACAGTCTTCCACCTCAAATGCGATGTCCTTCACTCCATCGCCGTGTTTTACCAGGTGGTCGCCCATCTCTGTGGCCGGTAGGGGAGGTCATGGCGCTAGAGCCATGGCCCCCTCCCCCCTCCCCTCTACTGTCAGTCCCGGGGTTCCATCTCCTTCTAGGCTGGGGAACCCTCCCTGAACTGGACCCACTCCTTTGTTCCTTACCCTTCCCCCACAATAGCTTGTCTTCACCCCCTAGTACCCTGAGCCCCCGGGCCTCCTTACCTTTGTTCCAGGGGTTGAGGGCGGAGGAGAAGACAAACACGATCTAAGAACACAGAGGAGAAAGGAGGGGTAGCTGGTGGCTCAGGAGAGCACCTGGCGATGTATTACCATCCCCTCCTCCCTGCCCACCTGGGAGACACCCCAGGACCACATCACCCCTCCCAGCCAGGCAGGATTCCTTAACCCTGGGTTCCAGCTCCGTCTCTGCCTTAGCTTCTCCCTGAGCTGAGCTCTTGGCTCTGGCCCCCCCCAGGGGAGGGAATCCCCAGGGGTCCCAGGGACCAGGGCACTGCTCGGACTTTCAGTTCTGATGTCTGAGGCCTCCGCCAACTTATCGGGAACATCTGTGAGGCCAGCGTTGGGCCAGGCCAAGGAGATGAAACTAACATCCGTGTTGCAAGTTGTACAAAGGTGCCCGTGGAAGGGAGAGTGGGGGCTCTCAGCCCATGTTCCCTTAGCCCCACCAGATGTCCTGGGAGAGAACCGGGTGGGCCTGGGGAAAGGGCCTCCTGGTCTACTTCACCCAGAGGCCAGAGCCCTAAGGAGACTCAGAGACCAGCAGGGGCAGAGAAGGCAAGTGGGAGCCTCCTGGGTGAGTGGGGTCCTGGGGTGGCGACTCACCTTGCCTTGCTTGATCACGTGGCTGACCACCTCCCGGGAACCCGTTTCCAGGCCCTTGTAGGCCAGAGGTTCAAAGCCCATCTTGTTACAGTAGAATGACGCAGCCTAAATCACAGAGTTACAACCGGGTTCCTGAGGGCCAGCCTGGGGGGCCCCCAGCTGGAGGGAGGGAGCCTCCAGTCCCCCTAAGACTGTCTGCCCTGTTGCCCCAGGCACAGAGTCCGTTCTGCGAAGAAAGGCCACTGCCTGGCCCATTCTGATGTCAGATAAGTTTCCTGCTGGGGTCTGAGGCCCTGATTGTGTAATTAGTATCCAAAGAGTGTCTCTCTTTCCTGGGATGGTCCCAACACTGGCCCTGATCCTCCCCACCCAGGGGCCAATCACAGGCCCTACTGGAGGCCCGCCCTTGTCCAGGAGGCTCTCTTGCCTGCCCTCTGCCCTCTCCAGTTCCCGGCCCCAGCTTTTACCTGCTTGGCATTGCCAACCCAGAAGGTCACGGAGTGGAAATGGAGGAATCGGCCCCTCGCAGGCTGCAGAAGGAGAGAAGGGGAGAGGCTAAGTCTCTGGAGGTGGGTCTAGAAAAGTGCGGATGGAGAGGTGTCGTCTAATCACTTTCCTTGTGCCGGCCTTAATTCCAAAACCGAGAAACCAAACACCCTGCAGCCTTGCCAAGCCTCAAGAGACGTTTCTCACGTAGAGACTGGTAGAGATTGAGCTCCTGGGGGTTAGGATCAGAAAGCCCCCACAGGAGCCCTGCCCAGGTCTCCCAGAGGGGAGCTGCCGTTTGCTACAGCCACACGGATTTAAGTTAGACCTTAGAAAGAACTTCCAGGGCTGGCTGGCTGGCTCAGTCGGAAAAGCGTATGACTCTTGATCTCAGGGTCATAAGTTTGAGCCCCATGTCGGGGGAGAGATTATATTAAAAAAAAAAAAAAATCTAGAAAGAACTTCTAGACAGGATTAATAGATTGGTAGAAATTTAAGAAGAAGAGGTAAAATTTTTCTTAGCAAGGCCAGGCTGAGTCCTGCTAAGTCTTTGGGGGACAGGGACGGGCAGAGATGAACCTGAGCAAGCATCTTGGACGTCACACACCCACCGAAGTTCCATTCCTGCTCTTTGCTGACATCCTAGTCTCCCGGGGCCCTGACCCCACATCTCCCCTCCTGCTTACCTTCTCTCCTTTGTTGCTGTAAGTCGTCTGAGGAGAAAGAAAAGGACAGTAAGACTCGGAGGCTCAGATACAAGGCACGTGTCTGGAAGTCTCACCGCAGATGTCACCAGGGGGAGGCTGCCATGGCCGCTGGCAGGCACTTACCATGACTAATCGAGGTCAAACTTCCTGCTCTAAGACTGAGACAAGAGGCCAGTGGAGTGCTGTTCACAAGTATTTAACTCCGAACAGGTCCCGCCCCTGGGCTCCTGGCCTTCCTAGGGGTGGGCGGGAGCTGATCCCAGTGCTGGAAGCACCTAGGCCTGGGAGCCTCTGATCTAGCCACAGCCTCATTGGACAGGGTGATGCTGTCGGGCCCAGAGAAGGGGTGTGACCCCCAAGGCCAATAGCCAGCAGCGCAGGGCCACAGCAAAGAGCCAAGGGCACACTCCAGTACCCCAGGCTGGGACGGTTTTCTCTGTCCATCAGAATAGAAAGCTCAGAAGTCAAGGCCAGATGGAGTGCAGTGGTCGCTCCAAAATTCTTGTTTAGGGAGAATTTGAGGGGGGATAGGGGCTGGTCTTGAAGCCCTGAATGCATAGCGACTACATGGTTTATAATTAGGTAAAAGGGTCATACTCCATGGTGGTTAGAGGCATGGGTATGGGGTTTGGATCCTGGCCCTGCTACAAACTATGTGACTGGGGAAAGTCATGGAACCCCTCTGAGCCTCAGTCTCCCCGTGTGTAAAATGGAAGCCATAATAGTATGGTTGGGATTAAGTGAGATAAAGCATAAGTTTTTGAAATAGCGCCTGGCGTGCGGAAAGGTCACTTGTTAGCGCTGGTCATGATTACTTATGTTCCTTTAGGGCTCTTGGCAACTGATGGAGAATAGGGGGCCTTGGCGTTGCCACAGCCTGAGTATTGGGAAAGAGGTTATGGTCCTGCCCCCTGCCCCAGGTTCTCAATATCTGCAGACTGGTGGGAAGGTGGAGCTAATGGCTCTCGGAGGAGGAATGCCAGGACCCTCCTAAGCAGCCCCACGCCCGTGTCCTCAGGTCTCAGGTCTCACTTTCCTGAAAGATGGAATGGTGGCTGCTGGCCAGCCATGGCATTCACCTGAGGGTCCCAGGACAGCCTGCTGCCTCTCGTTCCACCCCAGTCCCCAGAACCTCTGTTGCTGAGCCACCCTTCCCTTTTCTCAGGGAACTTACTTTTCAACTATCCTCATTGCCTGGAAACTTTTTCTAGTCTCTCATGCTTACGGTCTTGGCTCATGACTGTGTTATGACCCCCTGCCCTCTTGCATTTGGGCTCCCCGAATGTCCTGCATCAAGCCTTTTTTCCCCTCTTTCTTTTGTTTTCTTTTTTTAAGTTTATTTTTGACAGAGAGAGAGAGAGACAGAGCATGCGTGGGGGAGGGGCAGAGAGAGAGAGGGAGACACAGAATCTGAAACAGGCTCCAGGCTCTGAGCTATCAGCACAGAGCCCGATGTGGGACTCGAACTCATGGACCGCAAGATCATGACTTGAGCCGAAGTCCAACGCTCAACCAACTGAGCCACCCAGGAGCCCCCCTCTTTTTCTTTTCAGTATGTAAAAACAAATCAGCGTGAGTGGTAATGCCTTTAAGGATCATTTGATCCAACATTACCATATTTCAGGTGAGAAACTGACAGTAAGAAAGTGCTGGAGGCTACTCTCCTCTTTCCTTCTTCCCTCCCATGCCTTTCTCTCCTCACTGGGGAGCAGAGAGTGGCTTGTGCCAGGGAGGAGCCCCCCTTCCGCCTTCCTCAGCAAACCCTATCAGCTCCCCCCTTCCAACGGGCTGTTCTCAAGTTGCCACCTTCTCCAGGAAGCCCTCTAAGAACTCACCAGACCCAGGTCTGAGGTTTAGCTAAGCCCTGCCACGGGTCAGCCTTAGCCAGCAGCCCTGAGGTGGGGTCCAGGACAATTAGAGAACTTTTCCAAGTCATGCAGTTAGCAAGGGGCACGGTACAGCTGGAATATGAAATGGGTTATTCTGATGCCACAGCCTACACTTTTTTCTTTTAATTAAAAAAAATGTTTTAATGTTTATTTATTTTTGAGAGAGAGACAGAGCATGAGTGGGGGAGGAGCAGAGAGAGAGGGAGACACAGAATCTGAAGCAGGCTCTGGGCTCCGAGCTGTCAACATAGAGCCTGACGCAGGGCTTGAACCCACAAACTGCCAAATCGTGACCTGAGTTGAAGTCAGACACTTAACCGTCTGAGCCACCCAAGGGGCCCTTGCAGCCAGCACTTTTAATTCCTGCATTGCCTTCTATACAAATGGGAGATGTTGGTATTCCCACTAGAAGGATGGGGAAACCGAAGCCCAGAGAAGGAACATGTGTCTGCAAGGTCTCAGAGCTGGTAGGAATAGGGATTAGGGTGCCTGGGTGGCTCAGTCGGTTAAGCGTCCGACTTCTGCTCAGGACATGATCTCGCAGTTTGTGAGTTCAAGACCCACATGGGGTTCCCTACTGTCAACACGGAGCCTGCTATGGATCCTCTGTCCCCTTCTCTCCCTGCCCTGCCCCCCTACTGTGCTCTCTCTCACTCTCTTCAAAAATAAAATAAACACTTAAACAATTTAAAAAAAAAAAAAAAAAAAAGAATAGAGATCCAAACCCTGGCCTATTTGCTTCTGGGATTGGATCTCATTCCACCAGTCCAGACATCGTTTCCCAACTTCTCTCTTCTGTTTTCTGGGCAAGTCTGGAGACTGGCAAGGTGATCCTACCTCCTTGTTCTGCCCCTCCTGGGGGTGCCTTGCGAGCCTGCCCCCAGTGTCTACCTCAGCCCTCTGGGTCTAGGTTTCTAACTGAGAAAAATGGTGTGGAGGGAGCCCAGAGTGGAGCTCACAGGCCAGAAGTTTCCACCAAGGGAGAAGGGCCTCAGTGCAGCCCTCTCGGCCCCCCAGCTGAGGCGGAACATCCTGTCCCCGTGTGCAGAGTGGCCAACTGGAACCTCTACTCCTGGAGCTTGGCCTGACTGGTGTCCTAGGCACAAGTCAATGTTTACCAGATCAAGGGAGCAGATTATCAGCAGCAGAGGGCTGGAGGCAGATGTCTGGCTCAGCTGGCCAGGGCTGGTGGCTTTGTCCTACCCTCTGGACTTTGCTTCCAGAAACACTGTGGATCTCAGTCACACTCTGGATATACTGCTAGGTGCCTCTTTCAGCTGCACGCCGGGGCTGGGGAGGGAGAGCCCACAGGGCTCAGTTTCTGTAGCCCCCACGTTCCCTCCCAGACTCTCCTTCGCAGGCTGGGCCCAGTTGGATAACGCATCAGCAGTGGCTGGGTTATGGCCGTCTCTGCTCTTTGTTTCTGAGTTGTTTCCTTCTGCCCAATATGAGCTGGGAGCTAGGTTCTAGAAGCCTCGCTCATGGAGTCTTCTCTCCAGAGGGACTATGAAGGCTCATCTTCCGCTATGCCCTGGTGTGCAGAAAAGAGTAAACCCAGCAGGCTTGAGGAGAGAGGCCGGCTTTCACGGTTGAGCCTTGGTTGGCACTGAGAAACTTGAATTTCAGGAAGGTCCCCACCATCCCCAGAAATGATCAGAGTAGTTCCTTGTGTGTAAACTGTTTGCATAAGCCATGTGCTTTACAGCAAACACCTGCTTTCTTTCTGGGAGTCTGGGATTTTGGTTTGTGCTGTGGAGCGGGGTGCCCATATGACCGGCCCCCAGTAAAAACCCTGGTATCCGAGGCTCAGGCAAGGTTCCTTTGTAGACAACATTTCACAAACCCCTTGCTGGAGGAAAGCAGTGCATCCCATGGGACACCCCCACCCCCCCTGGGAGAGGGCCCTTGGCAGCTTGTACCTGGTTTCCTCTGGACTCCAACTACGTGCCTTTTCCCTGGGCTGGTTTGGCCCTGTGTCCTTTGGCTGTAATACATCTGAGGCATGGGTATGGCCATAGGCTGGGGCCTGTACTCTTCCTAGCACGTTAACAAACCTGGTGGTGGCCTTGGGAACCCCCAACCCGTGCTGGCGGCGATAGGACGTGCTCGATGGATCCTGACTCAAGTGGAATGCGGTACAAGCATTGTCTGGGGAAAGGAAGGGTGAAGGAAAAGGGACATCCTTGCTAAGATATGAGCATGAGATTCCTAGCTGTATAAGCACTGGCTGTCTTCTTCCTTTGTGACCGTGACCCAGGTGGCCTTGGCCCTGAGCTCTTTTCTGAAGCCCTTGCTGAGTGCTCGGTACCTGCCCAGGGGCCCTGGGGTGGCCTGCGTGGCCTCCCGGAATGGTCAGCCATCCTTTGGTGCGTGGGTGGCTCTGCAGTTACCCGTGGTTTTTGCAAGAGCTGTTTGAGCCACAGCTGAATCTGCTGTAAGAAGCACAGATTACCTCTGGGATCTGACAGTGATACAAGGAGCCCAGGAGAGTTGAGGAGCCGGATCCCTTGGCCTCTTTTGGGTGCGCTGGCTAAAATGAAAGGGGGAAATCTCAGGGGGTGATGTCTTTGGTTTTTGTTCCCTCCTCAAGGCAGGAGGAGAAAGAGCCCAAACATTTCCAATGGTGGCCTTTGGTTGGACCAAAAATGTTGGAAGTTTATATTATTCTCTCCTCCAAGCAGGAAGGAAAAAGTTAAATCAGTTCTCAGAGCTGGAGCAAAGCTTCAGGCAAATCAGGGGAGAAGGAAAAGAGGGGGGGCTCCAGCTGGTGCTGCTGCCACAACCCCCCCATAAATACTGAATTTACTGCTAGGGGTTTAAGTAAATTTGCAATGAAAATGAAGGAGAAGGAACTTTTAAAATGCCTTTGTATTTTACAGCTATTGCATCTGGATGTATGGTTAAAATTGATGTAAACTGTTATATGCCTGTAATTTCATAAGTGCCAGAGGGATCATCCCAATTAGAGAGAGTTGCAAAAAAATAAAAAAATAAAAGTCACTGGGATGCAACTTTCTTGTATTTTGCCACGTGGGTGGCCTGGAATTTGAAATCTTATGAGTATTGAAAACAGAACAATCATCTGTAACTGATGATTCTTACTATGATTTTCGCCCTTTGGAAATTCTAAGGAAAAAAAAAAAGAGAGCGAGAACTGAAAAAGAGAAGCAATCTCTAAATGGAGATACACTTTTGAGGTTTATAAAAAGCAGTTTCAGGGGCACCTGAGTGGCTCAGTTGGTTGAATGCCTGACTTCAGTTCAGGTCATGATATCATGGTTTGTGAGTTCGAGCCCTGCATCAGGCTCTGTGCAGACAGCTCAGAGCCTGGAGCCTGCTTCGGATTCTGTGTCTCCCTCTCTCTCTGTCCCTCCCTCATTTGCATTCTGTCTCTCTCTCTCTTTAAATAAACATTTAAAAATTTTTTTTAAAAAGCAGTTTGAGGTTGCTAATGAGTTCTTGTGAAATTGCCTGTCTGACCGTTAGAGGCTGATGATACTCCAGATGACGTGTATACTTTTGAGGTCACCCACCTGGGCTCTAAGACCAACATGACAGAAAGAGTTAGGAAAGCTGTCTGGCTTGGCTGCAGCAAAAGAAAACCCAGTGCCATTTCCCCCTCAGCTTTATTGAAGTGTAACCGGCAAATAAAAATTCCCTAGAAAAAATTGCCCATAATTAAGGTCTACAATGTGGTTTCCTGCTATGCAATGTACGAAATACGAAATACGCGTACATTGTGAAATATTTACCACGATGAAGCTAATGAACTTATCCATCAGATTACACAGTTACCTTTTTTATTTTTTTGCCACTGACTTTTGGAATCCTGAATTCACAGAGCCTGGTTGCCTGGCTCTGACTCTGGGCTGACACCTGCTGTTGTCTGCTGCGAGCCATTTCAGCCCCATCACGAGCTGTGTGGAATGAAAATCAGGTGAAATCACTCCACTCGATGAGCTGGCCAGATTTGGGACACCCCTCTGCGGAGCGGCCGCTGTGAAAACATTACGGGTGCTGCCGGACCGTCTGGTTGTGCAGATGTCCACGATGAAGGGTTTGCTTTCTGATGGCACAAGTTAAAACTCAGCTGCTGATCGGCTATTTCTGGTGCAGACTCGTTGCCTTCCTAACTGCGATTCCTGCCCAAAGCAGCAGGTTGGGCGAGGGCATGTCACAAGGACCGTGACCCTCCCACCCACTCCTGGCAGATGGGAGAATCTCATGGCTATGGATTGTTGCATTTGACTTTTCCACTAGTTGTAGTTTCCATCAATGAACTGACTGATAGTCTGATTCTCTGGTTTTGAGAGAGAGAGAGAAGAAGGAAGAAAGAAGAGAGAGAGAGAGAGAGAGAGAGAGAGAGAGAGAGGATCCAAAGCAGGCTCTGTGCTATCAGCATAGAGCCCAACGTGGGGTTTGAACTCACAGACCATGAGATCATGATCTAAGCTGAAGTCGGACACTTAACCAACTGAGCCACCCAGGCACCCCAAGAATTAAAGTTTTAATTACTGAGTGGGACATAGTGACTTTTTAACAACAGAGAAAAACAAAATCCCAGTACCTGGGAGGCTCAGGGGATAAGAGGCGAGAGCATCACTCATCTTGGCTTTTCAGAACTGTTCTGGCTTGGAACTGATGGCCTCAAGTAGTCCCTCTTAAGCTAATAACTCAAGGGAATTATTTGGACCGCAGCCAGAACCCTAGGATAGGAGGTCCCATCTGGGGAGTCCTGATACCTAGACTTTCAGACAAATACACACCCTCCTAGGGGGGCCCTGACACTGTAAACTCTGTTTCAGGTGGGGGGCAGGTTTGGCCTCTGGGACTGTACTTCTTCTGTGAGTCCCCTGGACATCATGATATTCATTGCCTGTGCCCCGGAAGGTGTTCAAAGCAGCTTCAACTTATTGGCCACAGTTGTGCTGTGCTGAATCCTTGCACCTCTGCTCAGGTAAAGAAAGGCTCGTACAGAAATGTTAAGAAGCCATTTCCTTGTCTAAGATAAACCTTTGTGATTCGTGGGTTTCATTTCACCTGGGTCCAAGATCTTGGTATGGCATAACCAAGTTCAGTGATGTATGCTGGTCTCACCCAGCTGCGTGGGGTCCTACTGATGTTTTGTTCTCAAGATGCCTTGGCCCAAGACAAAGGGCATGTGCAGAAAAGAGTTAACCTAGCAGTTCTAGAAAGGCGTGCTTATAAGGTTGGCCCTTGGCTGGCATCTGAAAATGTGGATTTGGGGAGGGTTCCAGTTTCTTTGAATGGGTGCACCAGGGTTTGTTAGCATTTCTCATTAACCTCTATAATCCACTTATTGACAAATCAAAGTGGGAGTCTTGGTTACAAGACAGAACATAGGGATGCTTGGGTGGCTCAGTCAGTTAAGCAGCCGACTTCAGCTCAGGTCATGATCTTGGGGTTCGTGGGTTCGAGCCCTGCGTCGGGCTCTGTGTGGACAGCTCAGAGCCTAAAGCCTGCTTCGGATTTTGTGTCTCCCTCTTTTTCCGCCTCTCCCCCACTTGTGCTCTCTCTGTCTCTGTCTCTCTCTGTCTCTGTCTCTCTCTCTCAAAAATAAACATTTTTTAAAAATTTAGAGCACTGCCAAACTCTTTTCCATGGTGGCTGAGCCGTTTACATTCTCACCAGAAATGCAGGAGGGTTCCAATTCCTCCCCATCCTCACTAACAGTTGTTGGCCATCCGTTTTGATTCTAGAGATTTCATCTTTCCTTGAAGTGATGCTTCATTGTGGTTTTGATTTGCATTTCCCTAATGACTAGTAATGTTGATTTTTATGTGCTTATTGCCAATTTGCATATCCTCTTTGGAGAAATCTCTATGCATATCCTTTGCCTATTTTTATTTTTTAAAGTTTATTTAGAGAGAGAGAGAGTGTGTGTGTGTGCAGGCGTGTGGGCGAGTGGGGGAAGGGCAGAGAGAGGGAGAGAATCCCTAGCAGGCTCCGTGTTGTCAGCTCAGAGCCCCAAGCAGGGCTCGATCTCACGAACCTAGAGATCATGACCTGAGCTGAAATCAAGAATCAGACACTTAACCGACTGAGCTACCAGTGCCCCTCTTTGCCTATTTTTAAATTATATTACTTGCCTTTTAATTACTGAATTGTAAGAGTTCCTCCTATATTCTAGAATCGAGTCCCTTCTCAGATATATGATTTGCAATAATTGTTCCCGTCCTGTGGGTTCTTTTCACTTTCTTGATGGTGTCATTTGCAACACAAAAGTTGTAATTTTGATGAAGCCCAATTTATCTACTTTGTATTAGTCATCTGTGTATTTTGTGTGTATCGAAGAAGAGACACTGACTTGTTTCTTTTTTTTTTTTAAGATTTTATTTTTCAGGCTCTGTGCTGACAGCAGAGAGACCGACACGGGGCTCGAACTCACGAACTGTGAGATCATGACCTGAACTGAAGTCTGATGCTTAACTGCTTGAGATACCCAGGCACCCTGAGACTGAGTTTTTAACTTAAGAAAAGATCTTTAGCTGAGGGAATGGGATCTGTCTCCAAGTTGTCACCTTGGAAGGCAGAGCACCTTAAAATAATAATAATAATAACAAAAACGCTGATTTTCTGGTCACTGATTTATGTGCCAGGCACCGTGCTAAGCACATTATATATTGTGCTCTTTACTCATTAAATCCCCAAATAACCCTCAGAGGTAAGTGCTATCAACATCCCCATTTTACAGATTAGAAAACAGAGGCTCAGAGAGGTGTCTGAGCACAGCGAAAAAGTGACAGAACTGAGAAATGAACCAGGCCTGACTCTCTCCAAAGCCTACAAGCTAGCCACCTCCAGCCATGCTGTCATTACTCAGCTATTTTGGGAAATGCTTTGGGAATGACCTCTGAGCCCATTTTCAAGCAGCAGGAAAAAACAAACAAACAAACAAACAAAAATTCAGTCTCCTGGTTGTACTCATTAAGACCTGGAGAAGTTCCTCTTCATTTGGCCTCTGGCAGAGTGGGAAGGGCAGGCGTGGCAGGAGGCCAGGGTGGGCCCAGGAGGGAGCTAGGAGACCTGTGGGCATGCGCAGGGGCTCCGTTGGCGGGCTGGAGAGGAAGGCTTTGTTCAGGCAGAGGTGGGTGCCCCGTCACTGAGCAACCTTCGGTAAGTCACTTCTCTCTGAACCTCAGTTTCCGTGGCGTCCCGATGGAGTGGGGGCTGGCATGGGTGGTGCAAGAATTCACCCAAGTCAGAACAAAGGAGATGGAGATTTATTGAATACACTGCAAGAGAGCAGCGGGCAGGACAGCAAAGGAGAGACTGTCTGCCTGGTCTGCCACCAGGCGGTATTGTGGGGCCACAGTTACAGGGTGGGAGGAGGAGATATGGGAACATATGGGAACTTTTTTTTTTTTTTTTTTTTTTTTTTTGGTAACTGTGTAAATGGCCCATTGGTTAGTTAAGGCCTGTGGCAATTTTAAGAAGAGTTGCCTAATGAGCCTACTTCATGGGGGGAAGGGGAGGGGCGGTGGCTGTGGGCTAATTTACCTCACTCAGGTTTCCACTGCTCAAGCCTGTTGCCTAAAAGTGGCCCTGATCATCCCCCCACCCCGACAGGTCGGCAATGACAAATCCTTGGCATTTGAGTGGAAGTCTCATCTTCAACGGCTTCTTCCTGCTGAACGAGGGGTGTAGAGATGTCCCTACGTATGGATCAACATTGGTCGGTTGGGAATTTATATGTTGGGATTATGAAAGGCAGAGGCAGCTGTATCCAAGGCAGATAGCATGTGTGGATTTTCCCGAGTGGAAAGGATCATCTGTCAGCTCAAACATGTGGCCGTGAAGGAATCTCGGCACCAGGCGGAGAGAGATCTGGAAAATAAGCTGATGATTATTAGGATGAAAAAGAGAAGTCCTAATTAAACAACTTTTGACCCAAATCCTCCTCCAGTCCAGGAGTTTAACCAATCATGAATGGAGTAGGAGGGAGACTTTAACATGCCAATTTGGGTAGTATTCATCTCAGTAATTTTTGTGGTTATCTGGAGTATATATATAACACTCTGGGTTTTTTTTTTCTAAGTTTGCTTATTATTATTTTGAGAGAGCGAGAGCACTGTGGGGGGGAGGAACAGAGAGAGAGAGAGAGAGAGAGAGAGAGAGAATCCCAAGTAGGCTCCATGCTGTCAGCGCAGAGCCTCATGTAGGACTCGAACTCACAAACCATGAGATCATGCATGACTTGAGCCGAAATCAAGAGTCAGATGCTTAACAGACTGGGCCACCCAGTAGCCCTGTAACATTCTATTTTAATACAGCGTAGGTTCCTTCTTGAGCTGCAGTTGGGATATCAGGGGCCATTGAGTTTTGGAGGGCTCCCTTTAAATTTGTGGGTGACTGCATGCTGGGCTTGATTAAAGGTGGCGGCTACATGCTTGGGTAAAGCCTCTACTTGCAATTTGACATGAATGATGCAGCTCCTGGGACAAATACCGTTAAGAGATAAAACCATCAGGAAGCCCTCTTTGTTTGGTATCGAGCCTTAACAATATCCTAATTATGAGAAATTGCTGGCAAATGGGGGAAGACTCCTCTGGGGGATAAGGCCATCCCAAGGGCATCCTCTATGCAGTCAGAAGGAAAGTGGGGCCATCTATGATCTCCACAGGTCCAAGTTGACCCTGTGGAGGAGGGTAGGCTCTGGCCTTTAGGAATGACTGTGTCATCCCAGCCACACAGAATTGGTCAAGGTGATAGTTGAGTTATACAATTGTTGAGTCCATCCTGTTTTCCAGCTGTTCAAATAATCATATGCCCATGGGGTCTGCTTATTATCCCCACAGAGTAACAAGCACAGAGATTGTCTACATATGAGCCATTGTGGCAATTTCTCTGGTTTCCAAGTTGTCTAGCTAAGCAAACAACATTCAAAGACAATCAGAACTAGAATTTAACATCCACGAAGGTGTGTTATTGAAACATAATTTTTCTCTAAATTCACCTTCCAGAGATAGTCAAATCAAGACTAACTTATTCTTTTTTAATGTTTCTTTGTTTATTTTTATTTTGAGAGAGAGGGAGAGAGAGCATGAGCAGCGGCAGTGGCAGAGGCAGAGAGAGGGCAATAATTCCAAGCAGGCTCCGTGCTATCAGCACAGAGCCCGATGCGGGGGCTGCTCCGACTCACAAACTGTGAGATCATGACCTGAGCCAAATCAAGAGTCAGATGCCCAGCCACCGGAGCCACCCAGGTGCCTCCTAGATTGAACTTTTAATAGCCTCTTGAGGCCAGAAGCCAATCCAAATACCTGCCATTAGACATGCCTGCAATACCTGTAGATGCGGGTGAATTTCTCTTCTCGGGATCCCCAAAATATCCTGAGGTTTCTGCACCTGCCAGGAAGTGATGTTCTTTACTCACCAGGTAAGGCTGCTGGAAACTGTAAGCAAGGTATCAGGCCAACATTTCCAAGGAGCTTCATTGGCTCCATAGTCAACCTTAGTTCCTTAGAGCTGTCTGGTCCCATCTGAGTCTATGCACGTCTCTCTCAAATATGACGTTCCAGTCAAAGCCTTGGTAAAATAATGAAAGTTTCTAATGGGTCCTGTTACAAGGAGAACAGATTCGCGGGGTGCCTGGGTGGCTCATTTGGTTGGGTGTCCGACTCTTGATTTCGGCTTAGGGCGTGGTCTCATGGTTCATGGGTTCGAGCCACGAGTCGGGCTCTGTGCTGACTGTGGAGCTGGCTTGGGATTCTCTCTCCTCTCTCTCTACCCCTCCCCACCTCAAAATAAATATATAAACTTAAAAAAAAAAAAACAAGGACAGATTCTTGTTAAACTTATGCAAATAATTGTAATTGCCAAGGAAGAAAGAATACTCACTGAGATTTTCTGAATTTTAGAGGGTTCAGGTAGGGAGAAAAGTTAAATGTTTCAATTTGCTCATAAAAGAATACTTTATCATATTTCTGTAAGTCATGGATATCTTAAGAGAAAGTTTCCTTAATCTGAAAAAGCAAACATTAGAGAACCAGCAATGTTTCAAACCAGAGTCATAAAACTATAGTCATCTTCTTTAATTCATTCAGTTCTACATTATTAATTTTTGTTCTGTTTGAACGAAGCTTTCCCATTAGTTCTGGAAATTCTTACCCGGTTCAGTTTTATGATCTTAAAGATACCAATTACCCGTATTTGTCAAAAACAAAAACAAAAACAAAGAAACCCGTTCTTTTCATGAATCTCCTTGAAGACAAAACTCGTTTTGCAAGAGCATCGGAACAGTAACTATAAATGACAAAAAAAAAACCCTCAGAAACGGACATGGTTAAAGATCTGATAGTAAAGTTCATTATAATGTAGCTGACAAGGAAATCCAGTTATTTCTGTGACACCTAGCATTTTATTTTATTTTATTTAAAAAAAAATTTTTTTTTAACATTTATTTATTTTTGAGACAGAGAGAGACAGAGCATGAACGGGGGAGGGGCAGAGAGAGAGGGAGACACAGAATCGGAAACAGGCTCCAGGCTCTGAGCCATCAGCCCAGAGCCCGATGCGGGGCTCGAACTCACGGACCGCGAGATCGTGACCTGAGCTGAAGTCGGACGCCCAACCGACTGCGCCACCCAGGCGCCCCTATTTTTTAAAATTTTTATGTTTTTTTTTTTAAATTTTATTTTGAGAGAGAGAGAGAGAGAGAGAGAGAGAGAGAGAGAGAGACAGTGTGAGCGGGGGAGGGGCAGAGAGAGAGGGAGACACAGAATCGAAGCAGGCTCCAGGCTCCGAGTTGTCAGCACAGAGCCACCCAGGTGCCCCAACACCTAGCATTTTAATGATTAGAATGTCAAGTGATGACCTTATATCAAAACATATTAAAACCCTAGGGACTGTATGTAATTTCTAAAGCAGTTATAGCATTTACCCATACAAAACAACCTAAGGCTAATTACTATGAGTTTGATGGTGCTTCCCAAGTAATTTAACAGACCAAATCAACAAGCCCAATGAGTCAAAAAGGCTTCATTGACAATTCAAATCTCAGGGACGTTTGTTAGAAACCTTAGAAAGTTTTAAAACACCTATCTAAATAGGATTACAGATCATTATAAATTTTGAGAAGTTTTAACTTTAGTCAAACACCTGATAAAGACAAAACATAGAAACTTTTGTTTTCTGGGCAGATAAAAAAAAAAAACACCTTTGTTTACACTTTCTTATCAAGAGCAGACCAACAATCCAAGAGAACTTTGTCTTTTTAACAGAGTATGGTAGAATTTCAATCTTATACTAGGTATACTTTATTTATTTATATGTTTATTTATTTTTGAGAGAGAGAGACAGGGAGACAGAGTGTGAGTGGGGGAGGGGCAGGGAGAGGGGGACAGAATCCGAAGTAGGCCCCAGGCTCTGAGCTGTCAGCACAGAGCCCAACACTGGGCTTGAACTCAGGAACTGTGACATCATGACCTAAGCCAAAGTCTGACGCTTAACTGACTGGGCCACCCAGGCGGCCCCCAGGTGTACTTTTAAAATCCATTAGTTTCAAGCTTAGTCTGTCCTGACCACACATAAAATTCTTCTCTAAGCTTTCCCTTCACAAACTTACAGCTTTCTTTTGCATTCAGATTTTGTCCTACGCCTTTTCTCTAAATAGCTAGTCTCACTTTAGGACGTTACTTTCTTTTTCCCTCAACAAAATATATTCTCACCTCTTACATTCTTCTTACACACCTCCTACTGTCCTACATACAGAGTTGCTTTCCTTATCATTTCTATCAGTCTTAATTACATTTAGCAGAATTTTAACTCTTAGAAACCTTAGTCTCTAGGGAAAACTAGTAACCAATTGTGAACTGTATTACAGCAGGATTCTTTAGGTTGGCAAATTCATAAATACATGTCATAGTTTTTCATTGTATAATCTTTCAGTAAGGCACAAAGCCATGTTTTCCAACAGACCCAAATAGCTTTAATTTCTCTGCAAAGAAGCCAAAAGCTGGTAAACCTTGTGTTTAGTAATTAATGTCGAAGTATTTTATCTTATTTGGAAAAGACTTAGATAGCCAATGAATTCAACTTAATTTAGAATTTAGCTTAGCAAAACTTTAAAGTTTCAGGTTAGCGAAGATTTTGAAAGCTATTTTAAGAATTACCCTTGAGAACTTTATGAGGCAGACACAACTGACCATAATTTTTTAAAGTTTATTTGTTTATTTATTTTTAGTAATCTTGACCCTCAATATGGGGCTGGAACTCACGACCCCAAGATCAAGGGTCACATGCTCCACTGACTGAGCCAGCCAGGCGTCACCACCCTTTTTAAGTTTATTTATTTATTTATAAAAGTAACCATCATTTTAAGCCATCCTTTTGCTGACCAATTGCCACAGATATAATGTGAGCTTATTCGACTTTAGTAAACCTTGGTAGAGTAAGAGTTTTATATTTAATGATGATAACTCTGAAGATATATGTAATTAAACCAACAAACTTAAATTAGCTTTAATACTGAGTATATTCCACCCATGTCCATTAAAAGTCAATCAGTGTGTTCCCCATTGTCAATTTTTATCTGAGGTACCTGTGGGAAAATCTAAAGTGGGCAGTTTTAGATTCAGAAAGTTTTGGGTTTTTTAAATTTTTTTTCAAAACTTACTCGTTTTTTTGAGGGCGGCGGGGGCGTGTGTATGTGGTGAGAATCCCAAGCAGGCTCACGCACAGCGCAGAGCCAGATGTGGGGCTCAAACCGTGAGACCGTGACCTGAGCCAAAATCAAGAGTCAGACACTCGACTGACTGAGCCACCCAGGTGCCCCTAGACTTAGAAAGTTTTAAAGGGACGCCTTGGTGGCTCAGTCAGTTAAACATCCGACTCTTGATTTGCACTTTCCTATCAAGAGCAGACCAACAATGCAAGAAAACTTTGTCTTTTTAACAGAGGGTAAAGCAGAATTTCAATCTAGGGAGCCCCCGGGCCTTCAGGGGAAAGGGAAAGACGATGGGCTGGAACAAAAGAGCAGTCATCTAGAATGTCCACAAGGTCAGATGGGCCATGAGACCCAGCAAGACAGTTTTTGTGGAGCTTGGGACCTTGGGGACAGTGCCATGAAGGCTTGCACATGAGACCTCTGACCATTTGGAGTTCTGGCAAAAGAGGTCAAGCTGGAAAATAGTATTATAAGGAAGAGTTCCATGGAGAGGTCATACCTCTTGATTTGGGAATTTGTACCGAGGCTGGGAAACATTACATAAAAAGATGAGAAGTTTTTCCTCAGGCCTTGGGGATCATGTTTGTTCCGTTTTTAAATTATTGCTATTTTTTAATGTTTATTTATTTTTGAGACAGAATTCGAGTGGGTTAGGGGTAGAGAGAGAGGGAGACACAAAATCTGAAGCAGACTCCAGGCTCCGAGCTGTCAGCACAGAGCCCGACGCGGGTCTCAAACCCACAAGCTGTGAGATCATGACCTGAGCCGAAGTCGGACGCTCAACCAACTGAGCCACGCAGGCGCCCCCACGTTTGTTCCATTAAAAAAACAAACAAACAAACAAAAAATACAGCCCCAGGGTGAGTCCGGAGGCATAGAGGGGATTATGAAGACCGGCTGCTGGTTTCCAAAGGGGCGTCCCACTAAGGGGAATGGAGCTTTGACTAGTGGTCTTGATTTTAGTCAAAGCGCCCCACCCGATCAGAGAAAAAGAACTTTGCTGTAGCTCCTAGTCTCTAAGCAGGATTCCTGAGGCATACGGATTGTAACATTCCTACGGCTCCCTCAAGGACTTCTTTAATGTTTGCTCTGGTTAGTGTTACTTTCTTCCGATAATGGTAACCCCTCCACACCAAGATATACTTTAGCAATCGCCTTTCAAACAGTATGGCCCACTGATATACATTTGAAGGGTTTCGTGACTAATGTTTTACTAAACAATTAAAGCAACTTTATTTTAACAATAGCAGCCCTCCAAGAACCTGGGGACCTTGCTTTTAACATGCACAGATTCCTTAGAGATTTACACTATCCCTAACCCTCACTCACTAAAAAGTCTATCATCAGTCACTCCTCACTATCCCAGGGCAGCTCTTTCTACCCATGGGTCCTGTCCCCATGCTATAATAAAAGGACCTTTTTGCACCGAAAACATCTCAAGAATTCCTCCTTGACCATTTACTCGCGGCCCCACATCATCGCTGGTCTAAAAAAGGGCCAGACCTTATATGGGGTGACTGAGTGTACTGGGATGTGCCCCCCCAAGGAGAGGGTCATGGCAAATGGCACTAGCAATCCCTATTGGGGCATCCCCTACGACAGGAAAGCCAGACAGCGGGTGACCAAACCAGGTCAGAAGAAGGAGGTGGGGGGGTCACCACTCAGATGCATGGGAATGTGTTTTGCCTATAGATCAAGATGGCGGCTGTTTCCTCGGAAACAAAGGAAAAGGAGGGGGTTCCTAAAAGAAGCTAGGCAGCTGACAGTCAGCCAGCATCAGTAAAGGGTCCCAACTGAGTCTGTATCATGCAAATTTACCCTGGATGAGCTGCAGAGGGAATGGGAAAGGAGAGGAAGGGGTCCTTCACCCTCACAGGAGCGGACAGTCTGACCTGTTCGCCCTCAGACCTTCAGACCACACTGGGCAGCCACCCTGGCCAGAGACCTTCAGCTGTCTGAGCAACACCAAGGTTAGGCCACCAAAGGGCCAAAAAGAGAAAGGAGAGGGAGGAGAGGATCCCTCTGATGGGCAAGAGGGTAAATTCCTCACCCTTTCAGGCAAGGGCCATCTAGCAGGTTCCCTGCGGGGCTCTGGATCCTTGCTGAGGACTAACCTGAACTGGAGGTCATCAGCTCCCCAAGAAATAACTAGAGTCTGTCCACCAAGGGAAAGTCCTGAGAAATTCCCCGACAATCCAGGGAGCGTCCCAGGCCAGCAGAGGTTCCCCATATGGGCCACCAAATGTGGGGCGTCCCGGGGTGGGGGCAGCGGTCGTGGCAGTGCAAGAGCTCACCCAAGGCAGAACACAGAAGATTAGTGAATACATTACAAGGGGGCGGCGGGCAGGACAGCAAAGCACAGACTGTCTGCCACAAAGTGGTGGTGAGGGGCCACACGCGTAGGGTGGTTGAGGAGGTATGGGAACGTACGGAATTTTCCTTTTTTTTGGTAACGGGCTGTTTGTAAGTAGCCTATTGGTTAATTAAGGCCTATGGCTATTTCAAAGGGGGGTTGCTTAATGAGCCCGCTTGCATTCAGCCAGGTGGTCACTGCTTTGCTCAAGCTTCTTAACTTTTATTTATTTATTTTTTTGACAGAGACAGAGCATGAGCGGGATCAGAGAGAGAAGGAGTCACAGAATCCAAAGCAGGCTCTAGGCTCTGAGCTGTCAGCACAGAGTCCAACACGGGGCTCGAACCCACAAACCGTGAGATCATGACCTGAGCCAAAGTCGGACGCTTAACCAACTGAGACACCCAGGCGCCCCACGCCTTGGTCAAGTTTCCATTGCTTAAGCCTGTTCCCTAAAAGCAGCCTCTACAGTTTCCTCTTCTGTAAATGGGGAATTATCATAGCACCTCCTTCATAGGGTCGTCTGAGGATCATCTGATCTAATGAAGGTAGGATGCTTTGCTTGAAGTCTGGCCCTTAGTAAGACTCAGTTAATGGTTACCAATTATGTCGATTGTTATAAGGAATGTGGGAGGTTCTCGAATATTGGGTTATGGTACTTGGGTTTTATCTCTGAGGCAGTGGGGGGCTGTTCAGAGTTTTATAAGTGCAACATCATCATGACTTTAAAGGCTCCTCCCTTCAAGGTCGCAGGAAAGAGGGCTGAGCAGAAAACCCAGCTGTTCATAGGTGCCGTGCTGGGACTGGAGTGGCCCAGTGGCCTATTTGTGATTCTTCATTATATTCAGAGAACATAAATAAACCGAAGGCTTTAGTTACATTTTAGAATTGGACCTAAAAACAGCCAAACAGTCTTGTGTTCTGCTTCCTAGAATCTACAGCTACAGAGCCCCAAAAAGAAGGAATGAGGATTCAAAGGCACCAGCCCAGGGATAGAATTTCCCCCACCCTGCCCTGCGCCCCACAGCCTTCCCCACAAGGGCACACCGAAGTTAGGGAGAAGGTGTGGGCTGGCCAGGGGGCTGGGCTGTTATCAGGGTAGTGCAGTGGGTCGGGGCCAGTGGGGCGTGGCTATTCTGTATCTCTCCGGGCACAGAGCCCACAGGCCTGAGCTTTGAGGGGACAGGCAGCCATATCACCAGGCATCAGTGATGGCCTGGAGGGTCAAGAGAGTTGTTGGCCTGGGATACAGGATCCCTGGGCTCTGGAGACTGTGAACTTGGGCTACTCCCAGCTCCTCTTTGAGTCTCAGTTTTCAAACTGTGCAAGCAATGAGTGCCCTGCCTCTGATGTGTTCTGAAGGATGTCCTCCCGGCTTGGCTCTGGGAGCACTAAGGAATGTCCTGGATATTTGCTGGGAGCACAGAGGAATGTCCTGAATATTTACTGCCAGCATCCACTCCTACCCTGTTGTTACAGCATCTCTTTTCCTTTGCGAAACCATCCCTTCCCCTCCCTGTCCACGTGGTTTTAAGGGCAGGCCAGCTGGGACCAGCCAGTGAGAAAACCCTGTGATTGCTTCAGGGATGGGAGCCTGGCCCAGAGCCAGCCAATGTGGGTTTGTCCTGGGACTTTTGCTTGAGAAAGAGCGTCTCTCTGAGCTCTGTATTTGTTCAGCTGACCGCACGGTGCTTTGCTGGCCACGTCTGCTTCCATGTGGGGTAAATGTGCCTGTGTATGAAGCCAGCACAGGGAAAGCAGGGATGGGAAAGAAACAGATTCCTAATATCTGAGCATCTTGTTCCAGGCATGCTTCTGGGTGAGCCCGAATTCTCCCTCTTCTGCTTCAGCTAGTTTGAGATGGGTTTCTGGCCTTTACAACCATTGATTCTGGCACACTAGGAGAACAATCGTAATCATAACAGCAACAACGCTGTCCAGGAGCACTTATCCAACGTCAGGCGCCAAGGTGGTGGTGGAGGGGGGCGGGGCTTGTCTGCTGTAGCAACTGGCATTAATGTTGTTTCAAGTTGCTGGCACAAAATGATAAAATAACGTTGACGGACTTCAGCAGTTTTTATTATTTTTTTAAATTCTTTTTAAATATTATTTTCATGTTTACTTATTTTTGAGAGAGAGAGAGAGAGTGCGCATGTGCACAAGCGAGTGAGAGGGGGGCAGAGAGAGAGGGAGACACAGAATCGGAAGCAGGCTCCAGGCCCTGAGCTGTCAGCCCAGAGCCCGACCTGGGGCTCGAACCCATGAGCCGTGAGATGGTGACCTGAGCTGAAGTCGGATGCTTAACCAACTGAGCCATGCAGGTGCCCCATATTATTTTTAAATGCTTTAAAGACAGTGCACCCCTGTGGTAGGGACAACGACCTGCTGCCCCATCTGCCTTCGAGGCAGTAATTGCTGCCCAGGTGCAGGGACACTGGCAGGCTGGACACTCCCACAGGATCTGCTGCTGCAGAGACTTTTCCCAAAGTGGCTGCGACTGAGCACAGTAGCGGTTGAAAGGTCAGGTCATTTCAGCCCAATGGGGAAAACCGATGGGTAAGTCTGTCTCCGGACCCCCCGGTGGGGTTGGCCAAGGCCTTGTGGCCTCCTCCCCCACCGACCACTCCTTCTTCTCAATCTCGTTTCCCCCCTCCTTTCAGCAAGGTGGAGGCCTAAAAACTTCTTGCACCCCAAGCTCTGTCTCAGCCTCTGCTTTTGGAGAACCCATCCCGTGACGCCCTCACTGTACCGGCCCCTCTACTGCGCCTGGTGTGTGCTTCTGGGCATTGTACCTGTCTTGTCCTCTCGGTGTTATTTCTTCTGTGTTACAGATAAGGAAATCGAGACTCAGGAAGATGAAGACTGGCACAAATCACTTGTCTGCTTCGGTTAGAAAATGCCAAGGGGCGCCTGGGTAGCTCAGTCGGTTGAGCGTCTGACTTCAGCTCAGGACACGATCTCACAGTTCGTGGGTTCGAGCCCCCCGTCGGGCTCTGTGCTGATGGCTCAGAGCCTGGAGCCTGCTTCGGATTCTGTGTCTCCCTCTCTCTCTGCCCCTCCCCTGCTCGAACTCTGTCTCTGTCTCGAGAATAAATAAACCTTAAAGAAATTGAAAGAAAGAAAGAAAGAAAGAAAGAAAGAAAGAAAGAAAGAAAGAAAATGCCAAGCCAGGGGACTTCTGGCTGGCTCAGTGGGTAGAGTATGCCACTCTTGGTCTCAGGGGCATGAGTTTGAGTCCCACATTGAGAGCAGAGATTTCTTTCAAAAAATTTTGGGGCACCTGGGTGGCTCAGTTGGTTAAGCATCTGACTTCGGCTCAGGTCATGATTTCACGGTTCATGAGTTCAAGCCCTGCATCAGACTCTGTGCTGCCATTGTGGAGCCCACTTCAGATCCTCTGTCTTCCTCTCTCTGCCCCTCCCCAGCCTGCACACACTCTCTCTCTGTCTCAAAAATAAAATGAACATTAAAAAAAATCTTAAAAAAAAAAAAAGAAAAGAAAAATTTGTTTTTATTGGGGCACCTGAGTGGCTCAGTCAGTTAAAGTGTCTGACTTCGGCTCAGGTCGTGATCTTACGGTTTGTGGGTTCGAGTCCCGCGTCGGGCTCTGTGCTGACAGCTCAGAGCCTGGAGCCTGCCTAGGATTCCGTGTCTCTCTCTCTCTCTCTTTCTGCCCCTCCCCTGCTCAGTCTTTCTCTCTCTCAAAAATAAATAAACATTAAAACATTTTTTTAATAACAATAAAAAATTCTTTTTATTGAGGTATAATTGACAAATAACATTATATTAGTTTCAGGTGTACAATGTAACGAACTCAATATGTGTATACAATGTAAAATGATCACCACAATAAGTCAAGTTAACATCTGTACCATACATAGATAGTTAACAGAATTTTCTTTCTTGGGGCACCTGGGTGGCTCAGTTAGTTGGTTGGGCATTTAGCTCTTGATTTCAGCTCAGGCCGCACATCTGGGCCCCACATCTGACAGTGCAGAGCCTGCTTGGGATTCTCTCTTTCCCTCCATCTCTCTCTCAAAATAAATAAATAAACTTTAAAAAATTAAAAAAATAATTTTCTTTCTTGTGATGAGGACTTTTATGATCTACTCATTTAGCAACTTTCAAATATGCAATACTCTTTTGCTCTTTTTTTAAATTTTTTTTTAACATTTATTTATTTTTGAGACAGAGAGAGAGAGAGCATGAACAGGGGAGGGTCAGAGAAAGAGGGAGACACACAATCTGAAACAGGCTCCAGGCTCTGAGAGGTCAGCACAGAGCCCGATGCGGGGCTCAAACTCACGGACCCTGAGATCATGACCTGAGCCGAAGTCGGACACTTAACCAACTGAGCCACCCAGGCGCCCCTCTTTTGCTCTTTTAAAAGTCGAGAGTAGATCCTGGCAAGCATTTTCTGTAAACAGCTAGATAGTATATATTTCAGGCTTTGCAGGCCATATGGCCTCTGCCGTAGCTATTTAACTCTGCTGTTGTAGGTGAAAGCAGCCATAGATGGTTTGTAAATGAATTGGTACCTCTGTGTGCCAATGAAACTTTATTACAAAAACATGCAGTGAGGGGGAAAAAAAAACAGTGGTCCAGATTTGGACCAGGGGCTGTAGATTGTTCACTCCTGCCCTGCCAATCAATAAAACAATAAAGCAAGTCCTAATTTGTAGCAGTTGCTGAATTCTGTGGCGTATATACATCCTGTGGCCAATTTCAAACTACCAGTGTGAGGTCACAGACACCTGGAATTGAGAATGGGCAGGTGCAACAACACATCACACAGCTGTAATAGAAAGAGCCTCAAAAGCACAGGTAAAACTAAAACATAGTAAAAGATTTAGGAAGTAGTGACAACTGAGCATTTGTTACCTTTGTTTTATTTTTAAAAAAAAATTTTTTTTTCAATGTTTTTTATTTATTTTTGGGACAGAGAGAGACAGAGCATGAAGGGGGGAGGGGCAGAGAGAGAGGGAGACACAGAATCGGAGACAGGCTCCAGGCCATCAGCCCAGAGCCTGATGTGGGGCTTGAACTCACAGACCGCGAGATCATGACCTGGCTGAAGTCGGCTGCTTAACTGACTGCGCCACCCAGGCGCCCCTGTCACCTTTGTTTTAAATGCAGCTTTAGTTGTAAGTTTATTATTTAAATGTTTGCAGTTTTTTTTTAATTTTTTTTAATGTTTATTTATTTTTGAGACAGAGCGTGAACAGGGGAGGGTCAGAGAGAGGGAGACACAGAATCCGAAACAGGCTCCAGGCTCCGAGCTGTCAGCACAGAACCCGACGTGGGGCTCGAACCCACGAACCGTGAGATCATGACCTGAGCCAAAGTCGGACGCTTAACCGAATGAGCCACCCAGGCACCCCTAAATGTTTGCAGTTTTAAAATTTACTTTTTAGTACAATTTAAGTGATGCTGGTGTTTAAAAAAAAAAAATGGTTTGCAAACTTCCTGAAGGGTCCACAAATGGGTTTCCTGAGCCTGTAGGAGTTCCTCCACTGCTCTGATTGCCAGAGGTCACGACTGGGGAGTGGCAAAGAGAGCCTTGGCCTGCACAGGGAGCATCTGCTATGTATGGGATTGAGGCCAAGGGCAGGTCAAAGGGGGTTTCTCTTTCCTCTCAGGTGAAACCGCCATCACGTCAGTAGCTTGATCATTGCATAATCGGAGGGCCCGATTACTCAAGGTCAACCAATGGTCCCTTCTGTACTGAACCTGTGTCCTCATCATCCAAAGTCCCCAAGCTTTTGAACATGGCCCACCCTTCGGTTCAGACTATTGACTCTCATTCTTCACAGGGGCGATGGGTGAGTCAGCTTTGGCTTACGAGTTGCTGCTTAACCTCTTTGAACCCTCTTTTCCCATTTCTGAATGGTAGGAAGAGGTGTTATGAGTCTCTAATACCTACAGGGATAGGCGTGATTCCGTGTCTAGTGTTGTTAGGGAGTGGTTACACAACATCCTAAATGTTCTAAATGCCACTGAACTGTTCACCTCCAAAATTTTATGTTATGTGACTCTCACCTCAATTAAAACATTGTGGTGGTTCTCGAATTTTCTTTTTGATTTTGTGCATTGTTTTGATACTGAAAAGTAGTATTTTTATTGAAGACTAATATACATGGAAAAGTGAAAAAGTATAAAGCTCTCTGAATTTTCACAAACTGAATACATGTTTAACCAGCTCAGAGGTGTGTTTTATTTTATTCTTAAAAAATTTTTTTAATGTTTATTTGAGAGAGAGAGAGAGAGAGAGAGAGAGAGAGAGAGGTGGGGCAGAGAGAAAGGGAGGCACAGAATCCAAAGCAGGCTCCAGGAGCTGAGCTGTCAACACAGAGCCCGATGCTGAGCTCGAACTCATGAACAGTGAGATCATGACCTGAGCTGACGTCAGACGCTTAACTGACTGAGCCACCCAGGCACCGCGTATTTTATTCTTTATAACAGAATTAATGCAAGTTAATTTAGGGAAAAAAGGAGAAAATACATCTAATTAAAAGTAAAGAAAGGGGCGCCTGGGTGGCTCAGTCAGTTGAGCATCCAACTCTTGATTTTGGCTCAGGTCATGATCCAGGGTTGTGGGATCGAGCCCTGTGTCGGTCTCCATGCTGAGCATGGAGCCTACTTGAGATTCCTTCTCTTTCTCCCTCTGCCCCTCTTCCACTCTCTCCACTCGTTCTCTCTCTCTCTAAGAAAAAAAAAAGAGAGCGAGAAAGCAATACAGAAAACAAACCCACCAGTTATCCTCCTTCATCTATAGACTGTAAACAACCACCATGACTGATTTAGACACAACCACTGAAATATACATAGATACATAGATAGGTGTGGATATGAGTATAGATATGCTTTCCTGTAACAATTTTTATTTTTTTATATTTATTTATTTATTTTCAATTTTTTAAATGTTTGTTTATTTTTGAGACAGAGAGAGACAGAGCATGAACGGGGGAGGGTCAGAGAGAGAGGAAGACACAGAATCGGAAGCAGGCTCCAGGCTCCAAGCTGTCAGCAAAGAGCCCGACATGGGGCTTGAACTCACAGACCGTGAGATCATGACCTGAGCCGAAGTCGGAAGCTCAACTGTCTGAGCCACCCAGGCGCCCCTGTAACGATTTTTTAAATATATGCTTTGTAAACACTTTTCATGATTGTAAACACCTATGTTCACTGTGTGTGTGTGTGTGTGTGTGTGTGTGTGTCACTGAAAGGCTGTATCATAATTACTTTACCCAACCCCTAGAAACAAACAAAATCTTGTCATTAGAAACAGCATCTATAATGATCTATCTTACTTGAATGTGCAGTTTCTTTAGCAATTATTTTCTTTGTTAAATGACTCTGAATTCATATTAATAAATATCCTATTTTTTCTATTGTCTTCTCCCCTGCCCCACACCCTGTCTAGGTACTAAATCCTAACACTCTCACATGTATAATCCCACACCTTTCTCCCTTCTCATGCAATCATAAGCAATTATATATACATATGTGGGAGAGTTGACTTTGTTGTGTAAAACTAGGATCGTACACTATGTGGGGCTCTGCATCTTTCTTTCCCAAATGTTTAAATATTGGCAATTGTGCTGGATATTCCTTTGCCCCTCTAAGTCTCTTCCCTCCCTAACTCTTTATCCCTTACCCCTTTGTCCTCAGCTTCCCAGAGGCTCCTGCAGGAGGCAGCAGGAGGGAGAGGAGACGTATTTACCTTAGATGTTCTAGTGCAGCTGTGTTCTGCTGACCACCACACTCCCGCTGGGTGGCTACACCCTCTCTAGCTTTGGAAACTGTTCCCTCTCCTTGCCCCTTCGGGTCTGGGGTGGTAACTGACCCCATGTTGCTGGTCCCAGAGAGTTTCATTATCCCTTATTTGCTCCCTTAAGTTTGTGACTCTGTAAGTAGGCCTTCCATTAAATGCCTCTTAAATAGCCTTCTGAGTACGGCAGCTGTTCCAGTAACTGACTTAAAATCCTCAGCGTCCGACTCTTGGTTTCTGGCTCAGGTCATGATCTCACGGTTTGTGAGTTCGAGCCCCCTATCTCTCTGCTGTCAGCACAGAGCCCGCTTGGGATCAGATCCTCTGTCCAACCCCACTCCACCCCCCCATCTCTGCCCCTCGACCGCTTACTCTCTCTCTCTTTCCAAATAAATAAATAAACTTTAAAAAAAAAAATAAAATTCTTTACAACTCTTAGGGTACCAGGGTGTCTGGGTGGCCCAGTCAATAGTGTACGTGGCTCTTGATCTTGGAGTTGTGAGTTCAAGTCCCACGTTATGTGTGGAGATTACATTACGTGTGGAATGTATATATATATATATATATATATATATATATATATATATATATATATTCTCTCTCAAACACTTAGTGAACCAACTCACACTATTTGGGCCTTGGAGGCCAGCCCCTTGGTTTAGAGCCACAGGACTAAAGGTAATTGTCTTGCTAGTAGGTCTGACTCCTGGGGGCAGGAGGGAAAACAAGGAAAATTTGCAGCCAGGCCATATGAAGTATGTCCGACCATGTCTTCCTGGTGTGGCTCTAGCTTCCTGCCTCTGTTTCCCCATTCCTTATCTCTTGGCTCCCTTCTTGTTGTGGAATAAAAAGAGGTAACCGGTTTAGGTTCTCCTAGATCGTGGCAGCTTTCTAAAACAAAGGATCTGCTGGCTGTCCGAGGCCACTGCAGGTAAGAAGAACCAGAACGACAGGAATGGGGGAGGAGCAGACTGTTCTCTCAGCCTGTCTCCTTTGCGTCCTCTATTAAACACTCACAAACATTTGAAGATAAACAAGCTTCAGCCCACATCCTCTAAGAATCCTTAGTGCATGGGACACACAAGTAAATATGCATTTATAATACATGTGGAAAGTACAGTAAACATCAACCCTAGCTTTGGGGTGGGTCACAGAAGGATTTCCAAGGGAGGTAGTGTTTGAATTGGATCTTGAAGGAGGAGTTGGAATCAGCCTGGCCTGACATGGTGTTCCAGAGGAGGGTGCTAAGACCCAGTGCTGAGAGAGACTGAGCAATGAATGTGTCAGAAACTGCTAGATGTTCAGTGTGGCTGGCAAATAAGTGGTGTGTGTGTGTGTGTGTGTGTGTGTGTATCCAAAGGCAAGCAGGGGTTAGAAGGGTCATGAAAGCCGAGAGAAGAGCACTGGAAAGCCATTGAAAGCTTTTAAGCAGCTGAATGACAGTGTTATTCTTAGGGTAGGGTTCTTCTGGCTGTTACGTGGAGAATGGATGTAAGGGGCAACCTAGAAGCTGAGAGCAGGTCAGAGGCCGCTGTGATCCGGAAAAAGATTGGGGTATTGGGATGTGGGTGAAGGAGGAGTTAACGGATGGATTTGAGAGCTATGAAGGCAGTAGAAGGTACTGGATCTAGGTTTATTATAATGATAATATGGACAATAACATCATACAGTGACTTAAACAATAGCTCTGGTTTCGACAACAACAACAAAAATAGCTCTGGTTTCAGATGAGTGGAAATCTTCCCACACAGGCAGCACAAGAGGCATGGGTAGGAATCTCCACTCTGCCCTTTTTATTTGGAAAAATTTCAAACCTCAGGAATTCCAAGATAGTTTCTGCCAACACCCATATATCCTTCACTTACCTGTTGTTGCATTTTGCCTTTCCCTTAATCTCTCTCTCTCCCTCTCTATTCTCCAACGCCCCCCCCCCCATGCCTTTAATATTTAGGCGTGTTTATGTACAGCTTTTTTTCTAAACCACTTACAAGTTAGTTGTAGAAATTATGATACCATATCTCTAAATACTTCAGCACTCACCTCCTTGAATAAGAGGATTCTCTTAGATAATTAGAATACCAATACCTGTAAAAAAATTTAAAAAAATTTTTAATGTTTAGTATTTGAGAAAGAGAGCAAAGGAGGGAGGGGCAAAGAGAGAGGGAGACACAGAATCTGAATCAGCTTCCAGGCTCTGAGCTGTCAGCACAGAGCTTGATGCGGGGCTCAAACCATGAAATCATGACCTGTCGGGGCGCCTGGGTGGTTCAGTCGGTTAAGCGGCCGACTTCGGCTTAGGTCACGATCTCGCGGTCCATGAGTTCGAGCCCCGAGTCGGGCTCTGTGCTGACAGCTCACAGCCTGGAGCCTGTTTCGGATTCTGTGTCTCCCTCTCTCTCTGCCCCTCCCCTGTTCATGCTCTGTCTCTCTCTGTCTCAAAAATAAATAAACATTAAAAAAAAAAATTAAAGAAAAAAAAAGAAATCATGACCTGAGCCAAAGTCAGATGCTTAACCGACTGAGCCACCCAGGTGCCCCTTTTAAAAATTTTTTTAAAAAATGTTTATTCATTTTTGAGAGAGACAGAGACAGAGCAGCAGCGGGAGAAGGGCAGAGAGAGAGAGGGAGACACAGAATCTGAAGCAGGCTCCAGGCTCTGAGCCATCAGCACAGAGCCCAACACAGGGCTCAAACCCATGAACTGGGAGATCATGACCTGAGATGAACTCAAGGTGCTTAACCAACTGAGCCACCCAGGTGCCCCTAGAACACCAGTATTTTAGCAAGAGAAATAGAACATTGATGCAATACTATAATCTAATATAAAGTTCATATTAAAATTTTCAAGTTTTCCCAATAATATCTTTTAAAGCTGCTGCTTAGTATTTTTAAAAAAATCTCATATCCAATTGGAGATTGTGCATTGTATTTAGTTATCAGGTCTCTCTTTTCTTCCTTTCCTTTTCTTCCTTCCTTTCTTTTTTTTTTTTTCTTTCTTTTCTTCTTTTTTTTTTTTTTTTTTTTGGTGGGAAGGGTCAGGGTTAGAAATGTTAGTTTACTTATTTATTTATTTAAAGTTTATTTTTGAAGGAGAGAGAGACAGAACATGAGCAGGGGAGGGACAAAGAGAGAGGGAGACACAGAATCCGAAGCAGGCTCCAGGCTCCGAGCTGTCAGCACAGAGCCCCACGTGGGCTCAAACTCACGAACCACGAGATCCTGACCTGAGCTGAAGTCGGACACTTAACCGATTGAGCCACCCAGGTGCCCCGAAATGTTAGTTTATTTAAAGAAGATAAATGAACAAAATAAAGGAGTCCGAATGCAATCAATCCTACTTTTTTCTCTATAAAGATTATTTTTGTAACTTATTTTGAAAGAATTTCAAACTTACAGAAAAGTTGCAAAGATGGTAAGAAGAGTGTTAGTATGTGTTTTACTCAGAATCACCAATTATTTACTTTATCACATTTACCTTACCATTCTCTTGTCTACAAATATATGTTTGTACTTTTTTTGTGAACAATTTGAAAGTAAATTGCCTCTCTTGCCCCTAAATACCACGGGGTATAATTTCTAAGGACATTGTCTTATGTAACCACAGTACTAGTACCAAAATCAGGAAATTTCACATTGATACTATACTATCCATATTTAAATTCTCTAATTGTTGCAAGAATGCCCTTTATAGTTTTTTTTTTTTTTTTTTTTTTAAGAGAACTGGGATCCAATCCAGGATCACACATTGAATTTAATTATTGTGTCTGTTGAAACTCCAAGATTGCTTAGCTTGTGTATGTGTATTTCACAACACTGACCTTTTTTGAAGAGTTCAGGCCACTTGTTTTGAAGAATGTTCTTTAATTTGGATTTGTGTTTATTGGCCAGGATTAGATTCAGGGGAAAATGTTTGAATGCTACATAAGTAATGGTATGGCCTTTTGAGTGCAAAATATTAGGGGGCACATGTTTAGATGTTAAGTTTTATCATTTGGTTAAGCCAGGTTGAAAATTTGGAAGTTTATTCTGCTGTTTGGACAAGTTGGTTATTGAAAGGGTTTTCTCAGTTGTCAAATGAGGACAATAATGACCCAGGTTTCACAAGGTTGTTGAATTGATACATGTAAAGCACTTAGAACAGTGCCTGGCACATTGTAAGTATTTGATAAATTATTATCATCACTATTTTTATCAAAGTTTATAGAGGCCTTTTTAAAATTCTTAAAAAAATGTGTATTTATTTTTGAGAGACAGAGAGCGCGCGCGTGCATGAATGGGGGAGGGGCAGAGGGAGAGAGGGAAACACAGAATCGGAAGCAGGCTCCAGGCTTTGAGCTGCCAGCACAGAGCTCAACGCAGGGCTCAAACTCACAAGCTGTGAGATCATGATCTGAGCCGAAGTCAGAGGCTTAACTGACTGAGCCACCCATGCACCCCAATAGAGGCCTTAATATGTAAGAGATACTGAGTTGTAACTCAATTCTTTACTTTTCTAGCTCCTGGGACAGTGTATGGCATATAGATGACATTTAATAAATATTTGTTGGCAAATGGCAGCTCTCTGAGATATATTACTGTCACTATGCAACCATTTTAGAGATGAGCAAACAGGTTCAGAGCAGTGAAGTAATTTACCTAAGGTCATGCACATTACAGTGAGTGGCAAGAACCGGATGTGAACCTAAGCTTGTAGGGTTTGTAAAATGTGGGATAAGGTGGGGAACAGTTGGCTGGCTCAGCTGGTGGAGTGTGCAACTCTTGATCTCGGGGTGTCAAATTTGAGCCCTACATTGGATGTAGAGATTACTTAAAAATAAAATCTTTTTTCCTTTTTTTTTTATTAAAGTTTATTTTGAGAGGGGCGCCTAGGTGGCTCAGTGGGTTGGGCGACTGACTTCAGCTCAGGTCATGATCTCACAGTCTGTGAGTTTGAGCCCCGCCACTGGGCTCTGTGCTGACAGCTCAGAGCCTGGAACCTGCTTCAGAGTCTGTCTCCCTCTCTCTCTGCCCCTCCCCTGCTTATGCTCTGTCCTTCTCTGTCTCAAAAAAAAAAAAAAAAAAAAAATTTAAAAAGCTTCTTTTGAGACAGAGAGCGCATGTGCACCACCGGGGGAGGGGCAGAGGGAGGGAGAGATTCCCAAGCAGGTTCCATGCTATCATTGCAGAGCCCCACGTGGGGCTTGAACTCAGTGAGATCATGCCCTGAACCGAACTCAAGAGTCAGACGCTAAACCGATTGAGCCACCCAGGCACCCCCAAAATAAAATCTTTTTTTAAAATGGGGGATAAAGCTTGAAGGTGTTTTGCAAAAGCTCAGGGCTGGGTGGATGTGAAGAGCTGAACTGAAGATAGCCTTGTACAGTGCTCTAGCACAAACACGTGGTAGGCACTCAATAGATGTCTGTTGAATGAATGTAGAAAACAAATGGGTCACCTAGAAAGAGATCATCCTGTTCCGGCTGGTGACAGCGCGTGTGAATGACCTGGAATCCTTTTCTCCCCGTAGTGGTCCTTGCTAGTCACCAGACCAATTTTTTTTCCAGAGGGGTGTGGCTTCCGGCGACCCCGCCCGCCCACAAACCACGCCCCTTGCCCATCCTCGCGCTTGCTGATGTCTGAGGAAGTTTGGCCCGCGGGCGGATCCGTAGCCGTAGTCCCCTCAGGCGTCCGCAGCCAGGAAGCCGGGAAGCCTGGAGTCCAGGATACCGCGCGGAGGTCCAGGATGTCGGAGGAGCAAACCGGGCAGAGCGAAGGCTCCTCTCAGGCTGGTGGAGTGACTGTCAGTGACATCCAAGAGCTGATACGGCGCAAGGAGGAGATCGAGGCGCAGATCAAAGCCAATTATGACGTGCTGGAGAGCGTGAGTGTGGGCTCGGGGTTCCCTGGCGGGAGTAGGAGGAGCCCGGGGCCTCTTGACCTGGCACCCGGTTCTGGGAGGACTGGGAGGCAGGGGAGGCCTGTGCTTGAGCTCTCAACTGTGTGTCTCTCCCTCCCTGGGAAGCCCAAGGCGCGGCAACTGCGGCCTCTGTCGGCAGGAGGCAAGTAATATTAGCAATTAAGAATAATCGGTGTTGGTGCTGTAGCATGGGTTTATGGAGCGCTTACCGTGTGCCGGGCGCTGTTTTAATTGCTTTACGTTGATGAGCTCATTTAACCGTCACAGCAACCTTTTGAGGCTGTTACTCTCCCCATTTTAGCGATGAGGAAACAGAGGCGTTACTTAAACGTGCCTCGGGTCACAGAGCTAATAAATTTTCAGATGTCACCAGCATCGTCAGTCCTTGTTGACCGTGTACCAGAAGATCTGTGCTTTGCTAACCCGCTCACGTCAGAGCTTCCTAAGCTTTCGTGTGTTTGGCAAGCACTGGGGATCTTGTTAAAATTTCAGTTTCTGATGAGCTCGGGAGTGCAGGTGCAGATGCTGTGTTTCTAGCAAATTCCCAGCGCTGCTGATGCTGCTGGTCTAAAGACCGAGCTTTGAGTGACAGGTAAGGCTCTTTATCATTATTGTATAGGGAGGGAACTGAGGCCCAGGGTGAGGCAAACCCTAGTCTAGGGTCATGTAGCTGGGAAGTGGCAGTGGTGGGTCTAGTTCCCTGGTCGTCTGGCTACCAAACTGATAGTTTTTCTTATGTCACTTAGTGTAAAGCCACAAATCAATTTGCAGAGGAAGAATAAAAGACATCTTATGTAGGGTGGATGGAATGCATTTTAGGTGATGGGAGTAAGATAGAGGCATCATACGGAGGCCAGGGTACCATTTTATTGGTGCTGATTGTATGCCTGAAGAGTGTTGGTTTATGTGTGTGTTAGATCATGAAATCCACACAACCACCCTGTGAAGTTAGGATGTTACCCTGAAGCTCAGAAAGGGGAAGTCACTTACTTAAAGTCTCAAAGTGAGATTCAGATATCAAGCCTGTTCAATCCAGAACTTGTGTTTTCAACATTATGCTAACAGTTTCCCAAACTTTAGTTACTTTCTACCTCAAGCAGATGCTGTATCCATATACCTCCTGTACTGTTGTTCCCTTGGTATTTTTCTTTAAGTTGATCCACTTTTTTACTTGATTTAGTTTAAATGAAAAATTTATAGCTCTACAGCATATGGGGGAAAATGGGATTTTTTTTCCCTTTAATAGAAAATAAAAATACGTATTGGTGCTATAATATGTTCGTTCCTTGTCATTAGCTACCATCACTGGCTAAAAGCTTGAAGCTTGAAGCCCTGCTCTATGTTTGTTTTCAAAAAGAGACAGCAAAAACTATAAATCTCTTAGAATAAAGCCTAGGAATAAACTTTTGTGACCTTGGATCAGGCAAAGCTTTCTCAGATGTGATGCCAAAAGCACCAGCAACAAAAGAGAAAGTAGATAAATTGGACTTTATCAGGATTTAAAATGTGTGTTTCCAAAGACACAGTCAAGAAAGGGAAAAGGCAGTTCACCAAATGGGAGAAAATATTTGCAGTTACCTAACAAGGGATCCAGAAAATATGAAGAACTCTTCCAACTCAATACTAAAAAGACAATAACTTGATTAAAAAATCAGCCAAAGGGGGCACCTGGGTGGCTCAGTCGGTTAAGCATCCAACTTTGGCTCAGGTCATGATCTCACAGTTTGTGGTTTCAAGCCCCATATCGAGCTCTGTGCTGACAGGTCAGAGCCTGGAGCCTGCTTTGGATTCTGTCTGTCTGCCTGTCTGTCTCTCTCTCTCTCTCTCTCTGCCCCGCCCTAGCTCGTGCTCTGTCTCTCTGTCTCTGAAAAATAAGTAAAAAACATTAAAAAAAAAAAATTGGCCAAAGACCTTAACAGACTCCTCACCACAGAAGATCTACAGATGGCAAAGAAGCATATAGAAAGATGCATCACGTCGTAAGTCATCAGAGAATACAAATTAAAACACCCGCGAGGTGCTACTATGTACTGTGTATGTGTCAGAATTTCCACCTTTAGATGCTGGTGAGGGTGTGGAGGAACTCTCATCCCGTGCTGATAGGGATGCAAAAGTAGGGCAGTTTCTTACAAAGCTCCACATTCTCTTACCACCCATCCAGCAGTTGTGCTCCATCCTGTTTACCCAAAGGGGTTGAAAACATGTTGACACGAAAACCTTCCTGATGTTCATAGCTGCTTTTTTCACCGTTGCCAAAACTTGAAGCAACCAAGAGGTGTTGTTGTTTTTTAAGTTTATTTATTTATTTTGAGAGAGAGAGTGAGTGAGCACAAGTGGAGGAGGGGCAGAGAACGTAGAGAAAGAGAGAGAATCCCAAGCAGGCTCCATGCTGTCAGCACAGAGCCTGACGCAGGGTTTGATCCCACCAACCTCAAGATCATGACCTGAGCCAAAACCAAGAGTCGGATGCTTCACCAACTGAGCCACCCAGGAGTCCCAACCAAGAGGTCTTTACATAGGTGAATAGATAAATAAATTGTGGTATCTCAAAACAATGGAATGTTACTAAGTGCTAAAACTAAATAAGCTAGCAAGATCTGAAAAGATGTGTAGGAACCCTAATTGCATATTACCGACTGAAAGAAGCCGGTCTGAAAAGACTACATCTGTAGGATTCCAACCAGAATCTGGAAAAAGCAAAACTGTGGAGACAGTAAAAAGATCAGGGGTTGCCAGGGATCAGGGGTAGTGGTGGGGATGAATAGGTGGAAGACAGAGGATTTTTAGGGCAGTGAAAATACCCTGTGTAACACTGTGATGATGGGTACATTCATTAAACATTGGTCCAAACTCATAGAATGTAAGACACTAAGAGTGAAGGCTGAGGTAAACTATGGACTTCAGTTAATAACAGGAAACAGTAGGTGTAACCCAGTGGCTTCCAGATAGAGAAGTGAATGGAATCTTTCGTCCTGCACATATGTATCCTGGGCACCTTTTCTGCTGCTGCCATAATTACAGCCGTGACTTGTTACTTTTATGCGTATTAATTTCCTAGGGCTGCAGTAACAAATTACCACAAACAGGGTGACTTAAAATGACACATTTAGTCTTTCACAGTTGTGGAGGCCAGAAGTCTGAAATCAAGATGTCAGCAGGGTTGGTTTCTTCTGGGGGCTCGGAGGGAGGATCTGTTCCATGTCAGGTCCCTGTCCTACTTCCTGGTGGCTGCCGGCCGTCCCTGGCTTACAGTTGGATAACGCCAGTCTCTGCCCCTGGTCACACGATCCCCTGTCCTGGATCTCCCTTCCTTTTCTACAGGGATACCTGTCATTGGATTTGGAGCCCACCCTGAATCTAAGACAGTCTCATCTCAAGAGCCTTAATTACATCTCCAAATCCTTTTTCCAAATAAAGTCACATATACAGGTTCTGGGGGTTTAGGAGTTGGGGCATATCTTTTGGGGGCCACTATTCACCCCACTGTGGGTGCGCCTAGCACTGTGCTAAGCTGTCCACACAGGTCAACTCATTAATTCTCATCGCGAGTGGGAAGGGAGGTGAGTGCCATTATTCCCATTTGATAATCGAGGAGGCTGAGGCTTGGAGAGGAGTCTTAACCAAGGGCACCCAGATTGTACACGGCAAAACTGGGATTCAGATCAAAGTCTGACTGGGACACCTGAGTGGCTCAGTCGTTTAAGCATCTGACTTCAGCTCAGGTCATGCTCTCACGGTTTGTGGGTTCGAGCCCCACATCAGGCTCTGTGCTGACAGCTCAGAGCCTGGAGCCTGCTTTGGATTCTGTGTCTCCCTCTCTCTCTGCCCCTCCCCGACTCACACTCTGTCTCTGTCTCTCTCAAAAATAAATAAACATTAAAAAAAAAAAAAGTAAAAAAAATCAAAGTCTGACTGCAAAATCTCTACCCTCTATCACACAACACGACACTTTGCATTGCCTTTGTGCGCTATGCTCTGATTTACGCAGGAAAAGTCTTTAAAATGTTAAAATGTATTGTTTTGAATAGGGAATATACGTCCATGGTCAAAACTCAGAGTCTACCAAAGGGTATAAAATGAAAAGTCCCTCTTCCCTCCCTATCCCCCAGCCACCCACCCAATTCCTTTCCCCAGAGGCAATTGATGTCAGTGTGTCCTTGAGGGATGAAAAACCTTTTGAAATCCCTTTCAGATCTCTTTTTACTTACAGAAAGAACCGAGGGCCTGCCACAGCTGGATGTCCTTTGGGGTTTTCACTCCCCTCCAGCTTCCAAGGCCACCAGCCAGGTATCAGCTGCTGTAGGAAGGAGTGTTTGGAGGAGTCAAGAGGCTGGCCTTGGGGATGAGCTGCAAAGCTTTAATCTGCACTGTTCTGACTTCAAAAGAGGAGACTGGATTCCTGCATTTCTTGTGTTATTAGAAATCAATAAAAAAATATAGTGCCCCCACCCCCCACTTTGAGGGTGGTTGAGGGAGCATGTGGAGAAAGTACGTGGCCTGTGCTAAGCAATCAGCATGTGGTGGCTTTTGTTACTGTCACCTTTATGAAGGCTGCACAGGGAAGGAGGTCTGGAGGACTTCACACCTGTGAAATCTTAACCATGTGTCTTCCCTCCAGCAAAAAGGCGTTGGCATGAGTGAGCCGCTGGTGGACTGCGAGGGGTACCCCCGCTCAGATGTGGACCTGTACCAAGTCCGGACCGCAAGGCACAACATCGTCTGTGAGTGGTGCGCGTGCAGGGCCCTTCCCGAGGCTGAAGGCACACAAGTGAAATCTCCTTCTTCCATAGTAATCTGCTTCCCCCTCTTCTGCCCTGATGAGATTCTCTTACCATCTCCCCCCCCCATCGAGGGACTCAGAACGGAGGAAATGGTTTGGCCTCTAGGGTTCTAAATTTATGGTTTCATTTTTCATTTCGTTTTTAAGGACTTTGCTTCACTCTGGAAACTTTTTTGAAATGATAATAGAAGCCCAAGTCAAATATTGCTCACCATCCTAATCAAAGCAGTTATGTATGAGCTGGTGAGGATAGTGACCTGGCTGTGGTCACTCACACAGAAGCGCTCAGTCCCTCGGTACGGACGTTTGGAGGTCGGCAGTGCAGGGCTGGCCGCCACATCCCTGGCTCTGCCATCCTTAGGACATGTCTAGCTTTAGGGTCACCGTGTCCGTGCGCCAAGCAGGAAGGGAGGGAAGGAAGAAAGTAAGGAGGGCGAAAGGTCCTTAGCCAGCCAGCACCCTCCCCTCAAAGATCTGTCCTGGGGGCCTACCCCCACCTTGCTGCAGTGATTTCTGTTTCGCCTCCTAGGCCCCTCTGCCGGCAAGACATGTTGGGGGATGTACCCCACGGTGGGCATCTCACGATCCTAAATAAAATCATGTATTTGTTCGTGGTTGAGGAACAAGTGGAGAGAAGTGTTTGGATAGTGTATCAGTTCTCTGTTTTCTGCTGGAATAAATTCTCAGACTTAGTGGCTTCAGATGGCACAGATTTACTCTTACAATAATAAGGTGTCCAAATGGGTGTCACCGGTCTAAGGTGGAGGTGTTGGCAGGGCTGTGTTCTGGAGGCTCTTGGGAAGAGCCCATTTCCTTATCTTCTCCAGCTTCTGGAGGTGCCTGTGTCCTGTGGCTCATAGCTCCTTCCATTGTCAAAGCCAGCAAGGTCATCCCCCAGCTTCTGGTCCCACCGTCCCACCTCCTCCTGTCACCCTCTGCCTTCCTCTTTCACTTATGACCCTCGTGGTCACACTGGGCCCCCCATCTGGGTAGTCCAGGATGATCTCCCCATTCAGTGTCCTGAACTTAACCACCTCTGGAAAAAGCCCCCTTGGGCACGGAAAGTAACATATTGGGCAGCTTCTGGGGACAAGGACGAGAGCACCTTTGGGGGCCATTATTCACCCCGTCACAGGCGGGCAACCAGCAGCCTCTGCCACAAAGTCCTGTTAGAGGGGAACTTGTCGTGCACATTTTTCACTCAGGGACCTCCGTTTTATGTGCGTGAACCTCAACTCCGTCCTCAGCACGTCGTGGTATAAAGCTGAGCTGCTCACTGGGGTCGCGAGTAACCGCAGGAGACACCGCTCAAGGTGCCGACCATTCCTCAAAGCTGCAGTGTGATCCCAGAACAGCTTCTTAGAGTGTCACTTTGCCTCGAAGATTTGGGGGAAAGAAGCACGCCATCTTTGTAGTGAAACAAAGGGAAGTTACAGGGTAGGGAAAAGCCATATTAAGACGATCAGACTGAGGGAAATTTGGGGCTTTTGGCTAAACCCTCAGACTCCCCAGGGATGTGGCCTGCTTTCCTCGGCACTTAGGATTCTGGGGGAAATTTGAAAAGCGGAGCCTATGGTGTGAGAGAGGGCACTGACTTATTTGTTTCCGGGTGGTTACCCGGATGTTCCAACACCATTTATTAAATAGCCTATTCTTTCTCCATTCATTTGAAATGCTAGCAGTATTACATAGAGAATTTTTAGACATATTTAGGTCTCAAGTTTTTTGCACTGTTCTGTTGATATATCTCTTTGCTAATATCCCACTGTCTTTTTAAGTTTATTTCTTTAGTAATCTCTACACCCAACTTGGGGCTTGAACTCATGACTCTGAGATCAAGAGTCACATGCTCTTCTGACTGAGCCAGCCAAGCACCCCGGTGTCACACTGTCTTAATGACTTTATTGTATTTAAGAATCTGGTTGTGGGGCACCTGGGTGGCTCAGTCGGTTAAGCGTCAGACTTCGGCTCAGGTCATGATCTCACAGTCCGTGAGTTCGAGCCCCGCGTCGGGCTCTGTGCTGACAGCTCAGAGCCTGGAGCCTGCTTCAGATTCTGTGCCTCCCTCTTTCGCTGTCCCTCCCTTGCTTGCACTCTGTCTCTCAAAAACTGAATAAACATTAAAAAAAAAAAAAAAAAAGGAATCTGGTTGAGCAATGCTGATCAACCTTTTGAAAAATTATTCCCAGAAGTTTCTTGTGTGTGTGTGTGTGTGTGTGTGTGTGTGTGTGTGTAAACTCTAAACTCTATACCCAACATAGAGGGGCTTGAACTCACAACCCTGAGATCAGGTCACATGCTCCACCAACTGAACCAGTCATGTGCTCCTCTTGTATTTTTAAAAATGGATTTGGGGAGAGGAGGTGGGGGCTGTATGTACGGCTTAGTCGGTTAAGTGTCGGACTCTTGATTTTGGCTCAAGTCATGATCTCATGGTTTGTGAGATAAAGTCCCGAGAAGGGCTCTGCCCTGACAGCGTGGAGCCTGCTTGGGATTCTCCCTTTCACTCTCTCTCTGCACCTTCCCTGCTCATGCATGCTTGCCCTCTCTCTCTTTCTCTAAATGAACATTAAAAAAAAGAAAAAATAAAAACGGATTCTATTTTTTAGAACAGTTTTAGATTTACAGAAAGATTGGAAACATATTAACAGAGAGGTCCCATGCAGTCCCCCAGCTTTCCCTATTATTAACATCTTAGTATACTGAATTTGTTATAGTTGCAAATTTATTTTTTTGAACTAGGCCTTGGAAACATTTTGTCCAAGAGAATAACTTTTTGGAATTCTGATTAGAATTGCAATAGGTTATAAATGAAGTTATCCATTCCATCACCCGGCAGCTATATATGGAGTACTTACCGTGTGCCAGGCACTGCTGAAGGTTCTGGGGGCCCTTGTGGAGCTTACTGCCCAGGGGGTCTTTTCTAGTCAGACAGTGACCACATATTATATGTTGACACCGTTTTAAGTCCCTGCCCACGTATATGTCTCTACTTATTCAAATCTGGGTTCTTTTCTTGTGTCTGCTCCTGTGGGTTGGGTCCCAGAGTCCCATTATGCCTGAGGGCCTCCCCTTCCCTCGAAGTGACGGAGGCAGAGGAACCAGGTCAGGTGGCCATGTGTGCTTCCAGTCGAGGGCATCTGGAAAGCCTGAAAGTCCGTGACCCACAGATGCTGGACGTGGATTGGCGGGCAGTGCTGGTTGGCGGCTCTGGCCTCTGAAACTCCTCAAAGGGAACCTTGGGAGTGAGCTGGCTTGAATGAAGGAAATAGAGGAAATTGTTTTTAGGTTTTGAAAGTTATCAAAATGCTGCCAACCAGGCCAGTGCTGCACTGGCCTGCTGCGGTGACTCACTCACTGGCATCGTGGTTCACAACATCTTTTTTTTTTTGGTAATCTCTACAGCCAACGTGGGGCTTGAATTCACAACCCCAGAGATCAAGAGCCTCTTCTGACTGAACCAGCCAGGTGCCCTATTTTGCAACATTTTGAATTAGCCATCAGTACTGAAAAAAATCAGAGGGTTTTACCCCACGGTTCCTCATTTCCAGCTTTTGTCCTGTTAGGTCTCAGACTGAACATCACTCGCCGTGTATTAGTAGACTTAGGCATCATTTTTCGTTCCGGAGGAATTAGGTGAGAAGTAAAGCGGGACGATTCCTCTGCTCACCTTTCAAGTCTCAGTTGAAACGGTGCTGCCTTGGGGAAGTCTCCCCTCATCTCCTAGACTAAAAAGGTCAGGTCCTGGCTGGCCAGCCCTCATCACAGTCATCAGATGTGACTGTAATTTACTTGTTCTGTGGCTGCCTCCCTTGCTAGACTGAGCTTCGTGAGGGTAGTCCCCTGTCTCGGCCACACGTTTGTCCTCAGCCCCTAGTCCAGTGTCTGGCATGTAGGAGGTGCTTGTTGAATATTCAGGGAATGAATGTGGGAGTCTCATGTCCTCCGCCGTCTTCCTTGTCCCCTGATACGGCATTCTCCTCCCAGGCCTGCAGAATGATCACAAGGCGGTCATGAAGCAGGTGGAGGAAGCCCTGCACCAGCTGCATGCTCGGGACAAGGAGAAGCAGGCCCGGGACATGGCTGAGGCCCACAAAGAGGCCATGAGCCGCAACCTGGACCAGAGCGAGGGCCTCAGCCCCCCTCAGGCCTTTGCCAAAGTGAACAGCATCAGCCCTGGCTCCCCGGCCAGCATCGCGGTAAGCCAGAACCCGGCCACGGAAATCCATAGCCAGAGAGCGCCATGGGTCAGGTAGCCTTGGGGTGGGGGTGCGGGCCGGGTGGGACTGTGGACACAGACTCGTCATCTCTCCATGCTGCGGCTTCACTTTACCCACTCACTTGGCAAGCACTGGCCAAGGCCTGGGGGCCCGGCCCTGTGCTGGGGCCAGGGTTTCGAGAGGAGTCAGTCCCAGCTTCCCACCAGACTGGTCAGAGAGAGGCCTGGGACACAAGGCAGAAGGTGATAAATATTGCTAGAGAGGGAAAGAGGATCTCTTGTTGGGCGTATTTTAGCTGGGCTGTGAGTAATAGACACGAGAATGACAACGGTAGCCACCATTTACTGAATCCTTGCTGGGCACTGGCTGTCCTGCTGAATGAGTTACAGATCTTACCTGGTGTATTTTTGAAAGTTTTAAATAGCTTTACTGGGATACAGTTCACACACTGTAAAATTTACTCACTTAAAGTATATGATTTCCCGGGGCACCTGGGTGGCTTAGTCGGTTAAACGTCCGACTGTGGCTTAGCTCATGATCTTGCACTTTGTGAGTTCAAGCCCCACATCAGGCTCTGTGATGACAGCTCAGAGCCTGGATCCTGCTTCAGATTCTGTGTCTCCCTCTCTCCATGCCCCTCCTCTGCTTGTATTCTCTCTCAAAAATAAATAAACTAAAAAAAAAAAAAAAAAGTATGCAATTCCATGGCTTTTAGTGTATTCACAGAGCTATGTATCTATCACTGCAATCAATTTTAGAATATTTTCATTATTCTAGAAAGAACCCTGTACCCCCTAGCCCCATCTCCCCTAGCCCCTTGGAACCACAAGTCTGCTTTCTGTCTCTATGAATTTGCCTATTTTGAATATTTTATGTAAATGGAATCATATAATGTATGATGCTTTATGATTGGCTTTGTCCACTTAGTATCATGTTTTCAAGGTTCATCCCTGATGGAACATGTATCCCTATTTGTTTCCTTTTTTATTTATTTATTAAAAATTTTTTAATGTTTATTTGTTTTTGAGAGAGACAGCATGAGCAGGGGAGGGGCAGAGAGAGAGGGAGACACAGACTCCGAAGCAGGTTCCAGGCTCTGAGCTGCCAGCACAGACCCCGATGTGGGCTCGAACCCACAAACCGAGATCACGACCTGAGCAAAGTCGAATGTTCAACCAACTGAGCCCCCTGGGCACCCCCTTCTTTCCTTTTTATGGCTGATTAATATTCTATTGTATGGCTGCATCACATTGTTTTTATCCATTCACCAGTTAACATTTGTTTTTTTTCCATTTTTTGGCAATTATTAAGAATGGTACTCTGAACATCATGTTCAAGTTTTTATGTGGTTGCATATTTAATCTTTAATGCCACAGCCACCTTCTGGGATAGGCAGTAATCTTTACCCCCATTTTGCCCATGAAAAAAAGCCCCTGAGCTCTGAAGTAACTTGTGCCAGGACACATTGCTCCTCAGTTATGGAACCGGGTCCTGGAGCCAGGGCCTGCCAACCATCTTTAATGGTCACAAGACGTTAAGTTACACAGAAGCTTCGTTGTACTCATTACTCTATCCACAGCATCGAGCACAGGCTGTAGTTGGCCCGCAACAAATATAAGTTGAAGGAGTGAATGAATCCTGATCTGTGTTCTTGGAATGAAAGGGTCACACTAGCCCTGGGTCAGCCTTGCGCCTGTGGCTGCTTGTCTGGGGACCTTTAGGGCAAACTGCTCTAAATTCTGACCCCTGAACAAAATAAGCTCAGATTGCTCTGCCTCTTCTTGCCCCTGAACCTGGGTCGGGACCCCAGAAGGTAGCATTTGGTTTTTCCCCTCATTCTTGAAGGCCTGTACAACCCCAGTTTTTATCAGATATTGGGCAGATGTGGCCCCCTTTCACTAGATCTGTCCCAGAAGGAACCTGCAGGGGGAGGTCGCCCAGTTATCCACCACCCTCTCCCGTGTGCAGTAGCTAAACCCCTGACCTCTTTTCTTTGTGCCTGCCATTCTCCCCTGTAGAAAACACGTTCTTGGCCTGGATGTTAAAGTTGGATGTGGAAGGGTAAAGAAACCAGAAGCACATTTAACCTCTACCCTCGTTTTCTATTTTCTCTTCTCTGTCTAGGGTCTGCAAGTGGATGATGAGATTGTGGAGTTTGGCTCTGTGAACACCCAAAACTTCCAGTCTCTGCATAACATTGGCAACGTGGTGCAACACAGTGAGGGGGTGAGTTGGAAGTCACATCCGGTCAGTAACCCTGGAATCGCTAGGGCCAGGAATCGTCACTGGGGTCTTTACTGCCTTCAGAGAGACGTTGCTCAGGCCCAGCGCCTTTGCACTTGCTGGAGTGTTTTTTTCTCCCTTAGGCCCATCCCTCATCTTGTACAGATGACACCTGTATAAGACCTTTGCAGCCACCCTATGTAAATACCCCTTCCTCCTTCCTATCCCTGCTTTCATTCAGCAGTGTTTCTTGGAAGTCTTTTCATTTCCACACACCTTGCTGTTTTACATTGTTGCACAGCAGTCCGTTGTGTGAGTGGACCCCAGTTTGTCCATCCCCTGCCTTATCAGTGGACGTTTTGGTGATTGCTGGTTTTTTACCAGCACGAACGGTCATACATTCTTGTTCATGTGCTATTTCTTGACATTGATACCGGAAAGTACTTACAGGCTCTCAGTGTATTATACACAGTTACAGTAGATAATCTGAAGAAGTTTTACTAATTTGTACCCTGACCAGCAGTGCCTGAGAGCATCACGTCATCAACAGAACTCTCTATTACTTTTAACGTTTTTGCGAAAGTGGCATCTTATTTTCATTTGTATTTTCCTGGTTACCAGTGAGGTTGAGTGTCCTTATTTTTTACGTGCATTAATGGTCATATTTTGATTTCTGTGGATTGTTTATATATTTTTTTCTCATTGGGGTATTCGTCCCTTTAAAAAAGTGATTTGTAGGAATTTTTTTTAACATAACAGATATTAAACCTTTGCCTGTTTTCACATTACATATGTTTCTCCTGTTAGCTCCTGGTCTTTTAACTTAGTTTATGGTGATTTTGATTACTGGGAAGTGTTTTTTTTCTTTAATTTACAGGGGTAAATTAAACAGGGTTTGTGTTTTCTGTACTTGCTCAGTGACCACTTGTCTAGTTTGTCAGCTTTTCGTTTTGGTGCCGTCTCTTTCTGTACTGTCTCCTTCCGTTTTATTTGTCCTGTGGTCGTGTCCCTCTGCTGTCCCTTTGCTGTCCTGTCTTGTCAGTGAGGCTCCTGGAAGTGGTGCAGGTGTAGTTTCATTCTGTTATGTTTACCCAGCGTCTCTCTTGATCTTTCACTCCTTTTCCCTGGAGTTTCCTCGTGTTATGGTTTACTCATGTCTCTTGCACACCTTGGTGCACGTACTTCAAAACTTGCAGGTGTCTGGGATCATTGTTACTGGTTCGTTTTGTAAATATGCCTTTTTTTTTTCTCGAAGAGGTACTACATAACATGAATTTAAGGCAGAACCAAAAAACACATGATGGAGAATCTCCCTCTCCTCCGGAAGTAGCCACTTTCCAGCTGTGTGTCCTTCCAGGGTCAGTCTGTTCATATACCAGCATATAGAGCTCCTGGTTATCTTGATTAAGGTGTAATTTACCTACAGCCAAATTTACCCTTTTCATTGTGCGGTGCTGTGAGTTTTGACACACGTACCTAGTTTGGTAACTGCCGCCGTAATGAAGATACAGAGCAATTCTGTCATCCTCCCCAAAATGGCTCCGTGTCCTTTGGTGGCGAACCCCTCCCCCAGCCCCACCCCACACAACCGCTCAGCTGTGCTCCAGCCCTGTACTTTCACCCTTTCAAGAATGGCTTCTCAATGGAACTGCCCAGTATATAGGGCCCTTTAAGTCTGGCTTCTTCTCACTCTGCATCATGCGTCTGCGATTCATTCATTCATACGTCGTCGTGCGTGCGTGTAGTCACTCCTGTTTGTTGCTCAGTAGTGCTGCACCATGTAGGTGAACGCCAGATTGCCTACCCATTTACCAGTGAGGGACGTTTAGGTTGTTTCCACTTTTTGGTGATTAGTGATAACAGCTACTGGTTTTGAGTCTGTCTTTTCTAGTTAAATATATTCTTAAGCTCTTCATAGATCTGTGAGGCCCCCCCCCACTTTTTTCTTCTTTACTGAGGTATAATCGACATATAACATTATATTAGTTTTGGGTGTACGGCATAATGATTCCATTTTTGTATATGTTTCCAAATGATCATCATAAGTCTAGTTAACATCCATCACCATAGTTACATATTTTTTTTCTTGTGGTGAGAACTTTTAAGATTTACTCTCATAGCAACTTTCAAATATGCTGTACAACATTACTATGTACTGTAATGCACAGCATGGTGACTATAGTTAATAACGCTATAAATCCTTCCTTACAAAAGTAGTCATTGAACATTTTTAAGCGACAGAACCTTTTCTTCAAATGAAATTTCTCGGGGAATTCCAGTATATCAAATAGATAAAAAAAAGCTGAGCTGCTGGGTTTGGAACACCTCACTCCCCTCAGGGCTCTGGATCCTCCTGGAACCAGAATCCCGACTTGAGAATCAAGGGTCCACTCTGTGTCCGTAGAAAAATGATTAAAAAAACAAAAAAAACCACTATATTCTGTTATTAGACATTTAGGTGGTTTCCAATTTTAGGGAAACCTGGAAATGAACACTCTTGTAGACCAATCTCTGTTTCTTTTGACAACTTCCTAAAGCTGCCTTTCTGGATCAAATGCATGTATTTTCAAAGGAAAACAAATCTGAAATTTTAAAAAAAGTCATCTTTAGTATGAACAGCGTTTATTTTATTGAGCTGTGGAAAGGAATGGAGTGCTGGCCTGCTGTAATATGGATGAACCTTGAAAGGATTTGTGGTAAGTGAAAGAAGCCAGGCACAGAGGGCTGCGTATCTGAGAATTCCATTCATGTGAAGTGTCCAGAACAGGCAGATGGACGGAGACAGGAAGCCGGTTGGTGGTTGCCAGAGGCTGAGTGGAGGAGGGCATCGGGACAGACTGCTAATAGGTACTGGGGTCCTTTTGAGGGATGAAAATGTCTTGGAATTGATAGTGGGAGTGGTTGTACGAATCTCTGAATATACTAAAATGCACTGTATTGTATACTTTGAAATGCATTTTATGGTATATGAATTATATCTCACATAAATAAAAATAATGCACTTAAAAAAATTTTTTTTTAAGTTTATTTATTTTTGACAAAGAGAGCGAGTGTGAGCTAGGGAGGGGCGGAGAGAGAGGGAGACACGAATCTGAAGCAGGCTCCAGGCTCCGAACTGTCAGCACAGAGCCTGACGTGGGGCCCGAACCCACGAACTGTGAGATCATGTCCTGGGCCAAAGTCGGACGCTTAACCGACTGAGCCACCCAGGCGCCCCAAAAATAATGCACTTTTAATGTAAAAGGTTTTGAGGAAAGGATAAAAGTCCTGAGTCTCTCCCTCCCGAGGACCCTCCCTGCTCTGTTTGAGTGCTGGACAAGGTGCGGGTGCTAAAGCGGGAACAACAAAGGTAAACAGAAGGCCCTTGCCTCAGGGACGCTTTGGTGGGAGAGACCAGCATTAATCCAAGGTAATTCTATACTGTCATGAGTATTATGAAGGAAAAGATTGAGGAGGCTAGGAGAGCAATGACGGGGGTTAGGATAAGGTTCCCGAGGACGTGACCTGTGAGTGTTAGAAGTTGTTCAAGGCTGGAGACTGGCGGGGAGAGGAGTTTTCCAGCAGGGTCATGGCCCTGAGGTGGGAGGGCTGGAGGAGATGGTTGGAGACCAGAGCAAGGGGGAGAGAGGAAGGGAGGAGGAGGCAGGTCTGGGAGGTTGGCAGGGACCAGAATGCATGAGGCCCTGTGGTCCCTAGTCAAGATGTAGTTCTTTTTTCCTGAGGAGCAGTAGAGAGCCATTCGCACACTTGCAAGCTGAGAGGAACAGATGTAAGCAGCTTTGTGTCTTGGAAAGATTTCTCCAGATGCTAGGTAGAGAGCTGATTGGAGGGCTGACAGTCTTAGCAGCCTGGTCAAGAGGTGATGGTGGCTTTGGTGAATGGGCTGGAGGTGGAAGGAAGTGGACAAATCTAGGAGACCTTTAGGATGGAAGTACATAGGCTTTAATATGACACCTAGCCCATGTCAAGGATGACCTCTGGGTTTCTAGTTTGTCTAGGGGTATTGTTTCTAGAACCAAAGCACTCAGTGTATCTCTCATATATTTCCTAAGTGCGAATGAATATGTCCATAGTGATTGCTTTTTGAAAAAGAAGACGGGCACCTGGGTGGCTCAGTCGGTTATGTGTCCGACTTCGGTTCAGGTCATGATCCGATTCGGTTCGGTCCAGGCACAAAGCCTGGAGCCTGCTTTGGATTCTGTGTCTCCCTCTCTCTGCCCCTCTCCTTCCCCTCCCCTCTCAAAAATAAACATGAAAAAAAGATTTAGAAAAAGAAGACAAACAAGACCTACCGTACATACTGTTCTGGATTTCCCCCTACCCTTTGAGGGGATTTCCGTGTGGGTACGTACCTACCTTCACCATATTCCATTGCTTGGTCTACCACCTTTTATTTGACCATCCCTCCACACAGAACATTTAGGTTGTTCCCAGGGTTTGACCATCAGCAACAATGGTGTCGTGAATATTCTTGTCTTGTGGGAGGGTTTCTGTCCGAGAGATTTCTAGAAGTGGAATTACTGGGTCAAAGGCAATGCCCATTTATAGATTTCATAGATGTCACAGTGTCCTCCAAAAAGCTTGGATTAGTTCACATTTTCTTGAATAGTGTATGTGAGGGCTTGCTTCTTGACCCCTCTCCCCTGTGTTATTTATTGGCAGTCTCATTCTTTGACCATCTGAGTGAAAAATGGCATCTTTTTGGTTTTTGTCTTCATGCTCTATTTTGTCACATTTCAGAGATTACATTGATAGATCTGCCCTAATTTAAAAAAATTATGGTAAAATATACATACCATAAAATTTACCATTTTAACCATTTTTTTTTTAATACTATTTTTGGGGAGAGTGCAAGCGGGGGAGAGACAGAGGGAGGGGGACAGAGGATCTGAAGCAGACTCTGTGCTGACAGGCTGACAGCAGTGAGCCCGATGTGGGGCTCTAACTCAGGAACCGTGAGATCATGACCTGGGCCGAAGTCGGACACTCAACCCATTTTAACCATTTCTAAGTGCGCAGCTCTCTGGCATTTAAGTACATCCGTGTTGTTCTGCAGCCATCCCCTCCATCCATCTCCAGAACTTTTTCATCTTTCCAAACTGAAACTCTATACCTGTTAAACACTAACTTTGCATTCTCCTCTCCCCAAGCCTCTGGTGATCACTAATCTGCTGTCTCTATGCCTCTGCACCTATCAGTGGAATCAGACGATATTTCTTCTTTTGTGGCTGGTGGATTTCACTTAGCATCATGTCTTCATGGTCCACCCGTATTGTTGTGTGTGTCAGAATTTCCTTACTCTTTAAGGCTGAATGATACTCCATTGTATGGATAGACCACATTTTCTTTATTCCTTCAACACCTGTATCTCGTGGATAAATGCCTAGTAGTGCAATTGCTGGGTCATAGGGTAGTTCTATTTTTAGTTTTTCGAGGAACCTCCACACTGTTTTTCCAGAGTGGCTGCACCAGCTTGCATTCCCATGATGTAGTAATTCTACTTTCAGTTTTCTGAGGAACAGTCACCCTGTTTTCCACGGCAGCGACACCATTTTACATTCTCTTGCAGCTGTGCACACGGGTTTCAATTTTTCCACATCCTCACCAACTCTTGTCATTTTCTGGTTTTGGATAGTAGCCATCCTAATGGATGTGCAGTGACACCTCATTGTGGTTTTGATTTGCATTTGTTTAATGATTAGTGACGTGGAGCATCTTTTCATGTGCTCTTTGGCCATTTGTTTATCTTTTTTTGGAGAAATGTCTACTCAGGTTTTTTTGCTTAATTTTTAATCAGGTTGTTTGCTGTTATTGTGAGTTGTAGGAGTCCTTTGTTTATTCTGGATATTAATCCCTTATCAGATATATGATGTGCCACTATTTTCTCCCATTCTGTGAGTTACTTTTGACTCTGTCAGTAGTGTCCTTTGATGCACAAAAGTTCTAGATTTTGATGCACTTTGTTGTAATTCGTAAGTTTCCTTGGTATGCTATTTTAATTTTTCACACTAAAGTAATACATACACATAGTAAAAACAAATTAATTGAATGGAAAGATATAAAAGCAAATGTCGTCTTTCACTCCAAACTCCTAGTGCTTCTTCTGCAAGTAATTACTGTTAACAGTTTTTTCGCATATCTTCCAGAAACCTTTGTATGCATGAAGCAATCTTTATGTCCTTTTAGAACGCATATTGAGGAGCGCCTGGCTGGCTCAGTCCGTAAAGCATGTGACTCTTTATCTCAGGGTCGTGAGTTCGAGCCCCACATTGGGAATGGAGCCTCCTTGAAAAAAATAAAAGTAAAAAAATAAAAAACATGTATTCACATGGGTTCGTGTTTTGCTCATTTTGTTTTGTTTTTACCAAAACTGCTTAATTCACTCTGCTGTATTTGAATAATACCTTATTGAGGGATATTTTGGGTGTTTTCAGTTTTTGAATTTATAAACAGTCCTAGAATGAACACTTTGTTCATATATCATCTTGTACTTTTGCAAAATGTATCTTGTAGGCACCTTTTAAAGGTTTTTTTTTTTCGTGGGGAGACGTGTTTGTCCAGGAAGATGGTGCCAATCTGCGGCCCCATTAGCCGCCCCAAGAGCGCCATGTCCCCCACACTCTTGACAACTGCCAGGTTATACTTCATATAAGCACCTTACCAACCTGATGTGCAAAAATCAGTATCTCGGCATTTTAGTCTGAATCTCTTTGGATTCTGAACAGGTTGAATATATGAGCTTATTGTCCTTTCAGAAGCCCCTGAATGTGACCGTGATCCGCAGAGGGGAGAAGCACCAGCTTAGACTTGTCCCAACCCGCTGGGCAGGAAAAGGACTGCTGGGGTAAAGTATCATTTCTGTTTATTCATAAGGCAACTGTCGGTTGTCACCTGGGTGTTTGCTGGATATAAAGCTGTGGGGAGGAGGTGGGGGCCACTGGGAAATGATGGCATTCCCCAGATTGCCTGCAGAAACTCTTGATAAATCCTTGTGGCAGGAATGAGATTGCAGATCTGGAGGCAGAGGGAACCCTGGTCTCTCTGGTTCTTTCATTAACTGGGCATTTGCTTTATTTTATTTTTTAAATATTTATGTATTTATTTTTGAGAGAGAGAGTGTGAGGAGGTGAGGGGCAGAGAGAGGGGGAGACAGAGACTCTGAAGCAGGCTCTGTGCTGTTGGTGCAGAGAACTGGGCATGTGCTTTAAAAGAATTAAAGAGGGGCGCCTGGGTGGCTCAGTCGGTTAAGCGTCCGACTTCGGCTCAGGTCATGATCTCACAGTTCGTGGGTTCGAGCCCCGCATCGGGCTCTGTGCTAACAGCTCAGAGCCCGGAGCCTGTTTCAGATTCTGTGTCTCCCTCTCTCTATGCCCCTCCCCAACTCATGTTCTGTCTCCCTCTGTCTCAAAAATAAATAAACATTAAAAAAAAAAAATTTTTTTTTTTAAATAAAAGAATTAAAGAATGTGGATGAAACACTCAGACGGCTCACTTTCTGATCTTGCTAAATGGAGTTGCCAAACTTAACGTTGTTCCTTTTTCTTTTCTTCCAGCTGCAACATTATTCCTTTGCAAAGATGATTGCCTCTGGGGAACAGTAATAGGAAAACATCTTCCCTGGCCCTGGACTTGGGTCTGGTGGGGATTTCTTCCTTCTTTTCTCTCCCTGAAGCTTAAGCATCTGGAAGAGGCTGGAAGCCTGAACTTCTGGGTAGTGGAAATACTATGGCCTCCCAGTGTAATCTCTTGGGATTAAGACATTGTTAACTTGGTTTGTCATTGGCATCTTTTGCATATTAGGCCATGGCCCTATGCGGGAGCCATCTGGATTGTGGGCAAGTGGGCTGGAATTATTCTGGCAGGTGCCAATATGTCTTTATTCTCTTAGGATTTTTTCCCCCAAATAAACACAGGTTTACAGTGCTGATATGACCCATGTTATCACCCTAACTGAATTTCTTATGAACCTCCCAAACCAAAGCTCAGACAGAAATTAGAACATTATTTTAGAAAGACAGGAGCGCCTGGCTGGCTCAGTCAGTGGAGCGTGCAGTTCTTGATTGCAGGGTTGTAGGTTCAAGCCCCACGTTGGGTATAGAGATTACTTAAAAAAAAAAAAAAAGAAAGTGGACAGAACAGGGGCACCTGGCTGGCTAGGTCGGTAGAACATGCGACTCTTGGTCTTGGGGTTCTGAGTTTAAGCCCCACATAGGGCACACGGCTTACTTTAAAACAAAACAAAAATCGGGGTTGGACAAAACAAACCAACAGTGGTGCTGAAGTCAAGATTAGGCCAACAGTACTTCAGGAATGTCATCCTTAGTGACTGAGGTTTCCAAACACTCAGGCCGAACCATCTGCATTTGCATTGTGGCATTGCTGCTCTGGATACAGAAATTGCATCCTTGGCAGATGGACCAGCAGTTGGACATCTGGGGCCAAAATTGCTCCCTGGAAGAACAGGGAAAGCCAGGAGGCTCCCCAGGTAGCCCACCATCGTGTCGGCTTCCTTTTCTGTAACCCACCAGAGGGCAGCAAGCTCCCTTTGTTTCTTGAATAAAAAAAACCTTGCAAATTATCTTCTGATTTGACTTTTTATAATTGAACCTCCTGGTCATCCGCTCAGATCAAGAGTAGCTTGTAAACTGCCAAGGTGTGCTCGATGGCTAAGGGGAACCAGTGTGTGCCAATCTGACTTCTTGAATCAGCCTCCTTCCTTTTATTTTCTCTCTTCCACGTGACAGCACGGGTTTCGGTGATTCTCAGTGACCCTGTGTCTGTCTTTCTTCACCTTATCACCACGTTTATCTCCATAGTTCTTGCAGACCACTTTGTTTCAGAGGTCAGGTGTGGCCCATTCTGTTGGCATGCCTGTGTTCCTTGGGAGTGGATTTGCTTGGGTTGGATACAGAAACCAGCTTGCCTTGACAGGAGTCAGTACTGGGGCAGTACTTCGAGGCATGGATTCTCATCGCTCAACTGGAAAGCCTTCCTGTTGAGTTCTTGCCCCAAACTGTATTCTAGCTGTACCTCCACATGTGTTCCCCCCTTGTAGGCACAGAACATGCCACGCTTACCAGTGTTTGCTGTTTAAATTGTGTGTTCTGATTTCCAGTGTGTTTTCCAATCTCTTTTTATAAATCCTAGTTTATAATAAACACAGGTTGTACCATCAGTTTGATCCCCCCCCCTTTTTTTTTTTTTTTGAGATGTATGCTTCTTAATCAACCAGCATTGGGTGGGGCCTGGGGGTGGGCAGGGAGCATCATTCACACTGTCCTAAAATGAGAGCACCAAAGAGTTTTCTGCCTCAGTGCCTTTGGCTGGTTTCCTGCCAAGTCTCCTTTTAGAAACCTCAGGATGGCCACGTGTGCTGTCTCTTTGAGATTCTGAGAGTCACTTTGAAGTGATCCCAGTAGATTCAACGAAGCAGGTTTTGCAGAAACATTTTGTGATCAGAACAGCAAGATCATGTAACCTATATAACGTGTAATCCCAGCCAGCTAAAACACTGCACACAACACGTAGAGAAAGTGTGGAGGGCAGATCTGTGTGCTGCGTCTGTGAAACCGGGAAATTTAGTTTGCTTTTGGCAAAAAGAATTTTGCCAAACAGCTCATACTTCTTCACTTCATCTCGTCAAGCCTTCAGAAAGTCAAAAGTGCAAGCATCCACCGCTGCAGCTTTTTAGACTTCGGCGCCTGGGGGAAAAAGTTGGGGGAGGAACAGGAGGAAAGAAACGGCCAGGAAGAAGGCCAATTTCGCTGCCCGAGTGGCGGCCGCGCCCGTTCCCCGGGGACCGCCAGGGGGCGTGCCGGCCCGCTTACGGCAGAGCCTTGGGCACGTGACCACCGTCCAGCCCTCCCGCTTTACGGTCCGTCGCCGAGGCGGCGGTTACCTTGGGGACGGGGCTTGCGTGGCAACGGTAACTAAGGAGCTCGCGGTGCAGAAAGCCAGGGCCGCTGGAGGCGGGGAGGTGACAGAGGGGTCCAGGCGGCGGGACGGCCCGGCCACTGAGGCCCACGGAGGGCGCGCTCTGTGAGTCGGGGGCGGGGGCCCTGGCGTGGGAGGGCCCGGTGCCCCGCGGGGGGCGCTCGCCGCACCCCGGCCGGGCCTGGGGCGGCCTCGGAGAGACCTGAGCTGCGCGTTGTGCCCCCAACAGGCCCCCACACCTTCCTTCCGCCCCTCCCCCGAAGCCGCGCATCAAGATGCGCTGGCAAAGTTTGCAGTGGGCGCAGGCCTCGTGCTGAGTGCCCCTTGCTGGAAATCATAGTAATGATTTTTGAGATGCAGGAACCAAGCGTCAGGGAGGTCTGCTTCTTTCTAGCGGTGTGATCTGAATAAGTCCCTTCAACTCCCAGAGCCTCACACTCAAGTTTGGCGGAAGGAATAAACCAGAGACTATGCTAGAAGGCGTTTAAACTTCGTAAACAGTTGCCACCTTTCTCAGCCACTCTGCTGCAGCTGCGTTGAGTATTTGACATGGCATCTCAACCCCAGAATTTAGGGCTCTCATTTTTATTTTGCCTGTGAGCAAATTTGGACTCTGAGGGGTATAGTGACTTGCCCAAGGTCACAGAGCAAGTGAGTGGTGGAACCAGGTAGGGTTCAGTGCTAGGAGAGGCCGGTTGCAAAGCCGGCTTTTAACCACTAAGCACACTGCTTCTGCCCTTATTTACATTATTAGTATTGTCGTTAATGTCGGGGTTATCATTTTGCTGCCTGAGGGAATATGAATATATATAAAGTGAGTTAAAGGGCTCTAAAGTTATTCCTAGAAAGGCGAGAGGCCCTGGGATCAATGTGTTGAAGATTTGGGACAGGCTTTCCCAGGAGTATGAAATTATTTTTATTGCTGTGGAAAGGAACCAGGGCCAGCATTGCACATTTCATCGATAGGTTAGTGCACCAGGAAATTAAAATGGGAACTGCTGATTGTTATGGTCAAAATTTCTCTAGAGAAAACTCCACCAAGAGGAATGTCAGACGCAGGGCAAGACCCACTAGAAGAAACAGAAGAAGATGGAGAACCAGAAATGGAAGAAGAAGAAGAAGATTATAATTCATATTATAGAGAGGTAGAAAGTATGCCACAGAAATTAAAGGAAGATGATATATTAGTATGGAGACAGCCTCGGGAGGAGGGGGAGCAGGAGGAGGAAGAGGAAGGAGAGGAGGAAGGGGAAGAGAAGGACAGGGTGGAGGAGAAATGGGAGAAGGGAGAGGAAGGGGGAAAGGACTGGGAGGAGGAGGAAAGAGTGGAGGAAGAGGAAGAGGAGCAGGGGGAGGAGGGGGGAGGAGTGGGAGAGAAAGAGAAGAAAGGAGAGGAGGGGGAGGAAGAGTGGGAGAAGGAGGAAGGAGTGGAGGAGAAAGGGGAGGAAGAGGAAGAAGGGGGAGAAGGTGGGAAGGAGGAGGCTGTGAGAGAAAAAACGGAGGAAAAGGCTGCAGCAGCACGGGAGGAGGTAGCTGCAGGAGTACAGGAAGAAACCACAGTGAAGCCCCAAGAAATCACCAAGTCCAAGATCAGTTTGGAGAAACTTACATTGACTGATTCCCAGTCAGTCATGTCGGGAACTTTTCTAGTAAGTAGTAATTGTAAATCATTCATTCGTTCATTCATAATCATTAAATGACTGCTTACTATATACCAGGCTATGGAGATACAAATAAGATACAATCCATTCTCTTAAGGAATTCTAGGGCGTATCAGGAGGCAGACCTGAACTCTATAAAACAATATGCTAAATGCAGTGATTGAAAGATGCAAGGGAGACATTTAAAAAACAAAACAAGAAAAACAGGGACACTTAACCCAGCTAGGAGGATGGTCAGGGGAAGCTTCCTGGAGGAGGTGTGCACCAGAGCTGATGTAAAGAGGGGCTAGGGATTTGCTGGAGTGTGCTTGTTTTAGAACAGAGTCAGTGTGATTATAGTAATGGAGGCTTTCCACAGACTCATCCTGGAAGAGAACTCAGCTGTGGTCCAAGGAGAAGTGACTCTGTGCCGAGTCTGTCCTCGGAGAGGACCAGTGCCACTTAGAAGAATGGTTCTGCTGTGTGGTTCTGCTGGTAGGCCAGGCATAAACCTGGCACACCCATGACTCATTTAAGTACAAAACGTCCCAGGCTCCTTTTTAAAGTGCTTCATGGTTCCCATGTGAGGCTAACGCTGACTGGCTGATTAGGAATAGAAAGGAAAATTTATGAGGGAATACGGCAGCACATACTGTAACTGGAATCACAATCTTCTTTTCTTTCTTTTTTAAGAAAACCCATAGTGGTGATGAGTCAAAGCGTGCATCAGAGCATTCAGAAACAAATGAGCTTTTTAGAGACTTGAGCTCACAACGAAGATTTCTTGATTTGGAGCAAATCAGTTCTGAGGAACTACAGATTAGTTCCCCTGACTCACAGCCCTCTAGCAAGCTTGGGCAGAAAATCCACCAGATGCCCCAAGACGAATGGGGACAAGAAGGGACAGATTTGGAAGCAGAAAAGGGAGAAGGGATACAAGACAAAAGACTATCAAACGTAAGTGAAGAAAAAGGAAAAGAATTCCAGCCCAAAACAGAGATCCCAGAGGATTCACTGGTGGCCACCAGTGAGGACATTTTGTTTCAAAAGGATGACAGAGCCAATGTGTACCCTTTGGTGAGTGTCACGTGCTTTTTGATTTCCTCCAACGCTCGGAGAGCTTTGTGAAATAGGGGAGTTTTATGCACATGGAAAAAAAAATACCACCAGAAATATCCTTTTGAAACTAACAATAGACTTGTGTGTTTTAGAGTTCAGTTCAGCGCTCCAGCTGGACACGCATGACAGACTACAGACAGGAACGCCGCATCTGGGTCCAATAGTGTTGCTCCGCAGGCAGGAAATTCCGGACGTGGTTTGTCTGTTGCATAGGGTGCTGGTTTTGGTGGGAGACTCAAGCTCCATCTCTCCTCCTCCCTCCCCCTCCCCTTCCCCTCTCCGTTTTCTCACTTTGTGCTTCTCCTTCTCCATTCCTTCCCCCTCCCCCCCCCCCCCATCTCCTCACCTCCTCTGCCTTAGCTTGCTTGATAGCTTTACAAGCTCCTAAAACCATTACAGGCTCCTAAAACTATCCATTACCAAGATGGGTCAGAAAGTGAAGGGTGTGGACTGGGTTACCTGGGTGGCTCAGTCGGTTAAGCCTCAGGTCTCGATCTCCAGGTCTGTGAGTCTAAGCCCCGCGTCAGGCTCTGTGCTGACAGCTCGGAGCCTGGATCCTACTTCAGATTCTGTGTCTCCCTCTCTCTCTGCCCTTCTTCTCTCTCTCTCTCAAAAATAAACGTTAAAAAAAAATTAAGAAAAAGTGAAAGGTATGGAAAAAAAGTGAAAGCCACTGTGAAAAGCACCAGGCAGTCCAAAGGAATCTGCCTTTGCTGCCACTGACAGTATTCCAGGGAGGCACCATCTGCGAGGAATAAAAATATTATCATTTACCAAGAGAAGGGAGAGGAAAGTTTTTTTTCCCCCTTCTTCCTCCATCTGCTTCTGACAATTGCCTCCTAGGATTCAACTCCTGTTTTTCTTTTTTCCCTGCAGAGTTGGCCTTTGGAAGATTTGTAAGCAACTGAATGTATATAAAGCGTTTAATGTAGTTCAGAACATACAGGGCGCACTTGAGCGTCAACAGCTAGATGGCAGTGGTGGTGATAGTGCCGATGAGGATGATGGGAAATGTCTAGCTAGAAGGGCAGACAACTGACAGCCTCCTTTCTGTACATTTGGCTTACTTTGAGCAGTGGAGTTCAAGGTCAAAGCTTGCGATTATTCTGTCCAAAAGAAAGAATAAGTAAGTTTTAGAGCCCTTGAAGACTTTTGTCTTGTTTAGCCAGCTAATAAGACATCATGTAATGTCACTAATGAGACCAAGTGACCTTTGTGCCAGGGGTTTGGGTCTCCTGTTAACCTTGGGCTCACCGCAGAACCAGACCTCTCTCTACAAACTTGTTTAGCGCTTTGAGTATACCTTCTTTCTTTTCCCGTTCCTGTATTGTTTTTCCTTTCTGTTAAAATTACTAGGTGCTCCATATATTAAAAAAAAAAAAAAAAAATTAAACAAAGCAGATTCCCCTTCTTACACTGACCACGCCCATCCCAGTTCCCTGGGGTGACCACTGTTACAGTTTGGTATAACTGTAGATCTTTCCGGACCTTGTTCTGTGCATCTACAGACCTGTTAGCTGTGTACTCCCGTGAGTGTGTGCACACACACACCATGACACCCATTAGTTTTTGTTCTCTTTACCAGTGACAGATTCTGCATGTCTGCAGAGTATTTTTCTACTTCATATATCTTGGAGGATTTTGTTTTATATCAGTGAATGTAGATCCATTTCCTCGTTAAAAATTTGTTTTAATTTTTTTAAATGTTTATTCATTTTTGAGAGACAGGGAGAGACAGTGGGTGAAGGGCAGGGAGAGAGGGAGACACAGAATTGGAAACAGGCCCCAGGCTCCGAGCTGTCAGCACAGAGCCAGACACAGGGCTTGAACTCATGAATGGTGAGATCATGACCTGAGCCGAAGTCGGACACTCCACCGACTGAGCCACCCAGGTGCCCCTAAAAAAATGTTTTTTAATGTCTATTTATTTTTGAGAGAGAGAAAGAGAGACAGAGCATGATTGGGTGAGGGACAGAGAGAGAGGGAGACACAGAATCCGAAGCAGGCTCCAGGCTCTGAGCTGTCAGCACAGAGGCTGGAACTCAAGAAATGTGAGATCATGTCCTGAGCCGAAGTTGAACGCTTAACCAACTGAGCCACCCAGGTGCCTGCCCCCATTTCTTCATTTTAAATTCAGGCATTTCCCTATTATTGATGGCCATTTATGTTCCTTCTGATTTCGTGTTCTCACTAGAGGTGCTTCAGTGAGCGTGCTTCTGAATCTCTCTCTGTGCCCGTGGCACCCTCCATTTCCTTTGGGGTCCCCTGCCTCATCCCAAACGCCTGGAGTGGCTCATGGGGCTCATGGACACTGTCTCCAGCCAAGAAAGAAGGGTATCCTGCATTTATGACAGGGGATCTTGTGACTGTCAAATGTAGTGAAATCTGGTTTTGCCAATAACGTTTTGTTTTCATGTTTTACAGGAAAAGATTGCCATAAGAGATGGCTATCTGCGTGATTGGTCACCATGAGTGCAAAATGCAATGAATACTGTGTGGTTTCAATTAATGTGAACACTGCTTGACAAGGAAGTTCTGTTAATACCGAATGAACGAGTTACTAAAAATCTCTAATCACTTAGCCATCGCTTTAGACAACACCACATTCGATTAATTGGCCTTAGTTAATTTTTTTTAAGCTTACTTATTTTGAGAGAGCGCATGTGAGCTGGGGAGGGGCAGAGAGAGAGACAGAGAGAGAGAGAGAATCCCAAAGACTCCGAGCTGTCAGCGCAGAGCCGGACCCGGGGCTCAGTCCCACAAACTATGAGATCATGATCTGAGCCGAAATCAAGAGTTGGATGCTTAACCAACTGAGCCACCCAGGCGCCTGGTGTTAGCAAATTTTTTAAATGGACTGGTTTTTTGTTTTTGTTTTTGTTTTTAAGTAATCTCTACACCCAGTGTGGGGCTGGAACTCATGACCCTGAGATCAAGAGTCGCACACTCTACCGACTGAGCCACCAGGCACCCCTAAATGGACTATATTTTTGAGGAGTTTAGGTTTATAGCAAACCGAATGAAAAATAGAATTCCCTTCTACTCCCTTGTGCCTCCTCCATGCCTAGGTTCTCCTTTCATTAATATCTTGCATTAGCATGGGACATTTGTCACAATTGATGAGCCGATATTGATCTGTTGTTGTTATTTTTTTAATGTTTATTTATTTATTTTGAGAGAGGGAGAGAGAGCAAGAGAGAGACAGAGCGAGTGAGCGGGGGAAGGGCAGAGAGAGAGAGAGGGAGAGAGAGAATCCCAAGCAGGCTCCACACTGTCCACGCAGAGCCTGACACGGGGCTCAAACTCACGAATGGTAAGACCACAGCCTGAGCCGAAATCAAGAGTCAGCTGCTTAATCCACTGAGCCCCCCATCTTAACCATTTTTAAGTATACAGTGTAGTAGTAAGTACTTTCACACTGAGGTGCAACCAGTGCCTGGAGCTCATCTTGCAAAACTGAAACTCGCTACCCATTGGACAACAACTCCCCATTCCCCAGCCCAGCCCCTGGTAATCGCCATTCTACTTTCTGTCTCTGTGGCTCTGACTCCTCCTCTAGGGACCTCATGTAAGTGGAATCCTACAGTATTTGTCTTGGTGTGACTGGTGGATTTCACTTACACGGTGTCCTCAAGGTTCATCCATGTCGTAGAGTGTGTCAGAAACTCGTTCCTTTTGAAGACTGAATAATATTCACATTTTGTTTGTCCATTCATCTGTCAATGGACACTTGGGTGGCTTGGCTTTTTTTTTTTTTTTAATGTTTACTTAGTTTTGAGAGAGAGAGAGACAGAGTACAAGCCAGGGAGGGGCAGAGAGAGAGGGGGAGACACAGAATCTGAAGCAGGCTCCAGGTTCTGAGCTGTCAGCACATGGCCTGATGGGGCTCGAACTCACAGACCATGAGATCATGACCTGAGCCAAAGTCGGTTGCTTAACCAACTGAGCCACCCAGGTGGCCCTACCTTTTGGCTTTTGTGAAAGATGATGCTATGAACCTGGGTGTATGAATGTCTCTTTGAGACCCTGCTTTCAGTTCTTTTAGGTGCGTGCCCAGAAGTGTGAATGCTGCATTATGTGGTAATTCTGTTTTCAAGTTTTTGAGGAGTCCCCTTGGTGTGTCCATAGCAGCTGCACCATTTCACGTTCCCACCAGGAGTGCACCATGGTTCCGATTCCTCTACATCCTCATGAAATTTACCCTCAAGCATTTTTTGTTAAGTTTTTTATTTATTTTGAGAGAGAGAGCAAGCAGGGTAGGGTTAGAGAGAGAGAGAATCCCAAGCAGGCTTTGCACCATCAGCGCTCAAACCCACGAGCTGTGAGATCATGACTTGAGCCGAAACCAAGAGTCGGACGCTTAACCAACTGAGCCACTCAGGCACCCCAGAATTTACCTTTTTAGTGTACAGTTCATTGGTCTTTAGCCTGTTCACAAGGGTGTGCAACCATTACCACTATGCAATTCCAGAACGTTTTCATCCCCCCCAAGAGAAATCCATCCCCCTTAGCAGTCACTCCCCACCCCCTCTTCCAGCCGCCCCGCAGCCGCTCATCTACCTTCTGTCTCTGTGGATGGAGTCACACACTCTGCGGACCTGTGTGTCTGGCCTCTTTCAGAGTCATGGCTTCAAGGGTCATCCACACTGTAGCACGTGGCTGAGGACTTTCTTGAAGTGATTTCTCCTCTTTGGACTGATGATGTGAAATCTTTCTCCTCCAGAGACTGTGCCAGGAGCGCCTAGCATCCTAGCTCTGGCCGCGGCACACTTAGTGTCTTGCTGGTTTTACCTTTGTCTTCCAGACCTTGACCTGGTCTTTCGGCTGGAACAGTTCTCTTCCTGTTTACTATATTCGAGATGAAAACCAGAGAGTTCTTCTGTATGTCTGCGCTCACACCGCGGTCATCTACAACGTTTTCAATAATAATCAGCACCATCTTCAGGTACGCAAGGTTTTCGTTTTTTGTTTTTCGTTTTGTTTTGTTTTTACCACAAGTAAAAGAGGTTGTTTTTCACTAGGCTACAGCATTTTGTTTTTTGTTGCAAGGGCTGACTTCATTATATCACCATCGTGTTTTCCTACCTCTCTTCTGAACTATAGCAAATCTTGTCTTTAGAAACCCATTTTATTACTCACTGTCTGTCTGATCCTAATCAGAATCAATTAACAAATAGCAATTGATTTTAATTTTATAGCGACAAGAATTTAAAGCATTTGTATTTTTTTTTTCCTGCATTTCCCTAAAAATGTGGTCAGGATAGATCATGTTGTCTCCACACATCCGGGGGGAACACAAAAGGCTTCAGCAGGGATTTGAACCCTTTGCAGGTTTAAAAGGGCATTCGTTGATCCTTATAATCATGCTGAGAAGTGGGTGTTAATATTCCCATTGTACAGAAGAAAAAACAAAGGCTCAGAGCAGGTTAACTGACTTGCCTGAGCCTGCACATGAAGCCAGGTCTTGAATCCAGGTCCCCTGACTTGAAAGTATTGAGTAGGTTGGTTTTGTCCTATCCTGTCCCCCCCCCCCCTTGAACACCTTTATTTGTTTTCAGCGCCCTCTGTGCCTCCCCAAGTGTCCCACATGCCTGCCTTCCCCACACCACTCTGCTTCCTCCGTTCCTGACATTTTCATCATTTACCTGACCAAATGTCCTCCTTTCTTGGACTTCTCTGACTTTCCACTCGTTAACCCGATGAACAGTTCCATGTTACCCTTTTCAATGGACATATATTTTAATAAGGACCTTCTTTAATCAATACCTAGGTCAAAAACATCACAAAGGATTTTCCCATAGTCCATTGTGCCAGGGATCTAAGCCATGTGGGTGCAGCTGGAAAAAGTTGCTCTCTAGAAGGCCAGGAATACACACGAAACCAGCCAGCACCACTCTGCGGAGCTCAGTTGAGTGTGTGGGACTACGCACAGGGGTAATGGCACAGGGAGAAGGGAGAGCTGGTGTCTGCAGAGTCAGGAAGAGGCAAGAGTGGGCAGAGGGGCTGAGAAATGGGGACAGTGCCAGGCAGGTGAGAGTGAGCTGGCTGGGAAAGACCTTGACTATTCATTCATTCATTCATTCATTTCACAGATATTTCTCATAACATCTGCTGCAGATTCTGGGTCTGTAGTCATGGACAAAACAGATCCAGTCCCCCCCACCTCATGGAGCTTATAGTCTCGTAAATACGTAACTATGAATTATAACAAGCACTCCAAAGGAAATGTGGGAATGCTATAGGGGAGAGGTCAAGAGTGAGGGCCGGACCTCAGATTGGGTTGCCTGGGAATGCAGACATGCCCTTCATGCCGAGATCTGACTGATGAAAATGAATCAACCAGGGACAGGTTGGGGAGGAGCATTCTAGACTGTTTGCAGGCCTGTGCGTGGGGCCCAGAAAGGAGGCCAGTATGGCTGGTGCAGAGTGAGCGAGGGAAAATGAAGAAGGGTGGAAATAGGCTATTTCCTGGCAGGGAGCACTACCGTTTTTTCTGTGTTTCCAGAAGATTCCTGAGTTACTGGGAAAGGATTATAGGGGGCTGGGAATGAAAGCAGATAGACCAGTGAGGAACCTTTTGCTCCAGAGCTGCCCAGTGACCTGATGTGGACACTGTTTTAGGGCAATGAGGCCGGCAGGGAGCTTCTAGGGGACTAGGCAGAACCCCAACATTTATTCTCAACCTGGGTTCAGAGTGGGGGACATGCCTATACCTGTAGGACACCCCTGTTCTTGTGGGCAGTGGGGCTTATCCAGGTGTTTCGAGGGGGAGCAAATTTGAACACTGCTGGCTATGGAGAAATGCCAGGGAAAGCCAGTGGGCATGAAATTTTCAGCCAGATGAACCTGGAAGGGGAGCTCCGTTCTCTCTGGGGCCCCAGTCACTCCTACCAGTGCCAAGCCTGGGCCGTGTCCTTGAGGTTTCAAAACATTTTCTCTCCATTTCTGCAGGGCCACCCCAATGTGATCTCCTGCCTCTGCATCAGTGAAGATAGGCGGTGGATTGCCACGGCCGACAAAGGGCCCAACTGCCTGATAATTATATGGGACTCCTTCACAGGGTAGGCTTGGTGCCACCATGCTTTCTCCTACTTAGTGTCCTGTGTCTGCCACTGTGGGCAGGACGGACGGGCAATCCGGCCTGGGCGTGCAGAAACCAGTGATGGGATGCAGGGTGAGGGGCTAGGGGACCTGGGGGAGGCTGGCCATCTTGTTGCCTTGAGTGACATTACCTTGGTGAATTTCCCGTTTACGATTCTTGGCTCCTGAGGCCCAGAAACTTGGTTTGGCGGTGTCCCAGAGTAGACGGGCTGAGGGAGGTTAACTCACACAAACCCAGCTTGGAGGCCCAGAGAAGTGAAGTGACTTTCCCCACCTGCAAAAGGAAGAGGCTAATCATACCTACTGTTTTAGTTTTCTTGGGATGCTCTAAGAAATTACCACACACTGAGGGGCCTAAAATAACAGCAAGTTACTCCCTCACAGTTCATGAGGCTGGAAGTCTGAAACCAGGGTGCCTGCAAGGATGGTCCCTTCTGGGCCTCCGAAGGAGAATCTGTTCCAGGCCTCTCTCCCAGCTGCTGGTGGTGGCTGGCAGCCCTTGGCAGTCCTTGGCTGGTAGACTGATCCCTCTAGTCTCTGCCTCTGTCTTCACATGGCATTTTCCCCAGTGTATCTCTTTGTGTCTTCTCTTCTGTGAGTTCAGCAGTCATTGAATTTAGGGTTCATCCTAATCCAGTAGGACTTCATCTTAACAAACTACCCCTGCTAAGACCCTATCCCACATAACGCTCACATTCTGAGGTTCTGGGTGGACGTGACTTTTGAAGGGGGCCCTTCAACCCACTACACTTACCTTACAGGACTGTCATAGAGGCCAGTAGAGCACGGTACCTGGCCCATGACGGATGCTTATACGTGAGTTTTCTTTCTTAATTCCTGGTCCTAGAGGCAGAGAGCAGTGCGGGATTAGTTGACAAGATTGTAAAGCTCTGGTTGGGAGTGGACGAGTCCAATTGGGCTAGATTAGGAAGAAGGTGTGTTTAATGCTCTGGAGTGTTCTGGAAAGTTATATTGGATCTTCTAAGACACAGGTCCCCAGGTGACTGGTGACCTGGATAGGGCCATGTTACCTAACCCTGGTCCTCATCTTACTGGACATATCAGTGGCATTTGACACTCTTCATTTCCTTGGCTTCTCTGATACCACGTCCTCTGGTTCTCATCCGACTTACTGCCTCTTCCTTCTCAGACTCTTCTGAGTCTCACTTCCTCTGGCCTTTCCTTGGCCACGGCCTGAGGATGCTTTGGTATTGTTCCCCAACCAGGAAGCAGCAGACCTGGGACTTGAAACCACACTGTCTTCATCTCAATGCCACCTCAATATTGGGGCACCTGGGTGGCTCCGTCAGATAAGCGTCTGACTTCGGCTCATGTCATGATCTCAGGATTTGTGAGTTCGAGCCTCGCGTCGGGCTGTCTGCTCCCAACGCAGAGCCCTCTTCAGATCCTCTGTCCCCCCCCCCCCCGAACTTCCCCCACCACCTCTCTCTCTCAAAAATGAATAAGCATTAAAAAATAACCACCTCAATACTTCCTGTTTTCACTGATGAGGAAGGTGCCAGAGAACATTCCACCTGGATATCCCCTGGGTATCTCCTGCTAAAATGTCCCCAAGCCCTGTTGTATCTCTTCCCTGGGTGCCCCTGCCCACCCTCTCTGGCCCGGCTGGCCTCCTCCTCTCCAGCTTCACTCTGCAGTCCAGCCTCCGGGACACTGATTGTGTCTTATTGTAGTAAAAATACATAACATTGACCATCTTAATGATTTTTAAATGTATAATTCAGTGACATTAATTGCATTCACAGTGTTATGCACCCATCACCACCATTTCCAGAACATTTTCATCACCCCCCGCAAACAGAAACTCTGTGCCAGTGAGCTCCCCCTTCTCCCTCCCAACAGCCCCTGATCTGCTTCCTGTCTCTATAGATTTGCCTGTTGCTAGTTCGTGTCAGTGGACTTGTCTGTGGCTTTTTGCATCTGCCTTCTCTCTCTCAGCGTGTTTCCAAAGTTCTGCCGTGTGGTAGCTTGACCCAATGCTTCCTTTCTTTTTCTAGCTGCTCAAGATTCTGTTGCATGGATATACCAGTTTTGCTTATTTGTTCACCTGTTGATTTTTAAAAATCACTTCATTTATATTTCTTAGATGGTTAATTATTTATTTTTTAGAGAGAGAGTGAGCAGGGGAGGGGCAGAAGGAGAAAGAGCAAGAGAATCTCAAGCAGGCTCCACACTGTCAGCACAGAGCCCAATGCGAGGCTGGAGCTCGTGAACCATGAGGTCATGACCTGAGCCAAAATCAAGAGTCAGACACAGCCAGTGACTGAGCTACCCTGGCACTCTTAAAAATCATTTTATTAAAAAAAACATTTTTTTAATGTTTATTTATTTTTGAGAGAGAGACAGAGACAGAGACAGAGCATGAATGGAGGAGGAGTGGAGTGGAGGAGTGGAGGAGAGAGAGGGAGACACAGAATCTGAAGCAGGCTCCAGGCTCTGAGCTGTCAGCACACAGCCCGATGCGGGGCTCAAACTCACGAACGACGAGATCATGATCTGAGCTGAAGTCAGACACCCAACTGAGCCACCCAGGCACCCCCCTAAAAATCATTTTAATTGAAAGCTAACATCTCCTTTGGCTACATCTCCAATCTTAGTCCTCTTCTTAGAGGTAGTCAGTTTGGTGTGTTTCCTTCCAGAACATTTGCCATTGTCTTAAATACACATATACGGATATCATCATGTATCATCATGTGGTTTTTCTCCACAGCATTTTTTTTCCTTTTTTATTTTTTTTATTTTATTTATTATTTTTTAAAAAATTTTTTAATGTTTATTTATTTTTGAGACAGAGAGAGACACAGCATGAGCAGGGAAGGGGCAGAGAGAGAGGGAGACACAGAATGTGAAGCAGGCTCCAGGCTCTGAGCTGTCAGCACAGAGCCCGACGCGGGGCTCGAACTCACGAGCTGTGAGATCATGACCTGAGCCAACGTTGGACGCTTAACCGACTGAGCCACCCAGGCACCCCTTTTTTTCCCTTTTTTAAAAAAAGTTTGTTTATTTATTTTGAGAGAGAGAGAGCAAACACAAGTGGGGGAGGGGCAGAAAATGAGAAGACAGAATCCCAAGCAGGCTCTGCGCTGTCAGCACAGAGTCTGACACGGGGCTTGAACTCATGAACCGCAAGATCATGACCGAGCCAAAGTCAAGAGTCAGATGCTTAACCCACTGAGCCTCCCGGGCACCTCCTCCTTTTTTTTTTTTTTTTTTTTTTTTTTTTTTTAAAGAGAGAGCATGAGCTGGGGAGAATGGCAGAGGGAGAGAGAGAGAGAGAGAAAGAGAGAGAGAGAGAGTCTTAAGCAGGCTCTAAGCTCAGTATGGAGCCTGATGTGGGGCTCAATCCCACGACCCTGGGGTCATATCCGAGCCAAAATCAAGAGTCAGATGCTCAACCAACTGAGCCACCCAGGTGCCCCGGCTCCATAGCATTTTGAGTGTGATCTTTTCCCAAACACAGAATCTGATTGTGTTTCTCGCCTGCTTAAAACCATTCAGAGGCCGGCCATTGCCAGCCCAGCCTGTGTCACAGGGAATACGCACCTTGATTCATAGCCATGGGAACAGGTCCCCCAGAAAGTGAAATTCCCCGTCTATATGACTGGCTGTCATCTGTGGCTGTCACATACTTTCAGCTGCAAGTACTGGGACATCTGCCTTAACACACGAGGGAGCGTTATTATAACCCGTGAGAGAGAGTCCGCAGGTAGGAGGGGGGCCCCTCGTGTGTGTCTCTTCTCTGAAGCCGTTGCTCACGGCTCCCCTTCCCCAGGCACCGCTGGCCCCTTAGACAGTGTTTATTCTTTGCTTCTCTCTTGCTTGTAAAGCTGTCTCCCCCACCAGACTGGGGGCGGCTCTGGCAGCGATATTTTTTCCCAGTTACAAAGTAAAGTGCATCTGTGCTTAGCAATTCAGTATGTCGATATGAGTTTATGATATAGGAAATGATGACTTTGGGGCCCAGAAAAGATTATTTGGTTTTAGAGTTAATGTTCACTTTATTAAAGTTATAAACTAAAAACCACAGTTTTTCCTTAAGCCTTTTGCTTAACTTATAAATCTTACTCCTTTTATAAATCTAGCACATTTTTGCAATTGCCTTTAAGGGGGTTTTGATTAATGTTTGGCCCCACTCACAAATTTGATTATTAACTCCTTTTAAGCATTTTTAAACTGCACTTAGAAATTGAATATATTTGGTTTTATCTTTAAGTTCTTTAGTAGTCTGACTAAAAAATAAATCCTTCACCCGTACTTAAGTAATTCTTATAAGTCTAATAAATTAGACATAACTATGGCAAATTTTAAGTTCTCATAAGTAGTCTAATATTGTTTATAAACCCAGTGCGATTTGAATTTGAAATCGTAAGTCTAAATCAACTACAGACCTTAAATTAGAATCACAAATCTAATCCATCAGAGACTCTGAGATGTTAAGTTCTCCTAAACATCACCCATTCCTAAACAAAATGACCAAACTCTCTTACCACCGATACGTTTGTGGTACAGGCCCGACTGACATCATCGTCCCTAGGTTGAATTCTGAATATCCACAGGGACAAGACGCTTTTCCCCACTAAGGGCATCGCCGTGCCATTTGTAGTAATAACAGGACTGCCTCCCAAGTTAATTTGGGGGGTACTTCTCAGGATGAGGAAATCTTCTTGAGTGACAGGGAAGCGGCCAGGTCCTCAGCCGGGGCAGACACTTGGTCCCAGCCAGTTGGGTGACAAGGGCTCTATAATGAAAAACAATGGGGAACCATCAGTTCCTGTCCCTACCACCTGCTCTTCACCTCTAGGGCAAGTCAGGGACCCCCCCCCCCCCCGACTGCCCCTCACTTACATCACTCCCATCCTTGCTTCTGCTGTCTCCTGCATTTCTTTGGCTCTCTCTCATATTTAAGTATCTAATTAAATTCCGCTTGTGACAGGCCTTTGCCTGCTGCCTACACTTCTGCGGTCTTGCCAGTGACACATGGCAGAAGTGAGTGAGGAAAAACAAACGAAGTCCCTCCTCACCCAAACACACCTTCAGAGTCACCCGTGTGTAGTTGGGAGTCCATTCCTCCAGACTTTTCTGTGCACATAAATGCACGCACACTCTCCCTCCCTCACTTAGGATGATGCTCCATATGCTGTTTCACAATTAGCTTTTTTTTTTTTTTTTTTTTTGCAAAACCTGGACACCTTCCCACATCTACCTCATTCTTTTTATTTATTTATTTTTTTAATTTTTTTTCCAACGTTTATTTATTTTTGGGACAGAGAGAGACAGAGCATGAACAGGGGAGGGTCAGAGAGAGAGGGAGACACAGAATCGGAAACAGGCTCCAGGCTCTGAGCCATCAGCCCAGAGCCTGACGCGGGGCTCGAACTCACGGACCGCGAGATCATGACCTGGCTGAAGTCAGACGCTTAACCGACTGCGCCACCCAGGCACCCCTACCTCATTCTTTTTAAAAGTAGCATAGTTTTTCATTATGCGGTTATGTCATAATATACTTTTTAATTTATTTTATTTTTGTATTTTATTTATTTACTTATTTTGAAAGAGAGAGAGAGAGAGCACGAGCAGGGGAAGGGCAGAGAAGCAGAGAGAGAGAATCCCAGGCAGGCTCCGCACTGTCAGTGCAGAGCCCGATGTGGGGCTCTAGCTCACGTAGAGTGAGATCATGACCGGAGCCAAAATCAAGAGTCAGAAGCTTAACTGACTGAGTCACCCAGGCGCCCCCTGCCCCACCTGTCATAATATTTTTAAACAATTTCTACATCCATGGGTATTGGTGTTGTTTCCAGATTTTTTTTTTTTTTTGCCATTAAAGCCATGCCACAGTGAACATGAGTGTATATTTATCTCTGTTTACTTTTGCTATTATTTTTCTGGGAAAAAGCCATAGCAGGGAAATTGTTGGGTCCTAGTGCATATACATTTAAAATTTTGATAGATGTGGTGAAACTGCCATCCCAAAAGCTTGCTGATTTACATTCCCACTTAGGTAGGAGGACACGCGTTTTCCTGGGAGCCTGGGATTGTCACAGGCATCTTTCCCCATATTTTCATCCTTTGTGCCTGGCACAGAATCAGCGCTCAATAACTTCATGAAAACAGCAAATAGCACATTTACGTGATGATGAGTTAGTTTTATTTCTTCATTTTTTTTACTTGAGGTAAAATTCACATAATGTAAAATTAGCCATTTTATTTTGTTATTTTTTATTATTTTATTTTAGAGAGAGAATGCACATGCGGGGGGAGGGGCAGAGAGAGAGAGAGAGAGAGAGAGAGAGAGAGAGAGAGAATCTTGAGCAGGCTCCATGCTCAGCTCGGAGCCCGATACGGGGCTTGATCCCACAACCATAGGATCATGACTTGAGCCAAAATCAAGAGTTGAATGCTCAACTGAGTCACTTAGGCACACCTAAAATTAACCATTTTAAAGTGCAAATCCAGGGGCGCCTGGGTGGCTCAGTCGGTTAAGCGTCTGACTTCAGCTCAGGTCATGATCTCACAGTTCACGGGTTCGAGCCCCGCGTCAGGCTCTGTGCTGACAGCTCAGAGCCTGGAGCCTGCTTCGGATTCTGTGTCTCCCTCTCTCTCTGCCCCTCCTTCGCTCACTCTCTGTCTCTGTCTCTCTCTCTCTCTCAAAAACAAACAAACATTAAAAAAAATTTTAAGTGTGCAATCCACTGGCACTTAACACATTTACAGTGTTGTGCTACCACCACCTGTATCTAGCTCCAAAATATTTCCATCCCCCAACAAAGGGAAGCCCGTTCCCCCCTCCCCACGCCCCAGCAGCCACCGATCTGCTTTCTGTCCCTATGGATTTTCTAATTGTGGACATTTCATATTAATGGACTCATACAATATATGGTCTTTGTGACCGGCTTCTCGCACGTCGCAGGATGCTTTTGGGGCTCACTCATGGTACACTTGGGTCAGTGCACCAGGCCTTTTTAGGGCCGAGTCACCGTCCATTGTATGCCTGGACCACATTTCGTTTCTCCATAGCTGTTATGCTTTTGAAATGAGTCCGTCTGGGAAGCAAGGCAGACCTCAGCAAATGCTCGTTCCCCGGTCCTGTTTTGCAGCATTCCTGTGCACACGATATTTGACAGCTGCCCGGAAGGCAACGGCATCGGGGCCATAGCCATCACCCGGGACGCCAAGTACCTGGCAACCATCTCAGATGCTGAAATCCAGGTACAAGGCCCTTCGGGTCGGCCTTGGCGGGCTGGCTGGCCTGTCGTGCGTCCCGGTGGGCAGCTCTGCTCAGGCCACACCGCGTGTGTGATGCTCTCGTGACCGGACTCCGTGGCCCCTTGTCAGGGGCTCTCTGCCTGTGGCTCGGCTCACAGTGCCGTCCTCAGTTCACCGAAGTTACAGGGTTACCACGGGAGGTGTGGAGTACTTCAGCAGCCTTCAGGAACTTTCTCATTCTCCTCTATCTGCTGTTACAGAAAGTTTGCATCTGGAGGTGGACGTTAGCAGTGGAAACGCCAGCGTGTACTCTTGACCTTCCCAAAGAGTATGGGTTTCAGGTGAGCTCAATTGAAGTCTGTAAAGCTCTGCCCGCAGCGACGCTGAGCCCAGGTCAAAACCTACTTTCTGTTTTACTACTTTTGTTACAGTGCACTAGAGGTCGTAAAGAAACAAAACAAAACACTTTCATCTCCATGATCTCCTTTTATTTTTGAGGCTAGTGGCAGTATTTTTCTGAGCACTTGTTACGTGCCAGATTCTGCCAAGTTCTTTACATACAATCCATGCAAACATGCTGCGTCAGAATACAATCCATGCAAACATGCTACGTCAGAGTTGTTACTTTAGTAACGCCTGTGGAATGCTACTATTGTTAGATAATTTGTCTGAAGTCACCAGCTAGCAGCCATTCTTACTCTAGAGGCATGCTTTTAGCTGCTCTTCATATCTGGGAGTTGTTATTAATCTCGGTTTGCTTGAAGTGACTTGCCAAGGGCACCCACAAAGTTTACCCTGCTGTGCTGCATTGTCTTACTCATATTGCATCCTTCATTCATTGCACGCTTGCTGAGGGCCTACTATGCACCAGACATTGTGTAAGCCGCCTACCTGGCTTGCAGGACCTGGAACCCAGTCAGAGGGTCTGGGTGACTAGGCTCAGCCAGGCACACACCATACCGCAGCCTTATGTCCATTTCTCTCCTTCTGCAACCCCCCAACTTTCCTCCGCTTCCCTGGAAAAAACTTCCTTTTTTTTTAATTTATTTTTTATTTTTTTATTTTTAAAAATTTACATCCAAATTAGTTAGCATGTAGCATATAGTGCAACAATGATTTCAGGAGTAGGTTCCTTAATGCCCCTTCCCCATTCAGCCCATCCCCCTTCCCACACCCCTTCCAACAACCCTCTGTTTGTTCTCCATAGTTACGAGCCTCTTCTGGTTTTTCCCCCTCCCTGTTTTTATATTATTTTTGTTTCCCTTCCCTTATGTGAAAAAACTTCTTTACATGTTTTCTAAGCTGAGCTGATAGGGTAGCTGCCACCCCTATGTGGGTTTCTCACTTGGGGCAAAAAATGCCTCTGAGATTTTGATAGAGACTGCAAGGAATCTGTAGATCGGTTTGGGTAGTTACTGTTCTCAGAACAATCCACGGGCACGAGATGTGTTTCCATTTACTTATGTCTTCTTGAATTTCCTTCAGCAGTGTTTTATAGTTTGCAGTGTACAAATCTTTCACCTCAATTTATTCCGAAGTATTTTTATGCTATTGTAAGTGGGCCCATTTTCTTTTTCTTTAAAAAAAAAATTTTTTTTAATGTTTATTTATTTTTGAGAGGTAGAGCATGAGCAGGGGAGGGGCAAAGAGAGAGTGAGACACAGAACCCGAAGCAGGCTCGAGGCTCTGAGCTGTCGGCACAGAGCCTGATGTGGGGTTTGAACCCACGAACCGTGAGATTGTGACCAGAGCTGAAGTTGGATGCTCAGCTGACTGAGCCCCCGCCGGGCACCCCCGTGGATCCATTTATTTTCTTAATCTCCTTCTCGGATTCCTCATTGCTAGTCCTGTGTATAGAAACTCAGCTTATTTTGTGTCCTGAAACTTTGCTGAATACATGCGGCTACTTAAGTTTAAGTCAAATGAAATGAAAGAAAACTACAAATTCATTTCTTCAGTGCCACTACATTCCAAGTACTCATTAGCCACATGTGGCTGGTGGCTGCCGCTTTCGACGGCGCAGATTATCGAACGTCTCCATCTTAAGATAAAGTGCTATCGGACAGCATTGCAGATAGCCCTAGGCCTGGATGGACTCCCCCGACAGCCTGCTCTGCGTCCTGACTGAGCAGGCTGGACGTGGCTGGAGTGAACCACCCAACTAAGCTGATTCCTTTTACTTGGCATCGAGTCACAAATGTGGAGGGAGCTCTCAGCACTGCCTGGCCATTCTAGTAGGCTGTCTTTTTGGTTTCTAGAGACAACAGTCTCACATCGTCTCCTCCTTCCTCTTCGGTCCTTTCTCTTTACTCTCAGCTGATGGTTTCTCTCATTTTTCATTGAGAAACTGAGAGCCATTGGATACAAACACTGGCCTGCTCTCACCCCCAGGCCTACAACCTGCCTTCAACCTCCCACCTTCTCTTATCCCTCTCTCTGCTTGAGAGCCGGGTGCACGGGATCCCTCCCCACTCACGCGGCCCTCACCTGCAGTGATCAGCTCTCCCTCTGCTGGGTGGTTACCCCCTCCACAAGCACACGGGCTTCAGTGTCACTCTTCTTTGGAGAAGAAGCCGCCTCTGACGGTTCATGTCCCTCCAGCTCTCGCCCGCTGCGCCTCTTCACAGTAAAACATCTGAGAATGACTGTCCGCACTTGCTTTCTTCCTTCATCTTTTTTGTGCCCCAAACATTTGGTCTCTTTATGTTTTCATTGCTAAATAAGGTGTCCGTGTAAAATGTGTACATTTTAAGGAAGAGAACGAAATGTACCTGTGTGCTCACTGTTGGGTCAAGTAAGAGGACATCATCCAAACCCTGAGTCCCTTTGTCCCCCTTCCCCAATCTCATCTCCAGCGTTGCTTCCCAACTTAACCAGTGTCCCAGGTTTTGTGTTACACATTCCCTTGCTTGCCTTTACACTTTTCCCCAGCAATGTACGTAGCCCTCCGTACTATCCTATTTTGTTTCACCTGTTTTAATCTGTACATATTTGGAGTTCATAACTGCTTCATTCTCTCCGCCTTGTTTCTGAGATTCATCCATGTTGATTATTGAGCTGTAATTCATCAGTTCTCACTGCTGTGTAGTTTCTCCTCATTTGAGTACAATACAGCTCATTTATCGTACAGTCGACGAAGATTTTGGTGTTTTTCATCTGTCTTCCGCCCACCCACGGATCTACCGAAACTGTCCTTATCACAGTCGCTGGTACTTCCAAGTCAGATGAGCACTATTAAGTCCTCAGGTGCATCCCTGCCTGTGGGCATTTCCGGCTCTCTCACTGGCCTTCTTTCCCAGGCTCTTCTGTGGGCTCTTCCTCGTTCACTGCCTACCTTCTACGTGTTGGCGGTCATCAGGGTTTAGTTGTGGGAGCTCCTCCTCTTGCTACACCTTCTTCCTGGCTGTTCTCATCCATTGCCATGGCTTTTAAGTACTGTGTACCCCCCAGGTACATCCCGAAATCCTGCCTCCCTTCTCTGTTTCTACAGCCATCACATCCACCTGCATGACTACAACATCTTCCCATCTGATCTGGGTTCGGTTTTGACACACTCCTACCAGCCTTCCTGTGGCAGCCAGAGCAGGCAGTTTTTATTTTTCTTTTTTCTTTTCTTTCCTTTCCTTTCCTTTCCTTTCCTTTCCTTCCCTTCCCTTCCCTTCCCTTCCCTTCCCTTCCCTTCCCTTCCCTTCCCTTCCCTTCCCTTCCCTTCCTTCCCTTCCCTTCCTTCCCTTCCCTTCCTTCCCTTCCCTTCCCTTCCCTTCCCTTCCCTTCCCTTCCCTTCCCTTCCCTTCCCTTCCTTCCCTTCCCTTCCCTTCCCTTCCCTTCCCTTCCCTTCCCTTCCCTTCCCTTCCCTTCCTTCCCTTCCCTTCCCTTCCCTTCCCTTCCCTTCCCTTCCCTTCCTTCCCTTCCCTTCCCTTCCCTTCCCTTCCCTTCCTTCCCTTCCCTTCCCTTCCCTTCCTTCCCTTCCCTTCCCTTCCCTTCCCTTCCCTTCCCTTCCTTCCCTTCCTTCCCTTCCTTCCCTTCCCTTCCCTTCCCTTCCCTTCCCTTCCTTCCCTTCCCTTCCCTTCCCTTCCCTTCCCTTCCTTCCCTTCCTTCCCTTCCCTTCCTTCCCTTCCCTTCCCTTCCCTTCCCTTCCTTCCCTTCCCTTCCCTTCCCTTCCCTTTCCTTTCCTTTCCTTTCCTTTCCTTTCCCATTTACTTGTTTTTGAGAGACAGAGACAGAGCACGAGTGGGGAAGGGGCAGGGAGAGGGAGATACAGAATCTGAAGCAGGCTCCGGGCTCTGAGCTGTCAGCACAGAGCCTGATGAGGGGCTTGAACTCACCAACCCTGAGATCATGACCTGAGCCAAAGCCGGACACTTAGCCCACTGAGCCATCCAGGCGCCCCCAGAGCAGTAGTTCTTAAGCCAAACAAATTATATCCCTCTCTTAAAATCTTTCAGTGACTTCCCATTGGCATGGGAATAAACTTAAACTCCCCCTCCACCTGTCTCCCGACATCTATCCTCCTGTTTATTAATGTTTTATTAGTTTCCATACCCTAGAATTGTACAGGAATGGACTCTTTGTGGAGGACTCTGGCTTCTTTCACTCAATTTAATTTTTGAGATTCATCCATGTTGTTACATGTTTATTCCTTTATATTATTCTTTGTGTCCTTATTGAGTTAATGCTGAATGGTAGTCGTGTATTGAGTGGATATGACACAATTTGTTTATCTATTCATTGTTGAAAGACATTTGCATTGTTTTCTATCTCTGGCTGTTGAAAACAAAGCTGCATGAACTTTCATGCACGAGTCTTTGTAGGGATATATGCTTCCGTTTGTTCTGGTAATTATCTTTGTTTTTGAAGGTTGTTCTCCCTAACTATAGGATTTTAGGTTGGTAGTTATCTTCTTTCAATACTTTCAGGATATTATTCCACTGTCTTCAGACTTACACCATTTCTATTGAGAAGTCAGCTATCAATCTTATTGTTCCTTCTTTTGAAAGTTATGTGTCTTTCCTTCCCCTCCTGCCCCACTCTGGATGCTTTTTTGATTTTCTGTTAGTTTTCAACAGTTGGCTTTTTTTTTTGTTTTTTGTAATTTTTAAAAAATATATTAAAAATTGTTTTAATGTTTATTTTTAAGAGAGAGAGAAAGAGAGAGAGAGAGAGAGAGAGTGTGAGTGAGGGGGGAAGGGCAGACAGAGAGGGAGACAGAATCCAAAGCAGGCTCCAGGCTCTGAGCTGTCAGCACAGAGCCCAATGTGGGGCTTGAACTCAAGGACTGCGAGATCGTGACCTGAGCCGAAGTCGGACGCTCAACCGACTGAGCCACCCGCTCAGGTGCCCCTAAGATGTGTTTCTGGAACCTGTTTTCCAGGGCTACGGGCTGCAGCCCTTCACCCCAGGTTGCAGCCAGCCCCTCCCCCCTCCACATACATACCCTGGCAGGACATGTGCCTAAGTCTCCTGGGGGATTTCTGCCGTGTTTTTGCTGTTTGATTTAGTTCCTGCATTTCATGGTTTCCTCGCTTCCATAGTTGCTGCAGGGCTCTTTGGGAAGAGAGCCAGGCAACCCGTGCTATTCGCTGCCTTGGCAGGAATCAGAAACTCCTTCCAGTATTTGGCATTCATTCCAAGTTACCTTGTGGCCTTGTCAAATTTAGAAATGTGTATGCAGCAGTTTTTGTCCAAAAGGACACAGAGTAAAGGTTATTAGTGAATATTGTTCGACTTTTGCTCATTCCAATTTACAGATGATGAGTTATAATAAATAAGACTAAATGAGAAAGGGAACACATTTGAGACCATTAATTTTAACACTCGATGTTTAGATTATATTCCTGTTGTTTACAAAATGCCATGTCTTTTCTGTTTTATATTCCTATCCAGCTATTTATTATAATAAAAATATTATTTAATTTTAACAGTTTAGCCAGAGAGAAACAGAAAATTTATTGTAATGTAATATATTTCCATACTTTATATTTCAGAACTACCTTATTTTTAATCCAACAAATAATAAAGAATTGGTGAGCAATAGTAAAACACAGGCAATATATTATTTGTGGGTAAGTAGAAATATTTTTGTTTGTCTTAAATATGGGGACAAGTCTGTGTTCATTCTCTGAGTACAGATATATTGGTAATGTAACAATATAGTATCTACTTAGGAAGCAATAAATATGTATTGAAATGTTTTTTATGTAATTACAGTTTTTATTTTAGCCCCACTGGAAATTAGTGTATTAAGTCAGAAGCAGATAATTTAAATTTAATTTAATTTTTTTTTTTTAAATTTTTTTTTTAACGTTTATTCATCTTTGAGAGACAGAGACAGAGCATGAGCGGAGAAGGGGCAGAGAGAGGGAGACACAGAATCCGAAACAGGCTCCAGGCTCTGAGCTGTCAGCACAGAGCCTGACATGGGGCTCGAACCCACGAACCGCGAGATCACGACCTGAGCTGAAGTCGGACGGCCAACCGACTGAGCCACCCAGGCGCCCCTCATTTAATTTTTTAAAGTAATGAGTCAAATATTTATTTAAATGTACTTAACAGGTTTAAAATGCAGGGTTTTTCAAGACCTTGGCTTTTATAGATAGGAATTAGCAAACAGATCAGCAATACTGATACAGGGTGGAATCATGAGATTAAAAAAACATCGAAAGTTAAATATAAACTTACCACAGGACTCAGGAATTCCTAAATGCAAGAGAATGTAAAACAGGCAAGCCAACAAATACTCACATACAGATGTTCATAGGGCAGCATTATTTGCAATAACCAAGAGGTAGAAGCAAGCCAACTGTCCATCAGCTCATGAATGCAGACACAATGTGGCAAATCCATACAATGGAATATGATTCAGCGATAAAAAAAGAACCAGGCACTGACACCTGCTGCAATGTGGGTGAATCTCGAAAGCATGGTGATGGTGCTAAATGAAGGAAGCCAGACACAGCAAACCACATGCTGTATGATTGCACTGATATGAAATGTCCAGACCAGGAGAATCCAGGGGACAAAGTGCAGAATGGTGGTTGTTGGGGGCTCCGGGAGCCGCATGTGGGACTGCTTCATGGAGAGGGGGCTTTCTTTCAGGGTGATAAAAGTGTTCTGGGACTAGGAGAGGTGATGGCTGCACAGCATTATTAATGTACTAAATGTCACTGGATTACACACTTTAAAATGGTAAATGGTTAATTTTATGTTATGTGGGTTTTACCTCAGTTAAAAATGCAAAACAAAAACACTGATTGAATGAATCACTGATTTTTCAGTGGTAGTCATTACTTCCAGTATTTATTGTAGCTTTAATGCCTTACAAATGTAGAATTCAGATTTGCATTCATTCCCATTTAAAGTCACAACCATTTGTGGCATTTTTTTTTTTATGTATTTGCTTTTCTTTCAGAATGTTTTCAGATGTTCCTGGAGGCAGCAGGCTCCCTTATCTATAGAGATTGCAAAGCTTTGGGCCTGTTTAGATGCATTTGTTTTGATTTTGTGGTTATATTCTTCTTTTGGAAACCAGGTCTTTTTTTTTAGTAGTGATTATTTTTTCTGTACTTAACAGTGTGAAGAGAGAGATATACTTGTTCACAGTGCCCCACATTTAACAGAAAAAGTGAGTATGCCTGTTCCACTTTTATATGTCAGAGTTTGTGCAGAGTAAATATGTATGTGTGAGCTTAGTCGCTTTGGGCTACTCTTGGTGTCTTGATATTAAACCACTGGGAAATCATTTGAATTTTTTACTTGGGTCCTTCACCATATTGAATTGCCAGCTGAAAATAATGGACTTTTGTTCAAAATAAAATATTATGGAAATGATAGGTGACTACCCTGAGAAAATATCCAAAAGAGTAATAGATTTACTAATGTGAGTGTGTGTGTGTGTGTGTGTGTGTGTGTGTGTGTGTGAGAGAGACACAGAATGAAAATTAATTTGGAGTGATATAATAGTTGAACATGAGTGGATCCTTTTTAAGCCACCCAGTTTTCAGAGCAATAAAACCTGATGTGAGGTATTGGGAGGTTTAAGAACCAGGGGGAAGGCAGTGCAGCAGGGGTTGGAGGAAACTGTTTGTCTTGCCTGCTCGCCTCCAGCTGTCCCGTCCCAGGTGGAACTGGGGTCCTGTCTCCTACAGCATTTTCTGCATTTGACACCCATGTCACCTGCCCCCAGCGAGCATCTTATGATGTTTCTTCTTTCATTCTTCACTCTTGTTATGATTTATAGGAACTTATTTTTTAAGAGGGCATGCCAAAAAAAAATATGAGATGGATGAATACAAGGAGAGAATATTCTGTCTGCAAGCTCTTTTTCATAAATCAAAGTTTTCGCAAAATAAAGTCAGTTCTCGTTGTTCGTGGCAGTTACGTTGGATCAAGTCTCTGCAGACCTCAGATAGTGAATACGAAGTCATTGCTCCTAGGTGAAATACATGATTAGGTTCCTGCTGGCCTCTGGTCATTAACATTTTCGTCAACAGATAGATGCATAACCTCGTTTTATGTATGTTTTTGTTTAAAGACACCATATTTAATATGTAATGTTGATTCATTAACTTTGACTCACAACCAACAACTCTGGAACATATGCCTGAATGAAGTTTATCTAACTCAGGTCTGTCCCCTGGAAGGCACATCGTAGCCTTCCTGCACTCAGGAACGCTACACAGCATTTCAGTATCTTGTTTGGGGCCAGTTTAAGTACTGAAATCGCCAACAAAAAGCACCTCATAACTGCAAACAACATGGCACTCAACAGACCACGAAAAGGACACTTGTTTACAATTTGAGAGCTGAAGTAAGGCAGAGCGCATCCTTGCTTGACCTCAGCTAAGAACGTGCGCCTAGGGAGAGTCCAGTGTTTTTGCCTCTCTGCACATGTGCACGTCCGCAAATGATCATTGAAAGTCCCACAAGGATTGATTTGGGTTATAAATAAATTTCAGCGAGGAGGTGAATTTGCAGATACAGAACCCACAGTGAGGATTGTCTGTAGTTTGAAATGATGAAAATGCCTTGTATTGAATCAGAGCTGCTCTTAGAAAGAACTTGACGCCCTTGCTTAACCAGCTATTGTTTTCCTGACCCTCTTGTGTTCAGGGCAATAGAGGTAAACCGTAGAGTCTTGTCTGTGTAGTTGGGAGAACCGGGCAGCAGACATGCTGTCTTGCATGACAAAATGTGGAGTTTCTTTGATTTACTCATTTGTTAAATATTCACTGTGGGGCTCCACTCACTGCTCTGGGTTCTTTCTATACTTCATCTCTAAGATGTTGCCTGAGAGAGATGGCCTAGTGCCTTATTTTTTGTAGCACACATTTCATAAGGAGTCAGGGGCATTTCTGTACTGTATGGTACTTAATTTCTACTGATGGGAAAAAAGGCTATAATTATGAGACTGGGATAATTACTTTATGATATCTTACAACTGGAGCATGCTCATGACAGACATTAGTCTCTTTATCAGTCTCTGAAACCCCTTACTCTGAAAGTAAGAGAAGTTGAACAGGTATAAACAAGTGATTAACCACTCTTTCATTTGATTTAAGCAAACAGTTTAATTAGCACAGTACATAACCCTTCACTTGGCTCTGAGCAAACCTTCAGAGGCTCAGAACTGCCTGCACCCCGGCAATCCACGAGGGAGAGATTTGTTAGTGATTGTTTTGTTTAAATTTTATCTTTTTCCTACTGTATTTCAGTGTAATATTATAAAATGTCATATTGATAAATGTTTTGTTTTATATTTATTACCAACGGTAACTTGTAATCTGTCTTTTGAAATGCAGACGTTCAACAAGCTCGTGGGAAAATTAACCCAGTCAGTTTTTCATTTGAATTTAACACAAATACTCTCAGCAACAATGGAAGGGAAGCTGGTTGTCTGGGACATATACCGCCCCCCATCGTCTGCCTCCGCCTCTCTGGACTTTCCTCATATCAAACCTTGTAAATTGGTTCATTTGCAGAAAGAGGGCATCACTGTGCTTACTACAGTTGATAAGTAATTAACTTAATTAAAAAGTAGCTATCAAGGATTACAAAAGTATTTTAAAACCCTTTTGGATGTATACATGTATTTTGTATATGCATAGAATATTTCTGGGGAAATTCATTATTAGCTGGGAATGTTTGTTGCCTCTGAGGAAAAGAATGGAGAAGTAGGATCAGGGTGGGGGTTAGATTCACCTCTTTTTATAGTCTCATTTGTACTAATTGGTTTGTTTTTATTATTTTTTTTTAAATCATGGGCATATATTACTTTTAAAAATCCCTTTGTGTTGGTGAAACATAAAGTAACTTGTTTTTTCTTCCACACTAATTAGACTTTATTTTGCACCCTAAATTTTACATACTTTAATTTTAAGAAAATAACGTGAATAACTATGTTGGGGTTTTTTTCTGATTACAAAGTAACACTTACCAGGGTCCCTGAGTGACTCAGTTGGTTGAGCCACTCAGGGACCCTGACTTCGGCTCAGGTCATGATCTCACGGTCTGTGAATTCAAGTCCCGTGTATGGCTCTCTCTTGTCAACACAGAGCCTGCTTCAGATCCTCTGTCTCCCTCTTTCTGCCCCTTCCCCACTGGTTCTCTTCCCCCCACCCCTCTCAGAATAAATAAATAAGTAAATAAGTAAACAAATAAATAAATAACACTTACCCATTATGAAAAGATGAAATACAACAGACCTTTATGAAGTTCACTGACTTGAGAGGTTGTGGGGGCTCAGAGAGGATCATTAAAAGCCTTAGTCTCAGATAGAAAGGGGTTCACATTCTAGGTGCATCTGTTCCCTGCTGAGGGACCCTGGGCAGGGGACTTTGCTGAGCCTCCATCTTTCCATCTGTAAAATGGGCATAAGAATACTATCTCTCTCAGAGTGATTTTATGGGGATTTTGTGAGACAAGGCATGTAAAACTTGTAACACATCATCTGGCACAAGGGAGCCCTAGGTGAAAAAGTTAGTATGCTAGAGAAGTTCCCAAAAGTGATGGAGAAAATTGCCAAATGACAAGGACCATGACCATATAATTGGAGCCACTGTGCCATCTGCTTTCCAAAAGCCCTGGTTTCATTTTCATTTCTTTTAATAAAGGGAGCAGTGAGGGTCTGGCATGGCTTTTCAAAGAGAAATGTGAATTGCCGTCTTCACGTAGTGGTGGAGAAGACAGTGATGGAATTGCTGCTGCTGCTGAACCAACCTTTAATTACTTGGGGGTTAGGGCCAGTGAAGACCAGCCCTCTGTTCCCCTCTCTCCGTGTTAAATAAAACCCAGACGGGACCAGGGAGCCCATGAAGGGAAAGGTCTTGAAAATACTTGGCTTGTTTTGCTTTTTCTGTCCAGCAGAGGGCAGTGAAAGGTGTTCTAGCCAATTACTCTGCCCACCTGCCTCGCTTATTAATCAGAAACCTCATTTAATCACTTTGCATATATGAGAGGAAATTCATCCCCCTGCCCCCCCCCCCACAATTAGAATTACGTTAGAGGCTTTTTTTTTTTTTTAAAAAGCCCATTTGGAATGGATCTGAGGACTGGAAATAAAAGCCATTTTGTCACGCGGCACTGCCTTTGGCTGTGATGACTGGACAGGGTTTTACGATGGCTCTAACAACAGTGCCTTCTTGTAAAGCAGCTTGTGTCCTATTGCCAGGCTGGGTGATATCGGAGGGCTGGTAGACGGTTTCACAGCAGAGAATGTAAATCACTGCCCATTGCTGCTGCACATGGCTGATCTGGGAAGGCAGGGAGAGTAAAGCAAGAGCACCGATTTTGCATTAGGTACACCTGCATAGTCTAGCCACAGGGCCTGATAGGGTTGCCTTGTATAAGTATGTCCCGTACGTTATTTGGGACATACTTAAGCTAGAAGATTACTCATTGTTTAACTGAAATTCAAATTTAATTGGGCAACCTCCATTTCTATTTGCTAAATCTGGCAAACCCAGGCCTTGAGCAAATTTCTCAACTTCTCTGAGCCTGAGTTTCCTAGATGTAAAGTGAAATAACAGTAAAATCAGCCTTGGATGGTAGTATGAAGTCAAGTTTTGACAATTCCCAGAGTCTAGAGCCTGACATGTGATTAGCTGTTCAATAGATATCTGGTCCTTACTACAGTTAGCTAACAAACTCACGTTTTTCTCCATTTCAGCTATATTGTCACAGGTGATATTAGAGGTAACATTAAGTTCTACGATCGCACCCTGTCCATTGTTAACTGGTACAGCCACTTCAAACTGAGCTCCATAAGGACCCTGTCCTTTTCAAAGACCCCAGCAGCTCCGCCTACCGAAAAATCAAACTATCCTCCAGACTGCACTTTAAAAGGTGACCTTTTCATCGTAAGGTAAGTTGTTAATGAATCTAGTCATTTGAGTGGCCAAAAAAATGATTGATGTCTTATAGTTGGCATGCGGTGGAATGTTCACCTTGTTCCTAGCATATGTGATAGAACAGGATCGCTCAGTCCTTTGCAGGGCTCGAAGATGGATCTCCAAGGCTGATTATCATCCCTATTTAATCATTTTTTAAAATGAGGCATTATTTTCGTATTAAGACTCTTCAGCGACTGGAAGCTGGAAAGGGCTTATCCCTGAGTTCTAATCTCTGTTGTGTTTGGAGTCCCTCGCTGTAGCTTGGTGTCTCTTCTCCAGGCCGAGTTTGCCCTAGCGCTGCGGTTAAAGGCATTTGATAATTAATAGCCATAACATTTCGAGACTGAATTATGTGCGAGTCTGCTTAATTACCCTTGCCGTATTTGCAGGCACATCTGTATGTGTGCACCAAACTCCATATTTGCATACACAAATGAATATTTGCATGTGCAGATTAGCTAATTGTACAACTGACTGTCCATCTGCATACTTAATGACTCAATTTACATGTAGAAATGTGGGCTTTTTCACTTGCAAATGGAAGCTGTTGGGTATTGGTAGTATATTTTTGGAGATGGTGGGTTAATAATGTCACTAAATTACAGACGACAGAGGCGTTTCATGTGCAATTAGAAGCAGAATAGCTGGCGTGCCCCGTTCCCTGCAAACGCTGATAGTGTCTGGTCTCTCCCTGGCAAACAGGAATCTTATCATCGGAACATCTGACGCTACAGTGTACCACTTAACAACAGACGGGACCAAACTTGAGAAGTTATTCGTGGAGCCCAAGGATGCCATTTGTGCCATCTCCTGCCACCCGTATCAACCCCTCCTCGCCATTGGGAGTCTCTGTGGGATGATCAAAGTGTGGGATTATGAAAAGAAAAAATACCTTTTCAGCAGGGTCTTTGAGAAGGGGCTCGGCATCCAGAGTCTAACCTATAACCCTGAAGGTATTTTCATTTCATCAGCCTGTCTTAGTCTCCAAATCAAAAACAGACCCAAATGGCTGCAGCCCTTGGCTGTAACAGCTCCAGGAAGTTCACCTTGACCGCACTCCCCCCAGCAGGCCAGAGGACGCACCTTGTCCCTCTGGACCCTGCAGCGTTCGGTGCCTAGTACTCTCTGAGCACTCATCCCAGAGACTCCTGCTTTTCAGTCTATTTCTCCGTCCAGGGTCCTTGTCCGTCATGTTCATTGCTGTCTCCTCAGCACCTAGAACAAGGCCTGGCCCGGAGTCCATGTTTCTTGAATGAGTGAAGTTCCTTTCCAGCATTGTTCTCTGGCCTGTGATTTCAGGAGTCCTTCTTGGAGCCGGCTTCACCGAAGGGACAGTTTACATCCTCGATGCAATGTCCTTAGAAAACCAAATCCCGGAGCCTTTCAAATATTCCAGAACCAGCGTGACTCACGTCAGCTTCTCGCATGACTCCCAGTACATGGCAACTGCTGTAAGTGTTTCCACTGTGTGCCATCCAGTGGTCTAGCAGCCTTGTTTACGACCAAAAGGGAGAGAGGACTGGGGGGGTGGGGGGGTGGGCGGGGATCGTTGGCGAGTGACTGCTGATGGGTTCGGGGTTCTTTGAGGGGTCATGTAAATGCTCTAAAATTGTGGCATGGGGCAGAGCTCTGTGAGTACACTAAAAACCATGGAGTTGCACACTTTAAAGGTGTGAATTGTGTGGAGTGTGAACTGTATCTCCACAAAGCCGCTGTAAAGGGGGTGGGGGAGACTCTCGCTCGAAAACGAGACCGGGCCTCAGGACCTGTGGACTGGGATTTGGCCATCCTGACAGCTCATTTTGGTGTGTTGGTTTCTGGACCCCTTTCTCGGCATCCATCATTTCATCTTTCTCTTTGATTTTTGACAAGATGACATTCTCATTCATCTCAAAGCACAGTCTTCCCTGGTGTTTTGGATTCTGTTCCTTCCCTCTGTGAATAGGGCTCTTAAGCTCAGTAAAGATTTTCCGAGACCTTTAACCTCTCCCTTCCTGCCAGCTCTCCTGGTCTGCAATGCACAAGTCTTGCCTTGATGTGGGGTGAGGAGTAAGAGCCACCATGTCCCCGATGCTCTCCCACCCCTGCCTCTGTGCCCGGCCCCTCCTCTGTTCCTGCCTGTACGGGCCCAAAGCTGAGCCTCCGCACCCCTGCAGCACCTGACTTTGGCGCCCCCTTCCCTCAGGCTGCTCTCACACACTCTCCTACCCAGTTCACTCTCAGCCATGATACTATTTAGAACTTACATGTTTTAAGTTTTGTGTAGCTGGATACAGAGAAGGGAGGACAAAGGCAAAAGAGTCAGGGTTTCATTTTTCCACACAGAAAGAGGTGGGGACCAGAAAGAAGGGTAAGGCCACAGTGTCAGTGTCTCTCTCCTCGACAATTACCTTCGTGGGTTATCTACTGTTAACCTTAATATGTTCCTCTGTAAAATGGGTATTGTTGTTTTTTTTTTAATTTAACGTTTATTCATTTTTGAGAGATAGAGAGGGACAGAGCATGAGTGGGGAAGGGGCAGAGAGAGGGAGACACAGAATCTGAAGCAGGCTCCAGGCTCCGAGCTGTCAGCACAGAGCCCGACACGGGGCTTGAACTCACGAACTGAGAGATCATGACCTGAGCTGAAGTTGGATGCTCAACTGACTGAGCCACCCAGGCACCCCAAATGGGTGTTATTTTATTACTTGCTCTGATAGACTAAAATTTATTTTTGGATAAAATAGTCTTCTTTATTATTCTTTTTATTGTTTTAGAGATACAGCACAGACAAGAGTGGGGGGTGGGCAGAGGGAGAGAGAAAGAGAGAATCTCAAGCAGGTTCCATGCTGTCATCACAGAGCCTGACATAGGGCTTGATCTCACAACCCTAGGATCATGACCTGAGCTCACATCAAGAGTTGAATGCTCAACCGACTGAGCCACCCGGGTGCCTCTTGGATAAAATATTCTAACGGCAACATTAGTATGAAAAACATGATGATGATTTTCAAGTTACAAAACCTAGCAAGGAATGACTTGTACTCTTTTGCTCCTATTCAGGATGTACGTTTTACCGTGTCTGTTTATGTGGTGGTAGTCAGAAATGGACACAGGGTCTGGGAATATCTGGCAAGACTTCGTTCTCATCGCAAAAGCATTTGCAGTCTCCTGTTTGGGGTTCACCTGGACAGCAATGAGCCGAGACTACTGAGCCTCGGGAAAGACAGGCTCTTGGTAAGCCGTTCAGTGTCCGTTTATCTCACCACTGGGACTGTGTGTATTTCATTCTTGTTGTGTCCCTGGCATCTGGTATAGCACTGGGCCCACAGTGCATGTTGGAGAAAATGAGTGTACAGCATAACATAGTAGCATAAACATCTCTGGGTCGATGCTTGGTCTCAAGGATGTGCAAAAGCAATGCTCCTTCAGTAGAAGCTGTGTTTGAAAGGTTGAATCTGGATCCTGTCCCAGGCTAGTGACCTGTGGCCCCACCCTCTCCCGCGATGCTGGACAGAGGCCGCAGCAGCTCCCAGGCAGCCACACGGTCAGGAGGGTCAACGGGTGGTACACGGACAGCCACCTGCACCCACACGGCTGTTACATTTGTCACTTTTAGTACAGGATTCAGTAAATTACATGCAATAGTCAACACCTCATTATAAAACAGGCTTTGTGGTGGATGACTGTGCCCAACTGGAGGCTCATGTCCGTGTTCTGAGCACGTCTAAGGCGGGCCAGGCTAGGCTGCGGTGTTCCCTAGGGTAGGTGTGTTAAATGCATTTTTGACTTACGATAGGTTTATTGGGATGTAACCCCCTCGTGAGTCAAAGAAGTTCTGTTTCTGTCCATCTTAACTTCCTTTCTCGCTCCCTCCCTTTCCTCCATCCCTTTGTCTCCTTTATTATGGCCACCCATCCATTCATTCATCCTGGCCTGGCCACCAAAATCTACCTATGGGTGAAATTCAGCAAGCTGCTAATTTATCATGGTCAAGTGCTGAGATTTAGATATGAATTAGTTCCCACCCTCAAAGAGTTCCCAAGATGATGTTAAGGGAGACAGTATAACATAACTGTGAGAGTTCAGGTTTTGGAGTCAGTTGGAACCTAAATTTGAATTCTCACCCTACCAGTTCTTAGCTGTGTGACCTTGGGCAAGCCACTGAACCACTCTGAACAGGTTTTCTAATCTGTAAAATGGGCACAATGGTACGACTTGACAGGGAAGTCATGAGTGTTAAATGGCATCATGTTTTTAAGGTGCTTAGCTCACTGTCTTTGCTCATAAGGAATGCTCCATAATGGCAGCTTATTAGGAGCAAGGGTCTAAGCAAGTCTTCTCTTAAGAGGCCCAACGTTGTTTCCCCCAGAATAAGACTGTGGGTTGACTTCATTTGGCTCAGTCCTCATGTGTGAATATCTGGGCTCCTCTGCAGATTGAGTATAATCTTCTTAAGAGCTCCAAAGACCACCTGGAAGTCCTGGACATTCACCGAACCGATCAGGGCAACTACCCTACCTGTATGGTCTGGTACCCACCACTCACCAGGGAACTCTTCCTGCTCATTTGCAACAGTGGCTACAAAGTGAAACTTTTTAATTCCACCACGAAAATGTGCAGGTAAGCAGCAGGAGCCTCCCACTGATGCAGAAATCAGTTCCTCAGCCCCCAGCTTATTTCACGTCCCAGCTCATGGACCCATGAGCAGCTTGGCTACCTTTACTCACACTCACTTTGCAGAGGAGGAAAGAAAGGCATGGAAAAGTTGAGAAATTCTCATCCAGGGTCACGTAGCTGGGAAGTTGCCAGAGGCAGGATGCAAATCCAGAGCCCTCTTCTGAGCCCAGCCCTGCACAGAGATGAGGGACCCAGAGCTCAGTCCCTGAGACCCTGTGAAGGAACCCAAGAAGTTGCTGATGCTTTATAAACTCTCCTATCCTTCTCTCGTGGATAACAACAGATATTTTCACTTGAATACTACCAATTGTGTGATTTTTAAAAAAAGATTTTATTATTATTTTTTAAGTAATCTCTGCACCCAACGTAGGGCTCAAACTCACAACCCCGAGATCAAGAATCACATGTTCTACCGACTGAGCCAGCCAGATGCCCCTAATTGTGCAATTTTTCTTACTCTTGGTTCCTAAAGGAGTTTTTCAGTTTACCTGAAGGCATTCGTGTGTTCCCGCAGTATTCACCCAGCCCCTACCTGAGCCAGGTTCTGTCCGAGGTGCTGAAGGTGGAGATGCAAACAGCATTGTTCCTGCCACCATGGAATTTGCATCTTGGAGGGGGAGTGGAGTTCATGGGAGTTCTGGGCCGGGTCCATGTTTGAGGTCAGGAGCTCATGGTGCTTTAAAGCCATGAGATGAGAGAAGATTCCAGAAGGGAAAAGTGTATAGAGGAGCGGCCAAAGGACCAAGCCCAGGGCATCTTCAAAGCTGAGCCTTTCAGAGCAGCAGCCTCTCCATCCTGAAGTAGGTCTACATCTGTGCTTGGCGCTTGTGCTGCTAGGCCCGGCCCCCAGGGTTTGTTCCCCCTGATAGATACAGATTATGGTGCACCGTCCCTGCACCAGGGCTCTGCACTCTTCTTCAACAACGCTCCCAAGTATTATCCCACTGAGGTTCTGACATGCAACAGAAATTGCTGTTCAGGAAAGGATGAGACTTAATCCTTGAACCTAGTTCTGACTCTGTCCTCTACTTCACACCACTGAGTACCGGTGCAGCCCTTGCTTTGGGTGCATCCCCTCTCTGCCTGTGGTTTGGCTGCCTTGTGGTATGGCTGGCAAGATCAGAGGCGTGGAGGCTGGAGAAACACAGAGGTGAGAACTCATTAGTGACCTCACCTGGGAGAAAGAAGTGAGAAAACTGGCCAATAGCAGCTGGTCCTATGCTTGAGGAAGATCATCGTTTTGAAATGTTTCTCAGTAAGATAGGTCCTCAAAGGATCACCATCATATTCTTCTTCTTCTTCCTTTTTTAAACATTTGTTTCCAGAAGGGTACAAGGAAAAATGACTGAGAAATGCTATGTCATGTGGCATGAATAGGAGAGAAATCCAGCACAACTTTTTTTTAATGTTAAAACACTGGGAAGGAGACATTTGAAAGATACATGGCAAAAGAATTTTAGGCGATCCTGGAATCTTCGTACATGATCTTTAATGGAAACAAACCTTTTGGACATGGACTATCCCATAGATATGAAAGTCCTGAGAAAATCTGACTTTGCCAAGCAGATAGATTGGGCATGGAGGGCCCCCAGGCTCGAAGTTCCTGCTAACAATTACTAAGCAGAGACCTAGAGCCACACAGTTAGAGGAGTTTCTGCCATTGATAATCAGTTGGAAATTAGCATAAGGCATCTTTTTATTTTTATTTAAAAATTTCTTTTCATAAAACATCTTTTACTATTTTTTTCAGAGAGACAGCCTGAGCAGGGGAGGGGGAGAGGAGAGAGAGAGAGAATGTCAGGCAGGCTCAATGCTGAGCGTGGAGTCCAAAGTGGGGCTTGATCTCATGACCCCAAGACCACGACCTGACCTGAAATCAAGAGTTGGACATTTAACCAACTGAGCCACCCAGGTGTCCCTTAAAAAATAATTTATCGAAGTGAAATTCAATAACACAAAATATAAAAACTAGGGTCACCTGGGTGGCTCAATCGGTTAAGTGTCTGACTTCAGCTCTGTCTCTCTCTCAAAAAAATAAACACTTAAAAAAACATAAAAACTAACCATTTTATTTTTTAATTTTGTTAATGTTTGTTTATTTTTGAAAGAGAGAGAGAGAGAGTGAGCACAAGCCGGGGAGGGGCAGAGAGAGAAAGGGAGACAGAGAATCCAAAGCAGGCTCCGGGTTCCGAGCCATCAACGCGGAGCCCAACATGGGGCTTGAACTCACGAACTGTGAGATCATGGCATGAGCCAAAGTCAGATGCTTAACTGACTGAGCCACCTAGGCACCCCAAAACTAACCATTTTAACGTGAACAATTCACTGGCATTTAATGCATTCACAATGTCATGCAACAACCACCTGTATCTAATTCCAAAACATCTCCATCACTCCAAAGTAAAGCCCTTTGCATAAAGCATCTTTTAAGTTGTAGGAATAATAAGGCCTCATAACCACACTTACTTGGGTAAGAAGTGCCTTTTCATGATAAATCCAAAACAATTATAAAATGCATTAAAAAATATCTAGACCTTAAAAAGGCAGTTTGCAGAAAAAGGCCAATAAACCTATGAGCAGATGTTCACTAGTGTATCAAAGATGTAAATGAAAGCAAGACATCATTTTTCATGAAACAGATTAGCAAAGATAAAGTTGACCAACAGTGCACAGTGTTGGCAAAGGTGTAGGGGGGTGGGCACTCTCTGCCTGCTGGGGAGATGTGGAAACTGGGGCATCCTTTGGGAGAGCAATTGTTGCCTGCTGTTAATTTGCATCATGTTGTCTGATGTCTAGGAATGTAGCCCACAGACGTCCTCACCCAGTATGCCAAGATATAAGTAAAAGGATGTCTTGTTTGAAAATATTTTCAAAAGTGGAAACAATCCAGATGTCCATTAATAGGGGATTGGTTAAATGATGGCTTGTTACTACGCTGAAACATGATACTGCTTGTAGAAAAGAAAAAAAGAGGGGCATCTGGGTGGCTGGGTTAAGCATTTGTCTTGATCAGCTCAGGTCTTGAGCTCAGGGTCGTGAGTTCAAGCCCCACACTGAGCTCTGTGCTAGGTATGAAGCCTACTTAAAAAAAAGAAAGAAAAAAATCAGCTTTCTGTGTAGTATCATGCAACTATCCCTATGACATACTATATTTTCATATACAATGGTGTTTCCATAATTTATATAATTTTCACATAAAATTATAATTACATAGGTTAGAATACATAAAAGAAATTCTCAAGTCTCAGACACCAGACTGTTACCCACAATTATTTCGGGATGAAAGAGTGCAGCAATGTGGGAGTCTAGGTAGACTGTCTATCTTATGCATGTCTAAGTGTGTGAAATTGTTTACAATGAATATGTAATACTTTTTTAATTAGAAGCAAAAGATGCTAACTTTATGAAATTGTCAGATATGCTTAACAATGGTGACAGTTACATTGTCTGGCTCCTACTATGTGCCAGAAATTGTTCCAAGTGCTTTATGTATATTAACCTACTTAATGTTTACCACTGACTCCTGGGGCAGGTGCTGTCATTGTCATTGTCCCCATTTACTGTTGAGGAAGTGGAAGCATTGGGAGGCTGAATAGTTCGACCTTTTTTTTTTTTTTGCTTATAATTTAAATCAAGATACGTTTTACATATCATAAAATTTACCCCTTTTCAGTGGTTTTTACTATATTTACAAAGTTGTGCAATCATCACCACTGTCTAATCCAAGAGCATTTTCATCACCCCAAAAACAAACCCTGCACCCATTAGCAGCCACCCCCATACCCTCCTTCCTTCCTTCCCCAACTCCTGCCCCACTCCTGACAGCCACCAATCTGCATCTGTCTCTGTGCATTTATCTATTATGGATATTTCGTGTGTATGGAATTATGCCTGTGTGACGTTTTGTGTCTGGCTTCTTTCACTCAGCATCCTGTTTTCAGGGTTCATCTGTGGTGTGGCATGTTTCAGTGTTCATTTTTATGGCTGAATAATACTCCATTTTATAGATGTATCCCATTTGGGGGCACCTGGGTGGCTCAGTCGGTTAAGTGCCTGACTCCGGCTCAGGTCATGATCTCACAGTTAGTTCGTGAGCTTGAGCCCTGCATTGGGCTCTGTGCTGACAGCTCAGAGCCTGGAGCCTGTTTCCAATTCTGTCTCCATCTCTCTCTGACCCTCCCCTGCTCACGCTCTGTCTCTCTTTCAAAAATAAATAAACATTAAAAAAATGTCTACCTCATCTGTCTATTCATTCACCTGTTGGTGGACATCGGTGTTGTCTCTGTGTTGGGCTCTTATGAACATTTGTGTGTAGGTTTCCATGCAGATACATGTCCCGTTTCTCTTGGGTAGAGACCTGGGAGTAGAAGTGCCAGATCACATAGTAACTGTTTAACCATGATGAGGAGCTGCCAGACTGGTTACCAAACAGTGCCACCCGCTCACGTTCCCACCAGCGGTGTGTGACAGCCCCACGTCCTCCACGTGGGATTCAAATCAGTCTTCTCTTAGCCATGGTCTCCCCACCTCTGTCCACTCAGGGATACTTGGGGAAGGTCCTTGGACATCCCCACACAGGGTGACTTGTGGCTAACCAACGCGTGGTCCCTCAGGTGGCTGTTTAGCATTTCTGACATTTCACCTAAGTCTCCATGTGTATGAACCTGACCATGGATCATCCAACCTGATCCCCCCCGCCCCCGGCCCCCTGCAGCATCCTGCAGCCCGGCCAGCATCTGCCCTCACAACTGGCCCCTGCTCCCCTGCTCAGCTCCCCGCCCTCCACCTCCCACTCCTTCCCCCTTGAATTTTCCTTCCGCAGTTTTCCACCAACAGTCCATCTTCCATGCACTTGCACCCCCTGTTTTCACTGCCTGTTCTGTCACCTCCATATTCTTCTCCACCTTTCCAACTCACCATTGTACACCCAGCTCACAGGTCTCCTTCCTCAGAGCTGTCTCTGAGCCCTGAACCTGCCTGTTCCCATGCCTCTGCCCTCACGGTGCTCCCGTGCCTGTCGTCCCTGCCAGGCTGTGAGCTCACGTCTGGGTCCGAGCACCTCGCACAGTGCCTGGCACAGAAGGTCCTTAAAAAAGGCTGTTTAATGGATTTGTACTTTGTTCAGTGCACGTACATGGAGTATGTACTGTCCCCACTAGACATGGGCTGGGGACAGGGGACACAGGGAGAAAACACATCCAAACAACAAGGGACTTATAATAAGATTGTAATAGCTACTCGCCTTACAGGGACAGATCCAGGTTTTGCGAGGTATGAAGTGTGTTCGGATTTGTGGGCACTGTTAAAAAAAAGAGGGTATATAATTAAGACTAAAACACACCAGGACTCCTCCTAGGCCTCAGAAGATGCCTGTGTGAGCCAGAGTCCTGAAGCTACCATTTTCCAGCTTCAGGAAATGTCCTGCTCCGGGCTCAGGGTAACATCCCGTCAATTCCTCGCCTCAGATCAGATTCCTAACAGAGTCTGAGTTAAAGAAGTCTGACCACTGTGGAGGTACAATTCATTACAGTCTGAGTCACAGACAGTTTTTTCGGAAGTCTGTGTGTTGCACTTGGACCCGCGCGTCAGGCGTCTGTAGCAACAGGTATCACGTCATCTAATCTCTTGGCCGACCACTGAGGAAAGGGTGTTTTCCTGCTTCCTGCCCACGCGTGCCTCTCGTTCACCGCCTTTTTCACATCCCCTGTTCCCGTACACATCCTCGAGGCATAATGTTCCCTTCACTCAGCCGTCAGGAAGGAAAGTCAGAACCTCCACGCAGAAAGCGTCCTTCACAGTCTGACTTTCCTGGAGCATTTACCGTTTGAGGCTGTGCCCCTTGTTTATGGCAGCTGTTAGCCGCAGTTGAGAGCGAGGTTCTTAGCCAAGTGACAGGTCAGGAAATTCAGAATTTAAAATGTATACAGCATCATGAAACGTAGCTAGTCAGGAAAACTGCATTCAGATTTGTGGAATTAAAAATGTTCCTTTTTTTTTTCTCATGCAGAAAGACACTTCTTGGGCCAGTTTACGGTTCTTCCATTGAACAGGTACAAATCCTCCCAGTGAAGAGCACCTTGGAACTGCAGAAACGCTACATGGTGTTTATTAACAGAGACAAGGTATGAGCCTCTGCTCTCTGCCTCTGTGAGATGACTCTGTGGGTTTTGAGTGGCAGTCAGCCCCAAGTAGGATCAGACTCTAGGATGCTGGGTGTCATGGCCCAGCCCCTGACTTCTGTCCCGGTCCACAGTGATACTGAAATTTGCCATAAATGAGTGGAAATGGGTCTTAGGAGGCATTTTTGAGCAGAGTTAACTGTATTTTCTATACTCCCATGAAGACACATTGTCACCAAAGGATGTTTTCTCTCTGATTTATTTACATGGAAAAAAACTTATAAAGACATGCAAACTCGTTGCACTTAGTCCTACATTTAATAAATAATCTAGGGGTGCCTGGGTAGCTCAGTCAGTTGAGCGTCTGGCTTCGGCTCAGGTCATGATCTCACGGCCTGTGGGTTCGAGCCCCGCGTCGGGCTCTGTGCTGACAGCTCAGGGCCAGGAGCCTGCTTCGGATTCTGTGTCTCCCTCTCTCTGCCCCTAACCCACTCGCATTCTGTCTCTGTCTCTCTCAGAAATAAATAAATATTTCCAAAAAATTTTCTTAAATAATCTATTGAAAAGCGTAAAATCATGGGATTCCAGAATTATTCTGGAAAACCTTGGATATCTGACTCTGAAGACCAGTGAAATCCTTCCTGTGTCTCTACCGGGACCTGGCATCTCTCTCCTAAGGGAACGCCCCACAGGGGTCAGTGTATGTGAGCCCCTGGCCACGTGAAATGTGTGGGGTAGCTCCAGATGCACACGTCCTTCCAGTAAACAGAACCGGAGGTAACACATGAATGTGCGAGGTCCTAGCCCAGGCCCCAGTTGTCTGAATCTGAATTTCCAATTACATATTCCTCCCTAGGTTGGACTTCAGATCTTACCTGTTGATGGCAATCCACATAAGACATCTGCTATTATATGCCACCCAAGCGGGGTGGCTGGAATGACCGTTTCCTATGACGGCTGCTATGCCTTCACGGCAGGAGGACATGATCGATCGGTGGTGCAATGGGAAATCAACTTAAGGTATGTGTTGAGGCAAGAACCCTACCCCCACAAAGAAGGTGTCAAGTGTAGACGCCTTTTCCTTAATGTTTATTAATTTTTGAGAGAGAGAGAGAGAGAGAGAGAGAGCATGGGAGGGACAGAGAGAGAGAGGGAGACACAGAATCTGAAGCAGCCTCCAGGATCTGTTAGCACAGAGCCTGACGCAGGGCTCGAACTCATGAACCACGAGATCATGACCTGAGCCGAAGTCGGATACTCAACTGACTGAGCCACCCAGGTGCCCCCAGACCCTCTTTTCTTAACTAGTAACAGCAGACGGGTGTTAACCCCCTACAGCCTGGCGTTCAGGTTCCTCCCCATGACATCTGTCCATACCGATGTGCGGATAAAAGGTTACTATTCACTACTATTTGCAGCGAAGGCAGCATGATTCCACTTTGTTCGGTGCGGCCCCTGAAATACTTCCCACTCTGTCATCTGCAAACTCACACCAGCTACAAAGATCTTGCCCAAATCTCCCAAGCGTGTGTAACAGAAATAGTAGGAGTCTTATTTGAAACATGTGTGTCCACTCTGCTCTTCACACCCGCCTGCCCTGAGCTGAGATGCTCTACCTTGGGCGAGGCTGGAAAAATCCGGGTTGAGGATCAGACAGTACCTGCACCTGGAGGCCCAAGAGACATGGGTTTGGATGTGGAGCCTCCTTTCTGCTGGCTGTGACACCCAGGGCATGCTTCTTACCATCTCTGATCTTCAGACTCCTTGTCTGTGAAACGGTGGGGGGAAGGAGGGTAATGATAGGGACTTTAATAGGATCCTTGTAAGAAGGATTGAGTAGGTTAATATAGGGAAGGCATCTAGCACAGAGCTAAGGGCTCGGTACATTATTTCCTCTCCTCTGTTCTTCCTTGTGAAGGTCTTATTAAAGAGCTTTCCCGAAAAGGGGGGCAAGTACTACAGTAATCCTCTCATCTACTCCGATTCACTGAGCTGCCACAGGGCAGAGCCAGTGCCCGTCCCTCAACACCTTCTCCCAGCCCCTGCCTCTCATATGGCCTCCTGCCCAGCAGCGTCCCGTTGAAGAGCTGGGTATAGACAGCTCAATGGCGCCTTCCCTCTTAAAGAATCCTACCTTCCTCCGATTCCTGGCTCCCAGTGAAAGTGTACCCCCTGTCATCTGCCAAGCGTACATCTTTCTTTTATGGCAGACATCGAAGCTTCTTCCCTTAACCTGAATATAAGCAAAACTCGCCAGGTAAGTCTGCTCTGGATCCTCGCTGGCTTCAGACTGCGGTTGTCACTCTGACCTTCACCTCTGCCTTCACCTAAGAGCAGATGGTGGGAATTTGGGAATTCCGAAGCTAGAGGTGAGCTCTCACATTGAAAAGTACTTCCTGAGTGTGTGGCCAGTCCCTGGAACAGTGGAGGCGAGCCACACCCTGCTGAGAGAACAGAATCCCCCCCCCACACACACCTTTTCATTTTTGTCTTCTTCTCGATAATCATGGTAGAGATTAGAGGGTGAAAAACGGCACCCACTTTCCAATAGCTTCCCGGTGCCTGGCCAGAGTCCAGGCTTCCGAGAATTTCAATTTAATCTGTTGTGGGGACAAAGGATCATTATAAGCTAATTAGCACTTCATTGCTGTTTCTGGTGTCTTAATATGTTCAGTGCTCCACTAATGGGAAGAAATGTAACAACCCTAAACAAATAAACAAACAAAATTCCCTGCTGGTCTAACCACGGTGAGTCGTAGGGTGAAGTACAGATGTTAAGTCCGCTCACGTTCCCGTGATTGTAATCAGGGTGCTTCTGGGCCCAAATACGATCACTGCAGCACATTGACCTTCTCCTGGGCAGACCCCTTCCTTTCATCTTCTCCTAGGGTTCATTCCACGCGTACTGTGCTGTGCCTTTGCCCCGACTTTGCCAGCATGCTGCCTTTTTCCTCCCCTTGTTTGGCACCTATTTGGTTTTGATGGTTTTGTTTGTTTGTTTGTTTGTTTGTTTAGATAGAGTGAGCGGAGAAGTGGGGCAGAGGGAGAGAGAGAGAGGGTCTTCAGCCAGGCTCCATGTTCAGTGTGGATCCTGACTCAGAGCTCGATCCCACGACCCTGGGATCATGAGCTGAGCCAAAATCAAGAGTGGGACGCTCAACTGACCGAGCCACCCAGGCGCCCCTGGCACCCGTTTTTAAATCCCCCATTGCTCTTTTGTGCTTCACCTCATAGCCACCTGGGGTCCTGCTGCTGTGCTCAGACAAGAGCAGAAAGACCCAGATTCACATACCACCTTTCCTGCCTGCTTGCTCTATGACCTCAGGCTAGTCCCTTAACTTCTGAGTCTCAGTTTCTCCATCTGTTAAATGGGAATACCATCAGTGTTTTGAGGGTAGAGATTACCACACCTGCTGTTCCTCTCCTGCCTCCTCCCCTAGGGAGCATTTGCTGAAACTTGCCATGTGCTGATTACAGTGTTCACTGCTTCTCCTCACTGAGCTCATGTCCCAGAAGTATGGCTCGGCACACACTAGGTTTGCAATAAGCATCCTTGCCCTTTGTGCCCTAATGACCCCCCTTTTTTATTGCAAGTATTCGAAACCCAACTGAAGCACAAAGGGGAATTAATGAGAAGGTCATGGGCATCTCAGGTAACCATGCTGCACGAGGTGCAGGGACTGCGTGTGCATGCGGTGCTCTCGCCACTTGCTCTCTGTGGGGCTCTGCTACTGGCTTCATTCTCTGCACAAGTGGATTTTGTCACCCGGAGTGAACATGGCCACTGACAGTCCTCAGATTTCACAAACTGGAGCTCTCACCGCAGAGGGAGTGGGTTTCCTTCTCCAGCTCTGCTTGGACAGGCCAGTCCTGTCCCTCTTGCTCTCTGGGGTCAGTCAGCAGCGGGCAGGAAGTAGGGTGCATAGTACGGTCCTGACCACCAGAGTGCTGTTTCCAGAGAATCCGGAGCTCTTGTGAGTCTTTCCCAGACACTCCTGGTAGTGACAGGCTCCTCTGTGTCGCCTCTGGCCTTTACCTGGCCCTGTCCCAGAGCCACGTGGCTAAAAGTGGTCTCCCACAGAGCCTGTCGGGATTGGGGCTGGACAAGGCCTGGAGGCCACAGAGGAGGAGCCCTGTCCGCTGGATACCTGCCTCGATGGCTAATACCAGAGCTGAGAGCTGGGTGAAGCCTGGGCCCTGCCGGAGAGGGGCCTCAGGCCCCCTGGAGAATACACCAGCTCCCCCAGACCCAAAGGCAGCCTGCTTATGCAGGCTCCCGCGACAGAGGGCCAGCACGCTTTTGTGGCTGACTCTTTGAAGAGGAGAGCCATGCAGGTGTATAGTGATGCCCAGTTCAACAGTAATAATCGCTCCTCGTACTGAGCCTTCGCTGGGCCGGGCCCTGTGCTGACTGCTCTCCACCCATTTTCTGATTTCATGCTCACAGCCATCCTGGGAGGCAGGGACTGGCAGTGTCCCCACGGTGGTACCCCCATATATCTGGAAACTAGCTCCAGGGTGCTAAATGACCCCCCCCCCGCCCCAAGCACTGGAGTAAGTGGTGGGGCTGGGATTCACATCCGGTCTTTCTGATTCAACACCACACCTAACAAACGCTCATCACGGAGGAAAACAAAGGGCTTCGTGTCAAACCCTTTATGTGCCTTCACTTTATTTTCGAAACAACCCTGTGAGGCAGACCTGTGACTATTCCCATTTCATAGATGAGGAAACTGGGGCCCAGGGAGGCTGTCGCTGACCCGTGACCACACTGCTTGCGAGTGGCAGAGCCAGGACTCAACGTGTGTCCCTCTGACTCCAGATTCTGGATACTTAACCACTTCCCTGCTGTGGTCTGCACCGAAGTGTGTTTTAATAACTCCACAAAGAGGCTAATGGCCTGATTAGCAGAAATCCAGTTAGTGGACTATTACAATGATTTCCTATTACGTGTATTTCGTGCGAGGCAGAGTCAGTCTCATACAAAAAATTAGGTTTTCTTACCATTTACGGTGCCTATTTTTAGAAAACCTGACCCCATGTTAGAGAGCAGAGGGTTATTTTTATCTGACTGGCATGGGTCCCTTGTGGCCTCCCGAGTTTTTATGGAAGCAATTAGTGTTGGCAGTGTACCTGCACTTACCCCGGTTTTTGGCTCTGGTCATACACAGATCTCACGAGGGACGCGGCTCCACTGGGATGCACTGTGGTTTCAGTGCACAGGGGTCCTCCCTCCCTCCCCCCCTCCCTGCCTCCCTCAGGGGAGGAGCCGTGCTCCCCGAAGATTGCCCACAAATTGCCAAGCGCCTGCCCTGTCATCGGCGAGAGAATATCACTACCATTAAGGCAGGTACCCTGTACCACCAGGTTCCACATTGAAATTGAATTTTCCGTTTTTGGCTTCATTTCAGAAGGAATTTTCCTGACAAGTTTACGGAGACCCTACTTGTATGGGCATCGTGACACCCTGCCGAGGTCCGCAGTGCCAGCGGGACTCGGGCTGGCCAGTGCTCAGGCGCGAGCGCTCCCTAACAGCGATGTTTCTGTCACCGTTCTAGTGCTCTGGAGGCTGCAGTTTCTCTCGGGGGCGAAGACTTGACCCCGTTCTACGGTCTGGTGGCTGGTGGCAGGGAAGGAAAATTCTACAGGGTAATTGTCCTCAGAGTAAACACTTCCTGGTAACATCTAGTTAAGTTTGTGAAACAAATGAGCCCGGGATGAACCTTCTTGCCTTTTTCCCAAAGCTCTTTTCCCCACTGAGCTCAGAATGTACTTTCTAGAAAATGTCCTTGAAGTCCTAATGGATGCTGCAGACTTGAGCCAAAATGTGTGTTGTGTTTCATTGTATTTGCACATAGGAGCTGGAAGACTATTTTTACTATTCTCAGCTCCGTAGTCAAGGAATTGATACAATGGAGACCAGAAAGGTGTCGGAACACATTTGCCTGTCGGAGCTTCCTTTTGTCATGAGAGCAGTTGGCTTTTACCCCTCGGAAGAAAAGGTAGGCGGAACGAAAACAAGAGCAGCAGTGGGACATGTTATTCATGAAAACGACCTCTGGGAGCAACAATTATAGGTCAAAAGTAAAAATTTAACATTATTCTTACGTAAATGGATCAAAAAGAAGGTCATGGGCATCCCAGACACTCTCCTTAGAAACAGACTTACCATAAAGATAGTCCTTAAAGACTTCTTCCTTACCAGAGTTTGATGCCAGTAAGAGCCTGGGTTTGGAATTAGACTGGCCCCTGATGAGTTCAAGGAGATGATGCCTGAGAAATGCCCACAAAGCACTCAGCACAGGGCCAGGCACATAGGAAAAGCTCTGTAAATGGTCGTTATTGGGATGACCTTCACTTTGTAGTTGCTGTTAACCTGGCCTGTGTGAATGGGGCGCCTCTGGGAGGTGGGTGCTCATCCTGTGCTGTGGGCTCAGGAGACAGTCATTCCTCATGACCTCACACAACACGCCCGGCCGCAAGGGACCAGAAGCTCTCGAGGGAGACTGCTCCCCTTAGAAACCGTGGTTACGATGCAACTGACTGGGTTTTCTCTCAGACTTGAGGTGTTAACACATTCTCATTGTAGAAAGTTTGGGGCACCTGGGCAGCTCAGTCGGTTAAGCCTCCGACTCTGGCTCAGGTCATGATCTCGCAGTTTGTGAATTTGAGCCCTGCACAGAGCTAGCTTTGGATCCTCCCCCCTTCTCTCTCTCTAAAGTAAATAAACATTAAAAAAAAAATCTTAAAAAAAAAAAAGGAAAGAAAGCTTGGAAACGGTACACAAATGAAATGAAGAAAATACTAATAATCCCACTACACAGACTTAACAGTTTTTAGTATTTTCCGGGATATCTATATAAAATTTTGTATATATATTTCATATATATATATATATATATATATATATATATATATATATATAATTTAAAAACCTAATTGGTATTGTGTTGAATATATATTTTTATCCTATATTTCCTCTTGATGTCATTTCACAAGCATTTTCCATGTATTAGTAATTCTCTGAAAACATGATTTTTAAAGGATATGCCTTAATTTTGTAACTTACCCTGATTTAGAAAATAGAACTATATGGGGCACCTGGGTGGCTCAGTCGGTTAAGCGTCCGACTTCAGCTCAGGTCACGATCTCGCGGTCCGTGAGTTCGAACCCCGCGTCGGGCTCTGGGCTGATGGCTCAGAGCCTGGAGCCTGCTTCCGATTCTGTCTCCCTCTCTCTCTGCCCCTCCCCCGTTCATGCTCTGTCTCTGTCTCAAAAATAAATAAACATTAAAAAAAAATTTTTTTTAAAGAAAATAGAACTATAAAGAAGAAAATAGAAATTACTCAGAGATAATCACTGTTAACATTTTAGTGGACTTCCTTCTATTGTTTTATGCATGGATATAGATACATCTATATTTTTAAATAAGAAATTGGCATTATATGGCTTATATGTGTCTGTGACAATATATATCAACAGTTTACAGAGGATGTGTGCATATACATGTACATATGTACAGATTTGTGTGAGTATATAGGCATATCTGTGTATGTGTATATATATGTATATATTTGTATCAACATTCTTTTACATTTTTTTTTAACGTTACTTTATTATTGAGAGACAGACAGAGACGGGGCAGAGAGAGGGGGAGACACAGAATCTGAAGCAGGCTTCGGGCTCTGAACTGTCAGCACAGAGCCCAATGCGGGGCTCGAACTCACGAACCGCGAGATGATGACCTGAGCCGAAGTCGGATGCTTAACCGACTGAGCCACCCAGGCACTCCTGTGTCAACATTCTCAGTAACTGTTGTTTTGTAAGCATGGTGGCAAAAATTCCTTGACAATATACTTTTCCCCCCAGCTTTATTGAGACAAAATTGACATACAACCTATATAGTTTAAGGCATACAGTTTAGTAATTTTATATATGTATTGTTGCAAAAACGATCACCACAGTAAGGTCAGTTAACAGATCCACCACCTCGTGTAGCTACAATTTTTTGGTGTGGTGAGAACTTTCAAAATCTATAGTCGTCATGCTGTACATTACCTCCCTGGGACTTTTTCATCTTATACCTGGAAGTTTGTACCCTGGCAACCACTCTCTATTTTCTATTTCTATGAGTTTGGTGTTGTGGTTTTTTTGTTTTGTTTTTTTAGATTCCACATACATGCATTTGTCTTTCTTTGACTTATTTCACTTAGCATAAAGCTCTCAAGTTTCATCCATGTTGTCATAAATGGCAGGATTTCCTTCTTTTTTATGGTTGAATAGTGTTCCATGATGTATACAGAAATCACATTTTCTTTCTTTATTCCCACCAACAGTGCATAAGGGATCCCTTTTCTCCACATCCTCGTCACCAGTTACCTTTTGCCATTCTAACAGGTGTGAAGTGACAGCTCATTATGGCTTTGATCTGTGTTTTCCTGATGATTAGTGACATTGTGCACCTTTTCACGTTTGAATATCTTGTTTGGAAAAATGGTTGTTCAGGTCTTTGGCCCATTTTTAAATTGGGTTATTTATTTTTTTGCTGTTGGGTTATATGTTTTCCTTATATATTTTAGAGAGTAGCCTCTTATCAGATATGTGGTTTGCAAATATTTTCTCTCATTCCATAGGTCACCTTTTCATTTTATTAATTTCTTTTTGTTGTGCAGAAGTTTTTTTTTTAATGTTCTGTTTAATTTTTTTTAATGTTTATTTATTTTTGAGAGCGAGAGAGAGAGAGACAGAGCACGAGCAGGGGAGGGGCAAAGAGAGAGGGAAACACAGAATCCCAAGCAGGCTCCAGGCTCTGAGCTGTCAGCACAGAGCCCAACCCCACAAACTGTGAGATCGTGACCTGAGCTGAAGTTGGACACTCAGGCGCCTGAGCGACCCAGGCGCCCCCAGAAGCTTTCTAAAAATGTTTATTTATTTATTTAGAGAGCAAGAGCAAGAAAGAACATGTGTACACACACAAGCAAGGGAGGGGCAGAGAGAGGGGGCGGGGAGAGAGGGAATCCCAAGCAGGCTCCATGCTGCCCGCATGGAGCCCAGTGTCGGGCTCGATCCCCTGAACTATGAGATCATGACCTGAGCCCAAATCAAGAGTTGGGTGCTCACTCAATCAACTGAGCCACCCAGACACCCCACCGGGCGGGAGGTTTTTTGTTTGATGTAGACAACATGCTTTTTACAGGCTGGGTACTTGCTTGAGCCGGTCCCCAGCTGACAGCCATGTAGATTGTCTTGAAGTGTTTGGCTGTCAGAGACATGGTTGTGATGAGCATCTCTGTGTGCAGTTTTTGCAGACTCCTCTGATTATTTTCCAGTCTCAGCGTCCTAGAAATGGAATCACTGGGTCAGAGAATAGGAACTTCAAGGCTGTGCTGCCAAACAGCTTTCCAAAAATGTAGCATTTCACGGCCCGCCATCAGGCATACAGAAGGCCTGAGACCCAGCTGAGATGTGGTGCCCACACTGGTGGCTTGCTGCGTTTTAGGGGTGTAAGCTGTGGTCCCTGGTATTTCTCCTAGCTTTGGTGGCCCACCTAGAACCACCTGTTTTGTGTGCTCTGGGTGTGACGGGAAGATGACCTTCATTCTCCACATGGCATCTGGAAAGATGAGCTCTGCGAGCCCACAGACCCATGCAGAGACCAGGGAGAGCACCTTAAGCTCAACAGGTATTCTAACAAGCTCCTCAAAAGGTCTTTTTTTTTTTTTAATGTTTTATTTTATTTTTGAGACAGAGAGAGACACAGCATGAGCAGGGGAGGGTTAGAGAGAGAGGGAGACACAGAATCCGAAGCAGGCTCCAGGCTCTGAGCTGTCAGCACAGAGCCGGACGCGGGGCTCGAACTCACAGACGGTGAGATCGTGACCTGAGCCGAAGTCGTAAGCTCAACCGACTGAGCCACCCAGGCGCCCCATCAAAAGGTCTTTTGACCAATGTACGTTTTGGTAAAAGTACATGCCCGGAAATGGAAGCAGGTAGGGAGAGAGTTGAGGCTGACGCGACCCACATGAAAGCGTTCCTGGGAGCTGTAGCTCCAAAGCACGCTCCTTGGACTATTGGTTCCCAAACTGGCAGGCTGCATCAGAATTACGTGGAGCACTTACTAAGGAGACAGATTCCTGGGCCCATCCTGGGTCTAGCCAATCAGAATCTCCAGGTATGCGGCCTGGCAATCTGCATTCCCCCCGCCCCCCACCAGGTTTCAAACCCCTGCCTTAGCACACTGGCCCCTGAGGTGTTTACCGAGGCCACTTACGCTGGAGGAAGGACGATTCAGCACAGCGAAACAGGATTATTGGTCAGGACTCTCCTTTGGTTACGGGTTATAGAAACCTAAGGCGAACTAGTTTTTGGGTCGCCACACTCCGACTCTAGAGGCAGCGGTAACACCCAGTGTAACCTCATCCGGGCACTCACAACGCCCCCAGAGGGTGTCCTTCCTCCGGGGCCTCACTTGCCTCCGTGTTGCCTTTCTTCTCAGGGGGTCCCTTGGCCCATGTTCAGCATGCACAACCCCAGAGCCCTGGTGACTACCCCCCAGCCTCCTGGCCACTGTCCTTGGGCAGGTGCTGCTCAGGTTGGCCAGGCCTGTATACTCCCTGCACCTGGAATCAGAGGCAGGGTCAGCCACCTTGAGCATGAGGATTCTGGGGCAGAGGAGTGGTCTCCAAATGGAATTCTGCATAGAAAAAAAAAAAAAATGCGTCCATTATTCTGAGGTGCTAAAAGTTTACTGAAGGGGCACCTGGGTGGCTCGGTCAGTTAAGCGTCCGACTCTTGATCTTGGCTCAGGTTGAGATCTCACGGTTCACGAGTTCGAGCCCCATATTGGGCTCCGTGCTGACAGCGTGGAGCCTACTTTGGATTCTCTCTCTCCTCCTCTCTGTCCCTCCCCCACTTGTGTGTGAGCTGGCTCTCTCTCTGTCTCTCAAAATAAATAAATAAACTGTGAAGAACAATAAAAAATAAAAGTTTATTGGACATTGGGAGTCTTGAAGTGAGGTGTATACATGCAGGATAGCACCCCCCAAATGGACTGATTGTGGAAACCTGTCTCAGTTCAGTCTGGAAATATTGCCTTTGACTTCTCACTCAGGCTCTACTCCCTCTGCGTTTCATCTTCTCTATTGTATCTATGGTTCATCTTCTTTTTTTAGCCAAACATTTATCTTAAGCTAATACCCATCTTCTCGAGGGATTGGCTGGCATAATGCCTAGTACTTCCAGACTGAGGAGGAGGGAAAAGCAGATGTTGTAGGAAGGGCAGGGACGCAGAACCTGGCTGACCTACTGGCTCCCTTGGCAAGTCATTTCCACTATAGTCTGAGTTCCTGCGTCCCCATCTGTCAGATGAGGCTGGAAGCAGCTCTGACCTCGTATGTCATCACGAGGACCTGAGGACAGCAGTCCAAGGAGCGCCCCCCCCCCCATCCAGTGTGACACAGAATAGGTGCTTACTCAGACCCTCTTCTTACTTCAGTATTTCCTGTCAAAATGGTGTGTTCTTTTTTTTTTTTTTAATGTTTATTTATTCTTGAGAGAGAGACAGAGCATGAGCAGGGGAAGGACAGAGAGAGGGAGTCACAGAATCTGAAGCAGGCTCCAGGCTCCGAGCTGTCAGCACAGAGGGTGACACGGGGCTCAAACTCACAAACTGTGAGATCATGACCCGAGTGGAAGTCAGACGCTCAACTGAGCCGGGCGCCCTGAAACGGTGTGCTCTTTTTAAGAGGTTGATGCGATTGCCCCCTCTTTACTTATTTTTAACTCTTTATTTTGGAAAATTCCAAACATGGACAAAAGCAGACAAAATAGTGTAATAAACTGTTGTGTACCCATCAGTCACCTTCAACAATTATCAACTCCTATTCCATTCAGACCCCCCAACTTCCTCTCCACCTGTGGCCTATTCTGAAGCAGGTTCCAGGCACTCCTACCTCACAGAGAGGCCTCTGGAACTGAGGTGTCCCTTACTCAGTCGTCCAGCTGGGGAGAGGGTCCTTCCTCTCCCACTCCCCCACCCCCAGTGGGTGTCTCCAGCTCACGGTCACTTATGTGCTGTGGGCAAGCATTCCGGTGCCTCTCTGAAGGTCGCAGATCCAAGCCGTCCTACTTGGGATGTAGCACCCGATAGCTGCTGGGAGCCCAGGCTCCCACGTCAGGGGCTCTGGGGTGAAGAGTTGGTCGAGTTCCTGGATCTCTCCCGAGTCTCTGTCTCGAGTGTAAAACTGGGATAGTAGTGGCGCCCACCTCCCAGAATGACGGACGATCAAATGAGCATCTATGTAGCGCAGGACGTGGCACGTGTTAAGTCTTCGGAAAATACCATCCAGTATTACTGTCTTCATCCTCAAGTCCTCATCTCTGGACGTGTGATTGTGAAAGGCCTGTAGACGAACACTCCTCCGACCATGTGGTTCTTTGCTCGCAATTTCCTTTCTAAAACCAGTTCATTGTTTCCTTGACTCATCTGGTAAGGGCACTTTGCTAAGTGACTGAAAGTCATCAAACTGATGGCAGGCTTCTCATTCAGGACTTCTTTTTTTTTTTTTTAAGGGTTTTCTTTTTCTTTTCTTTCCTTCTTTCTTTCTTTCTTTCCTTCCTTCCTCCCTCCCTCCCTCCCTCCTTTCTTCCTTCCTTCCTTCCTTCCTTCCTTCCTTCCTTCCTTCCTTCCTTCCTTCCTTCCTTCCTTTCTTTCTAGCTCTTCACCCAGTGTGGGGCTTGAACTCACGACCCTGAGATCAAGAGTTGCAGGCTCAGGGCGCCTGGGTGGCGCAGTCGGTTAAGCGTCCAACTTCAGCCAGGTCATGATCTCGCGGTCCATGAGTTCGAGCCCCGCGTTGGGCTCTGGGCTGATGGCTCAGAGCCTGGAGCCTGTTTCCGATTCTGTGTCTCCCTCTCTCTCTGCCCCTCCCCCGTTCATTCTCTGTCTCTCTCTGTCCCAAAAATAAATTAAAAAAACGTTGAAAAAAAAAATTAAAAAAAAAAGAGTTGCAGGCTCTACCGACTGAACCAGCCAGGCACTCCTTTCAGGATTCTCGATTTTCAGCCCTGAGCTTATATAAGCGTGTCCTCCTCCTCTGCAGTCATGCCTGGTTAGTGAGGGAATTCTGGGCGTTTAGCCTTAGTGACCATCACTCACCGGCCACATGAACTGCTACAGACGGAGGGTGGACACAGAGTGACCAGCCTCTCCCTGCTTCCTGCAGAAGCAAGGACGGGCAGTCACTAAGGCATACGCAGTTACCCGGTCATTGGCAAGATGTAATAGAGCCTAACAGCCTCTCCATGTCTCGATGAGTAAAAGGTACCCAGAAAAAAAATGTCAGTCTTCAACAAACGTCATAAAGTGACATTGAGCATTAGTTACAAACATAAATAGAAATAAAAATGGTGATTGCAAGGTTTTCAATGGCTGTTGTATACATCTCTCCCGCTGTTAAAAAGGAGGCTTTCAGTGCCCCGCTCGAATGCCTTCATTAATCCCTTGGACTCCAGGGTTTTTAATCCACCAAAAAGAAAAATACACTCACTCTTTGGCGATGTTCTCTGAAGACCCCCGATCCAGATGTGGCCATGTGAGTGTGCAAACTTTGCTAGCTGATGAGTCAGTTCATGTCTGAAGCTGCACAGGGAGAGCTTTTTGGTCTCTTGTTTTCACATTGGATTTATAGCGGTTTCAATAAAAATGTTTTCAGGGCTTTGAAACTTTTAAATCCAGTCTTTGTCGTGGTTAATGAAACATTTCCTATTGAGATGCAGCTGCTCCCCCTCCCCCGAGAAGTTGCACGAAGAAGAAGTCTGCCCGGCTAAACTTGGTTACATAAAAGACTCAGTCACAGAAATTCAGCCTTCCCGCCCCAACCAAAGCTATACATTATTTATATTTTTCTTACGTCATTTTAACTGGCTTGGGGATTTCACTCTAGTCAGTGTGGTAAATTGAAGCCAAATTACACAAGAATATAACCCTCCTCAAAGAATCCCTCACCACTCCCATCCTTTGCAGATCACTGTACCTGGGCATAACACAGCCAAAGTCATCGGGCTGGGCTGCTCTTACAGATTTTTTTTTTTTTTTTGAGAGAGACAGAGAGAGACAGACAGAGCACAAGTGGGGGAGGGGCAGACAGAGAGGGAGACACGGAATCTGAAGCAAGCTCCGGGGCTCGAACCCACAAACCGTGAGATCGTGATCTGGGCCAAAGTCGGACACCCAACCGACTAAGCCACCCAGGAGCCCCACACATCTTCATTTTTTAAATGAAAGATTAACACTGTTCATAGTGTTACAGAAGGAACCAAAACTTACGTGTCATTGTTTCCTATAGTTGAGCTCACGTAAGACAGAGTTTCATCATCTATCTGTAGAAGTTTTCTTTTCCTCCAGGACTTTGGAGTATCATGTTGGGGCAAGGCTCACCTGTCACATGTGTTCCCTGGTTACTGGTGGCTACGTTTCTATTTAGCTTGCAGAGCGGTGTTTAACCCTGGTAGGTTTTCGCAGTGAATTAACAGTAGTGTAACCACTTAGTTCGATAAATGTAAGGCCAACCCTGGCAGAGACGTCTGTTTGTGACTGGCAAGTGCTCACATGATAAATAGACACTCAGCGAATATTGGTCAGATGAGTGAGTGAATGCATGAATGAATGAATGACCGACACTCTTTGGTCATATGTGGCTGCAAAGACAACAAGGAAAATAGAATCCTGGCCATTATTATTTGATCTCAGAGTAGTTAATAGTAGCCCTGAAGTATTCGGTATATTCAACAACAGCACTTAAGTGTTGTTTAGGAGTGTCTAGAGAAGAAATAAATAATCGTTTAACTTTTGATTTTTTATTTCCTTTTTTAAAGTTTTAATTTATTTATTTTGAGAGAGACAGAGATAGTATGAGTAGGGGAGGGGCAGAGAGAGAAGGAAAGAGAGAGAACCCCAAGCAGGCTCCACACTGTCAGCACAGAGCCCGATGTGGAGCCCGAACCCACGAACCGCGAGACCATGACCTGAGCCGAAACCAAGAGTCGGACGCTTAACCGACTGAGCCATCCAGGCGCCCCAACAATTGTTTAACTTTCTACGTGTCTTTGGACCCACCTAATCTACTTTTAGGAGCGTGTCCTCCAGAAAAACTCACACAAATGTGAGTGATGTGCATATGAAAGGACAATTGTCGTTTATTTTCCTGATGATGAAACGTTAAAACAACCCTGATGTCCCTTGATAAGAGATGGGATAAATGAACTAGGCAGACCTACGCTTAGCAGTCCTTAACAAGTGAAACTGACCTACATCTCTTGACTCAAAGAATGTTCAGGTTTTGTTATTTAAATGGAAAAGGGCAGCGGCGCTGGGGTGGCCTTGTTAAGCATTAAGCATCTGACTTTGGCTCAGGTCATGATCTCACGGTCTGTGGGTTCGAGCCCCGCGTCGGGATCTGTGCTGACCGCTCAGGGCCTGGAGCCTGCTTCTGAGTCTGTGTCTCCCTCTCTCTCTGCCCCTCCCCCACTCACGCACACTCTCTCTCTCTCTCTCAAAAATAAATAAACATTAAAAAAATTTAAACAGAAAAGGGAAAAACAGTATGTAAAGCATAATCTCATCTCATTAATGATAATTTATATATTCGTACACTCCTAGCAAAACTCTGAAAGAACATGCTCCAAACGCTCAATGACATTGATTTCTGAGGGCTGGGATCTGGGAGAACTTTTACTTCCCACTCTGTACACGTAACCCCATGTCCACAGAGGCCCCTGGTACCAGCTGGAACCTGGCTCTGGTTCCAGAGTTTTGGGGCTACCCTGGGGGTGGGGGGGCGTCCACGTGTGTGTGTGTGGACTCTGTCTAGCCCACATCATTCCAGACCTGATACTCTCAGCTCTTTCCTTGGTTTCCACAAAAACAAAAAGCCCACACACACAAGACAACTTTCTTGAAAATTTGGGCATCGTCAGAAAGAGTCACACGTAAGCACATTTCACAGCAATTTACCTGAAACTGCTTTGAGACCTTCTTCCTAGTCCTGACAAGGACCCGGACAGGGGCTTCCTTGCTGGCCTTTACCCCATGCTGAATTCCGTGCTCTGTTCCCCCTCTTTCCTGGTGCGCCCCCAGGAACTCCACGTTCTCCCTCTGCCAGCCGTGGCAGTTGGGCTCTTAGCTGGTTTCCAAACCTGCAATATAAGCCCATCTCAAGGGTCTATAAATGAAAAAACTTCCGATTTAGTGGCTCGTACCCTCCTCAGAAGACAGTTGTGGTTATATATGGGGTGGGGGCGGGGACTCATACATACACTTCTGTAGTATTCTAATTTATTCTAATTTTTCTTAGCTGCAAGCATGTAGCTTGTGTTGCTTTTGTATCTAGAACAAAACCCAGAAAGATAAACAAATCCTCCCAAAGCCGTTTGTGCTAATCTTGTGGCTAAACCATGGTCCCAGCTGGGATGGAGGGACTGTGGCCAAGCAGCACAGCCTTCCCCATACAAGGAGGAGAAATCTGAGCCAGTGGTCATAGGCACAATTTCTGCTCTGATAAAGACCCCAGTGGGAATTTGGTGATTTGCACTTTGAAAAGAAGCCGTCACTGTGTTGGATTTGCTCTGAAGCCGGAATGTCAGGAGCTGTTTCCCGTGGCCCACCGTTGTGGGGAGGCCTTCCCAGTCAGCTGAGTCCCTACACCAGTGAGCAGGGTGTCTCTCCTTCAGAGAGATGAGGGCAAGACAAAATGATTTCTATTGTTCACACTTTAATGCATTTAAAGAAAGAAATCCTGAAATGCCACGCAGCCACCAAGAAAGAATGGAGGTGACCATAATACCGTAATAACACCAGCAGCAGCACCAACCAGGCTCTTCTCTCTGGGGCTCTCACCCTGTGCCAGGTTCTGGGCTAACCCCACCGTCCTTCAGTCCTCCCTCCCACAGCGGGGAGATGCTTTTATTGTCTCAGTGTCACAGATGGGGAAGTGAGGCTTAGGGAGGTGAGGAAGCTTTCCCAGTCACAGCCCCTGAGGGTAGAGCTGCGTCTGCGCCCCAGCTGGCCAGGCCCAGACCCCATGTTCTGTTTCTACACATGTGCTGTAGTGCAAACAAGGAAGAAACCCTAAAAGCTGGGACATCAAACACTGGCTATTGCTGAGAGATGGGGAATTATAGGGCACTTCATTTCCCTATCTCCATTGCTTAAATTTTTTATAACAAGCATATTCTATCTCTACTGGTTTTATGATTAGAACAGGTTAGAACATAGTGATGGTAGAAAATATATTTAAAAAAAATACTTACTTTGTTACTTGCCTTTGCCATGGCTTCACCTCGTATTATTTTTCTTTCTTTTTTTTTTTTAAGATTTTTAAAAATGTTTATTTATTTTGAGAGAGAGAGAGAGAGAGAGTAGGGGAGGGGCAGAGAGAGGAGAAGAGGAATCCCAAGCAGGCTCCGCACCATCAGCTCAGAGCCCAACATGGGGCTCGGTCCCACAGACTGTGGGATCATGGTCCGAGCTGAAATCAAGAGTCAGACACCCAACCAACTGAGCCACCTAAGCGCCCGTATTTTTCTTTCCTTTTAACAACTTTATTGAGATATATCACATACCATACAATTCATGCATTTAAAGTGTACAATTCAGGGGCTTTTAGTTTGTTCACAGAGTTGTGCAACCATCACCACCATCTAATCCCACAGCATGGTTATCACCCTAAAAAGAAACCTCATACCCATCAGCACACTTAATGCAGTGACCCGTGAATAGTCACTCCGCCCCCCCCCCCCCATCCTCAGCTCCTGGCACCCACCAATCTCCTTCCTGTCCCTATGGGTTTGTCTGTTCTGGATGTTTCATATCGGTGGAATCATACTATGTGGTCTTCTGTGACTGGCTTCTTTCACTGAGCATCATGTTTTCAGGGTTCACCCATGTGGTAACAGGTGTCCGCATTTCACTCCTTTTTATAACTGATTAATATTCTGTTCGTTCGTATGGATGTGCCACGTTTTATTTTTGCACTCATCAAATGATGGGCATTTGGTTGTTTCCACATTTTGGCTGTTACGCATAATACTGCTATGAATATTTGTGCACAAGGTTTTGTGGAGAGCTATGTTTTATTTTCTCTCGCGTACGTCCCTAGGAGTAGAATTGTTGTGCCAATAATCCTATGTTTGAGGACTGCCAGATTGGTTTCCATCTATGCTATTTCTTGACTGGAACCAGGACCTATCCCCTGTTTCTGGGCACAGCTACAAGGAAGCAGGACTTTGAAGAGCTGTGAGCGCTTAACTGACAAGCCCTCACTGTAGGTTTGGGATGAGCTGGAGAAAGTGTCATCTAGATTGGAAAGCCTTTAAAACCATTCCCTGGAGTCAGTGCCTGGAAGTGTTTGACACCTGGGCTCCGATGAGGGGCTGAGTGAAGGTCACCACCATAAAGGGCCCTGGAATGGGTGGTGTTCTCATTTCTGGGTCACCTCACCCCAGACAGCAGGGAGAAAGCGTGGTGGCCGCGCACCAAGGGCTGGCCTGGGACTGCATCCAGTGGGTGTGGCATGTCCTACTCCTGGAGAAAGGCAGCTGTCGTCCAAATATAGTTCCTGGAGGAAGCGGGGGGCAGCTGTGAGTCACGGAGCAATTCATAAATAGCAGGAGTGTCTCCAGATGTGACTGTGCAGTGAGGCTGCCCAGCCCTGAACCCTACTCCTCTGCGCCCCTCCTTCCCTGCCCAGGGCAGTGTGGAAGCACTCGAAGGGGTCCCGGGAGAGGAGAAGACGTGCGCTGTGATGAGACAGGCTCCTCACCTGCAGAGGAGGTTCTAGAGAGCACCCTGCGTCGGGAGGCAGGCGCGTGGAGCAGGGAGAGTCCTCCCAGCCTGCGAGCCTAGAAAACCAGCACAAAAGACACTGACCCACACCGGGAGCCCGCTTGTACAGTGAGGAAGGCCTCGGTTCCAATGTATTATGTTCCTCACCGTCTAACAGGGAGGTTAGAAAGCATAATTTATAAAACACGATGCTGAAACAAGATTCTAAGATCTCTTACGTGTCTCTTCACAGGGCCCAGACCGGTGCTTGGCACCTAGCGGGTGCTTAATAGATATTTGCTGACCATAAAGTCCTAGAGTGTAGGGCTATCCTGGAATCACTAAGTGTCTTGCCTTTCATTCACCTAGCACTAAACCAAATGCTCGGTAACTTCTAGTAAATTGCACTAACAAGAGCAGTAACTGGTTATTCTAAATAAGCCTTTTGTATATTTTAATTTTTTTAATGTTTATTTTTGAGAGAGAGAGAGAGAGGGAGAGCAAGCATGCAAGCAGGGGAAGGGCAGAGAGAGAGAGAGAGGGAGACGGCATCCGAAGCAGGCTCCAGGCTCTGAGCTGTCAGCACAGAGCCCAGCGTGGGGCTCGAACTTACAAACCGCAAGAGATCATGACCTGAGTTGAAGTCAAGACGCTGAACCGACTGAGCCACCCAGGCGCCCCAGCCTTTGGTATATTTTAAGAAAAATTTTCCCATGATCTCACTCGTGCCTGCATTGTTTGTTTTGTTTTCTTTCTTATTTCTCTGGTCCCTACAACTGCCAGGCTCTGAAGCTGCTGAGGAAATAGACACGAAAATGATCACTACAGCTTAATGGAGGAGACAGGTGTGGGCCCAAAGCAAGAACAAGTTCACAGCTGCCGGCCACCACTCCTCTCCAGTGAAAATCACAAGGCTTTTTGGCACGAGTATCACCTCTGCAGAAGCGATGTGGTCTAAGGGCAGTGGTTCTCCATGATGTGGCCCCCAGACCAGGGTCATTGGCATCACCTGAAGACCTATAAGAAATGCACATTCTCAGCTGCCCCCCTCCCCCTCCATCCCAGACCCACTGAATCAGTCTGGGGGCGGGACCAGCCATCTGTTTTAATAAGCCCTCCTGGTCATTTTGACCCCCGACAAAGTTGAGAACCCCTGCCTTAAAGCCATGCTTCTCAACCCTGGCCATACATTCAGATCCCCTGAGGAGCTTTTATAAAATATGACTGCTCATACTCTACCCCAGACGAATTCATTTAGGATCTCTGGGAACAGGGCCTGGGGCTCAGAATGTTTAAGGGTCCCCGAGTGACCCAAATGAAACACTGCCTTAGTGGAGGGAGGGCCGGCGTGAGAATGCCAACAAAGGGCTGGCTGAAGCCAAGCAGAGGCAGGGCAGCGGGGTCGGCTTCACACTGGAGCGTAGGGAAGGCTCTCGGCGTTCTAGTCCATCTCCAAGGCTCCTCTCCCAAGCGTGAACTTTGTTTAGACATGCCTTTTCAACCAACACTTGCAAAGGAGGCTCAGGAAAGAAATGTCAATGATGCCGAAGCTGCCAACTTTGTTTTTCGAGTTGTGATTCTTTCTTTCTTCTTCTTCTTTTCAATGTTTATTTTTGAGAGGGAGAGAGAGAGAGTGCAGGAGGGGCAGAGAGAGAGGGAGACACAGAATCCGAAGCAGGCTCCAGGCTCTGAGCTGGCAGCACAGAGCCCGACGGGGGGTTTGAACCCACGAACTGTAAGACCATGACCTGAGCCACAGTCTGGTGCCCAACTGACTGAGCCACCCAGGCGCCCCATCGAGCTATGATTCTTGATCAGTCATATGGGAAAAGAGAGTAAGAGGTGAATCACCTACTCAATGGTTTGTGCTGAGAATGTTCCCTGAGATCTTTGGAACGCTCTGGGTATGAGTAACTCCCACTTTTGAGTTCCTTTTTGGTATCTTTGGGTTAGCCTTATAGTTCTGAATTGAGTTAAATCATTATGTTACGTTTATAACTTGTATATATCATTTATATTATTTATGTGATTATAAAGTATACATATAATTTATAATTTATAGCTATAAATTATAATTTATATTATAATTATATGTATTGTAATTAGCAAAGGCATAGAAAGTATAATAATCATAAGAATAGTTACTGCCTGTTGAGAGCTTACTGTGTATTAGGCATTATGTTTAGCACCTTAAATATATTGTTGCAATAAACTTCAAAACTCCATTACCCCCTTTTCCAAGATAAGGAAGTTGAGAAGGTCACATAGAAAATGGGAGCACCAGAATTTAGGAACCTAGGTCTATCATCAAAGGTCATACTTCTAGCCCTAGTCTCTACTCATAGTGGAGACTCGTAGTAAATAGTAGCACATGTTTATAATAATACTACTAAAATTACATAGTACGAAGTATAAATAATATGATAGTGGATAATGTTTTATTTATAACTAAAATTATACATAATTTAACTTGCAACTGTACGTAATATAAACTCAATAAATATTCCATAGAAAGATGTTACAATTTAAAGCTACTTACATAGTATCGATTGTAATTCATGTGTATCTGTAACCAATGATATTATGTCTAAGGATCATTCCTGGAATGTTGCATTGAAAATATATGGCTTCTTTGAAAATACTAGGTGATTCCTCAGATACAGTGTTAAAGGGGGGGGGGGAAAGCAGGATACAAAATTATATACATATATGACAAGAATTTTGCAAAACATATACATATATATTTTATACCCATGGGGGAGAAATGGAAAGTGCCTCAGATCTTTCACAGAAATTATGGTTGGATGGTTGGACTGCAAAAGATTTTTATTTTCTTATTGATAGTTGGGGCCAGACCAAGACATGAGGGTGCCCCAGACAGTCTGATATTTGGTGTTTCTTCCAACTGGTGCTCTTCTGATTTTTTTCTATGTAATTTATTGGACAGGGAGAAATTGGTTACCTATTGATAAATATTGCGTACAAGTATAGATTCAATTCCTGATTCATTCCTACAGACGAAAGCAGAGTTCATGTTCTGGAAAAAAAAAATTATTTCCTACTTTTCTGTGGCTCTTATTCTCTCTCTTTGTAAAATTCCAAGCCCTACAACTTGTTAGGACACATATTAGTTTAAAATGTAGACAGAGGCACCTGGGTGGCTCAGTCGGTTAAGCGTCCGACTTTGGCTCAGGTCATGGTCTCACAGTCTGTGAGTTCGAGCCCCGCGTCGGGCTCTGTGCTGACAGCTCGGAGCCTGGTGCCCATTTCAGATTCTGTGTCTCCCTCTTTCTCTGCCCCTCCCCTGTTCATGCTCTGTCTCTCTCTGTCCCAAAAATAAATAAATGTTAAAAAAAAATTTTTTTAATAAAATGTAGATATTAAAGGGGCACCTGTGTGGCTCAGTTGGTTAAGCATCCAACTACAGCTCAGGTCATGATCTCGAAGTCCATGGGCTCAAGCCCCAAGTCACGCTCTGTGCTGACAACTCAGAGCCTGGAGCCTGCTTTGGATTCTGTGTCTCCCTCTTTCTCTCTGCCCCTCCTCTGCTCGTGCTCTGTCTCTGTCTCTCTCAAAAATAAATAAACGTTAAAAAATTTTTAATGTAGATATTAAAATAAATTACTCACTTCTAGCCCTTTGCCAGGTATAATTTGGGTTTCTGAATTTCAGCCACCTGCAACGTGCATGGTACAAAAATACTGCACAGAGAGAGATGGATGGCAGTGAGGAGTGGTTTTATTTGTTTTTATATTTCTCCCTGTCTTTTGTTCTGGCAGTTACATACGGAGACCCATGTGGAGACCACATTAATGGTCACCACATTTCGGTTTGAATCCACAGACGTGACAGCACTCTTTGTCATCCTAGAAAATTTGGAAAATACACAATGAATTTCCAAATCAGAAAGCAGTCCCCATAGAATGAATTGGGACGTGTTCCCTTTTCTCCTGTTTTTTTTTTTTTTTTGGTGGGGGAGAGTTTGTGGAAAATTGGTATTTAAAAAAAATATTTGGTAGAATTCACCAGGGAAGCCTTCTGGTCCTTGGCTTTTCTTTGTGGAAGTTTTAAATCTCTTTACTTGTTATAGGTCTGTTCAGAGTTTCTATTTCTTCTTGAGTCAGTTTTGGTCATTTGTGTCTTTCTACAAATGTGTTCGTTTCATCTAAGTTATCTCATTATAACATCATCAGTTACAGATATATAGAAATGAACTATAATTCAACATGCTGTTCATACTTTTTATTTCTGAGAGGTTGGTACTAGTGTTCTCTCAGTTCTGATATTAGTAATTTGAGTCTTTTCTCTTTTTTTCTTGGTTATTCTAGCTAAAGATTGATCAGTTTTGTTGATCTTTTCAATGAATGGTTGCTTCTTAGGTATTCACTTTTTAATTATACCCCATAAGTTACATACAGTCTTTTGTATATATAAAAATGGAAAAGAGAAAAAGGAAAAACATGGTGAAAAACTGAAATCATGGTGCAGCTAATTGTCTTAAGAAATTTATTAGGGCCATTGGTCCTATATTTGAGTTTCATGTTGAATTATTTGCTTATTCCTTTTTTTAAGGTTTATTTATTTTGTGTGTGTGTGTGTGAGAGAGAGAGAGAGAGAGAGAGAGAGAGAGAGAGCAAGCTGGGGAGGGGCCGAGAGAGAGAGACACCGAGAATCCCAAGCAGGCTGTGCGCTGTCAGCATGGAGCCCCAGGCTGGGCTCGATCCCGCAAACTGAGATCATGACCTGAGCCAAAATCAAGAGTCGTGCGCTTAACTAACTAACTGAGCCACCCAGACGCCCCTGCTTATTCTTATGAGCTAATTTCCAAATCCGTGAGGATTCTACCTTCTAAACGAAACTAACATCTGTCTCACAAAGCGAGAAAGAGGTGATAATAATGTAGCCGTGCTAATAGTATTGAAAAACTGACCACTGTATTAGTGTTGCTGCAACAAAACATCACCAACTGGGTGGCTTAAACCAACAGAAATTTATTCTCCCACAGAATAAAGCCAGCTGTCAGCAGGGCCACATTCTCTGTGAAACCTTTAGTGGAGAACCCTTCCTCCCTCACTTCCTCTGGCTTCTGGTGGTTACCAGCAGCCCTGGGCTTGAACCACATCTTTCCACTCTCTGTTTGCATCATCACATGGCCATCCCCTCCCTGTGTGTCTCTCTCCTCTTCTTATAAGGACACCATTCACAATGGACTAAAGACCCGTCCCACTCCAGTATGATCTCATCTTAACTAACTGCATCTGCCACGGCCCTTTTTCTAAATGAGGTCACAGTCTGAGGTCCTGGGGGTTAGGACTTCAACATCTCTTTCTTGGGGGTATAATCAACCCTTAACAGATATGCTTTCAGCTAACTGTAAACATTTGTCTGTTACTGTTCAATTTTTAGAAGTATGTCAAAGTGTCTTTTCTGCTAACCATGGTCTTTTTTTTCCAATCTCTTCCCTAGATTGAAGATATGTTTAACGAAATCAGATTTAGTGAGTATGTGGACACTGGAAAGCTAATTGACAAAATCAACTTACCAGATTTCTTCAAAGTTTACCTTAATCACAGACCACCTTTCGGGAACACCATGTGTGGCATTCAGCATAGCTTTGACATCCTTGGTTTTACCAATTCAAAAGGAGAGAAGGTTATACGAAGAGAAGATTTCCTAAAACTGCTTCTAACGAAAGGTAAATCTATAAATAGGGAATATCTTGTCACATTCTTGGGCCATTTCCACTGGAGAGAACTGTGTTTGGGGAGGCAGACCCCTGGCATCTTTTTTTTTTTTTAACGTTTATTTATTTATTTATTTGTTTATTTTTAGAGACAGAGACAGAGCACTAGTTGGGGAGGGGCAGAGAGAGAGGGATACACAGAATCTGAAGCAGGCTCCAGGCTCTGAGCTGTCAACACAGAGCCCGATGCGGGGCTCGCACCCATGAACTGTGAGATCATGACCTGAGCTGAAGTCAGATGCTTAACTGCACCACCCAGGTGCCCCTCTTTTTTTTTTTTTTTTTAATGTTTATTTATTTTTAAGAGAGAGAGAGAGAGAGAGAGACAGTGTGTGAGTGGGGGAGGTGTAGAGAGTGAGGGAGACATGGAATCTGAAGCAGGCTCCAGGCTCTGAGCTGTCAGCACAGAGCCCCACGTGGGGCTCAAACCCACGGGCCGTGAGATCATGACCTGAGCTGAAGTCCAGTGCTTAACTGAGCCACCCAGGTGCCTGGACCCCCTGGCATCTTTAATCGGACGGGGGCTTCAACCATGAAGGATGCCACCTGCTGACCCACAGAGCTGGCAAACGCGGGGTGATGGGAAGGGCGCCATCCTGGGTCTCTGATTTGTGTTCCAACTTGCTGAACCTCTTGAGTTGGTGTCCTCACTTATGAATGAAAGTGCTAGCCACCAATGTCACAGGGCTATTATGACACTGGGATGTGGTTGTGAGATAAAAACCACACCAGTGTAAGATTTTTCCTCTTTACCTGCTGTTTTCCTCAATATTGCATGTGAGGAAGCCAAGTAGGCTTTCTCTTCGGGTGACAGTTTCCTCTTCATCAAACTGGTGGTTCTAATGTGAGGGAACATGAAACGAAGCAGAGCACAGTCTTGATCATAAAGTTGTCTTTGGGGTGCCTGGGTGGCTCAGTCGGTTTCGGTTAAGTGTCTGACTCTTGGTTTCGGCTCAGGTCATGATCTTGCGGTTTCATGAGTTCGAGTCCTGCATTGGGCTCTGCGCTGGCAATGTGGAGCCTGCTTAGGAATCTCTCTCTCTCTCTCTCTCTCTCTCTCTCTCTCTCTCTCTCTGTCTCTCTGCCCCTCCCCCACTCATGCTGTCTTGTCTCTCTCAAAATAAATAAATAAACTTAAAAATAAAAAGAAAGTTGTCTTATTCTCTGTATGAGCAACACCAGTCTTAACACCGTGTAAGGAAGGATATGTCTAACACAGGACTCTGTAGATTGTTTTTGTGTCTCAAGGAAAGGAAATCGTGGAATAATTCTCTTTTAAGACCTCAGAATGACGATGCTAAGCTCTGACATTATGCGGAGCCCCAAGGGTGGGAGCGGACGCTCTTTCGTTTTACGATACTCAGGTGAGCACATGACTGAGGAGGAGATGTGTGACTGCTTTGCTACGCTGTTTGGACTGAATCCCGAGGGGTGGAAATCCGAGCCCGCAGCCTCCTCCATCAAAGGTACCGTTCCTGACCCTGCCCGGGCTTGCAGCCGGAGCTCACTAATTTGTCGTAGACTTAAGCGTATTTCTCTCTCCTGACTGGTGCAAACCATCCTCCTTCATACTGTGCCCACAACGAAGCAAGTCTGCCGGGGCCCCAGCGCGAGCAAGGAAGGACCAGTGAGCGCGGTCACGTTTGTTTGCCGTGCGCTGTCCATCCTGTGTCTTCTGGCCTTATTTCCGCCCTTTATTCCACCGACCGGTCTGCACCTTTTCGGCTTGGGTGCGTGCCTACTGGCCGCTGGGAGAAGGTACAGCTTGGAAGGTGTTTCAGGAGACGTGTTGTCAGAGACTTGGAGAAGGACAGGGCTACAAACGGGCACAAGCCCGGCTTAGAGCTGCTAGTGCTTGGAAGTTGGTTTTTTTTTTTTTCTTTTTTTTTTTTAATTTTTTTTTTTATCGTTTATTTATTTTTGAGACAGACAGAGACACAGCATGAACGGGGGAGGGGCAGAGAGAGAGGGAAACACAGAATCGGAAGCAGGCTCCAGGCTCTGAGCCATCAGCCCAGAGCCCAACGCGGGGCTCGAACTCGCGGACCGCGAGATCGTGACCTGAGCCGAAGTCGGATGCTTAACCGACTGAGCCACCCAGGCGCCCCAGTGCTTGGAAGTTTTTAAAGCTCGTCCTCCTTTCCTGCCTAAGGATTGCTCACCTCCTTCTCTAGTCCCCTGGAGGGAGGAAAATGGACCCGAAGTTAGGCTGGGAATTTAAGCTCTGGAGGAACCAGTCTGAACAGCTCTGCCAGGCCCGAGGGGGTGTCTCCACTGCCAGGCCCAGGACGCTGCCCGATGCCCCTCGGTGGTCAAAGCCCGTCACTGGTACCGAGACTGGGGTCACGAGCAAAGACCCCCCCTCCAGGCTTCCTTCTCCCTCTCCTGTTATTGCCCATCCCCGTGTCACATTAAACAGAGTTCTTGATCTCAGACAGTTCTAGACTCCAGTATCCAGGGGGTCATTTCGAGCCTCCAAGCTCCCCTCCCGCATTCCCTGTGTCCTCAGGACATCAGACTGTAACTTACGCTGTGTTCCTAGGTGTCTCCAAACAGTAAATCAACCACACCATGTGGTTTAAGGCTTTCCCATGAAGCTTGCAGAGATTCGGTGAGAGTGCTCCAAACCGACCCGGGGCTTTTGAAGGACTCCAAGACAAACCGGGGCACAAAGCGCCTCTCACTTTTGTTCAGTATCGGTTCCTTGTATTTTTGGAATGTGCTTCTGAGTTAGAAACCTCATCATTATGAAGGCATCTGTTTTGTTTTCTTGTTTGGCTAGGTTCAGAAATCTGCTTTGAAGAACAACTTCCAGACGAAATCACTGCAGAAATATTCACGACTGACATTCTTGGCCTAACCATTTCACAAGATTTCACACAAGATCCTCTGGTCAGTGAAGTTGTGAGGAATGTTTGAGGCACAAAGGACTTTGTGTGTGCGGGCCCCCCCCCCCCCCAGAGGCACTGCTTCCCTGTATTTCCCTGCCCCCACCCTAATCTTTGGAACATTTAGACATTAAAAGGAAATTTCGGTTAAGCAACGGAATTCGCGAAGTTGGACATTCCACTGTTTCTCAAACAGAAGAGTGGGTGGAGGCAAAAAACGCAGTGGCAGCTGGATGTGAATGGTGGCTGGAGATTGATGGCTCTCTGCTCCGTCCAAGGCAGTGCTGCCTGAGCAGGGTTGAACAGGACGGGCAGGTGGCCGGTCCCTGGGGGGCAGAGAAGGGTTCCAGCTGCCGTAGGCCTTCCTAGGGACACGTGCGGCCTTATTCCCTCCCCCTCCCCGGACCCTTGGCATCATATGGTCTAATGGGGATCGCCCCTGCCTGCTGTTTGACCTGCGGGGGGGGGGGGGGGTTGCTGGGTGTTCTGGGCTCCTGAGAGTCCCCGCTCGTGCCTTCTCATCAGCAAAACAACTAAGCAGTTGTGTGCGGCCGTTATGGAGAGCTTCACCAGCCATGCCTAACCCCGGTGGCAACTGCCAGAGAGAATGCAAAAAAGCACCCCTGGGGCCCGGTGTGTGTGCAGCACCTGGACCAGAAACCACCGGCCAGGCCTGCGGGGTGGGGGCAGAACTCGCCAACTGGAGTCTGTGAGCCTCCCCTCCCCCCCACACCCCTCCCACAGGCCTGGGTGATCGGCCGCCGCCTTATGCCCCCTCCACAGGGCTCCCAAGCACGTAGTGGGCACAAACGGGGCCCAGCTCCCCAGCTCGGGGGACATTTAGGACACGCTGCTAAGTTTTCAGCAGTGTTCTGACCTTGAGAATAGAGTATCATCGTTGTGCAAACAGATGAAAGTTATGGTCTGATTTTAGAGATTTGTTATCAGCGATGAGTTCTCATTCAGACACAAGTGCCAGGTGTTGTTCTGTACGCACGCTGAGCCCATCGCACCCTCCCACCCAAACCGGGCCCTTCCCCACAGGCGCTGGCACGTGAGATGACATCTCTGACCCCCTAAAGGCCCTTCTTGCTAAGGACCACAGTGTATGCAAGAGAAGTAAATGGCAGTAGCTTCGTCCTCCCTGCTGCGTGGGGTCCTCTTGGAGACGTGGCCTCAGTGAGTCTTTGGAACGCCTGGGAACATAGAACAGAACCATCTACCCCAAACCCGGCTGCGTCACTGTGACCTTGGGACGGGCGGCGTGGGCCAAGGTCCCACGGGCGCCTTCTCGTCAGGTTGTGTGGCCAGGGCTTTGCAACCTGGTTTACATTTTGTTCTTTAAAAAAAAAAAAAAAAGGCGAAATAAAACAAGACAGAAGAAAAAACCAAACATGCTTTATGAATCAATTTTGCAGCTGCTAAGGGCTTAGGAGACATATTACCAAGCCAGTTAAAAAGTTCCTGGGGACATTTTAGGGAACAGGAAACTCTCAGATGACTGTTCTCTTCAAAAAAATTACTCAGAATGGGATGCTGTCCGGACACCAGCCAGGGCTTCTTTCATTAAATCCGGCACACTGATTTCGTTCTGATCGACTACGTGTACTGGAATCACTGTCTGGAGCAGAACTGGCCAGTGACCAGGAGGACCCACTGTGGCTGGACCCGTGAGCTGGAACCACCATCATGCTGTGTCGATCCGGCTTCCTGCGTCTCCAGGTCAGTACGGGGGGTGGGGGGGGGGGGGTGAGGCCCTGGCTCTGACGTTCACCCAGGAAGGCCAGAACCCCAGGGGACAGCAGCATTCATGTCAATAGTGTTCGCAACCGCTCCCAGCCCAGCTTGGCCAGGGGGCGCCCTTCTCACCGTCAGGGCCCCTTTCTGCAAGTGCTTTTGGGTGTCTCTCAACCTGTTTGACCCACACGGAGAGGACCTGTGCGCCTTTCAGCACCAGGAGGCCCTTTGCCTCCCATTCCTGGCAGACCCCACCTACTGGCCACATGGGATGTAGGACATCAGTGTCCCCACTCAGGGAAGGGAGTGGAGGACAGCCTCCCTGCCAAGTGAGCAAAGCACCCAGACTCTCCCGCGGCGTGCATGGCAGAGCAGCGACGCCAGAAGAGGAGCAAGGAAAAGACCAAAGAAGGATAATCGTTGGGCTTGAACATCAAGACTGAAGATTGTGATGCTCTTTGGGAAGAACGCTATTTCAGATGGGGTCTCTGGCTACTGACCAACCAAACCATCCTGGTTTGTTGCTTCTAGAGTTCAGGAACCACCAGCAGCCTCCCCACCCCACTCCCTCTGCTCCAGACCCCGAGGCTCTTCCCAAGCATGGTGAGGGTTTTGTTTGGACACCATCTGCTCTGGAAGCCCAGGGGCTTGACTGGGCTCATTTGCTGCTCCTGCCATTTAGTGGCTCCCTATGCACCCTTGGGTGTGGCTAATCTAATCTCTTAAACCTCAGTTTCCTCCTGGAATTCTTCTGGGTGGTTGAGAGGATTAAAGGAGAGGGTGCAAGGAAAGTGTTACCAGCATAAGGCAGAGCTCAAAATGGGGCAGTGACTTGTTATTATTACAGGACACCTGCACCTGAGACCTGGGCAGATGATTGATGAGTATTAACCTCCTCCAGTTCCGAAGTTTTAGCTTTGTTAGCACCTGCCTGAATAGGGGTGCCTGCTGGTTTTGACAATGGGCCCTCAGTAAGTATCCGTGGAATGACTGGATGGATGAACTCACAGCTCTTTAATAATAGCTGGCTTTGCTTTAGAGCAAAGGTGAGCTCCAGGTCCTGCCAGGCTCTCTCCACTGGGGTCTTTCTCTGTAAAGGGCCAGAGAGTAAATGTCAAGGCTCTGCAGGCCTTATGGCTCTGTCACAACTCCTTGACTTGCCCATCGGAATACAAAGGCAATGACAGACCATCCAGAAAAGAATGATTGTGGCTGTGTTCCAACCAAGTTTACTTAATGGACACTGAAATCTGGATTTTACGATCATCTCCACCTATCACAAAATCACCTTCTTTCGATTTTTTTTCAACCATTTAAAAATGTGAAAACCATTCTTAACCTGCAGTGAAAACTCCATCCGCCGTACCCCCTAGGCCAGGATCCCTCATCCCAACAGAGTTGTACAAATACAGTGCATCCATACAAACAACCAGACCAAACCGACATGCTCTCCAATCCCGTCAAGGTCAAGACGAGCAAGTCTCCTCCGATGGGAGGAGACTAAGGAGACATGGTGGGGAAGTGCAAAATGGGACCCCGGAAGGGATGTCCGGGACAGGAGGCGACACGGGGAAACCGTGCACTCCAGGTGAGGTCTGTAGATGAGTTAACGGCATTGGAGCAATGTTAATGTCTTTGTTTTCATCACTATATGGTGGTTACATGGGGGTACACACCTGGGAAACTGGCAAAGGGCTCGTGGGAACTCTGTCCTACCTTTGCAACTCCCCTGTAAATCTAAAATTATCTCAAAATTAAAAGTTAAATATATGTGTGTATACACACGCACACACACACACACACACACACACACCACCTCTCTGAGTCAGTCGCCCCGGAATGGTTTCCGTGCTCTGCCCTATGCCTCTCTGTTCCCAAGCAAACACTCCCAAAGCCAGTCAGGGCTGGTTGCTTTTGTGTTACCTCTTGCTGTCCATCCTCTGTGGCCATGAGCCTCTGCTGTGCTTCCAGGCACTACAGACAAGAAGGGTCTTTTTGGAAAGATCTGTGTCCTGGGGCGCCTGGGTGGCTCAGTCGGTTGAGAGTCCAACTTCAGCTCAGGTCACGATATCACAGTTTGTGGGTTCCAGCCCCGCATCGCGCTCTGTGCTGACAGCTCAGAGCCTGGAGCCTGATTCGGATTCTGCGTCTCCCTCTCTCTCTCTGCCCCTCCCCCGCTCATGCTCTGTCTCTCTCTGACTCTCAAAAAATAAAAAGTTAAAAAAAAATTTTTAAAAAAAGAACTACCCTCTGCTAGCTTAGCTTAAAGGAAAACAAACAAAACAACAACAATAACAACCAAACACTCTGGGACGCTTGGCTGGCTCAGTCAGTAGAGCCTGTGACTCTTGATCTTGGGGTCATGAGTTTGAGCCCTACATTGGGGGAAGAGATTACTTTTTTTTTTTTAAGTTTATTCATTTTTGAAAGAGAGAGAGAGAGAGTGTGTGAGCAGGGGAGGGGCAGAGAGAGAGAGGGAGACACAGAATCCAAAGCAAGCTCCAGGCTCTGAGCTGTCAGCACAGAGCCCGACGTGGGGCTCGAATCCACAAACCCTGAGATCATGACCTGAGCCCAAGTCGGACGCTCCACCAACTGAGCCACCCAGACGCCCCTCTAAATCTTACTCTTTAGAGCAAGTGGGGGTGTTCTCTCTGGGAGGGGAGCAGGTTTGGTTCCTCGGAACTAGTTCATGCTCCTTTGCCAGCCCTTCCAACATGGCAGAAGTGTGCGTTGCAAGGTGCGAGTTCCCCCAGCCCACCAGCACACCTGCCCCGGAAAAGGGAGCACTGGGTGGTACCGTGGTCCTGGGGTCTGAAGCACAGAGGACACCCTGAGCACCGGCTCCAACATGGGGGAGACATGGGGCTGTGGCAAACCCAGAGTCCCATCTAAGGGACTGGCTGCTGCCTCGCTACTCCTCTGTGAGCGCCTGATTTCTTCACAGATGGGCTTCGTGCATCTGTTTGTCCATTTATGAATTGAGCAAATAGTTCCTGCATGCTAGCACTGCGTTGGCACTGGGTGTGCCGTTGTAAACAAGACAGGCACAGCCGTTGTCTTTAGGGAGCTCATGTTACACAAGCACGTAAATATGTCATTGCAAATTATGCTCAGAGTCCTAAAGACAAGGCCCAGACTCTGTGACATAGAATACCAAGAGGGGGATGTGCTTTAGTTAGGGTGGTCAGGGAGGGTCTCTCCAAAGAGGAGACGTCGATGTTGAGAGCCAGTCATGGAAAGAGACAGGAGAGAACATCCCAGACAGAGAGGACAGTGTGCACCAAAGCCAGAAGCATTCAGTGGAGCCAAGGTTTGTGTGGTGGGAACACAGAGGGGGATGTGGGCTCGAGACGAGGTCCTCAGGGGTCTAGAAGGATCTCTAGTATTCCTTCAGTGCTACCATTACGTGGGTCTTCCTTGGGAGCCGGAGGAGGAACGTTTTCATGTGAACAAGCTGAAGGAGGAAGGAGGCTAGTCGACTCTTCCAGATGGAAGATCTGGCCACTCTCATTTCTTTTATCCAGAGTCTCGATGTGGGATAGACGATCCCAGGGAAGACCAGAACGAGGTCACGCGTGGAGCCAGCCCTGAAGCTGACGTATTCTTTCACATGACACAGGCCAAAGGTAGGAATGCTGACTGTGGGCTTTGGCTTCCTAAACCTCATGTCCCGAGTTGGCATCTCTTCATCTTCCTTAGTTTTCCAGAGATTTCAATATTTAAAAAAAAATTTTTTTTTAATGTTTTTATTTATTTTTGCGACAGAGAGAGACAGAGCATGAACAGGGGAGGGGCAGAGAGAGAGGGAGACACAGAATCGGAAGCAGGCTCCAGGCTCTGTGCCGTCAGCACAGAGCCCGATGCGGGGCTCGAACCCACAGACTGTGAAATCATGACCTGAGCCAAAGTCGGACGCTTAACCGACTGAGCCACCCGGGCACCCCTCAATATTTTTTTTAAACATGACCACAGTTTTCTCAGTGATCTTGTTCCTTCATCAACAATCATGTTGAACTATACATTCCCCTAGTCGCTGGCAACTGCCCGAAGGCAGCCTGCTATGCAGTAAAGCGTCAGCAAATGCATGCCACTTACCCCTTCCTGTGTCCTGTTGGCCACCTCTACCTTTTCCACTTTTGTAGACTAAACGCTGGGATGGCAATAACTTGCAGCCTGCAGATGCTCACTAAGCGACCCCAGGGTCAACGCAGCATGCTAAGCCCTGGATACACTGTAGCACAAAGCGTGGTTCTTGCCCTTAAGAAGGTTACATTGTAGTGAGGGAAACAGACATGCCAATGATAATGACAGTATTTTGTGACAGTGATATAGGGGCATCTGGAGCAGATGGGGTGGGAAGGAGGAGGAGATCAGGGTAGGTAGAGGAGAAATTACATAAATGAGGCACTCTAAGCCAATCTGAGGGGTCTCTGGGAGTGGGGGCAGGAGAGCAACCCAGAGAAAGCAATGGTTACATTAGGGATGGCCTTGCACAAGGAGGTTAAACTTGAAGATTAAAGTAAAGGAGGAGAAATGGATTACATTTGCATGTTAGAGACGTAGGACTGGGTGATGGGCAGGAGGGGATGGCTGGGCAAAGGGACAACAGCAAGGAGAGTATTCTGGTATTTGGGGGAGAAGGAAAGGATTGCAACAAGACGCAATTCAGAAGTATAAAGAAGGGTAAAGACTAAGGGGCAACCTCAGTATGCTATCAGTCATGATCTTTGATTTGCAGCATATCAGAAGCTGGTTAGCTTTGGTGGAAGATGAGCAAGTTCTGAAATGAGCAAGAACCAAAGAAGGCCAGGGGCACCTGGGTGGCTCAGTCGGTTAAGCAGCCGACTTAGCTGGTTTGTGAGTTCGAGCCCCGAGTCCGGCTCTGTGCTGACAGCTCAGAGCCTGCAGCCTGCTTCAGATTCTGTCTCCCTCGCTCTCTGCCCCTCCCCCACTCATGCTCTGTCTCTCTTAAAAATAAACATTAAAAAAATTAAAAAGTAATAATTTTTTTTTTTTTAAAGAACGAAAAAAAGGCCAGATGCGTGAGCTCAGTGCCTCCAATCCTCTGGGGCTCTGCAGGGGCCACTTTTGCTGTAAGTCATTTTTCCACGGCCCCTACACTCCCTCAACAATCAAAATCAAAAAAAAAAACCAAAAAACAAAACCAAACCACAGTGAGATCCACTCCACACCCACTAGGATGGCTAAAAGAAAAAAGAAAAAAACAAGTGTTGGCAAGGATGTGGAGAAGTTGGAACCTTAGTCTACTGCTGGTGGGAACATAAAATGGCACAGCTGCTGTGGAAAACAGTCTGCCAGCTGCTCAAAATGTTAAACACAGAGTTACCATATGGCCCTGTAGTTCTACTCCTCGGTATACACAGGCAAGAGACACATCTGTACAAAGACCTGTATGGTAATTTTCACAGTAACCGTGTTCGCAAGAGCCAAACAGTGGAAGAAACATCCCAGCGTTCATCGGTGAATGCCTAGATAACCAAAATGTGGTAAATCCACACATGCAATGGAATATTATTGAGCCATAAAAAGGAATGAAGTATATTAGTACATACGCTACAACACGAATGAACCTTGAAAATACGCTAAGACACCAAACACAAAAGGACGCATCGCATGTTCCATTTGTGTGAAATGCCCAGAATAGGCAAATCCACAGGGGCAAGAAGTAGATTTGTGGCTTTCTGTAACTGCCTCTAACCTTGGGTGGAGAGAGGATCTCTTTTTCAGATGACAAAAATGTTCTAAAAATAACTGTGGTGATGGTTTCACAACTCTGTACAAACATACTAAAAACCACTTTAAAAGGGTGAATTTTATGGCATGCTAATTATATTTCCATAAAACTAATATTTTAAAAAACCAACTGGCTAGGCGCGGCTGGGTGGCTCAGTCGGTTGAGCGTCCAACTTTGGCTCAGGTCATGATCTCATGGGTTCATGGGTTCAAGGCCCTGCATCAGGCTCTCTGCTGTCAGTGCAGAGCCCGCTTCGGATTCTCTCTCTCTTTCTGTCCCTCCACTGCCCACGCTATTTCTCTTTCAAAGTAAACAAACAAACATAGGGAAAAAAAAGAGAAAAAAAAAAACAAAACACCAACTGGCTAAACCATCCACCAGTCTAAGGTTGCAACCCATGCCCAGGACCTAACGCCTTGGGAGAAGAGGAAGACAGCTTCTGGGGAGGGGTTGGCCTTCACCCCCAAAGGCTCACCCAAAACTGGGAAGGATATTCAGAAGCTGGGCAGCATGCAGGAAGGAGGCAAAAGGCATCTGGGCAGCCTTCTAGATTCCTGACCTGAGAACTCACCAAGCCTGTTTGTGGACAGATCTCTAACTTTGTTCCGAGTCACTGGGTCCTCAGCAGACATCCTGTGTTTAATCACTTGTTGTTAGAAGAGCGTCTGGCCTACACTGACTCACCTTTGAACACATGGATGTTTCAAAGCACTTCATGTCCACTATCTCTTTATTTTTATGCGACCTCAAGTGACTCAGCTTCTGGGCAAGCCAATGGCTGCATGGATGGATATGCAAACTGCCGATTCAGTAGTGTCTGAGCTGGTGACAATTTTTACAGTTGTAGTTTTAGGGAAGAAAGACACGGAGAGGCAGATTGCAGCATCTGGTTTGTCAAAACAAATTTTTTTTCCAAGGTCTCCCCAGTCTATCATAAGGCCCACACTATAGGGGAGATCTCCCCCACGATCATTTGAGACCCCATTAGGCTCTACCAGTGGTAGGCTGGTAAATGTTCACCAACCAGCTCTGGAAAGAGGAGGGACAGGAGGGTCCTGATGAAAAGCACTTGCCAGTTTCCATCGTGTCAACATTCCTGCCATGTTGATTTCCAACTACCAACTTTATGATGGATGTGGAGTGGGGAATCCCAGAGACCACAATACGAGAGCAGGGTTCTGGCCAGAACACTGCTTGCTAACTGGCTGTGTGGCTTCTGAGTTTTCGTGTCCTTTTCTATAATAGGAGGGAGGTTTCATACCCTGCAGCACACCCTTTGGCTCCTGTCTCTGAGGAACCATTCTGTGGTTGGAGCATTCTCTTCAGTTCTTCCCCTTTGCTGGGCTTTGCTAATGGCCTGCTCCCCAAACACCAAAGCACCTCTGTTTATGAAAACAACTTGCTCCTGCAAGTTGCTAGGTGAGGACCAAAGCTGCCAAGAAGCAAGAGCCGGGCCTGCACTCACAATTTCGTATCACCCTCCAGAGGTGGAAACCTCCTCAAACCTCCTCCCTGTGCAACAGTGGATTAAGGGTTGAATTTGGCAGCCCAGAAAGAGGGGTAGCTGGACTTCAGTTCCTAGTATAGGTCATAAAGGTGCAAAGGATCACCCAGGTCCTTTATTCAACAAATACTCTCCGGTCTCTAGCACTTACTATGTGCCAAGCACTGTTCTATGTGCTTGACAGATACTGTGTTTAATTCTCATGACAGCTCCATGAGGCAGGTGGTGTTCTTTTCATCCCATTTTACAGATGAGGCAAAGAGAGGCTAAGACACAAGCCATAACTAAATAACTCACTTCTGTAACCGTATGATCTCTTTTTTAACATCTCTAGAATAATAACTAATATTCAGAGACAGCCCGACATCCAGTTTCTGGTAACTAGGTAGGTATTCAGATGAACTCTCAATCTAAAAATAAGGAATAGTCTAAATAGTAAGGAGTAGCTGAAATGGAAGGAAGAAGAGAACCCTGGAGGAGAACCCAGCAAAGAAGCCATTTAACCCTGCAGAGATTTGTCAAGTCTAGCATATTTGAACCCCAGTGTGAGTGGCTTTTTGAGGCAAGAGGCCAAAAATAAAAGTCCGGGTGGGAGACGAGACTTTCCCCCACAATAATTTGAGACCCTACTGGGCTCCACCAGTGGTATTCTGGTAAATGTTCACCAACCAGCTCTGGGTGGGGTTGAGGAAAGGATCCTTATATACAGAATTTGCCAACTTCCATAAGTGTAAATACTCCTGCCACAGTTGATTTCAAACCATCAACACGGGGTCACTGAACTCAGAGTTGGGAAGTGCAGATCTGTTAGCCAGCTGCTTATGTCACTGACACCCACCCCCCCCCACCCCCCAGGGTACAATAAGCAAACCAGACTTGCTCAATAGGGCAGCATATATTTGCATCATCAGGGTGGTCCAGGGACCCATGAGCCCTGAACTTAGATAGTCCTGGAATAGCAGTGCCCTCGGGAGCCTGGCAGGAGGAAATGTAAATCATCTGTGGAGGAAGGTAACTTCATCCTAGGCCTCAAATTATTCCTCTAAATAAATTTTAAAATACAGTGTCCAGCATGGTCAAAGACAACCAGACAGATCACAAGGAAATAGGACACCATGAGCAAGAACTAGGAGAAACAGACCCTCAGGTACTTCAAATGTTAGAATTACCACAGACTACACCACAACTGTGCTTTGTTGAAAGAAAGGTTAAAAATATCTGCAGGGGACAGGGAACTATAAAAAGTGACATACTAGATTTATAAAGAACATTTGTAGAAAGCTTTATAGTTTAATCAGAGATCAAGAACACAAATACCTTCAGGAGCCATCTGATAATGCCAATGAGTAAAGTGACCTGGTGACACATTGGTGACCTGAAGAGCTTTGAGAGGCACAGGGCTCCTCAGTTCCAGCTGATTGTTACCATGTAGCACTGGGGGACCAGTTTGCAGACCTTCTGCTATTTCTGGAGAAGGTGGATATTTTGAATTCTTTTTCTTGTGGTGAAATACACATAAAACTGACCACTGTAACCATTTGAAGGTGTACAATTCAGTATGCTTAAGTGTATGTTCACAATGGTGTACAGGAAACATTATCTAGTTCCAGAACTTTCTCGTCACCCCAAAAAGAAATCCCAAACCCCTTGGAAGTCACTCTCTATTCCCCCACCCCCTGGCAACCACCAACCTGCTTTGTCTCTATGGATTTCCCCAGTCTAGGTATCTCATGGAAGTGGAACTAGACAATATTTGTTCTTTTGTGACTGGCTTCTTGTACTTACTATGTTTTCAAAGTTGATCTCATTCCTTCCCAATGGCTGAATAATACTTTACTGGGTGCATATACACACATCCATTTATTAGTTGATATTTGAATTTTTGACATCTTCCCATTTTACTTTTTCAAGTTTTATTTATTAAAGTAATCTCTACACCCAACATGGGGCTTGAACTCACGACCCAGAGATCAAGAGTACCATGCTCCTCAGACTGAGCCAGCCAGGCACCCCAGAAATCTTCCTATTTTTCAAATATACATATTTGGAAGTTCTCTGTGGTTCTAAGCCATCTGAGGGCCAACAGTAGAAATCTCTGTTTTATGACCTGCTGTGTCTTACTTTCCTAGATATAATGCTCAGAATGATTCACTACGGTAAGTGTTGTCTTATTTTTCATATCAGGCACCCATTTCCCCTGTGGCTTTTCTCCCCAAAACCAAACTCTCAGGGGTAACTGCTTGGTTCTAGAATGAGTGAGGAGTCTGGGATCCAGTTTATGGCTGCGACCTTGAGCTTTCCTGGGACTCAGTTTCCCCACAGGTAAAATGACTTGTGTCGGGCTAGTTTATCTCCAAGGGTCTGGGTTTGCTAACAGGGTCACTCTCATTTTTCCTAGCATTCATCCGGGCACGGATTAGCTCTGGTCAAGTCGGTTTATGGGCAGCTGAACACAAAGATGTGGCACCTGGGTTATCCGGGATTCTTCCAAGAGCTGTCCTGAGGCATGATGGGGAAGAAGCTACCTCAAAATCCTCCCTGTAGGCCGGCCAGCCCATTACACCTGCTAGGGTCATTTGCACTTGTGCGGTAGCACCTGGTCTGAGCCTGGGACTTCAGTGAGGAGTGGCTTCGATTTAAATCGTGACTCGCTCTCTGAGAGCAACCCCAGAAGGAAAGGAAGAAGCCCTGTTGAAATGCTGATAATCATTGAGCTTTTCCTGCACGGAAAGCTATTTAATAGGCAGGGTCGAATGTCTCGCCATCGCCTCGCCCCTGACACCTTTCCTCCGACTCTAGTTTTCCAAAAGGACGAGGGAAAGGGAAGCGACGTCCTAGCTCGCGTATTTGCACAGGGCAGAGGAGCAGCAGAGATCCGTGTTGCCCAACTCTTTCCGAGAGCACCTCGCGTCCCGAATCGCTGCCTTCAACTCTGAGAAGTCAGGAGTCCCACAGGAAACTTGCGTTATTGCACCCGCTGCCACACACCCGGGGCAGCGGACCCGCCGCCGAGCTGGCTCCCAAGGAATGCGCCCCCTCCACGGCCCGCCGCCCTGCCGGCGCGCCCTCCCCGGGGGACCCCGCGGCACCTGCGGCCTCCGAGTGAGTGTCTCTGCCTCCGGCCGCCCCCCCCCCCACTCCGCGCGCCCAGGGCCGGGGGTCGCCGGGCGCCCCCGGCCGCCTCCCCGGGGAGCGGGGGATCGCGGTCGCCTCCCCGGGCGGGCCGAGGAGGCTCGCGGCGCTGGCCGGCGGCGGCGGCGGCGCCCGGAGGCCGCACTGCTGGCGGCCGCGGCGGCGCTGCTCCCCCTGCTCGGTGCAGCTGGCGCCCGGCGCTTGCGCACTGGGCCCCGGGCGCGCGCGGCGGCTCCGGCTTTGTGTGTATGTGTGTGAGTGTGTGTGAGTGTGTGAGAGTGTGTGTGTGTGAGTGTGTGAGTGAGTGAGCGGGCGGGCGCGAGTGTGGCCGCCGCGGAGCGCGAGCAGGACCCGGCGGGCGCGCTCCCCCAGCCTCTCTCTCCCCGCCAGAACCATGTCGGGCAGGTCGGTTCGAGCCGAGACCAGGAGCCGCGCCAAAGATGATATCAAGAGGGTCATGGCGGCTATCGAGAAAGTGCGCAAATGGTAAGCGGAGGCGCCTGCTCGCTCGCCCGCCTGCCCGCCCGGCGCCGCGGCCGCCCCAGACCCCCGGAGCACATACAAAAAGCCGGCGGGCGCCTCGCCGCGGGCCGGCCGCGGGCCCGGGAGTTGGAGCGGCGGGCGGCGCGCGAGCCGGGTCACCTGCGCGAGGCGGGGGCCGCGGCCGCTGCCCAGGTGCGCTCGCGCCTGTCGCCCACCTGGCGCGGTGGCGGCGGCAGCCTGGAGGCGGCGGGGCGCCCCGGGCCGGGCGGTGGAGCGGCGGGCCGGCCCCGCCGCGGCGCTCGGCTCCCGGGAGGGGGGCTCGGGGCCGGCCCCAGAAGCCATTTCGTTTTGTGCAAGTCACATGAAAGCGGCTTCCCGCGCGCCGGGGCCGCGATGCCGGCGGCGGAGGGGAGAGCGCGAGCTCCATTGTGCAGGCACCGAGCGGGGCGCCGCCGTCTCCGTCTCCTCCCCGCGCGCCCCGGGCGGCGCAGCGCCGGCCCCCGCGCCCCAGCCCGCGCCGGGCCTCCCTCCCGCCTCCCTCCCCGGCTGGCTGGCTGGCTCGCTCCCCGCCTCCCAGGCCCGGCGCCCTCGAGTCTGCGGAGTTTGCAGAGCGCGAGCCGTTTAAATTTAGCGCTTTGGGCTGCCTGGAGCGAGGGCTCTCGGCGAGGAAGAAAGATGGGGGCGAGCGCGAGGAGGAAGCGCCGGGGCGGCCGCGGGCCCGGGGCGCCCGGCACCCCCGCCCTGCCCGCGCCGCCCGCCCTGCCCGGCCTGCCCGGCTGGCGCCCGCGCTCGGGGGGTCGGCGGGCGGATCTTTTTGGCCAGAAACCGGTCCTCGGCCGCGTCTGCCTCTCCCAAAGCGGCGGCTCGTGTTTGTTTTGCCGAGAGAGCCGTTGTTTTTGTTCTCCGCGCGGGGGGGAGAGAATATTCGGTGTTGGCCGTGCGTGTTCTTCGAGCTCACGTTGGAGTCTGTCCGGCGTGGCCTTGCTGTAATTAATGGGGGGCCGAACGTGTTCGCGGCCTCATCGGGATCTGGCTCGGAATCGGCCCGCGGGCCAGGCCCCAGGCGCAAGCACATCGCCAGGTTGGGGCAGACTTGTTGAAAACTCCTGGCTCCTTGATTTCAACTTTATTATTTTTTTCCCACGGCTTCACCAGGGTCAGGGAGGGAGAGGAGCAGCCGCGAGGTTCTCGAGTGTCAGCCCCCGCGGGCTCGTCCTGACCCTTTATTTAAAGACTAAAAACGGGGCAGGCCCCCGGTGGAGTATGTTTATGTTTAGGGGTGTCATTTCTCGAGTAACGCCTTGGTCTCTAAAAACCACCGGGGGCGAGCCTGCAGCCTAGCCGTGTCACAAGTTAGCTGTCCTTTCTGAGTCAAACCCAACAAAAAAAGGCGAGAGGAAAATCAATAAAGTCCACGTGCTCCCGGGCCTCCTATGGAAAGGGCTGCCTGCGGATGGCCGGATGCCCGGCCAAGGGCTGGGTTTGGCTCCAATGGGACAAAGAATTTTCAGAACCGTGAGAAGGGGAGCCCTTCCAAAGTTGAGATCCAAGTCTTCCACACTGTGGGAGCTCCCGGGGCACGCAGGGTGCCCATTGCCCAACTGGAGCCATTTAAAAATGGCAGAAACAGCTGCAGGCCAAAACACACACAGGAAAACAAGCCCACAATTCCCTCTCCTGTGGGATTCCCAGAGGGAAGGCTGGAGTCGGCCCCCCGCCTTAGTGCCTGTGCACAGAAAGAACCAGTGTCTGGGCCTGAGTCCCTTCTGTCAAGGCTTGGAGGTGAGAGAGGGGCTGGGGGCAAGGCGCCTTTCTCTGTTCCAAAGAGGCGTGGTGGGGCCTTCTGCTCCAGGTTTCCAGCAGGGCAGGGGCTCAGGCACCCTGCCAGCTGCTCCTGCAGGGCCGGGTCTGCCAGCTGCTCCACGGGGAGGGCAGATGGAGCTGTGGGGTTTTCTGCCCCGTGGGCGCTGGAACAGCCAGCCTGGAGGCTGTCCACGCTGCTGAGCCCACTTTGGGACCTGGCCTGTGTTTGGGGGAAGGGGAGAAGAAGGTGTTTCTCTCCCTGCCCGTGTTTTGGGAAACAGGTCATGATAAAGGATCTCAGGGCTGCGCCTCCAGTTTACTTCCTTGCCGTGACCTTGGGCAAACTGTGGAACTCCTTTAACCGCGGCAGCAAGGGGTCCCTTGCTGCTTTCTCTCTCCTAGAACAAGCTCTTGTCTCCAAAAGCACTTAGCCCTGCATACAGGATCAGTCACTACTGTGCCCTTATTGTAAGGTGGACTCCATAAAATATGTGTTTTGCTGATTTTTTTTTCCCCCTGCCCCTTTTAAGCAAAATAGACTTCGCCTTATTTCCACGGTTTTCCCAGCCCGGAGAAGCTGAATCTCACCTCCACTGCACCTTTAGAATAGGTCTTCCAGTCAGTCCTTGAGACGTTGGGTTGTTTATTAACTGCGTGGCCACCAACCATGCATTTAACTAGTGGCTGGGACATCAGGTTGCCAGATTTAGCAAATAAAATTACAGGACACACAGTTAAATTTGAATTTTAGATAAACAATGAAATTAGTTTGAAAAAATAAATGATATATGTGTATAATTTTTAGTGTAAGTATGTCCCATGCAATATGTGGGACCTACTTATATTAAACTGTTATAGATCTGAAATTCAAATTTAATGCAGCATCCTGTATTTTATCCAGAGAACAGAGGTGTCTGTCATATCATTTTGCCTGGAAGCCTAGGATAGTATTTCTTCTCAGCCCTGGTGACCCCTAAAAATCCCGCCTCTGCCAACCCTTTCCTTCTCTTGTCCCCAGAAAAAGACAGCAGCCAGCCGTGACCACCCTGTCCCTAGCTGCCAGCCTTTTTTCTCCCCTGTCTGGGGTCCCAGCAAGGCAGGCTGGTAGGCTAGGAGGCAGCCACAAGATGGCTGGAAGAAGAACAAAATGGCAGGCCCCTTTTTGGGAAACTGGGCCAGGGTTAGGAGGCCCCGTGTGGGTGCAGAAGAGCAGGGCAGTGGGGTTGTTGGACAGGAGACAAAAGCTTGAACCACAAAGTAGGCTGAGGCCTCGGACCCCTGGGCCCTTGGTCTGAAGGGTCCCTCAGTGACTTACCGAAGAAGGAGATAGGCCTGTTCCCCGGAGACTTCCCACCGGTCCCTGGGGGAGGAGGAAGTTTGACCGTGTTTAGGGCCTCATCTCATTACCTTAGGGGGTGCCCTCCTGCCAGGTACAGGGCAGGTCAAGCGATCTCGGGCCTAGTTAGGATGACACCATTCTCCTAATGGTATCGAGGACTAGCCCTGGGAAGTGAATACAAAGTGAGGGATTCAGTCTCTTTGAGGGAGTCATCAGGGCCCCCATGGGCAGTGACTCCAAGATGGTCTCCTGGGCTAGCTCTTGGACCTTCACCCAGGAAAACATTAGAAATTGATCTTGGCCTAGAAAATCTGTGATGGGTGCTTGCGATTTATATGGGAGCCTGTGCAGGGGGGGCAGGGGCGTGTTTAGAGCTTTATTGCTACAGCTGGGACCCTATTTGCCCTTTTGTCCAGGAGCCCAAGTCCGGAGAGGAATTGAGAGGTACTTACCTGGCTGGTTAACCAGGGCCCGGCAGGGCACGGGTGCTCAGGGTGTGCCCATGGGCAGTTCTGTGGCAAGGTGGGGGGTGCAGCCCACTGGTGAATCTGGTCCCATGCCTGTAGGCTGGGGTGAGCGCTGGGGATCTGAGAGAGCCCTTGCTCCTGAGGCACGTGGGCCCCTCGTGGCCAGGTCACTGTGTGTGTGAGAGTAGTCAGGAATCTGGATTTTTGTGTGGAGTCTGACTTTTTTCTTCTTAGAGTTTGGCCAGTGATTCACATTTGTAAATCCACATGCAGACCTGACAAAACCTACCTGGGGGTGCTCGTTTGCCACCCTAGACATGAAGTAGTAAGCACAGCTTCATTCTCCCGTGGAGGATCGGGGCAGCGTGTTCTGGGATGATGGGTTTAGGGGACTGATAGGGACTCCTTCTCCCCGAGCCCGTGTGTTGTTTCCTGGGGCGCTGCCGGCTGGTGGGGACGCCCAGAGCCTGTGGGTCGTGTCTGCGAAATCCCTTCTTATCCTCCCTGCTACGTGCTCAGTGACTGACTCCCAGAGTTCCGGGCCTGGTGTCCCTGCTTGGCCCGCTGAGCAAAGGGCAGTCCTTCGAGGTCCATTCCTGAGCGGGGGTTCTTAGTGCTTGTCTCTGGGTCCCGTGGCCCCTCAGCGTCCAGTAGAAATGCAACTGAAGAAAGGTTCCTTTCTTTTTTTTTTTTTTTTTTTTTTAGTTTATTTATTTTGAGAGACAGAGAGAGTGGAGGAGGGGCAGAGAGAGAGGGAGAGAGAGAGAATCCCAGGCAGGCAGGCTCGTGCTGTCAGCGCAGAGCCCGATGCCGGGCTTGAACTCACAAACCGTGAGATCACAACCTGAGCCAAAACCGAGAGTCGGACTTTGAAGCGACTGAGCCACCCAGGCACTCCTGAAGAAAAGATTCTCATCTTTGGGGTGAGTTAGGGGACTCAGGCCAAGGGGTCACCAGCTGGGGCAGAGGGAGGCACGAGAACCTGGCTGTTGTCAGCTTGGAAGCTTCAGGGCCCTCAACCGCTCAGGGAAGCACGTGCGACTCTGGACCTTTGTCTTGGCTCGTGTGCAGGCCGCAGGGCCCAGAGCTGGCCCACTTTCTGCCTTGAGATATGGCCTAGGTTTTGCAAGTCAGTTACTTTTGTTCTTGTTTTTGTTTTTGTTTTTAAGACAACCAAACCTTGGATTTGCTGACCTAGTGGGGCCCAGGCCGAGGAAGCCAGTTGACAGGGATTGCGGGTAGTGAGTGCCTTTGGCCATTTGCATGGGATTCTAGCAATTTGTGTTTCTTTATCCGGCTTCTGTCCCCATGTGCTAGGTGGAATGATTTCTTAGTTTTCCACAGGAGACAGAACAGCATAGAGTGGGCTCTAAGGTCAGAGCCTGTGTCCGGTCCAGGTTCTGCTCAGACTAGCTGTGTGACCATGAAGCAGTTATGTAACCTCTCTGGGCATCTTGTTTCCCATCCATAAAATGGAGTGAGACTGGTTCCCCTCTCGCAGGCTTGTTGGCAGTCTTAGGGGGAGAGGGCTTTATTGTAAATAAAACACTTGGCAGAAGTAAGCCTTCAGCACACAGTGTCTGTTATGATTGTTGCTTTGTTACCAAGGTTGTTCTTTGGAACGCCCCTGTCCTTCCGGGTACCTTCTGATTTTTCAGTATGGACGTGGGGAAAGACGGGGATTATGAGTCGTCCATCCTGCTTCCAGGACGTAGGAGATGGGTGGGTGGTGACTTAGATAGGTGTCTTTACTTAATTCTTTCTGGGCAGGGATGAAAACCAGAGAAGCCAGAGAAGCTTCTCCTAAAGGCAGTGCCACATGGAGGCTTTGAACACCAGCCCCGAGGAGAGAACAATCTCACCTCCTCCTGCCTCAGTTTCTCTATCTGTCAAATGGGGAAGGTGACTGTTCCTGCCATTCAAGGTTATCGGAAGATTAGAGTGTGTATGGGGCTTAGCTCATAGAAAGCACTAGAAATAATCCTAGAATAAATAAAAGCCTGACTGTGGCTTCTTCCAGCAGGAAGTGTGTAGGACCCAAACAGGCACAGCTTGGGGAATGGAGATGTCTGTGGTTTGGGTTCGCTGGTTTTGAGTGCGCCAGGTGCCCAGAGTGTGGTAAAGGTGGCTGTACTGTGTCACTCCAGCACGTGAGGGCCACCCACCCAGGGAGGGGAGGCTGGGCAGGTACCTGGTGGCTCCCAGACGGAGGTGCTCACATCACACATAAATCTCCATTCTAGTGGAACCCTTGTCCCTAAAATTGCCGAGGGCTCCTGGCTGCTGTGCTGCCTGTAACCTGGTGTGCATCTGTCCCTCTCATTCCATGGCAGGTTCCTTGAATCAGCTCAGGTCCTTGTGAAGCAGTTGAGAGATCCTTTGTGACCTCCCACTTCTTAGATGGCAGAGGCTGGTGCCAGGAATGCGCACCCTAGAGCCCAAACTGCTCGGTTCAGGAGTCCCAGCTTTCCTTCCAGGAGTTTCCTCTGAGCCTCGGTATCAGGTGCATGGCCATGCCCAGTGTTAGGGGCAGGAAGTGACATGACCTCATGTGTTGACTGCAGGGGTCAGGGACCAAAGTTTGGAGGCTATGGCAGGCACCAGGGGAGTGATGGTAGCTTAGGCAGAGTGGTGTGGAGGAGAGGGTGTTAATTATTATCCTTAATGAAAACCAGTCACCCCATGTTCTTCTCATGGCTTGTGATTTTCTCCTTACGCATAAACCTGCTTTTAGTAGCTGCTCTCCACCCTGGACGCGGTCCCCCAGGAGTTCAGGATGTGGCAGGGGTGGGGTGGGGGCAGTGTGCAGAGGTCGGTGTTAGGAGGGGAGACCCAGAAACATGTGCCTGTCTTAGAACCGGGGAGTGGGGTCTCAGAGCATCCTTCTGGCTGCCTGCTGCCCCACAGTATGGGCCGTGCCAACCTGCCGAGGCCCGGGGATCACCCTTGGGCCAAGGGTATGGCCGTGTGGGTTGCCCTTGCTCCACTGTTCCCCCTTGGCTGCTCCAGATGGCGTTTGCCCAAAGAGCCCTGGCTGGTCACTCACACTGTCCGCTCCTGCCTCCCTTCCCCTGACCTGACAGGCATTGCCGGGAGGACAGGGTAAGCCCCCGGGTGCCCTTGGTGAAGATATGCGCCCCCACCCAGAAGGAAATGCCCTGTTGGCCTGATGCCCTCTCTGCTGCCCAGGGGTTGGGGTGGCCCAGTTCACTGGCTCCCTGGAGTGGGCCGTGGTGTGGGGCAAAGCTGGAGGACCCCGGGGCCCAATTCCCTTCATCCACAGGAGTCCTCCTAAATGGCAGCCCCTCAGCACCCCAGCGTCAACCAGGCGCATCCTTCAAGGCAGAGGGGAAGCTGTTAACACATGCTGTCTCATGCATGGCAGCATGGCAGTCATTATGGCAGCCTGGAGAGATTAGTGACCCTCTGTGGTCCAACAGATGGGAAAACTGAGGCTTGACTTGGTGAAGTGACTCGCCTGGGGTCCCCTAGCTACTAGATCTAGAGTGATGTGGAGTACACTCCCTTAGCCCCAAGTTGACCAGCCCCTTTGTCGCAGCTACTCCAAGGCTGTGCGGCCTGTGTCCCCCACGAGGGGTGAGCAGGGTCCTGCCCCGGAAACCCCCTGGTAATGGGCTCTTCCTCATCTTCTGCAGGGAGAAGAAGTGGGTGACTGTGGGTGACACGTCCCTGCGAATCTACAAGTGGGTCCCTGTGACAGAGCCAAAGGTGGATGATGTGAGTATGCGGGGTTGGCTCCCTGGGGTCGGGCCGTCCATCCGTCCATGCTCTCCCCACCACAGGGAGAAGGCGTTGCCTGCCACTGCCCACCAGTGTGCAACCTGGGGCCAAGGCCACCTGGGAGGTACAAGGACCCAGCTTCGGGCTAGAAAGGATGCTGCACCTGTGTGCTCCTCACTCACGGTCCAGCCCAGAGTTTGGCCGTCACATAGGTGGGGAGTGTCCCCCACAAGTCATCTCTTCTGGACCGAGGGCTCCACAGTTTGCCAGTGGGAACATGCCTAGTGCCCTGGGCACCACGGTTTGGAGATGGCATATCCACAGACAAGCAGGCCTTGTCCCCTCATCGTAGCACCGCTGTTTCTGAGCACCTGACCACCTGCCAGGCATTGCCTTGTATTTCTCGTGCCAGTTCTGTGGAGTTGCTGTCTTTATCCCTTTTGTACAAGTAAGGACACAGCCTCAGAGAGGTGAAGCCACTTTCCCAGAATCACACAGCAAGCGTCAGAGCTGTGTGACACCAAAGCACATGCTCTCTTTGCTGTCGGAGAGCCTTCTGGTAGTTGGAGCTGCTGGCGAGCCCGAGTGAGAGGGTTTGTTACGGGGAACACAGCCACTCTTGGGGGGCTTGTGGGGGGGGGGCTGGCTCCAACCACTAGAGGGAGTCCCTGCGGCTGTGCCTCATCTCACCCAGGGACTGCTGACAGTGTTGCCACATCACAGTGTTTCAGCTTCATGGCTCCCAGTCCAGTTAGACCCCAGATCAGCTACTCTTACTTCTGGTCAACATCCAGAATGACCCTACCTACAGCCCTTGGCATGGACTGTTCCTCCCGCTTGGAACGCCTTCCCTATTTGTGCACACAGTCTTCTCCTGCAGGAAGATGGCCCAGAGTAGGCTGCGTGGCCCCCTTTGCTTCTGGGGTGACGTGGTCGTGATTGGTGGGTTTCTAGGGGGCCCTAAAGGCAGAGCTGAGCTTCCCTCCCCCATCTTCAGTGACCTGTTTTGGATCTTCAGACAGGGCTGAGGCTCCATTCTTGACCCTGTGATCACCTGCTCACCTCCGGGTAGGTTGGTGCTGGGCCGAGAACGCCGGTGTTTGTCACCCTTTCTGGTTCTGGCCTGGGCTCATGGAGCCACCAGGGTCGCCTTCCCCAGAGGCCCTGAGACCCAGCCCATTGCAGCCTTTGGTGCTGGCTGTCCTGGAGGGGAGAGCAGGGTGCAGCCAGCTCCTCGAAGGCAGCTCCTGGCTCTGGCCCATGTCTGTGCCTTGCACATCATTAGGTGTTTTATATAAACGCCGGTTGCATTTGAGAAGACATGGTCCCTGCTCTCAAGGAATTTATAATCTCGTTGGGAAAGATAATTATAGAATAGCATGAAACAGACATCAGGGAAGTGCCAAAATGGATAGTGATCAAGGAGAAAGTATAATATATGGGCTGTCGGGAAGGACAGGGCAGCTCTGGGCTGGGCAAAGAGGTTTGGGACAGGCTACCCTCGATTAACCTGTGATGTCAGACAGGTGACCCCAACTTGCTGGGCCCGAGTTCCCTTTTTTGTGCAGTGGGGCAGCAATATCTAGCTCCTGAGGCTTCTGCTACAGTGTAAAAGCAATACATCAAACCGAGAGAACTTAACCCAGCCAGCACGGCTGTGCAGACGGAGCTCGAACAATGCTAATTTGCTATTGTCTCTGAGCCCGTGATGTACAACGTTTCCCCTACCCCCTTTCTCTCCAGGGCGATGGGTCCCACACCTGGCTGAGTATCTGATCCCTTGGGAATCTTGAAGAAATGCAGGATCCTGGGCCCCACCCCAGATAGCTGAATCGGAATCTCTGGTGCTTGTGGCCAGAAACCTGTACGGTGGAGGGTTCGCTTTCTATTTTTTTAAACACCCAATTGCGACATGGTTGCCCCCCCCTTTTTTTTTACTTCAGAACTCTTGAAAGTTGTTTTCTTTTAAGTAGGGAAACCATTTTACAAAGTTCAAGTATTACTTTAAAAATGCTTTTTAAACGAAGACCATTCATATGCCATAAAACTCACTCTTCTAAGATATGCGAGTCAGTGTTACTATATATCCATGTAGCATCGCTGCTGTAAATCCAGAATATGTTCATTACCCCAAAAACAAAACTGACACCTGTTAGCAGTCACTCCTGTCCCCCCCGCCCCCCAAGGTCCTGGAGTCCACCAATCTACTTTTTATCCATAGGTATGCATGTTCCTCAAATGCTACCTTTCCCAAATACATACATATCTTTTCGTAAATCTGCTTCCCATCCCTGCGCAGGCCCCCCCACACCACCCAGCTCCTTTCCTTGGAGGTGACCAGCGTTTGTTTATCCTTCCAGAGAGAGTGCACGCAAACACACGTGTGGACACATGTTCGTGTGTCCTTTTCTTTCCGTTACTAGTGGTCTCTTCCCACGTTCTGGAACCTTCCTTGTATACATCTTGAAGGTACTGAGATATTCCAATATGCTGATATTTTTGTAGATCATTCCACGTCAGTACACAAAGAGCTGCCTTATTCTCTGTAAATGTTGCATTACATTACATTGAAAGAATATGCCATAATATAATGAGTCTCTTACCACTGGACACAGGTCATTTCTAACAGGATTCTGTTCCATCTGTAAAGAAAAACAACAACAATAGCAAACACCAAAACAGAACTGCACACAGAAAGCATCCTCTTCTCCCTCCTTCCTCTCTGGGATTTCCCTCCTCACCTGGCCTTCCAATGTGGTTCTGGGAGTCAGCTGACTATTCGAGAAAGGCAGCTCCGGGGCCTGCAGATAGTGAAAGTGTGTGACCTGTGTCTTCTCCATCCCTCACCTGGCATCACTGTACCTGCTCTGGGCAGGGTGACTCTGGCCTTTTCCCCAGATGTTCTCCTGGCAAGTGGAGGAAATTCCCATAAGCCAGGGTGTTTGCATGCCTGCCGGTGCTGACCCCACAAACAAGGCAGGTTTTTTTATTCCCAGCCTCCCAGTCCAGCCCCAGAATCCTCCCTTCTGCAGGTGAGGCCTCTAATGGGACATGTTCAAATGCAGGCCAAGGAGAGCCCTCCAGAGGCTTGCAGGCTCCAGGACGAACCAGCTGAATAAAATATTCATATCACCCCCCGGGGGGCTTGCTCACGCATGCACACACAATGTGGTGACTTGGTTTCTGCTCCATTTTCTCCTCTAGAAGAACAAGAACAAGAAAAAGGGCAAAGATGAGAAGTGTGGCTCAGAGGTGACCACTCCGGAGAACAGCTCCTCCCCAGGGATGATGGACATGCACGGTGAGCTCCCCTGCCAGGCGCTGGGCTGTGGCAGAGCACTGAGGTTTTGTTCTCAACAGCAGGTTTGTTCACATTCCAGGCAAGGTAGGAGGGTTGGGCAGTACGAGGAGGCCTCTATGTGCCCGGGAGAAGGCTCCGTGGAGGAGAAGAAACTTCTGTTCCCAGCACAGCGAGCCAAGAAACATACAACAAGCCAGAGACCTTCTCACCCAGGGACACAGACCTCACAGGAGATGACCTCTCAGCCCTGTGTGCTCAGGCACTTTTTGGGGGGTACTTTTTCCCCTCCTAGGCCTGCCATACCATAAAAATGACTATATTTTCCATTTCCTATTTTGCTTTGGCTGCTAGGAAACTGGAAACTGGATTTTTGACATCGTGTTATCACTCTGGGTCCCGGGGACCTGCCTTCCACATTGATATCCTCCTAACTTCCTTTGCTGTCTTATTTCACAAGTGACACCCAACCAGTTGTCTGATTGAATCCAGGCTGGAGACCTGCTTTAGCCAGTCTGCAGTTGTTTTGACTTTTTTTTTTTAAATGTTTGTTTTTTTTGAGAGAGAGACAGAGCATGAGCAGGGGAGGGGCAGAGAGAGAGAGGGAGACAGAATCTGAAGCAGGTTCCAGGCTCCAGCTATCAGCACAGAGCCAACACGGGGCTCGAACCGATGGACCGCGAGATCATGACCTGAGCTGAAGTCAGATACCCAACCGACTGAGCCACCCAGGTGCCCCCTGTTTTACCTTTTTAACTGAAAGGAAAGGCACAGATCATAAGTGTATGGCTCCACGATGTGTATACAGACTACATCCATCTGTGTAACCAGCCCAGATCAAGCCCTGAACATCCCTCAGTCCCCCCGCTGTCCCTCCTTGATTGTCCCCACCCCTCCAATTTCTGATTTCTGACCTTAGAGATTCAAACATGAAATGTCTGAAAAATTGAGTTTCTGTTATTTATAAGTCAGGAAACCTGCATTTCTGCTATCCCGTGAGAAGCCAGACCCAGAAACCCTAGCAGTGTGCTCCCCCGAGGTGGCAGCAGCTGTTTCTTTGGGAGGCCACCTGCCTGGCTGGCCAGTAGAAGAGCTTGTACCACTTGCCTTTTCCCATCTCTCCCTCTTTTTTTTTTTTTTTTAAGTTTTTACTTATTTATTTTGAGAGAGTGAGAGTGTGTGTGTGTGTGTGTGCGCGCGCACGCGTGCGTGTGCACACACATGCGTGTCTGCATGAGCCGAGGAGGGGCAGAGAGAAGGAGACAGAATCCCAAGCAGGCTCCGCACTGTCAGCACAGAACCCAACGAGGGGCCCAAACTCACGAACTGCAAGATCGTGACCTGAGCTGAAACCGAGTTGGACGTTTCACCAGACCGAGCCACCCAGGCACCCCTTTCCCACCTCTCGATCCCAGTATCAATGTCTTTGTCTTTTTGACTACCCAAGCCTTTTGTACACCAACGTGGCATTAGATAAATAAGTAAATCAACACGGAATATTGGTTTGATCGAGTTTCTACTCCTCTGGCTCCAGGGCCGTTTTGCTCCAGGGAAAGAATGCCATTGAACTTCCCCATTTTCCCAAACTGACCGACCAGTCTGGAAAACACAGTCACAAGCTCCGAGGGCAGGGAGTCTTGCTTGTTGCTGAACTGGGTTCAGAAAAGCACAGAAGGGTTTTGCTGACGGCTGTGTGTCAAGAAAGCCCCTTACTGGCTATGCAATTACAGTTGAATCCTTTCCTTTTCACAATTAGGTATTTGAGCTGGGACGTAACCTGTCTCCCTGACACTGGTTAGGTCCCCACTCTCTAGGGATTGAGAAGACACACACACACACACACACACACACACACACACACACACCCCCTTCAACCTGGTTCACAGGTGAGAGCCTTTTACAGCAGAGGACAAGATCCCACCTGGGTTCCCATCTGACTCCCTGGGATCTCTTTGTAGCTTGTGAACCTGGGCTAGATCCTGAACACATAACCTTTCAGGTCTGTTTTCAGTCCATCCAATAGGAATGGTAACACCTCCTTCATAAGGTCAATAAGGTCATTGTAAGTATTCTGTAAGATAATCCCTTAAAAGCCTTGGCATGTTCGTAGCTGACATTTAAGGAGCTGTCACAATGTGCCAAGCATCTTGCTAAGCCTATTTCATGCCTTACCTCATTTCATCCTGCAAACAAGCCCCTTTGTGCCGATGAGGAAACGAAGGCTTGGACAGGTGATGCAGCTCACCCAGGGTTGGGAAGGTCATAAATGCCAGTGCTGGCCTATGAGGTCCTTTGGGCAGAATCCAAGTGTGTGGACACCAGCCCAGGCTTACTCTCCAGAAAAATCTGGACTGTTGAGTAAGCATCCCTGATGGAAGGAGCCTCGCTCACCTTCTTGGCATCCCTTCCATTTTAGTACGTGTGCAGCCAAGACCAAGTCCAGCTGCAGGACATGTATGTGTACAAAGGCAAGGAAGCATATGCACCTGGACAGGATGATCTGGAAGGTTCCAGGTGGGGGCAGTGGCCACCTGCAGCCACGTGTTTAGTGTCAGAGATCCTACCAGTGTTGAGTGTCAGCATCATGCAGTTCCTAGGTGACCAGGCTAGGCTCGGGCAACTAACTTGTTAAACATTCCTGCTTTTTGTCATTCTTACCACAACTTCATGCTGGGACCCGTGGGTCGGGCCTTTGCCTTCTGTGCCTCTTGAGACACAGGCACACATAGCTTGGCATAGGAGGTTTAGATGTTCTTGAAAGGTAAATCAGGAGAGTGTACTTTTTTTTTTTTTTTTAAGTCCCAGAATTCACAAGAGAATACTTCTCTGTAACAAGGACACTTAGAATCAGATGCGGGGTGCCCGGGCCCCGTCGGTGAAGCGTCCGACTCCTGATCTCAGCTCAGGTCATGATTTCATAGTTCGTGAGTTCGAGCCCCCATGTCGGGCTCTGCACTGACAGCACGGAGCCTGCTTGGAGTTTCTCTCTCCTTCTCTCTCTACCCCTACCCCACTGGTGCTTGCTCTCTTTCTCTCCGTCTCTCAATATAAAGAAATAAAAACTAAATAAATAAAAAATTGATTAAAAGAAAAAAAAGAGTCAGATGCACTTTACCTGGCTGGGACTGTGGAACTGCTTCGTCAGCAGGTTGAGTTTAGAGTGGGGCAGACCAGCCTGATGAAGGGGCTCTGCCCGTCAGAGCCTCAGTTTCCCCCTCTATAAGTGAAGGAGGTAACAGCTCCTACCTGGCAGGTTGTCGGGAGGATAGGCAATGTGACTGTAGATGTTTTCGCCCAGCGCCTACACGTGGTGGGTGCCCAGGATGTGCCCAAATAACTGTTCCTTTTTCTTTCATGAAAAATTTCATAGCAGAGAAGAGTAGGAGGAATCGCGTGATGAACTTCATTCACCTGCCATCTAGGTTTTCCCTTACATGCCATGTTTGCCTCATCTGTTTCTTTAATGTGTAAGGTTTTTGGTTTTTTTTTAAATATTTATCTATTTTTGAGAGAGAGACAGAGTGTGAACCAGGTAGGGTCAGAGAGAGAGGGAGACACAGAATCTGAAACAGGCTCCAGGCTCTGAGCTGTCAGCACAGGGCCCGACACAGAGCTCAAACTCATGAACTGTGAGATCATGACCTGAGCCAAAGTCAGACGCTTAACCGACTGAGCCACCCAGGCGCCCCTGATGTGTTAAGTTTTTTTTAATTGAAATGTAATCTACATATAAAAATTGCACAGCTCTGACAATCGTAGGCAACCTGTACTGAAGCCTTTTAAAATCAGCTTCCCCACCTTGTGTCTGAAGTACATGGCTGAACCCGTCACTAATAAATGGCATTTCTATACACCCGGTGTGCCGTGTTTACTCCTAACAAAAGTAACAGTAGTATCTTCTAAACTCCAGACTATATTCAAATATTCAAATTCCCCAGTTGTTCCAAAATGCCCCTTACAACCTGGCACGTTCAAAACAGAATCTAGTTTTCACATGTCCTATTTAGTTGTTAAATCTCATAAATTTTTTAACGTTTATTCATTTGTTTTTAAAAAAATTTTTTGATGTTTATTTTTGAGAGAAAGACAGAGCACGAGATGGGGAGGGGCAGAAAGAGAGACACAGAATCCAATGCAGGCTCCGGGCTCCAAGCCGGTCAGCACAGAGCCCGACCTGGGGCTCCCACTCACCAACCGTGAGATCATGACCTGAGCCGAAGTCGGATGCTTAACTGACTGAGCCACCCAGGCACTCCAGTTATTAAGCCTCTAAACTTTCTTTTTTTTTTTTTAAATGTTTATTTATTGATTTTGAGAGAGAAAAAGCATGAGCAGGGGAGGGGCAGGGAGATAGGGAGAGAGAGAATCCTAAGCAGGCTCCATGCTGTCAGAGTGGGGCTTCATCTTATGAACTGTGAGATCATGACCTGAGCCCAGGTCAAGAGTCGACTTCACTGAGCCACCCAGGGGCCCCTCTTAAATTTCTTTTTATAATCTTCCTAACTTTTCTCTCTCCTCTCCTCTCTCTCTCCCTCCCGCTCTCTGTCTCTTTTTTTAAATTTTTTTTTTTCAACGTTTATCTATTTTTGGGACAGAGAGAGACAGAGCATGAACAGGGGAGGGGCAGAGAGAGAGGGAGACACAGAATCGGAAACAGGCTCCAGGCTCTGAGCCATCAGCCCAGAGCCCGACGTGGGGCTCGAACTCACGGACCGCGAGATCGTGACCTGGCTGAAGTCGGACGCTTAACCGACTGCGCCACCCAGGCGCCCCTCTCTGTCTCTTTTTTAATCAATGGTTTTGACTTGAGCCTGGTCTGACTGTCCTGTGGAATAGCCTGCTTTCTGCTAACATGTTCCTCTCCCCCTTTTACTTTGTATCAAGTGGAAGTTGGTCTAGACATTTGATTAGATCAACAGAACATTTTTTTTTTTTGGCAGTGTTGCCTCACACACGAACCATGCTTCAGCCTTTGTCTTGCTACAGAGCCAAGTGCACAAGTCTGGCTTCTTCAACCCAGAAGAGAGGTCTTAAATGTCCCTCAAAGACTTAAAATGTGTGAGGCCACTGTCTGCAGCTGGCTGCCCCCAAACACGGGCCCGAGCCCGCAGGGGAAGTTCAGGCAGGCTCCTAGAAGCCTTTTCCTCTTAGGACATGTGGGACGGCTCTGGGTGGGTCATCTCAGAGGTCTTGAGGGCGGGGCAAGTGCCTCCTTCCCTGGGAGAGCGTCCTGTGGGGCTGCAGGCATTGAGACCTGGGGAGGCTGAGCCCCCAGCCCACCTTTCCCCAGCAGCTGCAGGATCTCACCCTGTGGTTCTGTTCCCCCCTGTGCAGATGATAACAGCAACCAGAGCTCCATAGCAGATGCCTCCCCCATCAAACAGGAGAACAGCAGTAACTCAAGCCCTGCTCCCGAGCCCACCTCGGCTGTGCCCGGCGAAGGCACTGACACCAAGGCAGATGAGACCCAGGCAGATGGGAAGGAGCTCCCTGGGGCCGAAGGTATGTGCCCTTGGGGCCTGGGATCAGAGGGGCCTGTCTTCAGCCAGCCTTCCTGTAGTTCGCTGATGGGTCTCTAGGAGGCCCTGCCACGTGCCCGCCCCTAGAAGGTCACAGTACAAGTAGAAGCAGGGTAATGCCTAGACTAGCTCATATTCTTGTGGGGCAATTTAAAAATGCGGCAGTCTAGTTTTTAGAAGATAGGAGCTGTGGAAAACTATAAGAAAGGGAAATGGAGAGTCTTGATGAATTATGGGGAGTGTTTCAATTTTAAATAGGGTGACATTAGAGCAAATTTGGCTAAAATTAGGTAAGGGAGCAAACCATGTGGATAAGTGGAAGAAAAGAACTCTGGGCAGGAGGGAATGGGCAGTGCAAAGGCCCTGAGGCAAGAGTGTGCTCAGTGGCTGGGAAGTGCGGATGAGGGGTTTACAAAGTGAGATGAGAGGAGAGGAGGCAGGACCTCGAGTATGGGGGTCTCGTAGGCCACTAAACAGACCTGGCTTCCGTGCCAAGTGAGGCAGGAGCCACTGGGATTGAGCACTGTGGGCTAGAGGGTCACTTTGGTTAACTGTGATCGAGCACAGATGGTAGGGCTACTGCAGTCATCCAGATGGAAGAGGGTGGCAAGAAGCAGTCTTGTCATAGAGGACGTATATGTACTCGAATCTGTGTATGTCGGTTTATTTTTGTCTATTTTGAGATCTCTCGACTCTTGAAAATTTTCAAACATTGAGAAAAATGAATAGTGTACTCTTCCATATATGTCAGCTGAATTGGGCAATTCTTAATTGGTTTTGCTTTGTCTGTAAATATTTTGGGGGGGAGCCATTTGAAAGTAGTTACAGATCTTACGGCATTCCGTCCCTGAACACTTCACGCATCTCTCAAAAATAAGAATCTTTTCTTCCCTCATCACAAGTACCATCATCGCACCTAAGATAGGTCCGTAGGTTTTGATTGTCTGATAATTGAGGTATATTTTGAAGGTCCAAGGCAGGAGTACCTGGGCGGAGCGGGGACCGGAGGGTGACCCCCAGCACCTGGGGGGATGGCCTTGCCAGCATCCATGAAGGGCCAGCTGCGGCTGGAGCCCCTGCACACGGCTGAGCTTTCCTGACAGGGAGGGCAGCCGGCCTGGAGTCCAGGCTTCTCTGTGCTTGGGGAGGGAGTGGGGCTTCTCAGGAGGAAGGCCTCTCTGGGCCATGGAGGCAATTCGAACCCCATTCCCTTTGACACACTTTCCCACACCCACCCTGTGTGAGGCTCGGCGCCACTCACAGCTAAGCCCTGCTTCCTGCCCCACAAGCACTCAGAGGGAAGCAGGGCAGACAGACACCAAAACTGAGACTGAGACCCCCTCCCCCACCCACCCAGAGGTCAGAGACAGACTAGATCCAGCGTGTGGTGTGTGGGTGTGGTCATGGGCCTGGTGGTATTTTTATTTTTAATTTGAATTTGATGTCAAAATTTTATTTCAAACATATTCTATTTTTTTAAATTTTTAATGTTTATTTTTGAGAGAGAGAGAGGGAGACAGAGAGCAGACAAGGAAGGGGCAGAGAATCCAGAGGGAGACACAGAATCCAAAGCAGGCTCCCGGTTTGAACTGTCAGCACAGAGCCCAGTGCGGGGCTTGAACCCATGAACCGCGAGATCATGACCTGAGCCTAAGCCGGTTGCTTAACCAACTGAGCCATGCAGGTGCCTCCATATTCTATTTTTTTTAAATGTCTATTTGTTTTTGAGAGAGAGACACACACACACACACATACACAGAGTGCGAGGGGGGGAGGGTCAGAGAGAGAGGGATGCACAGAATCTGAAACAGGCTCCAGGCTCTGAGCTGTCAGCACAGCTGATGTGGGGCTCCAACTCACGAACCATGAGATCATGACCTGAACCGAAGTCGACACTTAACCGATGAGCCATCCAGGCACCTGATGTCAAAAATTTAACCTTAAAACAATTTTGCTTAAAATAAGATTGATTTCTACCTCTTGAAAAATCAGAAGATCTGGCAATACTGGGTCTGCTTTTCTGTGGAGCAGCGACTGGTTAAACAGAGATGTGGCTGCCCTTCCAGGGAGGGTGAGCGGAGCCACCCTTGCCAGTTACCACACTCCCCACCACTCCCTATTGTCTCCCTGACACTGAGGCCCAAGAGTAGTAGCCCGTGTCACTCCACGATCACTGTTACTTTTCTTATTGCACATTTAAAGGAAAAACTAAGTTGCTTTTTGAACCGATTTCACTATCAAAAGTAGAAACGTAAAAGTGTGAGAGGTTGGGCGAATATATGTTTCTTAGAGGAACAGAAGAGCATTCCTTTAGATTTTTTTTTTTATTTGTGTCTGAACTGAACAGCTTCTCTGACTCATTCATGGCACTGCCTAGCCCTTAAGGGGGCTTTTGAGTTCATGGCCCCTGCTGCGCTAGACGGTAAGAAAAGGGAGCCTAAGGAGTTCAGGAAAGGCTTCCTGGAGGAGGTGCTCCCTGAGTGAGGCTTGAAGGATGAGCGGGAATGGGGGGGAATGAACAGTGCAAGCAGGAGAGGCCGAGGGGCAGTGCCTGGGGATGGGTTGGGGAAGGGGCAGGCCAGCCAGGCGTGAGGAAGGTGCTCATGTGCCAGGTAGGCCCGTGGGCAGGGTAGGGTGGGGTGCAGGTAACTGAGTGAAACAGTTCGGTGTTAGGACACAGATTGGACAGCCCCGCACCCGGAGCCTTTGGCGTCCTCCTCGTCAGGGAGGACCCCTGTTGAGCCTGTGTTGTGGCCCTCCGAAATAAACAGTCTGTGCACCTAGAAAAATCTATATGAGATTATAACCTCCCTTTTTTAAGAATACTTCCCTTAACAATCACCATGGAGATTGTTCCGTGTCAGCACGTACAGGTTTGTCTTACTCTCTTTGCCAGCTTCATATGCAGAGGTGTGCATGTGTCCTAATTCATTTAAATAGTCCCCGTATCGATGGTCATTTGGGTTGTTTTGGGTGGGGGTGGGGGGGCGATGTGTTGTGTTTTCCATACACGGTCCTGCGTGGAGTCTTGTCCACACATCTTTGCGTCTGTGCTCAGGTGTGATGGAGCTGAAGGATCGCGGACTGTGTATTCAGTCAGAGGTACGGGCATTTAAAATTTGGCCGGATCCCACAGTTTCCTCCAGAGAGGCGGTGGCTGGGCAGCGTTTCTCAGCCTCGGCACTGCGGCACTTGGGGCCAGATGAGTCTTTGCTGTGGGGCCGTTCTGTGTGTGGCGGGATGTTGAGCATCCCTGGCTTTCCCTCACCCCTGGTTGTGACACCAAAGATGTTTCCAGACCCTGCCAAACGCCCCCCGTCGCGTGAGGGGCAAAATCGTCTTCAGTCGAGAGCCACCATCGTAGGAAGCCTGACGCGGGCCTTTCGGGTGGGCATCCCCTTGTCCCTACAGAGGCCCCCAGTGCCTTCCTGGGCTCCCTGTGGCTCTGCGGGCAGAGGGCGGTGGAACCAGGGGGCCAGGCCCGGGGACGGGACGCGCTGGTCACAGCTGGGCTGACATGAGACCAGTAAAACTTGCCTCCCCCGTCAGGTCCCGGCAAGGAACGGGGCAGGAAGGGAAGCAAAGGGTCGGAGCCCGCTGTGTAGGAGGGGCCTGGTGAGCGAGGGGAGGTGATGCCCACGTGCGCCCCGTCCTGCCTGCTTTCTCCTGCGTTCCTCCCACGTCTGGGATCTGCAGCTCCTTTCCCTGAAGGCCGGTTAAAGCTCTACTTCAGGAATCGCTTCTTGGGCTGTTGCTTCCACGGTTGCCACATTTTGGTAACTATTACCACTACCCACCCCTCCCCCCACTACCACCAAAAGCCTTCCTGGTCCAGGAAACCACACCAGGGTCCTCTTCTGGCGACCCCGGGCCACTGGGCACGCACAGTTGCGCAGCATCGCTCGGGGCGGGGGGTGGGGGGGGCGCCACAGCTGGGGGAGCCCCCATGAGAAAGGCCTAGAGGCCTCCCAGGTGGGTGCACACTGCCTGCAGGACAGGGCAGGTTGGTCGCCAGCTGTTGACCTTGCTTTGAACTTGTTTACTGTTGAGTGAGCTCAGGGAATGACATAATGTCCAAACTCACTGGACTAAATTTAGGCCCTAGGAAAATAATTTCCCCTGGGTGAGTTCCAGCACCAGCGCTGCACCGAGCCCTAGAGTGCTCCGCGAGCTCTCAGGCCGGGCAGGGGCTCAGCATGACTGGGTGACTGGCCATGATTTCTGAACCTCCTTGTCCGGTCTGCAGGCTAGAGGACAATAACAATTGATGGTATTTGCTAAAGCAAACACGTATTATGAAATAGAATATAACATCAGCAGAGACCTTTTTTACTTTTTTAAAAAATGGAGATAAAATTCAACTCTGACCAGTTCCAAACATTTCTGTCACCCCAAAAGGAAACTCTGTGCCCATAAACTCACTTCCCCTTCCCCCCGGCCCTAACCCATGGCAACTACCAATCTGCTTTCTTTTTCTTTTCCTTTCTTGTCTGTCTGTCTTTCTTTCTTTCTTTCTTTCTTTCTTTCTTTCTTTCTTTCTTTCTTTCTTTCTTTCTTTTCTTTCTCTGTCTGTCTTTTTCTTTCTCTTCTTTTTTTGAGAGAAAGAGACAGATAGAACTCCAGTGGGGGAGAGGGACAGATGGGGAGAGAGAGAATGAGAATCCCAAGCAGGTTCCATGCTCAGCACGGAGCCCAACATGGGGCTCGATCCCATGACCCTGGGATCATGACCTGAGCCAAAATCAAGAGTCAGATGTCCAACCAACTGAGCCACCCAGGTGCCCCTGTCAATCTGCTTGCTTGCTTTTCTTTTTCTTGCTTTCTTGCTTTCTTTCTTGTCATTTATTTACTTATTTTGATAGAGTGAGTGAGTGTGAGCAGGGGAGGGGCAGAAAGAGAGGGAGACTGAGAATCCCATCTCTGCACCGTCAGCACAGAGCCTGACATGGGGCTCAAACCCACAAACCGTGAGAAATCAAGAGTCGGATGCTCAGCCAACCGAGCCACCCAGCTGCCCCAATCGGTAAACGTTTTTTTAAAGAAGAGTAGAGCAAAGTATCAAAGAACGGTCAGGTTTATGGGGAGTCTGGGTCTATGCCCTAGCTAATCCCTCAGTTACACCCCACCTCCACCCCGGGTTATTTCGCTACTTGAGTGCTTTCTCTGTCATTCCATTTAGTCCTCACAGTGATTCGACAGGGTGGCTCTTGCCAACCGTGCTTTTTATGGGGCCCAGAGGAATCAAGTGGCAGAGGCGCTGTTGGAACTTAGGCCTTATCTCTCCATGCTGTGTCCTCCCACACACCAGTTTGTAGGCAGCATGCAGCCCTGGAGAAGTGGACCCCTGAGCCTCCCTGTGGCCCCAGCCAGGCGGCTGGTGTCCCAGTGCTGATCTCGAGCTATCAGGGCCGCTGGTTTGGGGAGTAAGAGAACGTGTGAACAACAGCTCATCCGGGATGGGCGTGCCGGGAGGTCAGCCTCCTGGGGAAGAAGGTCTTAAGCCTCCGGTCCCAGCCCCAGCCCTCTGCTCCCCTGCGGCTTCAGGCCACGGAGAGCTGCCGACTTTGCTCCACGTCTCCATATTGCCTGGCTCGCTTTAAAACCTAGGCCTAGGGGCGCCTGGGTGGCTCAGTAGGTTAAGCGTCCGACTCTTGGTTTTGGCTCAGGTCATCTCACATCTCACATCTCACGGTGTGTGAGTTCGAGCCCCACATCGGGCTCTGTACTGACAATGCGGAGTCTGCTTGGGATTCTCTCTCTCCCTCTCTTTCTGCCCCTTGCTTTCTCTGTCTCTCCCAAAATAAAACTTAAAAAAAAAAAAAACAAAAACAAAAACTTAAGCCTGGATTTTTTTTCTTTTCTGCCTCAGAAACCCCAGAAAAGCAAGCATTCTTGAGTGTTCTAGTGCACTTTAGAAAAATCAGGGTGACATATGTTGTTGGGGCCTTGAGTGCAAGCAGAATGGGGCCCCGGGCAGGATGTTGCTGTTCCCCCCGTGAGCTCGGCTGCTCGGTACCCAAAATAAGCTTCAGGTACAAACACTGCTGTCTCTTCTTCCACAGCCGCACTGCCACATGCAGCCAGCTACGGCTGAAGGAACGTGGCAGGGAGGGTGGGGAGCAGGGAGACTGATGCATAAGAAATAGCCCAAATAATTGGCAAAACAGGATCTATAAATCAGTGATGGCTTGGGAGAAGCTGTGCGGCCATTTTGTGCACTCTTGTATTTAGAGAATTTTTCAAGATGTGAAAATTTTTTCTAAAATTCTGTGTGATCTCTATTTGGGGAGAGCAGAGAATTATATGCATGTAGGGGGAAAACATCTGGAGAGATGAAAATAAATCCTCTGAAATGTTAGGAAATAAATCCTCTGAAATGTTAGTGGGTTGGTAGTTGTGGGTGGTGTGAGATAATCACTGATTTTAACTTTTTTTTTTTTTTCTGTATTTGCCGTTTCTCGCAATGATCAGTCCTTGCTCTTACGGTCAGGAAAATACCCATGTGATTAAGAGAAATGTCTGCAAAGACAGTTACCTCCGTGGGCTCCCCAGGTGGAGAACGCAGGCTCTGTAACGCAGGAGGGAGGAGTCAGCAGCCATGACGGTTGCAGCGCATTGTGCCCACCAGAGGGCGCCAGGTGCACACGGCACAAAGCCTGTAGCATCCCTAAGATGTCCTCTCTGGGCACGCGGCAGGTGGTGGGAGTGCAGGCGAGGGTTGGAGGCCCAGGGCCAGCCTGTGGCCTCGCAGGTTAAAACCACCTCACAAAAAAACTAAGAGGTTTCCCAGCCCCCCTCCCCCACAGCTCACTGCAGCACTGACAGACCGCCTGGCCACAAAACTACCCTGTTCCAGGTATTTTTAGTAATTGGTCCATCTGGCTCCGCATCTCACGTGTCTGAAAACAGCTTCTGTCATTTTGCTTTTCCCTCAGATGCTTCTGACGAGCAGAATTCACAGTCCTCAATGGAAAACTCGATGAACAGTTCAGAGAAAGTAGAACGGCAGCCATCTGGAGACGCGGGTCTAGCTGCAGAGGCGTCCGCAATCTCTCAGGTACCTCGATCGAGGCCTCAGAGGGGCAGCCAGATCGGCCAGGAGCCCGTTGGGGTGTCGGGGGTACGTTGAAAGGTGTTTTTGTTATTTTGTTTTTTTGTTTTCTCCTTGGAAGAGCGGAACTTTGCTGTATTCATTGAGCAGGATTCGTGAGCATCCTGTGATCCGCCCTGGGCACCCTGGGTGTCTTGCAGAAAGAGACACGTGGGCCCAGTCCTCGGGGAACAGGGTGTGTAGAAGGAGGAAGCATCCTATAACCCAGCCTTAGCCTTATCACTTTGTTTACTCGGGTCCACAAAGGCCCTGCCTGCTCTCGTGACCCAAAGTTAGCTTCCTTGAGAGCTGGGACGGTAAGTCTGCAGAATCCTAAATGCCAGATGAATCATCCTTTAGCATTTTGCAACTGACCACACCCCCTCCCCCCCCTTGCTTGGACCCCGATCTGGGTCATCGCCGTTTGTGCGCATCTGGTGTGAATCAGACAGTGCAGAAGCAGGTGGCCAGTGGATAGGAGCAAACATCCTGGGTTCAAATCCGCCAACTCCTTCACTTAGCATGACTGAGCCTCATTGTCTGCAGCTGCCAAAATGGAGTCACAGGACTGTCTTGGGACCAGGGCGCAGATGAGATGAGAGAATGTGGGTTAACACACTCATTGTGACACTGGACACAGGAATGCCTCGGAAGCCACCGTTGTGATTTTTCACCGTCAGCCCACTGTGCTCACCTAAGATGAGTTGGGGACTCAGGGGTGTCAAAACGCCAACGAATAAAACTATTTTCCAGGACCTTGGGAGACACTGACAAGGAGCAGTAGCCAAAAGACTGGAAGAGGCAGGGTGTGCGGGACATGGTCTGCACTTTGCAGAGCCTTAAGCCAGGCTGTCCCCCCAAGAGGAAGTGCCCCTTTGGATCTGCAGCCCCCTCCTCCTACAGAATACTCCTCCAGAGTATTCTGCCCAGAAACAGAGGGAGTGTTGATAGAAGATGTGTTTGCAGTGGCAGGAAATCGGCCACAACCTAAGTTTGTCAAAGGGGACTGGTTAAATTAATCCTGGGGTCACGGATAGAACAGACTGGTACATGGCTGTTAAAAAGAGTGTGGTTGACCCAGGTACAGACCGTCAATAAAGAAGTACCCTCACAACACGAAATGAGAAAAGCAAGACACAGAACCTCAGGCATAGCATGAACCCATTTGATTAAAAATAAAAATCAAAGCCCCGTGTACAGTTTGTAGAACCAGGATGTCAGCTGGGATCTCCTGGCCTCCTGAACTCAGTGGAAGAAAGACCAGCTTGAAACTTTGATCCATACCCGGGGGGGCATCTCGTGCTCCCCTCCCCTGCAGATGTCTGAATGGTACAGGGGTCTCCTGTTCTAACATGCCCCCCCCACCTCCACTCCCGTTTCCAGGGGACCCAGACCTGAAACGGGGCCTCGTCTGCTGTTGTCACGCACACACAGACAGACGCTCGCTCACAGAGCTCCGAGGCTTGTGAGCAAGGTGCAGAATGCATCACAGCTAAGCAAAACAACTTGACGTTGAAATGTGGCCATTCCTGTGTCAAAAACAAAAACAAACAAAAAACCCTCCCTTCCTCCTCCATGAGGAAGACTTACTCGGCTCTTCTGCTGGCTCAACTGTCCTGAATTCGTGGCTCCTCTTTCACTCCCTCCCTCTTCCCTCTCTCCTTCTCTCCTGTGCCCTGTACAGCAGCTCACCTCCCTCCAGGCTCCCCTCCCAAACTCACATGCTGCCCCCGCACCCAGGTGCTCTGCAGAACCAAAGACCTTCTCCCGAGCGGGACCCACGATCCTCGGAAGGCACAGTACCTGCTTTCTGCTGTTCTGTCTTTATCGGGCGTTTATCGCTTTCATAATGAGAACAAGGGAGAACACAGATGGAGGGGTTCTTTCTGCCTCCCTGCGACACCTGCTGTCAGGGTCTGCCACAGGAAACTCAAACCCACAGTCTCCTGGCTGGCTCAGTCAGTCGAGTGTCCGACTTCGGCTCAGGTCATGATCTCGCAGTTTACAAGTTTGAGCCCCACGTTGGGCTCTGTGCTGTCAGCATGGAACCTGCTTTGGATCCTCTGTCCCCCTCTCTCTGCCCCTCCCCTGCTTGTGTACTCTTTCTCTCTCAAAAAGAAATACTAAAAAAAAAAAAAAAAATGGGGTGCCTGGGTGGCTCAATCATTTAAGTGTCCAGCTTGGCTCAGGTCATGATCTCACGGTTCATGGGTTCCAGCCCCACATCAGATTCTGTGCTGACCGTTCAGAGCCTGGAGCCTGCTTTGGGTTCAGTGTCTCCCTCTCTCTCTGCCCCTCCCCTGCTCATGTTCTGTCTCTCTCAAAAATAAACAAACGTTAAAAAAATTTTTTTTTAAAGAAACTCATACACAGCCTGCATCAAGGTCTAGGACCTCTATGGAACATTTGTTGGGCACCTGCTGTGGGCCAGGCTCTCGACCAGATACTAGAGACCCAGGGTGAGCCAGAGACGGGATCCCTCCTGCCCTCTTGGGGCTCACGATGGGGTCAGGGAGGAAGACACAGCCGGAATACAGCAGGCACAGGAGGAATACAAGGTCCCAACACGTGCTTCAGGAGAACCAGAACAAGGAGGCCTGACAGTGGAGGGTTCTTCGGGCTGGTATAGGCGGAGAAAGGGGCTTTGAGCGGGAATTTGAAGGATGGGAAAATAGGGCAGGCTTTCTGGGCAGAGAAACCAAAGGTGCCTGGTCCTGGAGACAGAACGAGCCTGAGGAACAAAAGGGGGGCCAGGGGAGCCGGGGCCTAGCAGACAAGGAAGAGCACGGTGAGGCGAGGCACAGAGGTAGGCCTGGGATGGCCACTGGGCCCTCTCAGCCTGGTAAGGAGTTGGGATTTTGCTCTGAAGTCAGTGGGAAAGCGTCGGCAGGTTTTATGTTCTGTGTGTGATTTCTATTTTGGGATTGGTTAGACGTTGGTGAAGGCTGCACAGGGAGATCTCGGAACAGGATGCTGCTTTCTCTGGGCAGGTGATTGTGGTGAGGACAATGGATGGGGCAGCAGGCAGCGGGGAGAGGTGGGCAGGCCCAGGGGTATTTGGAGATGGAGTTGGTGATACTTGCTAGTACGTGGGGGGGTATGGGCACAGGGCGAGCAAACGAGGCCTCCTGCCTACTGTCAGCTTTATCCCGGGCAGGTGTGGTATCCTGGACGGACACGGGGGTGCAGTCGGGGCGGATAAGGTCAACAGCTGGTCTCGGGTGATGGGCCAGGTTGGCGATGCCTGAATGGGAAAGTCAGGGTGGGAGAATGAGTGCTGAACCTTTTTGGGGTCATGGGATCTAGGAGTTCGGTCACAACTATGGGCCTTTTCCCCAGAAAAACGCACAAGTGCATTCAACAAACGCTGAGTGTGTGCCCAGGCCAGCCACCTGTGCGGAGCTCTGGAGGAGCCATTGTCCATAATGGCAAGGTTGGACCAGGCCTTCTTCGAGCTTGGAGAGGTGCCCTTGGGACTTGTGTACAAATGATTACCGTAGCGATTAATTACAGATTGGAGGGCTGATAATGGGGAAACCCTCCCCCGGCCTGTGTGGTGAAGGGGACAGAGAAGCTTTAGAGGCCGAGGGGGCAGTGTGGTAACGGTCGTGGGTGACGGTATGCTTGAAGACCCACAGGGAAGCCACCGTGGCAGGGATGGGGGACCCAGGTGACGCGGGGCTTGGTGAGCACAGAGCACAGGGCCAGAACCTCAGGCTGGAACCACAGGGGGTGGGCCTCAGTTTCCTCCTGGGCTGACCTTCTACCTCACGGCTGGCCGAAACTGCCCCCCTGGCTGTTAACCTCTGTTCTCCCTTCTTCTTCCCCAAGGATTTGGAAGGAGTCCCACCCTCTAAGAAGCTGAAACTGGAGGCCTCGCAACAGAACTCTGAAGAGATGTAGACACTACGTTCAGTCCTGCTGTCCACGTTCCACGGGAGAGCCATCTGCAGGCTGAATTCTAGAACAACTTCCCCCGAGCGATTCCTCTCGGGTGCAGACAGAACTACTAACTTTCCAAGTTTACCAAGTGCAAATCCAAGAAAACCCAGAACAGCGTAACTTCTCAGACACTGAAGAACTTTCTGCTGTGAAGCAAAACACTTGAGTCTCGAAGGGACCGTCCTTGGGAAGGCGGAGTCGACAGCACTCAGGAGGGTCTGCACACTGTCTCTGAAGCCAAGATTACATTTGTGTTGCTGCTGTATTGTTTCGTTCCCCTCTCCGCCACCCCCCACTTCTCTATTTAACGATATAAGCTATATTTGAGGGTGGTGCCGATCAGGAAATCGGTTTTCGTCGGGGCATTTCACTGTTCAGCCGATTCCTTCCGCTTTCTTTTTTTGTGCCTTGTGCCCTTGAGGTGACCTCTGGCATGTTTTCCCGGTTGTTTTGCATCTCCCTTTGCAAAGTGCGCTCGGTTTTGTCCAGGCAGCCGGTGCCACCGTCCTCACCGTCTCTCCCCTCCCTGACCCGGGACTTCAGCTGGAGCGGAGCAGGCAGGGAGGAGGGGAAACTGAGGCCTTGGAGGAGCAGGACCTCCTTGGCCACCTGATTTGCAGGTGCGGAGGGAGGGCGTTGAGCACGCCCTGGGCCCTGGGTCCTGGGTCCAAGGTCCGAGGAGTCTCGATGTCGTCGAGGCACTGTCCCCGAGGGCGGGCCACTGGATGTGCTCTCACTTCCTCGGGGCATCTGAGGCTGGTGTTTCCAAGCCCACCGTGGCCCAGACGGATACACGGAACCCTTAGATTGTTCTGGCACTTCCACCCTCTATCCCCACCATAACCGCTTTCTCCCACACCTCCGAAGACGACATGGCTTCTGTGGCTGACTGCAGGATTGTCTCCTTAGGACGATGAAAGGGCTGAGGAGGCTGGGAGCAGATGGCAAGAAGAGCTGGTGCTGAACTTTCTCTCCTAGCGTGTTGCCTGGATTTCAAATCCACAGTAACCTGCTGCCCTCCGGCTCCTCTGGGTTCTCCCCCCACGCCCCCCAGGGGGGGAGGGGAGATGGCAAAGCGTTCCTGACTCTTCAGAGCCAACAACGGTCCATCGCCTCTCGCTCCCAGGATGCGCTGATGGTCCCCACTGGGGAGCAGACCCTGATGATTGGGCCTCAAAGGCCAGAAACAAGGCACCGGGGAGCAGAAAGCTCTACACTCCTCCAGAAAGGGGTGATTGAGCCCCCATCCCCTGGCCTCCGTCCTGTGCCTGTGCCAGGACAGCTTCCTCTCACTCAAACGGCGATGCCCCCCGTGGACAAACCGCCTGATCGTTTGGTTCTGAGGCCTGGTTTGCTCTTAATTCCTAGATGGACTCCTCGGACCTTAACCCTTTTCCTGAGCTTTCTTTACTGCACTGGAGTTCAACTTCCTTTGAGTTGTGTGAGGGGGTGGGAGGGTTGAGGGGGGGTTATTTTGTTGTTGTTTTGTGGTTTTTTTGTTTTCGTTTTTGTTTTGCTGATTGGTGCATATATTCAGGTACCACCTTTGACGTGTGGATCTCTCTCCTGACCACCATGGGAAGTGTCTGCCAGATTCCAGTTTCTAAGTTTCTGAGGGTGAGGCTCTTACTTTTTTTTTAAGGGAGCCAATCTATTTCCTGCACTTCAAGAAGAATCAAAATGTTCCTGAATTTCAAATACCTCATGCAAAAATGTCTCCTGAAATAAGGGAAAAACAAAACAAAACAAAACAAAACCACACAACAAACTTTGAGAATCTTAATGTTGAAGTTCGCAATGCCGAAAGGTTTCTGTCTTAAAAAAAAAAAAAATCCTTCTCAGTTTTGCCCCTCAGGCAGTCAGTTCTGTGGAGAACTGTGTTCTGCGTTACCTCTCAGCATCTCTCAAGGCGGCTGGACCTCCAGATCCTCTAGAGCTACAGTAACTTAACTTTTTTTCTTTGCGGCAAAACTCCACTTTGATGAAAGGTGAATTTGGAGATTTATCTCCTTTCTTTTTTGGGAAATGAGAGGTTAGGAGCAAGACAGCCGAAGGAGACCCACACACGCATCCACAGGAACGGCGAGTCGGCCGGGGTCCCCTGGGCGCCTTCCGGTTGCGGTGCCCTCTCTGGACGGGCAAGGGGAGTCAACGCGGTTGAGGACGGAGACCACATCCACGACACCGAGGCTGTCATTAGTTTTTCTCTGAAGTGCCTGATGAAGGTAGGAAGGGGCCCGTGGCCGGGGACCCACCCGGCCCCGCCGCGGCCACGCGAGGCAAAGCGCCCGTGGCCCCGCACGCATCGCTGGCCGGGAAGGCCTCCCGCGCGGCATCGTTAGACTGCAAAAATCCACACGTGCTTCCTTCCCCGACGCGGTCCGCTCCTCGGAGCCACTGTCGCCCACCCACCCTGCGCCCCTCGCCCTCCTCCCACCACAGAATCTAAGACCTTTCAGCCGACCGAGCCAGGGGCGGGGGTCCTCAGCAGATGCCTTCCGCGGACACCAGGCCCTGTGGCCTAAAGGGCTCCCAGGGCAACCTTACTCCCCGCCACACACGACGTCGGGGAGGCTTCGGCTACACATTCCACAAAGTGCTGGCACTTTTACACCCAGAACCTGGAGGGCAGTTGACCGATCTATAGGGTGGTGACCTCTCATTACAAACGATGTCATGGTTTGGAATGTTCATTATCGCCAAGGACCTGGTTAGAGGTATAAAGACCTTTTTTCACCGTTACCTAATTTTTTTTTCCTCTTACGTTTTTTTTTTTCTTTCTTTTTGGCGTGTTGTACAGCAGTATAATTTTTCACTTATTTATTCCATCAGTAGATATGGTTTGTACAATGTACAATGGTTCCATTTCAGAAAATAAAAAAAAATTCAAATCATGAACACCATGTGGCTTTCTAGCATCGTAATAAAGGGTAAAATCTGTTGGATGGCGAGAGGGCCCCTCGCCAGCTGCTCTGGCCTCTCGTGCACGACCGTGTGGCCCTGACTTTGTGCAGGGCACTAAGCTCCTTGCACGCAGGGACTGTTGCCTCCCAGGGTCACGTTAGCTGCCACCGTTAAGCACAAGCTGGACACTGGACACAGGGGTGACAGACCTCCTCGCTGAGGCGAGGACACAGAAACAGTCGCATAGCCAGGCAGGGCCCCCACGGAAAAGCCCTGGTCCTCGACTTTGCGAGGCTGTGGCAGGCACTCTGAGAAGTCGGCCCAGACGTGGATGGCAACTTTGTCTTGGCTTAAGTGACCCGCGGCCAGGCCGGAGGCAGAGCCTTCCCGGGGCCCTTTCCCCTCCTGGCGTTTGGGGTGCTTCTCTCCCTGGCAGCTCAGGCTCCCTCCCTGGAGTCTCCCTCCATGGTTTCCTTTTCTCTGGCCTGTCTCACCATCTCCTCTTCCACCTGAAACCTGGCCGAGGCTGATCTGCCAGCAGGGAGGGCAGGGAGGGCAGGGATGGGATTATTGTTTTAGTGAGGCCTGCCTGTGCCAACCCACCTGGAGGCAAATGTTCTGTTTTGTCTGCCTCTCCCTCCCACCCCCTTCTTTTTTGCCATGTTCTAGTGTTTTTCCCGGGATTGATTGCTCAGCGAAAGAGACTCCTGAACTCCTGATAAAGTTCGGCTTGACAAAACAGAAATCATAGGGACTTTGTTTGCTCAACCAAAAATATGCTTCAGTTGGCACCCTTTTGCGCTCTCCTTTTCTGTCTTCCCCGCGTGTCCACGTCTCCGTCCTGGATGAAGCTCCGTCCCTTCCAGACTTGTCCCTGTGGATCCGCCACCCTTCTCTCCACCCCTCTCCCCCCAGATCTGTTTCTCAGTCATACGCTCACTCTCTCTGTGACTCTCTTGGCTTCTCTGTCTCTTGCCGTTTCCTGTCCGTCTGTGGAGCTGCCTGACTTCCTCTCCTGTCCGTTAATTGAGAAGCAGTCATGCACAAGAGCTGGAAAATGCAGCTTTGCAGGCATTCGTGTGAGCATCACGTGTATGCTGGGCCCGGGGCAGCAGTGACTCAAGTTTGTCCCTTCAGCTATAGACAAATAAGTGAGCCAGTGTGCCAGGATGGCCAACACCGTTCGGAACTAGGGAAGGTGGTTTTGCTGAGGGGGCGGGGTCAGGGATGGTGCAAGGAGTCCAGGCATGGGGATGAGAAGTTCGTTTTTCTTGTTGACACCAAGGAGTAGGCTGGAGGTTTCTGATCCAGGGCTCTGCTGGACTGGGGACAGGATTTCCAGGGAATGGCATGGATTGGAAAAAGCCAAGGCTGGAGATGGGGGCAAAGCAACCAGGGAACTGGAGCAGTGGGCCAAGCAGGAGGCCGGGAGTTGGCAAAAGGCCGTGTGCTCCCAGGCAATCAGTACTGCAGCCCAGCTGGTGGAGTCAGGTGGGCTGGGAGAGACAGGTAGGGAAACTGAGGTCTGGGTCTTAGCCCAGACTAAGCCAACAAGGATCATGGAGGGCCACAGTCAAGACCGAGGTGGGAGTGCAGACCTTAAAGGCCAAGTCTAACAATCCCCGCTCCTGTGATTGAGGAATCTTTTTTATTTCCCTCCGAAGGCTAATAGACGCACGCTCTTTGCCAGTTGCATTCCCCTCTTCTGCCAGTAGAGGTCACCCTTGTCCACTCAGTCCCAGGGACAGCCTGGTGACCCAGGCCTGCACCACCCGCATGGTCCCACCCCCTGGCCACAGTTGGTTCAAGGATGATCACATAAGCCATTGTGGCCCAGTGACAGTCAGCCCTGAGATTTCGGTGGGAACTGCTAGAAAAGAGTCCCACTAAAGTAGTCACTAGAGAATTCCCTAGAGGGCCAGCACGGTAGGGAGAGGCCTGCCTGCAAGTGACTTGAACACAAGAAAGAGTTGAACGATGGAGAATGTGAGCTTCCCGAGGGCAGCATTTGAGCACTTGGCCCCAGCCGGCCCTGAAGCCAGCTCTCCTCCTGAGCTTTTCAATGTTGTGAGTCAATTGTGGCCCTTCAGGTCAGTTTTCCCTGGATCGTTTCCCACGTGAGTCCCCGCTCGTCTGTCCCAGGGCTTGGAGTCTCTCCTGGACGAATCCACAAGGAGGGGTGGTTGCCCATAAGGTAGCTCTGACTGCTGATTGGGTGTCATTCTCTTGGAAGGAGTCTTTCTCTCCCCTCCAACTTCCCCTTTTAACGCTCCCATGTGACAGAGACTTCGGTGGTTCAGAGCTGAAGAAAAAGATATAACAAGGATGATGAGAACCCATTTCCCATTTTGGACTTCTGAAGCAACCTCTTCTACAGTCTTCAGAGCTCCAGCACGTTAGACCTATGTCACCTCAGGTAAGTATCTTAGCTTCTCTGGGCCCCAGTTTCCTCCTCTAGGAGGGGAAGACTAACAGTGCCTACTCTTGGGTCATCGCAAGGATTAGATGAATTAATACACGTGAAGTGCTTGTGACAGGTCCTGGCACAGAGTAAATCTCAATAAATGTTGGCTGCTACCGTTACTACTATTAGAGTTACTATCTTCAATCATGTTTAGACCCCAGAAACCCAGCTCCCAGAGAATGAGGTGCAGAAAAAGGCAAGAATTGCCCACTCCCCGCTGCTTTGGGCTTACCTTCTTTTTTTTTTTTTTCTTTTTTTCATTTTTTAAATGTTTATTTATTTTTGAGAGAGAGAGAGAGTGAGCAGGGGAGGGGCAGAGAGAGAGAGGGAGACACAGAATCCGAAGCAGGTTCCAGGCTCTGAGAGGTCAGCTCAGAGCCCGATGTGGGGCTCAAACTCATGAACGGCAAGATCGTGACCTGAGCTGACCAGATGCCTTACCGACTGAACCACCCAGGTGCCCCTGGGCTTGCCTCTGAGTTATACTTGGCTTTCTGAAGACCGGCCTCTTCCCCAGATGACTGACAGTGGGGTTATCCACCCAGAGTATCCCAGATGATCCATACCCTAAATCATGTCTTGTGGGACGAGTAAAAGCCCTCCAGGAAACAGAAGGGAAGACACTCCTGGCTGAGGGCAAGGCTTGAGCAAAGGCTGGAGATTAGAGGGTACGTCCCTGCCACAGACACAGGCTGTTCAGTAAAGCAGTCCCAGGCAGGGAGCTTTGGGGCCTTGGGTCTCAGAGGAACAGCCCACTGGGGACTCAATTTTACAGCCTCCTTCACCATCATTCTTCCTCCACAGGCTCTTGAGAGAAAAGCCTCTAGAAGGCAAAGACCAGGCTGTGGTGCCAGGCCTGTGGGTCCTGACTCCCTCCAAGATACCCCTGGGACACTGGTGCCCATGGATGCACTGGGTGAAATGAGGTCGATGGCTTTCTCTCTTCAGACTTTGGCAGAAATAACAATCTGCTTTGCACCAAAGAATCTCAAGAGACTCTTAATTCCTGCTCTTTCCTCCCTCTGGGTCCCTCAGTTATGAGCTCATTTGACCTCCGAGCCACCCGGAATGGTAGTTTAGAGCATTCTAAAGTTTTCCCCATTATACAGACAGGAAAACTGGGGACAGGGACATGACTGAACAGACTCCTGCAGTGACTCTGTCTGTGAAGGAGGCTTTGGAATCCGGTCCATCTGTCTGTGGGTGAGGAGTCAGCAAATCCAGCCCACGACCTGTTTTTGTAAATAAAGCATTATTGAGGGGCACCTGGGTGGCTCAGCCAGTTAAGTGTCCGGCTCCTGATTTTGGCTCAGGTCATGATCTCACAGTTCGTGAGTTTTGAGCCCTGCATTGGGCTCTGGACTGACAGTGTGGAGCCTGCTTGGGATTCTCTCTTTCCCTCTCTCTCTGGCCCTCCCCCATACACTTTCTCTCTCTCAAAAAATAAAAATTAAAAAAAAAAAAGTATTACTGGAACACAGCCATGCTCGTGCATTTACATATAATCTCTGGATGCTTTCATGATGCAACAGCAAAGGTGAATAGTTGCTATGGAGACTATATGGTTTGCAGAGTCAAAAATATGTAATAACTAACCCTTTACAGAAAAAGTTTGCCAACCTCTGCAGTCAACCACACTTTCCTACGGAAACACCGTGCAGAGGAAAGAATAAGAATAATAATTACCTACTATGTGCCAGGCACCATGCAGGACTTTGCGTTGATTTCTCAGCTTGTGAGAGTGTAGCTCAATGAACCTTCACACACTGAATATACCTGTATGGCCCCACCCCGCTGTCCTTTCCAGTCACCACCCCTCAAAGGACAGCCGCTCTCCCAACTTCTCTTTGCACAGGTGTGTTTTGCCCGGTTTTGAGCTTTCTGTTCACGGAATCACAGTATGTGCCCTTTTACCTCTGTCTTGTTTCACTTAACACAATGTCTGTGAGATTCATCGGATGGCTGCACATCACTGGAGTCCATTCTCCTTGCTAGAGAATATTCCACAGGGTGAAGACACGACAAGGCACTTACGCATTCTCCTGCTGCTGGCCGTTTGGTCTATTTCCAGTTTCCATGGGGTACTGATTATGAATATGCAAGATATTGGACCTCCATTATCTCATTTCACCCTGGCTTCAACCCTGAGGCGGGGGGCCAATTTGTAGCCTCTCTAAAAGGCGTGCAGACTGGGGTTCAGAGACACAGCAGGCGGGACGGGGAAAACCCTTGGTGAAGGTGTGCCTGCTGTCCTGGCTCTCTGGCTTCCTCATTAGATTCTGACTTGAAATCTCGCTGTGACCGCCTACTGCGTGATTCCGTTTGCATGAAATTTCTAGAAAAAGCAACACTGTGGTGACGGAAGGAAAAGCCTGGGTTATCCGGGACAGGTGGCAACAGGGATGGACTACAAAAAGACAGGAGGTGATGAAAATATGCTCTAACACTGGACTGTGGGCAGGATCCCACAGCTGTGTGAATTTCTTTAAAGCTGAGTTGTATGCTTCAATACCTCGATAAAGTTGTCCCTCCCAAATCCCAAATTTGCACTCATCTACTTCACACACACACACACACACACACACACACACGTGCGCGCGCGCGTCTCCCCCTGCCTCAGTTTCCCTATCTGTAAAACAGAGCTTACTGTCCCTTAGACGAGGGAGGCCGACTATACAGACTGTGCAGGGCTGCTTAGCCATGGACCTCTTCCGGCCTCCCCGACGATTAGACACCCCCCACCAGCGCAGCCTCTCTCTGCAAAGGCCTGGAGCTGGGGGGTGGTCTGCCTGGCCAGAAGTGACATCTGAAGCAATCAGGATCCTGTTTGGCTTTGCCACGTCCGACCTGCTGCCTGCGGGGGCAGGAGAGCCACGCGCAGCGGATGCACCGGCCCCAAACTGTTTCTCAGAGTAGTCCCCAGAGATGGCCGCTGGCTTTCAATTTCTGCACTTGTTTATTTTCAAAGGGACGTTGCCAGACCACTAAGCCACCCCTGCCCTTTCATGGTTTGTTTTATGCAAGAGATTTCAGGAAGAGAGAGAGGAGGTAAAGCGACCTGAAACCAATTCCTCTGCCAGCAAAGGACTGCACGGGGCCCCCGCTGTTAGATTTGAGGGACACGTGGGGCCAGGATGCCCCCTTGCTGACTGCCAGTCCCCAGAACACCGGGAATCCTGATAGTGTTAATGCTCACTGCAAACAGTTAATAACGGAGGCTGGAACCATTGGACATCCACGTGCAAAAGGAATGAACCGCAGCCCGTCCCTTGCCCCTTATACCAAAATTCACCCAAAATGGATCATAGACCAAAATGTAACTCCAAAACTTCTAGAAGAAAACAGAAGAGAAAATCTTTGTGACTGGGGTTAGGCAGAGCTTTTTAAATTTTTATTTGTTTATTATTAAAAAAATTTTTTTTAATATTTATCTATTTTTGAGACAAAGAGAGACAGAGCATGAATGGGGGAGGGGCAGAGAGAGAGATGGAGACACAGAATCTGAAGTAGGCTCCGGGCTCTGAGCTGTCAGCACAGAGCCTGATGCAGGGCTCGACCTTACCAACCACAAGATCATGACCTGAGCCGAAGTCGGACGCTCAACCGACTGAGCCACCCAGGTGCCCCAGTTTATTTACTTATTTGTAAAGTTTATTTATTTGTTTTTGAGAGAGTAGGGGAGGGGCAGAGGGAGAGGGAGAGAGAGAGAATCCCAAGCAGGCTCCACACTGTCAGCATGGAGCCCAATATGGCACTTGAACTTGCGAACTGTGAGATCATGACCTGGGCTGAAGTCGGACGCTCAACCGACTGATCCACACAGGTGGCCTGGCAGAGCTTTTTTAAACATGGCATCACATACTAACTATACAAGAAAAAGCTAATACATTGGACTTCATCAAAATTCAAAACTTCTGCTCTGCTAAAGACACTGTTATGAGATGAAAAGACACAGACTGGCAGATAACCTTGGCAGAACACATAACTGATAAAGGACTTGTATCTAGAATATATAAAGAACTCTCAAGAGTTGAGAAGAAGAAAGCAAACACTAACCCCCCCCGCCAGAAACCTAGCAAAATAGTGGCATAGCCATTTCATCAAAGAAAATATATGGGAAGCAAATAAGCCCATAAAAGACGCTGAACATGATCAGTTATTAGGGAAATGCAGATTAAAAGCCCAGTGAGACCCAGGACACTCCTACTGGAATAGCTAAAAAGAGAGACCACACCAAGTACCGGCGAGGATGTAGCAAAACCAGACCCCCCCTATGCTGCTGGTGGGGTGGTGAAACGCCACAGCCATTTGGAAAATAGTTTGGCAGATTCTTATACAGTTAAGCGTCAACTTATCATACAACCCAGAAATCCCACGCCTACACATATTTATCTAAGAGACATTAAAATGTACAAAAGCTTATGCATAAAAGTTTCTAGTGGCCTTATTTATATAATCACCCCAAGCTGGAAGCGACTGAAATGGTCTTCAATGGCTGAGTGGATCGACAAACTGTGGTACATTCCTCAAATGAAATCCTACTCAGAAGTAAACAGGAATGAACTACAGAGACACTGAAGGATAGAGAAGATCTCCGATGCATTACGCTAAGTGAAAGAAGCCAGACTCAAGGCTACTTACTGAAAGATTCCATTTGTATGGTGTTCTAGAAAGAGCAAAACAGCAGGGACGAGAAGCAGATCAGTGGTTGCCAGGGATTGCGGTGGAAGGAGGGGGGATACAAGGGAAGCCTCTGTGTGTGTGTGTGTGTGTGTGTGTGTGTGTGTGAGGGGGTATCAGAAATATTCCCTATATTGATTGTGGTGGTGATTTCATGACAGTATATATTTTTTAAAATTCATGGAACTGTACACTAGAGAGAGAGCTTCCTTGTATGCAAATTACACCCCAACCAAACAAAACAAATAAAAAAAAATAATAATAATAAGCCAACGTAGCCCACATACTAGGTGCCAGGCACTGTTCGAAGTACTGCACACACATTTACTCACTCTGAGGCAATATCCTGACGGTCATCCACATCGGCTTCAAGGAACACCATGTCGGAACATTTTTTAGAGCGGGAATGGAGAAAGGATGGGTCATTTTGCAAGGCCCACAACATGTGGATGAGAAGTCAACTGTTGCAAGCGTATCTCCTGCAGTGTTCAAGCCTTCCTAAAAAAGCGTACTTGCTCTCGATCTGCTTCACCCTTTTGGTGGCTGGGGTCTGACAAACAATTGTAAAAACTGATGAAAGGGGATCCAAACCACCATACAGAGCTTAGGAAATAGTACATCTGACACGAGATCAAGGAAGTAAGTGTCCAGGATGATAAAGGGAGGTCCCGGGACAATAGCTATGCATTAAGCCTATGCAACAATCAATCCAGATTGCTAGGACAAAAGATTTCAGTGGGAAAAATTGAGGTTGATAGACTCTGACAGGGCTGACTCTGTCAAAATTGTACTGAGAGATATTTAAGAAAACTATCGGATGTTATAGGAAGACTTAAACCATAGGTTCAAGGAAAACTAAGAAAATGGGAAAAGTGACACAGTTGTTAACTCCAGGAAAAACAAAAATTTGAACAATTTTTTGTCCAAAGGAACAAGGAAAAGAAATCATAGTGCACAATACTTTTGTGGCCAAACTATAAAAACACTGAATATGAATTTAACAAAATATAATTTAACTATATTGGTAAAATGGGAGAGGAAAGACATCTATAAAAAAATAAAATCATTCCAGGGGCAGCTGGGTGGTTCAGTTGGTTAAACGTTTGACTCTTGGTTTCAGTTCAGGTCATGATCTCATGGTTTGCGAGTTTGAACCCTGAATTAGGTTCCATGCTATCAGCTGATAGCATGGAGCCTGCTTAGGATTCTCTCTCTCCACCTCTTCCTCTGCCCCTCCCCTGCTCATGCTCTCTCTCTCAAAATAAATAAATAAACATTTAAAAAAAATCATTCTAACATAGTAAGTCAATAAATGACGTCTGAAATTGATGATTTTAGGATATATATAGGGAGAGAGGTTTTGCTTTTTTTTTTTTTCAATTTGGAGATAAATACTAGAAGTGATCACTAAAAATTTGAAAAGTGTTACCTCTCTGGAGGAGGTAGGTAGGATTGTCAGGTAGTAAGGGGCATGGCATGGGTGGTGTGGGTTAATTATAAGCCTTCTAACATAATAACATAATTTCTTACGTTCCCTATCTTAATTTTACTTGAATTTAATTCTTGTTTTACTGAAGAACAACCTCCAGTAACTCTTTCAAATATGGCCTATGGATGAAAAAGTCATTTAACCTTTTATCCTCCAAGATTTGTTGAGGGAAAACTCACTCTTTTCAGGCATATATTTTTATGATTTTTGAGAAACTTACACAGTCACATAAGCACCACCATAATCAAGAGAGAGTATTTTCATCACCACAAATTGTTCTCTGGTTCCTTTTTGTAGTCAGTTTCCTCCCCACAAGCTCCTGGCAACCACTGATCTGGTTTTTCTGTCCCTATGTATTTTGCCTTTTACAGATGTCATATAAATGGAATCAAATAATGTATGGCCTTTTGAGTCTGAATTCTTTTACTAAGCATAATGCTTTTGAGAGTCATCCATAGTATTGCATTTCTGGAAACCAAAGGTATAGTTGATCATCAGTCGTCAGTGCTATTCATCCAATACTTACAGTCATGTGATCGGATTGCACTCCCTGGCTCCTTCCTACTTGGGTGAGGCCATGCTCTAGGCAATGAATTGTGAGTGCATCTCACTTCTGGGCTGGACCATTTCACTGACAAAGTGAGACCTATTGAGCTTTCTCTTCCTTTCTGCCACCACGATGGGCAACATTCTAGATGGTGGCTGCAATGTCAGCCTGAGTCTTGGAGTGACTACAACCAGCAGAGCCCATTGCCGAACTGTGATGGACACACAGCAAATACGTAGGGAGCTTGAGCCAAAAAACACACCTTTGTGTGTTGAAATTTGGGTGTGGTTTGCTATCACAGCACAATCAGCCTATATTGATCCATACAGAATGCTTATATTTTAAGCACTGGAAAATTTTCTTTTACTTCTTCTTCTTCTTCTTCTTCTTCTTCTTCTTCTTCTTCTTCTTCTTCTTCTTCTTTTTAATGTTTATTTATTTTTGAAGGAGAGAGAGACAGAGCATGAGCAGAAGAGGAGCAGAGAGAGAGGGAGACACAGAATCCGAAGCAGGCTCCAGGCTCCGAGCTGTCGGCACACAGCCCGACGTGGGGCTCGAACTCACAAGCTGTGAGATCATGACCTGAGCTGAAGTCGGACGCTTAACCGACTGAGCCACCCAGGCGCCCCTCTTTTCCTTCTGCTTTAATTATTTCCTCTATTCCTTTCCTCCCTCATTCACTTTCTTCTTTCTTTCTAGAACTATTGGGCAGGTGCTAGAACTTTTGAATGTATCCCTCCAGGTCATTTACTTTCTTCGTCCTTTTAGAATTTTGAGGAGAAATTCTCAGTTTAATCTTTTAGCTTGCTACTCTTTTAGCCCTATCCATTCTGCTATCACCTCAGCTTTTCTAAATCATTATTTTTATATTTGATATATGTTATATATGGCTGTTCCATGAGGTTCTGTGTTCTAGTGGTTTGCTGGGTGTGGGAGCTCTCTGTCCTTCATGGGGGTTGTTAGCTCTCTTGGAGCACCGTCCTGTATGTCCCTCTGTGCACGTGGCTGTTGCTGCCTGATACTCTGCAGGAAGCAAGGTGGAGGCCCTCAGCCTAGATTCTCTGCCATCATTCCCACATATCCCAGTACACTGTCCCTGAGACCTTCTCCCGCTAGCCTCTGATTGTTTCTTGCACCCCCCTCCAGATCTCACTCTTGGTAGTTCTTTCCTTCCTGCATTTTAAACTGTGCTTTCCTCCAGTCTTGTTTTTTTCTCTAATATAATCTTTAGGAATTTATGGTGAGGATTACACAAAGCATGTTTGTGCACTGCATATGGCCTATGTGTGGGCAGTTTACAACATCAGCCTTTAGAGGTTCTGTCCTCCCAGGGAATTGATGTTTCTTTTTTTTTTTTTTTTTTTTTTTTTTGAAGTAGGCTTCACCCCCAGCACGGAGCCCAACTCAGGGCTTGATCTAGTGAGATCAAGCCCTGAGCCAAGATGAAGAGTCGGATGCTCAACCAACTGAGCCATCCAGGTGCCCCAGTGTTTACTTTTTTAAATTAAAAAAGTAAAGTATACATCCTCCCACATGGATGTCTTTCGTGCTAAGAAACCAAAGAGAAATAGAGTACGCTCCAAAAAAAAGGTATACAAGTAATAATTGTTTCTTTTAAGAAATTAGAAAATAGATAAACATGAAGAAAGTAAGAATCACCCCACCCAGAGATAACTAGTGTGAACACTAAGTTTCACCTTCTTTCTCTCTCTCTCCACCCACCCACCCACCCACACACACATGCAGATATGATTTTATAAGTATTTTTTTGAAATTGATCTCAAACTACTGATAACTTTTTAAAAGTTGTTTTTTCACCCAACAGTATATCATGGACATCTTGCCATGTCAATAATATTTGCTTCATTTAATATGTAGTGTTCTGTTACATTCGGGGCCATAATATATTCAACAATTTCCCTCTTGTTAGACAATGCGGCTGGGCATTTAAGAGTTCACCAAGGAGAAAAGTCTTCAGATGAAGGAAGACAAGTCAAAGGGTGGCCTTTCAGACATCTGCAACCAGCACTGGGAAGGGTGGTTTGGGCAACAGGGAAGATCTCAAACTCACACCTGAAGCTACCAGTCCCTTGGGCCTATCTGTCCTTGAAGACAACCGGGGAAGGAGGATGCACAGCCACTTTGGTAAAAGCCGTTTGTCACTTTCTCTCTGAACACCCACCTCTTCCGGAGGCCCTTGCCAGGAAGAGGGTGGGGCAGGGCCCTCAGTGCCCACCCAAATCTGGAAGTGAAACTGGTTTGAAAGGAGAAGCTATGGAGGACGCTCAAGGCCCTGCTGGAGCTAGAGTGGGTGCTCTTGGCCAGGGGCCTCTTTCCCCCTCCTGATGCCCTGTCAAACCCCATCTTCCCAGCATGGCCGCCATCACAGGCTGGCTTTGAGCCCCTGAAGCCTTGACAGCTTTCCAGAAGTGTCAACTATTAGGTTGAACCATTTGAAATTGCTATTTCTGTGGGTCCAGAGTATTGGCAATTTCTAGGTACCTCTGGTCAGGTCGGTTCCATTGCTTCAGTCTGTAGTACATTTCTTTAGTGCTCATTCTGTGCTAGGCACTGTGTTAAGTGATTTATAATCATTTTTAAGTGTCGCAATTTTGAGGCATAGAGTTGTTCCCTATTTGAAAGGGAAGAAAACTAAGGTTCACAATTTTCCCTTTTAGAATTGCTTGGGGGCTGGTTCAGCCTCTAAATTTGAGATCTTAACAATAACGACAGTATTTTGAGACCTAGTTAAAGGAGCTGGTGGCTCTGCCTCGTACTAACCGTGATGCCCTTTTGGAAAACACCTTAACTTGGCGGAGCCAGTTTCCACCTCTGTGGGTATGAGGTTTAGGTGAGAAGCGTTCTTGATCTGGTTTCTGCTTTAGAAAAATGCCTTTGGTATCAGAGACTCAAGTCTTCTCATCAATAAAATGGGGACAATAACCAACGCGCCCAGCAACACAAGGGATTTGCTGCCAGGACTCAGTTACAGGCCCGGCCGAGCCAGCCAGCGAGCGGGAGGGGGAAGGAGCCCCACCTCCACCCACCACGTGGAGCCCCGGCCCCGCCCACAGCGCGATTCCCCGGACCGTGGGGCGGGGTCGGCACAGCACCACTTGTCCAACGCCTCTCCAAGGCTAGGACACTTGCGAGTGGCATCCCCTGGCCACTGCTTCCCACAGCATCTCAGGCAGCCCGGAGAGGGTGGGGGCAGCGAGGGGCGGGGCACCAAGGCGTGGCTTCCGGCAACCTTCCTCCCCGCCCCACCCCCCTGCTTTTTTGTCCGCCTGGATACGGAAAGGTTCCCCTGCACCTTTAAGAGGCCGACGCGGGCAGCCGATTGGCCGAGACGCGCCGGTGACGTCACGCCTGGGCCGGCGCCGAGTCTGCCCAGTCGGCCCGCCCCGCGCCCTCCCCCTCTAGTCCCGCCGCGCGCTCGCGGACAGTCCGCGCGCGGGCCGGGCCGGCGCCCCGTCTGCTTCGCTCGTTCGCGTCGCCCCGAGCCCCGGGGGATGCCCCCGGCCGGCACCCCCCATGGCCGCCGACGTCTTCATGTGTTCCCCGCGCCGGCCCCGCAGTCGGGGCCGCCCGGTGCTGCTCAAGCCTCAGGTGCCTGAGGACGACGACGACTCGGACACGGATGAGCCGTCCCCGCCGCCCGCCTGCGCTTCGGCCACCCCGGCCCGGGCCCACGCGAGCGCCGCGCCGCCGCCGCCCAGGGCCGGGCCTGGCCGCGAGGAGCCTCCGCGCCGCCAGCAGATCATCCACAGCGGCCACTTCATGGTGTCGTCGCCGCACCGCGAGCACCCGCCCAAGAAGGGCTACGATTTCGACACGGTCAACAAGCAGACGTGCCAGACCTACAGCTTCGGCAAGACCAGCTCCTGCCACCTGTCCATCGACGCCTCGCTCACCAAACTCTTCGAGTGCATGACTCTGGCCTACAGGTAGGGACCCGGCGACCCCGGGCCGGCCCCACCTCTCGAGTGGAGCTTCCTAGTTTGACAAAACCAGCGCGGAGGGCTCGGCCGCCCGAGGACCCGACCGCCCGAGGACCCCGGGGCTGCACGCATTCCTATTGGCTCTTGTCCCTTTGGGAGTGTTAATGGGTCTGGGATCCTCCGTGGTAGCGAGAGGGGTCCGTGTCCTGGCCTCCTCTCCTGCCAGCAGGGCTTGCGTTCTTCCGGCTTCACGTTCTCCATCCAGGCCCTCCCCTCCAGTGTCCCCAGGCCACCGATTTTGGACACGAAAAAGCTGCAAATACAGGCTGCACCTTGTGTTACTCGACTCTCCACCCTTTCCCCCAAACGCTTTGTGTGCTTCCGGCAGTATCGAGTAGTGGTTCGGAGCACCTGTCCAGGGGTGGCTTAAGTGCTGGTTCCAGTCTTTAATGGTTGTGTAAAATCCTGGAGCCTGCTTCCTCCTTTATGAAGACGGGATGACAGTAATATCAGCCTCCATCGGCTATTTTAGGGATGGAAGGAGATAGGTAGTGCTTTTATCCCACTGCCTGACACGTAGGTAGATGCTCCGTAAATGTTAGCTTACTTTTCTTATTGTCCCAGCAGAGGGAGGCTGGGTCTTCTCACATCCACTTTATTGGGACACCCTCTCCCACCTTAGCAGCCAGCCTGGGTGCTTCCTAGGTTGACTTTTGGAACCACAGCTGTTGGAGGTGCAGTCTGCCCTCCTGGCAAGTTGGAAGGTTCTGTGGTCAGCCCTGAAACACTATATGGAGATGGCATTGTTGAGGGCAGGCATCCCAGACACCATCCTGACATGTGGACCCAGCTCTGGGCAGAGATCCCTTTTTTCTAAGTCACAGATATACCTGGCCCTCATGAGATAAACTGTCTTTCCACTCTCTCCTCCTTCTTTGGTGCGCATGTTAGGTATTTGTGCCCAGCGACTTCTGCCTCAGCGACAGAACTTCTCGGGGCCATCTGCAGTGCAGAGCAGTCAGTCCTGCACCAAGCTCATGACAGGATCTCTCTCTGCTGAGTGGGGGTGATCGCATTAGTAACTGGACTGGCTTGGGCTGTCTTAGGTCTGCTCTGCAGGCGGCACAGGAAAAGTTTTCTTGGAGACTCCAGAAACAGCGTAAAGAAAAATAGGTACATTCCCCCACTCCTTGTTGTTGTTGTTGTTGTTTTTTGGGAGAGCCTTTAAACCCAGATATATCCAAGTTAAAACATTACACATTTACCTGAAGTCAAAACATGGCTCCGGGTGGCATTTTCCCCCACTGGAATAAATGATTAGTCAACTTGTTCCTTTGTTATGTTCCTGAAACAACCCCCCCCCCCCATTTCCTCTCTTGAAGGTTTCCCTGGTGGTTTGTTTGCCACATGGCTGCAGTACATTACCCATGGCTCTCCTCCCATCCCCCTTGCGTGGCATATTGGTTAGGCTCTGCTCTGATTCTCTGGTCTTGCCAGTTTGAGCTGGCACTGAGCCCGTGAAGATGTTCTTTTTTTTTTTTTTTTTTTTTTGGAATTGGAATTGAGATTGCAGCCCTCTTTTAGCCCTGCTTACTCAGTTTTAAAATTTGAGCACTTCGTTGGAATCAAACCCACCTAGATTGTAGCATACACCACAAGAGCCTTTTCAAACAAAACTATAAGGGAAAGACAGGAATGTGTTTTATTAAGAGAACTTAATCCTTTTCTTTATTTTAATATAAACTTCTTCGTGTACAGGGAGAGAAGGGATGATTATGTAGCAGGAGCCATGGGGTAGAAAGATCTCACCTAATCTCTGCTAAAGGAAAAATAAACCAGACTTCCCTTTGCCCTCAGTTTGGAGAACCCACAGGCTTATTATTAAATAACACCAAAGAATTTTAGTAATGGCATTTTTTCCCCCACTTCTTTCAAAAATATTTTGGCAACTAGCCATTGCTCAATTAAGTTTCTTGATTGCCAAATGCACCCTTACCTTGCTCTTCAAGACCTCCAGCCCCGCTGGCTCTCTCGCTTTGCTGTAGTTCTCTGTGCTCAAGTCCTGCTGCTGCAAGCCTCCAGTGGGTATCTGCCTAGTAATTTCTCATGAAGATACTCTTTGTCTCTCCGTGTGAGGCTGATGCGACTGCCCCTGAGTTCAGCTGGCAGTGTGGAACCGTGATACAGATTGACAGAGGAATGACTCAAAACCAGTTGTCTGGGCTGTAGCCTCTGGCACAGAAAGCAGCAGAACAGAAGTGAGTTTCTGACCTCAGCTGTCCTATTATGACCATTAGCTGGCTCTCAGAGAAGGAGGGTTGAGATGGGGGTAGGGAGGGAAGCACACTTGATCTCACCACTGGTGGTCTGACTTCCCTTTCTGTGGGGTTCCAGCCCTCGCCACTGTTTTCCGGGTTTTTTCCTTCTTGGGCCTAGAGGAAGGACAGTGGGGCCTCCTCTCCTGCAAGACTGTTTCTGGCCTAGGCTCTTTCTAACCTCAGCTTCCTGTCTGTTCCCTGGCCTCTTGGTTCTAGCTGCCTAACTCTCCCTGGTACACTCTGTGCTGCCTTTTTTTTTTTTTTTTTTTTTGGTTTCCTGTTAACTGCTGTCTCCCAGCTGTTTCCAGATGAGGTTCAGCAGCTCTTTGGGGGAGGAACTAAGCACAGGGGAAGCTGTGGTTATTTTTTCCCCAGTCCTGTGAAGTGGTCCAGGGATTCTGAATATGATCTGTTCCTGAACATGCAAAGTCTTGAACCCTTAAAAAGTCTTTGGCGAGACTGACTTTGGGTGGGGGAATAGGGTGTTGGAGGAGTGGGGACTGTGTGTGAGTGTGCCCAGTGACCCTCCTGGGCAAGTAACAGTGCCGAGGTGATTCCAGCTCCGTGCATCTGGCCTTAGAATCCATGTCCTTCCCGCTCTGTGATGCTAGCCCTGTAGCAGAGCATCTTGATTTGGTCCTACGGTGTGTGCTCAATTACTGGGACATTTTGGAGGGGAAGAAGTTGCCTTTCCCCAAGGCAAACTTAGGTGATAGATAATGGGGGAAAAGCACCCATGGTTTACCTTTTCAAAGCCTTCCTGTCTGCCACTATAAAATGGGGAGAGTAAAACTCCCCTGCAGGGTGGAGGTGAGGATAACTGAGATAATGTCTGTGAATGTGTCTAGTAGGAGGCAAGAGAAGGCTTCGCAGGCTGAATCCAATTCTGTGTCCTCACCCAGCTGAGGACAAGATTCCTCCTCTGTAAACTGAAGGAACTAACGTATCTCACTGGGGTATTTTAGTGTGGCTTTCAAATGCTTGCTTGACAAATACTAAATAGACACATTCTTGCTTTGCGTATGCTTTCCACGCTCCACAATGGAGCTATGTACTCTAGAACATAGTTCATGGTTCTTGCCCTCTTAGCATTTTAAGGAATGTCACACATGTAACTCACCCACACAGATTCTGAGCACATCTAGTAGATAGCTTTTTGTGGTTGGTTTTGGTTTCACTTCTCTACCTTTTTATGTAACTCTTTATTTATTGGGGAGCCTAGGTGTGAATGTTTCTGAAGGGTTAGAGATGTTGTCTTTATGTATTTAGGGATAAGCAGTAGCTTTCTGGACAGTGGGTTTCTGCTTAAATGGATATCTGAAGAGACCTTTAATTCGGACCTGTAAGATAGCTTTTCAGTAGAGGTACTTTCTAATGCTAGGTGTGGTAACCAGTTGTAAATGAGAACCGTTCACACAAATGACTAAATTTACTACTCTGCAACCACGCCGAAGATAAACAGGTTTTCTTCTTTTGCACTTTTTTCAGTTTTTGATCATTATATAGTGTGCGCTGCGGGGCGTGCACTGAGGTGGGAATGAGGGCTACAGAGATGACAAAGGCAGTGTCTGTCCTTGACGAGCTCATGAACTAGGGGTGGGGGGCAGATAAAACAGGCAGTGGTAGAATAATTAGCAAGGTCTGCAATAAAAAACGTGAACCAGTTCTGATGGCGGCACTGAGATTGAGAGTTTATATAATTGCTATCAGTGTGGATACTTTCCCCTGACATCAGGGTTTAATACTTACCTCCCCTTCCCCATGTTAACTGTCAGCAGTTATGGACCGTATTCCCCAGCAGGAAGCTCCGTGTTCCTTTTCTGTCTTCTTCCATTAGTAGTCTAGGAGCATATTTCCTTTTCGTGTAGAGGCTGATTGGCTAATTGCCATCCTGATGGAAGGATGAAGAAAGGCTGTACAGTTGGGAAACGCCTGAGAAACGAGGTTCGAGGTTGTTTGCTAGGGTGGAAGAAGACAAGAATTCACACACTACTATGTCCTGGATTCTCTTTACATGATCTTAAGCAACTCTCACAATACCCTTCTTAGGTGTGTGTGGGGGGGTGGAATCCTCATGTTTCATATTAAAAAAAACAACCCCCCCACCCCAAGTTTGGGAGTTAATTAGTCCTGTTGCTGAGTTGAGGCACCTTGTCCAAGGCAGTGACTCTGGAGCTGAAAAGTTGCCTCCCACATCTGTTCACAAAAGCCTGTGGTTCTATAGGAGGTGAAAGTGCCAGTCCTTCTAAAGTAAGGCCTGGGGAAACCAAGGTGGGGAAAAGAAATGCCTTGGGCTGCTCCGTGCCTTTCCAGGCTCCACGCTCTTCATCACCCATGAAGTCCTGCCCTTCCTTCAAGACCCAGCTCGAGCACTGTTGCCCTAGCAAGGCCTCCCAAAGGGGATGGACGCCACATTCCTTTGTAAATCCATGACCCTTATCGATTCTGCCTCAAATCATTACATAGACCTGACTTGACACGCTTCATGCTATCTTTGACTTTCCCACAGATCCTAACAGTGTCTGGTACATACTGGGTGATTAAGAAATACATGTGCGATTGAAAAGGGAAGTTCAGGTACTTGGAAGCCAACATCATAAACTTGTCCTTGGTGAACCTATTTATCTTCACTTGTGCAAAGACAAACACAAACTCTGTGGAACAGGGCTTTAGGGGATGTTGGTATGGAGTGGGACAATAGGGTGAATGCTTTCATTGAATGGCATTTGTATTGTGACTCATTTGGACTGTTGTGGCAGATTAATGACCCCTCTCCCTCCCCCCTCCTCCCCCAAGATCCATATCCTAATCCCCAGAACCTGTGAATACTCTGGGTTACATGGCAAAGAGGAATCAAGGTTGCTAATCAGCTACCTTTGTTTGTTTGTTTGTTTGTTTGTTTGTAAATTATTGATGGATTAATTGATTTTTTAAAGTAGGCTCCACGCCCGATGTGGGGCTCAGACTCATGGCCCCGAGATCAAGAGTGGCATGGTCTACAAACTGACCCAGCCAGGCACCCCACTAATCACCTACCTCTAAAATGAGGAGATTATTTTGGATTTTCTGGGTGGGCCCACAGTAATCACCGAGGTCCATAAAAATAGGAGAGGAAATCAGAGAGAAGCAGACAGAGATCAGCAGGAGAAATCCTGGCCTGATGTTGCTGGCTCTGAAGATGGAGGAGGGACAGTGTGCTAAGGAATGTGGGTGCCTCCAGACGCTGGAAAAGGCGGGCAAATACATTCTGCCCTAGAGCTTCAGAGGGAACCCAGCCTTGCTGACATCTTGATTTTTAGCCTAGTGAGACCCACGTCAGACTTCTGACCCCCAGAACTCTAAGGTAATAAATAGGTGGTGTTCTTTTTTTGTTGTTGTTGGTTGTTCGTTTTGAGAGAGAGAGAGAGAGAGAGAGAGAGCGTGGGCACACATGCAGACACATACACACATGTGCAGGGGAGGAGCACAAGAGAAAGAGAAGGAGAAAGAGAGGATCCTAAGCAGGCTTCATGCTGTCAGCACAGAGCCCGACGTGGGGCTCGATCCCATGAACTGTGCGATCATGACCTGACCGAAATCAAGAGTTGGGTGCCTAACTGACTGGGCCACCCAGGCACCCCTAAATAGGTGGTGTTTTAAGCCACTCACTTTTGTGGTCATTTATTATAGCAGCCATACAGCCTGGTTTGAAGTGTTTCTTTAGGTCATGTTTTGAAACACGTGACTCAGCTATAAAAAGGCATTTTTAGCTCTTCCTTAACCACAGGAACACATAGCAGCCCATTCTCGAGTTCTATCAATTTAATGCTGGTGTAGTAGGTGGCAGTTCAGGGGATCTAGTGATAGGAGGGTCCTTGTTATATAAGGAGAAGTCTGTAGAATGGGTCTTAGCCTTAGTCCCCACTATAATTGATAGGATAGGATATTATAGAAAGCTAATTTTACTTTTTTTTTTTTTTTTTTTTTAATTAGAGAGAGAGAGAGGGAGAGAATCTTAAGCAGGTTCCACTCAGCATGTAGCCCAACACAGGGCTCGATCCCATGACCCTAGGACCATTACCTGAGCCGAAATCAAGAGTTGGACTCAACTGACTGAGCCACCCAGGTGCCCCGATTTTACTTATTTTTAAAGATTCATACAATGATGAAGAATTCAGTGTGAGCTCCCATTTTCTTGGGTAGAATATGTGCAGTGCAGACAGCAAATATCTTAGATGATATTTTCCATCTTTTGTTGGAATTCTGTCTATGGTTAGAATTCCAGGCCTCAGGACTTGTGTTTTATGTAGGCAGAACTCTTCCAGCTTCATGGATCAGGGACCCTCTTGTGCTTCCCCGTGTGATACGGGTTTATCGCAAGGATTGGGAAGGGTGCTGGTAACCTCATGATGATCCCAGGGTTCCTAGCATTGCCTGAACTAGTGCGGACTAGAGTTGGGTTCCTGGCCGCTCTGGGTCCTCCGCCCCAGGGCGGGGGCTTGTCCTTCCTTCCCGCTTCATCCCTGTGAAGTGACTCGGCTCTTCTCTCAGCCTCTTTTCAGCCTGGTTTCCTTGCAGTCTTGCTTAGCCTACTTACTGCCAGCTGGCTCGCTTACCTGCAGCCCTGTTTCTTCTCTGTGTCAAAGCTTTTGCTTAGGGGTGCCTAGGGGGCTCAGTCGGTGAAGTGTCTGACTCTTGATTTCGGCTCAGTTCAGGACCTCATGGTTTGTGAGTTTGAGCCCCGGTCAGGCTCTGTGCCGACAGTGTGGAGTCTGCTTGGGATTCTTACTCTTCCTCTCTCTTTCTCAAAAATAAATAAATAAACATGAAAAAGTAAAACTTCTGCTTAGAGGAGCTTCTGCATCTGCCTGACCAGAGCTCACCCACAGCCTGTGTTTCACATTCAGACCTTGCTTAGAGCTTCCTGCTACCATCAGTGCTCTTTGCCAGTTGCCTAAGTTAGTCCCATAGCCTCCAATTAAAATGTTTGGGAGTAGGGGGGAGACTAGCTGTCCCCTTCCTCTCTGAGTAGAACCTCACAGGCCACAGAGCATGAGTCTGTCTCTTTCCTTCTAGAAGTTATTAATCAGGCCTCTGTTGGGTGCCAGACACAGCTGTAGGCTTGAAGATACAGTAGTAAACAAGGAACATGAGTCATCTCCCCGCATGGAGTTTATATTCTAACAAAGGGAATCGGTAAGCAAATCAGATTTATATTGTTGGTGCAGTGAAGACCATAAAACAGGATGAAAGAAGGAAAGTGATGGGGGATGGGAGGAAGATACTTTATCTTGCTGGTCAGAGAAGTCTTCTGAGGAGGTGACATTTTAGGTTGAGCTGAAACCTGAGTGGTGAGTGGGAGCCAGGCAGGGATAGGCATTCCGGGCTGCAGAAGAGCCCGAGGCAAAGGCCCAAGGTGGAATGAACTTGGCACGTTGCGGGGCTAGAAGGAAGGCCAGTGTGGCTAGAATGTTGAGGGCAAGGTGAGTGGTAGAAGGTGAGACTCAAGAGGCAAGGGGCCTTGTTGGTGACAAGCTGGGATCTTGTGCTCGCCGCCCTGGGGAATATAGCTTGTCGAGGCTGCTCTGTGGAGACTAGTTGATAGGAGGCAAGAGTAGAAGCTGGGGTACCACTTGGGAGGCGGTTGGGCCTTTCTCAGGCTAGAATGGCAGCAGTGGAGGTGGAGAGAAGCGGATGGATTCAGGGTGGGTTTTGGACGTGCCAGTGGACTGGGCCTGGAGGATTAAAGAAAGACAAGGATCTGCAATGACTGGGAGGTTTTGGCCTGAACCACGGGGGCCGTTACTGAAATGAGGAAGCTGAGGAAGGCCCCGCCAACTGCAGTGGCAGGTGTGCTGGGGACACCGCTGTGCTGTGCACTAAACCTGTCTGCTGTGGGTACCCTGTGACTGGAGCTGTGGGAGGGGCAGCTTCCCCAAGAGGGGGCTGCGAGGGGACTGTCAGTGTAAGGGGCACTGCAGTTGTCCGGCGAGGTCCTCTCGTAGCCTTGACCACACTGTGCTCCGTCTCGCCTCCCAGACCTCTACCGTGCCTCTCGAGGGGGTCAGGTGTGGAGGGGAGACTCTGGACTTTTGAGCTGGCATTTGGAAGGTAGTGTTTTTTCCTGCGAAATACATGCTGTCGTGTATCCCAAAAGATGTTTTTGCTCAGTTGGGTCTGGTTGTGGTAGAGGAATATTGCCTGATCTACATGCCCTAAAGGAGCTTTTCCAAATCTAGCATTCTTCATGTGTTTGGGGTTGGACTGCATCACCAGAAAAATCTTCTGGAAAGGGGCAGTGTAGAAGCGTAGCTCCAGGAAGGTGTCCAAGATCTGGAAAAAACAGTTCCAGAAACAGGATTCCTTTCTGTTTGCTTTTGAGTCTCAGAAGTGGACGTAAAGAATCTGAGTAGAGAGCTAAGCAGTGAGAGCTCATAAAGAGACAACAGAGAGAACCAGGCTACAGGTAGAAACAGAGGTTTGGGAGTTTTAGTTGCACTGAAGAGGGAAACCATGAGGTTTAGGTAGCATGGCTTTGCTGTTGAGGAAAATTCTGGGAGTAGGAGGATCCGTTCTGAACGCTTGTTACAGTTCCTTCCCTCTGTGGCTTGTGGGCGTAGGCAAGAAGGTGCCCTCTTTTGATTTGTCACCATGAGACAAACTTGGCCATCGAGACAAAAAATAGCTTCTTACGAAGAAAGTAGGGGAATTAACTTAGTTTGTAGATTAAAATTTACCCAATATTCGAGCTTCTAAAAGAGCAACCTAAGGCACTTTGTCCCGTGCTGATGTGGTAACTGGCCCATTTGCCAGTGGACCACCTCGTCTCCTGATGAGCCTTTGGGACCTGCCCTCATAGCTTGATAAGGAGCCTTTTAGAGGAAGTTAATTTATAAATCCCTTTTATTTATTAAAACGAAAGACTTTCAATGAATTCTTAAAACAACATATGATATATTACTTTGCTATTTTACATGACTCTTTTCTAGTTGAGTAGCAAGCAGGGTCTTTTAAAATGCCTCCTTTGTTCTTTGAATTATTAAACAGGTCTTTCTCTGCCTTGGAGCAGGACTCTTATCTACTTGCACAGACAAGTTTTTGTTGTTATTTTTTAGCAACGTTACTGAACTATAATTTATATACCATACATTGCAGTCATCTTAAGTATACAGTTTATCAATTTGTTGGTTGTGCGGTCATTATCCCAATCCAGTTTCAGAACTAGATTCCGTCCCCGTCCCCCCCCCCCCCCCCCCCCCCGCTGAGGTCTTTCCGGTCCTTTTACGTTTGATCCCAGTTTCCACCTTAGCCTCAGACACGCACGGATCTGCTTTCCGTGTCTCTAGATTTGCCTTTCCCAGACATTTCATATAAATGGAACCATACTGTGTGCAGCCTTTTACGTCTGGCTTTTTTCACTTAGAATCCTGTTTCCAAGGTTTATCCATGTGGCAGTATATATCTATCTGTATTTTATTCCTCACGCTTGCTGAATAGTGTCCCGTGTATTAACATACCATGTTTGTGTATCCGTTCATTGACCGACGTGTTTTTGAGGGAAGCCTAGTACCTTCGTCATCTGGTATTGATTTTCCATTTCCTGTAATAAACTTCTCTTACAGACTGAGATGGAAACTTTCTTCTCAGGTGAGAATAGGAAATGGCAGGAACCGTGGTAGAAGGGTGATTGGGCTGGCGCTCCGGGACGGTGGTGCCGCTGGCTAGCTCCTCCCTGCCACTGTGTCTCTAACTGGGGCGGGGAAGGCAGGGGCTGGGATTGAGCTTAGACTAGAGGCATGGTTACCAACCTTATTTATCTTCAATGGCCCTTATGTTTTTGAGAGAGATTGTTGTAGAAACAATTTGCATTCAGCAATAAAAGTCAAATTACTGGTATGTGCAAAAACACGATGAACCTCAGAAACATTATGTTGAATTAAATAACCCTTCCTCTGAAGAACAGATATGATATCATTTACATGAAGTTCTAGAATAGGTGAAACTAAGGTGAAAAAAAATCACACCACTACTTGCTTCTGAAGGAGGTTGGAGTGGGAACTGACTGGAAAGAGGCACAAGAGAATTTTCCACGATGGGGGTAATCTGGATAGGGGATTGCACATACATTTGTCAGAACTCATTGAACGAGAACGGTACACTTAAACTTTGTATGTTTTATTATGTGTAAATCTTACCAAAAACAAAAGGAACCATTGACCAATGTTGAACTCTGGCTGACGTGTTATGCATGCTGGTGTGTTAGGGACGAAGTATATAGATGTCTGCATCTTACTCTGAAATGCTTGAAAATAGCGGCCCTCAAACCTTTTGGTCTCAGGACCTCTTTGTGCTCTTAAATATTGGAAAGCCCAGAGAGCTTTTGATTGTGTGGATTATATCTGTTGACGTTTACCATGCTAGAAATGAAAACAGAGAATTTAAAAATATTTGCTAAAGCACTGAAAAAAATAATAAACCCGTTAGGTGTTAACATAAATAACATTTTTGTAGAAAATGATTGTTTTCTGCAAAAATGAGCAGAGTGGCATTGTTCTCCACACTTGCAAATCTTGTCTACTGTTCAGCTAATGTTTGGTTGGAAGACAGCTGGATGTTCACCTCTACTTTCTTCGGCCGCGGTGTCACACGTCTGCAGAATGTCACCATTCACTCTTGAGAGAGTGGAAATGGAAAAAGGAAAATAGCCCCTTAGTATTATTTTGAAAATAGTTTTGCCATCGTAGACCCCCAGAAGGTCCTCAGAGACTCCCAGGCTCTCCAGCTCACCCTGAGAACCACTGCTTAAAAATAAGTACGATAGATGGATGAATGGATGAATTTGTGTTGAAGTAAATATACCGAAGTGTTATTTGTTGCATCCAGGTTGTGGGTTCATGGGTGTGTACCACATAACTTTTCAATTTTTCTATATATTTGAATTTTTTTCTGTTGTTTACAAAATGAGAGAAAATGTGTTTATTTAAAGAATGACCACCATGACTTTATTCATGGGCAAATAAATACTTTTAAAAATATTGAAGACAACTTTTGGAATGAAAGTCCAACATATGCCACAACATGCATGGGCCTTAAAAATGTTATCCTAGGAAGCAAGACACAAAGGACCACCTGTTGCGATCCCATTTATCTGAAATGTGCAGGTAAATTCATAAAACGGAGGAGTGGAGTAGTTGTTGCCATGGAGATGGAAGAATGGATCCTCACAGCTAATGGGTGTAAGGTTTTTGAAGGAGTAATGAGCATGTTCCCAAATTAGAGAATGATGATGTGATCATCAACTTGGTGAATGTACTAAAAACCAATGAACACATTTATTGTATTTTGTTTTTTAATTTTTAAGATTTTACTTTTAAATAATCTCTACACCCAATGTGGGACTTGAACTCGCTACCCCGAGATCACGAGTCTCACACTCCACCAACTCAGCCAACCAGGCACCCCAGTGAACACTTTTATTTTTATTTGTTTGTTTACTTATTTTTTTGTTTGAATGCCAAGTGTCTTCTGTACTTTCTTTTATTATCATTATAGTCTTTGCATCAAGATACATAGCAATGATAGCAGGTTTCTTTTTAAAGCTTAGTATTAAGTATTAAATATCTTTCCCCATTTTAATTTTACATGACCGTGCCCAGGAAAAGAAAATTAAAAGTCATGGAAGCCTGGACACGCTTCCATGATTAGCCGGGCTATGTAAAAGTTGGTGGCTGTGTTCCTCCTGCTGTAAAAGCAGATCCAGGCCCTAGAAAGATGGGGCCAGGTTCTAACTGTTTTTGAGAAGTGTGCTACAAAAATGGATGGCCTGTTATAAGCCAGATAACAAAGTAAGGATGGGGGTAAGGAAGGGACATTTTCTTCTGGAAACAGGATTTCTGAAGAGTCCCAGTCCATCATTTTTTCCCAAAATGGCTGGAGGAGGGGTAAAACCTGAACATGAGCTTCGAAGTGCTGTCTCTGTGAGGGGACGGTCCCCCCTTGCCAACGAGGGGGACTGCTGAGGCGGGGCATGTCTGATTTGGACCCTCCCCATCCTCCTCAGCTAGGGAAATGGGTAGTTCATCGCCCAGTGGGTATGGAAGTGGGCTTAAGCTTGGTTCGTACTGAATTCTCTAAGAGGTTTCTTCTAGAAACAGGCAACTCAGACTCTTCCTCTCGTGTCAACAAAGAAGTTACTTTTAAAAGCACTGGGCAAGTTCCTCCTCCACCCCTCAGGTGGGAAGGCTCAGAGAAAGGAGTCATCAGTACAGCCCCCTCTAGGCCATAACGGAATTCTCGAAGGTTGGAGACCCCGTAGAAGTGGACAGAGGCTGCTGCCACCACCAGGACATGGAAAATCTGATGAGACTGGAACCATATGTCACATTTTCCAGGAAAGGAGCATTCAGGAATTTGAGCAGCCTAGAGGCCAGCTCCGGTGACATACATCACGGCCATGAAGAAGAAGCTGCCCATCTGGCCCACTGTGGTGGCCTTGACAAAGCCCTGAGCAATAGTGAAGTGCATGGTGGCCACAACACCGCTCAAACCAAGTCCCGGGAACACTCCCGCTGTTGTCTGCCAGTGCTTAGGAGTGGCCGACCAGTCCTGCTGTGCCGCAATGATGGCAGGAATGCCCAGGACACAGATGATGGAGAGGTGGATGAGCCGTGGCTGTGGGGAGCAGTAGAAGGAGTAATAGAGCCAGGGGACAAAGCTGCCCATAATCAGTAGAGCAATCCCTGAATAACCCAGTTTGGAAAAAGTCTGAGAGACTTTCTCTGAATGACAATAGATGGTGTGAAAGGGCCAGGAGAAGCTGAGACAGAGCACTGCACCCAAAAAGAACATCCCACAAACCACCTTCTCTGGCAGAGGGGCCATGAAGTACGTATTTGGTCTGAGCACGGTCAAGATTCCCAAAAAGAAAAACAGCACAAAACCAAGCAGATGGGTCCAGATGTTGCCAGTTTCTATACGGATGTGGGAAACGCTCTTGAAGCAAACCTGGCAGGAGGGCACGGGTGGTCCATGGCCATGTAGCAAGGAGTCGTTGTCCTAGGCCGGGCTGGAACATACGGGATGACCCTCTAGCATCCCTCCCAGACCTTCTGCACAAACTCCTCTGCATCTTCTCCATGGCGTGGTCGGCTTGCAGGGGAAGGGTCTATACCCGCTCCTCTTCCTCCTCCTCCTCCTCCTCCTCCTGGGGTGCTGGGTGTGCTTGCTCTCCTTCAGTCTCGGCTGGGTTGACAGTTACTCGTTTGCCTTTTCTTCTAGCAGGGGTCCCAGTTGCGCCAGCTCCAGTGTGTCCATTTCCCTGTCACTGGCAGGAGCTGCATTGCCCTGTGCCACCTCAGAACCTTTGTGAGAAGACTTCTGGCTGGTACCTCAATACCCTGCAGCTTCAGCCTGGGGAAAGATTGGGGGCTGTGTCAGCCCCAGGGGGCAGAGACCTCCCTGTAATGGTAAACAGGCCTGTGGACTGGCTCTGCTGGGGCCCGCAGTCCCCCGCGCTACATCCTGTGGCCAAGCGGCCCCGTATCTTTGGCTACCCCCGTGAACACTCTTAAAGGGAAAATTTCATGGCATGGAGATTATATCACAATAGAGCTGTCATTTAAACAAGTCCTTAAAACGCTTCTGGTTTTCAACATTTTCTTTAGGAAGCCTGACTTGGGAAGCACTGGACTACATGCTCTTCAAGATCTAAATATGTCAGTGTCTAGAAATTTCATAATTTGCTATCTTCTGTCTCTTCTGTATATAGTAAATGAGAGAATGGTTGGGAAAATGGCCTGCCTCTCCAGCTTGCCCTCTAGCTTGCCAGATCACCGTCTCTGAGATTATCCTGTTAAGACCTTTTTTCCTGTTAACGTTGTATGAGTCAGGGACTACAAACACAAATGCCCACAAGGGCCAGGAAGTGAATGAGCCATCTGTAACATGTATTTTCCTCATTTTGATAAAGTCATGGTTCCAGAGAAATGTTTTTTATTGTGAAAAACCATGTAAACATAAAACTGCAGTTGATGTGGCCTGAGTGATGGATGGAAAGGCCATAGGGAGTGGTGGAATGTTTGCTGGGTCTAAGGGTGGGCACCAGTCACTCAGCTTCACGTGATTCTTGGTGTTTGGGAATGTGAGCCCAGTGTTAACGAGATTGGGCATATCTGAAGAATTGGAAGAAATCTGAACTAATATGTGAGCTCCACTCTTAAATTTTGCTTCAATTTATAGTTTAATGTCTGAGTTCAAGTATTAGTTATTCTGGGGAGATGGGTTTAGGCTAGGTTAAATCTAGTTTAAAAGTGAGTCTTGGTTGAAGGATTGTGTTGTGCTGTTTGCCACAGGTCAGCTTCTGGCACAAGGAAAGTATTTTTAGTGTTCTAGCTCTTACTGTGTACTTTCTGCCCTGTGCTGTGTTTAAAGTCACAGGACCATAAAAATATAAATGAATATAAAATCTAAGACTGCCTGTTAAACCCCAGAGGTACATATGCATCTAGTAGACAGTTCACTTTGAGTTAGGAGGAGCTTGGGCAATTATTTTAAATGATCTTATCTGGGAGATAGAGGATCGATTCTCCATTTTGTGAAATTCTTGGACTAGAAGTTATTCTTAGCTTTATAGTCTATCTCAGACTACACCCCTTAAATTCACCAGACTTTGTTGGGGTGGGGCTGTTTTCATAGGGGGAGTCTGGAGCAGATGAAAGGGATAATTTAACTATAAGTTGATTTGGTTATAGTTGAAATAAAATTATAACTTTAAGTTAGACTGAGGAGGCCTGTCTCTGTACTTTTGTTTAAAGTTTCTGACCTACACATTTGACCTTACATTACACGCCTCCTACTTCCCTTCCCCAGTATTAGTGTGTATATGTGCATGTGTATGTGTGTATCTGAGATGGTGAAAAAAAGAATAAACGCACCCCCTTTAGAACCTTCCCCCCAACGCACACATTCACACATGAAGGTACGGCTTGGGCAGCCATCTTGCCCCCGTGAGCCTGTTCCTGCTCTCAGATTTCTGTCTGTATTTGATCTGATCTATAAGGGTGTTGGCAAATAGCTTTATGGTTCTTAAATGCCGATCACTTCTGCTTCTAAGCCAGATTGAAATAGAATTTGTATTTATTAGAGGTGTAGTGCTTCTGCTGAGATACATTCCCTGAAAAGTTGGGGAGTTATTCTTTTAGGCTTAACACCTCACTTTTTAAAATTTGACTGTATTTCCAGGCCTCCTTCCAGGAAAAAAAATCCCACACCCAGAGATAACCACTGTCAATTCCCTAGTGTTTATCCTTCCAGACCTTGTGGGTTTTTTGTTTGTTTTTCTTTCTTTCTTCTTCTTCTTTTTTTTTTTTTTTTTGGTCATGATGAGTATATATGTTTTTTCATTTAATAGATTATGAACACCTTTTTAGGCCCCAAAATATTCATCTGCAATGTTTTTTAGTGGCTGAATGGTGTTTCATTGTGTGGATGTACTATTGTTTATTTAATCCCTTTTTCTTGGTTATTGAGAATATTTCATGGTTTTTTTGGTGTAACTTTAAGGTGTTTCTGTGCCCTTGTTCTGTTCATCTCTGTTACCATACTGCAGGGTGGCTGCTTTCTCTGAAAATGCTCCCTCTCCCTCTCCTTCCAGACAGAAATAACCATCAACCCTGAGAATCTCTCAGCAGGACTCTTGAAAAAAAGAGGCAATTGGGATTGCCACATTAGGCACCCCACCTCTTTGTCACACCCTGCCAACCCTTGATAAGGGGTGTGTGGAGAAAGGAGGTGAGCAGGTACGCAGCTGAAAAGCACCCTTTGTTCTGTGCCCTGGGCTGCTGATAGGAATGCTCCCTGCATTTTCACGTGTGTCCCTACAGCCTGCGGAAGGGCAGGGAACTCAGTGGATGGTGTTCGACACACCCATCGGCAGCGTGCACGCCTGAACTGAGGCCCTAGCTTGCCTGTCTGTGCTGTGCCTGCTGGTTGACAGACCCCCGAGGCTACGCTTTGCAGTGATGTGAGCAGGTGAATGCGGTCCCTTAGCTTTTTGTCGATCCGGACGCAAGGAGAGCATTGAGTGTTATGAAAGGTTATAATTCCAACTGTGAGTCTGCACCACATGTGATGGGGAGCTGTGTGGATGCATTGCCTTTGAATTACAAAAGAAAATACTGGTATGACTTGGTTCATGGAAGGAAGAGCTGATTCAACTCACTGGAAAGCAATTGAAATACTTTCACATCAAGTCCAGAGATGATGTCTGCAGCTTTACATGTCAGTTTGATCGGTTGTGGGGTTTCTGTGGTTCCATCTAGCCCACCCCTGTGCTGCTGGCTGAATGTGTGGTGGAGGGGCTGGTCGAAGATATGAGGACCTCGGTTATGTTTGAAAAACTGAATCAGTCATAAGACTCCCTCCCTTCAGAGGAAAGGGGAAGCTGCCCCTTGTGGCATCCGCATCCACCCGCCACGTTCTGGCTTAGAGCTCCAGGGCCTGGCCCCCAGCCTCCTTAGCACTCCCTCAAGCTGGTCCTCTATTCATTGGACAAGTCCTGAGCTTTGGAGTTCTTAATTTTTTCCCTCATGAGAGACCTTGGCAGAAGGCCCAGTTATCAATGCAGCCTCTCTCTTGTCCTTGACGTTGTCCTTGTGCGGTACCTGAGAACCAGCAGGCAGGTGGTGCTGGGTAAACTCACCTGTGGCATGCGTGTCTTCCTGCAGTTGCTTCTTTTTTTTTTTTTTTTTCTCTAAAGCATTTTATTAGAATCCTTTTGACAAGACCAAGTATTTGATTACAATAAAGAAGTCAAAGTGGTCTAAATGATATTTAAGTATCTCAAAATTTCTATGCAGTTTTTTTTTTTCTCCAGTAAGTTGAAAGCTGCTCACAGGTTAATGCAGGACAGCTAGATGAAGTTCCTAGGATTTGCTCAACACCAAATAGGACACATCCTCTCGTTAGCAAAATCCATAGGAGCCAGGGAGAAAGGACATGGCTCTTCACTCCTACAGTTGCTTCTTAGTGCAGCCTACCAGAGACCTCTTGATTACAGTTGAGCTGGCTTGGCCAGTATGTAGCCAGCTGCTTTTTGCCCCATAACTTTGTTTGCTTATCTCTTTTTTTGTGCTTATGGCTGGCTCCTTGGAGCTATGGGTGTGTTTGTACAATGCTTGAGATGATTGCTGCTGATTGGTAAAATATGGATGAAGTGAGCAGGGCTGGGTGTGGTGTGAAAAATACTATAATCTGCTGGTTCCACCCCAGCCCCCTCCAAGTTCTTTCCTGCAGAGAGAATTTCTTTCTGTTTCCTGCCCTAGAGGGTCCTGGGGTAGCAGCTTTCAGGCTCTTGTAACGCGAGGGGCAGCCACTCGAGCCTGGTAGCTCTAACTGAGGTCTTGGGTATGCCGCCCTCCCAAATTGACTGGAACATTGACCCAACAGCACTATAGAAACACGATGTTTCAGCCCTTTGTTCTCTGTTGGCTGGGATCACTGGAAACATATCAGTAAGTGAGACTCAGCTATGTCCCAGGAGTTCCGGCTCCTGGGTAGGAGATCCACGGCAGCAAAACAGCCAGCTCCAGTGATGTGTCATCTCTGAATGGCAGCTGGCCTGCCCCTGTTGCATCACAAGGGTTGGCTGCTGTTGGTTTGTGTGTGTACTTTTTTCCCCTCTTTTTTGTGTGTGATGTCTTAAAGTCATGGGGACTAGGGGGCAGAAATTAGGAGGGGAGGGCAGGTTTTTCAGCTGGCTCTTGTTGGCCTGTTGCAGTCTCCTGACAAAGCCATCATTGTTTTGAATAAAGCACCAGTTGATTCAGTTTGAATCGCTTCAGTGCCCTGAGACTGGCCGCTTTTCTTCCACCTCAGCCACGTTCCTGGGGGGAGGCGGGAGGACTTCGTGGTCCAGAGGGGAAAACCTGCTTGCCTTTGCCCTCTTGGCTCAGCAGCATCTTAGGCGATTAGCTAACCATTCCAGAATAGACAGCTTCCTCCTGGTCAGCGGGCATCCCAGGCCACTCCTGGGCCCCAGCCGAGTCACAGCCATCATGGCCTCCTGGCATGGAGCCTCCAGGAATTAGGCTGCTTGCCTGTGGCCTCAGCCTTACTTGGCACTCTCCTGCCTTGTGCAGGACACCACCTTCTCTACCCATCTGCTGTCACTGCTACCCGGCTGACCTTCAGGCTGCCCTTTTGGCCTGGCATCTGTCCCTGTCATGCATTAACCTCAAGCTACGAAGTTAATCTGAAGAGTGAATAATTACTCTGGCTGGAGTCCCAAACATAGTCCGTCCAGAGTGGGAGCAGGAACTCCGTGTTTGGGTTCTTTCTGCTGCTGACTTAAGTGGCACTGGCTCGCTTCTACCCCTCGTTTAGTTTCACATTTGTGTGGTCAGATTAGTCATATCCAGCTGTCTTTGTGGAAATGCCAGCCTTAGGGGTGCGGACAGCAGGAACTCACGTGGTAGTAGAGGTAACTCACCTAAGCGCTGAGAAGATCAGACTCCATTTCCTCATCAAGTCAGGAACTTAGTTTCTCTGCATATGACCCGGTAGCTCTCCAAATGCAGTGTGGTTGCAGAGTGGCATTTGAAAAGCTAAGTACAAAAGCAGGGTATGACACAATTTTTTTTTAAAGACCTGGGCCCCAGACAGCCAAGTTAAAGTGCTTTTTCTCAAGACGGAGGTGCAAAGCCAGGAGATTACAGGTGATGGACAGAGCCAGATAGAAAATGGTCTTGTCCACAGGGTTAGTTCTTACTCAGAGTTGGCCTTGGGAACCACCTACATGGTGCATTCTGAGGAGCACAGAAGAATCCGTCAGCGGATCTAAATTACTTCTTTAGTTCAGTCCTCTGAACGGCATGAAACTTGGGTAGCTATTAAAATACGTTTCCAAAAATACCTTAGTTATTTGCCCTTCTCTTAACGCACAGAGCTTCCTTTGATAATAAAGTAGTTTTCCAGATTGCCATTGTTTATTTTGTTAATCACCTCTAACAAAATTAGCCATTTTCAATAAAAAGTGGAAATCTCTCTCAAATACATAATAATCTTGACTGGCTTTCTTGAATGTACTGAGTATATAGCTTTCAATTATCTAGACACCTGTTTCCAAATATTATTTATTGTTTCATTATAGTCACTTCCTGATCTTCTTGTGCAGCAAAGGTATATTTGCTTCTCTACTCAACCATCTTTGGCTCTCTTGTGAGTCAGTTTTCAGATCTTTAATCATCGTCTCCTCCGGGCTCTCGGCTGCTACTTGCTCTGCACTGGATTTGCCGCTTACCCTCCCTGTTTGTCTGGTGCCTCCCGTTTTCTGCTGGTTTGCGTAACCTGTTAAATGGAGTGTAAAATAAGAGTGATTAACTTAGTGAGGGTCGAGAGACTCCGAGTCAAGTACGCAGACTTTTATTAACTGTCTTGAATTATTTTTACTTCTGTATAACAAGCCCTGGAGGGTTGTGAGATAGTGCTGTGCATGTAAACTTTTTTTTACAGAATAACCTTAAGCCATTATTACCCATTTACTGAAAGTTGTTGACAGATTAACTTGAGTGTATAATAGAAATCATCTGTGAAAAAGGGCAAAGATATTACACTCAATAAAATTACAATGTATTCTTATTTTTGAAATGTGTCCCCCCCCAAAAAAAAACCCTCACAAAACTCCTAAGTCAACATGGTAAACTCTGAATATTATTTTCTATTAATTATGAGATGGAAATTCCCTTTTTCCCTTTTTCAAAATGGAAATAGTTTTGTGGAGGTTCCTCTCCAGCTCTCCTCCTCATTGTATGGAAATACATAGTCACTGGCAGGGTGTCTGGGTGGCTCAGTCGTTTGAACATCCAACTCTTGATTTCGGCTCAGGTCTTGATCCGAGGGTCGTGGGAATGAGCCCCAAGTCAGGCTCTGTGCTGAGCGTGGTGCCTGCATGGGATTCTCTCTCTCTCTCTCTCTCTCTCTCTCTCTCTCTCTCTCTCTCTCTCTCTCTCCCCCCCTCTCTCCCTGCCTCCCCCTCCCCCTCCCTCCCTCCCTCTGCTCCTCCCCACCCCTCAAAACAATAAATAAATAAAAAATAAAAAGAAGGGCACCTGGGTGGCTCAGTCGGTTAAGTGTCTGACTTTGGCTCAGGTCATGATCTTGTGGTTTGTGCGTTCAAGCCCCACGTCAGGGTCTGTGCTGACAGCTCAGAGCCTGGAGCCTGATGCGGATTCTATGTTTCCCTCTCTCTCTCTGACCTTCCCCCACTTGTTTTCTCTCTCTCTCTCAAAAATAAATAAACATTTAAAAAAATTTTAAAAACATGTGTAGTCATTGTCACATGGAGAATTCAGACATTTTAGAAGATAGGAAGAAAAGAGCAGAATCCTCTGAAACACTCTTTGTGGAGTTACATACCCTGTTATTTTGTTATTGTCCCTTTTTATTTTTTTTCTTCTGTACCCTTGTAGGTAAAAATAGACCCGCACTGTCATTTTCAGTCATCTTTTGAAGAGTGAAAGTTTTAAATTTTGATGAAGTCCAGTGTATCCATTTTTTTTTTTGTAGTTCATGCTTTTGGTGAGCTATTTAAGAAATCTGTACCAAACCCAAGGTTTCCAAAGTTTTCCTATATTTTCTTCAAGAAGCTTTATAGTTTTAACTCTTACATATAGGACAGTGATCCATTTGGAGTTCATTTTTGTTTATGGTGTGAGGAAAGGATTGAGATCCAATTTAAGTAGTACTATGGCGAATGTTCTTGTTCATTGGCAGTTCTCATTCCACTTCTTTAATTCTTTTATTAGGATGAATTCTTAGAAGTAAAACTATCAGATAAACTATATACTGAAATCTCTGATATATATTACCAGACTTGATTTCAGAAGTTATACCAACTAGAAAAGACAACCCCCAGAATGGGAGAGAATATTTGCAAACCCTGTATCTAATAATGGATGTGTTATCTAGAATATATCAAAAAAACTACAGCTCAGAAATAGAAAGACAAACAACGTAACTAAACAGTGGGCAAAGGACTGGAATAGATATTTCTTCAAAGATACAGGGATGACCAATAAACACATGAGAACACACGAGGTTCCATACCATTAATCATTAGGGAGATGAAAATTGAAACAACCACAGAGATACTGCCTCACACCCACTAGGATGTGACCAGCGTTGGCAAGGATGTGGAGTGATTGGAACCCTCTGTACATTTCTGGTGGGAATGTAAGATGGTGCAGCCACTGTGGAAATCACTCTAGTAGTCCTCAAAAACTTAAACATACACGTACCATTTGCCCCAGGAGTTGGCATTCCTAGGTGTCTATGCGAAAGAAATGAAAACATGTGTCTGTACAAAACTTGTACACGAATGTTCATAGCAGCATTATTCAAAATAGCCCAAAGGTGCAAACAACCCAAATGCCCATCTGTGAATAAATAAATAAACAAAATGTGATGCATCCATATGATGGAATATTGTTCAGCCATAAAAAGGAAGAAAATATTTGCTGTCACGTGGATGAACCTTGAAAACATTATGCTAAGTTGAAACCAGTCACAAAAAAACACATATTATGTGATCCCATTTATATGAAATGTCACATTTAGAGACAGAAAGTGGGTTAATAGTTGTTCAGGATTGGGAGGTGATGACTGAGGGGATGGCATGTCTTTTTGAGGTAATGGGAACTTTGTAAAATTGATTGTGGTGATAGTTGCACAATTCTCTGTGATTAGACTAAAAACCATTGAATTGTACACTTTAAACGGGTGAATTGTGTGGTATGTGAATTACATCCCAATACAGCTTTTAGCGAAAAAGAAAGAAAAAGTTGCATCAGTCAGTATTCCCACCAGCAGTATATAAGAGACCCCACTCCCTACATCCTTTCCAAGTCTGGGTGTCCTTACTGTAATTTGAAAGTTTAATTTGACTCTACTGGGGTTTAATATGTAAACAATAAAATTCACCCTTTTACATGTACACTTCAACAGTTTTGACAAATGTATACACGTATATAACCACTGTAGTCAAGATACAGAACATTTCCATCAGCCCAGAAGGTTCCTTTGTACCTTTTCCAGGCATTCTTCCCGTCCCCCATCTGCTCTCTCACTGTAGATTAGCTTGGTCTTTCCTTGTGTTTTGTATAAATGGAATCATACAGTATGTACTGTTTTTGCTTGATTTCTTGTGCTCAGAATGTTTTTAAGATTCATCTGTGTTGCTGTATGTATCAATAGTTAATATTCTGTTGCTTGGATATACCACAGTTTGTTTTATCCATTCCCCTGTCGATAGACAGCTGGCTTGTCTTCATTTTGTTGTCTTCATCTTCATTGTGGATAAAGCTGCTCTGAATGTTCATGTACAAGTTTTGATTGGACATGTGTTTTCATTTCTCTTGGGTAAATGCGGGGTCATAGGTAAGGATATGTTTAACATCATAAGAAGCTGCCAAACTATTTTCCAGAATGACTGTGCTTAAAAAAAAAAAATCATGTACCATTATTACTATGCTTTTAAAAATCTTCGTTAATCTGATAGGCAAAAAATGGTATCTCAGGTGTTTTAATTTTCATTTCTGTGCTCTCTAGTGAATGTATTGTTCCCTGAATTTGACTATTTATTTGGTATTTGAGAATTTCCTTTTAGTTCTTTTCTTTTTTAAGTTGGGAAGTGGGTCTTTCATTTTCCATTTTTTCCCAACATTTTTATTATTAAAAATTTTAACAGAGAAAATATGAAATAATGGTGCAGCCATCACCTTTATAGCCACCACCTGCAGTTGATATTTGTTAACTTGCTTTATGTACCTGTCTCTCTTTTGTATGGTTCAGAAAAAAAGTTGGAGACATCATGACATTTTATTCCTAAAAATATATTTCCCTTCATAACCATTATGTCATTTTCATGCCAAAGAGAATAATCCTTTCACCTTTTCCCCTTGCCATTGACTTTTTGAAGTGACAGGGCCAGTTGTCTTGAAGAACGTCCCACATTCTGTATTTGTTTTCTTGTGGTGGTGGCTAACATGTTTCTCTGTCCCCTGTATTTCCTGTAAACCATGCTGGGCCTAGAAGGCATTGATAACATTTAGGGTCAGCATTTTTGGTGGGTGTGCTTCACGGATAGTCACATCAGGGGTACATAATGTCAGCTCGTCCCACTATTAATGATGCCAAATTTGATCATTTGGTTTAGATAACTGCCAGATCTTTTCATTGTAAAGATAATTGTCTTTAATTAGATAGTTAATTAGTAGGTAGTTTGAGGAACTTAACCGATTTTTCACAATCTCTCCCTCCATTTGGCACTTACCTTCTAACTTTGTTTATTAATTTTTTGATTTAGAAGAGAGCTTTTACTTTTTTACAGCCAAACCACTAATAGTAGAAGACATATCCTTCACAAACTTCCTTGTTCTCAACCCTGCTCTCCCCTTCCTCTTCCTCTCTCTTTCTCTCTTGTCTTTCTCCTGCTCTACTTCAGAAATGAGGATGACAAACCAGCTCTTCCTCCCATTCTTTCATCTGTTTTGGGTGACAGATTCAGGAGATTGACCCTTAACATGGGTACAAACTAACTGACTTCTCTGTAGCTCTCTTATCTTTATCCAAGGACTTGACTGCTGTGCCTGACCCCATCCCACTGGCAAGGGGGAGATTGGATCCTGAGATTTCCAGATAATCAGTGTTCTTACCTTCACTTCTTTGCTCATCAAAGCTAAGTATGGAGGACAGAGGGGACCAGACCCAAACCACTGATACTTTGAGAAAGACCTCTTTATTCCTTCTGATAAAAAACCTTTTTCTCTACATCCTCTTTCCCTAGTTAATTCCTGCCCATCCTTGGGGCCTCAGGTCCGGCATCTTATCTGAGGAAGATGCCCTGGATCCACTGATGACATTGAATGCCCCTTTCGCGTGTTTCCATACCCTGCACATGTGCCTTAAAAGCTGCCTTTCTCAGTTTGTGATGTCCTGACATCTTTATCACCCAGTTCTCAGTGCAGAGCCTGTCACATCACAGGCTCTTGGTACATGTTGCTGGGATATTTCTTTTCCTGGCCTGCAGATGATTTCTGCCCTATGGTCCTGGTCGTGAAAGCAAGCTGGAATTGCAGGCTCTTTTTTTTTTTTTTTTTTTTTAATCAAAAGACATGTTTTATCTGTATCTTATAAATAATTGAAGAATTAAAACTCTTTGGCCATCCCCTCTTTAACTGTGCCAACTGCCTTAAGTCTGGCTTCTCCGCATTCTAGAGTAATTATTTCTCCCTTAGTACCTTTCTTACTCTTTATTCTCGTAGGCCTATAGTATTGTGGACTTTGAGCTGAAACGGGCTTAGCACTCAGCTATACCACCAGATATACAAACCCACAGACTGCCCATTTTCTCCTGGAGCATTGCGGTGTTTAGAACATCAGTCTACTCTCTAGCCTAAGTGGTGCCTTATAAGGGACAGTGCTGTGAAGTGTGCCCCAGAGCTGATGGGAGGGAGGGGAATCAGCCCCTAGACAGCACTTCCTTGCTGAGGGAGCTTCTGGGTGTGCGTGTGCAAGTGATGGGAGGCTGTGAAGCCCCCCAGCTTCAGTTCCTGTTGAAGGGCTATTAGACTTTGCTGCTATGTGGATACTCTGTGGTGGAGAGTGAACCAGCGCTAATAAAAGAGAAGCACAGTTGTATCTGTGCCACCTGTACTGGTGGGAATTGATTGCATTTTCATTGAAGAACCGCGTATCTAATCTCTAAATGGCAGCTCTCTCCCGCTCTCAAGGACCTTTGCTCATCACCCACCCTAACAGTCAGGCTCTCTCTTTGTCTCCTGACTCCAGTTGCTGGGAGGCTTGGCTGCTGTGGCCTGGAGGCCTGTCGTTGTGCTTTTTCATAGCACAAAGAGTCAGAACGGTTCTGAACGTCACGGGGAATGTCAGAAGAAGGCATAAATCCATTTTATTGAGAACCTCCTATGTTCCAGACACTGTTAATCCATCTAAGTACCGCGCTTCATTTAATTCTTACCATAGCTCTGTGAAATAGGTTGTTTCTTCCCCCCAAAGAAAGAGACGTTCAGAAAGGCCAGATGTCTACCCAAGGCTGCAGAGCTGGCAGGCAGGAGGGGGACACAGTCTCTCTCCCCACTCCTGTGGCCAGTGGCGGATAACAGGTGATAATGACAGTGCTTCTCATTAGAAGGGCGGCTCTCGTTCTTGGGAGCGAGCCCATAGTGGGAGCCACACTGTGTTTCCGCCTGGCCTGAGATTCTGTTGGTAGATGAATTTTTGGGACTTGAATTTATCACTGTGGCACCGTGGACGGGATCAGATTTCCTCAGTAAAATCTGGGATTTTGACTTAGGAAGAATAGATGTTACTCATCTTCTTTATATAGGAAAGCGGATTGTGCTCCTGCAATAATAGAAAGACTCTGAAACTTGACAGGTAAAAAATCAGCATAAATGGTTGGCTTCAGGTTTCATTCATAGGAACTTCCCTCCCTACTCTTTTCCTTCCCTTCCTCCCAAACACACACTGGTTCTCAGAGACCTGCAGGATGAGAAAACACAAAATCTCCTTGCCGTTTGGTTCAGTCTTTCGTACAAGTTCCTCCCACCCGGCTGAGTTGTTGGCTTCATTTGGGAATGTGGAGGGGAAAAGAAATCAGTGTACCAAGGGTTTCGGTTTTGAGAAAATAAATATCCATCACTTACTTTTTCTTTTGACTTTTTCCTGCTCTGTAGTTTGTTAAATGATTTGTGCCTTAGATATGCTCATTTTATTTTTGTCCATTTTCCCAGGAGGCCCTGAAGCAGAGGTAAATGAGAGATAAGTTACCCTGACCTTGATTTTTATAGCACCGTGGTAACTAAGGTGTGTTTATCCTCCCATGGAGCTATAAAAACACACTCTTCTTTTCAGGCGTTTGCAACGGCCGTGGAGATGGGAAATGCCTGTGCAGTAGGGTTCATACTGTATAAAGGTCTGAGGTTAAAACTGGGATATGATCATGAACTGAAACTTCATCTTCTGCCACTGTCTTTAAGTTTGATTTCATGAATAACAAATTGTTGCTTTCGACAGAAAGGCCAGAGTGAAAATGAGCATATCACGAAGAAAAAAATGTGGGTATTTTGAATGCTGATAAAGATGAAATACGTCCATACGTCTCAGGAGCCTGTTGGCAGAAGGGCTGTGTGTGCGTCCCGTAGTCAGGGCGGCTTGGAGATTTGCAGTGTTTCTGAAATAGACACCAGTCTGAGATTATCTCGCTTGCCTTCGTTTTCATGAGTGAGCCCTGGCTCTCCTGCCATCGCAGACTTCTTACTTGGGTGGCTGACAAGTTGATGAAAACGCATGCATGGGAGGAGGATAAGAAGAGGGAAAGATTTAGGGTGACAGCTGATTCTCGGTAGCAGATGGCGGGGAGATTGTCTTTAGCAGGGATAGGTAAAACACATTTATTTCATTTTGGAATTTCTATTATGTGAGGAGGGCTGTACAAAGTTTTTTTGTTTGTGGTTTTTATTTTTATTTTTTAAATTAAGTTTTATTTTAATAGTTAACAGCGTGTTGTATATAGTCTCAGGTATACAATATAGTGATTCAAGAATTCCATAGATCACCCAGTGCTCCCTAGATAAGTGCATCCCATAATCCCTGTCACCTAGTTTTCCCATCCCCCTCCTTCCCCTCTGGTAACTTTATCAGTGTGTTCTCTGTAATTAGGAGTTTCTTTCTTGGTGTCTTTTCCTCTCTCTCTCTCTCTCTCTCTCTCTCTCTCTCTCTCTCCTTTCCCTTTGCTTGTTTGTTTTGTTTCTTAAATTCCATATATGAGTGAAATCATATAGTATTTGTCTCTCTGACCAACTTATTTTACTTAGCATTATACCCTCCAGTCCATCCATGTTGCTGCCAATGGCAAGATTTCATTCTTTCTTATGGCTGAATAATAGTCCATTGTATACATATCTCACATCTTGTTTAAATTTTTATTTATTTATTTTTGAGAGAGAAAGAGAGAGGGCAGGAGCATGAGTGGGGAGGGGCAGAGGGAAAGGGAGAGGGAATCCCAAGCAGGCTCACACCCAGCGCAGAGCCCGATGAGGGGCTCGATCCCCACGATGGTGAGGTCATGACCTGAGCTGAGATCAAGAGTCAGATGCTTAACCAACTGAGCCACGCAGGCGCCCCTATATTCCACATCTTTATCCATTCATGTGTCAGTGGACACATGGGCTGCTTCTATACCTTGGCTGTTGTAAACAGTGCTGCTATAAACCTAGGAGTACATGTATCCTTTTGAATTAGTGTTCTTGTGTTCTTTGGATAAATAATAGTGCAACTGCTAGATCATAAGGTACTTCTGGTTTTTTAACTTTTTGAGGCACCTCCGTACTGTTTTCCACAGTGGCTGCACCAGTTTGCATTCCCACCAGCAGTGCACTAGGGTTCCTTTTTCTCCACACCCTTGTCAACACCTGTTGCTTCTTGTGTTGTTTGTGCTTTTTAAAACAACTTTTTTTTTTTTTTAGAGAGTTGGGAAGTTGGGGAAGAGGGGCAGAGAGAGAGAATCTTAAGCAGGCTCCATGCTCAGGGTGGAGCCAGATGCGGGGTTTGATCCCACAACTCAGGGATCATGACCTGAGCTGAGATCAAGAGTTGGACACTCAACTGACTGAGCCACCCAGGCACCCCTATTGGTGCTTTTAATTTTTTTGTGTTTTTTTACATTTTTGTTCAGTTTGTGTTTTTGTTTTGTTTGTTTGTTTGTTTGTAGATCTATTTAAAGGGCATCTGGGTGGCTCAGTCAGTTAAGCGTCTGACTTCAGCTCAGGTCATGATCTCATAAGTCGTGATTTCGAGCCCCATGTCAGGCTCTGTGCTGACAGCTCAGAGCCTGGATCCTGCTTTGGATTCTGTCTCCCTCTCTCTCTCTGCCCCTCCCTCACTCATGATCGGTCTCTCTCTCCTTCAAAAATAAATAAACATTAACAAAAATTTTTTTAAGATTTTATTTAAATTCCACTTAGTTAAAATACAGTGTAATAATAATTTCAGGTATACAGTATAGTGATTCAACACTTCACACAACACCTGGTGCTCATCACAAGTGCCCTCCTTAATCTCCATCACATCAGCTATTTCCCCCATCCCTCCACCCACCGTGTTTGTACTTTTTAAAATCCTCCTCCAAAAAAAAAAGGCAGAGATGTGTGGTTGTGGTCAGGGTGTTACAGATCCTTCTATTCATTCTTTTGCTAAACAGTAGCTGGTGTTTCCCCAACACAACCCTACTGTGGGTGCCTCTCATTTATAGTCTTTGGGGCCAATGTCTCCCTTTCTGGCAACGGGTACAATCCTAGACCCATAGAACTGGCGGGAAGTTGGGATTAGCTAATTAAGTTCTGTCTCATCACAAAAAGGAAAAGTGAGCCCAGAGAGAACTGACTTGGGTGGAGATGGCGTCCCACCTAAAGGCACACTGTTTAGAACTCAGACCGCAGTGCTGGGTTCCGACTCCTGGTTTTGTTTAATTTGGAACATACTGTTCCTTTTCATCTAGCTGTGGTCTCTAAAATGAAGCTGACCTGGAAAAAGCTCTAATCGTTAATTTACACAGCTGTGTTACCTGCTTTTACACTGGGGGAGGAGGGAGGTGGAATGGGGGACCAACAGACCGAGAACGTGTGGACAGTAACGCATCTATGAGCGCCTGGAGCTCCCGCAAGGGAGAGCGTGATACAGACTGAAACACGGAGGACCCCTTGTGCGTCGGGCCCAGTCCAGAGCCCAGAGGAGCGCGGAGTGCAGGATGAGTGGGGCAAGGCCAGGAACCAGGGATTGTGGTAGTCCAGAGTGGGGCTCTATGGGCAGGAGGGACACTCTGGAGGTCGTTCGGCACTTACTCAAGGGCCTGTTGCGTGGTGGCACCGTGTGGGAAGAGGTATTGGTGAACAGAATGGATACGGCTACCCCTTCCCAGAAAGTGCACTCTGGTTGTGGAGACAGACAGTTGGCACACACGTCGGGTAGTGGCAGATCGTGGTGGGTACGGGGAGTTGGGAGAGGACATAGCTAATAATTTACACTGAGAGCGGTCCGGGAGGGCTCCTGCCGGGGGCCAGTATCCTCAAGATGAAGGAGTTAGATGGGTGATGAAGAGCTTGTTTGCGCCAGGTGTGTGCAGCTGGGGGCCTCCACCTTGGTGAGCGCTTAGGGACTCTGTTCTACCCTATGAGCCATGGGAACCCGTGCGGGCCTTTCAGGAGGGGAGAGGTGTGAGCAGACACCATTGGTGAGGTCATCCTGGCGTGTGGGTAGGGGGGAGGCAAGGGAGAGCGTGTGGGGTGTGGAGGGTTCAGGACAAGCCCCTCGGCCGCGAGGAGGAGGAAGAGCTTGCAAAGTGGGGAGCAGAGTAGGCTGGGCAGCGGTGAGGGCGTGGGGCGGGATGGGGGCAGATGTTGTAGGAAGCTCTGTCAGGGGAGGTCTGAAAGTGACTGATCTGATAGTGCAGAGGCGGTCCGCGTCCTCGGCACGAGCAGTTTTGTGGGCTTATTGAGGCAGCAGCCAGGATCCGTCAGTGTCCACTCTCCATCCTTCCACTTTCACACCTCACCCTATAGAAATAGCACCTCCCAGCTCCCTCTCCACCTTGCCTGTGCTCTGTACCACTCGGTGCTCCTGACATAGCACACACATAGCGCCTGTCTTTCCCCGGAGAATATAAGCTCCATGGGGCCAGGGACATCGTTTTGTTTGCTGCTCTATCATTAGCGGCTAGAACAGTGTCAAATAAGCGGATCAGGATAGTTTCATGAAGAAAGTGGTGTCTCAGCCAGATAAATCTGGGAACAGTGTTCATGCTGTATAGCCCATGTGCAACCTGAAAAGTTTCTAATTCTTTTCATCAATTCATTTCTTTTGTTAAGCACCATTTTACACAGCATTATAATAGGTGCTCTGTAGATTTAACTACTGGCTCCAGCTTCTGCCCCAGAAAAGTGAGGATTTGATAGATGCCCCCATACCTACTTAACCCTACTGTCACTACGACCCCAGTTATTGTCAAGGTCGAGGTTTGGGGTTTCAAATTCAATAGAGAGCAGATTCCATGGGTTTTCTTTAATTGTCAAACTGACTTAGGAAAGGAGCCAATGCTTTTAAAGACTATTTATAGGTCTTGGCTACCTGGAGGGTGTTACCTTATCCTTTGAAATGCATCAGACAGCTTCAGATTTCGGTGCCTTTTAAGTGGGCTAGATAGCTGGCAGTGCCTTGAAAATGGCTAATAATGGTCATAACAATAATAATAGTAACAGATTTATTTCTTGCCAGTCTTCATAGGAACTCAGAAACATCTGTGCATCTCTTTCTCTTACATTTGTGGTAGACAGTTTCTATCTAGAGTCCTGACTGCAGGTATGTAGTCTGGCTGGAGACCTTTGTTAATTTACTTCCTCTGTAAGCCAGATGTCTGTAAGGGGTGGAGTTTTTCATACTTTACATAAAAATCTTAACCTCGGTGAATGTTGGAACCTACTAATTACCTTTCTGCGTAGGTGGATAAAAGTGCTAGGAAACGGCAGGATTCTTTGAGGGTAGTTATTCCTGGTGCTGATACGGTAGAAGCTTCTGACTTGTGTCTGTGGCTTAGCCACTTTGATCAAGGTGAGGGCGGCCGTTACCATCGTAGCTACGGGGTTGAGGGGTGGGTGGCTAGGTTGAAGGCAGTAAAATGTGGACGCTGTTTGTATTTGGGTGTGTGACTATGTGACTTGCCGATTCTAGCTTTCTAAATTGTCTTTTTACATTGTTTTAAAACGTTAGTAGAAGTATATGGTTAGAAATGTGAAGGACACAGATGGAGTAAATTATAGAATACTAGACGGCTTCAGATGTCTCTGACATTTTAAGTAGGGTAGTGGCTTGAATAAGTGGAGAAACATACACTGATCTGGGATGGACATGACCCAACTGGAATGGTCAGCCCTGCCCGCGTTAATTTATTAAGCACGACTCTAATAAAAATACCAGAAGAGCTGTCTTTTGAGATTTGACAATGTGATTGTAACATTGAAACGTGGAAGAGCAAATAGGCAAGGATTCTAACAGTAAAACAAAAGTGATGGAGACCAACGTTACCTAGATAGCATATTACAAATTTATAGTTACTAGATCAGTGTGATACTAGCACAGGATTGGACATGAATCAGTGACACAAGGCACTAGAACAGACCCTGGTGTATATTATAATTTAAGATCTGTTAATGGAAATCTCATAAATTAGTTGGGGAAGGTGAAGCAATCAGATAGCTGGTTGGAATTTATTTTGGTGAGCTCTGTAAAGAAGTAAACTGATTCTTTTCCCCAGAAGAATCAGAGTTGAATGTAAAAAGTGAAACCATTAAAAACATATGCACAAACACCAAAAGAAATAGTGTATTCAGAAATAGCCCCAAGTACGTATGTGGGAACGAGGTGTATGATGAAAATGGTATTAAAAAAAATTTTTTTTTAGAGCGAGAGAGCAGGAGTGTGCACATGAGCAGGGGAGGAGTAGAGGGAGAGTCCCAAGCAGACTCCACACTCAGTGTGGATCCCGACATGGGTCTCAAATTCACGAACCAGGAGATCGTGACCTGAGCTGAAATCAAGAGTCAGAGGCTTAAGCATCTGAGCCACCCAGGTGTCCCTGAAGAGGGCATTTTAATCCAACAGGGAGGGACGCCTGGGTGGCTCAGTCGGTTAAGCGTCTGACTTGGGCTCAGGTCATGATCTCACAGTTAGTGAGTTCGAGCCCTGTGTCGGGCTCTGTGCTGACAGCTCAGAGCCTAAAGTCTGCTTCAGATTCTGTCTCCCTGTCTCTCTGCCCCTTCCCAGCTTGCGTGCGCATGCTCTCTCTCTCTCAAAAATAAATAAACATTAAGAATGTATATAAAACTATATTGACACAATAAGATGTCTATAACATAAATGATAAATGAATTATAAAACAGTATCATCCAACATTTAAATATTACGTTTATTCATATATATGAAAATATGTGTATTACAAGGACTTAAGGGTCAACTACAAAGTTGGGGATAATAGTTCACAAGACTGCCCTTACTTCTCACACCAATTATAAGTTGGAGGAGTTCCCGGAAACCATCTTCAGGTTGAATAATTCTGTAGAAGGACTCCCAGAACTCACTGAAAACCGTTCCACTCTTCATTACAGTGTATTACAGGGAAAAGCTTCTAATTGAGTTATCCAAGGGAAGGAAGGGGTGCACAGGGCAGAGTCGAAGAGGTGTTCAAAGGTGGTGCCCTTGGTTGTCCTCTAATGGTGGCGTGACCTCCTTCCCACCACAGTGTGTGACAGTGCACGCAGAGCACTGCCAGTCAGGGAAGCTCACCTGAGTCGCTGGCGGTCGCAGTTTTACTTGATGACATTCTGCCTGTGTGGCCACTTTCTGGTCTCCAGCCCCTCCTGGAGATCTAGCTGATGCCTTTAGTTATCAGTTCCTCTGGAGATTGGAACTGATACTGTTTGGTGCAGAGCGCTAGAGTGAATCAGATTGTGTGAGATTCTCCTCTGACCAACGCCCCCAGGCAAACAAAGACACTACTATCAGGCAGGACATTCCAGGGGCGTAGAGGTCACTTCCTAGGAGCTTGAGGGCAAAGGCCAGACTTCTCTTTGGATAGGTTATTTCTTCACTATACAATATTATCACCAAAATTTAGACGACAGTTATTTCTAGGTGGTGGAATTGCAGGTGACTTTGCTTTTGTTTTGTATTGTTTGAATTTTCTTTGAGTGTGGGTGTATAATTCATTTTAAAATCAGTAAGACTAAAAAAGCTAAAAAAGAGATTAAAGGAAACAATCTCTGGATGGGGTAGACGGGCAGGCAGGGAAGCTAAAAGAAATTTTAAAGGAAGACCGGTAGATAGGACTACACAAATGGATAACCTACTTATTTGAAGATATGCTATATAAAGAAGTAAAACTCCAAAACTTAAGGTAAACATTTGCGGAAACATCACAAATCAATGTTATGGTGTTACCAACATAAAATAGCAAGGGAAAGACGATGGACATTTTAACGGATGGCGAAAAAGGAGTAAGATTTGTAGTCTCGGTAACACTGATATGCCAAAGTCAGTTTCCCGGTGGTGAGATTGTGTCCCAGCCGCAGAGGATGCCGCCCCTGGGGAAAGCTGGGTGAAATATCCAGAGGACTCTTTGTGCTAGTTTTTGTAACTTCCTGTGAGTCTATAATTATTTCAAAATAAAAAGTTTTTTAAAAGATGAAGGGCACAGATAGCTCCTACAGTATAAGAGACACATGGCAAATGCACAGATTTTTTTTTAAGTATTAAAGTTTATTAACAAATGGTGCAAATTGAAGTGATACACCACTTTTTCTTGTTCTAAGTCTGGCCCTGTACCTGGTCCAGAGGAATCAGAACACCCTGGGATCTGGATCTAAGTTTAGTCTCTTGGCAAATAAACATATGAATCTGGCTTTAAATTTTTTAAAAATGTTTTAACATTTATTTATCTTTGAGAGATGGAGCATGAGTGAGGGAGGGACAGAGAGAGAAGGAGACACCAAATCCAAAGCAGGCTCTAGGCTCTGAGCTGCCAGCACAAAGTCCAGCGTGGGGCTCAAACCCACAAACCGTGAAATCACGACCTGAGCCGAAGTCAGATGCTCAACTGACTGAGCCACCAGGTGCCCCATGAATCTGGCTTTAAGTGATGCCCTGCCCGGCATCCCTGCTCCTGCCTGAAAGCCCAGTTATGGCTACAATCTGACGGTCAACAACAGGTTTAAAAACCCAGCAACATGGCCCAGAACTGACTGCTGTTCAGCAACGTGCCCCAGCATTGGCTGCTACTTCCTCTGCCCTTTCGTGCCTGCCTGTAATCCTCCCTGTGAGGTGGACACCGTCACCATTTTAGAGAAGGTGGAGCTTGGACGGCTCACGTGACTTGTCCAGAAGTGGAAACTATTCTCCTTGCCTTGTTGGCTTGGAAATGGTATAAGCTCGGCGGTGTGTGTCCCCTGGTGGAAGGCCAGGGCACAGGAGGGAGTGCTCCCAACAAGGACACAGGTCACCAGCATTTACAGACGGGGTGAAGAAGTCACCACTGCAGCTACTCTGATTTTGCCTGGTTTCACCTCCTTCAACTGGCTTTAATTTTTGATGGTCAATGAAATGATTACTCCCTGCTTTTTTACACAAAACCAATACAAGCCCTCACAAGGGTGTGACCACAAGCATGTCATACATGAGGGCAGATGCACCTGTATACACAGTGTGCTCTCTCTCACAACCACACACACACCTCACACACCACATACGCCAGCATACACACACACACACACACACACACACTCGCTCACCTTGTCAGTAGGACAAGACCTGAGACAAGGACCTCAGGAGTCCATATTCCTGCTTTCCCTCCGTTGCCCTCAGAATCCGCTTCTCCAACAGAACTTTCTTTGAATGTAAAAAATAAAATAGACACCAAGCGAGCCACGAGGAGGATGAATTGCTGGTGTAGGAGAGAGGACCCATGTTTAGGCGTGAGAGCAGGGCCTGGCAGCCTCACTGAGCTGCCTCTGGGAGGAGGCTCTGCTTGGCCCGGAGGCCCAGGGCGGAGGCCTGCAGTTGGGCGAGTCCGTTAGACACAATGCCCTCCTCCTGCGGTGCCTGTCGCTGTGCCTGCTCCCCACGCCTTGGCTCCTCAATGAACCTTTGTCTGTCGGGAGCCTGTTAGTTTTGGCTCCTGGCAGCCTGTGGAACCAGGCCCAGATCCTAGGAAAGCCAATAGAGACCGCTCTTTTGAAGAAAAAGAGTCAGAGTCCTGGAAGAGAGACCAGTCTGAGCATTGCACATCTACTCACTCATTAAAGAAACCACTTAATGAGCATTATCCTCATACTTGAGTCTAGTTCACAAAATTGACTTGCACCAAATCTTCTATCTGCTCATGTGATTAATTGCCTCCCCTGATTAACTAGAAACCCTATAAGTCTTTCACTGTACCTGGTCTCTTTGCCTTATTTATTTTGAAAAAAAAAAAAGTAATAATAAATATATATATATTCTTGTATTTAAGCAGTATAAACTAGTAAACAGTGAAAACGAGGTTGCCAACTGAACCCGTTAATTCTCCAGTTGAGCTCTCTAAAGGGAAATCACTGTTTCACTGTTACCTGTTTCTTGTGTGTCTTTCTGAGATTGACAGTCTGTCTCCTCTCCCCCCTCCCGCATCCCGTGTGTCTTGTGCACATATCTTTCTGTTATAAATACACATGGTCGCCACGCTGTCCATCTTGCACCTTAGTTTTCTTCTCACTTAATACAGCTTGTAGACCTTGCCTGTCTATCAGCGCATAAAATGTGGGGTTTTTTTTTAAGTGCCCCATAGTGTCCCTCTGTGTGCATATAGCGGTCGCTAAAGCAGTTCCCTTTGATGAATGTGTAGGTCGTTTCCAGCCTTTTTCTGCCACATCAGCACTGCTGTTTGATGTCTTTCCGTGTGTGTCCTTGTACACATGTGCACTTGAGTCTGCAGAATCCATTCCTGACAGTGGACTTGGGGGCCAAAGTGGTGTGCATTGAAAGTGTCAATAGACAGTTGTCCGCTTGCCCCCCGGCAAAGTTCACGTTGTTTTTGCCCATCGTTGTGTCCACAGCGCCAGCTGAACGATCAGACCCCTCTCCCCTGCCAGAGTGCTGAACTGTTTGGGAAGTAAAGCAGTTGGTCCACAGCAGCACTAGTCACGACAGCCGAAAGGTGAAACAGCAAACAAAGGGAGTCTGTCCATCCAGCAGAGTAGGATTCGGCCGTGGAAAAGAATGAAACACTAGCACGTGGTACAACGCGGATGACTCTTGAAACCAGGGTGCTTAGGGAAGGAAGCCACACACAAATGGCCGCAGAAAGTAGATGAGTGGTTGCCAGGGCAAGGGGAGGAGGACATGGGGAGTGACTGCTCCACGGGTACAGGGTTTCCTTTTGGGGCGATGAAAACCGTTCCGAAACTACTGAATTGTACGCTGTAATCAAATGGTTAAAATGGTCAATTTTATGCTAAATGTGCTTTACCGCAATAAAAAAGTCAGTAGATAGCAGCCAGAATATTACTTTTATTGTTGATCAAGCTGAGTGTATGGCTTACAAGTGAGCCCCAGACTGCCTTTCCAGGTGGTCCTGGGCCTAGGACAGGCCCCAGCCCCGCCCTGGGCTCTGTAGGAGCAGAGCAGGATGAATGGCAGCTTGCTCCCAAGAGGAGAGGAGGGGAGGGGCCTGGACCACCCACTCCAGTTCCTCGTTCTCCGCTCACTGCGCTCACTGCACTCACTGCCGACACACACACGTCACATAGCCGGGTGGGAGTGAGGGGGAGGCAGGCCTAGTGCCGTTTTGCTAGTGAGCATCCAGGAAGCATTTCTAGGAATGGCAAAGAAGTGCTGGCCCCGCAACAAGCAAGTATGGTTCAGTGAACAAACGCATGGGCCCCACTCCTCTTCTGGGGCCTGTAGTGACAGGCCCTGGAGCCCTCTGCCTGCTTTCTTTTGGAGAGAATGGTCCAACTGGGCGTTAGAAGTTAATCCTACCTGGGATGGACAGAATCCAAAAATCCCCTCCTGGTCCCGTCCACCCCTGTTCTTTATTTCAACTCCTATTTGTGCAAAGCTTCCATTCCAAAGTGGTCTCTTACCAGCCCGCTGAAGAATTCAGAGTTTGCTAGTCCATCCAACAGCAGTTTTGAGGGAGACCTTTGTTGTACTCTGAATTTCCTGTTCCGGGTCGTGAACCTGTCTTCTAGGAGAGTGGCCCGCGGCAGGGCCATATGAAGATTTTTCATTATGGAAAGAAAGGGTTAGTACTCATTTAGCGGCTCCATGTTTACAAGCGCCTCCCATGTACCAGGCACTGTGCTGGAATGAGTCAGCTGTAGACCTTGGCCTTCTCTTAGTTTGGGGAGAATCTGGGGTCACTGTTCCAACAGGGAGGCCCACGGGGCATGTAGGAGGGCAGTTTGGGGAGGTTAGGCCAGAAGAGGGCTTTGGTAAACATAGAAGCTATGGTCTCAGAAATCTTTGTAATGTGTTTCTGGTTACACTTTAAAGGGAGGAATGTGGCATAATCCTGAGTTAGACCGAGAAGTACCCCCATCAGCCATGTCTGGAAGAGGAGTTAAGCTGGGGCAGGGTTGGGGGGACCAGAAGCCCGACTACAGATGCTTTGGGGGCTACTGTTGTAGGGAGCTCTCCAGGGAGCTGCAGGTTCCCGTTTACAAGTGTTTAGAGCAGCCTTTCCTTGTATGTCCCCCAGGAAATGAGACTTTGGGTACCCCCCATGGAAAGAGTCCCAGGTTTGGTCTGTGGATGTCTACATAAGGAATGTCTCCTCTTCTCCCCTTGAAGATTGGCAGGGACCTCAGAGCACCAAAGGCAGTGAGGAGATTTACAGAAATTATGCCCATATTTTCCTAAAAACGTGTCTATGGAATCCTTTTTTCTCTGTAGTACCTTGATGCATAGAAGCGTGCGTGTTCCTTCGTAAGATCTTGTCTTGAAATTTGTGTGGGCAAGGAGCAGTCAGTCACCGTGAAAACCATCCTTGCAGCTCTTTCACTGTCTCTACGTCTGGCGGTGGTTTAAGTTTTGGTTTTGGACTCACTTCTTTGTGTTGGTTGAGCACCACCTGTTGACTGTTGAGATATTACAGAAATCTGGGATGCTGTGATACCAGTTGTATATTCTGACCTCCTATATATTTGTGCTGAAGTTTGGCCAAATTTGACATAAACGTCAAGGAAAAGTGAAGCATTTCAGCAAGCGAGGAGGAAGAAGAGAACCCCAGACTGCCCCCGTCAGATTTGGTGTCTAGCCTGTAGGGTTTGAGCTCTCTCTGTATCATCATACCTATTCATTTTAAGTGATTGAAGCTGTCAGCATGATCTGGCCTCTTTGAGAAGATGGTCTTATGCACATGTCAGTCATTTTCTGTTTTCTTCTTCTTTTTTTTTAATGTTTATTTATTTTTGGGAGCAAGAGAGAGAGCACGCACCGCGCACATGTGTGCGGTGGGGGAGGGGCAGAGAGAGAGGGAGACACTCTCATGGGCTCAAACTCATGAACCACGAGATCGGACGCTCAACCGACTGAGACACCCAGGCGCCCGTGAGTCATGGGTATTTTCTTTAGTTTTTTAAAAACATTTTTAATGCTTATTTGTTTTTGAGAGAGAGCGTGCATGCGCAGTGGGGAGGGGCAGAGAGAGAGGGAGACACAGAATCCGAAGCAGGCTCTGGGCCCTGAGCTGTCAGCACAGAGCCTGTCGGGGGGCTGGAACTCACTAACCGTGAGATCAGGACGCGAGGCGAGATCAGAATTGAGTCGGATGCTTAAGCATGGATGCAGCCACCCAGGCGCCCCACCCAGTGGTTAGTTCTTAACAGACACGGCAGGACACCAGAGGTTGTTCTCTTCTCCGGGGTCCTTCCTCGTTTGCATTGTAACCCTTCTGGGCTTCTGTCCTCAGCAGCCCTCTGTGCAGGTGGCCTTTGAATCCTGGGCTTCGGTAAGAGGAAGCTGTCAGTTGTAGAAAAAGTGGGTTTTTTTCCCCTTAAGGAAATAAAAAAAAAAGAGGGAGTTTTCTAATTGTTTTTTTCCCCCTGGAACCACCTGCCTGGCTAGATACTAAGTTGCTGAAAGATCTTGCAGAGGAGGGGAGGGAGGGAGGGTTGGTTTGCCAAGCGGAGGGACCTAATCTACTCTGCTCCCCAGCCCGGTTTAAAGCACCCTGCACGCCTCCCCCTGCGCTCCGCCTCGTCCTGGAGCTCCCGACCAGGCATGTTCTGGCTCACGTCAAGGCTGTCACAGGCAGGGGCCACTCGCCACCTTGTGGTTTAGCCCAAGTTTCCTGAGCCTCCAGGCCTTGGCTGAGATGTCACCGCCTTCAGAAAGCCTCTTCTGACTGCTCTGACTGGGTTGGTTATAAGGCTGTGTGCTACCCCAGCCCTCTGTCCTTCTTTGTGACCCTCAGCACCTTGTATGCTCCCCAGGGGCAGGGCCTCATTTCCCCATCTGCCCCTTTCCTCTGCTCGTAGCGCTCGCCCTTCTCTAATGAGGGAATGAGACCCAGTTCCTGCCTTCAAAGCGCTTGGACAGGGCTGACCTCTGCCCAGGTCTTTGTTCACTGGTATTGAGGGTGGGCCCACGGGTGTCACTTTTTTCCTCCTGTGGGGAAGGAAGAGCCACGTGACAGTGGTGGCAAACACGAAAGAAAGAACTTTTCAAGTCAGGGGGTGTTAAGACTCCGGCTTTTCAGAAGTAACTTGGAGATGGCTATTAATAACATATTTTGCTTTAGGCTTACCAGTTATATGTGTCTAAGTGTATATGTGTACATACATACGCACCGTCACTTAATCCTTATGCACATACTCTGGAGGAGATGGTGTCATCCTGAGTTATTACTATCCAGCTGTCAGACAGGTTACCCAACTGCAAAAGCTGCCCGGTGCACGTGTGATGCAGCCAAGGCTCCAGCCCTGGCCACTGGCCCTCAGTGCAAGTGGACCACTCGGAGCTGGGTTAGGAGTGCCTTTGGACTGGGGACAGGCAGCAAGGAGGGTGTGGGACAGGTTTGAAGCCTCTAACCCTTTGAGCTGAGGCTGCTGCTGTCCGTCCCTCCGATTCTTACGAGGGCGTCCTGTGATGTTTTCTCTCTGCGGATCGTAGCCTTCTGGCCTGTGTGATCTGAAGCCTGGCTCCCTGGGGTGAGTGGGGGAGGCTTGAGGTCTTTGCCAGGCGCATAGCCAGGGGCTTTGCTTTATAAGCCAGGTTCTCGGGTTCCGGTAAGTCTTCCTGTTTGGGTGCCGTCTCTGGAGATAACTGTTGTTCTTCCTCACAAGGTCTTTCTGAGTTGGGTCAGCAGAAGAGGCAGGGCTGTGGCTCACAGGTAGAACGCCCTGATCGCCCTTGGATGTGGACCGAAGATGGCGCCTTGCACGCCTCATGCCCTCTGAAGAAGGGAAACCCTGTGTCAGCCACCCAGAGGTGGCTTCTGTCTTAGCACTTGGAAAACTCAACTCTCCGAGAAGGCTGTGCCAGGTGGTGCGCCTCGCCTGCTGTTAGCTTGGTGTGTGGGGCTCTTGAACTCATCCGGTGAACAGTTATTACCTGAGCCCCTGCTGTATGCCAGGTTCTCCGCTGGGTGCTCAGGGTGATGACATCTCACGGGCTGCGTGGAGGTGTGGGTGTAGACATTGCTTTGTGGAGGGTAGCTTGGTGCTGCCTTTGAGTCTGAATGGTGCTCAGGGAGCCCTGAAGGGGTCAGCAGCAGCCTGGGGGAGGCCAGATGGCATTGCAGCAGCGTGTTAAAGGACGAGCAGGTGGCAGAAGGAGCTCCATGAAGAGTGAAGACCGTGTGCGCACAGGCCTGGAGGCAGGAGAGGGCCCCACAGGCTCTAAGGCCAGTGGGACACTTGTGTGCCTGTATTGTAAGTGCCTCCTGGGGACTGGTGGCAAAGGAGACGGACCAGGTTAAAGGAGCTTGGCTTTCATTCAGTCACCAGCAGATTTCCTTCTTTCTTTTTTCGCCCCAGCCTTATTGGGTTGTAATCAACATACAACATTGCACAAGTTTCAGAAGATGCACAACGTGATGGTTTGCTATATTGAAAAATCAAAAGATTCTTAATTTTTTATTATGAAAAATTTAAAAGACCTGTGAAAGCCAGCAGCCTAGGGCAGTGACCACATACCCATCCTCCCACTGCAAACTTCGCAGCCACAGCCAGCCCTGCCTCCCCTGCGAGCCGCGGACACCATTGCCGCCACGCACACCTCCCCCTTCCCTGCTGCTGATCCCTTTGAAGAAATCCCGGAGTGACGTGTGTATTCTCTCAAGCCTAGCCTGTGGCTTGTGATAGATTACTCTAGGTCTGGAGTGATCGGGTGGCACTTTGTGATTTTGTTTCATTTTCAGAGGAACCACTAAGTTTCCCTTCTTGGTCTTGCCTTTCAGTGGGAAGTTGGTGTCTCCAAAGTGGAAGAATTTCAAGGGCCTGAAGCTCCAGTGGAGAGACAAGATACGGCTCAATAATGCCATCTGGCGGGCGTGGTACATGCAGTGTGAGTGCTACTTGGCCTTCCGGCAGAAGGGGACTGCGGGGGCCCCAAGGTTCTAGCACCTGGAAGCCTGTGCACCTCGGGTCCCCAGAGCCCACTTTCCAGACATTGTGCCTCAAAAGGAAGCCTCTCTTGGGCAGTCTGCAGCAATAGGAAAACCAAGCCGGATCCTAATGAACTGGATACTTCTCGGCCATCAGGCACGGGGGGCCAGTCATGTGGTCATGTAGTTGCCTTTAATCTGCAGGAGACAGACGTGTTAGCCAGTTGCTCACAGCATCACGTGCCCACTGTTAGGTTAGGCGCTTGGGCCCAGTGTTGTAAAGGCAGAGGAGGAAGGAGGGGTTAGTTCTTTTCAGGGGAGTCAAGGAGGGTGTAGCAGAGAGTGACATTCAAAGAGTCAGAGAACAGTTCCTATTTTCAAAGAAGATGCAGACCCAGGCCTCGTTCTGTTTCTAGCTGGCTTTCGTGCAGGTAGATCCTGTGGCCTCTGTAGGAGATCCGCGTGCTGGGGGCATGCTTGGGTTAGGCTGGCATTTCTCTTGATAAGCCAGACTGCCTACCTTACCTATGAGTTACAGATTCTTTTCCTTTATTCTCTGAAATCTCATCTTCGAGGGAAGGAGGGCCGCACCTTGAGGGGCATGTGGACAGAGTGGGCAGGGGTTCCTTCAGGGGTCTTGGTCGTAGCAATGATGTGTCCTCGTTTCTCTGCCCAGATTTGGAGAAGCGCAAGAATCCCGTGTGCCACTTCGTCACTCCACTAGATGGCTCTGTTGAAGTGGATGAGCATCGCAGGCCGGAGGTACTTGGCCCTGGACCATTAGTAGCTGGAAAGGATCCTCCCTCATCAGGAGGAAGCAGCTCTCCCAGGGCTGGGAATAGGGGGTGATTCCGCAGCAGGGGTTCAGGGAAAAGGTCTAGCCTTGCTGCCCTGGCCGCCGTGGTGTCCTCGCAAGGACGAGGATGTGACAGCCCACAGGACTCCCCTCTTCTCTGGCTGGGCTGACCTGAGGACTAAGGGGTGTTCTCTCCCTGGGACTTACCCTCAATGTTGGCATTTCTCTGGACGTCAGCAGGGAGGGATTTGGTCTCCTTACAAGACAGATTATCTTCAACAAAGAATGATCTCAAGGGACGCCTGGGTGGCTCAGTCGGTTGAGCGTCTCTTCTTTTTTTATTAAAAAAAAAATGTTGATGTTTATTTTTGAGAAAGAGAGTCAAGCGGGAGAGGGTCAGAGAGAGGGAGACACAGAATCTGAAGCAGGCTCCAGGCTCCGAGCTGTCAGCACAGAGCCCAGCGCGGGGCTTGAATCCACAAACTGTGAGATCATGACCTGAGCCAAAGTCGGACATTAACCCACTGAGCCACCCAGGCACCCCAAGTGTCTGACTCTTGATTTCAGTTCAGGTCGTGATCTCAGGGTCATGGGATTGAGCCCCATATCAGGCTCCACACTGAATGTAGAGCCTGCTTGGGATTTCTCTCTCTCTCTCCCTCTCTCTCCCTCTCTCTCCCTCTCTCTCCCTCTCTCTCCCTCTCTCTCCCTCCCTTCCCCCCTTCCCCCTTTCCCCCCTCTACCCCTCTCCCCAGCTTTTATGCGTGCATGCGTGCTTTCTCTCTCAAAAAATAAAATCCTTAAAAAAAATGACTTCCAGATCTTTATATGCTGAGATAGGAAGATACTGAAGAAATAGTAAATGAAAAAAAAAGTTGCACAACTGTATTTTATTAACTTTATGTTAATTTTTTAAAGTGTGTATCTAGAGGTACCTGGGTGGCTCAATTAAGTGTCTGACTTTGGCTCAGGTCATGATCTCACACTTTATGGGTTTGAGCCCGTGTTGGGCTCTGTGCTGACAGCTCAGAGCCTGGAGCCTGCTTCGGATTCTATGCCTCCCTCACTCTCTCTACCCCACCCATGCTCGTGGGCACGCGCGTGCACTCTCTCAAAAATAAACTTTAATTTTTTTTAATAAAAAAGAATAAAGTGTATCTATGTGATTGTGGGTGTGTAGGAAAAGTCTAGAAGGATATACAGAAATCCTTTATTGGTGGGTACTTCTGGGAAGGAGGATTACAGTGAGGCAGGTACCCTTTACACCCTTCTGCATTGTTTCAGTGCTATCCAAGCACATCTCACTGTTTGGATGGAATGGGAAAAATTAGAAAGTAACCCAATGAAAGACCCTTTTGAGCTGTGGGGTGTGTCTGATATTAGACAATATTAAGGAATATCATTTTGTTGGGTTTGGTGATAATACTGTATTATCCACTGTGAAGATTCTTCACTGTCAGACCCACAGTGAAGTATTTTTGGGTGAAATTAAATGGGTCTTAACAATACCTGGGACTCGCTTTAATATACTCCAGCCGTAACCAAAAAGCAATCTGAAAGTGAGGCCGGCTCTCTGAGGCAGTCATGATTTCTTTGTTGCCAGAGCGCTTCAGGGATATCTTGGAAGGGGCTCACGTGCATGATGGGAAGGTTGAATACTTTCCACCTAAAACTTCTGTGATTGGCCGTTTGTTTTCACCCTTCGAAAATGTGGCAGGGTCTCCTGGATCAGGCATTCACTGCTAACCCTGGCTCTCTCTGTAGGACTCTTCCGGCACCAGGGCGGAGGGCCCTCTCCCTCTCCCTCTCCCTCTCCCTCTCCCTCTCCCTCTCCCTCTCCCTCTCCCTCTCCCTCCCCCTCCCCCTCCCCCTCTGCCTCCCCCTCTCCGCCTCCCCCCCCCAATCTCTCTCCCTCTCCCCTGCCCAAGCTCTCTCTCTGACCCATGCTCCAATCCGGACCCTTAGGAACCATGCTGCCGAAGCTGCCCTTGGTCATCTGAGGTCGTGAAATAAAAGCACGTCCTTAGGTAGAGGCTGGTCGTAGCACCGGAGAGGCGGGACACGTCGGCGAATGAGGTTGTAGGCGCGTGGCAGGGCCCTCTGAGCCGTGCTGCCCGGGGCTGACTTCCGGTGTCAGACACATCTGTGTCTTCAGGCTGAGTTCTGCCGGTCAGCCTGGATGCCCCTCTTTTGACCGTGACCTGCCTCTCTTCACAGGCCATCACCACAGAAGGGAAGTACTGGAAGAGCCGCATTGAGATCGTGATCCGGGAATATCACAAGTGGAGAACCTACTTCAAGAAAAGGGTACCCGGCTTGGGCTCCGAGAAGAGCATGTGCAGGAAGCCCCCGTAGAGGAGGGAAGGACCGAAGGCCTGTATCCAGACGCTGGCCCCCGAGGTCGTGGCTCCATTGCTGCTCCCGTGGCAGCCAGTGTTCTAGCCCAGCCCGAGCGGTGGACCTGCTTCGGTCGTGTTACCTGTGCTCTCAGTTTCTCCCGCTGCGAACCGGGGCTGTTTATTCCACAGACGCTGGTTGGGAATCTCATCTCTGCCCAGCGTGGGCCTGGCGACGGCAGAGAGCAAGACCCCTCACAGGCCTCCCAGGGAGAAGAGGCCCGGATGGTTCTGGGAGGAGAGGCCGAGGGCCTCATCCCCTCCCAGGCCCCTGAGTGAAGCTCTTTTCTCCTCTTTTCTCCGCAGCTGCAGCAGCACAAGGATGAGGACCTCTCCAGCCTGGCCCGGGTGAGTGCACGGTGGGGCTGGGAGGACCCGCAGAGGAACCCTCCTCTGACGGGAAGCGGCAATGATGTGGGCGGCCCCACGGTGAAGCCCGCAGCCGAAGGTGGTAGGGACACAGGCTGTCCCCACGGCTCCAAGGGGGCCACCCCCCTTCTCACTCAGAGGACATGCAGGCTAAGGAAACAGGCCAGTTCTCTCTGCTCACCCACCGCCTCATCTCTTAGAGCAGCCCTTGCCGCTCCATAAACTAGGGTAGCGCCTCCCTGCGTGATGGGATTGGGAGTTCTGAGTTCACCAGTCCCCTGGGACTTGTCCTTCCCGTTCTGTTGGCGGTAGGATGATGACATGCTTTATTGGCACAAACGTGGGGACGGATGGAAGACCCCGGTGCCCATGGAGGAGGACCCACTGCTGGACACAGACATGCTCATGTCAGAATTCAGCGACACCCTCTTCTCCACACTTTCCTCTCACCAGCCGGTGGCCTGGCCCAACCCCCGGGAAATAGGTAACCCACCTCTGGATCCTTGGCTTCCAACACGCAGCTGGTGTCCTTCTCTGCCAGCCCCGCCCGCCTCCCCTGGGGCCCCCAGGGCAGGATTTGCCTCAAGGCCATCTCTTAGCTGCTGGGCACCATTTATTTAGGGCAGGCTGCCAGAAAGATTGGCCAGTGTCACTGGCATCTGAGGGTCACGTGCACTGAGAGCGTGGGGACTGCAAATGGGCCTTCCTGGGCAGCTGTCACGCCTGTGGTGCCACTGTGAGAAGACGGTGGGGATTTGGTCTGAATCAGTTTGCCATTTCTGATACTGTCCCCTGAGAGAGGATCTGTGCCTAGGCCGAGTGACAGGGCCTCTGACTCACTGTGAAGAAAATCAGGTATTCCTGGGCATGACCTTTTACCTGGCAGCATTCAGGCATCCAGTTACCCTTCAGGGAAGAGCCCACAGACCAGCAGTTAGAACCAGGGATCTCTGCATAGCTGTTCTTGCTCTTGTTGGGATACTCACTTCACTTTTCTTGTAAAAACTCACTTTCTTTCCTGCCTTCTGAAGGGGGAGAATAGCCATGAACTCACAAGAAGGTAGAAATTCCAGCCATCTCCCTTGGAAGAATCTGGAGTGTGAACAGGGCCAGGAGGACCCGTTCCAGGCCTTTTATGTGTTCCTGCAACATTGCCTGAGAAGGCAGAATGATGCCTCTGTCTCCTTTCTGATTCTTGCAGCACATCTGGGGAATGCCGACATGATCCAGCCGGGGCTCATCCCCCTGCAGCCCAACCTGGACTTCATGGACACATTTGAACCTTTCCAGGGTGAGGACTCGGGGCAGGCAGAGAGCATGGCTGCCAGGATCTCCTTTTGCCCAGGACAGAGCACACTGGTGCTTCCCCTTCGTGGAGGGGACTGTTAGAATGGGCAGAGGGGAAGATTTGGAATTTTTCCAGAACTACCTTTTTTTTGGTAGTAGTTGCAAGGTCTGGGAAGCTTTTCTGCCACACGGTTCTCTCTCAAGGGAATCGCCATTCTCATTCCTGCGGTCTCAGATCCTCAGGTTTGCCCAGAACCGTAAGCAGTTCTCCCTCTAGGCAGCAGAGGGCGCTGGCAACACAGCCGCCTCCCAGCAGTGTCCTGCAGTTAGAACTGGGCTCCTAAGAGCCTACGAAACACCAGGCCTGGGAGTATTTCAGAGCCCACACTAGTTGCCAGCATGAGCGGTTCCAATCAGAGGGCCTCTTTCTGCAGAGTTACCTCAGGGGGGAACGCCCTCGGGGGAATGCCATGGCCCTCCTCTGGGTAAGATGGGGCTCAGTGCCCTGTTCGCTTGGATCTTAATTCAAGGATGTGACGGGCACACGGAGCTCAAAGGCCCCCGCTGTTGTCTTTCAGACCTCTTCTCTTCCAGCCGCTCCATTTTTGGTTCCGTGCTGCCTGCTCCTGTCTCAGCACCTGCACCAGATCCCAACAGCCCACCTGCTCAGGTAGAGGGAGTGGGGGCAGGGGGGCCGAGGGCCAGGCTAATAAGTAACCACACAGTCATAAGCAACACACTAGGGCTTGCCAGATCTAGGGCTGAACACACAACTAACGCATAAAGAAGTTATTCTGGCCCTCCTCGAAAGCACGCAGAGATATCCAAGAAGGGAGAGAGACTGTCAGTAAGCAGGCGCCCCTGCCTAAGGCTGCACGTAACCTGTGTGCCGTGAGCTCTGTTCTGACCAGTCTAGAGAGGCTTAGCAAAGAAAAACATGGATCGCTAATAAAAACAAGTTCTGTGTATTTCTCTTACTTTTTACTCAACAATTAACAGTAGTTGGTTATCAGGTGTTGGGGCTGCAGAGCTGAATGAGGCATGGCTCTTTGCCCTCAGGGGCTCTCAGGCTGGTACCCGTATCCAGTTAGACACCAGAAACCTGGCCCCATCTTCTTCCATCTGGCTCTGGGAAGAAGTTCTTCTATAGAGACTGAGATCCTGACAATCGATTCCTTATAGCGTTTCTCTTTTAGGAAGAGGTGACCTCTAGAAGTTGATATGTGAAACTGTCCTGGGGGAACCCCATGAGCAGCTGTGATCCAGGCTGCCTCTGCTCTGTAACAGAAGATGGCAGGGACTTTGGGGGGACCCCTGCTGGACTTCAGAAACAAGATACTCCCAGGCCTAGAGCCAACTGTGTGCAGACAGTCACTTTGTCTGAGCTCTGTGTTATCATTTAGTCCCTAATGGAAACAAGACCCCTGTGGATGCCTGGGGAGACACAGCTCCGTTCCCCCCAGTTAGCAGCCATGGGGACGGGAACCATCGCCTTGTCCCTCTGTCCGGCGGTTCTGCTCAGGCGCCCACCACACGTTGTTGGACTTTGTGGTGTGTTGTACCGGGAAGTGATGGCAAGTTGTGTGATCCAGCACTTGTCCTTCCTTTCTCAGGAGAGCATCCTGCCAGCCCCTGCTCTCCCCACCGTGAACCTCCCTGATGGCCTCATTTCGCCTCCTGCAGCCACCACCCTAGACCCTACGGATAGGCCGGGATGCGATCGAGCTCCCCAACCTGGAGACCCCTTTATCCAGCCTACAGACTTCGGTCCCTCTGCACAGCCTCTGAGTGTCCCCCAGCCTTTCCTCCCGGTGTTCACCATGCCCTTGCTGTCTCCCAGCCCTGCCCCGGCGCCTGCTTCCCCTGCTCTGCCGTTAGCCCCACCCCCGGCCACTGCCTTGAGCCCCCTGGCTCCACCCGCCTTCCTACAGCCGAAGTTTGCTGGAGCCAGCAAGTCGCCCTCCGTCATCACGCACACGGCCTCCGCCACCCTCACCCACGATGCATCTGCCACCACCTTCAGCCAGAGCCAGGGCCTTGTCATCACCACCCACCATCCCACCCCCTCGGTGTCACCCTGTGGCCTGGCACTGCCTCCAGTCACCCGGCCTCCAACCGCTGGGCCTTCTCAACCCTGTTTAACTTTTGTGCAACCCAAACCGGTCTCCTTGACTGGGGGGAGGCCCAAGCAGCCCCCCAAAATAGTGCCTGCTCCCAAACCTGAGCCCGTGTCCTTGGTATTGAAGAATGCTTGCATCGCCTCAGGTAAGTCAGTGGAGGGAAGCCAGAGTCTGGTCTCCCCTTCCTGAGGAATATTTCCCTGTCCCCGAGGCTTGCAAACTTGTCACACACATACGCACACACACAGTGACGTGAAAGGAGTGTTCTGATCTGCATGTGTGTGATCTAGTCTCTTATGTATACCCTCTGTTGTTCTTTTAAAGTTAGTCTCAACCCAGTTTGAAAAAGCATGGTCCGGGTGATCTATAATCTGTCCTAGGTCTATAGGTCTATAATCTGTCCCCTTCAAGGAGAAGTTACAAAACAAAGGTCAGGTACCCTTGTGGTGTTGTCTTTCCTGTGGTGAGGAAAGCAATGTCTGAGCAGCAACGGGGGCTATGCTTCTCCTGGGGAGCACTGTGCAGTGGGCCTGGGCCTGGGCCCAGCCAGGCTGCCCGTGGCTCAGGGACACCACCCTCACCTTCTTGTTCTGGCAGCTGCCTTTTCAGGACAACCTCAAGCAGTGATTATGACATCAGGCCCTCTGAAGAGAGAAGGGATGTTGGCTCCTACTGTGTCCCAGTCCAATGTGGTCCTCACGCCTGCCTCCATTGCCCGGGTGAGAGGGCTCTGGACAGACCCTCAACATCCGTATAACCACAGTGTGGCCCTGTTCTTGGGTGGTCCTCACCCAGCATGACTATAGTTGGGGGTGACCTCTCTCTCCTGTGTCACTCAGGCTCCTGGAGTCACGGAGTTCCACAGTGGCATCCTGGTGACAGACCTTGGCCATCCCACGAGCAGCCAGCCAGCCCCTGTCTCTCGGCTCTTCTCTCCAGGCACGGTGCAAGAGTCCCTGGTGAAGGGCGAGCAGGCCTCTGCCACGGGTTCCAGTGAGTGTGTGCTCCAGCCGGAGCAGTTGGGACTTCGTGGGCCAACTGAGAGCTCCCACTCCTGGGTCAGGGAGACCGCCTGTGGGCTTCCCTAGGTTTGGGGCTGAACTCACAGGATGTGCAGTGACATTTTACAAGCCCGATAGCGGCCCAGGCTAGGAAGTGCTCGGCATTGTGCCAGATCATCCACAGCAGCAGAAAGGCGGCAAGCGTGTGCAGTGTTGGCAACTGATGCACTCGGGGGACCACCGTCCCTGAACTCCTTTAGAAAGGCCTGGCTCTGAGCTGCCTGTTCTGATCCAGAAAAGGGACCGAAGAGTCCTTGTCCGCAGTTTCCAGAAAACAGAAACCACCCAGCCTTGTCTACACATCAACGTAGTCATCCCTTAGTTTTCAAGAACTTCCCATCTGCTGAACCCATTTCCACAGCGTGGGCCTTCCATTGGCCAGATGGTCAGGGTAGAACTGATTTTGCCCAGTGAAGAGCTGAGAAGCCAGGGGTAAACGATCTGCCCGAGGCTCTGCCCCTCATGGTGGGGGTAGAACCAGAACCCAGGCTCCTTCCTTTCAGATGCCACATCAGAGAGGGAGACCAAAGATGCCTTCTTGTCTTAAGTAAAAGCAGGGCGTGGCTGCTCCTGGAGCTCTGTGTAAACGGTTGTCTTTTCTGAACAGGAAGACACGAGGAGGAGAGATCTTTGCTTACAGAGATCAGACAGTACAGGGACTTGTCCAAGGAGGATTGGAGGAACAAGGGCCTCCAGTCCGGAAAGACAAAGACAAAAACTATGAGTCAGGCCCCTACAGTGATGTAAGTTAGGGCTCAGGTAGTGGCCTCGTGTCTCTGAGGCACAGACCCTGGGCACCAGAGCCGCGGGGGGAGTTCTGCCTGAGAGAGCACCACAGGGAGATCGGTGCCACGGAAAAGAGTGCGCTGAGTGGGGCAGCCCCAGGGGCTCAGAGGGACTCCTGAGAGATGCCAGTGACCAGGACATGGCTTGCGTGGGAGTAGGCAGGATTGAAGAAAGTATAAGAGAACGTATATGTAGCGTTGAGAGAACAAAAATAAACAGGTACCTGGGTACTTGACACACAGGGTAAGAACCAGAGCCTTATAGATGCCACGGAAACCCCAGATTGCCTCCACGTGGCTTTTTAGGAGGTTGGGTTAGCAGTCACACCTCCCCTCAAAACTCGCCGTGTCCCCCAAAACCTGTGGCTGGTCAAGCTCAGACCGTGTTCCCACTCCATGTCCAGCCAGCCTTCTTCAGGCCTTGTCCACACCTAGCAGAACCTTCCTTGAGGTGTTGGCAAGCATTTCTACCGTTTGTGCTCTGTGGTCGCCGTGGGAGGTTCCGGATGGGTTTCCAGGGTTTGGGATTTGCAGGGGTTCCTTTCATGGGTGAGGACCATTCCAGCTGCTGTAGCCGGCCATGTTCTAAGAGGAGTCTCTGTTCTTCTCAGGTCGAGATTGCCCAAACTCAGGGCAGGCCTCTCCATGTGCTTCAGAGCAGAGCCCCAGTCCCCAGTCTCCCCAGAACAACTGCTCAGGGAAATCTGCAGACCCCAAAAATGTGGCTGCTCTAAAGGTATCACAGGTCTCTCTCGGGTCTTGATTTCCTTGGAGGGTTGGGGAGGAAAGGAGAATATCAAGGGGCCACTGGGGCAGCTGCGTCCCTTACTAGGGACACAGAGGAAAGGAGGACCACGCACTTGGCTGGTGCTCACCAGGCTGGGGTGTAGCATCAGGACCCTGGACGTTTGCTACCTTAACCTCGAGATCAGGTCCCCTCTTCCCATTCCCCCACCTACCAGTGAGGCCTGAGCCCCGGAATCAGCATTGAGCCCTGTAATATGCCGGGAGGCCGCAGCTGGGAACTGGGTCCGTGGAGGAGGGGTCTGAGGGTGACTGGGAGGTGCCGACCAGCAGCAGTCGTGTTCCCTGCCGAGGTGCTCCATTCTGCAGGGAGGGGAGGTGGCCTTACAGAGCACCGCATCACAGTGACCCTTTGATTCCCCAACAGAACCGGCAGATGAAGCATATTTCAGCTGAGCAGAAAAGGCGCTTCAACATCAAGATGGGCTTTGACACCCTTAACAGTTTGATCTCTAATAATTCCAAGCTGGTGAGTGGCATTGGGTGGGTGGGGAGCCGCTTCATTGGCCTCGGTGCCGGGTGGACAGGCAGGGTCACCGTGGCCGCTGCGGCTTTGACCCCACTGCCCCTCCCACAGACCAGCCACGCCATCACGCTGCAAAAGACCGTGGAGTACATCACCAAGCTGCAGCAGGAGCGGAGCCAGATGCAGGAGGAAGCCCGGCGGCTGCGGGAGGAAATCGAGGAGCTCAACACCACCATCATGTGAGACTGGGAACGCGGGGCCCGGGGCTGGTGCCTTGCGCTCCTGTGTGCGTGTCACAGAGGCCCCGTCACCCGTAGCCGCCTCTCTGTTGCAGCACTCTGGGTTTTTGTCATCCTCCTCCTTCCGAGGCCCCCCCTCAGGCCTGCCGTGGCCGACAGTGGGCCGGCCCTGCCTGTTCGGTGCCCCGGGTCCAGCTTCACCGCCAGCCGCTCTGAGCTGCCTCTGATTCTGCCTGTTGCAGCTCCTGCCAACAGCTGCTCCCCGCCACAGGAGTCCCTGTCACCCGGCGCCAGTTCGATCACATGAGAGACATGTTTGACGAGTATGTGAAAAGCCGGACCCTACAGAATTGGAAGTTCTGGATTGTATCTTTGGGTTTTCTTGCTTCTCCCACCCCCCAGCTGTGGGTAGGCTGAAACAACAGACACTGACACCCCAGCGATTTTAGAAAAAATCCACATAAATGGTTGTCGTTGGGCTCATCCAACAGGCGGTGCCGGCTTCCGCCTCAGGAGAGGGGCCTGACCAGGGCTGTGGCGTGAAGGGAGTCGGTCGTTGGTGACCGTCCCGGCTCACGGCTTCCTGGGGAGGCAGAACAGGCCCAGTTTGCTCTCTCGGTGCCTGGGAAGTAAAGACACTTGGTTGCAAGGAGCTAAAGCCGCTTGTAGAGGCAATCCTGTAGGAAGGAGCTAGGGTCTCAACTGACAACTCCTGGCAGCCATCTCAGTCCTTGGGGTAACTTACTTAGGGAGGGTGAGTACTGCCCCTGTGATGGATGAGAAACCAGGGCTCACGAACGACCGAGTGGCACAGTCAGGATTTGAAACCAGCTCCCTCGAGGCTGTTGTCTGGGTTTGGACCACGTGGCCTCTGATGCTGTCATGAGGCACATGCACCTGAGCGCTGGGGTCTGTCTGGGGCCAAGGTGCGCCCACACTCAGCTTCCAGATGTCAGCAGGGCCCCTCTGGGGGACAGCTCCTGCCTTGTCCGTACCCTTCCAGCCACATCTCTGCCTCAGACGGTCTGCACACGTGGGAGGTTGGCCACGTGCCTCCACCTTGTTACTGACACACTGAGAAGACAGTTGTTTGGGAGCAGAGGATTTTATCTGCTTTATTTGCACTCTGACGGCTGGTTTTGAAGAGAGGAGAGGTGACAGACACCGGCTCTGTTTGCTTTGCCTGGCTGGCCCAGCCTCCCTCTGCCCTCATCACTGATGGAGCTGGGTGACAGCTGGGATGGGCCAGAACCTCTTTAGGAAAATGGCACGTTCCTCATTGGGCTGAGGCTTGGACCACAGGCACTCATGGCTCAGACCAAGGAGAAAATGGAGCTCATTGCCTTCACTAAGCTGATTGCCTAGGATGGTTTGGGAGACCTACGTAGAATGTGACTAAGAGCCAGCATGTGTGTTTATCACCAGACACAGGCCTCATCTATCTCTAGACAGGCAGCTTCCACCATTTGGTCTGCGGCGTGCCTCTCCTATTCTTGCCGGTATACATAAAGACCGTTGGTTTTCCTGTCGTTGTGCCAGGACCCCGTGCCACACCAAGCAAACCTCTCAGTCCCTGCCTCTGGCCTGCTCAGTGGTCATTAACCTGTTGCTCAGTTACAGTTAGATGGGAACATTTTAGGGGAATGTAAGGGTGCGTCTTAACCTAGATGTCTGCCTCTCGTCCACTGTCTGTACAGTCACTTGCCCGCCCCGGGGGAATTGATCCTGGGCAAGCCTGTAGCTGGGCTTCATTCTCCCCACTCTTGGTTACATGTCTGCTGGTCCTCCTCCTCGCTTACGTTTCCTTTAACCCACGTGCAATGCAGTTCAGTATCATCATCAAGCCGCTGTTTGAGTCCTTCAAGGGGATAGTGTCCACCAGCAGCCTGGAAGAACTGCAGCGGACGGCACTGTCCTGGCTGGACCAGCACTGCTCCCTGCCCGTCCTCAGGCCAAGTGAGTAGGGGCTGCATGGGGGCCGAGGCGCCACGGGGCTTGCCAGCCCCTGCACGACAGTCTCGGAGAGAGGAGGGCCTTCGCTGCAGACAGCGCTGTAGCCAGGCCAGGCTCCACCGTGAGCAGCCGCTCCAGCAGGGCCGGGAGCGCGGGATGATGCTGTGTAGGAGGCCCCGAACCGGAATGTGCCAACCGCAGGGCGGGGGCAGAGCCCCTGGCGCCTCTGCTTGGCTTCCTACCATCCCTGGGTGTCACCGTGCTCAGGTCCAGCTTGCGTTTACCGAGCACCTGCCGTTCACCAGGCCGTCTCGGGTGCTTTCAGATGTTTTCCGATTTAATTCTTGTAACTAACAAGGCGACGCCCACACGTTGAGGTTATAGAGGGGTGACGTGAAAACAGGTGGACATACAGGAATGGCTTGGGATTCTCTGCCCGTCTGCAGGGTGGGAGGCATGATTCGGAGAGTCACCCTAGGGGCAGAGAGGCTTTGCTGGCATTCGTCCCTCAGTGAGCTCAGCGCCTCTGCTTTGGCGGGCATGAGAATTACCACACGGGTCGTATGTGTAACACCTTGCGTGCCATCCGTCGGGCTCAGAGCTGCCGTGTGTGCCTGTGTCCCTGGGCTAACCTTCCCCTTTCTTCCAGCGGTGCTGAACACCCTCCGGCACCTGAGCACCACCACCTCCATTCTGACAGACCCATCCCAGCTGCCGGAGCAGGCGGCAGAGGCTGTCACCAGAATTGGCAAGAGATCGGGGGAGTCTTAGCGCCTAGCAGGCACGTGGCCGCGCAAGATGCCTCGAGGCTCTTCCCTGCCTGCGGAGAGGATGCTGCACCCCATGCCTCTCCTGATGCGGAGCTCAGGGCCCCCCTCCAACTCCACTGGCCCACCGGGCCGCTCAGAACACTGTGCTCAGGTCTGAAGCAGGTTCGGGTCCTGCCAACAGCAATAGCCCATCTTTGGGAACCCCTTGCTGTGAACTCTCACTCAGCGACCTCAGTCGTGACCTCCCCTGCCCTCGGGCAACCCAGACAAAGTCCTGTCCTGCTGGCCGCCTGCCAGGCCCATGGTGCCGGTGCAGGGAGTAGATGGGACAGAAGGGGCAGGGCCTGCTCCTGTGAGCTATAAGAGGCATAAGGGTTCCTTTCCGGTTCTGTCCTCAGACTTAGAGATACTCGCTTCTGTCACCCCTGGGTACTCGGACGGCTCCGAGTGACTCCTATGCCACTCTGACATGCCCACGGGGCAGGTGGAAGGCGTCTCTCTCCCTCCCTCAGACTCTGACCTTGTAAGTAGGTTTGGACGGCTGCTCAGGCTTGCGCACGGTAGGCCGCCTCCCACCGCACGAGCCACCAGGGAACCTCAGAACCCATGTGCACAAGTGGTGGGTGTGAATGCACGCGGGACAAGAAGGAAAGCACGAGCAATGCAAAGCTGCCGCCCTGGCTTAGAAACCCCCTCAGGCGGCACTGTGGTCTGGGAGTGACTTCGTTCTGCCTGGTGTTGTGATGGCCACACGTTGCTGACTTGAAACCGTGGCAGGGACTCGGGTGGGTCCTCCTCGGGCATCGCCTCACTGCATGGCCCTCGTTCTCCGCTTGCTTCCAAGCCATAGCCTCCGGTGAGCCAGCAGTGTTCCGTGGATGCATACAGCCCCCAGGGTGGAGCGTCTGAAAGGCCAGACTCCATGGTGCCGTCATCGGTCCAGTCATCTTGGCCGGATTGTTCAGCCAGGAGCCCCAAACCGTAACAGTTCTCGGACCAAAGATGTCACCACACCCAAAGTCTGTCCTGTCTCGTGTTTGGAGGAAGAAATTGAGTGTTGACAGGCAGAACTCTGAGGCAGCCAGCCTTCGAGCTGTCTCTGGGCACCTCCAGATCAGGCAGTGAAGAGCTACACTCATATTTGATCAAGGTGGAGGGATATCGGGGGCCACGGCCTGCTTCCAAACATGGGAACTGCAGCTGGGGCGTCCAGGCCCGTCCTCTTGCTGTACCTGTCGGAGGAGCCACAGACGGAAGGGCGGGCGCTCACTCTAACACTCAGGAAGCCCAGCCCAGGGTACCTTCTTGATGAAAGAATGTGCTTCTAACGTTCTGCTGTGAAGTTCGGAGGGTCAGTGAACTTCCCATTCAACCTCTGTCCTCCTGGCCAGAGATGGAGCCTGGGCGGTGCTGGGCAGGCCGGAAATCCTGGGGCAAGCTTTGTGGGGGCTCCGAGGGCTGCCTCCTGAAAGGTGGGTCCATTTGGAGGCTCCCACTGCTTCCTGGAGGCCCGCCGAAGGCGCTCGGGGGCAGCCAGCCCTGCCTCAGCCTCAGCTGATGGAGAACAGAGGGGGCGTCCTCTCCCTGCCGCCGTCGCTGCTGCGGGTCACCGACCAGCCACCTGTTCCCTCGTCTGTGCTTCAGCTTCACAGAAGAGCAGCCTGGCGGCATCCCTCAGCCTACCGCGGAAAAACGTGTTTACAGGCCTTCCAGATCACTTCCCTCAGGGGTGAGCACACAAGGCTGGGCTAATCCTTAATATCCACTGGGAGGTGGTAAGAGAACTCGCCGTTCACCCCAGGACAAACGTGAAGTCTCCCTTCAAAAGGGAGAAGACCACCACGGTGAGAACGCATTACGGTCAAAAGGAAAACCACATGATGTCCCCAGCTATGAGGGCTCGTGGAGGGTCATGAGCTCAGTCCCTTCCACAGTTCCTGTGCCTTTGTAAACCGTGTGGATGGCCACAGTGCTTGGCCCACCAAGACATCTTCTGAATTAGCAGCCTTCCACACACCCTGTGCTGGGAGTCTTTTTTTTTTTTTTTCTTTAACTCCGTGGGATATAAAATTGGCCTCCTGCTTCTTTGGCCTACCTCTCCTCCTCTCCCTTTTGCTGAATTGATGTTCATGTTTCTGTTTTGTTGAATATTTAAGGCTGTTGGTCACGTGAGACTTTGAGGTGTGTGTGTGTGTGTGTGTGTGTGTGTGTGTGTGTGTGTGTCCTAGCAGACTGTTAACTAGATGCATGTTTTTGTTTCGAGATAATTACTTAAATCCATTTCTCTTGGTGCTCACAATTACCACGGCTGTAGGGCCACAAAGCTGTATCTCTTCTCACAGACACGATTGTTTCTTGTCCCGGAATCATTTCTTGTTTTGGAATCTTGCTCAGTGAACATGGCCAGAGGGGCCCAGCCAGCATGCAGGGACAGTGAGACCACTCTTCCAGCAGCCTCCAGTGGATGCTGACCATGGGGCTGTGCTTTGTTTACGCTCATTTTCACCCCTGCTCCTGTCTCTACTCCCAGAAAAGAAACATTAAAATGCTGACACTTTGGAGAATTAGAAAAACAATCTGAAAAGGGGGGAAAAAAAATCCCATCTGGCACATAAATCTGAAAAGCATTTCTGTGAAATCTTTCTGTGCCATCAGTTCCCTTCACACTGCTGCGTGCTCTGTCACAATGAATGGGACATGCAGGGACAGGGCAGGTGCCGCCGTGGGGCTTTCTGAGACTTGGCGGGCTGTCCCTCCGTCTCTGGCCTCAGGTGGTTCTGCACCAGCAGTCACCCTTCACCCACCCAGGATGCTTCAGCCCGTGCACCCTGGCCACCATCCAGCCGTTTTTCTCACACTGGAGCAGTGGTCCCAGCATCAGACGTTAGTGTTGATGAGATGCTAACAGGCATCACGGGCTCTTGTCAGGAGGAAGGAACCCCCAACGCCGCCCTGTTCCTGGAGCCTCTGCAAGAAGAGGTCGCCCATGTGTCCTTGGGCACCCGGCTTCCTCAGCTTCCTGTCCTTGTGACCTGACCCCTTCCCCTTGCTAGAGGTTGGGCCTGAAGGTTTTTCTGCTCTGGCCAATAGAAAGATAAACCTAGACTGTGAGGGAGCGTGGCACCCCACGGTGGTGCCAGCCCCCTTTGTCTCACCCCAGGTGAGGGGGTGCAGTGGTGAGTGACCCGAGAACTAGAAGAACGAGAAGTGGGTTTGTGGTTTCCAGGCTCACAGGCTGTCACAGTGTAGCTGAAGCATGCATCTGCATGGGGCTGGGCTGTCCTCAACGGTCTCTACCCCGCTGCTCACGGCCCCGCACGCCGGGTGCAAGCTGGCCCTCGCGCTCTTTTCTGTCTGGTGGGAAGTTACCTTTCCTTAGAGATACCCTGCTTCCCATTACACACTTTGTCAGTGGTGACACCCGCCCACCGCTCGCCGGGATTTAGCTGTGCCAAGTGTTCCTGCAGTCGTGGTCTCGTCGAGGGAGTTGGGTGCCCTGATGTGGGCACCATGGCAGCCGTGGGCCGTGGTCTGTGCCTCGTACGTTCAAGAGAATCTTCACCACGTCTGAACACGGACAAAGGGAGAGGAGGGTAGGGCTAGAGGGTGGAAGAGCTTGGACGCTCAACACGTTTGTACCGTTCAGTAGTAGTCTCCTTGGCCTTGAACCCGTCTGATCGGAGAGGCTGTGGGATCAAGGAGAGGCCTTAGGACCTACCGTGCACATCCACAGCTGCTCCATTTTCTTTTCCTTCCGAGGATTTGGCTTTCTTGGCTCATCACACGGGGGCTCTGTTTCCTTGTCGGGGTTTTTGCGAAAATCAGCCTTTGAGAAAAGAAAAGGGAACTTTTCATGTTGAATGTTGGCTTTGACTCTGTGTGTGTGTGTGTGTGTGTGTGTGTGTGTGTGTGCACGCGCGCGCATGTGCGTGTGCATGTGCTTGCACAAGCCTGCCTGCGTGCATTTACTTAATGGAATTTTATTTTTGTGAAATTCCTTCCCAAGTATGTAGCAAAATTCACCTCCCTCTCCCAGTCAGACTTTTGGTGCCATAGTCAACCCTGGGCATCGCTCATTTGAAGAATTCTTTTCTGGGTTTCTGAACAGAGGTGTGCTACTCGCAAAGCTTGAGGTTCTGGAAGGTTAGGAGACACTGACACATTTTTCCATAGAGTTTACGTCCTACAGTTGAAGGGTCTGAAGGGCTCTGGCTCAGGAGACATGACTCCAGGCTGTGTCTCTCCCAAGGGAGCTTGAACACAGCCCGTCCCCTACAACGCCCTGCTCTCTCTGTACCCGAACCTTCTCGGACAGCCCTCAAAAGGAAACCAGATTCACCTACTCACTTTGTAACACCACGGCTGAGCCACCATGTTCTCTTCCAGGTTTCAGTTTATTGTGTACCTGGCTCGTTTTTTCTGTTGTGAGCTCTGGTGATTGTGTCAGGGCTCCATTAGGAGGAAGTTTCCTCTCGTGGTCTGAAAAACAAAACCGGAGAAGAGCCTTGTTAATCAGAGGCTCCCTCAGGCCTGTGCCATCCAGAACACCACCCCTCATGCTCCGCTGTTGAGAAGCACGTTTCCACCAGCTGTATTCAACACTACAATGCAGTTTTAAAACTATATTTGCATCCGAGACAATAAAAAGCTGTATTTTTTTGAAAAGCCTGTGACATGTGGTCTTAAATGGTACTCTGTTGGGCTGTGGAAGAGATGATTCAGGGAGATGGGAACAAAGTGATGTCAAGACGGGCTCACTCATTCTAACCTTGAGGGATGGGTGCAGCCTACGGTGGAGGCCTTGGCGGCGAGAAAAGAGGCCCGAGGTGGGCAGGGGTTCCTGAAGAGAGGCTGCTGGGAGGGCCTGTGACAGAAGCCCAAAATGACCAATTCTTCCCATGAACTCTCCAGGGCCTGGTGTTCCAGGCCTTTCCCAGGTGGACAGAGCTCAGTGGTGCTTGTACAAGCTGCCCATGTCCCCATCGGGAACCTGGGCAGATGGCACCTGGCCCATGCTGTTGAACAGGGTGGTTGTGACGTTCACATAAAACCACGTCAGGGTGTGCAGTCACCCGTGGAGCACTGTACTTAGTATAGTCGGGGTGCCTGGGTGGCTCAGTCAGTTAAGCGTCCGACTTTGTCTCAGGTCATGACCTCGCAGTTCGAGCCCTGCGTCGGGTTCTGTGCGGACAGCTAGGAGCCTGGAGCCTGCTTCCGATTCTGGGTCTCCCTCTCTCTCTGGCCCTTCCCCTCTCGAGCTCTGTCTCTCTATCTCTCTCTCTCTCTCAAAAATAAACAACCATTAAAAAAAAGAAATTTAAAAAAAAAGTATAGGTCATCATCAGAATGGCTAACACTGGCCCCAGGGCTGAAAGTCTTCTGAGTCATGGTGATGGCCCCAGGGAGCTGTGGTCTCCCTGCTGACCCAAAACCATAGGTGGAAAACGCAGGGAAGTTGAGCAGCAAAGATGTCCCGTTGCCGTGCTGAGAAGACTTTGATGATCTGTGTTTAATTTAGAAGCTTCTCTCTTTTCCATACCATCTTCCTGCGTCCCCCACCGCAGTCACTTGTGCCTGGAAGGTGACCCAGTGAGCCAACCAACTCGTGCTACCTCTTGCGGGCGGCCTAGCTCCTGTACAGAGCTGCCAGCCTGTCTCACCAAACGGCCCAGATCTGAATCTCTGACTAAAATGCTGTGGGTTGATACACCGGCTCTTGTCTGATCAAACCTGATGCCTCCCCCAAAGAAAAAGTCTCAGTGACACAAAGCAAGATTTTAGGTCTTGAGAACAGGAGGCCCTAGAAAGAAGTGAGTGGTTCTCAGACTCCTCTGGGCTGAAGAAACTCAATTTCCATTGAGCAACAGGTGTCTGCTTTGCTCTTTTTAAGTTTTTGAACGCAGCTCCATGTCATGTGTGGAATCTTGAAAGATGCTTGGGACGGGGCACCTGGTGACTCAGTCAGTTAAGCATCTGACTCTTGATTTCAGCTCAGGTCATGATCTCATGGTCATGAGATCCAGCCTCAAGTCCAGCTTGGCACGGAGCCTGCTTGGGATTCTCTCTCCCTCTCTCTCTGCCCCCTCCCTCTCTTGTGCACCTGCACTCTCTTCGTTCTCTCAAAATAAATGTAGACTTTTGAGAAAAAAAAAAAAATGCTAGGGACATAATTCAGAGAAGAGGGTTAAGTTTCGATAGACTGGGAGAAGGGAGACAGAGCAAGCAGAGGGAGTGAGGCCAGTGTTCTAGAGACTTCTTTCGCATCAGGCTCTGGGCTCCATGGGGCATGCGTGCCCCTGGATAGTTCTCAACCTGGTGGTGTTGCTATTCCCATTTCATAGAAGAAGAAATCAAAGTAGTTGCCAAGGTATTAAGGCCACATGGATCAGAGAAGTCTAAAGAATCATTTTATTTTTTACCTTGTAAATAGCCTCTCCACCCACCAAATGGGGAGGATTATCCTTGACTTGTCCTTCCCCTCCCCTCCCCTCCCCTCCCCCACCTCTCCTAATGCCAAGTCTGGTCAAGTTCATCTTTTAAGTCTCTTCCAAATACATTACCCACTTTGCTCCATGCCGCTGCTGTCACCAGATCCAGGTTGCCATTATTTCTCAACCAGTTCACATAACAGGGCCCCACTTGCTCTGTCTTGTGGTCTTCATCATAGTGTGAGTTTGGAAAAGCCCAGGTCCAGCCACATCACTCCTGTGCTCAGTCCATCCAGGGCCTTCCAGATGAGGGCCAAGCCCTGGTGTCTATTTCCCCCACCCCGCCCCATCTTGCCCCTCTGGCCCCTGCTCACTTTCCCCACCTCATTTTCGCTCGTTTCGGTTCTTTGAACGTACCATGTTCCGTTGCATGTTGTTTCACTGTTAAGGTTTTTCCAAGGCTTCTTTCCTCTGCCCAAGCCTCCCCCCATCTCCACGCCTTCTCCTGGCTCACTCCCATTCTTTCTTCCAGTCCCATTTCTGAGACCTCAGGTCTTCTGAAGCACGTGCATGGAGTCAGGCCTCAGAGCACCCTGTGTCTGCTCAGGACACCTGTTGAGTTTGTCATTATCATTTATCTTCCCTAACAGGCCCTGAGGCCCAGTGGGGACAGGGACCCGGTGCTGATGGTCACTGCTGTGCCTAGCACAGAACTGTCGCACAGCAGGTGCACAGGTAACCTGCTGAATGAGCCCTCCAGCATTCCAGCAACCCAGCTGCCCCTTCCTCACATTTGCATCAGAGAGGTGGGGGTATGCGGGCGTGGTGAGAATTCAGGAGAGGGGGAGGGGGACCATCAGCAGGTGCAGATGTCAAGCTGATGTAGATGTTGAGGTTAAGTGGTTGACCTTAACATGTTTAACTTTTTCCTTTTTTTTAGTGTTTATTTACTTATTTTTGACAGAGAAAAAGAGAGAGCTCGCGTGAGTGGGTAAAGGCAGAGAGAGGATCCCAAGCAGGCTCTGTGCTGTCAGCACAGAGCCCGCTCAGGGCTTGAACTCACAAACCGTGAGATCATGACCTGAGCTGACGTCCAGAGTCGGATGCTTAACTGACTAAATCACCCAGGTACCCCTTACATGTTTAATGTAGAACATCAGCTTTAGTAATTTAGATTGCAAATAGAACAATCTCTAACTGACATTTGAAAGCATTTCACTAGGGCACCTGGGTGGCTCAGTCGGTTAAGCATCTGGCTTCGGCTCAGGTCATGATCTCCCAGTTTGTGGGTTCAAGCCCCGCATCGGGCTCTGTGCTGACAGCTCGGAACCTGGAGCCTGCTTCGGATTCTGTGTCTCCCGCTCTCTCTGACCCTCCCCCGCTCATGCTCTGTCTCTGTCTCAGAAATAAACATTAAACAAAAATTTAAAAATAGTAAATGTGCTTTTTAGTACTATTTACAGAATTGCATACCTGCAATAGCGTTGGTCATTTAAAGGCTCCTAAAGGCTTTGTCAAAAGCTACAAAGTCACAGTTAATACGAAACTGGGGACTGGGGAGTTCTTATTGATCAGATTTTCTGTTTCACAGAATCATTAGCTAGAAAACCCTTATTGTTTAAAGAGGGAAAAGCTTTCTAAGATAAGAGCCTACTTTCCTGCCTTAATGGGTATGGTGCAGCAAACAATCTAATCTCTTGATCTAGTCTGACTGATTTTCTTTCCTGGGGGACGACCAAACAGCGCTGGCTGGTTCCATTACAAACGTCTCTTGTCGTGGGAGTGGGGCCTGTGTGAGCAGCAGGGTAGCAGCCCCTCCCACCTGCCCCTCACCCATCCGGCAGCCCAGATTCTAGCCTGTTGGTGTCTCCTGGTGTCCCCAGCCCACCCATCAGTGTCACTGAATGACCGACCTTTCCTTGGGATACACATAAGCTGCTCCGGTTCTGTGCCTCTCATCCAACACCGGCCAGGGGTTTGCCCCACTGTGCCCCCTTTCCTTCTAGTCTTCGATCAAGAAGCATGCGCTAAAGGCCAGATCTCAGCTCAGCTCAGGGAACAGCGCAGTGACTTTACTGGAGACACCGCCAACTCTGTCCTGATACTGAGTGATGGGGGTCAGCACAGGGTACCCTTGAGGTCTTGAAGGAGCCCTGGCAGCCCATCTTGGGGGGGGCCGGGAATGTCCCCGTGGCAGGTGCCTGAGCCGAGCCAGCAGCCAGCGGGACAGGCAGAGTTAGCCGGTCAGAGGGGGCAGATCCCTCAGGGAAGAAGCGCACGCTCCTCACGGACACCGCTCCCCTGAGGCCGAGGCCCAGCGACACCTGCATTGACATTGACAAGCCTCCCCCTTCTCCCCACCAGGGCTTTTTCTCATCCTTATCTCTTCTGTCTGCTGTGTTCTCCTTTTCCAATTGACTCACGCCTCTCCATGTACCCGTTTCTCTTTCTCAAGTCTCTCTGCCTCTAACCACCCGTTAACTTTCTGTCTCCCCTGCCCCTTCGAAGCCTGATCATCCCCAAATATTCTGCGTCTCGCTCCATAGTGTTGCCAGCCGCCCGATTGCTCAAGCCGAAACTGCAGACGGTCCCCTCCCGGTTCTTCTCCCTTCACGCCCCACCTTCACTCTGTCGGTAAATCCTGTCAGTGATCCCTCCAGAATCCTCACAAGTCCACTCTTCTCCCCACTCCCCCTGCCACCACCTCGAGGGGCCACCGTGATATCTTCCACGCTCCGCGTCACCCATTCCCCACAGAGCTAGAGGGACCTTGTGTTTTTAAAAGTGTCTATTTGCTTTGAGAGTGAGAGACGGAGGGAGCACGAGGGGGAGGGGGGGAGGGGCAGAGAGAGAGGGAGAGAGAATCCCAAGCAGTCTCCATGCTCAGCGTAGAGCCCGAAGCGCGGCTCGAACTCAAGAACCGCGGGACCGTGACCTGAGCCGAAGTCAAGGTCACACATTTAACCGACTGAGCCCCCCCCCCCCCGGCACCCCTGGAGTGACCTTATTAAAGACACTGCGTTGTCTCCCCCACTCAAACTTCCAGTGGTTTCCTGCTGCGTTTCGAATAAAGTCCAAACTCTTCGCCATCTGGCTTCCGACTGCCTCGGGCGAGTGACACCCTTTCTGGGCCTGAGCGTCCCCGTCTAGAAAATGCGGATAAAATCGTGCCGGCCCCACTTCCGCGCTGAAGGATTGAAGCTAGCCCCGTTTACAGTCAGCTCCTCCCCACCTTCCCCGGGCCCAACATCGCACCCTCGCCCGACTCTCTTGCGTGTCATCAACGCTACCGCAAAAGACCATCCCCCCTCTTCGATACCCTGGCGGCATCCCGATTCCCCCTGCCCCGCGGCATCCTGCCTGGCTCCCTCTCAGGCACCAGATCGTGTGCTGTGAATTCTTTCTGGGAAATGTCGCTGCCTGGGGCGCCGTCCCGTGCCAGGGAACAGCTGCTTCAGAGCTGAGAAGTATCAGAACTGTCAGAGTTGAGAAGGAGCCTAACTTCCCAGCTTAGGTCTAAAAAAGTCAGGAAATAGCTAGCGTTCGGCTTGCTAATATTCAAACTTGTTTAAAAAATGTGCCTTCCTCCCAGCACTTCAGAACTTCCTGTTCTTCTAGAATAAAGTCCCCCAGTCCTTAGCGTGGCGTTCAGTGGAGCACTAACTCCAAGTGTCCTCCCTGCCAGTGACACCACCCAGGTTCCAGGCTAAGCGGACTCCCTGTGACCGTTAGCTACGCCCCGTGCTTCCCCCCTCTGTGCCCTGCCCCCCGGAGGCCCTGTGCTCTGTCCCTCTCTGCAGGCCGCCACCCCACGCCGGGCTTCGAACTACCACCGGTGCTCCATTTCTGTCACTTACGTCATGTGGCACCTTCTGCTTGGTCACGTCACTCTCGGTACTGCCCTCGCATCATTGCCCCCACCGAAGGACAGGGACCACGTCTCGTTTTATCAGCCATCTACCGTAGCACATAGTTTCGGTGTCCCTGGTGCCTAGCCAGCTCGTGGGTTAGGTCGTATCTACCACTGCGTGCCACAGGTGATGCAACACCCTATGAAGCAGGTACTATTATCATCCCCACTTTAGAGATAAGGAAGTTGAGGCTTAGAGAAGCACACCACTTGCCCAGCAGCGCTATCACCAAGTGCAAATCTGAGCTCTAGACCTGGGTGTGTCTGGTAGCAATAACATGTGCCAGCAGCCAGCCTGGAGGCTTCTACCGTGGTGCCATTTGTCTCCTCAAAAGACCCTGGGTGGTAAGAATTGTTATCCTTATTTTCCACAGGCGTGAACTCAGGCTTACCGTTCATGATAAGAACACTCGACAAAGCAGGAGAGGAAGGGAACGTCCTCAACCCGATAAAGGCGTCTGAGGAGACCCCACAGCTAATGTATTTACTGGTGAAGGCCGAATGCTTTCCATCTAGGACGGGCACAGATTCAACACTGTCCTGGAGGTTCTAGTCAGCACAGTTAGGCGACACATAGAAATACGAGACGTTCCAACCGGAGGGGAAAAAAAAAAGACACTAAAACTCTCTGTGTGCAGATGACGTCATGCTACATATAGAAAACCCTGAAGGATATACACGCGCACATAAACCTAGTAGAGCCAGCAAATGAGTTCAGCAAGGTCACAGGACACAAGAGCATCACACAAAAATCAGCTGCATTTCTGGGCGTTAGCAATACACAGCCCAAAAGAGAAATTAAGAAAACAACTCCACGTATGATGGCGTCAAAAAGAAGAAAATTCTTGGGAATAAATCAAGCAAGTGCAAGACTTTTACCCTGAAAACTACCGAACAGAGTTGAGGAGTATTATTCTGCCCTCAAAGGGGATGAAACCCTGACCCCATGCTGCCATGTGGATGGACCTCAAAAACACCGTGCCACCTTGAAGGAGCCAGACACAAAAGGCCACACAGTGTAAGATTCCGTGTATGGAACACCCAGAAGAGGTAAATCCACGGAGACAGAGAGCAGATTGGCGTTGCCAGGGCCAGCGGGGGAGGGAGAGTAGCAGTGACTGCTTAATGGGTGGGTATGCAGGGGGCGGGGTGGGGGGTACCTGGGTGGCTCAGTTGTTGAGCGTCGACTGCAGCTCAGGTCATGATCTCGCGGTCCGTGGGTTCGAGCCCCGCGTCGGGCTCTGTGCTGACAGCTCAGAGCCTGGAGCCTGTTTCGGAGTCTGTGTCTCCCTCTCTCTCTGCCCCTTACCCACTCACGCTCTCTCTTTCCTTCGAAAATAAATAAACATTGAAAAAAACAAGGCCACATATTGTAGGATTCCATTTATATTAAATGCCCAGAATAGGCAAATCCATAGACAAAAAGTAGATTAGTGGTGGGGCGCCTGGCTGGCTCAGTTGGTAGAGCGTGCGACTCTTGCCTGATGTCAAGGTTGTGAGTTTGGGCCCCACATTGGGTGTAGAGATTACTAAAAATAATAAATAAACTTAGAAAGAAAAAGAAAAAAAAAAAGAGTAGATTAGTGGTTTCCAGGAGCTGGAGGAGGAATAGGGGAATAGGGAATGACTGCTAAGGAGTATAGGGCTTCTTTTGGGGGTGCTGAGAATGTTCTGGAATCAGATTTCTGTGATGGTTGAACATACATACACACACGCACATACACGTATACATATACGCACACACTACCAGGTTGCATACTTTAGAGAGATGACATAATTTGTCTAAGGTTACATCACATACAGAAAGTACAGGACCAGAACCTAGAACCAGAACCTAAACCAGAACCTGGTACCCGAGAACATCTGCTCTTATTAACACCAATGCTGTTGGAGGCAGAATGTTTCCGGGGCCGTTGAATAAGTAAATTAAGAAAGTTGGGATCTGGGGGCACCTGGGTGGCTCAGTCGGTTAAGCGTCCGACTTCGGCTCAGGTCGCAATCTCATGGTTTGTGAGTTCGAGCCGCGTGTTGGGCTCTGTGCTGACAGCTCAGAGCCTGGAGCCTGCCTAGGATTCTGTGTCTCCTTCTCTCTCTCTCTGCCCACCCCCAGCTTGCACTCTTTCTCTCTCTTTCAGAAATAAACATTAAAAAAATAAAAAGATAAAAAAAAGTTGGGGTCTGAAAGAGCCTTAGAAGTGTCATACTGAGTATTCCTTCTTATTATAAACTACTATAGTTTGGGATCATTCACAAAAGGGCAGGGGGAAGTCGCACCACGTGGGTTACGCTAGAGGTCGCTTGTGCCCCTGCCCAGCTGCTTCGGTTGTGCCTGTCAGCTGGGAGTCTGAGACGCAGATTCAGGGCTGTGAAGAGCGGACCCCAGGCTGCTTTCAGCGATCGGGGGAGAAGAGACAAACCCCCTGCTCCAGTGAACAGCCTTGGGCCAAAGACTGTTACCTTCCCTGGTCCTTGTAAAACCCCTCAAACGCTCCATGTTTCAACCTCTTTTTCTCACACGGCTATTTTTTTCAAAATGGGAAACTGTGTTTATCTTCCTGATTCCTAAAATAATACATTCCTAATTTTAGAATATTTGGAAACTACATAAAAATAGAAAGAAAATTATCCTGGCCTTATCCCAGTCTTGCTTTCTGTCCATATAGGCTCTCTCTCTAGAACTCAGGGGGAGCTCACACGATGGACTCAGAAATCCACTGCCCATCATGCGGGGACACTGTGTCCCCCACAGGCCTCTCCCAGCCAGGGACCGCGTCAGGGACGCTGACATTTCTGCTCGTTTCTGAGGGACACGAGGTTCCTCTGACAAGCAACTCAGCACATTTCCCCACAGCCTCGCCAATCTGTCTTAGAAAAGTGCTTCAGGGGGCGCCTGGGTGGCTCAGTCGGTTGAGCCTCCGACTTTGGCTCAGGTCATGATCTTGCGGTTCCTGAGTTCAAGCCCCGTGTCTGGCTCTGTGCTGACAGCTCAGAGCCTGGAACCTGCTTTGGATTCTGTCTCCCTCTCTCTCTTTCTGCCCCTCCCCCTCTCCCCCACCCTCTCAAAAATAAATAAACATTAAAAGAAAAGAAAAGCACTTCAGTCTAACATGCTGCCACCAGCCTTCTGTTCCACGGGGGCCCGGGGCCTGGCCTCAGTCCCCCCTGCGCCTCCGCTGCCCCTCACAGTTTTGCTACTGCTGAGCCTTTGGTATGGAGAGTCCCACCTTGGCACCTGCTCCTCAGATGACCTTCCCTGACGCAGGTTTCCTCGTGTGTTTCTGATATTGTCACGAATGCTGTTAGCCCCCGCCCCCCTTCCCCCCCTCCCCCCCCCCCCGGGTGTGTGTCTGTCTGTGTCCAGTCTGTGATCAGCTCCTTAGGAAATTCCACCAGGAGAGAATAGCAGGAGAGGGTCAGCAGGATGGAATCCTCTGCGAGACAGACACCTACTTCCGGAAGTGGCTGAGTAGGCCTTTCGCACCATCAGGCCTTATCGTGTGTAAAGCCTGTGCAGATATGACCTCCTATTCATTTGCTTTTCTTGATTACTAGTAAGGTTCAGCCTAGTTTCACATTTACTGGTTATTTGATTTCTTAGTTTACATTTAACCACTTCTTTGCCTTCTCTTCTCTCTCCTCCTCCTCATTCGTTATCTGATTACCCCTTCTATTTCCTTTTTAGTTTTCCTCTCACCTCTTAATTCTCCAGAACAAGAAGATGACCTTACTTAAAAATGTTTTTCTTAAAGCTTGATATTGCCTGTTCTTCCTTTATAAATCAGGCGACTTTAAGCTTCTACTCAGCTTCAGAGAGTGTCGTATTAATCATATCGTATTAGATCCTAGTAGTTTTTGCTTCCCTGTGACTCTGGAACATTTGTTTTCCTTTCCTCTGTGAGTCAGTGATATTGGGTTTTTTTTTTAAGTCATTACTTTGGAGTGTCTTGAGCACAGGACATACCGTGGAAATGAGTAGATGGAGGAGATACTAAATTTCTGACAAAATGCCAGAATCTGATGGTCTTTTTGCCTCTTTCCGGGTTTTGGCAGATTATCACCGAAAGAAATTCTAATTACATGTGGGTCCTTGTTAGCTGAATTCCAGGTAACTTAGGTGCCAAAGTTTTATTTACCTCATCAGTGAAGGAATCAGTCAGCACAGCACAACTGGCTCAAAGGATAATACGTGAAGGTGACATCTCCTTTTCTCTGTCTCTCCATCGTCATTGAGGGAAATGAGTGCTGGAATGAAATGGGAAGGGAGGTGTTTGCCTCACCCTCACCGCCACTAAAACCCTCTTCACCTCTGGGGTTACTTCTCTACCAGAGAGGAATGATCTGTACCTTATCAATTGTCTACGAATTTCTACAAATTCTACACATTTTCTGCAATTTCCACAAATTCACAGACTCTGGGACCTACTCAGGAATAAATCATGCCAAACAAATCATGCCCCATCCCCTGAGAGCAGTGCTGTCTGATAGAACTTTCCGTGGCGATGGAGATGTTCTACGTTCGTGTTGTCATTATAGGAACCACTCACCACATGTGGCTCTGGAGCACTTAAAATGTGGCTCGTGGGACTGAAGAAGTAGACTTTTGCAAGTGTTTTATTTATTTTTTTAATATTTATTTTTGAGAGAGAGAGAGGGTGAGAGAGAGCACCTGCTCGCATTCGCGCGCCAGAGAGAAAGAGAGAGAGAAGAGAGCAGGGGAGGAGCAGAGAGAGAGGGAGACACAGAATCGGAAACAGGCTCCAGGCTCTGAGCCGTCAGCACAGAGCCCGACGCGGGGCTCGAACCCACGGACCGCGAGATCGTGACCTGGCTGAAGTCGGACGCTTAACCAACTGCGCCACCCAGGCGCCCCATAAGTGTTTTATTTTAAAATAAATGTAGTTATACAGAAAAGTTCTAGATAGTACAGAGTTGTCATATTCCCTTCTCCCAGCTTCTCCTAAATGGGAACATCTTACATAACTGTGGTACATTGATCAAAACTAAGAAATTCACATAAGTGCAGGCTTAATTTGAATTTTCACCAGTTTTTCCACTAATGTCCTTTATCAGGATCCCCTCCAAGACTGCACCCAACCCTCGTGTCTCCTTGGTCCCCAGGTGGCGGTTTCTCTGTCTCCCCTTGATTTTCCTGACGCTGACAGCTTTGAAGGGTTGTGGTCAGGGGTTTTGTAGAATGTCCCTTGACTCGGGTTTGCCTGGTGTTTTCTCACGAAGGGGTGGATGTGGATCTGGGGGAAGAGTCCCACAGAGAGGATGAGCCACCCTCCCCACCACGGTAGATCAGGGGTGCCTGACATTCACTGGCTGCTCTGTTTGCCTCACGCAGGGGTGCTGTCTATTGCTTTCTCCCTCATGTGTGGCTGTCTTGCCCTCCTGTGCTCAGTGCTTTAGAAGCAAATCACAGATCCAGCCTACATCAGAAGGAGGGAAGTTCCCCTCCACCTCCTGGAAGGGAAATATCAAAGAATTTGCAGACCTATGTTAAAACTGCCAAATGACTAGTAAATATTTGTGGGAAGATACTTTGTCGTGAAGCAAATTTCCTGTTTCTTCGCAGTTCACCCATTAATTTTAGCCTTCGTCTGTAGATCTTGCCCACAGCAATTATGACTGAGGTGTTCTTTTTTTTTTTTAAGATTTTATTTTTAAGTAATCTCTACACTCAATGTGGGGCTCAAACCTACAATCCCGAGATCAAGAGCTGCGTGCCCTACTGACTGAGCCAGCCCGGCGCCCCACGACTGAGGTGTTCTAATGGTGATTTTCTATTTCCCTCATTCCTTCTATGTTTATTAATTAGAATTCTGTAAGGAACATTTGTCCCTTTTCCTCCATTTATTTATATCACTGCAGACTAGTGGATATTTATTTTACTCTTTGGAAGGACACGTGGTCATCTTTTTTGCCTGATTTCCCAGCTTGGGGGTAATTTTTCTAACAATAGTAAATGTGTTCTGATATAGGACAGTCAAAAAGAATGACAGACGAGCACCACGGTGGATATTTTGGGAAAGGCTGACCAAAACACTGTCATTGGAGGCTACGATGTGTGTAGCCTCAGAGCCCCGGGGAGGTGCTGAAGTAGAAATACCCACAAGAGTAAGAAAGAGAATTCCCGGGTGAGTTGCAGCTCTCAGAGCCCCATAACATCACCACCCCCCACCCCCCCCCCCATATGAGAACGTGGGCAAATCAGAGGATCTCTTTGGGCCTCATCGTCCCCCAAATAAGATGAATATGAAGGTGTTGTTCAACTCAGGATCTGTGGTTCTCAGGCTCCAGCGTGTATATGAATCACGGGGAGGTTTTGTTAAAACCTGGATCACTGACTACCCCTCCAAAGCGTCTGATTCAGTAGGTGTGAGGTGGGGCCCACGCATGCGCATTTCCAACACGCCCTCAGGTGATGCCCATGCTGCTGGCCCGGAGGCCAGGCCGTGCTTTGAGAGCCATTAGTCCAAATGATCTCAAAGAACCATTAACGACTTTGGACTCAACATTCATTCAAATGAAAAAATCTTTGGCCCTGGCTACATAGAAGTCATGGAGGCAATGATGGAACAGGACTTTACAGGAGCAGAGGCACTGGAAATCCAGTTTGGAACCGTGCAGGAGACACTTGAATGATTGCTCTGTACCGGGCACGCCATTAAGTGCTCCTAAGACCCAGTCACTGCCCAGAGAGGGACAAAGGTTGGGCAGAGTGGTGAAGGGCAAGCGTGAGTCTGCCTTAACAGCTAGTGTGGCCTTGGGCAAGTCACTAAATGACTCCTTGCCTCAGTTTCCCCCACCTATAAAAAGAGGACAGTAATGGTACTTACATGGCCTGGCATAAAGAAAATCCTCAATAAATGGTTGTCGCTGCTAGAATTACTCTTATTTGCTACTGAGCCTGTCCCATGGGGAGAAACGGTATCTGTTTCCACAGCATGCCCCATGCTCCCTCAGCCACAACGCCACCCAGCCTGGATTCCCAGCCACTGATTTTAACCCCCTCACAAAATCCAAAGCAGATCATGAGAAAAACTCAATATAATTTATTAAATAGTTCCTGAGGGGCACTAACACTCTCAATACAATAAAAACCAATAAATTAACACAGGTATCGCCTTCTGCCTTCGCAAAGGCATGATGAAGATAAGATTTAAGTCTGCAGAGGAAATACATTCTATAAATGCCAAGACGGAGAACAATGTCATAACCTGACATCTCTTCAAGTTAACTCACACATTTATACCTCAGTCCTCCCGGGACTAGCCCATCTGGGGACTCACTGAAATTATTCATTGGAATAATTTACAGCAGAGCAGTCACCCTTAGCCTGCCAGTTATGTTTTCTCAAGGCTTCAGACATTTCCACCATTCCAAAAGGAATAGGTTCAGCCAGATGGCCTTGAATGGCCTACTGGGATCCAGAATTCAATGATTGAAGCACATGTTCCAGGCACGCTGAGAACTGTTGTAAAACGGCCAAGATGAAGTTTTTACGTTCAAAGTTGTCTGCAGGCATAGAAACTTCTGCTTCTGGTTCACGTTGAAATTTGAGTTTGTCCAGCTGTTCTATGATTTTATCGATCGTATTCTTATCTGACAATGGTCTGATCGCCCTGAAATAAGGCAGGATGGCGGAGCCATTGATGTGCGGCAGTTGGGAGTCAGAGCTGAGACACGGTAACGAGGAATGGTTAGATTCTGGCAACCCCATCTCCTTCTTCAGCTGTGGGACGAGGAAGAGACATGGGTGAACATTATATCCGCAGTAACGGCTAGAAGTCAAAGTGCTTACGTCCGAATGCTCCCTCTGTGATGGGCTGGGTGGGCACGTCCCCCTTGCCATCCCATGTAATCGGTGCCACCACCGTGTGAGGCTGTGGTCATCACTATTGCCTTTCCCAGAAGAAACTAAAGGTCAGTTGGTTTGCAGAGCTGGCCCAAGATCAAGGGGCGGACCCGGGATTCTAACCCATGTCAGCAGCAATTCTGAGGCCTCTATCAATAACCACCGCTCCATACTGCCTCCCCTGCTCCATGCGACCAAGGCCTCCACACACCTCCCCAGGAAACCTCTCTTAGCTGCTCTGGGGCTCAGAGAGGGGGAATAGGAAAGCATCTGGGTTTCCGTCCTGCTTCTTGCTCTTTGTGACTCTGTATTAAAGCCAGTGTATCCCCAGCTCATCAGGGGGATGTGTGCACGTCTGGAAAGGCCTCCAAGATGCCAGGGAGAGTTTTTCCAAACATACTGAGGACTCCAGACCACGCCCTCTCCTGTCCCTCTTCCCAAGGACTAAGAGATTTGGGGTTCAACTGAAATGCTAACAGCATCTCACCAGCCTGAACTGCAGAGTCACCTTGGCTGTAACAACCTCTGTTTCTGTGCCCGTTAAAGCCAAGGCTAAGGTTTAAGTGTCAGGGGGTGGAAGGGAAGGGCTAGGCCAATTTTGTGAGCTGTTTCCAGGTTTTGGTTTTTATTTGTTCGTTTAATCAAAGCTGCCCAAGAGGTTCTATCTTGAAGACAACTCTGAGAAAATGGAAGAGTATTTACATTTATTCAACCTCATACTTTCCTCCCAATGGGGTCGGAGTCAGCACAGCCTCTGGCAGAAGCAGACTGGGTCCTAATTAAACGATAAAGTAGCATGCAAACAGACCCCCAGTTTGTTCACTGCCCTTCTCTGCGGTCAGAGAGACTCTCTGTGCCCACAAGAGGATTTTAATATCCTGAATTCACTGAGACATCATTTACAGCTGAGGTTGACCTTTGCAGGCAACTAAATGGTCAGGCAAGATGGCCCGTCCCTAGGGTTGTGCTACAGGCAGGAAAATCCGTGTAACATTACCGTGAACTAGATATGTTAAGAATGAACAGACCTACTAAAGCAGATCCTATAGTATGTGAGAAGTCATTGAACTTCAGACTGTCTGGGCTAATCTCTGCCTCCAACCCTCATGAAAATTCCATTGTATCCTGTCTAGTTGTTCCCATCTCTTCCTGGTGTATCCGCAGCCCTAGCTTGGGGTCTAAAAATAGTAGGCCTCTTCTAGGGGCAAATGGAAGGCATTTTAAAGAAATGGCCTGGAGAAGAAATCTGTAAAGGCACTTACGTAGTCTTGCAAAAGTCCCTTAGACATGGGCCGTAATTCCAAGATTATTTTTCGGACGTCACTTGGTTGTAGTCGATGGGTGGGTGCCATATGGGAGGGCAGCAAGGTTTCCATGCAGCAGAGCAGAAACAGGGCAAACCTGGCAGGTCCTGGAGAAAGAAAATGATGCTGTGGGCCACGTGGCCAGACGCCCCCTGCCCACCCCAGTTGCAACCACCGAAGCCGTTGTTGAGCAACCACTGGCCAAGCCCCTCCAGAGTCTTCTCTATCCAACGGGACAAGACCACGCTCATGAAACAGGCATCAGGGCACAGTAGTACCTGCGTGGGAGAGCATGGCGAGAGAGCACACAGGGCCTGCTCCAGCAACAGCTTCTGGAGCTAGATGTGCTCGCCATAGACTCTGGGAGATATATAAAGGGCCAGTTGTGAGGGAAAAGAGCGATCAACGTCCCGCCCATGGCAAAATCATTGCTCAGCTTTTCTCCAGAAAACACTTTCAATATTCTGCCCCACGAGGCTGGGTGAAAGCGGGACTGGAAGGAAATGCTGAGGTTACCCTCAAGGTGGGCAGATGCCTGACTCAGTACAGACACACACAGGAAAGCACACACATCTTTGCCATTTCTTCTGGGAAAAAGCTTGTCGATTTGACTAGAAGAAATTTTGAAGCCCAGATTTGACAGGCCTAACTCCCCAGGAACAGGTGATTTACAGGAGCTGAGGGTCAGTGCCCCACAGGGAATTTCTGGGGAGGGTCACAGTGAGTATGCGTAGGCGTCAGGCTGGCATGAGGTTTCTCAAAATGTATTACCTTTGGAAATTTCTGAAGTATGCCCATGCCAGTGTGCGGGGATGGCCCCGATAACCACAGTGAATATGGTGAGTCAAAGGCCTCATCTCTGTTCTGCTTGGCCTTGAACATCATTGGATTCTCAACTGTGTCTTTGCAACGACAAGGCCTAGAACTGGAGTCTGTGCTCCAGAGTTATTTGTTGAAGGTGCTAATTCATATTTTGAATAATAGACTCTTCTAGGGTCTTAGGAATGGTGGCAAAGAAGTTAAACAAGGTCCCTGCCCTGATAGCTGGTGTTCTGATGGGCAACGGGCAGAGAGTAGACACATTATCAAACAAGAAAGTGTAAGGTAATAAGAACTATAAAAATAAAACAAGGTGATGGGAGAAGGAGAGAGTGGTAGGTGAGATACTCTAAGTGACGAGGAATAGTTTCTCTGGGGAGGTGTCCCTGTGGGAAGATCTGGGGAAAGGGTGTTCCACGTGTAGAGGACACTAGTGTAAAAATCCTCAGGCAAAAGTGAGCTTGGTGTGGCCAAGAATGGGAAATGGGTCATGGGAGCTGGAGTGAAGCAAAAGAAGGGGAGGGTAGTAGGGTAGAGAGGTGGACAGAGGCCAGGACACAGAGGGCCTTCTGAGGCCATGATAAAGAACTTGGATTTTATCCCAAGTGTGACAAGGTACTGCTGGACGGCTGTCCAGGGAGGCGAGTAGGGAGGCGAGTATAGGCTCTGGTGTACTTTAAGAAGGAAGAATAGAGCACCTGGGTGGCTCAGTCGGTTAAGAAGGAAGAATAAGAGAGGCCCCTGAGTAGAGAATGGATTGTGTAAATCCAAGATGGAATAGAGGGGCCAGTTAGGAGGCTATGTGGCTGTCTAGATAAAGGTAATGGTGGCTTGGACCAGGGTAGAGAGGACAGAGATGGAGTCCACAGAACCGACTGATGGCCTTATGTGGAGGTAAATCCGAGAGAGGAATCAGGGATGAATCCTGGGATTTTGGTGAAGTAACTGAGTAGTTGATCTGCAGTGAGGGAAAAGGAGCCTGGAGAGGAGAAATCAAGAGTCTCATCAGGAATGAGTTAAGTTCAAGATGCCCACTGGGCATTCGATGTCAAGTTAGCAACTGGATAGGAGTCAAGAGCACAGGAAGGAAGCCAGACCAGAGCCATCCACAGAATCCAACATGCACAACAGAAAAGAGTCAGAAACCCCCTTCCTCCACCCTTAATCCTTAGTTCCCCTCCAGTCCCTGTTGTCTCTTTCCTCTTATCCAAGTTTCTTAACAGAATGGTCTACGTGCACATTTACCTCACTTCCCCAAACACCACAGTATGGTTTTTACCCTAACAATTTATTCAAAATCCTCTAGCAAAGTCCATGGTAGGCAGAATTTTGCTCATGTGACTTTCACCCTCTGGTATTTACTCCCATAATTATATTACATTACAGGGACTTTGCAGATGGAATTAATTACTAATGGTTACTAATCCGCTGACCTGAACAAAGGTTGGTTACCAGGTGGGTCCAATGTAGTTCCACGAACCCTTAAAAATAAAGCAGGCAGAGAGACTCAAAGCATGAGAAAGACTCAACCACTATTGGCTGGCTTGAAGAGGGAGGGCGCTAGGTGGAAAGCATGAGGAGAAAACGAATTTGGCCAACAATCAGTGAGTTTGGAGGAGGACCCCGGGCCCCAGTTGAGAACCACAGCCCCAGCTGCTACTCTGACTTTGGCCTGGTAACACCCTGAGCAGAGAATCCAGCTTCTCCATGCTGGACCTCTGACCTACAGAAACTGTAGGAAGTAACTTCATAGATTTATATTGCTGGCTTTATGGCATTTGTTATGGCAGCAACTGAGGACCAATATAGTCTTCAGTGGCCTCATGTTGCCAACCTTACTGGCTTCCTCTCAGCCTTCATTTTACTTGACCCCTCCATGACACGCTGTAATGCCAACCACTTCCTCTTTCTTGAAAACCTCTTTTTCCTCTTTATAATAATATGATCCTGATACCTTGTGGCCCTCTGACCATGCCTTCTTAGGCCAAATCATCTTCTTTCTTGATCTCTTAATGGGCATGTCTCCAAGGGCCCCATCGTCGATCCATGTTCCTCAAACCTTAATGTCTCTCTCTTTCAAACTCCAGATCGAAATGTTCGGTTGCCTAATGGGCATCTCCAGTGGAATGTCCTGCCCTCGATATGTCCAAAACCAAGCATATGAGTCAAGGTAATAGTAACTGTGGAGACGAATGGGTGTGGATAGAGTGGAGAAATTTGTAGGAGGCAAAGTTCTCAGGAGATGGTGGTTGAGTGGACATGGGGATAGTGGAGAAGGAGGAGTTGAGAACTGCCTCTGGGTCGGTGGTTGGGTAACTGGACAGATTGTGGTGCTGCAGGCAGAGGGGATCACAGGGCTCAGGTGAGTGAAGAATTCAGTTTTGACACGGTGAGTTGGAAGCGTCATGGAACTCTCAGGTAAAGATGGACAGTGAGCCTTTGGACATTCGGATTTGGAGCTTGAAGGAAGGAACTGGAGTCATGGGCGCCATGTCTGTATATCGTGCCGTCTTTGGGTGCCATCTGTACGTTGTAATTGAGAAAACTGTAATCCTACAAGAGATGACCAACAAGAGACATGTAAGGTAAGTGTGGAGTCCAGGGGTCCACGTCTATTAACAGAAGAGGGAGAGGGAGGTTACAACACTGAGAAGACACTCTTGGGAGGGAGAGAAATGTACTAGGAAAACACACCATGGACCAAGATGGAAAGTGGTTTTCAAGGAGGAGGATACAATTAGCACCATCTTAAGCCATGGAGAGGTCAAATAAGATAAAGACTGAAGGGATTCACTAGGTGTGGCAACATAAGGTCACTGGGAACTTTGCTTGGGGAGTTTGAATAAGTTGTTAGGGCAGGAGCCATACTGTGGCAGTTTGGGAAGTGAGGTAAAAGGGCCCTCCGACCAGTCTGTCCAGAAGACTGGATCAGAGGAGGAAAGAGACAGCAGGGCCTGGAGGGGGACTTGGGGTGGACGAGGGTTCCCAACTGTTTCTTCTGTTGTGCATTGGGCTCTATGGGCCACCCAGAGCTGATCTCATCCCTGTGCTCTCAACTCCTATCCAGCTGCTGACTTGACATGGGATGGATGTCAATGGGCATCTTGAACTTAACTCATTTGAGATGGGACTCTTGATTACTCCTCTAGAGACTTCTTTTCCCTCACTGCAGATCAACCACCTAGTTGCCTCATTAAAATCCCAGGAGTCGGGGCGCCTGGGTGGCTCAGTCGGTTGGGCAACCGACTTCGGCTCAGGTCATGATCTCACAGTCCGTGAGTTCGAGCCCCGCATCGAGCTCTGTGCTGACCGCTTGGAGCCTGTTTCAGATTCTGTGTCTCCCTCTCTCTCTGACCCTCCCCCGTTCATGCTCTGTCTCTCTATGTCTCAAAAATAAATAAACATCAAATAAAAAAACAATTTTTTTTAAAAATCCCAGGAGTCATCCCCAATTCATCTTTCTGATTTGCTTATATCACTCATGGATATTTATCTTATTCTTTAAAAGGACATGTGGCTCTTATTTTGTCTTATAGCCCAGTTTTGGAGAATTTTTCTAATAAAAGTAAAGGTGTGGGCACCTGGGTGGCTCAGTTCGTTGAGCATCTGACTCTTGTTTTCGGGTCAGGTCATGATTTCATCACGGTGAGATCTAGCCCCAAGCCAGGCTCCACACTGAGTGTGGATTAAGATTCTCTCTCTCTCTCTCTCCCCCTCACCCCTCCCCCACTTGTGCATGCTCTCTCTCTCTCTCTAATAATAATAATAGTAAAGGTGTTCTGATACAGTAAAGGTGTTTGACACACAGTCAAAAAGGATGAAAGATGTCTACCACAGTGGGTGTTTTCGGAAGGACCCCATCAATAAATTGGACTTCGTCAAAATTAAAAATGTTTGGTCTTCTAAAGACACTGTTTAGAAAAGACAAGTCTAGACTGGGAGAAATCTATTTGCAAACCACAAATCTGACAAAATATATAAAGAACACTCAAACTCAATTTTATTAGGATTAGGCAATAGTTTCTTTAAAATTATGCCAAAAGCACAAGCAACATAAGAAAAAATAGAAAATGACACTTCACTGAAATTAAAGACTTTTGTGGATCAAAGGACATTATCAAGAAATTGAAAAGACAACCATGGAATGGGAGAAAATATTTGGAAATTGTATGTAAAACAAGGGGCTAATATCCAGAATATATTAAAAAAAACTTTTAAAAATCAACAATAAAAAGACAAAAAATCGTCTTAAATGACTAAAGAATTTGAAAGACATTTCTCCAAAGAAGATACACAAATGGCCAAAAAGCACATGAAAAGATACTCCATATCACTAGCCAGGCATTAGGGACATGCAAATAAAAACCACAACGAGATACATCACATCAACTAAGATGTCTATTATAAAAACAAAACAAAGCAGTAAAATAATAGGTGTTAGTGAAGCTATTAAAAAACCGGAATCTTCATATATTGCTGATGGGGAGGTGACATAGCAGAGCTTCTGTGTAAAACAGTTTCCTCAAACTGTTAAACATACAGTGACCATATGATTCAGCAATTTCATTCCTAGGTATCGACCCAAGAGGAATGAAAACATATGTTGCCATAAAAACATGTACAGGAACGTTTCAGAATTTTTCATAAGAGCTAAAAAGTGAAAACAAATGTCCCTCAGTGGGTGAATGGATACGCAAAATGTAGTCCATTCATACAATGCAATATTATTCAGCCATAGAAAGGAATAAGGCACGGACACCTGCTACAACATGGGTGAGTGAACCTTGAAAACATGATGCTGAGCCAAAGAAGCCAGACACAAAATGGCAAATATTGTATGATTCCATTTAATATGAAATATTTAGGAGAAGAAAATCCATAGAGACAGAAGCCTATTAGTGGTTGCTAGGGGATGGACGGAAGGGGGAATGGGGATTGACTGCCTAGTGGGTATGGGGTTTCCTTTTGGGGTGAGAAAAAAGTTGGAAATTAGATAACAGTGATAGTTGCACTATGAATATCGTTGCATTGGGACTATACTAAAAATCACACAAAGTTGCACACTTTAAACAGGTGGATTTGGGGGTTCGCAAATTATAGCTCAGAAAAGATGTTGCATTTCCAAATTATAGGAACCAAATCATCCCATTTGTTTCTCAAACGTGTGCCCGGGAGCCCTTACTGTTTGGGTAGCAGGCTAGATGCTGGATACTTAGGATGGAGAGATGATGTGCGAGCTTGCTTCCGTCTATAATGGGGTCTTGGTGCTAAAACGGTTATATATGTAGACAGTGATTTAAAACTCCGGACTCAGGGGTTAAAGCGATCCACATTGGAATCCACTGGTTTATCTTGAGACTGTTTGACCTTGGGCTCATTTCTCTTTCCTAGATCTGTCAAATGGGAACGATAATCAGCACTTTTCTCAGGTGGGAAGCGCCTGCTAGGAGCTACAGCAGTTACGGCCCCTGGTGGTGGTGGGAAGTGTACTATTGTCCCATTTTGCAGCTGCGGGCGCAAAAGGGTCAGAATCAAAAAGCCAGGTCGTCCCCGCCTGAGTCAGGGTCTCGGTTTCCCGGCCGGCCGGGAAAAGTCCGCAGACCCCGGCTGGTCTTGGGTTCACCTGGAGCGCCAGCGTGCCGCGCGCCCCCGCCGGGAGGATCGCGCGCCCGGCCCCGGTGAGCGCGCACGTGTGTCCCGGCGGTTGCCTAGCAACCGGCCAGGCGAGGCGGCCGCGCGGGCATGGAGACGCCCGGCGGGACCGTGAGCGCCGCGGTCCGGGAGCACCTGAGGCAGTTGTGTCTTCGCGAGTTCCCGTGCGGCACCGGCAGCTGGGTGCGGGCGCCGGCGGGGGCGGCCGGAGGAGGGACGCGGGGGTCTGCGGCGCCGAGGGGCCCGGGCCGCCGGCACAGGCTTTGGCGGATCCGGAGAAGCCTGAGGGGAGGTTTGGCTCTGGGCGTTTAGGGAGCGTCCTGAGCTGGGGTGGGGGCTGGGACGCCGCAGGGGCCGACGGGAGAGCTCCTCCCCCACCCCGCGGGCCTGACCCGCAGAGGAGGGCGGGACCCCGCCTAGACCTGAGCCCGGCGGGCTGACCGGGGGGTAGGGCTTCTCCGTTAGAAACACCAGGCTCCCTTTGAGGTGGAAAGTTTTTGCCTGGGCCAAGAGCTTCTCAACCCTCAGGTGCCCTAGAGCGCAGAAGGCGTGGTCCTGAGCGGGCCCGGTTCTGCCTCCAGAGGCCGGTGGGTCTGGGGGAGAAGCGGCTCCCTCCCGCCTCTCCTGGCTCCTTGTCTCGGAGGCCGAAACTCTTCCCTTCTAAAGTTTCTCCCTGGGGTGCAAGTCGTGGCTTTTGCGGGCTGGAGCAGGTGCGTCTACCCGCACCCCACCCCCATTAGCTAGTGCTCCTGGTGGGGATGAGGAGCAGGCCATTGAGAACCTGCAGCCCCCAGGATGTGCCCTGGAATATCTTGAGGGTCTGGAATGTTCCCCTCCTGCTTGCTGGGAAGCTGAGGCCCCCCCACACTGGTAGGGGCTAAGGGGAGGTCTGTGTGCCCATTTTCATAGAGGAGAAAACCAAGGCACCAATCAAGGAACTAATGGATTTGTTTGTCTCCTCAACAAACACTGTTGAGTGTCTACTGTGCAAGGTGCTGTTGGGTTTCACCGATGTCTCCACGAGTTCTCCTGGGGGAAGGGCTGGGAGAAAGTCAGCTCTGGGACCCAACCTTTCCCCGTCCGCTGTGGCCTCTAAATTCTGAATTCACCTTTTCAGCCATGGTACTTCTTCCTCGAAAGCCATTCCTTGGTTAATACATCCCCCAGATTGCCTTTTCCGCCTCTAGCTTTTAGTACATAAATCCTTCTTAACTGTTAGGTTGCTTTCACCTGCTTCTTCAGGGTTCCCAGCTTGAGTAAATTCCTAAAGGCAGGAATGCAGTTCTTTGTAGTTCTATCCATGGCTGATGATCAGTCGGAAGTATTGATTACTCACTGCTTAAACTTCTAAACTCTTGATCCCTGATGGTCCTATCTTACCATCTACTGTTTTTGGGGAGTCTCGAATCCTTGAGAGGGCTGAGTCACGAGTAGCGAACTTCTCCACCTACACCGCTGCAGAATAAGTCACGTTTTCTTCCTCGAACTTGGCGAACATGGAGGGAGCTGATCCCCAGAGACGAGGAGGCCGTGAGCCCCGGGGAGGAGCCGGTGGAGGCCCTGTTGGGCCTGGTCCGCAGCCCCCACTCCCCCTGGGCTCTGCTGGAGGGCTCCAGTGCAGAGGACCGTTTTCTGAGAGAACTGGCCATCCAGAATCCCCTGATGCTCAAGGACACCTTCTTCTACTCCTACTTCAGGTCCCTACGAGTGGTGGACAAGCAGGTGAGTGCCAGAGGTTGATGTCAAGGAGGCCATGCCCCTTAAAGAGCTTAGTGGTGAGACCTAGGTGGTGAGTAGAAGGAAGGATGGGGAGGTAGCTCGGACCTAATTAACTTCAACAGCGCCTCCACCTACCAGGGCCAGCTGCTCATTTGTTCCGTGTCTTCTTCCTTCACCCCCGGGGAATCCAGGTGTGTTTTCTACAGCTGACTTCTGACTTGGGGCTCCTGGGTCCTCGGAGAGACCTTTGAAGTGTCTGTGTTGGTTTTACTTAAACTGTGGGGGCCCGGGGTTGGGGAGGGTAGGCATGGTACTGTATTAATTTCTGTTACTGAGAAGCCTTCTTTGCCTCTACCGATAACAGAGCCCCAATCTGCAAACTCAGCCTCCCTACATTGGCTTCCCCTTTCCCAGAGAAACTGGGGATCTACACAGTACCAGGTGGGAGGGGTGGGAACAACTCCTGTCAGTTTTCCTGGGACTTTCGGGCATCAGCGCTGAAAGTGTCCCGGGAACGCCTCAATCCTGGGCACACTGGCACAGTCGCCAGGAAGGGCCCTGATGTCTTTGAGGCCACAGAGAACTGAAGGTTCACAGATAGGCCTCTGAACTTCCGGTCTGATCCTGCTGTGTGTAAACTAGTGATTCCTTAAGGCCTCAGGGGTAGACAGCACAGAACATGGGATCCCTGCCCTTGGGAGCACACAGTCCAGCTGGGGACACGGGACACTGGGCTGGTAGCTGTACAGCGCCTCCGGGGAGTGAGGCGGGGGCTGAGAGGTCACTGCGGAGGCGGAGCCCTGCGATCCTGGTGGAATGTGCAGGAGAGGCTGTAAGAGGGTCGGTAGGGGAGAGGAAAGGGGTTGGGGTGTTCGAGGTGACTTCCTCAGGAGGCAAGTGGCCTCCTGTCGGTGGCCTCCCGTGGACCCTGTTTCTGCTCCAAAGCTGCCTCACCCGCAAGAGCTCTCAACTTCCTTTCCTTCCCTTCCAGGTGAGCCTGGTGGATAAAGACCTCCTGAAATTTCTAAATCTTGAAGAGTTGGTACTGAGTGCTAATCAAATCCAGGAGATCGATGCTGTCAACCTGCCCCCAACTCTCAAGGTAAAAGAGCTCAGACTCCATTTAGGGTCTTCGAGTTGGCTCTGCCCAGAGGCCCTGCCCCTGCCCTCCCCACAGAAGGTTTGGCCAGTGTGGCTGGATGCCAAGGACCAGCCCCAGGCTTTGGAGAGGGAGGCCAGGTTCCGAAAAAGTAGAATCTCCATAGGACCCTGCAGTTCCGTGTCTGGGTGTATGCCCCAGAGAAGTGAAGGCAGGGACTGAGATTCTTGCTGGCCCGTGTTCACGGTAGCACTCCTCACGACAGCTGAAAGGTGGAGACAACCCAGATGTCCACCAGCCAAGAAAGGGCAAACAAAATGTGGTCCCTCCATGTGGTGGGATATTCTTCAGTCATAAACAGGAACGATTCGTGCTGGGACATGGATGAACCTTGAACACGTGATGCTGAGTACAAGAGACACGAGAGGTCACATGTTAGCTGATTCCGCTTGCATGAAATATCTAGAAGAGGCAATTCCACAGAGACAGGGAGTAGATTAGAGGTTACTGGGGCAGGGGTGAGGGCGATGTGGAGTTGTTGCTTAATAGGGTACAGTCTGTCTGGGGTGATGAAAAATTTCAGAAGTAGGTAGCAGTGACAGCTGCACTACAGTGTGAGTGAACCTAATGCCACTGAATTGTACGCTTAAAAGTAGGTAAAATGGGGGCGCCTGGGTGGCTCAGTCGTTTGAGCCTCCTGACTCTTGATTTCAGCTCAGGTCATGATCCCAGGGTTGAGGGATCTAGCCCCGTGTTGGGCTCCATGCTGAACTTGGAGCCTGCTGAAGATTCTCTCTCTCTCTCTCTCTCTCTCTCTCTCTCTCTCTCTCTCCCCCTCTCCCTCTCCCTCTCTCTCCCTCTCCCTCTCCCTCTCCCTCTCCCTCCCTCCCTCCCTCCCTCCCTCTCTCTCTCTCCCTCTCTCTCCCTCTCTCTCTATCCCTCCCCCGACCCCCTCCCCTGCTCATGTGCACAGTCTCTAAAATAAAAAAATAAAGAAAAAAGAAAAATAGGTAACATGACAAATTATATATATTTTGCCACCATAAAAATAATCATTTGAAAAGAAACTAGGAGCACCAGAATGGCTCAGTCAGTTAAACGTCCAACTCTTGATTTTGTCTCAGGTCATGATCTCACAGTCATGAGATCAAGCTCCCCATCAGGCTGTGCGCTAAGCGTGGAGCCTGCTCAAGATTCTCTCTCCCTCTCTCTCTGCCCCTCCCGAGATCATGCACAGGTCATGCTCTATAAATAAATAAATACATACATACATACATACATACATACATACATGCATGCATGCATGCTATTCCAGGCCTAAGTTTTTATTTTTATTTACTTTGAGATAGAGAATGAGCAGGGGAGGGGCAGAGAGAGAGGGAAACAGAATCCCAAGTGGGCTCTGTGCTGTCAGTGCAGAGCCCGATGCGGGGCTTGAACTCACAAACTGTGAGATCATGACCTGAGCTGAAACCGAGTTGGATGCTTAGCTGACTGAGCCACCCAGGTTCCCCCAAATGCTCTCCATCTTGAATTAAATGTGGAAATTAGTAGATGTAGTGGCAAAAGGGACTCAGAAATATGGCTCAGTGCCAGGCTTCGGAAGAACCCAGGTGAGACCTTGGAGCAGAAGTGCAAGAATGCTCCGCTCTCCTCAAGTCCATCCCTTACTCCAGCCAGGGGCCCTTTAGCTTTCTCAGTGACATGTTGCTGTGGGTTGAGCAATTGCCAAAATGCTGTGTTACCCCCCGTCCCATGCCAAATTTTAAAGTTTTCTTCACAAAAGGAAAAGAAAGTTTCCAACACCTGCTATAGAAATATTATTCCATATTAAAAAAAAGTAATGTTTATTTTTGAGAGAGACAGCACAAGAGGGGGAGGGGCAGAGAGAGAGGGAGACACAGAATCCAAAGCAGGCTCCAGGCTCTGAGCTGTCAGCACAGAGCCCCAGGAGGGGCTGGAACTCAGTAACCGTGAGATCATGACCTGAGCTGAAGTCGGACACTCAACGGACTCAGCCACCAGATGCCCCTTTTTCCCCCTATTTTAAAGTGAGTCCAGATGGACACCGGGTGGCCTGGCTTGAATGCTTCATGGTCCTCCCCGTTTCTCAGGGAGGAGGGAGGGAGGAGGAGGGACAGTGGGAGGGAGGGAGAAGGGAAGGAAGGATGGAGGGACTGGGGCTCACAGGCACCATTCTTTCTGCCTCTCTCAGGTGCTGGAGCTCTATGGCAACGAGATCTGCAGCATGGAGTGTCTGTGCGCTGCCCCGCCCCCGCGACTCCAGCACTTGGGGTTGGGTCACAACAAGCTTCTGGGCCCCCTGGAAAGTCTCTATGTCACCTGCAACCACTGGTAACTCCAGAGTCCCAGACAGAAAGAGAGAGAGAGAGAGAGAGAAGGGTTTAGTGTTAGGTTTGGATGATTGCACCCTGGTGCCTTGATGGACTCTGCTTTGCTCTCTTTTTTTTTTTTTTCTTGTCTTCCATTCCTTTCCCCCTTCCCCCTTCCCCCTTCCCCCTTCCCCCTTCCCCCTTCCCTTCCCTTCCCTTCCCTTCCCAGCTTTGCTCTTTTATTTTCTTTTTTAACTTTGCTCTTTTCTATAATAACTGCTGGTTGGCTGCCAGCTCCAGTCCTAGGATTTATTTCTCTAACTAAATAAGCAAACATTTCCACCGAAGCCCAGGGAAGGATTACAAATAGCAGGAAGCAAAAGCAAACCTTTTGCTATGATGCTTTTAGAGCAGGGTTTCTTGACTTGGGCACTGCCGGCACTGGATGGGAACCTGTCGATGGTGGGGCTGTCTTGCGCACACAGGAAGTTGAGCGGCACCCCTGGCCTCCACCCACTAGATGCCAGTAGCACCCCTGCCCCAGTTGTAACCACCAAAGTGTTTGTAGATAGTGCCCAGTGCGTGCCATGCAAAATCGCCCCCAGCTGCCCTACAGACCACTCCTGCTGTGACTTGTTTCCTTGGGGAGTGAGCGGTGGGAGACAAAACCCTGGGTCTGAGGCCTATGCGGGGACCCGAGGCGACCTGTGAAAGGCCGTCAGAGGAAGCTTTCGGGGTGTGCTGTGAGGATTCTCAGGGTTTCAGCGTCCTGGGCAGCCATGGGCTTAGGTTCACAGCCCGGAAGGGGCAGAGGACATAGGCCAGCATCACTTCCCTGCTTTTCTAGGTAACCTGGAGAAGGATCTCAGGTGGCCCAACTGTACGTGCTCTTGGAACGTGCCCGACTCTGGCCATAGTTTCCTTCTTCCTCCTCTTTCTCCCACTCTTGCCAAGCTCTCTCTACACAGTCTTGGCCGCGTGCGCTTCTGCACCTCTTTCTTCCACTGACGGCGGCTGCCAGGAGGGAGGCGTACATGTTAGACTTCTGTGATGGCTGATTTCAGACCGTGGACAGGGTACCGGGTGTTCTGATTTTTTTAATTTGGAAAACATACTTATTCTAAACGTAGGTAACCTGCTTAATGCCAAGTGTGGCTTTCATAAAAACATGTATGTGAAACCTTTGATTTTCACTGCTTTGAAATTAAAAGGAGGGCCCCCTTTTCGTGGACCGATTTTGCTGATGTGTTCTCAGTCTTCTTGAAGAAGGCTGACACGGGATACGGTCCGTGTGCTGGTCCCCATGAAATGTTCTTGGGTAGTTCCCGTTGACTGGCTAGCCAACATCACGGGTGGGACAGGCTGCAAAAGGAGAGCAGAAGGGGAGGGGACATGGCTGAGCTCGGTCAGCTGGAGGCCCGGGGGACAACAAAGTGCTGATGAAGCGCCCCTCGCGCTTCTCTCGCAGCTGCTCTCAGAGCTGAAACCAGTTTGCTTTCTAGTGTGCGCATTGGGGAACCACCCCTGCCCCCTGTGTGGCCCTCTTCTCCAGACTGGCATGGAGGGTGCCTCCTTTGTCCTCACTGGCATGTTCTTCACTCTTGTGCCCCAAGAAAGGAATCACGTGGCTTCCTATGACCATGAGCCAGCCGGGCTTTGGAAGGCATCCTCCAGCTTCTAAACCCCTCAAGTTTCAGGCACCCTCATCCCAGATCCCCATATCCACCTCCCCCTCTTACCCCAACTCACCGCCCCTCCCCATGAGGCTTCCATCTGTCTTCCTTGCCAGTCTGTCCGTCTTTGTTGAGAACCTTCTAGTGGCACAACACTGTGTCAGGATCTATGGGAGGGACCAAGAAGAAAAGACCGGTGTAAATGGAAGTCAGTGGAGGCAGGATGTGACGAGGGCCATCTCTGTGTCGCAGCGAGGATGGCAGTGTCGTGGAGAGAGGGGGGGCAGTAGAACCAAGAAGCGCTTCCCAACAGGGTGGCTAACTTGAGTCAAGGGCGCCTGACTTGGGAGTCGAGGGTGGGCTGAAATTCCTAACCTGCCCTCAGCACAGGCCTTCTGTCTGTTCTGGACGTGGGGTGCCGGCGGGTGTTGAGCAGGGCAGGCCAGGCACACGTCCCCATCCCTTTGCTCACCCTGCCTCTGGACCCCCGGATGGTCCTGCTTCCCTTCTAGGCCCAACCTCGTCTCTCTGGACCTGAGCTTCAACGACCTGACGGACCTGCAGGGCATGATGGCCAGCCTCAGCACCCTCCGCCGCCTGAGGCTACTGGTGCTGCAGGGGAACCCGCTGGCCCTGCTGCCCTACTACCGAGGCTTCACCATCGACAGCCTGTCCCAGCTCTGCGTGCTGGACGACATCACCGTGTCTCCCAGCGAGAAGCATCAGTTCCGGGGGCTCGGCCGCAGTGGGGGTGAGGGAGCTGATGTGCCCAGTGGGGAGGGGCCGGCATCTGACACCTCGAGCCTCTGCTGCCTGTCCACCATCGAACTAGTGGTCTGTCCCTGCAGCTCCCCAGTTGACCCACACCCTAATCAGGCGTAGCTCACCTTCTCGGTCAGAGTTCTGTCCCAGACTTTTGATGCCTGTGATTGGGATTTGGGGACAGAAGCAGTAAGGAGGCAAACAGGAAACATTCTTTAAATCAACTTCTTTACTTTTGTGGCGGTTTGAGATCACCCCCTTGTGGCCCATGCCACAAGCTGCATCAGAGGCTGTTCAAGGTCAAGATGGTGATAATAGCTATGCCTACTGTGAGCCAGGCTCGTGCTAAGATAACATGTACTCCTCATCTGTAACCATCCTGTAAAGCAGCTACTACCGTTCCCATTATACAGACCCAGAAAACAAGGCTTAAGAGGGGTGTCTTACCAAAAAGGGACTTACCCCCAAACAGCTGTTGGAACTTGGCAGAACTGGGATTTGAACCCAAGTCTGCAAACTCTGAGGCTCCCCACTGAGTGGAGAGAACGCAAGAATCCGGCTCCCCTGCCGTCCCCCTCACTCCTACCCATTCTCCCTTGCAGACCTCTTGGCACGTCAGGCACAGCTCGTGGTGACCATTGGAAATGTCAAGGGGGTTCAGGACACCTCTGTCTTAGACCCGGAACCAGGGCCCCAAGGCCCTTTTATCACTTACAGCTATTATGTGACCTACGATTTTGTAGAAGAGGAAGAAGGAGAAGGAAGTGAATATGGTGGTGTCCTGGCGGAGGTGTGTGATCCGGGGGCTCTTGCCCGCCCCCCCGGAACTGGGGGTGGGGGTGGGGGAGGGAGGGCTGGGCTGCACTGGGGTCCGCAGGGTGTCCTGCGCAGGAGAACAGCTTCTCAGCTTCTTGGGGCCCAGGAAACCCCTTCACAGGGAGCTTTCTGATTCACACCCTCCTCCGAGAAGGGAAGAGGCTCGTTCAGCCCCTTTCTTTCACCTCCTCCTTTCGCCCTTGAATATGAGCCAACGGCCTCACAAGGAAACAGCATTTACAACCAGGTTGGTTGCTCCCCGCGGCATGTTTCTCCCCTACTCCATCACCCTTCCCTTCGGAAGCAGACCTCAGGGTGTCATTCGGCCAGGAGCAACGGAGGACACCCCAGCTTCTGCAGAAATTGTTACTGTTCTTACCCCTAAGGCAGTTCTCTGAGAAGGGGCATTAAGAAAACCCTTCCTGCCCCAGTCTGTGTTCGCTGGCTCCACAAGTTCACCGTGGCGCGGACACCTGTTCACGCGCACGCGCGCTGCGCGCCCTGAGACCCCTGAACACCGCGGCCGGGCGGGTGTGTGGTCTCTCCCGCAGATCGTCATGCCCTCGTCCAGCGCCGAACAGCTGGCCGAGGACATTCCGGAGGACGTTCCCGAAGAGGTCTTCGAAGAGCACGAGGACTCTGCGGAGTCCGAGCTGTCCGCCCAGTCGGGAGAGCGCGAGGATTCGCTCGTGTCGGGCGGGTCGGCGCCCTTGCCCGGGGTGGCCGACTCCGCGGAAGAGCTGGCCAAGCTGCGGCCGCGAAGAGACCCCCGGCTCTGCCCCTCCCCAGGGTAAGGACGGAGACCCTGCCCTGCGGGAGCCCCTTCCTCGTCCAAGAGCAGGGCACCCCCCCCCTGCCCCCCGCCCCCGGCCGCGCGGGACGGGCCGAGGCTGCGCTCCCGGCAGTGCAGGTGCGGCCGCGTCGGTGTCCGGCACTCCGAGCCCTACCCCCCCCCCCCGCGCTTCCTTCCCTCCGCCCGGCAGGGCTGCAGCGCCTTTCCGCCGCCAGGTGTCCCGCCGCCAGGTGTCGCGCACGCGGGCATTTCTTAGTCACCCGAGAGGACAGCACTTTCCGTTTTAGCCCTCAGAGTTGAGAGTCTTTTCAGTTTAACTTCTTGGTACGTGGAACGTATCCTGGCATCCGACCCCTGGTGTGGATCTTGCAGCCTGAGCAGCAGGCTCTTCCTTACCCTTCTAAGGCCCCTCTGGCCTCACAGCCCCCACAGGTGTTGTCTTATCTGATGAAGAACCTTTTGATGAAGAATTTTTAGGGTCACTTCTCATTAGGTATTGAAGCTCTATTAGCTGATTTTTGTAACTAATTTCAAAACATTGAGCCTGGTTTGGGTTTATTTAATAATAATAATAATTACTATTATTATTATGCCAACATGGGCTTGAACTAAGACCTGAGCTGAGATCAAGAGTGAGACGCTTAACCGAATGAGCCACCCAGACGCCCCTGGGTTTATTTTTTACAAAATTCAACTGAGGGTAAATGATAAGGTTTGTGGAGAATATGGAAAAGCTGCAGTGGCCCATCCACTTGTGCTGTGTTCCCTCAGGTGACAGAACCAGGCAAGCAGCCATACCTGCTGCCAGAGAGAAGGTGGGGGACAACCAGCCACCCCCCCGTGCCAGGCTCCTCAGTCAACCACAGCCGACGACTTTGTGGTTCTTGGTGGTGTTGAGTTTTTGAAAACATAAACAAAAAAGAGCTGCAAATAATTCTGCTTTAAAAATATGTAAATTAGAAAAATATGTACATGAGAAAGTAAGTTTCTTCTTCTGCATCTATCTAACCTATCCTATAGAATGGATTACTCTTTTTTTTCTTCTTCTTTTTTTAAGTAGGTTCTATGCCCATCATGGGGCTTGAACTCAGGAACCCAAGATCAAGAGTCACAGGCCTTACTGACTGAGCCAGCCAGGCCCCGGAGTGAATTACTCTTTATTATTATTTGAGAGAGAGAGAGAGCAGGAGAGGGACAGAGGGAGACAGAGAGAGAAAGAGACTCTTAAGCGGGCTCCACACTCAACATGGAGCCCAATGTGGGGCTCGATCCCATGACCCTGGGATCATGACCTGAGCCAAAATCAAAAGTTGGACACTCAACCCACTGAGCCACCCAGGTGCCCCCAGAATGAGTTATTCTTAATAGTTTTGTGCACGTAGTTCCCTATTTTTTTCTTATACAGTCATATATATAAACATATATACTCATATCTTTTTTGTTTTAAAAAAATAGACTTCTGTATATCAATTTGAAATTTGCTGATTTTCCATGTGGCTGTGGACATACAGATCTGTTCTACCATTAAAAAAAAATAAACGATTGAGGTGTAACACACACATAGAGAAATATCCACTTTACAGCCAAATGATGAGGACACTGAGGTAACCACTGCCCTTGACAAGTAACAACATACCAGGACCTCGGAAGACTCCTTAGGCCCCTGCCTCCTCCCCAAGGGTCACGGTCAACTCAACTAACACCAATAACTAGTTTGCCTCTCTTTGACCTTGATCTAAATGCATCGGGCAGTAATCCTTTGTGTCTGGCCTCATCTCCCGCTGTGCACGTGTGTGCACGTCTTCTCAAAGGCCTGGTCCTGGTCCCAGGCCACAGCCTCTCGGGTGATGGGACCCCTGTCTTCATCCCCCTCCCCAAGGACCGTTCTCTTCAGCACTGTCCGCAAGCCCTGGACTGATGTCATCCCCTGCAGCTACGAGATGCAGCACACACTCAAGGACCTGGTGCCACTCAAGGCTTTCCTGCTGGCGGGAACCACCGTGACCATCGTGGAGGAGAAGGTGGGTGGCCAGGATCCCCCTTTTCCTGTCTCCCGGTCTTCTGTCGTGGAGCCCCGCTCCCTTGTCGGCAAGGTCCCAGCCAGCCCCAGGCTGGCCTGTGTTCACTCGTGGCCGCCTCGCCGTCCCCTAGATTCTCTCTTGGCCTGCGGTGCTGCCTCCTGTTGACGTCCCGTTGCCTGCCAAGAAAGGAAAAGGGGAGACGGACAAGAAGGGGAAGAAGGAGAAAGACAAGAAGGGAAAAGACGGGAAGGACACGGCAGGGAAAAGGGAGAAAGAGGTGGCAAAGGTACTGGCCAGGCTGCCAGGTGCCCCGAGGTGGTGGTGGTGGCGGCCGTGGGCACTCTGGGCACTGTCCCTGCTGGGCCCCGTCCACTCTCCTGACCTCTCTCCACAGGAACAGAAGGGATCCAAGAAGAAAGAGCTTCCTAAGGAGCTCCGCCAGGACCCGCCCATCCTGCGGGTGCTGGGCAGTGGCTTGGTGGTCCTGGAGCCCCTGCTGGCAGGGGAGCCACTTGTGTCCGAAGTGTGCAACTTTGGGGTGATCCGCACTTTGGAAACGGACAGGCTGACGTCCCTCAGGGTACAGTAGGGCCTCTGTCACACCCCTCCCCATCAAACCAGTGCTGGGCAGGGAAGGGTTATGGCGGGGGGGCATCTCTGAGCCTCCCAACCTCCTCCGGAAGCCCCCGTGCTGGCAGGGCCCTGGGACGCCTGGAGAGGAGGAAGGCCTCTCCCTAGGCCATGTGGCGGTGCCCAGCTCCCAGCCCTCTGGGTTACTGGCTCCTTGGGCAGCCTTCTCAGGTGTGGGGAGCCAGGTTAGAGCTGCCCTGCCTTCCTATAGGACAGCACCCCTTCCCCGGTGCCCACCAAGTCCAGTAAGCATCTCTTGTGGTTCTTCCTCTCAGGATTCAAAGAACAAGAACAAGAGAGCTAAAAAAGGTAAGAATTAACGGTGGTAACTGAGAGCAGGGAGTGTTTATTTAAATAATGAGGATTTATTGTTCATAATTGACTCAGAAATAACATATGTTAGAATTAGTAGACAAGGACATTAAAGAAGTTATAATTATATTCCATATATCTAAGAAGCTAAAGGAAAGATTGGTGGTGGTATGTAGCAATATGAAAGATAAACTAAACTTTTAGAGATGAACACTACCATGTTACATTAAAAATACATTCAGTGGGATTAGTGGCATATTAGACAATATTAGACAATTCAGAAAAAAAAAAGATTAGTAAACTGGAAGAGTAGAAACTATCCACAGTGAAACTCAGAAAAATGGTTGGAAAAAATGAATAGAGCATCAGTGAATTTTCAGATAAATTCAAAGGAACTGATGTCCATGTAGTTGGAGTCCCCAAAGGAGAGTGAGGAGGGCAGAAAGACTATCTAAAGAAATAACTGCTGAAACACTTCCTCCAAATTAGATGGAAAATATCAATATACCAATCCAAAAAGTTAAGTGAACTCTAAACACAAGAAGCATGAAGAAAACAAAACCAAGCTAGATAATAATAAAACTGCTAAAAGTTGGTGATAAAGACACATTATGTACAGAAGAACAAAGATAAAGATGACATCAGATTTGTCATCAGGAAAATGTCAAATAGAAGACAGTGGAGGAGGTCTCAAAGAAAAACATCAACTTAATATTTTTTACCCAACAAAACTATCTTCCAAAAACAAAGGCAAAGTGAACACTTTTCTAGACAAATGCTGAAAGAATGCATCACCAGCATACATGTACTACAAGAAAAGTTAAAAGTAGTTCTTTAAGGAGAAGAAAATACTAGATGGATCTGGATCTGTACAAAGAAATCGAGAGCATTGAAAATGGTAATTGTAAGTAAATATAGATTCCTTTCTTATTTAAGTATGTTTAAATTATAGTTAATTGTTTAATGAAAAATGTATATATATATATGTATATATATATATAACCAATAGAATGTACAATAATAGCAAAAAGGCTAGAAGTGGGAGTAAGGAAAGAAATGGAAGTGTATCATTGTAAGGTTCCTATTTCTATGTGAAGTGGTATAATATCACTTGAAGCCAACAAAGGAGTAAAAAGAGGGATCATAAAGATAGTTATTCTTAAAGAATAAAACAAAAAGAAACAGAGGACATGTGAGTTAATAGAAAACAAATAAGATGGTAGACTTAAATGTAATCATATCAATAATTGCATTAAATGTAAATGGTCTAAACACCCAATTAAAAGGCAGAGATGATCAAATTGGATAAAAAAGATGCAACCATATGCTACCTACCCGAAACCCACTTTAAATATAAAGATACAAAAATATTAAAAGGATGGAGAAAGATATTCTTGCTAACACTAATAAAAAAACAGGAGCAAATATTAATATCAGACATAATGGACTTCAGAGAAAGACTATTACCAGGGGTAAAGAGGGTTATTTTGTAATAAAGGAGTCAGGAGGATGTAACAATCCTAAGTATGCAGCTAATAATTCAGCTTGAAAATATATGAAACAAAAACTGATAGACCTACAAGGAGCAATAGACAAATCCAAAATTATATTCAGAGATTTCAGTACACCTCCCTAAGTAATTGATAGAACAAATAGAGAATCATTAAGGATGTAGGAGACCTGAATCACACTGCCAATCAACTTGACGTAACTGACATCTGTAGAGTACCCCACCGAACAACGTGAGAATACACCTTCTTCTTTAAGTGCACACAGAACTGAGATATTCCATAATCTGGGCTATTAATAAAATCTCAATAAGTTTAAAACAATTCAAGACATACAAAGTATCCTATCCTCTATGACTACAGGGGAATTAAATTAGAAATCAGTAAAAGAAGTATGTAAGATCTCTCAATTGTTTGAAACTAAATTACACACTTTTTAAAAATCTTTTTTAAATGTTTATTTTTTTGAGAGACAGAGTGTGAGTGGGGGAGGGGCAGAGAAAGAGAGAGGGGGAAAGACAGACACAGAATTTGAAGTAGTCTCCAAGCTCCGAGCTGTCAGCACAGAAGTCGGACGCTCAACCAACTGAGCCATCCAGGCGCCCCTAAATAACGCACTTCTAAATAATCTATCAGTCAAAGAAGAAATCAAAAAGGAAATTAGAAAATATTTTCAACAGAATGAAAATGAAAAGATAAAATATCAAAATTAATAGAATATAACTAAAACAATATTTATAGAGAAATCTATAGCACTGCATACCTATAATTAGAAAAGCTTCTAAAACTATTGAGTTTAACAGGGTTGCATGATACAGGATCAGTATTCAAAAATTAATTGTATTTCCATATACTAGCAATAAACAATTAGATACTGAAATTTAAAAATACCATTTACAATGCCATTGAAAAATATGAAATAGGGATAAATCTAAGGATGTGGAAGTTCTACACACTGAAAACTACAAAATGTTGCTGAGAGAAATCAAAGACTTAAATGGATAAATATGTACATGGATAGGGAGATTCAGGATTGTTAAGATGTTGGTTTTCCTCAGATTGATCTATGATTCAACCTGATAGCAATCATAATTCTGGGGGGATTTTTTTTTTTTTTGGTAGAAATCAGCAAGCTGATTCTAAAATTAATATGGAAATTCAAAGTATGTAGAATAGCCAAAACAGCTTTGAAAAAGAACAAAGAGGGACACCTGGGTGGCTCAGTTGGTTAGCGTTAGACTCCGGGCTCAGGTCATGATCTCACAGTCTGTAGGTTCCAGCCCTGCATAGGGCTCTATGCTGACAGCTGGGAGCCAGGAGCCTGCTTTGGATTCTGTGTCTCCCTCACTCTGCTCTTGCCCGCTTGTGCTGTCTCTCAAAAATAAAAAAAAAAAGTTTTTTTTTAAAAAAAGAACAAAGGATGTACACTGCCGGACTTCAGGGCCCATACAAATATGGACAATGGGCATGATTTGTAATGAAGCTACGGGGTCAAGATGGTCTTAATTTTCTTTTACTCTTTTGCAAATTTCTTTATTGTCTGGCTTAATTGAGGATCGTTGCATTTGAATAGTTGCTCCTGCAGCCCCTAATCTCTTGTGATGTATTGCTGTGATTGTAGTGTATGAAGAAAATCCAGTCTCACATGGGCATGAAACTGGAAAAGAAGGGGCTATTTTCATAGGCTTTCAAATAACTGATATCTTAGATATTATGTCAAAATTTGACAACTAGTTTTTTAAAGCCTGTTACAGTGTGAATACTGAATCTATCGTTTTTGCATAGTTACCTTAAAATCCATTAGTCTACATTGCTTTTTTTTTTTCACATTGCATTTTGAAGGGCTATCTTGCCCCTGCACAATCTGTGACGTCAGACATTGGTTATTTGTGAAATACTGGTTCACAGAGTTATGCAGATCTTCCAACCGTTGACACGTTTCATTATACATTATCCAAAAACCATATTCTTCATCAGCACCCATATGATTAGAAAAGTCTTGGAGTGTTGGGAAACTGTTAAGTTCACGGTGGCAGATGCGATGTTCCAAAATTCTAATTTCTACTCGAAAGCTCAAATGTCATAAATGTATCAAAATGCTTTCTGTTGTTTTCCCCGCAATGCCAGGCTTCCTTCGTTTGCTTTTTAGCAAACATCTACCAAATATCCGCGTCCGAATAACCATGGTTTGTCGGTGTTCTTTCAAGAGAAACCGGTGTTCCCAGGCACGTGGCTAGTTCATCTCGCAGCTCCAACAGCTGAGCCTGGTTAAACGATCTGATGAGGGGTGACTGAAGTGTGTTCCTTACTACGCCGACAACGAAGCTGCGCTCCCCCTGACTCGGAGGGCAGCTCTGCGTTTCCGGGATGCGGAACGAGCCCGTCCAGGACGGCCGAGAAGCAGCCCGCACGCCCCTCGGGACTCACAGACCCGCGTTTTTATTTCCTCAGAAAAGACCAAACCTGCGGCTGCAGTGTACAACGGCGACTACCAGCCCCAGCCCTTGACGGTGGAGGTGCAGATCCAGCTGAACCAGTGCCGCACGGCCGAGGAGGCGCTCCGGGAGTTCGCCCTGTAGGGCGCGGGATTAAAGGCTGTTCTGACCACCGCAGCTCCGCGTCCGTGTGGCCGCCGCGCCCGGGAGCGGGGGGTGGGCCGGGGCGGCGGGGCGGCCTCCGCGTCCGCAGGTGTGCGGCGGGAGCGCGGAGCCCGGAGGGGGCGCGGGGCCCGGAGGGGGCGGGGCCCCGCGGCGGCCCCGAAGCCCCGCCTCTAGCGCTGCCCAAGCAGGCCGCGCCCACCGGCCGAGCGGAGCGGAGCGGGAGGTGCGAGGCTAGAGCTCGCGTCCGCTCTCGGCCGCTCGAGCTCCACGCCCGTGCCTGGCCCGGCGTCCCGGCTCAGGTAGGTCCGCAGGGGGCGGGTTGTGCGGGACCGTGGGTGCCTGGGGCCGCGCTGCGGGCTCAGGGGTGTCTCACTGTGCGGGAGAGGGACGGGGCTGCCCGTGCCTCTGCACCCCGGCGCGTCCGCGAGGACGCCGGGTCTGGCGCGCGGGGTCGTCTCCGCTGTGGACCGTCGGGGCCAGGCGGCCTCCTGCTGCCCCGGAGCCCCTCGGCTGCTGTTGGCCCGCCGGGGCTCGGACGGCCGGAACCGGGCGCTGTGGAGCGGGCCAGCCTCCGCGGGCAGCGCCGCCGCGGGTCCTCAGGCCCGGGAGGGGCGTCCGCCGCGGGGCCCCCCCGCTCCTTGCTCTGGCGACCCCGCCGGCCGACGGCCCCCACAACAGCCTGTTAGAGACCGCGGCGTGGAAAGAATGAACTGGTCGCTGGCGCTTTCCCTCGTCGTAGCGTGTTGGGTCGCCGAGCTCCAAGGACCCCAGGCGGCTGTCACCCCAGAAACAACTGCAGACCCTTAACACTCAGCACTACACTTGCGGGGGTGGGGGTTGTGCCCTCGCTGAAGCCCACGCCGGGTTAAGAACCAGGCTCTTGGGGGCTCTCAGTTTGGAAGGAGACCTACATTCGCAGGTACTGAATCAGGATTCACAGTAGCGTGTAGGGTGGGGAGCAGAGGAGTGGCCCGAGAGGGGGACCGTGCTCCAGGCCACGGGGGGGAGTTGCCCGTGGGCCGGCGTGCGGGGGAGCCCGGGTGTGTGCGCGCGCAGTGGGAGCGCTGTGGGCCGAGGCGAGCGGGGCTGCGGCGCACCGGCCTCCGGAACCAGACCGCTGGCCCTGCGCCCTGAGTTCTCAGCCGACGGGGCCGGCGCGTCCCCGGGCTCATCGCCCACACCTGAGAGTCATTTTCCCCGCCTGAAGGCCGCGTAGCTCACCTGGCGGTGCAACAGTTTCCTAGCCGGTTTCCTGTCTCCTTACAAAACCCATCATCTAAGCCGCAGCAGGAGGAATCTTTCACACGAGGTAAATTCTGTCACCACCTCTGCTAAATCCTCCAGTGGATCTCTACCGAGGATAACAATAAACCCAAGCTTCCCCCCTTGCCTCACGATGGCCCTTTTATGTATGCCTTCCCGTGCTCTGGCTTCACCTTCTTCCACTTTGCTCCTTGCTTTTAATACTCCAGCCACAGGACACTCCCGTCCTCAGAGAAGTCTCCCTGCTCCTACTCCCGGAGCTCTGTTTAACTCTGCCTGGCACACTCTCCCACCAGAGATCTGTGGTTCGCTGCATTCAGTTCTTGTTCAGATGTCCTTTGTCTTGGTGCCTGGGGGGCTCGGTCTGTTAAGCGCCTGACTTTTGGTTTCAGTTCAGGTCCTGATCCCACCCTGGTGAGATCTAGCCGGGAGTCAGGTCCTGTCTGCGATGGCAGCGGGGAGCCTGCCTGAGAGTCTCTCTCCCCCTTTCCGCCCCTCCCCCATCCGCCTGTGTGCATGCGCTCTCTCAAAACAAGTACCCTTGAAGTCAAACGTCCTTTATCAAGGAGAGCTTTCTCAGCTACTGCAGTTTGAAATAATCTTCCCCAGTCACTGTGTTCCGTTACGCTGGTTTAATTTCTTCTCGGCACCGTCTCAAGTTGGTATTGGTTTTGGTTTTTGGTCTGTCTCTTCTCTGTGGCCCTGCCTGTCTTGCCGGCCTCTGCATCCCTAGCGGCTAGAAGAGATGCGTTTGTGGCAGCCGCGGCGGCAGGACCACGGGGATGAGGCCAATGCCGGCAGACTGGATAGAGGTGTAGGCCTGTAGGACCAGGATCGCGTGGCAGTGGAAGTGAAGACGAGGGGCCCCAGGCCTGGCTGTGCTACTCTTGACTTGATCTTGGTCACGTTACTCTGCTAGTTCCCGTTTCTGGGCCTTCTCTTTGGATCGCTGGGATACTCGCTGGGAGAAGAGCAGAGCTTAAAGGGGTGGGAGGGGGGCCCACGGGGGAGGCAGAGCTCCAGCTCTCCTTTCATGCTCTGCTGTGCAAGTGGTTTTTTCTTAAAACCCCATTTTAAGTAACTCTCCCCAAAAACCTGGGGGACAGAAGAAACTTCCAAGAAACTGGGGAAAGAAGCTTCAGACAGACCTGAAGGGTGTATTCTGGGGTCCCTGTGGCTCCCTTTCTCTGGAGGAGCAAAGGCCCTGGGGCAGCACCTCGGAGGTCATCTCTGCGACATCCTGCACAGGGCCTGCCGCCAGCAGATCACGGTGCACACTATTTCAGGGGAAATGGTTTGACTTTAGATTCAAGGGCCCTAAATGCTTAGAATGTATTTCACTGGAAACTAAACTAGCTCCGTGCCATTTTTATAAGATACTTGAGTTTCCTGGGACATGATGCAAGTGCTCATGGTTTCTCAGTTTTTTAAATTTTATTATTTTTTAAGTAATCTTGACCCCTAACTCGGGGCTCAAACTCGAGTCGCATGCTGTGGGGTGTCTGGGTGGATCAGTCGGTTGAGTGTCCGACTTCGGCCAGGTTATGATCTCGTGGTCCGTAGGTTCGAGCCCCGCATAGGACTCTGTGCTGACCGCTCCGAGCCTGGAGCTGCTTGGGATTCTGTTTCCCTCTCTCTCTGCCCCTCCCCCACTCATGCTCTGTCTCTGTCTCAAAAAAATGAATAAACGTTAAAAAAAAAAAAAAAAGTCGCACGCTCTTCGGACTCAGCCCAGCCAGCCAGGCCATCCCATGGTGCCTCAGTTTTAAGGTGGCTGCAAGTCGGGGGCGCCCGGGTGGCTCGGTGGGCTCAGCGGGCTCAGCGCCCAGCTCCTGATTTTGGCTCAGGTCATGATCCCAGGGTGGAGCCCCATGTCGGGCTCTGAGCTGAGCATGATGTCTGCTTAAGATTCTCTCTCCTTCTGCCCCTCCCCTGCTCTGTCTTGCTCTCAAAAAAAAAAAAAAAAAAAGCACAAGTCCTTTTGGGAAAAAGTTGACCCGAGAGCCTTCTGATGACAGAAGGCAAAGGCTGGCACAGCAGGTGTGCCTACCTGTCCCCTGGGAGAGGGACTCTGGAAGGAGGCACAGGACACACTGAGAAGAGCTAATGGAAGGGAGGCCGGCAGGGACTCGGCTGCTGGGTGGCCGGCCGGGGACGTGGCCGGCGGCTCACACGGCTCTCTCTTTGCAGGACCTGCCATGTTTCGCAGGCTGGGTTGGCTGGTCCTGTACAGCCTGGCTGTGCTGCTGCTCAGCTGCCTGCTCTTCCTGAAGAAGGAGGCCAAGCCAGTGGGGGGCCCCACGGCCCGCCAGCCCTTCTGGGCTCCCCCGGGGCCCCGCCGCAGCCAGTGTCTCCCCAACCGCACAGTGGCTAACATCTCCCTGTCTCTGCCCAGCCGCCACCGCCTCTTCTTGACCTATCGCCACTGCCGCAACTTTTCCGTCTTGCTGGAGCCTTCCAGCTGCTCGGATGACACCTTTCTGCTCCTGGCCATCAAGTCGCAGCCCGGCCACGTGGAGCGGCGAGCGGCGATCCGCAGCACCTGGGGCCGGGTGGGGGGCTGGGCGAGGGGTCGGCAGCTGAAACTGGTGTTCCTTCTGGGGGTGGCGGGGCCTGCGCCCCCAGCCCAGGTGCTGGCCTACGAGAGCCGGGAGTTCGACGACATCCTGCAGTGGGACTTTGCCGAGGACTTCTTCAACCTGACGCTCAAGGAGCTGCACCTGCAGCGCTGGGTAGCAGTTGCCTGCCCCCAGGCCCACTTCATGCTAAAGGGAGATGACGATGTTTTTGTCCACGTCCCCAATGTGCTGGAGTTCCTGGAGGGCCGGGACCCAGCCCGGGACCTCCTGGTGGGAGATGTTATCCGCCAGGCCCTGCCCAACAGGAACACCAAGGTCAAATATTTCATCCCCCCCTCCATGTACACGGCCCGCCACTACCCACCCTACGCTGGGGGTGGGGGCTACGTCATGTCCCGAGCCACCGTGCGGCGCCTCCAAGCAGCCGTGGAGGAGGCTGAACTCTTCCCCATCGACGACGTCTTCGTGGGCATGTGCTTGAGGAAGCTGGGGGTGAGTCCCGTGCACCACGCTGGCTTCAAGACATTTGGAATACGGCGGCCCCTGGACCCCCTAGACCCCTGCCTGTACAGGGGGCTCCTGCTCGTGCACCGCCTCAGCCCCCTGGAGATGTGGACCATGTGGGCGCTGGTGATGGATGAGGGGCTCAGGTGTGCAGCAGCCCCTTTGCCCCAACTCTGAGGGGTGGGCTGAGTGAGTGGACCCAGTGTTGATTTTCCTATCATGATGACACGTGAGAACCTTGAATCTTGACCTGAGGGTCTATGGGAAATGCTGACTTCATTTCTTCATTTTTGTAACCCCCACCCAGACCTTGAGAACTGATTAAAAACACTGACCCCTGGCTAACCTGTACCAGCATGTGTTGAATGGGAGCAAAGTTCGGCATAGCAGAGGCTGCCAGAATTCTCGTGGCAGGGTGGGGGTGCGGTGGCTCCCGGACCCCGTAGGGGCTCTGCCAGGCTGGGAGGCAAAGGAGGCTGCACAGGGCCCCAGAATACAGACATTTTTTGAAGTGCAAAAAACAAAACTATTCTCCTTCAGATACAATAGAGGAAGAAGGAAACAAGAGGCGTGTGTTGGAATATGTCCTGTTGAGCACCAGGTAAACACTCTGCATTCAGTTCCTTAAGAAAAATGGACTTTTGGCTCCTGGGCCTCAGGTGTCCTTACAGGCAGAGGGGCCAGATCACAGAAAGGATTAGAAACACTTAAAAAAATCTTAACAGGCTCCCCATTCCCCCAAAAACTCCCATCCCTATGGAGGGAGCAAAGACTAAATCAGATTTGAAAATGCGAATACGACTGCAAACAGGTTAAACTGCTACTGAACTTGTGGGCAGGACGGAAGAAGGACCCTCTCTCTGGCCAGGCTGCTGAGATGCTCTGGGTGGGAGGTAAAAAGATTGTGGTGGGTGGAAAGCTGGGGGGGGGGGGTGTCAAATGTTAAACAGGGCGCGCAGTGCCTCAGGGCTAAGAACCAGGTCCGTGGGGAAATGGGTCAGGCACTCACAGCTATGGCCTCTGGCCCGATGGGCCAGGGCAGGACCTGCTGACTCCTCTCTGTGCAGAGAGAGCCAAGCAGATCGTGGCCCAGGGGCGGAGCCGGCAGACTCAGACGAAGGCTGGGCAGCTCAGGCACTCAATCCTCCCGCAGGTAGGCTTCCTGCTCCGGTTCCGCCCTCTCGTCCCCTTCCTCCTGAGTTTTCTGACGGAGTTCCTCTGTCTGTGCTTCTGCCAACTTGGTTTCTGCTTTCTGGGAAAGCTGGCGCACCTCCTGCACCTGGGACTTCACCAGCTGAATGTGATTCCTGGCAGTTATAGAGGCCTGATCCGCTCCTGCCAAGAGATGGCACGATTAGGCTGAATGGCAGAAGGGTAGAAGGCACGGTGGCAAAAAGGAAAGCCTGGGGCTCCCTGTCGTCTGAGCCCCTCTTGGAGACTCGCCCTGCCCTCCCTCTCTGCACCACAGAGAACTGTCTCCACGTTCAGGTCTGCATATTTCTCCAGCTATCCGCTCTCGTTATTAATAATTACTAAATGTTGATTCCCACAACCATCTCTACAGCTACACAGCTCTTAGTATAGACATCTTATGAATTTACACAAGTAATACATTTCTTTTTGACAAATTAATAGCTCATTAAATTGTCAAAGATCTCTTTCGTCAGCCTACCTAATCTTCAGGGATAACCTCTGCTAGAAGTTTAATGAGCATCTTTCTCATCTTTTGTACAAATGGGATGCACAGAGAAATATTTTGCTACTTTATATAATGGCACAAAAGGTATTGAACATATTTTGCAGTTTTGCTTTTTCTTTAAACATGTTTTCAGGCTCTATCATTCTGTTTACCTGCTACTAGTATATTTCATCATACAGATATGCACACTTATCAATTCATCTATAGATGATCTGGGTGGTTCTTTTCTACCTTACTGTATTAATAAGAACCTTCAGCACAATGTTAAAAGTTAGTGGAGAATAGCAAGCATCTCATTTTGACCTTGATGGGAATGCCTCTCATAGTTCATTAAGTAGGAGTACTTAACCTTGATTATCGTGTTAATAAAACTGTATTCATAACTGTACTGGGATTGAAATCATAAATGGGTATTACATTTTACTGAAGGCTTTTGGGGCCTATATTGATACTACACCGCTGGCTTTTCTCCTTTAATCTACTGTAGATAATCTCAAGTAGTAAATTATATTGATAGTTTTTTTTTTTTTCCAGTGTTGAAGTATTTTGTATTTTGCAGTAAATGGCTATATCTTACTTTTATGTATATTCTTAAGTGATACTGACCATAGTTCTTTTTTTGTTTCGGTACTGGCCTAGTGCAGTTTGGGATCAGGCCTAGGCCAGCTTTATACAATCGTTGGGAGGCTTGCCATCATTTTCTGTGTACTGATACACTTTCTGTAACATAGGATATGTTCCTGAAAGATTTGATAAAGCTATCCCACAAAACAGCTGGGTTTAGTGTCCACTTTTGGGACACAGAGTCTTTGAATACTGTTTCAACCTTTATGGTTATTGGCTCTATTTTGATTCTTTACTTCTTTGGCCAATGTGGGGTTTCCATAGAGACTATAATATTGATATAATTAAAAACCCTCCATATCTGTAACAGCCCTTTCTAATGTTACTTTTGCCTTCTAAAAAACCCTACTTGCCAAAAAAAATTTTTTTTTAAGAACCAGATTTTGCCCTTTTTCTTTTTATTTTGAAAGCGAGAGCACATGAGCGGGGGAAGGCAGAAAGAGAGGGAGAGACAGACAGAAATCCCAAGCAAGTTCCTGACACTGTCTGCCAGGAGTCTGAGGGGCTTGAACCCATAAACGGTGAGATCATGACCTGAGTTAAGAGTTGGATGCTTAACCAGCTGAGCCACCTAGGCACCCTGATTTTGCCTGATTATTTTTATCTTCTTACACCTTTTATTTCATTTGTTCTACACTGGGTGTACAGTCTCCTATTTCTAAATGGGTTACAAGTTTAGTTTCTTCATTTTCAGTACTCGGTACACTGAATATTCCCTGTCATTCATGGCTGTTCTTTGAATTTATGACATACCTCTTTAAAGGTGCCCCAGGTCTCTTTAGCAGCTACTTTATCCGCAACTCTCTATGTCTGCTGCATACTGCGCTTGTCATCACCGATTCAAATGTTTTTCCATTTCTATTTTGATTTTTGGTCAGAGAAGGGGGTAAGAGGGAATTGGCTGAGGCTTTGTCTCCTGGCATAAAATCAATTTTTGTATGTGCTCTATTTGTTTGAGAAGAATGTATTTGGAAGGGGGGCAAAGTTTTGTATTTACTATGTATACTTTAAAAAAAAATTTTTTTTTTCAACGTTTATTTATTTTTGGGACAGAGAGAGACAGAGCATGAACGGGGGAGGGGCAGAGAGAGAGGGAGACACAGAATCGGAAACAGGCTCCAGGCTCTGAGCCATCAGCCCAGAGCCTGACGCGGGGCTCAAACTCCCGGACCGCGAGATCGTGACCTGGCTGAAGTCGGACCCCCAACCGACTGCGCCACCCAGGCGCCCCTTTTTACTATGTATACTTGATGAAGCTTTTAAAAATCATTGTTCCGACCCTTCACAGCTTTACTTTTTTTAGTCTTCATCTGTGAGTCTCTGAGATGTGTATAAAATGTAACTTTTCCTTGTAAATCTCAATTTTGCTTTATTACATTTTCATGATATATTTTTGTTAGTGTTGAATATTTACTGATTATAGAATAATTTAAAAATCATCCATTATTCCAACATCCAGACTATATTAGCATTTTGGTTCATTTCCTTCCAATATTTGTGTCTTCAGTTTGTTCCATCAATGCCTTATAGTTTTCAGAGTATTCATCTTTTGCCTCCTTGGATGAATGTATTCCTAGGTATTTTATTCTTTTGGGTGCAATTGTAAATTTTCTTAAATCTTTTTTTTAAGCAACTGAGGATGAAGTTGTATTTGGGGATACTCCCACTAAGCCCACTTTGCTGAGAGTTTTTATCATCAATGGATGTCATATTTCGTCAAATGCTTTTCTTTGCATCTATTGAGTTGATCATTTGGTTTTTATCCTTCTTGTTAATGTGAAGTATCACACCGATTTGCAAATATCAAACAACCCTCTCGTCCCTGGAATAAAGCTCACTTGACCTTGATGAATGATTTTTGTGATGTTGTTATTGAGGATTTTTGCATCTATGTTCCTCAGAAGTACTGCTGGCTTCTGGTTTTCTTTTTGCAGAGTCTTTCGTTTTGGTATCAGGGAGGGCTGAATTTGGAAATTTTCGTCTATGTTTTGGAATAGTTTGAGAAGAACAGGTATTCTCTCTTCCTTAAAAGTTTAGTATGATTCAATTTGGTGAGGCCATCTGGCCCTTGACTTTTGTTGGGAGTTTTTTTGTTTTTAATATTAATTTTGAGGGAGAGGGAGAATCCCAAGCAGGCTCTCCAGTATTGTGGGGCTCAATCTCATGAACTGCGGGATCATGCCCTGAGTCGAAATCCAGAGTCCGATGCTTAACCCACTGAGCCACCCTGGTGCCCCAGGAGTTTTTATTACTGATTCCATTTCATTACTAGTAATTGTTCTGTTCAAATTTTCTATCTTTTATTGGTTCACTTTTGGAAGATGTAGGTTTCTAGGAATTTATTACTTCTTCTAGATTGTCCAATTTGTTGGTATATGATTTTTCATAATCTTTTATAATCCTTTGTATTTCTGTGGTATCGGTATGTGGTATTTCTGTGGTATTCTCCATTTCTGATTTTTTTAATGTTTGTTTACTTTTGAGAAAGGGAGACAGAGCACGAGCAGGGGGAGGGGCAGAGAGAGGGAGACACAGAATCTGAAGCAGGTTCCAGGCTCTGAGTTGTCAGCACAGGGCCTGGTGCAGGGCTCAAACCCATAAACTGTGAGATCTCAAACCCATAAACCCATGACCTGAGCCACCCAGGTGCCCGAGTCCTTTTTTCTTTTTTTTTTTTTAGGAGTCTAAGGTGTATTAATTTTGTCTGTCTTTTGAAAGAACCAGCTCTTGGGTTCATTCATCTTTCCTTTTTTTTTAAATTTCCTATTTCTGCTCCAATCTTTATTATTTTGTTCCCTTCTACTAGGCTTTAAGTTTTATTTGTTCTTTTTCTAGCTCCTTTAGGTGTAAGGTTAGGTTTTTTTGAGGTTTTTTTTTTTTTTTTTTTTTTTCTTAAGTGAGGCCTGTATTACTGTAAACTTAGAACTGCTTTGGCTGAGTCCCAAAGATTTTGGACCAGTGTGTTTTCTTTTCTCTCCATGTATTTTATTTCCTCTATGATTTCTTGGTTGACCCACTTGTTCAGTAGCATGTTGTTTAGCCTCCATGTGTTTGTGTACTTTTCCAGATTTTCTTCTTGAAATTGATTTCTAGTCTCAATTCATTGGGGTCAGAAAAGATATTTGATAAGATCTCAATCTTCTTAAACTTACTGAGACTAGTTTTGTGGCCTAACATGTGATCTTTCCTGGAGAATGTTCTATGTGCACTTGAAAAGACTGTATACTCTGTTTTGTGATGGAATGTTTTGTGTGTTTAGCTGTTAGGTCCGTGTGGTCTAATGTGTTGTTCAAAGCCACTGTTTTCTGTCTGGATCATCTATCCTTTTTTTTTTTCTTAAATGTTTATTTATTGGGGGGGGGGGGAGAGCGAGAATCTCAAGGAGGCCCCGTGCTGTCAGCATAGGGCTGGACATGGGGCTCAGTCTCATCAACTGTGAGATCATGATCTGAGCCAAAATCAAGAGATGCTTAACTGAGTCACCTAGGCGCCCCTGAATCATCTATCCTCTGATGTAAGTGGGGTGTTAAAATCCCTTACCATTATTATATTACTGTCAATTTCTCCCTTTTTTGTGTGTTAATATTTGACGTATGTATTTAGGTGCTATGTTGCGTGCATATTCGTTAACTGTTATGTCTTGCTGGATTGATTCCTTTATGTAATATCCTTCTTTGTCTCTTGCTACAGGCTTTGTTTTAAAGTCTCTTTGTCTGGGGGCGCCTGGCTGGCTTGGTCAGTTAAGTGTCTGACTTCAGCTCAGATCATGAGTTTGACCCCCACATCAGGTTCTGTGCTGACCATGTGGAGCTTGCTTGGGATTCTCTCTGCCTCTCCCCAACTCATGCTTTCTGTCTCAAAAATAAACACACTTAAAAAAAATTAACAAGGTCGATTTCTGATAGAAGTATTGCTACCCTGGCTTCCCCCCCACCCCCCCACTTCATTTGCATGGCATATGTTTTTCCATCCCTTCACTTTCAGTCTGTATGTGTGTTTAGGTCAGAAGCGAATCTCCCGTAGGCAGCATAAGTGGGTCTTCTGTGTCTTTTGGAGCACTTAGTCCCCTTACATTTAAAGTAATTATTGATAGGTGTATACTTACTGCCATCTTGTTAACTGTTTTCTGGTTGTTTTTATAGTTCTTCTCTTGCTCTTTTCCCTTGTGAATTTGATGGCTTTTTTAAAATTTTTATTTTTGAGAGACAGAGTGGAAGAGGCTGAGGGGAAGAAGTGGAGAACAGAGGATCCAAAGCGGGCTCAGTGCTGACAGCAATGAGCCTGAGGTGAGCCTTGAACCCACGAACTGCAAGATCATCACCTGAGCTGAAGTTGGACGCTCAACTGAGCCACCCAGGTGCCCCTGATGGCTTTCTTTAGTGGTTGTTTTTGTGTGTATCTATTATAGGTTTTTGATTTGTGGTCACCATTTGGTTCATATATAACATGTTATATGCATCAGAGTCTATCTTAAGTTGGTTTCTTAAGTTTGTAAGCACTAAATTTTTACTCTCTCCACTTTTTATGTATATGATGTCATTTCACATCTTTTTGTGTATCCCTTGACTCATTTTTGTATCAATTTTTACTACTTATGTGGTTTAACCTCTATACTGGCTTTGTAAGTGAATAATCTAATACTTTTACTATATATTGGCTTTTACGTGTGACATTTTTTCCTTTCATAATTTTCTTCTAGTTATGGCCTCCCCCCACCCCCATTTAAAGAATTTCCTTTAACATTTCCCATAGGCTGGTTTAGTGGTGATGAACTCCTTTAACTCTTGTTTGGGAAACTCACTCTCCTTATATTTTGAATGATAACCTTGCTGGGTATTCTTGGTCATAGATTTTCTCCTTTTAGCACTTTCAACACATGCCACTTCCTTCTGGCCTGCAAAGTTTGTGCTGAAAAAAATCAACTAGTAGCCTTATGGGGTATCTCTTGCATGTAACTATTTTGCTGATTATTTTTTTGATGTTTCTTTATTTTTGAGAGTGAGCAAGCAAGCACGGGGGAGGAGCAGAGAGAGGAAGACACAGAATCTGAAGCAGACTCCAGGCTCTGAGCTGTCAGCACAGAGCCCGCCACAGGGCTTGAAATCATGAACCGCAAGATCATGACCTGAGCCAAAGTCAGATACACTTAAGTGACTGAGCCACCCAGGCTCCCCATACTTTCTGCCATTTTAATTGTATATCTTGGTGTGGATCTTTTTTGGTTCATCTTGTTAGGGGCTATTTATGCTTCCTGGACCTGAATGTCTGTTTCCTTTTCCAGATTAGGAAGGTTTTCTGCCGTCTTGATCCCTATCATGTGGATGTCATTATGCTTGATAAAGTCACCGAGTACCCTTAACCTATTTTTACGTTTTGCTGTTCAGCTTGTTTTCCATCACCCTGTCCTCCAGATCATTGATCTATTCCTCTCCCTCCTCTCATCTTCTGTTGATTCCCTCTAGTGTAGTTTTTATTTCCATTGCTGAATTCTTTATCTCTGGTTCTTTTTAGATTTTCTCTTTGTTGAAATTCTGAGTTCATCCCCTTTTTCTCAAGTCCAGCGAGTACGTTTATGACAATCACTTTGAATTCCTTATCAGGCAATTGCTTAATGACTGATATCTTCTGGATTGTTTTAATGCCTTTAGTCTTGAATCCTTTTTTGGATTCTGACATCGCTCTGCTAGAGCTTTTTGGGATAGCTTTCTTTTTCTTAATAATGGCTCAGTTTAGCTTTTTATAACTTTCAACATTTCTATACATTTTGTTTTAGGTATCTCTGTAAATCATTTTTGCTGTGATTATTTTTTTGAACATATTCTTAGCTATTACAATTACTGATGTTGGTACTTGTTCATTTACTTCGCATTTTCTTGCTTTTAAATCTTTATCAAGTTTTCATTTGTTTAACAAGGTCTAATGTTAAGCCAATGTCTATCTCTTCTTAGCATGCTTTCACTTCTTCCCTGAACTGATTTAAAAATTTAACACTCAGGGGGCACCTGCGTGGCTCAGTTGGCTAAGCGTCCAACTTCAGCTCAGGTTACATTCTCACAGTTCATAAGTTCAACCCCGTGTCAGGCTCTGCACTGACAGCTGAGAGCCTGGAGCCTGCTTTGGATTTAGTGTCTCCCTCTCTCTTTGCCCCTCCTCTGCTTGTGTTCTCTCACTCTCAAACATTAAAAAAAAAAAAACCTCAAATTTTGACAAGTTTTATTACATTTTTTCCACTATTTTTATCTCAGTTGCTCCTTTTTAAACTAATTTCATTATTCACAAAGCAGTTTTTCCAGAAAGCATATGTGGTTGGTAAACTTTTGAGTCTTTTTATATCTGAAATAATATTTGGCTGGATATAAAATTCTAGGTTATTGATTTGTCATCTTGCATCTAGGATTGCTGATAAGACTGATTCTTATAGTTTTTTTTTAGGATTCTTTGTATATTTCATATTGAGCTTTTTGCCATGATTTTAAATTGTGAGCCTTTTTAATCAGTTTTATGAAAAGGCCTTTTTCCAGATAATGCTTACACTTTCCCTTTCCTCCAGCTCAATCTAAGCCTGCCTGGATGATGAAGGCTGCCTGGGAATGTTCATGCTGTAACACCTCAGCAAATCTCCCTGTTCACTGCACATCTCCCACCTCTGCTGTGGCACCGCTGTGGTGCTTTCATATATTTGCTGTTTCCCTCTTCATTCCAATTCTGCTTTTAGTTCACTAACAATTCTTTTTTGTTTTACTTAAAAAAATACATACATATGTTGTGGGGCACCTGGGTGGTTCAGTCAGTTAACCAGGTGACTCTTGATTTCGGCACAGGTCTTGATCTCATGACTGAGCCCCGCATCGGGCTCTGTGCTGACAGTGAGGGGCCTGCTTGGGATTCTCTCTTTCTGCCCTTCCTCTGCTCATGCACTCTCTCAAATCAACATAAAAAAAACCAAACATATATTATATGCTTTTTTTTAAGATGTGGCACCAGAGCCCCTCGTTTGTTATCCCGAAGTCAGAAAACAAAAGAGCTGACCCTAGGCTTCTGGTTTGAAACGAATTCAGGTAAGATTAAACTAGTTTTATTTAAAATATTTTAAATTCAAAAACATTCAGCTCAAGCCCACTGGATGGATAGTGAGGTTCAAAAAACATCCTGGTGAATGACTGGGATACAAAAGTGGAGGCATTAGAATTGGGCTGAATCCCAGTCTGGCTGCTTACTTACCATACCACATCATCTCCACGGGTTTCTTAACCCTCTCTCCCCATTTTCTTCATTTGTAAAGTGGGAAAGATCATCCTCAAGTTCCTTAAATTGAAAGTGCCTATAAAATACTTACAACATATACTCAATAAATAGTAGCTATTATTTGTCTGGGATCCGCCACTGACTAGGATTCCAGGTTTCAGTAAGGTTCACACAGATTGATGATCTCAAGTCTCCTCCAACTGTGTCCCTCTATGACTAGTTATTCATAAATATCGGTGTTACGAAAAGAATAAAACGCTTGGGGTGCCTGGGTGGCTCAGCTGCTTAAGCGTCCAACTCTTGATCTGCACTCAGGTCGTGATCTCGCGGTTTACGGGATCAAGCCCCGCATCTGGTCTGCACAGACAGCATGAAGCCTACTTGGGATTCCCTGCCTCTATCTCTCTCATGTTCTCTCTCAAATAAACTTAAAAAAAACCCACAAAAAACACAAATGCTTAAAAATCTGGGGTACCTGGGTGGCTCAGTCAGTTAAGCATCCTGACTTTTGGTTTGGGCTCAGGTCATGATCTCAAGGTTTGAGCCACGCATCCGGCTCTGCACTGACAGTGCAGAGCCTGCTTGGGATTCTTTCTCCCTCTGTCCCTCCCCTGTGCTCTCAAAATAAACAAACATTTAAAAAAAAAGCCTAAAAACCATTTGGACACAATCATTTTCTAATTGGCAGCAGTTGCACCATTTTCCAGACACAGACTACCTGGCGATTGGAGATGGAGACATTTTTTCAGTCAGAGCCACAGGCCTTAGACTGTCTAATCTAAATCCCTCATTTTACAGCTAGATGAAAACTCAACTGGCACTCTGGTCGTGAAAACTGGAACCTACCAGTCTGGTATGCGGCTTCTGCCGCCATCTCTGAAAGACCAAGGGCAGTCATCCAAGTGGTTTCCAACTTCAAGTACTCTTGTTGCTTTGAAGTCATCTGTAAGTTAAACACAGCACTTCAGACAACAACGAGAGGTTCATAAGCACATTAAAATGGACTTAGAGTAGTAGATTCAGAGAACAGTTACTGGTCAGACACCTTAATTTACTAATTTAGATACCAGAATGAGGTAGGGGCACTAACACAGAAATGTCTAATAACTTTTTCTTACCTCAACTCTGGCTCCTATGATCACCTGCCACACTTCATCTTCCTCCTGTGAATTCATTTTCCCAAGTAAACTTGTATATTGTCGGTACAAAGAAATTAAGGTGTAAACGGCCTACAAATATAGAATAAGCGTGAGTAAAATAGGTGAGACATACTAGGATTAGTGAGAATTACACCTCAAGGAAATCAAGTCCTGTTACAGCCAACCAGCTCTTCAGTCCTTCCACCTCACTGAAATCGCACTACTGTATGAGGCAAAGGCATTATTCTAGGACACGAGTGTACCCACTAGTCCACTTTTGTGTTTTTAAAAGATTGTTAGCAGTTCACACAGAAAATACAACGTAGAAGAAAAGCCCAGAAGGCTGAGGGGGAAAGCTGCCGAAAAATAAAGGTATAATAAACCTATAAATGATACCTGTTAGCTCAGATTAGTGGTTTTGAAACTATTCCCACAGAGAAGCCCCTGGTGCTGCAAGTGTTAGACTCTGCACCCCTTTACCCCTAACTGAACCCAATCAGCTTTGTTCTCTGGTCTTATACTGCGATGCTGTATTTAAAGACTTTTTTTTTTAAAAAAAAAGGAGTTCCTGGAAAAAGTCTAAACCCCACTGACTTAGGTCGAGGCCTCAGCCAACTTTTGTAAAGGACCAGAGAGTGAATATTTTAGGCTTTGTGGGCCCTATAGTCTCTGTTGAAACTATTCAATTCACAAAAACAGTCACAGACAACATAAAAACAAATGAGTCTGGCTACGTTTCAGTAGAACTACGAAAACAGGCATCAGGCTAGACTTGGGCTATGAGCAATAATTTGCTAACCCCTGGTTTAGACAATCAAAACTTAAGAGGACACTTACCTTAGTATAGTCAGTGATTGCTTCAATCAAAGCATACGTGGTCTGAGAGAGAAAGGTGGAGGTGCTATCTGTTACCAAAGACACAGCTCTCCTCATTAATGCATCATTGCTAAGAGAATGAGGCTCCAATTTCTGAAAGACACAAACATTTTCACTCAACTTCTAACCTAAAGCTCCAACCGAGAATTTCATCATAGATAGCCAAGTGAAAAACACTTGTCACACTGCAGCTGCTTCTTTGTTTTCTCATTAGGCTCTATTTGGGCTAATAAAGACAATATACGGAAGTAACTCCAGAGTATGCTTTCTGTCCACTTTTATTCTTTATGCTCTGCTCCAAAAAGCCAAGCACTTCTTTACATGAAATAGGTCTAGTAATTATAACCAACAAATTTCAGAAAGTTGTGATTCATTCATGAACACAGTGTTAGATACCTGGGATATGAAGATATATAGGATATATTCTCTGTCCTCAAAGATTTCAGATGGGGAAGGGGAGGAGCTGGGGCTAACAGAGAACTTGAGAAATTAACGCAGTTAAGTACCACGGAGTTGTGGCAAAAGTCCATACAGGCTACAGTGGGGGCACACACATGAAAACAATCTCTTCTATGTTGAATGAAAAGAGCTTAGAAAAGGCTTCACAGACCTGATGACAATTAAGCAGAGTCTAAGTCAATGGGTGGATGGGGGAGAGCAATTCTGGGCAGAATGAACAGTAGAGTCTTGGGTGGGGTTTGGGGACTCTTCACTCTGACCTCAGTTATTATTTAAAAAAAAGCCAATATAACTTCTCAAGAGTTAAGGTAATGTAGCCACCTTAACTAAATACAGGTCTCCCCTGCTTTCGCAAAGTTTGTGTTAAGCCACTTTTCTTTTAAGAAAGATTTACAGAGGCACCTGGGTGGCTTGGTTGAGCGTCTGACGTCGGCTCAGGTCATGATCTCTCGCAGTTTGTGGGTTCGAGCCCCACACTGGACTCGCTGCCGTCAGCACAGAGCCTACTTTGGATCCTCTGTCCCTCTTTCTCTCTGCCCCTCCTCCGCTTGAGCTCTCTCTCAAAAATAAATAAACGTTAATAAAAAAGAAAAAGAAAAAAAGACCTACATTAGTACCTGATCTCAATAACCAAAATATGTCTGGAGAAGATTTTCAAGTTTACGAAGAAAAAAAAGCTGTTACTGTACTAATGTCTTTCCTGAAAAGCCAAGTGGCATAATGTGAACTTATGGAAAGATGCTCTTTGTTTTACGCTGAATTACCAAAGGCTTCATAGGAATGCTTTACTTTCGGGTCATCCCGGACTCTGCCTTTTCCTTCCTCAACAGAGCACTGATCGTATCAGAACAAAGAAACCAATTCCTTCAATCCTATGTTGTCTTGTTTTTGCTAGAGTGTAAGCCCAGAGATCCGCTGCCCATTGAAAGCAGCCATCGAGAATGATCTCTGACACATGAACAAATCCAGAATTTCATTTACCATATTTATCTTTCATTCAATCAAATAAGTATTCCTTATGTACCTTCCATTCAGGGGCTAGAAAAACTGGGAAGAATATATACTGTTCACTGGAAGCTAACTTTTATATATTCTAACTGACGTCTTCACGGTTCACTTGACAATGCATTTCATTTGTTCCTTACAACGGTCCACGTATTACCACTTCTTTTTTACAGATGAGGAAATGAAAACTCAGAATAGTTTTATAAACTTTCCCCGAAAGCCACATATCTAGACTTCAAACCACATCTGCACCCAAGTCTGTACCCTTTCCACTATGCTCTGCTGACTCAGGAGAGTGCCAGATAGATTATCACCAAATATCAAAATGTACAACACAAGGGATGAGGGAGATCACTGTTGGCCAGAAACTCTGAAAGGCTTTAAAGTGAGGTGGTACTTGGGCCTGAGACAGCTAGGATGAGAACTGTCAAGCAGCCCAGGGAAGAAGAGATCATGAGAAAAGAATACATCTGTTGCATGCGGGGGATGGTTAGGGATCTAGCCTGGTTACAACAGATGGCACAAGGAAGGGGAGACCAGCGAGGACACTCGAGTGCAGGGGCACACAATGGAGAGCCACTGCAGGTTCTGAAGAACAGAAAAGGAACTACCATTCCTATAGGATAAGGACCAGAGGCTCCTGCCATGTGGCCTGGGACTGAGGTAACTGGGGCTTAAGAAAGGTGTATGAACTGAGAAAGGACAGTCCCAAAATATTCTTTTGAAGGAAGGAAGAAAGGCTGTCTTAATTATGGCAGAAAAGGGCCAGTGTTCAAGTCAGGGTTTTAGGATTAACAATGCTTCACAAGCAGAGATGAGGTTTGGCGTGAGGAACAAAAAGGTGCGGTCTCAGGAGTAAGCCTCAGAAGATGCTGAAAGGACTTGTGGGAAGTGAAATCAATCTTCTTGTTGTGATAAACACACACGTCAGTATCAGAAATATTTTGCCAAAATGGGGTTTGCTCTTTCCCCAAAAGCACACAACCAGTGATCGTTTTAATAAGGTGCCACTTTCATATCACCTGTCTGCTTGATAGCGCCTAGATGTCTACCAGACATCTTAGACTGTCGCTTCCAAAACTCTCGATTTCATCCTCCCAAAACCCACTCCCCTCCACTCCAATAAATGGCAACTCTATTCTTTCAGTGGCTTAGGCCTTTTCATTTTTTACTGTTTATTTTTGAGAGAGAGAAAGAGAACGTGAGCACAGGAGGGGGCAGGGGGAGGGCAGATGATCCAAAGATGTCTCTGCACAAACTGCAGAGAGCCCGATGGGGGGCTCGAACTCAGGAACTGTGAGATCATGACCTGAGCAGAAGTCATGCTTAACCGACTGAGCCACCCAGGTGCCCCTGCTTAGGCTTTTTAAAAAACCTTGGCATATACTCCACATTCAATCCATCGGCAACTCATGCTGACCGCATTTGGTCCAACTTCTCCCCACCTAAACTGTTGCCAGCCTGCTCCAATCCTGGACTAGAACAACAGTCTCCCATTGGTCTTCCTAGTTCCACACAGCAGCCTTTAAAAACTTACCTGAGATCGTAACAGCCTTGTGTTAAAATCCTCTCTGCCTTCCTTTTCGGAATACAATTTAAAGCCTTACAATGCCAAAAAGGACAAAAAGCTGAGTTTGATCCTCAGCTAATTTTCTGGCCCCATCTATTATGCTCTCTTTCTCATTCCACTCCAGCCACATTAACCTGTTTGCTATTCATCAAACATATCAGACATACACCTGCTTCTACCCCTTTGTACTCAAGAATTCCTTCTGCCTGGCAAACTCTTCTCCAAGACATTACCATGGCTCATTTTCTCATTCTGATCCCTATTTAGACATCACCTTATGAGAATAGCCCTCCTGGGCTACCCTTTCCTACCTAAAAACAAAACAACTCCCTCCAAACACACCCTGTTCTCTTATTCTATTTGTTTCCTGCACAGCACTGATCACCTGGCATTTATATTTATTTTCTCCCCTTTTCCCTAGAATGTAAATTTTATGAACGCAGGAACTTTGTTTTGTTCTTACATTTCTAGCAATGGCACATTAAAGCTGCTCAATAAATTTTTGTGGAAAGACTACTCTGTTGATAGACTGTAATACCCTCGTCTTATTCCTCTCCCCTCTTTATACAATTTGACATACTGTTCCTACCAAATGGGACCATTAAAACGGGAGTATTAATATATTTGTTCAGTTATGAAGAAATAACGCTGGTATGGTAGAAAGTAAGCTGTCGCATGGGGGTAGGAGCACTGGGTGAAACTAAGAGCTTGTCTGATGGTTCAGTGCGCCCCACCCCCGAGACTTCAAGAGGGCACAGTACACTAAGAAACAGTGACACTACAGTATTTTTACCTGTGCGATGGGAACTGCACACAGGGTCACACCAAATCCAACTGCCACAGTTTTGTGCCAGGGTCTTATCAGTTCTGAGAAGCAGCGCTTCTTAAAGTTAGCCACGACAGGAACACACCGTCTGTACCTAGAAGTCAAATTTAATAAGGCGTAACTACCAATCTGTAAGTCTCTTCAATTCGTTTGCAGGGGTTGAAAACTCACACCGGGCCGAGCAGGAGCCTAAATGAGGCGCTGGGTCGGCCCGCCAGATGACAGGGCTCATGAGGAAGCGCGTCGGACTGGACAGCCCAGGACTCGATCGAGAAGGGCAACCGGTACCCAACTCCCGTGAACCGCTGCCGCGAGGGGAGGCGAGCCCGGTGGTTTCGGACTTTAACCCGTAGCGAGTATGGAAGTTTAAAAGGCGGTCTCAAAGCTTTTTAAAAACCTCAGGCCAAAATAAACGCTTCTGCAGGCAGCATTCAGCTCCGGAACTCGGGTTGAGGTTTCCAGGTGTCCCCGAGAGTCCCCGCTAGGCAACACCTGGAGTCCACAGGTGCCGCGAAGGGCTCCCCGGTGTGCAGAGGACGCACCCGGCAGTGCCCGCGCGGGGACTGACCAACTCCCCTCCTGCCCTCAGGGAACACTTCCTTGACAATCGGCCCCCCGCCAGGGCCTCTCCCCTTATCTCCCTCCAGTGGTTCCGAGGGGCTAACGGGAACTCGCTGGCAGGCCGAGGCACTCCAGGAAGCCAGCCCGAGCTTGTGGGGCTTGGCACTCGGCCAGTGGAATAACGGGAAAGCCGTCAGTGAGAAACAGACCCCGGGCTTGGCCTCCAGCCCGGGACACAGTCAGGAGGTCCTCGGATCTGAGAGGGGCGGGACGCCGGGACCCGCTCTGCCGAGAAGCCAAAAGCGTGCCACCTAGGCGGCCGCTGCCATCCCGGCCATGGCGCCCCCTGCGGTGCCTCCCACCCTGCGGCACCGCCCTTGCACCCGACCACAGAAGTACCTGAAGAGGGAGGCTACGCTCCGCGACACCCAGCTCCTCAGGGCCGCCATCCTGCGGCGGCCGAACGCCAGACGCACACGCCGGAAGTGACGCCACTTCGTGAGCGGGGGACGGGGCGCGGCCTCTTCTTGAGTGGGCCTGACCCCATGACCGCACCCCCGCCCGAGAGAACAGTTGGGATTGGACGGTCTGGAGGGAAGGGGCGGGGCTTAGGGTAACGGCAGTAACGGCCGCGACGAGCGCCCAACCGCCGCAGCTTCCGCGTGGGACTGGGCGGGCCCCGGGCCTGAGGGCGCTGAGCGGGCGGGGCGGAGTCGGACGTCGTGAGAGGAAGTTGGATACCTACCCGGGCGAGGCCCTGCCTCGAGAGGCAGCTCTGGCCCGAGCGCGAGGCGCAGAGTTCTTCCGTCAGGGGGTGGAAGGTGTCCGGCAGGAGGCGGAGCAGCGCGCGGTGGCTCCGGCCGCTGGGGGCTGGCACGAGGCGGGCGGGGCGGGGGGCGGGGCTGCGGGCGCTGTCACTTCAGCACCAGGAAGTAGGTGGTCCAGCCGGCCAGCAGCAGCGCTCCGATGAGCACCGTGTAGCTGAGGAGCACGAAGGCCAGCAGCTCCCGCAGCAGCTGCAGCACGTGGATGGTGGACGAGGCCGGCATCGCAGGGAGCGGGAGGCCCGAGGACCTGCGGGGCGGGGGCACTCTGGAGTCCCTGGACGCGCAAAGAAGACGGTTCCTCCCCCCCCCCCCCCCCATAAGCCCACCCTCCATTGGCCACTCCGCAAGCGCTGCTGAGCCAGGCGGTGTTATAGACAATGTGGATACAGGGGGACTAGGCTAGCTCCTGGCCCTCAAAAGAGTAAACATGCTGCCCTAAGGCTGAGAAAGCCCCAAGTGCTGACTTTCTCCCTAACAACCATCTGGACGCCCTCTTTGCATTTATACTAATAGAAGTCTTTTAAACCAAAAAAAAGTTCTCCTTGTTCTATGACTCCTAATCTGGATCTGGGTTGTGAGGAGAGAGAAACCTGTCTGTTCCCAGTCTCCGCTGCTGCATTAGTCTTCATCCCTGGCTCTCTCTTCCCATCCACCTCCTGCATTTTTAATGCTGTGAGTGCTAATGGCCTAATGAAGTAAAGCTTTCTTTTCCCATCACTCAAGCTGCGGCCCCAGCTGCCCGTGCTGCCTGGTAGGGGAAAAGGAGAGGGACCCATTTGGGTGGGAGAAGGCAGCAGGTCCTCATTGAAGCCCCTCAGCAATTCCCTGGACCCCAAGGCTTGGTAACATCCAGTTTGAGAGTCTTTTGTGTTATAGCCTGGCACGCTTGCCCCTCTGGCCAGCCAGTGTTGCAGAAGTGCCAAGAAGTGGGCATCAATTTGATTCTGGGCTTATCTCCTTCCCATTGTCCCCTTGTGCATCTGCTCCAGTCCTGTTATCTTCCACCGCTGATGGAATCAATGGCAACAATCTCTTTATCTCCATTGCTGTCCTGCCCAGCAACCTCCCCTCAGGCCCAGCCACTAGCTTCCTTCTCTCCCCATTTTACTCACTCACCAAAGTTTCCACAACTCCTCCGCTGCAGCAGCTCCACGGTTCCTCTCCCGGTCTGGTGTCTAAAGGTAGGCGTGTGCGTACTCCAGTGGCCTCGGCAGAGCTGTGGGATATTCAGGCAGCAGCTGCGCTCACCAACTAGGTGTGGTCTAGAGACCAATCAGAGTCTCCCCGTGGTCCCTGAGCAATCAGGGAGCTGCGCACGGCCCGTCTCAGGCCAGGCGGGGCACTGGCAACCCTGCCTGCCCTCCGCCCATTTCACTGCCACAGCCCACAGGGCTCTAACGATGCCTGCAAAGCTCCCCAATCAGATGGGCTGAGCAAGTGGTACACGAGGGGATTTTTCATGTCCCTTCTTGTCTTGCTTTTCTAAACACCGCGGGTGGGATATAGTGCAAATCCTTTTCTAACCTACATCGAGAGGAACCCCGTCCTACTCTGTGTCTCAGAGTAGAAGAACCGATATACAACTTTCACTTACAACTTTCCAACTAAAGCAAAAGCTGTTGTCTGAAAAAACATGTAAGTGCGAGCATGCATGTATGTGAGAAACGGGAGCTTAGAGAACCAAGAGCTCCTAAGTGCTTGATTGTAATTTACAGAGTTTAGCAGTTTAGAGATGAGATACAGTCACCTTCCCAACGAGCCTACTTCTAATTTCAACTCCAAATGTGATGCAAAAACAGCCAGTAAGGATGTCAGCAAATAACAGACCCTTTCCCAGATGGACAACGAAGGGAAAGCACAAACTTTACACTGTTTCGGATTATTTTGCTTTTTGCTGTAGTTTGTGATTAGAGACTGTTTTTTGACCTTTAAAAATAGATGAGAGTGTGGACATCAACCCTTTTATCAACATCATCATCCACAAGCAAATGGCTCCTTAATTTAATCAGGGTCTGTTATTATCAAATCACTGCCCCGGCCGCAGCCTGGCTGAAAACAGGAGCAGAACACTATCAAGCTGCCCAGGAAGCCAGTGAGTAGTAATTGCTCCCCCAGAGAATTGGTCATCTGAAGGGCTTCTGTGTCCTGCCTAGTGACAGGAAAGAAAGTATGGCTAAGATTTATGCCCTCACCCCACACCACAGCAACAGATGAAAAACAGAGGCTAGGAGAGCAGGCTCAGCTCTGTCTCCTTACACTCTCCTGTCCTTCAAATGGACGTCTCAGAGCAGTTAAGTATTCTAGCCTCTGCAGACTCTGGTCACCACGAAGTAATGGAAGCGAAGAAACATTATGTGGCTTGAAATTCACATGCATCATTTAGAAATAAGACCAACCGAGGAAGTGGACATACTGCCTTTTTGTTTTAGATCACTGGTTGACAGAAAGGCATCCTCTATTTTCTACAGGAGGTCCTCAAACTATGCGAGTATAATACATCTGGCTGTAGAGTATAATTCAGTCTCTCCGTGATTCAGTTCACGTGATGCTGCATTTCTATGCCTTGCCATCTTGACCACAGCCTCTCTTTCAGTCTGCTTTAGACACTCAGTGCATTTGGTATTTTTTTTTAAAGTATTTCTTCTTGAATTTCTGCTGAATACAAATACTTCCTCGTGGCGATATGCCAATCTTCAAAACAATTTTATTTTTTGAGAGCGCAAGAGCGAGCAGGGAGGGTCGGAGAGAGAGACAGAGCGAGAACCCCAAGCGGTCTCTGCAGTGCTAGCACAGAGCCTCAGGCGCGGCTCAGACTCACAGACTGTGAGATCATGACCCGAGCCAAGATCAAGAGTCAGATGCTTAACCGACTGAGCCGCCCAGGTGCCCAGACACACCTCATTTCGATGTGCTTTGGAGACATGGTGGGCTTTTTTCTTTTTTTTTAAACAGCTGAAGGTTTGTGGCGGCCTTGCATTGCGCAGGTCTGCCAGCGCCATTTTTCCAATAGCATTTGCTTCCTTTACGTCTCCGTGTCATCGCTTCTCGGCCTTTTGGCTAAGATCAAATGTGTCTCCGTGTCGCGTTTTGGTAATTCTCGTGATATCGCAAACTTTTCCACCATTATTATATTTGTTATGGTGATCTGTGGTCATAACCCACTGAAAGCTCAGATGATGGCTAGCATTTTTTAGTAATATTTTTAAATTGAGAATTATGTATCTTTTTAGACACAATGCTATGGCGCACTGGAGAGACTACAGTACAGTGTAAACATAACTTTCATATGCACCAAGAAACCAAAAGATCCGTCCCCAGTCTCTCTCAGCATGCCTGGATTCTCTTGCTCTACAGTTCAACTACAAATGCTTCCCTGTTGGCTGAAATTCAAAAGTGTACAGTAAGACACAGAACAGTGCTTATGTATACTTATCTATGCAGACTTCTTTTTTATGGAGTTGCTGGTGTAGCAGAACTGTCTGCCTAACTAGACAAAAGTCCAGACATGATGTAAACAATCCGCCCTCTCCAGGAATAAATGTACCATTCACCTACCCTTTCTCAGTAAGGGCATACTCCTTGGAGACAAAGGCTGCTTCAAGTATTAAGTGAACTTACACAAAGGCGGATAATATACAATTATCCCCCACTTTCTATTTGCATACAAATGAAGCAATTGATGTTTTTAAGTCTTCTGCTAGATGCATTTTGGGAGCTGACCTAACTATGCTCTGAGCAAGCCAAGTACAGAGTCACGAGTGAATGCAGACACAGGAGACACAACTGAGTATCTGTTCATAGGACAAAAACCCCAGCCAAGGAGACCTGACCAGACTTGAATTGAATCCCATGAGCCAAAAACATTGAGAGGCAAGGTGGATTTCATTCTCTAAGGCAGATGAAGCTGACAACAGCTGGGGCTGGAAGGTATAAAGTAGTCTCCCTGGGATAACAAGTATTTGAAAAAGGACCTTCTAAACCAGGGATAGTTTTCTTTTTTGAGACCATTTTCCAAACACTGAAGGTCAAGGCCAAGTTGAATGCGTGAGAAGGAAATCTCTTAAATATGACCTCTTCTACACCTCACTCTGAAAGAGATTTATTATAGAATTTCTCTTTCACTCATAACATGCAATGAGCTGACAGAATTTCATTAATGAAACAAAGTGAGGAAAAAACATGTATGGTTACTAATGAACAACAGAAACCACACCCTGCCTCGGAAGGGACTGCTGACTGTGGTCCCCCGGCAGAGGGGAGACTTGTGCAAGGGCCACGAAGCCATCCATTTGGTCCCCTTCTTGGATTTAACTCTTCCAGGCGTTGGGACGGAGCAGGAGGGAGGCAGGGGACGCACGCCGATTTCCAGCCTCTCCACCAACACCCCACTCCTCCGCCCCACGGCTAACTAACCGCCTCCTGCAGGAGCAGCTGGTCTCCAAGACCATCGACGAGCTGCACCAGAAGAGGCTGAGGTACCGGACCAGGGACTGAAGCGGAGCCGTGTTTTGCCAGAGGCCGAGTGTGGAGCGGCGGCACACAAGTACGCGGGGGCAGTTACCGTGGAGATGGCGTCGGCAAATGCTGATGTCACGACTGCTCCGGGTGGGACCAGCTGGAGGCTGGGGCCCGTGATGGCCGGGGAAGAAAACTGAAGCCCCAGGTGGAGGCATCTGCCACGGAAACGTCTTGGAGTTTATAAGACGTGTGCTAAGCAAGTGTCTTGGAAAAGTGTCTAAGAAAATTCCCAGGAAGCTGCTCCGCAATCCTCATGCCCCTCAACGTAACAAGCCCTTGAGAAGTACGGGAGCCACAGGAGTTTAGCTGGTCAGACAGATGATACATAAGCTTTGATCTGGAGAAAGAAGTCCCTCCAGGCCTCTTGCTTTATCGAAGCGGAGGAAATGAAAGCAGAAAGCACAAGGAATCAACACTTGCCTTCACGATCAGATATGACGGAGGGGGTGACACCAAATACAACGTGCCAGGCTCTGCAGGAGAAAGAAATCTCAACTCTGAGACGAGACGAGCTCTTGCCTCCACACTCAGCCACTGCCCTGGGCATGACGGGAAAGATGGTACTATTCAATCAGGGGTGAGCCTTTCTACTTCTCGTTTTCACTTCCTCAGTCCCTGCCTTCTTATTTTAAGCACTGGCCCCCCATGTGCAGCTGCAGAAGACCATCCATCCCCACTGTCCTTCGCACGCTTCCAGAAGTCTCTAAGGAGGATCCTGAGCTTAGGACGTTAACAACTGGTGTTTCTTTTACCCAGGTTGATTCTCTTCTGGTCTTCTTTCTTCTGGAAATTAGAAACACAAAAGAGAAGCAGAGAGGAGGAAACCGTGTAATTTAAGAAGCTGACCCCGAAGTAAATTCTGTGTTCTTCCGTTTTTCTTCAGTGAGGTCTCCCTTCCTTGCGGCGGCCTCTCCAAACGAGCTTCCTCTGCAGTTCACTCGACTCTGGGCACCCTAGAAAGGTTTTTCCATTAGGGACTCGATCCAGCTGGCCCCATTCATTAGTTTGGTGGTGGCGATGACATATTCTGTGCCTCCATCTTCCAACTGGGAGAGAAATCGCAGGGCAGCAATTTCAGCAAAGGTTACACCCCCGAGGAAGAATATCAGAGTCACTCGGTTTTCTCCCGGTTGACCTAAAATGGAAACATTTCAGAATGAAGAATTATTTATTATGGGTGTTTCTCATCCCACCTCTTAAAAAAACGGCATCGTGTGTAAGGAGCAAAAAAAATGGTAACTGTAACTGGGTCTTGGTGCAGACAATTCCTTGGACACTCAGGAACTCGATCTGGATCTCACCGTTTTCTCTAACTATGGAGATCCTCAACTCAGAGGTTAAGAGCTGTCACTCCTGCGGGGAGGGCGGGTTCCAGTGCCCACACCCTCCACCAGCAACCAACGAGAGGTGCGCGGGACTCTGACTTCCGGGTACTTTACGGGGGGGGGGGGGGGGGGGGGGGGGGGGCAACCGCATAATCCACGAAAACCACACCGGCGGTGCGCAGTCGCAGATGCTGGCCACCGACTTACGTTTCTTTTGCAGTCCCGTGGGCAACGGCTGCCGCTCTTCGAAGTGGGGCCCTGGGAGTATGCGCAGAACTTCCTCGATACTTCGCCAGCCCGGCCGGGACAGCAGCTGGGCCAGCCGCACGCTGAGAGGGGCATAGCCGCTGTACACGTAGGATATGTCCGTGGGATTCTGTTAAATAATTAAAGGAAAAAAGCCTATAGAGACACAGAGTCACTGAACGGTGGCCTTACGGAGAACCCCGAAGTACGCGATTTGCCTGTGAGGGCAGAAACACAAAGCAAGGCCGGCCACGTCCTGCTCCAGTCCACCCCGGCTGGGCCCAATCCTTAGCTGCCAGAGGTTCGCTTCCCACTCAAATCTTGGAAACGCCACTCAAAGCATCTCTAGGTACTGGCCACGAAACGAGGTTACCTGGTCTGGCAAGAAACTTCTTGGAGGGTAAGCCGGCACTCTCTAGCTGAGTAACAACGAGCCCACCCCTTGAACCCGGCTGTCCCACTTTTAGGTATTTACCCTACAGAGGGGGCTTGTACCAGCACAGACCGAAGCGCAAACCGGTAAACTAACACCATGGGTGCTAGCAACAGACTGGAAACACCCTGAATTTCTAGCAGGAGAAATCTGGCAAGTCGTAAATTAAGGTTTATCTGCAAGACCGCTCTGCAACCATTAAAAAAAAAAAAAACTTACAAAAAAAGAATGAAGTAGATCACAGGATCTTCAAGACACAGTGGTAAGTGGTGGTTGGGGTGGGGAGGGGCAGATCAGAACAGTGAGGGAGGGGCGCCCGGGTAGCTCAGTCGGTTGAGCAATCGACCTCAGCTCAGGTCGTGATCTTACAGTTCATGACTTCGAGTCCCGTGGAGCCTGCTTCAGATCCTCTGTCTCCCTGTCTCTCTGCTCCTCCCTCACTCATGTGCTCTCTCTCTCTCTCTCTCAAAAACAAACATTAAAAAAAAAAAAAAAAAAAGAACAGTGAGAGAGTGGAACTAGCATAGTGTTTACACTGTACAACGTAGAAATCAAGAGTATCTATACTCCCGCTGGGGAAAGATAATCCAATTTTGCCACTGGAAGAGGAGGCTTTTTAATTATTAGCTTTTGTTGCAGGAGGCAGCCTGATAAAGTGCCTATGAAAGTCCAAAAACAGAAAATAAGAAAAAGAAATTTAGAAAGACTGGCATCAATAGTAAATGTAAAGCAAAGTGCACTCTGCTTTGAGGGTCAGTGGTAGAAAATACTATCTTATCTCATCTTATCTCATCTCATCTCATCTTATCTTATTTTTGAGACAGACAGAGAACAAGCAGGGAAGGGGCAGAGAGAGAGACACAGAATCTGAAGCGGGCTCCAGGCTCTAAGCTGCCAGCACAGAGCCCAATGCGGGGCTTGAACTCACAAACTGCGAGATCATGACGTGAGCCGAGTCGGACTCTTAACCGACGGAGTCACCCAGGCGCTCTGAAAATACTCATCATTTATGTTAAAATGTCAGTAGATACAGAAGACTCTTCCTGGAAGGATAGATTAAAAAAAAATGGTTACAGTGGTTCCTTCTGAGGGAAAACCTGGGTTAGGTGTGGAGGGAACCTGACTCCTCACTGTTCGTCTTACTTTTGTATTGGCCAACATTTTTACCACACGTGCTGAATATTCTCGATCCCTCTGCCCTCCTCGGTGCTCTGTGTCCAGGAGGCGAACCCGCAGGCTCTATACCAACGTGCTCTCGTGCCCGATTCGGGTTCGGCCAATGGGAGGCACCGGATGGAAACCTGGGGAGTGGGCAGCAGCATGGCGTCAGGGTTATTGCCCTGGCTTCCTCTGGCGACACTGCTGGAGGCTGGCTGTGTCCCTCGACCACAGGCCTCTCTCATCCCTCATCTTGTCAGGCGGCCTCTCCACACAGCTCTTTTCTCCAGGTTGTGGAACGGGTTTCTGCGACAGCTCCTTCTCCTTGCCCTCGGGCCCAGGCTGGCAAGGAATCGCCACTGACTCCTTTCACAGGTTCCCACCCTGCCCACATCTCCCGAAACTCTCCTCAAACCACCCAGTGTGAGAGCACCCTCTCCGCTCCCTGCTGGGATTCTGGGAGATGGAACACGCGAATGCATTACTTTCTCAAACACACTAGAAAACTGTTTCTAGAAAATGCATGGTGGATGTGTAAATCAAGTACCATATGTGGTCACAATAAACCGTTAACAATAGGTAAACTGAGTTGAAGTGGAGGGGTGTGTCTTACCTGTTCGTTTACATCATCCATCCAGAGGCGTAACGTTTTCCGGATCGTTGGGTAATTGTTTCTGCCCCCCGTCTGTGGTTTCAGCAGGCCAGCCTTCTCTAGGTTGTATAAGGTCAGTATGTGCTCATAGCCATACGTCTGCAAGAGAAGTCGTTTGGCATTGATGTCAGATCAGGAAAAGGGTTTCTGCCACTTTCTAAAAAGAGCACTTCCCACAAATCAATTCGGTTCGTACTTGAGGTCACGTTACCAAAGTCCGTGGGGGATGAGACCTGCCTACCCATTAAAATGAACCCAGCTCACTGTTTCGAAGAGGAATTTAAAGTTTTTCCTTTATTTTTTTTTTCAGTGTTTATTTTGAGGGGGAGGGGAGAGAGAGCATGAGCGGGAGAGGAGTGGGACAGAGAGAGGGAGACACAGAATCCAAAGCAGGCTCCAGGTTCTGAGCTGTCAGCACAGAGCCCAATGCAGGGCTTGAACCCACAAACTGTGACATCATGACCTGAGCTGAAGTCAGACGCTTAAGCGACTGAGCCACCGGGAGCCCCTAAAGATTTTACTTTAAAATCAGAATTTATAGACGCAACTTAAGTGAGCATCAAATAAATAAATAAATAAATAAATAAATAAATGTGTTATGTACTTTGCAATACACATCTTCCAATTTACAAATAAATTATGTATTTATATGAGATATAATTAGATATTAAAAAACAAGAACGAGGGACATCTACACATCCCGCCAAGAAAGATCTGGATATATTAAGGACAAAAACTATCACAATAGAACACTATGTACCGTAGGATTTTACTTCTGTTTTAGAAAAGATACAGTAGGTAATAGTAACAATGGTCAGTACTTACATACTTTCTGTGAGCAGGGGCGGCAGTAATCTGTTCTAAGAGCTTTGCATACATTAACTCAGTCATCTTTCTAATAAGCCAGTGAGGTAGGTGGTAGTATCGTCTCCATTTGATGGAGGAGTTTAAAGAACCGGCCCAAGGTTACACGGCTAATGAGCAGCAGAGCTGAGACATGGATCCAGCCAGTCTCGCCCCCAAGTCTGTGTACGTAAATATTCTTTGTACAAAAGTGCAAAGAAGAGTCTGGAAGCACGCAAACAAACTGTTGGTCCTATCCGGGGAGGCAGGTGGTGTGAGCGAGGGGCAGAAGGATCCCATTTGGCTCCAAGTACACCTTACCAGACTCTTATGTGATAAGAACGCGTGTATTATCTGTGTAATTTTTTTAAAAACAAAACAAGAGGGGCGCCTGGGTGGCTCCACTGGTTAGGCGTCCGACTTCAGCTCAGGTCATGATCTCATGGTTTGTGGGTTCGAGCCTCGCGTCGGGCTCTGCGCTGACAGCTGGGAGCCTGGAGCCTGTTTGGGATTCCGTGTCTCCTCTCTCTGCCCCTCCCCTGCTCACGCTCTGTCTCCCTTTGTCTCAAAAATAAATAAATATTAAAAAAATAAAAACGAACAATAAAAGACAAAACGAGAGAATAACAAAAAAAACTGAATGAGCGTTTAGTTTTAACAACAATGTATTTAATCGTGGATGGTAATAGCAAATAAACATTCCCTGAGACGTTTTCAAACAGAGGGCAGAATTTTTTAAAATAAAGGTGGCTTCTTCCTAATTATGAAGTAAAACAGGCTTACTCTAAATAAGTCTGCGAAGGAATTATTATCAGAATACTTGCAAAAAGGTCCCTTCCTGAATCAAATGCAGTCTGGTTAAGAGCATGGGCACCTGACCACAGTTCCCTGGGTTTTGGCACTGGCTCTGTCACTTACTGGCTGGGTGACCTTGGGCAAGCTATGTAACTACTCTGTGCCTGAGTGTCTTCATCCATAAAAGGGGGATGATAACAGCATCTAACACACAGGGCTGCAGTGAAGGTCAAACGAATGAATACAATAAAGCTCTTTGTTTTTTTTAATTTAAACATTTTTTAATGTTTATTTATTTTTGAGACAGAGAGAGACAGAGTACAAGCAGGGGAGGGGCAGAGAGAGAGGGAGACACAGAATCTGAAGGAGGCTCCACCTTCCGAGCTGTCAGCGCAGAGCCCGACACGGGGCTCAAACTCACGAACTGTGAGACCTGAGCCGAAGTCGGATGCTTAACCGGCTCGACTGAGCCACCCAGGAGCCCCAGTAGAGCTCTTTCAGTAGAGCCTGGCACACAGTAAATGCTCGATAAACATCAGGTGTCATTATGCGAACACAGTAAATAGTGATCAATACCAAGGACAACCCCTCTACCTGTTAGAAAATTTAAAAGACCGTGGAAACAATGTATCAAAATAGGAGCTTTAATTAAAAAGGCTTTCGTTTTTGTTTTAGTGGGCCTCACACCCAGCACAGAGTCCCACACAGGGCCCAAACTCACCACCCTGAGGATCAAGACCCGAACTGAGATCGAGAGTTGGGATGCTTAACCGACTGAGCCACCCAGGTGCTCGGAAGTATTTTTGGTATTCAAAATACCAAGAAGTATTTTTTTAAAAAGATGTTTCCTCCCTTGGTAAATGAGTAACTTAAAGCATACTGACCTGGAGAATTTCTCTTTTGTAATAATCCAAAACTTTTTGTTTGAGTCCACTGTTGCACACAGACTGGAGGCAAACCAGTCTTAACACCTTGATCAGTGGGTGCTTTTGGGCAATACAATCTTCGATGTAACTGTTGACCTGGAAACAAATATATACGTATGCATACCACCGTCCGCTTTGGGGACCTAAAGAACTTAATATTTACTATTATTTTTCAAAGTGGAGGATGCACTTAGTGATGCAAACGCCCGTCCACACACTGCAGACCACTTCCTGAGAGGCTGCGGGGAGGCTGGGGCATGTGTGACTGCATCTACTTCAATTATAACGGCGAATTATGGACCATACGGTCCGGAACTTTTCTAGAGAAAAGAGGAATTTCTGTGAATGAAATAATTTTAAATACATGAACAGAAGTGGATATTTAAAGGAATTAAATGACCCAATTCCCTCAGAAAGCAAATCTCTTAATTTATCTACTACAGGCCTTAAACACTGCTGATTTCAAGGGCTGGGTCTCCATCACTCCACGGACTGCAGAAAACACCTTGCACAGAGCAAAGTTAAGGAACTGCTACTTGGTGAAACCCAGATTTTCACATTCTGCACTCGCTCTCAAAAATACCTAGGCTAGGCATGGGAATCAAAGCAGCTGCTCTTCTAGCTATAATCTTACGTCCAACAAATCATCAATTATTTGCTAGTTGACTGTTCACATACCTTATCAGTGTCTATTCCAGACATAAACTCCTGCTCCACTGTTAGTTTATCAAAGAAGTCTTCAGAGGCTAAAATGTAATTAGCAAATTTGCAACTTAGATATTAAGTAAATGTTAATTTACTGGAACACTGTGTTTTTCTACACAGAAGATGATGAAGAAACGAGACGTGCAAAAAAAGCAAGCAAGCAAAAGATTCAAATTGTCATCGGAAGGGCGCCTGAGGGGCACAACTGCTTAAGCGTCCGACTTCAGCTCAGGTCATGATCTCATGGCTCGGGAGTTCGAGCCCCGCGGCGGGCTCTGTGCTGACAGCTCGGAGCCTGGAGCCTGCTTGGGATTCTGTGTCTCCCTCTCTCTCTGCCCCTCCCCCACTTGCTCTTTGTGTCTCTCTCTTTCTCTCAAAAATGAATAAACATCAAAAAAAAGTTTTTTTTTAATCGAATAAATTGTCATCTGAAAACAATCTTCTAAAAACATGGAAAATCCTACAACACGATCCTCCTAAATTACATCAAGACGTAGTTGACCGCTGTACCCCTTGGCGATCCTCAGGACTCAACACAGATCTCAAGAACTGTGCCCTAACAGGGAAAGCTAATCTCCCCAGCATTTCACTACCATCAGCAAATTCCACCAGTTTTAACTGATTTCAACGGACATGAAAACAAAAGACTGATTTTCTAATACCATGTTCTACTTCGGGTTCAAAGTACACTTCATAATACGGGGCACCCATGTTTTAGAAATAAACTCGTCTTTGGTTTAATATATCTCTTCTGAGTTCTTTCAAAATACTCAGCGTGTGAGCTCTCTACCCATTCTGCAGGAGATTTTCAAGGGAAAAACAAAAACAAATGTGGAAACGTCACATTGCTCTGATTAAATAACCCTTAGCAAGAGGGAAAACACTAGACTGAAAAAATAGAGCCTCATTATGGCGGCAAACTCTCAGTAGAGTTTTTTTTCTCTTATCACTCTTCCAAGTATTTTGCCTTAGGATTATAGTGTTTTAGTAACAGGAAAAAATGAGTTAACTACGAACGGAACACTTTTAACTATGAACGTGCACACACTTAATTAACGCTGCAAATAACATGTTAAAACGGAGCTGCCTTTCCCAAGGAGGCGTCACAGTGCCAATGACCCCGGTGTGCACAGGTCGGCCCCAGATGAAAACCTTCCCTCCACGGGATACTCACTGGTAACGTCTTTGATTAACTCTGCGATCGACGTGTGGTTTGCGAGCGAGCCTCTCGCTGCCTGCATGTGGGGCAGCTGGGACACGAACTGCTTGATCTCCCCGACCGTCTTGGCGTTGTGCCTTTCCTGAAATGGATGGAACAGCAGACCCATCGGGCAGGGAAGGTATTTTTTTTTTAATTTTTTTTTTTTTAACGTTTATTTATTTTTGAGACAGAGAGAGCATGAACAGGGGAGGGGCAGAGAGAGAGGGAGGCACAGAATCGGAAGCAGGCTCCAGGCTCCGAGCCATCAGCCCAGAGCCCGACGCGGGGCTCAAACTCGCGGACCACAAGATCGTGACCTGAGCCAAAGTCGGACGCTTAACTGACTGAGCCACCCAGGCGCCCCAGGGAAGGTAGTTTTAAAGCGCTCCGTTCTGCGTGTTGCTCAGAGGATGTTTCATTTATTATCGATGTGAAAGAAAGAAAGGGATACAAATAAAGCAGGCCAAACCCAGCTCCCACGTTACGAATGAAACAAAAAAGAGGAGTTCGTGGTGCCTGATGACGGTGTCCGTAGTTCAGAGAGCAAACATGTGAGGGTTTCTCCTCCTCTGCCCGGGCTCAGATCGTGCGTGGTATCTGCAGACACTGGAGTAACACTGGAGTATTCGTGGGGGACCCTATTAGGTTACCCACAAGCGCTTCGAGTAAAACACAGAAACGCTGTCAAGAGGGGAACGTAAGCAGCAAGAAGCGTCCTCTATAATAATAATAAAAAAACTCATTCTTACTGCTGGATCTCAACCTTGAATATCGTCCATGGAAAAGTGAACCTCGTTTAGTGATTTTTTTTTTTTTCAAAATGTAATCACTTAAACCAAAAGGAACTTCAGAAATATGAATATCAGGGGCGCTTGGGTGGCTGAGGTCACGATCTTGCGGTTTGGGAGTTCGAGCTCTGTGCTGGCAGCTCAGCCTCCTTCGGATTCTGTCTCCCTCTCTTTCTGCCCCTCCCCTGCTCGCACTCTCCCTCTCAAAATTAAAACATAAAAAATATATATATATATGACAATCAATTAATAAATATAATCCCTAAGAAAGATGAAATCTGATATATATTCGGTGGGAAATTCGTTTTCAAAAATTCTCCCAGTTTATGTTTCCAAAGTCTAAATATTCAGGGTTTAACATCTTCCTGAATTTCCATGTTTCCAAAATGAGCTCCCCCAAGAATAACTCAGTGGCCGGGCAAGAGGAAGCAGGAAGGTGATAATGAAACTGCCTCTCTCATTATCACCTCCCACATCTGCGGGGCTCCCCCGTCACCTACCCGCTGGCTTAAACTTCGAGCTTCCACCCCAAGCTGCAAGTTCTATTATAGGGGATCTTTTATTTATGGCCCAGCTGGCTCCATCTTGTGTGAGGTAGGAATCACGAAAAAGAAGAGGGTAAAGCAAATATTTACGACACAAGTCTGTGAACTGCACACCCAGCTCCTGCCACCCTGCAAAAAAGGAGCGGGCTCAAAACCTTCTGTTGTGGGTCTGGGAACGAGTTCTAAAAGAAGGCCTGTGGGGCCCCCAGGACCAAACGCACAGCTCCTTAGGAGAGAAATGTGCAATGACGCTGTCGCCCTGCTTCACGGCGGAGGCAGGGAGGAGGGTGTCTCTCTGGGGCTCTGCCCCTCTTCCTGGGAGAGGCAGTCTAGCCCGTGACCTTGGGCGCAGCAAGACAGCCAGACCGCCTCACCTCAAACGCTGCGGAGATCACCTTTGCTTTCTTGCTAAGTACTGAGCCCACCGCGTTGAAGTTTTTGTCTCGGATCTCAGCGTATAGCTCCTCTGCAGAATTCAGCTGAAGCTTCTTGGCTTCCGTGGGAAGGTCCTTCCCGCCATCGCCCTGTTTCTTAGGTACAAATTTCTCCGGAGGTAACTTCACATAACCTGAGCCACAATGGAAGGAGACAAGCACCTGGGTGAATTTACCGGCAGAACCGATCAAGTGCCCAGGCTCAAAACAGAAGTCTCCAGCTCAGGAGAGAAGGAAGCCCTTGGCTTTAGGGAAAATGGCGTATGGCACAGAGGTTTCAGTTTTTCCCATATCAAGGTATACTTTGGTCACAAATAAATCAATCAGGATTATTACTAAACGTTTCTAAAATTTTAAATGCTGACAGAAACAAGCATCATGTGGGCCAAAGTGACCTCTGACCTAATAATCTGTCACACCCAACTGCTAGCCGGCCTCCCCAGTCTTCCATCTGGTGTCCCCAACCTCGACTACCTGCCCTTCCCTGGATATACCCGACAGCAATCTCCCCTGTAGCGTCCCTGCATTTATGACATGGTGTGCCCCACGCTGTGCCCTCTCCGCAAACCCAGGGCAAATGCCGCCTCTCCGACAAGCTTTCCTGAACAACTGCCAGCCGGGAGGGTCTACAATCTCCGAACTGCAACGCCACCTGAATCTAACCCATGGCCACAGCTCACGGGGATAAGCACAGTCCTGCACACAAAGCACCTGGCCAGCCCTTGTGGCACCGACGACAGCAGTTTTTGCTTGGACTTTGTCTGAAAGTCGAAAGTCAGTATTTTTATTTTCTCAAATATCTTCTGATTTACATGCAAAGACAGCATCTCAAAAAAAAGGAGAAACCTTCTGGATGTCTATATCCAGTGACCTGTTAGTAAACACAGATGTCGCTTTACTTACTGTTCTGAATGCCATAAATTTCATCAATGAGTCCCTCATACGTAAGCTGCGTGGCAAGAGGCGTTAATAAATCCACGTTTCGATCAAGCAGCAAGAGATTATCAAAAACAGGGAATATTGAATTTTGGCTTCCTGTAAACTCTCTCTTCATCCTGATCATCATATTGGCCACTTGCTGGAAATCAAACATTGGGTCAGATGGGACTTTCCTGGGAATTAGCTGATTTTCAAATTTAGCTCAAGACAGAGAAGAGCGTCTGCTGTTGGCCACCCACTCGAACACGTACATGTACCCCAACACCGGCCACTACTCAACGAGGCATGAGCTCAGACACAGTCTGTTCTCGTTATTCATGGTACTTTTGGAGAGTCACCGTGACCACTGACTTAGCAAATACTGAGCCACTGCTCTGAGGGGAAATACGGGGTTAAGTTCCCGTGAGCCTCTGGTGACATTTTTATCAACTCATCAATGTGTGTTTCTATTTAAAGACACCTTATTTAATATATACTGTTGATTCACCAACAATGAACTCATAGCCAACAGCACTGTAACTCATGCCCGAAGGGAGCTTAGCCAACATAGGTATTTTCTCCGTACGGCACACCAGAACCTTCCTGAGCTTGGGAACACCAGACAGTGCTTTAGGACTACCTGTGGGGCCATGTGAAACAGTGAGATCACCAATAAAAAGCACAAAAGTGCAAGAAATATGGCGTTAAGTAGCACATGGCACTATATAGTGCCTGTTTATAGTCCAAGAGATGAAACAAGAAGGCAGAGCATCACTTTACTGGATGTCAGCTGGGAACAGGCACATTGGACAACTCAAATTTTTTGCTGCCCTGGACCTGTCCACAAAACACCGTGACTATCGGTCTGGGGGGTTACGAGTACATTTCAGCAACTAGGTGAATTCACAAACAGGACTGGCTGTACTTATTTGTAAACAGCTTGCTATCACTCCCCTTTTGGGTAGCAGGGCACCCCTTCCTTCACCCCAGAAACACATGCCACTTCTTACCCTGGCACACTCTCCTTTCCCAAAGATCTGGGGGATTGTCCCGTACAGAGCCTGCAGGGTCATCAGCCCCTTGGCTGCATGGTAGAGGCTGGTCTGGTCACTCTCCAGGTAGCATTCCTGTGGTGGGGGGGAGAAGGGTGGTTACTGCCAGGCCACAGTCATAGGGTGCTTGCCAGCACCCGCCTCTGTCTGGTACTGGGGTTTTCCACTCATTTCCCGCTTTGCCTGGAAAGGGGGGTGTGCAAGACCGTTTTGTCAAGCTGCTCTTTGGAAGTCTAGAGCACAAGGCCAACAGCGGTGCTATGGAGACGCAGCTGTGGAAGCAACTGGCAGAGCCTTCTGGAAGAAAAGTGTTCGTCGAGCACACCAGGTGTACTTTACGAGCTCGTCAGTAAACTGATTAACAAAGACTTACAAGGGGAATGGGTTCTCCCACTCACGGTGGGGAGTGTAGACCCTGGCAGGACATTCTGGGAAGGCCCTATGCTAATACCCATAAAGGCACATACTCTTTGACCCCTGGAGCCCCAGAGGACCACACGACAGGGTACTTAGCCGTTTTGACAAACACGAGGTTTTCACATATGCTGCCAACAAACAAAGGTCCTAACATCTTGAGAAGTGAAAACGGGTGGCTGAAGAATCTTTAGATTATGATCTCATTTTTAGAAAATACATTTTATGACATAAAATATACAAGGTCTATTTTGTAAAGGCCAATAAAATGCACACAAGACCAGCTGGGAAGTAAGAGGGAAAACACTCAGATCTGATCCTCATCGGGGGGTGGGGCACGGTTCTAGACTCAGGCAGCCTTGATCTGGGCCCCAGCCGGGCCACTTCCCAGCTGCTCCCTGGGCCGGTGAGACAACCTCTGCGTGCCTCAGCTTACCCATCAGTAGAAGGGAATATCGTCCACAAAGCATAAGGAGTGAGAAGAAAATGCATGTAAAACATTTAACCCCAGCACTTAAAGTCTACAGTAAGTGCTTAATAAATGTTAGTTTTGGGGGCGCCTGGGTGGCTCAGTCGGTTAGGCATCCGACTTCGGCTCAGGTCATGATCTCGCGGTCCGTGAGTTCGAGCCCCGCATCGGGCTCTGTGCTGACAGCTCGGAGCCTGGAGCCTGCTTCACATTCTGTGTCTCCCTCTCTCTCTGACCCTCCCCCATTCATGCTGTCTCTCCCTGTCTCAAAAATAAATAAACGTTAAAAAAAAAAAAAATTAAAAAAAAAAATAAATAAATGTTAGTTTTTATCATTTGGAATTGTTTGGACTTTCCCCCCCCCACAAATATCACCCATTCATAAGTCAAAATGGTACACAGCACCAGACACCTGCCCTCCACCCACCCACCCAATGTGTCTCTAGCCTCCAAAGCCAGGAGGGAAAGGACACCAGAGGAATCAGGGAAGACAGAGTAGAGCACTAGTGCACTCCCCCCCGGGGAGGGAGGAGGGCTGTCCCCCAAAGACACTGATGAGTGTGTGGTCACTACTGGAAGCAGTGAAGGATGATGGCTCTTCCAGGTCTGGGGTATTTTAACACTGCAGTGAACGGGCCAGGCCAAGATCAAGAATGTCTGGAGACACTTTCTGGCAAAATTGCTTAGAACTCCTGATTGGAGCGGAAGTGAGATCAAAATTCAAGGAAGAAAAAATTAGGGAACATCTCCCAAATAGCATTCGTATTTTTAATTTAAAAAGTTTTACCACTACAGGTATTTCTTTTATGAGTCTCTTTTCTTTTTAATATTCATTTATTTTGAGAGAGAGAGAGAGCGCGCATGCGTGCACGTGCACACGAGTGCATCGGCAGAGGGAGGTGAAGAGGGAGGGAGAAGAATCCTAAATAGGCTCCACACTGCTAGCATGGAGACTGATGCAGGGCTCAAACCCACAAACCACAAGATCAAAACCTGAGCTGAAATCAAGAGTTGGATGCTTAACCAGCTGAGTCGCCCAGGTGCCCCCACAAGTGTATCTTTAAAAAAAGATTTAAACGTTAACAACGGAGTGCCTGAGTGGCTCAGCCGGTTAAGCGTCTGACTCTTGATTTCAGGTCACGTCACGATCTCAGGGTTGTGAGACTGAGCTCCACATCGGGCTCTGAGCTGGGCACGGAGCCTGCTTAAGATTCTCTCTCTCCACCTCTCTCTGTCTCCTGGGGCGTGCATGCGCACACTCACTCTCTCTCAAAAATAAGTACACACATACATACGTACATACATACATACATACATACATAAATAAATAAATAAAAGTTAACAGATATTAATCTTGAATTTTTTGCTCTAAAATAATTGGTGATGGGGTGATTATTTGTGTTAAATGTCCTAACTCTACTGTGAGTTTGTGGAATTTCAAGCCAGGAGGACATCTGGAGAGGGACAAATGTTAGTATCATTAACATTTCAATACACATATTCTTTGACCTCCAAATCCCACATACCTACAGTGTTTACAAAGGAGACAGATTTATAGACACTGATTTGTATGTGTACATACAAAGGCCACAATACGTTAAGCACTGTTCTTGAGTGCTGTGAACGGGCCAGACCCAGTCAACCGGCTGACCTCTGATTCCCACATTTCACACAGTACAATGATGGAGAAGGTTACAATCACATCCCCAAAGCACAGAAAGATCTCCATGTGCCTTTTGATGCCAAAAACCAGTAAATTATGCTCACTACTTAAAATCACATAAATACGTAAAAATTACATCAACTCCATCCGAAATCAGGGTTGAGGGGCACCTGAGTGGCTCAGTTAAGTATCAGACTTCGGCTCAGGTCATGATCTCACAGTCTGTGAGTTCGAGCCCTGCATCAGTCTCTGTACTGACGGTTCAGAGCCTGGAGCCTGCTTCGGATTCTGTGTCTCCCTCTCTCTCTCTCTCTCTGATCCTCCCCCGCTCATGCTCTGTCTCTCTTTCTCTCTCTCAAAAATAAATAAACGTTAAAAAAAAAAAAAAAAAGAAATCGGGGTTGCATTTAGCATTAGGTGGAACTTGAGGCTTTACCATCCAGGCAAAATCGTTGATTTCTAAACAGAATCTGAGGTGAACGTACAAAACCAAGAGCTTGAAATGTGCAGCAGAAAATAATTGTCCTTTTTTTTGCAAATCACCAGAAACACAAAGAGGAAATCTCTCCTCTGGGCAAGTTTCCTCATGCCAGGACGAGTCTTCCTCAGCTGCTACCAACTCCCATTAATTACACAGATGTGAATTAATTACATGTGGGCACAGCATTACAGATACATGAGGGTGCAGATACAGCAGAATGGCAGTGCTGGAATCCAAGTGATGGGTATGTGGGTGTTTCCTGTAGAACGCTTTCAACTTTTCTGTATGTCTGAGGTTCTTCACACAAAATGTTGGGGGGAGGGGGAATCTGTACGGTCCTTGGATGAGATTCAGTATATAAGCAAAACATCAGGGAATGTGGCAAAAAAGGAGCCAAGAAGGTCTCTTCGTTATTCAAATTAATCAGTGCGGCCAAATGAAATCTACTGCCCCAAGTAAACTCTTTTTAGGCGATGATCACTGTAACAACGCACTGGGGGAGAAAAAGTTCCAAACAATTTTTTGTACAACACCAGCGGTTCTAAAAAGTTCTAGTGTCCAGACCAGCAGCATCACAAGCCCATGAATCTAGGAAGGAAATATGGGCAAATGTGACTCCGCTGAAAAACACACATGGCAAAAACTACCACAAGCAAAATTAAAAGACAAATGTCAAAGGAGAGTAAAGCACAGTTAAAGCCTACAGCTTCGGGGCAGACGTGTACAGGACTATTCACTATAGCACCACCTCCAAAAGCACAAGGTCAGAAACACCGAAATGTCCTTCAGAAGGAGACTGGTTTGATAAATCATGATACCTCCAAACAATGGAACACTATGCAACTTCAAATAAAAATACAGAAGCAAACGGGGCGTCTGGGTGGGTCAGTCAGTTAAGTGGCCGACTTTGGCTCAGGTCATGATCTCGCGGTTTGAGTTCGAGCCCTGCATCAGGCTCTGTGCTGACAGCTCAGAACCTGGATCCTGCTTTGGATTTTGTGTCTCCCTCTCTCTCTGCCCCTCCCCTGCTCACACTTTGTCTCTCTCTCTCAAAAAAATAAACATTAAAAAAAAATTAAAAATACAGAAGCATTTTCATGTATGGTATAAATTAACCTTGAGATACATTACTAAGAGAATAAAGCAAGATACCAAACTTACATAGGATATGACACCATTTGTATAAAAGTGAGGAGGGTATTTTACATATACTATAAGCTGCAGTTATGTAAAGCATCTCTGAAAAAAGAAAAGAATTAGTAATCGTGATTGCTTCTGGGAGGGATTTGGCAGCTTGAGAACAGGGAGGCTTATTTTTCACTCTGTACTGTTTCTTACTCAAAGAAATGTATCACTGTGCAAGGATAATGTTTTCAAACTCTTTCAAATCATTTTATTAAATGTAAAGTAATACTCCTTTTTTTTAAAGTTTGTTTTGAGAGAGAGAGAGAAAAAGAGAGAGAGAGAGAGAACGCACACGGGAGGGACAGAGAGAGAGAATCCCAAGCAGCGCCCACACCATCAGCATGGAGCTCGATGCAGGGTTTGAACCCACAAACTGTGAGATCATAACCTGAGGCAAAACCAAGAGTCGGGCCTTACCCACTGAGCCACCCAGGCGCCCCAGATAAGGTAACATTCTTATGAGAGAAAATGTTCTTTGAAATAAAGATGGTAAATAAAACAAATACATAAAATTACATTTGCAAGAAAACTCTCAGAACTGGAGAAGGCGTGCACATTCACTATAAACACATGCTGAAAATACTCAGTGGAGAAAACCATTGCTGGAACAACGGGCTGCCCGTTCGGAAAAAGTTAAACAAGCCCCTACCTCACACCACACACTCCATAAAACACACAATTCAAACTAGCTTAAAAACCTGAATATAAAAAGCAAAACTTCAAGACTTTCCAAGGAAAATATACGATTTTCTATATCTTCAGGGTGGAAAAGGATTTATTAACACTCAAGAGCACAAGCTAATGGGGCGCCTGGGTGGCTCAGTCAGTTGAGCGTCCGATTTCGGCTCAGGTCACAATCTCATCACTCTGTGAGTTGGAGCTCCATGTCGGGCTCTGTGCTGACAGCTCAGAGCCTGGAGCCTGCTTTGGATTCTGTGTCTCCCTCTCTCTCGACCCCTCCCCCACTCACATTCTATCTCTCCTTCTCTCTCAAAAATAATAAACAAACATTAAAAAAAAAGCACAAGCTAAAAGAAAAGTGATATATTTAACTACTTTAACTTGGAAGACTCACATCTCTCACTTTCAAAGCTTACTACAAAGCCACAGTAATCAAGACAGTATGGTACTGACATAAAGACAGACATATTGATTAAGGCAAAGAACCGAGACACCAGAAATAAACACTTACACTTATGGACAACCGATTTTCAACAAGGGTACCAAGACAATTCAATGAGGAAAATACCATCACCTTCCAGCAAACGGTGCGGGAACACATGCACAGCCACACGCAAATGAATGACGTTGGATCCCTACTTCACATCAGAAAAAAAATGAACTCAAAATAGGTCAAAGCCCTAAATGTAAGACTAAAACCATAAAATTCTTTGAAGAAAACCCGTTACCCCGGGTTAGGCAATGACTTCTTAGATGGGACATCAAAGGCATAAGCAACAAGAAGGAAAAAACAGATAAACTGAACTTCAAAATTAAAAATTGTCAGGAAGGGCGCCTGGGTGGCTCACTCGACTCTTGATCGCGGCTCAGGTCTTGACCTCAGGGTTGTGAGTTCAAGCCCCATAATGGGCTCCATGCTGGGCGTGAAGCTTACTTAGAAACATTTTTTGTGGTGGGAAAAAAAAAATTGTGTGTGTGTTTTGAAGGACCCCACTTTTACCAAGTGAAAAAAAACCTCACAGAATGGGAGAAAATGTTTGCAAATCTGGTATCTGATAAAAAAGGACTTGCATCCAGAACATACTAAGAATTCTTACAACTCTTCTAATGAAAAGATACAATATCCCAATTTTAAAAATGTGTCAGGGAGCGAATAGACATTTCTTTAAAGGAAGACATACCGATGGCCAATCAGCACACGAAAAGATGATCAGCATCACTGGTTGCTATGGAAATGTACATCAAAACCACAATGAGATAATGTTTCACACTCACCAGGATGGCAAGCCAAAAACACAGACGATGGTAGGTTGGTGAGGATATAAAACTGGAACCCTCATCTACCTCTGGCTGGAGCAGAAAATGGTGCAGTCACTGTGGATCCCCCAAACGTTAAACACAGAGTTTTATCATATGACCCGGCAATTCTACTTCTAGGTATGTCTAACAGAAATGAAAACACGTGCACATACAATACCCTGTATTAACGTTTGCAGCATCGTGATGGCCGACAAGTGAAAAATCATGATCTGTCCACTCTAGATGAACGGTAAACACAGTGTGGGAGATCATTACAAAGGAACACTATTTGGCAATCAAAAGGAAGGGAGCTGACACCTGTTACAACGTGGATGAGCCTGGAGAACATGAGGCTAAGAAAGAGGCCAGACACAAAGGACCACACATATATGACTTCATTAATAAGAAATCTCCAGAACAGGCAAATCCATACAGATGGCACAAGACTAGGGACTACCAGTAGCTTGGGGGAGAGAGAGTGACTGCTAATGGGCAGAGGGTTTCTTTATGGGATGATAAAAATGTTCCAACATTAGACAGTGGTGATGGTTGCACAACTCTGTGAACATACTGAAAACTGATGAACTGCACACTTTATTTTTGAGAGAGAGAGAAAGAGAGTGCATGAGCAGGGAAGAGGGGTCGAGAGAGAGAGAGAGAGAGAGAGAGAGAGAGAGAGAGAGAGAGAATCCCAAGCAGGCTCCTCACTGTCAGCACAGAGCCCGACTTGTGGCTCAGTCTCACCAACCATGAGATCATGACCTGAGCTGAAACCAAGAGTCGGACACTCAACCGATGGAGCCACCCCGACGCCCCTGAACTGTACCTTTAAAAGGGTAAATTTTATGGTACGTGAATTTTGTCTCAATAGAGCTGTGATAAAAAAATTAAGCACAGGGGCACCTGAGTGTCTCAACTGGTTAAGCGTCTGACTCTTGACATCGGCTCAGGTCACGATCTCACGGTTCATGGGATCGAGCCCCACATCGGGCTCTGCACTGACAGCTCGGAGTCTGCTTGGGATTCTCCCTCTCCCTCTCTCTCTGCCCCTCCCCTGTACATGCAGGCATGTGCGTGCCTCTCTTTCAAAGTAAACTTAAAAAAAAAATAAAAATAAAAAAAATAATAAAGTCTGAAATTAAATGTCAAACTTACTTTGAATGCACCCTCTGATTCCATGGATAAGAGATCCCCATCAAATGGAATGAGGTCTAGGCTGTACTCCTCCCTATGAATAAAGGATCCCAAAACACCCAGGTCTTTCAACCTCTGTTCACACAGTAAACTTCGTCGTGGAACAAACAAGATGTGGAAATCCCTTGCTGGGCCACGTTTGTCTTCACTGCAAGAGAAGTAACACTTGTTAGCTTGCATGTGCCTTCGAGTCGTAGGCTATTTCATCTATTTTATTCCTGGAGCCTGGCCTGTTGCTTGGCACACAGCAGGCGCTAAATAAATGGGCATCGGATAAACGCACTCAAACTGCTGCACAGTTGGCTCTCTCTCTCTCTTTTTTTTCCCTGAGAGGAAAGAGGCGTTGATTCACAGCCAGTGTTTTGTGAAGCATTTTCTAGCTTTCTCTTAAACCATTTATGGGGCATTAAGCTCTCACGTTTACTGAAACAGGATGTCCGTGCCTTACTGAAAACCGATGGTTCTTTAACCAAACCAACGCGGTGACACAGTCTTACGGAAAAATGAAAGATCACTCTTGACTTCCACCTCTAGTCTCCTTGACAGTGGGCCTCCCAAAATAGCCCATATGCTTTTAAGATTTTAAGGGCCTTTTCAATCAACTGTACCACAGAGTGCAAACTGGGCTAAGAACTTCCTTTATAGATTGGATGCTACGTTAAATTTTAATCGGCTCATACTTATTTTGCTTATGAAATTCGAGCACACTATATACAGTGTATTGAAAGATGACCATTAGAGATTTTGTAGTTTTAATCAGGGTCCTTCCCACCGATAATAGGTCCAAATTTTTAGTTGTCCTGTAAACGGGGTTATATGATGACCCCCTTCTCCAACTGTCTGAACAAGTTCATGGGAGCTTCCCATTCCCCTCTAACGTTCTTTCACGCCTGCCCAGTTTTCTAAAAGACCACCTTCCGATTCACTGCCAAGACAAGGAGGTTGCAAGGAAGAGTTCGGTATGTTAAAACCCTGAGAAGGATCAACCTCTTTTGGTCCAAACAGAAGCTCTGGGAGATACCTGAGCACATTTTCAGCAATTATATCCATCAACTCTAGCCTGGGTCTGACAAAAAAAATAATATTCTTGACATCAGCTGCTGGCAAACGACTTCCTTTAAGTGTGAACATTTTCTCCACTTCATGTTCCTAAGAAAACACATACACAAAAGGTTAACAAAAACCCTGTACTTAACCTATCATATCCAGATTCAGTCATCATAAACACTCCCAGCCAAAAGTGCATAATGCTTCATCAGCAAAATTGAGATTCCCCAAAGCCAGATGTATAAAGGACAAAGTTTCAGGATTAAGTCACTGCTATTGCATCTGAATTCAAATGACTCACATGATGACCTGTCAATGACACCAGGTGATGGTCACATAGCACAATGCTAGTAATTCCTCTAGAATTAGGATCAGTATAAAATCACTGGCCAATGGCCACTGTATAAAAAATGTTAGACATGCATCAGCACCAGTGTCTATAAAGACCAAAGAACTCTGCAAGTCAATTACTCAGGAAAAATGTAAAATCCTATTACTACTAAAGTACAGAATTATTAATCCCCAAACAAAACCCAAATAGCTCATTTACCTTCAGTAGTGAATACTGTGCAATCAGGCCAAATGGTCCTGTGAGGTACTCATCCCAAACTATTGCCTGTAGGAGGGGAGAAACTTTCTCTTGTTAGGGCTAATATCAGGAATTTCAACAATATCAACAGAAAACAGCAGTCAGAAGACGTAGTAGAAATATTTGCTTCGAACTGAATTAGCAAAAATTTTAACTGGCTCTAATCATATTCGTATCTTACAGGTCTAAAGAAAAACAGGATCTGGACAAGGATGTTACTGTTGCCACGGGAAAGTTAAGACATAACCACCATCCTCAAACAGGAAGAAGGAACTGTAGTTTGTCGTGTATTTGTGTCATGGTATTAACGAGTAGATTGAACCAGATGGAAACTGCCAATGGCAATAGTTCAGTCTAGCATTTTACACGGAAATGTCACATAATCCAATTATATAAAATTAAAACCTTGGATGTAGGTATTACGAATCTTATTTTGACAGAAGAGGAAAGTTTTAAAGGGTTTGGGAAGTTTAAGTAACATGTCCAGGGCCACGTAAGGACTTTGGACCTTACATATAGTATAAGGGGACTAGAACCCCAGTCTAGAACTCAGCTGACAACTCATGGGTCATTGTTCTGGGCTCCCATGAACATTATTACTGCTAATCTCCAGTGTCATTTCTTCTTCTTCCCTTATGTATTTATTTTGAGGGACAGAGACAGAGCATAAGTGGGGGAGGGGCAGACAGAGAGGGAGACACAGAATCCAAAGCAGGCTCCAAGCTGTCAGCACAGACCCCTATTAGCAGGGCTCGAACCCACAAACCATGAGATCATGACCTGAGCTGAAGTGGGAGGCTTAACCGACTGAGCCACCCAGGCACCCCTCTTCTTCCCTTTTTTAACTGAAATTTTTACTGAGATAAGTGTAGATTAACTTTTATTTGTAAGAAATATTACAGAGAGAGCCCTTGCATGCTCTGCCCAGTTTCCCCCAATGGTAACAGTTTGCAAAACCACAGCACAATATTACACCCACAATAGTGCCATTGATCCAATCCGTGATTGTATTCAGATTTCAGTATCATTTCTTGAGCCTGAACTGGGCACCTAGGGCTTAGCCTGCCTTTTTCTCTCAATGGCTGCTAGCACCCACTCCATCTCTTGAAGTTCTGTTCTTCCTAAAACCGATTCCTGAGATTCCCCAGTTTTCCTTTCCTTTCCGGAGTTGTATTGCCAGTTACTTAGGGTGACAAATAAACCCTAAGGAGAGAGGAGAAAGATGACACCACTTAGACGAAATCCTATTAAGTCCTTGATCTACAATTTCTCAGTCGTGAGCTGGGTGGTAGTAAACGTCTAACAGGAGAAACAAACCCTAGAAAAGTCACGTTAAAACCGCAAATAACTACAACCTCTTTCATAATACGTGTGAGCAGCAGGTTCTAAGATGCTAGTGCTACACAGGCTTTTAAAGGTACGACATGCATGATCGCTCTAAGGCATGTTCACTGGCCCATAGACATCCTTGGGCCGGGCCCGCCCCATTCGTCCTGTTCCCAGGGGGCACCAGAACTTCCCCTCTGGATCTGAGGGCCACCTGACATAAATAAGGTTCACGATGGCCTGGGACACCACAGTGGCTTACTCTGCTGCAACAAAGCAATCGCGATGCCACGCCGACTCCTGCCGTGTGCCCCAGCCCCACCGGCAGACCCCTCTCCCCCGCGCATTGGTCCTGCCCGCTCCCCTCCTCGGAAGCCCCAGGGACCTCGTGCACCAGGAGCTCAGGCAATCGGGCACCGGATTGGGCCAGGAGGGACGGGGGGCTGGAAAGCAGTGTCGCCGCCTCCCATCGCTCACCTTGCTTCCCGCGCACTTGTCCAGGAACTCTCGCAGCTCGCGACGCACCGCCTCGCGCAGCACGTTCAGGTTCACTCGTCCGTAGGACAGGTGCGCCGCCATCTTGCTTCCCCCTAGGCGCAGCCCACGAACGCAGTCACGTGACGGCGCGTTCACGTGACCAGGACGGCTGACCGCCCCCTCCCCCCACTTCCCCAGCCAACCCGGAAGCTGAGGTGGGCCTGAGCCTACCGTCTTTGCTGAATCAGGCGCCCGCTGCTTTCCCTCTGCTGCATCGGTTCCGAAGTTCCCCAAGACCCCCGGCCCCACCGAGACCCTGCCTCAGTCCAGGAGTCGTTGGACGCTGAGAATTGAGTTGAGAGACGGGGACTGGGTCCTACTTCTTCCGCTTAAAAATCGCGACTTGCTTCGTAGCAGCAAGCGTACCCGCTATCATGGAAATCTTTTAAATTATAGGAGTCAGAAAGCCCTTCGCTTTGCTCTTTTAGTTTGTAGGCTAAATTTTACCCAAGACAACGGCTGCGACAAACTTGTCTGTTTAGCTCTTGCCAGTAGATTCACTGCATTGTATTTCACAAAGATAATATCCCATGTGGAATCCAGTTCCCACTCCGTTAGTAAAATTCGTATGTTACCTTTTGAGTTGTGAGAGTTACCTTTTGAGTTGTGAGAATCAAGAGGGTGGAATTTACGTCGTGTTTCATTTTAAAAACTTAGCAGGGTGCCTGGAATTTAATTGCTTAATAACTATTGTTTTAGAATGATTCATTCGTTTTAATACTTCGAGGGTGGAAATTGTCTGGGATGTGAAAGAGGCTTGAAAACATTTGCTCTTCGAGTGGATAGCTCTATTCAATCCTTTACACACACTTTGTTATGAAGAAAGGACTCACCCATGAGTCTGAGTAAACAAACAGCAGAATTTGGGGATGATGCTGAAAAGCAACCAATCAATCATACATACACACTGGCACTCTCAATTCCATGATTTTAGCAAAACCCTTTAAATTTTAAAATAACGTGTTTCTACTCAATGCTGTTTCATGCCCTCATTCTCAACCCGGTTTTCACAGTGATTCTCAATCTATATCACAAATTCTTACCACAGGTACAGACTTTTTTGCCCAACTGAAAAGGTGTATTATTTTAGCACCGTGAAAATAAATGTTCTCAGCAGGCCTTGTCACAAACTCTTATATTAGGGCAAAACTTACGGTGAAGAGGTGAGATGCCCAAGGCTAGTGAAATCCCAAGCATGCATGCATGTAAATGAGCAAGAGCAGGATGATAAACTATCCTTCTCCCAAAGGATCACAATGCTAGGTAATGATCAACATGGGTGTTTAACTTGTATAGGGATCCGATGTTTGGAAACGTTGCTATACTGCGGTAGTTGCCCTATAAATATTGCAGACCTTAGTGTTTTCTTCTGTAGTTTTTATTGATATCATTGACATATAACATCATATTAGTTTCAGGTGTATACAACAGGATTTGACTGTAAGTATATACTGCGAAACGATTACCACAAGAAGTTAAAACAGTTTGAGTCTTTTAATTCCCTATGGTTAGTAGTGAAGTCAAGGACTAGTGTCAAGGTATCATTTAAGGAGGTAAAAGTATTGTTCTTGTTCAACTAATAACTCTGCTTTGGAAATATCGACCTGTTGGGGAGTCTGTGCTCATAAAACAAATGTTTGGTTCAGTAATCATTTCGCTAAATATCACAGCAATTTTCAGGGTTTCTTTCCAAAACATCACGGATTATTAGGTAGTTGGTGCTACGTGGTGCCGTTTATATTTTTGTCAGGTAATACAGTGTGATATAGCAATGGATAACAACCTTAGGTATTTTTTTTTAATTTTTTTTCAATGTTTATTTATTTTTGGGACAGAGAGAGACACAGCATGAACGGGGAAGGGGCAGAGAGGGAGGGAGACACAGAATCGGAAACAGGCTCCAGGCTCTGAGCCATCAGCCCAGAGCCTGACGCGGGGCTCGAACTCACGGACCGCGAGATTGTGACCTGGCTGAAGTCGGACGCTTAACCGACTGCGCCACCCAGGCGCCCCCGTTAGGTATTTATTTTAAGTGGGTCATAGGATGCTTTGAGATGAGGATATAACAATTTCTTAAAAGCTGTTTATCAACAAGACTGCAGTAGAAATTACTATTTAGATCTATAGTGCTCACTCATTTAAAGAAAAAGAAAACATTATGACAAATAAACCTGGGAAGAATATGTTTACTACCACTGGCAAAAAAGAATAACCATTTATTAAAGTAGATACAGAACACTCGTTTGCTCAAATTTTAATACTGCTTTACATTTTGTTTGTGAAACACTTCCTATTATAATGTTTATAACCAAAAATTTTAACTAATTACAGATTTTTCACTTGTCAGACACACATTTGATAATCTTGAGGGAAAAAATACATCAAAGGCATATATACAATTATAGAAGTTCTTACTATACATGTAGCACGGAAGATACATTACTTTTTACATATTGTAGAAGACATTCAAGTGAGATAAATAGATTCAAACTGGTTGATAAACTTCTGATGGTTGAGGTCCTTCATTTTATTTTTTTGTGATAAGAAAATCCAAAATTATCAATGTTGAATTTCTCATCGTACATTCATCTAAAAACAGTTTTAAAAAAAACTTGTAAAGGTTGTAGATTGGTTAATTTAGGTGTTTTAATAGTGGCTTATTATCTAATTGACTGCTGGGGATATCTGCTGAAGAAGGAAAAAGATTTAGAGAAAATTCTCCCAGGTATTTATATCTGATAAAGAAACAAAATGAAAATGGAAAAAAAAACTAGTTGCAAAGCCACGTGATATCACTTCGGGCCTAGTCCATTATGTCCTGGTGTGTTTTCTTTTTCATAAAGGTAAAAATCTGAAAAGAAAGACATTGTATTTTGTCCCAAAATATAGATTTTTAAAAAATATATACATATAATATATAGAAGCTGAAATTATGCAAAAACCAATAAACAAAACACCACAGTAGAGTAAGTAGGTGCAGCATATAGATTATAAAATGTCCCCACAGCAGTTTGGGGGCTTCCCCCTCCTGTTACCTGTTTCATGATTTTATAATCACACCTAAGTATTATCAAGCCTGAAATAAAGGCACTACTGACATCAGGTAGTGCAAAGAGCTCAGATACTTCTTTAAGAATAAAATACTTTAAATGAGTAGATGAAAATGCAAAATGGCACATTTTTCCAACTCATTCCAGTGTCAAAGCTTAACCAAAACATCTAAATATACAAATGCAGCCTGGAAAAATTTTAGTGCAAATATGAAAAGTAACAGCATAATTTAAAGTTACTTAAATAAGGTATTGTAAGGGTAGGAATTGTTCTATGAGGCTTCCCTAGGGACAGTGAATGTAATGGCATCTGGTGCAACGTCTTGTTAGAACTTTTAAAAATCAAGAAGACAAAATTAGAGGTGAAATCTCACCTACTAAGTATTTATTAACTTCTGGGGGGGGGGGGACTAAAAGGGTGATGTACTGAAGATCAAAATATTCTCTTCGATTTGTTGACGGGGGTCAAAAATAACGTGAGTTCCGCTGAATGCCGCCGCACAATGCTGGTGTCCAGCTGCCTCCGCGCCGGTGCGGGTGGAGCCGGTGGTGCGGGTGGAGCCGGTGCCCGGAGGAGCCGGTGCGGGGGAGGCGCCGGGCGCGGGGGAGGGGCCGGGGCTTCATCAGAAAGTCTCGTCGTCGTTGCAGTTGGTGGCCCAGTGCCCAAACACCTCGCAGATTTCACAGTACGGGCGTTCCTCGCTCCGACTGCCGTGGTGTGTGGAATGGGGGGGGTCCTCTGACACCTGCGCCTGCGTGGGACAATCCTCTGTGTCGTGGAGGTCAAAGCAGTCACATATGTCACAGAAGAGGCGAGGTTTCTTCTTGGACTGTTTCTCCTGGTCATCGCTACAAATGTTAACGTGCATAATCAGAAACTCCTCTCTGTAAGAAGAAACTCAGGAGACAGTATCACTCACAACAAAAAATAAGAACGAATTATGGCCATGTCTGGGAGCCTTGAGTGTTAAGTTCTACAGTCCACATTTAGAATTTTCACATCGAACCATTCGCAGTGTATCATTCTCTTGCCAGATTTGTGTAACTCCATTTGTGGACAAGTAACCACAAGGCAATGATTTCTCCAATCCCCTGGAACCTACTTTTAAAAACCTTTATTTAGATGGAGCTAAGGTTCTGGTTAGTATTGCTTAATATAAAATACCTGTCATAATTGTTTAGGTCATCGCCGTTCCCATTCAGGGCTGCCTCTGACATCATCTCCACCTTCATCTTGAGGTCTTGATTCTTCCTCTGAAGGTCCACTATTACTGAATTTAGGAAATCAATCTGATTTGTCCCGGGGGGGGGGGTGGGGAGAGAAACAGATGTGTCAAATGTCTAGAGTGTGTATGCTGGAGGATGGATGTGGTATGAAAGTATACTCTCACGCTATGGCTACAGGGTGTGCTGGACTCACAGGAGGGGGAGATAGTGGCCATTCCTGAACCCACGTTTAAACGCTTTATATATACACATGGACATCAGCAAGACCCTACAAAAAGCGGAACCAATTAGCTGTCCCATTGAACTGTAGAACAGATGCAGAACTTTGATGTTCTGTAGATTGGAAAAAGTTCACAGAAATTCTCCTCAGACCACCGTTTAACATTTACTCATTGGTCATGGTGGCACAGTAAACAAACGTCATCTTCAGAGCAAAACGAAGGTGTTTTCAAGAGAGGGCTCCGGCTCCCTTCAGCTGAGGAGACACTCTGGCACACAGTGACAGGGCAGAGCCCAGGTAGCACACGTGTGGCCAGCACCTGTACCAAGATTCACTGAGCAGTGGGGTAACAAGGTGACCATCAGGAGGAGACACTCTTGTCCTAACATCTCCTTTGAAATCAAGGGCGCTCTAAAAACAAAATGTTTTTTCCCCTCTTCTACTTATAATAAAAAGGTCCAATCACTCTAAATACCTAAGTCCTACTTTACAATATTAAAAATTATGTATTTCATGTTTTAAAGACATATTTGGCTTTGGGGCGCCTAGGTGGCTCAGTCGGTTAAGCGTCTGACTTCAGCTCAGGTCATGATCTCACGGTTTGTGAGTTCAAGCCCCGCGTCAGGCTCTGTGCTGACAGCTTGGAGCCTGGAGCCTGTTCCGGATTCTGTCTCCCTTTCTCTCTGCCCCGCCCCTGCTCACACTCTGTCTTTGTCTCTCTCAAAAATAAAAAAACATTAAAAAAACATTAAAAAAAAAAAAGAAAGAAAGATTTGGCCTTATTCCCCTGCCGGGGCAAGTTACGAAACAAAGCTAGCAATCACTGGCTTTGTGATTCTCTGCAGAATACCCCTTCCAATACTGACGGGAGGCTTACATTTTCTAAGACTTTACCCTGTTAGGAGCTACAATTCAGGAGGAAGAAAAAGCCACAAAATGGATGTAGGTATAGTGGGGAACCACACACACACACACACACACACACACACACACACACACGCTCACAAATTAGGAAACATAAAACAAACCATTTGCTGATTGGAAGAAAAGTGTTGGCAGCGGCAGATGAAACAAATGGAAGCAGAAAGGAGAGGGGAAAAGAAAACACTGTTAATGGAGTCTATGCTTCTTGGACACACAGACTAAGCAGACAACACTATCCAGGGGGAGTCAGTGCATCTGTTGAATCCTTTCATATCTTTCAAAAGAGATAGATAGCAGATGACTAAAGCAAATCACAAACTCACTGAACTTTGCTTTTATTTAAAGATGATGGGGGCACCTGGGTGGTTCAGTCGGTTAAGTGTCCGACTTCGGCTCAGGTCATAACCTCATGGTTCTTGAGTTCGAGCCCCGTGTCGGGCTCTTTACTAACAGCTCAGAGCCTGGAGCTTGCTTCAGATTCTGTGTGTGTGTCTCTTTCTCTCTGCCCCTTCCCTACTCACGCTCTCTCAAAAAAAAAAAAAAAAAAGAATGGTAAAATAAATATGAACATGCTGGCTTTTGTACTTTTGAATTTTGAACAGGATAAATATATCCAACATATAGTGCTAAAATTGAAGGTGGAAGTTAGTTGCTATGTGCAATTATATTTCCAAATACAAAACAGTTTGCCTCCTTATAATCCCTTTTTAAGGCTAAGTCTGTTTTGGTAATTTTGGCTTTAGGGAAACAGCTTTCAAGATCTGTCTTTTTGGGGCACCTGGGTGGCTCAGTTGGTTAGGCACCTGACTTTGGCTCAGGTCATGATCTTGCGATTCTTGAGTTTGAGCCCCACATCGGGCTCTGTGCTGACAGCTCAGAGCCGGAAGCTTGCTTCTGATTCTGTCTCCCTCTCTCTGCCCCTGCACACGCTCTGTGTTCCTCTCTCTCAAAAATTAACAAACATTAAAAAAATTAACAAAAAAGAACTCTGTCTTTTTAAGGTCAAGAGGAGCAAGGAATCTTTTGACCGAGTAATTCTACTTTTACGAATCTATCCTAGAAAAATACTAGTATATCTGCAAAATGACAGATATTCAAGATAATTCATTATAGCATTGTTCATAATACACCTAAAAAGATTTAAAAAAATCCCAAATGTCCTGTCAGCTGACAAGGAACTGATTATAGTACATCCACATAATGCATACTATACAACAATAAAAAAAGACCAGATTATGTAATATGCCACCATTTGTGTTAAAAAAAAAAAAAAAAAAAGGATAGGACATGTTCTTAAATCTCTGAAAAGATTTGTTGAAGATACTAATAAGAGTGATTCCCTGTTTGGAGGTCTGGGAACTGAGAAGAGAGATGGTGTTTGGAGTGAGACTTTCTACCATATATACTTTTACTATTATTTATTGTTTACACCATATGAATGTATTATGTATGCAAAAGGCTAAGTGGTTTTTAACAACAGTGCGTAGGGACCCCTGGGTGGCTCAGTTAAGCATCTGACTTTGGCTCAGGTCATGACCTCATGGTTTCATGAGTTCAAGCCCCGCATCAGAATCCATGCTGACAGTGTGGAGCCTGCTTTGGCTCCTCTGTCTTCCTCTCTCTCTCTGAGCTTCCACCACTCGTGCTCTCTCTCAAAAATAAACAAACTTAAAAAAAATTAAAAAACAAAACCAAACAAAACAGTAAGGGGCACCTGGATGGCTCAGTCGGTTGAGTGATTTCGGCTCGGGTCATGGTCTCATAGTTCGTGAGTTTGAGCCGTGCCCTCCCCCCCCCCCCCCCCCCCCCCCGTGTTGGGCTCTGGACAGACAGTGCGAAGCCTGCTTGGGATTCTCTCTCTCCCCCTCTCTCTCTGCTCCTCCCCAACTTGTGCTTTCTCTCTCAAAATGAACTTTAAAAAATAAAAACTAAAAAAAATGTCAAGCAAGCCACGCAAAGGAAAGGAATATTACCTGACTCTCCTGGGCTCTTTCATCCTCTTCTGCCTGAGTATCAGTATTACCTTATATCAAAGAAAGGGGGGGGAGGGGGGGATTTTACAAAAATTGCAATCTTGTTTTCCTGAGTTACTATAACAAACGGGCCAGTGATAGACACGTATTTTCAAGTGAAATTCCCAAATGTGCCTCTCTGAGAACAGTTCATGGGTTCCTGTCCCACATCCGGAGCCCTAAGGGATCTAGCCAGATGCTGGCCCTACCCCCTCGGTGTTCTCCACCGTGCTGGCCCACGGCTGGTGAGGGCGCCCATCACACCCACCCGGAAGTTAAAGTAGCAAGCAAGTGGCACGTGCTCACGAAGGGGCCACCTCTGTTCCCCTTTACCGCAGCGCATTTCAGAGCCCATGGCTGCGACCGCGAGGGCAGCCGTCACTCACGTCCTCTATTGCTGCCAACATTTCAGAGGTGGGGATGGCAGGCACGTCCCTGAGCGGAGGACCTGTGTCATGACCCTTATCTGCGTCAATGGGAGGAGAGCCAAAGGCAGACGGGCCGAGGCAGGGGGCGGCGCAACAGCTGCCATCCCAGGGCACCTCACTAGGAACGGCTCAGCTGCAGGAGGCGGCCGGCACTTTACCTGAGGAGCTGCCGAGCTGCCTCCTGTTTTCTTTGAGTTGAAGCTCCAGGTTCTTTACCTGGAGTTCAAGCTTTGCCTTGTCGGACTCCAGAGACTGGACGACTGAGTGCAAGGACTTGGCGGAGGCGCTCTCTCCCCTGAGCACCGTGACCTGAAACACAGGTGAGCTGAGGCTCGCGCGGGAACAGAAAGAGGCGGCGGGAACAGAAAGAGGCCGCAGGCGGTACTCTACCTCATTTCTCAGTTTTTCCAGCTCTGCATCCTTTTCGGTGAGTAAGGCACTAGTAATGCTGATGGATTTCTGCAAGGAAGCTTTTTCTTCATCGGTTTCTTTTATTAACTTGGATTCTCTAAAAGACCAAAGAGTTAAAAATTCCACAAATCAACCGAGAGAGCAGTCAGCGTCCAACTGCCCTATGACAAACACGAAATTAACTTGAGTTAACGTAAAGAAAAAAGTATCATGGGGAAGTTTAAAAGGGGGTTAAGGCTATTATGCTTGCAAAATTTTACTTGAAATTTTACTCACTGTGAGGGAGAACAAGTTTACCTATGCATAGACATGCCAGAATCTGCATATCATTGTATCCATTTGAATTTAAAGAAACATGTTAATAACTTTGGAAGAGGTAGAATTAAAAAAAAAAAAAAACAACAACAGAACAAGACTGTTGTACCCCCAAAGAATTCTTTTAAAAATCTAACCCCCACCCCAGCTGAATTCTATTACTTTTTGAATAAATTATTACCAAGCAATAACAACAATTAAAATACACACATGCAAAGCGACTATACACGGATGTCATGCAGAGCAGTTTTATGCTGGAGGTATCAATTGGTTCTCACTAATTTGTTACTTTTAGCAACTTCCAAGAATGTATTTTTGAGATCTCATGGGCCAAAACAGTAGCAAAGATTATTACTGCTATTCATACTGAAGGATTATTACTTTTCATCCACAGAATCTGAAAAGGACATTAAGTTGCTCATAGAAATGACAGGTAATTACATAAAGGCTGGAACAGAAATGTTAAAATGGATTTCCGGGTGTAGAATGAAAGCACAGGGAGAGTCTGGAGGGAGACGGGTAGAGCACTTGGTTCAAGTTCTCAGCCTGACTCCGAATTTGTCTGTCAGCAGAGGGAGGGGGACCAGGTCTTAAGGAGAGAGAAACATTTATCCTGGAGTCAAGGGATGGGGAAAAAGAAGGGGAAGATGAAGGAAAGACAGGGAAGGAGGGCAAGACACAATAGATATAACCCAGAAGGGCAGGCTACTCTGTGTTTACGTGTGTGTATCTAAATTTTTGTTGTAAAAATTATATGCATTCAAAAAGTGCCACGAAAGACCAGCAAAGACTGAGGAACTGTCACAGACTGCAGGAAGCTGAGGAGGCATGACCACTGAATGCAGTGTGGTTTCCTAGACTGAATCCCAGAAGAGGAACAAGACATTCGTGGAAAAACTGGGGAAATCTGAACAGAGTCTGGAGTCTAGCTAAGCATACTGAACTAACATTACTTTCTCAGTCTGGACCAATGTCCAGGGAGTGTGCAATATGTGTGTGTCAGGGGATGTGGGGTGATGGGTATGTGGGAACTCTCTGTACTGCCTCTGCAACTCTTCTGTAAATCTAAAATTTTTAAATAAAAAAAGTTTTAAAAAATTACATGCAGTGTGAAACAAGAGGGAAAAAAAAAGTCCTTGTTTCACAAAAATTTTTAGAAAAAACATGACTGGAAGAAATTCCCAGCTAGTCCTCAGACCCTCCAACCTACAACACTGCATTAATGTAGATGATCACCTGTGAGTCCAAAACTTCAAGAACAAGAAGTCAAATCCCTCCCGGTTCTAGAAGGAGGGACGGGGTAAACACGAGCATGTCACATGGTTCAGTCTGTTTGAGAACTGACTGGAAAAGTCGGAAACTGAGGCCCAGGTTAGAAATGGCAGAATGTATGTCTGGTTAGTGAGACCCAAGATATCCGGCACACGAATTACAGAATTCTCATGATTCATGGTAAATTGAAATTCTACATAAAGATGAAAATATAAGTGTTGCATTTATCTCATTGTGTGGCTTACACTTATAGTCCAGAATAAGTAGTAAGAAAAGAATCTGAGACTTACAGAAATTTCTTGAATTCAACACCCAAGCATGATATGAACACTGGAGAGGGGGTGGGTATTGGTGCTGTTAAATTACTAAGTGAGGAATACCTCGCTAGGAAATAGGGTCTTGCTTAGGTTAAAACAAAGCAAAGATTTCAATGGGAGGAATAGATAGGTATTCTTCCACCTGGAAAGTAAATATCTGATGTTATCCACAGTTATCCACAAAATCCTGGGCTCCTGAAGTTTTAATTAAACTTATTTGGTAGTTTCTTCCATTGTAGAAACTATTTCAAGAGCTTCACTTGGTGAGAAATACAACTCCAATTTGAAAAATGTAGTTTTACTGTTTTTACTGAAAAACACCAGGATATGGGGGTTGGTGAACAGATTTAAGTTCTTCTATAATCAGAACTCTAGGCAACCAGAATCTCACAGAGTCTTTGTGGCAGGGAGGGACAAAGACACCAGCAGATGATAGAAGGTAAAAGGTACGGGAATCTTTGCTTCTCACGTACACATGACCCCTAAGTGAGGCCGCCTTCGAAGAAGATGGCAGGCTGAACGTGTCTTGGACAAGTTGTCAAGAGACACATGGTTAGGAGAGGGATCTGCCTTGTGATTTATACATCAAATGACAGGACAAATAGCCTTTGGCAGCTTGTCTTCATGGCCGGTCTTCACTGCTGGCTTCTCGGGCTATTTCCAAGCCCTAATCCCAATGTGCAAACCAAGAGGGACGAAATTAAACCATATATGCCAACGTTACTGACGTGTGAGTCACAAACCACACTGACAGGAGCGCCTGTGCTACACTCTGAAGCCATGCTGGCTAGAAGGACTTGGTGCTGCTGAAGGTATCGAGAAGGGAAGATAAACACGGTGTGAAAGAACGGCTCTAAGGGCCAGATACCTTTCCCTTCCAGGGAACATATTACCCAGATTCTTTCCTTACTACTTATTTAAGAAATAAATTCTAGTAATGAAGCAAATACCTTAAAGTGTAACTGGGCAAGCTTAAAAAATGCAAGATAGCAAGAACCAAACATTAGAAACATGAAAAGAAATGCAGGTAATGTAAGGAGAACTAAATTTTCACTGAAGCTCTTTGCTGTATATAGATCTAAAACCGGTGTGTGTGTGTGTGTGTGTGTGTGTGTGTGTGTGTGTGTGTGTGTGTATGCTGCTAGGAATATTTTACAAAACAAAAGCAAGACACAGAGGGACAAAGGCAGCCAAAAAATATATACAACAAGTTGTTTTACTAAAAATATATGAAATTTATTTATTATAACGTGGATAGACTTTCTTTAGTCTTACCATTAAAGACACACAGATAGAGCAAAGGAAGCAGGAGTAGGGAAGGGAAAAGAGAGGGTGAAATGAGCATTGATAAGTAGCGCAAGCTCGAGACAGTCAGACAGTCAGCAACCCACACTGAGCTTAACGAGCTGGAGTAGCACGGGACGGCTTCAGACCCGGTCTCTCAGACGGGGTCGCCAACCAGTTTCCATTCCTGACATCTATCCCACATTTACTCTAACAGAATTAATTCTGACTCCAAGAAGTCCACATCTAACATTTGAGCTCCAGAGTCCCTGCTTTGACATCAAAAAGCCTAGAGAAGGGAGGAAGGCCAAACATGTTCCCAAATCTGCTGTCGGCTTTAGTGGACAGGGGAGCACACTTGTCCACTTCGGTCAGTTAGAGCAATTCGAGGTTGGCTCTGCTGGGTCAGGTATCTTGGAGCCTGGTTTGAAAGAGGTCCACCCGACTTGGAAACCAGCTTCCAAAATAACGATTGTATTTTTAAGTGAAGAGAAAAACCTGAACTACAGATTGCTTGCAATTTAATGTTTAGGTACCAAAAAACCATAGCAAATACAGGAAGACCCTACTACTGAACGAGAAGCAGTCTGTGCCTCAGGGTCAGAAGTTAAATTCTGCACTTCAATACAATGACCATTTCAATGCCACACTTACAGACTATCTTGACTATGTATGTTCAATGATCACTTCTGAATTAAGCCCTTGACTAAGATCTCAGTTCTTGCGTCAACAACTACATTGCAAATATCTTTATGATTTAAGTACTTTCCAGACTTAAATTAAGAGCGTTATCAAATTCTTTTCAGTACTCCATGCTAAATTTACTTAACTATTACACACACAGATCTACATAGGAATCCATTATCACACTGGCTTTTAGAGGACACTTAAGGTATCAAGGGAAGATAAACACGGTGTGAAAGAACGGCTCTAAGGGCCTTTCCCTTCCAGGGAACATATTACCCAGATTCTTTCCTTACTACTTACCTAAGAAATAAATTCTAGCAATGAAGCAAATACCTTACAGTGTTACTGGGCAAGCTTTAAAAATGCAACATAACAAGAACCCTACTACTTAATGAGAAGTAGAGGACACTTAAGGGCCCAAATTATTAGCTAAAATAGATCTGCATTCAGATTTCAGAAATAGACACAACTTTCCATGAGGATTAATTTGACCAAAAACAGCGCTAAATAGGGTAAGTTAGGTTTTCAAAATTTTCACTTTCAGAAACAATTACCATGTTTATCAGCATTTATTGATATAAAGAGTGATTTTCAGGAGACATTCTCCTAAACTTATCCAGGAATTAAAATGGGAGCAAAGATGGTGAATTAAGAAGTGGCCTTAACAAGCCCCCAAACTTGTTCTACCTTTTTAAGCCAAGAAAAAAGTCACAGGCCTGCTCACATTTTGAAAGTCATGTAATTTAAAGTCACACGGAAAAGACTAACGAAGCATAGCAGCTTTATTCTTTAAAGGAAAAAAAAAAAAGATTTAAAATTAACAATAAATAAATGTACAGTGAGAAAAGAGCCAGCATAAACATCTGACACCCTCTGTCTTACGCTTGCATCTGGGTTCTTGGCTAAGTTGCCTGACATTCTGGGCTCTACTTTCACCCTTTATAAATGCAGGCCCCACCATATATTTTGCGGGGTTGTCCTGAGATTAAGTTTGTGAATTGTGAACACAAAGGGATAATGTCAGTACTTGCTTCCTTACACCAGCCCATTTTTCCCATGCTCTCCTGGCAGAATGTGACAGGAACGAGCCCTATCAATTTTTTTTCACATATCCTTGATAACTGCGTAAGGAGGTTCTCTTTAAAGAAATGGAGCCTTATTTATGTAAAATGGAAATATCCTGAGGCCCACCCTCGCAGAGCTGGCTGCCTACACAAGGACGGGGTGGGGGCAGTGATGCATTCTGTGTGCATTCCGGTAGGAAACTTTAAGTAAGAATGAATCTAAGTATTTCTTAATTAAAGAAAGGAGGAAAGGCACTCCTGGACTTGAAGCCTAATGTCCTTTGGAATGCTTCTTGTGGATCCCAATATCTCTGTGGGCTAAAGAAAGCCCTCAATTCCTAAGCCACCGCCATGCTGGCAGGAGCAGACTGCCAGAGGAAAACACGTGTGTCAGTGGTCAGGGAGAGAAACTTCCTCTTCCCGACCAGAAAGAATAATAAAATACTTTGCAGGAGCATGGATGAATTCTTGATTAAGCTCTTCTTAAAGAATTATGTTTAGTTCTGTTTTCAATAAGAGAAAAGGACGTCACTGTCGTGACGCACATCTACTCAGCAAACCACCATCAGGGCTGTGGTTCTCGGCAACAGTACCCACCCATCTGCCCGGCACGCAGCGTAAAGCACAGAATTTCTCTAGACACAAACTGCACATTTTACAAGAGCAGACAGAGACTGTCAAGATACGTAAGCATCAGGCTTCTAAACAGTTATTTCTGTGGCCCCATTTATCCTTACTCCAAAGTGCTGGAAGGTTTCCATTTAAATATCATTTGATTATCATCAAAGAGTAACAGAGAAGAAAGCTCTTTCTTAGAAAACAGAAACATTCAAATTGATGCTAACACATTATTATTGAAAAGTTCAAATTTTTATATAATGCAATCAGTATTTATATGCAGATCAATTACTCTACATAAGATTACAGCATTTTCAGTTACTGAAAAGAAGAGGTAACAGCGGTATAATGAGACAATCTGATTTTAGAACATTTCTAAATAAATTCAACAGACCATGGCTTAAAAATTAACCTGTCCTTTGTCTTTGTAATTAAGACTGTAACTTTTGCAAATAAATTTTCATCATTTACCGGTTATGAGCACCAAACCATCACAATCCAATCTTCTGAACAATAAGGAGGTGATGTGTTTTCTACAGTCACCATACATGTCATGTTCTGACATTTTCCTCATTAAACACACACACACAACAATAAACACAAAAAGAAAGCCTACCTCTTTTTCATTTCTAACAACTGATTATTGAGCACAGATCTCTCTTCTTCTAGCTGGAAAAAAACACACACAAAAAAGTTCAGTTTGTCACAAAAGTCCACAGAGAGGCCTATTTCTCATTCCACATGTCACATTCCCAGGCTCCAGGGCAGCTAAAGCAATTGGCCTTCCTCACTGGCAATGAAAAAAGAACAAATGGTTACTACATCATGTACAGTCGTTAATTTACAAGTCATTTAGGACCTGAATGACTCCCCTTCTTCGGTACATGCCCTATCTTCAACATTCAATAAATGTTTCGCTCATTTGTTAAATGAACGAGTGAAAGCTTCGCTGTTAACATGCTGGCTCCTTCACTGAAATCACACAGATCAAGTGTCACTAACTCCTGGATGGCTGGGAACAGGCTGTGTATGCCGTATGGGCCTCATCTCATGTCTTCCACATTCCAGGCATTAGTTTTTCACCCATAAAGTAAGGAAGTTAGAAGAGATGTTCTAAGGGGTGTTTACTTCTATAATTCTATTATTCTATGACAGATAAATGCAAAAGGTTCAGTTAGTTAATCCTGTGAGAGATGACTCACCCCTCCCTCCCCCCAATCTGTACCATGCAGAGTTTATTATGTGACATATCAATTTCAGCTCACACTTGTGAAAGCTGTGTTCCACACAGGTGAACACATTCCTGCGTGCTTTCTTTTCCAAATCAAAGGATAACACCAAAGACTATGGAACGGTTTCCAACAGCCCAGAATTTAAGCTATTAGCTCACTGCATGTAGTTTATGGTCTTATTTCTGATTATGTATTAATTATATCTATGCTTTCCTATGAGAGCTTCAGAATTTTAAAGTTCTTAAATAGACATAAACGTGTGTGTTGAACCTCAAATTACACTTATCACAAAATCTATTGAGGTTAACATACAGTTTTTCCACTGCAAACTCTGTTTTCCTAGTCTATTAAAGATGTATGCTTTTGTTCCACGAGTAATTCACAAAAAATATTTAGAAATTTTTAAAGAGTGCAACGAAGGAGAATAAGGGTGGGAGACAAGCTTTAAAAACTAAAATAAGAGGGAGAACATCTGGAGAGTGGGAAGCGGAGATGAAAGGGCCTTTTTTCCTTTATGCCCATTTATACAGTTTATTTTTTATTTTATTAAAAAAATTTTTTTGTTTATTCATTTTTGAAAGACAGAGAGAGGGCACAAGCAGGGGTGGGGCGAAGAGAGAGGGGGACACAGAATCTGAAGCAGGCTCCAGGCTCTGAGCTGTCAGCACAGAGCCTGACGTGGGGCTCGAACTCACGAACCAAGAGATCATGACCTGACCAAAGTCGGATGCTCAACTGACTGAGCCACCCAGGTGCCCCTATACAATTTATTTTTTAAACAAGCTGTTTTATAATTTAAAAATTAAAACAGAAGAAAAAAAATCAATGAGACTTCAGACTGAGAAATACCTACAGTGAGGATAAATGGATAAAAACAGGTAATTCACAAGAGAGAAAATACAAATGATTAATAAACATCTGAAAAATCATTCAACACTTTCAAGAACAAGTTATGGAGAGAGTCCCCCTCTTTCTTGGAGGGAGTAATTGTGCCTGAATTTCCACAGAAGTTTGGAATGCTTATGGTAGTGATTTTTTTAAAGGAAATGTTTTTTTCTTCTTCTGATCCAGTATCCAATCTAGGATAATAAGTTCATTTAGTAGGTCAGATTTAACCTAACTCATTCCTCATTCTTCCCTTTTGTGGCTTTGACATTTTTGAATTAAAAAAAAAATTTTTTTTTAATATTTTTGAGAGAGACAGAGTGCAAACAGGGGAGGGGTCGAGAGAGAGAGAGGGAGACACAGAATCCGAAGCAGGCTCCAGGCTCTGAGCTGTCAGCACAGAGCCCGACACAGGGCTTGAACCCACAGACCGTGAGATCATGACCTGAGCCAAAGTCACACGCTTAACGGACTGAGCCACCCAGGGGCTCCTTTTGAATTTTTTTTAACGTTTATTTTTGAAAGAGAGAGAGTGTGTAAGCTGGAAAGGGGCAGAGAGAGGGATAGACACTGAATGTGAAGTAGGCTCCAGGCTCCAGAGACTGATGCAGTGCTCAAACTCACAAACCATGAGATCATGACCTGAGCAGAAGTTGGGTGCTTAACCGGCTGAGCCACCCAGGTGCCCCGGCCTTGACATTTTTGAATCGCACAAGCCAAAACCTACTTCACATGATTTCAATCCTTTTAAATTCACTGAGACTTATTTTATGGTCTCTCCTGGAGAATGTTCCATGTGTGCCTGAGAAGAATGTGTATTCTGTTCCTCTCGGGTGGAGTAGTCTATAGATGACTATTAGGTTTAGCTGACTCATAGTGTTGTTCAAGCTTTTATTTCCTTGTTGATCTTCTCTCAACAAGTTGCTATTGTTCCATCTATTACCAAAATAAGGTATTGGAGTCTCTAACTTTTATTGCTGAATTGTCTTTCCTCCTTTAATTCTATCAAGTTTTGCTTTGCATATTTTGGGGCTTTATTATTAGGTGCATATATATTTATAATTGTTACATTTTGATTTTTTTTATTATATCTTTCACTGTCTTCGGTAAAAAGTTTTGTCTCAAAAGCCTATTTTGTCTGATATTAGTATAGCCACTCCAACTTGTTTTTGGTTACTGTTGGCATGTAATATCTTGCTCCATCCTTTTATTCTGAACCCATTTCTGTCTTTGAATCTATGCTGTGTCTCTTATAAACATTAGTTTATATAATCTTAAATAGTTAGATCATGTTTTTAAAAAATTCATCCTGACAATCTCTGTCAACCCTCTTTTAATCAGTGTTTAATCCATTTACATTTAATGTTATTACGGGTAAATTACATACTTTACAATTAATAAATTTTATATTTTAGAGAGTTTTAGGTTCACAGCAAAATTGAACAGAAAGTATCAACATTTCCCATACATTCCCTGCCCCCACACACGCACAACCTTCCCACATTATCAACATCCCACACCACAGTGGTACATTTGTTATAGGCACTGAACATACATTGACACATCATTAATACCCAAAGTTCATTATTTTCATTAGATTCACTCTTGGTGCTGTACATTCTCTGAGTTCTGATGAATATATGAAGACATGTATCCACCCTTGTAGTATGACCAAAGTAGTGCCACTGCCCCAACAATCTTTAGTATTCTTCCTATTCATAACTCCCTCCCCCTCCCTTATTCCCTAACAACCACTATCTTTTTAATGTCTCCATAGTTTTGCTTTTGATAGAATGTCATATCTTTGGAACCATACAATATGTAGCCTTTTCCAATCGGCTTCTTTCACTTAGTAATATGCATTTAACATTCCTCCATGTGGTTCCATGGCTTAACAGGCCATTTCTTTTGGGTGCTGAGTAATATTCCATCATCTGGATGACCATAGTTTTTATTTATCCACTCACCTACTGAGGGATATCTTGGTTGCTTCCAAGTTTTGATAACTGTGAATAAATCTGTTATAAACCCCTATGCACAGGATATTGTGTGGATTATATTTTTAGTTCATTTGGGTAAATACCAAAGAGCACCATTTCTGGATCTTAAGGTAACAGTATGTCTAGTTTCGTAAGAAACTGCTGAACTGTCTTCCCAAAGCAGCTTTACCATTTTGCACTGCTACCAGCAATGAATCAGAGCTCCTGTTACTCTACAGTTTCACCAGCATTTGGTGTTGCCAAATGTTTTCGATTTGGGCCATCCTGATAGTTGTATCATATCATCTCATTGTTAATTCACAATTCCTTAATGGCGTATGATGTTGAGCAACTTATCAAATGCTATTTGCCATCTATGTATCTTCTTTGGTGGTGTGTCTATTCAGGACTTTTGTCCATTTTGTAATTGAGTTATTCATTTTCTTATTGTTGAGTTTTAAGAGTTCTTTGTATATTTTGAGTAACGGTCCTTCATCAGGAGTGTCTTTTGTAAATATTTTTCCCAAATCTGTGACTTACCTTCTCATTCTCTTTTCACATTGTCTTTAACAAAGCAAAGTTTTTAATTTCATTAAAGTCCAGCTTATCAATCCTTTTTTGTGGATCATGCTTTTGGTGGTCTTGTACCTAAAAAGTCACCAGTGTACCCAAGGTCATTTAGGTTTTCCCTGATTTTATTTTCTAGGAGTTTTATAGCTGTGCATTTTACATTTAGGTCTATGATCCATTTCAACTTAATTTTCACAAAAGAGGTAGTACCTGTGTCTAGATTGACCTTTTTGCATGTGGACATCCACTTGTTCCAGCACTATCTGTTGAACAATCTTTGTTCCATTGTATTGCCTTTCCTCCTTTGTCAAAGATCAGTTGCCTATATTTATGTGAGTCTATTCCTGAGCTCTGTATTCCACTGACCTATTTGTCTATACTAAGTCTTGAAATCAGGTAGTGTCAATCCTTCAACTTTGTTGTTCTTCAATACTGAGTTGGTTATTTGGGGTCTTTAACCTCTTCATATAAACTACAGAATCAGTTTGTCAATATCCACAAAAGAACTTGTTGGGATTTTGACTGGAATTGTGTTAAATCTATAGATCATGTTGGGAAGAGTCAATATCTTGACAGTATTGAGTATCTATCCATGAACAAAGGATATCTCCATTTATTTCATTCTTTTTTGATTTTGCTCATCACAGTTTCGTAGTTTTTCCTTAGATGCTGTCCATACATTATTAAACTTACCTAAGTATTTCATTTTGGGGAGCGCTTATGTAAATGGTATTAAGTTTTCAATTTCAAACTCCACTTGCTCATTGCTGATACATAATGACTGACTTTTGTCTATTAAACCTTGTATCCTGAAAACCTGTTGTAACCACATATATATATATGTATGTATATATAAATATATATGTATATGAATATATTTGTATCTTCTAATACACACACACATGGATAGGATGGTTCTTTGTCAAGAATGCTGTTGATTGTGTGGCCATAGGGCAGGGGACTGTGACTGAGCGAGGCCAATACGTATGAAGTAATTCTTTTTACACAGTGCCCACACATGTCAATTAGTCTCTAATTTTTATTCGTGGTTGCTTTCTTCCATTTTCTTTCCACTCTACCACCTCAAATTTTGTTGGACATCTCCTCTCTATATATTTGTCTATGTTTTTTCTTTTTCTTTCCTTTTTTCTTTTTACCTTGCAAATGTTTTAAACTTACACTCAATGATCAAAATTAACACCACCAATAAATGGGATAAAGCAACATCACATGACTCTTGGAAGGATACAACATCAATTATCTTCCTGCTAAAAATGTATAACCATCGTGATGAAACATCACAAACCCAAAATGAAGGATTTTATACCTCATCATTGGCCTGTTCTTTAAAAGAAAAAAGAGTCAAGTCATAAAATTTTGACTGAAAAAAGGCAGAAGCAGCATTCCAGATAAAGAAAATGAGAAGAGACTGAAGTCAGTGAATGAAATACATGATCCTGGAGGCACCTGGGTGGCTCAGTCGGTTAAGCGTCTGACTCTTGATTTCGGCTCAGGTCATGCATGATCTCACAGTTCTTCTGTTCGTGAGTTCAAGCCCCATGTCGGGCTCCACGCTGGGTGTGGAGCCTGCTTGGGATTCTTTCTCTCTCCTGCTCTCTGCCCCTCCCCGACCTGTGCTCTCTCTTGCTTTAAAAATAAATATAGTTTTAAAAAAGAAAAGAAGGGGAAGGGAGGGGAAGGGAAGGGAGAAAGAAATGCATGATCCTGGACTGGATACTGAACCAGAGATGGGGAAAAACTATAAAAGTCATTTACTGGGACAACTGCCTGAACAGGAAAATGGCCTGTACATTGAATACTAGTGTTAAAACTTCCTGAATTTGGTAACTGCACTTTGGTTAAGGTAAAAACAAGTCCTTAGAGAATTTGAGTATTCTGTGTTCTATTTTTATAATTTTTTTTGCAAAGTTTGAAATAATTTCCAAATAAAGTTAAAACACAATTCTATTCCATACCTGTAGCTCCCTGAGCTGTTAGCTTAGTTGTCTACTTACTTGCATTTAGTGCTCACACCAGTACTAGTCCTTTTGCCACAATTTCTCTTTAGATAAGTCCTGTATTTTGATTCGTGGCCAGATTTTATCAGCAAGCAGATACTTTTCAGAAGGATTCATAGATGCCATAGCTTCTGAGTTCTTTCATGATATTTTTTCAGATGTTTTTTGAAAACACCTACCTGTCCTTTCATCTGTGAATAATTGCCAGGATAGGACACTCCTGATCCTATTTTCTATCCCTCAGAACTCTGGGAACACTGTGGCACAGTTTTCTCGCATTCAATGTGGCTGCACTGGGTTGTGGGTTGGGTTTTGTTTGTTTTTTGTTTTTTTTTTACCTTTTCATTTTATTGTTAGTATATTTTTTAAAAATACCTCCGTTTTCAGGAAAGGAGACCATTTCATTTTTTTAAATGTTTATTTATTTTTGAGAAAGAGACAGCACAAGCAGGGGAGGGAGAGAAACACACAGAATCCAAAGCAGGCTCCGGGCTCTGAGCTGTCAGCACAGAGCCAGATGAGGGGCTCAAACCCACAAACCGTGAGATCATGACCTAAGCTGAAGTCGAATGCTTAAGCAACTGAGCCACCTGGGTGCCACCACCCTCTTTTTTTTTTTTTTCTTACCTTTTTATAAGGAATATGCCTTTCCTGCCTGGGCATCTCAAGAATTATCTCTATATTCTCAGATTTCATTAATAACCAGTGTTATTTTTTTTTATGTCAATTGCTTTGGACCAATATCCTCCTCCACCACTACCACCTCCCTCACCCAAGATTCTCTAATTGAGTTTCCCTACATCCTACTAGGTCTTTTTTTTTTTTTTTTTTTTTAAAGTTTATAGAGAGAAAGGGAGATAGAAACCCAAGCAGCCTGTGCATTGTCAGCACAGAGCCCGACACAGGGCTCAAACCCACGAACTGTGAGATCATGACCTGAGCTGAAACCAAGAGTCGGTCATTTAACCAACTGAGCCACCCAGGCGCCCCCCTACTGTCCTTCCTATATGTAGACTCAGTTCTTCACGCGGGGGAAATTTCCCTATTTTACCTCCTAACACTTTCTTTCTGAATTCTGTTGAATTCCCTCTTTCAGAGTTTTCAAAGTTGTTAATTATATTCATTCAGATGATCTCTGTCCTCCAAAGCTATCACCTTTCCTCTTATTCTTTAGTATCTCTGTTTCCCTCTTTGTTATAACCACCTCAAGCCTTCCCTCCAGATGTTTAGAAATGTTCATTAGGCTCTTCTCTGTTTCTGACTTCAGTCCCGACACGGTGCTGTTTTGGTCCTCACTTGTTTCCTTGACTTGTCACGTTCTCTGTTCCACTTGTGTCATCTCTTCTTTGAACACCCGCTTTATTTAAGTCACTGGCGTTTTTATAGAACACAAAGCAATATTCCACTCTGGGTAATGCTTTCTCGCGGCCTGAATTCCTCATTTCTTTGGATTCCTGTGTTCCTTTCTTTTCTTTTTTCTTCTTTCAGTACGATAGGCATTCAAGTGTTCATCTTACTGTGGGCAGCTCTACTGAGACCGTCTGTTTGCTCATATGTGATGCAAATTAATTTTCCCTGACACCCTTCCTATTTTATCTGAGACCTTTAATCTTCATCTCCAAGCTACCACGGAAAAATTTGGGCACTGCAGTCTATACATGTCTATAGCTGGAGGGCAAGGAGGGAGGGAGCACAGTGAAGGGGATATACAGCATCTGGGCTAGAGGTCTCTTCCATGGACTTTTCTTTTAGTGCCCCCTCTGAACAAAGGTAATCCTATTCCCACAGCAGTGTGTCCTCAGGCTTCAGTCTCAGGCAGACACAAAATTGTCTTTTTAACATCTAGTCTCATCTCTGTTGCCTTCCCTTCCCAAAGATGGGAAGGCAGCCTCATTTATGGCTGGAGGTGATTATGTGACACTATTACAGGGATAGGAGTTTTCCTCTCCAAGCTGAAAGACAAAATCACGTAAAGAGAAGGCCTTTCTGCCCTTCCCCACTTTGGATTTCCCCTACTTCCTCCAGCAAAGTTTCACCAATGCCCTGTGACCATCTATGTGCAGTAAGGGTAGCAGAAAGAAGAGCAGAAAGGAAGAACAGGGTTCCCTGAGGACATTCCTGAGTAGAGGACTCACCTGGACTCCCCTCCTGTGGATTTATTATCATTTGAGAGGAACCCCCTCCTCCATATCCTTTTACTTAAGCCACTCTGTTGACTAGACTCACTATGGAAAATGACGCCCAGCAATTCTTCCTGCCTCTGGTAAAATTCTGAGATGGTCAAAGAGAACTTCTAGCCTCAAAGATTGTTCTGTGACTGTTCGGACTATTCACCTCTTCCATCCAATTTTCCCTAAACTGGACTGGGCACAAGGATGGAGAGAAGCAGAATAAAAATTCTCAGGATTTTGCTACACATTTTCTTTTCTCTTACCACTGGGAACAGTGTCAACAGAGTCAAACCACCATCTTGTTTCTTTTCTTGGTTGCCAAATTTTAATGTTTACTGAAAGCATGAAGCCGATTGGCTTTGCTGGAGAGATTTTCCTGGAGACATTTTTTAATAGAAGAGTGTGTTCACTTCATTAGGTATCGAAGGAGAAAGATTCTGTGATCAGCTTCACTCAGCCCTACTTGCCCAGAAGTATCCGGAGACCAGATTAAAATTACAATGGCTAATAACCACTGTTTTCCAAAATAAAACAGGACAAGCTAAAAATGGTGTTGCCTTGGGGCACCTGGCTGGCTCAGTCGGTAGAACATGTGACTCTTGGTCTTGGGTTGTGAGTTAGAGCCCCACATTGGGCAGGAGAGAGGAAAGGAAAGGAAAGGAAGGGGAAGGGGAAGGGAAGGGAAGAAAAGGAGGGGAAGGGGAAGGGGAAGGGGAAGGGGAAGGGGAAGGGGAAGGGGAAGGGGAAGGGGAAGGGGAAGGGGAAGGGGAAGGGGAAGGGGAAGGGGAAGGGGAAGGGGAAGGGGAAAGAAAGAAAGAAAGAAAGAAAGAAAGAAAGAAAGAAAAGAAAAGAAAGAAGAAGAGAAAAGAAAAGAAAAGAAAAGAAAAGAAAAGAAAAGAAAAGAAAAGAAAAGAAAAGAAAAGAAAAGAAAAGAAAAAGAATGCATTCCTTTTCTATACATTCATGTCTGCAAGTTCAGGCCTATTTAACATTTGCAGGCTATTAGTCATAAATCAATCTCAACGGTAACCTCAAATTTTGGAGACTGCATTTGTTGTAACCTTTGTCAGAAGTGTTGATAAAATACAGTTATTGAGGCATCTAATCCCTGTCCTGTATCAATAAACTGTAATCTCATTTTGCAAATAACTGGGAAGGGAAGTGGGGAGAGAAATCAGCACTGTTCCCATAGTGACAGCTCAGTGTATCTGCAGTCCTTACAAGGGGGAATACGTGTGAGGTTTGGAAATGATAAATCAGACATTTCAAAAGTTACTACTTAAGTGACTATTTCTATAGAAGAGCTCACATCACTGTAATTATTTTTAGTATTCTCTATGAAAGGAAATAATGCTCTGTATAGTTTCCATTAATCTTGAATCTCCCAGACCCTGCCTGATTTTGCGCTGATTTTCCTCTATCCACACGGGGCAAATGCCCCACTCGTCACATTTCCGGCAACCACAACTCTCTATAACAAAGCTATGAAACTCGAAGTAAGTGAAATAATGTTAAAAAAAAAAAAAAAAAAAAAAAAAAAGGCAGTCAAGGTTTCTGCATCCTGAGGCCCCGCTAAAAGCGAGGTATGCATTTAATCACTCATTTGTTCATTCGAACCTATACAGCATGCCCTGTGATTCCCACCATCTCACAGCCTGTGTGGAGACACAACATGGCATTCTCAGCATGACAGAGTCCTGGACAGCAGCCGCCCCCGAGGCTAGAGGATGGGCCTAACAATGAGGAGACGTTTACCACATGGGGACAGAAAAAAATGTAAATGCGGACCTGCATATGGCAACTGACCAGGGGTGGCAGGACAAACATGAGCCAAGAGGGTGGAAGATGTCAAAGGAGGAAAGTCAAGAATGTAGGTGGAGACGCCAAATGTTCAGAAAGGATGGAAAGGAAGCCACGCACTTGTGTTGTCACTAGGTAAGTGATGACTCAGGTGAGAGTCACTTCAGTGGTGCACTGGCGGTGGCGAAAAGCAGACAGCAGGGGATTGCGAAGAAAATGGGGGGTGAAATTGAAGGCAGAAAATATTACTCTTTTTAAAAGTCTGGAAGTAAAGAAAAGAAGACAGGACTGTAAGTATGACCAGTGTGGCAAGATTTAGAAGAGCTTTTAAGGAAGTGAGAAGGATTTCCCCACCCACTAAAGATACCAAGTGGCAATAAGACATAGTGGCCATAGGCAGGGAGGCAGACAGGCATCAGCAGGGACAGGCGACCATTTGGATGGAGAAAGGAGACCCGAAACACCTGAAGCAGAGGCAGAAACAACATGAGGGGTACGCATTCAATAAAATTCCATTCAGCCAAGAGGCAAGCAAGCGCTCACGCCTGCTACAACACGGATGGACCCCGACGGCACGACACTGAGTGAGAGAAGTGAGAGAAGTCATGTGTTTTATCATTCCTCTTGTATGAAACATCCAGAACAAGCTAATCCATAGAGACAGAAAATAGATGAGTGGTCGCCAGGGGCTGGGAGGCAGGAAGAAATGGGAAGCGAGCGCTTAAACAAGTATGGGGTTTCCTTTCAGGGTGATGAAAATGTTCTGGAACTGGACAGAGGTAATGACCACACTGCACTGTGAATGTCCCAAATACCACTGAATTGTACACTGTAAGATGGTTCCAACAGATTTTATGTTACGTGTATTTTCACTCACACACACACACACACACACACACACCCCTGAAGCAGCATGAAACTAGTCAGCCCTCAGGTGTCAAAGCGAAGGTGGAAGGAGTCAACGGCAGTTATATAATTACAATAATCTTCATACTCGTCAGTTATCAAGAAGAAGTAGGTTATGTTAACTACTAGAGTGAACACTAGGAAATTGCAAAATGAAAGCAATTGCATATGTTTCAATCTAATATACTCTCTTTTCAAAGACAAGGCACTCTGTGACAGTCTCTAAAGATTTCTGTCACTGTTGATGCCAGATACATCATGCCTCTTACAATCCCAGCTGACCCTGGTTTTTGCTCCCCTCCCCCCACAAAAGTAGTCTCCCACTTGGGAAAGGCAGCTTACACAATTTTCCTTTGGAAAGGAGAATGTCTGGTAGGGAGAGCAGACAAAAAAGAATGCACATGTGTGGGTCTGTTTCTGGATTTGCCAGCTCTCTTCCAGAGGACTATCAACAAATAGATGAGTCCTTCCAATTACTGAAATACTTCTTCACGGGGGCACACGATACCCACTCGTCAATCAAGTCCAATGAGAATTTCTACCTAAGAGTGGAAACTGACATCACTGCCCAACTTTGACCAACCAGTGCTGCTCATGACTAACCCTCTTAATTTCACAAATTTTCTACATCTTTTTAATTGATAAAAAGAATATTCTACAATACCACTGCCACGGGAGGCAGGGATTCTTTTATTTTGATAAATCACCTCACATCCAATTGACAAACAGGAAATCAAATAGTCCCCATAGTGAAGGGGGCTTCTCAAGGAAGTAAAAATCCTTAGCAAATAATCCCAGTGAGATGCCTAAGATGGAGAACAGATTCTGGGGTGTCTTGGGCTTTTAAGCAAAATAAATACTTGAGGCAGGAAAAAAAAATACCAACACATCGAGAGGGCATTTCTATAGCATTGTTTGACCCCATCCACCCACACCAATCCTAGCTCACAAGTTTTTCTTTCTTTTTTTTTAATCTTAATTATCAAGTAGAAATATGCTTTATGCTCAGTACAGAAGTACGGAAATACGCCTCCAAATTAGTCTGACAGGAGTACAGGTCTCAGCTCCACCGCCTAGCTGTGTGTCCTTAGCAAGTTGGTCCACTTTTGAGTGTCAGCTGGTCTACAAAATAATAGCCTTCCTGTCTCAGAGGCATGTTGTGACGATTCTGTGAAACATGCAAGACCATCAGCTTGGTACATGTTTGGTGAATGACAATGCTACTTAATAAAGGACTCAGGAAGAACCCAGGTCCTAGGTCAGTGTTTACCCATCCCCTGTCAACTTCACCTCCACTGTCTTAATCCTAGAATGAAACACTCAATGTTTCTGTAGTATGACAATGAAAATTCTTTCTAAGAATTCCTTTTTTTTTCTAAAACCAAAGTTTCTGCCAAACAAGGTGGCTCTGGAGTATATTTCTAAACATAGCTGATCAATAGTTTGGCTTGACTACAGTAAGTAATAATGTGAAATGTGTGATTTTACAGAAGTAAGCAGTACTCCAGATTTGTGGAGATTATACAGTAAGAATAGAGCTGATGAATTAATCAGTCTTCTGTAGACTAAGGTTGTTTCTAAATCATTTTAAATGGGTGGTTCTCGGGGCGCCTGGGTGGCGCAGTCGGTTAAGTGTCCGACTTCAGCCAGGTCACGATCTCACGGTCTGTGAGTTTGAGCCCCGCGTCAGGCTCTGGGCTAATGGCTCAGAGCCTGGAGCCTGTTTCCGATTCTGTGTCTCCCTCTCTCTCTGCCCCTTCCCCGTTCATGCTCTGTCTCTCTCTGTCCCAAAAATAAATAAACGTTGAAAAAAAAAATTTAAAAAAAAATGGGTGGTTCTCTCCAGTCTTTTGAAATAAACACACACAGACACTACATATATACTTTTATTTATTTCAAGGGAAGAATTACCCATAATCTTCCTTGATAATCATTATCATGGTCAACGAGCTCTACCATTGAAGCCTATTATTTAGTTCATACCCACTTATCTCTCTCTTCTGAGTAAAGCACAGAACTATGAAGGGCCTAACAATCTGTCCTTTAAAGGGAAGTCACTTTTCTTAGTTGTTTCTTGCACGTGCTTTTCTGTAACACCCTTCAAAGTCACTGACTTTCAAATTTCTAGTGGCAAAACCTTTTCAAAAGGAAGGCAATTCAAATGCCAACATGCAGAAGAGAAGAACACGGGTGAGGGAGCCCGGCAGAGCCCTGGCCAAGGTAGCAAGATGCCTCCTCCCACTGTTTTCCCTACAGAGACACACAAGCAAGAAACGCAGTCAACAGTCCAGTCAAGGGCACAACATGAGACGCGAGGAGGATCTCTCTGTGCTCCTCCCATGTATGGAATCCACTCTCTCTACCGGAGATGTTCCATGAGGTCAAACGAGATGCACCTCTCAGAGACCCTGCTCTTGCAAGAACTTACAGACACAGTGATGACAGAGCAGCTGCCCAATGTTTTAGACGCTCTAGTTTGTGCCAGGAAAAAGAGGACCTCATCTGGTCAAAGGGCTTCTATTTTTCATGAACTCCAGTTTCTCACATACTGACTAAAGGAGAGGGCACTGACCCTATTTAAGTCAATCCACTTTGATCCTTTTCCTGACCCAAATCAGAAGATGGAAAACATTTCTTGACTATAAGCTGAATGAGGATGAGCAAATTACTATCTTCATATCCCTGTTTCCTCTTTGACAAGCGGAAATAATGGCAGTGCCATCACCTAGAGTTATTGTAAAGACTGAGATGACAGTTATCATTCATTTGTGCTTGTCGCATAGTAAGAGCCAATAAACATGAACTAGTATCACCAAAAGCATCATCATCATCATCATCCTGGAGTTTGGAGAGATGTGGCATTCCTTTTGTGAAGTAAGAAAACTGTGGAAAGCTGTAACAAAGACTTTAAAGTCTGAAATCAACTCTCCAAAAAGTGCTTTCGCCACAAACTGCCATGTCAATGGGTACTCAATACAATTACCCCAGATTACTCCATCCCAAGTGAGAAGGAATCTTTGCCAAGTATTCCTGGGGGGAAAAATTCTCTTGAAGTGTAAACCATGAATTGATGACCACATGGTAAAATTCTCTTAAAAATATCATTTGAAGCTTCTGCTGAGGCCAGATAGGACTACCATTTAGCACTTTGAGTCAACTACTAAAGAATAAAAAGCAGGATATGTCATTCTTTAAAATCAGTTTTGTTTCAGTGCTTAATAAACTTATCAGAAATCTCTCTGATTTAAGTACGGAAGCAAATGGGTTATGGTTGGCTTACGGCTCATTCCGGGTGTAACGCAAATCACATTCAATGCACACAAGTGCACACACATACACAGTTCCATTAGGAAATGCTTTAAAAAAATTTTTTTAAAGAAAAGCAGAGTTCTATTTAAAAACAGCTGCCAACCCCCACACCAAATCCATATTCTGAGAATTTGCTTCCTTCAAACAAATTCTGATGAAAAAAAAAAAAAAGAACCTTAAGAGGAAAGTAATTTTGAAATCCAGGCAATAGTAGGGAGAAGATATTGTTCCTTTCCATTGAAACGCATTGCCATGAGGTGGTCTAATAAAGGTCTTATTTTCTAGTTGCTCAAGTTCCCAGGGTTGCTACTTTTTTTTTTTTCCATAAGCATCTGTCAACTCCTCCCCTAAGTCCTACAGCAGCACACTTGAAAAGCAAGGAGACCTACCACACAGACAAGTTGAAATCCCATTTGGAAGGACCCGACCACATCAAGCACCTCTCTGAGGGGCCTCCAAGCGCCCTGCCAACAGCAGCAGACAGGAGCACGGAGAGCAAGGTACGCCCCCCCCGCACCCCCCTCCAGGCCCACTGACCTTCTGATGACCCGTGACTTCGTCCCTGCTTCTCCCCAGCTCCTCAGCAAGTTTCACGTTCTCTTCTTGCAATGCTGAAAGCTGCTGGGACTTCTGAGCTGCTGCCTGCTTGAGGGTTTCTCTGCAAGGACAGTGAGTGCAGGGTTACCATAGAAACAAGACAGGCAAGGAAACTGTGGGAGACGACCGGCTTCACAGCACTGAGGAAAATATATCTGGGTCACGTGCCTGATAGGATCTATAATAACAGGAGGCAGTGGTATCTACGTGCAGGAGAGGCTAAATGGCTTTAACCTCTCAGGAGGCGGACTGCCACCCACAATTATTACATTATTTTTTAAAACCTAATAAACACGATATCCACCCTTTCTCCACCCACACTTACCCACTTCTGAACACTCCCCATCCAAAAATCCATGCTACCATAAAATAAATGACAAATGAAATGGTCAGTCCTCTGGTCTTTAGGGCTATTTCCATTAGAAAATTATGCTCAAACCCAGTATGTTGATAAAGTGATTTACTTTACTGCCAAGGCACTCTGTACTGACTGCACAAATCGGTAATGTGTTTTTTTCTGGCAGAAATAAAAATCTAATGGTCCCATTTGCCGGTATGCTGGTATCTGTCAGAGTCAAGTACTGTCGTGAATCTGAGTATTTTTAGGACAACTCGAGGTGAAATGCCTAAAGGAAATGGGGTTTTCCAATTACATAACAGGTGGTTCACTTTGATTGTATTCTTTCCACAATGCTAATTTGTAATTAAAAGAATCAAATAAAAATATAGCCTGTTAACCTCTATCATGAATATCAGCATATGAAATGTGAACAAGGTAAGTATATTAAACATCTTCCCAATATTAAAATTATCCAAAATACACAAATCAAATTATTATCCTTTATATGTGGGTATTAAAAATCTTTTATTTGATCACTGGATTTTAGTTTTCTGTCATAGAGGGTTTTGATGCCACTGTGAATTTTAAGTCTGTGCTGGCTAAACTCCATTTAGGGAGCTGTCATACGTGGCTGAATCCTGAACCAAGTCATCTGGGTATGAATCCATCTGCTGATAGAGGAACACATCTATTTTTAACTTCAATTGTCTAATGTGTGGCAATGCCTGGCATCTCCAGTTTTTTGAGTTTTAGTTCTCCATCCACCTATAATATGCATATTGGGGTAAGATTTAGGGGAATAAACCTCCACAAAAATTTTCCTAGCACATTGAATTAAATGAGGTATTTCACTGAGATGTCTATTTAGCAAGTGAGGAAAAAACGGAGAAGGAATTTTAGCCTCAGGTCATACAAAAGCTAAGAGGGTTGATTCTAATTATGGATCAACACACACACACACACACACACACACACACACACACACACACTACAGCTCAAGTTCATCTTCTGGCAAAAGTCCATCAATTCCTGACAAATCTGAAGTTTTTACTTAGGATGAAATCATCTGAGGTCAAATCTTTTATTCCTAGGAGGTCACTGCCTTCCTCAGGGGCTGTTTGGTCTCAGCATCTTGATGGCCTGTCAATGAGAAGCATGTAATCCTACTCTGTGTCTTAAAGATGTGCATCTTGTAATGGCTTTTGGAATCCTTGGTTGCTATTAAGAGCCCACAGTAAAGAAAAGTAAAATAAGGAATCAAAGAAATTTCAAAATGTCTTAAAGCAGTGATCTGTAAAAGCAACATTCAATGTGTTAAGATCTATAAAAATGTTTTCACAAATATTTATTTTCTCATTTAATCCTCAAAAGCCAAGGAAGCTAATGTTATTATTTATATTTTAAAGATGAGAAAACTGAAGCTCAGGGAAGTGAGAGATTTTTCTCCAAATCATAAAGCCAGGAAGTTGTAGAAGCAAGAGAACCGGAGTTAAAACTGGCAGACAGACCTCCGCTCTAATTCCAACATAGAAATACCTTCCCGTTTTTCTTTAAAGCATAGTGGGTACAGAAAGGAGGCTCTAATAGCCCAACTTCCGGAAGTACTCCAGGGAATAAGTCCAAAAATACCTCCAAGTATTTCTAACAATTTTTTTAAGCTGCTTTTTTTTTCTACACGACAGAAGACTATCCCAGTTTTAATCTGAGAGGCAAGATACATATTGTTAACATTGACTGCATTGCAAACATTCTACTTACAAGTCTGTTATCAATCAATTAACTGCCATGCTAAGTATATTCTATATTCTAGATTTATTACTGTGCCAGGTGAGTAAAGACAAAAATTAAGCCGCTTATATCATTTTCCCTAACATCCAAAATTACACTCTGAGAAACCATTTTATTCTCTCTGTCCACCTGAAAATAGGAGCTGGCTAACCAAGAGTTTTCCTAAAACCAGTCTAGTAAATGGCACAGAGGAAAAGGAGTATTTAGCTACAAGCGCTGGGTTTCCAGAGCCAGGGGCGATATTCCACAGGAGGTAGTTCTAAGGAGAACTCCAGTGCCTACATTGGTGTCCATTTTCCTCCAGGAATCAAAGTCCTATCTAAGGTGCGGGGAAATACCAGGAAAGTTCTAAAGAACACAAAGCACCCCAGATACATGCTGGGAAATAATCAGCTGCTCATTCTCTAGCTTTGAGCGCTGAGGAACAGTAAAATGACTGCTTTTTTTTTTTTGAGAAGCACCATTCCCATTACATAGTACATTTATTTTAGTGGTCCTTGAAATGTGGCCACGTCTACAGCAGGGAACAATGAGTCACCGGGGGCAGGGGCTCTTTCAACCTACTCCTCCTACTCCCTCTACCAGCTTCTGATGCCTGTCACTGCTGTGTCCTACTGGTCCTTCCTCCTGCTAAGAACCCCAGCCACCGTGTGCCAGGTTACTGACAAAAGATGCAATCCCCTCAGTCCTGGTAGGCCAGATAAAAAGGCGGAGAATCAAAAGCAGCCCAGGCTGTCTGCTGGGTGGTCCTGGTTCCTCCTCACCCCACCCCAACTACACCCTCAGGGATCAGAGATCTGGGAAAAATGGTTCTAGGGAAGAGGACAGGCCATGGTTAGAGGAGCAGCAGCAGAACCCTCAGTCTTTTGCTCATGATCCTTCGTGTCCAGAGTTAGGAGGCTAAGATCTTATTATTCCATGGAATCATTTGAAGAAGGGCAAAAAATGATCTCTTAACGGAGATAAAACCACCCCATACTAACTGGAGGTGGGTGACATGACACAGACTCAGTGAGGATGGTGAACACTTCAATACTAGACCAATGCAATGACCATCACGAGAGACTCCAAGTAGGCTGCGGGAAAGAGAAGTTTTATCTAAATCCCAAGAGCTGTCTTGGCTCAGTCCACACCGGTCCTGCCCCTCCCTTACCTAGCACAGCCCAGAGAGCTCAGAGGTGGGATTATGGCAGTGGGAGGTTGGTTAGGGAATCTTCGCCTGCTGCTCAGATCCTCCCTCACCAGCTGCCCGTGTGACACAAATGAACTAAAGTCAACAATGCTCCCAAAGCGCCAGGGCAGCACAATGACGTGTGTCACAGGGGAATGTCCCAAACCAGATCTGCAGCCACCCTCTTGGAACTGACGATGACTTTGTTTCCCATCACAGGGACCTTTATCTGTGTGATTTGGCTTGCAAAGGCCAAGAAGCTCAAGCCCATCCTGATGGCCACAATCACAACTGTCGACTGATCAATCTGTGCAGGTGAACAGAATTTTGGGGAACTGCTGAATCACTGTCTAGAGAAGTATCATTAAAACTAAGACTGAGTATGGAAGTTCTGAATCACTATATTGTACACCTGAAACTAATCTTACACTGTATGTTTACTAACTGGAATATAAACAAAAACTTTAAAAAAACACACAAAAAACTAAGACTGAGGAAGGGATTAATCATGCACTGCCTAAGTTGCTCAGATGAGATTCCTTCTGGAGGATTTTACCAACTCTCAGAAGAACCCGACCATGTACCAGTTTAGTCCCAAGCTTGATCAACAAATCGTACTGAGGATGGAGACTTGGAACTGATGCTTTTGTTTCTGTTTGAAGCTAATCTCTTTGTTCGATCAGAAGGGGGGGATAAATAATACAAACCTTTAAAGGGCAGGGACCATATAAATCCATCTCCTTATCCTTCCTAGCACAGAAGACACACTCCAATATTCACTGGATTAACTGCCTCTACATTTCCAGGTTCACACAGTTGATATAGAGTGTAGCTCTCAGAACCGAAGAGCAACATGGAATCTACACCGAAACGATCATTGAAAAAGCCAGATCAACACCAACAATTCACAGACCTGAAAACAGACCTGAAAGGCAAGGATTTGGAGGTGTTGTTGACAAAGGAAACATGGCCAGCCTGTCTGGCCAGGTGGCAGACAGGTGGCAGTCTAGGTGGCAGACTGATGGATAAACCTGGATTAGAAAGATTCTTCTAGGGGCGCCTGGGTGGCTCAGTCAGTTAAGTGTCGGACTTTGACTCAGGTCAATCTCACTGTTCGTGAGTTGGGAGCCCGCATCGGGCTCTGTGCTGACAGCTCAGAACCTGGAACCTGCTTCTGCCCCTCCCCTGCTCATATTCATTCTCATTCTCTCTCTCTCTCTCAAAAATGAATACAATATGAAAAAGAAAAGATTCTTCCAGAATCCTTTCACCTGACTTCCATGCCAGAGGTTCAATTACTCTTAAAATCAAGATTAACAATCTCGAAAGTGACATGCTTTTTATCTCCCTATAGAAAGGATCTTGAGAGATTTATTTATAAAGGGTCCTAACTTCTCAGGCAGCAAGCACACTTTTCGTTTTGCTTCTTTAACTCAGCTACTATCTTGACTTCGCTTCCTCACAGCTAAGCGGTTATAGGGGCTCCCAGGTATGCTAAAGCATTCGGGGGACAGAGAGGGTGGTGATTACTTTTTACTTTAAGCAAGTGTTTGTCAAGTTATTTTTTAAATCATTAGTATCGTTTTCACTTTTGTGACATTAAAGTCCCACAGTTTCTCTCAAAAGACATGAACTTACATTTCTTTCCTGAATTCTTCCATTTTTTGATTCTCTACCGTCAGAAGCTCTTTCGATTTGTTCAGCTCTTCCACATTTTTCAGGTTGTTTTCTTTAAGTGTATCCAACTTAAAGACCAAGAAAAAAAAACTTGATGAAATTACTTCATTTTCCAGTGGCAGGACTGGATAGACATATTCATGCAAACGTGCACTGAATAGATAGGTGAAATTAGTCAGGTACAAAAAAGCGGGGGGGGGGGGGGGGGATTACCAGGTGAGGAGACGGCAAATGACCACGTCTATTATAAATGGCAAACCTCCCTCTTACATTTAGTCAGACATTTTCCGTACACCTGGCCAAAGTGTCAAACTAAATTGCTACATGAATTACAACAAAGGTTTACTTCCACTTTGTATATAATTCTCAGTATTCATCATTGAACTTGCTATTCAAGTATGACCCCTCTTAACAAACACGAGAAATAAATTGCAAAGGCATGACATCAGCAAGAATTATTCTTTGCAATAAAAACTAAAACCCCTGTCCTTCCCCATAGATTAGTAGTTTCGGATATATCAGTACATTTAGTTTAGAACTAAATGTACTGAGTCCCCATTACAAAAAACATTTGAATTAAAGTATTTTGTGGGTGGGAAAAGATTTAGTTATCCATCTGAACTCTGATCTGAAGAGGAAAAAGCCCGGCAGGGAGGCTGAAAAGCACTCATACATTCAGCCCCATCACCTGCCCTTGGGGGATGCAACCAGCTTAGGGCCTGGCCCTGATAGGAGAGCCAAACACATCACTAGAACGACAGAGACGTGACCAACTACGGGCTCTGGCAGGTGACTGGGGCTCTAGGTGCAGAGCCCCTAGCACAGGGGCTCCCCAAGCACAGGGAGCTCGCTCGGGCTGTCCATGACCCAAGGCGTGCTCCTGGCCCCAGAGTGGCTTCCTGGGACTTGTGTGGTCATCTTGTACAGAGTTACCTCTGCCACGTCACATGTCACAGTCAGGAGGCCTAGACAAGTGTCTCGATGGTTTTAACGCCACAATGTTCCTTTTAATGTCTCTACAATTAATAGAGGAGTCTGGAATTCCAGATTCACAGAACAAGAAAAACCAAGTATCACAAAGGGTCCAAAAAAATGATTTAGCCAGTCTTACATTCTGGTTATAACAAGGACACCAAGGGCTATATCATGAAAGTGCACAATTCTCCCTGATTCTACCCTCAAAAATGAGATATATTCCCTAAAATCTTCTTATTCATTTTAACTTCTGTGATTACCATCTGATTTTTTAATGCTTTTTCTTCTTCTATTAGGACCATCAGTTCTGTAAATGTATCCCCGGGTGTGTAGTTTTATTTACCCTGTAAGTATCTTAAAACGTGCATGCCTTGACAGATTTCCATCTTTGAACCTGCATAGTGAGAAGGCCTATGCTTTACAGAGCAGCTATTCAATGTGGCCAGCCCTTCCCCTGCTTAATTCCTTCACGTCTCACCTGACTATCCCTTTTAAAAACATCTGAAGCCAGGCAGAACTTCACCTAACTATTTTGGAGAATCAATCTGTTTAGGACCAAGAGGTAACTGCTTCCCAAAGAAAGAAGGGGCTGATATGAACTGGGAATGGGGAGGAAGGGAATCAAAAATAGGTCCAAGAATGAGAAATGCTACTTTCAACAGAATAAAAGTGATCTTGAAACCACAAATCTGAGACGCAGAAGTGGCTGCCTGGAGATGACACAAAAGGGAATCAGGACTGAATGACACCAAGAAAAGGCCTACGCCAAACTTGGGGCTGAGGAATGGAATTTGGTGGCTCAAGTTGGGAGAGAGTGAAAATAAAAAAAAAATGTATGTGATTTAAGATAAAAGACACAAAACTAGAGAATATTATGAGTACCTCTCTCTTCAGTTCCGTCATTGAAGTTATCATAAAAAAGCCACACTATTCAGGTTTTCCCCTCATTATTTCAAAGGCTGATCCTACTAAATAAGTAATGAAGGGTTACACTTTATTTAATATTATCATGGCTCTGGTGTACATTCGACTCTGCTAACAGATCAAACCTGTGTGAGGCCACACTTCAAAAAATAAACAATCCTGAGTTAGTGATCAAATATTCCATGAAGTCGGTAAGCTGTCCTTTGTACAAAAAGCCATTTAAATCTGATTACTTCATTCTGTAGTTTTTCGTTTGTTTGCTTGGTATCCTCCAAGGAGGCCAGAGTTTCACTCTTCTCTTTGGTCATCTGTTCCATCATCTGCATGGCATCTTCTGCTGTTTGAGCAGCCTAAATACAAGAAAATACTGTGAGAAATGAGGTCACCCCCCACCCCGTCAGGGATGCTCAGGCAGCCCTCGCTGTCTCGTGTGGTTAAGGCCCCGTCACCAATCCAATGCCGAAACAAACAGACCGAGACACGAAAGGTCTTTACTTCAAAGGGGAACAAAGCCACAGACCCTTTTCATGCCATTCTTCAAACAAGCCAATTGCGATACGCAACTGGCAGATTTTCAGACCATTCCAACCTACATCTTCCAAGCTCCCAAGTTACGCTGACAGTCACACTCATCATTCTGACCAATGTCGGAGAGAAACATTCAGGGAGAGTAAAGACCAACATCCTCACGTAGCTGAATTTTCTCTTAGTCATATTTACTGCTGTGTGTTTGAAACACTATTCTTGCTATTTCAGATGTGGGGCTTTTGAAATCACTTGTAATTTAGGTGGGGAATTTCTCAATGAAAAATAAAAATTATTTGGGCAGTTATTAACATAAGGCTCAAGTGTTTAATGAGAAGGATTAAATGGAAAGGTCTCTGAGAGAAGCTGTGGGTAATGAATATAAACATGGCTGTGAATAAAAAAGATAATAGGCATATGGAGACAAATCCTTAGCTAAGATACGAAAACAATCATTAAAAACAATGTTTTTGTTTATTTTTTGTTTTTCATAAAAAATAAATTAAAAGATGTTTAAGGCACTTGCTTACAATTTCACGTGGTCTAATAAAGCTTCCAGGAATTCTGCAGTGTATCTTCCCGACCGCCAGCCATGGAGATTTCACTGGCGGGTTCCAAGTCCAGAAGGACAGACACAACAAAACAGTTAAAAGCCAAACAGAAGATACTATGTTTCAATATGTGCCAATTTTTCTACTGTTCTTAATCCTTTCAGAACCACAGTTGACTTTTTCTGGTAAATTTCTCCTTAAATTAAAAAAGATATCCTTTTTATTCACAGTTCACACCTCTTTCTAACGGAAACAACTGCGATTAGAGATTTAGTAATGAGTGGCCCCTTCAGGTGGTAACAAACAGCTTGAGACATAGGAGCAGTGGATTCAGTGGGGTGCCTATCCTCTCCAGGAGGCCGCTCGAAGTTAGTGCACAGTGTTAGTAGTCCAGGTGCTGGTCCCTGACCCTCCCACTTTACCGTAAATGACTGAAGAGTCTCGAGCTCTCTAACTTTAAGGGTGAGCTTGCTCTTGTCTTTCCTTAAAATACGGTTTTCATTTTGAGATTCTAGGAGGTTGGCTGAGATATGGCTGTTGGTTTTGGCCAACTGGCTAATCTCTTTCTGAAGGATGAAGTAGCTTTCCGCCAGCTTTTCCTTCTCCTTTAGGAGCTCCTCCTTGGTCAGTATCATGTCTCTCTTCTCGGCCAGGAGGTTCTTGTTGTCCTGCACCACCTTGGCGCGATCGGCCAGGGTCGTCTCGTGCTTCAGCTGGAGGTCATCCAGGATCTTGGTGAGGTAGCTGTGCAGTTCCTGCAGCTCTAACTTGGATTTAGACAAGGTGGCGAAATCTTTCTTCAGAGTCTCTATGTTGGCAGCGAGTCGAGCCGTTTCTGCGCTCAAGAGTTCCTTTTCCTTAATTATCTCCACCACTCTCTGCTCTGACTTGGTCTTCTCTTGGACGAGCACAAAATTTTCAGACTGAAGCTGCTTAGTGCGTGCTCTTAACTCTTCCAGCTCCTGCTCCAGGAGGACCAACCTGCCATGAAGTTTATTGTTTTCATACAGGGATGACTCAGTTTCCTGCTGAATTGTTTGGATCTCCTTGTTTAATCTCTGACACTCTTCTTGCAGATTCAACCCATCCCGCAGCAAGATGCTCTTTTCAGAACAGCAAGTCTGAAGTTCAGCATTCAGACTCTCCTTTGCTTGCAGGGCGCTCGTGTGCTCTTTCTCTAAACTCTGTCTGGCATCCTGAGCCTCTTTCAGCATCAGAGAGAGATCGCACTTGGTGGCTGCTAGCAATTGGTTTTCCCTTTTCCTCTCCTGAAGCTCCTTCTTCAGAGTGTCGAGATTACCAAGGAGTTTCATCTTCTCGTGCACTACGATTCTTCTGTTTTCAGACTCTTGATCGTATTTCTTTTTGAGGTCTCCTATGGTTTTCATGGAGTTCTCTCTCTCTGCAAGCAAATCTCCATTTTGCATTTCCAGGACAGACTTTTCCTTCAAGAGACTGACATGCTGCTTTTTGAGCTTAGCAATTTTCTGACATACCACCTCCTTCTCAGAAGTTAGGTAAGTGATCTTCTCGTTCAGGCTCATCTCCATATGGGTGGCCTCTTCCGAGCACTTCTTCAGTTTTTCAGCAATGAGCCTGTTCTCACTTAGAAGTTCTTCTTTTTCAGCCAAGAGTTTTCTCTCAGAGGCGGCCAAGGCTCCTTTTTCTTGCAGAAGCTGGATGCACTCGGAGTCTGTGATCTTCCGACTGGTCTTGATTTCTTCCAGGAGCTTTGTGAGGCTGCTATTTGTAGCCTGCAGTTGCCTCACGTCCAGCTCAGCCTTCCTCAGAGCCCTCTTGGCATCGTCTAGCTGTGTGTGGAGCCCACTGGTTTCCGTGCTGAGCAGCTGCTTGATCTGGAGGGCGGCCTCCAGGCTGGCACTCAGCTTTTCCCGATCTTGAAGAAGCACGTCCTTCTCAAACTGCAGCTCTTTGTTGTTCTGGAGAAGATTTTCTCTTTCCATCTTTAAGGCTATGCACGCGCTATCAAGATCTGACTGCTTCTCCAAAGCTGACTTTTTCTCAGCCATGAGATCTTCAATCTCCTGCACCAAGGTTTTCTGATCTTTTACTAGCTCTTCGTAAGAGCTCTGCAGCTTTTGAATAACTTCATCTTTATCTTTAGCCAAGGCAAGGTTTTCAGTAGTGAGCTTCTTGATATGATCCTCTAGGTGACCTTTTTCTTCTTGATCCTTCTTAGACTCAGCAATCAAAGTATCTTTGCTGAGCTGGAGCTCTTCTGTGAGTGCCCGCAGGCTTGCTCTGGAAGCCTGCAAAGCGTCATTTTCCATACTGATCTTCAAAAGCTCTTCCTGCGCAATATTGATTTCTTGTAGTAATTTCTCTCTCTCAACAGCTAAAGATTCTTTATGGAGCTGCTCCTGTTGATAAAGCTTTTCAGCATCTTGTTTTTCTTCTAAGACTTTCTCCTTTTCTAAATTAAGAGTTTTGTTTACCGACCACAGTTTCTGTTGATCTTCCTGAAGTAAAGTTATTTTGGCCTCCACCTCTACCAATTTTGATAAAAGTGAACCTTTTTCTAACTTTAAAGTATTTCCCTCCTGTGCAAGAAGCTGCTTCTCTGATTTCAGACCCCTCAGCTCTTCTGACATTAGTTCAATTTCTTTTTTGGCTGATGTTAACAAATAAGTTAGCGACTACAGAAATAAAAGGTGGAAAGAATGGAAACAAAATGAAATCAAGCAGACAAATGCGAGCCCAAATAGCTTAATGCAACCTAAATCGCCCAAGCTTAAAATGTTTTGCAATAAATGTCCTAGAAACTACCTGGATAACAAGGGGATGGGGGGAAGTGGGGAACTAGATGAAAAGAGCCCATTAAAGGATAACACAAGGCAGGTTTAGCTTTGCGAAGTGCTGATCTATCTACTGGTTTATTTTATCTCTGAAACACTTTTGAAATCATCCCTGAGTGGTACCTACAAGATAAAAATGGTTAGTTTGACTTTGACATCAGGGCATGAAATTCTTTCCTGCCCTTCTAACTTCCCAATTATTTCTCTTGTAGGAAGAATTCAGAGAAGAATTTTTAAAAATACAATCTAGAGAATTACAAAAAGTGAATATATTTTAACCAAAAGCGGGGGAGGGGAAGGGTGGGGGAAAGTAAATTGTTGCTTTTCAAACTAACTATAAGACATCAGCTTACCAAAGGACAGTCACTGGCCTGGCTGATTTAATCCCAATATTACAACTTATTAAAAGTACAGACCAATTTGCTAGGTTTGGGTGACTGAAATAAATGATTAAAAAAATTTTTTTCATGTTTTATGTATTTTTAAAAGAGAGAGACAGAACATGAGCAGGGCAGGGGCAGAGAGAGAGGGAGACACAGAATCCAAGGCAGGATCCAGGCTCTGATCTGTCAGCAAAGAGCCCAACGTGGGGCTTGAACTCACAAACCGCAAGATCACGACCTGAGCCAAAGTCAGACACTTAACCGACTTAGCCACCCATGCGGCCCAATAAAATGAGTTTAAAAAAATATACTGGTTTAGGGGTGCCTGGGTGGCCCAGTCAGCTAGGCATCCGACTTCGGCTCAGGTCATGATCTCGCAGCTCGTGGGTTCGGGCCCTGTGTCGGGCTCTGTGCTGACAGCTCAGAGCCTGGAGCCTGCTTCGGATTCTGTGTCTCTGTCTCTGTCCCTCCCCTGCTCATGCTCTGTCTCTCTCAAAAATAAACAAACGTAAAGAAAATTTTTTTTAATATACTGGTTTATAAAATGACTTGACCACATTATCTATACCAGCACTGTCCAGAACTTTCTGCAATGGTCTAAATGTTATCTGCACAAATATAGTAGCCTACTGGTCATGTGCATAGTTGGTGATCACGTGAAGTGTGGGGAGTGCAAATAAGGAGCTAAACTTGTAATTTATTAAAATTGAACAACTAAAATTCAAATTAATGTGGCTGGTAGCTAGTGTATTGGACAGCATGACTACAAATCACTGAGTCTTAAACTAGGAAACACAGAAGTTCTGTGGGCTCCATGAACCTCCTGAAATCTTATATAAAGTGTGTTGAGCATATAAATTTTCGAGGAAGGGAATACTTTAAGGGCTCATCAGATTCATAAAATAGTCTGTGAGCCACTGTTGCTGACCAATACTGAAATCCACAGAAACTGGATATCAAGACAACTTTGGAGGGGGAACAATCTTAACCAAATGACCCTTGTAAAAAATAAAAAACAAAACACCAGTAAGCAAAATTAATGAGGCTTAACAGAAACTTCTAGAATGTCATGGTTTCGTCAAACTGCAACATTTTTTTAAGGGAAACACTAAAAAAGTGGAGTCTGGGGGTGCCTGGGGGGCTCAGGCAGTTAAACATCCAATTCTGGATTTTGGCTCAGGTCATGATCTCACGGTTCCTGAGTTCAAGCCCAGCATCAGGCTCTGCACTCACAATGCAGAGTTTGCTTGGGGTTCTCTCTCTGCCTCTCCCCCACTGTCACCCACAGGAGCTCTCTAAATAAATAAATAAACAAACATTAAAAAAAAAAAAACCTGGAGTCTGTCCAGATAAAGGGATCCATAAAGATAAAAAATCTGGAAATTATATCCGGTGTTAAATGACTCGTAAAACTGGAGCTGTTTAACAGGGAGAACACAAATCCTTGACGGCCAGCATGAAGGAAAGAGAAAATGGAGGCATCTTATATATAACATAAATTATGTCATGGTCCAATTTAATTAACAAGTTTTAGGTGGGAATTGTTTGAAGTCCTATGTATGCTCTCTTACATTTCCTTTTCACTAAACTCCTGTATAAACACTAAAAGTAATTGAAGACAAGTATTTACTTTTCTTTGAGCAAGTTAAATAGTAGGAGGGAAAAGTTAAACAGTAGAAGGATGGTTGAACTTCATTAAGCTACCAGAGTCCAAAAATATACTGGGTTGCAGATACCATCCTGACACCATAAAATGAAATTCAATGTATCACATTCTACTTTATTTAATAACAGAACGTTTCCTCCCAGCCCCTGCATCCACCTTCCTTATCAATTAAGCTCAGAGTGCCTTCCAGGGACATATAAAAGCCCTTTCTAGACTCCTCACTTCTAATCTGCCGTTTAGGAGCTCTGTTTCTCCAACGCTCACTTGTTTCACGCGGCTTCTCGCTTTGCTGCAAGATGTCCCTCCTAACCCCAGTGCAAGGCAGCAGCAAGATGGCCAAGATTAGAGGCCACGACACAAAGTCTATTGCAAGCAGGCAAACACAGCTCAGGCAACAGGAGACTCTCTGTGACAGCTAGGGAGCAAGCAGCATGGGGTGGGGGGCTGATGGCTACACAGGACACTCAGGGGAAAGCCCTGTACTGTGGCCGCCACCCCGAGGAGGACCAGCAGCTGGCAGAAAACACGTGAAGCCAGGAAAACGTAATTCGCCATCCCGCCAAGCCCTCAGAGGTCAGCATTTGTAAAGGCCAGCGTACCCCGTCCCATCCGCTGATGCTCTCTAAGCCCCACTGCAGCCTCGACGCAACACAGCGACTGAACTGTCTCCCAGAACATACTTTGGCCTTGTCGGCTTGCTTTTTCAGTTCCACCATCTCCTGCAACAAGCCACTGTTCTCCTCCTGTGCGGCCTTCAGCCTGTCCTCTGTGTCCAGCAGCATCTTCTGTAGGCTCTTCAGGGTTTCTTCGTGCTTCGCCTTCGTCTCTGAACTGGCTGCTTCGTACCTAGCTTTCAGATCCTGGCACTGGTTGTGGCTCGTTTCCACCTTCTTCTCCTGCAGAGAGCCCGAATGAGGGAGAGAGTCATCTAGCCGCATCTGCATTGCCCCTCACCTTCCTGCCAACACACGGTCCCATTTATTGCCTCCTTACCAGGTCCGACAATTTCCTCAGCAGTTCTTGCTTTTCTTCCTCATGCTTTTTAGCTGCTTCCTGCTGGCACTGTTCCGCTTTGAGAGTTACTTCCCCAATATTCTTCTGCAGAAAGCTTGCATTTTCATTAGCCTTTGTGAGCTTTAGCTGTAATTCTTCTACGGTTCTAGAACAAGTTTCAATACAAGGGGTCAGAGCTTTCAAAAGAATGCTTTGAATTCCAAAGATATGCTTAGAAAGACAGTATTAATAATTTTATTAATGATTATAAGTTGTGAATAACTTAATGACGTCTGAAACAACAAAAAACTAACCTGACTTGCCCTGAAGAATAATTTTAACAATTGTGACAGTTATAAATACATTATCTGGAGCGACAACTACTGTAATTGTGAAGGCTTATCATTTTATGTCAATAGATCAGTAAGGAAAAATGAGTGAAAAGTACACATATGTGAGGAAATGAGTTATTTTAGTTAAGTTTCAAAATTTTAGCAGACTAGATTATCAAAAACTCATTCTAGTGCCGCTTGAGTACAGAAGATACAAAATGACACTTCAGAACTTGAAGAACTAGCTTCGAGATCCTAATGTGGTCCAACAAAGATGTACACAAAGACGTGAGACACAAACCTGGAGAACAGGCTATCAGACGACTCCGAGAACGGAGGAGGGAAACTCGGGCGGTCCCTCTGGGTTTTACACCTGTCCGACACCTGCAGAGATGGAGCTCCTCGAGGGCACCGTGCCACAACCGCCTGTGCAACTGCACCCACCTCACAGCGGGTCTGACCCGAGGCGGCCAACCAAGGCCCAGTCGCCACCTGCCCCGCCACCCCACGCCGGCCTGTGGATGCAAACCTAACTGCCAACTAGTCACGCTTTCAGACTCATTGGCCCTAAAATGTCCTCTGAAGGCTTTTTGCCTTATAAGACATTTGCTTTTTGAATGGAAGCTATTAAAAGAAAAAAAAAAAATCAAAGCAACAAGAACCTCAGAATAAAGACAACAGCAGAGGTGAAGATAAAAGAAGCTAGCGCTGAGGACGAACAGCGCAGCGACGAGAGCCGCGAGCTCTCTGGGGCCAGAACACAAGCGAGTGACTTCACCTTCTTGAGCCTCAATTCCTTTCTCCTCAAAATGGGAGTAAGACACTCACCTCACAGGATTGTTACAAGAATTAGAAAATACACCCAGCACAGTGCAGGGCACATACCTACTAAGCCTGTAATAAGGGCTACCCTTCGTGACACTGAAACAGGTTAAAAAATTGTTAAGCGCCTGTAAAAGATGTCACTGCCCTTGGTAAAATTCTTTGCAAGTCATTAAAAAGTCCACAATACTGTATTCCTTAGAAGGTCCAGTAGTTGACTGAAGGGTACACCAGGGTAATGACAGGAAGGAAGAGAGACAAGAAACTTTAAAACAGAACCACCCTGAATTCTGGCTCCGCTCCCTCCGAGACCTTACTTCAGAGGCCAACCTAAATTGGGCGCCCCTATAACCATTCGTACATACCTTTCTTTCAAACGTAGCTCATCGTTCATTTTTGTCAGCTGAGAAGAATTATCTCCAGACATTTTCATAATTTCTGCAATGTCGTTTTCCAACTTTTCCTTTGCCTTTATCAACTGCTCTTCTCTGTCATCTCTCTCTCTGAATTTTGCCTCCATATCTGAATATACATAGGAAAAACAAATTGCACCACAGCGTTACAGGCAACAAAAATTTACTGACTACATCCTGTATTCCGAGGCTTGTTCTGGGAATATTTGCATACAGCAATCCCTGCCCTCATGAAAATTATATTCTAGCCAAGAAAACGGACAATAAACAAGATCAAGAAAGAAAATAAATAGTATAAAAATAGGGTTAATTGCCAAGAGGGAAAAAAATGTAAGTAGAGAAAGGAACCACGAAGGAGTCGGGAAGGTTAAAATCTCAGGCAGGGCCTCTCTGAATGGTAACATTTAAGTAAAGACCTGAAGGAGCTGAGGGACACCAAGTGCAAAGGCCCTGAGGCACAAAAATGCTTGCCATGCAGAGGACAATATGGCTGAAGTAGAATCAACAAGGGGAAGGGTACTACGGGCCTTTTGATGTAATCGGAGAGACTACAGATTACGGGATGTAATCAGAGAGATTACAGATTACGGGATGTAATCAGAGAGGTAACAGGGCCTGGCATTGGTAAGGACTGCAGTTTTTACTCTGCATGTGAGGGGAGCTACCGAGTGATCTCAAGCAGAAAAGTGACACGACCTGACTTGATGGTGGAAGGACCGCTCTGGTTGGGGTGCTACAAATGGACCAAAGTGGGCAGGGCAGAAGCAGGCTGAGCAGGCAGTGAGCTGTTAGAGCAGCTAAAGTGAAAAATGATGGGTGGCTTGAGTCAAGGACAGCGGTAGGAACGGTGACACGTGGTGGATTCTGACTTATTTGAAAACAGGGCAGAGAGCATGTGCGGAATTTATAGACCTCAAACAAGTATTCAAGTATTTGATCTCATTATATCACACTATTGAGTGAAGAAGTTACCCCTGAGTAAATGTTATTGTAATGTACTATGGTTACCACAAATCCTAGGAAACCTACTATATCCAGTGCTTAGTAACCAGAGCTATCTTACCTGTTAAATTTTCTCTCAACTTCTCCAATTCGGTAGACAGCGCATTAAACTGTTCCTCTTTTTGACGTAACTGATTTACTGTTTCTATGGAGGATAAAGTTAAAAGTTTAATATATTTCATACTTAAGAAGCCATCTAGAGGCTGGCTGTCTTAAACCAAATCAAATAATATGCTTGGGATTTGAGAGGACAGAAATGCTAGAAAGTCCCACCACACATCAAACCGCTGCATAATGGACCTACAGGAGTAAGCACGCGTCTCTTTCTGCCTCCCCACATCTGTGGATTAAACAGACACCAGGCGGGGCACCTGGGTGGCTCAGTCGGTTAAGTGTCTGACTTCAGCTCAGGTCATGATCTCGTGGTTCATGAGTTCAAGCCCCGTGTCTGGCTCTGTGCTGAGAGCTCAGAGCCTGGAGCCTGCTTCGGATTCTGTGTCTCCCTCTCTGTCCCTACCCAACTCGTGCTCTCTCAAAAAATAAAAAAATAAAAAGATAAATAAATAAAAAAAAAAAGCAGACACCACGCATCCCTTTCTAGGCTTCTCTTTCCTACTTCCAGCTAAAACTCAATAGTTATCAATGCCTGAAGATTAAGATAATACTTTTCCCAAGTATGTTTAATTTTAATATACAATAAGCTTCAAGTCAAAAGAAGAAAGAATTAATGGGAGTTTGAGGCTTCAGGAAGCTAATGCAATCTGGCTGCAGGAGCTTCCAGAAGAGGGACATCAGACTACAGGAGCATCTATTCTGTGTATTCCAGACGCCATCTTCAGGGTGAGAATGTGACATTCTCTAAAGCCATCTATTCATACTTTAATAAGACATACCTTGCATGCTTCTCTGAACAGAGACCGCCTCCTCTGAAGCATCAGCAAACTTTTCTTTCTAAAAAAAAAAAAAAAAATTGGATATTCAGATGAGAAAGATTTCAAATTATAGAAATAGAAAGCTTCAGTCAGTGATAACTACAACACTATCTACTTTTTGTGACTGATTTTGTTTCATCAAAACGAGCTTACACTCAAAACGTGTAGACACCAAGTGCTACCATATGTATACTGTGCATGTACATACACAAGTGAATGAGGTTTCTATGTGTGTGCATACCTAGGTGTGCACATACATCTGTACAGATGTGTGAATGTGCACACGTAAGTACATGTGGTACATGTGAATGCTTTTTTCATGTTGCCATCCTCAATGAGCAGAACTTCTCTTCAGATATCTGGCTAAGACAGTGATCAGAATTCTGAAATGTTTTATATCTGAGAGTAATGAGAACCTAACATGTTGAAACCATATCAACTAATTCTGGGGGCACCTGGGTGGCTCAGTCGGTTAAGCATCTGACTTCAGCTCTGGTCAAATCTTGCAGTTCGTGAGTTTGAGCCCCGCGTTGGGCTCTGTGCTGAAAGCTCAGAACCTGGAGCCTGCTTTGGGTTCTGTCTCCCTCTCTCTCTGCCTCTCCCCTACTTACGATCAGCCTCTCTCTCTGTCTCAAAAATAAATAAAACATTAAACAACATTTTTTAACAAAATAAAATGTACTTAAAAAAAAAACTATTTCTAAAACCAAAAAGGGCCATTGCTCACCCACTCTTTTCTAAACATGACAATAGATAAAAACACTCTCCTGGTTTCCCTGAGATGAGTTTTGAGCTAGATACACCAACAACATTTCTAAATGAGTGTTTCTAACTATTTAGAATTATTTTAAAAACGGGTACATGAACCACACAAGTCCACCAAAGCCCACACATTGTCCACCTGTGTTATTCCCAAAGCCAGATTTAGATGGCAAGTTTTCTCTACAGGGTACCTAGAGGGATATGCTAACTTACAAAAAAAAGTAAAGCTTGGGGAAGAGGGCAGAGAAATGGTATGAAACTCAAAACACATTTTCTTAAAGGATACCATATTAGAAAACTGTCATTCCCAGGCCAACTTATTCTCAAAAAGGTAGCTAAAATACTGTACATCAAAACTGTCCAACAGAACTATCCTCCATGATGGAAATATTCTATACTGCACTGTTCAATATGGTAGCCACTAGCCACATGTGGGTATTAAGCACTTCCTATGTGGCTGGTACAAGCGAAGAACTTAATTTTAATTCATTTAAATAGCCGTATGTGAACAGTAGCTACCAAAATGAACAGTGCAGCTATATATTTAACATTTGAAGAAGTAGTTTGTAATATTGGCATTGAAAAAAAAAAAAAAAAGCAAATACTCATTCACCCCTGATTAGCAAAGAAGTGTAGGAAGTGGGGAAGAGGATGGTATATGGAAGATCTAAGACAACTGTCCCCTCCTGACTCATGTGTCTCTTACCCAGTTTCTCCATAACCTTCAACTCTCCATGATGTGTGCTTATGGTCGCTGGCCCTGACTAAATTCAGGGTTGTTGGTTTTTTTTTTATGTTTGTTTATTTATTTATTTAGAGAGAGAGAGACAGAGTGAGAGCAGGGGAGGGGCAGAGAGAGAGGGAGACAGAGAATCCAAGCAGAATCCACACTGTCAGTGCAGGGCCCGATGCAGGGCCCGAAATCACGAACTGCAAGATCATGACCCGAGCCAAAATCAAAAGTCTGATGCCCAAGCAACTGAGCCACCCAGGTGCCTTGTAAGTTCAGTTTCTGATGCAGGAAGTAAGGAGAACAGTTGAGAAAGGTAAGAAAAAGTTAAGAAAAAAAATGTCTCACAACTTGGGATTAAGGCAAGAGGATATATGTGAAAAGAAATGTAATTTCCTGGGGTGGAATGAACAGAGTTGTAAGAGATGATTCTTTGAATTCATAGACTTAGACAGCACCCTGCCTTGCTAACAGAGGATGCCAATGGTCTGGGACAGCTCTCTGCAAAGTACGAGAAAGCAGTCAAGACCTCATTATAAATGAAAGTTAACGTGTTGGGTGTGTAACTTGAAAGGTCCCTGTGTTTAGCAAAACTAAGCAGTCAATAATATGCCAAAGCGACCCATTTATCAGAAGCAAAGGCTAGATTTTAAAAAGGAAAAAGTAATACCTACCTTTATTGCGAGTGTCGATTCGATCCCATTCCCTTCAACGTCATCAGCCAATAACTAATACACTCAATTTCAATTAATACTTTGAAAGAGGAAGGAAACAGGTACAATACTTCCTTACAGAGATTTTTGTTTTTAAAACAGGAACCATTCAAATGGCCAGAAACCCTGAAAGTCAGATTCCCAACAGGTACTTACCAAAATCTGAAGTTCTTTCTCCAAAGCCTCTTTCACTTGACTGACTTCACTCAAGTTTTTCTGAAGGTTATTTAGTGTTAGCTCTTTCCCCTGAAGCTCCCTGGAAATGTTACTAGCCTACCGTACACAGTGACGTGGCACAGGAGTAAACGAACAGAAGGAAACAAAAAAGAATGAATGAGAAAGAAAAAATAAAAGAAACCTAAAAAAACATACGAGAAACAAACACAACCAAACAAAACCGAAAGGAATAAAGGCATGGGTAAAAAAATTACTGCTTTTCTTTTTTTGTGGTTGTTAACTCTAAGAAGCCAATGACTTTTCACACAATCCGTTTCTAGGTAGCACAATCTAATGGCTATTTAAAACAGTCAAAACAAAGTATTTTTCTATACCAAAATTTGGAGTATCAGCATGATCTAAAGCAGAAAGCGCAGACACTTACTTTCTAAGTGGGTAAGTTAAGCAATTTCATTTTCTGGACTTTAAAATCCATAAAGTAGGAATAACGGATACATGTGACCTATGTTATTTTCTATCTTTGTATATGCTTAAAGTATTTCAACACTTAAAAAAATAAAGAATTTTAAAATCCACTGGACAACAGTCATCAGAAATTGGTTTTCATTAAATTTGGATGTAAAAAAAGTTGACCAACCCTTAGTTAGCTTCATACTGCTCTACTAATTCATTTTTGTGTTTTGATTGGTATTTTGGATCCAAGTGAGGAGATTTGAGAAAAACTTCCTGTAATTAGCTTGTTATCTTCAACTAACGTTAGTTACTTAGTGACTTTTCCTTCTGTCTTCACATCTCCCCGTTTAACTTTACAACCCTTTGCTAACAAAGCAGTTTCTCCTGCAAAAAGCTCTTAACATTCCTCATCAGTACCAGTACTCCCGCTAGTGGCAAGAGGGCTGGGAAAGCATCCATCCCTCAAACGGTTCTTAAAAATGAAGGGAATATTTGAAAAGGCTAATTAGAAAGGAATGTAGCTGACAAACGTTCCATATAATTTCCTGCACCTTGACCAAAAGCATACTTGTCAGATCTTTCCTCAAAACGGTAGGGAACAGGGGCACCTGGGCGGCTCGGTTAGGCCTGCAACTATTGGTTTTGGCGGCTCAGGTCATGATCTCATGGTTCGTAGGTTTGAGCCCCACATTGGGCTTTGCACTGACAGTGGGAGCCTACTTGGAATTTTCTGTCTCCTCTCTCTGCCCCTCCCCCACTCATTCTGTCTCCCTCTCAAAATAAATAAACTTCTAAAAATTAAAAAAAAAAAAAAAAAGGTGGGGAATAGAACATGATCTCACTGTGGTATAGGAAAAGCTCCAAGGAGAAAGAAGTAGCGATACCCAGGGATCCAGGCTCTTAACCTTATTTTGCTGTGAGTATTACTTATCATAGAGTGTTAATTTCCATTAGTCAAACTCAAGCCTGAAGGTCCACAGTCTGTTTTTATATATTACCTTATGGACAAGACAATTACGTAAATGGCAAGGGAGGAGGTAATCTTTTAAATTTCTTTCCTCTCCATTTATTTATCTTAACACCATCACCTTAGGGAATTCTCTGTTTTAAAAAGATGACAGACCAGAACCAAGCTTCAACAGGAAAGCGTACAGCCTGGCCCAGAGACAAAGTCTAAAGTTTCCAGATAACAGGAAACCAAAATAAACTCACATAGTTGAGCCAGTGTTTTCTCTAATCTCCTCAGAAGAAACCACACTCAAGATACTCAGAGGATGCTACACGCAGCTGGGAAATTTGCCGGCACAAAGCAATGTGCTATATAATAGAATCGGGAATTTGGAAGGTGAACGAGCTCCACTCAAAAGTAACACACAATGCAAAGCGGGACGGACAGATGGAAACTTAAAGGATGGAGGATGCCAATACGAACCTTGCCACTTTCAGTATTCTTTTCAATCTCTAAATTTGTAATCTGTTTCTCAGCTGCCTCAAGCTGCTGTCTAAGTTTCTCGATTTCCGATTTACCTTCGGAACTGGCTTTCCGAAGCGCATCAAGATCCGAGAGCTTTTCTTCGGCAGCCTTGAGCTGTGATGTAAAATTACCAATAACCTTGGTTTGTTCACTGCATTTGGCTTGTAGGACCTCTAGCTCCTTTACCTTTATTTCAGCTTCCTGCAATTTGTTGAAGGTGTCCTCCATTTCTACTAGATGCTGGTCTTCTGCTTCGTCCAGTTTCGCCTTGATGGCTTCTAGGCTGCTCTCCTTCTCTTTAATGACCGCCATCAGCTTAGCCCTTAGGGCTTCTATCTCTTTGGCGTGAGCAGACCTTTCAGAGTCTTGTTTATTCTGCAGATTTTCTATTTCGTGCTGGTAATCTAGTCGCATCTTCTCCACCTGTGTTTTTAACTCCGCAAACTCTGCTGTCTCCGTTCCGACCCCTTTGCTGAAGGACACCTTTAGCTCCTCCATCGCCTGCTGGTGCGACGCGATGGCCGTCTCCAGCTTGGACTTCCACAGGACTATCACGTCGGAATTCTCCTTGTTGGCATGATCGAGCTTACTTTTCAGGGACTCGTTCTCCTTGGAAAGCTTCTCTGTGGCAGCCTGAAGAGCCTTCATCTCCTTCTGATGTGTCTCTTCACGGGCTCCAAAATGCTCCTTCAGGGAAGTGATTTCTCTCTGGTGGTCAGCATGGGCAGCTTCTGATTTTTCTTGCAAAGAGCTTATCTCTTGCAAAAGGGAGAGCGACATGTCAACGTCCCCAGTGGGCTTCTGGGACTCCAGTCTTCTCCGCAGCTCAGCCACCTCCTGCACTTTCAGTGCTAGCTCTTTTTCTAGCTCCATTATACGGGACTTTTCTGACACTGTAGCCACCTAGTAACCGCAGCCCAAAGAGAAACAAAGCATGTCAATAACCCATCACTGGTAATTTCCTTTAACCTTGAAGATCTTTAATAACTCCCCACCTCAGGCAGCGGTGAGCTACAGCAAGCCCTCGTGCTCACCCACCTCTAGCTGCCATCACAGAGGAAGCCCAGTTCTGAGAGCTCCAAAGTAAGTCATCATCTTGGGCAAACTTCCACCATCTTGAGATGCTCAAGCAACTGAAAACTGATATGGAATTTAACTTGCTCCAAGCGATTTCTTTTTCCTCTAAAGAAACTTTAGAGAAGTGCCCATCATCTGACAGGTAAGTTGAGGGAAACAGTAGCTTTCCAATTTCTCGTTTTATCTGCCTGCTGGAAGAAAGAATCCTCCTCATTTTACCTGTTTTTTCCCTACTCTGCTTCACCCAGGATGTGTAAATGCTCATCTACCTGATGCAGCTGATTTTAAAGCTCTGTGCTGTCCGGTATAGTAGCACACGGGGCTACTGAGTACTTGAAATGTGACAGGTGCTGGCAGTGTGAAATACACAGATTTTGAAGACTCAGGGGGAAAAAAAGAACAGAAAACACCTTGTTAATAATTTTTAGACTGATTACATAATGAGATGATATTACTTTGGATATACCAGTTTAAATAAAATATATTACTCATTTTCTTTTTCTTTTTATCTACTAAAAAAGTATGTTCGTGTGGGAAGCACAGAATTTTCAATTACATATATATGGTTAGTATTATACTTCTGTCGGCTATGATTGGTATAAAAATGTGTGAAATTACCTATCAAATGTTTCAATTAATACCACATCAACTTTAGAATAAAAGCTTCACCTGGATAATGAAGAAATAATTCATTAACCTGTTTTTTAGGAAGACAAAATGAGAACTACTACTTACCTGCAATTATACACAAGAATCTTTAGAGATTACACTTTTTAGATTTTATAATTCTATTGGCATTTTAATGTACATATCTTGTTCCCCTAACCCAGTGGTTCTTAGATTTTAGTATGCAAATCAATCTCCTGGGATATATGTCTAAAAGGCATATATATGTACGTCCCAGTACTTTCCCATGTTTTGATTCTATTTGAGCTCTGGGATAGCACCCAAGAATCTGTTTTTAAACAAACTCCCCAGGACTATGAAAAACACTTTCTTAAACTGTGTCCTTTTACTCTTAGGAAATTAATTCTCTCTGATACCTGTTAGCCAGTCAGAGTAACACACAAAATATGTGGGAAATGATACCTTTGGGCAGAAAAATGAATTATTGGACTAACCTGGGAAAAAGAAGGGAACATGAATGATTTAAAAACCAATTTTAAGGATTAAAACTCCTCCAGGTTGAAGGCTCTTCTCCCTCACTGCCTTCTAGTGGGACAGAAAGTCACCGTTGTTTCCTTCACTTTCTCCGCACACCTACAGGCTGTGATATGGAGAGACACTAAGACGTCCACCAAGACTAGGAAAAGAAGACAACTGGGTCTCCAAAAAAACTGCATAAGGAAGTTCGTAACTATTCCAAAGCTGATTGTAAGTGTTATGCTTCAGGGTTATAGATGCTCCAGCTTCAAGAGGTTAATTTATTTATATACTTTTTTCTGGGGCAGGGTGCCCGAGAGTTTGTTGCCACAAAATAAGGTACAAAACATTGATAAACCCCAGTGCTTCAAGGTCAGGAACATAAATTAAATCCAATAGGATAAGAATCTGTAATTAGTCACTATAAAGCAAACTGAGGAAATATCAAGTAAAAAAATAAGTCAAAATAATAGTGTGATTATCTTGTAGCATTTTCACAGCACTTCTGTTTTTCATTTTATTTCCCCAAGTCTGCCCTCGGGCGAAACCACGTGTCTGCCTCTTCCACCAGGGTCAGGCCATAAAAGTCAGGTATCGTTTCCTAGTCTTGCTTCTGTCTCCAGAAGCTTGCTTATAAACTGGCCTTACTGGCTTTTAGGAATTCTAAAGCACTTCCTAAAAGGAAGGTAGGTGATAAGAAATTCAAGAGGCTCACTGGTTGGCTTCACACTTGGCCAAGCAAGAGTGAGGATCAATAGAAGACATGACTTGTTACAGAAAGAAAATAGGTTAAACCTGAGATAATTGGATAAACCATGCCGTAATGGATACCTTCTTATCGACAGCAAAAACAAAAACAAAACAAAAATCCACCCAAGTTGTTTACTAACTTATCTACATGGGAAGAATTCATGGGCTAAAAAAAAATATATATATATATATGTCTATATATGATATATATAGATATATATATACACACACACATACACATACATACATATGTATATACATGTGCATATACATATATATCCTTCCTTCAACAGCCATTCTCACTAAAGGAGCCCAATGTTATCATCAGTCCCTTGTATTTCCCAGATCAAATCTTTGGCTCTCAGGTAACAAAGAAACAGCACCAAACTACCAGGACTTTCTTCTTACCAAATACACAGGCAGTACCTTTACTCTTGAGGCCAACTGAGAACATTTTCTTTCTTAAGAAACAAAAACTTATGATTTAGACAAGAAAAATCATTCAATTATCTAGATTTTCAGATCAATGATTTCTCAGCAAAGGAAATTTCCTCAAGTGCTAATAATTCAAAAGAAAAAATCATGCCAAATTTGATCAGAGACAGTGATTTTTGAAATTTTAAAGTTAACAATCTGGACAATTTAGCCATTGACAGTCAAATTTGTGATTTAAAAGGGGTGTGTGTGTGTGTGTGTGTACACATGTCCTCTTATATGTAAAGGTATTGGATTATTTCTTAAATATTTCAGCACAAAACTGCCTCCATCCTATGGTGGTCAAGAGCACAGACTTTGGGGACCATTGCTCTAGATACAAATCCTGGCTCCACTATTACTGTTAGCTGTGTAACCTTGGGCAAATTATTTAATCTCTCCATCTCTCGGTATCCTCATCTGTAAAATGGTGACAATACTACCACTTCCCCTGGGATTGAGGTGAGACCAAGTAAGTGAATACTGGTGCAGTGTTCAGAATAGTGCCCAGCACCGAGTAAGCACTATATAAGTGCTTTAATACGTAAATAAATGAAAACATGACTAACGCATTGGCTCGGAGGGCCAAAGACAGTGAGCTGGGTTGTAGGAAGCCATGCTGGTCCCAGCACACTTTTCCCTCCTGCTTGCTGAGATTTTCACCTACTGGTGACAGAAAGGAGGGAAATACAAGACATACCAGCTATCAAGAAAAAAAGGCCAATGGGATCAAAGTCCTTAACTCTCATTCAAAAGAGCCAGCGTTTCAATTCCCCCAAAAGGCCAGGGAAGAAGGCAGGAAAAGAGAGGGAAAGTAAAACAACAATAGCAAAAAATTATTCAGAAAACCCTGTCACTGGGAATATGAGAACAAGAGGACAATTGACTGCTCGTGGCAAACTGGAGAAACGTATTTCAAGGTAGTAATACAAAAAGCCTCAAATGTGGTTGTGGACGTCCATGCAGTCTATACAGTTGTATTGTTTCTGATCTTGATTTTGGCTGAGTTAACCAAAGGTATGAGTCTTTACCTTTGACGTAGGATTCGACACGAAACACCTGTGTCTAACCATCAGCCTAAGCTCACAAACACCTGAACGGCACCAAGACCAAACTCAGGTGGAACCACTGGGTCAAGGCTTAGGCCAACTGCAAGGCACGTCCCCCGAGGCATCACCATTCACATATATGGATCTGCTTCATTAAACAGTGAAAACCATTACCCTAGTGTCTTCTAACTCCCTCTGCAGTTTGTCAGCTTTGGTCTTTTCAAAGAGCAGGCTCTGTTCAAGCTCCTTAATGCGGGCATGCTCCAGTTTGGTCTGCGTCTGTTAGTAAAAAGGAAGAGGAAGAGAACACAACAGTGCCACCATGACATGCCAGCACAAGAGGAGAGACAGCGGCATGCAGGCTGAGCCACCAGTACCTTCCGCCGAAGGATGAACAAAAAGGGGAATGGAGAAGGGCAGAGGATGGACTGAGATGGGGAGGCTGGGGGTGAGGATGAACGCTACGGACAAAAGGATGAGGTGGGCAGGGGACACAAGCTAGTCTACTGAGAAAGAAAACAAATGAAAACATATGAGGCAAGATGAAAAGTGTCAGATGCATGCAGCCAAATATAAGTTATATTGATAAGTGAAGTTTATCAGCACAAATTAGAATAGTTAATATTCCTCTAAACTATCGTTTTCCCTCCTCCCCACAACAGCTATTTGACATCAATGTGTATGTAACTGACTCGGTGACTTTGAAAAGTGAATTGACCCTCAAAATGATCACTTGTTAATCCCCTAAATATGCAAAACATGTCATAAATCTTATAAGAGTTCAGTAAGTCCCTAGAGCAGATCCTAGCACTCTGGCATGGAATTTGATGTGAACAAGTGTGGAGAGTTAAACCTAATGAAGGGAATCTAGAAACCAGAGCTGAGAAAATCACACCAGTGGCCTTTGTGGAGTTGACCGAAACGGGACTGACGTTTTTAGCAACATTTCCTAATTCCCTAGTTTCCTTCCAACAGTGGGTTTTCCAAAAACTGGGGCGCCTGGGTGGCTCAGTCGGTTGCACATCCGACTTCAGCTCAGGTCACGATCTCACGGTCCGTGAGTTCGAGCCCCGCGTCGGGCTCTGGGCTGATGGCTCAGAGTCTGGAGCCTGCTTCCGATTCTGTGTCTCCCTCTCTCTCTCTGCCCCTCCCCCGTTCATGCTCTGTCTCTGTCTCAAAAATGAATAAACGTTAAAAAAAAAAAAAAAATCAAAAACTATTTTGTCACCAGGGAAAAAACGAGGAGATCATATTTACGAGGGGAAAGTTCAGTAATAATTATGCTACATCCCTGAGACTCAGATCAGGAGAGAAGTTTAGAGCTGATAAAGGGCTCATTTTCTTGATCCTAGGATGAAGTAGTTACCAGCTCAGAAGTGAGAAACGGTGGTTCAGCACAAAGGTATTCATTTGAGCTCCATGCAAAAGGAGCTGGTCAGATCCTAATGTGTTTCGAAACTCCAGAGACTCCCCATCATCACTTACTTAGACATTACCTGATGGAGAACCCAGAAAGCAATCTCTTTCTAACAGCAGAGACTTAATCAATTTGAAATAATCTAAGTATCAGTCTGAATGTACCTCTTTCCCCACTCACCTGTCCACTCAACAGGTTACCAGCATAGTCAACTGATTGATAAAACCTACTGATAGAGCTGCTCCCAGCAGCTTCTAACTACTTATATTAATTGTAGTATTTTGTGGTTCTAACTGGTCAGATCTATGTCTGGACAATTACAGGCAATGAGAAAATGACAACACACTCTAAATAAAGTAACAGAAAGTAACGCAGAGCTTAAGTAGAAGGTAGGATATTTTACGTTGAAAACATCCTTACTAACTCCAGTGGTTCTCTAGGGATTTCAACACATTCCAAAGGTCACGTTGCTTGTGAACCATGTATAAACCATCATGGAATATTCAAAAGGTGAACAAAAAAAACCTTTTTTAATTTCTCCATCTGCTTCAGCTCTTTACACTCAACAAAAATAATGGAAAAAAAAAATTCAAAACCTAACTGTCTGGATAGTCCCCTTGGTCCACATGTGCCTCAGACAGAAGTTGTTCAATTTACCTGCTTTTACAAGAAAAAACAAATCTAATCCAGATCTATGTAATTGGGGTCACAGCCTCAAGAACTGAACAGTAAAACTAACAGTAAAAAGCAAAAGGCAACAGAACCTTTCTTCACCTCTTGACTCCAAGTTCAGTGTCCTCTGGGTGAAAGGTCACTACTTCCAGATAAAAAAGCAAGCATCTACTGCAGCGTGACCTCCTTCCCACTCTGAGATCTTCCAGATGACTGCTGTACCTCCTTGCTGGCCAGTATGCACACAAACCAGCTGGACTCTCTACAGCTGTGTGTGAGCAATCAGCAGCAGGGGAACGAGAGATCCACGTCCGTGCCACGGTGTGCGGTAAAAACGTTACACTGGACAGGACAGCCCTCCTTTTAAAAGTATTCCTTTCTCCCAGGAAGACAGAGCATCCCAAGAGGAAAGTCCTGGGACGGGGACTGAGAGGGAAAGCAAAGGCTCTGCGAGAAGCACACAAGAAAGGCAGGAGGGAGGTCCCATGCAGACTGACACCGGATGCAGCGGGAGCCTGTTTTGGGAGGACAGAAGAGACCCAGATCACTGAAGTAGCTTCACAAAAAGGAAACCTTCAGAACGCAGGCTTTTTTACAAGCTCGGTCTTGAATTGTCTATTTCAGCTGCCAGGTGGTGGTAGGAAGAAAAAGCTTCGGTTTGATTTTATTCCCTTATGGTGGTAAAACAAAGCCAAAAGCGTTTAGGTTCTTTCAACTGGCCTCCCAGCTGGCAGATGCACAGCTCACAGGGTACTTTCGAGGCCATTTAGGTGAGATCTGTGTTGGGTGTTTGATTTTAATCAGAGGGAGGAAGAAAAAAACACCTTCAAGCCCGGTAGCACAGCTACTAGAAAAATCTCATTTCAATAATAATAAATTTAAAGCACATAGCATCTTCACTGAAGAATGCTCCTCTCTAGTGTCACCAATTAGGGAAAATACTGCAGCAACAAGCAGACACTTGAATTTCTTGTCACCTGCACTGACAGGCATTGGCCGACAGTGGGAGCTCACAAAAAGGCAATCCATTCTGGCGCTCAGAATGCCCTTCTGCTCTCATTGGAATAAAATCAGACCACTGGGGCAAACTTTCCAAAGAAATTTCTGTAATCCCTCCAGCTAATATGTTTTATGTTTCTGTTAGCTATCATCTTTTGGAATAATTCTATTAAAATTAGAAGACGTTATGAATTAAGAGAAGGCCAAGCACCCAGATAAAATCCTTTTTTTTTTGGCAAAATTTATCAACAAACACTTGCTTATACATTAAATACGTAGATTTATAGAGCTTAGTCATTACATACAATTTCTTCTGGATACAAACGTAATTGCTGTGAAAGCCACATGCACAGAAATATTAAGGTCAATGTTTCAGGTCAGATTACGCAGTTAGTATTTGAGTATATCAATAAGCATTTTAATCTGTCATCAATCTGTGTTAACAAGGGAAATCTCCACACAGTTAAGTGCCCTCTTACATTCTCAGGATCTTCAGAAATCTGGCTCTTTTGCTATCAGTAAAAAAATAAAAAAATTAAGCAACAACAAAAGGAGAGACTCCACTCAAGTTTCCATACGTGTTAGGGTTTCAATATAACTCTGATTAATTTCAAGTGAGTTTATCAGACAGACTATACTAACTCAGTGCTGATGGAAAGGTTTTAACTTGCACCTCCCCAACAAACCCTGGGCTGTATTCCCCATGAATAAGATGATGATATGAGACTTTGGGGTGTTTTTAAATGGATGGAAACAACACGAAAGTCAACTAAAGGAATGTGACTATATATGAAATGAGTAAAGAAGGTGACTATTGAATTATTAATAATCCATTAAATTCTGGGCCTACAACTCAGAAAATGTTTTCCTTGCTCTCTGTTGTCAACTGTAAAGACAACTGCCAAAGAAATCAGTTCTTATTTGGAAGGGCCCCTGAAACGTAAGCATGGTGTGGCCATCAACAGACTCTTAACTTGTAATGTATATTCTTAACAAAATGTAATGTATACCCTTAATAAAAATGTATATTCTGAGAACTGCACAGGCAAGTGCAATTTTTACTAAAATATTAATTCAATACCAGAAATCTGCAGAATTTGAACAATTTAATAATTTGTATCTGTCATATATCTAGCAGTGGTTTTTAAAGAGCATCAAAATCATTTAGTTCTGGCATCTAATTAAAAAAAACTGATATGAATAATTGTTAAAAGACGAGAAACTTGATGCTAAAGGAAATCTCTGCGAATTAAAATATGCCATGGAAGTCAAAGAGGCTGAAATACAATTTGATCTTGTTTTATCCTCTTGTAATTACTTCACAAAAACAACTAAAACATGCATTTATTCCTTTTACAGGGTTATGAAAAAGTTATTCTGCCCAGTTGAAAAGCAAAGCTGAGATAAAGCAAAAAACTTTGTTTTGCTCTATTATGATGAGGTTAAACATGCTTTTTAAAATGCCATTTCTGACCATGAGAGGAATATCTAGAATCTCACTTGGACACACTGCCAGATTTATGACTTGATAAACTCCAATTCAAGATTTTGGATTTTGAAGCACGAGGAAAGAGTAGTAAAAATCTGACTGGGCCACTGGAGTTGGGACAGCACCGTCACAGGACAAGGACGGGTGCTGGCACCTGAGCCGTAAGCTAGGCCCATAGCCCAGCTGGCCAGAGACCCGGGCTCCTTCCCTTCCCTCTGCCGCCTGTTCTGGCAGGATCATCCCATCCGTACTCGTCAATACTGGTACCCAGAAGAGCTGTAGAGAGCTGGAGGGGTTTTACCTCAAGATCGCCTTTTGTGATGGATTCTTCCTCAACACGGAACTGAAGGTCCTCAACCTTCCTGTGGAACAAAATCAAAACAAAGCACTTCAGGTAACCAAGGAATATATTTGCCTTACCAAAACAAGAATCTATAATCAATACCCTAGTGAATGTAACAGATGATAGTGGAAGAAAAAATACATTTTTAGGCACCTAGTTTATAAATCTAACAGCTCTTTGCTATTTAGGAAACTTCAAAGTTTTAGCTAGATACTGATTCCAGGAGACATGAGTTAAGAGTTGAGAAAAATCCACTGGTTTTCTTCTGTCACAACCACCAGAATGAACCTAATCAAGACAAGATCAGCCTAAAGGGAAAAGGTCGGATTACCACAGGAATAGGTTTGAGATTCCAAGTCTGTAATTTCTACTTTACAGTAACAGAACACAGGGAAAAGTGGCATAGAAAACAAATCTGTCTTGGGGCTCCTGGGTCGTTAAGCACCTGACTTTGGCTTAGGTCATGATCTCACAGTCCGTGAGCCCTGCTTTGGGTGAGCATGAGCCCCAGCCCTCACTTTGGGCGAGCACCAGCCCCACTTTGGGTGAACGCGAGCCCCACTTTGGATAAAACACGAGTACCAAGCGAACCCCACTTCTCTCTCTCTCCCTAACCCTGTGGGATTCTATCTGCCCCTCGTTCACTTGCACCCTCTCTCTCTTTCAGAAAAAAAAAAGAAAACAAATCTCTCTTTATACCACCCTACATCTGATATTTTATGGTGAGGTTAGCAGGCTACCCACACAGAAAGCCCCAGGAAAATACCAGTACCTGTTCTAAGACTGGGAGAATGAGATTATCAACAATTTGAGTCACATCCCCCCTCCCCCCACCCATTTTAAAATCTCTAATTTGGGTGTGGGTCTCAACCAATGCTATCACCAAGTCAATAGGATACCCTGAAGATTGACAGGTAACATCCATATTACAAATCTTCACAAAAGTGAGTGTAAGGAAGAAAAGGGGACAAAGTTCATAACCTATGTGCAAAAACCAAAACTGTCAAACTCACTAGCCTTTCTGGCAAAATTAAGAATAAAAACATCAGGGCGCCTAGGTGGCTCAGTCAGTTAAGCATCCGACCCTTCATTTTGGCTCAGGTCACGATTTCATGGTTTGTGAGTTCAAGCCCCATGTCGGGTTCTGCGCTAACAGTACAGAGCCTGCTTAGGATGCCCTCTCTCTCTCTCTCTCTCTCTCTCTGCTCTGCCCCTGCTCACATATGCACTCTCCTTCTCAAATAAACATTAAAAAAAAATTTTTTTAAATAAAAATTCTACTCTTAAATCAGAAATATAATTGTAAATAATTTATACCCCTCAATCTCACTGGAAGTGTGGGAGGACATTTGTCCTGCCCAGCAGTCAGCAGAACAGGAGCTGCTTTAAGAACCAAAGCAAATGGTACTATCGCCTTGGTATTCAGAAGGGCCTAGAAAGGCCTATTACTATCTCTCATTTATTTGTAGCCATTTTTAGGATGTGAAGAAAATTTCCTACATATAGCACTTCTCCTTCTAATAAGAAGATAATTTCCTTGATAAAAGACTCTATTATACCTCCACTGTATCCCGTACCTCAGTGGTACCTCTCACGGTCCTAAACATACAGACCAGATGGCTACTGAATTAAGTTGCTACCATCAGAAATGACAAGATGGCGGCATCAAATGCAAGACAGGACAAACGTCCTGTTGTCCAGAAATGTTCCAATGGTTTCCATGCAGACACCTTGTTCAGAGACTGTGTTAGTTCACAGCCTCAAGAAGCCTCTGAGAACCAAACTTGCTCTGTCTCACACCATTTAGCACCTGGTTCCATCCTGACCTGGATAATCCTCTAATTGCTTCACATGAAAGTTATGTTTTCCTAACAAGGTACTGAGTTTCTCAAGGACAGGGCCCTCGTATCACTTACCAGACGGAAGAGTTTTATTTAGATACACAGGTGTTTCATAAATACTTGGTCACTTCGGGGACGCCTGGGTGGCTCAGTCGGTTGACAGTCTGACTTCAGCTCAGGTTATGATCTTGTTCGTGGGTTCAACACTCGCATTGCGCTCACCGTTGTCAGCGTGGAGCCCACTTCAGATCCTCTATCCCCACCTCTCTCTACGCCTCCCCCACTCATGCTCACTCACATGCTCTCTCTCTCTCTCTCAAAAATAAACAAACATTTAAAATACATACATACTAGGTAACATGGACCCAAAATGTCTTCTCACCAAAAACGGTTCCAGGTGGAAGCAGGGTTTGAATCGACTTCACGACACTAAGGCCAACCTCAAGAGGATGTTTGGCACACAGCAGGTGCTCCATAAGCAGCTGTTAAATTTAGCAGGCCATGTCTAGATAATTCCAAACTTCTCAAAAAAAAGTCAAATCAAAGCAAACCCTCCCGGCACAAGATGAAGAGTTGAATTTCTACCAAACACACAGTCACTCCTTTGGTTCTAGGGCTTGACACCTTAATAAGAATGTTTTCCTAAGGTCATTTAGAAGGAAAAGGCCACACTTGCACTAAGGAACAGTTTGAGGTCACCTTTTCTCCTCTTCAAGTTGGTTGAGAAGCTCCACCTTCTCCCTGTCAGCAGCCTCCACCATCGTTCGCAGCTGGTCCATCTTGGCCTCCAATTCCAGGACATGCTGAGAAAGACAAGGGTGTCAGTGAGTGGCCTCCCTCAGACCCAGACACAGGCCCAGGGATGCCTCCAAAGAGCTACAGCTAAGTGGTCCCATTGTGGGCGGGTATGACTCTAAAACCTTTTCACAGTGAAATGCTTTCTATAATCTTTAATAGGTTACTTCTCGGCCGCGTTCCTGGAAACTAGATGATGAAAAACCACACCATTAAAGCAAAAGAGGGCAATGGTACAACAACGCTCATCTTTTTTACGGCTGAAACGCATACAGAAGGTCATCTACAAAACAGGAGTTGCAATTGTTGGTAAGGTCCCAGTAAACAAGTTCCCCTGACACAGGCCAAGAGGCCTGGATGTAAAGACCGAAGGACTACGGTAGACTCAAGAAGAACAAAACTGCATCTTTATGACGATACAAAGTGGTACCCCAGGTCACAGCTTCAAACAAGCCCAGCAAAGACATTTCTACTCATTTCCAGTGCTCCCAAGACCAGCTCCCTGGCTCCAAGCACGAGGTACGCTGCTCAGCCTCCTCCCTCAACTTAGAAAGCTCCACCATCTCCACAAGATCAGCTTAGAACCCATCACCATCTCCAAAACAAGGTCAGCACCAGACTTCACCTGGTCGTGTCCGTCCCGGGCCAGAGCTAGCTCCTGCTCTATTTCCCCCACGTGGCTCGTGGCCTTGGCCACCTCCGCCCTCTCTAGATCCCGTTCAGCCAGCAGCTGCTCAATGTGCTGCTGCTTCTCCTTCAGGGCCTCCTGGAGGGCAGTGGTGCCGGAGATCTTCCTGGCGTAACGGGAGGAGGTTTCAGTCAACTGCAAAGGAAAGTTAAAGAAGTGAAGGGCGATGATGCTATCGGGGATGCAAGGAGGGCACGAGGCATGCATGGCAGGCGTCTCCTCAGCAAAGCAAAGGTGCTGCCCCTGCTCCCAAGCTTGCCAATTATTAGGAAAAGCTTTTCATCAAGGAAGCAAGACAGCGGGCGCCTCCTGACTGTAAATTTCACAAACAACACATCAATGTGAGAAGTCATGGAACAATCAGAAAGATGTTTAGAAGGAGAATAAGTGGCTCACATCAAAGGTACCCTGAGCTCAGCTGACAGGGCCTTGTAGGAATCTAGAAAAATTCCACAAACCCATTTAACAAGCTTCTGTTACCACCTGAGCTTCATTAGTAGTTTTCTTCTTCTTGTGACGTTTTGGTCAGTCTTTTGTTCCTCAGACTTGAGGTCGAGACTTTCCAACTTTCTCTAACTACCATTAAGTAACCAAGAGGTCACCCTTGGAGCCAAAAACCGTCCTCTTATTGATTAAACAGTTGGATTTTGTCAGGATTTTCTTCATCTTTCTTTCAAAATGAAAGGCACAGATAAAAAAGAATGAAATCTTGCCATTTGCAACAATGTGGATGGATCTAGAGAGTATAATGCTAAGAGAAATAAGTCAGAGAAAGACAAATACCATATGATTTCACTCATATGTGGAATTTAAGAAACAAAACAAACGAGCAAAGGGAAGAAAAAGAGAGAGACAAACCAAGAAACAGACTCTTAAGAGAACAAACTGATGGTTACCAGGGGGGAGGGCGGAATGGGGGAAATAGGTGATGTGATGGGGATTAAGGAGGGCACTTGTGATGAGCACCAGGTGTTGGATGGAAGTGTTGAATCACTAAATTGTATACTTGAAATTAATTTAATTTTTAATTAAATTTATTAATTTAAATAAAAACTTTTTTAAACAAATGAAAGGCACAGTAGATCTCACCCAGGAATCCAGAACTTGAAGACCTGAATCCCAATCACCAGAGGGATTTATGAATATCAGACGAAGAGGAAAACTCTATCTGCCTTAAAAAGTGCATGTGTATGGGGTGAGTGTGCATGTGTGTGGGCAAGTCCACGCGTAAGAGAAAGGGAGACAGAGGACATGCAGAGGGAGGAAAAAGAGGGAAAGAGAATCTGTGGAGAAAGAGGAGGGGATGGGAGGAGCGGTAAGGGGACTGGAGAGGGAAGGGGAGGAGACAGAAAATAAGGCAGAGCAGAAACGCAGTGGGGGGAGGGGTGGAGAAAGAAAGCCGCCCGGGGCCTCTGTTACTCTGTGCTGTTCCTCCACACTGAGGCTAATCATTCAGATAAAAACACTGAGAAAACAACCTCCCATTATGACAAGGGATAATGTGTGCAAGTTGAACAGCATTCTTCCAAGTGAGGCTCCAGAGGCTGGGAGGGAGTTCAGGAAAGGCCTCATCCCTTGGCAAGCATTTGTCCAAGGCCGTGGACTTAGAGATCAGATCGCTGGATCTGGATCAAGTCAGCCCTGACTTCATCTCCTGCAATCAAAGCCTTGTTTGCCACTCGAATGCTCTTCATGCGTCTATCTGAGCCCTCGTCCAGGAGGCAGACAGAGTGAGGATCTGTCATTAATAGTTAGACAGTTTGGGACTTGACTGGATTCCTTTACTCTTAAGAGTTTCCATTTCTGCTTATTCTATTTTGTGAAATGTCTTGAATTACATAAACATACTGGGGCAGGGGGGAGTGTTCTTTTAACCATCTGACCTTGACTTTCCAATTTCATTATATGGTTAAAATTATACTTTCTCGGTACTAACTTTTCTTCCTGGATAAAGTAGATCTGAGGTTCCCTGCCAAGAGATAACTCAGGGTGCTGCAGCCAAGTCACTGGGCACTGTGGAAGATTTTCAAATTTCAAGGGAAACACGGCACCACCGGTTGGACACCGTGCAAACTACCAGCTTGGGGCAGTGGAGTTTGAGGCAACTGGACTATATTCCTTTCAATAACGTTGTGCCTTCCCAAAGCTAGGCCTTGGTTGCTGCCATGACAAAAAGCCAATACTGTGCAAATCAGTGACACAATCAATGTGTCAGAGGAAACGAAGGTGGCAGTTTTCAGTAAGACTCCAAGGTTTGACAAGCATGTACAGTGCCCAACAGGACCATACAACCTAACACTAAGCTTGATTATTTACGAATTAACTAAAAATCCTTTTTTCTCGGGGCGCCTGGGTGGCTTGGTCGGTTAAGCATCGGACTTCGGCTCAGGTCATGATCTCACAGTCCGTGAGTTCAAGCCCCGCGTCGGGCTCTGTGCTGACAGCTCAGAGCCTGGAGCCTGTTTCAGATTCTGTGTCTCCCTCTCTCTCTGTCCCTCCCCTGTTCATGCTCTGTCTCTCTCTGTCTCAAAAATAAATAAACGTTAAAAAAAAAATTTTTTTTTTAAATTCTTTTTTCTCTCAATTAATGTGTATCATTCTTTTTGAACACCTACTAACTTGCTAGAACATAAATATTAACTTGTTTGTCCTTAGCTGCTTCATAAACAGAATTGCTATTTCTTTCCGTCCGGGGGCCCTATGAAAAAATAACTCTTAAGGGGCTGGGAAATCAGAGCATTTGGGCACCTCTGTGCTCAGTACTTCGGAGGATTCTACATTCAAGAATCATTAGACCTTTCCATACATATGCATGGGATTATTCTGGGGAGATAGATTTCTAGGAAGTCACTTTTTCTGTATTTTTGGCATATTCTTTCATGGTGATTTTTGGTTCAGAAACTACAGCCACCCTCAATAAAGATATACAAAAACAAGCTGTTTTACAAGACAAGAAGACTCCTTTCTCTCTTGTCACTTTTCTGCACTGAGTGAGGTGAACTAAGAACGATCAGGACTGGTCTGAAAAGAGGAGAGGTTGGGAGGGAGCAGGGAGAGCTCGGTTGTCTTCCAAAGAAATGGACACTTACAATTACAACATAATAAAAGTGACTCAAGAAAGAATTCCTAATCCAGAGAAGACACTTGCATGGACTTGTTCCTGGATTAACAAAGTAGACTAGATGTCCATGTGAGTTTGCTGAACGATGCTCTGTTCAAAGAGGGGTGGCTTCACCTCTATGTCATTGTTCTTATCAAGCTTTTCTTGTAAAAGTCCATTTGTAATTTTTCTCCTGAAGATGTAGACTTTCTTTTCATATGTGAAATGAAATAGTCCAAGCAGGTATTTATTTTACCTGAATTTAAGAGAAAGTCCAGCTGGCTGGCAGAGGAGCACTCCTCCCCCACCCCGCACTAGAAGGAAAGAATCCTCCCCCGTTCTCTTCCCAAGGACTGTGGACCGTGGAAGAGAAGGCAAAACGAGACCGCAGGCCAGCAGCCTTACTTCCGATCACACCATTTAACATCCTCCCTTCTGTCTATAGTTTACGGTCATTAACACAGAGATCCAGAATTCAGTCTGCAGTGCAGTCTTATGCTGCCATTACAAATCTAAACAGTGTTTGCCTCACTTCAAGTAAATAAATTTACTGGCAGGAGACAAGACAAGAAGTCATTGTTCTGACCCTAATAAAACACTGTATTAACAAACAGAATGAGCCACCACTGCCTATTTTAATTCTCATCATTCTATTTTTACTGACCTAATGGGAAAAAGGTGGAGAGAGGAAGCGGAAGGGAGAGGAAGAGATGGAGAGAGGAGACACAGCGTGGCACTTCCTAGCATCCTTGCAAGTTCTGCTTGTTCTGCCGTGTGTCCTCTGGCGCAAGACAGGAACATCCCACACACTAACCGCTCTCGGTGGGTTAGACTGTATTAACATGCTACCTAAATTCTAAGAACACGTCTTTTCTCAGAATACTTTAGTTCCTTCAAATTGTTTCAAGTCAGACCTAAGTTGTTGAGGGATACGATCCCTCCCTTTTTCCTGTCATTCTTGTGCCCAAAATAATTTCAGAGAAAATCACCCCATATGTTAGACTCAACAGTAGTTACTACAGACTCACCAAGAACTTGATACATCTTAGAGCCTCAAGAACCTGGAAGCAGAGTTCAAAACCCTATTTCAAAATCTGTCTTCCTGCTAAAGCTTTGTTTTATGACATCTGGAACGGACCTCCAACAAGCTACAACTAACACTCAGTACAAGGCAAGTTAATAGCTCCTAAAGCAAAGCAGGTCTACCAGCAGCAGGCATTTATCGTGCCTGGAAGGGAGAGGCATGCAGTGAGGACGGGGAGGCTTACTAATCCAGTACGGCTGGGTTTGCTGCTCACGGAGGAGGCCACTGAGCTCATGGAGCTGAGAGACGAGGCAGAAGGGCTGCGCTTCAGGCTGGCAGGCGTGGTCGCCATCACTCGCCTCACGGCGGCAGCCTTGGCTTTGGCCGGTGTCGTGGAAGGGAAACCAATCTTGGTTACTTTGTGGACAGGAGCAAACAGGCCATATTTGGGTTGGCACTGAAAATACCTTTAGAGAATAATAATAAAAGCAGTGACCAAAAAGACCTAATTACAAGAAATAACAACTATAAGCAAAAGCATAGTTTTCTGGTTATAACTCATGACTGGTTTGCTGTGAATTCTACCAGAAAGCTGGGGTGATCAACCAGCATGTAGCATTCACATGTATGTAGGCTGATAACCTCCAGGATGTTTTAGAAAACACACTAAAAAATAACAATATGATACACAGAGACAGAATTACTGATCTGTTACTAAAGATCTACTAAAGTACAAGGGAATAAATAGATCTACTATCTGATAAACCTGTAACAGAGGGGTTCAAACTATGATGTGTCAATCTAGGTTCATTAGTTGTAACAAACGTACCATGGGGTGGCAGGATGTTGATGGCTGGGGAGGCTGTGCACGTTGGGAGCAGGGGACATATGGGAACTCTGTACCTTCCTCTCAATTTTGCTATGAAACTAAAACTACTCTAAAAAAACAAATAAATTGAATGCTTGTTCAGAATTTACTCAGATGCATTACATATTACTCAAAGAAACAGTTAAAAGAATGTCTCCAATTCTGGTGGGGGGAAAAAAATCAGTAAGTGAGCCTTAAGAAATAAAAGTGCAGCTCTTGGTGAGATCTGCTTGAGCGTTTATATGCGCAAGAGGGAGGCAAGATTCCAACTCCAAACAAACCTGGTTCCAGCAACAGCCCCATCGTTCTTCCCAAGAGGCTCATCCAACTCCACACCGCACCATTCCCCCTTGGCAAAGTCTGTCTCCCCAAGAAACCGGACTACGCCAGCCTTGGTGCCACCAACCTGGAAAAAGAGAATGTGAAAATAAAGAGGTGAACAGAATTCTATAGCTTAATCCTTTGCAGCTGCAACTGACAATTAAGTACAGAACTCTCCACCATTACCCTTGACGGCTTCTTCTCTTTGCCTTCTCTTCAGCTTTTAAAGAGCTTTCTCCAAACACTGGTAAAGTTTACCTGAATGATTTATATTACGAGAGTGATCTGATATGTCCCAGTAATGAAATAGCCTAAATAATATATAGTCATTGGGCTCTCCACCAAATTAATTTGTCCCTTCATTAAAAATACTTTATTATTCCAGAGGGATTTTCCAGCTTCAAAATAAGTATTTGGGAGGAACCTGGGTGGCTGAGTTCATTGAGCAACTGACTTCGACTCAGGTCATGATATCGCGGTTCGTGGGTTTGAGCCCCACAACAGGATCTCTGCTGTCAGCACAGAGCCCGTTTTGGATCTGTCCCCCTCTCTCTGCCCCTCCCCCACTCGCACGGTCTCAAAAATAAACATTAAAAAAATAAGCATTTGCTACAAAAATAAAATTGGCACATCATGAAGGGAAAACAAAATTCATCTATACTCCTACACTGTGACAGTTGCTGTGTCTGTATTCTCATACTTCCTTTACCTCTTTATCCACGGAAAACAAGACACATCCATATTAAGGACAGATACACATCTACACACATTTGCTTTTGGCCTAAGTATATGCTGCATGAAAAGGTGAATTCTTTAAAATAATTTAACTCTACAGATATTTTCCACTGTGAGGCTGTTTCCTCATGACTATTAAGATTACTATTCTTCACATTTTATTTGACATGAACTGCTCAGAGCTGTCAGTCTTCTTTAATGTGTAACTCTGTCCCAGCCGTTTGATGTACTATGCGAACATTATTTCCAAAATTACCAACCACCATTTATGAATTATCCCTTCCTTTTCCATTACTTTTCTACTTCAAATACTCATTTTGCCACAATCTCTCATGGGCACACAAGAACGCACTGATGCACGTGAGTCTTTCCACAGCTTTGGAAGTTCAGGATGTGCGCTGCTGCCACAGCATTACAATTACTGCTGCTTTATGATCTGTGTCACATCTGCTAGCGCTGTTTTCCCTTGCTACTCTTCCGATTGACTTTCCTTTTTTTAATTTTCTTACTTTGTTCTAGGCTTCCTTTATCTTAATTGCTTTTTTAGCAATTGCCTCTGTTACAAAGAGGAGTCACTGCAGGAACTTAAGAACATTACAAGAAAGAAAATAAATGTTTTGCCTGTATTCTCAACACCCCGAGACAGACCCTGCTGTTCTGGTTCACTCCCCCCACCACGCTGCAGCGGGCTAGGATCCCACAACACGGAGGTACCGCGATAGGCACGTTCCTCCCTTTTTGTTTGAGCTGTTCACCTTTTTCCTATTGATCGGGAAAAAAAAAAAAAAACTTTATACATAACAAACTTAAATTAATTCTCGAATAACCAATGCATTCTCATGGTTCCAAAAATTCTAAAAGAAATATGCATGGGAACGTCTTGGTGGCTCAGTGGGTTCAATGTCCGACTTCAGCTTGGGTCATGATCTCACAGCTCGTGAGCTTGAGCCCTGCATCGAACTTTTTTTTTTTTCTTTTTTAGAGCAGTTTTATAAGTGAAGAGCCTACTTTGGATTCTCCATCACCCTCACTCTCTACCCCTCCCCCGCTCACTCTCTCTCTCTCTCAAAAATAAACATTAAAAATACGCATGGAGGGAAGAGTCTCCCTTACTGAACTCTTGTCCACACCTGCCCCACTCCTACTACATGGGAAGCATGGTTATTGATTAGCAATGCCTCCTTCCTCCTGGCATTTATACTTGCAGATGAAAGCAAATGTTAACGTATGTTCTTTTTCCTCCCTTTTATTTTTACACAAAAGCTAGCATTCTACATGCACTGTGCTGCACCATGCAGAATACAGAGAACTTCCTTCTGTCTGCAGTTGCAGTCATTCTACTGTGTGGATGTGTTCCAGTTTATTCAATCAGCCCCTACTGATAGTTAAGTAGGTTTAGTTAATTTAATACATTTAAAAATAAATAATTTTGACTAATTCTAAAACAAGTTATATTAACTTGGGACAGTAATTTATTACCGATCTTAAAAAGGAACCAGCTTTGGGGCGCCTGGATGGCTCAGTCAGTTAAGCGTCAGACTTCGGCTCAGGTCATGATCTCATGGTTTGTGGGTTAGAGCCCCGCTTCGGGCTCTGTGCTGACAGTTCAGAGCCTGGAGCCTGCTTTGGATTCTGTGTCTCCTTCTCTCTCTGCCCCTCCCCAACATGTGCTCTGTCTCTCTATGTCTCTCAATAAATAAATGTAAAAAAAATAAATAAATAAAATTTAAAAAGGAACCAGCTTTTAGGGTTTTTTCTTTTCTTTCTTGATGTTCTCTGTTTTCTTGAATTCACATTTTATCTTTACTATTTCCTTTTTCCTACTTCCTTTTTGTTTATTGTTCTTTCCTTCCTAGTTTCTTTTTTTTAGTGTTATTTTTATTTACTTTTATTACTTTTCTAATGTATATTTTTGAAAGAGAGAGAGACAGAGTGTGAACAGGTGAGGGGCAGAGAGAGAGGGGGACACAGAATCTGAAGCAGGCTCCAGGCTCTGAGCTGTCAGTACAGAGCCTGACAAGGAGCTCGAACCCACCAACTGTGAGACCATGACCCGAGCTAAAGTCAGATGTTTAACCGACTGAGCCACCCAGGTGCCCCTGTTATTTTTTTTAAGTAAGCTCTAGGCCCAACATGGGGCTTGAACTCACAACCCAGAGATCAAAAGTCACATGCTCTATGGACTGAGCCAGTCAGGCGCCCCGCCTTCCTAGTTTCTTAAGACCAATACTACATTTATTTTTTGTCTTGCTTTTTAATACTAAAGGCATTTGTTTCTAATTTTCTCTGCATATAGCTTTCTAGGAGTTTGGGATGGCAGATTTGTTTTCAGCTTTAACCCTTTGTTGAAGATGGAAACAACATTAAAGCCTCAAGCCTATGTAGTTTTTAAAGTTTATTTACTGAGAGAGAGCGAGCGAGCACGTGCAACGGGGGAAAGGGCAGAGAGAGACAGAGACTTCCAAGCAGGCTTTGTGCTGTCAGCCCAGAGCCCAATGTGGGGCTTGATCCCACAACTGTGAGATCATGACCTGAGCCAAAATCAAGAGTCAGACGCTCAACTGACTAAGCCACCCAGGTGCCCCTCGAGACTATGTACTTTTCCTCTGAAGGAAAAACTTTCAGAGACACTGAAACTGATTTAAGGAACTAAGGGAGACGGTTTAAGGCACTTCAGGCAGGAAGGGCATGTGAAGGGTGACAGAGGGCAGGCAGCGCCAGGACATTACGGAAGCATCCTGGTGTCATGACAGGTATCAACGAGGCAAGACAGAGATGGAGAAAACTCCACGCAGGAGCCTTGTTGTATCTGGCCCTGCAACCCACAATGCCCAGCACAGCACAGAGGACCCTCAGAAAAACATTTGCAGAATAAATGGAAGGTGACCGTCTCCACTGGAGCCTACACAGAAAAGGCCACTTTTCCACATAAACTGACCAAAGGAAAAAGATCTCCTGTGGCTGAGGTTGAATGTGACATCTCAGAAGTGAGTAAAGAAAGAAATATGCTGACACACGGCAAGGGCTCTGAAGTTGGACAGATTCAAATGCCAGCTCTATTAACTGGTCAGGTTGCTTAATTTCTAAATATCTCAGTTTCCTCATAAGTAAAATGGTGATGACTTTAGGGCTGTTGTGAGGGTCAAGTAAACCAACTCACATAAAATTGCTCAGAGCGGTGTCTGACCGTGTAAGGCTCCAAGAGATGCTAACAGCGAGTCTCTGCCCGTGCGAACCGGAATACTAGTTCTCCATCTGGCACTTTGACTTTATGATACTCTTACTGGTATTCGTGGAACCTACAAATAGTCACCTACATAAAGCTGACCTCAGTGTTCTCCACCCTCCTAGATCACATCACCCCGAGCTGCCATCTACCCAGCATCACATGAACAGTACACAGGTCATGAAAGATGATACAATCTCATCAGATAATCTGTTGAATTCTTTGGGGGTGAGTCTAAGTTTACTGTCATGACAATCATTTTTCTAAGAGGCGTCAAGCAGGCTGTGGTCAGTAAATAACCCAAGCAAACCACAGGCTTCATTGGGAAGATTTAAAAAAAAAAAAAAAAAGCCACAGGGGTGCCTAGGTGACTCAATCCGTTAAGTGTCTAACTTCAGCTCAGGTCATGATCTCGCCATTCATGAGTTTGAGCCTCACGTCGGGCTCTGTGCTGACAGCTCAGAGCCTGGAGCCTGCTTCGGATTCTGGGTCTCCCTCTCTCTCTGCTCCTTCCCCCCACTCGTGCTCTGTCTCTCAAGAATAAATAAACATTATAAAATATATATACCACAAATAGGCAGGCGCTGCTGTGGGCTCGGCACCAGGCTTTGTCTGTCTGCTGGTGTAGGCCACCGTAGTGTTTAAGGACAGCCCATGGAAGAATCACATGAACAGGTGGTGATTAAGGACACTGAGCAGGCACGGACATGTTTGCATTTCCAACAGCTACCCTGCTGGACTGTCATGGAAGATGTATCCAGAATGTAGCACTTTTTAACGTGATGATAGAAGCCCCAACCACAAATATGATCACTCTGATGCCACAGGATCCTCAAGCTACGATTTCCAGAATTTTTTAAGAAGAGAGAAGCTAGAACAAAATGCCCAGATTCTAAGACACTACAGGAAAGATTCGCCAGGAGTAAGACAGATGGTCTATGAAGGTCAGGAATGTGGAGAATCCTTCAGGCACAAAGGAGTTAGTCTAACCTTGCACGAGAGAATCCACACTGGTCAAAGCCCCTTTGAGTGTACCCACTGTGGAAAAAGTTTCATGGCCAACAGTAATCACAGGAGAGAAGCCCTATCAGTGCAAGGAGTGTGAGAAAAGCTTTAGTCAACGAGGTAGTCTGGCCATTCATGAAAGACTCTACCCCGGACAGAAACCCTATGAGTGTGCTATTTGTCAGAGAAGCTTCAGGAATCAAAATCACCTTGCTGTTCATAGAAAAAAGTTCACAGTGGTGAAAAGCCTTCAATCAGAAAGGAAGCTTATGGGCACCTGGGTGGCTCAGTCAGTTAAGCGTCTGACTTCAGTTGAAGTCATGATCTCACGGTTCTTGAGTTCAAGTCCCGCATCAGGCTCCCTGCTGTCAGCACAGAGCCTGCTTCAAATCCTCTGTCCCTCCTCTCTCTCTGCCCCGCCCCTGCTGGCATGCTCGCTCGTTCTCTCTCTCTCTCTCTCCCTCCCTCTTTCTTAAAAACAAATAAACATTTTTAAGAAATTAAAGCCTCTGTTCTTTAAAAAATAAAAAAGTAAGGAAGCTGAATTAAGCTTAACTGACCACCTCAAAGTCTGCACAAGCCTGAAACCCTATGCCTGTACACAGTGCAGAAGTTTCCACACCAGGAAGAATTGTATCCCACATGGCAAAATCCACACAGGACAGACACCCTACTGTGTGGCCAGTGTGGGAAAAACTTCACTCAGAGAGGCACTCTGGCTGTGCACCAGCAAAGCTGCTCATGAAGACTCACCCTCTGACCACTCTCTTCAAAGAGGAAGTTCTCTTTATGAGTGAAAAGTCCAAAATCCTCAGATCAAGCAACCTATCCAATTCTATGGAATGAATGGACACTCTTTCAGAAAGATCATCATTGGATAAGGCAAATTGGCTTTTTTCCTTTCCCCCAAATGAGTATGAAAAATAAATGTCTTATTATAAAAAAAGAAAATTAAATTAAAAAAATTTTAAACACCACAAATAGCACATAAGCAACTATTTCTCTAAAGGCAGGTAGTAAAATATACATTTACCCTGAAGAAAAAAATACCATACCACAAACTTTGTTTGAAATGGATGACTACTGGTTCCTACGATGAGCGGTTTTTTTATTTTTTTCTCCCACCAAACCTCAAACTCTTGACTCCTATGACAGACCATATACTTTCCCTCTTCTTGTAAAAGATCATCAGTAGTTGCTCAAAATATCTTCAACAGAGACAGGAAGTCATTCATTCATTCAAATCCTTTTCTACTTAATCATTCTATAGTCAGATTTTTTTTTTAAGTATTTAAATATGATTTTATAGGGGTGCCTGGGTGGCTCAGTCAGTTGAACATCTGCCTCTTGATTTCAGCTCAGGTCATGATGCCAAGGTCATGGGATCAAGCCCCATGTCAGGCTCTGAGCTAACAGCACAGAGCCTACTTGGGATTCTCTCTCTCTCTCCTTCTGCCCCTTCCCCCTGCTCATGCCTTCTCTCTTGAAAATAAAAAAGCAAAGCAAAACAAAACAAACACATGACTTTATGTAGTTTTACTTCTCAAGTGTCCCAGAGAATCCACAGTATTTTAGTATATGCGGTTCATTAGATATAAGACACAATTTTCAAATCTATGTTTTAGAGACAGATATCAAGATTTTTAGAGAAAACAAATTTTTAATATAAATACAAAAAACTAGACTTCCATGACAGACACAAATAACTACCATTCACTCCCTTTACTTTCAGACAACGAGCATATTAACTCCTAAACTGTGGTCAATCTAAGTGAAAATCAGAAGTCACTGCTAGAGGGGCACCTGGGTGGCTCAGTCGGTTAGGTGTCTCACTTCAGCTTAGTTTGTGATCTCGTGGTTCCTGAGTTCGAGCCCCATGTCAGGCTCTGTGCTGACAGCTCAGAGCCTGGAGCCTGCTTAAGATTCTATGTCTCCCTCTCTCTCTGCCCCTCCCCTGCTCACACGCTCTTGCTCTCTTACTCTCTCTCTCTCTGAAAGATAAACATTGGGGAAAAAAAAAAAAGAACTCACTACTAGAGACAAAATTAACTTAAACTAGGACCTCAAAGAAAAACAAAGCCACTGTTTTCACGCTTCAGAAAATCTCAGATATGTAAATTCTTATTCACTCATACAATATATATTTGAGTGCTTAGGTCCTTGGGATACAAATATAAACAGAACACAGTGTTGGTCACTGATGGAGAGAGAAACTGAGACCACCAATTCCAGTGAAAAGTAGTACGTAGTTTTAAGAGGCTTCTACAAAATGCTGTGCGAACATACAAATACTCTTCTTGCAAACTCCGGTGTTCCTGTGACAAAGAAGAACACTGACGAATTCGGCCAGCTAATGAGCGAGTCCACAAACAGGAAAGAGGAAACACTTACTGCTCTCTGAACTCTCCCATCTATTTATCACCAATCCCAAACGTGCCCCGTAATCTGTGTCCTGGTTTCCAAACCTAGCAAATGTCCAATGAGTGGTAACGAGGGACTGTTTCACAGGAATATTATGATCAACGAAACTTCACAAGGTGGCCTCTTGTTTGCCATATTCTGAGTTAAGCAGTTTATTTATAAAAAGTTTATAAGTAAATATGGCTAATTGGTATTTACCAAGTACAAATTTAGCCCTGACTTAAAACTTAATCAGCTGTGAAATGAAGGTGCCAGCACGGGTATTCTGTATTACCTCAACTAGAGAGCCAACCCCACTTGGGATGGTTTTTTGGAGCAAGCCTCCCACAGAGAAGGGTTAAACCTTCCTACCTCATTTTTACCCCGGCTCCTAACTGCACCTCTTGTGGTCATCCTTTACAATTCTACTCCCCCTCTTCGAGGGTACGTGACAGCTATACTAAAAACCCTCTGGTTCTTTAACAATATTTATGAACACCTACTATGTGTCGGGCACTATCGTAAGTGCTGGGGATATGATCGTGAACGACATACAAAGTCTCTAGACTTTCACGGAGCCTAAATTTTGGTCAGAGGAAAATGGACAATCAACAAGTAAATAAACAAAATGAACGTTTTGAGTAGTGTAGAGGGCTAGGAAACAAAACAAAATAGGGTGATGTCATAGTGCCTGTGAAGGATCTTTAGCCGGGGCAGCAGGAAAAGGATCCTCAAGGAGGTGACCTTTGAGCCAAGGCTCAAATGACTACTAGGCACTAACCATGTGAAGATCCAGGGGCAGAAGAAAGAGCAAATCCCAAGGTGCGAATGAGTCTGGGGGTTGGAAACAGCAAGGAGGCCAGCGTGGCTGAATGGAGTGGAGAAGGGAGACATGTTGAGGGAAAGGAGGTCAGAAGGGTGGGCAGGATCCAGAGCACGTGGGCCCTGCAGGGACGGAATTCAGATTTTATTTTAATGTAATGGGAAGCCCTGTTAGACAGCAGTGTGTCGGTCAGTGCCAAATCTACAGCACCAAGAAGAAGGTGTGGCACAGAGTAGACACTCAGCATATTTACTGAATGACAGAAGGTGTTAAATACAGCTATTACCGGTTCCCTGGGCTAAGTAAACGTCATCGTTTCTTCACTCCATGTCATCATTTCAGTCTCTCCATCTGTAATGTATGATAGTGAGTAAACCCCCTTAGAAAAATAATACGACAAGCGCAGATGATGTGGAACAGGTATCCTCTCATAAACTCTATAACTCTCCTGAGAACAAACAGGTAAAATAAAAAGACGGCATAATTATAAAGACGATGGTTAAAAGAAGAAAAAGCTGTTTGACTTGCATGTTAACCCTTAAAATTCATCTTCCCTTCTGTAAAGCCTACGAGAATACCAAGAAACAGAAAGAAAAAGGGGGTGGGGTGGGGAGAGGTTAGCCTGTTACATCAGAGCATGGGCACAGAACTATTGACTTTTTCACAGAGGCTTATAAGTAAGTACCAAAATCAGGACATTTTGAAGTAGGAGCAGGAATTCCTTTAACAAAAATTTAAGAAAATATATAGGCAAATGGATAATGAAATGTGATATATCCATAAAACGGAACATATTTAGCCATGAAAAACAAAGAGCTACAACACGATGAACCTTCAAACATTATGTTATGGAAGAGGCCAGACACACACAAAACTGTATGTTATATAATGGCATTTATAGAAAGTGACCAGGAAAGGAATAAGACAGAAAGCAGATCAGTGATTGCCTGGGGCTGGAGTTGGGAGTGGAAAATGACTTGCCAACTGGTAAAAGAGAACTTTTTAGGGTGCTAGAAATATTCTAAAACTGGACTGCAGAGATTTTATAACTCTATAGATTTATTAAATACCACTGAATTATACACTCACAATGGATGCATATACTATACCTCCACAGAGTGGTTTGAAAACAATAGAGAGGGGAGCCTGGGTGATTCAGTCGGTTGATCATCAGACTTTTTGGTTTTGACTCAGGTCATGGTCTCACAGTTCATGAGATTGAGCCCCGTGTCAGGCTCTGCCCTGAAAGCACCTGAGATTCTCTATGTCTCTCTCTGCCCCTCCCCACTGACGCTTGCACTCTCTCTCAAAATAAATTTAAAAAAAAGAACAAGATTAAAAATATATATACCAGCTATTTTTTATACCCACATAAAAGATAGGTTTAGCTTTAAAAAAAGATGATAAATGGGGTAATGGATGTATGTCATAGCAGCAAGAATAGGATTCCCTTAAGGGGCTGGCAAGGCAGAAAACTGAAATGCCACCTGGGTATCAGACAGCATCTCTTTATTTACTTACTTTTAAAAATAAAAGACACATAAAAATGTATAAAGATGCTAGTATGCTCACCAACCAGATTAACTTGTAACTATTTCACTCCATCATTCATAGTATTTCTAGAATACTACCACAAGAAATGAGCCAACATGTAACAGCTAACCATACCGTGTATGTATATTAAACAAGTGTTCCCTGGAAAGGATTACCTGGGAACTAGGAAGAAGTCAAACAAACCCATTACCAATCCCTGAGAAGCTGCAAGGAAGACTTCTACATTTTTCCTTCTCTAAAAACCCCTATTCAAAATATTCTTTGCCCAAACTCTCTACTCTCAGGTTCAAGATATTTTGATTAATTCTGCTTAACGATTTCATGAAAGCAATACTAAGAGTTAGAAGATGTGCTCTAGTAACAGGCTTTCCAACATTAGACTCAGGCCTGGGCAGTAGTTGACCTTTCCTCTCTCCCAGTCCCACAGTAGGACAGAGGGATCTGTGTTCTCAACCAGAACTTCTGGAGCCCCAAGGGCCTACACAAAGTTCTCAAGGCTAGAGAGATACCAGCTTTGATCTCTGTAAGATATCTTATGTTTGCAAAAAGAACCTAATCTCACATTAATTAGCCAGGCTCAGGGACTAAGCCCTGGAGAAAACTCTCCCAACGCTGCAAAACCAAAACCAAAACCAAAACCACCGGTGTAGACAGACAGGGCACCACAAAGGGTTTTATGCAGGAATAGCATGATCAGGTCTACATTTTAGATGCCCCACTCTGTAACTGTGTGGAGAACAGAACTGGGGAGAGACAGGTAGTGGCTGGACGGTGGTCTGGAAGTCCGGGTGAAAGTGATGCCAGCCCACTTCAGACAGTGCAGGACAACAGGGCTAGAGAGGGGGAGGGGGAGGATGAAACCCAAGACATGAAATCTAACAGGTGGATGGCTTTATGCACCCTCAAGCCCTGCAAGTAAAAGTGGGAAACGCACACTTATTCTACCCTCTCACAAGTAAAAGCAGGGAGGAGGAGGAAGGGCACCTGCACCCACCATGAACTGCTAGGATGTGATTCCACTGGCCCTGGCTCTGACAAAGAGGAGGCAGCTGCTGGAGCCAGCTTCTCACCAATACTGTGAGGCTCTCTGCAGGTCCCCGAGTAAAATCTATTATGCTGGAAAAGATCCCCATAGTCAGCCAGGGTCTCCAAAAAGAGGTTTGTCGTTTTTTCTTAAGCATTTACTTATTAATTTTGAGGGAGAGAGTGAGCAGGAGAGGGGCAGAGAGTGAGGGAGAGGGAGAAGGAGGGGGAGAGAGACGGAGGGAGGGAGGGAAGGAGGGAGGGAGGCAGGGAGGGAGGGACAGAGAGAGAATCCCAAGCAGGCTCTGCGCTATCAAAGCAGAGTCCCATGGGGGGCACGAACTCACAAACCTGAGCCGAAACCAAGAATTAGATGCTTAACCAACTGAGCTACGCAGATGCCTCTCCAAAACGTTTTTAACATAATGTGAACATCTAGAGTCTGCTCAACTTTGCAGCATACAAAATAACAGATCTTTCTGTATTTCAAAATAACAAACTATCCAGCAATCAAGGTACAGAGAGGCCACAGTAAAGAACAACTTCCACAAGAACCTGCCCAGGTAGGTGATGAACAAATGCCCAATATAAGCGCAATGTGACAACCAGACTCAAAGATTTGGGGGTTCTAAGTCACTGGTAAGAGAACTGAGGAAACCAGAAGAAATCAAATTATTAGAAAGGGCATTTAGTGGGGTCATATTTATGTAAACATAAAATGGTAATGGTGCTCTGGACTATAATTTGGCAATATATTATAATTTTAAATGTTTATATATTCCTTTACACAGAAACTTCATTTCTAGGGAAAACAATGGAAGCAATCTAATGCCTATGATTAAATTAGGTGCAATAGCTTCCAAAGAGTGTGATACCAAAGAGAACTTATTTTTTTTTTTAAGTTTATTTGTTTTGAGAGAGAGAGAGAGCGCACACAAGCAAGGGAAGGGCACAGAGAGAAAATGAATCTCAAGCAGGCTCCGCAACCATCAGCATGGAGCCAGATGTGGCGCTTGAACTCATGAACCACGACATCATGACCTGAGCCGAAATCAAGAGTCAGGTACTTAACCTACTGAGCCACCCAGGTACCCCTTCTTATTTTAAATAAGAATTGTATTTACTAGTATAGAAATGCCTCCAGTCAACACAAGTATATTGTGAAGTGGTGTTTACACAATATGACCCTGCTATATGTGTGTTTTAAATTAATAAGTTACAGATAGATCTCACAAACATAACATTGAACTAATCAAGAGAGACACACAAAGTATATACTAGATGAACTATAGTTATTTAAGGTTCAAGCACACACAAAATAAATCTTATGAATAAAGGTATTTTTTAATTCTCAGGAAGACTTTTTTCTTCTTTCACAGTATCCAAAAGACCTACAGATCTATACCGTAGGACTGTTAGTGTAAGAGCTCTGGGAGCAGCTTATAAGAACATTAAACTTGTCATTTTAAAAAATAAAGTGCTTAGAAGTCTCCTTCTCATATATGGTCATAGGCTAAGAATTTGGCACAGAACATACAGTCCCAGATATGGAGACAACCATGTTGAAACACAACAGCTGGAAGTCAGTCATGTTTCTCAAGAATCTGACATCACCTCCTTGAAATATCAAATATACCCAAAAACGCAGCAAGGCCATCTCAAAAACATTCAGGGCAATTAGTTATTGCCCTGAGATTCCCTAGAGAATCCCTATTGCCTAGAGATTCCCAGTCTGCAATGAAGCAGGTCTCTGAGAGTCCAGTGAGCCCCAGTATGAAGCCAAAGCAGCTCATCACACCGGATGGGCTAAAGCAATCTTCGGGGAGATCCATGCAATATTCACGAGGACACATGGGAGCACAGAGACCAGAGAGAGACGGGAAGGACACACATGGGTTTGTTACAAGCAGCTCTGACAGACCCTCCTCGGGCTTCCAGACAGTACCAAAATCAGCACAACTTACTCCATGGCTAACTGATCCTGCTGGCGACTATGAGCGTACGGTGCAGGGGAGAGGTGACAAGGGGAGCTTCAGCAAGCCCTAACTGCCTTCCTAAGAAACACGTGCCTGATACAGTCATAGCTCCGGAGCTCCTACTGGGATCTTACACAGGTCGTTTGGCTAAACACCACACCCAATGCAGAAATCCACTTTCTTGCTCTTCCTGCAATGGGCTGAAGAAGTGAAGTTACAGAGGGTGGGGGTATGAAGGCAAGCTCAATTGCCGGCTTCTCTGTACCAGCTCAACATGGCAGAAGTCACGAGGGCCCTGTGGGTGGGACTGGGAACATTCTAGAACAAGCCTCACATAACAGTGATCTGATGATCTTAGTTTTGTGGGATTTTGGTAACCAACTTTAATTAGGAAAATTCTGTATCAAATATTTCAGATTTTCATATCTAGTTTCCTTAATAAATTCATCTTGAAGCAAAAATGTTTCATATTTCTAAATCAAAGATTTCTATTAAACAAAGCGGCGTGTTACACCGAAACTGGGACATTCGCACACACATTTATCACAAACCTATACAACCTGAGGCAAGTCCTGCTTCTTCTCTGGGCTTCAGTATTATAAGCAAAGTGAGGCATTTGGTGATTTCAAAAGATCCCATCCAGGCTCTAAAATGCTGTGGCTCTAAGGCACTCTTGTAATTTCTCCTAGAAATACTAACCAAAGGCAGTAAATAATTTTATTGCTTCCAATAATATACTCATAAGACTTAAAATTCTCATAGATTCAAGTTAAATTTTGTTCCAAGTATGCCAGTTCTGACCATGTCATTAAAATTTTCCTAGCAGTACACCATTCAAACCTCTACACTCCAACCTGTGTCTGCAGATTCACCTTCCTCCTTCCTATAAAAATGGAGGAGGTCTCCCTCTCTTAATCACAAGCCAGTTAATTCTTCCTGTGTATGAGTTTGGGGTGACATCTCCTTCCAGGAACTTCTGTCCACCACTGATCCCCTCTCTACTGTGTCTGTAACCTGTTCCTTGGGTCCAGATCATTTTAGTCAGAATATAAATACTCCAGATGTTGACATCTTTAAAAAAAGAAAATAAACAAAATCTTCCGGAGACCCAGCACTCCTCCAGCATCAGCCTGACCATCAGCCGGACCTCTGTACTCTCCTTCAACGTCCAACCTCTTCAAAGAAAGGTCACCTCCAGCCCGTTCTTACCCACCTCGAGTCCATTCTGTACAAAGCAGTCGGAGTGATCTTCCCAAGCTACAAATCCAATACCACTCTCATTGTTCCTAACGAGAACACAGCCTGTCCTCATAGGCTCCATGTCATTTGTCCCTGCAGACCCCACATAGTTAACTAGCCTCACCTCCTACCACACACTGCACCTGGGGAAGGACACTGGTCTCTTCCCCAAACATGCCAACGCCTTCCCATCTCAGGGAGTCTGCCCCTTCCTCAGCCAGAAGGCTCCTTCTGCCCACCACCACTTCCTTTGGGCAGCCCAATTCCTATCCTTCAGGTCCACTTTAATCACAGCATCCTCGTGAGAGCCTTTTGTTGTGAGTTAAACCATGCTGACCATGTATTTCGGCTGTTTTAGCAGTCAAGCGGTTTACCACTGGACCAGGATTTCAATCAACTCACTTTGCTTGGTGGAAAGGGAGCATTTCTTGTTTTGAAAGTGTGCCATGTGCTTTCTCCAATGGGAAAGAAAGAAGTTGTTGACAAAAAGCACTTAGTCTGGCATTGCATATAACCTGCAATCTAATCTACAGAGCAGTCCTGTGCTAAGGTAACAGATTTCTGATTTAACCAAAGCTGACTATGTGAGTATGTACCATAAGCCTTAAAAATGTTTATACCCTTTAAACTAGTAATTCCACCTCTATGAATTTACCCTGTGAAAGTAAGATATATACACACAGCAAAAAATTTTAAAGGTATTCATGGCAGCAGTTATCTACAGAGTAAAAAAAAAAAAAGAAAAAGAAAAAGAAAAAAAGTAACTATCAAAAAACCTTTATTGCCACAAAAGAGCAGTTGTACCAAACCCAAAACTGGTACAGCAAGGGAACAGCAGCTAAACAAATGAGATATAGGTTGAGTTGCATCGCATGGAAAAGCTGTCTTAACATGCTCTAAGTTCTGACACATCTGCCTTTGAAATTCATGACTAACCGAAGAGAGAACACACTGACCTTGAAACAAAGGGATCCAGAAGGAACCCCTTGAAGGTAAGAGGTATTAGAAGGCCCCCACAGGTATGTGAGGTCTCCTGGATTCATGGTGCTACAGGCCTGGGGGGCAGAAGTCCTGGGTTCTAACTCTAAAATCTGCTGGGAACCCACTGTGTGACCTGTAGGTAGTCACTTCATTTCCCTGGGTGTAAGTTTCCTATCTGTAACACAACAAAACCACAAAGAACACTTCCAATTTTACAATTATACTGTTGGGCACCTGGGTGGCTCAATCGGTTAAGTGCCCAACTCTTGATTTCAGCTCAGGTCAAGATCTCACAGTTTGTGAGTTCGAGCCCTGCATTGGGCTCTGCGTGCATGGGATTCTTGAAACATTCCCTCTCTCTCTGCCCCTTTCCTGTGTGCATGTGTGCTCTCTCTCTCTCAAAAATAAACATAAAAAAAAAGTATACTGTCAATCATCACCTCTCCACAACAGGCACCTGAGTAAAAAGACCAAAATTTAAATTGCACGTCTACCCCTCTTCGCGTTGGAAGCCCTTGAACTAGTGACCACCCTTCTCCGAGCCTCCTTCTCAGTTCCACGGGGCTCCTCCAGAGCACTGTGGAAACACCACCTGAGGCACACTGAGGGCTAACAGCTCTCCCCGTCTTCCCATTGCATCACTGGAAGCTGCCACGTCCAGCGACTTCTACAGCTGCTCAACAGACACGAGAAAAGGAAGAGCAAAGGGTTAGAGACTGCTGACCAACTTCATGCCTTAACCGAACTAACTGAAGTGTTCACAGAGTGAAATAGGAAAGCTTTAAATTTTCATCAGTGAAAAAAAGAGTTACCATCTCGAGTGTTTGCTGTCTACCAGGCGCTGCTAAGAAATTTAAATGCGTTGGGGTGCCTGGGTGGCTCAGCCGGTTAAGTGTCCGACTTCGGCTCAGGTCATGATCTCGCAGTTTGTGGGTTTGAGCCCCGCATCAGGCTCTGTGCTGACAGCTCAGAGCCTGGAGCCTGCTTCGGATTCTGTGTCTCCCTCTCTTTCTGCCCTTCCACTTTTCATGCTCTCTCTCTCTCTCTCTCAAAAATAAGTAAAAATTTTAAAAAATTAAAAAAAAAGTTTAAATGTGTTATCTAATTTAATCCTTCCAATGATGCTACGAGGTTAGTTAGTACTATTATTATGTTCTTATGGATGAGGAAACTGGGAAGTTAAATAACTTGCTGAGGTCACAAAGGCAAAGCTGGTGTTTTTAGCTTCTTGTTTAACTTGCTGAGGTCACAAAGGCAAAGCTGGTGTTTTTAGCTTCTTGTTTAAAACAAGGAACACATCAATCACTGTCATAAATTCAGGGGTTCTAGAATTACATACAGCATACACCTTACATGTTGTGTTTCTTGCCTATTAGTAAACAGAAACTATTGCACATTTCCTTCCTTTTCCTAGATCTGAACCTGGTAATTTCAGAGGCACAGAAATTCTGAAATGACATCCTGTTTTGTCTGAGTTTTTCAAGACACCTAAAAAAGCAGGATCTTATATACACCTACACACCATCCTTAAAGCAAAAATTAAGAACCAGGGGGAAAAAACTTTCCAAGTCCACTTCTGAGCTTGCTTTGTCAAGTAATAGTTACAAATAATAAATTCAACATTCTTTTGGCTAAAGTGGTAGATAAAACTTCAACTAACCATTGCAAACTTATGTTCATACTATATAGCCAATTACTAATTTGCTGCATTTTCACACATAAACCCAACCATTAGAAAAGTTGACAAATTTCTCTATAAATGAGCGGTCCCTCTAGAACAGATGCCAAGCCTGTCTGTGTGCATTTCAACCATTCATCAGTAACTAGTCTCAGTTCAACACAATGACCTCGGAAAGGTCTATGGACTCACCAATACTCTGTCTCCAATTTTGAGCTCTCTTTCTCCTTTCTTGATTGAACCGGCCTCTGAGAGGTTGGAGATAGATTCACTGGCAGTTTTTGTAAGGTTGCTGATCTGAGACGTAGCTGAAGGTTCCTTTGCTGTTGGCTGGGACGATTTATGGGGGATATTTGAAGGGACTGCTGGGGACGAGGTCATCATGCCGGCCGTTGAGGTGGACAGAGGCGAAGTCGCTCTGGAAGCAGGAGTCGTCTGCAGGCCGTTAGCTTCATCTTCTGCCTGCACCTTCCTTGTCAACTTCGAAGGGCGGGTGAATATGCCCTTTAGAGGCTCACACTGGAAGTACCGAACTCCTGCCACTGAACCGTCATTTTTGCCTATGGGTTCATCTAAAACAATCCCGGCCCACTGGCCCGGTGCAAACTGGGTTTCTCCCAGAAACTGGATGAATCCAGGTTTATTCCCATTCACCCAAACTCTCTCCCCGACTCGAAAGTCATCCACAAATTCCTCTTGTGCCTCAGAGGATGGCGCACTTGATGCTTTTTCACTGGATGTTGTTCTTTCCACTGGAGCTACAACTGCAAACAGAAGAAAGGATCAGAGAAGATTCACTTTCATATTTGAGCAGACCACTCCTTTCTACCTTAAAGGAAAATAAACTGGAGAAAGCCCAAAGCAACAGGAGTCACAGCATTTCTAAGGTGTGCGGTTTTTTTTTTGTTTTTTTGTGTTTTTTTTTTTTTAACAAGGAGGCAAAGAGTACTTAACCCATTAGAGCACGTGGCTGGCTGAGTGAAGCGTACGACTCTTGATCTCGGGGTTGTGAGGTCGCGCTCCACATTGGGTATAGAGATTACTTAAATCAATTAAACAACAACAAAAAAAGATAAAAGTACTTGACCCACCACTACCATTTTCAATGCTGTCGAGACTCAGTGAGCTGGTGGGATTAATCCTTACCGGCAATTATAACTGGAAAAAGTCCAAGGGGGGGGGGGGGGGGAGTCCCTTTCCCATAGATCATAATACAGGTTTGATTCCATCTTTTCCTTTCCCCTCCTCCCTGCACATCAGGAGCAAACACCCATTCAGATCCCCGGAGACGGGCGCTATTCCCACGAGGGCGCAGTCAGGGAAGGCGGACAAGTCCAGGACCTCGGAAGCAGAGATTCGCAGTCATGCCTGAAGAAGGAGGGGACTCGGAGCTGCAGCCCTGCCACCTCACTCCAAGACACCAGATAAACCCCATTCCTTTGCTGGCAGAGATGTGGAAATCACAAGGGAAAAAAAAGATAGCACTTGGCCAAACTTGCTGCTAAGGCAAGATGACTTTATGTAATCTCTACCCTGTGGCAAAAACAGAAGTTAAATTTTGCCTGAAATGTGATATTTACACTGGAAATTCCAGCATTCATCCAGCAAGTGCTCATTAAATATTTGGTATGAACTGGCCAAGTCCACAATCTTAACCACTCTATCATTTTTTTTTTTTTTTTTTTTTTGGTTATTTTGAGAGAGACAGAGACAGCAGGCGCAGGGAAGGGGCAGAGAGAGAGAGGAAGACAGAGAATCCCAAGAGGGCTCCACACTGTCAGCACAGAGCCCAACATGGGGCTGGAACTCATAAAGCCACGAGATCATGACCTGAGCAGAAACCAAGAGTCAGACGCTTAACTGAATGAGCCACCAGGTGCCCCTTAAGCACACTACCATTTACTAGGCATATTGCAGTCTTAGGATGTTACATGATCTCTGAGTTCAATTTCTTCATCTGTAAGAGGAAAGTAGTATCTAAAGAGTTTTCGGGGCGCCCGAGTGGCTCAGTCGGTTAGGCATCCGACTTCGGCTCAGGTCATGATCTCACGATTTATGAGTTCAGGCCCTGCGTCGGGCTCTGTGCTAAGGGCACAGAGCCTGGAGCCTGCTTCAGATTCTGCCTCCTTCTCTCTCTGCCCCTCCCCACTTGTGCTCCGTCTCTCTGTCTCTCAAAAATAAATAAATGTAAAGAGTCTTACAGGTGCCTGCGTGGCTCAATTAAGTGTCCAACTCTTGATTTCAGCTCAGGTCATGATCTCATGGTTCATGGGATCCAACCTCGTCTCAGATTCTGTGACAGTGTGGAAACGGCTTGGGATTCTGTCTCTCTCTACCCCCTCTCCCGCTCACATGCACACGCTGGCTCTCTCTCAAAATAAATAAGTTTTAAAAAAGTAATAAAATAAGGGATACCCGGGTGGCTCAGTCGGTTAGGCGTCCACTTTTGGCTCAGGTCATGGTCTTGCAGTTCGTGAGTCCAAGCCCCACATTGGGCTCTGCACTGACCTTGCGGAGCCTACTTGGGATTCTTTTTCTCTGCCCTTCCCCCCACCCAAAATAAATAAACTTCAAAAAAATAAAAATAAAGATTAAATGAAATAATGTATTTATTCATGCTCCTCTTTTCTTTGAGTTTCTACCACTCCAGCACCTAGTCACAGGCACTGTTCTTCACGAGGGGACAAAGCACGACAGCACAGCCCATGCCATTACAGAGCCCAGAGTAGAGACGTGGGGTCAGTCAAAAGACACACCAGGTGATTTCAGGTGATGGAAGTGCAGTGGAGGAGACAGTGGCTTTAGGCAGAGCAGTCAGGAAAGGCCTCCTGGAGGAAGTAACATCTGGCCTGAGGCCTGATCAACAGAAAGAGTGAACCATGCACAGATCAAAGAACAGAACTGTCTGGACGGCCTAAGGAGGAGGAACATCCCTTTACCCTACACAGGAGACTGTGGAGTTTTGATTTATGAAGGGTTTGTGTTGTTGTTGTTGTTTTTAGCAGACGGTAGACGCTCTCAGATCAAACAGATAATCATCTGCCAAAGACAGGCCAGCCCAGTTTTTTAGAATCTATTCCAGCTTTGTACATGAACAATTCTTCCTGACAGAGTGCTGAAACCATGAGTTTCTGAAAAACAATCCTCATAAAAGTGCTCAAACTGGTAATTATTTCCTTTTAAGCATATTAAATTTTAATGTTTATAGGCTGCTTGACTCTTAAAAAAAAAAAAAAAACAACAAACCAACTAGTGTGTGCCGAATACTGTTGATGAAACCAAGTGAATTTCTCCTGATCTCCTGCACCCAAGGACTTTATATGCTAAAGGGTGTGCATAAAAAATGCTAAAAATGGGGCGCCTGGGTGGCTCAGTCAGTTAAGCGGCCGACTTCACCTCAGGTCGTGATCTCACGGTCCGTGAGTTCGAGCCCCACGTCGGGCTCTGTGCTGACAGCTCAGAGCCTGGAGCCTGTTTCAGATTCTGTGTCTCCCTCTCTCTGACCCTCCCCTGTTCATGATCTGTCTCTCTCTGTCCCAAAAATAAATAAATTAAAAACAAAATGCTAAAAGTGAAAAAGACAATTCTAAAACAGGGGTGAGAGGGCACCTGGGTGGCTCAGTCAATTAAACATTTGACTTCAGCTCAGGCCATGATCTCATCGTTCATGAGTTTGAGCCCCAAGTCGGGCTCTGTGCTGACAGCTCAGGGCCTGGAGGCTGCTTCGGATTCTGTGTCTCCCTCTCAATCTGCCCCTCCCCCACTCATGCTCTGTCTCGGTCTCAAAAATAAACAAACATTAAAAGAATTTTTTTTTTTTAATTTGTCTAAAACAAGGGTGAGTATAACTGTGGAAGGGCTCAAGGAAGGGGCAGCATTTGAAGGGGTCCTAAAGAGAGAAAGGATTTTGAGGGGAAGGAGAATAAGAGATGCCAAAGCAAAGCTTGCCTCTCATCTAAGATGTTTTATGGCTTCTCTGATAAAAACACAGGAAAACATGAGTTTATCCTCATTACACAAAATGTAGATAATTTGGGACCTTTATTCAGTCAACAAATATTTAAAGAGCTCCTGTTATGAGCTAGGCAATGTTCCACGTATGTGGGTGGATTTGGGTAGTGGGGAAAAAAAAAAACCACCACAAAGATCCCTGCCCTCATGAAAGATCAATGAGGTTTTATGGAAAAACTTAAAGAAACAAGATTGGACTAATATTTTACGGTGGACATCTGTCTGGGATGGCTGATAACCTATCTAATAGTGTATAAATCACATTAAAAGACCATAAAAGCAAGCATCAGATACCCTCTCCTGTCTCTCTTATTAAAGACCTTAGGTGGCCATTATGGGATATAAATTGAAATGGTGGAGGAGGAGATGGAGAACAGAGGAGGAAGAGGCTGAAGATGGTCAAGGGCATGGGTTCATCTATGAAATGGGGATGATTTCCCGCATAAGCCAGATTTGGGCCACTGTACTGCCTGCTCCCTTGAAACCAATGGCCAACTTCAGATCAGTTGGTGTCATTAAATCTCTTAAACCAGACTTGTCTTTGTTTTCTCCACACAACCCTAAACCCCAAGGAGAAAGGCCCAGATGAGTTCAAAATGACACAGGGAGAAAAACAAAGTAGTGTATCTTAACACGTAACAAATTAAGTTTATTTTCTTTTTAATTTATTCATTTTGAGCAAGAGAGAGAGCAAACAGGAGAGGGGCAGAGAGAGAGGGAGAGAGAGAATCCCAAGCAGACTCCGTGCTGCCAGCACAGAGCCTGATGTGGGGCTTGAACTCACGAACCACAAGATCATGACCTGAGCCGAAACCAACAGTCACTTAACCAACTGAGCCACCCAAGTACCCCTAAATAAACTAAGTTACAAAAAAAAAAAAAAAAAAAAGACAACCTACAAGAAAAGTAAACTCTTTATTAAGATTTTTAGACATACAGGCACTTGGGTGGTTCAGTTAAGCATCCGACTTTGGCTCAGGTCATGATCTCACGGTTTATGAGTTTGAGCCCCTCACTGGGTTCTGCCTGGAGCCTGTTTCAGATTCTGTGTCTCCCTCTTTCTCTGCTCCTCCCCCACTCGCACTCTGTCTCTCTTTCAAAAATAAACATTAAAAAAAATTTTTTTTAAGATTTTTGGATATAAAATTCCAGGTCTTTTAATTAAACCTTTTTCAAATATTTTCAAGAATATGAAGTTTTATAAGGCTGTCTTTTTAAAGTTTTCAAATAGGATTCTAATTGATTTCTACTAAGGGAAAACAGAAAGCCTTACCAGCAGCAGGTGTCTTCAAAGCTGTGCTTCCAGGTTTAAGGATCTTGGTAGGGGCCTTAAGCCCACTTGGTTTTAGCATACTCATTGTCCTTAGGATGTCAAAGCTATTTTTCCTTTGCCTGTTGTCACTATCTTGCCCCAACCATTGATATAACTATGGGTGTTTCTATGGTGAAGTCAGTCTCTGGGTTAAACCTGCAAAAAGAAAAATATAAACAGAATTTAGAATCTATAGGAGGAAGAAAGTAGAAATAACATGTATCATTTTTTTTTAATGTTTATTTATTTTTGAGAGAGAGAGAGAGACAGAATGCAAGCGGGTTAGGGGCAGAGAGAGGGAGACACAGAATCCGAAGCAGGCTCCAGGCTCTGAGCTGTCAGCACAGAACCAGATACGGGGCTCAAACTAACTGTGAGATCATGACCTGAGCCGAAGTCAGACGCTCAACCGACTGAGCCACCCAGGCGCCCCGAAATAACATTATTAAAGCAGTTTCACAAGCTAAACTTTTCTTTATACATGATGATACACTATCTCCACATGTAGCCTAGAAAACTCTAAAGACACGAAGATGCAGCTGAAATGGATTTAGAAGCAGTTTACCACCTACAAACAAGTAGTCGAGCCTAGCAATACATTCATTTTTCTTTACCTAATATTACCAGCTCAGTACAGTGCCTAAAATCCACACATCCACATAACAGGATTCAGAAAAATGTGAAAAAGGAAAAGAAGGGGGCTTTCAAATTTTTATTGCATTCATTTGTATATTGCTCAAGTTTTATGACCACAAGCTGGTATTAATGTACCTTTTTAAGTTCACAGAATTATGCAAAGCTCAATACAAAACCATATACATGTCAAACTAGAGAGAGGTTCCAACTCTGGAAGAAAAAGCTGTATCTGGGAAGTGAAAGAAAATTGTTTTTGTCCTATCTACAGAGAAACACAATACACTTTTGATTTACTCAAGACCAGGTATGAAACTGCAATTTTGGGCCCAGGCAAAATAGGATCTTGTCTTATTCTAAGAGAGGAGAAAAACTTAGGAATTTAGGAATATGAGAAAAGATTTCTAGACATAACACCTAAAAACAGAATATGAGAAAAATGTTACTGACTCTCTTGTCAAATGATTGTTTTGCACTTTTCTCTGCTAGTAGAGCTGGGATGAGGAAGCACAGATGGATGTCACTCTGCCATTCTTTTTGTTTTGTTTTAATGTTTATTTATTTGAGAGACAGTGAGCAAGTGGGGGAGGGGCGGAGAGAGAGGGAGACACAGAATCTGAAGCAGGCTCCGGGCTCTGAGCTGTCAGCACAGTGCCTGATATGGGGCTCAAACTCGTGAACTCTGAGATCATAACCTGAGAAGAAGTAGGCCACTCAACTGACTAAGCTACCCAGGCGCCCCTGCCAGTCTGTCTCTCTTACAAGCAATGACGAGCAGCAGCAAAAAATCTGGCCGGGGATGTCAGAAGAGCCTGCTATGCCCCCTAGCATAGTGCCCACCCCTCCCCCACCCAGATATATCCATCTAGAACCTGTGAATGTGACCTTATTTGGAATAAGAGTCTTTGCAGATGTAATTCAGTTAAGGATCTTGAGATCATCCTGGGGATTACCTGGCTGGGCCCTAAACCCAATGACGAGTGTCCTTATTAGAGCAAGAGAGCACACCAAGAAGGCTACAAGAAGATGGAGGCAGAGATTGCAGTGATGTGTCCAAAGCCAAGGAGAGCCGACAGCCACCAAACTCTCAGGGACGGGCACTGAAAGGAATGCTCCCTCAGAGCCTCCAGAAAAACCCAACACTACTGGCACATCCATTTCTGACTTCTGGCCTCCAGAACTGTGAGAGAACACATTTCTGTTGTTTTAAGCCACCCAGTTTGTGGTAATTTGTTACGGCAGCCCTAGGAAACGAATACAGCCATGTCAGCTTTTCTGTTCAAAGACAATCAGACTGGACAGAAATCAAACCAAGACAGTTGCCTCATTAGGCTCCATCTGCAGATTCCCCATGAATCTTGAAAGGGTCCAAAATGGTACAAGGTGTTTTTAATAATGTGAAAGGTAAATTGTGTGGCTTGAAGATTCTGATTAACACAGTAAGAACCACTGTTTACACTGGAAGACAATGATTGCCAATCTTGACTATTAATACAAAATTCCAGGACTCCTTTCTATAACAACCATCATCATCATCCCTGCCATCATGGTGGCAATGGGTGTGGGAGTCCATGTGCCAGGGTGGGGAGCTGATTCAGAGTCAGGTGTGAAGCCACCTGCTTTACTGTCAGACCCTCACCATACACACAGCCTGTAAGTTTCAAGCAGATTTACTTTTTCTTGTTACTGCCTTAGGTGGAAGGGAATGGCTGAGTCCCCTCTAAGCTGAAAAAGACTACTGACATGTGCAGAGAACCTGAAGAGGGTGGGGACAGGCTAAGGTCAGAAACTGCCTGGTCCAACATTATAAGGTGAAAGGGTCAGGTAGGTGAGAACAGAACAGACAGAGCACAATGGTCCTGGGGAAGTTATTACGATGGTAAGAAGAGAGCATGACGTGCTCCTTAAAATACTCCACTCAGGCAGAACAGTGAGTTCTTGGGCTCTGGTCAAGCACTCCTCCCTCAAGAGAGATTGTGAAAAACACCATAATCAGCAACTAGGAAGCCTCGGCCAATTTCAAACTTTGCAGCTCAACACCCTGAGCTCACAAAAATCGAGCATCTACAAGCCACAGTCAAAAGAACAGAGCATGTGGTTATTAGGAACCTACATTTAGCTAGCTATAAACCCGAAGTCTAGACTTTGTGGCCTAACTGAATGCCTCTGCCTTTTGGTCCATACGAGTCATTTGAATCCCGAAGCAGGGAACTGTGACCAAGATATAACAAAGGAGAAAAGTCTAGTCTGTCTCGATAAAAGAATTAGTAACACCACCACCAATGCTGGGTTTTTTAATCTCCCAATTCAAGTTTCTTCTTCATGTATTATTAATGAATGGCAGGTCAGGCTTACTTCAAAAAAATCAATTCACTGAGAAACAAAAGATCAAAGTCTTGGTCATGGTACCTACAAATCGTAATGACCAAGAAGCAATATCTCCATATAATGTTTCAAGGTCAGTGAATGTCACCTTAAAACTAATCACTTCCAAAATACATGCAAAAGAGAGGAAAAAAAAAAAGACATTCTTGACTCTGTAATATGCTGATGGTAGTTGAATTTCTGATGTTCGTGCTTACCGAATCTCAAGAGTTTTGGACCTAAAATAAGACAAACCACCCTTCTCCTCTGTACAAACCCTCCCAAAATGTACAAACCATAATACACACAGTATTATAATCTAGAAATAGTTTGTATGCATATTATTATCCCACTTGAGGCTTACAATTCTATGGATCAACAATTACTGTCCTTTCGTAACAAATGAATCAACACCTCAGATTAACAGATGTACTTCCTCACTTGTTAATGACTGGCCACCTGAGGTCATTTGGCTGAGCAGCAGAGATATGAACAGTAAGTAGGCCTGATTCCAGAATCCCAAGTTCTTTCCACTGAACCTAACATTCAAAGTTAGGAAGGACCGCACACCACAATTAAAAACATTAGGACTCAGTCTTACTAAGATGACGGACACGTGTAGAGGAGCAAGAGTGCCAAAAGCACAAAGATAACACTGAGTTACTTGCATCTCAAAATAACCTGGAAGGTAGGTGACCGGTTTTCAATGGCTGTCCATTCATGGACAAAGAGAATGAAGGTCTGAGCAGTTAAGTGGCTTTCTCAAGGTCACTCAAAGAAGTGGTGGTGGCACTTTTGAGACCCTGTGCTTTGACTAATAGATCAGCTCTCTGAAGGCAATCTTCCTCCAAGATAGTAATCCATTCATTCAACAAACATTTCCTGAGAAACTACTATGAAAAAGGCACTCTTCCATTTTTCTCATGGGCCCATGCAAAAAGCAGGGAGACCTCTGGGAGGCTCAGAATGAAAGCTGAACACAAAAAAATATTTGTCTTTGAGCAAGAAATGGGAGCTTACTGGGGAAATATAGCAGGAACGCCAAGCAGCAGAGTGAACATGAGATTTGCGGTCACAAACTTAAAGCGAAACCAGCCTCCCTTTTCCTCTACTAACCTTTTCTTCCACTAACAAGCTTCTGCTCAGGCACAGGTACCAGAAAGGTGGGGAGCTAAGTTCACTCATAATCAAAATTAAATTAAATTAAATTTAATTTAAATTAAATTAAATTAAATTAAAATGGAAGGGAAAAACAAGGAGAGATTAAAAAGGGACAGGGAGGGATGCCTGGCTGGTTCAGTCAGCAGAGGATGCAACTCTTGATCTCAGCGTTGTGAGTTCAAGCCATATGTTGGGTGTAGAGATGACTTTTAAAAAATAAAATCTTTAGGGGCACGGGGGTGGCTCAGTCAGTTAAGCTTCTGACTTCAGCTCAGGTCATGATCTCATGGTTCATGGGTTCGAGCCCCGTGTTGGGCTCTGTGCTGACAGCTCAGAGCCTGGAGCCTGCTTCACATTCTGTGTCTCCCCTCTCTCTATGCCCGTTCCCCGCTCGTACTCTGTCTCTGTCAAAAACGAATAAACGTTTAAAAAAAACGAAAATATTTTTTAATTTAAAATAAATAAATCTTAAAAAAAAAATGAGACAGGGAATCTGAGATGGGTGAAGGAAAGTGAAGATAGGGTAGTTCTGACAGTGAAAAGTAGTGAGGGATGAGACACCTCAACAGGATGGAGGGTGGTAATCACGAGGGTACCAGGTGCTTTAACGACATCCTGTTAAACTACAGATTCTGACTCAGCAGGTCTGGGATGGGGCCTCGGGTTCTGCTAACACTCCCAAGGGATACTAATGCTCCCTCCCCTTTGAGTCGAGAGATAAGAGGTGATGGTGAGAGTGAGAAGCTTCAAGGTTTTGACCAGGGAGATGGAACACAGTGGCCTGAGTGTGGAAGCGATTTTACAAAGGACCAGGGAGTCCACAGATAAAGGGAGTGCAGAAGTTAAAAGGAATCAGAGAGAGAGACTGAGGTCAGGGCAAGTCAGCTGCAGGGGTACACCAGGTGGTAGAAGAGCTGGGGCTTCTGAAGGCATGAGAAGCAGTTTAGGCCAACAATCACACCAGCCAGGCCCTGAGTTACCTCCCTGAGGGCTACAGGGGAGGTGGGAGGCAGTCTTCAGAGGCAAGTGTCAGATAAGGCAAGGAGGGAAGGAGGCTGTTCACAGAAGAGGATGGGGACATAGGAGACTGATCATTACATCCTGAATTACAGAAGGTGAGTTCGAGTTTGGGAAGAAAAGAAGGAGTGAAGAATTGGTCTAAATGAGGTGAACCCAGAAGCACAGGAAGGGATAGTATGAAATTATCCGTCCTCCACTGTAATGAAGAGGTAGTATGCTCTTGTGCACTCTCTCTCTCAAAATAAACAAACTAAAATTTTTAAAAATTTAAAGAAATCCAACCCTTAAATACATGCCTTTTTAATACTCTGCAGCAACATGGCAAGTAGACCGGAAGCACCTCAGCTGTGCCCCACTGCGTCTCAAAGAAGAACTTGTACAACAAAGAAACGCGCTCAATTAGCCACTTCTTAAGGGAACACCTATTGTACCTGAAAAAAATGACTGGTAAACTATGGCTACTGAGGCTTGGGTAATCTGGCAGACATTCTCTTGAAAATGAACTATGTGACCCTGTCCCTTCAAGGAAGGGTTATCTTTGTTAACAAAGATAAATTTTACAGACTTCAAGCTGTATGAGAAGCTTGAAGTCATACTTCAAGACAGTATGGTACTGGCACAAAAACAGACAATCAATGGAACAGATCAATGGAACAGAACAGAGAACCCAAAAATGGACCTACAAGTGTATGGCCAACTAATCTTTGACAAAGCAGGAAATCTTGCCATTTGCAACTACATGGATGGAACTAGAGGGTATTGCACTAAACGAAATTAGACAAATATCATGACTTCACTCATATGAGTACTTTGAGATAAAAAACAAATGAACATAAGGGAAGGGAAGCAAAAATAATATAAAAACAGGGAGGGGGACAAAACATAAGAGACTCTTAAATATGGAGAACAAACAGGATTACTGGAGGGGTTGTGGGGGGGGATCAGCTAAATGGGTAGGGGCATTAAGGAATCTACTTCTAAAATCATTGTTGGACTATATGCTAACTAACTTGGATGTAAAATTACAAAAATAAATTAAATAAAATATAAGCACAAATTTTAAAAAAACAAAGATAAATTCTAGGTATTCAAGAGAAACTTCAAATTTTGGAAAACATCCTCCACTGTGAGCTTGACAGTTTCCCAATACTGAAGAATTCTCTGATGAAATCAACAGGATTAACAAATGTAATTTTTTGATATTATAATGAAATGTGCCAGAATATGGAAATGTGCCGTAACTCAGTGAATCAATCTTTTTCAACGGACAATGCATAATGTTACAAAATCACTCATGGGTAAAATATTCATTCAAAGCACAAATTAAACCAATGGACTGTTATGTAACAGTAGAAGTTCATTCATATGGTTTCAGATTCCACTTTTAATAAACTACAACCTATCAAATTTTGGTAGAAGAAAATCCATAACTATCTGAAAATGTTCTTAAAAATACTCCTTTCCTTGGGGCACCTGGGTGGCTCAGTCGGTTAAGCTTCTGACTTTGGCTCAGGTCATGATCTCGCGGTCCGTGAGTTCGAGCCCCGCGTCGGGCTCTGTGCTGACAGCTCAGAGCCTGGAGCCTGCCTCAGATTCTGTGTTTCCCTCTCTCTCTGACCCTCCCCCATTCATGCTCTGTCTCTCTCTGTCTCAGAAGTAAATAAACGTTAAAAAAATTAAAAAAAAAAAAATACTCCTTTCCCTTCCTCTTCATCCGTTGAGGCCAATTTCCTTCATGTGCATCAACCAAAACGACTGACTACAGATCGAATGAGGAAGCAGCTGTCTCCTATTAAGCCGTCTTCTATTAAAGACAGATTTGCAAAAATGCAAAAACAATGCCATCTTCGTTCAAGTTTTTATTTTAGAGAAAGTTACTCATTAAAAATTTATGTAACGTGTAATGGATTTCTAATTTCTGATGAAGTAATATTTCCAGCTTTAATTTCTAAATGGTATAAACATCAATAGATAAAACCTAAATAAAGAAAAGCTCTCTGGACACCTCAATAATTTTTAAGAATGTAAAAGGGTCCTAAGGAAAAAAGTGTTGAGAACTGCTGTTCTATCCATTTGTGCTTTGTATTTAGAGTTGCAAAGGTTGAAAACCCCCATTCCCTAAGGGCTTCCAGAAGCATGTGCTTCTGGCTCAGATAGTCACAGATGCGGACGCCAAGTTAGCAAGTACAGTATTTACTACTGTATTACCACTGGCACAGCGCTGTGCTGGCAGGTGAGTGATATAACTGAACTTAAAATTTGTGGGAAGACTTTACGTACATAATGCAAAAAGAACACAATTATCCATTAATATTGGGGTATTTATATATGTAAACCAGGCATTTCTCTAAGTTGGTTATCAGATGGAATGGTACTCCAAATTAGTTCTCAAAATGTGCAGCATCATCAGCATCACCTAGAAACTTATCAGGGCCCTCCCCCACCCGAGACTTACTGAAACAAACTCTGGATGGGGGATCAGCTACTTGTATTTTTAGCCCTTCTGGTGATTCTGATGCTTACATTCAAGAACCACTCACTGCCGAACAATCGATAAAAGTCACCTGAGGTTCATTTTCTCAATTACATGCACATGAACCATCCACGTGTCCGATTCCCCAAATACCACTACAGACGCCTCAGCGTTTCACTCCTCTGTGCTTTCGTTTCAGGTGGTTCACTCAGCCTTGAATGCCCTTTCCAAGTCTAGTTACCTCCATCTGCTGAAACCTTACACAAGGGCAGATTCAGGCACTCATCTGCCCCACAAACCCTTCTCCAATGCTCACCAATGAAAATGTGTAACTTCCTGTAGTACTGAATCTGTACCTCTTCCTAGCACCTGGCACACTAAGTTGTGTGTGTCGTCTATGCGCTCCACCAGACTGTCTTTTAGTCATTGTTATATTCCCCACAGTACTTTATAAACAATGCTCACTAAAGAAAATGAATGAGGGGGGTGCCTGGGTGGCTCAGTCGGTTGAGCATCCAACTTTGGCTCAGGTTATGATCTCGCAGTCCGTGAGTTCGAGCCCCGCATCAGGCTCTGTGCTGACAGCTCAGAGCCTGCAGCCTGCTTCAGATTCGGTGTCTCCTCTCTCTGCCCCTCCCCCACTTGTGCTCTGTCTCCCTCTGTCTCTCAAAAATAAATAAATGTAAAAAAAATTAAAAAAAAAAAAAGAAAATGAATGAGGGGCGCCTGGGTGGCTCAGTCGGTTGAGTGCCTGACTTTGGCTCAGCTTGTGATCTCACAGCTCTGTGGATTCGAGCCCCACATCGGGCTCTGTGCTGACGGCTCAGAGCCTGAAGCCTGCTTGGGATTCTGTGTGATTCTGTGTCTCCCTCTCTCTCTGCCCCTGACCCACTTGCATTCTGTCTCTCTCTCAAAAATAAACATTAAAAAATTTTTAAAAAAAAGAAAAAAAGAAAATGAATGAGGAAAATCGTCTTAATTGTTTCAATAATTCTACACGCACACCAGTCAGAGTGTATCAGTATTTTAAAAGATTATACTTGGTGCTTGCTACAGGTGACAGAAAAATACATGGCATAGACCTAAACTCAAGGAGTTTATAATGTAGTTGGGAAGAAAAGACCCACATATACGAAAAATAACTAAGATTACAATGTAACTTACAAGAAATACCAAACCATGCAATGATCCTGGAAGTGTTTTTAGAAGATGGAAGGATGGAGTGGATTAAGGCAGAAAGAAAACGCTTCATGGCAAGGAAGGATTTCAGCAAGGGCTGAAAGGAAAGTAACAGCCTTGTACAGGTGTCAGCAGTCAGGATATTAAGAAGTCCCAGAGAAAAGACTTCAGAGGAGGAGAGGAAGGAGGAGGAAAGGTATAAAGCATGTGGGTAAAACACTGAGCAGCTTGGTTTGGCTAACATCAGAAGATTCTTGCAATAAATCAAGTTAGACAAGAGCTTTAGAATTCAATCAAAAAAATTTACTATGATCAGCTTTTACTTCAAGATTCTAGTGGTAGGAAATGAAAGATGTCTGGAGTTTCCTCTTAAACCCTAAATTTATTTCAGTTGTTCATTTCAGTGATCTTAACCTGGCTATCATTGTCAAGCAAAGATTTAAACCAAGGGTTGGCAGGCTTTTTCTCGTGGCATGCCAAGTCTTCACTCACTCAAACCGTGGGTACAAGTAACAGATGGGGGCTGCCGGGGGCAGGTCTTAAATTTCAGGAAGAGGAACCATGAGCATCTGAAGTCAGTGATCAAAATGGAAATACACAGGAAGGTTCTCATCTCAAATCCTTCACATACATAACACCTTAGCAAGGATAAATTTGCAGGGGCTATAAAAATTAGATACCACTGAACATACATGACAACTCTGGCCTCTCTACTACTCTGCACGTATGGTAGGGCAGACCAGAAATCCCACGAACTACTTTGCCTTGATAATGTGAACATGAATAAAGGGAAACCTCACTAACATGGAGTCAGGAGGCCAGGAGGGGGAGTTCTCAAGCAGTATCAGTCACGAATTGTCAATGACCAATCCCAACACAATTGTCAACAGGAAAGAATCCTCAATTACAGGCCCCAACAGCATAAGATCTATACAGCATCTCCTCCAAGAAATTGACTACCTCACTCAGCCAATGAGGAACAGTCATGACCCTGAACTCTTGTCTTTCTCCGATGGACTCTTCTCAAAAACTTACCCTTTCCAACTTCCACCTTCTCCATAGAATAATGTGCTTACTTTGTTGGACTGGCCTATGGTTTTTGCTACCGCCTGCTTATCTTGAATTGCAATTCTCTGCTATTCCAGAATCAACTCATTTTTGCTGGTAAAATAACTGTTTTAAGATTTTTAGAGTGTCTTACCATCAACTGTTCATGTTGGTCTGTAAGGCACACTGAAAGCTAAATGTTCTAAATCTGCACTACCCAGGATGGTAGTCACTAGCCACATGTGCTGTTTAAACTTTAAATTCTTACAAAATGAAATAAAAATTCAGCTCCTCAGTCGCATCAGCCACATTTCAAGTGCTCAATAACCACAGCGCAACATATACAACAATTTCTACCATGCCAGAAAGTTCTATTGAACAGCACTGTTCTAGAACCTCCTCCATCCGGGAAGGATCTCCATGTCAAATGTAATCACTTGAGTAAATTTTAAGGTTATCTCAATAATACTGCTTTGGTCAAAAGTATCCTTGACTCCTCTTTTAGAATTAACTTCAGAGACAGTTTGTTAAGTTGTACTTTATTGGTGACCCAAAGTGGTAATGACCACTCAATCTCTCAAAGCTCTTCATTGGACTTGACTCTAAAACACTACTGGCTGTTTCCAAAATTTGAATTAAAAAAAAAAAAACTTTAAAATATGATGTGCAAAAAAATAATAAAATAAGATGTGCAACTACTTAACATAGCAAAAATGTATCCAAGGCACACAGACAATTCCAAGAGTTCCCAGAATTATTAATGGCTCTATCACTGTAATAAATGAACAACACTTCCCTAGATGACAAAACCTAAGTTCTGGTGTACTTTTTTCATTTATTTATTTATTTAAGTAATCTCTACACTCAACATGGGGCTCAAACTCATGACCCTGAGATCAAGAGCCACATTCTCCACCGACTGAACCAGACAGGAGCCCCTTTTTTCATTTTTTAAAATATTTATTTACTTACAGAAAGACAGGGAGAGGGAGAACGCCAGGCAGGCTCCACACTGTTGGTATAGGGCCCAAAACAGGGCTCAATCCCACAAACCGTGAGATCATGACCTGAGCCAAAAACAAGAGTTGGATGCTCACCCAGAAATGGACCCACAAACATATGGCCAACTAATCTTTGACAAAGCAGGAAAGAATATGCAATGGAATAAAGACAGTCTCTTCAGCAAATGGTGTTGGGAAAACTGGACAGCGACATGCCGAAAAATGAACCTGGACCACTTTCTTACACCTTACACAAAAATAAACTCAAAATGGATGAAAGACCTAAACATAAGACAGGAAGCCATCAAAATCCTCAAGGAGAAAGCAGGCAAAAAGCTGTTTAACCTCAGCCACAGCAACTTCTTACTCAACGTGTCTCCAGAGGCAAGGGAAACAAAAGCAAAACTGAACTATGGGACCTCATCAAAATAAAAAGCTTCTTCACAGGAAGGAAACAATCAGCAAAACTAAAAGGCAACCGGCAGAATGGGAGAAGATATTTGCAAATGACTAATAAAGGATTAGTAACCAAACTCTATACAGAACTTCTCAAACTCAACACCCAAAAAACAAATAATCAATCCAGTGAAGAAATGGGCAAAAGTCATGAATAGACATTCCTCCAAGGAAGACATCCAGATGGCCAACTGACACATGAAAAAATGCTCAACATCCATCATCAGAGAAACACGCACCAAAACCACAATGAGATACCACCTCACACCTGTCAGAATGGCTAACATTAACAACTCAGGCAACAACAGATGTTGGTGAGGATGCAGAGAAAGAGGAACTCTTTTGCACTGCTGGTAGGAAGGCAAACTGGTGCAACCACTCTGGAAAACAGTGTGGAGGTTCCTCAAAAAACTAAAAATAGAACTGCCCTATGACCCAGCAAGTGCACTACTAGGTATTTACCCAAGGGATACAAGTATGCTGTTTCGAAGGGGAGCATGCACCTCAATGTTTATAGCAGCGCTATCAACAATAGTCCAAGTATGGAAAGAGCCCAAATGTCCATCGATGGATGAATGGATAAAGATATATACACAACACATAATATAAATAATGGAGTATTAGTAGGCAATCAAAAAGAATGAAATCTTGCCATTTGCAACTATGTGGATGGAACTGGAGGGTATTATGCTAAGTGAAATTAGTCAGAGAAAGACAAGTATCAAATGACTTCACTCATATGAGGACTTTAAGGTAAAAAAACAAATGAACATAAGGGAAGAGAAGCAAAAATAATATAAAAACAGGGAGGGGGACAAAACATAAGACACTCTTAAATATAGAGAACAAACAGAGGGTTACTGGGGGGGTTATGGAGGGGTGGGTTAAATGGGTAAGGGGCATTAAGGAATCTACTCCTAAAAACATTGTTGCACTATATGCTAACTAACTTGGATATAAATTTAAAACTAAATTAGTTGTTTTTTTTTTTTTAAAGTAGGGATGGGAGACCTAAAACTGAATTTATAAATCACCTGAATTTATAAATAAAAAAAAGAGTTGGATGTTCAACTGAGGCACCCAGGTGCCCCATTTTTAAAGCCAGTCACATTACTTATAATCTCAATTTCCAAACCATAATACTGCAACAGACTATACACTAACCCCCAGAATCCTATATTTACATCATTGACTAATGCCATAGTTCCAGTATTTTTTCAAGCGAAGAACCATTTGTAAAATACTTATCGCTAAAACTCACTTCTGAACAAAGATAGCTACTATTTTGCTAGTACATTCTCAAATGGGAAATGCAGGGAGGGATCCAGGACACATAGATGGTTCGGGGGCACCAACTCTTCTGGTTCTCTTCTCATTAAAAGGTTTACATTTCACTTAACTGGAAGCTTTGTTGCTAAACATCAACACGAGAGGAACAGGGCTTTGTTCTTTTCCCTGTGTAACCTACAGGTTTATTTTGAGAGAGACACACACACACACAAAAAAAAGTCAGGCCTCAAGCAACAATTTTGAAGTAGATTAATATCCTAGTTCGTGATTTAACTCTGAGATCTGACCTAAATAACAAATTTTAAAAGGACAAGATATTTATTTCAGGGAAACAAATAACCTTAGAAGACTTATCCTCTTTCGTATTTCCCAAAAAGTGTGTTTTGCATGTTTTGAGAATGTCAGCTTTACTCCAAGTTAGTATTCCAGAAAGTAGAAATACTCTCCTCCACCCAACAAAAAAATGTGGTCTACCCTCTGGGAAATCAAGATTTGGTACACATTTGTTTAGTGTGTTAGATGTTAGATACTGGAAAAGATCAGCACCTAGGGAAGTTCCAAGTGATTAGGATAATGCCAGTACATAGTAAGCACTGAAACAGCTATTATTTCTAAGAATCCAAGCACCCCACTTTCCTATCAGATAGAATTTCTCTTGCTACAACACAGTATTTTAACAGGAAATTACATAAATGTCAGTCTTTCATTCTGAACAGATTTCCAGAAATGGTGGTTACAGTTCAAGACAACACCCTTCTCAAAATATAGAACAATAAGCTTACTGTACTTTTTTTAAACAGAGAGTTTTTTAATGTTTATTTATTTTTGAGAGAGACAATACACATGCTACTGGGGGAGGGCCAGAGAGAAAGGGGGACAGAAGATTCCAAGTAGGCTCTGCGCTGACAGCAATGAGCTGGATTCGGGGCTAGAATTCACAAACCATGAGATCATGACCTGATGAAATCAGACGCTCAGCTGACTGAGCCACCCAGGTGCCCCTGCAGTTACTCCTTTTAATAAGCTATCTCTGCCTCATAAAAACATCCAGATAAAGATAAAAATTGCTTTTAGGAAAAAAACCAATGGGTTAATTACCAAGACCTTGGAAAGAAGAAAAATCAAAATAAAAACATGACTAATCAATTCCAAGGTTGGAAGTGAAGCCAGAGCCATCTAACACTACGCAAAGCACAATGAGCAAGTACTGTTTCAAGTGCCCCAGGAAACTACCAAACTGTCATTGTAAGATACCTCCAGGATCACTCCCCCTCTGCTATGACTGACCCACTACCATTCAGACCCCACCTGGATAACCCTTCCATGAAAGAGATCTTGCAGAGGGAATAGGAATTCGAAAAAGATTCAGGGTGCCGGGTGGCTCGGTCAGTTAAGCATCTGACTTCAGCTCAGGTCATGATCTCATGGTTCTTGGGTTTGAGCGCCATGTCAGGGTCTCTGCTCTCAGTTGCAGAACCTGCTTTGGATCCTATGTCTCCCTCTCTCTCTGCCCCTCCCCCATTCGTTCTCTCTCTCTCAAAAATAAATTTTAAAAAAGTTTTTTAATCAAATATTCAGTTCCATTCTCCCTCCATAAGAATATATCTTGAAAACACAGAAATATTTGTAATAACGAAAACTAATCTAAAGCAGTTAAATGTCGCTGTAGCTAAAATTCACTTCAAATTTGCAGTTTCAAGTTTCTATAACCTATGTTTACCGGATGGCTCATTTCTAAGAAGCTGTCTCAAAGATGTCCCAGTTAAAGAGAGACATTTGAAAGGGAACATACCTAGAGGACCCATAAAGGGCTCCTAGTCTCAAAGAAAGTCAATGTTTTAAGACTGTAAGTCCTACATGTTTAAGAAAATTGGGACATATGGCTGTTACAGAGAGAAATACATAGGACAACACTTTAAAGAGAAATCTACTTCAAAAAATGCGATGTTGAGTCTAATACTGACATGCTTTGCAAGAGGACAAAGCAGTAACAAAAATTTTTTTGATCGCCTAATAATCTCTCAACATGGCTTACAGAATCAAAGTTAGAAGAGTCCCAATACCTACTTTAAAAAAGATGGGAGGGTTAATTTATCAACTACTATATAGGAAGAACGGGTTTTTGAAGTTTTTGTTTAAAGGAGGACAATCCTTAAGAAAATTCTATGTGTGTGTTGGGAATGCAAGCTGGTGCAGCCACTCTAGAAAACAGTATGGAGATTCCTCAAAAAAAACAAAAATAGAACTGCCCTATGACCCAGCAATTGCACTACTAGGTATTTATCCAAGGGGTACAGGTGTGCTGTTTCGAAGGGACACATGCACCCCAATGTTTATAGCAGCACTATCGACAATAGCCAAAGTATGGAAAGAGCCCAAATGTCCATCGATGGATGAATGGATAAAGAAGATGTGGTGTATATATACAACGGAATACTATTCGGCAATCAAAAAGAATGAAATCTTGCCATTTGCAACTATGTGGATGGAACTGGAGGGTAATATGCTAAGTGAAATTAGTCAGAGAAAGACAAATATCATATGACTTCACTCATATCAGGACTTTAAGATAAAAAACAAATGAACATAAGGGAAGGGAAGCAAAACTAATATAAAAACGGAGGGGGACAAAACATAAGAGACTCATAAATATGGAGAACAGAGGGTTACTGGAGGGAGTATGGGACAGGGGATGGGCTAAATGGGTAAGTGGCATTAAGGAACCTACTCCTGAAAGCATTATTGCACTATATGCTAACTAATTTGAATGTAAATGTTTAAAAATTAAAAAAAAAAAAAGAAAATTCTATGTGTTAACCATCAGAGACTATACTTCTGGGCATTTGTGTGAAGCAACGCTTTCTCTTCCAACTCCAACTAAAACCAGTACAAAGAGCAAAACAATATATTCAAAAACAAATGATGACAACTTCTCTGTTGTGATGCGTCTGAATTCAAGCAAGCCTCTGGGTCATAATGTATACAAAGTCTGATCACCAAGTCTAATCATTTCAAATTGTTTCTATCTTCAGCATCAGGGCAAGTTTTCAAACAACAAAAATGTCAGGACTATTTGCAGGAAACAGAAAAACTGATAAATTACATAGCAAATAGAGCCACTGATTAACCACATACCCATTCACAGTAAAATCCTTCTGCTCTACTACTGAGTTTTCTGTTTTTAAATGTCCTGCCAGAGGATATTTTAAAACAATGATTTTCTTACCATTATATAGCTTCAGTAAAATATAGAGGGCCTACCACTAATGTCTTTATTTTTTTAATCTACAGAAGTCGCAGGAAAGTCAGTACCATCTACCAATATGAGACAATCTGGTACCTCATGGTGTCTGTAGAATCGGGCCAGGTCTCAGCTCATATCCTGCCAAAAGTTGCACAAACATTTTGAGCAACCCTGCCTGTGAGGTCATGAGGATGATATCACAAAGAGGAATTCTGATGTAGGTCTACCTCTAGGATGCAACCTCACCACCTTAAAGAAAACCCTGAAGGTTCTAGATCCCTGAATCTGGAGCTGATGACAAGAAATGCAGAGGGCTCTCCCACCTCAGATGAGTAACACCTTTCTGCACTGCTGACCAGGATAAACAGTGCAGGTATGCAGAGAAAAGCACATCCACCTAAGTTCTCAGCTCAGCACCAGAAACACATTCATATATACTTCATGCTGGTAAGTTTTAATCTTGGCTCATTTTCAAACACCTTTTCTTAGTATTCTCTCCTGCAAAATTAAGCAGTTCTTAAGAATTCTAAAAACTGAGTAGGAAGCAAATCATAAACTTAAAATGTTATTTCTGCCTTGACAATCTAACTTCACCAGCCCCAATTTTTACTCTATTCACTAAGAGGATATTATGATGTGCAAACTAGAAGTTCATTTTGGGTTTTTTGGTTTTTTTTAACGTTTATTTATTTTTGAGAGACACAGACAGAGCATGAGAGGGGGAGGGGCAGAGAGAGAGGGAGTCAGAATCCAAAGCAGGCTCCAGGCTCTGAGCTGTCAGCACAGAACCCAATGCGGGGCTCGAACTAACTATCCATGAGATCATGACCTGAGCCGAAGTTGGACACTCAACTGACTGAGCCACCCAGGCGCCCCTAGAAGTTCATTTTGAAAATGCCAAAAGTGTAAATAAAGCCTCACCACAGCTCTGCAATGGTGTATTTTTTGCTAAGAAAAGGCAAAATTGCCAGGCCGTTGGTAACTGTTGTAGCTTCGCCCTCTGATGAATTTTGGAGTTCACAAGTCAGCACAAAGTAAGAATTAGTATTTAAAAAAAAAAAAAAAAAAAAAAAGCCTGGGTGACCCAGTCGGTTAAGCGTCCGACTTCAGCTCAGGTCATGATCTCACCACTTGTGTGTTCCAGCCCTGCATCGGGCTCTGTGCTAACAGCTCAGAGCCTGGAGCCTGCTTCAGATTCTGTGTCTCTGTCTCTCTCTCCCCCACCCCAGCTTGCACTTTGTCTTTCTCAAAAATAAATAAAACATTAAAAAAAAAAAGAATAGGGCGCCTGGGTGGCGCAGTCAGTTAAGCGTCCGACTTCAGCCAGGTCACGATCTCGCGGTCCGTGAGTTCGAGCCCCGCGTCAGGCTCTGGGCTGATGGCTCGGAGCCTGGAGCCTGTTTCAGATTCTGTGTCTCCCTCTCTCTCTGCCCCTCCCCCATTCATGCTCCGTCTCTCTCTGTCCCAAAACAAATAAAAAACGTTGAAAAAAAAATTAAAAAAAAAAAAGAATAAAAATTTAGGGGTGCCTGGGTGGCTCAGTTGGTAGAGCATCTGACTTCGGCTTCAGTCATGATCTCACATTTCAGGAGTTTGAGCCTGAGTGCTGACAGCTCAGAGCCTAGAGTTTGCTTCAGATTCTGTGTCTCCCTCACTCTCTGCCCCTCCCCACTCATGCTCTGTCTCTCTCAAAAATGTTAAAAAAATAAACTGTTATTTCTAAGCAGCTAAAAACTCTTGAATTCGGGGCACCTGGGTGCCTGAGTCAGTAAAGCATTAGACTCTTGATTTCAGCTCAGGTCATGATCTCACAGTTCATGAGATAAAGCCCCACACTGGGCTCTGTACTGAGAGCATGAAGCCTGCTTGGAATTCTCTCCCTCCCTCCCTCCCTCCCTCTCTCAAAATAAATAAATAGACTTAAAAAAAAAAAAAAACTCTTGAATTGGAAGGAAATGTAACAAAGAATTAATAATCATCTCCAGGTGATGGGATTATTGGTAGTTTTTGTATCTTTTCTGTGTTTCCTTGGGTTTCTCAAATTTTATTTAATGAATAGATGTAATTTCTTGAGAAAGAAAAAACACTAATGATTTTTAAGGCCACAGTAAAATGGCTTGAACCACAAAGAAAACACTCTGCTGTGCTGCTTCCACACAGGAACATAAATGCAGCACACAGGGCCAGCATGAGAGGTGCATATGCACACCCACACGGTGGCTAGGTGTTCACCAAGCTGATTTGTCTTCCTGGAGTCACAGACCACATTTCCCAGCTCCCTTTGCAGCTAGCATGGTCACATGACTGAGTTCTAGCCAATGGGCTGTGAAGACACGTGGCCCATCGGTCACTCCTAGGCCTAGCCCCTACTATCTTCCCCTATGCAGTCCCCCATCCTGGCCCTCTGATGGCCTGATGGAGGCGAACTGGGCAACCACAAAAGCATGGCCCGAGGATCGTGGGGTCACAACACAGAAGCCTGGATCTCTGAATCACTTCTCCCGTTCGCCCATCAGTAAAAACCCACCCTGGACTTTCCCATAACTGAAAATGAACTTCTACCTGTTTCGGAGCACCTGTGTGGCTCAGTTGGTTGAGTGTGCAACTTCAGGTCATGATCTTGTGGTTTCTGACTTCAAGCCCCACCTCAGGCCCTCTGGCCGCCAGCAGAGCCCGCTTCAGATCCTCTGTCCCTCTCTCTCTCTGCCCTTCCCCCACTCATATTTTCTCTTTCTCCCTCTCCCCCTTACTCCCCCCTCCCCTCTCTCTCTTTCTCAAAAATAAACATTGGGGCGCCCAGGTGGCTCGGTCAGTTGGGCATCTGACGCTTGGTTTTGACTCGGGTCATGATCTCACAGTTCATGAGTTCAAGCCCCACACTGGGCTGATGGCGTGGAGCCTGCTTGGGATTCTCTCTCTTTCTGCACTCCCCTGCTCACACTCTCTCTCTCTCTCTCAAAATAAATGGATAAACTTAACTAGTCTTTAAAAATAAATTTTTTTAAAAAAACCTTCTACCTAATTACTAAAATTAATGGGGTCTGTCACAGAAGTTAGCTCTTCTTAATGTGGTAACAAAGATAAAAACTCTGCTTTAGAATCATCTCGACCAAGTCAACTCAGAAATTTTTAGGATACGGTGCCTGGGTGGCTCAGTCTATTGAGCAAATGACTTCAGCTCAGGTCATGATCTCACAGTTTGTGGGCTTGAGCCCCATGTTGGGGTCTGTCCCCATGTTGGGGACAGCATGGAGCCTGCTTTGGATTCTCTGTCTCCCCCTCTCTCTGCCCCCTCCCCATTGGCAAGCATGCTCTCTCTAAACATTTTTAGGATAAGCACTTGAGATAGAAATACTTCACACCACAAGAGCATAATTCTATGAATAATAAATAAAAGTACCATATTTTCTTAAAAGCAAAAAGACATTTTACTGGCAAGGGCAAAATAGGTGTAAAAAATACACAAGTCTGACTACAGCACGCTTAAAGTTATGTGAGCTACGACTGATGAGTTGACAACTTGTTCGGTTAGAAGACAGCAGTATTCTACTTCTGTGCACATTTGAAATTCTCCATGATATAAAGTTTTTATTATAGGAGGTATTTTAGTAATGTCTAAACTCCGCCTTCTCCCTTATAACCTAAAAAAAGCTTAAGCAATTTACAGAAACAAGAGACTCCTTAAAATAAGCAATTCCCAAAAATAAGCATGGTATAAACCATGTTCAAATGAAAGCAATAATGTTCTTCATAATTCTCTGATTCTTTTAAGGCTTAGTTTACTCATTTTTGTTTTATTGTTGTTATTTACTGCTATAAAAAAATGTTATGACTTAAAAAAATAAAAGTATCAACAGAGAGACTGGGAAATTAACATGTGGATTCCGTCCCAGCTGGATGACCTTGCACTAGCGTTTAACCCCTTTCCAGACCTCAGTATCCTCAGTTAGAACTGGAGGTTACTAAGTAAAACCCATTTCCAACCCCACCCTTTTGTGGTTTGACTATTTTGGATTTCAAATCCGAACTCCCTAAGTGAAAGGGCAAGGATCCAAAGTGAAAGGAAAGCCACAGTGGCTGTAACTTTGCCAAAGTAAGAGTACCATGCCACCTGTGAAGAGAAGCCTCCTCTGATAAGATCGGCTCCCGCAAGCTCGGCACGCCTGGCACCCCCCAGGAGGGCATCGTGTCTTCCCCGGCAAATCACATCCCATGCTGCACCTGGTCCCCTCGAGGTGCACTTCGCCCCAGGAGCCAAACAAAAATCCTCCTTTATCTACTAACTCTGGAAATTCCGTCAGGAGGCAAAGGAGAGCTGAAGAACCTGCAATGAGGTTAATCTGCCAGGAGAGGGAGTCGGACACTGGGCCTCTGGAAACCGGCTGCGTGCTAAGGACAGAGGCATCTGGAGACCCAGGTTTCAACTCTGCTCTGCTGGGGACGGGGAGGAAACCCAGCACCAGACAAGTTACATGACTTACCTAGAGACAGCTGCACTCGGAGATTTCCGCGCTGCCTTTTAATTCTAAAATGATCAAAGTTCACAAACTTAATAACAGAAGGGAAGGGGAAAGAAGGTCCAAGAGTAATGGAAAGTCTAGTTTGATAGGTTTCTGAAGCTCACTTTCAAGTCAAGCTTGAGAGAAAAATTCAAAGGCTGTGTTCTAATATCATATTCCGGAGTTTGGGAGGTCCATTCACAGCTTAATCCTATCCCCTGGAGTCATGGTTATGTAAGTGTCCGTTGTATGCTGTGTCACTCACTGTCCCCACCCCCAACACGGGAGATGCAGTGTAACCTGAGCTGGTCTGCTTCAGCCACTGAACACACTTACACAACACTCTGGTAGCTTTCCAAACTGTTCGTATTTCCACCAAAGAAAGGCAAGTCATTCAATTTCCCCCCATTTCAGTTTCATTCACCCTCACATCTATGTACAGAAAAAAACTGGAGAAGATGAAACTGAAGAACATTTACATATTTTCTTCAATTCTTGAGTAAAACAGGAAAGGTCAAGTATTTCAACTGCGAAGACGATCATCAAAACCCCATCAATAAGCTGATGGGCCTGTGTGGGGCCAATTCAACACATCTCCTTTCCTGGCTGACCTGAGCTTACACTCTTGGGGTGGGAACTACACAGTCACGCCTCGCACCCCGAGGATGGTCTGTGTTTGCACCACCCTGAGCATTCCCCTGGGGCAGGGCTTCTGGGACGTTCTCTAAAAGAATTTAAGCAGATGCATCACCTCCTCGTGGGGTCCTTCCTGACAACTGTCCCTGCCCTACCTCCTCCTCCTCTGCACTACACCAGCCACTGGGAGCTCTTCTATTACTGAACGATGCATCACACTCCTGTCTCGTCCTCATAGTATGCGATGACTAAGTTCCTCATGGTCAGGGGTAAGATCTGTCTTTGCATCCAAAGGACCTAAGAAAGTACCCGGTACGTAGTAAGAGTACAAAAAAGTTCTGAACTGACTCAACATCCAAACAAGAACCCGTAAAATGACGCGATACTGCAGTTTTCAAACTAAAGCATCAAGTAATTGTCTCACTTTCTCTAAGCCTTTGACAAAGATGACAGGAATAGAGAATTTCCCAGCCCAGGGGCTTCTTTTAAAAGTAGCCCATGGGGCGCCTGGGTGGCGCAGTCGGTTAGGCGTCCGACTTCAGCCAGGTCACCATCTCGTGGTCCGTGAGTTCGAGCCCCGCGTCGGGCTCTGGGCTGATGGCTCAGAGCCTGGAGCCTGTTTCCGATTCTGTGTCTCCCTCTCTCTCTGCCCCTCGCCCGTTCATGCTCTCTCTCTGTCCCAAAAATAAATAAACGTTGAAAAAAAAATTTTTTTAAATAAAAATAAAATAAAAGTAGCCCAACAACGCTACGGGCAAACTATTCGATTACTACCTCCAGTGAGTGGGACATCACAGTTGTAAGTATCAAGTTAGATCATTACCTATGTTGACAGTACCATACTTTCTAGACCAGCACTGTGTGATAAAAGTATAATGTGAGACAAATGTATAATTTTCAATTTTCTAGTAACAGAATTTGGAACACTAAAAACAGCTGAAATAATATTTTATTTAACCAAATATATCCAAAGTAATTTTTCAAAATGTCATCAGTATTAGCATTATTAATAGGCTGTATCACATTACTTTTTTTCCTACTAGGTCTCTGAAACCCTTTGTGTATTTTCATATTTAGAGCACATCTCAGCTTGGACTTAGCACATTTCAAGTGCCCAACCGCCATATGTGGCTTGTGGCTACTGGACTGGACAAGTCTTGAATACGTGCTTAAGGCAAAATACAAAGTAAGTAGCCTTCCTCTTGGCACTGATAATAAAGTTGCCAGGTGCCCCAAATCTCCCCCTGTGTGCAATATTCATCTTCCTAACTCCTAACATATGTGAGGAAAAGGAAAAATGTAAAATCTTGAATATAAAACTGAGTAATTTTATCGTTAAGATAAGAGGAGGGGTAAGCACCTGCAGTAACAGGATCTTTAAAATATGTTTGACCGGGGATACGTAATGTAGAAAGAGGTCTTGCTTATAGCACGGGGCATTGGCCAGCAAACCTGATAGCTCAATACTACGAGTTTGAAAATAACCCACACAAAACTCAAAGCAAAGCACAGACACTACAGACAGTACTGAGTTACATATGAAAATTTAATAAGCGTGTCTCGAGATACACGAGAGGAACCGGAGAATCACTGACTGGCAGGTTCAAGGCCAACGTGGCCGGAGCAGCATTTCAAGTACAAAGAAGGGAGTGAGAGCATTTTTCTACTGAAGCAGCACAGCACCGCGCTTGCTGCCCTCTGGACGGCAGGAAACCAAGGCAGAGGCGAGGAACGGCCGGTAGGAACACACGGAAAGGGAGGCTTGGGGCCTGGAGGGCAAAACTGCAGGGCAGTAAGAGAGGGGAAGGGTGCACCTGCAGCGTCAGCTACTCATTTCTTACTAATCTGGTATTTTCTCCCCCTCAACTTTAGTAAACTGTCTGACTTTAAAACAGTCTAGCGGCTATAGTTTAAGATTTAAGATCCAGAGGTGCCTGGGTGGCTCAGTCGGTTGGGCATCTGACTTCGGCTCAGGTCAAGATTTAACAGTCCATGAGTTCGAGCCCCGCGTCGGGCTCTGTGCTGACAGCTCGGAGCCTGGAGCCTGCTTCGGATTCTGTGTCTCCCTCTCTCTCTGCCCCTCCCCTGCTCATGCTCTGTCTCTCTCGGTCTCAAAAATAAATAAAAACATTTAAAAAAATTTTTTTTTAAGATTTAAAAAATCTCTCACATTTTCACTTTTGAGAAACTCTGTTAATCTTCTGAATGAAGACACGGAACGCTGGTCAGGGGATGGAGAGCATCTCCTCCAGAGCAGAATGTCACGAGCAAGCGCGTGAGAGTCAGTCAGTATGAACTGATGATGAGTGACATGAAGCTGCTGAAGGTCCTCGTTGGTTCCAGCCTCCCAGAAGCCTGCCCCTTGAGCAGGGAAAATGTGCAAGGTGCCACCAAACACAGTGGAGGGCACAGGCCACAGAAGACCCACTGCTTCAAATCAGTGCAGTAACAAGTGAGGTAAACTAGAGAGAAGAGCAAGCAGGGTTCTGGAGCCACTTGGTTTCAGCAGCAACCAGGTGGTTGGCCTAACGGCCAACAGGATCTTAAACATGACACGTGAGTCTATGGAGGCTGGTGCCTGCGATGACAGGGACGCTCCAAACCACCCCTCTGTTGAGCCCGCCATCTCCAGCAGAGGATTAAAATACTCGGGAATAATGAAAACACCAGCCAGGAGAAAAGGCCATGCAGCCCTGTCAGAAATTAATACACGCGAGAACAATTTTCCAAAGTGGAAAGAAAAGAAAGAGAATCCATCTTCCTGAGAGCTGACTCTGTCTTTCCAAGGCATATGCCTAAAAGGGTGGAGCAAGGTCTCAAATTTGTTCAGGAAGCCAGAGCCTCTGAAAACAGTGGTGTTCTTCACAGAATATCATGAAATACTGAGACACAGTATAAAAAAATGCTTAATATATAGTAGCATGAGCCTAAGACTTAGAGAAAACAAAATACACAACACATAACTTTTTAAATAAGCCAGAGTCAAACAGCTTTAAAATAAGCATAAAGACTCAAAACACAAAGTGCCTATCTCTAGCAAGGATAGAGTACAAGAGATAAAAGATAAGTAAATAGCATAGTCACTGTTTGTTGATCAATGTGAAAAGCACATTTAGACACTAAAGGACACAGGGTCCTTTAGGAAGGGTCAGAAGATTCATTGATGCCTTAATTCAAAAGGTGCCATAAGGAAGTTGTACTTCCAATTTCTAACTGGTAGAGGCCTTACAAAGCAATTTATGAAATCAGTCTACCAATCTCAAGTGTTGGTTTGAGAGTATCATACAATAAGATACTAATGCAGAAACTTTTATCACATCTATCAAAGTCAGAAGTAGAACATAAGTGATTCAAGACTCAGTTCAGGATGTCTGCTGAATGAAGTCAGAACAGGGTATCGATAGACAGACATGACCATTTCAAAAATTATTCTGTGCTTAAAAAGTGTGTATTTTTAAGACTCAATGTATGAAATAGGGCACAATACAGTTGCGCCCAGAACTTCACAGTCTATAGCAGTTTTAAAAAGGAGAAGGAGGGGTATGAAATCCAACCAAGGCAAAGAGATCTGGAGCATTAGGTGATTTTTCTAGAAGATGAAACTCTGTGCCATGATGCAACCGCCTGTAATTACGAATGCCTTTACACAGCTCAGTTTGAGTGAAGATTTACGTTCTTGCTACTTAAACAGAAAATAAGCAGCCTCCCAAAGTTCTTCCATCTGCAAAAGAATTTTTTTAAAAAGGGAACATGGAAAGCTGAATAAATTAAGCTATTCTCATTTACACAAGTTTCTACAAAATTCCTATGACTCTGTAACTCTAATACCACCAGCTTAGAGGCAGATCTTCAAAGGGACAAAAATTACTAGGCCTGGTTGGTATCTCCCAGAAGAACTTACTTAATAGGTCGAGAGCAGTCAATTATACTAATGTGTCAAAAGGAGCAAATGTGCTTAATATAGCACCATAAAATTTTAGCATCAGAAGAGACCTTAGCAATCTAGTTCAACTTCCTCATTTTACCACTGAGGAAATGGATTCTAAAAAGTAAAATCACTTTTTTTTTTTTGAACATTTACTTATTTTTGAGAAAAACAGAGACAGAGTGCGAGTGGGGGAGGGGCAGAAAGAGAGGGAGACACAGAAGCGGAAGCAGGCTCCAGGCTCCGAGCTGGTAGCACAGAGCCTGATGCGGGGCTCAAACCCATGAACCGTGAGATCATGACCTGAGCTGAAGTCGGACGCTCAACGGACAGAATCACCCAGGTGCCCTGTGAAATCACTTGTTAAGGTCACTTAACAGTTTGGAACATAAAACCTCAATCTCCATATTAAAGACTCCTGCCCCTCAAGTGTACTGATGAATAAAATCTCTGATCTGTTATATACAGTAATGAGATGAGTCAATCCCCAGCCAAGTTAAAACTGCTGTCCCTTTCCAATTTTCACAAAGGAATAAATACTGTTGCTTGCCCTTAAATAGTCTAACATTGCCCATACTAAAAGCAAACACATACCAGCTGTTTGTTCTGAACAAGAAAACGGCACAAAGGTTAACTCACAAAACAATGACTTGCTTACTTGGGTTTTTTTCTCTCTTTATAAAAATCTCTCTTGTTTTTACTCTGCAAATAAGCAAGTTTAACATTTGCTATAGGTCTTTGGATTCAATGGAAAAAAAAAAATCACATTCCTATTTTCAGAGTACTGAGGGATACCTGGCTATTTCAAGAGAAGATACAACTCTACTAATTTTCCTCCTGAATCCCTAAGATGCTTTTCTGTACAACCATCCTAGATGCTGTAAACAGAGACTAAGACATGGTTTCATTTGGATCTGAACACCAGCTTCATTGTTGGTTATTTTTCCATGCTTAGGTAGTCTTCCACAGAGACACACAGCAGGTTCTATCAGACCTGAGAAGGAAAAATCCCACCTTTGGGGTGCCTGGCTGGCTCAGTCAGCAGAGCATGAGACTCTTGATCTCAGGGTTGTGGGTTCGAGCCCCATGTTGGGTAGAGATTACTTAAATAAATCTTAAAAAAAACACACACACCTTTAATTAAACTCTGGGAAATAAAACTGACAAATATACAAACATACAAATATAAAACTGACAAACATCACAAATATACAAATTTGCCTGAAACTTGGCAAAAGGCACAAGTTCTGACATGAGGAAGAGATGCTTTTCCATGCTGGATATTTAACTCCTCATAAATTACAAGTTCTTCAGTGACAACTGTTCGTTAAAAATGTGCCCTTTAATAATGGCAAGACACTCCTACTCAAATTAACTTCTGAAAACACGGCCAGGAACAAAGGTTTTAATTTTCCATACTGGTAGGTGTGGGTCTTTCCCCCCTTCTGTACAATGAGCAGCCAGGAAGACACAACGGACCAAAGGGAAGGGGAAGAAGACTTCTAACATTCAGTGAGTTTTACACACATTAATTCATTGAATCTGCACGGCAACTACTACACGAAGTGGCTATTATCCCCCATTTACAGATGAGAACACTGAGCTCCAGAAGGTTAAGCACTTTGTAGAAGGTCTTCCATAAAGTAACAGAGCCAGGATCTCTTGTCAGGCAAAAGGACTGAATTCTTGTTCATGACCCGACTTCCATTACCACTTCTGGGTTCCCCCAGAGCAGACGGTGTGCCTGTTTCACTCAACTTTGTATCTCCAACATCTGGGTAGTGCCTCACCACAGCAGGTACTCAGTAAGTGACTGACGGGTACGTAAATTTAAAGATAATTGGCAAACTCCACAACAATAAAAACCCAATTCCAAACCGGGCAAAGGACTTGAATACACATTTCTTCAAAGACACACAGATGGCCTATAGGCATATGAAGAGATGCTCAACATCACGAATCTTTAGGGAAATGCCAATCAGAATTACAGGGAGACCCACCTCATATCCATTACGATGACTACCACCAAAAAATTAGAAAATAGCAAGTGTTGGTAATGATGTGGAAAAATTGGAACCCTGCGCACTGCTGGTGGGAATACAAAATTGTGCAGCCTCTGTGGAAAACAGTACGGTGGTTCCTCAAAAAATTGAAAACAATTACCATACGATCCAGCAATTCTACTTCTGGGTATTTATCCAAAAGAACTGAAAGCAAGGCCTCAAAGCAGTGTTTGTACACCCCCATTCATGGCAATAAGCATAACAGCTGAAACACAGAAGCAATCCAAGCACCTATTGACACATGAATGGATTAGCAAAATATGGTCTATACATATAACGGATATTATTCAGCCTTAAAAAGGAAAGAGATTCTGACATCTGCTATAACATGGATGAACCTTGAGGACATTAGGCTAAGTGAAACAAGTCACTCACAAAAAGACAAATACTTTGTGATTCCACTTATATAAGGTACTTAAAGTCATAGAGGGGTGACTGGGTGGCTCAATCAGTTAAGTGTCCAACTCTTGACATCAGCTCAGGTTATGATCTCACAGTTCGTGGGTTCCAGCCCCACGTCAGGCTCTGCCCTGACAGCGCGTGGAGCCTACTTTGGACACTCTCTCTCTCTCTCTCTCTCTCTCTCTCTCTCTCTCTCTCTCTCACACACACACACACACACACACACAATAAACTTTAAAAAAATTTTTTATTAAAAAAAAAAGTCATATAGACAGAAGGTAGAATGACGGTTGCCAGGGAGAAGGGGAATGGAGATTTAGTGTTTAATGGAGTTTCACTTTTGCAAGATGAACAGAGTTCTGGAAAAGGATGGTGGCTAATGGCTGCACAACAACACTAATGTACTTCATGTACACAAACTGTAAACTTAAAAATGGCTAAGATGGTAAAGTTTACATTACAGGTATTTTACCACAATAAAAACAATTGGAGCAAAAAAAGATACTTGGCATTCTTCTGTATACTTTTATGCTAAACAGTAACATACTATTGTTCTGCACTTTTACACTTAAATTCTGAAAGCCAAAATAAAAGATAATTGGCATATTCTCCAAACAATTGCCCAAATGCCCAATAAGCACATGCAAAGGTGTTCAACATCACTAGCCATGAGGCAAATGCAAATCAAAATAACAATGAGATACCACATTTCACCCTCACGAGAATGACTGTAATCAAAACAAAACAAAAAACCATGAGCTGGCAAAGATGTGGAAAAAATGGAACCTCATTCATTGATGATGCTACTTTAGAGAACAGTTCGTGGTTCCTCAAAAGGTAGAGCTCCCATATGAACCAGCAATTCCACTCCTAGGTATATACCCAAGATAAATGAAAACATATGTCCACTCACAAACTTATACACTGATGTTCAGAACAGCATTATTCGTAATAGGCAAAAAGTGGAAACTGACATGTTCATGAGCTGACGAACAACAAAATGTGGTATATCCATGCAACGGAATATAATTTAACCCGAAAAAGGATAAAGTATTGATACAGGTACAACACAGATGAACTCTGAAAACATTCTGCTAAGTGCAATGAGTCAGTCACATTGTAGGATTCCATTTACGTGAAATGTCCAGAATAGGCAAGTCTATAGAGAGTAGGGCTGGTGGTACAGGGTTCCTTCTTGGTAGAAAGAAAATATACTAAAATTGATCGTGGTGATGGTTGCACGATCTGCACGAAGATCGTTTACCCAGCAGATTTTCCTGTTTATCACCTACAACCGGGTATTTTTGACCAAACAACAGAAAAAAGACTCACAGACAACTCAGTGAATAGAAAATGCTAAAGACCAATAGGATGAACTCATCAGGGCAGGGAGGCCTTTCCTTGATATAAACTCAAACTCCTTAGTTTTATTTCCTGTTACATGCCCTCAAAATAGAGAGCAATAGGCTATCTGTTCCTATCTCAACATGCTACCTTTATGCCAATCTGGCCTAGAATGTCTTACCTAAACTACCTCTGCCTCGAAACCCCAGATTTCCATCAATGCCAAACACAAGTGCTAATTCCTACTTGGGAAGCCTTCCTGGATTCCCTCCCATACACACACCCTCAAGCCAAATGAACTGATCATCTTCCAGGGTCCCGTCCCACCTCACCCATAGTAGCGGTCTCACCTTGCAAGACACAGAGCTGCTTGTACCCAGCAGGGCCTTCAGAGCACTCAACACATGTTTGATGAACGGGCATTTCTGGGGCTCTCTGCCACCCCACAGGACACTTTCGATTAATCACATCTACCTGAAAAGCTTTTTTATAAACCTAACCATGCACAAAACAAAACAAAACAAAACAAAACAAAACAAAACAAAACAAAACAGACAAGCAGCAATACAGGACTGGCCTTTTTGATGTTCCCTGGCCAGTTTGGTATTTGAAAGCACGAACTCCCTCTGCACTACTGTTACCCCCTGACAAGGTTATCTAGAGTTCTTCAGTTCAACAAAGCCAAATCCCTTGCATCAATACAGCAAACCCCTAGGGTGGCCAGAACAAGTGTCACCCCCATTTTACAGAGCAGCAAGCATATAGAGAAAGGCTAAGCAACTTGCCCAAGCTGGGGCTAAAACAAATCCAGGAACTCAAACTTTTTCACTGTAGTTCTGATTTCCCATGCTGGTTTGTTGAGAGTGCTTCCAGTGAAAATATTACACTTCTAATTACTTAAAAATAGTAATATAAATCCAGACATACTTTTTTAAGTATTAAAAAAAAAGCAGGGGGAGGGTGTGTATGTGGCTCTCGATCTCGGGGTTTTGAGTTTGAGCTCCATCTTGAGTGCAGCAATTACTCAAAAATAAAATTTTTAAATAAAAAAAATTTTAAGATAAAAGATGGAAGGACAGACTCTAAAATACTGAAATGATTTTCTCTGGGCAGTAGGATTATAGGTAATTTGCTTTTTTCTGTGTTTTTGTATTATGTGTTTGTTTTATACGTTATGCATTGAATCCACATATTAGAAGACAACTAATATATATTATTAAAATGTTAAGGACTATTTTAAAACCGGTATATACGGAAAATAACACCTGAGAATATCCGAAAAATAATCACTTCACTTAATTATAAATGTTTAGAAAACTTTTTTCTAAAATCTAAAGTTGAGTATGGAAACCAATTTGACGATAAATTTCATATATTAAAAAATAATAATTTTAAAAAAATAAAATAATATCTAAAGTTGACTCTGATAATAGCTTCTCAATGTAACAGCCTAGGTAAGCCATATATGCCCAACAACAGAAATCAGCAATATGGTTTCATGATACACACACGTTTTTTCTAGTCACCCATGTGTGAAAGATACTTAGTGATAATAGTTTTCTTTCACTCAGGCCATAAAAAAATTACCAAGCCTATAAAGTTTATTTATTCTACAGTCTGGAAAAGTCTCAATTGGATCCTTCCTGCCTTAAGGTATTAGAACATAACATCTCCAATAAGAAATCATTCTTAGAGTAAATCAGTTATGGCAGAGAAGGTGGGAGATCAAAAGATTTGGTTAAAAGATTTTTAGGGAAATATTCCAATATCTCTTACCTTTCCTGAGAGGAGAGGGGGAAAAATATGCCAAATATTTCAGCGTACTACATGACAAGGGATTTGTAGAATCCGGGGGGAAAAAAAAACTCATTAAAGTTGCCATCCCTTTATGTATCGAACCCAAACTTTAAATGATTTGCACACCGAACATCTGGATCTTCAGGTCTTTAACTTCAGAGACTAAATCAAGGACTCGGCAATTTTAATTGTAAAAAATGGGCAGTTAAAACTGGGCTCTTATCCAAGCTATACTCAGATATAAGTAAGCAAAAGAGAATACAAATATCAAACCACTTAATTCAAATCACAAGTATATTAGACCTTAGGCTTACATAAAACATTAGGGCAGCAAAATGTCTATACTTTCATTATGATTCTGGAGAAGAGGTAGAGAATACATTTCCCCAGGGAAAGAGATACCCAAGAGAGTTCCAACTATGGATCTGTAATGGGGCTACTTCCTCTTTTCAAAGATTTTACAAAGAATACTTTTAAGATTTTGTTGCTGAACCACTTAAGATAGACAATTAAAAACCAGACCCACCCATTGAGTTAGTGCTAGTGGAATGTGTCCTTCTGGAAGTGCCAGATGGAGATTTTAAAAAAAAAAAAAAAAGCTCTTTACTAATTGTGGCCAAGATTCCTTGGTACTTGGTGCCAGGACCAGGATATTAACCCAGATGTCCTAGCCAAATTCAAGGTTGGTTAATTACTATCTGCCAAACTTAAAAAAAAAAAAAAAAAATCCTCTGTTCCCCTGATTGAAATCTGAAGAGGTCACTCTTACTTGAAATTCTTGTGCAGTACCATCAGTCAATATGTTTTCCCTTAAAAGAGCATTGTAACTCAAATGCTGATTTAAAGCATATGGATTCTCTGAGTTACATCTACATGGGAAACATACACTATGTATATTAAAAATATGTAAGATACTGTAATAGTTTAAAGCCCCCCTAAGTAGTTATCTAAAAAATTCATATCCAGAGATATACTGACAATACTTTCCAATTAAGATTGAAGAGACTTACATGAAGGTTTGTATTAAACAGAGATTTTGAACATGAAACTTTTAAGACTAAAAAGGAAGGCTTTGCTGCCAGGAGCACAATTCCAGGAAAAAGCTATATATGCAATGCCAGTTACAAGGCCTCCCAGGGTTGAGCAAAGATCCTGCATACAAATAGCAAAGTATACACACTCACTAGCAAGGCTGAACATCAAGTCCTGGTCTGGCCTGCCAGCCATTTAAGGTGCCACAGCCAACAAACTCTGCACATTGCTTAAAATACCATCAAGTAGGGTTCAATTTCTAGCTCTGTACTCACTGGCTGTGTGGCATTTTAGACAAATTAGTAAAATTCTTTGAGCCTCAGTTCCCTCATATTTAACTTTTGCTTCAACAAAACCAATAACATGTTATTATTCTGTATCTTTCACTATTGTAAAGTATTTTAATAAACACATATTTTAAGGACTATAACCTATATAGTCTTAAATTACCTGCCCCCTCCCGAACTCCCACCTCAGGACCTTTGCACTTACTACTCCTCTTCCTACTGTGCCCTTCCCTCAAGGATCTACATTCCCTCACTTCCTCTAGATCTCTAAAGTTACACAGTCAGCCAGGTCTCCTCTTGCCATCCTATCTAAAATTTCCATTACCCTAACTCTTGTCCCCAAACTGCATATTTCCCCTTCCCTGACTTTTTTTTTTCTTACCATGTGTCACTGTCAAGCATACATTTTATTAATATGGTTATCGTATGCCTCCCTTACTTGAAGGGGGGATTCCAAGAGAGCAAAGATTTCAGTTTTATTCACTGCTATATCATCAGCACCCAGGACGGCACACAGCAGTGCTCAATAAATATCTGTTGAGTGAATACCAAGTAAGACTTAATACAGCCCACAGATAAGTACTCCAGAGCCCCACCTGCTGCCTTTGGGGAGAATATCACAACACTTCAAAAATACTGTAAAGAACTATAGGCCCGTCACAACTAATCAACACCACTGTCCATTCTTTCTATCTGAAAAACACACTCAACCCCACACCTCATTTGTACAAGGAAAGTAAGAAACTGAAAACTGGAATAAAATAGAAAAATGGAAAGTAGTATGGTTAAAGTATGAAATTTCCTTTCAATGTTAAGAAATATTAAGCCATCTCCAAGTAACTTTACCACACTACCTGCTTTTTTCTTGAGCTTTGACTCCTATAAAACCAATCTTAACAACCTATGAACCTCATATTTGCTATCAACTAAGTAATATTTACCGAACACAGGATTCTACAGAATCCTGCAGAGGATCCTATGAACTGAAATACAAGGGGGGCCCAACTGGCTCAGTCAGTAGAGTATGCAACTCTTTTATTTATTTAATAATTTAAGCAAGTTTTTTTAAATGTTTATTTTTGAAAGAGAGTGAGAGAGAGGGAGACAGAATCTGAAGCAGGCTCCAGGCTCTGAGCTGTTAGCACAGTGCCTGACGTGGGGCCCGAACCCAAGAACAGTGAGATCATGACCTGAGCCAAAGTCAGATGATGAAGTTGGACCGAGCTACCCAGGTGCCCCAGTAGAGCATGCAACCGTCAATCTCTGGGTTGTGGGTTTGAGCCCCACACTGAGTGTATAGATTACTTAAAAAAAAAAAAAAAATCTTAAAAAATAAAATAGCCCCACATGGGGCTCTGCACTGACAACGGGGAGCCTGCTTGGATTCTCTCTCCCCCCCTCTCTGTCACTCCCCCATTCACTCTCTCTATATCAAAACAAATAAACTTAAAAAAAAATAAGAATAAGGATCCCTGGATGGCTCAGTCAGTCAAGCGTCTGATTTCGGCTCAGGTCATGATCTGACAGCTCAGAGCCTGGAGCCTGCTTTGGTTTCTGTGTATCCCTCTCTCTCTGCCTCTCCTCTGCTCGCTCTCTTTGTGTGTGTGTGTGTCTCTCTCAAAAATAAACGTTAAAAAAAATTTTAAATAAATAAAATATAAAGTGAAAAATAAAGTGGAAGGTCCTTACCACATACATTTCCAGAATGAAAAAAAAAAAAAAAAATATATATATATATATAGCCAGAAATAAATCTACAAATAATAACACCAGGCAGCCAATAAGTGACAAATTCAAAGATGCCTGCCTCTGTATGGAGCACAAGAGGACCAGTTCATCTCTAATGAACCACTTATTGGGCTTAGAATCCCAACAGAGACAGTACTTAAAAAGCAAGGGTCAAGGGGCGCCTGGGTGGCTCTGTCGGTTAAGCATTCAACTCTTGATTTTGGCTCAGGTCATGATCTCACGATTCATGGGATTGAGCCCCAAGTTGGCTCCAAGCTAACAGCGGGGAGCCTGTTTAGGATTCTCTCTCTCCCTCCCTCTCTCTGCCTCTATTTCACTCGCACTAAGTGGGGAAACATATTAAAAAAAAAAAAGGGGGGGTCAAACATTACTGAGTTACGTTCATGTGAATTTATGCAGGGGTCACATGGGATGCAAGAGACTAAATGTTAGACACTGGGTAAAAAAAAAATGTTTTAAATATAAGAAGAACACCAAATTCTAAACTCCTAAAGAACAGAAGCCAGATCGGCTTATGTTGTGCTTAAGCACAAGCAGAAGCTTAAGCACAAGCAGAAGCTTAAGCAATTCTTGGAAAGGTAGGGAAGGGCATGATCTTTATCTGCAGACAATACCTACTTGAGGGTCCCACCCAGTTTCGGTTTTCACTCCTTTGAATAAGGGGGCCTAAGATATACTTTACACATTCTCTGAACCTCAAAAACCCAGCACCAGCCTTGTCCTAGCAATCACCTACTTCCTTTGCTTTAATAAAAGCCAGCCTTTTTCCTTGCCAGAGATTCACTATACGAATCTAATAAGTAAGCACCTGGAGTCAATACCTGAGCTCAAATCCTGACACCACCACTGATTAGCTGTATGACCCTGGACAAGGGACTTGACCTTTCCATGCCTCTTCTGTAAAATGGGGATAATGATAGCACCTTCATTGAGTTAGGATGATTAAGAAGATAAAACATAAAAGACTTGCCCAGAGCCTGAGGGAACGAAGCCCTCAATAAATGTTAATTGTTATTATTTCCAGAGGGAAAAAAAAATGCCCCAAGGCTGAGAAGAAACACAACTTGCAAAAGGTCATCATTAAACCCAAAAGTCAAACACATTTGTTCGCCTGACTTGTGGATACCACAGGTTATAGCAATAATGAAATAGTAACACGAACCAGAATCATAACCACAACAGCAGCAACACTAATACTGAGCTCCTACTGGCCAGGCACTGTCCTAACCTAAAACAGGAAGAAGGCAAGGTTGCTTAAAAAAAAAAAAAAAAAAAAAAAAAAATTCAATTTTCTCCACCCTCCTTTTTAAATACGGTAATTGGCCGCCACGTTTTTGCTAAAAACAGGCAAGTAGAAGATTACAGACTTGACGTGTAATTTCTTCATACCAAAGAGGTGGGGCTGTGAAGGGAGGAGGGGGTGGTGCTCGGCTCCTGCCAGATGGAAAAGCCACACGAAGTGGAGAAACAGCCGAGTTCAGGGTTTATCCCCAATTCAAAATCACATTTTTGAAGCACAGGACCTCCGAAGTAGGAGGCATCAGAAGGCTGTGCTTTTAAAATAACCTCTAAACAAGTGTCATCTGTCTTCCGAGCGAATCCCCCGCGGAGGGAGAAGGCTCCGGTTACGGGGCAGTGGTGTTATTTCAGAAATCCCGGTCACCTCTTGTCACCCACCTTCTCCGACAATCAGTCCCACCTAGGGGAGGTGGGGTGGGGGGACAAAAGCCATAAGCCAGCCAGGCCCAAGGCCAGCCGGGCCAGCCCGCCGGCCGGCGCACGCACGGAGGCCACGGCCAGGGTGCCCTCCATTCCGGCTCGCGGGCAGCCGGTGGCAGGGCCCGAGGAACGCTCGGGAGACCGGCGGCAGCGCCCGGGGGCAACAGGTCCCCCCGGGGCTCGGCCTCCCGGGGGGGTCCGGGCCGCCCCAACGCCCACCCCCACCCCCAGGGCCGAGGGGAGCGGAGCGGGGTGCCCGGGAGGGAGCGGCGCCTGGGGCGGCGCAGGGGCAAGGACTCCAAGCTCCATCTTGAGGCGGACGGAGGAAGGGAAGGCCGGGCTCGGCGCTGACAGGGCCGGCCACTTTTCCGGCTCCGGTGGGGAGCACCCCGGGGCCCCCCGCTGGCCTCCAGGGCCACCCGCTCGGGACTCCTCGGATCTCCCCTCGGGAGCGGCCCCGCGAGGGGCACTCGGGGCCCTCCCGGACGCCGGGCCCGGCCCCTCACTGCCCGGCCCGGAGGACGGGAGCGGGCCCGGCCCGGCGCGAGGGGAAGGGGAGGAGGGCACCGGGGAAGGGGAGAGGGCCCGCGCCTCGCCCCGCTCACCGCCGTCTCGGTCGCCGCCAGTCGTCGCCACCTGCCCCACTGCAGCAGCAGCAGCAGCCGCGCGGCCGCCGCCTCCCGGCTCCTCGGCTCGGGGCGGGGGAGAGCGTGACGCGCCGCCGCCGCCGCCGCGGGGCCGGGCAGGCGCGCGCCGCCAGGAGAAGACGCGGCCGCGGCTCCTCCCCGCGCGCTCCGCCGCCGCGCCCGCCCCCGGCCCGGCCCCGCGCCGCGAGCCCCGCGCCCGCCCCCGACCCCGACCCCGGCCTGAGCCCCGCACCGCCGCCCCTTTGTCTGCACCCGCCGCTGCCGGGGAGCCGATCTCCAGCCGCCCGCCGTCCGGACCTCAGACTCTATTGAGGACCGGAATGGGAGGAAGGTGTGAAGGAAGACCCAGAGGCCTGGGGCTTCTGGTCATTTCGGTTAGTTGCGCGTTTTCTGAAAAGTGTGCCCAGAATTGGCAAGTCACACCCGAGAGCTCTTTTCAGTGCTGACCGCAGCCTGCTAGCGTGGGGCTGATTGATTCTTTTTCTTTTTCTTTTCTTTTATCTATCTCACCAGACCCAGGGTGAGAAATCCTTGGAAATAAGCTAGGAGGAGTTGCCCACAGCAGGTTAAGTTTAGGGAGTGTCTTCTCTGCCCTCCGCTCCCTCCGGGGAAGGCCCCAGGGTGCGGAATCCCTGGAAAAAACTGAAAGGAGCTGCCTACAACAACTGAAGCTTGAGAAGGACCATCTCTGCACTCCCCTTTCCTCCAGGGAAAGACCGAGTGTTAAAAATCCCTTGAAACAAGCCCAGCACTTGCTCCATTCGTTTGAGAAAAGCCTCTTTTATTCGCCCCAGCCGCTTGGACGAAAGCCCTGGTTACTGTCCCGTCCTCCCTCCTCCCCGCAGGGATCTCCTTTAAAAGCTTTTGAAAGGGACTGGAGAGGAGGCAGCAACAGCCTGCTCAGGGCTGCTGCAGCAGAGGGCGGCCAGCATTTCACTCTCATGGACCATGGCAACCCCAGAAGCTTTGTGGCTCTTGGGAGGAATTTGCAGCTGTCAGGGAAGCCCAGGGTTTTGCAGCGACTCAGGGGTGGATAAGGGGCCCAGGGCCCCCTCCTCCCCGCGGTAGAAAAGAATAATCAGGAGGGCGACCTCTTGGCTGACCTTTATTCAAAGCACTGTTCAGCTGGACCAACAGGCTCGCCCAGAGCAAAGGGAGGGAACCACACTGGCATTGGTGGAAGTTCTGAACAAAGTGAATTTACCTGCTGCCCCTTCCCCTCGATTCACGTTTTGAATAACAAAATTTATATTTCTTAATTCAACACTGCCCTCGTTTGCAAGCTTCGAGGTCAAAGTGGTGGGGGCACCCCTGAAATCCAGTATCCATATTCCTAATCTGAAAGGCTTACCTCACCCCCTCATCTGAAGGCTTTTCTGCTGTAATAAGCAACCTATATAATCATAGATGCCATAGAATGAGGTCATTGTTAATGGTGAGGTGCAACTATAATCACTTCTGTTTGTCTCTTTACTCATTCTACTGAGCCTGTCTTTATTTTAAAACGCTGATATTTTGTTCCTTATAGATATTTTTGCATTAATCTCTATTTTTTAATACTGCATTAAAATGTTATTTCTCTAAACTAGTGAGTTCAGTGCCCCTTAAATTTTGTGACCAAGGCCTACCCCCAGCCCTGCCACCTGAACACTGACTGCTCTGTCCCACAGAGTGACGGTGTTAAGACTAAAGAACATGCTCAGGCCTACCTCAAAATAAACATTTACGTTATTCCATTTTTAGATTTAGCCACTGACCCTTTTTAAATGCATAGCTTTTGTAAAAGTTTTAGAACAGCTCAATAGACAAGACTTTGGAAGATGGAGGGAAGTAGCAGAAGTAGAAAGCCTGGTAGGGTCTCCCAGATCTTCCTTTTACAAAGTGGGGGAGTTGGGGCACCTGGTAGGCTCACCTGGTGGAGGATGTGACTCTTGATCTCAGGGTTATGGGTTCAGGCCTCATGTTGGGTGTAAAGATTACTTAAAAATTTTTTTTGTAATATTTATTTTTGAAAGAGACAGAGTAGAGCAGGGGAAGGGCAGAGAGAGAGGGAGACAGAATCTGAAGCAGGCTCCAGGCAATGAGTGGTCAGCACAGAGCCCAATGCAGGGCTCGAATTCATGAACCACGAGATCATGACCTGAGCGGAAGTTGGATGCTTAACCCACTGAACCACCCAGGCGCCCCCTTAAAAATAAAATCTTAAAAAAAAAAATAATAATGTTTTCTGGGGAAGATGGGGTGGGAAGGTGGGCAGAACAATGTTGCTTTTCATTATAAACTCTCATATGCTTTATTTTTTAAAACCGTGTGCATGCATTTCTTTGATTCCCCCCCACACACACAAAAATTTAAGATCCTCAACTAAAATGAGTAAGGAATATTCTCTATAAAGTGATAGATGTTTGTGGTTTGTTTCTACACAGCTCTTTAGCATTAATTCTTTTTGTGCTAGTTTTCCACAGTACTGCAGGTTTATTATTTTATTACCTGTCTTACTCAGCCTCTACTGGAATGTAAGTTCCAAGAGAGCAAGGATTTGTTGACTCTTATGTATTGCTCTAGCTGCATCCCCAGAATAACACTTGCTTATTAAAAAAGATGGAGTGTTACGACTTCAGGTTCTAAATAACTGGGGAATTTTCTGCTGTATTTTCTCCTTTTTTTTTAAAGGGTAGACTGAGTGGCTCAGTCGGTTAAGCATCTGACTTCGGCTCAGGTCATGATCTCATGGTTCGTGGGTTCGAGCCCTGTATCAGGCTCTGTGCTGACAGCCCAGAGCCTGGAGCCTGCTTCAGATTCTGTGTCTCCCTCTCTCTCTGCCCCTCCCTGACTCGTGCTCTCTCTTTCTCTCTCTCTCTCAAAAATAAACATTTAAAGAAATTTAATAATTCATTGCTATTTAGAAATATTTTAAATCTCAAAAAAAATTTTTTTTAAGAAATAGTTTTTCCCGCCATTCAAAAACAACACATACTATAAAATAGTGGTTGGAGAGTCCTTTGTAAATTGCTATAAAGATGTGAGGATTTATAGAGCTTCTGAAATAGAAAATGAAACAAAGTCCGTCAAAACAAAAACATCCCTTAAATTAAAAGTAAATTTTCTTTCTCTTTCTCTTTTTTCTTTTCTTTAAGTTCCTGAACCATGATAGATAATTAAATAATAACAATTAAATTATATACTTATATAATATTTTAAAATGTAACTCAAGAGATAGTCCATGATGAAAATAATCTTTATTTTAATGACCTAAATAATCTTTATTTAAATGAAAATAATCATTTTCACTATGTTATTTTTTAAATTACATCTAGTTTTATTAGTGTTATTTCAGAAACCAGAGTCAAATTAGTTTCATTCATCCAAAAAATATTTACTGAACCCCTACTGTGTCCCAAGCACCGTTCCAGGTTTGGGAAGGGACAGCAGAGAAGTCCTGTCCTCCAGCCTTGACTTTTACTGCTATCTGGTTTGCTAATAAGTCAAGGTGTAGTAATCGCTGTTCCATGAATTCGCTGGCTTTATGCCCACAGTGGGTATAATGCACCAGTCCATGCCTTTTGTCAATTTCATTCAGCTCTGCCAAAAATTTAGAGAGAAAATTACAAAATGAGATACAAAAAAAACATTTAAGTTAACTTTAATGTTCAAGGAAATATTTACATTCCCTTGCAAAGGTAAGGACCTATGGCTAGTTTGTTTAATGAGAAAGTGACTATCCCATATATATACTGAATCATTATGCTGTGCACCTGAAAAGAATATAATGTTATATGTCAACAACAGCTCAAAGGCGGGGGGGGGGGATACTAATCCGGAGCAAAACAGTCTTCAACATCAAAGAAAGGACACAGAAAATAAATCCCACAATGTATGATGAAGCAGACACACACTATTTGGGGCCAAAAAGTAATTTTATCACTGAATCAATGAAGACTGTATGGGGGCATCTGGCTGGCTCAGTCCATAGAGCATATGACTCTTGATCTCAGGGTCATGAGCTTCTAGCCTCACATTGGGTGTGGAGATAAATTAAAAAAAAAAAAAAAAAAAGTGCTATATCTACTTTATACAAAAAACACTGACAGGGGGCACCTAGCTGGCTCAGCTCGTAGAGCATACAATTTTTGGATCTCAGGGTTGTAAGTTCAAACCCCACTTTGGGTGTAGAGATTACTCAAAAAGATCGAAAGAAAGAAAGAAAGAAAAGGAAGAAAGGAAGAAGAAAGCTGATGAAAAAAGAAAGAAAGAAAGAAAGCTGATGATAGTGGTTCCATGGAATTTTTCAAAAAGCGAAATGCAAGAATGACAAGCTAAATTTAAATTCCTGTCATCACTTCTCAAAGGGAGCCATCTTGTGACAACAAAAGCTGTATTGTACACGTCGAGTTAACAAAGAACAATATCAGTAGGGCGCCACACATCATGATGTAAACTGTATTTAAGGCCTTCTAAATAGACTGGTGCTTTGAGTGCATGTAGTTTCATGATGAGGGGGTTGAATAAGATGACGTATAAAGTTCCTACCACAAACATTTTTAAGATTCTGTGACTTTTCTCCAGTAAAGCAAAACATTTGTGAAATCGGTGGTTGATGCAGCCGTTCAAACCTAATTCAATAAATATTTGTTGAGTGCATGAAAAGCTGCTCCTATCTCCAGCAAAAATCAAGCACACTCAAACAAATACATGTATACCCATGTTCACAGCAGCACTATTCACAGCAGCCAAAAGGTAGAAACAAGCCAAATGTCCATCAGCAGATGAATAGGTAAAGTATGGTACATAAATACAATGAAATATTGTCCAGCCAAAAGAAAAAATAATAAACTACTGACCCACGCTACAATCTGGATGAACCTTGAAAGTATGATGCTAAGGGAAAGAAGCCAGACAAAAAGGCACATATTGTGCCTCTGTTTATATGAAATATCGGGAATAGGTCAACACATAGAAATAGAAAGTAGGTGGTGGTTGCCAGAGGCCGAGGCACCAGCTTAATGGGTGCCGATCTCCTTTTAGTGGTTTGAAACTAGACAGCTTTGGTGGTCGCACGACATTGTGAATGTACTAGATGCTACTGAGTTGTGTGCTCTAAAATGGCTAATTTTACGGGGCACATGGTCGGTAAAAGCATCGTTGGTTAAGCGTCCGACTTCAGCTCAGGTCCTGATCTCACGGCTCATGGGTTCGAGCCCCATGTCGGGCTCTATGCTGACAGCTTGGAGCCTGGCGCCTGCTTGGGATTCTGTGTCTACCTCTCTCTGCCCCTCCCCCACTCACACTCTGTCTCTCTCTCCCTCAAGAATAAACATTTAAAAGAATATTTAATAAAAACAAGATGGTTAATTTTATGCTATGTGAATATTATTTCAACAAAATAAATAATAAATTAATAAATATTGTCCTTTTTAAAGTTTATTTATTAAAAAAATTTTTTATTAGTTTTCTTTATTTTTGAGAGGCAGTCCTTCTCAACTCTAATATTCTATTATTTTACAGACCCAGCTCTTCCTTATGTGTTCAGTCCTGACCACAGCCATATTGGGTCTGAAGTCTTAACACAAAAGACCAAAATTGATTTGGACTGTAAATCTAATGGAGGGTGCATAGGGCATTGCCAGCCCCCACCCAGACTTGCATTCAAATAAAACGGCTCACTCTCACTGAGACAGCTTCTAAAATGAAAGGCTCAAAACAAAATAGGCACTATCTAGTACTATCCTCAATCCTATGACCTGGAGACACCAGATAGTCCTTAAGTGATTTCAACTACAATGTTAATACCAGATTAAAACTAGTTTATTTAACTCTGTAGTACTATATTAACCTCCCTGACTTCATACCTCACGGGCTACATGAGGATAAGTGTGTGTGTTTTCTGGGTGTGTTTGTTTCTTGTGAACAGGTCAGTTGGATACACTTGGGATACTCTTAATGGTTGTCAATGGGACAGTTCTCAGGCTTTCCTGGAGGAAATAGTTTCAACAACAAAAAAGAAGAGGCATAACTGTGTATAATATGCCATTTTTAATTTTTTTTTTTTTTTTTTTGAGAGAGAGAGACAGACCGTTAATGGGAAAAGGGCAGAGAGAGAGGAAGACAGAATCCAAAGTGGGCTGCAGGCTCTGAGCTGTCAGTGCAGAGCCCGAGGCAGGGCTTGAACTCGGGACTGGCAAGATCGTGACTTAGATGGACGCTTAACTGGCTAAGCCGCCCAGGCGCACCCTTTTTTTAAATAAGGAAGGGAGAGGTGTCTACACAAATGTTTAATGGAAGTATTTACGTAAAGCAAAATATTAATATGCTTTTCTTGTCTTTTGTCATACCTGAGCTTGAGCCTAGACAGCCTAAGGCATCCACTTGCAATGACTGAGATGGGAGTGAGTCTAAGTTGGGTTGTTACCTGAGAAGAGCAAAGAAAAAGAAGGAATTACTATTCAGGTTTTGACCTTTATTGAGAGGTAATTCGTTTACCCTACAATTCACCCATTTAAAGCATACAATTCAATGGTTTTTAGTATATTACATTATTAATTTTTTAATTGTGGTAAAAAAAACATAGAACAAGAATTTGCCATTTTAACCATTTTTAAGTGTATGACTCGGGGACATTAGTTGCAGTCACCATGTTGTGCAACCCAAAACAGAATTTTGCAAAGAATGGCTTGATATACCAGCATTGTCAAGTGAGAAAGGATTATCAAAAACTCCTTTACCTCCCATGTGTCATACCAAGGGCCTGGAAGACTTTCGACTTTCTGCTGTGTTGCACAGAAAAAACCCTGGTCTAGCATTAAGGCTTAGCCAGGAGGCTGGAGATGGGAAGAGAGGGGTTGTGGCAGAGAAGAACAAAGAGAGAAGGCTGTACTTCCAGGCCTGGGAGTTGATGAGGAAGAAATGAAGAAGAGAGTCAGGGGAGGACGGCAGATCCACAGGTTGACGTCTAGGGCAAAGAAGAGAAGCCTTTGTCCCCAGTCTACATTTAAGAGTCTGGAAGAAACCCCTTAGGCAGCGTGGTAGCTCCACGCCGACATTGTTAGGAAGATGGCCGCCAAGGTCAGGCACGAGGAAGATCCGGTTTGCGCTTCTGGGCCTCCCTTGGACGCTCGGTGGCATGAATGGCCGGTTGAGTGTGTGTGTGCCTGCTCTGGGAGCCACTGTGGCAGCATCGCAGCGTGGCAGAGGCTCAGAGGTGCCTGCTGTGTGGGTGGGAGGAGGGGAGGCTGAGTCAGCGGGAGGAGGCACGGAGTCCTAACTGAGCCAAGAAAGAGCATATGTGAGTTGCAGACTCCAAGCACACACTTGGACACAGAACCAGCACAGCCACCCGCCCAAGAACTCAGCTGTGGCTGACATTGCCGATTGCCTCCCCAACATCCCTTAGCCCTTTTTTTTTTTTTTTTACCTAATAAACCCTGATTATATTTGACATGGCAATGTGCCCAAGAATTTATGCTCACTTACTCAGACTTTCCCTAAGAAAGTCAGCTAGAGGCACTTCTGGGAAAGCTTTTCCTTCCCTGTTAAATGGAGACAAACACAGATGTGCTATCTGGAGCCAAAGCAGCTATGTTGTTACCCCGAGGTAATTAATGAGCATGAAGACAAAACCCAACAGGCCAAGGTGGCCAAACAGAAAGACTGAAAAATTCCTCTCCTGGGAAGACACCTATTCATCAGGGGCAAATATCTGATAAGAACCAAAACAGCTATTTAGAACAATAAAATAAATATTCAAGGGCTAACAGACTGGTTGAAAAGGAACTTTATGAAGAAACTAGAAATGGTTACTGAGGATTTTCATTGCTTTTCTGTATGTTGTGTGTAACTGTATCTTACTCTAAATTCTTCATAAAACGTACACCACTTGTTAATGCTTTGTGAATTTGAAATTTGCTTTTGGGGGGCACCTCGGTGGCTCAGTCAGTTAAGTGCCCGATTTTGGCTCAGGTCAGGACCTCGTGGTTAGTGAGTTCGAGCCCCACGTCAGGCTCTGTGCTGACAGCTCAGAACCTGGAGCCTGCTTCGGATTCTATGTCTCCCTCTCTCTCTGCCTCTCCCCTACTCGCATTCTGTTTGTCTTTCTGTCTCAAAAATGAATAAACATTAAAAAAAAAAAATTTGCTTTTGGGAGATGCCACATAGTTCTGAGTCCTGCTCCAAGGTAAACATGGTTCGGGAGAGACAAAAAGCTGCTTCTAGGAGTTTTTCCTCAGTGGAGGGTCCTCGAGTGACCCTTGAAGTTTTGTAATGCACATAATCCATCTACAAGCACGTGTAGTATTTTCACATACAAATCATCTCATTGTTCTGAACTTTGCTAGAGAAGGTAGGTTATCATATTCTTGTTGATATTTTTAATTGTTTTTAACATTTATTCATTTTTGAGAGATGGAGAGAGAGCGTGAGTGGGGGAGGGGCAGAGAGAAATGAAGGCAAAAAATCCAAAGCAGGCTCCAGGCTCTGAGCTGTCAGCACAGAGCCCGATGAGGGGCTCGAACCCATGGACCACGAGATCATGACCTGAGCTGAAGTCAGGCGCTTAACCGACTAAGCCACCCAGGCACCCCTACCATATTCTTGTTTAACTTTTGGCATACCTGGGTAGGTCTCAGATTGAACATTAATGCCAACCATATGAATTATATACTTTTTCTCCAGTATCTTCAACCTATTTGTCTCTACCGACTCCTTGTTAACATATAAATATATTCAAGCTCCTTTATCTTAAAAACAAAGTGAGGGGTGCCTGGGTGGCTCAGTCGGTTAAGCGTCTGATTTCAGCTCAGGTCATGATCTCACAGTTTGTGAGTTCAAGCCCCAAGATGGGCTCCATGCTGACAGCTCAGAGCCCGGAACCTGCTTCACATTCTGTGTCTCCCTCTCTCTCTCTCTCTCTCTGCCCCTCCTCCACGCATGATGTCTCTTTCTCTCTCTCTCTCAAAAATAAACATTAAAAAAACAAAAAAACAAAAAAACAACTGAAACAGAACAAGACTCTCCTTCAACACATCTGCACTTTCCCAGCCAAGTTTCTTGAACAAGCTTTCTATGTCTGATGTCCCTGTTTCCCCATTGCAATCTGGCTTTTGCCCACATTGCTTAGAAGTTGTTACTGCCAATGTCATCGATGACCACTGGGTCATTTAGTGAACCACGTGACGTGGCTATTACTGATCACTCCGGCAACAGGAGTGTCAGCTGAGCAGTGGAGGCAAGAATTTCACCTACTTGATCTATTAGCAGCATCTTCACTGTTGGCTATTCCCTCTGTGGTATATTGCAAAAAGCAGCGACAATTATTCATGCCAAAATCCATTGGAAGAGCTACCTAGATAACCTGTAACTGGCTGCAGTTAGGGACTCTCAGGGACCCCCACTGAGACCAGAAGCACCGTCTAAACTTCCAACCTACGGAATTATGAGCTTAATAAATAGTTGCAGTTTTAATCCCCTGTCTTGAGATGGATTGTTACTTAGCAATAGCTAACTGATACATCCTCCTTTCATATCTGCTTCTCATCCTGTGTCTTCTACAGTATCACACCCTTCTTGTTTTCTTCCTTCTTCACTGGCTATTCCTCCTCAATCTCTTTTTCAAGACTCTCTCTACCTACTCCTTAATATTGATGTGCCTCAGGGATCTGTTCAGTTCCCTCTTCTCTTGCCACCCATTTTTTTCTCTGTATAATCCCACCAATTTACGTATTTTCAATTACTATCTCTGTACAAACAATTGCCAGATCCACATCTCCAGCCCTTAATTCTTGAATTTCAAATTGGTATGTACAAATGGATGTTGGAGGGACGCCTGGGTGGCTCAATCGGTTAGGCCTCTCTGACTCTTGATTTCAGCTCAGGCCATGATCTCACAGCTCCTCCTGACCTTGAGATTATTAAATATTAAAATATTAACAAAATATTAAAATATGAAATATTTTAAAAACAACCAAATGGATGTTGGATATCTCCACTTCAATTTATTCAGTAAATATTTATTATGTCATAGACACAAATTACACATATTCAGGACAGAACTCCTAACTCCTCCCGTACCTACTTAATTCCTGAATTCCTATCCATGTGCAAGCAGGTCAAATTCTTGCAGTTGATCACCAAGTTCTGTCAATTCTATCATATTTGTTGTAAATCCATCTATACCTCTCTCCCCTTCCTGCCACTGGAGTCTAGACCACTACTATTATGGGACAGTTGCAATGCAGGAAGTAATGTCCTTCCTTCTGGCTAACAGCAACATTTGATTGTTGGTCTTCCTGACTCATGTTATTGACTTTCAGTCCCTTATCTGCCTTGTTATCAGAGAGACCCTTTTATAAGGCAGAGGGGACAGGGGCATCCGGGTGGCTCAGTCAGTTAAGCGTCCCACTTCGGCTCAGGTCATGATCTTGCAATTCACAAGTTCAAGCCCTGTGTTGGGCTCTGTGCTGACAGCTCGGAGCTTGGAGCCTGCTCCAGATTCTGTGTCTCCCTCTCTCTCTGCCCCTCCCCCACTTGCACTCCTCTCTCTCTCTCTCTCTCTCTCTCTCTCAAAAATAAACATTAAAAAGGTGAAAAAATAAATAAAGGAGACTGTTCTGTACTAAATAACTACAAAATATTGATTAAGTAAATTAAAGATTAAATAAGTGAAAAGTCCCATATTCATGCATTGGGACACTTAGTGTTAAGATGGTGAATCCCCTTGAAGCTTCCCAGCTTTAACACAATTCCTATCAAAATCCCAACCAGACTTTTTCAGAAATGGAAAAGTTGATCCTAAAATTCTTATGGAGCCGACGAGGGGCTCAAACTCACGAACTGAGAGATCATGACCTGAGGTGAAGTCGGCCGCTCAACCGACTGAGCCACCCGGGTGCCCCTCTCGCCACTGCCTTCTTAAATCTTAGGAGAATCATAGAAAAGAGATGAAAATAAGGACAAAGACAACAGGAGTGGTGCCAACAGGGTACTTTTTTTTTCCCTTTCCCCATGGTGTATATTTGGAGGTTGGAAGGCAGATAGAACACCTGCCTTTATTAGAGAAAATAAACCTTAAAGTAACTTCAGAGGGGATACTGATAAGGTGCAGGACCCTGGGAAAGCTGATCACTGGAGACACCGGGTACTGCAAACGATGGGAATGAATTACGGCAGGGCCTCGTGTCACTGGACACTTGTGGCCACTTTAGGACTCTCTTCTTTCTTCCACAGGGCATCTTTTTTAGCCAGGTTTGGGCCTTTGTACTCCTTCCTGAAGTTTCTAAATCCCAACAGGATGATCCGATTGGCTCAGCCTGGGTCGCCAGGCTGTGTTGCAGATGCCGGGGATCCAGAAGAGGGCACAGCGCTGCCTCTTTGGTTCCCTATCGGGAAAAGGGGCTTAGGACCCAGCTCAAGATTCCCCAAGTTGGAATGGCGTTTGGATTCTAGGCAGCCAGAAAGGATAAACGTCTACGTCCCTTTCTAAGAGCAAAACATTTCAGTTCAAAGCAGTCATAAGGACAACTACTGTATTTGAATCAATATCTCATCAGTCAAAATGGTCAGAGTACAATGTCAACCTTCCCCAAATGTTAAGGATGACAGTTGCTTGCCAGGGATTTTCATGTTGTTCCCCTCGGGAAGACATGCCATCACTTGATGAGTTTAATGAGATTTTTTTAAATTTCTTAAATTATCGTTATTCTATCAAAAATCATAAACAGGGATTAGAACCCATCACATCAAATCTTCCATTTTACTGTTTGTCCACAGGGCCCTAGGACCCACAAGTCTTCTCGGCATCCTCAGTCAATTTTCTAAATGTGGTACCACGGTGCTTTTTCCTTTGTAACTATGTGGACACCATGAAAGCAAAAATTAGCACCTTTGGTGGGGAAGTTAATTTTAGTTCAGAATGTTCCTTTTGTCATTATAGAGCAAGGCTTCAGGCTGCTAAAGTTAATTCTCATTTCTGTGTTTATTTCAAGGAGCTTAAGTGCAAAAGAAAATTAGTTTGTATTTTTTTTCCATTCTATAATCTTTATATAGTGCTTCTGGTTTGGCAGTACAAATACAAACAAATGATCAACGACCACACACACACACACACACACACACAGGCTTTAATGCTAAATGCATAAAGTCGTAAGACAAATTTTATCTAAGTGATTGATTTACATATGACATCTCCTTCAGAAAACAGAGCAAATGAAGATGGTCAAATAGTATTGCTCAAGGGGAAGAAAAATACAACCTCTTCTGTGCAGAAAACTTGACTTTCCAGCTACTCATACCTGTAAAAATTTGCCTTAGAAAAACTACCTGCCAGGCGGCACCTGAGGGGCTCAGTCAGTAGAGGGTTGAGTGTCTGCTTAGGCTCAGGTCATGGTCTTGCGGTTAGTGAGTTAGAGCCCTGCACTGGGCTCCTTGCTGACATCTCAGAGCCTGGAGCCTGCTTCCAGATTCTGTGTCTCCCTCTCTCTCAGCGCTCTCTCTCAAAAATAAATAAACATGAAAAAGAGAAAAGAAAAGAAAAGGAGAGGATTGGAGAGAAGAGAAAACAAAAAAGAAAAGAGAAAAGAAAACCACCTGCCAGGGAAGCCAGCCACTTACATTTTCCATGTCTTCAAGCTAAAAATACACCCAGAGTGTTAACAAGCAATAAGGCACTGCTCCAGATCTTTGCATCTGAACAGCAACGGCTAATTACTTGTAATACTGTATCCTTCTGAGAACAGGAAGTAAAGTGTTATTATCCCCACTTCACAGATCAGGGAACTGAGACCAGGTAAATTAAAAGCTCAATGCTACTGGAGTCAGCCACAGTCAAAACTTAAAGAATTCATAGGCCTTCCTACAAAACTGATGAGTGTGCTTTTCTGTAATCAGATTCTTGACAACTGTTCGGTTGAACCACATGAAATGGCTAGCATTTGATTATTTTGGGGTACAAAGATGGCAACCTCAGGGGCACCTGGCTGGCTCAGTAGAGCACGCGACTCTCGATCTTGGGGTTGTAGGTTTGAGCCCCATGTTGGGTGTAGGGATAACTTAAAAAATAAAATCTTAGAAAAAAAAAAGCACAACTTCATATGGTTTAACCTAATAATAATTTGCTCACGCTTACTGTGGCATGGTATCTGTGTGAAACCCAAAGCAGTGTATCTCCTTTCTTTGTAGCATTATCCAAAACGTAAGGTCCTTCACAGTCCTTTGCTTGACTCTTAGATACGTTGAGATGGTACACGTTATATGTTGAACCACTGCCCCTTGTCTGAACTATCTATTGCTGTGTAACAAATTGATCTAAAACTGCAGTGGCTTAAAACCATAAAGACGATCTCACACAGTTTCTGAGGGTCAAGGATCCAGGAAAGGCTTAGCCAGATCTTTCGGGTCAAAGGCTCTCATGACATTGCAATCAAGACATCAGCTGGGGCTGTAGTCATCGGTGGGCTTGACTGGGGCTAGAACATACATTCTCAGTGGGGTGGGGGGGGGGTTTACTTCCCCCAAGGGAGTGAGAATTTGTTCTTAAGGGTGGGGGCAAAACAAAACAATCTCAGATATTACAGTGATTTGTGGTCCTCTAAAGCTCAACCTTGTCTGACAAAATCTTATTCTTTAGTAATTACTTTCTCTTATTAGAGGGAAATTAAATAATTAATATGAGTGTATTGAAAGTTTAATATAATTTAACATTTCTCTTTAAGGGAGCGTCTTAATCTGTTTGGGCTGCTATAATAAAAGACCACAGGCTGAGTGGCTTATAAAACACAGAAATGTATTTCTTACAGTTATGGAGGCTCGAAGTCCAAGATCCAATCACCTGTAGATTCAGAATCCAGTGACGGCCTGTCTCCTGGATCGTGGCTGCCATTCCCTCTCTTGTGTCCTCACGTGGCAGGAGTGTGGGAGCTCTTTGGGGGTCTCTTTTTTAAAGACCCTCATCCCATTCATAAGGACTCTACCCTCATGGCCTAATTACCAAAGGCCTTACCTCCTGATATCAACATCTTGGGACTTCAACATATGAATTCTGGGGGAACACAAACATTCCATCTATAGCAGGGGGTGATAATAAAAAAACAGGGGGTGCCTGGGTAGCTCAGTTGGTTGAGAATCTGACTCTTGGTTTTGGTTCAGGTCATAATCCCAGGGGTATAGGATCAAGCCCTGAGTCGGGCTCTGCATGAGTGTGGAAACCGCTTAAGATTCTCTCCCTCTCTCTCTCTCTCTCTCTCTCTTTCTCTCTCCGTCTCCCTTTCTTGAGTACACTCTCTCTCTTTCTAAAAAAAGAAAAAAACAAAAACAAAAAACAAAAAAAAACCGAAACCCAAACCTGGTAAGTTACACAAGGCTAGAGGATCCTTTCCTGATATGGCTTGCTCCCATGGCTGCTGGTAGGGAGCCCAGACACTTGCCATGCAGGCCTCTCTTCCAGCTTCTTCTGTCCTCACAACCTGGCAGCTGACTTTCCCCAGGATGAGTGATCTAGGACAGTGAGCAAGGAGGGAGCTGCAATGTTTTCTATAATCTGGTCTGGAGTTCATCCCCTCACCTTTACAAAACCTATTCATGAGTAGTAAGTCACTCAACCCAGTTCACACTCAAGGAAAGAGGAAGTAAGCTCCCTCTTCTGAAGACAGGGGGTCAAAACACATATAGACTGCTTTAAAACTGCAACATACCCTAACACAAGACATTTTCAGATCTTTATAGGGCTCAGGCATTCTACCTTTTTTTTTTTCAATGTTTTATTTATTTATTTTGAGAGAGAAAGAGAGAGAGAGAGAGAGAGAGAGAGAGAGAATCCCAAGCAGGCTCTTTGCTGTCAGCACAGAGCCCAACTCGGGGCTCAATCTCATGAACTTCGAGATCATGACCTAAGCCGAAATCAAGAGTCGGGGCTCAACCAACTGAGCCACACAGGCGCCCCAGACATTTTACCTTGAGGGGGCATCCCCCACCCCAGCCCTCATATTCTCTGCATACTTGTCAACATTTGGTATGATCAGACATTCAAGTATTTGACCATCTGAAAGATTTGAAATCATCTCTTGTGGTTTTAATTTGCATTTTCCTTATTGCTAATGAGCTTGAGAAACTTTCCATATGGCTACTTGATGTATCTGCTTATGTGGATTGCCTCTTTATATCTTTTGTACATTATTCTGTTGGATTGTCTTTCATTTTTTTAAAGTGATTGCAGAAGTTCTTGATATATTCTGGATATACGTATAAATTTTTTTCCCAGTCTATGGCCTATTGTTTCCACTCTTTAAGAAATAGTGCTGTTCAATGGACAGATTTTTTTAAATTTTTTTTCATTTATTTGTTTTTGAGAGACAGAGAAAGCACAAGTGGGGAGGGGCAAAGAGAGAAGGAGACAGAATCCAAAGCAGGCCAGGCTCTGAGCTGTCAGCACAGAGCCCCACACAGGGCTCGAACTCACAAACTGTGAGGTTATGACCGGAGCCAAAGTCGGACGCTTAACTGACTGAGCCACCCAAGGGCCCCTCAATGAACAGATGTTTTTAAAACTCTAGGTCACAAAGTATTCCCTTATATTTTCTTTTAAGTTTATTTATTTATTTTGAGACACAGAGAGAAAGAGAGAGCTCAGGTGGAGCAGAGAGGGAGAGAGAGAGAGAGAGAGAGAGAGATCCCAAGCAGGCTTCGCACTGTCAGAGCAAAGCCCAGCAGAGGGCTGGAACTCACGGGTCATGAGATCATGACCTGAGCCGAAACCAAGAATCTGATGTTTAACCGACTGAGCCACCCAGGTGCCCTTCCCCTATAGTTTCTTATAAAAGTTTTTAGGTTTTGCTTTTTACATTAAATCTTTTATTCTCCTCGGGTAGGTTTTCATGCATGAAGTGAGGCAGAGAACCAAAAGTGTTTAAACTTGCGTGTGTATTGCAACTAACAATATATATATTTCCTCGATGATATAAAATTTAACATATATGCATATAATTTAACATGTATATTGTTACAATATGATAGTTAACATATATTATGTATACATGTTATATATATATATTAATTTATACATACAGACCTTCCTCGACTTAGATGAGGTGACATCCGGATAAACCCATTATAAGTTGAAAATATCGTAAATCAAAGTTGCATTTAATATGCCTAACCTACCGAACACTGTAGCTCAGCCTGGCCCACACTAAACATGCTCAGAACACTGACACGAGCCTCCAGTTGGACACAATCATCTGCCACAAAGCCTATTTTATAAGGAAATTTTGACTGTCTCCTGTAATTGACTGAATGAATCCTGTACTGAAAGTGACAAACGGGGCGTGTGTTGCAGGTGGCTGTCCGTGTACCACCGTTGACCCTCCCGACCGCGGGGCTGACTGGGAGCTGCAGCCTCTGCCCAGCATCGCAGGAGATGTCCCGCGCTAACCCGGGACGAAACCCAGATTCCAGATTCGAAGTATGGTGTCTACTGAACGTGTGTTCCTTTCCCACGACCGTAAAGTAAAAAAAAAAAACTGTAATTCAAACCATAATAAGTTGGGGACTGTAATATATGCTAACATACATATATTCATATGCATACTCTTCAGTCAACACATACGTTAGGGAGTTAGCTATATCTGTTTCCAAATCAGAAGATACAGAATGTTTCATTTCTTTTTCAGTTATTGCATTGCAGGGTCATGAGTGCAGTACAATTTACCCAGGCTCCTACTGATGGACATTTAGGTTACTTTTGGTGTTCGCTATTACATGTACTGTTCCAATCAATACAAAGTGTATGCACACATATTGTGCTAAACAACGAAATTCAGTAAAACTCCTGTTGGCTTTATTCGACAATTCATGAATTAGGCAGCATCCAATCTAGAAGGAATGAGCTCCGAGGAGCTGTACAAAATGGAAAGCTTTTACAAGCAGAAGGGGCAGGAAGAAACTTTTAGCATAGAGTGCATCGTTTCTGGCAAGGTCACCTTCCTATGGCGGACTGCAGGGGTCTGCCCATATTACCTCATTAGTATTCACCAGGTAATTCCAGCCTGAGGCGGTCAACGGTTACATCCCTGGGCGGGGCTGAAACTGCAATTAGATCAGGTATTAAGTTTTGGTTTGCTGACATGGATTTGGCACAAGTGACTCCTTTTTGGGGCCTGTTGTTTCTTTTTTAACAATTGCATGATACAAACATATCTGTAGGATTAATTCTTAGATTATAGATGCTAAATCGAAAGTATGCACATAGAAATTTCTTTTTTTAGTTGCCCTCCAAAAGAGATTGTACCAATTCACATCCCTCCCAACAATGTGTGAGAACGTCTGTCTCCCTCTGCCCACCCTCCCCCAGCCCCCTTGAATCTTTCCTAAATGCAGAACCAATATTCCTCCATCACAGACCAGGCCATCAGAGGCTACCTGGAAATAACAATGCATCTGTTCCTGCCAGATACAGCTATTGGAGTCCCAAATGAAATTTCTAAAGTGAAAAGAAGAGTCCTTAAATCTGCTGAGGCTGCTCTTATGTTAAGGTTCATACTCTGTTCAAAAATTCTCCTACATTTGAATAGCGTCTACATCAGTAAGCATGATTTCAGCACCTCCTCCAAATGAGCCTCGCTTAAAGAATCGGAAATTTTTTGGTCACAAGACAAGAAGTTTGGAGCGGGGTTGGGCTTCAGGGGTGGGTTGATGCAGTGACTCAACAATTTTCTCAAGCACCCAAAACACTTTCTTCACTTTCACTGCTACCTGCAGTCTGTTTCATCCTAAGACTGGTTGTAAGATGTTGCCAGAGCGATGGATATTATACGTTTCCTCATTCATGTTCTCAGGTGGCCTTCTAAACACACACACACACACACACACACACCCCACCCTCCAGCATGCCTCTCTTAGCCTCTGATTGGCCCAAATTGGCCCAGGTCTGCCCATTCTGAACATACCATAATCAGGGTAAAGTGAGTATTGCATTCCCTATATTCACTACACTGGTTGGATTTTCTTTTTCTTTCTTTTTTTTACACCTTTATTTATTTATTTATTAATGATTTATTGTCAAATTGGCTAATATACGTTATATACAGTAGAGTCTTGGCTTCTGAAGTATATCTCCTGTTCCTCGTCACTTACATATAGCACCCAGTGCACATCGCAACAGGTGCCCTCCTCAATGTCCATCACCCGTTTTCCCCGCCCCCCCCCCCCCCCCCCCCGCAATCAGCCCTCAGTTTGTTCTCTGTATTTAAGAGTCTCTTATGGTTTTCTACCCTGTTTGTAACTTATTTTTCCTTCCCTTCCCCTATGGTCTTCTGTTAAGTTTCTCAAATTCCCCATATGAAGGAAAACATATGGTATCTGTCTTTCTCTGACTGACTTATTTCACTTAGCATAATTCCCTCCAGTTCCATCCATGTTGTTGCAAATGGCAAGATTTCATTCTTTTTCATCGCTGATAGTATTCCATTGTGTGCGCGTACATATATATACACACACACACATCTTCTTGATCCATTCATCATACATTGGTTTGATTTTCAAAGACTATCACAGAGACTATTAGATGTCCCTCCCCACCTCCCACCAAAAAGCCATTCTCCCCTGTTTCTGTACCTGATTTTTCCTGGCATATGGTCATCCACAATGAAGACTTATATTTCCAAGCTGCCTGTGTTGTGAGGTGTGGCCATGAGACTAAGTTCTAGCCAAGCCGAAGTAGCCTGTGGAAACATCTGGAAGTCTTCTTAAAGGGAGACAGCAAACTCTTACCTTTCCTTTCTACTTCATGCTGACCTGAATACACACATGATGGCTGGAGCTGCAATCACTAAGTTGACCCCGAATGGAAAACCACTCATGACTGACAGAGCACCAACAATGAAGGGCAGTGGGTCCCTGATAATGGAGGTCTGTAAGCATACCAATCGACTAACCATGTTAGTTTCCTGGGGCTGCTGTAATAAAGTACAAAACACTGGGTAGCTTAAACAACAGACACTTACTCTCTGATAGACTAGAAGCAGGAAGCTGGCAAGGTGAATTCCTTATGTAGACTTGGAGGGATAATGTGTTCCATGCTTCTCTCTTGCTTCTGGTATCTGCTGGCATTCCTTGGTTTGTAGACATCATGCCGATCTATCCCTCCATCTTTACGTGGCCTCCTCTCTGTGTGTCTCTGTCTTTGTGTCCAAATTTCCCTCCTGTAAGGACATCGGTCATATTGGATTCAAGCCCTACTCTGCTCCAGTGTGATTCAATCACAACTAAATATGGCTGCAACAACTCTATTTCCAAATAACGTCACCTTCTGAGGTTCTGGATGAGAACCTCACATGAGCGGGGGTTTGGGAGGACACTATTCAACCCAGTTCAGTGGGTAGTGTCAGTGGTAACATCTTCAAATATAAGCTGACTCTGATTCTGGTACCAACTGTGTGTTCCCCTCTCAGGATATTCAGGAACACAGTCCAACACCCAGTATCTGAGGACCAATTCTAACTGTTAAAGGTGTCTGTTTTGGGGCGCCCGGGTGGCTCAGTCAACTAAGCATCTGACTTCGGCTCAGGTCACGATCTCGCGATTCGTGAGGTCAAGCCCCGGTGTCAGGCTCTGTGCTAACAGCTCAGAGTCTGGAGCCTGCTTCGGATTTCGTGTCTCCCTCTCTCTCTCTCTGCCCCTGACGAGCTTGTGCTTTCTCTCTCTCTCTCTCTCTCTCTCTCTCTCTCTCTCTCAATAATAAATAAACTTAAAAAATTATTTTTTAAAAAAGGTGTTCATGTCAACAAGCATATCTTCCACTGTCCAATGACTTCAAGAAATCTGATCTTCTTCTGAGGTTACTCTTAAGGGGCTTCCTATCTCTATTTTGCGTACACCAAGTGCATCCCAACTAAGTGGTAGTGTTCTCAGCCTATTCTGAATTTTCAGTGGTACTCTGCAGTGACCATAGGACGTTTGCCATGTCCTGCCTCATCTAATAGTTAATTATATGCTTTCTCCTTCCTCCAGGGACTAGAAGTCTTCTCTCTCTTGCATAATGGGGTCTCAGGGAAGTGTGTTGCACCTGGTAGGTGCTGCACAAATATTCACACAATCTCCTACCTTATTCATACGGGTAGGATTCAATTTGTGTCAACTTTGAATTTTTTTAATTTAATTTTCTATTTTTTTTAATATTTATTTTATTTTTGAGAGAGAAAGAGAGAGAGCACAAATGGAGGAATGCAGAGAGAGAGAGAGAGAGAGAGAGAGAGAGAGGAAGACACAGGAATCCGAAGCAGGCTCCAGGCTCTGAGTTGTCAGCACAAAGCCCCATGAGGGGCTCGAACCCACAGACTGTGAGATCATGACCTGAGCCTTAGTCAGACGCTTAACCAATTGTGCCACTCAGACACCCTTTGAATTATTTTTTAAATGTTTATTCATGTTTGAGAGTGGGGGAGAGGGAGGGAGGGAGGGAGGGGCAGAGACAGAGGGGGACTGAGGGTCTGAAGCAGGCTCTGCACTGACAGCAGTGAGCCCGATGTGGGGCTTGAACTCATGACCCATGAGATCGTGACCTGAGCTGAAGTCAGACACTCAACCGATTGAGCCACCCAAGCGCCCTTCAACTTTGAATTTTATCGGACTGATGCCTATTGGTTGAATGGGGTACTTTGGGCCAATCATAAAACAAACAATTCCTTGGAAGTGAGATCTGTTCTTGCAGACCAAATGGGTAAGAGTAGAGTGCTTTAAAACTGTAGTGCACTAAGGGCGCCTGGGTGGCTCAGCTGGTTAAGCGTCAGACTTCAGCTCAGATCACGATCTCATGCTCCGTAAGTCATGACCTCACACTCCGTAAGTTTGAGCCCCGTGTAGGGCCCTGTGCTGACAGCTCGGAGCCTGGATCCTGCTTCAAATTCTATGTTTCCCTCTCTTTCTGCCCCTCCTCTGCTCATGCTCTGTCTTTCTCACTCTCAAAAATGAATAAATGTTTAAAAAAAAAATTTTTTTAAACTGTAGTACACTAAAATTGGGCTGATTCAGTAATGTTACTACTTGACGTTATCTCAGTGATTTCTGATTTTAAACACTACCTTATCCCGCTAATTTTTTTTCCTGTTCTGGAAAGTACCTATTTTTAATCTCAGATATTTTCAAAATAGATGAGTTTCAAAACAAGTTTAAAAGTTACATTCATTTGGGACGGCTGGGTGGCTCAGTTGGTTAAGCATCTGACTTCATCACGGGTCATGATCTCGCAGTTCATGATTTCGAGCCCAGCGTCGGGCTCTGAGCTGACAGCTTGGAGCCTGGAGCCTGCTTCAGATTCTGTCTCCCTCTGTCTCTGCCCTTTCCCGGCTCATGCTCTGTCTGTCTCTCTCAAAAATATATAAACATTTAAAAAAATTATTTTTAAGTTACACTCATTTGGGACACTTGAGTGGCTCAGTTGGTTAAGCCTCTGACTCTATTTTTTTTTAATGTTTATTTATTTATTTTGAGAGAGAAAGCACAAGCAGGGGAGGGACAGAGAGAGGAAGATAGAGGATCCTAAGCAAGCTCCATGCTGCCAGCATAGAACCCAACGTGGGGCTTGATCAAGAGTCAGAGGCTTAACCGACTTAGCCACCCAGGCACCCCAAGCCTTTGACTCTCAGCTCAGGTTTTGATCTCAGGGTCGTGAGTTCAAGCCTTGCATTGGGCTCCACACTGGGCCTGAAGCCTACTTAAAAAAAAAAAAAAGTTATTGATATTTGCCAAGACTACAGATTGCACTCAATGATTACACAATGCATGAGAATTCTCAGTTAAAGAACTGAAGAGACTTACAATACTTTGCTTGAAATATGCATGGTAGTAGATTTTGGAAAAATAGCCCCAATCTTTTGCAGCTCGTGTCTTCAAGAGGTAGGATCTGTCTGAGCTGGTCTTGCCGACTTGCAAGGGAATGCGGTAGAAGTAACACTGTGTGAATGTCACAGTCTAGGCCTCAAGAGGCCTTGTGGTGTCTGCTCTTGCCTTCCCCAAATGTTTTTGCTACTTCTAAGTAAGTTCAGCGTAGACTATTCAATGATGTAAGATCACCTGGAGAGAGGGGCCCAGTTGGCAACTAGTACCAAGGCCCCAGACATGGGAGGGCAGTATCTTGGCCCCTCTGTCCCCAGTCAAGCCACCAAATGAATGTAGCCTCACGAGTGAATCTAAGTAGGATGAACAGAACTGCCCAGCCAACCTACAGAATCGCAAGATATAATGAATCATTGATGTTCCAAGACGGTAAATCTTGGGATCATCTGTCACACAGCAACAGACAACTCACACGGACACAGTCTTTAACAGATCATCAAACATTACTAAATTATTAGCCAAATATCAATGATTCATATCAAGAAAATACATTATTAGAAATAAAATGCCCTGAGGTGCCTGCTTGGCTCATTTGGAAGAGCATGTGACTCTTGATCTCGGGGTTGTGACTTCGAGCTCCATGTTGGGTGTAGAGTTTACTTAAAAATAAAATCTTGGGGCCTGGGTGGCTCAGTTGGTTAAGGGTCCAACTTCGGTTCAGGTCATGATCTCACAGTTCGTGGATTCGAGCCCCGCATCCGGCTCTGTGCTGACAGCTCAGAGCCTGGAGCCTGCTTCGGATTCTGTCTCCTTCTCTCTCTGCCCCTCCCCACTTGTGCTCTGTTTCTCAAAAATAAATAAATGGAAAAAAAAAATGAAAAAAAAACAACAACAATACAACAGAGGTGCCTGGCTGGCTCAGTCGGCGGAGCACAGGACTCTTGATCTCAAGTTGTGAATTCGAGCCCCACATTTGGTGTAGTTTACTTAAATAAACTAAAAAAGAAAAAAAAAATCAATACAACAACAACAAAACTACCCACCAATACCTTTATGGATATAGATGTAAAATCTTCCACAAAATACTAGCAAATTGAATCCACCAATATAGAAAAAGGATTATACATTATGATCAAATGGGATTTATCCCAAGAATGCAAAGTCAGTTTAGCGAATGAAAATTCAATTAATGGAATACACTGTATCAAGAGAATAAATGAGAAAAACTACTGACCATGTCAATACAGAAGAGGTATTTGACACAATTCAACACTGCTTCATGAGAAACCAACTAGGAAATCAACATAATTCATTCCCCTCACAACTGATGAATATTCAGTAGATCATTTATGTTCTGTGCCTGCAGTTACTTATGTATCCTTTGTAAAATACACTTGGTTACAACTTCTTCTTAAGAGTGCAGTAAAGGTTTATGTCTGCCTGTACATCCTAAATATACCCAGGAGTGAATCATTCACACAAAGCACATTAAACATGATGATAATTTCACTCGGAATAAAGAATGAGGTTAGGAAATTGCTTTGGTTTGCCAAAAATGAAATGCAGTTCATGGTGAAGGAAGGTTAAATGAGGACGAAACAGAGCAACTTCTGTGTTGGCAGGGAACTTAGAGGTCAGAATCTTACCTGCGCGTGAAGCCACTTCTCCGCCAGGGTGTTAGCCCGTCTCCATTACCGTAAGCAGGTGGGATATTTCAACTTCCAAATCTAGTCACTTAATCAACAAAACGTCATTGAGCATTTACTAATGTGCCAAACACGTCTCTAGGCGCTTGGAACATATCCGTGGACAAAGATCCCTACCTCGTGGAACTGAAGTTCTAGCTGGGGAAGGCAGATGATAAACCACAAGTAATCGTGTCATATGTTAGAGAGTGAAAAGTGCTATGGAAAAGAGAGAGTAGGTCAAGGGACGTTGGGAGCGATTTGGTGGCGTGCCTGCGTGTGTGGAGTTTTCCACCAGGCGGTCAGGGTAGTCTCACTGAGAAGGTGAGATGTCAGCACCCACTTGAAGGCGGTGAGGGATTGGCGCACCTGGGGTGCTCAGTGGGTTAAGCGTCTGACTTTTGATTTCAGCTCAGGTCATGATCTCACAGTTCGTGAGCCTGAGCCCCAAGTGGGGCTCTGCATTGACAGCGTGGATCCCGCTTGGGATTCTGTCTCTCTCTGCTCCTCCCCTGCTCTCTCTCTCCCTCTCTCAAAATAAATAAATAAACTTAAAAAAAAAAAAAAAAAAGCACTGAGGGACTCAGCCATTTGCATTTCAGGAGGAAAACAGTCAGGCAGAGGAAACAGCCAGAACAAATGCCTTACGCAGGCCTGAGAAGCCTTTCCTCTGGACGCTCTAATGCGGGTTCTTCGTGGTGAGTCCTTAGACCTTTTGGAGAGAACTTGGGAGAACTTCTCATTTCTTTGTTAGGAATGTAGGCAACACATTCTGTTCCTCCCACATGCCTGTGCCCTGTCCTCATCTTTGATTCTCAAAGTCATGACCCTGTATTAGGTTTCCACCTCTCTCATACAGTAGTTCTCTGTATGTTCCTATGCGAAAACTTTAATTGTTCAAAATTGAGAGAGAGAGAGAGAGCATAAGCAGGGGAGAGGGGCAGAGGGAAAGAGAGACTCTCAAGCAGGCTTCATGCTCAGCACAGAGTCCAATGCAGGGCTCGATCCCACAACCCTGGGATCGTGACCTGAGCCAAAATCGAGAGTTGGATGCTTAACCAACTGAGCCACCCAGGCGTCCCCACATATGAAAAATTGAAACTGAAACAATGCAGCAAGCAGAACTGTACCTGGTTTACAGAACCACAGGTCTGGACAGGCACTGAAGGCACGTGGTAGGGACAGAAAGAAACTTGTTAGGAGCCCGTGAGAAATTTGCCCTGGGTCTAATCCCACAACCTGTCCCAATCCAGTTTCATTTGTCATTCTCGCTTCTGGCTAATGGACTAGTCTCTGCCACTGAAAACAATAAGTACTCACTCTGGTATGATGTCAGCCCTACAGACGAGCGATCTCAGCTGTCTAGCATGATAGAAAGTCGAGTCATTTGCTGTAATTCCTTGTATTATAAAAATTCCAAATAGAGCCAGATCAGCCATAGTTAATTGCTGAAAAATGCATTTCTGATATCTAGAATTTGTGATTATATAGAATTTCCCATTACCACAGATATAAGAAAAGGATTAGGATCCTAAGCTTTTTTTTTTTGAATGATCTTTCTTTAGGTTAGGTTTGGTTGTAAAATATTTTTGGCATTCTGCTAGTCATTCTAGGTTTTTTTTTTTTTCCATTTAATCCATATGTGAAAAAACAATCCAATAAAAGGAAAGACAATTGTCTTTTCAGTTTATTCAGAAAGAAAATCCAAAAGATAGTGACTTATTAGGGCATAGTATGAACCAAATATAGATAATAATTAATAAACTCATCTATGTGAAAATCAACTTGGCAGAATTACAAGGGGAGACAGTCTTACTGGTCACACAATTGAAATACTGGGGCAGAAATAATGTTCCAGTATCAGTTTCAATCAATAACCACATTATTGGATATTGGATGGCAAACTTGCAAAACAAAAAGTCTTTTGGAAAACAGATCACACCAAAATTATTCATTCACAAATGAAAAGATGTCAAGATCTGACTCATAACAATTTGAAACTTCTACAAAAAGTGCCATAAACAGGTAAAAATATACACGACAGATTAAAAACACAACTTTGCAGCGTGCCTAACAAAAGATATTTTTTATCTTTCTTTTAATGTTTATTTATTTATTTTGAAAGACACAGATAGAAAGCGTGAGCAGGGGAGGGGCAGAGAGAGGGAAAGATAGAATCCTAAGCAGGCTTTGCACGCCCAGCTCAAAGTCTGATACAGGGCTCGAACTTGTGAACTGTGAGATCATGACCTGAGTCGAAACCCAGGAGTTGGACACTTAACCAGCTGAGCCACGCAGGTGCCCCAAAAGATATATATGTTTTAATGATGTTACTATGTATCATTAAGTAAACAAATAGAAAAACAAGGGATATGAAGACAATTTATAGAAGAAATGAAAATTACAAGAAACCCCATAAGATATCCAATCTGATAATATAGGAATGCGTCCTAGAAACATACTTCCACAAATATTGAAGGATTTACCTTTCATCGCTTCTCGGCCTTTTGGCTAAGATCAAGTGAAGGATTTACCTTTCAAAATGTTCACTGCAGCACTGTTAACAACAAAATATCATAAACAATATTGAATAAATGTGGTATGCTACCTTGTAGCCATTAAGAATAAACTAGAGGGGGGTGGGGGCGCCTGGGTGGCTCAGTTGGTTAAGTGTCCAAATCTTCATTTGGGCTCAGGTCATGATCTCACAGTTTGTGAGGTCGAGCCCCACATCGGGCTCCGTGCCAACACGGAGCCTGCTTGGGATTCTCTCTCTCTCTCTCTCTCTCTCTCTGCCCCTCCCCTGCTCATGGTGCGCATGCGTCTCTCTCTCTCTCTCTCAAAAATAAACATTTAAAAAATAAATACATTTTTAAAAACATTTTATTATTTATTTTGAGAGAGTGGGGGAGAGGCAGAGAGGGAAAGAGAGAGGGAGAATCCCGAGCCGGCTCTGCACCAGCAGTGCACAGCCCTGTGCAGGGCTTGAACTCACAAACCATGAGATCATGACCTGAGCCAAACCAAGAGTCAGATGCTTAACTGACTGAGCAACTCAGGCGCCCCATAAATAAATACATTAAAAAAAAAAGAAGAAGAAGAAGAATTAGAGGGGAGATTGGCTGGCTCAGTCAGTGGAGTATGGACCTCTTGATCTTAAAGTCTGAGCCCCACATTGGGTGTGGAGATTATTTAAAAAACACACACACACACACAAAAACTTAAAACTCCCGATAACTAGATTTCAAACACTGACAGGTATAGTATAATCTCACTTTTACTGAAACACACTTATAAAACATTTTATTATTTTTTTAATTAATTTTTTTTTTTTTTTTTTCAGAGAGAGACAGAGAAAGTGTGAGCAGGGTAGAGGGGCAGAGGGTGAGAGAGAAGGAATCCCAAGCAGGCTCCACGCACAGCACAGAGCCCGACACCAGCCTCCATCCCACGACTCTAGGATCATGACCTGAGCCAAAACCAAGAGCAGACGCTCAACCAACTGAGCCACTCAAGACACACCTATAACACATTTTTAAAAATTCTTAGTTAACATATATTTGCTCAGGAAAAGGTATACCAAATCCTGAACAATGATTTTTTTCTCTCAGTGTTGTGATCATGAAGGACTTTATATTGTTTTGTTTGGATTTCTAAAACAAATATGTATTATAATCAGAAAAAATCAAGAATTTCCATTTTGGTAAAGAAAAACAGTTTGGGGTTTAGAAAATTGGGTTAAAAAAATTCTATACTGTATGAGGAAAAATGGTGTGGGCATTCTTTACGGGAGGTTCCCCTTCAAATTGATGGCTTTGTTACTTCTGCTTACAATTCAAAAAGTAAAGATTTTAAAGAAAAGTCTCTCATTTTACTCTTTAAGTAATTATGAAGGGGTATAGTTGCAAATGAAAATGTACTACAAGTTATGGGGCACCTGGGTGGCTCGGTCGGTTAAGCGTCTGACTTCAGCTCAGGTCATGATCTCACGGTCCGTGAGTTCGAGCCCCGCGTCGGGCTCTGTGCTGACAGCTCGGAGCCTGGAGCCTGTTTTGGATTCTGTGTCTCCGTCTGTCTCTGCCCCTCCCCTGCTCACCCTCTGTCTCTCTCAAAAATAAATAAACATCAAAAAAAAACCTTTTAAAAATGTGCTAGAAGGCAAATCTAATGCATAGACATTTAACATCGGCTAGTAGGCGGCTATGGGATGTGAATTTTACAGAGGGACTGTTTTCTAAATTATAAAATTCACGAATTCAAAACCTAAATATGAATGACAAACACTCTGCAACTATATAAACAGGTCTTTCGGCTTAGTCTTAAGTTTACACTCTGCCTCCACTTCTACCCTCTCCCCAAAATGTAGTTATTTCTTTAGGAGCCTAAATAAATATAAATAGCTCCCCCCTTTTTTAAACAGCTGTCACATTTTCTTTCCACTCTAATACTCCAATATAAACATTGTACCCAGATTGCTGGTAATTTACAAAACATGTCTGTTCAGAGACTTCCCATTTATTAAGACTATAGAAATGGCTCTGTCAGTGGGAACACTTATAAACACATCAACAAAACAATTTCATCCGGAGCATTCTAAAGTGAATTTAGACCATTAAATCAATGGATACATTAGGCTGAAGAAAAAAAGGACTTTCCTAACTACTGAAGAAAGACACAAGTTATGTAGACACATTGGCTTCTGGGAAACTGAGTCATGCCTTACAAGAAGCCATTTGGGTATTCAAAATTGTCACAACACCCTTGTTGGCTTTGCCTGATAATGACAACCTACAAAGTATGAGACAGAAAGGCCAAATGGTTCCAGCAGAGAACTTGAAGAATAGAACCAATTAGGAGGATCCCGCTGTTAGTGGAAAGCAGGCTATTTTTGACCACTTAAGGAAATGCAACCTTTCAAAAGAAGAAATTGGTTATTTGGTGTTTTACTAAGGGCAGTGCCCTTTTCCCACTTACCTGCCCAAGGAGATGACAGCTGGTCTTGTCTTAGCAACCTGTGTTACAATCCACATTCCTTTTAACCCAAGGCAAAGATTAGAAACCGGTCCCCAGCCCTGTTCCAAGTCCATCCTGAAGTACAAGTGTTTGCTTATGACCTCACCTCCCCACACCTGGTGATCTGTCACTGTGCAGACAAGTCCGCACAACTTACTGTTCCACCCATCGCTCTCCATAATACTCAAACACACACTTGAAAAATAGGGCACCTTCCTAAGGCGACTACTTCTCGTTCTGGGGAGGCTTCCTCCCGTCAAATGTCTCTTCTCTCCGATTCATTCTCAATTCTGCCTTAGGATTCATCTTCCTAAAATACACTTGGATGAGGTCACTCCTCACCAAAAGATCTTCACGCAGATCCTTCTCCCTTGTAAAACTCAGAGTCCATGGCAAAGCAATCAGTTCTCTGCATCAGTGAGTCAACAACCCTTTCGAAAGTCTTTTCTACCATCCTACATTTCTTGAGTGTTCCTACTTACGTTACTCGTGCTGTTTCCTGTACATTCAATGCTCATTTGGTCTATGGAAATCCTTCTACCTCCCCTTTAAGGCTTAGCTCAAAGTTTCTTCTCTTTCCAGAAGGCTGTCAGTACCTTTCAAATGGACACTTAAACCCGCAGCCCCGTGTATGGAAGCCAGTCCTCCCTCGGTGCTTCTCCTGCTTCCCCAAATGGTCCTAGTGCCTTGTCCTCTTCAGGCGGCCACGTAGTGAGTCTCGGGTCTAAGAGCCTCCACCTTCTGCGTGTGCAGGCTACCTGAGGCAGATTCTATCATTTTCTCATTTGAATGCCCCAAAGTACATAGAGCAACGTAAGTTGTGTCCTCAATAAGTAACTGAACGAGTAGAAAAGGTAGAAGCCAATTGTGGAGAAACCAGGGCTTTTACAGAGCTTTTGATAAGGAGGCAGCACATGCTTAAAGCGTGGACTCGAGGGTCAGAGCACCTAGGTGACCTACAGCTGTGGGTCATAGGCATTTCCTCTAAAATGTCAAGTTAATCACACCTACCTAACATGGGGATTGGGAAAATGGGGTACCACCACCAAAACACCGTAACATGAGATCTGTGGCTCCTGCTAAGGAGAGAACGGCTAGGTATCTCTGGTGTTCCGGTGTGGTACTTACGGGGGCACTTAGCTACTTCTAGGATTCAGGGAAGACTCGGGTCCTTGGCTGAAGACCACTTCTATGCTGACAAGTCCCTGTAACCCTCAAGGCCACCGGTTTCCTCTTACATACTTAAGTGGTGATAATACATTTACTTGACAGAAAGAGAGTAAGATAACGTATATAAAAGCACTATGTAAACTTTCTTACGTATTTCAACACAGAGAAAGAAGCCAAAAAGGACTTAACGTTTTAATTTCTAGCATGTTCTGTGAGGGTCTTGAAAATAAACTGTCCTTTTCATACGATTGTCTTTCCCTTTATTCTTTATAGAAGAGTAAATTTGGTTATTCAGGTCCTCAAAATGAAAAGGAAATCTGGAATGGTCCAGAATGGCTGTAGTTGGCTCCCTCTGCTGGCCTCAGAGCAAGATCACACTACCTGAGACTAAAAGTTCAAGATCAGCTGTATGTTTATTTTCAGGGATGCGACTGTAACAATGTGATGGCATTCCATTTAAATACAAAAAAAACCATAATTCATCTCCATGTTATATATCTGACAATTAAAAGCAATTTGTTTATGTCTATTTTTTATTTTTAAGCATTAATTATCTTAAGGTTCAAATTTAGAAAGTTATTTTTGTACAAAGGCTAGCTGCCCTCATTTTTTTTTTTTTTTCAAAATAAGTACTTTAAAAGATTTTGCTGTCTCTATAGTTAAGGCTGAAATAACACTGAAAACACTCAAACTTGCATTTTCCTAGATTTTCTTTGCTACCACTAATTTTTGCAACCACATAATTTACTTCCAAACTTACAACGTTGGGTACACTAACTGTGAATCACTTTTTTTGTATTCAAAGTCTTAGATTATGTATATGAAAGCTAATTTATTAAACCTTTGTACACAAAGATGAACGCACCTGTATAGCAAACTTATATGAAGAATGAAGTTACAAAAAAAGTAAAAGTGTTATTAAAATTGATGTGTGTAAATCACTTACAAAAATACCCCAAATGGGATAAAGCTGCTCATCCCTGATTTTTCTCATTTGGTTGTCAGAGTTGAAATATGCATTTAAAATGGTTAGAATTTTTTTCTTTTTAAAAAGTGATATATTAAACTTATATACAGGATAATTAGCAAAATGTAGAAAGGGAAATCAATGTACAAAAGACAGATAAAAACCATCACTCCTGACACACACTCACGACCCAAAAGTAGTATAAACCTTAACGAACTATCTCTAAACCAGCTCGGACTTACATCCCGTCCCCGCAAGTTTTTAGCATTAAGAATAAAATATAGTAAACCAGCAAGCCCGGTCTTTCTGTTCTTTAAAATAGGCCTGACTTAAGGCCACAATTAAGCCTTGGATAGATTTTTAAACATGGGAGGGACAAATAGGACAACAATCTCATCTCCATTTGGTACTAATGAACAGAACACAAAGTTATAGATAATTAAATAGCTCGCGGCGCTATGTCAAGGAGTTATTCAGAAGCCTTTTTGTTTTTCTGCTGGTTTCGGGGCGAGTTCTTTAACAAGTTTCTTATCCTGAGGTACATTCCAGTGGATTCTGCCATGTTCTCAAATTCAAATGGCGTTATTCCAGTTGCAAACTTGCTCATGTCAGGTACAGGACTATGAACTTTAGTGGCTGCTGAAGGACTGGAGTCCACAGGAAGGAGCTTCTGACTGCCTCCATTACTAATGTCACAGTTCGACACAACGTTGCCATTATCAAGAAGGGCATCATCTTTAGAGTCCATCTGAGTAGACTCTTCCTTTTCCTTCTGGCAAAGCAATGTCGGCTCAGAGTCTGGGCTCAGAGAATGTTCAACTTCCAACTTTTTTGTACAAGTGTCTGGTACCTCGGGCTCATCAGGCATCTGCTTTTCAGAGGGTTTTCCCTCTGGGACAGGGAGGTCTAGCTCATTTGGACAAGGCGAAGAGGCAACCGAATTCCCAGTTAAAGGTGTGTCCACGGGAATATCGGAATCACTGTTCACACTCTCGGCCTGCTCGAGGGCCGCCCATATCCGCCTCTGCTGCTCTTCAAGTTCTTCCAGAGTCAGTGAGTCCTCATCCATAGCTGCCGACGCTGTCCTGGTCTGGGGTGAGTCGCTGGGAGTCAGCGGCGGGGTGCCCTTGGGGAGCGGAGGGGTGAAGATGGGCGGCGGAGTCCCCTGGGGCAGAGGAGGGGGAGTGCCAGGGGGCAGCGGTGGCTGAAACTGGAAAGCTTCCCCGCTGGGAGGGCCGTGAGGGACCTCCGCATCTGAAAGAAAAAAGTTGTGATACTTCCAGCTGTCACAGCAGTTGGTGTCTGAACTCAGGTGTGCCCGGAGAGTCAATGGCCAGAGATCACCGATCACCGGCTGGAGAGGGGACGCCCTGGAGGCTCCATAACCACCAGCACCTGGAAAGAACGCCCGCAGGGAGCGCCACAGGCTCTTCCGGCACCAGGAGCTTGAAGGAAACGGGAAATCCACCCGTTGGCCCCATGCAGCGTTTCAGAGTGAGGGAACAGAGAGTGGGCACGAGGCCGGAGGCCGGCCGGAGGGTTAGGGTCCCCAGGCTGTCTGCGGGAGCTGCAGAACGGGGTTCCTGGGAAAGTGTGGTGGGACAACGGCTGGAAACGCTGCTGGCGGGGCTGCTGAAGGAGACAAAACTGAGGAGACGGGGTGGGGTACACTCTGGCTTATTCCCCAGTTCTGCACCTCTGGTCCTGCCTGCCTGCCTCAACTGCGGGTTCGTGTAGCTCACGGGTCAATGGTCATCACCACCTATATGTCCCAGACGTAACAGATCCGACCTTTTCCTCGAATCCGGACTCCGCTCCTTCATGCTGTTCCCACTATGGTGCCACCAGTGGTATCTGGCTGAACTCTCCCACACGGAACCTGCTAATCGCCAGAGAGGCCCTCGTCTCCCTCTGCACCCCGCCCCCAGTCCTCGGCTCCCTGGGGCCTACTCTCTCTGGCAGACCGTCGCAGCCAAGACATTATTTCAGGAAGCCTGGCATCGTCTGTGCTTTGGACTCCTCTTCCTTATATCCATTCTCCAAACTACTATCTTTGTGAAGCATGAGTCTGGGCCCATTAACCTTCCCACCTCATTAGAAACCTTCAGTGCTTTCCATCAGGACAAAGGCTGATCTGATCTCCTCTTGTGCCTCACAAGGCCCTCTATGACCACGAATTTGCCTCCTTGCACCACGTTATTTCTTCTGCCAGGCTGAAACCCCAGGTGTCACTCTGCTTTTGGACCAGTGCGCCGTGATGTCCCACGGACTCAAATGTCCTAACCCTGCTCATCTCCATGGTAAATCCCTGAATTTATCCCTCCGGATGCAGCTCAAAGTCCTTCTTGATCGGGGTCTACGACCTCATCCAGCACAGCTGCCTGGTTTGTCCCCTCTGACACTAAAATACGTGTAACCAGCTCTGGGGCTCTGTATGGATCACCACAGGTCACCACATTTATATCAAAATGGGGTTTATACCTCTGCACGCCCTAGGTGGCGCAGTTTCCACGCAGAGTGGAAACTAAGGGCGGCAGCTGTGTCTCATGAATCTTCCTATCCTCAGGGTCTAGTAGAGGTATCCAAAACAGCACAGGTTTTAAAAATTAGGCAAATTCAAAAAATATACTTAAAAAAAGGGTGGGGGGAGCCTGGGTGGCTCAATCAGTTAAGCATCCGACTCTTAGATTTCAGCTCAGGTCATGATCGTGTGATTCGTATTTGAGCACTGCTTCGGGCAAAATAAAAAAGTGAGAATGGACACTGATGTCAGGCTGTAGGTACTAAAAGCCTGGCGTGTGAACTCTGGCATCAAGAACTCCTATGGCTGAGGGGCGCCTGGGTGGCTCAGTCGGTTAAGCGGCCAACTTCGGCTCAGGTCATGATCTCGTGGTCCGTGAGTTCAAGCCCCGCGTCAGGCTCTGTGCTGACAGCTCAGAGCCTGGAGCCTGTTTCGGTTCTGTGTCTCCCTCTCTCTGACCCTCCCTGTTCATGCTCTGTCTCTCCCTGTCTCAAAAATAAATAAAACGTTAAAAAAAAAAAAAATTAAAAAAAAAAAGAACTCCTATGGCTGAGACTAAGCAAAGTAAAAAATTGGGGAAAATGGTTTGGGGGGCTTTGATTTTGGATTTTAAGGGGATTTAATCTGTGACCTTTAAATTTTCTCTGGGAATTTGAAAATAAGACAGGTGAATCCCTCACAATCAAATCAGGGCAATTTACATTAATAGATAGCATCTTATTATTAAGGTATCTACATTCATTTTATCTTCTTTTTCCTTTTTTTTAAGGTTTATTTATTTATTCTGAGAGAGGGAGAGAGCGAGCGAGCACGTGTGCAGGAGGGGCAGAGAGAGAGAGAGAGAGAGAGAAAATTCAGCGCAGAGCCCAATGCGGGTCTCCTGCACATGAACTGTGAGGTCATGCCCTGAGCCAAAACCAGGAGTCGGACACTTAACAGACTGAGCTACCCAGGTGCCCCAACATTCATTGTATCTTAATGTTGCCATTTAATCTCACTTCAAAACATGTGCCAGCTATAAGGACCAAAGTGGCTGGGCATATTTTAGGATGGGAGGTAGAACAAGGAATGAGTTTTCAGTCTGGGACTCAGAGCAGCTTTGGAATTTATCAAGTTAACATAAAGTTCTGATTCATTCCAGAGCTTTCTGGGGGCAACATCTAAACTACACCCCAGCAGTCCCAAGGGGAAGCCCAAAGGAAGCGTGGACAGTTCTAGAGCGGGGGGGGGGACTCGGAAAGGTGCGTGCATGACTGTCCTGACCCACTGCTGGCTGACATGCTGAGAAGGGCTGTCACAGTCCTGCATGGCCACCACTTCCATGGTTAAGCCCAGAGGATTAAGAGAATAAAAAGCCAGAGGAGTATCAGAGGGCAAGTCCTTTGTTCCACTGTGCATTTCCAGGAGGGCAGATTTTCCTCATGGTCCTTCTTCCCTGGGAAAGCCTGGCTCAGCTCTGCCCTTCCTCCTCTTGGGATAGAGCTGCCGAAGCGGGACACTCTCCACTGCCTGTCCCAGGGCCCTGCCCCCATCCGAGGGCCTGGTCCGGATCAGGACCACTGGGACTGGGCGGCAAGGATCGCCTGACTCAGGAACTCCGTTAACCGGCCGGCATGGCCCTCACACCAAGCTGTCTCCCACCTTACCTTTTATCAGTACAAGGGGGTGTCACTCTCATCTCCAAGGACAGAATCAAAGCATTTCATTAGTGCTCAAACCGGCCCAGCCTTCCTCCTGGAACTCAGGAGCGTGCACAATCCCTCTACCTTCTCAGTGAGATTGAGACCACAGGAGGAGACCCACCTGAGTCGAGCTCCATGTCCGCGGGGGAGGCTGCTGAGCTGCTCTCCTTCCTCTGCTTCTTTGGACTGCTTGGGCTGGACTGGGATGAAGACCTCTTGCTGCCAGACCTCATGCTCGGCTGATGGAGGGGCCAAGCCAAGCACAAGTTAATGGGGCAGAGGAAGGAGACTCCAGTCCTTCCCTTCCACCCCGCAGAAAACCAAGGTGGAGCAAAGCGTAGGTAAATGGTGAATGTAGCCGCCCTTTTCCTTTGGATGCATCAGAAGGCACAGAGTGCTTTCGAAGCAAAGCCAAAGAGCAAGAAGACGCTGATGAGTTACAAAAGTCCACCAACAAAAGGCAATCAATTTTTATCAACCTCACCCTGAGAAGCTATTTACCGCTTGGAAGTTAGAAGTCAGGAAATTGGCAAACACGTCCTTCTGCTGACACGCCTGCATCGGTATGGAGCCAAACATCCTCCATTCCTAATGGTGAGAAGACAAGGAAAAAAAACAAGCCTGTATTTGGAAAACATCATACTTTGACATTCTGTAAAATGGAGGTCTCAAATTACATTTCGTTTTCCGGGGAATTAATGAAAAGGATGGTGCATTGAAGGAAGAACAAAACAAAACAAAACACCCAGCCACCCAACCCTGCCAGCAACATGATCGGAAGTGAACACTAAAAGCTTACTTGACAAAATCACTTGGCCCCAAAAGGTTCCCCCTACTACAAGCAGAAGCTGTACTCAGTGACGAGCGGACTCTCTTCCGGCCTCCCTCTCCCCGTCCTTGCACGCGCTGGCCCGGCTTACAGGGTCCCTCAAGGCTCACCTCTCCTACCACTTTCCAGCTTCTGTTCTTTCCCTTTCCGAACCCGGCACTCATCTTCAAGGTTCAACATCCCTTCCTTCTCTCTCATCTCTATGAGCACGTGCAACAAGGGTTCTCAAGAAGAATCACTTGGGGCTCCGGTCAAACCTCCAGATTCCAGGGTCAAGTCAGTTAAGTCTAAGGGTGGGACTCAAGAATGTGCATTTCTGGGGTGCCTGGGTGGCTCAGTTGGTTGAACGATCGGCTCTTGATTTCAGCTCAGGCCATGATCCCAGGGTTGTAGGATCGAGCCCCATGTTGGGCTCTGCACTGGGTGTGGAGCCTGCTTAAGATTCCCTCGCCCTCTCTCTATCCCTTTCCCTAGTCACACCCACTCTCTCTAAAATTAAAAAAAAAAAAAAAAAAGGGCAAGCCTGGGTGGCTCAGTCAGTTGAGCGTCCAACTTTGGCTGAGGTCATCTCATAGTTCACGGGTTCAAGTCCACGTCAGATTCCCTCTCTCTCTCTGCCCCTCTTCCCCCCTCAAAAATAAACAAACTTAAAAAGGGATGCCTTGGTAGCTCAGTTGGTTAAATGTCTGACTCTTGATCTTGGTTCAGGTCATGATCTTGCAGCTTGTGAGTTTGAGCCCCATGTCAGGCTCAGTGATGCTGGTACAGTGCTGCTTGGGATTTTCTCTCTCTCTTGCTCTCTCTCTCAAAATAAACTTTAAAAATATAATAATAATAATAATAACAATAATAGAAAAATTAAAAAAAAAAAAGGCATACTTCTACCGAGCACTCCCCAGAGGACTCTGAGGTCGGCTGGTACTAGGACCATTTCCAGAGGCACTGATGGTTTGTGCCATGCAGTTTAGCTCTTAATTAATTACACACTTGTCTTCATATCTGTTCACTAGACTCTAAGGTCGGACCTTTGGTTTCTTTGCTTCCCAGTTCCTACGAACACCTAAAAATGCATTTTTTTATGCAACCACCACATCACGTGCCTAGGTGGCTCAGTCCGTTTATGCATCTGACTTTGGCTCAGGTCATGACCTCATGGTTCATGAGTTCGAGCCCTGTGTCAGGCTCTTCGCTGACAGTGCAAAGCCTGCTTGGGATTCTTGCTCTCCTTCCTCTGTCCCTCCCAGGCTTGGGCACACACACAGGCGCGCTCTCGCTCTCTCTCTCACGATATAAATAAATAAACTTAAAATACAACCACACCATCACCACAACAGGTCATTGTTGAGTCTTGAAATAGAAGATGAAAGTTGGAAAAGATTAAATAAATGCAGAAACCATTCTCATATGGAATGAGAAATTTTACTTTGGAATGAAAAAAGCAGAAAAGGAATTATTGGATAGGAAAAGGAGTTATATTAACTTAGATTTATTAAAGGCATAAATTTACTTTCCAAGTAATTCCAAAGAACTTACCTATGTTTTTACCATGTTTTTACCAAGTAATTCCAAAGAACTTACCCATGTTTTTAAAGCATAATTTTAGAACAGTTTTAGATTTACAGAATTTAATCATTTTAACTCCTTTTCATAGGGCATAAATCAGAAAAAAATTTTTTTGAATGAACACAAGGTATCACTTAAGATTCTAGACAACATATAGGAAGTTACAAAGCTGAACAAGTAACACATTTACTTCTTCATGTCACAGTAACTGCTACATAAGCTAACGATTCTTTTTTTTTTTTTTATAAGCTAACAATTCTTAACAATCCTTACAATAATGTCATGTCCCATAAGAATAAAAACACGGTATACTTACATCTGGAATTCCTCTGGGAGTAGATATATTAAAACCTGGATAGTTTACCAATTTCGAGAGATCGTAAGTGACACTTTTATTCTGTTGTGCTTCTCCAGCTTCTGTTTCCCCATCAGCACCATCTGTCAGAGACCATCAGAAGGATAACATTGCTAGATGCCAATATAAATCCCTCCCCGGACCAAAAGTACACTAGGAAAGTACTTATATTCAAGGCAACAGAATTATTGAGAATAATTATTCTGAGAATGGCTTCAATCACAATGTTCTGGATCATTAGATTAGAAACTTTTAAACAATGTGGACAGAATACTTTGATAGTAAATGAATACTGAAAATCTTGGAAACCTGGGTTCTTCCATGGGTTTCTTAGAAGTCTAGTTTGAGCTGACCCAATGACCTGCCTGATGCTCTATTCCGATGTCTTCATTTAACAAACATTTATCTAAGTCTTATCATGTACCAGATTATGTTTTAAATGGCCTGTAAGTATTAACTCTGGTAATCTTCACCACAACCTTAAGAGGTATGTACTACTTTACAAAACCACTTTACAGATGAGAAAAGTATACTCGGGAAACACTTTATTACCTTGAAAACTACTAAGTAAATCATACGTTTATTTTGCCAGTCCTATGGTGTCTATATACGTAAGGTAATTAAATGGTTTATGAGAAGTTTCTCTTTATAGAAGTATTCTAGCTAATAAGCTAAGAAGTATTAAAAGAATGAGTATATAACCATTTTGCAACCCATCATTAGCAAGTATAGACAGGCAACGACCACCAGTGACTGACTCCATCACAATAAAGACAGGAACAGAGGAACGTGCTAAAATAACACACCATGGAGATGCATCAGCAAAATCTCGGAAACCCGAAAGGACAAAATGTGGCTTTGTTAAAAACAAGGAAGGGTATCTATAGATACCCTTAGGCTTAGGATGGCTCAGCCAATTGAAATACATCCAAAAGACTTCAACCATCCACAACATTTATCCAAAGAATCTCTAATCAAACAAACTAAAAAAGAGAGAGAACTTGAGAAAACAACAGGAATTCAAGCACCTACAGAAAACTTGAATGCCTGCATGACTTGGGGATATATTAAAAGGGCTGTCCTAAATACCTCTTTGGCACTAACTGAAAAGGAGCAGCTTGGTGAATTTTTAAAAATATTTTTAGGGGCGCCTGGGTGGCTCAGTCGGTTGAGCACCCGATTTCGGCTCAGGTCGATCTCACCATTCGTGAGTTTGAGCCCCGCATCAGGCTCTGTGCTGACAGCTCAGAGCCTGGACCTACTTTGGATTCTGTGTCTCCCTCTCTCTTTGCCCCTCCCCTGCTCGTGCTCTGACTCTCTCTCTCTCAAAAATAAATAAACATTAAAAAAAAAAAAGTTAAAAAAATGTTAAAAAAATAAACTAAAAAATAAAAATATTTTTAAATATCTAGGTAATATAGAGAAACATTTTCATTTTTAAAAGATTTAGGGGATTAGAGATAAACTATAATCTCAAGGCCAATCCTCTTTCTTTCCCCGGGGGGAACCACTGTTGAGTCTGCTGTATGGGTGAAGACTTTTTTAAAAAGTATTTATTTAACATCTACCACATTGCGGGTACCGTGCTATATGCCAGGGGATATACTGGTGAATAAAATATGAATGGTTTTAGCAATTACAAACCTGACTGTCTAGCTAGGAAAATAGAAGTAGAGAAATAGAACAGAGAAATAAATATATAGGGCATGAAAGAAACAGACAGGGTCCAGTGATAAAAGACTAGCAGGCCAATGAGAGATATACTTAAATAAGGTGGTCAGGAAAGGCTTCAATGAGTCTGAATCTAAAATCTAACTGGAGGGTGTCTCAGTCAGTTAAATGTCCAACTTCGGCTCAGGTCATGATCTTCCAGTTTGTGAGTTCAAGCCTCACATCAGGTTCTCTGCTGTCAGCCAGGAGCCTGCTATGGATCCTCTGTCCCCCCTCTCTCTGCTACCTGCTAATGCTCTCTCTCTCTCTCTCTCTCTCAAAATAAACGTTTAAAAAAATACTTTTGGGGTGCCTGGATGACTCGGTTAAGCGTCTGACTTCGGCTCAGGTCATGATCTCACGGTTCGTGGGTTTGAGCCCTGCATCAAGGTCTGTGCTGACAGCTCAGAGCCTGGAGCCCGCTTCGGATTCCGTGTTTCCCTCTCTCTCTGCCCCTCCCCACTCACACTCTGACTCCCTCTTTCTCTCTCTCTCAAAAATAAAGAAACATTAAAAAAAACCAAAATACTTATAAATCAGTCCTCAGAAAAAACACAGAGCACTGTTTCATCCACGTGGGATTCTCTGAATGACTCGATAGGTATGTCGGGCAGAAACTCAGCATTGCACAGAGAGTTTGCCATGTCAGCTCACAGATGCACTCTCCTCCTTAATTACCACAGGGATCCCACAGCCCAGATCTACCACGGTTTAGTCAGCCATTCTTCTTTAGAGCCTTAATGTTGCTTTCAATTTCTCACTATCATATTCAATGCTACAAAAACACATACACATATTTCCCCTGTGCACATGTGTGATTATTCCTCTATAGCAGATACCTAAGGGAGGGGTTCTGGATTACGAGAGGATTTATGTATCCTGTATTTTAGGTCTCCTGGCATTCACTGATGAATAGATTTCTGTTACCACTTCTGAGCAAGGCAAGAGCTTATGAGGACCAGCTGGAGAGCTGATTCTTTGGCCTGCATAGTCAAATATCGGGAGCAGGTCCAGATAACCAACCATCTGGTAATTCTTGAGGTTTTAGTTCCTTCCTTGTAAAACGAAGGAAACACCATTGTGATAGTTTTTAGTTCCCTCAGCACACACTGATCAAGCCAGCCATTCCTATCAGATATTACTGTAGCTCTCTCGTTACACACACGTGCACGTGTGCACACGCGCACACACACACACACACACACACTCTCTCTCTCTCTCTCTCACAATAACATTTGGGCCGACTTATCTAATTTCACATACTATACCTTTCCCATCATAGAGCGCAAGCCCGGAGCCCTCCAGCTCGGCCTCCTTGAGCCACCCCGGCGGGTACCCCAGCTGGCGCATTCGATATATAAAAGGCGGAAGGCTCTTGTCTGTCACGCCCAATGCATCCTGAAGTTCCTCGCTATGTAAAAACAAAAGAGGTATAAAAAAATACCGTATTCTTGTTTGGATTAAAACACATACCGTCCCCGATGTGTTAAAACAACTCCGTGTCATAGGTTCCACACAGTGACCCGGTGCTTAACAGATACACGGTTGAGATTGCAGTGAAAGTTTCTGAACGAACAGATGCACATTATCTAGGCGCTGCTAGAGCAGACCTACACGACCACCGCCCTCCAGATCACACCATCACCCTTTGGATACACAGAACATTCCAAATACTGATGAAGTCGAAATGACATTCTCCACTAAAATGACAGAGGTACCTAATGACTCCCGGCTTGAATCTTCCAAATCTCTCCTCCACCTCCTCTGCGTGGTATCGCTGCTGAAAATTCTGACTGTTTGTCTCACTGCAGGCGTCCAGATACGCTTTTCTTTTTTCACTTATCCGAGCAGCATTCCGAGGCTGGAGCATAACGCAGTTGAGAAAAATGGTAACGGGCAGTTTAGAAGTACTTCAGAAATTAAATAAAACTAAACACTGTTTCAGGTCAAGCAAACAAACTATTCCAGTTTTAATGTGTAACAAGTATAAAAGACAGTGTAAATATTAGAAAAATACAGCAAGGAAGAGAAGCAGTCATTTTAATTTATCACCTCACAATTATCTTAACCTAAAATCAAGTTTTTAGAATCAACTCTAAAAATTAACTCTCATATTTCATTCATCTCAAATACAGAATACTGTAACAAGTTATTAGTTTTAAAAATCCAATGTCTTAAAATTTAAGTACAAACTTGAAAAGCTTTCAAATTCAAGGACCGAAAGAAAGTTATCGCAGCTAGCTTCTTCATCTCACACAATGCCAGAAATGTGCTGAAAACATTAGAAAGCTCTAATTCAAAGATTTTTTTTTTTTTATAGGAGAAAAATTTACCATTGGGCAATCTTTCATTTGATGTTCTTCAGAACCACAATTGAAACAGTGAGGCTTTGGCCTATTTGGTCAAAAAACAAAGATTTGCATAATGTAAATTAGACATAAAAGCAAATCAATACAATTATGACAGCAAAGTGTATCAGAGAGAAAGAAAGCACGCAGATCACAGATTACAAACATCTGCAATAGTGAGGACGCTTTCACCTCCTGTACTCAGTGGTTTAAACAAACAGGACTTTTATCCGAGTCTTTTAACCAAGAACCCTTATGTTCCCAACTAATCTGTCACCTCTGGGTTTTGTCAGTGGTTAATAACAGAAGAACCGAGGCAAACAGATTGTATTTCCTTTAGGTGACTCAGGAAGGGGCAGATGGTTATAAGACAGCAACCAAACTGACAGCAACAATGACACTTTCCACCCACCCAAGCATATCAGGCGTGAACCAATGAATTCCAATAAACAGATGACTAATTTAAACATTTAATATGTCTACATATTAAAATTCTAGCTCAATCTATAACTTCTTTATAGTAAGCCAGCAATAAAGAATATTAATTTTTCAAGCTAAAAGAGTTTATGGTTTTGGTTAAAAAAGTTTTAAAAAGAAGAAGGAAACAAAAACAACTCCCCACACAAACCTTTTTGCCTTTACTTGTATTTCTTGCCCTTCTAGAGAAACAATGTGGCTGAAGACTTGCTGGTACCTTTAGTGAATTTTATTAAGGAACAGTTATCATAGTCTGCAAAATTTGGTCAATTTTTTTAAAAGGTGAACTTAATGGCAAGATGCATAAAAGATCTTCATTCACTATGTAGGATACTTAGGTATTTCCCATCCTTCGGTAAGCTGAGGGTTTTCATTTAGAAGCGGTTGCCCCAATTTATCAAGGCAAAAATTAGTAAAATACAGGACACTTCCTACAACCTGCAGAAAACAAGTCAAAAAATATTGCTATTTAAGCAGGAAAAAAAGACATTAAATAATGTAAGACTATGATTAATTGTTTTAACGCTTTAATTTTGGAGGAAATGATTAGAAGTCATACTCAACTCCCTAAAGGAGCCAGATTTGGAGGTGCAGGTAAAAAGCTCCATCTTTAAATGCCCCTGTGTCGCCGAGGTCACAGTTTCCCTCTCCAGGAGATGGTGACCATCAGCTGCACTCTCCTCAGACTTCAATCACCCGTCTCCTCGCTTCCCTTGGTAGCAAGACAATGCAGAAAAGTATTTACTATTTCCTTCCCCTCCCGCTCACTCTTTTCCTTCCTCTCCAATTCGGGGGGCAGGGAGGAATTCATACAGAAAACTCGAGAAAACGCTACAGTAAACACCCAGGTACGTACTTACTCTCTTAGATCCAACAATTGTGGATACCTGACGTGCACACACACGTACACACACACACAGGTACACGCACACACTTACTTTTTACTGAGCCACCGGGAGAAAGCAAGCCACCACCATCATCTTTGTCTAAGCCATTATTGTCTCTTGCCTGAGATTAATATGGTAACTTCCTAACGGGCTTCCAGCTTCTACACATAACCAGCGACAGACTACTTTCGTGACACTTCATCCCTAAACACTTCAGGATGGGTCTTCTGAGCACAAGAACATTCTCCTACAAGCCACAATACCACTGTCACACCGAAGAAAGTTAATAAACTCTTAGTATCATCTATATCCATTCTGTACTCAGTTTTCCCAACTGGTCCCAAAATGCCTTTTCAAGGCTTTATTTTTTTTCCAAGCAAGAACTTAAGGTTCACATGTTGCATTTAGATGGTGTTGATTTAATCTCTTTTCCTCTAAACCAGCCCCCCACTTTTTTCCTCAGATGGCCTTGCCATTCTCTCTTGAACATCTCCAGAAAGGCTTCTGCCTCCTTCATGGTGCTAAGCTCCCCCATGGGCCCCATGCAGCCAAATTCAGTGGACGGCTCAGTCTTCACCTTAACCTGTCAGCAACGACGGACACAGGTCAGTCACTTCTTCTGGCTTCCGGGACACCATTCTCTCAGTGTTCTTCCTACCTTGCTGACCAATCCTTCTCATCTCTCCATCTTCTGTGAGACTCAGTCCGGTCCCCCTCTCTACCTGCACTCTTGAGGTGATTCGTCCAGGCCCATGGTATGAAGTACGAGTATATGGGACACCCCAAATATCCGGTTCTGCCTCAACTCCAATCTTGTAGATTCAAGTGCCAACTGACAGGTTTCCAGGACATGCAAACTCACCTATTTAAAACTGAACCAGATTCCCACTCCACTCCAAAGCTGCGCCTCCCACCAGTTTTTCCCATCACAGGAAAGGGAAGGACCTCATTCTAGCTGCTCAGACCAAAAACCTGCATCGTTTTGACGACTCCCTCGCTTTTGTGTTCTATGCATCCAATTCGTCAACACATTTGGTCAGTTCTACCTTCAAGGTAGATCCAGCTTCTAACCCCTGCTCACGTCCAGCCCTGGTCTTCTAGACTGACCTGCCATCTTCTCTCACATGAGATCAACAGAGTCACTTAGCCAGTTTCCAGCTTCCACATGTAACCAGCTACACACTGTTCTCCACAGAGAAGCCAGCTCTTTCAAAAATTCAAGTCGTATCATGTCACATTTCTACTTAAAATCCTCCAGGGACTTCTCATCTCAGAGTAACACCCAAAGCCCTTACTATTGCTTATGAGGCAATATAAAGATTTCGATCTGCTCCAGAATCAGAAGGCCTGGATTCACGCCCTGGCTTTGTCACTTACTAGCTAAGGGACTCAGGGCAAGTTACTTAGCTCTCCAAATCTGTTTCCTCATCTGTAAAAAGAGAATACTAGTAGTACCTTCACGAGCATATCTGTAATGAGCTTCGAACAGTACCTGGTAAATAGTGAGCAACATGTCAGTGTGCCCTTCTGACCCAGGGCTTTCCACTCACTGTTCCTACTGCCTGGAGTCTGGAATACTCTTCACTGCATGATGGCTCACTCCCTCAATTTATTCTGTTATTAGCTCAGAGAGGCTGTCGCTATCTACTCACCATACAAACCAAATGCCCCACAGTTACCCTCTAAATCCTTAGCCTCACCTATTTTCTTGCCCCACTAGAATGTAATTCAATGAGAGCAGAGACTTTGCCCTTTTTTCTCGTTGCTGTCTCTGGAACCCAGAAGGGTCCCTGACAAGGGAACATTCTATATTTATTAGTATTTATTAAAGAAGTAAATTAATAATACACAATAGTCCCACTTTCCAGGCAGGTACCACTCTCTAGCCCAGAACCCGAGTTAGAAGGGACAGGAAGAGTTACATAGTTCAAATTCTTTCTTTAAAGCGCCTTGATAGCATCTCAGTCTTTGACTTCTTCGGGTAATGTGGAATTTGCTTTTCTTAAACGAGTCCGACCACTTCATATTCACATCTCTGACAGAAGTTTGCACTGAAGGCTGAGTTGCACTGTGCCTGCTTGTGGTCCACGCAGTCGCTGGTCCCGGTCCTCCCACCCGGCACCACACAGAGTGATCTAACATGACGCCTCGATCACATCTGCAGAGACACGCTATCCCCTGTCAATCTCTGCAGTAAGGCTGTGGGCCTTTCACAGTCCCAGCGGCCCCATGTCCTTAAGATTGTGGTAGGTCAATGGGGCACGTCACTCCCTACACATGAAAACTAGTCTGCCTCGAACAGAATCCAGGATTTCATCATCATCTTAAAAAAACCGAAGTTGCAAAATCACACCGCTACATTGCACTGACACAGTGGAATTCCGCACAGGTACCAAAAGGCCTAAGGGTAGGCTTATCCCTGTTATGCCTCTTCGATTTTTCACCGCCATTTGAGTTTGTCAACATTTTTAATCTCCTATCTGCCATCTGTTACATTGCTTACTTATCCTTCCCCATCTGTACGTGCAACAAGCACGCGCTCCAGATCATCATCCGCGTTCATGAAACGCATGTGCAAAAAAAGTTCGTCAGGACAAAAACAAAGTCCTCCAACGTCTGTCTATCATGTATCCAGTAATTATTAGAAAGTGAACCATATTATCTAGAGGCTGAAGCCTAAACTGTTGCTTGTAACAAATTTCATGAAAGGGTGGTGATCATCTGATGACACATGGCTATGCCACCTTATCATTTCAATGCCACCCAAATGACACAGGATAGAAAACATGTTTTTGCAGGATTCAAAACTAAAATGTCCAAACTTACACTAAAAGCTTCCTTGTTGTTTTTAATGGCACACGATTCTTCCACTTTATGGTCCTCTTCTAGCATAACACTAGATGGCTAACACAAAGAAAAACTGTTATAGAAAGTAACCAATTTTTAACTAGTTCAAATTTCAAATATTAGAAATTTAAACACACCCCTTTATTTTCTAATACATACCACTAAGGTATATAAAGTTCTGAATTCAACATTGTCACAATTACGGTAAGTTTGAAAGCTAGGGAGGTTTGTGAAATAAATTTCACAAGAGGGAGAATTTAAAAATTACAAAAGATACAAAAGACAGCGCCTTCTGAAGCATTAGTGTAGACTATGACTTTTGTGTTACTGAATATTAATTCATGTATTAAATTGAATGAATTAAATATTTAAACTCTCAACGCTATGGAATACTACGTGGCAATGAGAAAAAATGAAATATGGCCTTTTGTAGCAACGTGGATGGAACTGGAGAGTGTGATGTTAAGTGAAATAAGCCATACAGAGAAAGACAGATACCATATGGTTTCACTCTTATGTGGATCCTGAGAAACTTAACAGGAACCCATGGGGGAGGGGAAGGAAAAAAAAAAAAAAAAAAAGAGGTTAGAGTGGGAGAGAGCCAAAGCATAAGAGACTGTTAAAAACTGAGAACAAACTGAGGGTTGATGGGGGGTGGGAGGGAGGAGAGGGTGGGTGATGGGTATTGAGGAGGGCACCTTTTGGGATGAGCACTGGGTGTTGTAGGGAAACCAATTTGACAATAAATTTCATATATAAAAAAAAAATTTCATATATAAAAAAAAAAATAAAGAAATAAACTCTCAACGCTGAAAATGGCAAAGTAGACGATCTTAAAACCAGATAACCAGAAAGACTAAAACATTTATGATTTTACATTAGTGGTCAATACTGATAGAACTCTCATAGACCTCCCTCCACTACAAAATTCCGAAGTGCTCCTTGAATCAAAACTCCTTGTATGGTTTTTATTGTTAAATGTATTTTGTTTCTTAAATCTTTAAAAATTGTATAAGAGATGTAAAAACTCAAGGTGATAAAAATTTAATTACTCAGAATTCTCTGTTCTCCCAATTCTCAGGATACACAGCTAACAACCCTTATTTGACAGAGTCTACTTACCATAACTTTTAATTAAAAAAAAAAAGCCCAGAAATCATAATTCTGATTTTTTAAAATATAAATTCACGCTCTGATATTCACGTAGTGAAATTTCTCAGATTTCTTTGGGCATGCTATTGATTTTTTCCAATAAGCAGAGGGGAAAATAGAATAGCAGGTAAACCTGTTGGTTTTAAAGAAAAATAATTCATCTTTTATAAACTCCAGAAATACAGATTTTTTTTTCCTGCCTTAAAATTAATTTTCTGCCTCAAACCACATGTCCAAGTGAGGAAATGGGGGGGGGGGGGTAAAAGACTAATTTTGAGTGTAGCCAGGTCTAGGACTCCCCCGAGAAAAGGAGCCACAATACAAAGGAATCGCCTGTGGCTGTACTGGTCAGACCAATGAAGGAAGCCCAGTTGAAGGATGGGAGGTGAACAGTTTTAACAATCCTGTTTTTTCTTTTTTTAGTTGTACTTGACATACAATGTTACATTAGTTTCAGGTGTAGGACACAGTAGTTGCACTTAGTCATTTTCATGAGGATACAAGAGGATCCCTGTGGCCTAATAGACGGCAGTGAAAAGCATAACCTGTTAATCTTAAAGTCTCTTAAGTTTGAAATACCTGGGGCAAAAGATTAAAGGAAGTCTTTTCCACATCATTTTTCTGCTGTTCCTCAAATCTTTTTACTAAATTTGACACAAATTCCTCTATTTCTTGATGGTATTGCCTGCATGAGAGGACACAACAGTCAGAATGCAGAGTAAAACACTGAATAGACTGAAATCTTATGCATTATTAGAAGATGTCAGGAGTAAATGCCGTTAACGTGATTTTCACAGGTTTATCAAATCACTGATTCTGTAACAGTCACGAACCTATTCCTCAGAAAAAGAAATATACATTGTTGCCGAGTTAACATAATGATTATGGGAACCTAAGGTAGTGTTAGGCATGTAACAGTGGCAAATATTGGTGCTGAGAATAAATGGATTTATAAATGTTACATATTTAAAATTTGAATACATAATCTATATAAAGCATGGTTCAAAATCCAAAAGAAGTAAAGGGGTTACATAATGAAAAGCTTCCTTCCTGGTCTGTGCCCCAGCCACCTTCTCTGCAATGAAAAGACAGCCAGTACATTCTTCCTATCTTCCTCCCAGAGACTCCCTATCCACACAGAAGGAAATACTATATAAATGTTAAACTGGGAAAAAAACAAAAAAAACCAAAACACCAAAATGCAATGGAAACACAAAATGAAGCAGAGAAACTACTGAGGTCTACTTTCTCCAGCTTCCCAGGTCAAGAACCGCTTTCATCAACTATTTGTTAACGCTCGGTTCAGGAGGGGCCCGCGGAACCCAGCTTGGCCGCAGTGGGGCAGCCATCTTGCTCTTCACCAGACTTGATCTTTCAGGTCTCTTTAGCTCTGACACTCCCAAGATCTCTGCAGGCAAAATGGCAGATACATGGTGCAGAAATGAGATTGCCATGAGCTAGAGTGGACGCGGATTCAAATCCAATGATGATGACGGTGCTCACGCCCAGCTGTGCCCAGCACCTTGCTACTGCCACCCTCACCATCCAGCGTCCCCACCCCTGAGAGCAGCAGGTTCCACCTAGGCAGAGATAGGTAGGTGATGGGCCTGCCACACAGCTAACACTCTAACTAACATATGCTGTTACCTTCTTTACCTTGCCTAGTATGCACGATAACGATTATGCTTCAGTGACTCAGGAGAGGGGCAAGCAACTGTCTGAAATGTCTATGACCACGCTCTGCGGAAGGGACAGGGCAAAGTCTCAAAACAGTTCAGAACGTTCTAGCAAGCACTGGAGGAATACAGAGTCACCCTAGACCCAAGCATGCTGGAAGGTTTGCAAAGGTCTAATTCTCTTTCACACATTCACACAAACACAAAATTATGTGGGTAAGCTTTGAAGACAACCAACAGGGTAAACCCAGTTATCTGATTCTGGGGGAGAAACGACTAACATTACTTATTGCTGTGGTACCAGTTGTTATTTTTATTAGAGGCTATTGGGCTCTTATAGGTACTCACTTAACTACCTAAGAAGTGGTTACTATTAGCATCTGTTTTCCAGTGAGGAAACTGATATGCAGACAGGTTGTGACCTGCCCAAGTTCACATATGTACAAAGTTAGGGCCCAGATTCAAATTCATGTTTATAGACTCTAATGTCCTTGCTCTTAGAGTGCCTGGGTGGTTCAGTTGGTTGAGGTCATGGTCTCCTGGAACCTCACATGGGGTGAGCTCGAGCCCTGCTTCAGGCTCCACGCTGATGGTGAAGAACCTGAGTGGGATTCTTTCTCTCTGCCCCTCATTCATTTGTGCCCTCTCTCTCTCTCTCTCAAAAAAACAAAACCAGAAAACAAAAAAGCCCCACGATTCCCTAAATTTTAAGTAAAAGAATAAAAATGGAATAAGTGCAAATAAATACAGCATAGTAACAGAAGATGTTGTTTCATTAACACATTAACTTATTATATGTAGAAAGGGGAAAATTACTTACTTTGAAATAACATTGTTCATAAAGAGAATCTGTAATAAAGGTCCATCTAACTTAGTATCGTTCACCAATATTCCACTAAAACAGAAATTAAAACAGTCTTAGAAGGTATTAGAGTAAAACGCGTACATGTATATATGAACACATAACTTTTGTAATTCTTAAGTACCAAAGATTATAGAATATTTTACAAATAAGATCAAGAACCACCAAGAACTCTTGTTTTCTCAAGAAAAATCCAAGTGTTCATCAAATTTTACCTAGTTTAATGGTTTTACAGAGATATCCCTTACATATTTTTAAAAATATTTCACAAAAATGGAGTGCATGGGTGGCTCAGTCAGTTGAGCATCCGACTCTTGATTTCAGCTCAGGTCATGATCCCAGGATAGTGGGATTGAGCCCCACATGGGGCTCTGTGCCGAGCGTGGAGCCTGCTTGAGATTTTCTCTTTGCCCCTCCCTTGCTCCTGCTCTCTCTCTCTCTCCAAAAAAAAAAAATAAATAAATCTTTAAAAAAAGTTTTTTAAATATTTCACAAAAAATTTAAAACTACGCTTAATCTTCCAGTTTTCAACCAAAACATTTCTTTATCTAATGGATCATTTCTTTACAAGCCGGGGGAAGGGAGGGTCGGAATAAACCAGCAGGTTACAAGAATATATTTCTAAAAAATCAGAGTGAATTTAGCTTAGTAATATACAAGGAAACACTGCAGCTTCTTCAAGGGCAGAGCACATTCCATTATTCCAAATCCCAGATTCTAAAGCAGAAATGTAAAAAGTATATTGTTCTTGTTCCTGGATTTGATTTTCAATTACTGCAAAAAAAAAAAAGAGAGAGAGAGAGAGAGAGAGAGAGAGAGAGAGGGAGGGAGGGAGGATGTGGCTCTGGCTGTAAAATCTGCACAATGCACAATATCCAATGTCCCGGTGGTAATCTGCACCAGCTGACTCTCAGATTCCTCCTCTGCCCACCTGCCTCGTATTCCTTTACCTGCGCAGCATGTGAAATAAATCAGTCTATATTTGGAATTGCTCAGATCAAGAAACAAAAGTAAAATATGAAGAAGTTCAGAAGTTTGCTTGAATTTGCATGAATTTCTCTTTTTAAGAATACATGATGGTTTTTAAAAACCACACACAATTGCATAACTCCTTGACTGGAGTCCAAGCACAATCAGCTATAAAGACATTCAGTTGGGGAAATATGAATATGGACTGAGCTGGGAATGTTATTAAGAAAATCATACCAGTTGCTGTGATAGTTGTGTTGTGATTATGCATGAAAAAGTCTTGTTTCTAAAAAGTTACATGTTGAAATATTTAGAGAACAATGTATATATGTGATGAGAAGGAAATATGGCAAAATATTAACTGTTTAAGTGATGAAAACATGAGTGTTAATTGCACTGTTCCTTTTCCATACATTTGAAATTTTTCATAATATAAAGCAAAAAATATTTACCGGACAAAAAGGAAACTTCTGATCATGACAGTTCCAAAAATAAGGATTAAACCAAGAGACTTGGGGTATAAAATTTATCTAAATAATTTTATTTCTTTTGGTTTCTAAGTTTTCTGTAGCATGCTTTATCAGTATGACATCACGAAGACCACAAATTCTAAAAGAAAAATTTTAATTTATTCCTTTTTTAGGATACTAATGCTTGCCTCGTGTATTGGCAAAGCCTATGATGCTATAATCACTTAAACTCAGGTGATTATAACCCTTTTGTAAATAAATATTTGTTTAAATTATCAACTCTAAAGTGTGCTTACCTACCTTTGAATATTAAAAACAAATGGGGCACCTGGGTGGTTCAGTTGGTTGTGTCTGACTTCAGCTCAGGTCATGATCTCACAGTTCCTGAGTTCAAGCCCCACACTGGGGCTGGGTTTTCTGCAGCCAGCAGAGAGCCAGCCCGCTTCAGATCCTCTGTCTCTTTCTCTCTCTGCCCCTCCCTCGCTCACTCACACCCTCTCTCAAAAATGAATAAACATTAGGGGCGCCTGAGTGGTTTAGTCTATCAAATGCCCAACTTCAGCTCAGGTCATGATCTCCTGGTCCGTGAGTTCGAGCCCCACATGGGGCTCTGTGCTGACAGCTCAAAGCCTGGAGCCTGCTTCAGATTCTGTGTCTCCCTCGTTCTCTGCCCCTCCCCTGCTCACACTCTGTCTCTCACAATCAAAAATGAATATTAAAAAAAAATATTTTAAATAAACATTAAAAAATATTTAAAAAATTATGATTTTCAGGCACCTGGGTGGCTCAAACATCTGACTCTTGATGCCAACTGTCATGATCTCACAGTTTGTGAGTTCGAGCCCTTCATCGGGCTCTGCGCTGACAGCATGGAGCCTGCTTGGAATTCTCTCTCTCCTCTCTCTGTCCCTACCCCACATGTGCTCTCTCTCAAAAAAAACTTAAAAATTTTTTTTTAAATTATGATTTTCGAGGAATCCCAGTGATATTCAACACATTTAATATCAAAACAACAGCGAGTTTAGATCCACAAAGTGTGCTCACATAGAGGAAGGAAGGTAGGACATGGGGAGCTTTCCAAAATACGTCTGAATTCTGAAATTTTATTTTTTAATTTTTTTATTAAAAAAAAATTTTTTTTTAACATTTATTTATTTTTGAGACAGAGAGAGACAGAGCATGAACGGGGGAGGGGCAGAGAGAGAGGGAGACACAGAATTGGAAGCAGGCTCCAGGCTCTGAGCCATCAGCCCAGAGCCTGACGCGGGGCTCGAACTCACGGACCGCGAGATCGTGACCAGGCTGAAGTCGGATGCTCAACCGACTGAGCCACCCAGGCACCCCTGAATTCTGAAATTTTAAACCTTTTAGTCACCAATGTAGCCAGTTACTTCAGCTGGTACCAGAAACAAAAAAGTGCATGTACCATTGCATCAAGGCACCCCAAATTGTGAAGCTTGACAACACGATTCCCCATGATAAATATGTACTTAGACAAATATTTTAGATTTACTGACCTGTTAAATTTTTTAAAGAGACACCAGCATTTAATCTTCTGTTAAAGTCAGAGGTCTGAATGCAAACCTACTCACTGTACTTTCTTCAACAGCACATTTATTTCTCTTTCTAAAATGAAATCGTGCATCATTCCTATTTATGAACATACTTTAACTGCATAAGTAAATCTTCAGCTGGAGCAATACTGTAATCTTAACTGACGTCCCAGAAACGTTTGTGGAGTAAGAACGGCTAGCTCGGCAAACCGGCTTGTTCGAAACATTAAGTCAAAATTTTTTGGATGTGCTTCACAAATATTTTTACCCATTAAATCAGCCTAAAAGTTATTCAGGTGAGCGCCTGGGTGGCTCAGTCGTTAAGCATCTGACTTTGGCTCAGAGCATGATCTCACAGTTCATGAGTTTGAGTTCCATACTGGGTGAGCTCGAGGCCCGCTTCGGTTGAACGTGAGCACCAGCTTGGGGTGAGCTCGAGCCCCACTGTGGGTAAAACATGAGTCCCACTTCTCTCTCTCTGCCCCTCGATCACTTGCGCCTACTGTCTTTCTTTCTCTCTCTCTCTCTCTCTCTCCAAAAAAAAAGAAAAATCCAAATCTTAAAAAAAAAAAAAAAAGTTATTCAGGTACATAACATGACTCAGTATTTGTATATGTTGTGAAATGACCACCGCAATAAATCCAGTTAACATCCCCCCAAAATAACAAATTAGTTAAAAATTCAATGCAGTTGTTGAGATTTCAAATTTTATCCCCAGAAATTAAAAATAAAGCATCATTACTGATTTCTTCGGAGTATACTGAAAAATAATACAAAAATCCTAAATACTCCTTTTACAAAAAAATTATAGCTAAATATTAACAACAGGTTAAAAAATAAAAGACAACAATAGTGTAATTGCAATATCTCATACCTCGGTCGAGTCAGAATGTTCAATTTTCTTTTAAGTTCTTGATGTTATTACTCGTTAAGGAATACAAGCCCTCATCAAACAACATCATAAATAACATAAAATTTAACTACTCCCTCTCACTTTTGGCGTCAGAATGTTAATATCAAAAGACCTGCAAATATCTCGAGAATGACACACTTAACCCAGCTCCTGTTCAGTTGCAGGGATAGGCATTTAAACCTAAACATTAAAATAGTTTTTTCATCTCTTCCAACATGGATATTTAAGACAAGGTCATATAGTTCAAAAGCGACTGACAGACCTAACAGACCGAACCAAAAATGTTATTCAAACAACCGTACCCCATCAGAAGTTAAACAGCAATTCACTTAAGAAAGAGCAGCATGATAAGCGACAAAGTAAGTACAGTAAAACAAACTGCTAAGGAAGGAAAACTCTAGGATGGAAACTATGGATGTTCACAGTACAGTCCTTTCAACTTCTCTGTATTTCGAAGTTTTACATATAAAAACGTAGAGGGGAAAAGCATCACGAAACAAAAAAATCAGACTTCAAAACCCTTCAAAAGAAGGGGGCGCCTGGGTGGCTCAGTTGTTTAAGTGACCGACTTAGCTCAGGTCGTGATCTCACAGTTCCTGAGTTCCAGCCCCGCAGGGGGCTCTGTGCTGACAGCTCCGAGCCTGGAGCCTGTTTTGGATTTTGTGTCTCCCTCCCTCTCTGCCCCTCATCCGCTCACACTCTGTCAAAAATAAACAAACATTAAAAAAAAAAAAAAACTTCAAAAATGATTTACCAACCGCTTTCAGGGTTTCATTTGAACTGAAATCATCGGCATATAATTAAAAAAAAAAAACCCACCTGTAAGAATATAAACAAACATACTGGCAAATCTTGCCAGAAAAGCTGTAATCATGTAACGAAGCCAAACGGAAACTTGGCGCGTTTTTCCCAAACCTTTGCGACGGCACCTTTACCACGGAAAAGTCGAAGAACTTTAAAATGAATCCCCAAACTTAATCAGGCAATTAACCATGTCTCTGTGCATGCCTCAAATCCTTGAACCCCCAACTCTACCTCCTAGGGCCACTAGCTTCTGCCCCGCCCTAAAAAACAGACCTACGCTAAGGGGCTGAGTATCCGGTTACCTCCTAATACACAACTACAGCATGACTGCATGAACTTAAGCTTGGCCGCAAAAAATAAAATCGGATAACGACTTTAGAGAAGAGGAGAGAAGCGGTAACCAGTCTGTAATGTAGCAGTCTGAAAAAAACGCCCTAAAAACCAGCTCCAGCTTGGGGGACGGGAAGAGCGAGTGTAGTCCAGGACGCCGAACCCAGAAGAGGAGAGGCTGGCGCCGAGGCCCCCGGTGCTGCTTACGCAAGCGAACCCTCGACTCTCAGCCCTCAGCGAGATTATTCGGAATTCTGGCCCCCCTGGAATTTCCGCCCGCGCCTTCCAGGGCTCGCCGCCCACCGCACGCCGGTGACCGGGCCCAGCGAGCGGGAAGGATATTCTCGGCGCGGAGCTGCTCGATGGTTTCCTCGCACTGCCGAAGCCGCTCCCGCAGCTCCGCGTCGCCGACCCCATTCTCGTCCTCCTCGTCGCCGTCGTCATCTTTGAAGCGGGTGTGAACGGGCTTCGGAATGGATTCCTCTGGGTGGTCAAACGCCTCGAACAGCTCTAGGTCGCCAAAATCCACCTCCGCCGCCATCTTGGGCTGTGGGAAAGATTCGAGAAGAGGCGGAGCCGGCCGCCGGGCCGGGGGCGAAGGTTGTAGGGCGGCACCGCTCGCTAGGGCTCCGGGCCTCGCTTAGCCACCCGGTAGGGTTTTCTCCAAACACAGGCCGCGAAGCTGCACAAAGGGCGGGCCAGTCCCGAGAGACTACAACTCCCAGAGTACAGTGGCGTCTCTCAGAGTCACTTCCGAGGTTGCTCGGGAGCGTGGCATGCTGGGACATGTGGTTTCTAAGCGACTGTTAACTCATTGTTTGCATTGCATACTGGGATTGGTCCTTTTTAAGCGTGCCGAAAGCCTGGCTAGATCAGAATGTGTTAAAACAATGTATGTTGTCCGTGTGATGCATCTGAGGCTGAAAAATCAGAGCGCGACGCATGTCTTAGCACGGGTTCTGGTGTGCGTGCTAAATTGCAACAAAAGAAGAAGGGACTCTCTAGTTGTGCCACAGATTACCTTTGTGATCTTGGACAAACTGCTTCAGTTTATTGGGCTTGTTGCACTTTTTCATGAAAAACGAGCTAATCATTAGACTGATTTAGATTACACTGTTGCGGCTTTCGGTGGTTTCTCTAGTTCAATGACTCATTCATTCAATAACATTTACCATGTTCAATGTGCCTGGTACAGGTCCAGAACTTGAGGATGAAGAGTGAGTAAAATAGAGAAGTTCCTGCTCTAGTGGAGCCCCTATGGGCTAACAAAAGAAACAAAAAAATAACCCTAAATGGCCCCGCCCTTGGAGGTAGATGTTGATGAGTATTCCTCGTTTTTTAAAAATATGTGAAATAAAAAAGTTATAGATATGTAACGATTTACTTTGACAGAATCTGTGACAATCAGTGAATGGAGCAATTTACGTTTGAACTGAACCATTGTTAGAAAGGCAGAATTGATGGCGAGATTATGGCGGATGGATTTAAGATCATCCTCCTTGGAAGAAATCACATGTGAAATGCAAAGAATGGAGCAAGAGGAGACAAGTACACTAGGTCCGGATTCACAGACCAATTTAAGGTTCCACCAATTTAAGGTTCCTCTCTTTCCACTCCCAAAATTGGGAAGTCATTTCAACATTTTAAACAGGTAGTGTGTTTGTGACCTGCAAATTTTCATTAAAAATTGGGTTTTTTTAATGTTTATTCTTGACAGAGAGTGAACGGAGAAGGGGCAGAGAGACAGGATCCAAAGCGGGCTCCGCGCTAATAGCAGAGAGCCTGATGCGGAAGTCAAACGCATGAAGCATAAGATCATGACCTGAGCCAAAGTTGGAGGCTTAACTTACTGAGCCACCCAGTCACACTGAAAATTCTCATTTTGATAAGATGGTCTTGACTGCATGGTAGAAAAAGGATCAAAGATCCAGCAAAAGTAAAATACTGAGTCTAGCAGATAGATTGATAGATTTTTGTGGTGGGGTAGTGTCGATAGTGGTGGAAAATTAATGTTTAGAAGTAGAAAATGTTAAAATTTATTTGGGGGGGGAGGGAGGGAGTGGAGGGGAGAGAGAGAGAGAGAGAGAGAGTGTGTGTGTGTGTGTGTGTGTGTGTGTGTGTGTGTGTGTCAGTGGGGGAGGGGCAGAGAGAGGAAGAGAGAATCCCAAGCAGGCTTCACACAGTCAGCACAGAGCAGGATGTGGGGCTTGAACTCACAAATTGTGAGATCATGACCTGAACCAAGAAATCAAGTCAGATGCTTAACCAATTGAGCTACCCAGGTGCCCCAGAAGTAGAAAATATTTAGAAGATAAAATTAAAGCATCAGAAGTAATTGAAAGGTTGGATACAGGACATGAGAGAAAAGGGGTCATGAATAGTTCTCAGGATTGACTCAAGAAACTGGTTGAGTAAGTAAGTGATCATTTGAGATAGCAATGGATGCGGACCAGGTTTAATAGCAATAAAGGAAGGTATGTGGTACCTTGAGGCAATTTTATTCTCAGAGGCCATAGAGAAGCAACTGGATTGGTGAAGGAAATTTTTCAAGCATTTTGGTTACACATTCTTATATTGAAGGTAAAATTTGAGCCCCAGTGGAAGAGCAGCTGAATTTTTGAGTAAAGCTCCAAGAAAAAAGTCCGAACTAGAGGTTACCACTTGGCTGGCCCACATTTTCAAGGACAGTAAATATAACTGTGGTAAAGGATGAGATTGCTTAAGGAAGAATACAGTGAGAAGAGTCTACGAGTCTTGGGAGACTCGAAGGACTGGGACTGAGGATGAGACTACAGAAATTGCTGAATGGCTAGAGTGAGAGATCTAGGAGTGGGTCCAATGGAAATTATATAGATCCTAAAGATTTTTAAGAAATATGTTTTTTAAATGTTTATTTAGAGACAGCTCGAGCAGGGGAGGGGCAGAGAGAGACACACACAGAATCCAAAGCAGGCTCCAGGCTCTGAGCTGTCAGCACAGAGCGCCCAACATGCGACTTGAACCCACGAACTGCGGGATCATGACCTGAGCTGAAGTCAGACGCTTAACTGAACCACCCAGGTGCCCCTTAAAGATTTAAAGTAATCTCAACACCCAGCATGGAATCAAGTTGCATGCTCTACGGACTGAGCCAGACAGGTATCCCTAGAAATTATATTTAAGTATACACTTCAATCATCATTTGACTTTTGAAACTTTAGCTTGGAATGATCTATAAAACTTGTTTCCATCTCCTTGAACCGATTTACTTCTTCAATGGTACTTTTTTTTTTTTTTTAAAAAGCTTATTTTGAGAGGGAGAGATAGTGTACACAGGAAAGGGGCAGAGAGAGAGGAAGAGAGAATCCCTAGCAGGCTTTGCACTGCCAGCACAGAGCTTGATGCCCGGCTTCAACGCAAACTGTGAGATCACGACCTGAGCTTAAGTTGGACACAACTGACTGAGCCACCCAGGCAGGTACCCCTCCCCATGCTTTTTTAAAGGTATGTTATTTTGAGAGTGTGAAGGACCACACATGCACAGGGGAAGGGCAGAGGGCGAGAGAGAATCTTCAGCAGGCTCCAGGCCCAGCATGGAGCCCTCAGCGATAAGGGGTTACATCCCCCCAACTGTGAAATCATGATCTGAGTGGAAATCAAATCAGATGCTTCACCGACTGAGCCACCCAGGAACCCCAGTACTTAAGCCTTCTAAGCTTAACGTAATAAAAATCCAGCACTACCCAAGTTGGAAACCTCATCTCTGAATTTGCCTTTTCAACACCCACACACAATTACAAAGTCCTATTCTAACTTCCAAGTTACCCTCAAAGCCAATTGCTCTCACACTGTTCATCGTATCTAGCCCCAAACATTAGTGTAGTCTTTTACTCTTACCGCCCTGCCTAGCTACCACTTCTTTAAAGTATCTCCTGGACAGAAACCTATGTTCCTGTTGCTTACAAGGATAAACCCCAACATATCCATCTTTGAGGATATGAAACTCTAAGCAGAGGAACAGCCACTGAAAGGGGGGGGGGGGGGGACAGAAGATTAACACATAACAAAACCATTAAGTCTCCCCTAGAACTTCATTCACAATGAATGAAGTTGGATGTTCCCACTCCCCTTCCAGGACTCCCATCAATTATTCAAGTTTAATTATGCGACTTAAAAATTATCTACATGCCTCCCTCTAGATCTGCATTGTCCAATATGGTTGTCTCTGGCTACATGGGACTGGCTATTGATAACTAAGTGTGTCTAAGTCAAAATTGTGATGCGTTAAAATATACACTGGTTTTGAAAAATATGTAAAATCTCAACTAAAGTTACATATTACCTGTTGGGATAGACTAGTTCTATTTGTTTAAATTTGGTTACAATTTTTAAATTACTGCTCTAGATGAGGGCAGGATGGATCCTATCACTCATAATGTATGGCCAGCTCCTAAAATAATATAGAAAAACACAGGACACAGTGTATGCTTTAGTAACCACACTGCCTTCTGTAAGCCCATGAAAATTTCTAATGACATTGATTTGAGAAGATATAGCTAACTTGAAAAATCTGAATTTGTGGGGACTCCAGAATGAAAAAACAAAAACCATGGTACCATTCCCCCATAAACCTGTCACTCAAGCATGAAGAGCCATTTCTTCATAAAATAATTGTGCTCTGGAAAAGCTAAGCCCTTGACCAAGGTATATTAAAAGTTTTACAGTACAACTACACATTCATCACAAAAACATGCCCAATAAGCAAGTCGACCAGAGTTATGAACTCATTTTAAAAATAAAAGCGTTAAAGGGCGCCTGGGCGGCTCAGCCGGTTGAGCGTCTGACTTCGGCTCAGGTCATGATCTCACGGCTGGTGAGGCTGGTGAGTTCGAGCTCCGCATCAGGCTCTGTGCTGACAGCTCGGTCTGGAGCCTGCTTTGGATTCTGTGTCTCCCTCTATGCCCCTCCCCCGCTCATCCTCTTGTCTCTGTCTCAAAAATAAACATTCAAAAAAAATTAAAAAAAAAAAAAAGGTGTTAAGTTTTTACCATTAAGCATGCTTCCCTTGTTGTATTGTGCTACTACATTAGAAAGTTGTTTTCCAACGAATTTTTCTAGGGAAAGGTGAAAATTATGACTTTGTAGTAATAAAAGCAAATGAATTACAAGTTCTGCCGTTCTCCCCCTCCACCCTGTTTATGCCCTATTTAATTTAGTGACAAAGTAGTTTTCTAACATTTTAGTACTAGTGAAGACTTCAAAGGGATAATGAGCAAAGGGCATACCAAGAACTTGTTACAAGGCACTTTATTAAAATAAAAGTGCTTACATCCCTTTAGTGTATTAATCTATTTCCTGAATAACATGGAATATTGAACAAATATTGAACACCGATTCTGTTCCTTAGAGAAGTAGGAAAACAGTATTAATTTAATGTTTGTTACTCCTCCCAACTTTTTACATTTTTGCTCACCGTGGTATTGCCTAGAGCATATTTAACTGTTAAAAAAAAAAAAAAGGAATTTCTACCTAGTGTTCTCTAATAGCAATTGCAAAATGCTACAAAACCCATCAAACAAATTCAAATAAGAATTCCAGGTAACTTAAAGTAACACCAGTTTTGAGAAAACCATTTTTATTATCATCACCACCCAGCTTATTTGTGCTGGATTATGTACCAAATGGCCAGATCTTCTAAAGAACATCTACATAACATTTCTTTCATGTTTCAAGAGATGAAAATAACTGTACAAGGTTAAGTACAAAAGTACACAAGACAGCGGACACGAAATATCCATGTATGAGATTTTATCCCACCTGCAGCTTTTATATATTTGAAAAGTAGAATTCATGAACTAAAAAATATTGTCCTTCTATAGTCCTGTCAAGTTTAATGGAAGTGTGTTTAACCTGATTACAACACTAACACCAGTATCACTGATCTGATATTTACAAAAAATCGTATTTTTCAATAAATTAAAGTCAATGCAACACCCATGCAAGCTAGAATGCTAGCTGTTTGGTGAACAAGGACCTGACATCAGAACCAGAAGTCTATAAAGTCCCAAACAGTAGGTCTGATCTTTTTCAAACTGCATCCATTCCTCGCATTGATGATGTGAAACCCAATCCCATTCCTCTTTGTGTGTGGGTCTGTGATCTTGCCATTTCATACTGAGCATCTAGATTTCTAAATACTTCTTCCTGTTGCTTCAAAGTCTTGTAACTTTCTTCATCAACTGAGCTACATCCAGCTTCATCTTCGCTCTAAACATCAGATAAAAAATATATTGTTAAAATTAACACAGATGAGAAAAAAGATTTTTCTCACTTGACAGTACTTATGATAAATCACATTTTTTAGGATATGGATTTGACCTTATTTAGCTCCCATTCATCCATTTAGCACGTATGAAGTACAAGGCAATGTTCTAAGTATTGGGAAGGACCAGGAGATACGCTATTTTAAAAAGGCAGGTGAAGAGTGCCTGGGTGGCTCAGTCAGTTAAGCATCCGACTTCGGTTCAGGTCATGATCTCATGGCTTGTCAATAGGAACCCTACGCTGGGCTCTGTGCTGACAGCTCAGTCTGCAAACTGCTTCGGATTCTGTGTCTCCCTCTTGCTCTCTGCCCCTCCCCCGCTCATGCTCTGTCTCAAAATAAACATTGAAAAATTAAAAAAAAAAAAAAGAAAAAAAAAGCAGGTGAGACAGGACTATAAAGAAGTTGACATGTGAGCAGAAACCAAGAATGATGCAGGGACCTGAGGGAAGAAAAGGACAGGGAAGCTAGCAGCAGATGCAAAGGTCCTCTGGCATTGTTCCAAAACAGCCAGTTCAGTGCAGCTTGCTTTAAGCCAAATACCCTTTCGATGAAAAAACACATTCCCTTAAGTAATAATACCTGAGCATTTGTGAATTTTTCCCAATTGTTATATTAAATCTAATACTGGACCTGTACATTTACACTTTACTCAGGGAAAAAAAAATCTAAATAAAAACTTGAAACAAAAAAATCTATGTCTTAATTTAAAAAAACTCCCTGGAAACTTTATTTACTAAGTAAAACTTACAATCTTAAAAATGGTTCATCTAAGGTATAAGCAAGTTATAATCAACATGTTAATTTAAATTGAATAATTTGTATTGTCAACTAACTAGTGATAACATAATTCTGTGAAATTAATCTGAAGAACATTAACAAGAAAGCATCAGAAAGAACCCAAAGTTGACACATTACTGAAATAACTTTTAGATGGAGGAACAATGTTAACCTGAAAATGTTAATACGAATTTTAATTCCAACCATGTAACTCACCTTAATACCCATTAGTTTCCTGAACTTGACATTTTGGTCCTTGTTTCCAAAATTCAATTTTTCCCATATTTCAGCAGACTGGGATTTGTCCTGTTAAGAAACACTCAACTTTTAGAATACATAAAATTTAGGTTCTCTTTTATCAGGTTACTAAATCTCTCTGTAAAAGAAACAACAGCATTTATGGCATTCCACCAATGGAATTTATCATTATCATTATTTTAAGATTCCTATTACAATGTAATGAAACAAAGAAATAGAAGTACTTCACATTATATCCTTCATGGAAAAAACTTAAGCTAAGAAGCAGCTTCTTCACCCGTTATAAATTTACAGGAATACTGTTTTTTTGTTTTTGTTTTTTCCTAAAACTGGACTTAGATCATGCTTTTTCCAAAATTAAGTAACTGTGGTAAATTAAACTATTCCAATCAGGTTTGCAGAATAATAAACCCAAACCAATCCTTTCCAATCCACTGTTGCTCTGAACAACTACTTAATAGGTATAAATGACAATAAAGAGGAATTAAAGAACTTACCCCTTCTTTCTTGCCCTGCCAAAGCATTTTCCTTTTTTTCTCTTGTTCAGCAAATTTCATTGGATTCACAGCTGCTGGGTTGTAATAGCTAGGTACAGCTATTCCGGTCTCTGCCAAAGCTTTAGCCTGCAGGGCAGCCATCTGAGCTGCCATAGCTATCTGAGGGGTAACTTGCGTTCCTGATGCCAACAAGGCAGCAACATTGAGAACAGAACCTCCGGTGGCTGCAGCTGCTGAAGAGAAGGGAAGTACAGATTTCTAGACTAAGCAAAGCAAACCTCCTAATTTACAGCAGTGCGTTTACATGTAAGAACTAATCTACAAAAAGGCAGAATATTTTCACCAAAATAAGGAAATGCATGTTAGTTTATAAAGCAGTTAACAGTTTAGTAAAAATTTATTGGACGTACTTATAAGACTTCCTGGATGTGATCCTTTATACATACTTTACGTATCTGAAAATAGTAAGGATTCTACAAACAGTAAAAAGATTCATGATTTCAATGAAAATGAACTATGGTGCTTGTAGCTAACTTGTAACACAATAAAAACAGCCCAACATGGGGCTCGAACTCAGGAACCGTGAGATGACCTGAGCTGAAGTCAGATGCTGAACTAAGCCACCCAGGCACCCCTAAAAACCTTCATTTTTACAGTCTTTAAGCTTACAAAAGGATTTAAGACATTTATTTGTTCTTAAACGAGTATTTAAGATATTAAGGTAGACACACGTAAAACAAATACTAAGCCCAAGTCCTATAAAGGTTAAATGCCATGCCTGGTGTTTCCATTTTAAATGGTTGAGTCAGGAACTGCATCAATTTTCTGTGAACAGACTGTTCTAAGTATTTTTCTGTCAGTCCAGGATATAAGCTTAAAAAGTTCTCTCCATTACTAATATTGTGGCAATCCAGTTATGAAAGTTTTGAGGAAAATAACAATTTGTACAATTTTAGATAATTTCAAGCACCACCAATTAACTAGAAATGTCAACAAAAAAACACCTTCCAGATTACATTCCATACAATTCAACAAGCACTCTCTGATCATCTTCAATCAGGCAATGTTTGTGTTATGTCGAAAGTCTTGATTTCTTATCCAGGTTTAGCCATTTTATTAAACTGCATTTTCTCAAAAATCATGACTAAAAGACGTGCAGTACGGCTAAAGTTTAAACAAGAACAGTGACTATTCACTTGCCAAAATTACGTCCATCAACTAATTAAGAAACATATACGCACGAAGAAATTATGAGGTATGAAAGTTAACATCAAAAAGTAAGTTGTCCACATTTCAGTAACATTAACCAAAACAAAGAAAGGTTTACTGTGCACTGCTGGCTAGCAAAGATCACGGGTGATTTGCTTCCATTATTTTTCTGAATTTTTCAAATTTTCTATAAGGAAATGCCATACACTTCCATAATAAAGAAAATAAATTACCTGCAGCTATTTCTTGTTGCTTTTGTTTTTCAACCATTTCTTTTTCTCGCTGTTCTTGTAATTTCTTTGCCCTTTCCAACCTGTCAATAACAATTGCATTGAATTTAAAATAACGCTCAATATAAAACCATTATTTATCTTTGTACTTCTCCACATGTACAGACACGAGACAATATAGAATTTTAAATTAAATTTAACACAGTGGTATCTGAATATGGGAAAAAAAAAAGCATTCGTTCTTAACATATCAGCCAGTTAAAAGAACTATTTCAGTACTTGTTTTAAACATTTTTAAATTCACGGAATAACCAAAAACTGGAATAGTTTTTACACACAGTTCTCACGGAGAGTATTTTGAAAAAATAAAAATTATTCAGTCTTGAACTGGAAACATGAAACATAAATAAATTCATCTCCAAATGAAAGAAAAACAGGTTCTGGTTCACTCTAAATTCACTAATACATACATATACTAAACATACTGTCAAGCCAATATCTATTTCTTATATAGCAAGTTGTAAGTAATACCATCTTCATGAGTTCCTGAAAGAGAAGCCTCTTTTCTTCAAAGGATTACTGATTTCCCAATCATAAGTTAAAAGCCACCCCCTCCTCCTTCAATTTGGTATAAAAGGACAAAAATTAGGGAAAAGATTTTGTTTTGGGGTACTACAAGTAGTAAAATACAGTGATAGCAAATGGGCATTCACTTTAACAATTGCTAAAATTTACATTACATGAATATAACAATCTATAATTTTATTCCCATTTATTGATCACATATGCAACAAAGAAACAGTACAGACTTGATTTTGTCCTTGGGGATAAAAGTTTCTGATTAGGGATAACATTAAAATGTTGGTCCACATATGTGAAAAATATTTTCAAATGAGTCTAAAAATTTCGTCCTTATTTTTTTAAAAAAGGAACAACAACGGTCTACATACTACAGTTTCTTATTAACCAAAGATTTCCCTTCAAACTTCAAATTAGCCAAAGAGCAATCTGGTATTCTGAAAAAAGTTATTTCATATAAATTTATCTGAAAATCACTAAGCAGATTATTTAAGTCAAAATAGTTTTAGATGCTAGAAACAGCTTCAAAAGTAATAAAAGCCCCAAATTAGAACACACCCAACTTAATAAGAATACAGGGCTTAAAAAAATACTGGCCAGGCTTAATCAGCTATTCTTTATAGATTAGTTCAATACTATTCTAAATTACTTCTTAATTTTGTTGATTTTAGTTTCAGGAAGAAAATATAATTGACTATTATTGGTTGCATATTTAAAATGGCCATTGCAGGTTGGAATTAACACCATTCACTAAGGTGAATGGAATGAAGAAGGGGCGAGCTCACACCTTTGCTGCTGCTGCTGTTCAGCTGGAGTTTCTGCCAGGCTGGGTTCACAGGGCAGCAGCCCATCAGGTTACATTGTGATAACTGTATTTTTGTAATGAAAAAAAAAATACAAACTCAATTTCATAAGGAAAAAAAACCCAAATCAAAAGTATAGTTTTCAGAATATGGGAAAACCTGCAAACAAGCACTTGGATTTTACTTTACTTCTTCCCTCTCTCTATAAGGCAGTTCTTTCAATGATTTTGCACGCTTTGGCCAGACAGCCCTACTGTGTGTCATCCCACAATTATCAGAACATCTTTGACATTATTTCAGAATTAAACCATACAACAATCTCATGCTATCAGCAGTAAAATTTACAAGATCAAATAAACCACCTTGCAATGTTAAGCAATTTCAGAGGCGAAATTTAAGAGTTTTTAAGAGTTTCAATTGCAAACCAAAAGTATTTATAAGCCTAAATTTGAGAAAAATGAAAGTTAATCACGAAGGGAAAAAAACAAACTGTTGCAGACATTGTAATCTCTCCAGTTGGACAAACTGGTAAATGTTTAAAATGAGAATTAACAAATTACTTACTTATTAGTTCTACATCACAGCTGGCACAATAGCATAGCTAGATTTAATCATTTAACTTATACTCTGAAACCATTCACTTTGTCCACACAATTGAGTATCTACTTCCAGTTGAAAAAAATGAAAAACACATCAATAGAAAACATACGAACCTCCTAGCTAAAGCTTCTTGTGCATCCATTGCTGTGTTTCTGCCTCTGAAGGGAGGTGGACTGGGAGTTCGGCTTAAACTTCTGCTAAATCTTCTTGGTTTTTCAATTCTCTTCTTTCTATCTCTGTGATAAATCATATTTCACATGTTGCAATACAGCCAAGTAATAATAATTACCTCACTTAATCAAAACCAATTATATTTACATGGGTACCAAACAGTAGGTAATATACTTCAAACCCTTTCCTCTCCACCTCTGCCCTACAGCTTCCACAAGGTATCAAGGTTCCTTGAACGTGCTGCTAGTTTTCTGCAAGTTCATCTAACCATCCCAGTTACAGACATTTAGAATGTTTCCAGTCTTTTGCTCTTACAGTGTTACAAAGATAGACTTTATACTGTTATTTTATGCTTACATAGGTGAATATATAGAATAAATCCCTAGTAGCAAGATCCATAGTTTAAATGTTCCTAGTATTTTAATCTACAATGAATTAGTTCATAAATGTTAAAAATCCAAAGCACGTTATCAGAACAAAAGAATTAGGAAAATTAAAGATTAAAAATAAAACAAAAAACAGGCAGCAATCAGAGTGGATTAACAGTGGCCAAAACTAGAATTGCCATTTAAAAAAAAAAAAAAAAAAGCTAGAAATGCCATAAATAATGGCCTGTATTGTCCAAATGGAGAATAAAAATTATGGTAGTTAATGGTGAAATCCATTTACCCTAAATTCACTAAACCTCATAACTGGTAAAGTTCAAATTAGTAACCTATTACAAACTAAAACTACTGATATACTGGAATGCCTGGGTAGCTCAGTTGGTTAAGCATCCAACTTCAGCTCAGGTTTCACAGCTTGGGAATTTCAGCCCCGTATCTGGCTCTGTGCTGACAGCTAGGAGCCTGGATCCTGCTTAGGGTTCTGCGTCTCCCTCTCTCTCCGCCCCTCCCTTGCTTGTGTTCTCTTTCTCTCTCTCTCAAAAATAAATAAACATTAAAAAAAAAAAAAAAAACTGATATAGTGATCAAAAGTGATAAACCAAGTTACTGTAATAAGCACAGTCTACTTTTACCTGTATTTCAGTCTTTACAGACTAACTTGAGCAGTAGGCTAACAAAAAAGCTTTTCTATTACTTTAACATCAGGACCTCTGCATATACATACGCTATTAATAACCGCCTTATGTAAATACAATTATAAATACATCCTCTGAATATTTACATTTTTTCTCTTGTGCTTTAAAAAATTTTTTTCTATTTTATTTTAGAGAAAATGGGGGGAGGGGCAGAGGGAGAGAATCCCAAGCAGGTTCCATGCTCAGCATGGAGCTGATGCTGGGATCATGACCTGAGCCAATATCAAGAGTCAGGATGCTCACGTGACTGAGCCACCCAGGTGGCCCTTCTCTTATTTCACTTCCTGTCTCAACAAATTAAAGCCTCCCCTCAAACAAGTCAGGTTTGAATAAGCTCATCTTTCTGAATGTCTGAGATAGCATATAGAGTGTGGTGGGTGGTTAAGCACTCGTATTCAGACACACTTGGGACTTGGTCCTGACAGTACTATTTAATAACTGTATCATTTGAGGCTTCCTAGACAAGTTACTTAAGGTTAAGTCCAATGGTCTGAATTCACAAAACAATTGTTTTGCTACTATGATTTTAATGGGACTATTCCTACCTACACTTCACAGAGTATCTGATTAAATAAGTATATGTAAGAATGCTATGCAAATGTTCAGGTTTGTTCTTTATTGGTCAAAATGTGATAAAAAAAATTTTTTTTTAAGTTTATTTATTTTCATAAAGAGAGATGGAGACAATCTCCCGCAGTAATGGTGGGGAGCCCAACATGGGGCTTGAACCCATGAACCACGAGATCATGACCTGAGCTGAAACCAAGACTCAGATGCTTAACCAAGTGAGCCATGCAGGCGCCCCATGATCAATATATTTTATAACTCTAAATAAAATTCTGATCCACAATTTTGATGTTTTCATAGTGAGAGAAGATAAACAGACCCTGTGAGGGACCTATCTAATTTTATTCATGATCATGACTACTTACCGACTTCTACTCCTTGTCCTACTCCTGCTTCTGCTTCTATGCCTGTGTCTTGATCTTGAACGGGATCGAGATCGGATCCGACGTTTTCTTTCCCGGCTTCTGGATCTTGATTTCTTCCTCTCTCTGCTTCTGGATCTTGACTTCTTCCGCTCCCTACTCCTGGATCGAGACTTCTTCCGCTCTCTGCTTCTACTACGATGACGCCTAAAAATAAAGCCCACAAATTTGTAGTTACTTAGAGATGTATCTTTTCAAACTACAGACATTATGAATTATCTACCGTGTGTGCTGTCAAATCAGGCTATAAACTACTCTGTATTGTATATAGAAAGGATAATTGAAGCTTTTAATGAAGGAAGTTATAACAAATGGGCCTTTATTCTTATTTGATGATGCCTCAGAGGAAACACAGTAAAGCTGTAACATGCCAAAAATGCAATGCATCCTACCCCAACTTAAGATTCTGTTTAATAGTTTAAAGTCTACTATTGCCTCATCGGAGTATTTATGCAACTTAAAGATGACAAGTTAATCTATTACTGAAAAATTGTGACCCAGTTTGATACCACCTATTTCCACAAACTCCAAACATGATGTTAAACACTGCTTCTTAAAGCAAAATTCCCACAAAATTTCAGCCATGACCCAGTCTCTAAAAAAAACCTTTTCACCTATACCACACAGTATAGTCAGCAAATTCTACACCAACAATGTAAAAGGATTTTATTGGCTTAAACACAGTTCAGCTATGTAACTTTTTAACTACAAGAAACAGATAAATTACAAAGTTAAAAACAAACAAACAAAAAAGCACTTCACTAACTGAATGTGTGAATCATCATCCTTTACCCCCCAGTCTTGGACACCATTTTTGCCTTTATCTGGTAACAATGTCCCAAAGATTTCGGCAACTAATGGACATCAGTAGGCAAGAGAATAGGTCAAGTTAGCAAACACATGTATTTTCTTCTCCTTTCATATTTTGAGAGAGAGCACACATACGTGTGAGAATCCCCAAGCAGGCTCCTCCCTGTCAGTGCAGAGCCTGACGTGGGGTTCAAACTCACTAACCACGAGATCATGATGTGAGCTAAAATCAAGAGTTGCTCAACTGACCAAGTCACCCAGATGCCCCACCAAATATATGTATTTTCTAAATAAGACTGTTTGGGTATTGCTGGATTAATGAGAAGCTTTCCATAACATAGCTCTACGGATGGCAGTCACTTATAAATGCCCAAAGTACTTACCTTTCACGAGACCTAGATCTTGAGTGACTTCTGCCTCTTGATGACTTTCTTTCTTTGCGTTTGTGTCTGTCCTCGCCATTTTCAGATGAATTTAGTCGTTCTCTTCCTTTATCAGAAGAATGTTCTTTGTCATTATGTTCCTCAGACTTGTGTTTCTTAGATGATTTATCTTTGGATTCATGTCTTCTTGCCTGTTTTAAGAAGAAGTTGGTTCTTTCAGGAAAATAGTGCAACAAAGAGAGTTAGTATGGGTATCAGTAGACAAAAATGTTGAGATGCAACATTAGTAACCTTAGGAGTGTGTGGCACATAAAAAAAATGATCTAGTTTCACATCACCCAATGTTGCAGATGAATACTACTAATCTTTGTCTTTATAAATGCCCCAAATGCAGTTTCCTCCCCAAATTAACACAATTAAAACAATGATTTTCAATGTTGAAATAATATTGAAAAACCATCATTATCAGAAAAAAGGATTCCCTGATGTTTCTTTTTTTTTAATCTAAAAGAGTAAGGGAGATACACATCAAAGCTTTCAAAATTTTCCAATAAACCTTTTAGAGAAACAAACCACATACACATATATACATCAACTTCTAAAACCAGAGTACATATCATTTACGTTTAAAAACAGTAACAAAGATGATCAGGACACAAAGAAATGCACCAGAAAACGCATTTCAATTAGGTAGCTAAATAAGATTAATCTTACTAATTATTAGTATTTTCTGCAATTTAAGTTACTTTACGCAGAGTTGAAGTGTCCTTTTTAAAGCTATACTGCCACATTCTCTCTAAAAGACGGCTCTTGATTTTTCTCCCAATGTCTAAACTGTGATGCAATCACTTTTCATCTTGCAATATCCCAACGGGCTTGGAGTTCTATTACATTTCATGTACCTAGGGTAGAAAATGGCAACCGTATCTGTTTTAATTTTTACAAAATCAAACTAGGCATAATATAATTAATCCCTACACCATTATACAATACCTACTTTCCCCATACTCTGAAAGATTTAAAACCAAGACTTTTGCTTTCACAAAATATGCATTCAGAGACTGAGCTAAAATTAATTGCATGATCAAGTCTCCATCCTACACTCACACACCAAATTAGCAAGTGATAAACATTAGATCTCCTCACATTAAGTTGTGAAACCCATCTTTTAGGTAAGGCTTAAAATCCCAGACATCTCAGAATCACAATTTTAAAGCTGGAAGGAAATTCAGATGGTCTAAATTCCCCTTACTGTAAGTATGACTATACTAAGATCTAATGTCACAAAGCTACATGGTAGCAGCTGAACCCAGACCCCATGTTCTTCTGATGCCCAGGACACTGCTTTTCTACCACAACAGGACACTTATCTCATGTTTCCCAAACAGGCCATAGCATGTTTCTTTCCACTCAAGATTAACTTTTCTTAAAAACAAAAAACTTGGCCAAACATTTTGGAACATGCATGATATATCTGAAAAGAATCATAGTAAGTTAATATTTTGCAGAAAAACAAGAGACCTGGAGACACACCTAAATTTTACTTTCATTGCCAGTTCTCTATAATATGAACTTATAAAAGTTATTTCCTTGATTTTGCCATATAGTGGCAAACTGGAAAAGCTTTAAATGGTTCAACTTCCAAAGGTTTTAGAGTTTATTTCAATCCAGGTTTCCAAACATAACATTACTATTAAAAAAAAAAACATTAAAACCCTTAACTGATTTAAGATATACTTAAGGGAAATAGGAGTTTGAATGACTAATAGTTACCTTATCATGAAGTAGGCTTATTATTTTGCTATCTGAGTCTGCAGCGTCTTCAGTTCAGTCTCTTCGCGCATTAGCACGCTGAGTATGATTTATTATAGAAATGTTATCATGTGAGCTAAACAAAATAGTCATTTTCACAAAAACTCTCCTAAATTAAAAATTTAACAGAGCTTCCATTAGGGGAAGAGGTGAAGTCCCTGCCCACGTTTTTTTCTTTCTTTTTTTTTAGGAGTCCCTTGCCCAGCCCCCATAAGATTCTTCTCCTCCCTTTTTGGCTCCTACTTCTGTTCTTCCTTGTTGGCTCATCCCTTGTCTTCTCAGGTGGGCGAGCAAGTTAACTCCTCTGCAATACAGCTGCTGTCTTTTTTCCTCAAGTTTTGCTGTCACCGCCACCTTTCCAGCTGTCCCTCACAGACCCTTTTACTTCAAAATTCAATACTACTTTTAGGGAAATTGAACTGGTTTGCTAATGAAAAGAGGACTCTCGTTACCTTCCATAAAGAAAAAGTAGCCCACGGATCTCTAGGATATTGCTACTTAAAGATGATTGCTATTTAAAAATCCTGAGCAGTTGTCAGGCATAAGGAGACTCGGGACCTCAGATTAATGGAAGCTCTGTGTGACAGGCCTAAAAAAACCAATTATAATCTTCATATGAAATTTTTATTGTGAATATTTTCACAACATAATAAAATTAATAATTTTTGAATGAACTTTTCATATAAACAACTATCTTCTTGAACAATGATGAATCCATATCATGCTTATTTTATAACCCAATTAACCTTTTAAATTTCAAGTTTTGGTACTTACCTTGATGAAATCATATATTCACACAAACATTTCTACCAGATATTTTACAAGAATTTTAAAGTGCCTATTCACTACAAAGTATTAATTACCTCTTTGCTTCTGCTCCGGCTCCTGTGTTTTCTTCCTTCGTTATCTGTAAACACATACAAAAGTTCACCATAAATAAAGATCCAGAAATATCTCAAAAGCAAATTCTAATAGTTAGGTAAAAGACAATTTCCAGTCCTTCTTCCCCAGCCTTTTTAAAGTAGGCTTCACTTCCCCAGCCTTTTTAAAGCAGGCTTCATGCCTTGCGTGGAGCCCAACGTGGGGCTTAAACTCACCAACCTGAGACCAAGAGTCAGACCCTTAACAGACTCTAGCCCATTTTGCTTAATTAAAATTCTACTTACTAACTTTCAAAGACTATTTTTTTATGGCAAGGTGGGATTATTCTAGTTAAAACTGTATGTATTTGAAACAAATCAAGCCATCTGTACAAACCAGATATAACTGAGAGTAAGCAGCAAAAAAACCCCAAAAAAACAAAAAAAAACCCACATAAAAAAAACCCTCCATGACAAGTCAAAAACAGATATTGTCTTTCAGTTTGTCACAGACTCTTAATTTACAAAACATTCTGACTACCCCATCTTGTTTTCCAGTCCACAGAAAATTTATAAAAGGGCTTAACAGAGGTACACAAGAAAAACAAAACAAGAATGCAAAAAAAGAAACAGGTTGAACTATATTTGGCTTAAGTGGTGAGAAGGATGCTATAGTTTAGAATAATTTCCATTCAAAACTGATTTTAATACTGTACAGTTTCAAATATATATGTAAAAATATATATCTGAACTATCTTATAGGTAATTATCTGTGGGCACAAAGGATAAATAACTAGAGCTCAGGTCTTAAAATTCTCTTAACTCATTACCATTCTACTTTTCACTTAACCTCTTCATTATATAGCAATACTAGTTAAAAAAAATACAGGGGCGCCTGGGTGGCGCAGTCGGTTAAGCGTCCGACTTCAGCCAGGTCACGATCTCGCGGTCCGGGAGTTCGAGCCCCGCGTCAGGCTCTGGGCTGATGGCTCAGAGCCTGGAACCTGTTTCCGATTCTGTGTCTCCCTCTCTCTCTGCCCCTCCCCCGTTCATGCTCTGTCTCTCTGTCCCAAAAATAAATTAAAAAAAAAAAAAAAAAAAAAGTTGGAAAAAAAAATACAGCAAAACGTCACGCTTCCTATATCGTATCAATCTATTCTTTTTCAGGTTAACGAGTAAGGAACGTCTCAAAACGCCAAAATCTCTTGCTTCAGAAATATTCTAACATTAAATTAATCAAAACACAAGGTTAAACACGTTCTTGTATTGTATATCAAAGCATGTTAAAGAACTCCAGAAAAACATACCACTGCCCAGACCACAGCTTTCAAAAACATTTTCCCAATGTTGAAAAAATGAAATTTAAACATCTCAGGGTTGACAAATAATTATTGTGACACAAATAATTTTTGTGACATAAAAACACATTTTTGAAAAATATGTATATATACATATACATACACATATATTTGCCTTTGAAGAAGTTATAAATTTCTCCATGAAGACATTTATGTTTTTCATAATTAAAAAATTCTCCAGAAAATCACCAATGTACTTTTATTCATTTCTCAACTGGGGGAAAAAAACATTAATTGTATCAAAAACTAAATGTATGTTTTACACACACATCTAAATGGATTATAACAAATGCTGATAGTGGTAGTTACAGTTCCAACAACTCATACCTGACTTTCGTTTTCTTTCTCTTGACCTTGATCGTGATCTTGAGTAATGATGTTTTGAGGCTCTAGGAGAAATAGATACATCTGACTGCTCTTTTTTCTTATCTCTATCTGGGGATGTCTTTTCTGGGGCTAGTCCATCTCGCTCTGTGTCACTAGCCTAGAAGTTTAAAGAAAAATGATTATAAGTTCTTAATTACATTTAAAATGTTCCAATTTCTTAAAAGAAAGGGAGGGAAGAGAATGATCCTTGAGTTAAAAAAAAAAATCAATAAATCAGAAGGCTAATTTCTAAGTACCTATTCGTTGTACCTGATAAACCTAAATAAATTGAAATGAATAACCCAGTAACAAAAATATATATTAGACTGATGTCTTTAACTTTAAAAAATCCTTATTTTCATAACTTTAAAAACGGGGGAAGAAGAGGGCTCCAAGTATTTTCAAAGAACATACATTCAAACAGAAAAAATACAGACCATTTCAGATTTGTGAAGTCATTTACCTGACTTTACCAATATGCTTATTTTAAAACAGCATACACTAAAAAAGCATTTAAAATAGGTTGGTAAAATTTAGAGACTCAAGTCTGTAAAATCTAAGAAAACAGCAGAGAGAATGCTTCTAGATTATAAAAGAATAAACAGAAAATTAACTTACCTATCTGAGAACCCAATCTTAATTTCATTAACCCTCTTTAATGAAAACAGCCCCCTGGCACAGTGCTACTGCAAAATATGGTCTGCCTCTCCTCACATATGCTCTGGGCTATGGAAACATTAAGTTGTTTCTGCTTTAAAGCATTTTATAAATTTTCACAATGCAATTAAAAAAAAAAATTAAATTGTACGTATACTTTCCAAAGAGTCCTTAGATTTTTTCATCTAAATATCAGTTTTGTTTTCCAGTTTATAGAAGGCAATTTCACCTGCCTTGCTCATCATAACAAACTACTCAGTACAGCAATCAAACAAATGAATTCTTGTTACTAATTTCCAGTTAAAAAAAAAAAAAGTATTTCTGTGGCTGTTTAACTGTGCAGTCCAAATTACAAACAGCAGCATCATACAAAAAAGACACTGATTTAAATGAGTCCTAGAAAAAAGCTTCAAGAAGCTAAAACCTGAACTGTTCCCAAATCAGATTTTGATAAAAGGCAGGGGAAACCGTTTCAGTAGTATTCAGAAGGTGGACCATTTGGCTCTTGACCTAAGAATGGTTTTTACATTTTTAAAAAGATTAAGAAATCAGACAGAAAATGTATGTTGTCCACAATGTCTAGAATACTTACTACCATGGTCTTTACAGAAAAATCTGAATTGGATAAAAAGGGAATCACTATAAATTTTCAGCAGGAAGAAAAAAAAATCACATGACAATGAATTTCTCCTTCCTTTAGGAAGATTAGTCCAGAAAACAAATGCCAAGTAAACTAAAAGGGGAGTAATTTAACAAATGAAGGGGGAGAAATTGCACTATTTCAACAACTATTTACTGAAGAGTCACAAATGTGCCAAACTCAATGCTAGACTCAAAGAATAAAATGCTGAAAGATTTACAAGCTTAGTTGGGATGAAAGACATAAATGTGTTAAGCCTCTGACAATGGTTTAAAAAAAAAAAAAGCAAACAAAGGAAACAACTAACTACTGGAGAGGTTCTTAGAATCATTCAAGGGTCTCATCAGTTTTCTATGTATGGGTGATTTCTGGAATCATAAAATTTTTGTGGTGAAAGCTTTCATTGCATAGATTCGAGTTCAACTTTATCTTACAGCAAAGCTCCCCTAAGATGCTCTTTGTGCTCTACTTTCTAATAAATCAAGCTGTATCAGTTAATCATGATTTTCACATTTCCCATTTTCTTTTAATTCTCCTTCTCATCATTATCCTTATGGGCTACTTCAGAGATGTCTGTGATGTTAAGTGCTAGTAAAGCTTACACTTGGTAAAACTGCAAAAACTTAAGCACTGCTATCACTCCTCTTGGGGGCATGCTGCAGAACCACTGGCACATGTCATTCACTTTTTCAGAGATCATGGCTAGAACTATAAACGACCTTTCCACGGAAAAATCAGCATCTAGCCCAGGTAGTACAAGTTTTCAGTCAAGTTTATTTACGTGCATCACAGAAGCCTGGCAATAGGGAAGTCAAATGCCCATGGCATAAGGGAAGACATCCAGTAATAGAAGCTAATAACTTATACCAAAAAGCCATTTTCATCTGTAAAATATATAGAACAAAAACCGTCCTAACACTAAACAGGTATGAATGATAGGTAGCCAGTTGGCCCTTATTTCCATGAAGCTATTTTATAGTAATAGCCTAATAAAAAGTATCCAAAAAAACCCCAAAAAACAAAAACAAAACCCAACTGAATAAAATTTCTCTGATAAGTTCTTAACTTTATTTCGATTTAGCAGAGAGGTACGTAAGAATCTTAAATGCTAATTGCAAAGCCGTCTTCTACTCTAGCATTTGCTTTTTCAGAAGGCCACCAGTTATCCTAACATTTTTATCTTTTTTTAAACCCTAATAACGCTCAAGACCAAGTACACAAATCTTTTTCCAGTGCAAAGAAGGTACAGTGAATCTAATACTAGGCCACTTCTCCAGGGGACTGTGTCTTTTTATTGAACGAGGCACTGCAGGTCCAAATGTTTGAAATGGCTTCGTTTTTAAATTTGAGCCCAAGTAAAACAATGCTATTCTTTATTTAAAGTACCTTAACAGGCCCAAAACACTAAACAAAGGAAAACATTACATCGATTAGTTGCACAAATATAAAAAAAGGCTTCCAATTGTTTGAAACCTTATCAAAAATCGGTTAATATTGGAGGAGGGGAGTGCAGAAACCATCCTAATTCCAGAAACCGTAATTTTTATAAAAGAGCAAATAATAAATTTTTCGTTATGATTATAGCCCTACTTGTTTTCGAAAAGGAGTACACAGAACTTTTCTTTCCAGTGGAAAGGAATACAAAATGCTTGCATTTTTTTTAAAGTTTCAGTAAAAATGAGGTAATCACAATACGTGATACACCAGAATTGGGCATCTTATACTCAAAAGCAGACTTTTTTTTTTTAAGCACCATTGTTCTTATTTAAAATTAAACGGGTCAACGCAGGGTTCCTAAATTTAAAGAAACAACAGCAATGATAAGGCTTTATTATAATGCTTTTCAAAGACTTCAAAATGATTACATCACGAGCCTCTTCGGAAACAGAACAATCAGAAATCGTAGCTCCAAAGCCTTCCCGTAATTAAGCCGAATTTTTTTTACTCCTTTTGAGCAGCATCTTCCTCAGGTCCTTACTAAAAACAAATTAAGGTTTTAACAGAAGAAACACTAATTGAAATTATGCAACTAGAATCTTACTGAGCGTAATCAAAAAAACCCAAACCAAACCAAAATAAAACCCCAAAACCAAAAAAACCTGCTATGACTCTTTTCCCATTCTATCCACTACAGACAACGCCTTTTTGACCCAATACTTTTCCAAGACCCTCGCCCCCCCCCCCATATGCTTTTTCTCTCTTCCCCAGCCCTTCCCCAACACGGACATAAATTCCCAAGCCCTAATGGAACTCAATATAAACCACTAACAATGAGTAAGCTAAACTGGACGCCGGTCCGTGGGTCAGAAAGAATACAGGGCTGGAAAAAAGATGAGGAAAGTTCTGGAAAAAAAAAAGACACTCCCTGAGGCTCCCCACCCCCATCGACACCGCCTCATTTCCCCCTCCCTACAGCAGGCAGCCATGATGGCGGGCGCAGAAAAAGGCCGCGGCGCCATTTTGTCCACACACACGCGCGGACAACAGCTCTGGGAGCCGTTCACCCACTCTTTGGAGAGTAGCAGAAAAACATCCCCGGCTTTAAACCCAGAGTTGGCACCTACCGCCATAGTCCAGAGTCCTTGCCGCTAGTGCGGCGCCTCCACTTGCCGCTCTCAACAGTAGCGGCCGACCCGACGCTTCGCCACAGACTAAATCGCTCGCGCGAGAGACCCGGATGGCACAAAGGGGGATGAGGCCCGGTGCGTCGCACAGCTTGCTGGGAAAAAAAAAAAAAAAAATGGGTGGTGATAAGAGTCTCTATAGCAACGTGTTTGGAAGAGGTGATTGGTTGTTCTTTTGAAGGGGGCGTGTAAGGCCAGGAGGAGGGCGGCTCCAAGAAGGTACCCTTAGCATGCGCAGCCTGGAAATCGAAACGGGTGGAATTTAGGGTGGGGCGACTTCCTATTTCGATTCTAAAGCAGTCTTGGCCTCCTCCGGCCGCCGTAAAAGGGGTTGGGTTTGTGTTCTCCCGCCAATTTAAACCTGTGGGCTAGAACCTGAAGAGATTAGGGACAGTTGTCGGGGGAAGGAAGCGGGGCGGTAAATTTGAGTGTTCTTCTTTAGTTTCTGCAGTTGCAGGTGAGGAGGGGGAAACGCGCTGCTGTAAAGACCTGGGGGTGGGTTCACGTCAAAGGAATAGCGGCCTCATCTCACCTCGGGGCGTTTTTCCCTCAAGACGCTGGCGGGAGAGAATTTGAAGCCGGTTCTTGCTGGTCTGTTGCCCAGCTGGGAGCACTTATGCATGGGGGCCTAAATGACACTTTCATTTCGTTTAATTTGCTAATCGGTTCTCCACCCGGAGTGACCTCAAATCGTTACTCGAATCAAGTCACTCGTCTGCTTAGTATCTTTTACCCTGCGGCACCGAGCATAAAAATCCAATCTTGAAGTCGAGGATTCGTTAGCTCCTGCACTGTTTCGTTTTTGCTGTGGCCTGGCACCTGCCCCAGACTCGTTCCAGGCTCTGAGCCTGTGCATTCGGCCTGCGTCACTTTTCCCTCCGAGCTTTGCATAATTGGCTTCTTGCTCTTGGCCTTACACTCTCGGTAAGAACTCTTTCCCGTGTTTAGAAACGTCCTGTGACCGTAGCCTAAATCTTCCCTGTTTCCACCAATGAAAATAATAAGTCACCTAACACATAAGACTGAGTGCTTGCCGCGAACCAAGCCTTATTCTGTGAATATTTAAAACTCCTCTAACAACCTTTGTGGGTAGGTACAACTATGTCTCTGTTACAGAGAATTGAGGAACAAAATCCAGGACGAGTGTCGTAAACATGAAGGAGCACCAAGTCAAAAATCATTCCTTCCCTGTGCTGTACATTCTGTAAATTTTAAAACATATTTCTGCTAGCACTTATCCAAACAGTTGTAATTATTTGGAGGTTGTTCCCCACCAGCGATCGATCCAGGGATTCTTTTCCATCTTTGTATTTGATCCCACACGCCATACATACAACGAGTTATATAGTCTTTGCTGATGAGATGTTCAAGCGACTGTCCTGGGGTTATATGTATACTCTTTGGTGCAGTCAGAAACCCAATCCAATTTTTCCCTTCTTATTTTCATTTACTGTACGTTACTGGAAACATTATAACAGACTTTTTTTTAAAGTTCAGCTGGAACCTTAACCATCCTTGGATATCCCAGATAGTCTGACTTCAGAGCTTCCACTATTCATTGCTATCCTGCTTAAAGGTTTATTTCAAATGAAAACTTGTTATAATTTCGAGCTAGGCACACAAAATACTAGAAGCTCTAGGATACATTGCTGAGATCAGATTTATGTTCCTAAACCAATACATTGTTCTCTAATGATAATCATAGGTGTAGTTCCATTTATCTTATTGGTCCAAAGTAGCTAGTGACTGCAGAAATAACACAAAGAGGAGATTTCATTGGATTTATATATATATGTATATATACGTATGCATCTATATGTATAGGGACATATATATCTATATGTCCTTTTTGTTAAAACTTTTTGTTTCCCAAGGAACTGTGTTCTATGCAACAATATAATTTGTTCTCTTATTTTGCATATTGTCACAGGGAAAGTAGTGGTTCCTGACTCAGGAAGACAATCTCAGAAACATGTGGAATGATATTGAGTTGCTGACAAGTGATGATACAGGAAGCGGGTACCTAAGTGTTGGCTCAAGAAAAGAACATGGAACCGCTTTATATCAGGTTGATTTGCTAGCGAAGATCTCCTCTGAAAAGGTAATGATTATGATGCTATTTTCACTCAAAACGTTTTTGCTAAATACTTAGCCTAGTAGCCACATGGTAAATGTTCTGTAAATGCTGACAGCACTTTCTCGAGGAATCAAGTTTCAGTCTCACGTTACTGGAAATTTCCATCTGAATTCTCCCACTATTGTCTTAAGTTCACTATTTCCAAAACTGAACATTTCATAGCTCTTCTTGACGTTTGGACATACAGAATGTATATAAAGTGATATAAAAAGTACCCACCACCAGCTCAGGAAATAAAACATTACCAGTAGAGTTGAAGCCCCTGAGGTCTCTTCCTTTTCCCATGCTCTCCCATACTCCACCCATGAGTTAAGCACACTGCTGAGGTTACATTTATCCTTTTCATGCATTTCTTTCTACATTTCATTTTCTTCATTTATTTAAAATTTTTTAAGTTTATTTTTATTTTTGAGACAGAGAGAACGAGTGTGCGCATGCAAGTGAGGGAGGGGGAAAGAGAGAGGGAGAGAATCACAACCAGGCTGCGCACTGACACTGTATAACTTGATGGCAGGGTTCAAACCCATGAACCACGAGATCATGACCTTAGCCGAAGTCAGACACATAACCCACTGAACCAACCAGGCACCCCTTTCCTCTTTTAATAATAATGCTACCATTCTCAGCCCAGGCTTGAAACCTTATTGTTTGAATCCTATAGAAAAACTTAGATTCTCCTTTTCAGTAATTTGCTTCTGATAAAGTATTTTTTTATAAACAAAGGTTCTTTTTTTGTAGAGAAAGTACATCTGATTTTTTTCTCAGAGTATTATAGCCCAAGTTCCCTCCACTTTTCTTAGTCAATGTAATATTTCGTTCTCTAAGAAAGAAGGTTTAAATGAAATGAAGAAGAGACAAATTATTAGAAAGAAGAGTTGCATTTTTTAGGGCTTGAAAGGCAGGACCTCTTTCTGGGGACCTTACTCATAAACAGAGGAAATACTTCCTAACTCATTCTGTAAGTCCAGTATTACCCTAATATCCAAACTAGGCAAAGATATTATAAGAAAAGAAAACTGCAATATTTCTCTTGAATAGAAATGCAAAAATCCTCAACAAAATATTACCAAATTGAATTCAACAATATATAAAAAAAGTTACATACTGTGACCAAATAGGATTTATCCCAGGTATGCAAGGTTGCTTAGACATTCAAAAATCAATTAATGTTTAGGTGATGGTTGTAGTAATTACCACCTTATTTTGGTAATCATTTCGTAATACGTATCTATATTAAATCATCACGTTGTACACCTTAACCTGACACAATGTTAGATATAAATTGTATCTCAGTAAAGCTGGAAAAATCGGTGTAATGCTTCACATCAACAAACTATTCTTTGATAAAGAATATCTATAAAAAACTTACAGCTAACATCATACTTAGTGGTAAGAAACTAGAAACTTACCCAGTAAGATCAGACCAAGGCAAGGTATTCCTCTCACTACTTTCCAACATCATACTAGAAATGTCAGCTAATTCAATAAGACAAGAAAGAGAAAGAAGAGGCATACAGGAAGAAAGAAAGCAAGCTCTCTTGGTTTACACATGACTTGATTGTCTATGTAGAAAATCTGAAAAAACTCCTGAAACTAAAAAGCAATTATAGGGGTGCCTGGGTGGCTCAGTCGGTTAGTTAAGCATCCAACTTCAGCTCAGGTGATGATATCACGGTTTGTCGGTTTGTGGGTTCCAGCCCTGTGTCAGGCTCTGTGCTGGCAGCTCAGAGCCTGGAGCCTGCTTCAGATTCTGTGTCTCCCTCTCTCTCTGCCCCTTCCCTGTGCATGCACACTCTCTCTCTCTCTCTCTCTCTCTCTCTCAAAAATAAACATTAAAAAATAAATGAACAAAATAAAAATCAGTTATAGCAAGCTCGCAGGATATAAGGTTAATATGCAAAAGTCAGCTGCTTTCCTATATACCAGCAATAAACAAGAAGAATTTGAAATTAAAAACAATCCAAAATAATCTTTGTGACCTTGGATCAGGCAAAGCTTTGTTAGATATGATGTCATAGGGTGCCTGGGTGGCTCAGTTGGTTGAACATCCGACTTCAGCTCAGGTCATGATTTCACAGTTTGTGAGTTCCGGCCCCATGTCAGGCTCTGCGCTAACAGCTCAGAGCCTGGAGCCTGCTTCAGATTCTGTGTTTCCCTCTCACTGTGCCCCTTCCCCACTCATGGCACAGGCTCTCTCTCTTTCACTCTCTCAAAAAATACATAAACCTTAAAAAAACAAAGCAATCACGGGATATCACTGCACACCTACCAGAATGGCCAGTATCAACAACACTGACAACACCCAATGCTGACAAGGATGTGGAACACCAGGAACTCTCATTCCATGCTGGTGGAAATGCAAAATGGTACAGCCCACTTTGGAAAACTTTGGGGCAGTTTCTTACAAAACGAAATTATTCTCATACCATACAATCCAGCAGTTGGACCCCATGGTATTTACCCAAAGGAGTTGAAACTAGTATCTATACAAAACCTGCACATGGATGTTTATAGCAGCATTATTTAAAATTGGCAAAACTTGGAGTCAACCAAGATACCCTTCAGTAGGTGAATAGATAAACTGGTACATCCAGACAATGAATTCTTATTCAGCACTAAAAGAAATGAGCTATAAAGCCACAGAAAGGAGGAAACTTAAGTATCTATTACTAAGTGAAAGAAGTCAACCAAAGTGACATACTGTGTGATTCCAGTGATACGACATTTTGGAAAAGGTAAAAGTATGGACACAGTGATAAGATCAGTAGTTATCAGGGGTTAGAGGTTGAGGGGAGGAGGGATGAACAGGCACAGCACAGGATATTTAGGGCACTGAAAATGTATAGTATAATAATGGTGGATATATGTCATTACACGTTTGTTTTGACCCACAGAATGTACAATAGGAAGAGTGGATTATAATATAAACTATGGACTCTGGGTGATGATGTGTCAATATAGGTTTTTCAGTTGTAACTAATGTACCAAATGGTGGGAGATGCTGATAATGGAGGAAGCTGTGCATATGTGGAGGCTGGGGATTTTTGGGAATTCTCTGTACCTTTCCTCAATTGTCCTGTGAACCTAAAACTACTCTTAAAAAATAAAGTCCTAAAAAAAAAGAGGAGGAGGAAGAAGAGCTATCCAAGCAGAGAGAATTGTATGGGTACGTCCCAGGAAGGTATTGCACAGTTCCTTCTTTGCAGTGCTTTGGGGTAACTTCTTGCTATCAGAAGAAGCAAATTAAAAGTATTAAGCATCAGAATGTGGTGGCATTTTCAAGAATTTCACCTGGAAAAGGTGACTGTTGAAACAGGCCCAAAATGAACTGATTAGATTAAAACCCAGCCAAGGAAGATTAAGAACAGTTAACACTGATTGAGCGGATATTATATATGCAGGGCTATCTTCTGAGCCTTTACGCAAATTCAGTCATTTAATGCTCATACAGGCCAGTGTTGTAGGTACAGGAGAGTACAGAGGGGTCAGTTGAGGCATTTGCCCAAGATTACTCAGCAAGTGATTGAGCACTGTCAACCACTGAGCTGTCCAACTGCTTCCAGAAACGTTTGTGTGCAGAGCTCCAAGTACCAGAAGCTGAAGACCGGAGACTCCTATTTGGCTTGCATAGTAATTTTTAAAATGTTGACTTGGCTGTCAATATTTAAAACTCAGAACATTTTGCACAAGGATCCAGTTTTCTGGTGTGGCCATACCAGAGTTGCATTTCCTCGGGGCTTTAATCTGACTGGTTCTGCTCTCTTTATTGTTGTCTGTGGGGGTGTGAGCCCTCCTGTTTGCATCCTTCGAGCCGTCATATCCCAGACACTGAGACCTTGCGCCAGTCATGGCTTGTTTGTTTATTTTCATGCCTGCTGACTCCTTCAGGCATAAGATCCATCCTTAGGAAACAAAGACTTGCTCATGAGAATCCCTTGCCCTTTCTTAGCAGTCTTGGACTGTTTCCCTATTTTGGACTCTGAATGGATTGATATACCATAGAAAGAAAAGTTTGACTAATTAGATATATGGACTAAAAAAAAGAAAAAAAGTCTTTTCAAATTTTAAATGTAGGTGCTTGGGACTATGATGATACTCTTGGTAAGCATTGTTAAACTGTATAAAAACATTTTATTTTAGTCATGCTTTTCCCTCCCACAGGCCTCGTTAAATCCAAAGATACAAGCATGTAGCCTAAGTAACGGATTTATTATTGTAGTGGATCAATCAGTGATCCTGCTTGACAGTGTTTGTAGATTGCTTCAACTGCATCTTATATTTGGTAAGTCTAATGTAATGAAATAAAATAAATTGGAAGTCAGATATAGCTTTCTGCCAATTTCTACTGCATTGCCTTTTCTTTACTTCATTATTTCTAAGACTTGAAATTGGACTATTTCAAGAAATTAATCTTGAATGCCTTTTTGTACAAAGAGTACTAGATGCAAGGGATCCTGAGATTAGCCCCTTCCTCAGTAAATCTAAAGGGTACATGTGAAACAAAATTGACTTTACTTGCCTGGTTTTTAAAATTAGAATTACTGTAGAAACCAGTTGAGCTCATTTGTGTTCACATTCCTGAATCTTGTACATAATTTCAATATCAAAACAGGTATTTGAATAGTTTTAGAATATATATAGCTGTGTAAAAAGTTTTTAAATTACTTATAAATTCTTCCTTGAGTTGAAGGACTTAAAGTATATGCAAATGTGGACGTAAGAATAAGGGACAAGTCAGTGAGTGTGCTGAAATATAGGTGAAAACATTGTGAATGCTTTTTCTGAAATTTTGAGTGGTGGTTGTTGAAGTGTTTGTTTAAGAACTTAGACAACAGAAAAAGTCAGGAGGTATGCATGTGAGAAGCCAATCCTGATCGCAGTATGGAGGCAAGGAACTCCTATTTTGTGGAATCTTAATGTATCTACCCTGAATGATCCACAACATTGACAGTTTCATCATGGAGTAGTGGGCTGTGTTAACATGTAATACACTTGTAGAAAGTGTTTGTAGAAAGTGTTTATGTCTCATCTTATCCACAAGGGCTATCCTGAGGGCTCCAGTCAGTGTTGCAACATGCATGGCTCTTCCAAACTGTCTTTTCCTGCTCTACTTTTTCTTTTTGCCAGAAAATTTACCACCTTCTTACATATCATGTAATTTATTGTGCTCTAATTGTTTACCATGTATTTCTGCCTTGGGATCTGAGCTCCATGAAGGTGGGACTCTTTTGTTACTATTCTTAGATATATGCAAAAGACCTAGGCCGTTGCTTAGCATGCAGTAAGTGCTCAGTAAATCTTTGTTCACTGAATACAAGAGTAACATTTTTAAAAAAATTTTTTTTAGTTTCTTTATCTGAGAAAGTGAGAATGTACAAGCAGGGGAGGGGCAGAGAAAGAGAGAGGAGACAGAGAGAATCCCAAGCAAGCTCTGCACTGCCAGTGCGGAGCCCAATGCAGGGCTCAGACTCACAAATTGTGAGATCATGACCTGAGCCGAAGTCAAACACTTAACCAACTGAGCCACCCAGGTGCCCCACATTTATTTTATTTTATTTTATTTTATTTTATTTTATTTTATTTTATTTTATTTTATTTTTTAAATAATTTATTGTCAAGTTAGCTTACATACAGATACAGTGTATACAGTGTAGTCTTGTCTTCAGTAATAGATTCCTGTGATTCATCTCTTACATGGAATACCCAGTGCTCATCCCAGCAAATGCCCTCCTCAATGCCCATGCCCCATTTTCACTGCCTCCTCACCCTCAACCCCTCCCCTCCACATTCTTTTTTAATCACCACCTTTTGGAAGTATTTAAGAGAAACTTGAATAGTTGGCTTTTAATGACAAAATTTGCAAATTTCTTGCATTGATTGAAAATAAATGTTTTTGAAGGAAGCTTATAACTTTTTGTTTTTTAGTGCAAAAAGATGGTTTTATTAAAGCAAGAGGACAGGACCTGTGGGCAGAAAGAGTTGTGGGAAGCTTGTAACTTTGATTTGAAATTTTCAGATACCGAAGTGGATGTAGTTGGCCTATGTCAAGAAGGAAAGTTTCTTTTCGTTGGGGAGAGAAGCGGCAACTTACATCTTATTCACGTAACATCGAAGCAGACATTACTCACTAATGTAAGACCCTGTTAATGTTTTTTTGTTACCTAAATTGAAATTATCTCTTAGACAATGAAAACTAATAAACCGTTGCTTAATTTGTGCTTTAAATGGAAAAAATAATGTTCTTTACATGAAATTTTAAGAATCATACCTCAGAAACATGAAGTAAATGCAAAATTTAAAAATTAAGATTTGAAGATAGTATGCTTGTCCAAAATAGTTTTCCACTTCAAAATTAAAATGTTTGGAACATAGGCAGAATTATTGCTAATAATAATTGATAACCCTGGGCTTTAGAGAATATAACCCTTATAACCCTATAATTGTGTTTTCTGAGTTTAATCTTATCATTTGAAATGAATTTGCAATTAGGCTTTTATTCAGAAAGCTAATGATGAAAATCAGCGTACTTACCGGAATCTTGTTATTGAGAAAGACGGTTCAAGTGAAGGTAAGTTTTTTGAATATTTTTTAATGCTCTCTAATATCCAATCAAAAAATCAACTTTATAGTTAATAAATTACATGACTCTATTTTTATGCTTTTTATACAATGTTAAATTTTCTAGTGATTCAAGTAATATTATTGTAAGAAATAAGTTTTTTATTTTAGTCCTTTTAGAGGTTTAAATGTTCTTCTCCTAAATATAATATTCTAAACTCATTTTTACCATTTTGAGAATTCTATAGATTACCAAGGAGAATTATATTCTTTTAAAATGTTTTTGTAGGTTTTAGCATATTTATCATATTTTTATTTCAACAAATGTTAACTATACTTAATTTATTTCAATATATCTAAGATTCTTTTTTCTTTTTTTTTGGCAAATGAACTTTGATTTATAAAGTTTCAAGGAAGTTAACATTGTTTTTGCAAATAACAGTTCTTTGTAAATAAGCTTTATCTGTATCATTAGTATACTATTTGATGATTAGAATTTAAATGAGCAAATTGACATATTTTTAAGCTAGGTCCAAACACTGGCTTAAATTTCATATCCACACACCTTTTAGAGAAACTGGTTTGATTTTCCTTCAATAGGTACCTATTATATGCTGCTGCTTACAAACAATGGATTTTTTTGTATTACAAACCTTCAGCTTGCAAAAATTCAACAAGGTAAGTAATGGATTTTTCTTATTATTGATTTGCAGCAATATTTCTTATTAGTTTTGGAGTAAAATTTTATTTTTTTATTTTATTTTTTTTATTATTTAAAAAAAAAAATTTTTTTTTAACGTTTATTTATTTTTGAGACAGAGAGAGACAGAGCATGAACGGGGGAGGGGCAGAGAGAGAGGGAGACACAGAATTGGAAGCAGGCTCCAGGCTCTGAGCCATCAGCCCAGAGCCCGACGCGGGGCTCGAACTCACGGACCGCAAGATCGTGACCTGAGCTGAAGTCGGACGCCCAACCGACTGAGCCACCCAGGCGCCCCTTGGGGTAAAATTTTAAATATTTTCTTTAAGAATATTATTTTAGGGGGCACCTGGATGGCTCCATCGGTTAAGCGTCCAACTCTTGATTTCAGTTCAGGTCATGATCTTACAGTTCATGAATTCAAGGCCTGTATCAGGCTCTGTGCTAAGGATTCTCTCTCTGCCTCTCTCCCCTGTCTCTCTCTCACAAAATAAATAAATATTTTTTTAAAAAAGAGAGAGGGTGCCTGGGTGGCTCAGTTGGTTAAGTGTCTGACTTCAGCACAGGTCCTGATCTCACAGTTTGTGAGTTTGAGCCCCAGATTGGGCTCTCTGCTGTCAGTGTGGAGCCTGCTTTGGATCTTCTGTCTCCCTCTCTCTGCCCCTCCCCTGCTTTCTCTCTCAAAAATAAATAAACATTAAAAAAAAGAGAGAATATTATTTTAGTTTCATTAGATTCTATGATACTGCATATACTTTTTTTTAAGTATTCATATTATGTTTCTCCATTATGAGGGCTGCAACAGAATCTGAGGAAATGTACTTTGTTTATAGCCTTTAAGGGGTTTATAGCTTAGCTGGGGAGACAAGACACACACTAGCATAATAATAAATGCTCTTTGATGGAAAGAATGAACCTGGAAACTGAAGTGACTATATAAACACGTTAACAATAACAGACAATAATTCATAGTATGTGCTAAGTGAATGGATGGACCATACATTCCTGTGAGCTGGGAAAGGTTAAGGAATTAGTTCAGAGCATGTGTTCAGCAAGTTCCTTAAATAATCTGTGTTCCAAGAACATACAAGGTCCTGGGGATACTACAAGACATGGTTCTTCATAGTGTAATGAAGAAGCCAGACAAGTAAAAGAGCTCTACCAAAATGGTGTGCAAAGTGATGAAGACTTTACAGGTAGGACTTCAGAGCTTGGATAGAAGAGTTGGAGCAGGAAGAAGACCCTCTTAGGAGGGAGAAACATGATAAGGGAAGGTATGGAGAAGCATCCCAGGGACAAAAAGGCAGCCTGGCTGGTGTCCTGACTATGACATATTGTCGCAGTTTATATCAGTGGTCAAGGGCAAAACTGAAAAGTCAACATTTCTTTATTAGTTTCTGACCTGTGTTCTTCTCACTAGATTGTATGTAATTTTGACTTAACACACAAGGGTGACTTGTGTGTATTTCATAGGTTAATACTATAAATTTCTTTCTCCTTTCATACAGCAATTGAGAATGTAGACTTCAACACAGCAAAAAAGGTAAGAAAACAAAACCACATTGTCTTGTTGATTCTTATATTTAATATAAGTTTGGGGAGAGTGTTTCTGGATATTGTCTAGTGGCTAATGTTTTAGGAATTAGTGTGATATAACATTTTAATAACATTTCCATTTTAAAATGCATTTACAGGAGCACCTGGCTGGCTCCTTTGATGGAATATGCAACTCTTGGTCTCGGGGTTGTGAGTTCAAGCCCCATGTTGGGTATAGAGATTACTTAATAAAATCTTAGGGGTGCCAGAGTGGCTCAGTTGGTTAAGTGTCCGACTTCAGCTCAGGTCATGATCTTGCAGTTTGTGGGTTCAAGCCCCATATCAGGCTCTGTGCTGACAGCTCAGAGCCTGGAGTCTGCTTTGGATTCTGTGTGTCCTTCTCTTTCTGCTCCTCTTCCACTTGCTCTCTGCCTCTCAAAAATATAAACGTTTAAAAAAAATTTTTTTAATAAAATCTTAAAAAAAGTATCTTGGGCCCACTGGGTAGCTCAGTCAGTTGAGCATCCAGCTCTTGATTTCGGCTCAGGTATTCCCAAGGTCATAAGATCCCTGTGTTGGGCTCCATGCTAAGCATGGAGCCTGCTTAAGAATCTCCCTCTCCCTCTCTCTATGCACCCCCAACTTCTGTGCTCTCTCTCTCTCTCTCAAAATAAAAAAATAAAAATAAAGCCTTTCAAAAAAAAAGATATCTATTTAAAAAAAACAGGAGCTCCTGGGTGGCTCAGTTGGTTGGATATCTGGCTCTTGATTTCAGCTGGGTTCGAGCCCTGTGTCATGCTCTGCTCTGACAGTGCAGAGCTTGATTGAGATTCTCTTTGTCTCTCTCTGCCCCTTCCCTGCTTGCACTGTCTCTCATTCCATCTTTCAAAATAAATAAACTTAGAAAATAAAACAAACAAAAAAAGTAAAAATGCATTTATAACAGATGGATTTAATTCATTTTTATCTTTCCAAGGAATTTCGACGGTGGAGCATATATATAACATTCTTATTTTTTTTTAATTTTGCAGTTACAAGGACAAATCAAGTCCAGTTTTATTTCTACTGAAAATTACCATACTCTTGGTTGTCTCAATCTTGTGGCTGGAGATTTAGCCGGTGAAATTCCTGTGATAATTGGGGTAATTCTTTCTATAAAATTTTAGTTTTTTCCTTCAGAAGTGTTTCTTCATTAACATAGTTTTGGTTAAATTACAAATTAATTTGTAATATATTAACAGAAGCAGGGAAATTATAAAATTAAGGTCATAAAATTAACTCAGTAAGTATACCTAAGTTTCTCTGTTGGAAAATATTGCATCTTTATTTTTACTAGTTTCTTCCTGAAATTTAGCATTTCTTTCAATTATGAGTCTAGATAAAAACAACAACAAAAATCTAATTATATTCAAGAAGTAGGCAAAAATTCAACATAATTATAGCATTTACAACGTTTTTACCTACCAAATTTGTATTTCATATTAAGAAGCAGGCACATTTGTCTATTCTGTGTATCTGGTTCAATATTTCATTAGGGTTTCAAATGATTTAATATTTATAAATTTTTTTTAAAAAGTTGTGGTTACTTTAATGAAAATACTTAATCAGAAACTATATCTCATACTACTGGAGGAGGTCTTAAAGTTTACCCCATGTCTTTGGAGTGAGTTGCCTGAATATGCCCACTCCTTATTAAATATTCACGTGATAACAGTGAACAGCAAACTTTGCTGTTCTTGCCATCCTGTTCTGTTGAAGGCAATCTAAGAGGGGAACTGGAAGATAAAACGCTAGTTGGGCTTGAGTACATAAGTATATTCTGAAATATGTAATGTGTACCACTTGGGTGTTTCTGCTTTGAGGAGAATTCAGATCTAAGAACGAAATTTGCAATTGATGTGCTATTTTACCTCTGTAGGGAACTGGTAATTGTGCATTCTCAAAATGGGAACCAGACTCTTCCAAGAAAGGAATGACAGTTAAGAATGTTCTTGATGCAGAGATTATTAAAGGTAAAATAAGTTCATGAAAGTACTTGGGGTCAACAGTAGCAAGTTTTAATTTTCAGGTCAGTATCATCCTGAGTCTGGCAAACAGGCCATTTTACCTTACTGCTCTTTGAAACACGCCAGGTTAGTTAGATAATTGTCCATGTATGCTTGACATGTTGCAGTTTTTACTCTTCATTTTAGGAGATTTTACATTTTAGTGGTCATCTAAAAATACATAGAGGCAGGAGCACCTGGGTGGCTCAGTCAGTTAAGCATCTCACTCCTGGTTTCAGCTCAGGTCACGATCCCGTGGTTTCATGACTTCAAGCCTGGCGTCAGGTTCTGGGCTGGAAGCCCAGACCCTGCTTGGGATTCTTACTCTCCCTCTTTCTCTGCCCCTCCCCGACTCATGCTATTTCCATCTCTCTCAAAATAAAGTTAAAATATATATACGTATACATGTAGACACATAGGTATATATATATATATATGAAGAAGCGAATGTGAGAATGCAAACTTTAGTTGTAGTAGATCTGCCTTTCCATAAACATGATAGTTTATTATTTAAATGTGGCTATCTGTAATACAGAAATGTAGTTCTTACACACCTTGCTTTCTCTTTTGTAGGTGCAAAGAAGTTCCAGTTGATAGACAATCTACTTTTTGTTCTTGATACTGATGTATGTTTCTGATATTTCTCCTTCAATGTTTTCACTTGGTATTATGTGGTATTTGTCATACTTAACAAAGATGAGGACTTTAAGTGGGGTGGATTACTATCTGGTGTGCTATGCTTTATTTCAGTACATAAATCAAAAAGATCCTACAATGTAAGATCCTGAAATATTAAGAAGATGTATCTGTGAAATGTCTCCTTTTGCAGAATGTGCTGAGCTTGTGGGATATTTACACTCTGACTCCCTTATGGAACTGGCCCTCTCTTCACATTGAAGAGTTTCTTCTTACCACAGAAGCAGAGTCTCCTTCATCAGTCACGTGGTACATTATGACGCTAGTAGTGTTTCCTTTCTTTTAGAATCAGGCTTCTTGATTGTTGATTATGTATTACATTCTAACTAACTCTGGACAGACTGACAGGGTAAGGATCATTCCATTGCTGGCCAGATTCATTGAGAACAAATAGGTAGTTCAAACCTCCCAGTGGTTGTGTTAGAAAGAGTGTTAATCTGGGCTATAAACGTGAAGAAACCAGGTTCAGTGTCTTTGTGGGAATCAATTTTAACCTTTAAGAATACCCCTTTGACTTAGCTTCTATGTAGTGATTGGCAAAGCTTATTTTATTCACTTAAACCTTCTTTTCTCTTTTAGGCAAGGGATTACAAATCTCAAATTAGTGGCTCTGACAATTACTGCTGATAAGGTATTGGAAGATTTTATTTCACATTTGTCCATATTATGTGTTAGAAATAGCATTAACTAATATGAAAGTAGTTAAGTAGTGCCCACTTGACAAATCAGAAATAATCCTGCAGAGTTCTTTTTCCTCATAAAAAAATGGATATGTCTCAGCTCCCCAATAAAAAAAAATATTTTTTAATCTTTATTTATTTTTGAGAGAGAGAGAGAGAGACAGTGTGAGCAGGGGAGGAACAGAGAGAGACACACACACAGAATCCGAAGCAGGCTCCAGGCTCTGGGCTCTGAGCGTGAGCACAAAGCCCAACATGGGGCTCGAACTCAGGAACCCTGAGATCATGACCTGAGCTGAAGTTGGGTGCTGAACTGACTGAGCCATCCAGGCACGCCTCAGCTCCCTATTTTAAATGGAGCATTGCAGGATTAAAAATATCTACAAGAGAGTGCTTTGGTGGCTCAGTCAAGTGTCCAACTCTTGATTTCGGCTCAGGGCATGATCTCACAGTTCGTGAGTTTGAGCCCCATGTCGGGCTCTGCACTGATGGTGTGGAGCCTGCTTGGGATTCTCTCTCTCCCTCTCTCTCCCACTCCCCTGCTCACTCTTCCTCAAAAATAAATAAACTTTAAAAATATATATCCACAAGAAAATGTTCATTAGGGTGATTCATACAGTTCTGGTACTGAGGAATTACATGCATCCTAAATACAAATTGTAGAATGAACACCAGATGTACAGTTTTTTATTCAACAGATTTGAAAGGTGGAATAGAGCATAATTTTATATGTAACATTTAAATAATACAGCAGTGGTCTTCGTTATAAAATTGTTTTTGCATTTAGTTTTGTACTAAGTGTTTTAATCTAGCCACTTGATATAAAGTGCTATCTTATCCTTGTAGGTTTATATGACCTACTAAATGAATTGCTCTTCTCTTTTTCTTAGATGAAAAATCTCGTGGTTTATTCATTACCTATGATGGAAATACTGTATTCTTTGGAAGTATCTAGCGTTTCATCTCTGGTCCAGTCAGGAATTAGCACAGTAAGTTGATGTGTATTTTGTACTTTATAATAAAAAAAATTAAGAATAAGCTAAGGGGTGCCTGGCTGACTGAGAAGAGCATTCGACCCTTGATCTTCGGGTCGTAAGTTTGAACTCCACACTGGATGTAGAGATACTTAAATAAATAAAAACTTAAAACAAACTAAGCATGAGTGGAACTGGTGTAATACCTGAATAGAGCTCAGGTTTATAACTATATTTGTTGTTACCAGAGGTTCTCAAATATACTTGCCCAAACCAAGTCTTCATGTAAGAAAAAGAAAAGCATATTAATCAAATGAAACCTGAACCATCTGCTTATTCAGTTTTCTTGTGTCTCCACAGGAAATATGAATGATAAGCAATTTGGGCGGAGGGTCATTGCTTTTACTGATTTATCTTTTAATTTTAATCTTTCAAAAAACATTTTACTACATTTGTTTCGTGTCTTCACACACAGATGCACACATATGCACACACACAGACACACTATATTTTTCCAAACTATTTGGAATTTACTTGCAGACATCATGGCCTGTTACCCCTAAATGCGTCAGCAGGTCTCTCCTGAGAATAAGGGCATTTTTCTATAATACCGGTATTAAATTTAACATTAATACAATACTGTTCCGAAATACACCATCCAGATCCAAATTTTACCAATTGTGCCAATTACTTTAAAGCTGTTTTTTTGTTTTGTTTTATTTTTGTTTTTTCCTTAATCCAGGATCTAATCAAGCATCATATATGGAATTTTGTTGTCATGGTCACATGGTCTACTATAATGTGCAATAGTTCCTTAGTCTTTTTTTTCAAGACATTGACATTTCCAAATCCTAGCCTGTTGTGTTGTACAGTGTCCCTCTATTTGGATTTGTCTGGTTATTGCATCATAATTAGACACATGCTGAGCTTTCTTGACAAGGATACCACATAGGTTATACTGTATTCAGCTGTGTCATGTTAAGGGGCTTATGTCCATTTGTCCTATTACTGATGATGATAAATGTGATTACTTGGTTAAGGCAGTTTTGCCAGATTTCTCCACTGTAGAGGTGCTTTTTCTCCTTCGTAATTGCTAAGTAAATTCTCTGGTATTTTTTTGAAACTATGGAATATCCTTTTTTCCCAACAGTTTTTCACAGTGAGTTTAGAATCCATTGATGAATAATTCTCACCTAAACCAGTTGTTACCTTAGTAACTAAAATGAATTATTTAAAAAAATTTTTTTTCAAAGTTTATTTATTTAGAGAGATACAGGGACAGCGTGAGTGGGAGAGGGGTAGAGAGAGAGGGAGAGAGAGAGAATCCCAATCAGGACCTGCGCTGTCATCACAGAGCCCCCTGTGGGGCCTGAACCCATGAAACCCTGAGATCATAACCTGAGCTGATACCAAGAGTCAGACGCTTAACTGACTGAGCCACCCAGGTGCCCCTAAAATGAATTATTTCTATGTTTCAGTTTTAAACTTTTTTTTTTTTATTGTTGTAGGATACCATATACCTTTTGGAAGGAATTTGCAAAAATGATTCAAAGTACGTCGTATTTTGTTTTATTAAATAAGTCGTTAAATAGCAGCTAAGTTACAATTTACTTATTAATACTATTAATTCATTCACCCTGAAAACTTTTTTCAGACTATCTGAAGATTCAGTCTCTGTTGTAGTACTCAGGTGTCTTACAGAAGCTTTACCAGAAAACAGGTAACTTCTCATATTCTTTTAAGCCTTACCCCTTAATGATAACCTTAAATTCCCTGATTAATAAAGATTTCACTGAAATTTGTTTTTCACTTCATCAGATTGAGTCGGTTACTTCACAAACACAGATTTGCTGAAGCCGAGAGCTTTGCTATTCAGTTTGGACTAGATGTTGAGGTAATCATGAATTCATTTGTTCTTCAAACGAGCATTTCTTCATGTAGTAGAGACTGGAGAGACAGACATGTAAGGCGTAATTGCAATTTAGTATGATCAGTCCTATGATTAAGATATGACCGAAGTAGACTAGGAATTCAAAGGAGAGATGGAGATATACTGGGGCAGAAAGACTTCACAGAGATCATTTTATGTCAGATCTTGATGATGTTCCTGATAGTCCAGGGGAAGGTAGGGAATTCTAGGTGTAAGGACAGCATAAGTAAAGTGAGGGAGGCGTACAGGGCTTCCAGGAACTCCCAGTAATTAGGTAAGAGTAGAATGTAGGTTATACACACCATGCAGTAAAAGGAACTGATAATGGAGAACTAGGTGATCAGAGCATGGGGAGCCTTGTGTGTGTTGCAGAGGATTTAGGTTGTGTTCTGCAGGTGATAGGGAGCTAATACAAGTGTCCTGATTAGATTGTCACTTTGTAAAGCTGGAGAATTGTTTGGAAAGGGGCAGACTAGAGGTGTGAAGACCAGTTGGGAGACTGAACAGCTTTCTGTGGGAGACCGAACTAGTGCAGTGAGGTGGAGATGTACAAGAGGGAGGTCTGACATGAGAGGCACAGGGAAGGTGGAATCAGTGGGACTAGTGATCAAACATAGGGAGGGACAGATGTAGGGATTGGACTGGTGGGACTCTGGCTCAGCACACTTGTGGGATGGGGACGGCACTCCCTAAAATGAGAAATATGTGTGGAAGAGCAGGTAGTGGTAAAAGATGAGGGATCTGCTTTATAAAAACTGGAAACGAGCCTTTCAGGTAGGAGGTTGGAGAGTGATCTTAGCTGAATTTAGAGGTAGGTAACAACAGGGGATGCGTCAGACCACTTGGGAAGAATGTGTAGGGTAGAGAGATCTCATGTCAGGATGAGATCCAGGGGTACCAGCATGTGGGAAGTTGAGGAAGAAGGGCTGTATACATATTTGGGAAGAAATAAAGGAGGAAAACCACAAGAATGTATGATTATAGATAGAAGTCAAGGAAAGAGAAACTTTAGAGTCTAGTGCAAAGTGATCAACAGTTTCAAATACTGCAGATAAGATCAAGTATTAAGGGGCGGGCTCCTGGGTGGTTCAGTCGATTAAGTGTCCAACTTCGGCTCAGGTTGTTGAACTACTACTGACTCTTGATTTCAGGTCAGGTCATGATCTTAGGGTCGTGGGATCAAACCTGTGTTGGGCTCCATGCTTACAATTCTCTCTTTCTCTCTCTGTCTCTGTCTTTCCCCCTCTACTCCTCTCCCCTGCTTGCACTCTCTCTCTCTCAAAAAATAAAAAATAAGTAAATATAAAAATAAAAGATGACCACACAATTATGTTGCATGTCTAGTTTTCTAAGTTTGTTAAAGGTTCTTTAGCAGCTAGAAATAGCATGAGTTAGAAATACCCAAAACTTCAGGTTCCTTTTTTATAAACCAAATACCAACTTTGATTCTCTAATTCCAAAAGCTAAAAATGATAAGAAAGCACAGTTTCTCTACTTCTGTTTCTCCACTCCCTGAAAAAATTTCACTGATTTTTTATTCTGTTCACTTTTTAATTTTACTGTTATTTATTTTATTTTTTTAATGTTTTATTTATTTTTGAGAGAGAGAGAGAGAGAGAGACAGAGAGAGAGAGGCAGAATATGAGCAGGGGTGGGACAGAGAGAGAGGGAGACACAGAATCTGAAGAAGGCTCCAGGCTCTGAGCTGTCAGCACAGAGCCCGATGTGTGGCTCGAACTCGTGAACCGCGAGATCATGACCTGAACTGAAGTTGGACACTCAACTGACTGAGCCACCCAGACGCCCCGCATTTTTTTATTATTTTTAAAGTAATCTCTATGTCCAATGTGGGTCTCGAACTCACGACCCCAAGACTGAGTCACAGGCTCTACTGACTGAGCCAGCCAGGCACCCCCATTCGCTTTTTTAAAAAATAGTTATTGCGGGGCGCCTGGGTGGCTTGGTCGGTTAAGCGTCTGACTTCGGCTCCAGTCATGATCTCACGGTCCGTGAGTTCAAGCCCCATGTCGGGCTCTGTGCTGACAGCTCAGAGCCTGGAGCCTGTTTCAGATTCTGTGTCTCCCTCTCTCTCTGCTCCTCCCCTGTTCATGCTCTGTCTCTCTCTGTCTCAAAAATAAATAAACGTTAAAAAAAAAAAATTAAAAAAAATAGTTACTGCAAAATTTTCAGATGTTCAGAAAGGTAATATAACACTCACATACTCATCACCCTACTTAAAAAAAAAAAAAAAAAAAAGATATTACCAATATAGCTTAAGACCTCTTTCTTTTCTTCCCAAATACATCATTCTCCTTACCCCAACCAGAAGTATCCATTATTCTGATTTTGGTGCTTAATACTCCATTAATTTCTCTATCTCTTTGGTCATATAACTTTCTAAACAACTCACAAAATTGTTTTGCATGCTTTAAAATGTTACATTTTTAAAACAGAGGGGTGCCCTCCACCCTCTTAGGAAATATTAAGTCTTTACTACAATCAGGTTTTTCCTACATTACTCCCCGAGACTTTTCAAGACATGTCAATGACCTACCTAATCAACATATCCAACAGACATCTTCTAGTTTTTCTTGTTTTTTTGTTTGTTTTGTTTTGTTTTGTTTTGTTTTTGGGAGAGAGAGAGAGGAGAGGGATAGAGGGAGAGAGAATCCCAGGCAGGCTCCATGCTCAGTGCAGAGGCTGATACTCAGGGCTTGATCCCACAGCCCTGGGATCATGACCTGAATGGAAGTCTAGAGTCAGTTGCTCAACTGACTGAGCCACCCAGACGCCCCTGTATCGTCCTCTTTTAAAAACCAGCTCCATCCCTTTGAAACTGCGTAACTTCAGGTGCATTCCTTACCCTTCCTGGAGTGTCAGTTTTCTTGACTGTATAATGGGAATATTAATATTCACCCTATAGAGTTAGGGTGAGGTATAAATGGTTGCTCAGGTTTTTATGAGAATTAAATGAGATAATTCACATAAGGCTACTAGTACCCTTAGTTAAGGACTCAGTGGTCTCCATAACTCTTAGTAATCTGGATTACCTTTTGGTCATCTAAGTGTTAGCTTCTTTACTGTTTACTCCTGGGCCAAATGAGACTTAACCCTTTTCAATAACAGTCTATTGCCTGCAGTCTAGAAAGTCATCCACAGGCATTATTTTGCTTCAAGTTGTTTAATGTAGCATTTCTAAATTACAGCTTGTTTACAAGGTGAAATCCAATGATATATTAGAGAGACTAGCCTTGAGTTCGGCAGACACCAGCGAGCAGACTAAATGGCAAAAACTCGTAGATGAAGCTAAGGAAAATCTACATAAAATCCAGGTGTGTTTTCCCTGTCATGTATGAGAGTATTCGGATTGATGGATTGAATAACATTTGGTTGCCTCATTATGTCTGGTATTTCTGAACCAGGACGATGAATTTGTGGTGAATTACTGCTTGGAGGCTCAGTGGATAACCTATGAAACCACCCAGGAAATGCTAAATTATGCAAAAACAAGGGTAAGTTTTTATAACATTTGTACCTGATAGTTTGTCTCATGCAAGATAAACCGTCTCAAAAAAAAAGAATTGTGTCTCTATCATAGACCTGTTTTTTTTGTTTTTTTTTGTTTGTTTGTTTATTTAATGTTTATTTATTTTTGAGAGAGAGAGCCTGAGCAGGGGCAGAGAGAGAGGGAGACACAGAATCCCAAGGAGGCTCCATGTTGTCAGCACAGAGCCCTATGTGGGGCTCGAACTCACAGACCTTGAGATCATGACCTGAGTCGAAGTCAGACACTCAACCAACTGAGCCACCCAGGCGCCCCATCATTGACCTGTTTTTAAAGTGCATTTTTACGCTGTAGTTTCCCCTCTGAACTTTGATCACCATTGCTAGTTTTATTCCTTAAAATTAAGGTGTAACACATGGGCAAAATGTTATGAGTTATTTTCATAAAATGCATTATTTTTTAAAGTATGTCATTTCTTTATTGTTCACGGTTCATCTCAGAGTTCAGTGCAATTTGATAATTTGTTTCCTTTCACAGAAAATCCATCTTTCATGAAAAAACTAATATAGCAGATACTCTAACTGTGTTTCTTATTGTTCATCTTAGCTTTTGAAAAAAGAAGATAAAACTGTTCCTGTCTATTCTGATGGCTTAAAAGAGGTAATTACATTGGACTTAATTTGAGGGCAAACATGTACCTTTACAATATGTTTTTCAGTTCAAGATAGACCTATATTTTTTCAAGAGTGTTATTTTAACTCTTGTTTTCTTACTGAAAAATGGGAATAATAGTACTTACAGGGTTACTTTGGAATCAGATGAATTAATTTATATAAATCATTTTGTGTAGTGCCTGGCACCTGTTAAGCACACAAATAAATGTAAACTGTGATGGTGATTATCAGCGTACAAAAGTATAATCCAGCTGGATTTTACCATAAGGCATTTATAAACCACTGGGAAAACTAATTAATTTTGAAGGGTACCTATAGTCAGTGTGCAAATGCCTTCTCTTTTGCAGTTTTATTGCATTTAATGTGATTGGAAGTGTTTCCATTAGTCCACATTGTTTTTGTTTTGTGTTACATAAATGCAGTCCTATTTATGGGAATTGACCAATAATATGGGATGAAATGGGCATGTGTGTAAGACTTCTGAAACAGAATGCCTAATTTTTGGTGTTTTTAATTGTTATTGCTTGCAACTTTCAGATTACCAGATTATTTCTATTTAGGTACTAAGGGCTCATGCAAAATTGACTACTTTTTATGGAGCATTTGGACCAGAAAAATTCAGGTGAAAAATTCCTCATTTTTCATTTTTAGATTATGAATTAGGTTTTAGTTTAGAGTGTCATAAAAGATACAGTATTGCTTTGACTGAATGTGTTTCTGGGAATTGAGTGATGGAAAGTACTATTTTCCTGATGAGTTTTAGATACTCTTCTGCACCATCTTTGGAAAACTGATAAATTTGAAAGGTGGGGCACCTGGGTGGCTCAGTTGGCTACGCATCCGACTTCGGCTCAGGTCATGATCTCACAGTTCATGAGTTCAAGACCTGCATTGGGCTCTGTGCTGACAGCTCAGAGCCTGGAGCCTGCTTCAGATTCTGTGCCTCCCTCTCTCTCTGCCCCACTCCTACTTGCACTCTGTCTCTCAAAAATGAATAAACGTTAAAAATTTTTTTAAAATTTGGAAGGCAAATTTAAATGCATATACCTTTGCCCTAGCAATTTCACTTCTGGCAATTGATTCTGTTAGATATACTAACACGTACACCAAGAGTAGCATTATTTACATGTATGAGGTGTACCTTAAAGATAAAACAAGTTACGGGGCGCCTGGGTGGCTCAGTTGGTTAAATGTAACTCAGTTTCGGCTCAGGTCATGATCTCACAGTTCGTGAGTTCAAGCCCTGCATTGGGCTCCCTTCTAACAATGCAGAGCCTGCTTGGGATTCTTTCTCTCCCCCTCTCTCAACCCTCCCCAGCTCAAGCTTGAGCTCTCTCTTAAAATAAATAAACTTTAAAAAATTTTAAAAAAAAAATAAGACAACAACAAAGTTTTATTGTTTTCCTTATGGCTAGTCAATCTCCCTTTCCCTGCTAATTGCAATATTATGCTAACAATCTGGCATGTATTTGTCTGTCTCTGGACTTTGTATTTGGTTGATTTTATATTCTTTATTCACCAGTATGAAATAGTCTTGATTAATGTAACTTTAGAATGTCCTATTATCTGGTAGACTAACCCTACTGTACTTTCCTTTTCAGAATTTGGGGGGGCCATTTTCTCATGTTTGTTTTTCTGTATGATGTTTGGAATGAGAATCAGCTTACCCAGTTTAAAGAAATCTTATTTTTATTGGGATTTTAAGTGTTTATTTATTTCTATCTTTTATTGGGAATGTGCTGAATCTAAGATCAATTTGGGGAGAACCAGCATCTTTACAGTATTGAATCTTCCTATTTAAGGACAGTATGTGTCTTCCTACTCATTCTGTTCTTTTTTTATGTTCACAGCAGTATCTATTCAGTTGCTTTCATACAGATTTTGTACACTTTTTGTTAATTTTATTTTAAATTGTTTTCTACTGTTATAAATGGGATGTTTCATCATATTTTTGAAAGACATGAAAAGCTGTTGATTTTTTTAAATTGCTTTTTAACCAGATACTTTATCAAATTCCTTTATTATTCATAATGTTTCAGTTGATCTAATTTTTTCCAAGTATATAATTATATATTCAAATAATGATAATTTTGCCTCACTTTTTCTCTTTACCTAATCTCATCAGTGCATATAGAGCAGTATTAAATATAGTGGTAATAGGTATCCTTCTCTTGTAACTGGCATTTATGGGAATCCTTATTTTGCTTTACAATTAAGCATGATATAGGCTTTTAGTGTGTTTCTCTTTTTATCATTTTAAGAATTTTAAGGAGGGGCGCATGGGTGGCTCAGTTGGTTAAGCGTCCGACTTCGGCTCAGGTCATGATCTCGCGGTTTGTGTGTTCAAACCCCGCATCATGCTCTGTGCTGGTGGCTCAGAGCCTGGAGCCTATTTCGGATTCTGTGTCTCCCTCTCTCTCTGACCCTCCCCCATTCATGCTCTGTGTCTCTCTGTCTCAAAAATAAATAAACGTTAAAAAAAAAAAAAAAGAATTTTAAGGAAACATTCATCATCTATTTCTGAGCCTTTTGAGAGATAGAATGCACATGAGCAGGGAGGGGCAGAGACAGAGGGAGACCCAGAATCCCAAGCAGGCTCCATGTTGTCAGCACAGAGCCTGATGTGGGGCTTGAACTCATGAACCGTGAAATCATGACCTGAGCCGAAATCAAGAGTCGGATACTCAACCAACTGAGCCACCCAGGCACCCTATTTCTGAGCTTTAATCAGGACTGAGTTGGTCATACATTACTGGTTACAGCCAAAGACTAGAAATAACCTAAATGTTCAACTATGGGGGACTAGTTAAATAAAGAATAGTAAATCCATGTCATGGAATAATACGTAGTCCTTAAAAAGAATAACATTTATGTGTGCTAATTTGGTATAAGCACCAACCTAATGTAAAATGAATTTTTCAAAGAACAGATAATATATGGAAAATTCTGATTTATTTTAAAACGTAAAATGGGGCACCTGGGTGGCTCAGTCGGTTAACCATCCAACTTTGGCTCAGGTCATGATCTCATGGCTTGTAGATTAGAGCCCTGCATCGGGCTCTGTGCTGACAGCTTGGAGCCTGGAGCCTGCTTAGGATTCTGTGTTTCCCTCTCTCTCTGCCCCTCCCCTGCTCACTCTCTGTCCTTCTCTCTCAAAAACAGATAAACATTTAAAAAAAATTTTTTTAATACTTAAAATAATTGCTTGTTATGTAGTGATTATCTCAGGAAGGACCTAGAAGAAGAGATATGGCTTTTGGAGAAGATGACAGGAGCTCTGCAGGTCTGAGATAAGAAGAAAACATGCTTTTCACTGTATAATCTTTGGAACTTTTTTTAACTTTGAGGAAAAAACTAAAATGTCTAATGGTTTCTCCTTGTAATATATAACTTTAATTTTTTTTTTAAACCACTAATTTTTTTCCTCTCTGACTTTGCAGTGGTAGTTCTTGGATTGAATTTCTGAATAATGAAGATGACCTTAAGGATATCTTTTTACAGCTAAGAGAAGGAAACCTTGTTTGTGCACAGTACCTTTGGCTTCGACATCGGGTAATATGTTTTGCGTTTTGTCCTTAGTGGCTTTATGGCTCCTGGGTGGGATAGGTGATTGAATCCGTTGTCTTCACATGGATGAGAAGGGTCACAGGTGTGAGTGGGTAATGGAATGTTTGATGAAAGTATCCGGATGATATTAAATTAGAGGTAAAGATACCTTAGAAACATATTTTATCTCATCATTCAAATCTAATTAACTCCTAAACTTAATTCAAAAGGCAACATTTTGGGGCATCTGGCTGGTTGTGTGGGTAGAGCATGTGACTCTTGATCCTTGGGTTTGTGAGTTCGAGCCCCATGTTGAGTATAGAGGTTACTTAACAAGATCTTTAAAAAAAAAAAGGTAACGTTTTATTACATGATTTATTGATGGGCTTTCTTAAGTAGTGTTGGTGGAGAGGGTGTTCCTGTTGCAGCTCAGATTGTGGGAAAGGATTGCCCATTAACACTGCTGCTCTGAATCCCTTCAATGTTGACAGATATACTTAGGTGCCAAAAGTGGTATCTTGGTGTGACGTCAATAATGGACACGTTGCTTGTTAGGATTTGTACTTTGACCTGCTGCTAAATTTTCCTTTCCCTGCCAGTTTCTCTCCACTTAATTTGTTAGTTGGTACCTGTTGCCATGAAAGCTCGTGGAGTTTGTGGCTGCCGGTGACTCACTGGTATAGAGCAAATCACCCTTAGTGGTTATAATTAAATCAGTACATTATTTCATAACAAGTCTTTTCCATTTTGGGAGGCTGTCACTTTAAATCTGTCTGAGAGGTCTTAATTTCTCACCCTGTATAATTTAGGCAAACTTTGAAAACAGATTTGATGTGAAAATGCTTGAGAACTTGCTCAACTCAATTTCTACACCAGTCTCTTTGCAAAAGCTTTGTCCATGGCTTAAAAATGATGTGATCCCATTTGTGAGAAGGGCTGTACCTGAAGGGCAGGTGAGTTACCTTTAGTATTTCCATTCTGGATCGTCCAAGTCCAGTCTTTGCCTTATGTCATAGTAAATTACACTAACACCAGTTAGTTCTTTACTGTCTCTGTTGAAGGATTACCAAGGGGAGTTTTAAATTATTCCAGTGATTGTCTGCCAAGTATTTTATTTTTAAGTAATATGTCTGTTTCAGAAAATTCTGGCAAAATGGTTGGAACAAGCAGCCAGAAACCTTGAATTAACTGATAAGGTAATACCAGTATAATTTACACTGAACAGACATTTCAAACACTCCCAGTGGCTTACAACATCACGTTGCATGGCTTCTGTTACTCTTCACAGGCAAACTGGCCAGAAAATGGACTTCAACTGGCAGAAGTCTTTTTTACAGCAGAAAAACCAAATGAGTTGGTGTTGGTGTCCTGTTGGCAATGGATTTCCTTGGTATGATCTGGATAATGAATTTTTAGTAGTAAAGCACTCAATTTATATTAAAGAGTTTGTCTACGTGTACTTAGAAATACATCCATTTCTTAAATTTTCTGTTTATGAGTTTTTCTTTCATGTAGTTTTAAAATAAAAAAAGAAAATTTTTCTTTTTTTTCTTTCTGATTCTCCTGTCACAGCTTCAGCCTATTTTAATGCTCTGTGTTTCTCTATTGATCAAACCAAATGGGAAACAGTAGATAAACATACTCCTAAGTAGTATAATTGGGATTTTCTGCATTGGCAGCATTTCATAGTCCTTTAAAAGAATGAAATTTATTAATGCATTAGGATTAGTTTTCAAAGACTTACTTAAACCAACAAACCACTCCCTGTTCTGATTGCATTTCTTAGATTTCTAATAGCCATTATGGCTTAAGTACCAGTGAATTTTTTTAAAGATGAAACTGAAAAAAATTCTGGGTCTTTTTTGACTGAAAAAAATAGCAGTGCTAGAAAGGGAACTAAGCTCAGAAATGCTGATGTTATGTTTGATGTTAATTTGAGGTTCATGAACTGAATTAATAATTTGGCTTCTGAATTTTTAATTTCTTTTTCCCCTTAAGTTTCTAAAAATGAGAAAGCATTCATAAGTTTGTTGGGGTACCATAAATTCATTTATAAACTAATATGTGAGACATCCCCTTACAATTTCAACTTGGAAGTATTAAGGGCTTAAGTACCAGAAGGTATGACTTTATATAAGGTCATAATATGCATTATGAAATTGCATTGATTCCTTAAATTTCTAAATTTATCAAAATACATACTGAACTTCCTCCTTTCTGACACAGCAGATTCTTGCCAGTAATTGTACTTACTGATTATATACTGTTAAAAATTAAATGGGAATTTTTTCTATGCATTTCAAGTATATTGATATATGTACATTTAATATATGATGTATATTGATCATTATAACAGATTTTTCCATAGAAGAGATTTTTCTCTTGCTTATAAAATACTACTTTTGTCTTTTCTCTGTTGTCTTTTATCAATAGTGAAAATTGTGTTCTTGTATATAAGTTTAGGAAATGTTACAATTTTATATCTGATCTTGATCTGTATAGAGGGGATATTGAGGGCCATCTAAATGATGTTTTTATACTTAAGTATAAAAATATAACACTGACATTCAGGGGTGGCTCAGTCGGTGGAGCGTGTGCTCTTGATCTCTGGGTTGTAGGTTCAACCCCATGTTGAGTGTAGAGATTGCTAAAAAACTAAAATCTTAAAATAAAAATAAAACATTTTAAAAAATTACACTAACATTGAAGTTTTTCTGTGTATTTTTTTTTTTTTTAATTTTTCTTTCAACGTTTATTTATTTTTGGGACGGAGAGAGACAGAGCATGAACGGGGGAGGGGCAGAGAGAGAGGGAGACACAGAATCGGAAACAGGCTCCAGGCTCTGAGCCATCAGCCCAGAGCCTGACGCAGGGCTCGAACTCCCGGACCGCGAGATCGTGACCTGGCTGAAGTCAGACGCTTAACCGACTGCGCCACCCAGGCGCCCCTGTGTATTTTTTTTGAGAGGGAAAATTGCTTTTAGATTTCTGTTGGATTCTGATCTGTCAATTTGTACTAGTTTATGAGTTAAAATTCTACAAAATTTAAAGGTATTAGGTGCAGATTTCCTCTTAAGACCATAATCATGGCCAATTCTTATTTTATATGAAATAATTCTTTTTTTTTTAAGTTTATTTATTTTGAGAGAGACAGAGACACCACAAGTGGGGAGGGGCAGAGAAAGAGAGAGAGGGAGAGAGAATCCCAAGCAGGCTCCCCATGGCCAGTGCAGAGCCCAGTGTGGGGCTCAAACCACGAAGCCATAAGATTATGACCTGAGCCAAAACCAAGGGTCAGACACTTAACCGACTGAGGTACCCAGGCACTCCTTATCTGAAATAATTCTGACTTTTTGTATATTTCCTTCTCACACTTCTGTTTTAGAAGGATTATCAAAACACAGAGGAAGTATGTCAGTTAAGGACTTTGGTAAATAACTTGCAGGAGTTGATCACATTGCATAGGAAATACAACTGCAAACTGGCCCTCTCTGATTTTGAGAAGGTAAAAGTCTAGACTTATCAGAAGTATTATTAGTTTTTAATCACAGCCACTATGGCTAGAGCTTGCATCTATACCATCTTTCTTTTGGCATTCAGGAGAATGCAACCACCATTGTGTTCCGGATGTTTGATAAAGTGTTAGCCCCAGAGCTGATTCCTTCCATCTTAGAGAAGTTTATAAGAGTTTACATGAGGGAACATGGCTTGCAAGAGGAGGAACTTCTCCTGCTCTACATAGAGGTAACTTCTTTAGATCTAGTCTTTTTTCCTTGCCTCTGTGCAATGTGTCATCATATTAAACATTTAACCTTTAAGAAATGTCATACTTTACCATTAGGATTTATGCAGCATGTTGTATTGGCAAGGTTATGTGGGATAACTGCCACTGATTGATGGTAACCTTGGGCAAAATGGGATAATATAATTAATTATTCCTCCAAATTGTTACTGTGAAATAATAGGAGCATAAGCTCAACAAATGTTAGCAATTATTTTCACACATTAATAAGCTGCAATAATCTTATTTGTAAATTCTTCAAGAATGTTTCCTTCTTAAGTTTTCTGTACCATATAAAACTAAAGGCCAAGGCTTTGGCAATTTTGTCTTTCTCGAGTATTATTTAACATTCATGGCTAAGTAGTTTTTGTTTTTGTTTTTTTTTTCATGTCCATAAAAGCTATTTATCTCTATCTGTGTTTTACTTTTTGTGTATGTGAGAGTTTTAAATAAAAAAATATATATGTTTATCCCCTTTTAGGATTTATTGAAGAGATGTAGCTCAAAGTCCACCTCACTCTTTGAAACTGCATGGGAAGCAAAAGCCATGGCAGTAATAGGATGTTTATCTGACACAGATGTAAGTACGTCATGACCGTGCAGATTTTCCTTTTGAGCGTTGCATCTTGTCTTAAAACTTATTCTCTAGGGGCGCCTGGGTGGCACGGTCGGTTAAGCATCCGACTTCGGCTCAGGTCATGATCTCGCGGTCCGTGAGTTCGAGGCCCGCGTCGGGCTCTGTGCTGACAGCTCAGAGCCTGGAGCCTGTTTCAGATTCTGTGTCTCCCTCTCTCTGACCCTCCCCCGTTCATGCTCTGTCTCTCTCTGTCTCAAAAATAAATCAATGTTAAAAAAAAAAAAATTAAAAAATAAATAAATAAATAAAAATAAAAAATTTTTTTCTTTAATGTGTATTTATTTTTGAGAGACAAAGACAGAGCATGAGTGGGGGAGGGGTAGAGAGAGGAAGACAGAATCCGAAGCAGGTTCCAGGCTCTGAGCTGTCAGCATAGAGCCCAATGCAGGGCTCAAACTCACAAACCATGAGATCATGACCTGAGCCGAAGTTGGACACTTAACCAACTGAGCCACCCAGGTGCCCTGCAACACAATATTTGCTAAGGAGAATTTGTGAGGTTTGGAAAAAGAATTTAAAAAAAAAAGAAAAAAACCCCCCCAAATTCCATTTTCTTTAATTATAAAAAGTAAAAACTTTCTCATCCCATTCTTAGAAGAACTATCGTGGATGATGGGATGCATATATTTCTAGGCTTTTCTATGATAATACAAACATGGAAACTTTTTTTTTTGAAACATTTTTTATTTTGACTTCTCACTGTTACTGGACACCATCATAAAAATATGAATAAAATCCTGAAAAATATTTTTAAACAGAAACTAGAGTCTGTAGGAATAGAGGTATATGATTTAACTTTCAGCAGAGAAAATATTTTTCTGAGTTTTTCTAAATAATAAAATTGTACTTTATGTGCGAAAACTGGAAGAAATATGTATTTTTGCAATCAGAGGGCATATTCTCAGAGTACCGCACAGTGGATATAAGACATCTACTGTAGATTAGACAGTGTCATTAATTTGCATGAGACATAAATCTGAGGCCTCTTCATGATTGGTGTGTGTGTATCTTTGTAGCTCATATTTGATGCTGTGCTTAAGATCATGTACGCTGCGGTGGTTCCCTGGAGCGTGGCTGTGGAGCAGCTGGTGAGACAGCATTTAGAGATGGACCATCCCAAGTAAGATGACAGTCTCCCAAATAGTTGTTTTGGTGTTGGATAAACCTCATGTTTTCACTTGACATCTATTTATGGTTTTCTTTCCTTTACTGTGTCCCTTATTATTTCATTAAAAAAATACAATCCATGTTAATATCAACAATTTCCTTTTAGGGTCAAGTTATTGCAGGAAAGTTATAAACTAATGGAGATGAAAAAACTTTTACGAGGTTATGGAATAAGGGAGGTGAATCTCTTAAACAAGGAAATCATGGTAAGTACAATAGTTGAAGAGTCTTTTAACTCCTCTGTTCCATGTTGAAAGCAACTTGGAAAATGTAACGAGGACTTTATATTCTTAAAAGCTCATAGGGCTAGGTTCCTCACTACTTTCCTTTCGTTAGACAGAATGTGAGTAGGATCTTCAGGGGTATCTGGCTGGCTGAGTCAGTGGAGCATGTGACTCTTGACCTAAGGGTTGTAAGTTTGAACCTCATGTTATGTGTAGAAATTACTTAAAAAAAATAAAAGAAGACCTTTTCAAAAGGAGTGTATTAGATCATCAAGTTGTACACCTGAAGTATACGCAACGTTTATTTGTCACATATACCCCAATAAAGCTGGGCGATGGGGAAGAAGGTAGACGGGACTGTCATAAAATTCAGAATATAAATCATGTTTTAATTTTTCACACAGCTTTGTTTTTTGCTGCTTGATTTTAATTTGATGAGTACTTTGCCCTTATGAACAAAGGATTTCTGGGTTCTCTGAGATTTCATGACGAAGAAAGTATATATTGTATATTGTCTCTGTTTCAGAGGGTGGTCAGATATATTCTCAAACAAGATGTTCCATCTTCTTTAGAAGATGCTTTGAAGGTGGCCCAAGCATATATGTTACCTGATGATGAAATTTATAGTCTAAAGATTATTGACCTGATGGATAGAGAACAGGTATGAGTTTTATATTATCCTTTCTTAGATTTCTTTGTCAACTCAATCTGTAAAAGCTCATATCAATCAAATTATCTGACTAGATTAGCACAAACGAAAGTTACACCAAGATGAAAATATTGGATGTTAGATTGGCCGCATTTTTCATAACTGTAGGTTCTTTAAAAAGTGTTTAGTGACTGGCTCTTGGGCTTTCATACTATTTGGTTGTTATGAAACATAGACTCATGTTTTATATACGCTGTAGGACCCTTTGATTCCAGAGTAGGATGTTCTTTTTTTTTTTTTTATTTTAAGTGTCTTTATTTTGATATAATTCGATAACCATGAGCCTACTTAAGAGTCACAACATACAAAGGTTTGTATTTTAATTTTATCTTTTTGTTTGCTGTTGTCAAAACCAGAATTAGCAAATTTTTTAAAACATCAGACTATATTCTATTTTTTTAAATGACGTCTTTTCACCTTTAAGTAGAAAAGGAAGAGGTAAGTCCAAACTTTCCAAACTGTCCTTTACACTTTTCTTCCTTTCAAACACTGTTAAAGGGTGAAGACTGTGTGCTTCTGTTGAGGTCTTTGCCTCCTGCTCAAGCAGAGAAAACTGCAGAACGGGTAATCGTATGGGCACGACTGGCATTACAAGAAGAACCAGATGATTCTAAAGAGGTGAGATTTTCACTAAATAAAATATAGATAAATCCAGTATTTATGGATATTAATCAACAGGATAGAAAAGATGGATAAGCAAAATATGAATATCTGCTCTTCTCATTGCTACAATGTTCTAATGTAAAAATCCCTGTGTAAATTCACTACATAGAAAAGAACCACATATGGCTGCCTTGGAGCAGTGGCTTGAGCCCACACTGAATAATCAAGGATCTACAAACCAGGATTAATTGAACCAGTTGTTGTACACAAAAGGGTTTTCCATAAAGCCATGCAATATAAAGTATTTTGTGTTGTATAGGACGTAGTCATTACTATCAAATAATGTCAGCCACAGAACCCATGTAAATCTCAATAATCTTAGAATGTTGAACTTAGGAACAATTTTAAAAGAGCCACTTCACTTCTTGAGAGAGATGAGGAACCAAATACCTAATATTTTCAGGACAGTTGAGGGTTTTTTTACCGTTTATCCCCCATCCTGTGTCAGCAGTCCACTTTAGTAATTTTTTACCTTTAGGGAAGTAAGTTTGGTTATTTTGGTATCTAATATTTGTTATACTGTTATAATGCTGGGGGCTTAGGTTAAATAGGTTAAATGAATTGTCCACTTTCCTCTTCACAACAACATTCTGAGATGGGTTCTGTTGTCAGCTCCTTATAGATTAAGTTCAGAAACTAACATTTTAAGATGAGTGACTTTCCTGGCGTTATTAGAAAGTGGCAGAACCTCACCTCAAACCGTCTGATACCACAGTCTGTGTTCTTAACCACCAGCTCGGACTGCACCCCAGAGTGGAAATACTTGAGTACTTTGTGTGGACCTTGCACTTGCTAAGCATTTCACATACATCATGTCTTCAATTAAAGCTTTTCCTCCTTTGATTTTTCTTGTCTTTTTGTTTGTTTTCATCTTTTTCAGTCCTTTTTTTTAATGTTTATTTTCTTGAGAGAGAGAGTGCTAGTTGGGGAGGGGCAGAGAGAGAGGGAGACACAATCTGAAGCTGGCTCCAGGCTCCGAGCTGTCAGCACAGAGCCCGACCAACGTGGGGCTTGAACTCACAAACTGTGAGATCATAGCCTGAGCCGAAGTCAGACGTTCAACCAACTGAGCCACCCAGGTACCTCAAATCTTTTTCAGTCTTGAAGATAATGATTATTCCTTAGACTTCCATTCTCTGGGGTTAAACAACTTAAGTTCTTTTAACTTTTCCAGAGAGCTTTTCCGAATGTTTTGTCAAATAAAAACTATTTAAAAAAATAAAACCCGAGTGACGATTAATTACAGTGTAGCTGAGGGGTGCCTGAGTGGCTGTCTCTCTCTCTCTCTCAAAAATAAAAAAAAAAAACATTACATATGTAAAAAAAATAGTGTAGCTGAAAGGTGTGATTTGGGGATTTGCCTGCTCTATGGTATTTCTAAATCATATATCCAAGCGTTCATACCAGTGTTTTTTTCATGTTTACATTCTATGCGATTCAATTATCCATTTCTCAGTGGCTTGACTCCCTGTGATGACTGACCTCTCATTTTTTTTCAGCCATTTTACTGGTTTTTTTTTTCTGATTTCATGGCTTTTGAGTATTTGTTTGTATGTGTACTTCACTAGTATTGAATAAAAGAGTGAATAAAAAGTACAAATAAAAGAAATATGTTTTATTTTCTATTTTCCTTTTAAGGACAAGGCCTGGAGAATGTCTGTAGCGAAGACATCCGTAGACATTCTTAAAATACTATGTGACATCCAGAAAGGTACATTCTACCTTTGTGCCTTCATCTTGGTTTTGTTCCTAAGCTTGCCCTTTCCAGAAAGGAGCATCAGTGACAGCCCTCGTCCTTATCCTTGTTTTTTCTTGCTTTGTCTTCATTGACCCCACCCATTTTTCCTCATGAAAAGTCTTCCTTCCTTTATTCTTTTGATTAGTAGTGTAAAGACAGAAACCTCTAAAATCACCTGACCATTTGTTTATATGCTTCAGTAAGCTCTTTGAGGCTAGATTGGATTTCTTTGGTGCCTTGCACTTACTGCTCAGATTTCTCACTTATCGTTTGGTCATGGTCAGGCAAAAACCTGTTTAAACTTGAACTTAAGTAAAACATTAACAAAGTAACTCTTGGGGGGAAAAAGCTAAAATTTATTTCGGAATAACTGCCATTTCTCTTGTAACCCATAAGCTTCTCTTTTCTATCTTCAGAAAGAATAGATTTTTTGTACTTAAATTTTCTTACTTCAGCTTCTGAAAAGAACTACTGAAGACTTGAGATAAAAGACCCATAGCCAATTAAAATATTAGCTTTAAAAAAACCCTGATAAGGAGCACCTGGCTATCTCAGTCGGTGGAGCATGTGACTTTTGATCTCAGGGTCTTGAGTTCAAGCCCCACATTGGGCATGGAGCCTACTTAAAAAAAAAAAAATCTAATAATAGGGGAATTTGGATGTCTACTGTAACTTAAAAAAATTTAATTACAGACAATCTGCAGAAGAAGGATGAATGTGAAGAAATCCTGAAACTATTTAAAGCTGTTGCTAGCTTACAGGTAAAGATGTTAAGTTATGTTGAACATTATTACTTTACTGATTATGTTACTTATCGCTGCATTTGACATGGATGATCAGTCCATCCTTCAAACTTTCTGTACTGGTCTTCAATAATTTTATTTTGTTATTTTTTTTTAATGTTCATTTATTTTTGAGAGAGAAAGTGCAAGTGAGGGAGAGGCAGAAAGAGAAGGGGACGGGGATCTGAAGCTGGCTCTGCACTGATAGCAGGGAGCCCGATGTGGGGCTCAAACCCACAAACCATGAGATTATGACCTGATCCCAAGTTGGATGCTCAACCAACTGAGCCACCCAGGTGCCCCAAGCCTTCTGGAATTTTAATTACAGCGTACTGGTTTTCCTTTTTTTCTCTCATTTGTAAAACAACCTGGGGTGCCTGGGTGGCTCAGTCGGTTAAGCATCGGACTCTTGATTTTGGCTCAGGTCATGGTCTCACCGTCACAGCTTGTGACATTGGTCACACAGTTTGAGATCTCGTGAGATTGAGCCCCAGGCTCTTCACTGACAGCAGGGAGCCTGCTTAGGACTCTCTCCCTCCCTCTCTACTCTACCCTCACAAACATATGCGTTTTCTCTGTCAAAAATAAATAAATAAAAATTTAAAAATAAAAGGAAAAAACAATTTTATGGAGATGTAATTCACATACCATACTGTTCATGTATTTAAAGTGTATAATTCAGTGCTTTTGGTATATTAATAATTTTTCATAATTGTGGTAACAATGTAAAATTTGCCATTTTACCCATTTTTCAATATATAGTTCATTGGCATTAATTACACTTACAATGTTGTGACCTTCACCACCATCTACTTTTCGTCACCTCAAGCAGAAACTTTTTATCCATTTTACCCATTTTTACCCATTAAGCAGTAACCCCCCATTCCCCTCTCCCTCCAACCCCTGGAAACCTTTGATCTACTTTCTCTGAATTTGCCTTTCTATAGATTTCTTATAAGTGGAATCCTACAATATTTATCTCATTGTGTCTGGCTTCTCTCAGCATGTTTTCAAAGTTCCTCCATGTATCAGGTGTCAGTGCTTCATTCCTTTAACACCTGACTCATGTTCCATTGTAGGAGTGGACCACATTTTGTTTATTCCTCTGTTGATAGACACTTAAGTTGTTTTTTCTTTTTGGCTATTGTGAGTAATGCTGCAGTGAACATGGTGAGCTCATCACCTGAACCCACTACTCGGACCCTATCTGTCTGACCTCAGTACCCTTGCTTATTCTACTTAGCACTGCCTCAGCAGCAATAAATAGTTAAAATAAGATTACTGAAAATAAAAAATATATATCCTTGGGGGCACCTGGGTGACTCAGTCGATTAAACGTTCGATTTTTGCTCAGGTCATGATGTCACAGTTTGTGAGTTCAAGCCCCACCTTGGGTTCTCTGCCCCTCCCCAGCTTGTGTTTTTTCAAAAATAAAACATTAAAAACATATATATATCTTCTTGAAAAATCATGAGCTATATTGACTACACACAGAAGCTACATTCCTTAGGAAAAAGATGCACATTGAAAAGAGAAACTTCGTGGTTTAATCACTTGTATATTTATCTTTGACTAGATTCTACATGGATGCTACATGATTCAAAAGGCTTTAAAAATGGTTAAAATGGTGAATTTTATGTATATTTTACCACAATAAAAAATAAACTTACTAAAATTCTGTACTGCATGTTGTAAACAATAAGGAATTAACTCTTTGACAAAAAAAAAAAAGTTTGAAAGAATATATAGTGAAAACCAAGTCTTCCTCCTATCCTGATATTCCAGCTATCCAGTTTCCCACATTAGATGCAACTGCTGTTGCCAGTTTCTTGCGTATTTTTCTAGAGATAGTCTGTGGTTATATAAGCATAAACATTTCTGTGGTTCCTAATAAAGAGGGAATTGTGACATATAATGAATAAAGTCTTCCACAACGTATCTGTAGTAAACATTCTGTTTATTTTTATAAATAAGTATTTCTACATGATGCATCCCCTTTGGGAAAGATAACTAATATTTTGGGGGGAAAGGCCTCCGTTTCAAAATTTTACATTTTATAAATAACTGTACCATAGATTAAGTTATGCAGGCATCCAAAATAGTATTTGTGAAGTCTGTGTAATGACAGGAGAAAGGAGAAATGCCATAGTGTTAACTGGAGAAGGTAACATATGAAATTACCCATGTAGCCACAAAATGCTGGTGAAGAAAACTGAAAAGAAATACCAAGAAAATGGTTACTGCTTATTAGGATAACCAGTTCTCAGCTCAGGTGTGTTTGCTCCCAGGGAGTACTTGGCACTGAGAAGGGAATTTTGATAGTTTTTGATTGTCACAAGTGGTAGAAGGAGGGTGCTAGTGGCATCTAGCAGGTAGAGGCCAGGGATGCTGCCACAGTGCACAGGACAGCCCTCACAACAAAGGATCTGGCAAGATTGAGAAACCTTGCTGTAGAGTACCGCATCAAAACAGAAGGTCTAGGGGGCACCTGACTGGTTCAGTTAGAAGAGCACGTGACTTGATCTTGGGATCGTGAGTTTGAGCCCTATGTTAAGTGTAGAGATTACTTAAAAAAAAATAGAAGAAGGGGAAAGAAAAGGAGAAGAGGAGGAGGGGAGGGAGGAGAGCCAGAAGAAGAGGGGGAGAAGAAGGTGATCTCACTGCCTCTTGGTATCCTTCCCTGGGCCTCAGTGGGATTTTTTTTTAATCGAGTAAGAAAAATAAATTCTAAGTCTGGAGTTAGCAGGCAAAAGGAATTATTACAAAAAAGAGCAAAGCTGGTTTCTTCAGTCACCCAAACCTAATACTTAATTCTGTCACTTTTGCTATTCAAGGATTCCCCCACAATAAAGAATGATCTGACACCAAGAAATGGTGTCAATAGTGCTGACATTTAGAAAATCCTGGGTTAAGGGGCACCTTGGTGACTCAGTTGGTTAAAGCGTCTGACTTCGGCTCAGGTCGTGATCTTGCAGTTTATGAGTTCAAGCCCCGCATCAGGCTGTCTGCTGTCAATGTGCAGCCCGCTTTGGATTATCTGTCTCCCTCTCTGCCCCTCCCTTGCTCTCGCTCACTCTCTCTCGCTCTCTCTCTCTCTCTCTTAAAAATAAACATTGAAAAAAAAAGGAAAAGAAAAAATCCTTGGGTTAAAATGGTTTTTCCTATTTTTCAAACTTATTATAGTATTATTTTCATAACTTGAAATATGAAGTCTTAAATTCTTAATTAACACGGGAGTTGTCTTTGAGGGAGAATAAGGAGAGATTTGAGACTCGCCAGTGGTTTTTAACAACAGATGAAGTGAGCAGATGTGGCACGCTGTCCTGTTTGCCTTCCTAGGAGAACTTCGAGGTCTTCCTGTCCTTTGGAGATTACAGCAACAGTGCCCTGGTCTCAGAGCTCCGTGAACAGTACATCAGAGCTCACGAAGTCACAGAGACCAAACACAAATCCCAGAGCTCTGCAGAGCCTCCAGCTGCTGAGGACAAGAGCCCGAGCACCAAGTCCAAGCTGCACAGACAGGCGCTGGCCCTGCACGTGTCCACACAAGAGCGGGAGGCCGAGCTGACCTTGAGAGCCCTAAACCATGGGAACCTGGAAGCAGCGCTGAGAAGATGCAGGTGAGCCCCGGCCCCGTGCACACATAGCTTGTCTGAAAGGAACACATGCTTCCTTGACTTCTTTGGTAATAGGGTTAGGCCAGTGACCTTTTCATTTGCATGGATATCATTCTTGGTTTCTCGCCCTCAGAGCCTAGTTTAGGTCACAAAATGGTAGCATAGCAGGCAGGTAACTCACATGATGTGAGTCGTTAGGTAACCTAACCATGGAATTTAGGTTGCCTTGCCCTCTGACAGTTAATAATACCTCAAATAAGTTAAAAGACAAAGCACATTAGATGGCATAAAAACATTTTTAAAGAGATTTTATTTTTTAGTGTTTATTTTCATTATTTTTTAAGTTTATTTACTTTGAGAGCAAGAGAGAGCACTAACAGCGGAGGGGCAGAGAAAGAGAGGGAAGGAGAGAATCCTAAGCAGGCTCCACACTGTCAACACAGAGTCCGATGCAGGGCTCGAACCCACCAACCGTGAGATCATGACCTAAGCTGAAACCAAGAGTCAGACCCTTAACCGACTGAGCCATCCAGCCACCCCAATGTATGTTTATTTTTGAGAAAGAGACACAGAGCGTGAGTCGGGGGCAGAGAGAGAGACACACACAATCTGAAGCAGGCTCAAGGCTCTGAGCTGTTATCACACAGCCCAATGCGGGGCTCGAACTCATGAGCCACGAGATCATGACTTGAGCCACAGTCAGACATGTAACTGAGCCAGCTAGGCGCCCCTTTTTAAAGAGGTAGTGTTCATATATTAATCCAAGAAAGGCAAATGCATTTGCTTTTGCTCCGAGTATTCTCACTTTTGACACTTCCTTTTTTCCAGAGACTTGTTTAAGTATCACCGCAATGCCGACACTGGGAAGTTGCTGTTTTTGACGTGTCAGAAGCTTTGTCACATGTTGGCTAATGACATTCCAATGGCAACACCCGTGGGCCTCAATCTTCCTTCTGAAATACATGCTCTAGCTTGCCAAGCTGCCACCATCTGCAGCCCAGGTGACAGGGTGTATAATATAGTTTTGTGTTCTGTGTCTCATTTCACACGGATCTCCCACGTGTGCTATCTCTTCACAATTGCCATAAAGACAAAAGATCGTTCTCTCCATTTTACAAAGAGCCAGTCATAATTGATTCTCCATGGGGAATATTGTTTCAAAATATTTACAGATATTAACAATGTCATTTCCAACTGTTGATAATAATCACTTTGATGGGATTGTGAAGTTCCTTGCCTCTGCACATACGAGGTTACATCTCAGCCAAGCTTATGTAAAAATTTAAACTGCATTATTTAGGGTAGTCAAAGCTGTGTGGAAACCGTTCTATCTTGTGGCCTTCTTTAGAATTTGAATGGTAATTATTAAAAGATTGTTTTCATTATTCCAAACACATGGAATATTAGTGTAATGATTTTTCTCCATTTTCTTTCAGATTTTTTGCTAGATGCTTTAGAACTATGTAAATATACATTAACAGCAGTAGAGCTTTCCAGACAGTGCCAAATGGATGACTGTGGAATTCTAATGAAAGTAAATTGCCTTTAAATTTCTTTTTCTTAAACCAAATCCCTGCCCGCCCATTATGAACCACTTTTAAATCACTTGTATAGTTTATAAAAATATCAAATCTACCTCTTGTGGGTTTTTTAAATTTATTTTTTTTATTTTTTTAATGTTTATTTTTGAGAGAGAGAGAGCAGGGTAGGGGCAGAGAGAGGGGGGAGACACAGAATCCGAAGCAGGCTCCAGGCTCTGAGCTGTCAGCATAGAGCAAGACGCAAGGCTCAAACTCATGGACCATGAGATCGTGACCTGAGCTGAAGTTAGACACTTAACTGTCTGAGCCACCCAGGTGCCCCTACCTCTTGTGTTGTCTTATTCTAGACCGGAAAACTCAAGGGCATAAAACCTCTTTTTCAGTGACATTTATTGGCTTTAAGTTGCCCTATCTTTTGAAATGTTGGGCCTCAAAAAAGGCATCTCTGGACATTGTCCTTATCTTAGAGTAACGGTTTAATTTAAAATGGCATTATCATAAGCCACAGACTACCCAGAGGAAGCAGACTACACAGTTGTATTTGACCATCCAAACTGCATTTGGCTCTAGTACATCTGATTCTGGGTTCTGCTTAGTGAAGATGGTATTTGTGTTTTGGAGTGTATTTACTTGGGTCTTTTCTGTGATTTGGTATTTAGACTTCCTTTGGAACTCAAAAAGATCCATATGAAGAGTGGTCTTACAGTGACTTCTTCAGTGAAGATGGGATAGTTCTGGAGTCACAGATGGTGCTGCCTGTTATTTATGAATTGATTGCGTCACTTCTGCCTCTGGCTGGTAAATGTCACTTGTGTTGTTATTTTCTATGTATTTCTGCTTTATGCAAGTTTTAAAGGGTGGAGGTTTGGAACTAGGACTGCACATGGGAATATGGTGAATCTCGCAGGCACAATGCTGACCAAAAGAAGCCAAATACAAAAGAACACGTCATACTGTATGATTTCATTCACGTAAAGTGCAAGGACAGGCTATAAAGAAGCCGTGCTGTCCGAAGTCAGGGGAATGGTTACTCTTGAGGGTGGATAATGACTGGAAAGGGGGAAGAGAGAGTTTTGGGTACTGGTAAGGTTCTATTTCTTGGTTTGGGTTCTGGGATGTGAATGTATTCACTTCATCAAGTTGTACATTTAACGTATGTATTTTTCTGTATATACTTAAGTGCTTTTTTTTTTTTTTTAAGTAGCAGATTATTTTAGAACATTATTTGTTAATAGCATAATATTTAAATATTTCTTGGAATATGTGGTCTACAAGCAAGTTGTTTTATTTACTGTTAACATATTTCACTCTTTTTTGTAGAAAGCAAGAGACATCCCTTGGATTCTACAAGTTTACCATACCGTTCTATTAATGAAGGTACTTGACATCAGAAATATACATTATTGTATTACAATTTTATAAATAACAGAAAAACGGAAATTCCTTGAAATCTTGAATATAAGTCTGACTTAATGTTCTTGATGTACTTAATTATGACTATTACAGTGTTACTCTTCCAGAAGGTCAAGAGACTGTCATTGGCTTGTAACATTAACTTACGAATCTGTTCATAAATTTTGGTTTTCCCCATGGAGAAGTGGTTTTTTGTTTTTTGTTTTTTTTCCAGCTAATGACTTAAGCATCTCAAAATAGATCAGTTATCATCAAACTTAGTTATTTTCTGGTTTAAATAAAGTCCGTGTTAATTCTCTCATTTACTAGCTTTAAGAACCAATTTTATGATAGTTATCTACATTGAAAACATTGGCTGTCCCTGAAAACAGTTTTTCAATAATTATGATCTTTATTTCTTTGAAAAATCTAAATATTAAAATACTTTTACTGAAATGAAGTACTTTTATCATTTCACAGGAGACAACCTCATTTTACCTATTATAAATTCCATCTCGGCATTGCTCCAGAACCTGCAAGAATCTAGCCAGTGGGAACTGGCCCTAAGATTTGTCATTGGTTCATTTGGTACCTGTCTTCAGCACTCTGTATCAAGCTTCATGGATGCCAGTCTGAGTGGAAAGGTATAGTTCTGAGAACAAATGCTTTCACTTTGGAGGAATATAGACACAAATACACCACCAAACAAACGGATTTGGAGTCCACATTTTCTCATTTGGCTCTGGAACAAGGAAATTGATAATTTGTCAGATTTAGGAAACATGTGTTGAGCATCTGAGATTCGGGTGTGGTTCAAGGTACTTGCATACTTTTCATATTCAGTCTTGACAACAGCCCTGAGAGTCTCCATTTTGCAAATGAGGAAGCAGACTGAGGGAGGTGAAATCATTCAGTTGAGGTTTTAAGTTGCAGTGATATGTCTTTTTACTCCCAACCCAGTGAACACATTAGGTCAAAACTCTATCTGTTGTTTGTATTACTGTAGCCTAAATTATTATAATTATTACCTGACAGCATCATTGAAAAGATTCTAGAAGACAAAGTACCTGTTGATAACTTGCTTATGAAACTAATCACAGAGAGAATTGCATCACTTCTACTATTCTGTTTATATTTGTTAAATAACAATTTTTTACGAAATTAACTTTATCTTTTTATATATATATATACATTTTTTTTTGAAAGAGAGGGAGTGTGCAAGTGTGGACGGAGGGACAGAGAGAGAGAGAGAGAAAGAATCTTAAGCAGGCTCCGCATTCAGCACGGAACCTGATGTGGAGCTCAATCCCATGACCCTGATCTGAGCCGAATTTAAGAGTTAGATGCTTAACCAACTAAGCCACCCAGGTGCCCCAAAATTAACTTTAAGTAAAGTATTGCTTTCAAAATTGCACATTTTAAGTCTGTCAACAGTGTATTCACCATGTCACCAACAGCACAATCAAGGTATAGAATATTTGAAAAGGTTCCTTTTTGTGCCTTCCCAGTCAGTTCCCCCCTTAGCTGCAGCATTCTGTCATCATAGATTAAATGCCAGCACATTTTGCGTATAATGATGAATTTTCCAAGTTCCTTAATATTTAAGAAGAGTTTTCAAAATGACACATAGATAGAAGTAGACCTAACAATTCTTTTGTTCTTTTCTAAAAGTTGTTTGGAGAGGCCACATTAGTTAAATCAAGGCATGTTGTTATGGAACTGAAAGAGAAAGCTGTTAAATTTATCAGGGGAAACGCTACAACACTGTTGCACAAAGTGAGTATCCGTTCTTGGTAAGCTGCTTTCTCTCCCTCTCTCTCTCTCTCTCTCTCTCTCTTTTTTTTCCTTTTCTCTCTTCTAGTTGCTTCTGATATCTCAGGATAAGAATGAGGATGGGGAGGGCATATTGGGGCTTAAAGAGAAGTGATGAGATTGTCAGGGAGAAGAAGGTAAGGGTTCTGTGCTATATACAACCTGTCCAAGTTGTTTCCTTAAGTTTATGGTAATGATAAAGGATGTTAAAACTAAGCAGACAAGTTGGAACCAAGTTACTCTACATCACTTTTCACGAAACACTTATTCTTTCTTAGGGGTTATAATTAAATTTGGTAACAAATAAGCATTCAGAGACCAAATTCTATTTTGATTGTAAAGAATGTTCTCTTGATGCTTTCTTCCAATAGGTATTTAATTGTCGCCTGGTGGATCTTGACTTGGCATTGGGTTACTGCACTCTGTTACCCCAAAAAGAAGTGTTTGAAAATCTCTGGAAGCTCATAGATAAAGCGTGGCAGAACTACGACAAAATTTTGGTATGGCCTGAGCAAGCACAGCTTCATTTCTTAAAGTATGAAGAGACTTAAGGGGAAAAATGAAGTTGGCTTTGCCACTTAATGATTTAGCAGAAGAAATGTGGAGCCAACTCTCTTGTTTTCTAACAGCTTTTCCTTGACTACTGACACACCAGTGAGTGTATATGCAGGTCATAAGCACTGCTCAACCCAAAGAATTAGGGTATTTTTTATTTCTTAAATCTGTATGTCGCCATAGACCTTCACTTCTTACATTTACTCTATCTGAAGTGTATTTGAAACCTTAGACCCACGAGCCAGGTCTTTTTTGTTGGACAAGGTTAGCAGATGCAGAATTTCTCTTTGATGTTTGTTTTAAAATTTGCCTTTTGTGGGGATTTTATTTTCAGGATAACCAAAATTTGGCCTTTTCTTTGAAGGAAAGCCAGACTACATTTATGGCATCATAATAAAAGCTGAATGACCTATTATATCAATAATGACTGTGTGTATGAAGCAATATGTAATATTCCACACTGTTATCACAAAGAAAGGTTATGATTTTTATTGTTGGGTTTCATCCAAAAGGTGTTAGAACATATTCTATTGTGATTGAATTTTAATTCTATTTTAATTTTTTAGGCAATATCTCTGGTGGGCTCTCAGCTGGCCAGCCTCTATCAGGAAATAGAAACAGAGCTTAAGTTCCGTGAACTCAGTACTGATGCTCAGTGGGGTATTCGTCTTGGCAAACTTGGTGTGAGTATTCTTGGTGTGAGTACCATCAAATTTGATCCATTCTGATGATTTCCCCAGGAAATCTTAAAGTCTTCTTCTTTGGGGAGAGGATATATGTTGTAGACTCATAAATTTTAGTTATATTAAATATACACATTAGTGTTTTCAAACAAATAAAGACCATTTGCTTCATTTCCTCTTTTCTGTATTTTTAAGAAAATTTAGAAGAGGCTTGACTTTTTTTTAACGTCTGTTTATTTTTGAGAGAGAGAGACAGAATGTGAGTGGTGGAGGGGATGAGAGAGAGGGAGACAGAATCCAAAGCAGGCTCCAGGATCTGAGCTGTCAGCACAGAGCCCGATGCAGGGCTCAGACTCACGAACTGTGAAATTATGATCTGAGCCAAAGTCGGACACTTAACCGACTGAGCCACCCAGGTGCCCTTGACTTTTTTTTAATGTTTATTTTTGAGAGAGAACGCACTCGAGAGAGCAGAGCAGGGACAGAGAGAGGAGAGAGAATCCCAAACAGAGAGAGGGAGAGAGAATGCCAAGCAGGTTCTGCACTGAAAGGTGTGGGACTTGAACCATGAACCGTGAGATCATGACCGGAGCCGAAATCAAGAGTTGGACACTTAACTGACTGAGCTACCCAGATGCACCCCTGAGGCTTGACATTTTTTTTCTACTTAGCTTTCCCACTGATAGAACTATATCTAGGATTAATTAACATATAAGCTGTTTCAGACCTAGCCTTTAGCCTCATACTTTTCTGTTGCTGTTTGGTGGAAGATAAGTCAACGTGAAGGTGCCTGGGTGGCTCAGTCGGTTAAGCATCTGACTTTGGCTCAGGTCATGATCTCATGGTTTGTTAGTTCGAGCCCTTCATCAGGCTTTGCACTGACAGTGCAGAGCATGCTTGAGATTCTCTCCCTCCGTCTCTGCTCCCTCCCTGCTTGTGTGCTCTCTCTCTCGCTCACTCTCTCTCAAAATAAGTAAACTTAAATTTAAAAATTAAAAAGATAACATCAGTGTGTACACAGGTATACTGAAGTTTATGAACTCCTAGGGAAAAGTCATTTTTCACTTTGTAAATACAAACAGAACTGTGTTCTTGACGCTATGTCTTTAAAACATTTTGGAGCGCCTGGGTGGCTCAGTCGGTTAAGCGGCCGACTTCGGCTCAGGTCGTGATCTCGCGGTCCGTGAGTTCGAGCCCAGCGTCGGGCTCTGTGCTGACAGCTCAGAGCCTGGAGCCTATTTCAGATTCTGTGTCTCCCTCGCTCTGACCCTCCCCCGTTCATGCTCTGTCTCTCTCTGTCTCAAAAATAATAAATAAAAATTAAAAAAAAAAAAACATTTTATGTTACTCGCAAATAGGCTTATCAGGAATGTGATCACTACAGAAAGGAAATGTGTTTTGAAGCCTAGTTCAAATGTAGAAATGGGACTGGTTATTGCTAACAACTAATTGATGAAGAACCGAAGGGTAACTTGATTAAGAGATTTGGGGCCCATAGCCAAATATACCTGAAATCTCAGAATGATGGTCAAGTTGGGTAGGGGGATAAAAAAGGGTTAGAGGAGTCTAGAAAAATGTTTCTCTATAAAAAAGGACAATAAAAAGGCAAATCACCATGGTGTCCTTATTCTAATACCTTTCACTTTATTGGGGTTTTTGTTTTGCTCTTTTTATTTCTAGATTTCTTTCCAGCCGGTTTTCAGGCAACATTTTCTCACCAAGAAAGACCTCATTAAAGCTCTTGTGGAGAATATAGATATGGACACAAGCCTCATTCTGGAATATTGCTGGTAACTCTTTAAACTTTAGTGGTATTTTTACTATTAGGTTAACAAACTGGTACTCCTTACTGCAAGAACACAGTAATAAAGATGATTATTCCATGCAGTCTATGGACTGTGGATGTTTTTTTTTTATCTCCAAACTAAGTGAATCCAAAACCAGATTAAATTCTCTTAGGTTATCACCTTTTAAATTCATGGTTAAGTGTTTCCCAGACTTGCCTCATGTTGAACATCACCTGGGGCTCCTGATTAAAAATAAAGATTCTTGGGCACCTTCCTGGTGGTTCTGACTCAGCAGATCTGGGCCAAGCCCCAAACTCTGATCCGTAATAGGAGTTCCAGATGATTCCCATGATAGGAAAGTTTGGGAGTATTGTTACGAGCAATTGAACTTCTAAATCAGATCAACATAGGGGCAAAGTAATCTTAAATGAAGATATAATGGAGAGAAAAAAAAAAGATGTAATGAAAAGTATGATTTAGAGGCACCTGGGTGGCTCAGTCAGTTAAGCATCCAAGTTCAGCTCAGGTCATGATCTTGGGATTCTTGAGTTCAAGCCTCACACTAGTGGTGCAGAGCCTGCTTGGGATTCTCTGTCTCTCTCTCTCTCTCTCTCTCTCTCTCTCTCTCTCTCTCTCTCTGTCCCTTCTCCACTTTTCTCTCTTCTTCTCTGAAAATAAATAAACTTAAAAACAGTTTATTTATTTTGAGACAGAGTGAGTAAGGTGGGGGCAGAGAGAGAAGGAGAGAGAGAATCAAGCAGGCTTAACACTGTCAGTGCAGAGCCCAATGTGGGGCTTGAACTCACAAACTGTGAGATCATGACCTGAGCCGAAATCAAGAGTCAGATGCTTAACCAACTGAGCCACCCAGGCGCCCTTATAAATAAACTCTTAAATTAAAAAAAAAAAAAAAAAAGGATAATGATGTTTCTTATTGAAAGAAAAGTGTGGGGGGGCGCACCTGGGTGGCTCAGTCAGTTAAGCATCTGACTTCTGCTCAGGTCATGATCTCACGGTTCATGGGTTTCAGCCCTGCATTGGGCTCTGGCTGACAGCTAGAGCTTGGAGCCTGCTTTGGATTCTGTGTCTCTGTCTGTCTGTCTGTCTGTCTGTCTCTCTCTCTCTCTCTCTCTCTCTCTCTCTCTCTGCTCCTCCCCTGCTTATGCTCTGTCTCTCTCAAAAATAAATAAACATTAAAAAAAAATTTTTTTTAATATGATTTAGGGAGAATTTTTTAAAATAACAAGTAAATAAAATAAAACTAAAACTAAATGTTTATAGATAAGTTATTGTGATAAGTAGGAGTAAATAATATTTCAGACGTTTATCTAATAAATAGGATGACCAGTTTGTTGTCACTTTATTAGTTTCAAAGTGCTTTCATGCACCATCATTTAATTTTTACATTTTTATTGCATATTAGCACCAATTTATATATGAGAAAACAAACCCATATTCAGTGACCCACTTAAGGTCAAATAATAAGTGACTGGTTTTAAAATACTGTCTCTACCCCACTCATGCTCTCTCTCAAAAACAAATAAACAAAAAAAATTTTTTAATGGTCCTACTTAAAGCTTTTCTTGATATTTGTTATCCTGTGTAGCAAATTAAGCTATCATCTTAATAGGGCTTAAGGCATTTCAATTGTCTATAATTTCATTCTTCATTTTTTTCAAATTTTTATTTAAATTCTAGTTAACATACAGTGCAATATTGGTTTCAGAAGTAGAATTCAGTGATTCATCACTTACATACAACGCACAGTGCTCATCATAACAAGTGCCCTCCTTTATATTTATTTTAATTTTTTTTTTAATGTTTATTTATTTTTGAGAGAGAGAGAGACAGAGACAGAGCATGAACAGGTGAGGGGCAGAGAGAGAGGGAATCACAGAATCTGAAGCAGACTCCAGGCTCTGAGCTGTCAGCACAGAGCCCGATGCGGGGCTCGAACTCAAGAACCTTGAGATCATGTCCTGAGCCGAAGTTGGACGCTTAACTGACTGAGCCACCCAGATGCCTCTGTTTTAATATTTTTTAACATTTATTTGAGACAGACAGAGTGCAAGTGGGGAGGGGCAGAGAGAGGGAGACAGAATCCGAAGCAGGCTCCAGGCTTTGAGCTGTCAGCACAGAGCCCGACGCGGGGCTCAAACTCTAACTATGAGATCGTGACCTGAGCCAAAGTCAGACGCTTAACCAACTGACCCACCCAGGTACCCCAGCAAGTGCCCTCCTTAATATCCATCACCCATCTAGCCCATCTCCCACTCACATCTCTCCATCAGCCGTTTGTTCTCTATCTTTAAGAGTCTCTCATGGTTTGTTTCCCTCTCTCTTTTCTCCTCCTCCCATATGTTCATCTGTTTTGTTTCTTAAATTCCACATGAGTTAAATCATATGGTATTTGTCTTTCTCTGAATTATTTCACTTAGCACAATACACATAATAGCTCCATTTCATTCTTATTTTTTAAATCTTTATTATTTTTCTAATAAGATAGAACACATTAAAATCAAAGTTCCATATAATCTTACCATTCAGGAATAATCACCGTTTAAAGAATTTCGCCTATATTGTTCCTTTATTTCCCCTATGCATATAAAAACATGCATTCTTTAAGTTTATCACAAACAGAATCATATTTTACAAACTATTTTATAGCATGCATCATTCACTTAACAGTATATTTATAAGATTGGTACATATAGCTTTTCTTTGTATCTCTTGAACTCTGGTATTCCTTTGTATGAATAACTTATTTAGCCCCTTTTCAATGGATAATTGAATTGCTCTCAGTTTTTAAATATTACAAACAGTTGTTGCAGCAGACATCCTTGTATGTGTATCTTGGCTATTTTTTGTGAAGGGTGTGAAAGTGGAATTGCCCTATTAAATATTTTCAATTTTATTACAAATTTATCCCCAGTATTATGCCATTATATGGCCATGATTTTTTATTTTATTTTATTTTATTTTTATTTTGAGAGACAGAGTGCAAGCAGAGAGGGACAGAGAGAGAGAGGAGAGAGAATTCCAGGCAGGCCCCATGGTGTCAGTGCAGAGTCCAACGTGGGGCTCTATCTGGTGAGCTGTGAGATCATGACCTGAGCTGAGATCAAGAGTCAGATACTTAACTGACTGAGCCACCCAAGCACCCCAAGATCTGATGATTTATTTATTTATTTATTTAAATTTTTTAGTGTTTATTTTTGAGAGCGTGTGTGAGTGGGGGAGGGGCAGACAGAGAGGGAGACAGAGGAACTGAAGCAGGCTCTGCACTAACAGCACAGAACCCAACATGGGACTTGAACCCACCAACAATGAGATCATGACCTGAGCTAAAGTCAGGTGCTTAACCAACTGAGCTACCCAAAGGGCCCCAAGATCTGGGTTTTTTTAAGTGTATTTAGTTTTTGAGAGAGGGAGAGAGTGAGAATCCCAAGCAGTCCACACTGCCAGCATGGAGCCTGATGCAGGGCTGGAACCCATGAACTGCAAGATCATGACCTGAACTGAAACCAGGAGTCCTACGCTTTAACCGGCTAAGCCACCCAGGTGCCCCCCAAGATCTGATTTTTTAAAGACAGCAGTTAACTCTTGATGATGTGTATGTGATCTGATAATGAGGCTGGACAATGAGAGGGTTCGATGGGAGTGTGTCAGTGAGAAATTGTATGGAAACACATGCATGGAGAGAAGTTAGCCTGTATTTGAATACTTCTTTTAGCACATTTCAGTTGGACTGTGATGCAGCTCTTCAGCTATTCATCGAAACACTGCTACACAACACCAATGCCAGCCAAGGCCAGGGAGACATGAGCACACAGTCTGCAAAGCAGCAGCACCCCAAACTCCTGGCCAAAGCCCTGGAAATGGTTCCTCTACTGACGAGCACAAAAGATCTGGTCATCAGTCTTAGTGGAATACTGCATAAGGTAGATGAATGGGGAACTGAATGTATCGGGTCACTTCAAACATCCCTCCTACCCTTAGTTAATTTAGGTACATAGAGTAACAAGCTGGAAAAGTAAGTCCTGTATTTTTTATAAACTTATAATTTTGGTAATTTTAGATTTCTACCTTTTTAATATAGCTTAATGTAGTAGTTTTCCTCCCTTTTTCCCTGAAAATAGAAATAGCATTTTTTTCAGATTTTTGAAAATAGCACACATTCTTTGAAAAAGATCAAACTAGAGAGAAGTATTAATCAAAAAGTAAAATCTCTATAACCCCATTCCCATAGATAAAAAAGTTAGTAGTTTGGTGACTGATTTAGACTAAATATTCTATTCTGTTATTCTCCTTTTTTTCACTGAACATATTGTCATTATGTGTCAATAACATACATCTGTCTCATTTTTGACAGGTACATATTACTCCACTATGTGGATAAACATACTGTAACCAAGCCTTTAGGGATGGACACTTAAATTACTTGTATATTTTACTATTAAATATTGCTACAATGAATATCTCTGTACATACATATACCTATTTGGCCTCTAGTCTGATTATTTTCTTAGGACATCTTCCTGAGAATTGAAACTTTTAAGTCAAGGAGTAGTTTGTTGGGGGAGTAAAGGTGGATTGAAGGGCAAGGAAGATTGTAAGACTACAAGAAATACTTCAGTATTTCCTGAAATTCAGCCAAAATTAATAAAGACTTTCACAAAAGTTCTAGGAACTACGGAAATCATCTTCCCACTTAGTTCAGTGTTGTTATTCATGTGACTTGAGTTGGCATTTAAGAAATGAAAAAAAAGTAATGGTGTGTGGGCAGAAACAAAGAACAAAGAGAATACTTCCTTTCTTTTCATGAACATATATAGATGCCACCCAATTAATTTTTGCATTTTAGTATGTGGTTAGAGCCAGAATGGAATACTTGGAGAAACTTTTGCTTGGAGGCCCACACTTTTAGTTACATAATTTTCAAGAAAACGTCCATTTCCTCCTATTGTACTTTTCCCATCTTAAATGGAAGACATAGAATTTTCATTTAAAGATCTTACAAAATTATGAAGTCTTGATATATTTATTCTTTCTAGATTTTTAGTATCCTAGGAACAGCTTTCTTTTTAAAATCACTTCTGAGACATTTTAAGGTTTATTTATCCTGATACAACTAATTTTAGAGATAAGAGCATTTCAGTTCATTTGTAGAAGAATTATCTAACACTATGGCACACTGACATTTTACATTTTTGATCTGTACTGATGACCATAATAAAACCTGGCCCTCTTAAGTTTTGACATATTTTTACTTTTATACAGTTGGATCCCTACAGCTATGAAATGATTGAAGTGGTCCTGAAGGTTATAGAAAGAGCTGATGAAAAGATAACCAACATTAATATCAATCAGGTATAACTAATGTATCGTAGATTTTAGAATTATATTTTTGCTTCTTTTTGGATCATTTAACAAAATTGTGGTCCTATAGGACCTTTCTGGACTGTCCTTTGAGCTTCATTTTTCGTTTGGTTCCTCTTTATTTTTTTTATTCTTTTTTTTTTTTAAGATTTTAAAAAATATTTTGTTTTGAGAGAGAGTATGTGTGCGCACGCGCGTGTGAGTGGGGAAGGGGCAGAGGGAGAGACAATTCCAAGCAGGCTCTGCACTGTCAGCAGAGAGCCCTCCTCGGGGCGTCATCTCACAAACTGTGAGATCATGACCTAAGCCAGAATCAAGAGTCGGACACTTAACTGACTGAGCCACTCAGGTGCCCCTGGTTCTTTAAAAGGGATACAGAAGTAAAAAGACTTGTCACGCTCAGGGTGCCTGGGTGGCTCAGCCAGTTAAGTGTTTGACTTTGGCCCAGGTTATGATCTCACAGTTTGTGGGTTCGAGGCCCAGCATGGGGTTTGGCACTGACTAGAGCCTGCTTTGGATTCTCTGTCTCCCTCTCTCTCTGCCCCTCTGCCACTCATGCTTTCTGTAAATAAATACTTCTCATGCTCTTCATATTTTATTGTTTATCTTAATCCTATTTGGCTTTACTGAGGCAGTTTAAATTTGTCTAAGATCATGAAGTCACTAAAGGACTAATTTAGAAGAATTAAAGCAAAATTTTTGTGATTCAACAACAAAAAAAAAAAAAAAAAAGAAGAAGAAGAAGTAGTATGTGGGACCCAGAGTTAGATTCCACTTTCTATATTAGTAGGTAGGACTGACTCAATTCTATTACTTTCAGTAACTTCTTAGTCTTTTATGAATTTTGGTCATAGTAGCTTTTGTATCTTTTTAAAATGGATTTAAACATTAAAAGAAAATGGGTTGATTCAAAAAATTATACAAGCACCCAAAATATCAGATATAAGCCTAAAGAGATGTAAGGGTATAGAGGATTAATTTTAGACCTACTTCCTACCTTTTTAAAATGAAATCCAGTATTTTTGAGGTCTCCCTCAGACTGTTTGAAGAAGTTATGAGGAACTTTCAGACTCACTTACAAAAATCCCACCAATAACAGGTTCCATTAGTTTCTCTGAGTATAATTTCTTTAATCATCATATAAATTGTGGTTTAGAAGGATAATCTTAGAGGTAAAACTACAAAAGGTTTTGGTTCTCTTAATGAAAACAAGACCATCTCAGGAATGGAATTCTATGACACGATCAAGTTAGAGAGTTAAGAAACAGGATTGGTTTAAGCTCACAAGAAAATACATTTATATTTTAATATAGGCATTGAGTCTTCTGAAACATTTGAAATCATACAGAAGAATATCTCCTCCGGTGGACCTAGAATATCAGTATATGTTGGAGCATGTGATAAGTTTGCCATCAGCTGCCCAAACTAGACTGCCTTTTCACCTAATATTCTTTGGCACAGCACAGAACTTCTGGAAAATTCTCTGTATGTTCCTTAACTTCTTACGAATTTTACTGAATAGCCCAAATTTGTTTTCTTAAGCAAATCATAATCTTCTTGTTTCTTTTTTAGCTACAGAACTCAGTGAAGAATCTTTCCCAACACTGCTCCTAATTTGTAAATTAATGAAGGTAATGGGTTGAAACTTGGTCAAACATACCTTTATACCCTCTAGTTAACTCAAACCCTTTGTAGAAGGATTTTGTACTACTTTCATGTAAAACCCTTAAAGGCGAGCATGTAAATCAACCTCAGGTTTTTTCTTTTAAGTATATATTTTTTAATGTTTATTTATTTGGGGACAGGGGAGGGGCAGAGAGGGAGAGAATCCCAAGCAGGCTCTGCACTCCTAGCAAAGAGCCCTTTGCAGGGCTTGATCTCACGACCATGAGATCATGATCTGAACCAAAATCAGTCCGATGTTTAACTGACTGAGCCACCCAGGTGCCCCCAGCCTTAACTTTTCTTTTCCTCTCTTTGAAGTTCTCTTTGGACACTCTGTATGTGTCTACAGCCAAACATGTTTTTGAAAAAAAACTGAAGCCAAAGCTTCTGAAGTTAACACAAGCTAAATCCTCAACACTGATTAACAAGGAAATAACTAAGATCACTCAAACCATCGAGTCCTACTTATTGTCTATAGTTAACCCAGAGTGGGCTGTAGCTATTGGCATCAGTCTTGCCCAGGATATCCCAGAAGGTATGGATTCTTCCTCTAAGTGGGCTCGAAATTGTCGGCTTATTTTGAACTTGCAATAAAAAAATTTACTCCTTACCTATCTTTGAGAAGAGGCATTTAAAACTATTGATGGTAGTTAAAAATGTTATGTGCCCTTTCTCTTCACTTGGTGCATTGCTGAAATGATTAAAATTCACTGAATGTTGAAAGGCTCCAGTGAAGTCAGCAAGGCTCCTTGCAGCTTATCAGGGTGCAGGGATGTGGGTGTTCTCTACCTTGTCTGTAGGAATAGAAATTGCTTCCTAACAGGTACTCCTGCTTCTAGTAATGAATCCTTACATGTTCTTGCATAACCAAATAAGCACACAAACATAGGCACTTACTGCCATGTTTTTAGTTGTAACAGAAGTTGAAAATAACTACTTTTTAGTTATTTTTTTAATATTTATTTATTTTTGACACAGAGCACAAGCAGGGGAGGGGCAGAGAGAGAGAGAGGGAGACGCAGAATCTGAAGCAGGCTCCAGGCTCTAGGCTCTGAGCTGTCAACACAAAACCCAACGTAGGGCTTGAAACCACGAACCCTGAGATCATGACCTGAGCTGAGGTTGGATGCTTAACCAACTGAGCCACGCAGTCACCCCTAAAAAATAACTGTTTTTTTTAAATGCTCATTTGTCAGGAATTTGTTTTTAAAAATAGAGCATATGCGTAGAATAGAATACTATATAGTTGATTTGGAAAGATACCCAAGGTGTATATTAAGTCAGAACAGTGGACAATACCACATGTATGATCTTAGCCTGTTGGGGTTAAAATGTGTGCGTGTACACACAGACACACACAGGGGAAACTTCTGAAGGAATAGAAGCTGAAGAGGAGCCTTTGGACTTTTACTTTTTACTTTGTATCCTTCTGTTTAAATTATGTTTTTTCTCTGAGTATGCATTCTTGTATTAAAAAAAAAACCTTGATAATTTGATTAAAATACATTTATCTTAAAAGGATTATGATTTGTTTATAAATCTCTTTTTTATCTGTTCAGGTTCCTTCAAGATGTCCAGCTTGAAATTCTGCCTGTATTTAGCTGAGAGGTGGCTACAGAATATCCCATGTCAGGTGAGTCTGAACTGTACAATGGAAGGCTCCTCTCTTTTCATTTACATAGTGTGCTCCCTGGCCCACCTTCTCATCCTGCCCTGCTGATGGCGTCTTTAAGGGTTGGATGCCTAAAATGGATAAAGAAGATGAGAATTTGTGTAGCTATGTAAGGATGTAACTAAGGCAGGGAGGGACCTTGATTGATAAAGATGATTCTTCGCCTCACCTGAGGTTTTAGAATGTGACCTTTCCTTGGAATCCCTGCTTGGGATTTTTTTTTTTTTTTTTTTTTTTTTTAAGGATGAAACGCGTGAAAAAGCAGAGGCTTTGTTGAAGAAGCTTCATATTCAGTACCGGCGATCAGGCACTGAAGCCGTGCTCATAGCCCACAAGCTCAACACCGCGGAATATCTAAGAGTGATAGGAAAGCCTGCACATCTCATCGTCAGTCTGTACGAGCATCCTAGCATAAGTCAGAGAATTCAGAATTCCTCCAGCAAAGAATATCCCGGTAAGGACAAAGCACCATTTATCTTTCTGCTCAGGGAGAACTGTCATTTTGATTTTTAAACTCTTTATTTTGAATATCTTAGATATTCACGCAGCTGCCAAAGAAATTGCCGAAGTTAACGAAATTAATTTGGAGAAAGTCTGGGACATGTTGTTGGAGAAGTGGCTGTGCCCGTCCACAAAGCCTGGTGAGGTCAGTCCGTCCTCTGAAAGGTTCTCTTGTCCTTTCTGCTGGCTCTGCATTGATAGAACCTTCGGATTAGGAGCTCAGACTTAACACAAGGAATGTTTGCTGCTTTTAATACCTTCTGTTATCAGATGAGTCTTCATGAGGTTATTTCCTTTTTCTTTCTATTTAAATATTGTTTTGCCACTATTTTACCTTTTAATTGGTGATTTCAGATGAACTCTTGTATAAAAGAAGTCGTCTGTGCTTAGATTCATGTGATTAACTTTTTATTTTTCTTAGATTCATGTGATAGTTTTCTTTTGAACTAATTTTAAACATACAGAAAAGTTGCAGTAGTGTGAATGAATTCCTGTACACCCTTCACCCAACTCTGTTGATGTTTAACATTTTGCCATATTTGCTTTGCCCTATAATATATATATTTATGGTATTTTTCTGGACCGTCTGAGAATTAATGGTATGTGGCATCCCCTTTCACCTCTTAACAAGTCTGTATATCCTAAGAACAAGGCTTTTCTCTTACTTCACCACAGTATAATTATCAAAATTAGATAATTTTAAATTGGTACACTATTGATACAGTACAAACATAGGCTTGAATCTGTGGTCCACATTATAATTTAATGAATTGGCCCAATAGTGCTCTTTTAAGGAACTTTCTCCCCCTGGACCAGGGTCTAGTCTAAGACTATACATTGCATGTATTTGTCATATCTTTAATCTCTTTTATTTATTTATTTAAAAAATTTTTTTGATGTTTATGTATTTTTGACAGAGTGAGACAGAGCATGAGTGGGGGAGGGGCAGAGAGAGGCAGACACAGAATCTGAAGCAGGCTCCAGGCTCTGAGCTGTCAGCACAGAGCCCGACACAGGGCTGGAACTCACAAACCATGAGATCATGACCTGAGCCAAAGTCAGACGCTCAAACAACTGAGCCACTCAGATGCCCCATCTTTAATCTCTTTTAATCTAGAATAGTTGCATAGCTTTTCCTTGTCTTTCATGACACCTGACTTTAAAAAAAAAATTTTTTTTTAATGTTTATTTACTTTTGAGAGACACAGAGAGCTGGGGAGAGGCAGAGAGGAGGGGAGGCACAGAATCTGAAGCAGGCTCCAGGCTCTGAGCTGTCAGCACAGAGCCCGATGCAGGACTCAAACCCACAAACTGAGATCATGACCTGAGCTGAAGTCAGATGGTTAACCCAGTGAGCCACCCAGGCACCCCTGATATTCTTGGAGCATACAGACCATTTGTTTTAGAAGCTATCCTTCAATTTGTGTTTGTCTGATATTTCCTCATGATAAGATTCTAATGATGCATTTTGGGCCAGAATCCTACTTAAGTGATATCGTGTGCTTCTCAGGGTATGACATTTGGAGGCACGTGATGTCTGATGTCCGTTTGCCAGAATAGGTGATGTGAGTTTAAATAACCTGGTTAAGATGTTGTCAGTGTCCATATTACATAGTTACTGTATTTCCTTTTGTAACTATTAGGGGAGGTGTTTTGAGACAGTTTAATAACTTGTTCCTCCTCAAACTCCTTTCCCTACGACACATAATCCAATTTAGCATCTATTGATGATTCTTACTCTAGTCTATTTTACTGTGATGGGATATTGATGTTTTTAAAGGGGGCCAGCCAGTTGGTTTGCAAAATGTCTCCTTGTGATGTTTCTCATGATTAGATTCAGGTTATGTGTTTTGGGCAAGGATACCATATAGGTAATGTGTTTTTTTTTTCAGTGTATCATATCAGGAGGCATATAGTGTTAGAAGTAGTATCACTGACATTTATGCTGGGATTCAGCAATCCCAACACAGAATTTTCTGCAGTACTTCTGCGTTTTCAGGCAGAACTCAATTAGGGAGCCTTCCTCTATCCACGTAGGCAGATATGCTTGAAAAAAAATGTATGTGTCAACAAATACTATAACTGAAATGACATTAGGTTTTTAATTATTTTTTATATCCCTTAGCATCCAATTTAGCAAGTATTTATTAAATGTTTGCAAAGAACAAGGACTGTGCTTCAATGGAAATGGAAGCATATCTAGGCCTCATAGAATCTGTGGTTGACTCAGAAACCGATGTGTTTTAACTTATACATAAATTCGAGGAACTGAACAAAAGCACCCTGAAGCTAGGAACTGGGACTGTCCATAGCACCTTGCACATTGCTTTGTAAGTCCCAGTAAATCTGTACTGAATTACTCAAGGACTCATTTAAAATCCATGGAGTCCTTTCCTTTTAAAAATTATCCGGTGACTGTAAATGCCAGGAGGACAGGAACATCTGTTTCATTCACTCAGGCAACCCATGAGCCTGGGATTGTGCCTGGCACATAGTAAGTGCTCAGTAAATATTTGTTGACTGAATAATGTGAGGAAACTAATTTTGAAAGGAAAAGTTTTTTCATAAAGTAATGGGTTACACTCTAATGTCTTCTATGTAAACAATTCTGTATATTGGGTTTTTCACCTAATAGGTTGTGTTAGCTTCTATAGTCCACAAACTTTTAGTTTTTTGACTTTGTTTTTCACTTTTTCAAGAAACTGTCAGAATTATTTGAACTTCAAGAAGATGAAGCACTCCGAAGGTACTCTTTCTTTACTTAGATGTGTCTGTATCTTGTTGCCCAGTAGGAGTCTTAAAACAAATCTGTCAGAGGTTTGGTTTTGAAAAGACTTTTCTTCCTATAATTTGGGTCAGTCTCTGAGAAGAATCACTTCATTGATATATGGCCATGAATATGTACAACTATCTCCAGTGGAATAAACAACCAAGATCCAGAATTTCTGAACCTTCAGTGAGTCCCTACTGACGTTGAGGGTTCTTTAGCAGAGAATGCACCTCAAACAAAGGAGTATTCTTATTTGCTAGGCTAGGACTCTGGCCCCAGACCCCTATGTATTCTGTCCCCCTCGTGAGCTGGGCTGGTTCAGGTATGGGCCACCAGCATTCCTTTCCCCTTCTAACCTAAGACTGAGACCAAGGAAGGCACATTGGTTTCATCTAACATGCTAAATCTGATTGGTCATGGCTTGCTGACCATATCTGGGCCCAAATCTAAAAGGATATGGTAATCCATTAATGATGCTTGGCACAGGCACAGGAGAGGGAGTGGTGACATGCGTGCCAGCTTTTTGCCATTCCTGGTCTAGACCAAAAGTAGGTCAAGTCACTTGTGAAGCCTTACACCCTGCGTCCGCCCTGGATCTGATAGAGAGGATGTGAAAAGGCAAACCCAGGAGAAGAATTTCTCCTGGTTTGGGCAGAGGTGGCTTACCACCCCTTCTATGTCCTCTTTTCCTGTGGACCCCACCTTGTCCTTGCTTAGTCTTTGAAACACAGGGGTACCTTTGTCTAAGCAACAGGTAGATTCATCCTGCCGTGTCTAACTGAACCAGCCACGATGGAAAGCCTTACAGAGAAACGATTCAAAGAGAGAAAAAAAATCCCTAGGAGATCCCAAAGGGATACTTCATACTAATTTTGTAGCTTCCTGCCATTTCCCACTGAAAGCTCCACCCTCTCCTTTGCCTGGTACCCTGCCCACCCCATCCATCTTGCCCTTCTCTGGAGGGGGGCCAGTCAGGCCTGAGTCTAGAGGTTGAATTGTGCCACTTAACAAGGTCCTGTGAACTAAAATAGAATTTTCCATGTGTAGGATCCAATGTACTTTGCAGCTATAGTTTGTATTAATTTCTTAAATAGAATTTAAATTATCAGAGATTGGCTGTTTTATAGATGAGAAGACTGGGGCCTGGCATTTATCGTATTTATTTTCTTTAGCTATGCCTGCAACTCAAGAAAAGCACACCATCCATTCAGGGGAAAAGCAAAAATGTTCTTGACCCATAATCCTTCAGGCCCATGTTTGGGATGTCTGGTAACTTTTTCCATGGACAGCAAAAGGTCTGTTATTTGGGTAACCGATCACTAAATTAAAATCCAAATGTAATTTAAAATATTTTTTCCCCAGAGTCCTGTATCTCCTTCTGTCTCGCCCGATTGATTACAGTTCAAGAATGCTGTTCGTGTTTGCAACATCAGCGACAACTGTAAGCCCTGGACACAGAGTCTCAGCTTACCCTTTTCTTCCTGCGTATTTACTGTGCTTGATACCATTAGGGGATGGTTACAATAATGCTCACTTACACATTAAGTACTCAAAGTACTGCGTATTTTACTTGGTAATCAGGACTATAGTATCTGCAGGCTCTATTAGGTGCTAGCTTCCGTAACATCCTGTTTGGCAAACTGAACCAATTGACAGTTCCCACAGTTATCTGCATTTAAAGTTATTAACTCCTTGGTTGGACAACATTCCTAATACCAGGGGCCAAACCAACTGGTCTCAACGCCCTGCAGGACCTACTTCACCCTTTGCTTGTGCCTCCCTCCCTCCCTCCCCACTAAATGTTAGCTGCACTAAACTTTCCCTTTTCCCTAAAGGCAACACTACTTCTTTGGCCTTCAGGCTTTTGCCCGTGGAAATGTTCTGAGGCAGAAACGGAGAGAAAGAGCCAGGAGGCAAATAGGTCTTGGATAGAAGGAAGAAAAGAGGGAAATCTAAGATGCTTGATTATATGCCCTCAACAGCAAGGGGAGGGTTTCTTTCTTTCTTTCTTTCTTTCTTTCTTTCTTTCTTTCTTTCTTTCTTTCTTTCTTTCTTTCTTTCTTTCTCTCTCTCTCTCTCTCTCTCTCTCTCTCTCTCTTTCTTTCCCTTCCTTCCTTCCTTCCTTCCTTCCTTCCTTCCTTCCTTCCTTCCTTCCTTCCTTCCTTCCTTCCTTCCTTTCTCATATTAGTTTATCTGATAGTCATTGTTTCAAGTAAAAATGACGTTCCATTTAAAGTGGCTGCTTCAGCTCACAACTATTCATAAATCGTAAGACTGCAGTGTGCTTTACGTGTACTTCCCATTCGGTCACACATTGATGAATACATTTTAATTAATTAATATGTATTCAAGTGTGAACTCAACGTATTCAAGAGGTGAGGTTTCGTAAAACTAATTTTTACCGCTCTGTCGAGAACCTTGTTAAGTGGAAGTCACCTTTGGTTTTCAATACTGTGCATGCATGGCTGTGATGCACACCACAGCTGCCTCAGCAACCGTGTGTTCCTGTGATTAGTGCCAACATTTTCACCCACCAGTGCAAATATGAACACAGCCTAAAGGCAAATAATATCTTTGTGATGCTGTGAAAGTAACTTTGACCCTTTCCCACCTATAAGAGTTTGAGGAATGTCCGCCAAGGGTCTGTGGCCCATGCTTTGAGAACCACTGGCTCCCTAAGGGCACAGATTGACTTTAATTTTTGTTTTTCACGATGCTTATGCTACCTAAGTTGAAACTCATGTACGCAGCTGCAACATGCATGTGTCTCTGCAAACTTGCATTGGTTTTACAGACGCTGGGTGTGCGCCAGTTAACTTTTGCCCACAGAGCTCGAGCTCTTCAGTGTCTCCTATATTTGGCTGACAAAGAAACTATAGAATCTCTCTTCAAAAAACCCATGCAAGAAGTGAAGTAAGTAGAAATTTTTAAATTGTATTAATAGGAAACAAATGGGTTCTTTGGAAATGTAACATTTAAACCCCTTAGTTTGTGAGAGTTCATTAGAATGCTATGCCTTGAGTGCCCTTGACCTTTTGGCAAAGGGGATGTAGGCCTCTGAGAACATCTTGTTTCCCTAGTTTTTTGAGGCATTTAGGAACTGAATGTTTTCTTGATCTTGCTCATATTGATTTATTTCTAATATTATATTCAGTGAATATATTTAGAAGCCTAAAAAATAGACATTTAAAAACAAACAGGCTTAATAATTGCCCTCTGGTGGCTTTTATCTTAAATGTAAATGTGGCCTGTAAGAATGATTCCCATAAATGCCTCTGTTTTCCAGATCTTATTTGAAATGTATAACTTTTCTGGCATCGTTTGAGACTTTGAATATCCCCATCACATATGAATTATTTTGCAACAGTCCTAAAGAAGGAATGATTAAGGGTCTATGGAAAAACCACAGCCATGAATCCATGGTATGTACATGGAGTTGTCTGAGGGTGGGGTCCCCATCTTCTCAGATACCCTTGTTTTCACTCAAATGCCTAAAACCAGAGAAATTCTTCATTCTTGAACAAATTTGCTGCTCTGAGACTGTTTCTACTTTCCTATCCTGACGGGTGACAGGCAACTTGTAGGATCCCCTTACCTCTGCCCCTTAAAGCCTAGGGCCTAATCTCCACCCACAAAGGGATACTTTTGTAATCCCTTCCCAAGGCCTGTGTGTCCTCATCCAGATGGGTAGGGACAGAGAGTGTCCCTATGTCAGGAGGGATGTCACTTCTCTTCTTCCTCATTGCCTGTGGGAATTTAGTCTCCGAGGCAGTTGGAGCCTAGGGCGTGAGGGTTATGAGGCCAACAGGCAAACTGATCTTGGATAGAAAAAAGACAGGGAAGCCCCAAGATGCTCTTTGAATCCATGACAGCAAGAAAGAAAGAGAATAATCTTAATCTTTTTTACTTTCATTAGAGAGATAGGAGGGCTTGCCTGAAATTAGGCAATAGACACATCTAGATTATAAACATTTTGTGTGTGGCCACCCTACCTTTTCCAAAGGTGCTTTGATTTCTTAGTATCTTGAAGCAGTATGGGTTTTTGTTGTTTGTTTGTTTTTGAAGCAGTATTTTTTTTTTTAATGTCTCTTCTGCTTTAGGCAGTAAGGTTGGTGACTGAACTTTGTTTGGAGTACAAAATCTATGACCTGCAGCTTTGGAATGGACTCTTGCAGAAGCTTCTTGGCTTCAATATGGTGAGACTCAGTGCCCTAGACTGCAGTGTGTTAAAGCTTTCTCATAGCATCTCTTAAGCATTCTGCACTGATGCTTGTATTGAACAGATATACGCTGCAAACATGGACTTGTTGGGTTGGTGCCAAACTTAACTTGGTGTTAGGCCAGAGGAAGTGCTAACTCAAAACTGACATAAATTTCGCTGGAAAGAAATGGAAGCTTCCCTGCCCTTTTTTGATATTTGTGATTTAGGAAGTGAATTTCTTTGGTTCTCATGGTGGATACATTTTACTGATACCTCTTTTGAAAATTTAAGAATCTGATATTTCATGTTGAAGCTTTCCATTTTAGTGATACTCAGAACTGTATTTTATTGTTTTCACAGATCCCTTATCTAAGGAAAGTTTTAACCGCCATTTCTAGTATCCATTCGTTATGGCAGGTATGTAGTTTTCTAAAATAAATTTTATAGAACTTAATCTTTATACTTGACGGCCTGTGGCTGCTGGGTGCACTGGGTGAAGTCACCGGCTCAAGTGAAGAATGGACCTGATGTCTGGGCTGTGCAGTCACAGTGCAGAGCCTGCTTGGGATATTCTCTCTCTCTCTCTCTCTCTCTCTCTCTCTCTCTCTCACTCTCACTCTCTCTCATTCTCACTCCCTCCCTCCTTCCCTCCCTCCCCTGCTCACATGCTCTCTCTGCATGTGTCTCTCTCTCAAAATAAATAAACTTAAAAAAAAAATGTTTAAAAGAATGGACCTGGGGCGCCTGGGTGGCTCAATCAGTTAAGCCTCTCACTTCAGCTCATGATCTGTACTCTGTGAGTTCGAGCCCCACGTCGGGCTCTGTGCTGACAGCTCAGAGCCTGGAGCCTGCTTCAGATTCTGTGTCTCCTTCTCTCTCTGCCCCTCCGCCTCTCATGCTCTCTCTCTCTCTCTTGCTCTTTCTCTCTCTCTTTCTTTCTCCCTCTCTCTCTCAAAAATAAATAAACGTTAAAAAAATTTAAAAAAAGAACAGACCTGATGTCCTGTTAAAATGGTGCCAGGGGGCGCTGTGTGGCTCAGTTACTTAAACATCTGACTCTTGATTTCAGCTCAGGTCATGATCATGTGGTTCGTGAGTTCGAGCCCCTCATCAGGCTCTGCACTGACAGAGCCTGCTTGGGATTCTCTCTCTCTCTCTCTCTCTCTCTCTCTCTCTCTCTCTCTCTCTACCCCTCTGCTGCCCCCCCCCCCCCACAAATACATAGACATTTAAAAAATAAAATGGTGCTGGGACCCAGAATATTTAGTTCAGAGGTCACTTGAGGACATCACTTGCCCGTGTTCTCCAGGCCTCCTGAGCTGCATCTTCATTTATGCTCTCAAAACACTGGTTCTGCTGTAACACCTGCCATGGTATAATTTGTTTTAAGCATATATTCCTGCCCTTCTTGAACTTAGAAGATCTTTAAATCAGACACAATGACTTACTCATCTTTTCTAAATTTCACAAGTTGTATACCACATAATTGTTATAATATGTAATATAGAAATATATCATCTATTCGTAGCTTAATAAATTAGAACAACATTGAAACATGCTGAGTAAAACTTGAAAATTCTCTTTTACCATTTCCCTTCAAAATTATCTCCCCAGAAGTAACTACTGTTTATAGTTCTTATGTTTTCTTCTAGAACTTTCCTAGTAGCATATAAGTGTGGGGGGAGGGATATATACATTTTTGTACATGTACATGCAATCACATGCTAGATAAAGTGTTTTTTCCACATAACATTGGTGTTTTGGAGATAGTTCCATAGAGCTCAGAGACCCACCTTTTTTTTTTTTTTTTTTTAATTTTTTAAAATTATTATTTATTTTGGGGAGAGCACAAGGTGGGGAGGGGCAGAGAGAAAGGGAGAGAGGATCTGAAGCAGCCTGTGCACTGACAGGCTGAGAGCAGTGAGCCCGATGGGGGATCGAACTCATGAACCGTGAGATCATGACCTGAGCTGAAGTCAGAAGCTCAACCAACTGAGCCACCCAGGTGCCCCCCTACCTTTATTTTCTCAATTGAGATGTAATTCCCATGTAAAACTTACCCTTTTATTTGTTTTTTAATATTTATTTATTTTGAGAGAGAACAAGTGTGTGAGCATAAGCAGGGTAAGGGCAGAGAGAGGGGGAAAGAGAGAATCTCAAGAGTCTCCATGCTGTCAGCACAGAGCCTGATACGGGGCTCGATCCCACGAACTGAGGTCATGACCTGAATAGAAATCAAGAGTCAAATGCTTAATCAACTGAGCCACCCAGGGGCCCCTAAAATGTACCCTTTTAAAGTGTACAGCTAAGGGGACCCTGGCTGGCTCAGTCAGAAGACCATGTGACTCTTGATCTCAGGGTTGTGAGTTCAAGCCCCACGTTGGGGGTAGAGATTACTTAAAAAAAAAAAAACCTTTCCCAAAAAAGTAAATAAAGTGTATAATTAAGTGGTTTTTAGTATATTCACAATGTTATGCAACCATCACCACTATCTAATTCTAGAACATTTTCTTCACCCCGGAAGTATGCCCCATACCCATTAACAGTCACTCACTATTCCTCCCTCTCCTGCCCCTGGAAGTGTCTTTGCTGGACATGTCATATCAACAGAATCCTGCACCACGTGGCCTTCTGTTCTCCTTTTATTCGGTGTCATGTTTTTGGTTCATGTGCATGGGAGTGGGTGTCAGGGCCTCATTCCTTTTTACTGCTGACTCATGTGTACTGTGTGGACACACCTGCATTTTATTTGTCTATTCATCAGTTGAAGGGTATTTGGGTTATTATGAATAATGGTGCCCCGTGAACATTTGTGTACAAGTTTTTATGTGGATGTGTGTTTTTCTCTCGAACATATGCTTAGGAGTGGAATTGTTGGATCTTATGAAACCTGTACATTTAGTCTTTTTGGTATCTCATGACTTTAAACTCTTTTTTTGTATGTTTGTTTATTTTTGAGAGAGAGAGAGAGAGAGAGACAGAGTGCGAGCAGAGGAGTGGCAGAGAGGGAGGGAGACACAGAATCCAAAGTAGGCTCCAGGCTCTGAGCTGTCAACACAGAGCCTGAGACAGGGCCCATGAACTTCAAGATCATGACCTGAGCCAAAGTTGGACGCTTAACCAGCTGAGCCACTCAGGTGCCCCATGACTTTGAACTCTTAATTATTCTCCATAATATGGAGCAAAATATATCCTGAGTCATTTAACCCCTCTCCTATGAGTGGAAACGTATGTTGTTGCCTTATTCCTTTTTGAAATCCTTTCTCTTGTCTGGTTGCCCCTTTCCTGTGACTCTCCCACAGCTTGTGGCACACAACAGTGTGAGTTTTGTTTTCTGACACTTTTTTCCCCACACAAAACCATAACAAATCAGCCAAGATTGTGTAATAAGATCCTGAACTATACACTTATGAAGAGAATTATCTAAGGACCCCTGGCTGGCTTAATCAGTAGAGCATGTGACTCTTGATCTCAGAATCATGAGATCAAGTTTGAGCCCCACATTGGGTACAGAGTTTACTTTAAAAAAGAGAGAGAGGGGCGCCTGGGTGGCGCAGTCGGTTAAGCGTCCGACTTCAGCCAGGTCACGATCTCGCGGTCCATGAGTTCGAGCCCCGCGTCAGGCTCTGGGCTGATGGCTCAGAGCCTGGAGCCTGTTTCTGATTCTGTGTCTCCCTCTCTATCTGCCCCTCCCCCGTTCATGCTCTGTCTCTCTCTCTGTCCCAAAAATAAATAAACGTTGAAAAAAAAAATTAAAAAAAAAAAGAGAGAGAAGGAAAGAATATTATCCTAAAATCTAACCATCTTGAATAAGGAGATACCAATTTACGTTTTTGGTCTTAGGATCCAGAACATATGCTCTAAGTATATAATTCTGTGACCGCAAAACCGAGAGACTGTGGCGCAAATCCTATAACATGCTTGTTTCCCCAGGTTCCCTACTTCAGCAAAGCTTGGCAGCGTGTGGTTCAGATACCCCTACTTTCAGGTATTTTTCTGTCCCCTGAAACATTGACAGTAGCGTTTTATAGCTCTGTGTGTGTGTGTGTGTGTGTGTGTGTGTGTGTGTGTGTGTACACATTATTGTTTCTTTTCAGCATCTTGTCCTCTGAGCCCCAGTCAGTTATCAGATTGTCGAGAGAGTCTCATCGCTGTTCTAGAGTAAGTAAAATAATTGTTTTCCTACCCCCTCAAAATCATATGTGTTGTTTATGAAATTTCTTTTTAATAAACCTCTTTAAATGAGTAACTCATTTTTCTTGAGAAGTTAAACGTACCACTTGTTTTTAAAATAAAATATCTCTCTTATTTTCACAACGTCTGCTTTCCACATGCAGTGCAACTTGTAAACTGATACTCGATAAGCATTTCCTAAAATTAGTTTTAATGTACATCAGGAGTATTTTTATCACTACCTGAAATCATGAAGTGTTGTCTCACAGATTTTGAGTCTTCTGAGAATGTGTCTTTAAGCATGTGTGGGCCCCAGACATGATCATAGCGGCAGTCAGTGCTCTGTGTTCCAGTGGGTGGGATATTTTGTTCCACGAAGAAGACTCAAGTTACTCATTACTAAGTGTATGTGATGCACCGGCACTGTAATGTTTAAAATCATTGAAAGCACAATCAGGTAACAGTTGTGGAAAGCTGGAAGACTCAACATAATATCGTGAATCTGACAAATTACTAATAAATTCATGTGCTCTCTTGAAGATGCCCAGTTTCAGATGATCTCGACATGATTGCGGTTGCCAGGCAGTATGTCCAGTTAGAGCTTCCGGCTTTTGCACTAGCCTGTCTGATGCTCATGCCTCACTCGGAAAAAAGACATCAGCAAATTAAGGTATCTCGCAAATTATTCCTCTGGGCCTGCCAGAGGGACAGAAAATCTCCCACTGCTTGTGCCCCCACAAAAGGGGTGGTGTTTTCTTTTTACCAGACTTGCAAAGCAGGAGTTCATCAGCCTGAGGGGTGTGGGAGGTTTGTATGCAGGTTTAGCAGGAGGTGAGCCTAAAAGATAGATCAAGGTCCATCCAAGGGATGCCTTAAGAGGGGTTTGGACCTTGTTCTTTATCAGTGAGGAACTGTCAGGTTTCCTGGAAAAGTAAAGTAAATGTTCAGGCACCGTTTTGGAGGGAACAATCCTTGGGCTTGGTGGGGGAGAGAGGAGGCAGGAGCGGAAGTGTGGGAAGCTGTTGCACTTGCCTGGACCAGCCTGTGAATGGGCAGGGAAGGCTCGAGGGGATATGTGCTGTAAGTGGGGTGGTGGCAGTGAGAATGAGCCAAATAGAGCAGCTGCACTTAGTGATTGGATGTGGGAGATAAGAGAGGGAATTGTCAGGTTTGTGTGTGGGTGTCTGACAAAGGGACGGACCCATGAACATTGTGAGGACAGAACTTTTAAAACGAACTCATTCCCTTTACAATACAGAACAAATAGAACAAAGCACTTGGGAATGTTTTGCAGTATTTCCCCAAAGTTAGTTTAGCCAGTAGATAAAGATCTATATAAATGAACATGCATATTTTTTATCTGTCATTTGGTCTGTTCACTCCATTTTCTCACAGCCATCTGTGCTTGCCTTGGACTTCGGGGGTTTTTTGACTATTCATAAACTCATCCATTAATGCTTTTCAAAATTTTAGTATTTAAATAGAGTCCTTTCAGCACTTAGAATGACAAAAATGCTTGTTAAACAGCCCTTGTTGTCACAATAGGTATTTGTAAAATGTCTTTTTCCTTATTTCTTTAATTTTTTGTTATATGATAGAGTTGTTTTTTTCCTATAATAGAAATGGTTAAAGATATTCCAAATTTAAAAATGAAAACCTTTTAGATTTGACAGAAATTAGTAGTAATAATACTTTTCCACTGTGTTTGATTTTTTTTCCTGTAGAATTTTCTGGGCTCGTGCAATCCTCAGATCATTTTACAGCAATTAGAAGAGCATATGAATACTGGCCAATTGGCAGGATTTTCACATCAAGTAAGAGGCAATTTCATCTCCTTTTGCCATGAAAACTTTTATATTAGAAGGTAATAATTTTCCCTAAATCAAAAGTAGGCTGAATACTACTATCTCTGCCTATTTGGTAATATATAAAATTATTTTACCTTTATTAAAACCTTAATAAATTTTTAAAAGGTAGAGACCTCATCTGTCTTATTTGCTGCTGTGCTCAGTGAAAAATCTGTAGCCTTAAATGCTTGTTGTTGTAAGCAGACTTCATGGGTGTTGTAAGCACCCAAAGTGCTCCAGAGCAATTACTTCTTATTGATTTAATCTGTTACTGAAATGGGCCAAAACAGATCCCCTTCCCCACCCCCTTAAAAAAAGAGACTTAGTCACAACACAGTGCTAATTTAACTTCTGATAGTAAGGAATTTGGGCGTATTGAGTAAGAACTTGCAATTGCACACATTTTTAATTTAATGATACCTATCATTCTATAGATTAGAAACCTGATTCTGAATAATATCATAAGTAAGAAGGAGTTTGGGATTTTGGCAAAGACAAAATACTTTCAAGTGTTGAAGTTGCATATGATGAATTCCAACAACATCACTGAGCTGGTAAACTATTTGGCAAATGAGTTAAGGTAAGTTAATTAACAAACAAACAAAAACAACTTACTGTAGAGTTTCCTTAAAATTTATCTTTATTTTGGAGGAAAATATCAAATAATTGTACAACTATTTGGTTGTAATGAAAGGCTCTGAATATTAAGCTATAGCATTACCACATATGCCCAGAGGTTAGTTGTCTTGTAACTGAGTCCCTTAGAACATGAACTTGGAATCAGACAGTCAAGAAACTTTCCAAACCCCCAAAATAGGTATCTCACAGTCCTGCTCTAAAACTTGAGTTACAACTTTATTCCTTAGACATTTGCTCAGAGAATTACTGGCTTTTATGTGACCTAATTTTTGCTAAGCTTGATTGTCTAATTTTCTGGCAGCCACAAGTTTGGAAATAAGCTTTCTGGGATAGGATTGGGAATGGATTTGGAACGCGAAAAGGAGAAGAGAGAAATGGCTGACACTAAGGAAGGGAAACCCTGTCAGGATAGAAGTCTTTCCTGGTCCCTACATTTAGTCTAACCGTGCTGGCCACTTGGGACATATCTCTCTCTCATTACCAAGCCTTGGATTTCTTTCTGTTTGCTTACCACTTGTGATCCAACCATAGCTACACACACATATATAGGCTACACGTAATTCAAGTATGCAATATGATAAATTTGGACATACATGTACCCGTGAAGCCATCGCCACAGTCAAGATAGCAAACATATTTATCATGCCCGAGGATTTCCTCCTGATGCTCTTTTTCTTTCTGATTCCATAGTTTAGATGAAGCTTCAGTGTTTATAACTGAATATTCAAAACATTGTGGGAAGCCTGTACCACCAGACGCCGCTCCCTGTGAAATTCTGAAGGTAAAGCTGGCCCACCGTTACTCAGGTTCTGACGTGACACCATTTATATCACTAGGGTCTTGACATTGACCCAACTTGTTCTTGTGTCCTGGAGATAAATGTATTTTTATGCGTTAACTATGTATATTTTTATATTTTGCTTTTTGTTTGAGGGGCTCTTAGCCCAGAAATCAAGAGGCCCTGGTTCTACTCTCTGCAGCAGTGTGGTCTCCAGCCATTCACTGACCCTCTGCAGGCTTTAGTTTTCACATCTGGACTGCGTGGTCTCCTGGGTGCTTTCCAGCATTATGATTCCTCATAAAGTCTTATTTTTCATATCAAAGCAAGTGAAAAACTAAATTTCAAAAAGTACTGATTAATTTTATCCTTGGGCATTAATTTCTTTTAATTCTCCTTTTTAATTACCAAAGACATATGTATTTTCACCATAGAAAAAACAAATTTGCAAGAGCCAAAAAACAAAAACAAAAAACCTTAATCTCTTGAAATCTCACTACATAGAAATAGGTTTACTGTTTAACATTTTAGTATACGTCCTTCCAAATGTTTTCATATATAAAATATGCATGTAAATCACTCTTACTCCTATTCTGAACTTAAATATAAGATAAGGGGCTCCTTGGGGTGCCTGGGTGGCTCAGTTGGTTAAGCGGCCGACTTTGGCTCAGGTCACGATCTCACGGTCCGTGAGTTCGAGCCCCGTGTCGGCCTCTGTGCTGACAGCTCGGAGCCTGGAGCCTGCTTCCGATTCTGTGTCTCCCTCTCTCTGACCCTCCCCCCTTCATGCTCTGTCTCTCTGTGTCTCAAAAATAAATAAAAGTTAAAAAAAATTTTTAAAAAAAAAAAGGGGGGGCTCCTGGGTGGCTCAGTCGGTTGAGCGTCTGACTTTGGCTCAGGTCATGATCTCACGGTTCATGGGTTAGAGCCCTGCATTGGGCTCTGTGCTGACAGCTCAGAGCCTGGAGCCTGGTTTGGATTCTGTGTCTCCCTCCTTCTCTCTCTCTGCCCCTCCCCTGCTCGAGCTCTGTCTCTCTTTCAAAAATAAATAAACATTAAAAAAAAATAATTATATATATATATGATACAATTTTTTACTTTTTTTTTTTTTTTTTTGAGAGAGAGAGAGAGCACGAGTGGGGGCAAAGGAGAGAGAGAGAATCCCAAGCAGACTCCATGCTCAGCACAGAGCCAGATGTGGGGCTTGATCCTACAACCCTGGAATCATGACCTGAGTTGGACGCTCAACTGACTGAGCCACCCAGGTGCCCCTAAAGATTTTATTTTTGAGTAATCTCTATACCCAGAGTAGGGCTTGAACTCACAACCCTGAGACCAAGAGTCACATGCTCCACCGACTGAACCAGCCAGGTGCCCCTAAAATTTTTTAATCATGTTTAAGTAACTGGGTTTTTTCCCCTCCTTTGGTCCAGATCAGGCATGTTAAAATAAGCCTGCGTTTTGTTAACTTTCATTAATAACTTCCTTTGGTCACTTCCAGTCTGTTGTGATCAATGGCATAAGTTACCTTTTTAATTTTTCTTTTTTTCAAAAAAAGTTTTTTAATGTTTATTTATTTTGGGGGGGGGGAGGGGCAGAGAGAGAGAGGGAGACACAGAATCTGAAGCAGGCTCCAGACTGTGAGCTCTCAGCCCAGAGTCCAACGCAGGGCTTAAACTCATAAATTGTAAGATCGTGACCCGAGCCAAAGTCAGACGCTTAACCAACTCAGTCACCCGGGTGCCCCTAGGTTACCTTTTTTTAAAAGGGAGATTATTGATTTAGGAGGCAAATCTTTGGCCCTTAAAATATATCTGTTTTTTTCTAGTCCAACTGTCTAAATGCCAAATAACTTTATGTGTAAAATTGTAACCTTTACACATGTAGCAATACAGTTAAGTCATAAATTTTATAGTTTATCTGTTTTCTATTGAAAAAACTAAATGGCATTAATAAAAATGCTTCTGTGTTTCTTCCCATTTAGATGTTTCTTGGTGGATCATAGCCGATCAACCTCTTTTAAGAAGAACAAAGGGGACTTTGGAGTCTACTATTAACTAATCATATTTATTAGGGTTTTAAAGTTGTGCCGTCAATGTGTTATAACTTGTCAAATGTTGACCAACAAGTAACAACTGAGGCGCTTCGTAGTAGTTTGATTATTATCTTGTAAAGAACTCATGTCTTGAGTTAATCAATCTTCTTTACCAGTTACTTGTATAAGTTATAGAGACCATCAGTCTTTTGCACCCCACAGGAAGGAAACTAAATGCACAAGTATCTTGCTCCGGCCACAAGAAAAACAACTACTTATATCCTATTTCTTCATATACAAATAAGAATAAGAATAACGTCACTCTTTCTAATGAATTCTAGTTAAACATGTATCTAAGTTTTGCCGCAGAGCGTATCAGGCCAGCCAGAAAAACAGAAACCACTCTAGGTATTTCAGGCAGAGAAGGATTGGACGGCAGGAATTGGTTACAAAGGTGTTAGAAGGACTGAAAAGCAAAGGGGAGAGCGAGGGGCCGCTGGAGAGGCGGAAGGGGAAAGGGCTGTTAGCTGACGCAAGGAGGTGGCTGCTGCGCCTCCCACTTCACCGCCGCGGCCTCCAGTGGCCCTCGGTCACCCTCAGCGATTGCTGCCGCTTCCAGGCCACCACCGAAAGAGAAAAGAAACAACTCCTTTTTCTCTGTCCAACCCTCTAATTCTCCTGCCAGTGCCAAGAATGACAGAACCAAACCGGAACCCATCTGGCCAGGTGTCTGGGAAAGCCGGCTGTAGGCTGTCAGCGCCAGCAGTACAGAGGTTGGCCTGCGGGGGCAGTGTGGAGCTGAAAGCCAGCAGCCGCCACCCAGCGTGCAGAAAAGATCATCACAACTCTTATTCTGCCTCTGTAGTCTTTTTCTATTTGTGTGTATAAATTGAATTTCATAAATCAGAATGAGTTTGCCTTTGTTTTTCCAGTTGAAAACAACCTTATTTCTGGGCTGCCTGGGTTGCTCAGTCGGTTAAGCATCCGACTTCGGCTCAGGTATGAAATCATGACCAGTCGTGGGTTTGAGCCCCCTGTTGGGCTCTGTGCTGACACCTCTGAGCCTGTTTTGGATTCTGTGTCTCCCTCTCTCTCTGTCCCTCCCCTGCTTGCTCACTCTCTCTGTCTCTCTTTCTCTCTCAAAAATAAACATTAAAAATTTTTTAATGAGAAGAAAAAAATATTTTCTATACATTATAGTCAAGGTATCATAGATTAAAAACTTGGGTTTTGGGGTAAAAATAGTCTAGATTCGAATCCTGGCCCTGTCACATACTAGCTGTGTGATACTGGACAAGTTATAGAACTTCTCAAAGCCTTAGTTCCCTTATTTGTAAAACCTCCTAAGGAGGTGTAAATGGGCCTCTACTTACTCTATTCTGGACATTTAGACCACACCAGTATTTTTCATAAAACTTCTTCCATATTTGGAGTCATTTCCTTAAGATACATTCCCAGGAACAGATTGACCACATCAAAGGGAATGAAGAAGATCTTAAAAGCTCTAAATGTACGTTGCCAACCTGCATGCGTTTCAAAAGTTTTTGTTTTCTTTCCAAGATTTTATTTAAATTCAAGTTAGTTAACATATGGTGTGGTATTGGTTCCAGGAGTAGAATTTAGTGATTCATCACTTACATATAACACCCAGTGCTCATCCCAACAAGTGCCCTCCTTAATACCCTTCACCTGTTTAGCCCACCCCCCACCCACTTCCCCTCAAAAGATCTTTTTCACAAACTCCTGTCCCTACCAGCAAGAGGCATGTCTGCTTTACTTCTTCCCAACATGGACCAATCTGACTTTTAAAAACTTTTGGCTAATATGATAGGTGAAAATAATATCTCACTACTTACATCTGTATTTCTTTGATATTTATGTAATTGAACCTTAAGAAAACCCTCTGGCTGCACCTGAAAGCGGAACCTGGAATGGTCTTGAGCATAAATGTGCAAGGAATGGAAGGGGTCAAGTGGTGGCACCAGAAGGTAACAAATGGAAAATGACTCTGCATGCCTGATGGATTCACACTGAGCTGAAGGATTCTTTCCCAATCTCAACACTGGTTTCATTGTTCAGAATAAAGTCCTGACATGCAAAGGGTTAGCTTTAGGTATACCAGAGAAGTAATTTTTTAAAACATAAAATATATTTAAGTTTACTTTTTTAAGTTTATTTGAAGTTCAAATATACAGTTAGCCAGGATCCTTGTTACATTTATTATATTTTCATTAGCCTTGATTGTTTTCCACTCTTGTCTCCATACAGCCATTCTCCATACTGTTTATCCCTAAAACAAGCCAGATCTTGACTTTGCCCTGCCTCACACTTTTCACTGGCTTCCAGTTTCACTTTAGCACAAGACCCAAGTTGCCAACTGAGGCACACAGGCATCTTTGTTCAAATTAGAAACAGAATCCATTCTGGGAGAACAGATTATAAAGGGCTCTCCTTTTGGTAGATCGACTGCAAAAAGGCAGTCCCTGGAGACAGTCACATTTGTAGGAAGCACTGGATTGAAAGCTGGATTTCAGTTACAACTCCATGCTACCTGCCCATCCATATGGTGGCTTACAAGGTCCTACATGATTTAGTCCCCATCCACCTTTCCAGCCTCCGTACCTACCACTTTCTCTTTTTCACCAGCCTTCCCCGACAGCCCAACTCAAGTTGCCTCCCCGCTGACCCCCACCTCAGTCACTAGCTATTGCAAGCGCCTTCTCAATACAATCCAAAGCTGTCATGGCGTGTTTATTGAGTGTCTCACTACTCATGTTGTCCCCAAACCCTAGAACAGCATCTCATGTAATAGGCTCTTAAAAATTTATATATATAAAGGGGGGCACCTGGGTGACTCAGTTGGTTAAGCATCCAACTCTTGATTTCAGCTCAGGTCGTGATCTCATGGTTCATGAGTTTGAGCCCCACATTGGGCTCTGTGCTGACAATGCAGAGCCTACTTGGGATTCTCTCCCCCTCTTTCTCTCTGTCCCTCCCCTGCTCGCACTCTGTCAAACAAAAATTTTTTTTAAATATGTGTGAAATAAATTAGCCTTAGCTACCCATTTTCAGGGTAAAATTCCTTCTTTGAATGTGTCATGATCATGTGAACACATGACAGCACCTCATTACAAAGGGGGAAGTTAGCAACAACTGAGTAAAGGCCCTACTGTATTTAATTCTCATGACTCATGCCCATTCTTTCACCATCTCCTGCCTTGAATGAGGTGGCTTAATTTTCATTACTTTGACAACTTGGAGTAGAGAATTTTATTAGTGGATTGCTTTCCTTCCACTGCCTTCTTGATAGAAAACCTGGACTGACAAAACATAGAATATTCAGTCTTCCTTCTACTGTGTTTGCTGGGGCTCAGATTTGAAACCTGTTTGCAGTGTTTATGTTAATACATTGGATCCCTTGAAACAAGTCTAAATGTGAACTCAAAACAGCTAAGTCTTACCATAAACTCTACAAAAGATTAGAGAAGGATGATGTGGTGGTGGTGGTATTTTCTGGCACTCTACATATTTGAAAATAACCATAAAATAAGAGATGTGTTTCTAGACCAGCCGAAGCTGAATGTTTTCTAAATGGAAAAAAAATTTCAAGAGCAATTCATTTTGAATTCTTCCAACAGTCATTGGTCTCAAGAATGTGGCCTCTCAACTGACTTTCCCTTGGTAACTAGTATAGATTTTTTTTTTAATTAATTAAAAAAAATTTTTAATGTTTATTTTGGAGAGACAGAGACAGAGAGAAAGCACAAGCAGGGGAGGGGCAGAGAGAGAGGGAGACACAGAATCCAAAGCAGGCTCCAGGCTCTGAGCTGAGCTGTCAACACAGAACTGGATGCAGGGCTTGAACCCATGAACTGTGAGATCATAACCTGAGCCAAGGTCAGATGCTTAATTGACTGAGCCATCCAGGCTCCCATTCATATATATATGTGTGTGTGTGTGTGTGTGTGTGTGTGTGTGTGTGTGTGTGTGTGTGTGTATACACATATATATACATATATATACACATACACACATATATACACATATATATGTATATATACACTTTTTTTTTTTTTAAGTTTATTTTGAGAGAGAGGGAGTGAGCGAGAGTGGGGCAGAGAGCTTGGGAGAGAGAATCCCAAGCAGGCTCTGCACTGTCAGCACAGAGCCCAAATGGGGGCTCAAACCCACAAAGCCACGAGATGGTGACCTGAGCCAAAACCAAGAGCCAGACACTTAGCCGACTGAGCCACCCAGGCGCCCCTTAAATAAATATTTTTAAAATACAATAAAATTAAATTGAAGAGTCTTAACCAAGCATATTCTTCAACATTTAGTTCAATTGTTCATAAATGTGCTATATGGAAGTAAGAATTCTGCATAGTAATGGATTAGTGGGTCACCTTTTCTCAGGAAGTTACATGCTTTTGGTTTAATCTGGATTGCTGGTGAGGATTTTTCTATATTTTCATTTTCTGGGCTTGGAGGAGGAAAAGCAAAATTGACAGGATGAAAAAATGTAAGTGATGAGGGTCCTAAGGAAGATGAGATCTTTGGAGTGAAGGAAAAAAGACCCCGAAGGATGCAAGCCAGAAACCAAGCCATCCTCTTGCCAAGTTTTCTAATGTTCACCTCCTTTGTGAGGTCTCTTGAAAGGCGAGGTAAAAAAAAAACGTTTCTCCCCAGTTTGCCCCCAATGTCTCTTGCTTTCCAGGGCTGCTGTAACAAATTACCATTAACTGAGAGTCTTAAAATGACAGGAATTTGGGGCACCTGGCTGATTCAGTCCTAGAGCCTGTGACTCTTGATCTCGGGGTTGTGAGTTTCAGCTTTATGTTGGGCTAGGAGCCTACTTAAACCCAGGAAGGGGCGCCTGGGTGGTTCAGTTGGTTAAGTGTCTGACTTGGGCTCAGGGCATGATCTCGTGGTTGTGAATTTGAGCCCCATGTTGGGCTCTGTGCTGACAGCCCAGAGTCTGGAGTCTGCTTCAGATTCTGTGTCTCCCTCTCTCTGCCCCTACGCTGCTCACATGCTGTCTCTCAAAAATAAATAAACATTAAACAACAACAACAACAACCAGGAATTTATTCTCTCACAGTTCTGGAGGCCAAAAGTCTAAAATCAAGGCATCAGCAGGGCTGTCCTCCCTCCAAAGGCTCTAAGGGAAAATCCTTCCTTGTCTCTTCTGGCTTCTGGTGGCTCCAGATGTCCTTGGTTGGTGGCCATCTCACTCCAGCCTCTGCCTCCATCATCACATGGCTTTCTCCATGTGTCTCTGTATGTCCTTTTCTGTCTCTTACAAGGACACTTGTCATTGGATTTAGGACCCACCCTAACCCTGTGTGATCTCATCTTAATCTTTACCCTAATTATATATGCAGAGACACTATTCCAGATGGTCATGAATCTTGGAGTGGACACTGTTCAACCCACTACAAGCTTGTTCCTCAAAGTCGGCTTCTGCCTTTGGGTGAAGTATATTCTCCTTTAAATGACAGTGAGCTCTCTACCTAGCTATTGATCAGAAACAATCATCTTATAATAGTAAATTAACATACAGAAAAGTACAGAAATCATAATGGGATCTGCACAAAGTCTACATACCCATGTAAGAAGCCCCCAAATCAAGACTCCTATAGATTAGGAGCCATATCCTCTCCTTTTTTCCATAAAATTTAAGGAGAATTTTTAATTGTGGTAAATGCACATAACAAAATTTACCATCTTAACCATTTGTAAGTAAACAGTTTAGTGGCATTAAGTACATTTACATTGCAGAGTAACCACTGATGTGGAGAACGATGGCAAAAGAAATGTGCATAAAATCAAATCTAACAACCTGTAGCCCATTGACAAATACTTTTGGCAGGTAGAGTGTGACATTCCTCAAAGAACTCAGAACTGCCTTAAAGTTAATGCTTTGCTAGAGGCAAAAAGTAACCTTAGCCTGATGTTAGCTGGACATCCAGGATCTTGTAAGTCTTCTTTAACTATAAAAATCCCTTTGGAAACTTCCTTTATCTCTACCCTCCAAGATGTATGTTAGCAATCACCCATCAAACATATGGCCCACTGATATACATCTGAAGAGTCTCATTGATGTGGGGAACCGAGGGAGAGAGAAGGAAATGTAGATAAAATTAAATTTCCTTCTAACCTGCAGCCTATTGACAAATATTTGAGGCAGGCTGAGTGTCTTAATGTTAATGCTTTGCTAGAGGGAAAAACAACCTTAGTTTGACAATAGCTAGGCTTCTGGGATCTTGTGAGCCTCCTTCTTTAGCATGTGAAAGTCCTTCTGGAAACTTCCCTTTGTCTTTACCTCCCCCAACTCCAAAGTATGTAAAGGTCACTCCTCACAATACTGGGGCAGCTCTTCCTGTCTATGGGTCCGGTCCCCATGCTTTAATAAAATCTGCTTTTTGCACCAAAGACAGCTCAAGAATTCTTTCTTGGCCGTCGGCTCTGAACCGCACCACTTCAAACCACATCATGATGACTAAGGTTTTACTAGACAGTAGTAAATGACATTATCTTAACAGCAGCTAGCCCCTCAAGGTCCTGGAAAACTTGCTTCCAAATTCCTTAGAGACTTACACTCTCCCTAACCCCCACTAACTAAAAAGTATATGATCAGTCATCCCTCACAACCCTAGTGCAGCTTTGTCTGCCCTTGGTTCCTGTTCCCGTGCTTTAATAAAACCATCATTTTTGCACCAAAGATGTCTCGAGAATTCTTTCTTGACCGTTTGGTCCTAGACTCCAACATTTCACATCAGGAGCCACCACTTTACTTTTTCTGTTTCAGTCAATTTGACTACACGAGGGACTTCATATAAGTGCAGTCATACTCTACGTGTCCTTTTGTGACTGGCTTCTTTGACTCAGCACAATGTTCTCCAGGCTCATCCATGTTGGGGCAGGTGTCAGAATCTCCTTCCTTTTTAGGGCTGAACAATACAGGAACCATATTCTTTTGAAAGGTGGTCACAACCTCCTTTGGATTTCTATGACTAAATCTTTCCTTATTTTCACCCCTGATTCTAATTAATCAACAATGCATGTTTCTTTAGCCTTTTCCTCCTTGATTACAGATTTTGGGTTTTCATTTTATCCCACCAGGTCTACAGGAAAGCTAAGGAATCAACAGGTTTCAAAAGTGGGTAAGAGTAGCCAGAAGGGCAATTCTCAAAGAACAATTTATTTCTCTATCCTCTTTTCTCTGAAGCTGGCTCCCAGGCTAATCCCCCAGGACGTCAGCAATAGTTTAGATTTAACTCAAAGTCGTCAGGCTGGCAGCTCACTGGAAGTCAGCAAGATTTTGTGTTTTGTTTCCTTTTATTTTAGCATACTTACCCATTGTTTTGTAAATACCTTGCATTCCAGGCAATTCAAGACTTCTTGAATAAATAACTCACCTCTTTATAGACCAGACCCATTGACTATCTGAATTCCTAGCTGAATAAACAAAACAAAACACCACAATGTGGAAACAGGGAGGAATGTAATTCCATATCTGTATCAACTATTCTCAGAGGGATAACAATTCATTTTCATCGTGGCTAATTCCCTGCCACCTTTATATACAAATGTAGCACCATCATCGACACAGGCAAAGGACCTGTTTCCTTTAATCCATCAGCTGTGAAACAGGTTTTTATGGTCGGCAACTTAAGTCATTTATTTTCATAGTTTACACATTACACAATGACTTGGGACTGGGTGCCAAGAAATAGAGAAGAGCCGGATCAAATCCAACAACACTTCAAATATTAATCCCTAATATTAGCCCTTAAATGCCTTTAGAAGAACCTCCCCAGCTACATTATCCTTTTTCTGAAATCTTCCTATGTGTGGAATACAGCAGGAAGCATCTAAGGTAGCAATGCCAGGACTTTCCAAAACCATGGGAAAGTGGGGGAAAGGAGGTGGAGAAAAGACTACTTATCTCCCTCTCTGTGCTTTCCCATCACAGCCTGGTGATGCAGAAAAGTCAACTTGCCTTTGAAAAGGGATGCGCTCACCTTCACCGCATAGATTTGACGGAGAAAGCCTGAGTTTTCTGTGTTTGGTCACATTTCAGTGTTGGATGCTAAGCTCTCAAATCCCAAGAGAAGCCACACAAACTCTGTGGCTAGAGATTCCACCTCTCCTGTAGGACTCAGAGCTGACAGCTCCATAATTATTTCACGATCGCACCTGAAGCTAGTCCGCCCTGTTTTTGTAATACTAAAACAGGGAGGATGAGACCTGTGTTCATCTTGAGGAGTACACACACACACACACACACACACACACACACACTCAGTCTAACCCTGAGAATTAACTGTTCTCCAAAACTTGTCATCACTTTCTGTTTACCTACAAGCTGAAGAGGTGTGTTTCTTTCACCTCAGGGAGCAATGCATTATGTAGTCTCCGGTCTCCCATGCGACACACCTAAAGTGGGTGAAGGTGGCTACTGTTGGCTTTGTGATTCTTGCTCCCATTTGGATAAAATTAATGGCTTGGCCTTGTTTTTTCAGAACCTTGATGTCTATACTGGCTTTGGCTGCAAGTCATAGAAAACCCAGCTAGGGGTGGCTTTAAGCAAAGAGGGCATTTCTATCTTGCATAATCAGAAGTCTAGAGACCAAGTTCCCCCAACTTGCCGATGACATAATCAAGGACCCAGATTCTTTCCATCTTTCCACTTGGCCACCCTTTACTGTGCTGGCTTGTCCTTAGTTTGTCTCCTTACAATGCAAAAGGGCTCAGCAGCTCCAAGCATTACATTCCTAGATAAGAATTTCCAAAAGTCCTTAGTTTTATTTTTTACTTATTTACTTTTTAATTTTAGAGAGAGAGCACAAGCCAGGGAGAGGGGCAGAGAGGGAAAGAGAGAGAATCTTAAATTAAGCAGGCTCCACCATGTTCAGCACACAGTCCAAGGCAGGGCTCAGTCCCACGACCCTGGGATCATGACCTGAGCTAAAATCAATCGAGAGTCGGCCGCTCAACTGACTGAGACACCCAGGCGCCCCATCCTTTTTATGATATTCTATTGTATGGATTCAGCACACACACTTTATCGATGCAACAATCGATGGATGTTTGGGTTGTTTCTGCTTTTTGGCTCTTAGGAATAATGTTGTCACGAACATGCTTGTGCTTGTATTTGTTTGAGTAACTGGTTTTCAATTCTTTAGGGGCACATACCTAGCAATGACATTGCTGGGAAATTTTCTGAAAAGCGTCCCTAGAAGACTGCACCTCACATCGTACTAGTCAGAACTGTGTCCTAGCCCTGCGCCTACAGCAAGGTCTTGGCAAGGAGAGTAAGACCACCCACCACGATCGGCTTAAACTCACAAGATTCACACCCTGTGGCTGGTTTGAACCCCATCACCTCTGAAGGACACAGATACTCAGAGGAGAGCCATTTGCAGAAGGCAGTGACCGTGAGCACAAACACAGTGACGCAGGTAGGCAAATTCTCTGTCAACCACCCCTCTCAATATTAGAGCAATATGTAACCTGTTCAAGGGTGTGAGCTGCTCAGTTCCAGCTACCAACCAACCTTCCCTTTAGGGATTGTCTATTCTATAAACATGTGTCTTAATGAAGAAGTGTGTGTGTGGGTACCAGAGTCATAACAAACAGCATGCCAGAGGATCAAGGCCATATGAAGTAGAAGTCCTTAAAAAATAGTCCCTAGGGGCGCCTGGGTGGCGCAGTCGGTTAAGCGTCTGACTTCAGCCAGGTCACGATCTCGCGGTCCGGGAGTTCGAGCCCCGTGTCGGGCTCTGGGCTGATGGCTCAGAGTCTGGAGCCTGTTTCCGATTCTGTGTCTCCCTCTCTCTCTGCCCCTCCCCCGTTCATGCTCTGTCTCTCTCTGTCCCAAAAATAAATAAACGTTGAAAAAAAAATTAAAAAAAAATAGTCCCTAAAAAATAGTCCTTAAAAAATAGTCCTTAAAAAAAAGGTAGTAGAAGTCCTTAAAAAATAAAATCCACCTTGGTGGATCCTGGGGGTGCTCTCCCTCCAGCACTCTTACAGAGACCCTGGGAATGTGCTTCATTTATTTGTCTTCCAGATTTTGGTTTGCAGACCCAGATTTCCCTTTGTCTCTGCCACCAAGCGACGTGCAAGTCATTCTTTCATTTTTTCTACAAATATTTATTTTTTAATGTTTATTTATTTATTTATTTATTTTGAGAGAGAGAGAGAGAGCAGGGGAGGGGCGGAGAGAGAGGGAGACACAGAATCTGAAGCAGGCTCCAGGCTCTGAGCTGTCAGCACAGAGACCGACACGGGGCTTGAACCCATGAACAATGAGATCATGACCTGAGCCAAAGTTGGATGCTTAACTGACCGAGCCACGCAGGTGCCCCAGAAGTAATGAATTATTTAAAACCATTATTTATAGTAATTTTCTTCGGATGTGTGGGATTATAACTGTTTTGTTTTCTTTGTTTTGCTTGTTTTAATTTTATGGAATGAACATTTATTATTCTTTTTTTTTTTTAATGTTTATTTATTTTTGAGACAGAGACAGAGCATGAACAGGGGAGGGGCAGAGAGAGAGGGAGACACAGAATCAGAAGCAGGCTCCAGGCTCTGAGCTGTCAGCACAGAGCCCGACACGGGGCTTGATCCCATGAACCATGAGATCATGACCTGAGCAGAGATCAGGAGTTTTACCCTTAACCCGCTGAGCCACCCAGAGGCCCCTCCACAAGTACTTATTGTGAACCTGCTACGTATCAGCTATTGCGCCTGGGTGGCTCAGTCGGTTGAGCGTCCAACTTCGGCTCAGGTCATGATCTCACAGTCCGTGAGTTTGAGCCCTGTGTCAGGCTCTGTGCTGACAGCTCAGAGCCTGGAGCCTATTTCGGATTCTGTGTCTCCCTCTCTCTCTGACCCTCCCCTGTTCATGCTCTGTCTGTCTCTGTCTCAAAAATAAATAAACATTAAAAACAATTAAAAAACAAAAAAAACACATGTAATTGTGTCGATAATTATTTAATTCACATTGCGATAAACGCTGTGAAGAAGAAGCAGCCCAGTGAACTCTGAAAATGTAGAAGACAGGAAGGATTCTGATCAGACCCTCCCTGACAACAGCCGGGTTAGAGAGGTTACAAGTGATCCTCTAATGTGCAGGTTCTGGGAAAGTGGTTACAGCAAGGAAATGTCAAGGAACTCCCTCAATACACCAGCAAGGCCAAGGGCAGACTCCAAGGATACTACCTGGAGCATAATGGAGATCTATTTGTTTTCAACTTAATGTTCAAGAGAAAAATCAAACTAAGTTTGAAGACAAATTATTGTTTTATAAAGGCCAGAGCAGGGAAGTTTTTAAAAACTGAATTGCAGGGCACCTGGGTGACTCAGTTGGTTAAGCATCTGACGTCGGCTCGGGTCATGATCTCACATTTCATGGGTTCAAGCCCTGCGTGGAGCTCTGTGCTGACAGCTCGGAGCCTGGAGCCTGCTTCGGCTTCTGTCTCCCTGTCTCTCTGCCCCTCCCCCACTAGCACTCTGTCTCTCTCTTCCTCAAAATAAATAAACATTGAGAAAAACAAACAAAATAAAAAAAAAACCCACAAAAAACCTGAATTGCTGTCCCTCATATCACTCTCCCTGTGCTATGCTGGAAGAGAAGTCTATGGCTCAAACGCCATGTGATGCCACATTCTGGCTTCAACTGACTAAAACAGGTATTGGTGCTCATGGCCCAGGGATCACCCATAGGCTGACCGGCAGCTGGTATGTAAGTTTTGCTCAAAAAAGGACTCTATTCTGGCATATTCCTTTCCTAGGGCTACTGTAAAAAATTATTATGCACTTGGTGGCTTAGAACAACACAATTTATTCTCTCACAGTTCTAGAAGTCAGAAATCTGAAATCCAGGTGTTGGCGGGTCATACTCCTTCCAAAGACTTGAAGGAAAATTCCTTCCCTGCCTCTTCCAGCTTCTGGTGGCTTCCAGCGTTCCTTGGCTTCTGGCCGACTCACTCTAGTCTCCGCCTCTGTCTTCACATGACCCTTTCTCTGTCTCTCCTCTCTGTGTGTTTCCTAGAAGGACCCTGTGATTGGATTGAGGACCCATTCAGAGAATCCAGCACGATTTCGTGTTGGTATCCTAAATTTAATTACATCTGCAAAGACCCTCTTTCCAAATAGGTCACACTCATCAATAAAGTACCTGGGGTTAGGCTGGGAACATATCTTTTTGGGGGTCACCATTCAACCCACTGCAATTGGATAGTGACTATTAAACCCAACCACATCCTCTGCCCATTAGGGATGGTGCTGGACAGTGACAACAATCCAGTCAAGTCTTCCCTTTGTGGAAGTTTGAACACAAGACCAGTAAGATGTTGACACCTTCACGGGAGTCATGCAGAAGCAAAGAGATCCAGAAGGAGACAGTTGGCAGAGCTGACATGAGGTAGAAAGAAGAGCAACCAGAAGTCAGAGCCACAACTACGTGAAGCAGCCTCATGAGAATGGTGACATTCTAGAGCTTCTCTTTCCTGGCATACCATTGTCATCAAAGTAAGTGAAAATATATGTATTTCCCCGTGCCCCCACATTTTAGTATCCTGGAGTATGTCTAACAATAGATTAGCTATTGCTTCTAGTGAAGTAGTGGTATTGAAGTGATTGACATTGCCGACAATTGGGTGACCAGTTGAGACCAAGAGACACAGAATGGGTGTCAATGGTTGGAGAAGCCAGTGGTGTAATCATTTCACTCTTGAGAACCCAAAGGCTGGAGAGGCAGGGCAAGAATTGGACATGTTTAGCAACCTTCCCATAGAAGGAGTCAAAAGGAGGCTCCCTCACTGAGTTGGCATAAGAATTCAGTGCTTGTGGCTCTTAAGTCTTTCAAGAAAAGAGCACATGGCTCAGTCGGTTGAGTGTCCGACTTCGGCTCAGGTCGTGATCTTGCGGTTCGTGGGTTTGAGCCCTGCATCGGGCTCTATGCTGACAGCATAGAGCGTGGAGCCTGCTTCGAATTCTGTGTCTCCCTCTCTCTCTGCTCCTCCCCAGCTCATGCTCTGTCTCTCTCTCTCTCCTTCAAAAATAAATTAAAAAACATTTTAAAAAATTTAAAAAAAAAGGGCACAGAGGATGACAGTGGGTGAAAAACACAGATCGCGATGTGAGTGTGTTGAAAAGTAATGAAAAGAGTCAGATTCGAAACACAAAGACATCGTAGGATACCTTAATCAACTCATTTCAACTTACCTACTTTTTATATATGCACAAGAATGATACAGGAAATAAAAAATTAACACCTGAGACTAAAAGTATCAAATGAAGTGATAAGAAAGAAGGATGGCGTAACTTAACTGCACATCATTTCCCTTTGATCCTGGTCCATAAAATAAGCATACGCCTTCTAACAGATGGCATTTTGGACTGAAGACAGTATGTTCTAATTCTCCGTGAGGCTTGACAGCTTCCAGAGCGTTCTCACTTTGCTCAGATTGCTTACATACATTTTGTTACCTTAGGTAACCTGAGTGTGCACTTGATTTCTTACAGCCTAGAAGATCCCAAGAAGCACAGAGTCAGACACAAGTTGGACAGGAAACAGTGATTATACTCAAAGCTTTATGAGCTGTGAAAAAACACATCCCAAATCTTGGATTAGAAGAGAAAGGCGGGGGGGGGGGGGGGTGGCCTATTTCAGGAACCACCATGAACCCTCACTGTTTAAAAAGATTATTTAGGGATGTGAGGGTGACCTGGCTCTGACCTGTCACCCCATCCATCACTAGGGCTGATCTGACCGATCTGGCTGGATAAGCCAGTGTCCCCTTCCTCCCTTACAGCTCAGTGTGCGTCCCTCCCTAGGCTGTGTCCTCAGTTCAAGAGGACTACCTTCCCTGCGAGAGAAGGACCATTCTTGGGTCAAGAGTACAGGAGTAGCTGCTCTCCAGTGCTAGAATGTCTCATCGTCCTTCTGCAGGAAGCTTAGGGTAGTCGTTTCCAAGACTCCAGACACATCCAAATGAGGCACTGCATGTATGTGGTAGTCTGCCTTTCTTTAAAGAAAACAAAATTAAATAAAAATAATTTATAAAAATAAAATAAAATAAGGGGCACCTGGGTGACTCAGTCGGTTGAGCATCAGACTTCGGCTCAAGTCATGACCTCATGGTTCGTGAGTTCGAGCCCCGCATCAGGCTCTATGCTGACAGCTCAGAGCCTGGAGCCTGCTTTGGATTCTGTGTCTCCCTCTCTCTCTGCCCCTTCCCCGCTGTGTGCGCACGCTCTCTCTCTCTCTCTCTCTCAAAAATAAACATTAAAAATTGTAAAAATAATAAAAATTAAAAAACAAAATAAAACAAAAATAACTTAGGTATTTGCTTTAAGGGTGACAATTTGTAACACGCCGAGATGCAGGGGCACCTGCGTGGCTCAGTCAGTTAAGCTTCTGACTCTTGATCTCAGCTCAGGTCATGATCTCACGGTTCAGAAGTTCAAGCCCCACCTCAGGCTACATGCTGGCAGTGTGGAGCGTGCTTGGGATTCTCTCTCTCTCTCTCTCTCTCTCTCTCTCTCTCTCTCTCTCTCTCCTGTCTCTCTGCCTCTGCCCTGCTCGCTCTCTCTCTCTCTCAAAATAAATAAACTTAAAAAAAAGTCAAGATGCAGATTAGTCTTTATTCTGGTATGTCTCAACCCTTTTTTCCCATTATCCCTCCTTCCCAAGTTGCCTTTTAGGCATTTTCTTTCCTAATTGTCCCCCTCCATGAATTTTCTTATTGTAATAAAATACACATAACATAAAATCCACCACGTTTGCCATTTTTAAGTGGTATTAAGCACATTCACCATGGTGTGCAGCATTGCACCCTCTCCAGTTCCAGAACGTTTTTGTCATCCCCACAGAAACTCTCTACCCACTGAACAGTCACTCGCCTCGTGCCCTCCCCAAGCCTCTAGCGACCCCTAATCAGCTTTCTATCTATATGGCTTTGCCTGTTCCAAACATTTCCTATAAATGGAACCATATGAAATGTATCCTTTTGTGTCTGGGCTCTTTCATCCAGCATTGCGTTTTCCAGGTGCATCCACATTGTGGCAGGGGTCAGTGCCTCACTCCTTTTTATGGCTGAATTGTATCCCGTTGTGTGGACGGATCTCGGACATCTGTTTACCCATTCATCGTTTGACGGGTATTGGAGTTGTTTTCACCTTTTGGCTCTTGTGAATAGTAGTGGTGTGGATATTGTGTTCAAGTTTTTGTTTGAAAACCTGTTTTCAATTCTTTTGGATGTGTTCGTAGGAGTGGCACTGCTGGGGCGTATGGTTCCTTTATGTTGAGCCCGTTGAGGAATTCCCAAACCGTTTTCCACAGCGGCTGCACCATCGTTCATCCTGCTAGCAACACAGGAGAGCTCCAGTCTCTCCACATCCTTGCCAGCACTCCCCCACCATGAAATGCTAATACCACACGTACGCCGTGTATTTGTTTATGTACCGTGGCCTCACGCAGGGCAGGCTCTGTGTCTAATGGAAATATTTGCAGGGGGTCACAGACTCAGAAGCCTGCAGGAATTTATGAAAACACTGCTGGCCCACAGAGAACACATCTGCCAGTCCTTTGGGCCAGCGGGGTGCCACGTGGAAGACCCTGATTGATTTTATTAAAATGTGTATAGAATCAAAGTAGAGTAATTCTTGCAATAGATCCCCTTTTCCTTTAAAAGAAAAAAATGTTTTAATGTTTATGTATCTTTGAAACAGAGAGAGATCATGAACAGGGGTGGGCAGAGAGAGAGAGAGAGAGAGAGGGAGACACAGAATCTGAAACAGGCTCCAGGCTCCTCGCCGTCAGCACAGAGCCTGACGCAGGGATTGAACTCACAAACCATGAGATTGTGACCTGAGCCAAAGTCAGACGCTTAACCGACTGAGCCACTCAGGCGCACTGATCCCCTTTTCCTTTTGAATTTTTTTTTTTAACGATTATTCATTTTTGAGAGAGAGAGACAGAGTGTGAGTGGGGGAGGGGCAGAGAGAGAGGGAGACACAGAATCCGAAACAGGCTCCAGGCTCCGCGCTGTCAGCACAGAGCCCAATGTAGGGCTCGAACTCACAAACCATGAGATCATGACCTGAACCGAAGTCGGTCACTCAACCGAATGAGCCTCTCAGGCGCCGCCCCTTTTCCTTTTAATGGGGACTCACTTGGTGACAGGTTTTCTGCCACAAAAAATAATGCTCCAATAAACATCCTTGTCCTTAAGTATTAGTGGTTTTATTTCTTTGGGCCAGATTCCCAGGAGTGGAATTAATGGGTGAAAGGGTATGTTTAGTTTTAATTTTAACAGATGTTGCCGGAGAGCTTTCCCAAATGGCTGTAAGCTTCACATGTAGGACAGTGCCCTTTCCTCCACACTCCTGCCAGCGTTTGACAAGATCTCGCTTCTCGCTCTGCGTCATTCCGATGTCTTGTTGCCTCTTGAATTTTTATTTTTCTGACCACTGGTGAAGTTGAGGGTGTTTTTATACATTCCCTGGCCATTTGGTTTTGCTCTTCTGTAAAGTCTATTTATAATCTAAGTCTGTTTCTGTAATGGTTGCTTGTCATATTCAAGTCAGTTTGTAAAGCTCTTTATATAGCATCCATTTGGCCATTGTTCTCGGGGAGGGCTGCCAAGGGTCACATGTGAACTGGCCATGTGACCTCGGCAAGTTGTTCAACCTTGTTTTGCCTCAGTTTACTCATCAATAAAGTAGTGACCATCATTATCCTCATCATCCCTGCCTTATAGCATTGTTCTAGACACAGATGAGTCCACGCACGTAGAGTCAACAGAATGGTGCCAGGCACAAAATAAGTCAACACCAGTTTGGTGACAGTTATTTCTATTACAAATATTTTTCCAGCTCCATTTCTTGAACTGGCTGTATTTATGGTATCCTTTGTCATACAAAACATTTTAATGTTTGCAGAGTCAAATACATCCATCTTTTCTTTCCTTGCTTCTGTGTTCCCAGGCTGGGTTAAGATCTCCCTCTTTCTCTCGTGACGAATTTCCCTGCTCTGATAATCAGAGGCACATAACTAACCATTTCCTTGATCTATTTCCTCCCCTTCTCCCTCACCCAGGAGGATGAGACCTTTAGAACACTTTCATTTCTTCATCTTTCCTCCCCCTCATTCCCTGCTGAGACCCATGAAAATTTTATTCCCCACCCGGCTCTCTGAGGTCTGGCTGAGAGCATCTAGTATTTGTTACAAGTCCCTTAGGGGATGTCTGGTTCCAAGAGTCCTTCCCTCTTCTACAAGTCCCAGTCTGTGCTGTACCATTTAGATGTAAAATGTCACAGGCCTACCTTCTTAATGCTGTTTTCTCTCTCTTTCTTATTTCTCCCCCCTCAGTTTTCTTTGCAAGTTTCCTCGGGGTCTGTCTAGGCTTTCCTCAGCTGGTTTCCCCGGATGGAGCACTGGCGATTACATTCTCTGAATTCTTGGGTATCCTTCACTGTCTTCTTTTGCCTCAGTAGATGCAGATATTTGGGCAGCTGGAGAGAGTCTTGGGGTGCGATGTCAGCTGTCCTCTCTATAATACTACTCCACTGTCGTCCACCACCGTCCGTGAACAACCAGGTGCACTTTGGATATTCCATTTCTTTGTGGGTGTTTTCTGCTTTCCACTTGACACTTGTTAAGATTGTTACAGAATATGCTAACATAGAATCTTCTCTCGTGGGGCCTGCCTAGAATTTAGCCAGCCCTTGGAGCTGGAATCTTCGTGTTTGTTACTTTCAGGGAACTCTGCTTCTATTATTTGTTTCATTATCTGGTGCATCCTCTCATTTTGGAACTCCTCCTATGTGAGTGTTTATTCTTCAGGAGCTCTCTTCCACCTTTCTAGCTTTCCCCACAGATTTCCATTTCTGCATCATTTCGCTCTGGGCTTTGAGACGTTTCTTGCTTTTGATCTCCCGGACTACTAACTTGGATCCGGGGAGAGACCCTGCTCACTTTTAAATCATAACACGAGTTTCTTAATTGCAAAAATCATGTATTTCAGGGGTGCCTGGGTGGCTCAGTCGGTTAAGGATCTGACTCTTAATTTCAGCTCAGATTGTGATCTCAGGGTTTGTGAGTTCGAGCCCTGCATCGGGCTCTGCGATAAAAGCTCGGAGACTGGGATTCTCTAACTCTCTATTTGCCCCTCCCCTGCTCTCTCTCTCTCTCTCTTAGAATAAATAAATAACATTAAAAAATAAAATAATCTGTAAGATTATGGATGTTAAAGTATCTCATAAACTGTATGAATGTAGTCCAAATAGTAGGTGATTTGAATTTTCAAAAACTAATGTATGATACAGATATATTTATACATATATTATCCATGAGCAGCTTCATGAGAGATCGTTCCTTAAAGATAATGATTTCTTTTTTTTTTTTAATGTTTGTTTATTTTTGAGAAGGAGAGAGAGCAAGCAGGGGAGGGGCAGAGAGAGGGGAACAGAGGATCTGAAGTGGGCTCTGCACCGACAGCAGAGAGCCCGATGTGGGGCTTGAACTCACGGAGCGTGAGGTCTCGACCTGAGCCAAAGTCAGACACTCGACCCACTGAGCCACCCAGGTGCCCCAAAGATAATGATTTCTTGAACTTACAGACCACCAGATCACTTTCTAGTTTCATTAAAAGAGTTTGTTTGCATGGAAACATGTAGACAGTGAAGCCTATGGAAAAACTGGATACACAGTAAGGGTACGCAGGAGATGATATACCCACTAGTTGAAGCCCCTTGGGTTTTGGACCCTCCTCTCGGTAGCCTGGAGAGAGGAAAATGGCAACGAGGCTGTCTGCTCTGCAAGCACATATTGGTACCATTCTAGTGTGTCCGGAGAGAGATGAGCTCACTCACCTTCATCTCTGGGATGCCAGCAAGGCTCAGGATGCCCATCGGAAGCCAAAGGAACCTTCCTCCGGGAGAATCCACAGCCATGCAGGCTCTTCCCAGAACCCGCTGTTTTCTGCCTGCCATATGTATCTCTTGCTATGTGACAAATTACCCCCAAAACAAAAACAATTATTTATTGTTTGGAAACTCTGACAGTTTCCATGAGCCAGGGATTCAGATGCGGAATAGCTTGTCTGGATGGAAGGACCCAAAGGCTGGGGCTGCAGTCATCTGAAGGCTCCTTCTCACACGCGTCTGGCTGTTGGAGTGGTGTACATAATGTGCAGGCCCCAGTGCACAGTGAAAAGTCATTAAGGACCGACTGGGGTGGGGATGGAGTGTTGTGCAGGAGTGTGGTGATGGTCGCAGGCTTCTGTGAATACGCCAAAAACCATTGGAATGTACACTTTACATTTACATAGTTTTTATTTTATTCTATTTTACTTCTTTTAAGATTTAATTAAAAAACACTTTTTAAAATCTATTTATTTATTTTGAGAGAGAGCACGAGTGAGCAGGAGCAGGGGAAGGGGGAGAGAGAGAGGGAGAGAGAGAGTCCCAAGCAGCCTCTTAGCTGTCGGCTCAGAGTCCGAGGCAGGGCTCCATCCCAGAAACCGCGAGCTCTTGACCTGAGCTGAAATCAAGAGTCGGATGCTCAGGTGACTGAGCCACCCAGGAGCCCTAGACTGTACCCTTTAAATGGATGAATTTTCTATTATATAAATCACATCTCGATAAACTTTATTTATTTATTTGTTTGTTTATTTAGGTCCCCCACTTTTTTTTTTAAGAGAGAGAGAGTGTGTGAGCAGGAGACAGAGAGAGAGAGAGATTGAGAGAGAATCTCAGGGTGGCTCCACCCCCCATGGAGCCCAACACGGGGCTCAATGCTACAACCCTGGGATCATGACCTGAGTCAGAATTAAGAGTCAGACGTTCAACTGACTGAGCCACCCAGGCACCCCTCAATAAGCTGTTTTAAAAACTGTTAAGAATTTCAAGGTGCTTAGGCGCCTGGCTGGCTAAGTCGGTAGAATATGCCAACTCTTAATTTCGGCGTTGTGAGTTTAAGCCCCATGTAGGGAATAGAGATTACTTAAAGAAAAAAAAAAAGAATTTCAAGGTGCTGATGACAGAGCATTAAAATAAACCCTGGGTCCTTCTTACCATGAGACCCTGAACTAAGTGCCCAGGTCACATATTCATAAAGGTGGCCCTGCTGTGGATCCTGGCTGTCAGCTCAGGGTCTGGTTGGAAGCATCAGCCAGAGCAGTCCCACATGGCTTCTGCATGTGGCCTGCACTTCCTCCCAATATGGTGCACCAGACAGAGATAGAGAGAAAGAGAGAGTGAAAGAGAGAGAGAGAGAGAGGCAGAAGCTATATCCTTTGAATGCCTGGTTTTGGAAGTCACATAGCATCACTTTGACCACATTCTATTTATTAAAAGAAAGTCACTAAGTCTGACCCACACTCAAGCAGAGGAAGGTTAGGCCCCATCTTTTGAAAGGAGAGTGTCAAAGCATTTGTGGACATAGTTTAACCATCATCGTGATCTTTATACGTAAGCTGAGTGCCATTTTCTGGTCTCCTGACCAGCACATAGACAGGAGAGAAAGCCCCTCGTGGGTTTTGCTGCCAACACCCCAGCAGAACCCAAGGCCTCATTTCCACCTGTTGGACCCAACCCAGAAGAACAGGCACCTAAACCAGGATGGGAAGGGAAGTCTTGATTAAGGTATTTTCCCCTCTAAATCCTCCTCACCCGATTTTTCTAACCCTGTTATGGCATTTCTTCATTTTTTAAAAGGCAACCCTACAGTCAACATGGGGCTCAAACAACCCCAAGATCAAGAGTCATGCTCCACCGAATGAGCCAGCCAGGCTCCCTGGCATTTCTTCATTTTTAAAAATGTATCATAGCTGGGGGCACCTGGGTGGCTCTGTCAGTTAAGTGTCTGACTTTCACTCAGGTCATGATCTCGTGGTTTGTGAGTTCGAGCCCTGCATCAGGTTCTGTGCTGACAGCTCAGAGCCTGGAGCCTGTTTCGAATTGTGTCCCCCTACCCCCCACCCCTCCCCCGCTCATTCTCTCTCTCTCTCTCTTTCTCTCTCTCTCTCTCTCCCTCTCTCTCTCAAAAATAAATAATAAACATTAAAAAAATATGTCATCACCGGGGGTGCCTGGGTGGCTCAGTCGGTTGAGCATCCGACCTCCGTTCAGGTCATGATCTCATGGTTCACGAGTTCAAACCCTGCATCAGGCTTGCTGCTGGCAACGAGGAACCTGCATTAGATCTCTGCCCCGCCCCCTGCCCCTTCTCCGTTCATGCTCTCCTTCTCAAAAATAAAGAAAACATCAAAAAATACATATATCATGAGGTGCCTGGGTGACTCAGCATCCAACTCTGGCTCAGGTCATGATCTCATGGTTCGTGGGTTTGAGTCCTGAACTGGGCTCTGTGCTGACAGCTCGGAGCCCGGAACCTGCTTTGGATTCTGTGTCTCCCTTTTTCTGTCTGCCCTTCCACCACTCATGATCTGTCCCTCTCTGTCTTTCAAAAAAATAAATGTTAAAAAATTTTTAAATAAATTAAAATTAATAAAAAATTAAAAAAATATATATCATAATCATAAAAACAGAAGGTAGACTGGTGTTTGCCAGAGGCTGCAGGAACTCTACAGGACTGCTAATGGGCCCAGGGCTCCTTTCTGGGTGACAAAGAAGTTCTGGAATCAGAGGGAATAACCGCACAACACTGTGAATATACTAAAACTCACCAAATTGTACACTTTACAAGGGCAGATTTATCATTTCCCGGCTTTTTTGGCTAAGATCAAGTGCAAGGATGTATTCGGTAGGCGTCCTGGGCTGGAATGAGGTTGAGAACTTGATGCTGAGGCCCTTGGGAATTGCATACTGGTTTGCATGGCATACTGGTTTCTTGAAAAATGGCTCAGGTGGCTGGGAACCCAGCTGATGTCTGGAAGCCAGCCCGGACCAAGGACACCTGGCCACACGCCGGGGACTTGCCTATGGCTGCCAGAATCAGCAAGACTGTCTCTCTCAGGCTCTCCTCTGCCGGTTGGTTGGTTCTCCTCGATCCCATCTTTATTTCTCTCTATCAGTGATAAAGGATGGGCCACTGGGCTGTTGAGAAGTGCAGGAAAGCGGTGGCTGAACCCTCAGTGGGAAAGACAAGGACGGGCATAGATGTAAATTGAAATTTGTGTGCCCTGCCTGTCCTGACCCTCTCAGCCCTTCTAGGCACGCGTTGAATGTAAAAAAGTATCTGGCACGAGATAGCCAACAAAGTAAGTAGGCTTAAGGAAAACAGGATGAATTTTATAGGATGTGAACTGTATCTCAGTAAGAAATAAATCAGGAGCATCAAAAGCTGGAAAGATCCTAGACCTCTTTCATTCTCTTCTTCCCAGGCACCTGAGCGGTGGGTGGTAAAGCTGGAATTTTGTCCCAGGAACGTCTGATTCCAAAGGCCATTCTCTTTCACTTCCCCCCATACCAGGCTGGTTCCAGGTAGCCTGGCAGGGAAATGCCATCCATGCTGAGTTTTATTCCGTTGATAACTGAAGTTTCTGAAGTAGGACAAGAGATACATTGCAATTTTTGTTTTAGAAAAAATTACTATTAGGAGCTTTCTGTGAATATTCTTTATTAGACATAATAATAGTAGATAAGAATATTGAGGAAGATTTTTTTCATGGGTTGACTATAATACTTTTAGTAGGTTTTTTTTTTTTCATGTTTATTTATTTATTTTGAGAGAGAGAGGGAGAAAGTCAGGGAGGGGCAGAGAGAGAGGAGGAGAGAGGATCCCAAGGCAGTCTCCACGCTGTCAACGCAGAGCCAGATGCAGGGCTCAATCTCACAAGTGTGAGATCATGACTTGAGCTAAAATCAAGAGTCAGATGCTTAGCTGATCGAGCCGCCCAGGAGCCCCGTTTTGCTTTTTTTTTTTTTAAGTTTATTTATTTATTTTGAGAGAGAGAGAGCGCGTGTGCGTGCACAAGCAGGGGAGGGGCAGGGAGAGAGGGAGAGATTGAGAATCCCAAGCAGGTTCCATGCTGTCAGCACAGAGCCTGACTCGGGGCTGTCTTCTGAGAGCCCTGGGATCGTGACCTGAGCCGAAATCAAGAGTAGGATGCTTAACCAACTCAGCTCAGGTCATGATCTCACAGTTTGTGAGTTCAGCCTTTGTGTGGGGCTCTGCAGTGACAGCTCGGAGCCTGCCTGGGATTCTCTCTCTCCGTCCCTCCCCTGGTTATGCGCTCTCTCTCTCTCTCTCAAAATAAATACATAAAACATGTTTAAATAGATATAGATATAGATATATAGATATATATGGGTTTCTTTAAGATTTTATTTTTTTAAGTGTTTTCAAATTTTTATTTAAATTTCAGTTAGTTTACATACAGGAGAGATTTTGTTTTTCAGCGAACTCTACATCCAATGTAGGATTCAAACTTACAATCCAGAGATCAAGAGTTGTGTGATTTACTGACTGAGCCAGCTAGGTGGCCCCTATATTTTTTTCTTTTAATATAAGCTCTACTCCCACTGTGGAGTTTGAACTCACGACCCCATGCATGATCAAGAGTCACATACTTTACCGACTGAGCAGCCAGGCGCCCCCAAGATACATTTTTTTAAAATCATGAGTGACACAGTTTGTGGGTTCGAATCCTGTATCAGGCTCTCTGCTGTCAGTGCAGAGCCCACTTTGGGTCCTCTGTCCCCTTCTCTCTCTCTGCCCCTTCCCCTCTCGTTCTCTCTCAGAAGTAAATAAACCTAAAAAATAACAATAATAATAAAATAAAATCATGAGTGAAATGTCAGCCTCTACAGGAACTCTAGAGCGCTAACTAATTTTTATCCCTCATTCCATTTTTTAAAAATATGCACTTTAATACACTCTGAGATGGGTTTCCATCGTTGCACAAAAGGTAGATGAAGAGAGAGAAGAAGCAGTTGGGCAATGTTTGCCTATGAAAAGTCCACCTGTCCTTAGTGTTATTCTGCTTTTTCTGAAGTTGAATTTCTCTGCTGTGTAGCACAGCAGGACTTGTGTCAAATTCTCTTCACATTTATAGGTGATAAGTGGTTTCAAATAAACAGATAGGGCATTCCAGCTGAGCCCTGGAACCAGTGGCTGACGGAGGCACATAAGAAGAATGATCAGACCCTGTCAATTGGCTAGGGCCACCATGACAAAGGTCCACAGACTGGGGGCTTAAACAGCAGGAATTTATTTCTCACAGTTCTGGAGGCCAGAAGTCTAAGGTCACCGAGTCCGTGGGGTCATTTCTTCTGGGGCCTCTCTTCTTGGTTTGACAACAGCCATCTTCTCCCTGTGTCTTCACATAGACCTCCCTCTGTGTGTGTCTGTGTCCTAACCTCCTCCTCTTCTTTTTTTAAAAAGTTTATTTATGTTTGAGAGAGAGAGAGAGAGAGGGAGAGAGAGAATCCCAAGCAGGCTCTGTGCTGTCAGCACAGAGCCTGACGTGGGGTTCGATCTCACGAACTGTGAGATCATTACTTGAGCTGAAATCAAGAGTCAGACCATTAACCAGCTGACCCTTCCGGGTGCCCCCTAACCTCCTCTTCTTATAAGGACACCAGCTCTGTTGGATTCGGGCCATCCTAATGACCTCATTTTAACTTAATTACCTCTTTGAAGAACCTCTCTCCAAATACAGTTCCAGTCTAAAGTCCTGGGGGTTAGGACTTCAACAAAGGAATTCAGTCAAACAGACACTCTGGCTCCATGTCTGGCTCCAAGGAGTAAGGAAAACGTTTACATGAGAATTACCCAATTAATCGAGGGGTTACCAGCACCACAGCAGACACTGGCCGATAGTTAAAATGCCACCCAAACTCTACCTTCACCGGCCCTGGGGAAGAGAGAACTTGCCTGATGCGGGACAGGACTGGGGACAGAGGAAGAGTGTGGGGTAGGAAGGAGGATGAGCTGGAGACAGGGTCAGTTACTCTACAGATTCTGCTCACAAGTGGTTTTTGTTTGTTTTAATCAAGTGAAATTCACATAACATAAAATGAACCATTTTAAAGTGAACAATTTAGTGGCAATAATAACATTGTTATTATTTTTTTTTCAATGCTTATTTATTTTTGAGAGAGAGAGTAAGTGGGGGAGGGACAGAGAGAGAGGATCCGAAGCAGGTTCTTCAATGACAGTGGAGAACCCGATGAGGGTCTTGAACCCATGAACTGTGAGATCATGACCTGAGCCAAAATCAAAAGTCAGATGCTTAACTGACTGAGCCACCCAGGTGCCTCATACATTCACAATATTGTACAACCACCACTTCTATATTTATCACCCCAAAAGGAGACCCCATACCCATTAGCAGTCGCTCCCTATTCTCCCTCCCCAGTTCCTGGCAGCTACTAATTGACCTTCTGTCTCTCTGGATTTACCTGTTCTGGACAATTCCATATCAGTGGGATCATACAATGTGTGGCCTTTTGTGTCTGACCTCTTTCACTCAGCATGAAGTTTTCCATGGTCATTTTGTAAGAGTTTTTAATCTTAGTTTTTTATAAACATGCTTATTTGTAGTTACCTTTTATCTGTTTCCTACTCAACATGTCTCTGGAGGCAAGGGAAACAAAAGCAAAAATGAACTACTGGGACCTCATGAAAATAAAAAGCTTCTGCACAGCGAAGGAAACAATCAGCAAAACTAAAAGGCAAGCGACGGAATGGGAGAAGGTACTTGCAAATGACATATCAGATAAAGGGTTAGTATCCAAAATCTACAAAGAACTTATCAAACTCAACACCCAAAAAACAAATAATCCAGTGAAGAAATGGGCAAAAGACATGAACAGACACTTCTTCAAAGAAGACATCCAGATGGCCAACTGACACATGAAAAAATGCCCAACATCACTCATCATCAGGGAAAGACAAATCAAAACCACAATGAGATACCACCTTACGCCTGTCAGAATGGCTCACATTGACAACTCAGGCAACAACAGATGTTGGCGAGGATGCGGAGCGAGAGGATCTCTTTTGCATTGTTGGCGGGAACGCAAGCTGGTGCAGCCACTCTGGAAAACAGTATGGAGGTTCCTTAAAAAACTAAAAATAGAACTACCCTACGACCCAGCAATAGGCATTTATCCAAGGGATACAGGTGTGCTGTTTCGAAGGGACACATGCACCCCCATGTTGATAGCAGCACTATCAACAATAGCCAAAGTAGGGAAAGAGCCCAAATCCATCCATAGATGAATGGATAAAGAAAATGTGGTATATATATACAATGGAGTATTACTCGGCAATCAAAAGAATGAACTCTTGCCATTTGCAACTATGTGGATGGAACTGGAGGGTATTATGCTAAGTGAAATGAGTCAGTCAGAGAAAGACAAAAGTCATATGACTTCACTCATATGAGGACTTTAAGAGACAAAACAGATGAACATAAGGGAAGGGAAACAAAAATAATATAAAAACAGGGAGGGGGACAAAACAAAAGAGACTCATAAATATGGAAAACAAACTGAGGGTGGCTGGAGGGGTTGTGGGAGGGGGGATGGGCTAAATGGGGAAGGGGCATTAAGGAACCTACTGAAATCATTGCTTCACTATATACTAACTAATTTGGATGTAAAATTTTAAAAAATAAAAAATAAAGTTAAAAAAATATATAAAGGGCATCTGTTGGCATTTGGGTGGCGGGAAGGAAAAAGAAGGTGGAGGTTAAGCTGAATCAGACAAATGAGGCCTCATCAACAGAATGGGTGGTAATGTCAGCCCCAAAGTCCTTCCAGGTAACCCATGAACATGCATGTGTGTGTGGGGGGGGAGGGGGTGTACATACACCCTAAATTCTCATAAAGAATAAAAATTCATAAAACACTCAGATTCCTACTGCTGAGATTTAACAAATGTTAACAGTTGGTTATAGTTACTTCAGAACCTTTTTATTTTTTAACATTTTTTTTAAATTATAGACCCACAAATTTACAAAAATAGTACAATGAGGTCCCACCCTCCCATCACTCAGCTTCCCTCAACGATGACACCTTCCATAACTGTACTAGATTATCAACATCAGAAAATTGATATTTGCCCGGTAGAATTAACTAGTCTACAGACATCATTCGGATTTCACCAATTTTTCCACATATTCTTTCTTTTTCTTCCTCCTTTCCTTTCCCTTCCTTCCTCCCTTTCCCTCTGCTTCTTCTTTTACGTCTTTGTTGTAATTCTACGACATTTCATTATATACATAGACTCTGTATCTCCACCATCACAGTCAAGATACAAATGGTCCTCACTCGGGGCACCTGGGTGGCTTAGTCACTTAAGCATCCTACTCTTGATTTGGGCTCAGGTCGTGATCTCACCATTTGTGAGATCTAGCCCCGCATCAGGATTGCTTGGGATTCTCTCTCTCTCCTTCCCCCATGCTCTCTGTCTCTCAAAATAGGTAAACTTAAAAAAAAAAAATGGTTCTCACCCGAAACAAACATCCTCATGCTATATACCATGCCTGTCCCCCCCTTCCCTAACTCCTTGCAACCACTGATCTACATTCTTCTTTATAATATAATCATTTCAAGAAGGTCGCAGAAATGAGTTGTACAGTATGCAACTTTTTAAGATTGGCCCTTTTTTTTCCTCCTCAGCATAATGTCCTTGAGAGCCGTCCAAATTGATGCACCAATAGTCTGTTCTTTTTATTGCTAAGTAACATTCCACGGCATGGATGTACCACACTTTGTTTAACCATTTACTCACTGAGGGACATTTGCAGATCCTTTTTTTTTTTTTTTTTTTAGTTTATTTATTTATTTTGAGAGAGAGAGAGCACAAGCAGGGGAGGGGCAGAGAGAAGGAGAGACAGAATCCCAAGCAGGCTCTGCTCCATCAGCACAGAGCCCGATGCAGGGGTCCAACCAAGAACCTCAAGATCATGACCTGAGCTGAGATCAAGAGTTAGATGCTTAACAAACTGAACCACCCAGGCACCTCAGATCTTTTTTTTTTAAGTTTATGTATTTCTTTTTGAGAGAGAGAAAGAGAGAGAGAGAAGAGTGCATACAAGTGGGGGAGGGGCAGAGAGAGGGGGGAGACAGAGAATCCTAAGCAAGCTCCATGCTGTCAGCACAGAGCCTGACCCGGGGCTCAATCTCATGACCTGCGAGATCATGACCTGAGCCGAAGTTGGATGCTTAACTGACTCAGTCACCCAGGCGCCCCTGCGGATCTTTCTTTTAAAATGAAGTAAAAGCAGGGCACCTGGGTGGCACCAGTCTGTTAGGTGTCTGACTCTTGATCTCAGCTCAGGTCTTGGTCTCGGGGTCATGAGTTCAAGTCCCGCATTGGGCATAAAGTCTACTTTAAAAAAGAAATGAAGTAAAGCATTACAGATATAGTTGAGGCCTCCCTTCCATGCCATCTCCCTCCCTCCGCAAAGCGATCTCTATCCTGTAGTTACTGTGCTTCCTTCTCAGCTGCAATTTTTGTTTTATTATATAGTGATGCTTCCGAAAGCCATGTTATATTGTTTAGCATGTTTTAAACATTTACATAAATGTGATCCTATGGAATATATCTTTTGACAACTTGCTTTTTGCTCTAGATTTGGTCCTATTGACACAATTAGCTTTGGTTCCTTTTTTCACTGCTATATAGTGTTCCATTGGGAGCCTGTGTCACTATGTATCCATTCTGTTACTAGTGGACACGGTTGTCTCCTGTTTTTCACTCTTACAAAGAAAGACGAAAGGGGTCCATCACCAGTTAGCTTGGGAGGTGCCTGGGGGCCTAAATTGTTGGGCAGCCTGGAAAGTGCGGAGAACGTTGAGCCCAAATGGATCAAAGTATTCGCCTACCTTTTGCATTGAGGTTGCTCATCTCTCACTTTGCATTTTTTCAGAACTTTAAAGGCAAAGACTCTGGAGTCAGACTGCTTGCCTTTGATCCCCTGGTCCCTCCCTTTTTCATCAGTTTTTGGCCTCAGGAAAACTAATTACTCAAACTCTCTGGGCCTCATTTCTCTTATCTGTGAAATGGAAATAGCCCCTCCCCTATGAAGTTATTGAGAGGATAAGGTGAGATCGCCTGTATAAAACACTTAGCTCAGTGTCTGACAGGTAGCAGAGAGCAAATCTTAGCTATGATACTTGGTAGACATTAAATGATGATGATGAAGAAAGTAGTGTCTCTGATTGTGAGTCTGTCTCTGTCTCATGTTGCATATTTATGAAAACCAAAAGCAGGGGTGCCTGGCTGGCTCAGTCAGCAGACCATGAGACTTTTGATCTCAGGGTTGTGAGTTCGAGCCTCATGTTAGATGTAGAGGTTATATATTAAAAAAAAAAAATTTTTTTTTTTTCAACGTTTATTTATTTTTGGGACAGAGAGAGACAGAGCATGAACGGGGGAGGGGCAGAGAGAGAGGGAGACACAGAATCGGAAAGAGGCTCCAGGCTCTGAACCATCAGCCCAGAGCCTGACGCGGGGCTCGAACTCCCGGACCGCGAGATCGTGACCTGGCTGAAGTCGGACGCTTAAGCGACCAAGCCACCCAGGCGCCCCGAGGTTATATATTTTTTAAGACTCTTCTCTTTTTAATGTTTTCATTTATTTTTGAGAGACAGTGCCTGCGAGTGGGGGAGGCGGAGAGAGAGGGAGAGAGAGTATCTGAAGCAGGCTCTGTGCTGACAGCAAAGAGCCTGATGTGGGGCTCAAACTCACAAACGAGGAGATCATGACCTGAGCTGAAATCAAGAGTCAGGTGCTTAACCGACTGAGCCACCCAGGTTTCCTGGGTGTGGAGATTACTTTTAACTTAAAAAAAAAAAAAAGAAGAAGAAGAAGAAGCAGATCATTAATACCATTTTCCTACTGAACTATCATAATCAAGAGAAAGGATATTTTGTAAGCATTCTGGAGAGAAACCCAGTTTTTCAACCTGATGACATCAGTGGTTCGATTCATTTTCTCTCATTTTCGAAAGTCATGTACCCCGATTCCTGTTGATGGCCGTAAATCCCTCTGTGGGTGCGGCCCGAACACTGAGTTTATCAATATTTGCCAAGAGCCTAGAAGTGCTTGCTTTTCATTTGCCCGGGCCGTGGGATTGTGGACGATAGGTCAGCCCTGACGTTTGTGATGCCACACGCAAACCCCTTCTCTCTGAAGAGTCAAGGTGGCCAAATCTTAAATTTGAGCTCCAGGAGAATGACAACATTGCCGCAGAAGACACAGAACCTCGTGAACACAGCGTCATGGCCAGGTGTTCCCTGGCCAAAGAGTATTTCTAAGCCCCGAGTTTATGAAGCAAAACATAAAATAATGAAGAATTTAATTCTCCAGGAAGGTCTTCTGAGGGGCTCTAGAACTCGCATCTGGAGGTCCCCATCTGAATGGAGATGGGTGTGTGAATTGTGTTGCTTCCAAAGGTTGACTGATTGCTTCTCCATTCTCTGGGACCACCATCTTAAAACATGGCAGATATTTGGGCAGCAAGAGAATTGAGATCCACCTAAAGTCCAAATGCGCTATGTATGAGTGACATGGAAGGTGGATCTGGAATGTTATATGAGGAACACCTGGCAGAGAGCATGTCTTTACCCAAACAGTAATTTTAAAATACCCCTTGTGGGAGCATCTGGGTGGCTCAGTAGGTTAAGCGACCAACTCCTGATTTCAGCTCAAGTCATGATCTCACGGTTTGTGAGTTTGAGCCCCACATCAGGCTCTGCACTGACAGAGCCTGCTTGGGATTCTCTCTCTCTGCCCCTCCTCTGCTCATGCTCACTCTTGCTCTCTCGCTCTCTCTCAAAATAAATAAATAAACTTTAAAAAATAGATAAAATAAAATACCCTTTGCACAGCTGCTCTGTGACTTGTTTTCATGACTCTTTTATAGAGAATGGTTTGGGACCAGTCAAATTCTCTCATGTGAGAATCTGACTGGAGAGACAGAGGTATGGAAGGGTTGAGTCAAGTTCATGGTTAAGAGTTGGGGCGAAGGGCTGTGAGCTGGTCTCCTGGAGCTGCCCAACCCTGGTTTAACTCTCTCTCTCTCTCAGTTTCTGTGAGATATGCTAGCATCTTTCCTCTCTTTTTATTTTTCATTTTTTACTTAAGCTAATTTGAAGTGTGATTCAGTTACTTGCATTTATGAGGCCCCTGAGTTACACAATTATAATAAGGCATCATCCCACTACAATGAGGAAAAAAAAAGGAATTTCCTTCTCAGGAGCTTAGCCGGTAATACAAACAGCCCAGCCTCAACCGTCAAAGAATTTCATCAAAAGTTCAGTTCTAGGGATGGCTTGGTGGCTCAGTAGGTTAAGCGTCTGACTATTTTTTTTTTTTAATGTTTATTTCTTTTTTGAGAGAGAGAGAGAGAGAGAGCGAGCACATGTGTGAGCAGGGGAGGGGCAGAGAGAGAAGGGGACAGAGGATGCAAAGTGGGCTCTGCACTGACAGCAGAGATCCTGACACAGGGCTCGAACTCATGAACCTTGAGATCATGACCTGAGCCAAAACCAAGCGTTGGACACTTAACCAGCTAAGCCACCCAGGCGCCCCACATTTTTGTTGTTTTAAACTCCCAGATTGGTACTTTGCTATGGTGGCCCCAGGACACAAGTACATTCACACACACCAACTGAGTCTCACCTCGGGGCCTTTGTGGTTACCGTCACCGCTGGCTAGAGTGTCCTTCCCCCAGAGTTTTGCACATTTTGCCGATTTCTGCTCTGCCTTGTCATCTATGGCTCAGGTCAAGGTTGCTTCTTCATAGAGACCTTCCTGGTCATCCCAGACCCCTCCCTTTTAAGCCCGTCACCCTGCTTTGCTTTCATAATACTCCCAACTGTCCCCAATTCCTTTTCCAGTCACTGTTTCACTTTTCTGTTGTCTCCCCACCCCGAAGGTGAGTCCTGTGAGAGCAAGGTCTTGGGTACCTTGTCCCTTGTACTATTTCCACCAACCACCCAGCACCGCATTGGGCACATAGTTGGTGCTGATACCTGAGAGCTGATGGAGGGGTGCCTGGCTGGCTCAGGCAGTAAAGCAGGCAGCTCTTAATCTCAGGGTCGTGAGTTCAAGCCCCACACTGGGCGTGGAGCCTATTTAAAAAAAAAAAAAAAAAAAAAAAGCTGATGGAACTCATGAACAAATGAAATGAATGTGAATTGATTCTAAACAGGTCAGTTTCACAGCCGGGCTCCCTGCTGACTCATGCGTTTGAGGCCGGGGAACTACTCCTTCCCTCTGAGTTCATGTCTGCCAACACTTCTTCTTTATAAGAAGGTGATTTCTGCTTTAACTTTCTACTTCTAGGAATGGACTGGAGAACCGGGCAAGCAAAGTGTTCTCAAAACACCTCACCATGAGAACGTCTATGTCTATTCATTTACTGCCATTCAACTATGGCTAGGAGTCTGAGTATCCACCTTTCTTATCTGTTTCTGAGTCAGGATGTCAAAGCAAGCCTCATCTTGCTAAAGAATCAAGGAGTGACAAGCTGGGAATGAAAGCGTAACAGAAACTTGGACGGATCACACACAGGCTCAAACCAGTACGTCTCCTTTCCATCCAGAACTGGGAACCACAATAATTCCATAGGAAATTCTTTCTTCCCCCTCCTGTGCAAGCACCCCAGTCTGTCCCCATTCTTTTTTTTTTTTTTCCAACACATCATTTTGTTTAACCACCATGCTTTATTATTTATTTATTTTAAAGTTTATTTATGTATCTTGAGAGAGAGAGAGAGTACGTGAGAGCAGGGCAGGGGCAGAGACAGAGGGAGAGACAGAAAATCCCAAGCAGGCTCTGAGTCAGCACAGAGCCGACTGCGGGGCTCTATCTCGAACTGTGAAATGGTGACCGGAGCAGAAACCAAGTCAGACCCTTAACCAGCTGAGCCACCCAGGAGTCCCCGATTCCTTTTTTTAACACACAAATAGTAACATCAATATTCACCAAACTCTAAGTAAAATGTGCAGTGCTCTTGCAACCCTGTCTGCACCTCCCTTCCCAATTAAATGGTTTTTTATTTATTCCCAGCCCTTTCTCGTCCTTGTCCTAATGCAGGTGTAATTTTCACTTAACTGTCTCTTGGTGCAGTTCAGCGTCCACATCCTTTTCTTACTTTACAGTATTCAGTATTTTTCTACTAGGACACAGTTGACAGCCCATAAAAGTCTCTGCTTAAGTAAGAAGTCCGTTTCTGTGAACCATCATCCGGACACATGCAACACCAGACAGTGTGTCTCACATCCAAGTTTATTGACATGGTAGATTTCCCATAAGGATAGAAACACGAGCAAAGGAACCAGGAGGCACCTTCTCCCTCGGATTGCTGCACAGCATCTCCCTTTTAATGACAAAAGCAAACAGAGGTGGGAAGCGGCTATCTTCTCCAAAGTCTCTAACTGCTCAGCCTTCAAATTAGTGTCAACAAGAAAGGAACGGATTAGCCGAGGGTCGCAACACACACGCCTTTCCTTTTTCTTAGTAAGACTCTTTTGCTCCGTCCCTCCCTGGCTAATCCCTCTCTTCCCACTACTGGAAACTCAGATATTAACCAAAGCTGTGAGTCTCTTTGCCTAGTGCTTTTCTGCTAAAGCTTGGCTGAGAGATGAATCCATGGAATGTAAGTGACCTACTGGCTCGGTTAATGACGCCTGGCCTCCCTTCCGGGGCAATAACTTCCCTCCAGTCACTTAGCTCTGCTTGTCTCAGCTGGAGTCCACCAACAGGCTGGATACCCACTCCCTCCCCAGGACTGAGAACCATCCACATCTCAGGCAAGGGAGGGAAAGAGGTCAGTGAATCACAGGTGCTGATGGGCGTCTCTGTGGCTCCAACTCTACTCAGCAGAAGGTGAGGACAGTTTTGCCGTCTTCGGTCCTGTGAGTGTCAGAGATTGAGCAGAAGTTTCAGAGGCTTTACTCTCTGTTCCCCCCAAGATTCCTCTGCTGACGTTCTGCAACCAGGCAGCCCACTCTGCCACACCACTTCTCTAAGTCTGATTCTCTGAATCTGGAAGTTCCAGGAAACCACAGGCCGGGTCTAACGATGGTACTCTGTGCACCTAGCCAAACCGTTTCTCCAGAGACCTTGGTTCTTGGTAACAATCTCTCTTCTTGGCTCGATTATTTAGCGAGAAGCTGGGGCTGGATAAGATGGGTTCCACGGCTCACTGGGGTTGGCCATTAAAGTGTCTGGAACACTCCTGGTTGTACTCAGATCCCCCGTGAGCTCCATGCTTGTGCTCTGGTTGTTATCTGGCCCTTGTGGTGTCTTCTTCCGCAGGCAGCGGTTGATCAGGGTGGAGAAGAAGTTGGGAAAAGATGGGCTGGAGAAGTAGTACACCAAAGGGTCCAGCATGCTGTTCATGTAGGTGAAGCTGAGGGTGATGAAAAACGCCAGGTCAACCGAGCGATAGACATCACAGTTCTTCGTACCCGTGGTGTGCAAGAGCCAGAAAATGCGTATGCGCACAGCCACGCTGGGCAGGAAGCAGATGATGAAGACAATGGCCACCACCATGATGAAGTTGATGGCCCTCTTGATCTTGGCGTGTCTGTCCATTTGCCTCTGGCGCAGGCTGCAGATGATTCTGGCCGAGCAGAACAGGATGATGCCCAGGGGCAGGATGAACTCCAGGAGGAACATGGCATCGTGCCACCTGAAGGTATGGCAGATGCTAAAGCTGCTGCACAAATTCGCATCTCGATTCCTGATCAACATCTTTTTGTGCAGGAGGTGACCCGTCAGGCCGATGGTGACACCCCACAAGAGGCAGGAAATGATGGCCGCCGTCCGATTGGAGATCTTGTTCAGTGCGTGGTGGGGATGGACCACCCGGAAATACCTGTCCACGGCCACCACGGTGAGGAAGATGATGCTGCCCTGGCGGTTCATGGCCAGCATAAAGAGCATCAGCCTGCAAGGGATGTCCCCAAACTTCCAGTCCCACTTCCTCACGTAGTTGTCCGTCAAGAATGGCAGGCAGATGATCAGGAGAAAGTCGGCCACGGCCAAGTTGAACAGGAAAATCCGGCTGGATTTCCAGGACTTGAGGTGGAAGCAGAAAATCCACAGGGCAAGGCCATTGCCCAGGAGCCCGAACACAAACTCCAGCCCCAGCACTGGTGGCAGCACATTGGCAATGAAGTCATCCCGGAACACACAGCAGTTCTTCTTGTCTATTTCCAGAAAATGCTTCTGCTGCTGGTGCAGGTTCATGAGTGGAGCGAGTCAGTCCTAGGGAGCGCCTCACCTAGCGAATGCCCAAGGAAAGAGGTGTGTGTCTGAGTGGCGAATGTGAGGCTCAGCTCCCGCCTTTATGTCATGTCAGGGTGTTGAAATAGATGACTGAATGGTTACCAGGAAGCTACGAAATCGTTTAAAAAAAAAAAAAAAAAAAAAAGCCAGCAAGGCTCTTATGCAATCTGCTGTTTGCATAAACAAGTAATAAAAATCCCCTGGGCAGACAGGAACCCACAGCTTCCTAAATGTAAAGGATAAGTTTAGGCAAGCCAACTGCCATTTGTGAATTACTGAAACGTGGAAGGCATCCCTTTGGAAGGCTGTGTGCCTACATACTGAGTACTTAACATTAGAGAATTAAATCACTGGCAGCTTGTTGGCTTACATAATGAACAAAACAACAATGGCAATAATAATTTCCTGTGCTAAGCAGCATGGTTTTCCAGAAACGTTAAGAATGAGTACGGGGGTGCCTGGGTGGCTCAGTCGGTTGGGCGTCCAACTTTGGCTCAGGTGATGATCTCTCAGTTTGTGAGTTCGAGCCCTGTTTCAGGCTCTGTGCTGATAGCTCAGAGCCTGGAGCCTGCTTCCGATTCTGTGTTTCCCTCTCTCTCTGACTTGTGCTCTGTCTCTCTCTCTCTCAAAAATAAACATTAAAAAAAAGAATGAGTATGAAGCTTTAGCATGTATATGATTTAAGAAACAGTATCATGCTGGGGTGCCTGGGTGGCTCAGTCGGGTAAGGGTCCAACTCTTGATTTTGGTTCAGGTGATGATCTCATGACTCGTGGGTTCAAGCCCCACATCAGGCTCTGTGCTCAGAGCCTGCTTGGGATGCTCTCTCTGCCCCTCCCCTGCTCCCCTGCTCCATGTGTGTCTCTCTGTCTCTCAAAATAAATAAAGTAAAAAAGAAGAGAAAAGAAAAGAAAGGAAAGAGAAGAAAAGAAAAGAAAGGAAAGGAAAGGAAAGGAAAGGAAAGAAAAGAAAAGAAAAAGAAAAGAAAAAAGAAAAGAAAACAGTAGCATGCATATAATTTCTTTGGAAATACCAAGAAGACAGTAATTATCTATTTTACAAAGACCGATGTGTTGCTTTTCATGTTTCCCTGCCACCTTCTCTGCAGAAACACGGATTGCTTTTCCACACCAGAACTTTGCAATTAATCTCTAGTTGGGAAGTGAAGGGGGGCGGAGGGGAAAGATACTTGAGAACAGCATACAATTTCATAAGATGTTTGAAAACTTGAACCTAGTTTGGATTGCCAGCGATATGTTACAATAAAGCTGGGGTGTTTGTTTGTGTTGGATTTTGATAGGCTTCTGTGCTTGAATAAGTGATTTATTTTTAAGTACATGATTTTTAAAAATCAGTAAGTTATTTTTTAGAGTTTTGGATTCATAGCAAAATTGAGCAGAAGGTACAGAGAGTTCCTGTGTCTCTCTGTCCCTACACACTCACAGCCTCCCCCTACTAAGTGCATGATATTTGAAAAGCCTCCATTTTTGGAAAATTAAATGTACAGCAATGGGACCTACGAGGACTTTGAACCCTGCCTCATAGCGGGTCACTATTTCACACATCATTTCTTTGCTTTTTAGTCTAATTGAGTGAAGCCCCACAGAACATTTCTACCCTTTTTAAAAAAACTTTCTACCCTTTAATATTTTAGTTATGATTCTTGCTGTGCAAGAGGTTCCAAACTGTGCTCCTTCTACTTTGAGTTAAAAATAGGAAATACACGGGGCACCTGGGTGGCTCAGTCAGTTGAGTGTCCGACTTCAGCTCAAGTCATGATCTCGAGGTTCATGGGTTTGAACCTCGTGTTGGGCTCTGTGCTGACAGCTCAGAGCCTGGAGCCTGCTTCAGATTCTGCGTCTCCTTCTCTCTCTGCCCCTCCCCTGCTCATGATCTTTCTTTCTCTCTCAAAAAAATAAATAATCATTAAAAAATAGGAAATTCGCTTCCTTAGATGCATACCTAGTTTCAATAAAAGGGATCTGTGGACTCTTCACAGTAAATTGGAGTCAGGATGCTCTAATATTAGATTCCCATAGGAACCAGAGGACTTGATGATGATGATAATGATGAAGATGATGTTGGCTACACTAATAACGAACTATCCGAAAGAGAAATTAAGAAAACAATCTTATTTACAATCATACTCAAAAAGAATAAAATACCCTAGGATAAATTTAACCAAGAAGGTGAAATACCTATACACCAAAAACTAAGACGTTGATGAAAGACATCGACAAAGACTCAAATAAATGGAAAGATATATTGCATGTTCATGGATTGCAAGAATTAATATTGTTAAAATGTCTATACCCCCCAAGGAGATCTACCGATTTAATGCCATCCCTATCAAAATGCCAATAGCATTTTTTGCAAAAATAGAACAGATAATTCCAAAATGTGTATTGAACCACAAAAGGCCCCAAATAACCAAAACGATGTTTTTAAAAAAGTTTTTATTTATTTATTTTGAGAGAGACAAAGACAGTGCAAGTTCGGGGAGGGGCAGAGACAAAGAGAATCCCAAGTGGACTCTGCACTGCCAGCACAGGCAGAGCCTGATGCGAGGCTCAAACCCACGAAACCATGAGATCGTGACCTAAGGCGAAACCAAGAGTCGGATGCTTAACTGACTGAGCCATCCAGGCTCCTCAGCAATCTTTTCTTTTTTTTTAAGTTTATTTATTTATTTTGAGAGAGAGAGAGTGAGGAAGGGGCACAGAGGGAGAAGGAGAGAATCCCAAGCAGGTTCCACGCTGTGAGCACCGAGCCCAGTTCAGGGCTTGAACCCACAAACTGTGAAATAATGACCTGAGCTGAGATCAAAAGTCAGATGCTTGACTGACTAAGCCACCCAGGAGGCCCAAAACAATCTTGAGAAAAAGAACAAAGCTAGAGTGTTTTCACTCCTGATTTCAAACTATATAACAAAGCTAGAGTAATCAAAACTGTATGGTATTGGCATAAAAACAGACACATAAATCAGTGGAATAGAATAGAGAGCCCAGAAATAAACCCATGAAAATACGGTCAGTTTATTTATGACAAAGGAGCCAAGAATATATAATGGGGAAAGGACAACCTCTTCAATAAATGGTGTTGGGAAGACTGGACAGCCACATCAAAAGAATGAAACACACAAAAATTAACTTAAAACGGATTAAAGACTTGAATGTATGACCTGAAACCATAAAACTCCTGGGCACCTGGGTGCCTCAGTCAGTTGAGTGTTTGACCCTTGATTTTGGCTCAGATCATGATCTCACAGTTGTGGGATTGAGCCCCGAGTCCAGTTCTGCACTGAGCATGAAGCCTACCTGAGATTCTCTCTCTCTCTGTCTCTCTCTCTCTCTCTGCCCCTCCCCACTTACTCTCTAAATGAATAAATGAATGAATGAATGAATGAATAAATAGATGATAGAGGCTCTGAATAGACATTTTCCTAAAGAAGAACGACGAATGACAAACGGGTACATGAAAAGATGTTCAACATTACTAATTAGCAGGGAAATGTAAATCCATACCACGATGAGATATCACCTCACACCTGTTAGAATGGCTATTATCAAGAGAAGAAGACAAGAAATGCAGAGAAAAGGGACCCCTTGTGCACTGTTGGTGGGATGTAGGTTGGTGCAGCCACCATGGAAAACAGTATGGAAGTTTCACAAAAATTAGGAAAAGAAATACTATACAATCCGGCACTTCCACTTCTGGGTATTTATCCAAAGAAAACGAAAACACTAACTTGAAAAGATATCTGCATGCCCATATTCATTGTGGCGTTATTCACAATAGCCAACGTATGGAAAAAAAACCCTGAGTGTTCATAGACGGATGAATGGATAAAAAAAAAGCATGTGTGTAAAAATGGAATATTATTCACCCATAAAAGAGAAGGAAATCTTGGCGTTTGAGGCAACATAGATAGACTTGACAGTATTATGCTAAGGGAAATAAGACAGAAAAAGGCAAATACTGTATGATCTCTCTTGATGAGGAGTCGTTAAAAAAAAAAAGCTCATAGATACAGAGAATAGATTGGTGGTTGCCGGAGGTGGGGCAAAATGTGTGAAGGGAACCAAAAAGTACAACCTCCTGTTATAAAATAAATAAGTCCTGGGATTATAATGTACATTATGGCAACTGTAGCTGATAATACTGTATTGCGTAGTTGAGAGTTGCTTAGAGAGTAAATCTTTTTTTTTTAATTAAAAAAATTTTTAATGTTTATTTATTCTTGAGAGAGAAAGAGACAGAATGAGAGCAGGGAGGGGCAGAGAGATAGAGATAGAGGGAGACAAAATCCAAAGCAGGCTCCGGGCTCCAAGCTGTCAGCACAGAGCCCTACATGGAGTTTGAACTCACAAACCATGATATCATGACCTGAGCTGAAGTTGGACGCTTAACTGATTGAGCCACCCAAGCACCCCAGTAAATCAGTAAATCTTCAAAAAAAAATAATTTTTTTAAAATTTTATTTACTTTGAGAGAGAGAGAGAGAAAGAGCAAGTAAGAGTGAGTGGGGGAGGGGCAGAGAGAGAGGAAGAGAAAATTCCAAGCAGGCTTCGTGCTGACACAGCACAGAGCCCGACGCAGGGCTCAAACTTGTGAAGTATGAGATCATGACCCGAGCCAAAGTCAAGAGTTGGGCGCTTAACCAACTGAGCCACTCAGCCACCCCTAGATAGTAAATCTTAAAAGTCCTCATCACAAGAAAAAAATTCCATCACTACGTATGATGACAGGTTACTGGATTCCTCGTGGTGATCATTTTGCAATATACACAAATATTGAATGATTGATTATGTTGTATGCCTGAAGCCAATATAGGGTTTTATGTTATTTATTCCTCAATTAAAAAAGCAAGAACAAAAAAGGAAAGGTGATGATGTTGGTATCCATATTACAGAGAGCTTCCAATATATACCGGATCCCACGTGCAATGCTTCAAATACACGATGGTGTTTTCCCGTGACTGCAGTCCACAGAGTAGGGACCATTGCTGATTCTGATTTCCAAATGAGGACAGTGAAACTCACAGAGGTTGGAAATGTTTAAGGCTACCCCAGCTAATAAGAGCAGAGCTTTGGGTTTGAATCTGGCACTGGCTTCAAAGCCTGTGTCCCCAACCATGAAACTACACTGCCTCTTATTATATTATTGCCTCGTTTGTAAGGCTGCATTGGATTGAGGTCATATTACGTGGGTGTGTTAAGGCTCCAGTGAAATGGCTGGTATTTACTTCCTGTCCTTGCCGCCTGTGAGTCTCCTGCTTCCTTCTGGGATGAACGTAGATTTGTCGGTGATATTCATAAAGAACCTTGATTAACTTTCTTCACTAAAAGCCAGAAACACCAACTATTGACAATAGTTATCTATTTCTGGGAGCTGAAATTTACTAGGTACCTTCTCTTCCTAAGTTTTACAATTGTACAATATTTGTGGTTTTGGGGACGACTGGGTGGTTCAGTCAGTTGAGCTTCTGGTTCTTGGTTTTGGCTCAGGGCATTGATCTCACTGTCGTGGGATCCGGCCCCATGGCAGGCTTTATGCTGACAGTGTGCAGCCTGCTTGGAATTCTCTCTCTCTCTCTGCCCCTCCTCCCTCTTTCTCTCTCAACAATAAACATTAAAAAAATAATAGTTATGTTTAAAAAAACCAACAGTCATGGATAAAATTATGAGAGAGCAATAAATATTGTTAAGTTTGAAAGAAGAGAAAAGCTGGAGGCCTGGATGCTTGGTCTGGCGTTATCATCAACTACCATGAACCCTCTTACCCTCTGAGTTTCTTCATATATAAATTGAGGGATCAGACAATCTTCCAGCTCATTCTCTGATTGTAACACAAAGTTCACAACGACTCAGACTGAACATAAATTCCGGCCTCCCTGGATTCGGGTGGAATTTCCGGTCTTTCTGCTGTGCCGTGGGCATGTGTCGTCGTGTTTGTGTTCTTCTTTTATGTATTTCTGTTTTTTCTTACTAGCCCATGAGTTGTACAGAAACTTGCTATAATGAATCACTTCACCAGCTAAGGCAGTGATTCCACTGAGTTTTGTGGAAACTCCACTTAAAATCTATGGCTCTCAGAATTGAATCTTTATTCCTAGTTGTCTTATCACAGCTTGGATGAGGGCCGTTGAACTGGACTGAACTTTTTTTTTTTTTAAGTGAAAATGATAATAGCAAGGGGCTTGATCTTGGGCTTGTAAATTCAAGCCCCATGTTGGGTGTAGAGATCGCTTAAAAATAAAATCTTTAAAAAAAATTGCTATCGTTTATCAACTGCCTCCTCTGTGCCAGGCATAGTGCTGAGAGATTCGTGATCTCACTTAATCCTCATGAAAACCCTGTGAATGATGTGTTGTGATTGTCACCATCAGCTCCATATTACAGATTAGGAAACCAAGGCTTAGATTAAGTACCCCACTGTTTGTCTTCAGATTTAGCTGGCATTTCTGTTTTAGTTATCTACTGCTGTGTAGCAAACGACCACAAAATTCAGGGGCTTAAAGCAACCACTGTTGTATTATCTCTCCGGGTCCTGAGTTGACTGGACTCAGCTGGCTAGTTCTTGCGTGGGGGGCAGCTAGGCTCAAGCAGAGCCCTGGGACCCCTGGCCTTCCCTCCCTCTCCATCGAGTCTTGTATCTCCCTACATGGCATCTCCACATGGCCTCTTCGCGTGTTCTTTCCATGGGGTAGGCTGGACTTCTTACGACGCTACTCAAGGCTTCCAAAGAGCAGACGTGCAGACCTTTCTATTGCCTGGCTCGGAAATCTCAGAACATCACCAACCCCACATTTTGGGGGTTAAAGCGTGTCACGGGGGCCGGTCTATATTCCACTGGGAGGGGTCACATGCGGGTGGGACTACAGGAAGCATAGCTCATCGGGGACATTGTGGGAGATGTCCCCCCTCAGATGGTAAATAGCGCTGAGCTGGGACACTTGGCTGGTGGGAAACGAGAGACGCCTGGACCACTAAGGAAGATGAAGGCGAAATTGAGAAGTAGCAAAGAGATAGAGAGGAAGCTGGCCATACTGGCTGACAGAGACATATAAAAAGAAAAAAGAAGAATATTGCAGGGTTTTCAAACATGGTGTTCAATTTCATGTAAAAAAAAAAAAAAAAAAAACCTAAGGGCAAATCAGAATAATCAAATAATCTTGAAAAAGAAGACAAAAGTTGAACTCACACTTCCCAATTCAAATACTTTACAGTCATCAAGACAATGAGTGCTTCTGGCGTAAGAATAGACATGTAGATCAGTGGGGCATGATTGAGGGCCCAGAGATAAGCTTTTGCAATTATGGTCAGCTGATTTTCAACAAGAGTTCTACGATAAATCAGCGGGGAAATGAATAGCCTTTTCAAGAGGTTCTGCTGGGACAACTGAAGAGCCACATGCAGATGAATGAAGTCGGATCCCTTCTTTGCCCGGGACGCAAAAATTAACTCAAAATGGATGACAGACCGAAATGTAAGACAAAAACTCTTAGAAGAAAACCTAAGAGTGAGTCTTCATGATCTTGTCTTAGGCAAAGCCTTCCTCAGTGCAACACCAAACATACCAGCACCAACAACAACATTGATGATTAGACTTCATGGCTTTAAAATTTTTTTTTTTAACATTTATTTATTTTTGAGACAGAGAGACAGAGCATGAACGGGGGAGGGTCAGAGAGAGGGAGACACAGAATCTGAAACAGGCTCCAGGCCCTGAGCTGTCAGCACAGAGCCCGAAGCGGGGCTTGAACTCACAGACCGTGAGATCATGACCTGAGCCAAAGTCGGCCGCTTAACCGACTGAGCCACCCAGGCGCCCCTAGACTTCATGGCTTTAAAAGAGTAAGCCTTGGGGCACCTGGGTGGCTCAGTTGGGTGCCTGGGAGACTTGGGGCTCAGGTCACGATCTCACGGTTCATGAGCCCCACATCCGGCTCTCTGAGCAGAGCCTGCTTCAGAGCCTCTGTCCCCCCACCTCTGCCCCTGCCACACTCACACACTCTCTCTCTCTTAAAAACAAATAAATAAACTTAAAAAAAAAAAAAAACAACAAAAAACAAAGAATGACTGGCATGCTCAACATTTGAAAAAAAATAATAAATAAAAGAGTAAGCCTTGGGATACCTGGGTGGGTTAATCACTGCAGCTTGTGAGTCTTGATCTCTAGGTTGTGAGTTCAAGCTCCACACTGGGTATAGAGATTACTTAAAAATAATAACAGATAAAAATGAAAATAGTAAAAGATCGCTTGGGTGGCTCAGTCGGTTGAACATCTGACTTCAGCTCAGGTCATGATCCCAGGGCTCATGGGTTCGAGCCCCGCCCCCCCCTTGGGCTCTGTGTTGACAGCTGGGAGCCTGGAGCCTGTTTCAGATTCTGGGTCTCTCCCTCTCTCTCTGCCCCTCCCTCACTAGTGCTCTGTCTGTCTCTCAAAAATAAATAAACATTTAAAAACTTTTTTTTTAATAATAAAAGATCTTTAAAAAAAAAAGGCTTGGGGTACCCGGGTGGCTCAGTTGGTTAAGCGTTCGGCTTCGGCTCAGGTCATGATCTCATGGTTCATGGGTCCCAGCCCCGTGTTGGGCTCTGTGCTGACAGCTCAGAGCCTGGAGCCTGCTTCACATTCTGTCTCCCTCCCCTCCCCTGCTTGCACTCTGTCTCTGTCTCTCAAAAATAAACAAACATTAAAACATTTTAAAATAAATAAATAAATTTTTAAAAGGCTTACTCCCTCATCTTTTTCTTAAGATATTTTAATTTTTATTTTTAAGTAATCTCTGCATCCAACATGGGGCTGGAACTCACAACCCTGAGAAGAAGAGTCACATGCTAGGCGCCCCTGTTTGTGTTCCTTAGGAAACAAAAGGCTCTTTTTTTTTTTTTTTTTTTTTTTTAACAAGCAAAGATAAAAATGTTTATTAAACAAACAAAGGCCTGTTGGCAAGAATGTGGAGGAAGGCTTTGTCGGTGGGAATGCAATCTGGTTCAACTTTGTGTTGGGCAATCTGGTGATATCTATCAAGATTATAATGAAAACTCATATAAAAAGAGCTAATGCCAGATAATAGCCAAGAGCTAACGGACAGAGTGTTTGCTCTTCTGTCAGGCACTATTCTGCATGCATTATACATCAAACTCAGTATTCAAAACAACCCTACAGGGCAGGTACAACTCTTATCCCTATCTAATGGGCAAGGAAAGTAAAGCATTGAGACATTAAGTAACTTGTCCGAGGCCACACAGCTAGTAAGTGAAGGAGATAAGATCTGAACCCAGGTCGTCCAGCTCTAGGGTCTATGCTGTGAGCCACGATGTGCATTGTCTCACCCAGTATGCCTGTCCTTTGATCCAATACTTCCCCTGTCTCAGAATCTTCTTCCGAAAACTCTAGCACATGTGCCCAAAGATACATCATTCAGAATATTTACCATAGCATGGTGGCAATAGGGGAAAATTGGAAAGCACTTAAATGTCCATTAAAAGGCCATTGGTTAAATAATCCTTATGTGGTTTGTTTATACAATGAAATGGAGTTAAAAGTGAGATTGATCTCTGTTCTGATGTAGGAAGCTATTCATGACAAAAATAACTTGTAGATCTATTTGTGTATCATGCTTCAGCAAAACAAAACAAGATTTGTTATTTGTGGGCAAGTGTGTTTTTACCCCAAATATTAGTCATCACCTCTAGGAAACGAGATTAAGGGGGACAACAGAAGGAAGACTTTTATTTCTCACTTGATATATTTGTTTTGAATTTTGAACAAAAACATATGTACTTTCAATAATTACAGAGATTTTAATTCTTTTTTTTTTTTTTAAAAGAAAAGACTCTGAGAGGCTATTCAAGAATATTCCATCAGGAAAAGTTGTGAATGGGGGCTCCTGGGTGACTCCATTGGTTAAGCGTCCGACTCTTGGTTTCCACTCAGGTCATGATCTCTCGGTTCGTGTTAATGAATTCGAACTCCATGTGGGGCTTTTTGCTGTCATTGTGGAGTCTGCTTGGGATTCTCTCTCTCTCTCTCTCTCTCTCTCTCTCTCTCTCTCTCTCTCTCTCCCCCTCTCTCTCTCCCTGCCCTTCCCCGGCTCGTGCTCTCCCGTTCTTTCTCTCTCTCTCTCTCTCTTAGATGAATAAATAAACTTAAAAAAAAAAAAAAGCAGAGTTATGAACAGACCTTCTTTCTCTCTCTCCGCAGTGGATCTCATGGCTTGATCTCTCCCAAGGGGCTGCAGTCCCTCTCCCCACCCCCAGGACCTTTCATTCCGGTCCTGTGGACCTTTCCGAAGCTCCCTAACAAGCTGCTTCCTCACCATGCCCCTCTCGCTGGGATACCTTTTCCCACTGAGTCACCTGCCTGCCTCTTTTGCATCCTTCAGGGCTAAGTTCAGAGTGATTTTCTCTGAGAAGCCCTCTCCAACCCCCATGGCCAGGATGAAGGCCCCTGGGCTCTGCCGCAGGGCCTTGTGCTTACCACTTTCACACGGTTACCCCCAAATGGTTGTTTGATTCTTTCCCCTGGATTCTACAATAGAACCCACAGGGGCAGGGGCTATGTTTTCCATTCGTGTTTCTACTGTGCCTCGTCCGGAGCCAGTGCCTAAAAAATGTTCCTTGAAAGGGAATGAATGAGTGAGTGAGTGAATGAATGAGTGAATCTTTACAAGGGACAAAATATTAACTCCTTCCCACTCCTACCGTATCATCACTGGAAGGTGAGTATAGTTAGGTCCATGCGTGAGCCCAACTGTCTGTTCTACTCCATGTCAACCTGTGTATATGTTTATAAATGCATATATAAAATTTAGGGCCCCAGCTTCATGGATGAGCTCAAAAGGGTCCTGTGTTTACTCAAACAAAGCTATACTCCTCTTCCTCACAATTTCTGAAGAACACCTGATAAGATTTCTTTTTCATCACATTCTGTGAATTTAAAAAGGGCAGTAAAATCCGAGTCGAGACTGTGTTTGGGTTTTTTCATTTTCCTTTCTTTTTGTGTGTTATTGCTGCTTTTTTAGTGAAAACCTCTGCCTACCGTGAACTTCTGGATTGTTTAGGCTTTTTTCCTGGGAGGGTAAAGTCTTACGAGTCTTTTAACTAATATAGGCTCACACCCAGGATGCGGACTTTCTTTTGGAACCGTTTTTATGGAGAGGAAGCAACAAAGGGGCAGTCCAGGGAAGAATTCTAAGTAGGGTTAGAATGGAAAGCAGAAGTGTGGGCTTTCCCAGATTTCTTTCAGGAGGATGTAAGGTTCTCTGAAGATGGTAAGAATCCTGTTTTCACTCCCCCCCCCCACCCACCCTCTGCCAGGCAGCTGGGGAGGGCGGGGGCGGGAATTCAGGTAGTGACAATACAGCAACTTAGGAGTTCTGAACCCCGTGGGAAATTGCTTTTGCGCCTCAATATCTTGGTGCGTAAAATGTGTTAATGTCGTAAGTCACAATATTGAGTACTCCCTGCCAAACACTGTTTAATGCTTCACAGGCACTTATTCATTCAAATATTTATTAAGCACCTACTATGTGCAGCCAGTCTCCTGAGCACTGGGGATATAACAGCGAACAAAATCTAGTGAGTGGTTGAGCTAGGATTCCAATTTAAGGTTCATCTGACTTTCCAGAGCCCTTACTTTTCGGCACTGAGCTGTGCAGTGTCTCTGCAGAAGGAAATAATAAAGACAGCTGATAGGAGTGTTTCGAGGCCAGAGAACGAAAAGCTGGAAAGGTCATCTAGTGCAGAGAGCACCCTGAACATTTGAGAAAGTGTAAATAAAAGAGCCAAGAATGACTTTCACCACTTTGTGGCTTGAGAACAGAGTTAAGGTTGGCTTTGAATCTTTCCCCCTAATCCAGAGCAAGGACAGTCGGTCATTCCGCAGAACCATCTAGTTTTGAGGGCTCCAGGTACATATGTGGGAAATTCATGTACATAAGGGACATCACCCTTTCCACCCTTCAGTGTTTGTTCAGAATCCCGCAATAGGAGGAATACATTGATGTTTGCACAGAACAGGTCTAGAAACTATATTCAGTGAGAGGGTGAGGGTATTAACCTCTCTGTTTGCTCCCCACCCCCAACCCCACCAAAATACTTTGGTGTCACACAGGAATTGACTAATGACCCTCCAGGTAAAAGGGATAGTAGCACAGTGCCTTGCACAAAATATGAATTCAGTAAGTACTTGCAGAAGGAATGAATAAATGATTTCAACTCACAGTCACATAACAAGCAGTCAAAAGCGATCACATTGCACGCAGCCCATCCCAAAGGCCAACCGAGTTTTTTCACGCACTCAGCTCCCACTGGAAAGATCAGGGGAGGCAAACCTATCCCTCAGCATCTTCTTTGAAATGCAACGACTTGCGGAAACATGTGGAACTTCAAGAAGGTCAGAGCAGACTGTTTTGCTGTCCTTCTTCTTGGGCTACTGAGAAATCAGAAACATACCCAGGCACCCTGTGGAGATGAAAATCGTCAGGATCTGGACGTCCCCATAAAGATGTCACTCAGCCCGAAATAAAGGTATTGACTCACTCAGGTTTCTAGTTTCTAAAACGATGACTTAAGAGAGGATAGCAAATACTGCCAAGTCATGAAGTTCACGACCTCCCCCAGACAGGGAACGTGACTCCTTCAAACATCGGTGCCTGTTCACCCAGCCGATTAAAACTACACAGGGGTCGAGCTCTTCTTAATTAACGTCCCTCCTTTTTAACACACACGTGCCCTTCTCCACGCACATATTGTCCCGTCATTGCAATCGGGGCATAGAAAGGCAAGTGACTCACTTGTCAACCACAACCTTCCAAAAAGGCATAGTAACCTGAATTTCATTTCCAACAGAGTGAGGATCCAGTTAAGAAAGGGTGGCCTTTTCAATAGACTCTCACCCCTTAGCATGAAACATCCTAAGTCGCCGGTCTGTCTGTCCTCCTTGGCATTGTCTGTCTGTCTGTTTCACTGCCATTCAACACATTTGGAGATCCCACTGCACGTCGGATTGGCTCTGGAAACTGTTTGCCACACTGGCACAACTCTTGCGACACAGGTTGGAAACTGGCATCTCTTCTGACCTCCGGGTCTTGGAGCGTCCCGGATTCTTAGGTCTCAAACTGCGCATTTTGAGCTTGGTGTAGAATTTGGGGAACGAGGGACTCGAAAAATAATACACCAGCGGGTCCAGCATGCTGTTCATGTAGGTGAAGCTGAGGGTCACGTGCAGGGCTACGTGGACGGAGGGGTCACAGGCACTCGAGGGCACCGTCCAGAGGAAATACAGCCTGGCCGACACGCTGGGCAGATAGCACGTGACGAACACAACCGCCACCACCATGATGAACCGGATGGCCTTCTTCATCCGAGTCTGCCTGGCCAGCTGCTGCCTCTGCTTCAGGCTCCAAATAATCTTGCAGGAGCAAAACAGGATGACACCGAGGGGCAGGAAGAACTCCAGCTGGAACATGATGTCGTGCCAGCCGTTGGCCGACTCCATGATGAAGCTCTCGCAAGATATGGTGTCTTCGTGCACACACAGATGGTTCTCCATCAAAAGGTAGAGGGTCCCCAGGATGACAACGGTCCAAAGGGCAGACACGATGCCGGCGGCAGCCCGGTTGGAGATGGCGTTCACCAGGTGGTGGGGGTGGACCACCTTGAAGTACCTGTCCACCGCCACCACCGTGAGGAAGACGATGCTCCCGGCCCTGTTCATGGCCAGCATGAAGAGGGCCACCCGACAGGGAATGTCCTCAAAGGCCCACTGCCTCTGTCTCCAGTAGTAGTCCGTCCGGAAGGGCAGGCAGATCATGAGAAGGAAGTCGGCCACGGCCAGGTTGAAAAGGTAAATGGTGCTCGGCTTCCAGGTCTTCATGCAGAAGCAGAAACCGCACAGGGCGACGCCGTTGCCCAGGGCGCCAAGCACGAAGGCCACGATCAGCAGCGGGGGCATCACCTGAGCGATGGGGTCCCCCTCGATGAGGCAGCACGACCCGTTGTCCATGGTGGACGGAGGACAGGGGTTCTGCGTGCTGGGCGGCCCCGGGAGTCCCCACAAAGACAGGTGCCGATCGGAACGCTACCTCTCACCGGGCTGCTGGTTTTCTACCTTCTTCACCCCGGGATGCGGGCGGACGCGGACTGCAGGTGCGGGTGGATGCGGCCGCCGCCAGGAGGCCAGGAACGTCAGCCGGGAAAGGAGAGGCTCGGGGAGGTCCGTTCGTCTCTGGCTGTCCCAGGCCGGGAGAAGCGGGTGGCACCGCGAGGCTTTGAGGCGCAGGCGGTCACTTCTGGGAAGCGGTGGGCAGGTCCAGAAGGATTCATGCTGCGGCGCCGGCCCCGCGGTGAGTTTTCTCTGCAGCCTCACTCTGCTCTTCAGACTCCTGTGCTGGAGAGCATGCAGGGCCGCCCAGAAGGCACGAGAAAAGCTTGTTTGTCCTCCCTCCGGGTGGAGAAATACAAACATTTCCTGGAGCCGTTCTGGGCCCCTGCCTTTGCTTTCCTCCCCTAACCTTTGCCTGACTGCCCCGTCCGCCCCGCATCCCATGGGGCGCTCCCAGGCGGTGCCAGAGGGGGAGGCCTTGCTCCGCAGCTCCTCAGAGCCATTTCCTGTGCCCACACCCAAAAATAAGGCATGCAGAAGTCAGAAGCGTCAGGGGAGGAAAAAAGCTCTAAAACCAGCACTCACCGGCTGTCATTAGAAAAGCTCCGTGAAGCGTGACATCTTTCCTTCCCTCCGTTGGTACCTCCTGCCCTTTGCATCCTTCCCTGGACCCAAGTGACCTGTTGCACAATGAGCAGGACCACGCAATGGACGTGAAGCCACCTCTCATGTGCCTGTCCCCACGCAGCAGCCTCTCGGGGAGTCAGTTCCTCCCTCAGCCGTTTGCAAAAGAGGATTTGGCTCGGAGTTTCCCCGCTGGCCGAAAACCATGATAGATATGCTTTTAATTTTAACTCTCGGCTGCGCCCGTTGGTGGGGGGAGTGAGGGCCGGGCAGTTGGTCAGAGAGCCTATCTCTAAAATAATCACGGGTAAAATTAGACTGCACCCAAGACTGGAGTCTTTGCTAAAATTTCCTACCCTTCGGTTTTCTAGATGATCCACCTGCCCCTGTGCCTTTCAGCTCCCAGCTTAGGAAGGGGGTGCAGGGGAGGGAAACGCATTGAAAGGAGGCATATACGCCTTCTTCCAGATGCTGATTAAAGCGAAGCTCTTCCCACTGAATCCTGGATCCAGGTCAGTCCCACGACTTCCCCCCCAACCCCACCATGATCGCTGTCACCTCCCACCTGGGGGAAATATTGAGAGATTTTCCTGAGTGGTTTCCTTTCCTCTAACCTATTCCCTGTAATCCCCCCCCCCCCGCCCCGTACCACAGTGTGATTTTTCTAAAGCACAGATGTGATCACATCCTTTTTTTTTTTTTTTTTTAACTTAACCTTCATTTGCTCACTTCAAGCTGCCAAGGTGATTGCTATATGACTCGTGAGCTGTATCTGGTTCTAAAGCCAGTTGGATTCGGGCCACATGTTTGTTTCTTTGTTTTTTTAGATTTTTTTTTTTTTAATTTGAAAGCGAGAGAGCAAGCAGGGGAGAGGGACAGAGGAGAGAGAGAGAGAGAGAGAGAGAGAGAGAGAGAATCTTAAGCAGGCTTAATGCTCAGCTCCGACGGGCCATATGTTTTAAAGAGCTAGGACTGGGGCACCTGGGTGGCTCAGTCGGTTAAGCCTCTGACTTTGGCTCAGGTCATGATCTTGCAGTTTGGGAGTTCGAGCCCTGTACTGGGCTCTGTGCTGATAGCTCAGAGCCTGGAGCCTTTTTAGGATTTTGTGTCTCCCTCTATCTCTATCTCTCTGCCCCTCCCCTGCTCTCTCTCTCTCTCTCTCAAAAGTAAAATAAAAACATTTTTAAAAATTAAAAAAAAAAATTTTTTTTTTTAATTTTTTTTAAAAATCTAGGACTGCCCTATAAAACCCTGGATTTCCAGAGCGTCTCGGAAAACTGGAAGACCTGGCTGCTCTGGGCCAACAGTCCCACATCGTCACAATCAGCTGGAGCCAAGAGTAGCTGCTCCCCTGAGACAGAGTAAGACTTTCCCACTTTGCCCCAGTCCTTACCACTCCCTATTACCTGGGCAGCTTCACTCATTCACATGCCTGGTATCTGTGGGATTCTAAGTTTGCACCTCTGCTCTGGGCTAAAGGTCACATTCCTCAGATTGGTATACAAGGCCCTTCACGGATGGTTCTCCGACTACCTTTCCAATGTCCTTCTGCTACTTTTTCTCCTCATCCTCACTTGTCTCATAACTTCTAATAAATAAGTGTCCATCAAACATGCCTATTTAGCTGCCCCACTCATCCCAGAGGCCCTTGGAGACAAAATCCATGTTCTTGGTGAATACCTTAATGTGGTCGGGCTGGAATTTTCAACAAGTGGAAAATGGTCCTCATCTGTGTAAGCAGATGCTGTCAAGGTTCTTGTAAACACGAGTGCTTCCCTTTTCTCAAATGACAAACACCTACCTTTCTTTTTCACATTGTTTGTCTTGCCAAATCACCTTCTCTTTCTCTTTGACTGCGGAATTCACTGGAAGGGAGAGGGTTAGGAAGATGTAGGTTTCCATTTCTCTGAAAGTCTGCTGTTGGTAACAAGGGAGGCTGGGCCTACGTGGGGCTTGGGGTATATGGGAAGTCTCTGTACCTTCCCCTCAATTTTGCTGTGAATGTAAAACTGCTCTTAAAAAAAAGGGTCTTAAAGGAAACACATAACAAATTAATTGCTTTGAGAAGAAACAAACAGGGCAAAGAAAAAAATAAAAAAAATAAAAAATAAATTTAAATAAATTTTAAAAAGAGCCTTAAAAAGTTTAAACCAAATTTTATTGCTGACCGTATTTTCGCTCCTAGCTACTAATCACAGTGCCTGGTGCAAAGCAGAGGCTTTATTGATGTCAGAATGCTTAGTCAACGAACCTCTGAGGTGTTTTTACTAGATGCTTCCCCCAGATAAGAAAGGTATTATTCGCTGTCTGGAGCTGAATGTTTAGTAGGGGAAATGAGACAAGTCCATAAATAACAATTTAACAAAGCACATTGAATAAGCCTATTTTTCAAGTTGTAGTGGACACAGCACAGATCATCTGTGAGATTATTGTGGATGATACAGAGTCATATTCATTTGTATTTTGACTTTGTAGCTACGACTTTCATATGTGTTTGAAAAAAAATACAACTGGTCCATCGGAGTTTTGAGAATGAGGGGAGTGAAAGAGAGCTGTTAAAATTTCTCAGGGACAGAAACGGAAGGAACAGACATTCCAGACCAAACGAAGAGTGTGGAAGAAGTAAGGCTGGAGAGGCGTTTGAGGGGCTTGGAATCTGGAGTCTCCGTCACAGAACCGTGAGGATAAAACAGCCCACGCTGAGCGGGGCTGTCTTCCGTGGGCGTTTGGACTCAGTAGGGGCGGGGAGCCACTTTGGAGTGAGCAGCATGGCGAGGGATGGGGGGAATCGTTGAAAGAGAGAAAAGGGAAGCCACGGGCTTTTGTTGCCCACCCCCTTCTTTTGTCTGCTCTGGAGTCACAGAGCTTCCTGTTTTTTGCCCCCAGGTATCCTGCAGACTCCAACCCACATGTCCTTTCTAGTGTGTTCTGTGGTAAGCCACAGAGCAGGTATTATTGAGGAACGAGGGCCTCCAGACAACTGAAGCCCCTTCCCTTAAGTACTAACGCTGAAAAAAAAAAAAAAGTTTCTTTTCCTCTTCCTCAGATTCCACCTCAGACAAGGGGAACAGTCTGCACCATCCATTTAGCCACAAGCCATCAGCTTGGTTCCCTCTTCTCCACTCACCACAATCCCCAATCTGTCAACCACATGCCCCAAATGTCTCTCCACCCTATTGCTATCACTTTGACTAATCCAAGGTTCTGGAGGAACACAACCATCTCATCTCCTCCTGTCTTGTTCCTCCTTCAATCCATTTCCAAAACTCAAATCTGTTGACGTGATTCATCTGGATGAATGTTCCAGCAGCTTCCCTGTTGTCCTTAGCAGGGAGTTCAAGATGGCTGACAAGGCACCGTAGGAACTGACCTGGACACCTCCCATAGAAGCTTTACTCTGTCTAGTATCCAAAAGCTGTCTTTTTTTTTCAAATGTTTATTTATTTTGAGGGAGGGGGGAGGGACAGAGAGAGACAGAGAATCCCAAGCAGGTTCCACATCCAGCGCAGAGCCTGATCTCAGGACCCTGAGATCACTACCTGAGCTGAAAGCAAGAGTCAGATGCTTAACTGACTGAGTCCCCCAGGCACCCCCCAAAGGCTGTCTTCTAGGAACTGCTGGGGACATACTTCCTTCCCTCTTAGTCTTGGATAACTCCTCCTTTGTCAGCCTCAGCCTAGACTAGCATCTTCCAACAGAAGATACCACAACGATGGACATGCTCCGTGAGGTTCACGTAACTATGAAGGAATTGAAATGGGGCCAGTAGAACCTGAATTTTCAATATTATTTAATTAATTTGCCGTTGAAAAGCCACATGTGGTTTGCGGCGATCACACTTCCTACAACTGCCAGGCCTTCTGTGAACCTTGCTCTCCAGTCTGGGTTAGGCTGTCTTCCTTGTGCCGCTTCTGGCACACATACACTTACCACACATTCTTGTAATGGTTTACTCGTGTGTCCCCCGCAGCCTCTGTCCCGAGGAGGACAAACACTGGATCTGATTCAGCTTTGCAAGCCCAGAACATAACCCCATGCCTGACCCCACAGGGACACTTGGTAAGTCAGTCCTGAATAAATGAACTAATGAACACATGATCCCAGACTTCTGGAGTTTACTTCTTTTTTTTTTTTTTTAAAGTTTATTTATTTATTTGAGAGAGAGAGACAGCAGGGGAGAGGCAGAGAGAGAGAGAGAGAGAGAGAGGAAGAGAGAGAATCCCAAGCAGGCTCCACGCTGTCTGCACAGAGTCCGACACGGGGCTCGAACTCACAAACCGTGATATCGTGACCTGAGCCAAAATCAAGAGTCAGATGCTTAACCGACGTAGCCACCCCCCCAGCCAGCCACCACCCCCCTCCCCCCAGGTGCCTCTCTGCAGTTTATTCCCCTCCTGGCTGTGAGGAGACACCACCGAACAGGAAACATGGGTTAAAAAACTTGAGAATACACCTGCCAGACTGATTTGGAGCTCTTGGGCCCTGCGTGCCCCCTCCTCCAGTGTTTTCCAAGATGGCATTTCACTTTATGGACATTCCTGTGGGGCTGCCTAGCAAGTGTCAGGAGGAGGAACTGGGTGGTAGTGTATTCGAAAGACATACGCCCCGCCGTGCGTTCCTCCCTTACTCCCACACTCCGGCCACCTTCACTCTGCCAGACGTGTGCCATTTTGTTTCCACATCTAGCAAGGTTCTGTGTCACCAGCCGGGTGTCCTACGATTCAACTCAAGTGCAGACCCCACTGGTTAGAGGCTCACTGCCCCCCAGGGAGATGCCAATCACCAGTTGTAGGTTCCCAGGTTCCCCACAATTTTTGTCTGACTTGGTGACAACTTGAGGTTGCCATGACCCCTCTCTCCGGATTCTGTCATATACTGAAACAGCCACTGGAGCTCAGGAAACACACGTATGTGTGTTTACCAGTTTATTATGTAAGAAAGCACGTGGTAAAGGATATAGATGAGCAGCTAGATGAAGAGGTATATAGGGTGAGGTCTGGAAGGGTTCCAAGTGCAGGAACTCCTCATGGAGTTGGGCTGTGTCACCCTCCTGGTTCATGGAAGCTCACCAGCCCAGAAGCCCCCAAATCCCATTCAACTGGGATTTTTATGGAGGCTTCATCATATAGACAGGATAGATTATTAACTCCATTTCCAATCTCTCTCCCCTCTCTAGAGGAATCAGGGCGGGTAGGGTTGAAAATTCCAAGCTTTTAATCGTGGCTGGATCTTTTTGGTGACCAGCCTTCAACGAGGAGCTCAGGCGCTCCCCAAGAATCACCTCATTAGAGCAAAAGACACTCCAGGAAATTCCAAGCGACACAGGAGCTCAGTGTCAGATGCTCCTACCACTCAGGAAATCCCAAGAGATTGAGGAGCTTTGTGTCAGGAATGAGGGGCAGAGAAGCCATATATATATTTCTTATTATTTCACAGGTAGAAATCCAGGGCCCCCGCTTCCCCCACAAGCCAGGGCCCCCGCTTCCCCCACAAGCCCAGAGTATGTGGCTGTATTAGCTTCCTGGGACGGCTGCAATAAATTATCCTAAGCTGGGAGGCTTCAAACAACAGAAATGTATTCCCCTGCAGTTCTGGAGACTAGAAGGTGTCAGCAGGCTGTGCTCCTACCAAAGGCTCTAGGGGGTAGCTGGCTCCTTGCCTCTTCCAGATGATGGTGGCTATCTGTCTGCCCTCCTTGGCCTGTGGCCCCATGGTTCCACTCTCTGGCTCCAGGGTCATGTGGTCTTCTCTGTGTGCCTTTTTTTTTTTTAATATAAAATTTAGTGTCAAATTGGTTTCCATACAACACCCAGTGTTCGTCCCAACAGGTGTCCTCCTCAGTGCCCATCACCCACTTTCCCCTCCCTCCCACCCCGCATCAGCCCTCAGTTTATTCTCAGTTTTTAAGTGTCTCTTGTGGTTTGCCTCCTCCCTCTCTAACCTTTTTTTTCCCTTCCCCTCCCCCACGGTCTGCTGTTAAGTTTCTCAGGATCCACATAAGAGTGAAAACACACGGTATCTGTCTTTTTCTGTATGACTTATTTCACTTAGCCTCACACTCTCCAGTTCCGTCCACGTTGCTACAAAGGGCCATATTTCGTTCTTTCTCATTGCCACGTAGTACTCCATTGTGTATATAAACCACGATTTTTTAATCCATTCATCCGTTGATGGACATTTAGGCTCTTTCCATAATTTGGCTATTGTTGAGAGTGCTGCTATAAACACTGGGGTACAAGTGCCCCTATGCATCGTACTCCTGTATCCCTTGGGTAAATTCCTAGCAGTGCTACTGCTGGGTCACAGGGTAGGTCTATTTTTAATTTTTTGAGGAACCTCCACACTGTTTTCCAGCGCGGCTGCACCAGTTTGCATTCCCACCAACAGTGCAAGAGGGCTCCCGTTTCTCCACATCCTCGCCAGCATCTATAGTCTCCTGATTTGTTCATTTTGGCCACTCTGACTGGCGTGAGGTGATATCTCAGTGTGCTTTTGATTTGTATTTCCCTGATAAGGAGTGACGTTGAGCATCTTTTCATGTGCCTTTTGGCCATCTGGGTGCCTCTTATAAGGACACTTGTCATTGGATTTAGGGCCCAGATAATCCAGAATGATCTCATCTCAGGGTCATTTGCTTAATTACATCTGCAAAACTCCTTTTCCAAATAAAGTCATGTTCACAGTTTTCAGGGGTGAGGATGCAGACATATCTTTTGTGGGGGTGGAAACCATTCAACCCACAGCTACAACCCACTGCCCAACCCACCACAACCATTGACCTTTCCAGTGTAAATGTGTGCGTCCTTGAATTCCTGTCTCTATCCAACTATTTCAAAATGCCCTCTCTGGAAGGGAGAAGAAATTACTGACAGAATTTAAGGACTGACTGATTTACATTATGTTTTGTTTGTTGTGCTCTGTAGCCCTGCAGCCCAGGGGAAAACTGGGGGCCCAACAGTTAGGCAGAGGGGCAGTGTAATGGGGTTGGTGAGGGGTTTACCCTGACCTGACACAAGGTCTAACAGGAACTTCCTTGCCGTTTCAAAATGAGTCTTAAAAATTGTGAGCAATGAGTTTTTTTCCAACATACAAAGTGTAAGAGAAATTAAAGAGAGGAGAGGGGCGCCTGCGTGGCTCAGTCGGTTAAACATCCAACTTCGTCTCCGGTCATGATCTCGCGGTTTGTGGGTTCAAGCCCCGCGTCAGGCTCTGTGCTGACAGCTCAGAGCCTGGATCCTGCTTCGGATTCTGTGTCTCCCTCTCTCTCTGCCCTTCCTCTGCCTGTGCTCTGTGTTACTCTCTCTGTCTCTCAAAAATAAATAAACATTTAAAAATTTAAAAAGAGAGAGAGGGAGAAACTATAGATTCAAAGAGGTTTAAGAGATATATTAACCAAGTTTTTGGACTCTGGCTCAATTCCAAGGGTCAAAAAGTATGAGACAGTTGGGGAAATCTGAACACTGATTGGCTAATTCAAGAATGATTGCTAACTGTTGTCAGTATGATAATGGTATTTCAGTTGTGTTTAAAGAAATATTTCCTTATCTTTTAGAAATAATATGTGCAGATGAACTGATACGATATTTAGGATGTGCAGGAGAGGTGCAGAAATACAAAAGGAGAGGTTATGAGTTTTTCTATTGTTGTAGCTACATTGAGGAGGCATGGACATTCATTATCTATTCCCCCGCTTGTATATATTTTCCATAACAAAAGGTAAAAAAAGTTGAAAGCAACTTAAATCTTTATCAATATGGAATGGGATAGGGGCGCCTAGGTGGCGCAGTCGGTTAAGCGTCTGACTTTGGCTCAGGTCACGATCTCGTGGTCCGTGAGTTCGAGCCCCGCGTCGGGCTCTGGGCTGATGGCTCGGAGCCTGGAGCCTGTTTCCGCTTCTGTGTCTCCCTCTGTCTCTGCCCCTCCCCCGTTCATGCTCTGTCTCTCTCTGTCCCAAAAATAAATAAACGTTGAAAAAAAAATTTAATATGGAATGGGATAAATTATAGTGACTTCACTCAATATAGCACTGTGTACTTATTTAAAAAAAAAAAAAAAAAAGGTAGCATTCATTTGTATAACAATCCCTTGGGCCAGGCCCTGTTCTAAGCATCTCTGCTATCCATACGGAATGAGACTGAATTATAAGTACTGACCCAGAAAGATGCCCAAGATAGATTGTTAAGTGTAAAACAAAAACAAAACACACACAAAAATGCACCTGAATTTGTGTAGCATACTCCCATTTTTGGATGTTAAAAACATAATAGACCAGCCCTTAGATGCTCCTGAAGGGCATGGAAAATGGTTCAGCGGCTGTGAGAAACAATTTAGCGATTCCTCAAAAAATTAACCATAGAGTTGGCATATGACCCAGAAATTCCACTCCTAGGTATATACTCCAAAGAACTGAAAACAGGACTGAAAAACTACTTGTGCATGGATGCTCATGGCAGCACCAATCACAATAGCCAAAAGGTGGTGTGATAGTTTCTTTTATATGCCAACTTGGGTGTACCTGAATATTTGGCCAAATATTTTAGATGTTCCTGTGAAGGTGTCTTTTGGATGAGATTAACACTTATTTATTCCTTTATTTTAAAATGTTTTAAGTTTTTATTTATTTTAAGAGAAAGAGAGAGAGAGACACAGAGAGAGAGAGAGAGAGAGAGAGCACATTTGGAAGACCAGAGACAGAGGGAAAGAAAGAGAATCCCAAGTTGGCTCTGCATTGTCAGTGCAGAGCCCAATATGGGGCTTGAACTCACAAACTATGAGCTCATGACCTGAGTCAGAGACAACCGACTGGGCCACCCACATGCCTGGATGAGGTTAACATTTGAATTGGTGAACTTAAAAAAATTTTTTTTAATCTTGATTTATTTATTTTGAGGGGGAGGTGGGGCAGAGAGAGAGGGAGAGAGAATCCTAAGCCGTCTCCACACAGTCAGGGCAGAGCCCAATGTGGGGCTTGATGTGGGGCTCACTCCCACGAACCGTGAGAACATGACGTGAGCTAAAATCAAGAGTCGGATACTCAACCGACTAAGCCATCCAGATGCCCCTAAATTGGTGAACTTTTTAAAAAAGCAGACTGCTGTCTATAATGTGGGTGAGCCTCATCCAATCAGTTGAAGGGCTTACTAGAACAAAGACTGACCTTCCCAAGCAAAAAGGAATTCTGCCAGCAGATGGCCTTCTTTGCAGAGTTGACTGCAATGTCAGCTCTTCCCTGGGTATCCAAACTGCCAGCCTATCCTGCAGATTTTGAACTTGCCAGTCTCCATAACTCGCATAAGCCAATTCCTTAAAATAAACCTCTCCGAATATATACACATCCTATTTGTTCGGTGTCTCTGAAGAACAATGACTAATATAGGTGGAAACAATCCAAATGTTCATTAGCAGATGGGCAGATAAACAAATCGTGGTATATGCTTACAAAGGAATACATTCCACCATAAAAAGGAATAGAGTACTGATTCATGCTACAAAGTATGTGAACCTGGAAAACATTCTAAATGGAACAAGCCAGACACCAAAAGTAACATATGGGATGATTCCATTTATTTTACTTTTATTTTTTTTTAATGTTTATTTATTTTTGAAGGAGAGAGAGACAGAGTGTGAGTGGGGGAGGGGCAGAGAGAGAGGGAGACACAGAATCGGAAGCAGGCTCCGGGCTCTGAGCTGTCAGCACAGAGCCCGATGTGGGGCTCGAACCCACAAACCGCAAGATCATGACCTGAGCTGCAGTCGGACCCTCAACCGACTGAGCCACCCAGGCGCCCTGGGATGATTCCATTTAAACAGAACATTCAGATTGGGTAAATCCTAGAGTCAAAAAGTAGGTTAGTGTTTACCGGGGGCTGGGTATGGGGGAGAACGGGAAGTGACTGCTTCACGGGTACAGAGATTTTTTTTGGTGGGGGTGGGGGGGTGATGAAAATGCTTTGGGACTAGATAGAGGTGATGTTTGCACAACGTACTAAATGCTACTGAATTGTACACTTTAAGTGGTTAATTTTATTTGAACTGCAACTCAAAAAAATGTATCTACATTTTTAAAATCTGGAATAATACGTACTCTGAAGTTAGACTGGCTGGGTTTAAAGTTGATTCTCTCACTGTTTGGCTGTGACATCTTTAGGCAAGCTATTTCACTTTCTTTAAAGCTCAATTTCCTCCTTGTGTAAGATGGAAACAATGTTACCCACATCCTTCCCTCTCTCTCTTTTTTTTTTTTGCTCTTATTTATTTTATTAAAAAAATTTTTTTTAATGTTTCTTTATTTTTGAGAGAGAAAGAGGGAGATACAGAATCAGAAGTGGGTTCCAGGCTCTGAGATGTCAGCACAGAGCCTGACACGGGGCTCGAACCCACGAACTGTGAGGTCATGTCCTGAGCCGAAGTCGGATGCTTAACCAGCTGAGCCCAACCAGGCGCCCGTCTGTCTTTCTTTCTTTCTTTCTTTCTTTCTTTCTTTCTTTCTTTCTTTCTTCCTTTTTTCTTTCAAGAGAGAGCATGCAAGCGGGGAGGGGGACAGAGGGAGGTAGAAAATCTTTTTTTAATGTTTATTTTTATTTTTGAGGGGGGGAGGGTTAGAGAGAGAGAGAGAGAGAGAGGACAGAGGATCCTCTGTGCTGACAGCACAGAGCTGGGTGTGGAGCTTGAACCCAGGAGTCATGAGATCATGACATGAACAAAAGTGTGACTTGCAACCAACTGAGCCACTCAGGTGCCCTGAGAAATAGACAATCTTAAGCTGGCTCCATGCTTCGTGTGGAGCCGATGCCATCATGGGATCATGGGATTATGACCTGGGATGAAATCAAGAGTCAGACCCTCGGGGCGCCTGGGTGGCTCAGTCGGTTAAGCGTCTGAGTTCAGCTCAGGTCATGATCTCACAGTTTGTGAGTTTAAGCCCTGCGGAGGGCTCTGAGTTGACAGCTCGAATCCTGGAACTTGCTTCGGATTCTGTGTCTCCCTTTCTCTCTGCCCCTCCCCTACTCGTGCTCTGTCTGTCTCTAAATAAATAAATAAATAAATAAATGTCAGACACTCAACCAACTGAGCCACCTAGACCCCAACCCCCCATTGTTCTAATATGAAGGCAAAATGAGTTACTCTATGTAAAGTGCTTAGAACGGTGAACAACACAGTGTGTATGCTATTTATAGTTTAGCTAATATTCCTAGTATTTTTGTTAACTTAAAAACATTTTTTTAAATCTCTTTTTTTTAATTTTTATTTATTTTTGAGACAGAGAGAGACAGAGCATGAACGGGGGAGGGGCAGAGAGAGAGGGAGGCACAGAATCGGAAGCAGGCTCCAGGCTCTGAACCATCAGCCCAGAGCCGGACGCGGGGCTCGAACTCGCGGACCGCGAGATCGTGACCTGAGGTGAAGTCGGACGCTTAACCGACTGAGCCACCCAGGCGCCCCTTAAAAACATTTTTTTAATTAATTCATTTATTTTGAGAGAGACAGATACAGAGTGAGTAGGGGCGGGGCAAGAGAGAGAGAGGGAGAGAGAGAGAATTCCGAGCAGGCTCCACATTGCCAGAACAGAGCCCAATGCGGGGCTTGAACTCATGAAACCGTGAGATCATGACCTGAGCTGAAACTGAGAGTCAGATGCTTAATTGACTGAGTCACCCAGGCGCCCCTTGTTATTGTTATTATTATTATTATATGCACCAAACTATCAATAGCACCCCGGAGAGGGGGAAACTTTCATTTTCCACTGTACACACTTCTGTATTATTCAAATATTCTGTAGTATTTTTATAATCAAAGAGAGATATATGTACATGTATTGTAACACAACTCTCGGTAAGTCAGAGAGATTTGGGGCCCTTACACGAGGGAGGGGGCGTCTCCGGTTAGACTAAGCAAAGACGGGTTTCACCACAAGTGGAAAGTGCCGCCCGTGGTGATAAAAGTGTATCATCTTTGTAAACTAGCTTTCCTCTACGTTGAATATTTATGGATCTCTTGCGGCAGAACTGGTCGTGTTCCTTATCAGCCCTGCTTTGCAAGAAGAACAAATGAGCTTATGAAACGGCTGCTTTTTGGAGAAGCAGGACAAGTGGGTCTTCTTAACCTCTGTCATGCCTCCTCCTTGCCTATTATCCCAGTCCCCTGTCCCTCTCCCTTTGAGCAGGGCTTCTGGGATCAAGACCTCATATGATGGGGTTCTTGTATGCTGCTTTTGTCTTCCCAGTATCTGCTCTCTTTTGGCATTATTATCCTCGTTTCCTTTGGTGACCCATCCATCCCTGAGATTTGACCATTTCTGGTGAGGTTCTGGAAGATTTGGTTCCATCCTTTGGCTCAAGGAATGGGCATGTGCCCTGGCCTGGCGAATCAGATCATTTCATCCCGGTGGGCACAGGACTTGAAAGGTTAATGTTTCACTGTCTTAGTCCTTTCGGGTTGTTGTAGCAAAATACCATAGACTGTGGTTTATAAACAACAGAAATTTATTTCTCACAGCTCTGGAGGCTGGGAAGTCCAAGATCAGTGTGCCAGGAGAGTCACTTTCGGGGGAGGGTCTGCTTCCTGGTTCACTGATGGCTGTCTTCCCTCTCTGTCCTCACAGGGCAGAAGGGTGAAGGGAAACTCTCTCGGTCTCTTTGACAAAAGCACTAATCTCATCATAAAGGCTCCCAGCCCTCATGACCTAATCACCTCCCCAAAGGTCCTGCCTCCTATTACCATCACACTGGGGCTAGGATTTCAACATACGAATTTGAATTTTCAGAGGACACAAACATTCAGTCTCTGGCGGATACTAACTTGAGTTATTTACTAGAACTATTGGAGAAGATGATCTCTCTTCGGGGATTGATAAACGAGTAGAAACGAACCTAAGTATTTAGGGAACATGAAGAAAGCATAGGGAAGGAGCCAAGAGATGAAAAGAGACAGTTTCATTTTTAAAAACTTTTAAATTTGAAATAATTTGAAAGTTACAGAAAAGCTGCAAGCCTAGTACAAAGTAACTCCCGCACACATTTACCCAGAACTACCAAGCATAGGCACTTTACACATTTGCTTTTATTGTTCTCTGAGAGAAGAGAGATTCGTGAATATGTTCTTTTATCTCTAGGATCCAGCCATGCCTGAAATTGGAATCCATTCCTGGATTCTGAACCAGTTTGTGCCTCAAAGATCCAAGAGAAAGGCATCATCTTGCTCTTGAGAGAATAGTTCTTTTTTTTTTCTTCAATTTTTAAAAGTTTGTTTATTTTAAGAGAGGGAGAGAGTGAGCAGGGCCAGAGTAGAGACAGATAGTTTCAAGCAGGCTCCGCATTGTCAATGCAGAGTGCTACATGGGGCTTGAACTCCTGAACTGTGAGATCATGACCTGAGCTGAACCCAAGAGCTGGACAGTTAACCGACTGAGCCACCCAGGAGCCCCGAGAGAACAATTCTTTTTCTTTTTTTCTCTCTTTTTGAAAAAAATTTTAATATTTATTTTTGAGAGAGAGATAGAGAGAGGGAGAAAGAGACACAGTACGAGCAGGGGAGGGGCAGAGAGAGACACACAGAATCTGAAGCAGGCTCCAGGCTCTGAGCTGTCAGTCAGCACAGAGCCTGACACAGGGCTCAAACTCACAAGTCTCAAGATCATGACCTGAGCCAAAGTCAGATGCTTAACTGACTGAGCCACCCAGGCACCCCTATTTTTTCTGAGAGAACAATTCTGGAAAGATATCCAACCTTTAGGGTGAGAAAGATGACAAAAACTCTCTTTTCCATATGACTTCAGTCATAGGAGGACTTTAAGACACAGAACAGATGAACACAAGCGAAGAGAAGCAAAAATAATACAAAAACAGGGAGGGGAACAAAACAGAAGAGACTCTTAAATATGGAGAACAGAGGGTTACTGGAGGGGGTGTGGGAGGGGGGACAGGCTAAATGGGTAAGGGACACTAAGAAATCTACTCCTGAAATCATTGTTGTACTATATGCCGACTAATTTGGATGTAAATTAAAAAAATAAAATTAAAATTAAAAACAGGGGCACCTGGGTGGCTCAGTCGGTTGAGCGTCCGACTTTGGCTCAGGTCATGATCTCACGGTCCATGAGTTCAAGCCCTGTGTCAGGCTCTGTGCTGACAGCTCGGAGCCTGGAGCCTGCTTTGGATTCTGTGTCTCCCTCTCTCTCTGCCCCTCCCCTGCTCATGCTCTGTCTCTCTCTGTCTCAAAAATAAATAAAAATATTAAAAACAAAATTAAAAAAAATTAAAATTAAAAACAAAACAAAAACAAACAAAAAAACCCAAAAACTCTCTTTTCAGGAAAAAATGAATTTTTTTCAATTTAGATAGGGGCTAACAGGTGAAGAATTTATTAGTTTTGAAGGTAGCTCATATGGCTTGAGAATAAACTAAGCCTGATTCACTAAGCAGCTCTCATCCATGGTCATCTCTATCTACTGGGATGTTGGATTCAGATGTATGTATGGCATGTGTCTGCTAATTTATTGCTAACAGGTGTGAAAGTATTAGAGTTTGAAACTTTATTTATCTAAATGAATGAGCCAGATTGAAGGTTAAGTCTACAGTGTTTCTCTGTGGGCCAGCCCTTGCTCTAAGAACTCTAAAACACCTTCTTGAGTAGAAGAGAAAAAAATCAAGTGACAGCTCATTGAATCTGCCGTAGTTCATAGCATGTATCGTAAGTAATTGTGAAAGTTATAAATTATTTTATTTATTATTATTATTATAATGTTTATTTATTTTGAGAGAAAGAGAGAGAGTGCACATGCATGTGAGCGGGAGCTGGGAAGGGCAGAGAGAGAGGGAGAGAGAGAATCTTAAGCAGGCTCCGTGCTGTCAGCGCACAGAAATCAAGAGTCAGAGACTCAGGGTCACCTGGGTGGCTCAGTCGGTGAAGCATCCAACTTCAGCTCAGGTCATGATCTCATGGTTCGTGGGTTGGAGCCCCGCATTGGGCCCTGTGCTGACGGCTCAGAGCCTGGAGCCTGCTTCGGATTCTGTGTCTCCCTCTCTCTCTGACCTTCCCCCAAGCATGAGCTCTATCTCTCTCTTTCTCTCTCTCTCTCTAAAAAATAAATAAACTTAGAAAAAAAAAAGAGTCAGATACTCAACCAACTGAGCCACCCAGGCGACCCAGTTATAAATTATTTTAATGCTTTACATCTTTGCAGTTATTTAGGGCTTTCATCAAAACGTAGATTTTTTTTTTTTTTAACAAGATTATGCTCTACAAGGGCATAAAATCTATTGTGTGTGTCAGAGCGGGAAAAAATGTTGGGAAACATTAGGCTAGAACAAGTCTTAATAAACCCTGTAAGGGCTGCCCTAGCCCCAAACCTATGTGTTCATCAGAACTAATTTGAAAGTGACACTCCAATTCGAACTGGCCCAAGCAGAAATGGGAATTTGTTAGCTTTTACAACTGGCAGGTCCAGGTTTAGAGCTGACCTCAAATGTGACCGGAATCAGGGGCCAAACATTTTCCATCTCTCAGCTCTGCTCTCCTTCATATGGACTTCAATTCTCAGGCCACATAGTGGCAAGATGGCTGCCAGTAATTCTATTGTGCATCTTCTGAGACTCAGGTCCAGTGGGAAGGAGAGAGATTCTTTTCTAGAAGCTTCCTCAAAAAGGTGCTGGAATTCACTCCAATCAGTCCACCTTTGAATTATTTAATCATCGTTTCTAACAGGATACCACGTGCTGATTGCCTTAGACCTGGGTCACATGCTCCATCTCTGGATGGGGGGTTGTGAAGGTCTAATTGGACCACATGGGTATAGTATGCAGGATAGACAAACCCTTCCAAACTAAGGTGGGTCTATTACAGAGAGTGGATGCTAGAAAGACAATCAACAAATATCCACTCCACCCGAGGTGGAAAATGCCCAGAAGGAACCAAGTGGTAGTAAATGTCTGGCTAAGGGCCAAGCTAGCCCCAAGAAGGGAAAAATAGAACCCATGACTTCTTGAGAAAATTGGTGATCTCCTAAAAAGGTGTCACATATGGTAAGAAATCCCTCCTTCTTCAAGAAGCCCAGGGCAAACTCTTTCCTTTTCTTTGCTAGAGGAGTTCTCAGAAAGTTGCGTGTCAGAATGCCCCTCCGTCCATGGTTCCTCTGAATGACTGGTCTTGCAACAATATTATTTCCCCATCACCTTCAGTCAGGGCTCAGCTTTGTTCTTTTTTTCAGTCATGCTTTGCTTGACCACAGGTTTCCCTCTTGTGTTAAAGGAAGTATCTGGTCTTTCTTTCTTTCTTTCTTTCTTTCTTTCTTTCTCTCTCTCTTTCTTTCTTTCTTTCTTTCTTTCTTTCTTTCTTTCTTTCTTTCTTTCTTTCTTTCTTTCTTCATTCCTTCCCTTCTTTCCCTTCTTTATTTTCTGGGTTTCTGATAGTATAATTTAGGAATGCATTCTGCAATATAATAGAAAACCCTACTGCTTTGGTTTAAACAGATGGGGGGGTGGGGAGCAGGGAGTTTTCACAATAGAAAGCCCCAGAAGGGAGGCAGTCAAGGACTGATACCATGACTCAACAATGCTATCCGGAACATAGGCTTTTTATCTATTTCCAGTCCCAAATTCTTGATACAGTACCTTCGTTCTCAAGCTAGACCCTCATGGTTGCAAGATGGCTCATGTTTCATGTTCTCATGGTCTGAATGAAGAGAGGAAGGTCAAGGCTTTGTTTTCTTTCTTTAAACATGAGGTCTTGCTTTTTTACTTGAGAAGCATTAAATGATGAATTTCTAAAAGAATAAAAGCATGACTCTCATTTAATCATAAAATAAACATGTGCCAAATATTTTATTTCACTTGTTAACTAATAAGGAAATCAGTATAAGATGTTAAAACCAATTCAAAGGAGAATTCTTGAAAATATTCCCACGTCGGCAATCAGGAATGAAGCAGTGACTTTACAAATAGATGGAAAACTAGCCAACAGAGAAATAATCCACTGCAGCTCCTCCAGACACGACTCATTTGCATTTCTATGGACAAGAGCCAACTGTATTTCTATCAGTTTTCTACAACTTACAAAATTGTAAAATAGCTCAAAGATTGTGAAAGATGGTGATGACACCAAAGAGAATGCGATATTTCGGTCCATTTAGAAATCTTTCACAGAGTTTCCTGACAGAAGGGATGCCCCCCCTTACCAGCTGCTGTATCTCATTGACCGGAGCTGTGTCAGTGATAGATGGCCTCTTGGTTTTGGCTGAGGTCATGATATCAGGGTTTGAGGGATTGAGCCCAGCGTTGGGCTCTGTGCTGGCAGTGCAGAGTCTCCTTGGGATTTCTCTCTCTCTCTCTCTCTGCCCCTACCCCCCGCTATAAATAAACAAACAAACAAACAAACATTAACAAAAAAAGATTGCTGGGGCGCCTGGGTGGCTCAGTGGGTTAAACGTCCAAGTTCACTTCAGGTCGCGAACTCACAGTTTGCGAGTTCGAGCCCCTCGTTGGGCTCTGTGTTGACAGCTCAGAGCCTGGAGCCTGCTTCGGATTGTCTCTTTCTCTCTCTGCCCCTCCCCCACTTGTGCGAGCTCTCAATCTCTCTCTCTCTCTCTCTCTCTCAAAAATAAATGTAACACATTTTTTAAAAAGATTGCCTTTTCCTGTAATTTACTAAGACATTTGTAAACTGATGGCGACTCATGTCCTGAATGACTGTGATCTCTATCAGTTATTTGTTTTTCCCTTTCCTTTGTTCTTGGGCAGCCAGGAGTGCCTGAGGAATGTCACACATGTCCCACCTGGGGTTGGGGGTAGGTGTTAACTTGTGCTTTGTCCTCAGTTTGCCTTTGGCTCCCTCATCAATACGAGATATTAAAATGTGAAAAAATGTGCATCTTAAGATCAATGAAAGATTGCATTAGCTGTGTGATCTTACCTTTTTTTTTAAATTTTTTTAACGTTTATTTATTTTTGAGACAGGGAGAGACAGAGCATGAACAGGGGAGGGTCAGAGAGAGGGAGACAACAGAATCTGAAGCAGGCTCCAGGCTCTGAGCTGTCAGCACAGAGCCCGACGCGGGGCTCGAACTCCCGGACCATGAGATCGTGACCTGAGCCGAAGTCGGACGCTTAACCGACTGAGCCACCCAGGCGCCCCAGCTGTGTGATCTTAAACACATGTGAACTGAATTTATTTCCACGCTTGAGCTTTGATTTTACCATCTGGAAATTAAAGGTAATACCTACCTCACAGGGTTTTTGCAAGGATTAAGTCAGCTAACACTGTTAAGACTGCTAAATTTAGCAAGAGTAGGGACTTTGTCCCTTGTTCACTGTACCCCCACTTCCTAGCACAGTACTTGGTGCATAACAGAGAGGTGGTTTGAAATGGTGGGGTTCAGAGCCCACGGCTAAGAATTCTTGTGACATCTTTGGTGCAAAAGAGTGGTTTTATTAAAGCACAGGGACAGCACCGTGGGCAGAAAGAGCTGCACTGGGGCTGTGAGGTGTGACTGATGACACACTTTGAAGTTGGGGGTGGGGGTGGGATAAAGACAAAGGGAAGTTTCCAAAGGGACTTTCATATGCTAAAGAAGACTCCCAGGATCCTGGAGGCCATCTATTGTCAAGCTAAGGTGGTTTTAGCCTCTAGCAAAGTATTAACATTAAGACAGTAGGGAGTTCAATTGCTCGTCCTTATTATACTTGTCGATACTTATACAATTATTCTTGTCAAATATTATATTTGCCAATGGGCTGCAGGTTATAAGGAAATTTAATTTTATCTATATTTCCTTTCGCATTTGTTCTCCACATCAAGAAAATTTTGTGAAATGAATCCACCTGGACTCTGTATCCCCAAATGAGCAGGTTGTTGGCACATAGTAGAAGGTGGGTGTCAGTAAATGGAAGTTATTATGGGAATCGAATGCTATTGGGGCCTCTTATTTAGAAAATGATGTCAGAGTGGAGACCACAGCCTGGTGGAAAAGATTACGCCAGATGGCTTTGTGCACAAAGTAAATTGTAAGCAGAAAATTTAAGGGTGGTGGTGGCCAATGAAGTTGGCCGGGAAGGAGGGGAATGAGGCACAGGGCAGAACAAAATACGAAAGAGCAACCTCCACCAGCTACAAAGCACTTTTTGGTTATCGTTTTCCTAACCCTCATGACTCTACAAGCACCGTAGTATTATTACTCCCATTTCACAAACGGGGTTCAGGTGGAGTACGGTTAGGGATTTTCCCAAATGAGACAACTGTATGGAAGCAAAGCAAACACGCCCCATGTGTGGTTATGTCTACCAGGTTTCCGGCTGCTTGGGAGAGAGCCTGAGAGGGGAGAGATTAATTCCAACTTGCAGCACATATAAGGATAGGTAAACACGAGGAAGGTGATGAAAATCGTTGTTAGGATGGTGAGATTATGGGCGATGAGAACGATCTAAATAATGTTGATAACTATCTTTTCAAGAATAATTCAGCCAATGTAGGGAAAGGTGTTGAAACGAAATGCCTTTTCCAGCTGCCATTTCCCCGCGGAGGAGTGACTTATCCAACAGGCTGGGGGGGGTTAGTCAGGACTCCAGGATGCACCCCAGACGGGGGATAACATTCCCCAGCTCATTAACAAGGAGTCACTGATGACTTAGGCGCACGTTCCCGCTTTCCCATCAGCGTTCGCTTCCGCTCGCGGACCGCCCACCTCCAGTTCTCTCCCGCGGGTAGCGAGCACCGCCTACTGGCTGTCCGCCGCTTGGAGGCCTGGCCCCGCCCCCGAGCAAAACGCGCATGCTCTCCAATTCCTCTCCGCCTCCGCCTCCAGGCGTCTCGCGACAGCCGCCCAGCGGCGGCCTGAATCTCGCGATAAAGGCTTATTGTCTCGCGGGACCGCGGCTGGCAGACGGGCTTTCAGGCGGCCCTGGCCGGGGAAGAGGAGTTGCATGTGTCGCTTCAGCTGGCGGTAGTGGCGGGAGCGGAGGCGGCGGGGGTTGTGCGACCGCCTGGGTAACGATCCCTCGTGCCTCTCCCTCTTCCGAGAAGCTCGTAGAGAGCGTGGGGGGAAGCCGAGGTGCTGCCCGGCGGAAGGGGGCCGGGCCGAGCGTCTCCACACCCCCGCCCACATGGGCCCCTCTGGTGTCCCCGGGATTGCCCCTTCGCCTCACGTCTTCTCCTAACACCTGGCCGTCCTTGTCGCCTCAGTGCTCTTACATTCTGCCTCTTCCTGATTCTTCTGCCCCCATTTTCTCTCTTCAGATTCTGGTCTCCCCGCCCCCTCCCACTTCCAACCCCTTTCCCGATTCCTGTGTCCCTCCCTTGGCGTTTAGCTGCCCCCACACCCTGTATGGGGGGCACCTCCAGTCACCCGCCCCTTCTTCGTAGGCTCTTCCAGCCTCTTTTCGTCCAGCTGCTTTGTGGCCTTTATTGCTGCAGTTTGCATCCCTTCCAGAGCACCCCCAGACCTTTTGCCCCGTCACTACGGATCCTTCTCCCCATCCTGTTATCCCACTGTTTCCTCTTTCACTCGTGTCCCTTTCCCCCATCCTTCACAGTCCTCTAGCTCCGGTCACTTGCTTCCCTGTAGACCTGTGGAGCTGGTAATGGTGCACCCAGGATTGCTCATATTTTATGAATCCTAATGGAGCTTGTATCCTTCATTTGGGAACAGAACTGAAACAGATGTAGGGTTGAGGTATTTCTCGTGGGAGGAGGAGGTGAGACTACGTTTGAACACTGCTTCTCTGGGGTCTTGGTCCAAAAGAGTGAAAATGTGTTATTTTCCTTGCTTCCAGGTTTGTGAGATGGCTGCTGATATTTCTGAATCCGGTGGACACGATTGCAAAGGAGAGCCGAGGGGCAATACCAAGTTAGATGCAGACTACCCACTTCGAGTCCTCTACTGTGGAGGCAAGTGTTACAAAGCAGAAAGTGGCTTTTACTCTTTTGATTTTTATGCATTGTCATAGTAGTTTCTCATTGGATTCTAGTAATCCTTTTCTCATCTTTGCTATTTGGTAAATCCTTACCTGGGGGTGGGGAGGGTGGGTAATGGTGAAGAGGGGGCATGGTTTAATAGATTTTCCCAACCTGTGCGACTTGTGTCTTGCTACTTGGCCTGGAGAAGCTTACGGTCCAGTAGGACTAGAGACGTGCAAATAAATTATTTCAGCCTAATGTTACTTGCTCATTTGGCTATGAAAGGAGGACGTCTTGGAAGACATGGAGTCTTAAGAGATGACAAGGACTGGATGAGGACTCGGGGAAGGGCGTCCCAGATGAAGTGAACAGCTGTGCAAGAAAAGGCTTGATGCATGTCTCTGGAGAAATGAGCAGCTTTGTATTAGCACAGAGTATAGTATAGGGCGGGTGTCAGTAGGGAATGGAAGATGATGAGGTTGGGGTGATGGGTAGTAGGACAGTCTAAGGAAAGTGTTCTTGGTTTGACTAATAATCTACATGTTAGCTCAAACCAGGATTCTCCGAGTGCTTTTCCTCATTTTCAATATAGAACATCCATGAGTTCGAAATGCCCTAATTTTATTAGCATTTTAGAAGGTTTCAGAAAAATTTGAAGGTACAAGATAGCAAAAGGGCAGGTAAATATTAATTTTTTCAGGAAATATATTTTTTTAATGTCTGTTTTTGAGAGGGAGAGAGCGTATGTGTGCATGAGTGGGGGAGGGACAGAGAGAGAGAGAGAGAGCGCGCGAGACAGAGGATCCCAAGCAGGCTCTGTGCTGACAGTGCAGAGCCAGATGTGGGGCTCGAACTCACGAACCCGTGAGATCATGACCTGAGATGAAATCGGACACTTACTGAGCCACCCAGGCGCCCCAGGAAATGTTTTTGGCCATTTACTGTGTGCCTAGCAATGTTTTAGGTGCTGGGGACTGAGTAGTGAATAAGTAGTGAAAAGTTCCATGGTTTTGGAGTATAATAGAGTGATGTCACTCTAAAAGAGGTGATGTCACTGAGTTAAAATTTCATCAATTTGTTATTTAGTGTCAATGACATTTGACAATGACATTTAGTGTCAATAAATTGATAGAATTATTATTATTACTTTGATAGTAAAAATTATTGTAGAATACCTTAGTAAGAATATAGGAATTCAGTAAGTGTAAGGAATTCAGTAAGTGTAAGTTCTCCTGAACTTTTTGTAGGGTTGATTGAGTTTTGTTATGATACTGATCCTATTTGGTGATAACTGTTTGCCTTTGGAGTCACAGACCAAAGTTTGCATCCTGACTCCAGCATTACCAGCTATGTGACCTTGGGCAAGTTACCTAATTCAGTAAAGGATTGGAGGTCTGTTTCTTAAGGTCTGTACAATGAAAATGATGATTATATCCTAAGTCAAGTGATTTGTATAAAGGTCCTGGTATAGCAACTAACATGAGAATGTAGTACAATAAATGTTATTATTAGAGGAGTGTACTAGTTTAGTATGTTTTATTTATCTCGGTCAGATGTAGTTAAGAGCTGTTGTTCTTTGTACTCTTTCATCTAAGGCTCCATATTTTATAAGCTTCACCATTATTTTATGTTCCACCAGGAAGAAAAAAAAGCTGTCAGACTGACCTGTCATAATTATAAGTTGCATCCCTATAAAAATGAAAAAAAATTTAGAACTGATGAAATACAGTATACGAACACCATCCTGTTAAATTGTTTATGTCACTGCTAAGGTGACTTTTGAACAATTCCATTAAATATGCAAGCACCCAAGTAATAATTTGTGTTGACCAGAAGTTCCTAATGTTTTTAAGAGAGGTTTATTTTCATTTTCCTCCTTAGTTTGTATTGATATTCCTGGCACTAGGCTGGGGACAGGGTTACTTCTTCAATGAGTTTATGGTCCGCTTGTAGGAGAAGCACTTAAATACTAAATTCTAAATTAGAGGATACTGATAATAACTGAGTTAGGAGTTCAGGAAAAGGCGGGATCTTTGTTCAGAGGGAAATAGGGAACTTTCCAAGGAAATGGGAGGCCTTAGAGAATGGGTAGAATTCTAAGGAAAAGCGAAGGAATTCATAAGAACAGTATGGTGGTAAGATTTAATATGATTTCCTCAGGGGAGAGGAAAAGAGAGGGCTAATTGGAGAGGTGCTTGGGTGGCTTTGTTAAGCGCCTGACTCTTGATTTCAGCTCAGGTCATGACCTCATGGTTCTGTGGGATTGTTCTTGAGATCAAGCCCTGTGTTGGGCTCTGTGATGACCATGCAGAGCCTGCTTGGGATTCTTTTTCTCCCTCTCTCTCTGTGCCTCTCCCCCACGCATGCAGGCATGTTCTCTCTCTCTCTCAAAATAAATAAACATGATAAAAAGTTAAAAAAAAAAAAAAGAAAGAAAAGAAAGGGCTGATTGGAGTAGAGTGCTGGTTGGTGTAGAGTGAGGAACAAGGCTAGGTAGGATGAGGTCATTTCTCGGGAGACATTGTGTCTTCAGGGTTGTGACTTCAGTATCTGAAGTCCATCAGAGTTTGAATCCCAGCTCAGCCATTTACTCACTTGGTCAGTTCCCTTATCCATTAAAAAGCCTACTTCAGAGGGCTGTTGAGAAGAATGAATAATACTCCACAAGGCTCCACTTCCTAATACCATCACGTTGGATTTCAACGTACTGATTCTGAGGGGACACAAACATTCAGACCATACAGAAGGTCTCATGGATGATGATGCTTTGTTCTTCGTGTTTTTCAGTATTAGTGATGTGAAGTTTGATGGTAACTGCTAGCGCTTTGTGTTGAAAAGCTACAGTTTGCAAAAAGAGATACTGACTTTATTATTATTTTTTTGATGTTTACTTATTTTTGAGAGAGAGAGAGAGAGCCAGAGCATGAGTCGGGGAGGGGCTGAGAGAGAGATGGAGACACAGAATCCAAAACAGGCTCTAGGCTCTGAGCTGTCAGCACAGAGCCCGACACGGGGCCTGAACCCACAAGCTGTAAGATCGTGACCTGAGCCGAAGTCAGACGTTTAACCGACTGAGCCACCCAGGCGCCCCAAAATTGACTTTGAAAGCAAGTAACAGTGAACCCGGAAGACTTGTCCAAATTTTTACATTAGAATTTTGTTGAACTGAATAGTCTTTGAAATGGCGTACAAAGTTATATAGCTTTCATATTTGCTGTAATGGCATTTAACCTATAATTATATCCTGAACTGTGGCTGGATATCTGTACCTACTGGTATTTGAACTTTCAGATCTCTAGCTAATAACCAGGGAGTGCTTTGGTGGAAGGAACTCTACACTTGCAATAAAGAGGTGCTAGATTGCTGGTTTCTTCTGCCACATACCACCTTTGTCATTGGCTGAGCTATTTAACCTGTTTTGAGAGCTTCATCTATAAAATAGTGAGGTGAGGAGAAGGCATACCTCTGTCACGAGTCTGGCACACAGCTGCACTACCTGTGTGTGTCATGTAATCCGATTCAGTGCTTAAGAGCGTGAGCTTCAGAAACAGACCAGGGTTCAAATCCTGTTTTACTAACCAGATGCAGTGGGTTACTTACTTGAAGTCTCCTCTTTCTCTTCGGTAATACAGGTGTGATTACTCCAGGGTTGTGATGATGACACACAATAATGGACATAAAGATAATTGCTGTTGTGAGTAATGGCGCACCACCCCTCTTCTCCCTCACCGATCTCAAGATCTTGGACACACTGAACTACTCCATTCATCACCTTAGAAATAAAAACAAAATAAGCAATTGACCCAGTAACAGAATTATATTTAAAATTAGGAAACCTTTTGAGTTCTTCTAGTGCGTTAGCCTGTACAACAATGAGCTTGAACCAGCATTCCCTGTAGCTTTACAGTTGCATAATCTTGTGTAGCATAATATGAAAAAGAAAAAGAAATACTAACTGCAAAGAGGTGGTAGCAAAAGTGCTATTGAAGTCTATAAATGTGTTAGTATGAATGAAAACTAGTAGCTATTGTGGTAAAGCTATCAAAAGAAATAACAATTGTCAGGCGTGCCTGGGTGGTTCCGTTGGTTGACTCTTGATTTTGACTCAGGTTGTGATCCCAGGATCATGGGATCAAGCCCAATGTGGCTTTGTGCTGTGAGTAAAGCCTGTTTAAGATTCTCTGTCAAAAAATTAAAAAAAAAAAAAAAAATAACCAGTTTCATTCAAGCATTACTTGTTCTCAGCTTAGCTTCAGACCCATTGAAGCGTTTCTGGAAAACCTTAAGATATACAGGATAGTATAGTTTGATGCTCCATCAGCTGAGGGATAGAATCTTGTTTAGATAAAAAATAAAATTTGGTGCACCTGGGTAGCTCAGTTGGTTAAGCGTTCAACTCTTGATTTCAGCTCAGGTCATGATCTCACAGTGAGTGACTTTGAGCCCCGCCTTGGGCTCTGTGCTGACAGTGCTGAGCCTGCTTGGAATTCTGTCTCCCTCTGTCTCTGCCCCTCCCCTGCTCATGCCTGCGGGAGTGCTCTCTTTCTTTCAAATTAAAAAAAAAAAAAAATATCAAGATAATACTTTTATTAATCATGTGCCTTTTACCTCAAAAAAAAAAAAAAAAGCATGGGTGGTATTCAAAAAGTGGTTCAGAATTACAGGAAAAAGTAGAAATGAAGCATTTTGTCAAATTTAAAATAAAAGTTACGATGCGCCCTGTGTGTTTATATATATTTAAATTTTCTAATCTTTCTTTTCTCTGCATTTCCCCAGTCTGCTCATTACCAACAGAGGTAAGTTCTTTTAAAATTCTTTTGTTTCTTTAACTTCTGCATTTGAGGTTATTGACTTTAGAGCTAGCCTGAGAGCTTTTTTTAATTTTTCATTTTCTATCATTTAATTGTAGAGTTTCAGCTTTTTGTAGAGAACTGAATGATTTTATGGTCTTACAAATTGTTTTCTTTAGACTTTGAATCATATGTGTACATCCCTTGCACTTGACTAGACAGTTTGGACTTTTGCATGGAACTCATGAATCGTTAGCTAATAAAGCAAGGGTAGCCTTAAAGCCAGAATCTAATGTCTAAGCGGAGGAGAGCATAAATTAAATTATGTATAAGATTTTCTGTTAGTAAGTTTCTGAGTCAGGCTCTGTGGGCAAGTCACAGAAATAGTGAGACACCTGTGTGCCCAAAGCAAAAATAAGCATGCTTGTTTTTGTCTGTTTGCTCCTTTTTCTAATGGCCCTTCTGTTTGATGGAGAGAAAATAAAGTACCGCAGTGAGGAGGTGCCTAATCCTTTTTAAATTCTAATTTCTTACGGGGCATTTCCTGGTGGAACACCGAATTCCTGTGGATAAGATGTCAGGTGGGAGTAGTTAGTTTCATCCTTCTTAATATAGCAACTTTAGGAAATGACTTTTAATTAAAATGTACTGGTTGACTGAAAATGTTCTGTTGTGACTCAGTTTGTTCTCCTCCCCTCCCTGCCTCCCTCAGTACTGTGAATATATGCCTGATGTCGCTAAATGTCGACAGTGGTTAGAGAAGAATTTTCCAAATGAGTTTGCAAAACTTACTGTAGGTATGAGCATTTTTTTCTTTCATCAAAACTTCTGTACCTGAAACAAATGCACTTAAGGCATTATTATAAAGATATGAACGAGCTCCTTTAGTAGGAGATTACAAAATTGCATTTATAGCTATTGGCTTTAAAACCACTTTACATTCTTGGGTTAAAATTTCTTATATAGAATCACACACTGCTTCATGTGTCTTATCTCTCACAGATAGCTTAGAACAACTTTCTTATAACAAGAGTAATAGTTTAGGGGCATATGTATTTTCACTCCTTCATTTAACAAATTATTTCTTGTGAGCATACTATATACTACACATTGTCTAGATGCTGAGGATAAAGCAGTAAACAAAAGCTTTACTCTTTGGAAATGATATTCTAGAAGGGTAAAACAAGACAAAATAAGTATGTTAAATAGTGATAAGTAGGGAATGGGGAGATAAGAATTGTTGGGAAGGGAATCTGAAATTTTAGGTGGGGGCAGAGAAGATTTTGCTGAAAAGACGGCATTTGAACAAAGACCTAAAGGAAGGGAGGGAGTGAGTCATTTGGATATCCGGGAGAACATTCCAGGTGCAGTGCAAGTGCAAAGTCCCTAAGGCAAGAGCTTACCTGTCATATTCAGGAAACATCAAGGAGCTTATGTCTTGTCTGGAGCTTATGGAAGGAGGGGAAGGAGGGTCAGAGATGAAGTCAGAGAAGTAATGGAGGACCACACCTTCGACGCCAAGTCTTGGCTTTCATTGAGAATCAGATGAGCTATTGGAGAGATCTGAACGGAAGAGCAGTAAGGTCTAACTTTTGTTCAGCGTCGTCTCTTAGGCTGCTGTGCTAAAGAATAGACTGAAGAGGGCACAGGCAGGTAAGAGGCCGTGGCAATGATCAGGTCGGGAGACCATGACGACCTGACCAGAATGGTAGTGGTGGAGGTGGTGAAAAGTGGTCAGATTCTCGATATGTTTTGGAGGTAGAGCTGACAGGGTTTTTTGATGTGTTACATGTGGGATGTGAGAAAAGGAGGCATCCAGGGTTTTGGCAACTAGAAAAATGGGAGTTGCTGTTGCCAGAGGAAAGGAAGCCTGCAGAGGAACAGATTTCTTCATTTTGTTCAAATGTTGGCTTCTGTTACAGGATTGCTGGAAATGAAGGCAGTGGCAGGAAGAAGGGAAAGCCTGGGCTGGGAACAGGCCTATCAGATGTACTGACGTTATTCCATTGTTTGCTGTTTTGATTTTCCGATTGTTTCCAAGACGCACAATCCCTAAGGCCCTTTTGGATAGTAGCTACATAGTCATTGTCCGTGGTTGGAGAAGAACCCTAAAGTTGGTTGTTACAGTCAGTCTCCATGGTCATGGTCAGCCCTGGACATGAGCTGTGTAGGTCATGATATGACCTGAGGAGGGAGTCGTCTTACTCAGGATCAGACTTGCTGTTACCTAGATAGTATGTTTAGATGCTGAACACTCCTGCAGGGTCTGAGTGTTTTACGCTGCTTTCATGTGGCTAAAAGGATCCTAATCCTCTCACGTCCAAGACTTTATTTTGTCTTCTATCACCATACACTTTACCATAATGACCAGAGTTAGACTCGATAAGAAGTTAGCAGTATAATCATTTGCTTTATAAATGACATGCTCAGTTGTTGGCAAGATGCCTTAATTGTATAAGAAGTTGCTCAGAGTTGATGTTTTAAGGTTATTTTAAAGTGATTGTTAATCCTTTTGGATTTAATTGTTAAATCTAGAAAATTCGCCCAAACAAGAATCTGGAATTAGTGAGGGTCAAGGCACAGCAGGGGAAGAAGAAGAGAAGAAAAAGCAGAAGAGAGGTAAGGCCTAAATCTGTGGCGTGATTTATATAAACACACCTTTCCTCTACCAGAGGAAATACGAAATGAAGACAGTCCCAAAGGCAGCAATACCTACCTGCTATTTTAGTTCCATATGTATACCCTACAGAATGAGACAGAATCATATTCTCAAGATTACTGGATGTCATATGATTTGGGCTTTATCAGTAAATTGGACCTACGAAAACATGCTTTATTTGCTGCGTACATATGTAAAAAGCAATCAACCACTTTGTTTATGACTTGAAAACTTTGTTACCTTTGTATTCTATTTAGTTGGAGTGAGGATGTTTATAAAAGATTTTATTCTCTCATGTCAGCTCAGTTGAATTAAAAAAAATTCTTTTTAATGTTTATTTATCTTGAGAAAGAGAGACAGTGTGTGAGTGGGGGAGGGGCAGAGAGGGAGACACAGAATCTGAAGCAGGGTCCAGGCTCCTAACTGTCAGCACAGAGCCCTACACAGGGCTTGAACTCACAAACTGTGAGATCATGACCTGAGCCGAAGTCTGACGCTTAACTGACTGAACCACCTAGGCGCCCCTGAATTTTTTTTAAAACAACTGTTGCATATACTTATTTCTCCTCCTTGTAAAATGAATTCCTGTACTCTGGATCTTGTCCCTGCCTGTTTCTTCTTCCTTAATTATTCTCCCCTGTGACTAAAATTAGCTTATTAATAAGGACTTTGCATCTTTCAAGAAAAATTCCCTCAAAAGTCCATGCCTTTACCTTATTCCTTGCCCTGCCCTTCTTAGCCAGACTTCTTTAGTAAGACTGGACTCACATCCTTGCTCTTCTGTCCCTCATTGTTCATGCCTCATTCCATCCTAAGCTGACTGTCACGCTGCTGAAATTCCTCTAACAGGGGTCATCAGTGGCTCAGTAATTGCTAACCAAAAAGAGTGTTCGAGCACACACTTCTTGAAATGCTGTATGTACTGCCTTGGTTTTTGTGATAGACTTCCTTCTTCATTCTCCCTGTCACTCCTCTTTGGTCTTCTATACAGACTTCTTATCTGTCCCTAAAGAGCTGTATTTCCCGGGATCCTGTCCTCGGCCCTCATACCTTCTCATTCTGCAGCTTTCTCCCTGAGTGATTCTTTCACATCCCTCACTGCTGACACCACTCCCCACTTGAAATTCCTGTACCTCTGTCTCTAGACTGGCAATGTGCATGGTCCCACAGGCATCTCAAAAGCAGTATGCCAAAAAACCTTACTAAGTCCCAAATCTATGTGTTTTGGTTAATGACAGCATACTGTATCCAGTCATCCGAGCCAGAAACCTGAGACTCCTCTTGGGTCCTCTTGACTCCTTTTAGTCATTTCTAAATTCTGTTGTGTTTCTTCTTCTTACTCTTTATCCTGTGCCTAGTCACCATTGCTGTTATCACTACTTTGTTAGATTTTGATTAATTTTCATTTGAACTAATGTAGGAGCCTCTAGTGGCCTCCCTGTCAGCCTTACTCTTCAGACGCTCACGCTCCACACTGTAGATTGATCTCATAAAACCTAAATCTGGTAATTTGACTCCTCTATAGTTGTTCAGTGGCTTTTCTTCTGCTTCGATATAAAGTCTAGTAACAGCTTCTTGCACTAGTCCTTTAATGACCAGTAGGTTATCTTTTGCTTTTCTGGCTTTATCTGCAACACGTTCGTAAGCATCCTTCATCAGGACAATCGTAGTTCTCAAATATAATGCCTTCTCTTATCTTTGTACTTGCTCCTTTCTTCTGGGGTTCCTTTTTTACTGTGTCTCTCCAGCCCTTCTCCTTTCATCTGGACAGTTCTTATTCTATAAGAATTAAATGCCATTTCTTCTCAGAAACCATTTCTGTCCTCTGGAAGCATAGTAAGCCATTCCTCTGCAAAGCTACGGTAGTGCAGTATTCATGGATCCTATTATAGTATATATCAGGTTGCAGTACTTATTAAGCTTTTTTTGTCTCCCTTCACTAGACTGAGAGTCCCTGGAGGGCAGGGACTGTGTTTTCTTCTGTTCATCTTTGTGTTCTCAGCCCTTAATACAGTGCTTGGCTGGCACATATTAATTAGTTAGTATTTATTGGATGAATACTCATGCATGTATTTATTAGTTTTGTATTAGAAGAAGAAACTTTAGAAATTAATATTTGGTATCTTTTGAAAATTAACAAACTTAGAGACAGTATTCTGTATGTTAAACACGAAACAATTAATGCTGAGCTCTTTTTTAATAAATAAAGGTGGAAGGGGTCAAATAAAGCAAAAAAAGAAGACTGTACCACAAAAGGTTACGATAGCCAAAATTCCCAGAGCAAAGAAGAAATATGTAACAAGAGTATGTGGCCTTGCAACTTTTGGTGAGTTAAGTATGTTTAAGATGTGTGAACTATCTTCTCTCTTGCTCTCTGCCTCCTTCCCTCCCTCTCCCTGTCTTTATCTTGCTCTTTCTGTCTCTTTCTCTGTTACCATCCGACATCATGAAAATTTCACAGATCTATTTTTTGCTAAGAAGATACAAAATGAGATTTTGCATTTCTAACTATAGCTCCAAAATCAAATTTTGAAGAAATTTAAAAATCTTTTGCAGAGGGGACTAGTTTAACTTTTTCCTTCCCAGAATTCCTGCTTGGGCACATTTTATGTGGAATGAGAAGGGCTAGGTAGGATATCTTTTGAAGCCTATCAGTATTGCGCCTCTGTCCCTGCAGGCTTGGATGGCAAAGAGTAGCAAAATGGCTCGTGCCCTCTGGGAATGACAGTAGAGGGTGAGGGAAGGTGGATATTGGCCCAGTGTCCTGCTTCAGAGCTTCTTGTGGAGGCCTTGAATGAACAGCAAAATTGTAAACCAGAGTCCCTTCTTGCGACAGCGCAGGTTAAAAAACAATCATGAGATAGTAGGTTTGTTTCCCTGCTGTAAATTTTTGTCTTGTAAAAAGGGATAAACAAAGGAACTTTGTTGTACTTGGAAATGTACGTATAATGCTTGGAATCAATGTGTTCCTGGATTTATTTGGGTCTTACTATATGAGTTACGAAAAATGCTGTTTTTATGTACTGAAGCTTTATTTGACCTTGAAAATAATGAGTTGAGTTGTTAGGACCACTGCCTATGGTAGTTTGTAATTCTGAAAGGAATACAAAACCCATCAAGGTGATCTGTTTTATGAATTTAAGATGAAGATTAAATTTAAAAATGGAAAAATGTCTTTGATACGATTCCAATTATAGTCTTGCTATTTCTTTTTTTATAAATAACAGAAATTGATCTAAAAGAAGCACAAAGATTTTTTGCTCAAAAATTCTCCTGTGGTGCCTCAGTGACAGGAGAGGATGAAATCATCATTCAGGGAGACTTTACAGATGACATAATTGATGTCATTCAGGAAAAATGGCCAGAGGTGAGTAGGTAGAATGTGTGCATCTGTGGAAATAAGTTTTTAAAGCAAGATTCTTCCGTGTTATTTGATACCACAATTCACGAGATGTAATTATTTGTGTTTTATAGGTGGATGATGATAGCATCGAAGATCTTGGAGAAGTAAAGAAGTGATTTTGAAAATTTGTCTCTATTTAATGATTTGAACTGAGAGTTGATATGGCCAAAGGGAGAGAGGCCTTTTAAAAATATATATATTTATCCTACAGTAAAACTGTAGACTACCCTCACCCTTGGCATTTTCACTGTTCTGTATAAGGCTGCTTGTTTTTTTTATTGCCAAAGTCTAATAAACAGGGGAGACTGTCATGCTTATGCATGAAATAGAATTTAGTCAAATAAAAATTTTTGGTCATTTGGTACTGACTTTTCTCTTTCTCTTTTTAACTTTTTATTTTTGGAAAAACACTAGATTTTTTGTGCAAAGCTTTTGTTTCTTATCTTAAAATAATCATGATTTAATGAGTTAATTTTCTTAAAAATAGTCGTGATTTAATTAAATCATGATTTAAAGCCGCGTAATGTTTTAAAGAATTTGAATTTTGGCCTCATCACCATTAATGATTGTCTCCTTGCTTCTTTGGTGTGATAGTTTTGAGATGCTTGGGCATCAAATAGATTTGTGGTTGAATTTGCTTCATTGTTACCAATGTTACCAAGAGTTACCAAGTCCACTCTGTGGTCACATTAACTTAATGTTGGTAGGAGTTGTTCAGTTCTGGAGATTATTTGGTAAAGTATACTAAAGCCTTAAAACCATCTGCAGTCTGACCCAGTAAGCCACTTAGTTGACATTATCCTAAAGATAGAATCATTCTTGCTTAGAACTGTGGGTGAGGGTGTTCATTGCAATGTTACTCATAGAAAAATTGCAACTGATATAAATGAACAATTGGGAAATGGTTAGAGAATGAAGGTGCACCATATGGTAGAATTTTCATATATTTTTAAATATTTTCCAAGAATACTTCGGAAACATGTTTGGTGATGTTAAGTAGGGGGTCAGATCCCAAATCCATTTTATACATGATCACCATTGTTTGGAGTGAAAGACCATTCAGAGATGCTGCAAGTTCTTGTTCTAGCTATAAATTCTGAGAATAAAATTCTACCCAATTAAAAAGAATATACACCCATGCTCTCTCTATATATATACGTAGTCTGGGAAATAACAATTGAAATGAGTCTTTCTCAAGAGAAACAGTGACAACGAATTTTAATGAATGCACTAAATGAATTTAAACTTTGTTTTTATAAAGGTCTTAAGTCAGGTGCTACAAATTGAAAAGAAGACTCCTGGTATTTTAAATTGCTATGGACACCTTTAAGAAATTTAGAACCCATTGTTTATTGTCCTGCAAATTACAACTTTGAATGAATGAGTGGGTTTTTTTAAATAATTAAAATCTCAGAAAAAATATGTAATAAAGATGCAAATTAAGAAAATGAAATTCTGCATTAACTGTGAATTTTACTAAATATGAGTATCTGATGAAGCAAATTTATCCATCAAGACCATTTGGTATGTGTTGTGTATGCTGTTGGTGCTGGAAGACGTCTATGTGCCTGTATCAACCATGTGACTTCATGTAAAGATTCTCAATGTTCACAGTTCTTGGCAAATGCAGTTTTAATCCATATAAAGCCAGCAGTGGATGTTACTGCAGGATAATGGAGGATTAAAATTGTCCTTGTGTATAACATGTGTGAATCTTTTCCTTCAACCAGAAATTTAAAATGCAGCATTAGTTTACTCTCTGGTTAAAATATACTGAGTTCAAGGATTGACTTTGATTCATTCTCTTTATGTATTATGTAAATGTTTTCACTGTCTAGTATTTTTAGAAAAAAGAATACTAACCTTTAAACAGCCTTATGTTATAATTGTAAAAGACTTAAACCACAATTAAGCTGGCAGTTTAAATGCAAACCCAGCTTTGATATATAGTATTTTATTCATTAAAAAAAGCATAGATGCTGGCAATAAGTGATGTTTACATTGTTTTAGTTATCTCATAGAAGCCTCAGTAAATCAGCTGTTGCTTAAGATAAAATACATGGTAGCTTTCTCACTGATAGTTAAAAAGTTGATAAATTACTGTTTTAAAGATGAATTCTAGTTTTTAGATCTTGTTTCTTCTAAATTACTTAGGATATCTGGTAGGGAGACTGGAATGAGTCTGTTTAGTTCATCAGTTAGAATTAGACTGAGTATAAAATCAGATGCAGTGTAATTCTTGGAGCTTTCATAAAACGTCATTTTTTAAAAATTCTATCCTCAAAGGTCTTTTCTGTTTTAAAGAAAACCTATGGGAGTAAACTTAAAATATTGAGATTTTTGATGTGCAACTAGTCACCATACTCCTCTCACCACAATGAATTTATTTACTAATCTCAAGGTGAGCCTCATTTTTTTCTCCTTTATGTACATAACCTTTTTTTTTTTTTTTTTTTTTTTAAGATTTTATTTCTTTAGAGCACGTGAATGGGGAAGAGGGAGAGAATCTTGAGCAGGCTCTATGCTCAGTGGAACCCAATGCGGGGCTCAATCCCACAACCCTGGGATCATGACCTGAGCCAAAATCAAGAGTTAGACACTTAACTAATTGAGCCAACCAGGTGTCCCTTAAGATTTTATTTTTAAGTAATCTCTGCACCCAATGTGGGGCCCAAACTCACAACCCCAAGATCAAGAGTTGCATGCTCTTGTCAACTTAGCCAGGTGCCCCTGTACACATACTTTTACAGTGACGGTTAGGCATGTGGTTGCCTGGTAGAAAAACACATTTTAATAATAGTAAAATTTGGGAACCATGAATTGAAATCCTCAACTGAAAATTGACATTCAACCACATTCCTTTTTATCTTTCCTCATTCCACCAAGATTTAACTGTACAGTCATCTATTGATAGTATGTTTTTAACTAGTCAGAATTTGTTTTCCTGACTTTATTTTTAGTGTTTTGTTTATATTTGAGAGACAGAGTGAACAGGGGAGGGACAGAGAGAGAGGGAGACACAATCTGAAGCAGGCTCCAGGCTCTGAGCTGTCAGCACAGAACCCAATGCAGGGCTTGAACCCACGAACAGATCATGACCTGAGCCGAAGTCAGTCACTCAACCGACTGAGCCATCCGGGTGCCCCTGGTTTTCCCGACTTTAAATCTTAGACCTTGTCTTGCTGGTTCTCTTAAATGATCCTATGTATCCTAGGGAGGCAGGTGCCACCTAAATCAGTAGAGCTTCAAAGCAAGAATTTTAAATTTTTCCCATTTTCAGGTTGTCTTTTATGACAAGAACATGCTTTGCTCATTCATAGTCAATCAAAAAGTAAAGTTGAAATAGCGTAATACTGTATTTGGTAATTTTGCCACTCATGCCATGTTATGGGTTAAACAATAGGGGATGAGCGGCCAGGGGTTTAATATAATCCAGTTCCTGTGTAAAAAGAGTAAAAGGGAGAAGGATGGCTGAGATAACACGTGAAAAAACTTAAAAGTCGCCCCAGGATGGCAGATTTTGTCATGACCGACTGCCAAAGTTCTCATTGTTACTCAAGAGCTTCATCAAGAGTCAAAAAAACGTGTTTTGCTTTATTGTGTTTTCCTCTCAATCTGTCATTCTTAGTTTCCAACAGTCTACTAGGCTGGCCAAGCAGCTGCTAACCACCAAGGCTGGCGTCCGCCTCCATCCAGGCATTGGCGCCAACGGGCAGGGACCCTCCGCAGTGCCCCGTGTACACAACAGCTTTCAAAAACGGGTGACGGGGGCACAAGCAGCCTTTAATTTGCTTCCCCGTTCGCTGGGTAATCGTAAAGAACCGGTTGTCTACGAACCGTGGGGAGTGGACCTGACGTTCGCGGATAAACCTTCCTAGAGCCCGGAGGCCCCCGGGAGGCTCGAGAGCAGGAGCACAGCCGCCGAGGTCTCGCGAGAGCCGGGGTGGCCCTTAGGCGACGCCGTAGGCGGGGTCGGTGGGCGCGTTCCCCTGGGCGGGCGGTTTGGGTGCTCGCTTGGGCCGGCCGTGGGCGCGGGGCTCCGGGGTTCGGGGCTCGCCCCCGCTCCGGGCAGGCGTGCCTATGGCCTTTCTCAGGTGACGCTGCGCTCCCCGACTTTCTCCGGGGGCGGAGGAAACACCCATGAACCCTTCGGCGACCTTATTCGCCGGGCGTCAGGTGAGCGGCCGCCGCGGGCTCACCGTTTCCGCCGCTGCGTCCAGCTGCGAGTGGACAGCGAACCTCAGGGGACGGGGAGCACTCCGGCCCAGCTTGGGTGGTTTTTAAGGAACGTTTCTGCTTAAAATGTGAAACGATACACAGTACGAAGAGAAACGGAGTGTCGCATCTGTTTCCTTTCCTTCGTAAAAGCGATCTTGAGCCCAGGCGCGGAGCAGTAGGTGCTCACTTTTTAACGACAGCTGGGCGTTTGGAGAGCTGCCCTAGGCCACCTCGCTTCCTGTCCTTAATTTCCTTAGAAGTGTTGAAAGCGAGCTTTGCATTTATGAGTGTACGATGAAAAGTGAGCTTTGCATTCATAGGTACGATGAAATGAGCTTTTTTGCATGCTTGGCGTATTGCCTATTTTCCTACACCAGAATTTGTGCGCCTTGCCGGCGCGCTCAGCCACGTGACGTTCAGTAAATATTTGTTGAACGGATTAATGAATTAATGAATGGTTACCGACGACCCGAATTCGGATCTTGTGATTTGGAATCGCTTGATCCAAATTCCGTTTTCTGTGTTTAGTTACTAGTAAGTAACTAGAACTCGTTCGTCTTTATTTATTTATGAATCTTATTTTTCAGAAAGCAGTGATGGTACACGTGGGCCTCTGGTGATCTTTTATTTTATTTTTTAAAAAATTTTTTTTTAACGTTTATTTATTTTTGAGACAGAGAGAGACAAAGCATGAACGGGGGAGGGGCAGAGAGAGAGGGAGACACAGAATCGGAAACAGGCTCCGAGCCATCAGCCCAGACCCCGACGCGGGGCTCAAACTCACAGACCGCGAGATCCGTGACCTGGCTGAAGTCGGACGCTTAACCGACTGCGCCACCCAGGCGCCCCTCTGGTGACCTTTTAAAGTAACACTTTTAGTTCATAGGTAGCGGGCAGTACCATATTTCAAAAATGTGGTTTACCATCTTAATAATAGCTAATGTTTGGAAAAGCTACACTTCCCTTTCACATGTTGAAGTTGGTATCTAAAATTTTTCCTTGGGAAAAAAATGAGAAAGCTAATGTTTGCTGAATGCCTACCCTGTGCCCAGTAATGTGGAGTGCTTTGCAGTTTATCTTCCTTAATACACACAACTCTAAGAAGTTTAACTGTTATTACCATTTTACAGGTTCCTCAGGAAACCAAGGCTTAGGGAGGTTAAGTAACTTGTGCAAGGTTATAGAGCCACTAAAACGGTTCATTCTGGTTTCACACTCATGTCAGACCAACTTCATGCACCAGACTTAAAAATGACGTATGCTTAAAGGGTAGTGTAGATAATTTTGTTAGGTATGAAGTGGCATCGTGGTTATATAAAAAAAAAGTTTCATTTTTAGAGATGCATACCAAAATACGTAAGAATGAAATACATACACATATTTTATCAACAACAAAAAGAGAAAGGAATATTGCAACTTGATGATGGTAGGACGTAGGCACTGAGCATGAGAGAGTTTTTCGTACAGTTCCCTTGGTACCATATGCGTTTGAAATTTTTCCCTTACAAAATGTGTTTATAAACAGGCGTGTTGATTTTGGACCAATCACAACATTAAATTGTTCTTGGTAGATGGAGTATATGTGCTAGATGTTACGAGAATTATTTTCATTTAAACACTAATATTTCACGGTTTCCTTTACTTGATTGGCCCCGAATTGTTGGGCCAAAGTGTGGTATAATACTGTTAATTGATACAAGGAATAGGTTGACAGCAAAGACACAAAAATACCGAAATGAGTTTATTTGAGATTAGCTAACGAAGGTGGGACAAGTGGTCCCACTTTTTAAGAACAGTGTGTGTGGTGGTATGAGAAAATTATAGAGTTCATGCACAGTAGCATGAACTTATTTAAATATATGTAACGTTGATGCCATATAATAACCAGTGCATAAAAAATAATTTAACTGCCTTGAATTGGCAGCAAAAGAAGATACAGTTATTTGGAAAATATGCTTTGGCTGATTTATTTATTGATTAGTTTGTTTGTTTTTTATATAAAACTACTTTCTGTGTTTAGAACATCGGGTCGGAAGTTGAGATTTCCACTATCGAGAAACAGCGGAAGGAGCTGCAGCTGCTCATTGGAGAATTAAAAGATCGAGATAAAGAGCTCAATGATATGGTTGCAGTACATCAGAGACAACTTCTTTCATGGGAAGAGGATCGGCAGAAAGTGTTGACTTTGGAAGAACGTTGCAGCAAATTAGAGGGTCAGAAACACATTAGCAGTATCTCTTCCACACTTCTGTATGCCAGCATATTAAAAGGACTCACGGGTTAGACACAACCGCTATTTAAATGTTAAATACATTTCAAAAAAGGAGTGGAGGGGGGCGCCTGGGTGGCTCAGTTGGTTGGGCAACTGACTTCGGCTCAGGTCATGCTCTCACAGTTGGTGAGTTTGAGCCCCGCGTGGGGCTCTGTGCTGACAGCTCGGAGCCTGGAGCCTGCTTCGGATTCTGTGTCTCCCTCTCTCTCTGCCCCTCCCCTGCTCACGCTCTGTGTCTCTCTGTCTCTCAATGATAAATAAACATTAAAAAAAATGAAAAAAAAAAAAACCAACAAAAAAGGAGTGGAGGGTGGGTTCATGGGAAAGATAAGAGAAGGAATATCTCAACACAATACCTGCTGTCCTGGAGTTCAGTTTACTTGAAGATAGGAGGCCTTTATGAACACTCACAAGCGAACAGACACAATGTGAATTAAAGTAGGACAGACAACTTAAATGTAGAAAGGATGATGGATAGAGCTCCAATTTTTTTTTTTAAGGTTTATTTATTTTGAGAGAGAGAGCATGAGCAGGGGAGGGGCACAGGGAGGGAGGGAGAGAGGGTGAGAGAATCCCAAGCAGGCCCTGTACTGTCAGTGCCTGATATGGGGCTCGAACTCACAAACGGTGAGATCATGACCTGAGCCGAAATCAGGAGTCAGATGCTTAACCAACTCAGCAACTCAGGTGCCCCTGGATAGAGCTCCAATTAAAAAAAAAAATTTTTTTTAATGTTTATTTTTGAGGGAAAGAGAGAGAGACAGAAGGTGAGCAGGGGAGGGGCAGAGAGAGAGGGAGACACAGAATCCGAAGCAGGTTAGAGTTCCAATTTTTAAAAAAAAAATTTAATGTTTATTTATATTTGAGAGATACACAGAGAGCACGAGCAGGGGACAGGCAGAGAGACAGAGACAGAATCCAAAGCAGACTCCAGGGTTCTGAGCTGTGAGCTGTCAGCACAGAGCCTGATGTGGGGCTCCAACTCACAAGGAATGAGATCATGAACTGAGCCAAGGTCAGACGCTCAACTGACTGAGCCACCCAGGTAGCCCAGAATTCCAATTTTTAGGCTGCAGTGTTGAGAGTGAATCTGAGGGAAATTAGTTTTGAGCTAGAATATGAATATAGATTCTATCAGACCAGCCATTTCTGTTGAACTGAAAGATTTTATAAACTTTTGGTATTGAACTTAATCTGAAGTACCTAAAACAATCATCTTTTAAAATTTATTTTTATTTTTTTAGACTTTATTTTATTTTTTTAATGTTTATTTCTAAGAGAGAGAGACAGAGCACGAGCGGAGGAGGGGCAGAGAGAGAGGGAGACGCAGAATCTGAAGCAGGCTCCAGGCTGTCAGCACAGAGCCTGATGCGGGGCTGAACCCACGAACTCAGATCATGACCTGAGCCAAAGTCAGACGCTGAACTGAACGAGCCACCCAGGCGCCCCCAGTCATCTTTTTAACAATATAGCAGTCTCAAAAATGGCTTGGGAACAATGTTCTTTTGTACCATATTTTAATTCTGTCATCCTTTCGTGCTGCCCTAAAGTCTGAATGTTCTAGTGACACTACGTTAATGTTAGACGGTATTAGAAAGGAAAACACTAGATCTCCTTAATAGAAAGATAACCATATAGCACCTCCTTTTTTACTTCCCTTACACAAAGGATTCTGTAGACATGACCATCTAAATATGAGTAATTTTCCATTTCTTTGATGACCATTTGATTTTACTCTGACTATACCCATCCACACATGTATACACATAAACAGTGTTTCATTAGACGTAATATATCTTAAACAAATATGTTAAAGAATGAAGATAACAAGTAGCCATCAGTATCTGATTTTAAAATAAGAAATGTTAATTGGCATTTCATGGAAAACTGGTCAGTAAATATGTAAAAAAGACAATCATTCTCATTACTAATTAGGGAAATGCAAATTAAAACTGTAATGAGATAGATACCCTTTACATTTCTCAGACTGGTAGTAGTTATCAGGTGTTGGTAAAGGTGTGGAGTCAAAGGAAGACTCCTTCACTGCAGGTGGGAGCGTCGGTGCAACTACTTTGGAAAATCATTTAACAGTATCTAGTAAAGTTGAAGATAAACATGGCTCATGGCCCCAGCATTTCCACTTCTAGGAATATACCTACAGTTCGGAGGACACATGAATTACCTAAAGATCTTGTTAAAATGTAGATTCTGATACAATAGGTCTGGCACCTAAGAGTCTGCATTTCTAACAAATTCCCAGGTGATGTCAGCGCTGGTGGCTCAGGGACCCCATTTGAGTACTAGGATGGCTCCAGAGAAATTCGTGCAAAAATGCACCAAGATACATGTATAAGAATATTCAGAACAACCTTGTTCATAGTCCGCTGCAAAGTGGAAGCAACCCAAGTGACCACCAATAGAATGGGTAAATAAATTTTGGCATAATCATATAATGGGATATTATGTAGCAACAACAGTGCCCAAACACCAGTTAACCACAACAATGTGGATAGATCTTAGGATCATAATCTTAAGTGAAAAAAAACAAACAAGAACTCAGAGTATAATTCTAATTATATATGGTTCAAATCAAACCGTATTTTTAGGGATGTGGTCATAGGTGGTAAAACTATAATTAAAAAGCAAAGAAATGATTAAGTTAAGGATAATGTTTGGGAAAGTGGAAACTGGAGAGATTGTGCTTAGGAAGTGCTATCCAGGGGGCTTCTGGGTTGCCGACAGTGTTCTATTTCTTGAATATGGTATCGTGTGTTTCATAATAAACTTTTTATTTTTATTTTTAAAAAATTTTTTTAATGTTTATTTTTTAGGAGAGAGAGAGACAGTGCAAGCAGGGGAGGTGCAGAGAGAGCGGGAGACACAAAATCCAAAGGAGGCTCCAGGCTCTGAGCTGTTAGCACAGGGCCCGACATGGGGCTCAAACCCACAGACCATGATGTCATGACCTGAGCCGAAGTTGGACACTTAACCGACTGAGCCACCCAGGCGCCCCCATAATAAACTCTTTAAAAAGAGTTATCCTTTAAAAAATTCTTTAGCATGCTTACCTTTTATTTTTATTTAAAAAAATTTAAAGGTTATTTATTTTTGAGAGAGAGAGAGACAGAGTACGAACAGGGGAGGGGCAGAGAGAGAGAGGGAGACACAGAATCTGAAACAGGCTCCAGGCTCTGAGCTGTCAGCACAGAGCCCGACGGGCTTGAACCCACAAACCGTGAGATGATGACCTGGGCCGAAGTTGGACACAACTGACTGAGCCATCCAGGCACGCCTATTTTTTTTTTTAAGTTTATTTATTTTGAGAGAGAGAGTGTGCAAGCGGGGGGCGGGGGGGCAGAGAGAGAGAGAATCCCAAGTAGGCTCTGCACTGTCAGCACAGAGCCCAGTGTGGGGCTCGATCTCACCCACCAAAAGATTATGACCTGCGCCAAGACCAAGAGTCCGATGCTTAACCAACTGAGCCACTTATGCACCCCATAGCACACTTACCTTTTTAATTTTGTGTTTGAATATGATGCATTTTAAGCTTCAGTTCTGGTCACAAGTTAGTTATTGATGAAATTTCCCTCAGGTGAACTACACAAAAGAACTGAAATAATCCGGTCACTCACGAAGAAGGTAAAAACCCTTGAATCTAATCAAACTGAATACCAGGCAGCTCTTCAGAAGACTCAACTACAGCTTCAGGAAATGGCTCAAAAGGCAACCCATTCCTCTCTCCTTTCTGAAGACCTTGAGGTTGGTTTTATTTTGTGATGAGTTTCACTTGCCCAAATTCTGTTTGTGTTTCAGTTACTGAGAAATTGGATTTAAATGCTTCCATGAAAATGCATGCCTGTGTATGAAATCTGTCCTTCCCTCCACTGCCATGGTTTTGTGTCCACTGTGTGGCTTTGGTTGGCTGCACAGAGCTGTGCCGTCTTGGAGATGAACTTCATTACCACTTTTGCTCTCAGGCCATTGGGTCTAGGAGCATCTGTCATTTCATCAGTAACGGGTTATTTTAGAAGCCTTTCTCAGAGTCTGAGATGAGTAAGTTTTGGTTGGAAGTTTTGGTAGCTTCCAACTAGGCTTTCTCATGCCTTATATGATAATGATAAACAATGATAAACATGATAAACATGTTTTATCATGATAAACATGATAAAAATGATATAAACAATGATAAACATAACATCTATGTCATGTTAGTGGCCCATTGGGAATAAAATCGGTAAGACTGATTTTCCAGTTTTGAGCTCTGGTCATCAAGATATTTTTTGAACTCCTGTTTTATGAGAGGCATGGAGAGAGCACCATATTTTTGTTTCATAATAATCATGCCTTTTTTATTTTTTCAGATTATTCTGTAGTTTCTAGGTAGAAGATAAGTAAAAACTATTCTAGAATCCAGTGATATGTTGCATGAAAAAATGGAAATGTAGGGGTGCCTGACTGGCTCAGTTAGTGAAGCATGCAAATCTTGATCTTAGGGTCATGAGTTCAAGCCCCACATTGGGCATAGAGCTTACTTTAAAAAAAAAAAAAAAAAGGAAATACATGAGAGAGGGAACGAGCAAGATCTCTGGTGTCTTTTCTTATAAGGATACTAATCCCATTGTGAGGGCCCCACTCTCGTGACCTCTTTTATACCTGATTATCTCTCAAAGGAGCATCTCCAGATAACATCATATTGGAGGTTAGGACTTCAACATGCGTGTTTTGGGAGGGATGCAATGTAGTTTGTGGCATCAAGACTTTTTTTTTAATTAATAAGCTTTATTTTTTTAGAGCAATTTCATGTTAAAATCAAAATCAAGTGGAAGGTACAAAAATTTCTCCCATGCCCCCTGTTTCCACCACCAAACACAGTCTCCCCAGCTGTGGACATTCTGCACCCACCGTAGTACCTTGGTTATACTCAGTGAATCTACACTGACACATCATTATCCCCCAAAGTCCACGGTTTACATTAGGGTTCACTCGTGGTGGTGTGTGTGCTGTGGGTTTTGACAAATGTGTAATGACATGTACCCGCCACCGTAGTATTGTACAGAATAGTTTCACTGCCCTAAAAAGCCTGTGCTCCATTCCTGTCTCCGCTAACCCCTGGCAACTGCTGACCTTTTTTACTCTCTTCGTAGTTGTGTCTTTTCCAGAATGTCGTATAGTTGGAATATAATAAGTAGCTTTTTCAGATTGGCTTCTTTCACTTAGTAACATGCATTTAAGTTTCCTTCACGAAGATACTGTTTAAAAAGCCTCATTATTCTTTTTTTTCCCAACCAAATACATCATGTAGTTTGTATTTCCAAATATATCATGTAGTTCTGTGGTTCAGTTCTGTGGTTAAGGGGGAAAAAAAACCCTGATAAGTGGGAATACCCCAATATGAAGTGAAGTTCTTTCAACATAGAGTAAGAAATACAAATGCACAGAAGTTCACTAATGCTACTTGACTTCAGCGAAGGGAATCTCTTTACCAATCTGGTTTTCATTTGTTTATTTTCTTTTCTGCCAACCTAGAATTATACATGGAAGAGGTTGGGAAATAGACATTTATAAGCATAACCAGTATGATTCAGTAGGGCAAACATAAGTATTGGGAGGACGCTAGAGGTAATGGACAGATATTTGTATTCCTTTTTGATTGACTTGGCCTACTTTGTTACTAAATAAAAGGTACAGAAAAAACAAAACGGAACACTGAGCACAGATTGCGGCTAATGATAGTAATGAAAGCTTTTAAATGATTCAATTAGTATTTTATGTGTTGTTTTCTTGTAGGCTAGAAATGAAAACCTCAGCAACACTTTAGTGGAACTTTCTGCTCAGGTAGGACAATTACAAGCTCGAGAACAGGCTCTCACTACAATGATAAAGCTAAAGGTAATTCAAATAATAATACCTCCATCTGCCAGAGCACTTTGAACTTGATAAAGTGTCGTCACGTACATTATCTTACTTAAGTCCCATTGCAAATCGGATGGTAGAGCTACCTACCAATGTTGCTCTGTCTTTTAAAATTCTCATTTTAGGGGCATCTGGCTGGCTTAGTCAGTGGAGCATACAACTCTTGATCTCCAGGTTGTAGGTTCAAGCCTCAGGTTGTGTGTAGAGATTACTTATACATAAAAAAAATTAAAAAAAAATTCTCAGAAAAGAGGGAAACAAGTTTAAAATGGTGTCTCTAAGGAGGCACCTGGGTGGCTCAGTCGGTTGAGTGTCCGATTTTGGCTCAGGTTTGACGGTTTGTGAGTTCGAGCCCCACGTTGGCTCGCTGCAGTCAGCCTCAAGCACAGAGCCTGCTTCTGATCCTCTGTCCCCCTCTCTCTGCCCCTCCCCCGTTTGCACTCTCTCAAAAATAAATAAAAACAACAACAACAACAATGATGCCCCTAAGGCCTTGAGAGAGGAGGCAGGACTCCACTTTTGGTCTCTGTCTCCAAGGTTTGTTCCATGGTTTAGCATGTCTGGATTAACTTGTTTTCTTCTGAGGTATCCAATGTTATGTCTCATAAAGTCATTGCCAGTTAGATTGCTTGTTAAGTTTTTTTTAATGGAGAGAAAAACTATTAGCAATCAAGTAGTTGATAGAGCCACTAACATGCCATGATCAGTGATTGGCAGTCTCTTCTGCTGTCACATATGTTTGGCAGCTGGAGAATAAGAGAGTGATTTAGGTATAATGGGACGCTCCTGGTAATTCATGTGTGATTTCCCCCAGCAGTTTACTGTTTTAAAGTGGTCATGGGCAAGCTTTCTTAACAGGGCCACCTGGGTGGCTCAGTTGGTTAAGTGTCCGACTTCAGCTTAGGTGACAGTCTCAGAGTTCACGAGTTCAAGCCCCACATTGGGCTCTGTGCTGGCAGTGCTGAGCCTGCTTGGGATTCTCTCTGCCCCTCCCCTGATCATGCTCTGTCTCTCTCAAATTTTTTTCTAAAATTTTCTAAATTTTTCTAAATTTTAAAAAAATGTTTATTCATTTTTGAGAGAGAGAGAAAGAAAGAGAGTGCAAGCAGGGGAGGGGCAGAGAGAGAGAGGGAGACACAGAATCTGAAGCAGGCGCCAGGCTCCAAGCTGTCAGCACAGAGCCTGACATGGGGCTCGAACTCACAATCATGACCTGAGCTGAAGTCGTACGCGTAACCAACTGAGCCGCCCAGGCACCCCTGGAGTCTGCCATTTTAACAAGCTGAAAAGAAGGGAAGAGAGAGGCCCATGGGATTTATCTGTAGTGCAGAGAGTAAGGCCCGTTCCAGCGGCCAACAGCTCTCCTATTGCACGATCGCACTGTGGTTATAAACTTTCTGAGACCACAGGCTGTGGTGGTTCATGCATGGTTGCCGGGGCAGCTAACTAGGTGCAAATTGGAGCTCCATCTCTGACTAGTTGCGTAACCTTGGACTTTTTACCGTTGACTCCTCGTCTGTCACCAGCCGATAAAGGTAGTACCTACCTCAGAGAGCCCCTGTGGAGATTACGTGAGTTAGCAGTGAAGTGCCTAGAATGGAACCTGGCTCATAGCGAGATCTTATCCTGATTAGTTGGAACTTAAAAAATCTTACAGAACAGTCTTCACATTTGGTTTTTAGGACAAAGATATTATCGAGGCCGTCAATCACATTGCAGACTGCTCAGGAAAATTTAAATTGTTAGAGCATGCCTTGCGTGACGCTAAGATGGTGGAGACTTGTATTGTGAAGGAGAAACAAGATTACAAGCAGAAATTGAAGGCACTGAAAATTGAAGTCAGTAAACTAAAAGGTAAGGAAGAGATATCAACTCAAGCATTTTACCTCGGGCACATATTTCTTCATGTGGGTTCACTTCATCTTGTGATTGAGGGTAGGTCTGGCCTTAGGTCCTACCATGAAATGTTCATTGCACTTGTATATAATTATGCTACAGGGTTTTTTTTTTTTTTTTTAAACATTTCTTTATTATTAAGAGACAGAGAGAGACAGAGCATGAGCAGGGGAGGGGCAGAGAGAGGAGGAGACACAGAATCCGAAACAGGCTCCAGGCTCCGAGCTGTCAGCACAGAGCCCGACGCGGGGCTTGAACTCACAAACCGAGAGATCATGACCGTAGCCGAAGTCGGATGCTTAACCGACTGAGCCACCCAGGCGCCCCTATGCTACGGTTTTTGTGTTACAAAATAAATAACAGACTTGGGGGAAAGTGCATAATGCATTATATTTTCAAAATACTCTTGCCTTTGCTGGACCAGTTAGCTCTTGTTAATTTATGCTTTGTAACAACCAGTGACTATATCTCAGTGGCGTGCAACCGTAAGCATGTGATAAGTTCATGTATCAGCCTGATGGGAATTGGCTTATGTTGCTTGGGCCCAGCCGAGCTGCTCCTCTGGGGGCTTTATGAGTCTCACTTCTCCCTGCTGGTAGGCTGGCCTGGGCACTTTTCCCCACCCAGGGACGACTGGCTGGCTCAGTCAGGAGAGCATGTGGCTCTTGATCTCAGGGTCATGAGTTCAAGCCCCACGTTGGGCATAGAGCTTACTTTGTAAGTAAGGAAAGAGAGAAAGAGAGAAAGAAAGAAAGAAAGAAAGAAAGAGAAAGAAAGAAAGAGGGAGGGAGGGAGGGAGGGAGGAAGGAAAGAAGGAAGGAAAGACGAAGAAGCAGAGACACATGAGGACCCGACATACCCTCACTCTGTTGGCCAAAGCATCATGTGGCTAAACCCAAAGTCCAGCAGTGGAGAAAGATCTGTCCCTCCCCGGGAGGAGCACAGGGCGGGGCTGAGGAATTGCCACAACACACCTGCCAGAGCGGCTTTTTGGCGCATGTTTTATTTTTTGAAAATTCCTGTTGTGTTCTCATTTTCTATTTTTGTTCTCGGAGTAACTCATTCATTTCCTTCTGAGTAATATTACTTGAAGCTTTATAGCGAAATGGAGGCTAGGTGTACCAAATGGGTTAGTCCTATTTACGTGAGTGTGGATGTAGGTGATGGAGTAAAAGCTTACCTTTTCCTACAGAGAGCATGGAGGTAGGCCCACTTTTCTTTCCCTTTCTCTCTCTCTCTCTCTCTCTCTCTTTCTTTCTTTCTCTTTCTTTCTTTCTCTCTTTCTCTCTTTCTTTCTTTCTTTCTTTCTTTCTTTCTTTCTTTCTTTCTTTCCTTTTTAATGTTTCATTTATTTTTGAGAGAGTGCAAGTAGGGGAGGGGTGGAGAGGGGGACAGAGGATCTGAAGCAGGTTTTGTGCTGACAGGAGCCAGCCCCATATGGGGCTTGAACTCACCAACTGTGAGATCATGACCTGAGCTGAAGTCGGATGCTCAATCGACTGAGCCACCCAGGCGCCCCGGTAGGCCCACTTTTCTCTGGCCATTCCCCACCCTGGGGCAGAGTAAATGGTCATCGAGCTACACGTGAGCATAGGCTCTCACCATGGAACAAGCAACCTTAGAATAACAAAGCTGTATTTTGGTGGAAGTTACTCTGGCCTCTGTCCTTAGTGGAGTGCCTCGTTGTTAGAAGGTAGAGGAAAGTAAAGTATCTTCCAGACTGAGAAGGCACTTTGAGAGGGAAAGATGAAGCAAGCCATTCCATACCATTCACATGGAGTTTTAGTCAGGGTCGCTTAGTGACAGGGGGATCGGGTGGCCCATGATCCTGGTGCTACATGAGCTACTCTCCACGAAATCCCGACTTTAATCCATAGCCTTTGTGGAGTGAGGGGCATTGTGGTGAGGTCAAGGGTAGTTGTCTAAAGTGGTGCCATCTGTGCACCAGAGGGACGATCAGAATAAGCCGTTCTGAATTCCACGTAGGGCGTGCGGTAACCTCCAAGGGGCCTGGAGCACACAGGCCCGAGGTCATGGTGCTGACATGAACCAGACGGAGTCGGCATTTTCAGTTCTCCTGCACCCCTGAGCCAGTGAGTCGCTGTTGAAGCTGTGCAAGTTTCTTGTGGTCGATTTAACTTAAAAGACTCAGCCTTCTAACATCTTGTTCTGGTGATGCTTTGGCTTGGGCCAAATCATAGGCTTTGTCTCCATTTGTAGCTTCAGCTAAAACCATAATCACACTGTAAGCCCCTTGACAGCAGGCACGGACTCTGCCATCTCTTTAAAGGATGACAGGGCAATGGGCAGTGGACTAGAGAGCGAGGGCAACGAACTCAGTCCGGGTGGACTGGGAAGGCGGCTTTGAGGAGGACATCTGAGCAGAAGCTTGGATGGCGAGGAAAGAAGCCATGTGAGGATCTGGGCCCAGAGCCTTCCAGGCAGAAGGAACAGCAAATACAAAAGCCCTAGGCTGGGTTTTGAGCTTGGGCCACGTCCAAGGAACAGAACAAAGAATGGGGAGAGTGACAGCCAGGGCCATGCAAGGCTTAGGGTAGTGAGTTTAGATTTCATCCTAAGTGTGGTAGAGCTTTTAGCGGAGAAGTCACATGAAGAGTTTTACTTTTAAAAGATTACCCTGCGGGTCCTGGTTGGCTCAGTCAGGAGAGCATGTGATTCTTGATCTTGGGGTTGTGAGTCTGAGCCCCACATTGGGGGTAGAGTTTACTTAAAAAAAAAAAAAAAGAATAAGATTACCCTGGTTGTTCTTTGGATTCTAGGCTGTAAAAGAGAAGCCGGTCAGGGATATGGAAGCCTGACAAGGGTCACTGCCAGGGATGCAGTGAGATTCAAATACGAGGCATATTTTGGTTGTAGCTCCAACAGGATTTCACATGGATTGGAAAGGGTGCCGAGGGCATGAGGTATTCAGTGTATATAGCCTTCTAGGAACTAGTATTTATTTGAGGACTTTTGTTTTCTTCTATTTGTGAAGAGGATCTAAATGAAAAGACAACAGAAAATAACGAACAACGAGAAGAGATCATTCGCCTCAAGCAAGAGAAAAGTTGCCTGCATGATGAATTGGTTTTTACTGGTAAAAATAGAAATTAATTTAAGCGATTGAATAGTTATATATTTGTAACCTAAACTTTCTATGGTACGACCACAACAGACTGAAGGAATTACACCTCTCTCAAAATAGTAGTTTTTTGTGTTTTGGTTTTTTTAACAGCCTTTAAGGGACAGGGAAGGACCAGTCAGGGAATATTAAAGTCGTTAAAAAAAAAAAAAAAAAAAAAAAAGGGCGGGTGCCTGCGTGACTCAGTTGAGCGTCAGAGTTGGTTTTGGCTCAAGTCATGATCTCACGGTTCATGAGTTCGAGTCTCAGGTCGGGCTCTGGGCTGGCAGTGTGGAGCCTGCTTGGGATTCTTTCTCTCTCCTTCTCTGCCCCTCCCCTGCTCTCTTTCGCTCTCTCTCTCTCTCCCAAAAATAAATAAACAAATTTTATTTTATTTTTTTGAAATGTTTATTTTTGAATGGGGGGAAGGGCACAGAGAGAGAGAGAATCTCAAACGAGCTCCTTGCTGCCAGCACAGAGCCCAGTGTACAGGCTCAAACCCATGAACCATGAGATCATGACCTGAGCTGAAATCAAGAGTCAGACACCCAGCCGACTGAACCACCCAGACGCCCCCTAAATAAGGAAACTTAAAAAAAAAAAAAAAAAAGCAAATTTATCACTAGTTTAACTTAGGTCCCCTCAAGATAGATATAAATATTGCATTCCACCCACCCTCCACCACATTCTCCCACACTGCCCACTGTATATACCCCACTAGTTTCCACTAGTTCAGACCTCTCCCTCTCCACTTCCAGTCGAGAACCACTGATGTACAGATCTTCTCTCTGTCCTTGCCAGCCAAATTTTATTAGGCTTTCATTCTGGTAGTTTGTATGAGGAAAATCATAGAATTGGAGGTGAAGTTTCAAACAGAATTAATTAAATTGACATATTTGGGGTTTATTTATACACACCCTTAATGCCCTTCCTTCTAGGAGAATAAATTTCTTAAAGGGCAAAATGCATTATTAATATTTTTTCACATAAAATGAAATTCTTAATTTTAAGGTCATGTGATTAAAGATTGGGGAAAATGCAGTTTTCTACCAGTAGAGGTCACTGTTTTCATTATTTCTAGGATTGCTGTCTCAAAGTAGTCTATTAAAAATGTATGTGTAAATGAGATATACATGTATCCTAAAGTCATATATGTATATATATAGCTTTACAGTTGAATTCAAACAATCTTTGGGTCAGCTTTTGTGTGCCAGGCACTCTGCTAGTTGCTATGAAGCTCATAGGCCCACAGAAAATCTAGTACTATACAGATGTGAACACAATGCTGTGGGAGGTCGGAGGAAGGAAGATATTTACAGTATATTTTAACCGTCTCCCTTTGTTTTGATTTGGCAATTTTTACTCCTACATCCTATTGTGTATTACTAGGATGTATTACAGATTATGGAATTTGTTAGATAATACTATAATAAATCCATTTTGTGAATAATTTTATTATTTTTTATGTTGATTTATTTTTAAATGTTTATTTTGTGCGGGGCGGGGAGGGAGGACATGAGTGGGGGAGGGGCAGAGAGAGGAGGAGAGAGAGAATCCCAAGCAGGCTCCATGCTGTCAGTGCAAAGCCTGATATGGGGCTTGATCTCATGAACTGTGAGATCATGATCTGAGCCCAAATCAAGAGTCAGACACTTAATCAACAGAGCCACCCAGGCACCCCTCCTAAGCTTATCTCTTAAATACCTTTTCTTTCTTTTTTTTTTTTTGTTTATTTATTTATTTTTGAGAGAGAGAGAGAGAGAATGAGAGAGAACACAAGCAGGGGAGGGGCAGAGAGAGAGGGAGACAGAGAATCCCAAGCGGGCTCCATGTCACTGGCGCAGAGCCTGATGCGGGGCTGGAACTCACGAACTGTGAGATCATGACCTGAGCCAAAATCAAGAGTCAGATGCTCAACTGACTGAGCCACCCAGTTTCCCCTCTTAAACACCTTTTCTAGTCATACCACTGTCTCAAACAATTTTTGTGTGTTTAAATTATAAAAGTGAAGGAAGCCTAAAATAATTTTAAAAGGCTTAATATGGTAATATCCTGTCAAATGCTATAACTGAAAATGAACACATTTTATTTGAAGCTAGAAGATGTCTTAAGACATCTTAAGATGTCTGTTAAGTTCAAAACTTTTTTTTCTCTCGTTGAAGATGAAGTGCTTCACATAGATGATGTGTTTCTTTGTTTTGTACATAACTGCTTATAAGAAGTTTGCAAATAAAGTGATGATACTAGTTCATATTTCTGGGGTCCTGACTGTCCTGTAAACGAAGCCCCGTGGCATTGAGTGATTGATTGCCTAAGGTCTCCTGGTCAGTAAAAGGCAGAGCCTTGACCGGATGTGGTGGGTGCAGACTACCAGGGTCCTTTCCCCTCTGGTGTCTTTCTTAGGCTGCTCGCTCAGGCAGCTACCAGCAGAGTCCGACATCTCTTTGTTTTCTGTGACCACAGAAAGAGTGGTCCCACCGCTTTGATCTCTCAGCTAAACCCCGCCATGTAGAAAAGTATCTGACCGAGCGAAACACCGATATTTACAGTAGAGTTGCCTCTTATGCACTAGTAGATTATTCTAAAGTCCGAGATTAAGGCAAAGTTCACATATATTTAAAATTACCCGTGAACTCCAAATATGGCTTTTGGTCAGGGGCCGTACTGTATCCAGAGTATCTCGAGTATCTCAAAATACTAGGAATTACACCCGGCGTGTCACAGTGCTGCTAATAACGAGAGGCAAGCGGAACTGAGCCCAGCAGAGAGAGTCACAGATCCACTGTGGGCATTACTTCCAGTTAAACTAGCTGCCATTCCTTTTTTAGTTTTTTCTTTGTGCTTATAATTGAATTCACATAAACTGAATGCAACTCTGCATAAATAGTGCAGGCGCACTGCATTTATATGCTCTCATGATGGTGTTGACGCCTATAATGCAAAGAAATAAATTCAGAACGGAGTAGAAAAGACGTGATAGTTTCAAGCTGACAACGTGGCTTTCACTGAACTTCTCTTCACGTTTTCCATCTTGTGCACGCGGATTACCTTTCAAAGGTGAGATGATGCTGCAGACCCATGTTGGAAGGGCTGAGCATGAGCCACGCTGGGGAGACTGGGCGGCTGTGCACAGACCTGTCTGGCTCCTTCCTGCAGCTGGTGCCCTGACCCCCAGAGCGGCTGTCCAGTGGAGTTACAGTCCGCAGCAAAGCACGGGCCTGTGTCCTCACGTGGTCTTTGCGATGTCCAGATGGAAAGTGACGATAAAAACTTTTGTCCTTTTTCATGTAAAATGAAAACGTAGAAAAATGACATGTAGAAGGTGTTTTATGAAAGAACCATAGATAGAAGTTACACATTTTTATTGAGATTGTCTCCGATTTACTTCGAATTCAATTCATGTAGTTACAGGGTCATTTTATACATTTAGTTTGAACTTCTTATAAAGTTACTGATTTTTTCTGAAGTGAAGCATTTATTGTTGATTTCTGATTTCTGTGTGAGTCACTTTATTTCTCCTTTAGTGTAATATTAACGTGTTTTTTTTTTTTTTCTGGTACTAGTCTTTGTATAGCACTTCAGATTCTTTTCTTCCTATGGGTTCTCAATTTACCAAGTTCTGAAACCGTTTTATCTATTTATTCATTCATTCATCCATTCACTCATTCATTCTGTTGATAAAGGTAATATGTTGTTTGGGTTTTTGCAATGAAAATGCATTCATAAGTTAGTCATGTAATGTGAACAAATTTTTAAAAATTAAAGTAATACATATTTTATCATGCCCCCTCCCCCAAAAAAGAGAGAAAAATAATTGTTATTAGTCCTCCCATCCAAAAAAGCTTATTTTAATATTTAATGTACTTGTTCTCAGATTTTTTATCTTTGTGTCCGTGTATATAAACGCACAGTGTGATTTGATCATACAGTTGATACAATTCTGGATCTTTTCTTTGACTCAGCATTAATTACACTGTGAAAATTTTCAAGTTTGGTGAAAGATCTAGTCAGAATCACAGAAAAAGCTCTTCCCAGCCATGCATTTTGCAAATTTTAAGTTCAGGAACAGGAGGAAAATGTCACTGGAACATTAAATTTTTGGAAATGAAGAGGTTTGTGTTGATATGGCTGATGAAAAATATTTGAATAACATTTGTTGTTAAATAGCACAGAGAGAAAAAAGGAAAGATGAGTTACTTGATATTGCCAAGTCAAAGCAAGAACGTACAGACGCAGAACTACGTAATCTGAGACAGGTACGTCCCCGGTTCCCCTGCCCTTACTGTTAGGTGGGACACGTTTATAAACAAACATCAAATTAGGAAAAGCGTGTGTCTGCCGATTTTTGCTTATGGTGCTTTTAGTGTCCTAAGTACATTAAAGGTATGTCACCTTTAGCATAATCAGTAGGGTTTGGCTTATGGTAACGAAAGGTTAGGAAACCAGTTATACTAACAAATCTCAGTGCTAACATAGGAAAAATTAAAGCAAACATATTTAGCATATGTCTCTAGTCACCATCTGATGTGTTGTAACATTTGAATGTTGACTCAATACAGTTTTATTGTCACAACTTACTTATCAATATTTATGGCAGATTTATGTAAAACAACAGAGTGATCTGCAGTTTCTTAATTTTAATGTGGAAAATTCTCAGGAATTATTACAGATATATGACTCAAAGATGGAGGAATCAAAGGTTCTGGAATCCAGGTAACCTTAGTAAGATGCTGTTAGTATGATCTTGTATATTATTTTATCGTTCAGTGTGCTTATTAAGTACTTACTGTAGACCGGTATTGACCGTCATTCCCTAAGGGATAGGGAATAAATATATATGAGCTAGTAATTACCATTATAATCCTGTGTTGTAATGAGACCTGATCTGAGAATTTTAGGTACGATCCTGATTTAGCCACTTGATGAAAGAAATTCATTAGCATTATCTGTGTGTCTGTTGTGTACAGGGCTTTGAGCTCAAGTGGAAACCGCAGAGGTGAATCATGTCCTCTTTCAGGCGCACTTAGTGTGTAGTGTTTAGCACTCACGGGGCTGGGTGTGGGCAAAATAAAGACACCTAGGACATAGCACTTGCCTAAAAGAAATAACGCCAGCGAATGGTATACATAACTGGAGTAGGAGTTCAGCTAGCTGAGGGTGATCTCTGATTTTAGCTGGATTTTCCTGTTTTCCTTGTTAACAGAAGGAGACACCTTTTCATACCTCTAACAAGCAGTGTAGTGTATGAATTAAATCGGTCTCTGTAAGGTTAAAATACAAATATATGAGGTGTGGTTTAATTTAACAGGCATACAGCTGCCCCCACAGTTACATTTAGTCTACTTTTCCAAGCACCAGTGTTACGTGGGAGTCATGACCGGGCACAGGAATGAGGGCAGGTCCCCACCGCTGGGGGGGGGGGTGAGGGGGGGTGTAACCGCGCAGGTGTGGAGGCCGCCCTGCGCTCCCAGCAGCCCCTTTGCTGGTGGTTAGCAGTTGCAGCGGTGGACGTGGGGAGCGACTGTCCCTCCGGACAGTGTGACTGCTGTGCTTTACTTTTCTTTTGAGGCCTTCTGCTGGGGGGGCAGGGGGGTAGTTACATTTGGCTTTGTGTCCCAGCTGTTGCTGCTGCTGCTGCTGCTACTTACCACACCAGCCCAGAGTTCTCTTGCAGGCAAGAGCCCCCATCACACTGGCTTTTGCCTTGTTTGGACCTCATTGCCCGTGGGAGGCACTTGGGCGAGATGCATGAAGTTACTCTCTAAGAGCGTGAAATGGCCTGTGCCATTCTAGAAACGTGGGGGTTGAGTTGTCTGAGGGGTCAGAACTCTACAGATCAGAATACCTGAATACATGTGACATGAAGACAGTTTAGTTAATGGTGTATCCTGTTGTATAGCGTTCTTAATCTTCATTTTATGCACACATGCCTTTCTTACTTTAGACCAGCTTTCAGTATATCGCTGTGTAAATATCCAGCAGATAAATGGGTCGGTCATGAATGCAGTATGGTAAACACATTTGGCACTTTCCACTGTATCTCTGTCCCTTGAATCTCTGTCCCCTTTCAGTCCTGGCTTTACTTCTGTTTACTGTGACACTAATAGGAAGGGGAATAACAGACCAATGAACAGGCATTTACGGACTACCTAAAGTATGTCAAGGGCTGTCCTGAAGTGCCAGGAGGACTAAAGAGGCCTATACATTAAGAAATTTGCAAGTCGGGGCTCCTGGGTGGCTCAGTCCGTTAAGCGTCCGACTCCGGCCGGGGTCATGATCTCACAGTTCGTGGATTTAAGCCCTACATCCGGCTCTGTGCTGACAGCTCGGAGCCTGGAGCCTGCTTTGGATTCTGTGTCTCCCTCTCTCTCTGCCCCTCCCCACCCCTGCTCTGCTCGTGCTCTGTCTCTCAAAAATACGTAAACATTAAAAAAAAAAAAAAGAAAAAAACTTATGAGTCTACTGAAAAGACAAGATATATACATGAAAGTTGGTGAACAATATAGTTATAATAGGAAGTTTGCTGCATGATTAGAGAATACATACAGTAAAGCAGTAACCGCAGTATAGGCAGTAAGCACGGGGGAGTGGAAGGCAGGAAGGGAAAGTAAGCGTGTGGGCTTGCTGGTCAGAAAGACTTCCTTGAAGTCAGGTGGAAATCGGGCTCTGAAGAAAGAATACATATTCTACCTTACCTTTTCATTTCATACAAATGGGTCTTAATAGGATTTAGCTCAACTAATGGGGTTTGAGTGAAATATTTAGAATGACGGTATTAAGTGTATCTTATAACTTACGTTTTTTGTAATGCCACCATAGCAGAGACATGTGTTTGTCAGACCTTGAGAATAACCGCCCAAAAGTCGATATTAAGAGAGAGAAAAATCAGAAGTCACTGGTTAAAGACCCAAAATTTGAGACCACGTTGGTTCAGCAAAATAGGTCAGACAAGAGCCCTTGTGATGTATGCAAAGAGAAGAGACTACAGGTTAATACTTCATTTGGGGGGAAAAGTGTAATTGCTGTCTCATCTCTATTTACAAAAGACTTGCTGGAGAAGCAAAAGTCTTGGTCTCTGGGAGGAAAAATGCCGATGGAAGCCGAAAACAAAAGTACATTTTGCAAGATCCATGCAAAGTCACCAAAAGGGAACGGGATAGAGATTCAGAATGAAGAGAAACAACTCTTGGAAACATCAATGTCCTTATCTGATGAGAAACAGTGGCATGATGTTAACGTGTACCTGGGCCTGGCCAGCTGTTCTGGGGCAAAACAACCGGAAAAGCTGAATGTTGAACGTCAAGATGACATGGAAAGGTCTGGAGTCTCCTGTTGCCATAAAAATGAAGCCTGTTTGGGGGAAAGTGACATATGGGAATCCAAGTGCTGCCACCCGAGTAACTTCATAATCGAGGCACCAGGCCACATGTCTGACGTGGAATGGATGAGTATTTTCAAGCCTTCCAAAGTGCAAAGAATCGTTCGCCACAAATCCGTGTGTACTTGTGCAGAAAGTGCCAGCGGACGGAAATACAACTCCTCCACGAGGTTAGTGATGTTGGCATTGTTAACCCCCGGGGACCCCACATGCTGTGCTTGGAAATGGAAAGGGCATTAGCCACTCGGCGCTCACTGGGAAGCAGAGAGCAGTGTTTGCGAACAGAAATCACGTCTGGGGCCAAACGGTTACTCTCTTCATCACCACATAGTCGAGTTTCTGATTGTGCAAAGAGACTCTATTAGATTCCAGTGAAAAGTTTGTACCTAGGACTGCTTCTGAGGCAAAGGTTTTGTTTGAAAACAAAGCCAGTTGTCATGAGTTGGGCAAATTTTTTTTTTTTTTTTTTTTTAAAGCTAACAGGTCACTTTACGGAGCAGAATGCCGCTCTGGAGCATTCCTCACCCCGGATCCCGTGTGAATCGATAAGCTGTTTTTCTGCAGAGATTACATTCCCTAGACCACAGATAAGAATTTCGCCTCCACCTGCCCCCCCAACCCCCCAGTGACATATTTCCGTATCCAACTGCTTCTGCCCTTGTGTTCATTTTACATTTCCCAAACCTTCTCACCTTTTGAATTCATGCAAGAAAAATAATATTTGTACATAACAAGCTGAGAAAGGTTAATGTTTTTTTTAAGAGAAGAAAATGGATTAGCCATTAGCATATGCTGCATTATTCAGGCTCATCTTATCGTTAGACTTGCTGAATCTTGGGGCGCCTGGGTGGCTCAGTTGGTTAAGCATCCAACTTCGGCTCAGGTCATGATCTTGCGGTTCCTGGGTACAAGCCCTGCATCAGGCTCTGTGCTGGCAGCTAAGAGCCTGCTTTGGATTCTCTGTGCCACCCTCTATCTCTCTCTGTGCCCCTCCCCAGCTTGTGCTCTCTCCCTCAAAAACAGAGAAACATAAAAAAAAAACTTGCAGAATCTTGTGGCTGAGGGGCGCTATAATAATGTCTGAAATTTAAAAAAACTTTTTTGGGGGGAGGGGTAGGAGGGAGAGAGGGGGGAGAGAGAGAGAGAGAGAGAGAGGAGAGAGAGAGAATCCCAAGTAGACTCCATGCTCAGTATGGAGCCTGATGCAGGGCTTGATCCCGTGACCCTGAGATACGACCTGTGCTGAAGTTGAGAGGTGGACCCTCCATCGACTGAGCCACTCAGGTGCCCCAATGTGTGCAATTAAAAAAAATTTTCAGTGTTTATTTATTTTTGGGAGAGAGAGAGACAGAGCATGAGCAGGTGAAGGGCAGAGAGAGAGGGAGACACACAATCTGAAGCAGGCTCCAGGCTCTGAACTGTCAGCACAGAGCCCAAAGTGGGGCTTGAACCCATGAACCATGAGATCATGACCTGAGCTGAAGTCAGACACTCAACCAACTGAGCCACCCAGGCACCCCTGCAATTTTTAAATAAAACCTAGCTCTTTGTTCTTAAATTACAGAAAGAATGAAGTTTCTATATTGAGAGCCTTATTTCAGTCGTCACGCTGACTTTCATAGGACTTTATGATTAAAATTTCTTTCTGGTAATTTCATTATTTGGATTTTTCTTTGGCCCTTTTAGAAGCCTAAGTCATTTAAAAATCACACATGAGGTTCTGGGTGGCTCAGTTGGTTAAGCATATGGCTCTTGACTTCAGTTCAGGTCGTGATCTTATGGTTCATGGGTTCAAGCCCCATGTCGGGCTCTGCCCTGGCAGTGTGGAGCCTGCTTGGGATTCTCTCTCTCCCTCCCTCTCTCTATCCCTCTGTCTGTCCCTCTCCCTCTTGCGTGCTCTGTCTCTCTCTCTCTCTCTCTCTCTCAAAATAAATAAACTTAAAAAAAATCATACAGATAGTTATTGCCTGTTGTGAAATTTTAAAGTAAAATGGTGGTGCCACTCAAAGTTATCTATTTGTATTTGTTTTTAACAGATTTTCTTTAAATAATTGCAAGTTATCAGTAGAGCACAGCTGCGCATTTTCACTGCTGAGCGAAGAATACACATAGATTACGGGGAAAGTTTATGGTAGTTTTTTTTTAATGTTTGTTGAGTGCATGGTTTAACAACATTATTTAAAAAATTTTTTTTAAGTTTATTTATTTATTTTGGGTGGAGGGAGAGAGAGCATGTGTGTGCACACAAAAGGGGAGGGGCAGAGAGAGGGAGAGCCAGAATCCCAAGCAGGCTCCGCACTGTCAGCATAGAGCCTAGTGCGAGGCTCGAACCCACAAACTGTGGGATCATGACCTGAGCCAAATCAAGAGTCAGACACTTACCCCATCAAGCCACCCAGGTGCTCCTTCTTTTTTTTTTTTTTTTTTGAGAGAGAGAGCGTGAGCAGGGGAGAGTGGCAGAGGGAGAGAGAATCCTATTTAGGCTCTGTGCTCAGCCCCTATGTTAGGTTTAAGAGCGCAGTGGACATATATAAAATTTAACATAGGAAAGAAATTCAAATTTACATTCGGAGTTTTCTTTCAAGACCCTTTTGACCTCCCTGGTTTGAAATACTTGACAGGACTCGTGCTGCCAGCAGAGGGGCGGTGCCCACACGTCACCTGACAAATGCGTGGCTAAACACAGAAGATAATTATGTTCTCCCTTAGAGTATAAGCACTTACTGTGTACCTACTTTATTATCGGGCTGAATGCTCCCGTTTGTTCCACCATCCCATGCCAGCCAGACCACGGGGGGGTTACCTGTGGAGGGAGAAGCCACGGGCAGCCTGCTCCCCTTCAGTTACAGGGCACGTGGGAGGAAGGGGTGCCAGCTTTTGCCATTCATTCTGCTTTGAGCCCAAATATCCTACCCCGAAGCTTGGCTACACAGCTCTGTTCTCCGATACCGACGGCCTGCAGAAGAATGAAGAGCCACACGGTGCTGTCCGAATCTCACAAAAGGGTTGGACTTTTAAAAACCATTAACAAAAATCAACTTCACAAACCAAAAACCCAAAATTTTCACAAGTTTAACCTGTGTTAATTTTTCCCCTCCCTTTTGGATGATTTTCCTTCATTTTCTTTTCTTTTCTTTTCTTTTCTTTTCCTTTTCTTTTCTTTTCTTTTCTTTTCTTTTTTCTTTTCTCTTCTTTTCTTTTCTTTTCTTCTTTTTTCTTTTTTCTTTCCCTTCCCTTCCCTTCCCTTCCCTTCCCTTCCCTTCCCTTCCCTTCCCTTCTTTCTTTTTGGAAGGGGGATGGAAATTCCCTATTCTGTTGTTACCCTCTAAGAATTCTGTTTTAATTCTGACTGCAAAGGGTATGCATTAATTGATAATATTCTACTCAATTATTCTCTTCAAATCTCTAATGTTCTACTCAAACTTGAGCTTCTTCATTAAAAAGAAAAACAACATTTTTCCTGTTGAGATAGTTTGAAGTGTAAGAGTATTGGTGACGCATGTTTGCCAGCACTTTAAGATGTCTGTCCCGTTTGGTTTTATCGTTTGTAGTGAGCTGTTTGCCATCCAGCATTCCCACTGTTTGGGTGCTTCAAAATCTGCGGCACGAGAGGATGAGAGATTGATAGAGACAGGGCCCTCTCCTGATACAAAGAACTCACCTAAGATTTTGTTATTCAACAAAGAGGCACCATTGTCCAATGAGAAGGTTTGTATTTTGCTTAGAGATACCCAGCTCATTCAAGCGAGACTCCTCCCCAGCATGCTTTTAATTCTCCTGTAGTACTGTGGTTCGTGTGCTTAATTTTGATCATTCTTCAGGGTTGTTTTTTTTTTTTTTTCCCCTAAACTATGGGACTTTAATTATATCATTTAACTGAAGTCACAGTTACTCACCTTCTATTTCCTTTAAATATTAGTCTATAGGGATGCCTCTGTGGCTCAGTTGGTTAAGTGTATGACTCTTGGTTTTGGCTCAGGTCATGATCTCACCGTTCATGAGTTCAAGCCCCACAACAGACTCATGCTGACAGTGTGGAGCCTGCTTGGGATTTTCTCTCTCTCTCTGTCTCTCTGTCTCGTCTCTCTCTGCTCCTCCCACGCTCACACATGTGCTCTCTCTCTCTCTCTCAAAATAAATTTTAAAAAACATAAAAAATAAATGTTATTCTATAGAGTTAACTCCAGGCCAGATGTCCCTCAGGCCCTCCTGGTGACTGATAGATACATACATACTACATATATATGTGCATACACATATTTTAAATATAACAAAAAAGACTGTAACAAGCAATTGTGCACCTACATTCAGATTTAACATGTTTACCTTTGTCACATTTGTTTTATTTTTCTTGTTCAAGAAATGAAATACTCCAGATAAAGTGTGGGTCCCACGTGCCTTCTCCCCTCGCCCACTCCCCCCACCAGTTATCACTATCCTGAAGTTGCAGTCATGCTTTTTCTTATGCTTTTACTACTTAAAAACATATATTTAAACATTACATAATGTTTTGTGTGTATTTAAAATGTGCGTAAGTGGTAAAAGACTGTCTCTATCCTTTTGCGATTTTTCCAACTGTGTGAATATTTTGTGACATTTATCCATGCTGATACTTGAAGACTTAGTCCCTTCATTTTGACTGCTGATCAATATGTAGTCTATTGATTGAATAAATCAGTTTGTTCATGCCCCTCCTGATGGTCAGTGAGGTTGTTACTGCACTGTCACTGTCACACATGAGCCGGTGCCTTCACCATAAATGGGATCCGCATTACAGCTCTGTCAGAGTGAAAATAAAGTTGAAGTGAACTTAATTTTTTTTTTCAACTTTTTTTTTTTTTTTTTTTTTTGGGACAGAGAGAGACAGAGCATGAACGGGGAAGGGGCAGAGAGAGAGGGAGACACAGAATCGGAAACAGGCTCCAGGCTCTGAGCCATCAGCCCAGAGCCCGACACGGGGCTCGAACTCACGGACCGCGAGATCGTGACCTGGCTGAAGTCGGACGCTTAACCGACTGCGCCACCCAGGCGCCCCATGAAGTGAACTTAATTACTTCTGGCTTTACTTGGGGAAGATAACAGGCTATGAAACTGATCTGGGTTCACATCCTTGTTTTGCTTTGTCTTAGCTCAATGACCTCAGTAAAGTTATTTACTTTCTTTGAGCCTCAGTTTCTTCATTTGCAAATATGCAATAATAACATTACACTTGCTTGGTCTAAATGAGATACTTTAGGGCCTGGCCCCTAATGGGTATTTGATGGGTGTTCTCTTTGTTAAAACTTGACCATACTAAGTGTTGACTAGAATCTGGAGCAACTGGGACTTTCATTCACTGGTGGTGGGAAAAGAAAATTCACTTTGAAGAGCACTTGGGTAGTTTCTTAAAAAATTAAATATACATGTACCATATGACCCAGCTATTCCACTAGAGCAATGGAAACACGTCCATACAAAGACTTGCACGTGAATACTCAAGCAGCTTTATTTGTATTAACTGAAAAACTGGAAACAACCCAAATATACATCAGTAGGTGAATAGACAAAATGATGCCTGCATGCAGTGAGGTACTTCTCAGGAGTACAAAGGCATAAACTACTTACGATACACAGCACAGGTGAATCTCAAGATGATTATGCTGAATGAAAGATGCCACATAGACAAAAATATGAATGTGTTTATATAAAATTCCAGAAAAGGCAAACTAGTCTCTGGTGACAGAAGACAGATCAGTGTTGGCTGGGAATGGGTGGACGGACTCCAGCAGGAATTCCCAGGGGGCATAGGTTTGCTTCCCTGTCCGTTGTGGGTGTGGTGTCAGTCAGGGCTGTGTACATAGGTAAAACTCAGCATATTATGTAGCTTAATTGTATAGTTAAAAAAATTTTTTTTTTCAACGTTTATTTATTTTTGGGACAGAGAGAGACAGAGCATGAACGGGGGAGGGGCAGAGAGAGAGGGAGACACAGAATTGGAAACAGGCTCCAGGCTCTGAGCCATCAGCCCAGAGCCTGATGCGGGGCTCGAACTCACGGACCGCGAGATCGTGACCTGGCTGAAGTCGGACGCTTAACCGACTGCGCCACCCAGGCGCCCCAATATAGTTTTTTAAAACATTTATTTTTGAGACAGAGACAGAACGCGAGTGGGGGAGGGGCAGGGAGAAAGGGAGACCAAATCTGAAGCAGGCTTCAGGCTCTGAGCTGTCAGCACAGGCAGGGGCTTGAACTCACAAGCCACAAGATTATGACCTGTGCTGAAGTCGGACACCCAACCGACTGAACCACCTAGATACCCCAACTTAATTGTGTAGTTAATTATATGTTGATTATACCTCAAAGTTGTTAATTTTTAAACATTTGTTTAAATGTTTATTTTTGAGATAGAAACAGCACAAGTAGGGGAGAGGCAGAGAGAGACAGAGACACAGAATCCGAAGCAGGCTCCAGGCTCTGAGCTGTCAGCACAGAGCCCAATGCAGGGCTTCAACTCATGAGATCATGACCTGAGCTGAAGTCAGACACTTAACCGACTGAGGCCCCCAGGTGCCCCTCAGAGATGTTAATTTTTTTAAAGCTGTTAGTATGAGAGGAAATGTTAGTTACTACCTTTTCAGTTCTTGTGAGACCTTTTTTCAGGGTTGGTACCTATTTTTTGAGGCAGTATATATATTACATGCTTATGTTGTCCATATATATGTATATATTTGTGTGTGTGTGTGTGTATGTGTGTGCACACGCACGTGCTCACACACACAGATATATTCACTCAGCAGGTATTTATTAAATGTCTTCTAAATCCAGGTCAGTAGTGATCATCTTTGTTCCTGGAACATTAGACTTCACTTTTCTTAGCAAAAAATAGTCTAGGTACTTTCAAGAGTGGTTGTCATGCTAAAACTTTAGATCCCAAAGTTGAAAATTAAACAAGAACAAATTAAGGCACATATCCACATATTTTTATATTATTTGTTTAAAAATTTTTAATGTTTATTTATTTTTGAGAGAGAGAGAGAGAGACTGAGCACCAGCAGGGGAGGGGCAGACAGAGAGGGAGACACAGAATCTGAAGCAGCCTCCAGGCTCTGAGCTGTAAGCACAGATCCCGACTCGGGGCTCAAACTCACAAACAGTGAGATCATGACCTGAGCTCGTAAGCTTAACTGACTGAGCCACCCAGGTGCCCCTTAAAAGCTTACAAGCGTTTAATGTTAAAATTACATTTTGCAAGTATTTTGAAATACTAATTAGCATGATAATTATGACTTTGGAAAGTTAATTTAGGAGAGTTAATGCCTAGGATTTTTGTTTTTTTAAAGATTTTATCTTTAAGTAATCTCTACACCCAGTGTGGGGCTCGAACTTACAACCCCAAGATCAAGAGTTGCACGCTCTACCTACTGAGACGGCCAGGGGCCCCAGCCTAGGATTCTTTTTATTGCATGGATGTTACTTAATTAGTTGTAAGGTCTGTTGAAGTCAAATTATTTAGCAAAGTAGGTTCTTTTTTTTTTTTTTTTTCAACGTTTATTTATTTTTTGGGACAGAGAGAGACAGAGCATGAACGGGGGAGGGGCAGAGAGAGAGGGAGACACAGAATCGGAAAGAGGCTCCAGGCTCTGAGCCATCAGCCCAGAGCCTGACGCGGGGCTCGAACTCACGGACCGCGAGATCGTGACCTGGCTGAAGTCGGACGCTTAACCGACTGCGCCACCCAGGCGCCCCAGCAAAGTAGGTTCTAAGAAATAAATGAAATTTGGTTCTTCTAGTATTTCATGTCCAGCTTTGATATGTAATGCCTAAAGTCAAATAAACATTAGTGGGTGGTTAACATTTGTGTTTATCACACTGTGCTTGTAAACATAAACATTTCAAAAACGCTTCTTGATTTCTTGAATGCTTACGTTGTGTTGTCTTCCCAGGACGACTTTTCGCCCACAAGCAAGCTCCAGCGTTTGCTGGCAGAGTCTCGGCAGATGGTTACGGACCTGGAGTTGAGTACCCTGCTCCCCATCAGCTCTGAGAGTTTCAGCAGCAGTGCCAATAATGTATGTGTTTACTTTTCCTTTGACCCCCTCTGTGTATCCGAATACTCCACTGAGTACTCTCGCGCAGATGTCACTGGTCGGGCATCCCTTTCTGCTAGAAGGAAAGTTCCTGTATGTCTCTGAGACAGAGAGGTAGCACACTGGCTTCGAGGACGAGGGAAAAATCACACAAAAAAGTCACTGTGCCCCAACTTCCTCTTTCTAATTACCTGGGCGTATGAATATAAATTCTTGGGATATAAGATTACATATTTTACTATAGAAAACTTCAAATACAGAAGTAGGAAGAATATTAAAATCACAGACCTTCAACGTTCTGCCATTTTTGTTTTATCTTCCCCTATCCGTACATGTTTTCTTAGCATTTTGAAGCAAATCCTAGACATCATATCACTTCACTCATAAAAACTTCATTATGTGGGGTACCTGGGTGGCTCAGTCAGTTAAGCGTCTGACTTCGGCTCAGGTCATGATCACGGTTCATGAGTTCGAGCCCCGCATTGGGCTCTCTGCCGTCAGCGCAGAGCCTGCTTCGGATCCTTTGTCTACCTCTCTCTCTGCCCCTACCCTACTCGCACTCTCCCTCTATCTCAAAAGTAAATGAACATTAAAAACAACAACAACAAGAGAAAACAAACAAAAATAATAACTCAGGGACACCTGGGTGGCTCAGTAGGTTAGGCATCCAACTTCGGCTCAGGTCATGATCTCACAGTTTGTGGGTTCAAGTCCTGCATCAGGCTCTGTCCTGACAGCTCAGAGCCTGGAGCCTTCTTTGGATTCTGTGTCTCCCTCTTTCTCTGGCCCTCTCCCGCTGTATCTTTCTCTCTCTTTCAAAAATAAACATTAAAAAAATTTTTTAAAAACTTTATTATGTATCTTTCACAGATAAGCATTTAAAAAAATAGTTTTTTTTTTAATTTTTTTTTTCAACGTTTATTTATTTTTGGGACAGAGAGAGAGAGACAGAGCATGAACGGGGGAGGGGCAGAGAGAGAGGGAGACACAGAATCGGAAAGAGGCTCCAGGCTCTGAGCCATCAGCCCAGAGCCTGACGCGGGGCTCGAACTCACGGACCGCGAGATTGTGACCTGGCTGAAGTCGGACGCTTAACCGACTGCGCCACCCAGGCGCCCCTAAAAAAAATAGTTTTAACACTGTCATACCCAGCCAAGTTAACAATAACTTGTTAATATCAACCTAATGACTAGACCATGTTAAGTTTTCCCCATTAATCTAAAAAATGCCTTTTTACTCTTTATTTAAATCAACCAAGGTCCATACTTGGCATTTGGATATGTCCTTTAAAGTCTGTCTTGGGGGCGCCTGGGTGGCTCAGTCGGTTGAGCGTCCGACTTCGCTCAGGTCACGATCTCACGGTCCGTGAGTTCGAGCCCTGCATCGGGCTCTGTGCCGATGGCTCAGAGCCTGGAGCCTGCTTCAGATTCTGTGTCTCCCTCTCTCTCTGGCCCTCCCCCCATTCATGCTCTGTCTCTCTCTGTCTCAAAAATAAATAAATGTTAAAAAAAAATTTTTTTTTAAGTCTGTCTTGGGGCGCCTGGGTGGCTCAGTCAGTTAGGAGTCCGACTTCAGCCCAGGTCACGATCTCGCGGTCCATGAGTTCAAGCCCCGCATCGGGCTCTGGGCTGATGGCTCAGAACCTGGAGCCTGCTTCCGATTCTGTATCTCCCTCTCTCTCTGCCCCTCCCCCGTTCATGCTCTGTCTCAAAAATAAATAAACGTTAAAAAAAAAAAAAAGACTTAAAAAAAAAAAGTCTGTCTTAAGGGGCATCTGTCTGGTTCAGTCAAAAGAGCACACTACTCCTGATCTCAGGCTCATGAGTTCGAGCCCCACATTGGGTGTAGAGTTTACTAAATAAATAAATAAATAAATAAATAAATAAATAAATAAATAGAAATAAAGTCTCAATCACTGTCAGGTCCTTCACCGTCTTCCTTCCTCCTTTTTCTTCTTCCTCTTTCTTCTTCTTCTCCCTTTGTTTTTTGTTGTTTTTTTTTCTTTCTTGCCATTTAGTTGTGGAAGAAACACTGGGTGATTTGTCCTGTAGAATTTCCCACGTTCTGGATCTTGCTAATTGTCCTCATTGTTATTTAACACATTCCTGTGTCCTCCATGATTCCTAAGAACTGGTATTTAGATCTAGTGACTTGGTTAGACTTGGGATCAATTTGGCGTTTTCCTTTTGGCATCACTGCCTCACTGGCGATGCTGTCTCTGCCTATCCATCACATCAGGAGGACCCGGATCTCTCTCTGGTTGTGCCACCTGTGGATGTAAAGGTTCATTGGAAGTTCAAGAGTTGGTCAGCCTGAGCTTTTATATTTATAAAGTTCACTTAATGATTTTAGCATTCTTTGATTACTGTTACTTAGAGCTATTATTTCACTAGCAATTACAACATACTCATTCTAAATCTGTCATTCTTTTGGGGGAGTGTTTTACATGTTAATTTTAACTGCTTTTTCTGAGCCCAGTAACATTTCAGTAGCAATGATGTAAGTTGCTTTGTGGATTTTATAGCCTTCATATAAATAGTGAAAAGAGCATTGAACTTGAAATCGGGATACTGGGGTTCCAGTTTCCTAATCTCTAAAATAAGAGCTTAGAACTGAGGCTTTAGATTTAAGATTCCAGGTACATTACTTGGGTGTGCTGTGTGCATAAAGATATATGAAAGCCACAGAGTTAAACTTCTTTGTGTCCCTGACCAAAAAACTAAAATAAAAAAAGGTCTGTACGAACACTGAAATACTTCTTTTAAAATCGGCTTTGTACGAGGTAAAAGATCTATACGCTGAAAACCATAGAAAGATTATGAAAGAAACTGAAGAAGACACAAAGAAATGGAAAAACATTCCATGCTTATGGATTGGAAGAACAAAGATTGTTAAAATGTTGATACTACCCTAAGCATCTACACGTCCAACGCAATCCCTATCAAAATGATACCAGCATTCTTCACAGAGTTAGAACAAACAATCCTAAAATTTGTATGGCACCACAAATGACCCTGAATAGCTAAAGTAATGTTGGAAAAGAAAACCAAAGCTGGAGGCATCACAATTCTGGACTTCAAGATGTATTACAAAGCTGTACTCATCAAGACACTATGGTACTGGCACAAAAACAGACACGTAGATCAATGGAAAAGAATAGAGAACCCAGAAATGGACCCATAAATATATGGCCAACTAGGCTTCGACAAAGCAGGAAAGAGTATCTAATGGAAGAAAGACAGTCTCTTTAGCAAATGGTGCTGGGAGAACTGGACAGCAACATGCAGAAGAATGAAACTGGCACCAAGAACCATAAAATATCTAGGAATAAACCTAACCAAAGAGGCGAAAAATCTACACACTGAAAACCATAGAAAGCTTATGAAAGAAATTAAAGAAGACACACAAAAAATGGAAAAATATTCCATGCTCATGGATTGGAAGAACTTATATTGTTAAAATGTCAATACTGCCCAAAGCAATCTACATATTCAACGCAATCCCTATCAAAATAACATTGGCATTCTTCACAGAGCTAGAACAAACAATCCTAAAACTTGTATGGAACCAGAAAAGACTCCGAATAACCAAAGCAATCTTGAAAAAGATAACTGAAGCTGGAGGCATCACAATCCTGGACTTCAAGCTATACTACAAAGCTGTCATCATCAAGACAGTATGGTACTGGTGCAAAAACACTCAGATCAATGGAACAGAATAGAGAACCCAGAAATGGACCTACAAATGTATGGCCAACTAATCTTTGACAAAGCAGGAAAGACTATCCAACAGAATAAAGACAGTCTCTTTAGCAAGTGGTGCTGGGAAAACTGGGCAGCGACATGCAGAAGAATGAACCTGAACCACTTTCTTACACCATACACAAAAATAAACTCAAAATGGATGAAATACTTAAATGTAGACAGGAAACCATCAAAATCTTATAGGAGAAAATAGGCAGCAACCTCTTTGATTTAGGCCACAGCAACTTCTTACTTGACATGTCTCCAGAGGCAAGAGAAATAAAAACAAAAATGGCCTCACTTCTGCACAGCAAAGGAAACCATCAACAAAGCTAAAAGGCAACTGACAGAGGGGCGCCTGGGTGGCTCGGTTGGTTAAGTTTCTGACTTCCGCTCAGGTCATGATCTTGTGGTTTGTGAGTTTGACCCCTGCATCCGGCTCTTTGCTGTAAGCACAGAGCCTGCTTTGGATCCCTCCCCTGCCCTGTCCTTCTATTCTCTTTCAAAAATAAATAAACATTAAAAAAAAAATAGGCAACCAATGGAATGGGAGAAGATATTTGCAAATGACATAATGGATAAGGGTTAGTATCCAAAATCTATAAAGAACCCACCAAACTCAATACCCCAAAAACAAATAATCCAGTGAAGAAATGGGCAGAAGACATGAATAGACACTTTTCCAAAGAAGACATCCGGATGGCTAACAGACACATGAAAAGATGCTCAACATCACTCATCATCATGGAAATACAAATCAAAACTACAATGACATACATCCTCACACCTGTCAGAGTGGTTAAAATTAACAATTCAGGAAACAACAGATGTTGGTGAGGAACCTTTTGCACTGTTGGTGGGAATGCAAACTGGTGCAGCCACTCTGGAAAACAGTATGAAGTTTCCTCAGAAAATTAAAAATAGAACTACCATACAACTCAGCAACTGCACTACTAGGATTTTATCCAAAGTATACAAAAGTATATAAAAATGCTGATTTGAAGGGGCACATGCACCCCAATGTTTATAGCAGCGCTATCAACAATAGCCAAATTATTTATGGAAAGAGCCCAAATATCCATTGACTGATGAATGGGTAAAGAAGATGTGGTATGTATACACACACACACGCGTGCGCGCATGTGCACAAGCGCATGATGGAACATTACTTGGCAATGAAAAAGAATGAAATCCTGCCATTTACAACAATGTGGATGGAAATGGAGGGTATTATGCCAAGTGAAATAAGTCAGAAAAAGACATATCATATGATTTTGCTCATATGTAGAATTTGAGAAACTCAACAGATGAACATAGCAGAAGGGAACATAGCAGAAGGAAAGGAAAAATAAGATAAAACAGAGAGGGAGGCAAACCATAAGAGACTCCTAAATACAGAGGACAAACTGAGGGTTGCTGGAAGTTGTGGGGGGATGGGTTAAATGGGTGAGGGGCATGAAGGAGGGCACTTTTCGGGATGAGCACTGGGTATTACATGTAAGAGATGAATCACTGGATTCTACTCCTTAGCCAACTGAGCCACCCAGGCGCCCCTCACTGGATTCTACTCCTGAAGCCAAGACTACCCTGTATGTTAACTAACTTGAATTAAAAAAATGAAATAAAATAAGATCAACTTTGTAGACTTTAATGCCTAAGTACTTATTCCTTAATGAAAACCAACACAGATCGTTAGTTCAGTAAGTTTAGATAAATGTATATACACTCATTTAACCAATATCCCAGTCAAGATATAGAACATTTCCATCACCCCAGAAAGTTCCCTCATGTTCTTTGGCGTGGACTCCCCCTTTCCCCTACTCCAGGGAGCTACTGCTCTGATTTTGATCATGGAAGAATAGTTGGCCTATTCTAGAACTTCGTATAAATGCAGTCATATGATATGTACTCTTTGTCTAGGTTCTTTCAATAGAACTATTTTGAGATTTGTCCATGTTGTTGTGTATACTGGTACTTCACTCCTTTTTATTGCCGATCAGTATTCCATTGTATGACGAGACCACAGTTTGTTTATTCACCTGTTGATGGGACACGTGGGTTGTTTGCAGTTTGGGGCTATAATGAATAAAGCTGCTATGAACATTTTTTATATAAACCTTTTGTAAAATGGAAATATGTTTTTATTTCTCGAAGGAAAATACCTAAAAATAGAATCACTAGTTATAGGACAGGTGCATGCTTAACTTTTTAATAAACTGCCAAAGTGTTTTTCAGGGTGGTTTGTACCATTTGCATCCCTGCCAGCAGTGTATGAACATTCCAGGTGCTCCACATCCTCACCAGTGCTTGGTTTTGTCAGTTTGATTTGATTTGATTTGATTTTTTTTTTTAACGTTTATCTATTTTTGAGACAGAGAGAGACAGAGCGTGAATGGGGAGGGGCAGAGAGGGAGACACAGAATCGGAAGCAGGCTCCAGGCTCTGAGCCATCAGCCCAGAGCCCGACGCGGGGCTCAAACTCATGGACCGCGAGATCGTGACCTGAGCCGAAGTCGGACGCCCAGCCGACTGAGTCACCCAGGCACCCCTTGTCAGTTTGATTTTAGCCATCCTGATAAATGTGAAGTGGCATCTGGTTGCCATTTATTATTTTGTTGTTTTTTGACAGTGTGAGTGGGAGAGGGGCAGACAGAGGATCTGAAGCGGGCTCCCCGATGACAGCAGAGAGCCCAGTGTGGGGCAGGGGCCCCGGAACTCACAATGGACTGAGCCACCCAGGTGCCCTCATGTGGTTGCCATTTAATTTCCATTTTCCTGATAACCTAATGATGTGCATCTTTTTGTGTGCTTATTGGCTCTTTATATGCTTTTGTGAAGTGTCTGTTCAAGTCTTTTGCCCATTTTAAGTTTGAGTTGTTTCCTTTATTATATTCGGTTGTAAGGGTTCTTAATATACTCTGCACACAAGGCCTCTGTCTTTTGTCAGATATGTTGCAAATATTTTCTCCCACTTTGTGGTTTGCCTTTTTATTTTAAGTGTCTTTTGAAGAGCAGAAATATAAAATGTTGATGAAGTCCAGTTTATCAAATTTTTTTTTAAGTGGCAGTTTTTGTGTCCTGAGAAATCTGCCCCAAGGTTGTAAATATGGTCTCCTCCTGAAAGTTCTAAGGTTCTGTTTAGGTCTATGGTTTATCTCAATTTAATTTTTGCAGATGGTATGAAGTGAGGATCTGGTTCATTTTTCTTCACATAGGTATCCAGTTCCAGCACCATTTGGTGGCAAGACTGCCCTTCCCAATTGAATTACTTTTGGCAACTCTGTTGAAACTCAGTTGACCGTATATGCAAGGGTCTGTTTTTGGAGTCTCCAATTAGTTCTGTTGATCTGGTAGCTCCCCTTATGCCACGCTGTGTTGATTATATAACTGTGGAGGGTCTTGAAATCAGGTAGTATACATGCTCTGCTTCTTTTTTTGCAAAATTGCTTTGTCTACTCTAGATCTCTTGCAGGTCTGGGAGTTGTAGAGTCAACTTGTCAATTTTTACAAAGATACAGTTGGATATTGTGATTTCATTGAATTTATAGATCACTTGGGGAAGAATTGACATTTGTGAACAGAGTATATCTCCATATAGTTTGTTTGTTTGTTTGTTTATAGACCTAAATAAAAGGCCTTCTTTCATTTCTCTTATTTTGTAGTTTTCGTAGGCGTCTTGCTTTTGTTAAATGTATTGCTAATATTTTGTTTATTGCTGCTATTATACATGGCACTTTAAATTTCACTAATTGCTGATGGTATAAAGAACTGCAGTTGACTTTTTTTGTAAATTGCCCCTATCTAAATTCACCTATGCTGGTAGGTTTTCTATAGATGGTTAGGGATTTCTACATGGACAATCATGTCATTTGTGAACAAAGAATATCTTTTTCTGATCTGTATGCCCTATGTCTTTTTCTTACCTTATCGCTCTGGCTAAGACCTCCAGATCAGTGATGGACAGAAAAGTGAGGGCAGACGTCCTTGCCTTGTTCCATGAAATACTCTCTGGGGGCACTGCTTGCTTGGTTCCTCATCACATTGGTGTTTTGGTAGATTCAGAGTTCCATGGAGTGGTTTCCATGTGACACAGATGATCTGAAACTAAAACATTATCCATTTTATTTTATTGCTTTTTTTTAAGGATTTTATTTTTAAGTAATCTCTACACCCAATATGGGGCTCGAACTCACAACCCTGAAACCAAGTCTCACACTTCACTGACTGAGAGTACCAGGCACCCCAAGACCATTAACCATTTTAGAATCAACATGCTCATTGCCATGAGCTTCAACAGGTAGTCACAAAGATTGCCTGAAAGAATAATGGGCTCCAGGGCACCTGGGGGGCTCAGTCGGTTAAACGTCCAACTCTTGATTTCAGCTCAGGTTATGATCTCATAACCTTGAGTTCAAGCCCTGCCTCGGCTCTGTGCTCACAGCGCAGAGCCTGCTTGGGATATTCTCTCTCTCTCCTCTCTCTCTGTCCCTCTCCCGCTCATGCACGCTCTCTCTCTCAAAATAGATAAACAAACATTAAAAAAAAGAAGAATGGGCTCCAAAAAAAGTGATTTTTAAAAGAATATCTACCATGTATCCCACATAAGCTTTTCAAAGTAGACACCTTAATGGACTTTGTGGTGTTTTCTGGGAAGAAAGATTTTTTTTCTTGACAGATTCTTTGAAGCATTAGTGAAGGAATTTATTTTACATTGGGGCAGAAAGTATTTTTAAGTATTCGTAAGGGTTTTTTTAAACAACTTTACTGAGATATAATGTATATACCATCACGTTCTTCTATGTGAAGTGTACAATCCAGTGGTTTTAGTGTATTTTACAAAGTATGCGACTGTCACCATAATCTAACTTTGAACATTTTCATCATCCCCAAAGAAAGCCCGTACCCATTAGCAGTCCCTCCCCCTTCCCTCTCCCCTAGCCCCTGGCGGCTAATTATCGATCTCCCTTTTTTCTCTATGGATTTGTTAGGCAGAGATTTTTAACTAGAGTTTGTTGAATAGAATTCAGGGGATCCATAAACTTTGATGTGAATAAAAAACACACATAAGCTTATTTTAATTAACCTCTGATTGAAATTTAGCACTTCCTTCAATTCTGGATATAGGAAACAAGTCATAGGAGTACATAATACCTATGACTTTGTTCCTAGTAGAGATCACAGATGGTTTCAGATCACATTACAGTCATTACAGGTATCTTGAGATACCCTTTATACTCAGCACTGACTCAGAATTACAGAATATTAGGCCTGCTACTAGCTCGTATCATTTAATCCTTTACTATAGAAAAGGGGTGCCTGGATTCCTGATCTTGGGGTTGTGAGTTCAAGCCCCATATTGGGCCTAGAGCTTACTTCAAAAAAAAAAAAAAAAAAAAAGAGTCTTGGGGCACCTGGCTGGCTCATTTGGAAGAACCTGAGACTCTTGATCTTGGGTTGTGAGTTCGAGCCCTTCGTTGGGTATAGACATTATTTAAATGAAACTTAAAAAATAAAGAGTACATATATTTAAAAAAATTTTTAATGTTTATTTTAATTTTTGAGAGGGAGAGAGAGAGAGAGACAGAGCATGAGCAGGGGAGGGGCAGAGAGAGACAGAGACAGAATCTGAAGCAGGCTCCAGGCTCCGAGCTGTCAGCACAGAGCCCGATGTGGGGCTTGAACCCACAAACCACGAAATCATGACCTGAGCTGAAGTCAGACGCTTAACTGACTGAGCCACCCAGGCACCCCAGTAGGACAGTTTTTATACAGTTATATAACTGTATACAGTTATATACAGGACAGTTTTTATACAGTGTATACAGTTTTATACACCCCAGTAGGACAGTTTTTATACAAGTCATTAAGAAATAGATAAGTCCTGTAAGCAATATGGCACTTTATCTTGAGAAAGACCTGAAGTTTGCATGTGGAATTGGGTGTTGGGGAGGTGGCAGCTTATGATTCACTGGGATGAGGGAAGAAGGTAATTGGCTGGGAAGTTATAGCAGCAGATGTGGATGGGGTGGCTTTTAACACACACGGGGAAACTGGGGGAGGGCAGTGGATGTTTGAGGGGTGCAGGTGTGTGTCTGTATTCTGGCATGCCATGGCTCAGGCAACTGGGCACAATTTACCTAGCGTTTCTCGTGGACAAAATTGCAGGTAAATAAATGCAAACTTCACATTAGGCCCAAATTGCTCCCTAATATATCAGCTGTGTTGGAACAAATTCATGTTTTCAAAACAAGTGTTCGAGCAGAACTGTCTTTCAGTATAATCTACCTGGCCGACTCCTAGTCATTCTCATGGCCTCAGGCTCCTAACCTCTTCTGTAGGGTTGTTGTTGTTTTTTTTAAGTTTATTTATTTTGAGACAGAGAGAGAGAGTGAGTGAGCAGGCAAAGAGAGAAGGGGAGAGAGAGAGAGAGAAAGAGAGAGAGAGAATCCCAAGTAGGCCCCACACTGCCAGCATGGAGCCTGACGTGGGACTCGAACCCATGAACTGTGAGATCATGACCTGAGCCAAAACCAAGAGTCAGACGCTTAAGTAACTGAGCCACGCAGGTGCCCCTCTTCTGGAGGGTTTTATGTCAAATTCCTATCTAAGATATAATCGATAGCTCCCTCACTTTTGTCCTCATAGCAGGGCTTTGTATGTATGTGTCCATATATGTATCTCCATGAGAGCACAGGTCACAGTGCAGGATAGCAGATTACATACATGTCCTCCCCTCCTCTGTGAGCACCTTCAGGAGCCCCTCATACTCATTTGGGCATTCCTAGTTGTAGCACACACAGTACCTGCTACAGGACGCTCAGTAAATAAATACCTGGAACGGACATGATCAGAAAAAAGACAAAACAGGGGTACGTGGGTGGCTCAGTCGGTCAAGTGTCTGACTTCGGCTCAGGTCATGATCTCACAGCTCATGAGTTCGAGCCCTGTGTTGACAGCTCAGAGCCTGGAGCCTGCTTCAGATTCTGTGTCCCCCTCTCTCTCTCTGCTCCTTCCCCAGTTGTGCTGTCTCTCTCTCTCTCTCAAAAATAATAAATGTTAAAAAATTCAAAAAAAAGAAAAAGACAAAACAGTAACCTCAGCTAGAGAATTAAAAAAATGCTAAAGCCGCTTGAGGTTGGTGAAAACTTGGTTTAAGAGAATTTTGGAGCTAGAAAGACCTAGAAGAGGATGTAATCTCAACCTTTCATCTTACAGGTGAGGAAAAGTGATTAATTCTCTCACTTAACATTCCATAGCTAGAATCAGATAATCGTTTGGAATTAGTTGGAAAAAGTATTGCCCTCAGATGTAAAAAATTTTCTGGAAGATTATTAACTAATTCTGGAAACATTGAAAAAACAATGTAATTCACAGAAATATACTTGGCAACATGCTTTACAAATTCCGTCCCTCTGGTCCTTGGAACTGGATAGTTATAGAAAAAAGCAAATGATTTGTAAAAATTCTTTTTTTTTTAATTAATTTTAGAGAATGTGTGAGCGGGGGAGAGGGCAGAGGGACAGAGAAAGAGAATCTTTTAAGTTTATTGGTTTTGAGAGAGAGAGAGAGAGAGAGAGAGAGAGAGAGAGAGAGAGAGAGAGGCAGAGAGAGAATCCCAAGTGGGCTCCGAGCTGGCAGCTTGGAGCCCGACTCAGAGCTCAACCCCATGACCTGAGTGGAAATCAAGAGTCGGATGCCCAACTGACTGAGCCACCCAGGCTCCCCAATTTGTAAAAAGTCTTAATTTTTGCAATAAGGAAGCAGGGTAAAATTCTGAGCAGCCTGTCTGCGTCACCATTTTTGGGCATCTGTTGCAGAGAACAAGGGTCTTATTTCAAAGCCTTTTTCTCAAACACATTCTTAGACATTTCTGGGGGAGCACAGAGTGATTCAAACCTTGTGGCAGGGAACTTGGCACCATTTACTCAAAATTGCAGAACTGAGCCTTTGACACAGTAGTGTTGCTTTGGGAATCTCTCCTACCAGTATATCCACATGTGTATAAAGTGGCCTATGTACAAGTTTTACATTACAGCACTGCTTTTTTTTTTTTTTTTTTTAAGTTCATTTATCTTGGGGTGCCTGGGTGGCTCAGTCGGTTGAGTGTCCAACCTCGGCTCAGGTCATGATCTCACGGTCTGTGAGTTCGAGCCCCGCGTCAGGCTCTGTGCCGACAGCTCGGAGCCTGGAGCCTGCTTCGGATTCTGTGTCTCCCTCTCTCTCTGACCCTCCCCCGCTCATGCTCTGTCCCTCTCTGTCTCAAGAATAAATAAACATTAAAATAAAAAAAAATTTAAAGTTCATTTATCTTGAGAGAGAGAGAGTGCACACAAGCGGGAGAGGGGCAAGGAAAGAGGGAGAGAGAGAGAATTCCAAGCAGGCTCTGCACTGTTGGCACAGAGCCTGGCACGGAGCCCCCCTTGGGGCTTGAACCCGTGCAGCGTGAGATCATGACCTGAGCCAAAATCGAGAGTTGGACACTTAACCGACGGAGCCACCCAGACACCCCTGCAGCATTGCTTTGTAATAGCAAAAGTTTGGAAACAATCCCGAGTGTCCAGCAAAAAGGAACTCAGGGAGTAGCGATGGTGTGTCCACACTGGAATATTGCTTAGCCATAAAACAGAGTGAGGAAGAGCTCAGATGTGGACATACTTATGGGATATATTATTAAGTGAAAAGAAGCAAGATACTGAAAGGCTCATATGTTATTCTTCACATGTACCCAAAGGGATGGGGATAAGAATATATATTATTTTGGGGGCGCCTGGGTGGCTCAGTTGAGCATCCGACTCTTGGTTTGGCATAGGTCACGATCTCATGGTTCATGAGTTCGAGCCCTGGGGCAGGCTCTGGGCTGGCAGTATGGAACCTGCTTGGGATTCTCTCTCTGCCCCTCCCTTGCCCACGTGTGCGCTCTGTCTCTCCCTCTCTCTCCCTCTCTCAAAAATAAACATTAAAAAAAAAGAATATATATTCTTTTTATCGTATTTGAATGTGTATTAACTATTTTTTATTTTTATTTATTTATTTATTTATTTACTTACTTACTTACTTACTTATTTATTTATTTTTATTTATTTATTTTTGAGACAGAGAGAGACAGACCATGAACAGGGGAGGAGCAGAGAGAGAGAGGGAAACACAGAATCCAAAGCAGGCTCCAGGCTCTGAGCTGTCGGCACAGAGCCCGACGCGGGGCTCGAACTCACGGACCGTGAGATCGCGGCCTGAGCCGAAGTCGGATGCTCAACCGACTGAGCCACCCAGGGGCCCCTATTAACTATTTTTTAAAGCCCCAATGATTTAAAGAGAGAGAAAAGAAAGAGTAAAACACAGCATAGCTGACCACATCACCTTGCCCCACAGCCGGCTTCCTACTTAGTTGAGGGGTGGAAACAGGGAGGGACTCAGCCTGAAACTGAATTTGGACTTGTGCCGAGCACAGGGGACCCGACATCCTCATTGCTAGCTCGAGACTGTCGGTCCTGTCGGGGTTCTTGACCTGTTTTCGTGGCAGGCTGGGAAAGCTTACAGCTCCCTTGCAGAAGAATGTTTTTAAAGGAATGAAATAAAATACATCAGATGGTAGAATACATAGGAAGGCTGTTTGAGCAGAGAGGAAGTGGGATGATTAAAGCCCGGAGGTCTGGGAGCGCTGAGAAGAGCCTCAGCCTGGCTCAAATGTGGGCCCCCTGGGGAGGAGGAAGAGGCTGAGGAGGCAGGCTTTCCCTGCACCCTGAAGTCCACCAGCTGTGTCTACCGCTGTCTTTCCAGGTATCATCCTTCTCTTTCCTTCTTTTTCGCCTTTTTAAAAATTGATCTCCCAGGGGCGCCTGGGTGGCTCAGTCGATCAAGCATCCAACTCGATTTCAGTTCTGGTTCAGGAGATAGAGCCCCGCATCGGGCTCTGCACTGACGTGAAGCCTGCTTGGGATTCTCTTTCTCTTCTGTCTCTGCCCCTCTCCCACTCGTGTGCACATGCTCTCTTTCTCTCTCTCAAAATAAACAAGGGGCACCTGGATGGCTCAGTCAGTTAAGCATCTGACTTCGGCTCAGGTCAGGATCTCACAGTCCGTGAGTTCGAGCCCCGCGTCGGGCTCTGTGCTGACAGCTCGGAGCCTGGAGCCTGCTTCGGATCCTGTGTCTCCCTCTCTCTCTGCCCCTCCCCTGCTCATAGTCTGTCTCTCTCTCTCAGAAATGAATAAACATTAAAAATAAATACATAAAGGGGCGCCTGGGTGGCGCAGTCGGTTGAGCGTCCGACTTCAGCCAGGTCACGATCTCGCGGTCCGTGAGTTCGAGCCCCGCGTCAGGCTCTGGGCTGATGGCTCAGAGCCTGGAGCCTGTTTCCGATTCTGTGTCTCCCTTTCTCTCTGCCCCTCCCCCGTTCATGCTCTGTCTCTCTCTGTCCCAAAAATAAATAAAAACGTTGAAAAAATAAATAAATACATAAATAATAAACATTAAAAAAAAAATCTCCAGAACACCTAATAATGCTAACTAACCAAGCCCTCAGTAAGTACTTATAATTAACAGTGGCACTTACAATTGTCGATTCTTATTGATGACCCTTGTCATCATTAGGGGCTCATGACATAGTCCATATTAAGGCTGAGAAAGAGACAGTTATATCTGGGTATTAGCTGATTGCCAGAGTTTAAGGCATAACATACATGGTAAAGCAAACAGAGCCTTCCAACTAGGCAATTAGAGACGAAAGGGCCCCACACATGAATAGGACATCAGTACCTCTTTGCTGGATGGATGCTTGTTGTTTGAAATTACTTCATTGTATTTCATTAATTCCTTAGGTCTTTTAAAGGCATTTCTGCTATATTTGTGTATTGTCTTAAGTACTGTCCAGTTTTTCTCTCCTGGGTACTAATTTAGAAGTTGTTTTATAGAACTTAGAAGTCTCAGAAGAGTCAGCTCAAAAAAATACCCTCCTTACTAACTGAAGAAAACAAAAGTCAACTTCAGTATTCACTGTGGTCAGAGGTAAGTCACTTTTGTTTATCTCCCTTTATATCTCAATTGATATTTAATAAGTAACTTGGGAACGTTGATAATGTAGAGTCAAGGCCATGCATTTGTTTGACCTGTAATCCTTTCTCTTGTTTGACCTATTTGTACATACCTTCTAAATTTAATCAGTAAAATGTCAGTTATTTGTATGAGAAATGCAGATCAAAAAGTTCTTGTTCTCAATACCTAGAATTTTAAATATAAGGAAATGAATACAGATAGCTTTCAAAATCAGAATCTAAATTAACATTTCAGCCTTTCATCTGGATATCTGTCCGGAAAGAAATCTTTTCATAGGGTTTCAATTTTATAAAAACGTTCATTGACTGGAGCACCTAGCTGGCTCAGGCCATGGAGTGTACATTCGTGATCTCGGGGTTGTGAGTTCAAGCCGCATGTTGGTTGTAGAGACGACTTAAAAATAAAATCTTCAGGGGTGCCTGGGTGGCTCATCAGTTAAGTGTCCAACTCTTGGTTTCACGCAGGTCATGATCTTATGGTTCATGAGTCCCAGTGCCTCATCAGGGTGCAGAGTCTGCTTGGGATTGTCTGTCTCTCAAAATAAATAAATAAACAAAAAAATAAATAAAAAGAAAAAATCCTGGGAAAAAAGGCTAATTGGTGTAGTTTGCACTTTCTTGATTTGTTTCCTTCTGTTAAACCTACATTTCATAAGCAAAGTTTCTTCAGAATCCAGTCTGAGAAGTTAAAAGACATAATCATTTCAGATGCTTTCAGTGTAAGCAAGAACTCTGTGAAAGCAGTCAACGCAGGTAGCTATTCCCTGTCTCCTGTTCTCTTTCTCTCTCTTTGCTGAGAAGCTGTAAGACTTATGGTATTTTGCACGACCTTAGGTAGACAAAAATCAGCATGTATATAGTTAATTTTTTAGAGACTGTGAATTAGAACACACTGCCCACCGCTCTCCTTGACTTGATTTTATTCACTCTGTTGTTTCCTTCCTGCAGAAGCCGATTTTCCAACTTTGGAAGGCAGGAAGCAGACATCAATACCTAATGCTTAACCTTGAAAACAAAAAGAGGATTGTAATCCTTTGTAAGCAACACTTAATACCAAAGGGAAGCAGAAACTGAAAGTTAGTTTTTCAACATCTGTATTTTATTGCTTTTCAAGTTGACCGTTTTCATGTTGAAGAAATATTGTTTTATGTGTAAGCAATTAGACCTTATTGTGTATTGTCTGTATACACAATTATGTATATTATGCTCACAGAGAAAAAGACTTCTCTGTAAAGATGCAGACTAGAATTAAGTACTAGAGAAGCTCTTTAAAAGTGTGAACATCAAATCGAGAACCCCTGCATATAAAGTGCTATTTTCACTCTCTGATTTTTAAAAAACCTGTGCATGCATTTAAACTACAACCAACAGCTTATCAGAGACAGCTGTAAATATATGAGAAATAGTCTCCTCCTCTTTCGTGGCTTTTGCTCTGGACTTCGCTGTGTAAAATGGACATAAAATGATATGACAGAACATATTTTTAACTGGAAAGTATCTCATCAGTTACTGACAATCGAGGCCCGTCTGTCCCCGAGCTGAACAGAGCCCCATCGTGTCTGGGTCTGTAGTAAGTCCCATCTACTCATACAAACAAAGGCTCGCTGGAAGATCAAGTTTTATATGCGTTTTTTTTCTTTATCATTAAAGACTAAAAACACTTCCCTTTTAACTTGTAATTTAATTTTTTAAAGAATATACTAATGTGCATTTCTATCCCTTCTAAAGAAGAGAATCGATCAGCTTCAGCCAATAAAAAATATTTTTAATAAGAAAAATAACTCTCTTGGGTTTCTTTGTATTATACAGGAGTGGAATAAGGAAGGGTAGTCGCTTAAAACCCAGCCTGGCAAGTGAATTTCCTCGGGAGTGGGAATGTAGTTTTCTTAAGCATTGCAGTTATCAAGGTTCCGTTGTGCTGTATAAATGCCCCTTTGTTGAAAGGTTTCAGTGCTACTTCAGAGATGATTTTTGTGAGAGTGGAGGAGCCACCCCACGTAGCCTTTTTAATTAGGGTGCTGAAAAGAGAAATTGGGTGAGGTTCTGCCGAAGTTCTTTATAAATGCTTGCTTTCTCCTGCAGGCATGGCCGGCCGGTCTGTGCAGAGCGAGTCTGAGAAAGGTACAGTTGATTCTGAGCTGTTGGAAACCTAAAATGTCCCCGGGGAGGCTGATTTCCAGCCTGAGAAACAAAATATGAAAATTTCTCCTTCTCTTAGCGCTAGGTTCATGGCTACACGTCACTTGCCCAGTGAAAAGAGAAAGAGAACACTGGCGAGATGCTAGTAAGTAGGAAGATTTCAGGGAACTATAGAATTTGAAGAAAAAAAAAGTCAAAACTTATTCTGTGGCTAAATGTACTTGAGCTCCTAGGGTTATAATATCTACAGTTCCTATCTTACCCCACCACATTATTGTGAATTACAGCACGTATAACCCCAAAATGGGAAATCTTAATATTATCATCTACTTCTCTGTCTCAACCTAAGTTACTTAGATATGTGAGCAGTTTCTGTTAGGGAGACTCAGCCTCAGTATGTTTGAAAGAGTTGTGAGATCAAACCAGATTTGAGCATCCTGATTTTGTCATCAACATTCTATCATCTTAAGAGGAGGGAAATAAATGGTAATACAGTTTGCCTGCCAGAAGTTATCTCAGCCTTCTATCAGAAGAGACTGGTGTGGGGGCCCCTGGTGGCTAGTGGGTTAAGCATCCAGCTCTTGAATTTAAGTCATGATCTCACAGCTTGTGAGTTCGAGCCACACATTGGGGTGGGGGGGGGGGGTCCTGTGCTGACGGCGTGGAGCCTGCTTGGGATTCTCTTTCTCCCTCCCTCTCTGCCCCTCTGCCACTCGTGCTTGCTCTGGCTCTCTCTCAAAAATAAATAAAAATCTGAAAAAAGAAAAAGAGACTGGTGTAAGGGTACTTTTAGAATTTGTGGGCAGATCTAAACAAAAATAGAAATACCCCAAAAGAAAGTCTGATTCAAGATAATACGTAAACACTAATAACAGTTTTACCTAAAAAGTTGTAGTAGAAAAGCATGGAATTGAGAGGCTCCGTGGGGTAAGGTTGGTCCAGACTAAGAAACCAGACACATTAATCACAGCAGGCAAGGTAGGTTAAAAACCAGAGTGGTCTTTGAGAGGAGTTTATCAAATGAGGAGGGCACATTAATCAGTCCTGTAAAGGATGATTTCTGGGTTCTCAGCCAAATGCACACTTAGGACATCTAACAAAACAAAATAATTTGAGCACACAGTAAACACTGCTTTGCTGGCCGCTGGGGAGACAACAGTGAGCAAAGCAGACTGAATCCTTGTTTACAGTGGAGGAGACAGACCTTAATTAATCACAAATAGGTCATAAAAACTGGTAAGTGCTATAAAATAAAGCTTTGAGCTACTGTGACAGCATATATCAGGGACACATGTTAAGGGTGGAGGCTTCAGTTCTTACCTGAACTAAGAGCTGAAAGATAAGTAGATGCTAGCCAGCAAACAGGAAGAGGAAGAACATTCCTGACCATGGTAACAGCATGTGCAAAGGCCCTGAGGTGGAAAGGAGCGTGATGCATTTTCAGACCTGATGAACTAGGATGGTGCAAGACGAAGCTGGACCGAGAGGCTGGGGCCAGATCATACACACGTGTCATTGAGGCAGTGTGGGGATTACAGCCTCGTCATTTCAGTAAGCCCAATGATGTAATCTCTACTGTTCATCTTCCTGGGGCTTCCTTGAAATGAGGTCTCATACATATCCCAAATCCTTTGCCTTTGTAATAGCCTCCAGAAAGCATTACACAGCCCTGGAGACACAGCAAAATGGCACCCTCATGCCGATGACAAGGAGAATTTCAGCCAACCAGTGACAGGGGCCAGTACTAGAACCAGATCTGCTGCCTGAAGGTGTTACCCGAGATGCACTTCAACAAATTCAGAGTGGGGAAGCTTCTATCCTTGTGTCCCAGGCTGCTCGTTTTAGAAAATTAAGCCATATGTTGAAGCGTACCAAATTATGGGGGGTTATTCAAGTCACCTTTTCAGCCCTTGATTTCACACACATTTATTGGACATCGCTAATGTGCCAGGCACTCTGCTGAGGTTATCAAGTGGAGTCAGATGGGTGGTCCTTGCCCTCCAGGAGCTCAAAAGCTTCCATACAGGCAGACAAATTATAATTCATTAGAGATATTTTAGGAAAGTGCTCTTGGATCCCAGTAACAAACGATTCTTAAAGAGAGGTAGCTGGTTGCTGATGTTACGCAACTGTGGCAGATGTTTCCAGACCCAGGGGGGTTGCTGTCTGTTTGAAAGAAGATGCTGTGTTAAGTAGGAAGTTCACAGGATAACTTGATCTTGTTCAATGTGGAAAACGGAGTGTGAGAAACAGCTGGTCTGGAGCCAGCACGCCCCTTTGCTGTGGTCTTTATCAGACCACAGCTGTTGACTAGAGTGCTGGGGATTGAAAACGAAATAGTGCGTGTAAAGGATTTAGCTCAATGCCTGGCAAATAATAAGCATTCGATAAATATTAGCCGTTGTTATTTTGGTGAAGACGCTGTTCAGGGATTGGAATTGGGTAAAAGCACGGTTAATTCCTCTTTGGTGGAGTCAGAGGAGCCTTGTCACACACAGTTTTAAGTGCCCCGTATCAGCTGTGGGGCAGGCAGAGAGCCATCAGTGAAGTTCCAGAAAGGGAGACCACCTTCGGGGTTCTGTAGGCATCACTCTCCGGCTTCAAGGGGAGTCCTGTATCGGGTGACTTCACACCTACATTCTGAGAGCAAAACTGAGGACAGCAGAAACAAAATGACCATCTGATAAGCATACACTTGGGAGAACTGTGGGGTTTATGTTTTGTTTTTGTTTTTGTTTTTACTTCAGTCTTGTGATCGATCATTTAAAAAGCAAACAAATAACAACAGGGTTTTTTAAAGTCTCACACGACCTCGGGTGGCATGCCCTTTGATGGCCCCGCGCTGTGCGGTGTTCAGATCCGTCCGCAGGCTGTCCCAGCCCTGCCTGTCCTCTTCCCCTTGCAGTTCCTCGGCTCTGGCAAGGTGTCCGATGCGGAGCCTGCAATCTCCGAAGATTCGTCCCACAGCCCCGCGTTGAGACGCACAGAGCGGGGAGAGCTTACTTGTGTGCATTCTGACACATAAATTAATATAAGACTAAAAAGGGGGGGAAATGCCTAGTTGTGCTTCCGTTGGTCAGATTCGTTGAGGCCAAGTTTTCTCCAGTGAGCCAGATCCTGCTCCGGTGTAGACGGGACTTACTAAGTGCGGAGCGGAGGTTGCGGGGAAGGGACTGGACCCAGGGGGGGAGGCTGAGGTGTGGAGGGGCCGGGGGGGGGGGGGGGGGGGGGGGCTTGGCCTGGGCTCCGCCTGGCGAGGGGGCGGGGCCGGGGGCGGGGCGCAGGGGCGGGGCGGCCGGGCGCCGTGCGGCGGCCTCGCGGTGCCTAGGCTGGGGCGGGCGGCGGTGACGCGCTCAGTCGCGCGGAGCGGGAGCCGGGCCGGGAGCGCGGGCGGCGACGGCGGCAGGATGAACAGCATCAAGAGCGTGCCGGCGCGGGTGCTGAGCCGCAGGCCGGGCCACAGCCTGGAGGCCGAGCGCGAGCAGTTCGACAAGACCCAGGCGAGCGTCGGGGCCGCGGGCGGGGGTGGGGGTGGGGTGGGTGCCCTTTTCCCCGTCCCCTCGCGCGCGCCCCTCAAGGCCTGGCCGGGCTCGGGCTGCCCCCGCCACCTTGCGCCCCAGCCTCCGCCCCCCCCCCCCCCCCCCGAGCCGCCCTGCGCGCAGGTGAACCGGAAGCGCGCGCCGGCGCCGGGGCCGAGGGGACCGGGGCGCAAGAGGCCGCCTGGGGACTGAGGTGGCTCGGGGGGGGGGGGGGGGGCGGGAGCGCCGGGAGGCCCGGGAAGCGAGGTGGGGGGCGACCCGGGCGGAGGGGGGCCGGCGGACCCGGGGAGCAAGGTGGCGGGCGACCCAGGTGCGGGGCGGGGGAGGATGCGGCGGTGAGCCAGGTGGGGTCAGGTGTGCCCGGGCCTTGGTGTGCCTCCCGGCGGGGCCTGCCTGGATTTTGCGCCCTGGTCGTGCCGCCCCTCCCCAGCGGGCTCCTGCCACCCTCTTCCAGGCCGCGGGAAAAAGCCCCCAGCTCGGGGAGGCAGAGCATTTCCTTGAAGGAAACTCCCAGTTTCCTCCTCGCCCGAGCTGTTTTCCAGGGCCGCACAATATCTTATTATATGTCGGGCGAAAAGTTTCACGTATGTAGCCAGACTTGTTTGCCTGAGCGCTGGCCCACATATAAATAGGTTCACACCCCCTTATTAAATACCGGCGCCTGACAGACAGAAACTTCCTAGGGCTCCCTTCCTGCACTTCCCACGCGCCTATCCTGGGAAGGTTATTTTCAAAATTCAGCAATGGCGCGGGTGTGTGTTTGTACATGTGTTCCCGCTGAGAACACAAAACGCAGTCGCTGCTGTGCTTCTGGCTTTCTGTTCCTTTTTATTTTACAAATACTGAGGTGGTGTTCTGCCTGGGGGAGGGGAGAGCACACTTATTTGCCAGAATAAGTCAACCAAGACTGAAATAGCAGAGAAATTTTACTTTAGAAATAAAGGAAGCCGAAGAGACCCCTCCTGACCCTTTCTGAAGCGGTGTGGTGACATTTGTGGCTGCTGTAGCAAGTTCCTTCCCACCTGTCCCTGCCCATAGCAGTGACTTCCGCAGTTGCTTTCAAATCAAGTTTATCTACATGCAGTCTACAACAGCTTTCATTTTGAAATAAGGAAAACTCAGGGGGACCGTCCAACCTTTGTGCTTATGATTAACAATGAAAACGATAATAAAATTTGGGGACACCAAGGCTTTATGAAAGCTGTTCCATTAGCTGGAACCCGCCTGCCCCCAAATTATTAATTTATCCTTGTGATCATCATCATCATCTGGCCTCTTTTCATCGGGGGCAGCCCATCATAAAAACAGATGTGGCATTTAATTTAAAGTCATTAATACGTAATTAATTGTGTCAGGAGCATGTGCAAGGACGGAGAGGAAAATTTAATTGGCAGATAGAATCTGGGGTTTGTCAGAAGCTTTATTTACGCACTGATTTTTAGATTTTTCTCCCCATGCTTTTGAGGAGGTATAAGGAGGTCTGACTGCTTCATAGAGGAGATGGAATTTAAAGGGCCAGTTTCACTAATCTTACCCTTTAAGTTATAAATCAAGGGCAACTTAAAAAAAATTTTTTTTTAATGTTTATTTATTTTTGAGAGAGAGCATGAATGGGGGAGGGAGAGAGAGAGAGGGAGGCACAGAATCCGAAGCAGGCTCCAGGCTCCAGGCTCCGAGTTGTCAGCACAGAGCCCAATGCGGGGCTCGAATCCACAAACTGTGAGATCATGACCTGAGCCAAAGTCAGCCGCTTAACCGACTGAGCCACCCAGGCGTCCCAAGGGCAACCTTCTTTAATGTCAAAGAGAAAGAATCTCTGATACTGGTCCGTACATTTTAGTGGTTGGTTCGATAAACAAGAAAGTGTTTTGTTTTGTTTTCGCTAGTTGGGTTTTTCTTAGGAGCTGAGAGGGTTACTTAATAATAAATAAGTTTGTAATGGCCGAATCTGATAGGATTTACCCTTTCCTGATCTTTTTTTTCCTGGAATGATCGAGTTTGGGTTCAGCGTCTAAATCCCTTTCCTGATCTTTTTTTTCCTGGAAAGATCGAGTTTGGGTTCAGCGTCTAGGTTTGCTGGTCTTCAGAGTGACTTATTGAGGGATGTAGGATAAAGGTTTTTTGCATGGTTAATATTTAATTAGCTCGGTCCCAGAAATATCTCGTGAGCTGCCAGCCGGCCCCATTGGCGGAAAGGACCCAGAAAGCTGAGGTTGCTGCTTACATGTCTCCTTGTGGACAGAAAATAGCACATGCAGTTCACGGACTCACCTTCCCTTTGGAATACACTGCCTCTGTCTTCCTGTTGAGCACAGGGCCCTGTGTTCCGGGGGAGCACTTTAGCTTGCTTGGAATTTGTCGTTACCATCTGCCAGCCTCACCTTTGTTCTTGGACTCCTGGATCAGGAGTAGGAAAAATGCTTCCATATTAGTTTTCCTGACAGGCCACACCCTGTTTTGCACAACAGGGTCCCTTCCCTGCCCCAGTCAGGAGTGTTAGAGCAGTCGTGCTTCCTTTGTGTGGCTGGTGCTTGTGATCGTTGCCTGGTGTGTGTGTGAGTGTGTGTGTGTGTGTGTGTGTGTGTGTGTGTGTGTGTGTGTGTATGTATGAATGATCCCAGGGGAGCATCCAGAAAGCTGGTCGATTCTTCCCCACGACTTTAGCCCTCTTGGTGATAAAACCCCTTTTCAAAATGGAGACGACGCTGTAGTAATGGCTTTTCGTTGTTGTAACATTCTCAATACAGAGTACTGTATGCCTGCACTCCGAACCTGAAAATAGCCTGTGGCGTTACAAAGGTGGCATGTCATGGAAAGCACTGACAGACGGTATCCCTGGGCAAGCTGCTTAACTCTTGAATCTGTCTCCTCATCTGTATGGAGATAATTCCACCTGTCTCCTATGGCTGTGTTAAGGCATAGAGAAACACTGTGGTAGGCCGCCCCTCGAAGGTGGCCACATCCTAATTCCTGGAAGCCGTGAATCTGTTACAGTACTTGGTGAGAAAATGCTCATCAGCTGACCTTAAAATAGGCTCACTAGCCTGGGTTTAGCCAGGTGGGCCCAGAGCCTTTAAATGTGGGAGAGGGAGGCAGGAGAGGAGGTGGCAGGGAGGGTCTGCAGAGAGGAGTACTGGCTGGCTTTGAGATGGAAGAAGGGGCCCCTAGCCGAGGACGGTGGGTGTCTTGGAGAAGCTGGAGAAGGCGAGGAGTGGAGTCGCGTACAGAGCCTCCAGAAAGAAATACAGCACTGCTGGCACCTTGATCTTAGCTCCAGAAGACCTGTTTTGGGCTTCTGGCCTTCGGAACTGTAAGGTGATAAACATTTGTGTTGTTTGAAGGCACTGAGTTTGTGGCGATTTGTTACAGCGGTTAACAGGCTGCTAATACACCCAGAATGCAAAACGCATGGTGCAGTGCTCTGCAAATAGCCAGCTGTCTTCCTCCCTTCCCCACCCCCCCCCCAAAAAAAAGCTTTAACATTTGAGAACTAGTTCAGAACTTCCACTAGAGAGGAAACCTGTCTTTGAGGCGTATCATGGATGAGGACTCAGCAGATAGGAAATGCTAAACTTCAGATTTGCTTATTCCTTGTCTGTGAGTCCCTGTGCTGCTCTGTGGCTAAAGCCTCTGCAAGATCACTGAGGTCAGGACAGCGAGGGGCCACCCTGCTCAGTGAGCCAAGCCTGGTGGGGGAGTGTTAAGTGGGGGGCTAAGACTATCCCGGTGCTGGGGGTTTTCTAGTTGTGAGGGCAGTGTGTGGGGGGGACGGGAGTGGGGGGAAAGCAGGCAGAAAACAGTTCTTAGGGCCTGTCTTCCAGGTCAGTGACCCATCCCCTCAGCAGCTCCCAGGGGAATCAAAATCTTGTGAAGAGTAACGTTTTTGACCTTCAGGACTCGTGGGCCCTGGATCATGTTAGAGCAGCGGCGCCCAGTAGCAACAGAACACGAATCTCACATGTCTTGTTAGATTTCCTTTAGCCACGTTGGAAAGTAAACAGAAACAGGTGAAATTCATCTTAATCGTGTATTTTATTTAACCCGATGTATCCAAAATGGAACCATTTCACAGTGTAATCACTGTAAGACTTATGAATGGGATATTTTACATTCTTTTCCTCTTTTTTTTTTTTTTTTTAAATGTTTTACTATTTTTGAGACTTCGAGAGACAGCACAAGCAGGGGAGGGGCAGAGAGAGAGGGAGACACAGAGTCTGAAGCAGGTTCCAGGCTCTCAGCTGTCAGTACAGAGCCCGACGTGGGGCTGGAACTCACGAACTGCGAGATCATGACCTGAGCCAAAGTTGGATGCTTAACCGACTGAGCCACCCAGGCGCCCCTCCTTCTTTTTTTTTTTTAATTTAAAATTTATTTATATTTGAGACAGGGCAAGAGAGAGAGAGAGAGAGGCATGCACGACAGGGGAGGAGCAGAGAGAGAGAATCCCAAGCAAGGCTAGGAGCACCCAGCCCAGAGCCCAATGTGGGGCTTGAACTCATGAACTGTGAGATCGTGATCTGAGCCGAAATCATGAGTCAGATGCTCAACTGTGACTGAGCCACCCAGGCGCTCACCCCTCTTCTAAATCTTCCTTCTAAGTCTTCAAAATCTGTTGTGTGTTGGACACAGCACATCAGTTTGGGCTCACAACTTCAGGTGCTCAGTTAACCACACATGGCCAGAGACCACCTGTTAGGGCTGCCCAGTGTTAGAGTCACTTGGGGGTGTCTTTAAAATGTCAGTATGAAAGTGCTGGATAAGCCCCAGGCATTGGTCTTTTTCTTTTTCTTTTTTTAAAGTCCCCTAACCAGGAATTCTTTAGAGTCTCCTTCTTTTTTTTAATTAAAAAAAAATTTTTTTTAATGTTTATCCATTTTTGAGAGTGAGACAGAGTGTGAGTGGGGGAGGGGCAGAGAGAGACCAACAGAATCCGAAGCAGGCTCCAGGCTCTGGGTGGTCATCACAGAGCCTGATGTGGGGCTGGAACCCACGAACCATGAGATCATGACCTGAGCCGAAGTCGGATGCTTAACCCACTGAGCCACCCAGGCTCCCAGAATCTCCTTCTTTAGAATCTCCACTTGAGTTGGAGTTTGAGGGCCATTCCCAAATACGGAATATTGTTTCCGACTCCCATACTGCACAAGTTGGTCTCTCTGCCCTGACCTCCTGTCCTACGTGTGCCCATCACCCCCTCTGTGGAGTTTCCTCTGACTGGCAGGCAGTTAAGCACATACACTTTCGTGTCTTTTTTTATTCCTTATGAACGTTGTGGTGTTTAACATTTTTTTTTAATGTTTATTTATTTTTGAGAGAAAGAGTGCAAGTGGGGGAAGGGCAGAGAGTGTGGGAGACAGAATCCGAAGCAGGCTCCAGGCTCTGAGCTATCAGCGCAGAGCCTGATGTGGGGCTTGAACCCACAAGCTGGGAGATCATGACCTGAGCCTAAGTTGGGCACTTAACCGACCAAGCCACCCAGGTGCCCCTCTTTTTTTTTTTTTTTTTAAAGTTTATTTATTTATTTTTAGAGAGAGGGAGGGGCAGAGAGAGAGAATCCCAAGCAGGCTCCATACTGTCAGTGCAGAGCCTGTAGCGGGGCTTGAACTCACGAGCCAGGAGACCATGACCTGAGCCAAAACCAAGAGGCGGACACTTAACCGACTGAGCCACCCAGGCGCCCCTAAACACTGGTATTCTAACACTCTAAGTCACTAACCCCTTTTTGGGCCTCATTTAAATGTTTACCAAAAAAATGTCCCCTGGCCTGTGAATTTGGGAAGGAGTCTAAACCATGTGGGGGACAGCCAGGACTCTCCCATTTCGGTCCCCCCACCGTCGTGGGGGGCATGAGGTGCCCACATGTGGGCACAGGGCCTGGCATCTGGTGCAGACAGATCGAATGGCTGAAGAACGGAGGTGAGCCAAGGCATTCTGAAAAGGAGGGAAAGAGACAGGCACACAGCCCACCTAGGGTGCTGCCCCCTCACCAGAGTCCCGAGTCAGCTGGGGTGGGTCATGGGTGGTGAGCTATGCCCTTCCTGCCACGTGCACAGCTGTCTCACACCCACATGCCCTCCCCTTGGTGATGCTCAGGCAGGCAGCTGACTTCCTGACTCCCTGGACTGCCAGAATCCTCCAGAATCTCCCTGTGCTCTCGGGGTGTCATGTGACCTGTTGGTCCAAGCTGAGGTGGGGATGGGGCTGCTGGTCCTTCCCTTTCCCCTTCCTCTTGTGGACGGCCATTTGTCCCCGTGGCACGTCGGTGAGGACCATTGGCTGTGTGGCTTATGCCTGGTGCCTTGGGTGTGCCACAGGGAGGCAAAGGCCGCCTGTGTCCTCTCCTGGAGCTTTTGTCTCCGTGCAGGAGGTGGGAGAAGTGCGAGGAGGACGGGTGTGCTTTGGCGGAGCGGCTCAGAGCAGGACTTCCCTGCAGAATGGAGATAGAATCCTGCACACGTCCCAGAGCGGCGGGGGCACTTGGGACTTCACGGTGCAGGACTGCCTGGTGCAGAGGAAATGCCGTGTGGTAGCGGTTTTGCTGTAGACAAAAGCAGAAATAAAACCCAGTGTCCCTGTAGGGTCCTGTCCCTGGGCCCCTAGTGTAGCCATCTATAAAGGGAGAGCGAGGGCTGTTGGGAAGAGAGGCCGATCTGCTGCAGGGGTGGGCGGACACGGGAAGGTGGGGAACAGCCTCTTCCTGGGAGAATGAGCCTGCAAGTGCCCACACTCCAGAAGCACTTCCCCTTCTCCGGGAGGAGGCCCCGAGGTTGGGGGCAGCCAGCACCTTGCCCCCAGGCCAGCATCCCAGCCTGCCCCAGGCCGGACCCATTTGTGAATGAAACCCAACTGGGCACTGGTTTGCTCAGTCCCACGGCTGCGGTGGAAACTCGGGAGTCGGAGCCGGTTTGGCCGAGGGTCAGGGAAACCCAGTCTGTTAACCTGAGACGCTTGGCGCAAAGAGTGGGGATGCCTTTGCCAGCCGGGCTGCGCTGCTGGCCTTCCTCCTCCCTTGATCTCAGGGCGGACTCAAATATGCCCTCGTTGGTGAAGCCGTCAGCCGCTTAACCCCCCTGCACAAGCCTTGCTATGCTCCCCCGGTCCTCCTGACCTAAACGCCGTCTCCCTGTGTCCCTGTCCCCCTGTCCCCCTGTCCGTGGCTGCTGTGAGGGTGGGCGTGTGTTCCGGTCCACAGGAGCAGGGATCGCATTGCTTTCCCCTCTGAGCCCCTGAGTACTACCTGCTGAACCCCGAGATCCTCAGGCAGGACCTGTTGGCTCCTCCTCCGTCCTAGCGCTGAGGAGACACGCTTGCTGTGTGTGGCTGAACCGAGGCCACGGGGCCAGCAGGTCTCCCTTCTTTGATGCTGTCACTTGGTGAGACCTAAGCCACCCAAGGCACCCACCCCAGGGAAGGACTGAGCCCGTGGAGAAAAGTTGAGTCCAGGCAGGATTTTGTTTCCTCTGGTTGAAATAAACACACTCCTCAAACTGTAGTGGGTTCCCCTGCCAGGGGGTAGTGACTCAGCCCCCTGGCTTGTGGGACAGACAGGTCTGTGGACTGATATCACCAGGGCCCGAGGAAGGAAGCCGCCCAGGCTGGCTCCCTGTCCATTCAGAAGCAGCCTACGGAGGCGGGACTCGAAGCTGCGTCATCCTCCTCTTTGCCTGTCACCTGCAGGGCCCTGGGGAGAAGTGGCATTGGTCCAGCTGCCACTTGTTAGCTGCGTCCCAGTGACAGGGAAGCTCCCGCCGGCCGTCAGGAGGGGTAGGTGTCAACAGGGCCCTGCAGTTTCCTAAACTGGGTGATCGCAGGGCCAGGACTGAGCGGGGACTGGGGCATGTGAATGACGAGAGATGCCAGTTGAGCGGTTGAAGGAATCAGGGTAGGACAGTGTTGCGTCACTGACTTCCCATCTGCCAGAATTAGCAAGCTGCCGGGCGCCTCCCTGCTCTGCATGTGACCACATCCCAGCGCCGCCCCAGCTGCAGAAATCCTGTGTTTGCGTGCGGCAGTGGCCTTTGAGATGGCCTTTGAGAAGGCAAACGCTTTTGAATGAGGTCTCGAGGTCTTGCTGTCCTTCAAACAACTCTTCGGAGAGCAACCCACCTCTCTGCCTGTCCCCGTGCCTTGGCTCTTTGAAGGACGTTTTTGTGCCCCACTGAGTGCCTCTGTGAAGTGTCGTGATAACGGCACAAGGAGGCTTGAGTCTGATTCATTTCAGGACCGATTTTAAGAATAGAAATTGTTTTATAGTTGCTTTTACTACTTAACTAGAGGTTAAATTATTAGCTGGAGAAAGACACTCACTCGCTGCCTTGAATTTAACCAGAAAGTACATGTGAAGGAGCTTTTGTTCATTCAAGTGTTCACTCTGACTCATCCAATAAAGATTTATTGACCGCCAGGCACGGGTTTGGGGACTGGGGATACAGCAGGGAGCGGGACTCACAGAGTCCCTTGTGCCGTGGACATCTGTTTGGGGGTCAGAGGTAAAAGCTGAGACTAAGTGGTAAACAAGACGGTTTCGGGTAATAAATGTCCTCAGGGAAGTGAATGGGAGGCTGCTCTCCGGAGAGGATGGTTGGGGAATATCCTCCGGGAAGAAGCATTTTAGTGGAGAGCTGGGTGAGGGGAGATGCGCCTGGAGGCTGGGACCTGGTTGGCCCTGTGAGGAAGAAAAGGGGGAAGTGTGTGGCTGCGACAAAGCAAGGTGTTCGGACAGGCTTTGTGCATGTTTGCATCCTAGAAGACCCAGGGGTTTTCATTCCTGCTTCCCAGATGGGGAAGCCTCCATCTGGAAAGGGAAAGTTTCCGAAGCGAAGGCTCCCCAGTGAGATGGGATGATGTGAGTGTGTGTGCGGGCCGGGGTGCAGCAGCATCACCGGTGGGGCCGGTGAGAAGACCTGTCTTTGTCCCCTGGCGAAGGGGTCTTTAGGATGTCTGACCTCACAGAGGACAGCCAGGGCTGCGTCCTCTGCAGCCACTTAGCCCCTTGCTGAGTGAGGGCTGGGGGTTTGCAGAACAGGGTAACTGGGGGCGCCTGGGTGGCTCAGTCGGTTGAGTGTCCGACTTCGGCTCAGGTCACGATCTCACTGTTTGTGAGTTCCAGCCCTGCATCCGGCTCTGTGCTGACAGCTCGGAGCCTGGAGCCTGCTTCGGGTTCTGCGTCTCCCTACCTCTCTGCCCCTCCTCTGCTCATGCTGTCTCTCTCTCTCAAAAAATAAATAATAAAAAAAATTTTTAAAACAATCATAGTGTAACTGACGTTGGTGAATGTCGGGCTGAGGAGCTGTGGCTCTGTGAGCTGCCCACACTCTTGCTCTGTCCTCAGTGACTCTCCTCCCCACTACCCTCCTTGGCTGTGTGGCTCTCCCCAAACTTCCTGGGGTCCCCTTTGCTCTTTGTGAAGCCCCACAGCTGATGGGGCAGGGACTGGGTTGCTGTGAGCAGCTACTGAGTGGGGTTTCCAAGTTTGGTCCTCTCGCTTCACTGACCACATCCACGCCTCAAGGCCTTGCTTCCGTCTGGAGTCCACAGCAGGTACCGAGCCTCTCAGGTACCACCTGCTGTGGCTCCGGTCCTGGCCTGGCCACCTCGAGGGTTTCCTCCTTCCCGAACCAGCACCTGCTGGGATGTTTCCTGGTGAGTGTCCCTGCCAGTTGCTCATCCAGGGACGGGCGCCATTGGCCGCTCTCTCCGGCCTGGTCCTTGGATTGCGTCCCCAGGCTTCGCTTGTCCTGGCTGCAGGACAGAAGTTGCCCTGGGAGGGAGCCAGAGTAAGCGGAGATGAAGGTCAGAGCCCAGAGTCAGATGCCCTTGCTCACAGGAGTGGGGAGCCATGGGGGCCCGTGAGCTTCTCGGTGCCGCCCCGATGCTTGAACGAATCCCTGATGCAGAGTGTGTGTTCTGCCTTGGAGTCGGGCCAGGTCCTCCCTGAGCGGTAGTGGCCAGGGGGTGCAGGGTTCCTGTGGCGGGACAAAGAAGGACGTCTGTTGACGCACTGCTTCCTTGGCTCAGCCTCCCTCCTCCAGGACCCAGTGGTGGAGTGGTGGCCGAGAGGACAGTTTCCAGAGCCGGGCAGCCTGGGTCTAGTCCTGCAGATTCTCTCTCCGTGTGAATGGGGGAGGGAGGGCTGTGTGAGGGTCAAGTCAATATGCAAAGCACTTAGAACAGTGCCTGGTAGGGCAAAAGCACTTGGTCAACGTTTCATTATTGTGACCTTGGGCAAGTGATTACCTTCTTTAAGCCTCGATTTTCCTCATCTGCCTCCTCCTAGGTTACTTAGGAGATTAAATGAGGTAATACTGGTAAAGTGCTCAGCACGCAGCTTGGCCCATGGCCGAACTTGATAAAAATCATTTTATTATTAAGTTAGTCTAGTTTGCTGTCGTTGTGGCATGAAATACACCTTTTACCAGCTTCCCGGTGAAAGCGATTTTGCTTCTGTCTCCAGAGCATGCCGGAGCCTTCCCATCCCTTAGCCTGTACCCGCCTTGTACCCGCCTCTGCCCCTCGGAAGGTCCAGCCGCTCACCATCCAGACACTGGGTGGAGCAAGTGGAGGGTTGCAGGCGAGGTGGCTGCCCAGGGCCTCGAATGTGGACTTGTTGGCTTTTTCCAGCACAGAAAGGGCAGCAGTGGCCTGAATGCCCATAAAACCGTTCACTGTCTCCTGCTCCCCGGTCTAAGAAACCTGTCTCTGCAGACCGTCCAGCTCCCACCGAAGTCCCCCTGAGCATTTCTGGGGTCTCACGGCTGCCCCGGAATTCCCCACTATTGTTCTTGTCCTGATTTCCTGCAGTGGGAGAACCACTCCCTGGCCCCCCCATCCCAACCACTGAAAGGTCAAGGGAACTGTTCCCTCTTTTCCCCAGGAGTCAGATAAGCAGACAGATCCCCAGACAGTCACCACCTGTCCTCCCTCCCACCCCAGGACCCTTCTCTCCAGCTCTGGGTTTTCCACCCAGGCATCAGGGCCTCTGATCAATCCATTCCACTCCAAGCTGTTTCTCTCCATGGCAATTGATCCCGCCAGCCGTGAGGGATTAAATTTGCTGTTGTCAGAGCTGCCGGGGTAGTTCTGGCCTAGGTGGCTGTACCAGGGCCAGAAGAAGCCTATTTTTCAGGCCGGCAGGCTGGAGAGAACCCACATGGCAGTGCTGGGTTCCCCTCTGAATTTCCCCCCAGCCACCTGGCAGGCTATTGTGAGGATACCCCGCTGTGTGGAGCCGCCTTGAGACTGTAAACCCTAGAAGCTGAGCTGTGTCGCAGTCGCCCCGCGTAGATTCCGACGCTACGGAGAAGAACCCTGAAGCTCTTCCCACCCCTGCAGCCCACTCAGGACCGGCCAGGGAGGCAGACGGGGTCCCCGGAGCCTGACATCCCCTCCCGGGACGAGGCTTGGCTGCTGTGCCTGGTAGGAAAAGCGAGGCCCTGTGAAGTGTGCACAGACTCCCTCTGTGTGAACACTGTGCCTCCTTGTGAGGCTTCCCGACCCACACATCTGCTGCCCTGCACACAACGGGGCCGTGTTCCCACCCCGGGAGGGACCCTGCTCCTGCCGCCAGCACTGGGAGGGCGGGTGGGGGAGAGAGGAGGAGCCTGATGGCCAGATCCTGCCGTGTGCCCAAGACACCACATCTCACCGGGGCTCCCGCTTTGGGAGATCTTCCATGTGCCGGCCACCATCTAGGGGCTGGGGGTAGCCGGAGAGGCAGAAACACTTCCCTCATGGCGTTCACCTTCAGATAATAGACAAATAAGGAAGACATCCTTGTCAGGGGGTGCTGAGTAGCTGAGTACATGGAAAAGCATTAATCAGGGGAGACACATAGGGTGGCAGCAGGAATGGGACTGGTGAGCAGAGACCCAAAAGGGGTGGTGGTGGGGGTGGTCTTTCGAGGGGTCCAGTGCCCAGCAGTGAGCGGGTGCTCAGTATACATTTGGACCATCGGTGAAGTACAGGCTGTGTTGAGTGACCCGGGGGACGACTGGGAGGCGGGACTGCCTCACCCTGGCGCCCCACCTTGGCTCAGCCACGCACTGCTGGCTCCTGCTGCGTACGGCTTCCTCCCTGCCTCCTCCCTGCTCGGAGGAAAGGGCTGCCCGCCCCACCACTCCCCTCCCTTGCTGGGCCCTAGCCAGCCTGTCCCTTTAGGGTGCGTCTCTGCCTCTGCTCTCCAGCTGCAGACCCCAGGAGGAGAAAGCACTGGCCTTCAGGAGGGAGAGCAGTTACTGTGGGCGCCCCTTCAGCTTGCTCTGACTTGGGGTTGCGTCTCTGCATCCACAGCCTCCTCCTGGGCCTGTTCAGCATGTGTCGCTTCGGCTCTGCTTTTGCCCCGAATCTTCCGGATCAGGCTAGACCAGGTGGCAGTCGTCAGAAGAGCCAGCTCAGGTGTCAGGGCAGCTGGGGGATGGAGTTACACACCCCCAGAGACCGGACACTCCCGGCTTATGAGCTGGCAGCTGCGTGCTGCTGGGGGAGGTGTGGCCCTACGCCCTTGCCCTGTGCACGGCCACCCCTGCCTGCCCCTTCCCAGCTCTGTGCCCGTATGGGAGGGAGGAGCCTGGGACGCTGTATGGCAGAGTCGCTAAGGACACAACAGGCAGCCGGACCTGGCTTTGTCCTTAGTAGCTGTACAGAGAGGACACCTAACCTCTCTATACTTCAGTTTTCTCATCAGGAAGATGGGCTCATGCCCACTTCCTAAGGCTGTTGCTGGAGGTGTCGCCTGTTCCCTGAACAGTGTAATCACCCAGGAGACGGCAGTTGGTGATCATCAGTGTCGCCACCACTGTGGTGGACAGAGTTCTGCCTGGGTGGGGTGTGGTGGTTATGTGGGGCCGGGAGAAGTAGGGGCTGGGCTCGACTTCTCTCCCGGCGGCTGCTCAGTGATGCTTGTTGAACAAAGCCAGGCGCTGAGGCCTCAGGGAGGCTGTGCTGGCGGAGGTTGGGCACACAGATGGCCAAGGGAGCCTTCCAGGTCTGGCTCGCCGCAGCTTTGGGAATAAGAGAAGCCAGAGCCTGTCTGGGTTTCCGTTGGGACCCTGGGATGGGACACCAGGAGAGTGGCCCCTGAGAGGCCCAGTGTGGGGTCGGCACTCCTGCGTCCCGTGAGTGGGGTCACAGTGGGCTCTGGGGGGGGTGGGCGGGGGGGGGCGGGGGCTGGGCCGGTTTCAGCAGCTGCGTGCCTGATGGGAGAGGCCTGGCTCTGCTCCTGTGGGGTTGCTTTTCTTACCGACAGAGGAAATCTCACAGCCTTGCCAAGTAGGCCCAAAGTCGGTTCGTGGTGGACGTGTGCAGGGGTGAACCGCCTCCTGGCCAGGCTGGGCAGTTACGCTCTGAGGATGCTGGAGGTGGATGGCGTGGCGGCCTCTGGGCTAAGAGGAAAACAAGTGTCGGGGCTGCCCTGTGGGGCTCCCTCTGCCCTATCCCCTCCCCACTCCTGTCTGAGTCAGGCCACCACACAAACGTGTCCTATTGACAAGGCCTTGACCTACCGGCATGGGTCCCGGGCTGCAGGGTGAGGGCACATGGCAGCCCCAACCCTTGCTCAGCCATTGCAGATCCTGCATGGCCTGTGGGGCAGGCTGCCGTGAGGCCTGGGGAGGGACCAGTGGTGGACGGAAGGATCGCGTCTGTAGGTTTGCCGGGCACCTGCCTGTCGCTCCCACCAGGGGACATAGGCGGCTCTTCTCCAGCCACAAACATTGATGTCCCCAGCTCAGTGCTGGGCAGCTGGACAGAGGCCTGTAGAACCTGCCTGCAGGTAGAGGAATAAAACATCCCCTCGAGGAAAGCTGGGACCGGCGTTAAGTGCTGGGGCCCTTTGCTGAGGGAGCAGTCCCATCCAGGAGGCCTCGGGCTGTGGAGGCTCTGACCTAAGGGGGAGGAGACAGGACCCCAGCAGGTGGACATGGGTGAGGACCTCTGCCCACAAGTGACATGGCTGCTTGCTCAGTGCCCAAGTGGCAGCAGCAGGTATGCTGAGCGGATCCCCCCACTTCCCACTGCTCCCAGTAGGGGCCACGGTCACCATCTGCTTCAGTGAGGGTAGGCACCGAGTCAGGACTTGTCCCCATCCAGGAGGGAGGCGGCCTGCGTGGCAGACGGGCCACAGGACCTGGGTTTGTCCCGTGTTTCCGTGTAGTGGCCGTGTGGCCTTGCCCCACAGTAATGTGGGTGGGGGGTGACACACGTGTCTTCACGAGGGCTCAGGAGGGATAGGGCGGAGGATGCCACGTTGTTGCAAGTGGCCGCTCCCGCTGGGGCCCAGGGGGCCTCCCCTTCTGGGGTGAACTAAGCACACACAGGTGTCTGCCCAGAGGTGGGGTCCTGCAGCTACCAGCCAGCCTCTGTCCTTATATCCTAGCCCCTAGAAGGCTCCCAGGGGCTTTTTGGCATCGGGTATTAACTCATTTTGAGCTGTATGAGTCAAATAAAAGAAAAGTCTTCAGAGCTCTGGTTCGCTTAGGTTGAGAGAACTTCCTTTTCCTCTGCGTCTCTACACCTTCCTTTGGCTGACGGGAAGAATCCATCCTGTGTCTTCTGGAGAAGTCTGCCTGGTGAGTTTCTGAACTCTGCCTCCTCTCTTCCCTCCCAGGCCATCAGCATCAGCAAAGCCATCAACACCCAGGAGGCCCCCGTGAAGGAGAAGCATGCCCGGCGTATCCTTCCCTTCCCTGCTTCGGGCAGGCCGGACGCTGTCCCTCTTGGTCTCTGGGGGGAGGCAGGGAGAGTGAGAGGAGGGTGTGGGCCTGCCCTGCGTTATTATCTCTGACTGTGGACTTGGTGGGAAGTGAATTGGGGGGCGGGGAACAGTGCAGGTGGCTGGCCACCAGAGCTTTGTGAAGCGTGCCCTCGACAAGACAGAGGCCCGAGAAGGCGCATGCTCGTGTGGCCCCGGGCCAGCCGGGTCTCCTGCCTTGCTCTGCTGCTTTTACATTCTCAGTCCCATCTGGGCAACACCATCTGTAGTCTTGGGCTGTCGGTCCCGGTTAAATCTGTGAGGATTGACCTTGGCAGAAAACCATCGCTTTCGGTGAACTCCTGCAGACGTGGTGGGAGAGGGGTGTCGGGAGAAGGTGCTGGGTGGCTGTGGGTGAGGGGCCAGCCTTCTCCCTGCGTCACTCAGCTGCACTCGCTGAGCACCCCAGCCTTCCCTACACTTGAGTCTCTGCCTCTTGCACTTGGCCTTGACCCTGGTAGGCATCATTCTGGGCACTCACCATGAGAAGGGGGCCTTCACCTTCTGGTCCTACGCCATTGGTCTGCCCCTTCCCAGCAGCTCTATCCTCAGCTGGAAGTTCTGCCACGTGCTCCACAAGGTCCTCCGAGATGGGCACCCGAATGTGAGTCGCCACTCTCCACTGGTGCTGACAGGGGCGGGGCTCTCGGGCCCTCCACCTGCTGCTGCCTGAGCAGGCCAGCACCCCAGGGAGGCAGAGCAGTGTCCCTGTCCCCACCCCTCTCTGCCCTCGGTGTGCCAGCCAGCATGGGCGGTGCATACGCTGGGACCCCGCCCGCGTGAGTCCGGGTTCTTCATACCTCCCCTCCCCCCCCCCCCCCCTGCTGCCACTGCAGGTGCTACATGACTGCCAACGCCATCGGAGCAACATTCGGGAGATCGGAGATCTGTGGGTAAGTGCAGGGAGCAAGCATGGCGGCCTTAGAACCTTGCAGAGGGAATCGTCCAGAAAGCCCAGCCACGGTCCCGCTTGGCGTCCTGACCCCCAGCTCGTGGGGCCGAGTGAATGGGAGCTCCTTGCAGATGGGTGTCTTTTCCCTCCTTTCCCTCAGAGTAGAAGTCACAATGTTATCTGGGGAGACATTGGGGGCAGACGGACGTCAGTAAATGAAACCTCAACCTTGCTTTTAAGGTCTTGTCTGGGAAGCTCCAAATGCATAACTAACGGGCCCCCTAGCTCCAGAAACTCAGCAGCCCTGTGGTCCCTGTGAGCTGGGAAATGTGGCGACACCTCAGTCTGAGTGTCTGACTGGCGGTTACAGCCAATGTGAGGGGTACGGACTCCTTGCCCGCCACCACCCACCCCCCCCCCCCCTGACTGGGGCTGCTTTAGAATCTCAGGATTGGAAACTGGGTTCAAAAAACTTCCAGAAGATTCTTATCCATAATAAAGTTTGGAAGCCCCAAAAGCTTGTATTCTAGATCTACTCTAAGACCTCAGGGAATATGGGGGTGGGGACAGGACCTCTGGCCTTATTTGTCACCTGGGAGTACTGCTGGGACCTCATGGGGTAGGCCGGGGTCGGGGCAGGCCTCGGAGCTGGGCTGTAGAGGGAGGCCCTGCTGGCGTAGACACGAACTGCTGTGTCTCACAGATGTCCCTTGAAGTCAAGAAAATAGTGCCCGTGGTGGTGTTTGCGGACACAGGCCCAGTTGGCGTGCTTGCAGGGGCCACGGTGTTTGGAGGTGACCGGGGAGGCAGCTGGGAGGATGTGTACACGGACCCGGCAGAATGTGCCTCCTCGGCTGCCACCAGCATTTTAATGAAGCGTCCCAACTCTGAGCTGGCCTGTTGCCCTGGACAAAGAGCCTTCTTCTCGCAAGAGTTTCTTTGGCAAGAAGGACTAGGAGTAAAATTAAAAAAAAACAAACAAACAACAAAGAGCCGTAGACAAAGCGTAGGGCTGGCAGAGGCCCTTAGGAGGGATGTGTTGGCGGCCTCTGGAGGGCTGAGCGGTATTTGTACGTGAACGTCTGTCCGTGTGGCAGGTGGGGGAGGGACACTCAGCTGGCGTCCTGCACCTTCCCACCTCTGCTGTCTTGTTGGCCCCAAAGCGTGAACAGGTCCTGTAGGATTTGTGGGCATGTTCCTGGGGCGGGAGACCCTCATCCCAGCGCTCCTTTCTCCACAGGGACATTTGCATGACCGCTACGGACAGCTGGTGAATGTTTATACCAAACTCTTGCTGACCAAAATCTCCTTCCATCTCAAGGTAGTTTCCTTGGGCGTCATGGGGCTGGGGGTGGAGGACCTGGGCTTTTCTCTCTGTGATATCCTGGGAAGCCGGGTGGTGGCATCTACTGTGTCCCAACCTTGACCTGAGGGGAAACCAGAGGTGCCCAGGGTGCCTTGAGAGTCAGGGCAACTTGAGACGTTTTCCTCTAATGCCGGGGGGAGTGTCTGCTCTGCCCTTGGCTCCAGGCAGCCTCTTGCCCTGGTTGGACGTCCCCTCCTCCCTGTCCCCCATCTGTCCCGTCACCTGCAGCCCCCTCTGCCAGTGCCCGGGGCAGATAGAGGCATCCCCAGCATCTCTTCCTTTCCTCAGAAGCTAGAACCCGTTCTGGGCCGGGGCCAGCATGGGCCTCAGCTGAGTGGGGGTGTCCTCTCCACAGCACCCCCAGTTTCCTGCGGGCCTGGAAGTGACGGACGAAGTGTTGGAGAAAACTGCTGGGACCGACGTCAACAATATGTGAGTCCCTCAGGACAGTGTGGCTGCCTGGCGCCACCTCCTTTCTCCCTCAGTTTCCCCGGTGGCTCCCTCAGCGTTCCACACTCTGGGTCCATGAGGCCAGGTGCTCATCAGCGGCTGGCTGGGGCAGAGGGTCCCGTTCCCAGGAAATGAGGCTGAAGTTCAAGGGCTGGGGTTTATTTGGAATCTGGCCTCTTTGGCTGAAAGATGGCTGTCCGGCGCAGAGGCTCTTGGATGAACCGTGTTCCCTCTTCCCGCCTGGGGGGCGGGTCTCGTGCGGTGAGTCCCCTGCCCCTCTGCTCAGCCCTCCGCCTTCCCCTTGTAGCTTCCAGCTCACCGTGGAGATGTTTGATTACATGGACTGTGAGCTGAGGCTTTCTGAATCAGGTAAGCCAAGCAAGGAGGAGGCCCGGCCCCCTTGGGTTCTGCGTGGTTCCTCAGGGCCCAGAGCTGGATGAGAAGTTAGCCCCACCAGCTTATTCTGCCCCCGGTGTCCATGCCCCTGCTAGGAGGGGGTGAGGGGGCCTCCAGGTGCCCCCAGGACATGGGGAGAGGTGTCCACTGCTCCTGCAGGGCGCCAGGCCTCAGAGGTGTCCAGGCAGCGGCGCCCCCTCCTGACTCGGCTCCCCCTGCGTCGGGCATCTGCAGAGCCCTCCCAGGAGAGAGTTGGTTTGGGTCATCTTGCGTGTTTCCTGCTGTAAAAGGCCTGTGAGTCATGGACTTCACAGCCCAGGGACCCAGCAGCTGCTGGACAGGAAATCTCAGAGGGCTCGAGCTCTCGGGGCCGCAGAGGGGATTGTTCTGGGCGGCAGCTTCAGGATGTCTTGTTGGGTGACTCAGTGCTCTTTGTAGGAGAACGAATAGCAAATGCCTTTTTAAGGGAAAATCGGGATTTGAGTGAGGTGGGTCTGGGCAGCCTCCTGGCACTCCTGGATCTGGACTCTGAGCTGTACCCAGAGGAGCCCAGACCCCACTGGGGAGCGTGGCCGCCGGCCTGTGACTGGCAGGGACGAGACGTGCTTCTCACAGCGGCCCCCACGAGGGAAGATAGAGAAAACCCACAGTTGGGCGCCCCGCCCCTTGCAACACTCACCTCTTGATGAAGCACAAAGAAGGGGCAGCCTAGCGGTCCACAGGCCGGCGTCTCCCTGGAGAACCATCCTGAATGCCCCTCAGTGGAGAAATGGTTTTGCCTCGTATCAAACCCCAAATAGTATTTTATGTGTGTTTCAGTTTTTATAGGAAGATGTACTGGATGTGACATGTAATTGAATGTTAAGATTTAGAGGGTGAAGGACCATGTTTAGCTGCGTCTTGCTCCTCCTGGGCTTGGAGGTTTGCAAACGGTCCCACCCTAGGCCAGGTGAGGACAGGGCCCCAGGGCTTGTCCTGGCATCTGTGTCGTGCATGGGCCACCCTGGCATGCGGTCTGCCCGTTGTCCTTTCTCTCTGTGCCCTAGATAAGAGGCCGGCTATGGTGGGGGCAGCCTCGTGTTTGTCCCTGGCCCTCCTACTTGGCTGATCTCACGAAAGGCTTGATTGTCAGGGACAGGGGAGATTGACCCTGGGTGCAAGTGAGGTTTTGGGGTCACTTGGGGCTTTCAGAACCAGGTCCCGATCTGGCTGCCTTGTGGCTCTCATCACAGTTGTAAGATGAGGCACTTGGCTACACTGCTTTGAGCCTCCTTCTTCCCTCGAAGACTGAGGATGAGCTCAAGGCCCACGGGTACAGGACCTTCGAAGTCACCCTATCCCTCCAGCCCCTCATTCCGGGTGCACTGCGTGGTGGCTCTTGGAAACCCTTGCTGAGCTGACCTGTATTCTCTTTGCCCCGACCCTGCTGTTGCCCTAGTTTGTGAGGGCTCTCGGGTCCATCTGGGGCAGCCAAAGCACAGGGGCTCCTGTCCTAGCAGTTTGGAGCATGTTTGTGTCCAAGGACCTGGGACAGAGTTGTCCTGGCCTGGCTAGAACCAGCAAGGCAGGTCCCCAGGCCGCTGCCTCCCAGGGTTGCTCTGCCGATGCCCTGAGATGAGGGCGTGGGGCCCACCCTCTGCACTGTTCTCACGAGCCTGTCACCGAGGCCACATCCCAGCTTCCCATGCGCACGCTGTTCCCTCCACCTCTGTTTGCAGTTTTCCGGCAGCTCAACACAGCCATCGCTGTGTCCCAGATGTCCTCGGGCCAGTGCCGCCTGGCTCCCCTCATCCAGGTCATCCAGGACTGCAGCCACCTCTACCATTACACAGTCAAGCTCATGTTCAAGCTGCACGCCTGTAAGTCCCCCCGGCCCCCTGCTGCCCTGCCTCGGGCCCCCTGAGGTTCAGCCGGAGCCACAGAGGGCTGTGTTTAGGTGGCTTACGTTGACAGATATTGGCTGTATCAGAAATGAAGATCAAGACATTTAAAAAAGTTATTTTTTAAAAAATGTTTATTTTTGAGAGGTGGGGGGAGGGGGAGAGACAGAGAGAGAGAAAATCCCAAGCAGGCTCTGTCCACGCTGTCTGCACAGAGCCCGATGTGGGGCTCCAACCCATCAACCGCAAGATCATGACCTGAGCTGAAGACGGACGCTTAACCGACTGCGCCACCCAGGCGCCCCTAAAAACGACTTCTCAGTTAAATGTGACGTAGTACACTAGCCTTAACATAACCACCACAGTTGCGGTGGAAAAGCACTGCTCTCCAACACAAGGGTCTAGTGAGAAGAGGGGTGTGGTTTTACACGTTTGCAGTTCCCTGAAGTCCCTGGTCTTGAAGGAGGGATTGCCCTCTGAGGGCAGCCCACTGGGGCGCCTCGCATCCCGCAGGCTGGCGTGACACATCCAAAGAGGCGCACGTCACTTGCTCCCCGTTCACAGAGGGTTTGGCCCCGGTCGACCCTCTGAAGAGGTCTTGGTCCCTACGCCCCACCCTGAGAACCAGGAGCCTGGGGTGAATGAGCTGTTGCAATGCTATCAGCCCAAGCTGGAGTCCAGAAGCGATTTCACAGCGCCCCCTACAGGCATGCACCGATCAGGCTTGCTGTGGTCAAGATGCTGACTTTGGAGCGCCCACCCCCCCACCCCTTCTCAGAGTCGAGAGCCGCCACACCCCTGTAGGGGTCTCCCCTCACCTCACAACCCCTCACCTCACTCTCCCAGTTGGTGGGGGGCCTGGCCAGGCAGCAGGTGCTCTCTCCTCTACGATGGTTTCTAGAATGTGGTGGAGCAGAGTGGGAACGGGAGGGAGGGAAGGTTAAGTCTTTGCAGGTCACAGAGCAGGGGGCAGAGGGGAAGTCCTGTCCAACATCCCTGCCCTCAGGTCTCCCAGCTGACACCCTGCAAGGCCACAGGGACCGGTTCCACGAGCAGTTTCACAGGTATGGCCCGGGCAGGGAGGAGGCTCTGCGGCCTGGTGAGCTGGGCTTCCTGTCCAGGTCCGGCCCCTCTGTGACCTCCCCTCATCTGCCTCTGCAGCCTCAGGAATTTCTTCCGGAGAGCCTCTGACATGCTCTACTTTAAGCGGCTCATCCAGATCCCCCGGCTGCCTGAGGTACCTGTGATATTCCCCAGGCTGCCCCTGGGCTGCAGCCTTGTTCCTACTCTGGGCGCGTGGGGGACCCTGGGTGCCTGCTGGGGCCCCACTTGGGCGCTGGGGACGACTGAGAGGGTCTTCCCCCGGGGCCGTGAGCAGCTCCCACTCATTGCCCCTCCCCCAGGGACCTCCCAACTTCCTGCGGGCCTCAGCGCTGGCCGAGCACATCAAGCCTGTGGTGGTGATCCCCGAGGAGGCCCCTGAGGACGAGGAGCCCGAGAACCTCATTGAGATCAGCACAGGGCCCCCAGCTGGGGAACCAGCGGTGAGGTTCCCCCTTTTGGTGGGGTGTCCTTCTGCCCGCGCCCTGCCCTGGCCTGCAGGGCCCGGGGGCGTGGCCCTGGGTCACCGTGCTTGTGTGGCAGGTGGTGGCCGACCTCTTTGAGCAGACGTTCGGACCCCCCAATGGATCCTTGAAGGATGACAGGTGAGGCGAGGTGAGGGCCGGGGGCCGCCTGTGGCGGGGACTGTGCGGTGGTCAGGACTGACCTTGAAGGCCATCTGTCCCCAGGGACGTGCAGATCGAGACCCTGAAGAGAGAGGTGGAGACGCTCCGCGCAGAGCTGGAGAAGATCAGGCTGGAGGTGAGGGCGGGGTCGCGGGGCCGGGCTGTGTGGCGCACCCCCACCGGCGCACACGCGCACGGGGTCCCCATACCACCGTCCTCGGGCCGCACAGGCCCAGCGCTACGTCTCGCAGCTGAAGGGCCAGGTGAACGCGCTGGAGGCCGAGCTGGAGGAGCAGCGGAAGCAGAAGCAGAAGGCGCTGGTGGACAACGAGCAGCTGCGCCACGAGCTGACCCAGCTGCGGGCCGCCCAGCGGGAAGGCGAGCGGAACCAGGGCCTGCGCGAGGAGGCCGAGAGTGCGTGAGCGGCGCGGGGCCGGGGCGGGGGGCGGCCGGCGGGCGGGCGGGCAGCTGGGGACCACCGCCTCCCCTGCCCCCTGCAGAGAGGGCGAGCGCCACTGAGGCGCGCTACCAGAAGCTCAAGGAGAAGCACAGCGAGCTCATCAGCACACACGCCGAGCTGCTCAGGAAGGTAGGTGGAGGCACGGGCGTGACGGGCGGACGCTGAGTGGGGCCCCCTGGCGGTAGCGGAGCGTGAGCCTGTGCCTCACCTGCGCAGAACGCGGACACGGCCAAGCAGCTGACGGTGACCCAGCAGAGCCAGGAGGAGGTGGCGCGGGTGAAGGAGCAGCTGGCCTTCCAGATGGAGCAAGAGAGACGGGAGTCCGAGCTGAAGGTGCGTCCCGGGCATGCGTGGGCCCCCGTGGCCCCGACTCTGGTGTCCCTTCCCCCACCTCCACCCTGCCCGCCGTGACACGCTGTCCTGTCCCAGCTGGAGGAGCAGACTGACCTGCTGGAGAAGCTCAAGAGGGAGCTGGAGGCCAAGGCGGGAGAGCTGGTGCGCACGCGGGAGGCCCTGAGCCGCACGGAGCAGGTATGGCCGCTGCATGTGGGGTGGCCTCCGGGAGCCGGCCGGGCAGGAGTTAGGGTCCTCTTTCCCGTGAGCGGGGCCATGCCCGGATGCCAGTAGCTTGGTTCAGTCCTGGGGTGCAGCTCTGACCCAGGGGACACGGGAAGGGGGCCCTGGCCTTCGGGAAGTTCTCTAAGGGGAGATTAAGGAGAACGTGGCTCTCGGGGGTGGTCCGTGAACCTGGGTGGGGACGGGGTGCGGGCAAGGCCACCCTGCTCACGTGCCGGGTGTTTGCAGAGCGGCTCGGAGCTGAGCTCCAGGCTGGACGCACTGAGCGCAGAGAAGGCCGAGCTGAGCAGTGCGGTGCTGCGACAGGAGGCGGACCTGCTGGCGGCCCAGGGCCTGGTGCGGGAGAAGGAGGCGGCGTTGAGCCAGGAGCAGCAGCGCGGCTCTCGGGAGACGGCTGAGCTGCAGAGGCAGCTGGCGGACAAGGTGACGCCCCGGCTCCCCCCTCCCCCCCCACAGCAACAGCTGCGTCGAGACCCGGCCTGCTTCCCGATCGACCGAAGGGTTGCGCGTCCGCCCTGTACTTCCAGAATATTTTTACCACTCCAAAAAGAAACTCTTCACCCACGAAGGAGTTAATCCCCACGCCCCTCTGACAGCCCCAGCCCCTGGCAACCTCTCCCCTCTGGATCGACCTATTGCAGACATTGCAGGTGGACGGGACCTCACGATAGGACTGGTTTCTCTCACCGAGCAGTGTTGGCCGGGTTCATCCAAGTGTCGTGGCCCAGTAGTGTCCCACGGCCAGAATGCGTTGTGTGTACTTGTTCATCAGTTGGTGGGTGTTTTCACTTTGGCAGTTGGGGGTAACGCCATGAACCAGAGGGGCTGTGCCGTTTCTGTTCCCGCCAGGAACGTATGCAGTTGTCCATTTCTGGGGAACCTTTTTTTTTTTTTTTAAGTTTACTTTGAGAAAAAGCGAACCGGCCGGGGTGGAGGGGCAGAGAAACAGAGGACAGAGGGTCTGAGGCAGGCTCTGTGGGGCTCGAACTCACGAACTGTGAGATCACGGCCTGAGCCAAAGTCAGACAAACACTTAACCGCTGCCCCAATTTCCCTACAACCTTAACAGCACTTGTTACTGTCTGTGGTCGTTTTAGCCACCCTAGCGGGTGTGAGATGGTATCTCCTTGTGGTTTTTTTGTCTCGCATTTCCCTAAGGGTTTATGGTGTTGAATGTCTTTTGTGTGTGTTCATTGCCTTTTGTGTATTTGGGGAGAAATGTTTGTTCAGATATTTTGTCTGCTTTTTAACTTGGTTGTCTTTTGTTTTTTGGAGATAGGGTGGGGGAGGGGCAGAGGAGGGTGGACAGAGGATCCAAAGCAGGCTCTTTGCTGACAGCAGAGAGCCCAACGCAGAGCTCGAATTCACGAACTGTTGAGATGGTGACCTGAGCCAAAGTTGGACGCTCAACTGACTGAGCCGCCCAGGCGCCCCATCGGTTGTCGTTATTGCCGAGCTGCCCGCGGGCTCGTGATGGAGCAGTCCAAGCAGGGGGTCGGTGCGGGGCCTCTCCTCAGACCTCCCTCCCCAGCGAGGGTCCCAGCTGACCGCCTGCCTGGCTGCCACGGCGCTGACCCCCGGTTGGGATGTCCAAGCCGCCTCTCCCCTTCCCCCCAGGAGTCTCAGGAGCAAGAACTGAGGCGTAGGCTTGTGGACGAGCAGTTTGCAGTGCTCCAGGCCACTGCCACCGAGGCCCAGCGCATCCTGCAGGACGCCGTGGCCAAGCTGGATGACCCCCTGCACGTGCGCTGCACCAGCTCGCCGGGTAGGGCCTTTCCTTCCCTGCCCGGTGGGGTGCTCAGCCCGCCCTGAGAGGAGGGGCAGAAGGCGATGAGGCCTCAGGCAGGCTCCGCCCCTGACCGCCTCTCCCTGTGCCCACAGACTACTTGGTGAGCAGGGCCCAGGCAGCCCTGGACGCCGTGAGCGCCCTGGAGAAGGGCCATGCCCAGTACCTGGTGTCCGGGTCAGGTGAGCACGGCGGCGGGGTGCCCATTCCGCCGGCCATGGCTGCCTCCTGCCACTGGGGAGCTTCCCAGAGCTGTGCCCCCTGCACACGCCCACCGGGAGCCCATGCCTGCCTGCCAGGGAGCCTGGGATCACCCAGACCTAGCTTTGTTCCCGGCTTGGCTGCTGTCTAGCCGCTTGACATGGTGTAGGCTCTTCTTCCCCGTGACCTTCCTCTTCTCCGCCCCCCACCTCCCATCCCCCGAGCCTGCTTCTCCAGGCCCTGGTGCCCGTTAGGCTTGTGGGCAGAGGACGTGAGCAGCCTGCCCGGCCTCGCCCTGTGGCAGTGGCGTGAGGGTTCCGTTTCTCCTTCCCCCACAGACGCCTCTGTGCTGGTGGCAGCCCTGACCCACTTCTCCCACGTGGCCGCAGACACCATCGTCAACGGCGGTGCCACCTCCCACCTGGCACCCACCGACCCTGCCGACCGTAAGTGGGCCCCAGGCTTGACTCCCACCTGGGACCCGTGTGGACCCAGGGAAGGCGGGGGCCTACACACCTGGCGCGGGGGCATCTTCCGGGGCTCCCGGGTGACGGCCCCTGACGGACCTCTCCCCGCCCAGGCCTGATCGACACGTGCCGGGAGTGCGGGGCCCGGGCTCTGGAGCTCGTGGGGCAGCTGCAGCAGCAGCAGACCCTGCAGCAGGCCCAGCCCGGCCTGGTGCGGACCCCGCTGCGGGGCATCCTTCAGCTGGGCCAGGTGAGGTGTGCGGCCGCGGCGCCGGGTGGGGGTCCGCAGGGGTGAGGACGCTGGGGTGAGGCTCCGGGCCCCAACTTCCCCACACCCGCCTTTACTTCGGGCCGAACCGGTGCTCATTTGTGGCACTGGCAGCTGGAGGACACGGCGCAGGGACAGAGCGCCGCTCCAGCCTCTCCCAGGCTCCCCGGGGTTGCTGGGACTCCAGTCCGCCCCGCCTGACTCCTAGATGCCTCTTCCCCAGGAGCTGAAGCCCAAGAGCCTGGACGTGCGTCAGGAGGAGCTCGGGGCCGTGGTGGACAAGGAGATGGCGGCCACGTCCGCGGCCATCGAAGACGCCGTGCGGAGGATCGAGGTGAGGCCTGGGGTGCGGGGGCTCCTTCGGTTTCTGCCGGAGCCCCGGAGGCTGCGCTGGGCTGAGTGCAGGCTCTGCCCGCCTCTGCGCTCCCGTGCACGGGGCGGACGGCTCCGTGGCCGTTTGGGGGGCGGGGGGCTGGTCCGGCACCGCATCCCCCTTCCTCTCACACCGCCCTCTCAGCCCGCTGACCTCTGTCACTGGCTGTAGGACATGATGAACCAGGCCCGCCATGCCAGCTCCGGGGTGAAGCTAGAGGTGAACGAGAGGTGAGCCCCACTTCACCACTCCCGAGCCCCCCAGACCCCGGGGTGTTCTGTCCTGCCTGCCTAGCTCTCCACAAGGGACCGGGAACAAGTGCAGCCCGGCCTGCTGAACAGCCGTGTCGGGCCCCGTGGTGGTCCACGCGGAGGGCAGGCTCTCCAGGGTCATGCTGTAGATTCCTCTCTCTTTCTCTCTCTCTCCCGCCCCTGCCCCTGCACCTCCCTGCTTGCCTCAGGATCCTCAATTCGTGCACAGACCTGATGAAGGTGAGTGGCTGACTGCGACCCCAGGGTGGGCTGCGTGCCTGGGAAGACCACCCCAAGAGTGACATGTGTTTTGGTCTTGGCAGGCCATCCGGCTCTTGGTGACGACGTCCACCAGCCTGCAGAAGGAAATCGTGGAGGGCGGCAGGGTGAGCGGGCCCGATTCCCGAAGGGGGCGTGAGCTCAGAGCCCTCCGGATCACTCCACCCTGGGCTTCAGCTGACCTCAGGGCTCCTTCAGGCACGAGCTTCCCGGAGCGTGCAGTGATCCGACACCCTCCCCCCACCCAGTGATGCACACGGTGCGCCCGGGGTTCACGCCTGAATCCCGCCGCGGCCCAGGGACGTACCCTCGTGGCTGAGGTGAAGGCAGAGGGGCCCCATGTGGGGCTCCGTTTCCACCTGCACCGTCACTGACTGGTCCCCCCCGCCCTGCCTTGCCCTCCTGTTGTCGCTAGGGGGCAGCCACGCAGCAGGAATTTTATGCCAAGAACTCCAGGTGGACTGAAGGCCTCATCTCCGCTTCCAAGGCCGTGGGCTGGGGAGCCACGCAGCTGGTGTATGTCGCCCCAGGTGGGGGGCGGCAGGGTGTTCGGTGCTCAGGGTCTGGGGAGGGAGCGTGGAGGCGGCCCGGGGTCCAGAGGGTCGGAGACCCAGGCCCCAACCCGGCTCTGCCCGCAGGGAGTCGGCCGACAGGGTGGTGCTCCACACGGGCAAGTACGAAGAGCTCATCGTCTGTTCGCACGAGATCGCAGCCAGCACGGCCCAGCTGGTGGCGGCCTCCAAGGTGAGGCTTCACGCGCAGCGGCCTCTCAGGTCTGGGCTGTGGCAGACGGGCCCCACGTGCTAGGGGTGTGGCTGACCTGCCCCCGCGCCCCCCCCCCCAGGTGAAGGCAGACAAACACAGCCCGCACCTGAGCCGCCTGCAGGAGTGCTCCCGCACCGTCAACGAGATGGCCGCCAACGTGGTGGCCTCCACCAGATCAGGCCAGGAGCAGATCGAAGAAAGAGGTGAGCCCGGGCGCTGGCCGCAGCCGGGGTGGGGGCGGGCGCAGAGGCACTAACCTTGTCCCGTTCTGGCTACAGACACCATGGACTTCTCCGGCCTGTCCCTCATCAAGCTGAAGAAGCAGGAGATGGAGACCCAGGTGGGTGCCTGCGGCTGGCCTCCGTGCCTCCCGCTCCTCCTCGAGGGCCCAGCTCTGGGAGGGCGGGCAGGGTGGGCCACACGGCCGTGCTGAGCGGGCACGTGGGGCTGCAGGTTCGTGTCCTGGAGCTGGAGAAGACGCTGGAGGCGGAGCGTATGCGGCTGGGGGAGCTGCGGAAGCAGCACTACGTGCTGGCTGGCGGCGTGGGGACACTGAGCGAGGAGGAGCCCAGCCGACCCAGTGCTGCCCCCCGTGGTGGGACCTCCAGGAAGCCACCCCTAGCCCAGAAGCCCAGTGTGGCAGCCCAGCAGGACCAGCAGGTGCTGAGCGTCGGCACTGGGGCAGGGAGGGGCCCCGGGGGTGCCGTCCCTGTCTCTGCTCCCCAGTCTGCGGGACTCGGGGCAGAAATGCTGCTTCAGCAACACGGGGAGGATGGTGGGGGTGGGAAGGCTGCAGGGGGCCGAGGGGAGGTAGGGTGTGTGGGGGCCCAGCCATGTTCGCTGAGCCCCTCAACTTTGACTCCTGCAGCTGGACAAGAAGGGTGGCATCTACCCGGCTCAGCTCGTGAACTACTAGGCTCCCGAGGGGGCCAGCAGGCAGGCCTGGGCCTTGGGTGGCCGCCCCATCTCGGCTGCGGAGCCTCCACGGGGTGTGGTCCCCCACCCCACGGACCGGATCAGTGTCCCCGAGGTCCCCAGCCCTCGCTGAACCCAAAGGATCAGGGGCCGGTTCTCCGTCTGCAACAGGCACTCGTGAGCGCAGCCAGGATCTAGCAGGCCCGAGCCACAACGTCTTCAGGAAACACATGGAACATTTGTAATATTCTGAGTTCAAGCTTTCCTTTGTGAGTTTGTATTCACCCTGAGAAGCAGGGCCCCAGGAGCGGGACTTTGGGTAGGACCTCCCCTGCCTTTTGAACTCAAGGTCTGAGGTTAGCGATGAACGGTCAGTCCATGCTGGCTGTTGGGGACATAGGCAAGATGTGGTAGCTACTTGTAGCTTTCACCTACTTGTAGCTTTCGGGCACTGAGTCCATGGCGATGGGGCTGGGGTGGCCTCAAGCAAAGCAGACTGCTCCAGAGCGGCCTAGCATTGCCCTTTGTCCTTGGGCCTCGCTCCAAGGCATCGGGGACGGGAGTGCGGAGGTCAGGACCTTTGGGGAGATGCGGGCCCGGCGGGCACAGGTGCTGTGCGGTCACTCCAGGAGTTTGTTCCGCCGGAATCTATGGTGACCCTCCTGTGTCCTGTCCTTCATGACCCTGATCTGGCTGCTCCTGCCCTGGAGGCCCCGTTCTGCCTGTTCCCCTTTGCCGCCCCCACCTCCCCCCTGCCTCCTTCCCTCCCCTCCTCATGAGGTGATGGCCAGACCTCTCGAAGGCCTCCCCAGCTCAGCCACAAAAAGCCCAAGAACTAGGACGCCTGCCTGCCGTCCTCCAGATCAAGGGCACCTTTGTGCCCGGCAGCCTGGCCGCAGCCCCGCTCCACCGTGGGCCTGCCCTGCCCCCACTGGGAGGAGGATTTGCAAGAACGTGTGTTCCTTGGGCCCCCCGCCCCGGGAGTGCTTGGGAGGAAAGGACCGGCAGCTCCCCCCGCCCGCAGGGTGCTCCGGTACCAGCCACGGTCTGGACATGAGCACAAGGAACCAGCTCTTCTGCTTTGCCTTTAGTCTTTCCTTGTGTTGAAGAGTCAGACTGGCAATAAAATGCACTTGGACTGTCGTCACTGCCCTACCATGAGGGGCCGCGCCTGGGCTGTCATTTCTCCAGGGCCGGGACGTGCACCGCAGGGCAGGGACCCACTTAGTTGCTGCAGGTAACAGGGCACTTGGAACTACGGAAGAGCTTGCACAGCTGCTTCTGGTTCCGCCTGGCTCGTTTCCTGGGAAGTCTGTGACTTGCGGCCGTAGGACGGACACCTCCGTGGTGAGTCGCGGCTTGGGTCTTTCCTCCCTGGCCTCTACTGCCACCCCAAGTCCCCTGGGTTCTTGTCCACACACACCCCCTCCCCCTCCCCCAGCCCTGTCAGAAGCCACGCTTCTTTGGGAAGGGGGAGGAGTGACCACTGAGTCGCTGCAGTTAAGAACGGCCCACACCGGGGCTTGGCGGTGGGCACGCGGACTCCTATCTGGTCTGGACTGAACCGGCGTGGCTACACACAGCCTTGTATTAAGAGAGCCTAACAGGCCTCTGGGTTCCCAAGAGCACAGCTGGCTGTGCAGACACCCGCTTTCTGCGGGGGCGCCCCCGCCAAGGGCTCCCGGCCAGGCGGCCTTGCCTTGGCACGCTGCCCACAGCGCGCCCCCTTCCCCCGCAGGCCACCGGCATTGGTGGAACAAAGACCATGCAGGTCAGGGCAGAGAAAGATCAACTTGGGTGGCTTCCACCGCATGTGGCCTCAGAGGAGAGTCTCACTCCCTGTGCCCGGGGTTTCCCAGAGCATGAAGTGGGGCCCTGTCCCCCTCCGGACCAGTATGCGGTGTGGGTGGGGTGAAGTGCTTTGAAAACTTCATAAACAGGGCGATGGAACCGGGGCCTGGTTCTCGTTTCTAAGGGAAACCAGCTTCAGGAAAGACTTTCAAGCAGACGACTGGCTCCACCACATGCAACCAGTGAAAACTGGCACGAGTCCACTTACTCGAGACACAGAAAGGTTAGCTGGTTCTGAAAGCATGTCCTCAGTGAGCAAATCTTTTAACTGGAGACCCCAAACAAGAAGCCCCGCATCTGATCTCATCACGCCCCCTACCACCGGGCCTGCCTCCCTGACGACCTCACAAGCACGGGGGGCCCGGAGAAGGGAGCCAGTGTCCTCACCAAGTGTGGCTGTAAGCTCTCTGCCACAAATTCTCAAACGAGCACACGGATTTCTCCAGAAAGGCTTTCCTCCTCGTCCCGGGAAAGCCCCAGCGGTGCCTCGGGCGCATCCTCCCCGTGCAGTGATGTGCAGGGAATGGCATCCCGTAGGAGGGCTTCACGGGGCTGTTCTCCGTGCTCGCCTTCCGACCAGTGCAACGAGGAAGGTCCTTCCCAGATGCCCAGGCCCTGGCACACGGTCCAACCCAGGGGGTACAGAGGGAACCGGCAGGGTCTCTCCAGCCTCGAGAGGGGAGCAGCAAGTAAGTCTGGGGTGGTGGGAGGGGTCCTCTTCTCCAGGACGAAATGTCACCCACTCAGTTCGATCACTTATTTGCAACAAGCCAAGAATGTCCGTCACTTCCCTCGGCGATGCAGTCTGTGCCGGCGACCGTGCGGTCAGGGCCAGGGCGAGACCAAGGCCAGAGGGCAACCACGGCCGCAGTGTAGCCACACTGTGACACAGGAGCAGTGTACTACCTTTTCGTGAACACGAGTGAAGGGCAGGAGGTGGGAAACAAGAGAGCCTTTTATCCTGTCCGTGCCAGGGACCTTGGTCAAGGCAGACGCTTCAAGGATGGTGGGTGGCTTTTTAACTTCGACGCACAAGGCAGCTTCGCGGTCGGAATTCTGATCAGTGATACTCTAGAACCACACATATCATGAACATCCCGGGATAAATAAAGGACAGAACTCGTTGTTAATCCTGTTTATTAAAAAGGGTCCTACAGCTTTACAACCCCAGCTCAGGCCTGGCCCTGGAGTGAGGCCAGCCCTTCACCACATCGACACCAAGCTCACGCCCTTGGCTCCACCCCGTGTGGGCTTGTGGGTGTCCCCCCACCGACCTCGGGGTAGGCAGCAGAGGTACTGGGGAGGGGCGGGGCGGGCCCTGATCTCCAGATTCGCAAAACAGGGCAGGCACGCCCATCCCATTCGGCTGTGACAGTCCAGGAGAACCATATGCTAACTGAGACAACGGGTTGGTGGCCTCGCCTCTGGCCTGCTGTGACAGACGCCGTTTGAGCACTGCCTCCAGTCTGTCACTAGGGCAGGCGAGAACCCAGAGGGCCAGGAGGAGCCAGGGGTGTTCCCAGGGCGTCTGCCGATCCTGGTGCTGGCTTTCTCCAAAGCATGACGCCATGCTGCCGGACTCCCTCTGTCCCCCTCCCACCCTGAGGCCCAATCAGAGGCAGAGAATATTGGCTACGAGTATCCTGGCTCAAGACGGGACAGAATTCTTCCACCTGCAACACGACGACCTTGGACAAGCCCCTCTGGGAACACAGAGCCAGTAGTGAGAGCTACCCTTCGGCCTGCCCAGCCTGTGGGCCTGCAGGGGAGCCATGGACGGCCCCTCATTGGCACCAGGGGAAACTAAGGCACAGCACAGGCACCCACAGGTGTGACCATACACTGCTTGTAAGAAAGGAAATTGCATTCGCTTCTGCACCTCAATCTGTTCAAAACAAGATGTGCATTTTTATAAAGTTTCCCTGAATGGTCTTGTGTCAAAAAAGTTTTCTTTCCCAATATAAAACAGGAAAATTACAGACATAGTAAAAATACTGGGGGGAGTATTTCTTCGTAGAAACCGTCAGGGGCTGGCCCGAGGTGGGGGAGAGAGGAGGAGCCGAGGACGTGGTCTGCTGTGCAAAGTCCGGCTCGGACCAACCTTCCCCGGCCCGGCTGCAACGTGCCCAGCCTCCGGACCTGGCAGGGGGCCGAGTGCAAACCCTGCATGTGGCTTTGAAGCATCCAGGTTCGGGGGGAGGGACGATTGGCCACCCCAGCCCACCGATTCAGTAAGCACCTTCCAGGCAAGCCCACCTGACAGACCCTCACCAGGGACAGCGGCGGGCAGGGCCACACAGCACTGTCTTTTGTGCACAAAGCAGGAACGATGATGCAGCTTATTAAAGCTGCAACGGGAGGAACACGATTTTAAGTGAGAAGGGAGGGAGGCTTTCCCCCCCCGACTTAGGAGTCCATCAACACTATGAGACTTAGAAATCATACTGAGAACACAAACCGGTGCGGCCGCGGGGATGCCAGGCTGAGGCCCTGCACGCACAACCACCTGGGTGCAAAACCGGGGTCTACGTCTACTTACCACTGACCTACAGTTCTACAAACGGGGGCGCTGGCGCAGGGCCACAGCCCCCCGGTCCTCGCAGCCTGTGTGTGCCGAGCCCTGGCCAGCAGGTGCAGGCTCCCCGGAGGGACGGGGTCACTCACTGGAGGATGAAGCCCGGCTGGTGTGGAGGCAGCCGGGGCGGGGGTCTCTGGGGGAGAGCGGGCGGGTACGGAGACATGAACTGTGCGGAGAATCCTTGCTGGCTGGGGAGGCCCACGCGGGGGGGCAGGGGAGGACACTGCGATCCAGGGTACGGGAAGGCCTGTCCTGAGCCCATGGCAGCGGTGAACGGTGTGGCCAAGCGTCCTGCAGGCACCGGGGGAGGCGGCGGGGGGATGCGCCGAGGTAGCACAGAGGGGGGCCCGCTGGCTTCTGAGGTAGGGTAGGGCAGGGGGGCAGCGGGCACTGGCTCGGGCACCCTGGGTGGCAGCGGGGCGGGAACCGAGGCCTGTGGCAGTCTCTGTCCCTTCAGCACCAGCTCCTGGAGCTTCTCGATTTTCACTCTTCGTGTGTGGGCCAGTTTCCGCTTGCTCTGATAGACATCGATGAAGGAGTCCAGAGGAAGCTCTCCATCGAGAAACTTCTCTGCCATGTTCTGAAAGGAGGAGGAGAAACTCGTTAAAGGACGGTTCAGCCCTTGGGGAAGGAGCTCCCTTCACCACCACCCCCACCCAGCTTCCATCACCTGTACCCCTCCCCCTCGATCCCATCTGCCACGTGCTCCACGGGGCAGACCCTGGCTGACCTCCAAGGAGCCCCCCAAGCTCCCACAGAGAGAAGGGGACAGAGGTGGGCTGGCCCTGACCACCCGCCCCACCCCACAAGCTGGACGGCCTTAGGGAGAGCCAGCCTCAGATCAAGGGGGCCTCTCAGCAGCCCTGAGCTGTGGGTTCGCCTGGCGCGGAGGAAGCCACCATACCCACTTGCCCCCTTCCCACTAAGCCGGCCGGAGTCCCTTCCTTCCACTGGTTGCGCCCTGACAGACACACCCCCTACAGGGGCAGCAGGACAGAGACGTGCTCACGCCCACCCGGGCCCCCACCCAAGAAACCCAGGGGTTACTCCCGCCCCGCCCCCCCCGGGTGGCCTAACTTGGCAACCTGCCACCCGCCCCAGCTTGCTACTACACAGCACGACTTCTGACCCTGACTCATCACCTTATCACTTAGGGAGGCCCAGGCCTCCGGTGCTCGACTGGCTACATCTCCCAGGCTCTGCCCTGCCCCCCGATTCAAAGCCACCGGCGGCCGTGGCGCAGACTCCCCATAGGGTGTGCACCCCTGGCCTGAGAACCAGACTCTCCTGGCCATGGAGGTGTGGCACTCGCCGCCCCCTGGAAGAACTGGCCCCCCGGTCACCACGCCCCGGGGCACTGCCCCCCCCCCCCCCCATCCACCCGGCACCAGCTGGCTCTTACCTCCGTGTCTTCCTCAACCTTGGCTCCTTCTGCCTGAAGAAGCGCCAACAGGGTCTCCAAGGAAGCGCTGCTCGACTGTTTATCTGGAAGAAGCAAGAGGTGTGAGAGCAGGGACAGCCAGCCACTCACACCCCCCCAGACTCCTTGCCACCCGCCTGCCAAACAGCGAGCACTTTAACTGGAAAGGCACTGGGAGAGTCACACGCCGAGAACTCGCTTTCCAGGAAGCTCAAAGTCAAAGCCTTAAAATCCAAGAGGAGGAGCACACAGGACAAAAGCAGGGGGAAACTGGGGGCCACGCCATTCATCCTCCTCCGCACCCCGCGTGTCCCCATCCCGACCACAGGGGGCCCTGACCCAGCAACATGACGCACCACTTCGTCACCCCACGCAGATTTCCTTTGAGTGTTTGAGTGAGAACTTACACGGTATATGTAACTGAAGCGTGTGACCTGCGCTTTTACAAACGCATAAACCCCACCTACCACCCAGATCAGGACGTAGAACATCCACAAAGGCTCCAGGGGCCCAGTCCCAGAGCCTGCCCCGAGGCGGCCCCGCTGCGGAATCTCGGCCTGGCTGGGAGCCTCACGTACGCAGGTCACACGCGTGCCGGTCCCTCCCACTCCGCACCGTGTCTCTGACATCCACCGCCCGCCCCTTTCGGCGTCCACTGTGTGGACCTGACTTACTCTCCCTTCATTCTGGACACAGGAATTCAGATGGCTCCCAAATTCAGCTACTACAAATAAAGCCACACACAGACACTCTCGTCCCCGTGGACAGACACGTGGACAGACACGAAGGTCCGCCACTGCCGGGGCGGCCCCAGGGGCTGAGACAGGCTGTGTCCCAGAGTGAGCACGCATTGCGTTCAGGCAGGTTTTGCCCAACAACTCTCCCCCCAAGGTGGTTTTAACCCATCTACATTCCTCCCGGCAAGGGAAGGGCTCCCAGGCAGCGCTGGATGTCACCAGGACTGGCTCTGGAGGGTGAGCAGACTGTTGCTGCACTTGTGCAGACAGTGCGAGTCTCACCACCTCACAGAAGGGCTGCGTTTTTAACCTTTTCTTCATCTCCGCCCCCTCGAAAGCCACCTCAAGCCCTAGGACTTGACACTGAGTTCCTACCGCTCTTTGTAATGACTGTCGGTGTAAGCGCGACATTAAAATGAAATGTTCCGGGGCGTCTGGGCGGCTCAGTCGGTTGAGCGTCCGACTTTGGCTCAGGTCATGATCGCGCGGTCCGTGAGTTTGAGCCCCGCATTGGGCTCTGGGCTGACAGCTCAGAGCCTGGAGCCTGCTTCAGATTCTGTGTCTCGCTCTCTCTCTGACCCTCCCCTGCTCATGCTCTGTCTCGCTCTCAAAAATGAACACTAACAAAAAAAAATTTTTTTAATGAAATGTTCCTGGGGTGCCTGGGTGGCTCAGTTAAGTGTCTGACTTTGGCTCAGGTCATGATCTCACGGTTTCGTGGGTTCAAGCCCCACTCTCTGCCCCTCCCCCGGTCACCTTTTGATTCTCTCTTAAAAATAAACATTAAAAAAAAAAGTTCCCATGATGGATATTTGTCAACACTATCTTTGAGCACCTAACTCCACAGGATAAAACGTTTGTTGAATAAGAAAGTTACCCTTTTCTGCACTGTTTGGAGAAGGTGAAATTTTGTTTAAAAAGTGGTTACATCTCGGGGCACCTGGTGGCTCAGTTAAGCCTCCAAATTCAGCTCAGGTCATGATCTCACAGTGTATGAGTTGAAGCCCTGTGTCAGGCTCTCTGTGCTGACAGGTCAGAGCTTCGAGCCTGCTTCAGATTCTTCGTCTTCCTCTGCCCCTCCTCTAATCATACTCTCTCAAAAATAAACATTAAAAAAATGAATTTTTAAGTGGTTAAGTCTCTTTTCTAAATAGGTGAAATGATTCCATACATAAACTTTTTCTTTGTGGCATTAACCATGGTCTTAATCTGAAACTTTTCCATAATAATATTTCTTTCCTGGTAATCTAACGGCTTGAAAATGTGTCCTTCCCTCAACTCTTTATTCTTGGAGGATCACCCTGAAAAAGTTACCTAATTTGGTCTTCTTTATCTGATAGGCTTCAAAGAGAACCTGGAGTTCCTGGTATTTCTGGGTCAAACGTGCTTTCAGGGCGTCCAGCTGAGGCTGGTACAGAAGGTTTCCTTCTGCCAGGCTCCGGTTGCTGGCGAGCGTCATTTCTTTGTTAAGCTGAACATTCTGCGTCTGCAAGGAACACAGGATGGTGAGAAGCAAGTATTAGTTCCCGGACCAGTCCCCCGAGGTTCCTGTGCCCCACCCTCAGCAGCCACCACATCTGCTTCCGTCTGGCTGGTCACCAGGCTGGGACCACATGCGGGGCCGCTCCCAGCCCAGACTCCAGCCCCTCTGGGTTTCTAGTTTGGACACAGCTCCCTGTTCTTAAAGAGCAAAGCCACTTCCTTTCCAACGATTTGCAGACAGGCTTTGTCTTGTGACTTGTCAAGGCCTTTTGCTTCAATAGCCGTGCTGTGACTGGAATCCCTTACTGCCGCCATTGTGCTTCCAAGAATAAACAGCTGTAAAGATTTAGGGCTAGATTTGTTCAAAACCTGTTTCTGCTGCTCCAGCGGAAGTTAAAGAATCACTTTTAACAGAGGAGGACCAGCTGGCATGGGGTCAATTCAGGCTCAGTCGTCAGGCTTAGGGATCAAACACGAAAGCCCGACACCCCTGGGAAAGAATTCTGTTTGCCATGACCCTGTTCTCTCTCCCACGCCCACCTCCTGCTCCTCCTCGACTGAGGGGAAGGCCAGAGTCCTCCCAGCCCCCAGCTCCAGACCCAAAGCTGGGCCAAGGCGCCATTTGGGAGGTAGAGAAGCCCACGTGCCCAGACCCCAGGGCTGATGAGGAGATGGAAGGCCTGAGGATAAAGAGCTCCCAGGAAGACTTAGCAAAGCCACGTTATTTAAAGGAAACCCCCAAACCCACACCCATGGGGCACCACTGGGACTGGCAAGTGACACGCCTCGGCCGCCGCCACCTGCCCACAGCAACCTGCCTGGAGCTGGAGTTCCCGCAGGGCAGAGTCCTTCCCCATCGAGCCGCGTTTTTGTTTTCTCGCAGCTCTGCTGAGACACGACTCCACGTATCTCGTTTTCCCCTTGATATTTGCTGCTACCCCACCCAGGCTATTTTCGCCGCACTTCTGCACTTCCTTCCTGTTGAGAGTCTGGGTGCAGATTTCCCACTGGGCTGCCTCCGTCCTGGCCATGCCCAGCCAAGGCGCCAGTCCAGCTCAGCGAGGCACGTGCACCCCCCTCCGTGAAGGTGAAGGTGAAGGTGAAGGTGACAGGAGAGAACACAGCGGCAGCCCTGGACCCGGGCCGGGGGGCTCCCTACAGCAGACACAGAATCCGGATCTCCCGCACCCAGGAGCTGCGCCCAGGGGCCCTAAAGATTCCTCTCAGCTTAAGATGGAATTTAAATTAAGATAGAAAATTGAGCCTCTAGCTCAACACTGCAAAATCAGTGCAGCACCAATACTCTCATCTCTTGCTGCTGGAGAGTTTGGGGCCCTGGTGTAAACGGGGTTCCGGAAGGGCCGCCACCTCCCGCCACACAGCAGCTCCCTGCCCTGTGCAGTTGTATCCCGATCCTGTAGAAGAGTCTTTTCGATTGTTAAGCCACTGGAAAGAACACACACACACAAACCACTGTATGGCCACTCTGGAAAAGAGCTCAGCAATTTCTTTTAAAGCTAAACATGCAACGACGACACGACCCAGAAATTGTACTCCTGGGCATTCGCCCCGGGGAAATGAAAACATGTTCACACAAAGCCCGCACGTGAACGTTCAAAATGGCTTTATCTGGAACAGCCGAGGACACAAGGCAACGCAGCTGTCGCTCCGCGGTGGGTGGCTGCACAAAGTGCACAGCGTCCAGGCCACAGAACATTCAGCCTTAACAAGGACAAAGCCTGACACGCGTGGCAACTTGGATGAGGCTCCAGGGAATCACGCTGAGCCCAAAGGGTCGGACACTCTAGGATTCGGGGTACACGTCACTTCGAAACGCCAGAGTCACAGAGACGGAGACAGGTGAGTGGCTGGGGGATGGCCGTGGGAAGGGGGCTCATGGGGATGGGTGCTCCCACTGGGGGGAGTGGGTGAGGGACACAGAGGATCTCTGTTCCTTCTGACAACCGCTTGTGAATCTACAGTTACCTCAAGATTCAATGTTTAGTTGTAAGTCAACAAACTGCTGGGGAGTTTCTTTACACCCCACCCCCCAACCCATCTCATCTGCCAGCTGAGAACCGGCAGGTGTTCAAGGCCATGGTCAGGGACCTCTGGCTCCCTGCCCGCTGGCCATCATTCTGACTCAGTCTTAATTCTTTGTTCAATAAACATTTACTGAGCAACTATTATCTGCCGGGCCCAGAGTTAGGTCTGGAGAACGGAGACGAGAGGAGCACTTGTATCGTCACATAAACCCAGGTGACGTAAATGGAACAGAATGGAGCATGCCCTGACTACGGTGGGGGGCCTGGTCCCCCCACCTGTCTTCCCGGGCAGTTCCAAGAGCACCCCCAGCCCTTCCTTCCACCACCTCTGGAGCTCAGGTCTGCTTTTCCCACCGGCTCCTCACGGGGAGGCTGGGTCGGCGCTACGTCCTCAGTCGCAGCACCCATCTCTTCCCTGCTACAAGCTGCAGTCAGCAAGTATCGTTTCCCTGTCCACAGCCTCCCCCACTGGAATACTAACACAGAAGGGACCCTGTCGTCTCTAGCGTGCCAAGCACCTAGCACACGTGGGCCACCAGTCCAAGGCTGCTGACGGCACCAGAGATCCTTCCCACCCCCCAAAAGCCAGTCTCTTGAGGCCAGGCCCAGCAAATAAGATGGGTAACAAAATATGGAGGGGATTAAAAAAAAAAAAAAAGCTGTGTACATTAAGCAACAAATGCCCCACATCCTTTTTGGAGACAGGCTCCCTCGATGAAGTCCTTTGAGACAGCATCTGTGGGGGTCTCACGCCAGATCAGAGGCTTATGCCGAAGCAGGATTTCCGTCCTCACCCAAGGCACCGCTGTGGGCACAGGTCTGCAAAGGGACCCCTGGAAAGGCACTGGTGTCCAATGAGGCACGTAATTCTAGCGTGCCGTTGAAGGATCATGACTTCGGCCGGACCTGACAGTCCTGAGGGAGGGGGTGTCGATGTGTACAGTGCCCAGACCAATTCTGGACCAGCCGAACCCTCCAGGAGGGGCCCGGGCGTGTTTTCCCAAGCTCTCCGGGGGTTCCAGCATACAGCTAAGTGCCACCGTTTCCATCTCAGCGTAAAGCAGATCTAAAGAAATCTTACTCTCCTAGGGTCTAAATCAGGTAGAAATCACTTCTCCTGCATGTTAGAAAGTCCCAGAAGAGAGCAGCACAGGCTATAATCCAAAGGTGGCTTGCACGGGATGCATACGGGCAAAGTTTAAGCTACCAGCCACCGAAACAGCCAACTAAAGCTGGGACAGCGACTGACAGCCATCAAAAACGGCTTGTGATTTTGTATATCCTTTGGGGATTCAGCTGTTTTTACATCAGGAAGTACTGGTAAGTTCTAAGTGGCCACCCAGGGCACACCTACAGCACTCTCCAGTGGACAGTGGTGGTGGGGACAACGGCCTGGATTCCAACACTTCTGTGCCTCCCGGAACACACCTCTGATGCTGCATTAGATGCCGAAAAAGACGCTTTCCTCCTTAATATTCCTTTCCATGGCGCCAACTGAAAACGGGAGGGGAAACGGCCAGTCCTGTTCCATCATTTGCAAAGCAGAGGAGAACAGGGAGAGCTGGCCAGAATAGGCCCAGGGGCCCTCTCCATGGGGACGTGCACACCACGCTTAGCAGGCCCAAGTGGCAGTCACTCTGGACGACACATGGCCCAGCTCTCCAGGTCCCGTAAGACTGACTCCAGCCTCAGCGCCTGTGGCTGAATCTGAACCGGAACTCGGAGAATGCTCGCAGGGGCCTAGACACCTGAAACTGAAAACACTACTGCCGACCTCTTGATGGTTCTCACGATCCTTTTTCTTAACCATAGAGAGATCTTTTCAGGAAATAATCGGTCTGCGGTAAGGGAACATTTTTAAGTACGTACTCAGTGTTACTTCAGTTTCTTTTTCTGCTCATAATCCACGAGAGGTGAGATGCAGGATTGGAGCATTTAGAGCAGGACCCCATTTATACAGCTCTTTCTGCCCATCTGTCTACCCAAGAGCCGCCTGAAAGGATGTTCACCCTAAATTGACAACAGCAACTTGCGAATGTTTTTAACTTTCCTCTTTCTACTTGGACATAGTGCTTGATTTACTACAAGCATATATAAGTTTACAAAAAAGGGTTAATCTAATACAGGCTGTTAGATATTAGAACTGGAAGAGCAGAGGCTCTAGAAAATTAAGCTGTTTCAAGACTAGGAGAAGGGGATTAGGAGATACAAACTTCCAGTTGTAAAATAAGTCAGTCACAGAGATGAGAAATACAGCATAGGGAACAGAGTCAACAATATCGTAACAACGTGGTGTGGGGACAGACGGGGACTATGCTAATCGTATAGATTATTCACTGGCCATCACAAGTGTCAAATCACTACATGGCACACTGGAAACTAACATGACATGATGTGTCAGCTATACTTCAATAATAAAAAATTTTTAAAAAGGACCATCAACCCCACACACACACGCGCGCACACACACAAAGAAAACAAGGTATTTTATACATGCTTTGTTCAGGAAGAAATGTAAAGACCCCTTTATCTTTTTTTTTTTTTTAAAGGTTTTATTATTTTTTTTTTTAACGTTTATTTATTTTTGAGACAGAGACAGAGCATGAACGGGGGAGGGTCAGAGAGAGGGAGACACAGAATCTGAAACAGGCTCCAGGCTCTGAGCTGTCAGCACAGAGCCCGACGCGGGGCTCGAACTCACAGACCGTGAGATCATGACCTGAGCCGAAGTCAGACGCTTAACCGACTGAGCCACCCAGGCGCCCCAAGACCCCTTTATCTCTTGCGATGCTCACATAATACATGAAGTTCTCTTGTAGCACGCACGTGCTACCTCAAATGCATGCTATTATTATTTGGGGAGAGCGAAAGAGGGAGGGAGAGAGGGGGGAAGAGGGGAGAGGGGGGAAGAGGGGAGGGGGAGGGGGGAGAAGGGGGAGAGGGGGGAGAGGGGGGAGAGGGGGGAGAGGGGGGAGGGGGGAGGGGGAGGGGGAGAGGGGGGAGGGGGAGGGGGAGGGGGAGAGGGGGAGAGGGGGAGAGGGGAGAGGGGGAGAGGGGGAGAGGGGGAGAGGGGGAGAGGGGGAGAGGGGGAGAGGGGGAGAGGGGGAGAGGGGGAGAGGGGAGAGGGGGAGAGGGGGAGAGGGGGAGAGGGGGAGAGGGGGAGAGGGGGAGAGGGGGAGAGGGGGAGAGGGGGAGAGGGGGAGAGGGGGAGAGGGGGAGAGGGGGAGAGGGGGAGAGGGGGAGAGGGGGAGAGGGGGAGAGGGGGAGAGGGGGAGAGGGGGAGAGGATGAATCCCAAGCAGGCTCTGTGCTGAGCGCAGAGGTTCGATCCCACAAACCATGAGATCATCATGAGCTGAGCTGAAATCAGGAGTCAGATACTTAACCGACTGAGCCACCCAGGTGCCCCTGACCATTATTTCTTAATTTGGGTTGGTAAGTGTGGTAGAAAATAAAGTCGGTTTAGAAGAAAACAGATATAAACTCCCCTCTGGGTGACATACGCAATGGTCACGAACGAGAGGCACCGAACGAGGACAGGAGACTGCCAGTGCCCTGCCAGCCAGCGTTAGGTCAAAGTTTTGAGTTTTCAGTGGATGTTTTCCAAAGCAGGCACTTCTATAGGGTACAGTGGAAAACCTCAGATTGCTCTGAAGCAAAACCACCCCTCACTGCAGAGAGATACGCAACACACATGGAGACATGTTAGAGACAGACAGGCTTCACACAACTCCTTCCTCTTCAGCTGAGATTCAGCCCTCTTCCTCTTGGACAGCATGTCAGAATGTGAGGGGGGGCCCAGTGTCACGACAGGACAGCCCTGAAGCCACTAGAATTTACATGTCTATTTTTAAAAAACACTCAAACTTCAGTACCTCGAGTATAGCTCCTAACAGCCACAACGAAATGCTCCAACACGATGGCTGGTTGGTTGGTTGAGTGGTTCGTTCGTTCATTCATTCATTTGTTCATTCATTCATTCATTCAAGAAATACTCATGAAGCACCTCTATTGAGGGGTTCTGGGGAGACAGTAACCAGAACAGTCTGTCCCCATGACCCCAAGTGTAGGCAGGCCTTGTCAGTATCACACTGCCCAACTTCAGGGGGCGCCAGGCCCCTTGTACTGCAGCCCTGAACAGAGACCATAGTTGCTCTTCAAATAAGAAGGCTTAAGAGCGAAAAAGAAAAAAAAAAAAAAAAAAAAGAAAAAGAAAATATAAATCCCAATATAGGTGAACTTGAAGATACTGGTGATGTGAAACCACTCTGTCAGCACCCTGCATGTTTCAACAGTACTTACTAACATTTATGGAGCACTTACTGCACGCTTGGCATCATGCCACCTTCTCTCCATGCATTATCTCCATTTAATCCTCCAACTGGGGTGGGGGGGGGGATTTGCCCCCATTTTACTCGGGAAAGAAATACCATCTCGGGGAGGTTTAAGAGACCACCAGAGTCTTGAGAGGGTCAGTAACTGCAGAGCCATGAGGTTAAGGGTCAGGATATTCTGTCTCCCAAGTGTGTTTTCTACAGGATTATGCCCTGAATTATGCCATAGCATCTGTCCACTGCATAGAACTGGTCTATCATTTCTCCATTTTCAAGTACCAGGAGTCATCTAGATTTCTATTATTGTTTACCTTTTTACCGAGGATATTTTCAAACACAAAGGAAAAGGAGAGAGAGAATAAAGAATCCATGCACATTCTCCAGGGTTCAACAATTAGTGACATTTGTCAATCCTGCTTCGAGATATTCCTCACTTTTTTTTCCTGAAGTTTCTTCTTCCCCTGAAGTATTTTAAAGTAAATTTCAGGCATCCTACCATTTCACCCTTAAAAGCTTTAATATGTATCTTTAATGGGGAAGAACTTTACAACTTAACTACGATGCCATCATCACCCTTACTAAAATTAACAATATTCTAATTTAAGCACCCTTACTAAAATTAACAATATTCTAATTTCAACTTCTGCATGTGTTGGCTTGAATTCCTCTTATAATGAGCTTCTGCCTTTCTGGCTGAGTATCTGAAATCGTTTATAACTGTTTCCACCATCCCCCACCCCTGCTTTAAGCCCAACTTTGACAAGACTGAATTAATGCCCAAGCAACCTCTGAAAATGACTAAAAAGCTTTTTGGGGGAGCATGATCATTATGTAACAGATTTAGTTTTTTTTTAAGTTTGTTTATGGGGGGGGGCAGAGACAGAGAGAGAGCAGGGGAAGGGCAGAGAAGGAAGAGAGAATCCCAAGGAAGCGCCACAATGCCAGTGCAGAGCCCGACACACGGGGCTCAGATTCACGAACTGTGAGATCATGACCTAAGTTGAAATCAAGAGTCGGACGCCCACCCAAGATGCTCAACATCACTCATCATCATGGAAATACAAATCAAAACCACAAGGAGATACCACCTCACAACTACCAGAATGGCTAAAATAAACAACGCAGGAAACAACAAATATTGGCGAGGACATGGAGAAAACCTTTTGGCACTGCTGGTGGGAATGCAAACTGGTGCAGCCACTCTGGAAAACAGTATGAAAATTAAAAATAGAACTATCCTACAACCCAGCAATTTACACTAGAAATTTATCCAAATTCTTTTCCAAAAACTGCTGATTTGAAGGGGTACATGCACCCCAGTGTTTATGGCAGCACTATCAACAATAGCAAAAGTATGGAAAGAGCTTAAATGTCCATTGACAGATGAATGGATTAAGAAGATGTGGTGTATGGGGCGCCTGGGTGGCTCAGTCGGTTAGGCATCCGGCTTCGGCTCAGGTCATGATCTCGCGGTCCGTGAGTTCAAGCCCCGCGTCAGGCTCTGTGCTGACAGCTCAGAGCCTGGAGCCTGTTTCAGATTCTGTGTCTCCCTCTCTCTGACCCTCCCCCGTTCATGCTGTGTCTCTCCCTGTCTCAAAAATAAATAAACGTTAAAAAAAAATTAAAAATTAAAAAATAAATAAATAAATAAATAAAGAAGATGTGGTGTATATACACAATGGATTACTACTTGGCGATGAAAAAAATGAAATCTTGTCATTTACAACACCCTGGATGGAACTGGAGGGTATTATGCTAAACGAAATAAGTCAAAGACATATCGTATGATTTCACCTGTATGTGGAATTTGAGAAATGCAACAGATGAACATGGGGAAGGGAAGGAAAAACAAGATAAAAACAGAGAGACAGACAAACCCTAAGGGACTCTTTTTGTTTGTTTTTATTTATTTTTGAGAGAGAAAAGGACAGACAGAGCCCAAGTGGGAGAGAGGCAGAGAGAGAGGGAGACGCAGAATCCCAAGCAGGCTCCAGGCTCCAAGCTGTCAGCACAGAGCCCAACGCAAGGCTTGAACCCACAAACTGTGAGACCATGACCTGAGCCAAAGTCAGACACACAACCGACTGAGCCACCCAGGCACCCCAATAAGAGACTCTCAAGCACAGAGAACTAAGGGTTGTGGGGGGGGGTGGTAAATGGGTGACAGGCATTAAGGGATTAAGGCACTTTTCAGGATGAGCACTGGGTGTCATAGGTAAGAGATTAATCACTGGGTTCTACCCCTGAAACCAAGACTACACTGTATGTTAACTAGCTTGAATGTAAAAAAGAAAAGAATCAGACGCCGAACCCACTGAGCCACCCAGGCGCCCCCAGGATTTGTATTTTTTGTGTGTTTCAATCAACTGCAGTTTGTAATCTTCCTGATGATCAAAGTGTCCATGGCTGGTGGGAGACACTTCGGGCTGGGTCTCAAGCTGACATACCCCAGAGGACTGCCAGCCGCCCCCGCTCCCCCCGCCGCCCAGCCCTCCTGTAGAACAAGGGGTCCCAGACCCATCTGCACATTTGCTGCCCCTGATCTGGACCAGCCCTTCTTGAAGAAATGCTGGCTGCTTTTGGTGGGAAATTCATTTCGATTTTTATATTTTCCTCTCCAGATAAAATTAAATTGAAAGCTGTCCATAATATAAAGACGAAGAACAAAATAAATCTCAGCTCCTGTACCTTCCTACCAGTAGAAAACATTAGACTGCCTTCAGACTCTAAATACACAAGCTTATGGATCAGACGACCAAAAGGTTGGCACGTATTCAGCCAGGTTAATCTCTCCTTTTATTGAGTACAATATCTTGATCTAGCTCACCGATTAATTTTAGGACAAGTATCACCAAGGTCACATGCAATTTAAGCCTAGGGTTTAATATCAACAGCTATTAGAAAGCTCAAATTCATCTTCCATTCAGTGAAGACCTTGCCAGTGACAAATTCCTCTTTCTGCAGTCTTCCCACTAAATGCAGGCTTTCAGGGAAGCCTGCAATCCAAGCCCACAATATCCCAGAGGTGTGCTGCAGAGGTGGCTTAATTCAACCCCAAAATGAAAAAATAAAAAAACTTAACAGCTGCAGAGTTGGACTGCGTAACATGTTCACAAAATTAAAGATCTGAAAACTCAAAAATACAGTGAAAGAACTGTGGAGCATTATGAAACTGTTCTAAAATGTAACCACCTCGTGGGTTGTGTGTCTCCAAGGCGACAGCCCACACGGGAAAAGAAATTTACCAGATGCTTATCAAATGTTCCCCCAAAACAACCCACTCAACAGAGACAGCATATTAGATTAATAAAGACTGCTATTTTTGATTGAAGATCTCAAAATCCTTGTTGAGATGAATCTTGCTGCACTCAAAGTAGCACGCAATGGGATATAGACGAACGATTCCTTCCCACACCGAGCTGGCTTGCACCTTAGAAATCGGTATGACATTCACTTTAAGTGCAACTAACCACAGACGTGCAAAGAGCTACTACGTTTGAAAATAAATGGACTCGTCCCAGAGAAGAATTAAATGGTCTCAAAGAAACACAATTTGATAATCTTCTAGTTCTCGAGGTACCAGGGTGCTTTGTTTCCCCCTACCCCTTGGAGGAGTGCTTCCTAATATTTGCGGGGGCGGGGGGGACCTCCCACTTTGTGGATAATGATGTCAATAATAAAGAAATATAATAGGTGTGATGGGTTGTGACAACTCTCACGTGTTAGAAAATGTTACTTTCCTAGTATATCACTGACCTTACAATTCCTGAGGACTCCAGGGAGAGGAGGGAGGAACAGAAGGCAGGACAGGACCCCCAAACTGATGACAACATTAACTGCTTTTGTCCCTAGTCTCCTCAAAGGGCTTGTTACACTTGATCCTACGGAATCAGAGTCTCAGCAGGTGAGTCAGGGAAGCTATCGAGAAGCCCTCACTCCACATTATCAGAACCACTTAGCTGGTCAGCTGAGCAGTTCAGTTAAAGCAATAAATCACTAAACACACAAAAGTTTAAAGATATACATCCGTCCATTTCTTCATGTAAGGCAAAGGTCTTTTCTTAGACAAAGGGTCCACTAGCTCAAGTTCCAAAAGTTCTTTTTCATCCAGACCTCATCCTGTGATGGGGAGGGTTTCAAGACACTGGACAAGTGAGCTGAGAGCAGAATCCTGGAATTCTTCTGTTTTCCCCCAGCCTGAAACACACCTCACTGGCTAACAAGTCTGTTTCTAGCACACCACCTTCTATTAACTCTTTCCAAAGCAAGCAGCTCAGTTTTCCCTCCAGGTAGTTTCCCCTCACGGTCCTTTCGCTTACAGCTTTTGCCACAGTATTTTAATGAAATAAGTTAATTACTATAACAAAGAAACCAGAATGGCCAGGTCCTGGACTCAACCGCACTGGGAGCAGAAATGTCCAGAAACCTGATCACGAACATAGGGGTGGTGTCGTCAATCGCTGTATCCGATGGTGGGAATCGCCAATTACTGGAGCACTCTGCTCTGGTGAAGTGGAGGGAGGTCAATTAATAGCTTCTGCTGTGATTTTTAAATCCAGATCACTCCTCCCTTCCTCAAAAAGAAAGAGCCTTATGGAAGAGAGAAAATTTATAAACTCTGCTTTTCTTTTTTTTTTTTCTTTTTTTTTCTTTTTTTTTCAACGTTTATTTTTTTTGGGGGGGGGACAAAGAGAGACAGAGCATGAACGGGGGAGGGGCAGAGAGAGAGGGAGACACAGAATCGGAAACAGGTTCCAGGCTCCGAGCCATCAGCCCAGAGCCTGACCCGGGACTCGAACTCACGGACCACGAGATCGTGACCTGGCTGAAGTCGGACGCTTAACCGACTGCGCCACCCAGGCGCCCCTAAACTCTGCTTTTCTTATTAGCAGTTCCTGGCCAGGACAAACCACCAAAGCAATCGTTTGTTTAGTAAGAGCACAGGGTTTGGTTTTGTTTTTTCTTCTTCCTCTTTTCTATTTCCTTTTACCCCCAATTTACAAGTGCATGTATGAGAATTTTCTAGGACAGTCTTTACACAGATGCAAAATAAGAAAACGCCTAACCAGGTGGATCCTGAATTATGTGAAGACTACATTTTTGACAATTTTGCTTTTACATTTGAAATGCATCATGACATAAACTTTCCAACCCCTGACTCATGAATTCAGTTTAATAGATACAATTTACTGTCACATGATTTAAATTATTCATCTTCTTATGAGAAAATGCTATTCTAATAGTGGGATACTTTTAGTCTGTGGGTAGAGAAAGGGATTAGTCAAAGAATAATCAGTTACCCCTAAATTATTCTACTTATATTCATAACAAAAAATACCTGCAACTTTATCTGGTGTAGGGAATTTGATGTTCTAACTAAAATCAAAACAAAACAAAAAACCTGCCTAGATACTTAAGACTTAATCATTTTAAAATTTTTTGGGGGGCGCCTGGGTGGCTCAGTCGGTTAAGCGTCCGACTTCGGCTCCGGTCATGATCTCACGGTCCGTGAGTTCGAGCCCCGCGTCGGGCTCTGTGCTGACAGCTCAGAGCCTGGATCCTGTTTCAGATTCTGTGTCTCCCTCTCCCTGACCCTCCCCCCGTTCATGCTTTGTCTCTGTCTCAAAAATGAATAAACGTTAAAAAAAAAAAAAATTAAAAAAATAAAAATAAATTTTTTTTGATGTTTTAATAGATTTAAATTTAAAGATGTTAATTTCAATACAATTTATGATAGCAATGAAATATCCAATGAGGGAATGGTCACAAAAATGATATTTATCATAACTTATAAAAGATCATGCAGCCACTAAAAATACTGCCACATAAGAATATTCTTTTCTTTTTGTTTTATGTATGTATGTATGGATGTACTTATTTACTTATTTATTTAGAGAGAACACACACCTGAGCAGGAGAGAGAGGATCCCAAGCAGACTCTATGCTGCCAGCAGAGCCCGATGTAGGGCTCGAACTCATGAACGGTGAGATCATGACCTGAGCCGAAACCAAGAGTCAGAGGATTAACCAACTGAGCCACCCAGACGCCCCCATATAAGAATATTCTGATAGAAAATAAGAAAATCAGGGCACCTAGATGGCTCAGTTGGTAGAACATGAGACTCTCGATCTTAAAGTCATAAATTCAAGCCCCACACTGGGTGAAGAGATTACTTAAAAAGAAAAAATGACATAAAAATAAGAAAATGCCCAGAGCATAACTTTAGGTTAACACATACATACATACATACACACACACACACACACACACACACACACACACACACACACACCCTCTATATACAGAATGATCCCAGTGGGGGAAAAACATGGAAAAAAAAAAAACCCATAAAATGTTAATAAGGGTTTATGTCCGGGTGCTGGTATCACATGTGATTATGTTTTTCTTCATTTCTGAATTTTTCTCTAATAAACATGTAAAAATATTTTTAAAGATTAGTTGGAATCCGAAACTGAAATACCATATACTCAAAACAAATGAAATACTATATATTCCCCGTGTTCTTAAACGGAGTATGTGAATGCAGGGCAGCCTTTGATGACCAAGAACTGGCATCATGAATATCAAGTAACTACCATGCTGTCTGTGAAACACCAGTACCCGTGGGCTATGGAAGCAGATGGCACATTTATCCCCTGAATAAGCATTTGCCAAAGCATGCCCCAGGGAAGCTAGTCCCACGAGTTCTGGGACCAAGAACGGGACACGCTCAGTGTCCGCCCTCTGGAGCTTTAACCACACGCCCTGCCCTACCAGTAAGAACCAAACAAGGCAAAACAACAAAAATCCCTTTTAACCACTGGTTTCCCAAACTTATTTACCATGGAGATCCTTTTAATGTAATCACTGTTGACAGAAGCAGGGCCCCAGGACAACTAAGGGAAATGCAACCCTAAACCAAACAGCCCCGACCACTTTATTAAAACTGCCGTTATTTCCATTACTGCCAGTTATTTCCATTACTGCCACGGTGCCCTGTTCATCAGTTTACGATCATCACCTTGTTTAGCCTTCAGAACGACCTGTCAAGGCCATTGTTATAATATGACCATTTTAAAGATAAGGAAACTGATATTTAGAAAGGGTAATGGTGCCCAAGGTTTCCCAGGAACCCAAACCCCATTTTTTTTTTTTTTTTTTAAAGAAAGAGAGCGAGTGGGCTCGGATCCCAAGACCCTGGATTGTGACTTGGGTGAGCAGAAACCGAGAATCGGATGCTCAACTGACTGAGTCACCAGGTGTCCTCCAAATCCCACCTTTAACCACTATGCCTAAGAGCTGACCTTACATTTTTTGTGAAGCTTTTTATCACTTTTGCTTCCTCTTTCTCTATCATTTATTTCCGGACGGTGTTACTGGCTCTGTTCATCTTTCCCTACACCCTTTGAAAATCTGCCACGGACACACAAACCATATGACCTGGCGTGTCTCCATCTGAACGGTGTACGAGACAAGACTCAACAAGCCCTGCGAGGAGCCTGGTGTGAGCTTCCAAGTCAGCCATTTCGGCTGCCCAAAGATCTTTTTTTAATCAAGCATCTTTTCCAGGCTTCCGATGGATCTCCCTGCTTTCTGGTCTCATCTCCTCAAATCCATCCCCCAACCCCTGGGGCTGGCTGAACCCCCCATTTAAGTCACAACTGTGAACACAGCACTCCCAGGTGGCTCCCTCTGCCGAGAGATCAAGCCATCTGGTCTCTGCCTGCCTCTCAGGCCTCTTCCCCCACCAAGCCCCGCCCTCATCCCTCCGGCAAGGCTAGAATATCCCTTTGCACCTCTCTCTCTAGGCTTTTCCTGTGTAGGTTCCTGCTGTCCACCCCCATGGCTGGAAGCCCTTCTCCCTCGTTACCTGGTTAACTCCTCCTCCGAATCACAGCACATTAGTCATCTCCTCAAGGAAACATTCTCCGTGGATCTCCCCCAGCCCCGCAGAGGCTTGCTGCGTCCCCTCCCGCTAGGGCGTCCCCACCACCGCTGTTTCACACCTCCGACATCTGTAACTGACTTTTGTGTACCTGCGCAATCCTAGAAGATGAAAACTATGTGGTTTCATATCCCCAAAGTGCTCCATAAAAGTTGAGTAATGAATAACCTTGCTCGACCTCAGCTGTGTTCACGCTAATGAAAGCTGCTGTCTGATGGCAAACACTAATTAGCACTTCCTCTGTCCCTCTGCCAACCGGGGCACCAGGCAACGGATATGGACATAACCTCCAGGTGCCACTCCTCGTGGCTCCACCTCTGGTGATAATGAAAGATCTAATTTGGAAGAAACATTAACTATGACACTGCCTGTAACAGAACGAGCTACTCAAGTATCTGCTTTTGACAAGAACTCTTCGGCACAGTAGTGGACAATATTCCTCCTAATTCCATGAGAAACGATTTCAAAAGCTTTCTTTCTCTTGACATACTGCAACATAACCCATGACAACAAAGCTACATCTTCCTCTCCGCTTGCATTCTTCCCTAGGAAGAAATTCTGCAAAGGACTTTCCTTTGCCTTTCTACCACTGGGTAAGATAAGTTTTTCTTGAATAAGGTAGTTTTTGTGGAATCCAAAAACTCCATAGAGCAGAGGGAGGAAGTAAGCCAACCAGAATTCCTGTCTCGGCACGTTCTGAGAGCCAGCCATTACATACATCAACAGTGGCCGACACACGAGTCGTTACAGAAAACCCTGAACTGCACACCTACGGGGCTCATCCCCACAGCAAACATTCCGCTACAAATACGGTGATAAAAGCCAAATACAGATCTTCATTTACAATGGGGTTACGTCCCAAAAAACCATCATAAAGAGGTGCCTGGTTAAGCATCCAACTTTGTGATCTCATAGTTGGGGGGTTCGAGCCCCGCATCGGGCTCCGGGCAGACGGCTCGGATTTGGACGCTGCTTCGGATTCTGTGTCTCCCAATCTCTCTGCCCCTCCCCCGCTCATGCTCGGTCTCTCTCAAAAACGAAAACCTTAAAAAAAAATTTTTTTTAAATATCCCTAAGTCAAAAATGTATTTAGTACACCTAACCTAGCAAACATCATAGCTTAGCCTGGCCCACCTTAGACGCTCAGAACACGGACATAAGCCTCCAATTGGGCAAAATCCTCTACCACAGATTTTTTTTTCATTGTAACTAGGCTCCATGCCCAACATGGGGCTTGAACTCACAACCCTGAGATTAAGAGTCCCATGCTCTACTGCCTAAGCCAACCAGATGCCCCCACACCAAGCCCGTTTTATAACGAGGTGTTGACTATCTCATGTCATTGACTACTGTACTGAAAGTGACAAATGGAGCGGACACTGGTGCAGGTGGCTGTCCGCGTTCAGCTCTGTCAACCCTCCTGACCGCATGGCTGACCGCGGCCATGACCCAGCATCATCACGAGAGGATGGGACCGCCGATTGCTAACCTGGGACAAGACAAATCCAAAATTCCAAGCGCAGTTTCTACTGAATGTGTATCATTTTTGCGCTTTGCACCATCACGAAGTCAAACGGTCATAATCCGAACCATCAGAAGTCAGGACCTTCTATAAACAACAAAGTTGGCTTAGCTCAAGAGCACATCAGTTGTGGACAGGACAACATGATGCTCCAACAGTTCAGTCTAAATCCGGGTTCCTCTTTCGACCAGTCTGATACAGTACAAGCACTGTAACAGGATGTCCACTTGTCTGGAAAATACCAGACTCGTTTCTCCCTGTGCTTCGATGGTACCTCTTTCTTCCTCCCAACCCACGAATTACTCCTAGCCGCCTTTCAAACTTTTATTTTCTTCTTGAAGGAAGTTGGCCCCCAGACTTGTATCTCAGCTGACTGGTCCCCTGAGCTCCAGAACCGGGTTTCCACCTGCCTGCCTCCGCCCACCCGGTCCCTCACTCTTGGGCTGGCAGGCAGGGTCTGGGTGAGCCCTCTCCCCTCCCCCCCCGACTCTTACGCATCTCCACTTGAAGCCAGTGAACTGCACTCAGCAGTACCTACGTGCCAAGGACACAAAGACAAAAGTGACAAAATGGGGCCACAAGGAAATGAATGACTTACAAAATGTGTGACAAGTACCACAGAAGAGGTCCCAAAAGATACCGTGTGCCCGTGATGCAGGAGGCAGGGCGAGCATGTGGAAGGCAAAGCTGAGGAGGCTGGAGACCCCGCTCCCAGAAACCCAGCTGAAACCCCAGCTTCTCCTCACCTGGGTTTCCACTCCCACCCTGGCCGTTCCTGAACCTTCCCGCACCCACGCGGCCCCTACTCTGTGGCCAACTTAACCGTACTGAAGAGCACTTCTGATCATACTGTTCTTCCGCTCCAGAAAGTCACGGAAACTCACCGCTACCAAACTCACAGCCTTCCGCGCGCACACGGCACACCAGCCTCCCTCCCCATCACTGCCGTCACTTCCCTGCTCACGCGCAGATCCAATCCGGCTCAAGTAGCTGGTAACCCGCCAGTCAGAAAGCCTGTCCCATGCTTTCCTGCTCTGGGACTGCACCCTCGCTGTCACTTCTTCCTGACTGCCCATGCTTAGCTCTCAAAATCCTACTCAGAATAAATATCTAACTCAAGGCAGTGGCTGGGGGTGGAGTGGGTGTCGGGCCCAGGATGGAACACAAAGAGGGCTTTTCACTGGGTTGACAGTGTTTACTTCCGAAGCCGCGTGGCAGGTAGACACATGTTCCTTACGTTACTCTAAACCCTTTCAGAGGCATTATTGTATCTGATCCTTTACCTTCTTAACTCTTACCCACCTATCAAAGTCCATCTCTTGCACTAGGACCTAACTAATCTCGCCAGAGCCTCTCTTCATCTGACCTTCGATGTCATTTACAATTCACATGCAGCCTCCTTATTCTCTATTTTAAAAAATTGTGATAAAACATACATAAGAAGATGCCATTTTCAAGAGCCACGGTGAAGTACGTCCACACTGCTGCATAGCCAGCACCACCACCCATCCTCCACACGTCGCTCGTCTTCCCAAACTCGAACTCTCTACCTCTTACTCGCTCTTGGGCTGTAAAGGTCTGTGTGCGTGGTTTCTTCCCCAAATTATAATACGGGGTTTATGCCCTATTCGTGTTTCCATCCTTAAAACGTCTTGCACAGTTAGTGCTCCATAGCTGTGAAACTGAGATGGAATCTTCTTGAAACGGCAGCCAGGATATGATGCCTTTTAGTTTTAGCAATACTAGCCAATAATAACAATTTCCCGAGTGCTCACTGTGCTAGGTACCAGGGTAAGCATCCTATGTACTTATCACATTTAATCCACCCAAACCCTATGAAGTAGGTTACCGCTGTCACCCCCTTTGTTTTCAAGGAGGAAACTGCAACTGGGAAGACAAGAGTGCTTGCCAAAGGTCCGCGGGTTGTATCGAAAGGAGGTTCTGTACTACACCACACCCACCACACTTTTAATCAATGCAAGTAGAGAGCAAGTAATCAGATTTCACCTAGGCCAGCCAGTCTAACAATTCCGAAAATCTCTTACGAGAGGGGGCTAGCCTCTGTTGAAGCCCCCTCTGTGCCAAAGTACTGCCTGCCTTCACCTGCTATTCCACTGAGCCTCACAAGAACCCTCAAAGGCAGGTGTGGTGACCACCCTCACTTTACAGTGGAGGAACCAAAGCACAGAGAGTTTAAGTAACTGAAATAAGGTCACACAAGTCTCGGCTATGCTCCTTACATTATCAAAAAAAAAAAAAAAAAAAATTATCTATGTACGTAAGCTCTATGCCCAACGTGGGACTTGAATTCATGACCCCGACATCAAGAGTCACATGCTCTACTGACTTGGGCCAGCCAGGCACCCCTTTTCATGAATCTTAATGCCTCCTTAAAAAATAGAATCAGGGGCGCCTGGGTGGCTCAGTCAGTTAAGCGTCCAACTCTTGGTTTTGGCTCAGGTCATGATCTCTCAGTTCGTGGTTCGAGCCTTATGTCGGGCTCTGCACTGACAGCATGGAGCCTGCTTGGGATTCTGTATCCTTCTCTCTCTCTCTCTCAAACCAAATAAACAAACTTAAAAAAAAAATAAAATCAGATAAAACTGAATTTCAGGAAATATTCCCAGGCACAGTAAGTTTTTACTCAAGAGTTAAAACAGTAAGTCCACAGAAGAGAATACTGAAACCTATAAGTTTGAAGCCTCTGCATACACAATGACTGCACAATGTGAGCAGAAACAAACTCCAGTTAACAGACTCTCAAAGCGTTTAAACTTTAACTTCGAAAAACCAGTCCCACCAGCACTCAGCTGGTGTTGAGGAAACAGTCCCTGGGTTTAAAGCAAGGTCAGTACGTTTCAATGAGCCATTATGATTCACGCAGTAGCTCTGCAGCCCCAAACCAATCACACCAGAACACGCCTTAGGGAAACAGCGTCTCCCAGACCAGACTCTTTCCACAAAACAATCTGTTTTTCAGACCCTCGGTGTTTCTGCACGTGGGCACTCTCACTTGCCAAAGGAACAGAGATCCTGAATTTGAATCCTTAGTTGGGTGGAATTATCCGTTAGCAACAACCAACCAACCGACATTCCCTCCGGAAGCACACACGGGGAGACAGGACCCAAGACGTGCGGTTTAGCTGCCTAATCCCCTAAGCGACAGTTCCTTTTAAGGGAGTGCCCAGTAAGTCCACCGGGGTTACGTGGACGGATAGAAGAAGGCGCATTCCACTGCCATGTAAAAATAACTTTAAATAAAAATAAAATGTGTGCATATGAAACGTTAGCCCGCAGCGAAAGCAAAGAGCAAAGATCACCAGGGAGGGTACTGCATTTAGGGAACTGCACAGTGGACCGGACCAACAGGAAAAGAGAAACACGGGGGCACCGAAAAAAGAGAAGAGCTCCAGCTCCAGCACGATTTCAATGTCTTGAGCTGCACCAAAGCTCACACACCACAATTAAAACAATGTAAGTGAAGCAGAATACACGGCTGTATTTAAACCTAACAGTGAATGCCTTCAAAACCTAGCCACGCTTTCCAGCCGCCACAAAATATCCCCTCAGGCTTGAAGAAGTCTTACTCTACAATTTAAAACACTTCCTTCTGCCAATTTAAAAAAAAAACCTTTGGTTCAGATTAAGAGATTCTATGCTGGGAAAGGCCTGTTCCGTTTACAATCTCATCCTCGGACCTGCTGAGATACATACTCATTTGGACCACAGAAAGGTAAGATGTTTCTTAAGCTAATGGTAAATAAAAATTTACTTAACATTCTTGAAATAAGACGCTATGAACTTGTCAGGATGGCCTGGTATTGATGACTGGCAGTAAACTTCCTAAAAAGAACTAGGTGATTATTAGTAATTGCAATTACTCTTTATTGAGCACTAATTACACGCTGTGTTAACCCGCGCTATCTCACATAATCCCCGTATCAACTCTATGAAATAAACATGTTAGCCTTCTCTAACAGATGCTCAGAGAGGTGGATTAACTTCCTTGAAATCACACAGCTGCGAAATGGCCAAGTCCGGCCTGGAGTGTAGGCGTCCAAAGTCTGAAAGTTCCACCTGGTTCAGAGTGGACAGTTGACAGAATATTTTCTCCTGTGTCTCCCAACTGCCCCGAAATAAACCAATGCCTAACATTAACAGCTGAGTCAAAGGACCATGGCCACAATTTTAATTGTTCATGTTATACCCATTCCTACAGAAACATGCCACATGTGACTGGGGGAACAGGATTTGCTAAGTGACTACTGCTTGTTGAGGTGCCTGGCTAGGGTATTTTGGTCTTCTCATTCGGTTTCCTTGTTTTAACAGCACTACGCCCTGAAGTACTGCTGAGTAATTTAACTTGAATTATGTGGCCTAATCAATACGTCAGTCGTCAGCATTTGTATAGGGGACTCTGGTATGACGGTCACCTTCGCTAAAGAAAAAAAAAAAAAAAAAAAAACAGTTCTGCTAGATTTATCTGCCTTTCCCTTCATGTAATAATCTCCAGTTTCTTAGGTAGAGGAAACAAGCTGTCCCTAATAGCCTCAGACTTGAGAGAATCACCTCTTTCTACAATCTTCCCTCCACTAAAAAGCAGCTTATTTCTATTACTGTAGAATATAATCGGTATAACTACGCCAATATAAATACAGTATCCTGTTCTAACAAACAGAACAGTCGTACAGCAAAATAACTTGTAGGTGGGATCACACGTCAGGAAAAAATACCTGTCATTTTATCATTAAAGCACAAGGATGCCTGCCGACACACAACAAAAGGTCTCCCGGCAACTGAAAAGCAGAGAAACGAAGCAAAGATTTTATTTCTTTAGAGACATGAGACTCTTTCAGTCAAGAAAGATGGATTTTGTCACTTATTATTCTCGGAGATGGAAAGTGCCACATGGAGACCATAAATGAGGGAAACTGCATCTCGGAGCAACGTGCTATGTGCCAAGTTACAAAGCCCGTGAATACAAGGGGTGTATTAATGGAAAGACTGATACCATCTCACTACAGTGGCCTCTCTGTAGCTCAGGACAATAATCTGTTGAGGGTTTTCCAGTGATTTTGAATGTGCAACCTCCACACAAGCCCCCTTTTAAGGAAGCTGGCTCAGGGCTGAACAATCCCTCTTCGGAAAGAGAGCCAAGAGCCCCCACTCAGGCTTCTGGGGCAGAGGCTCAGCCCTGTAGGCGTGGGAAGGCTCAGACTTTGGAGACAAAGAGGCAGGAGTGGTAAACGGGCTGGGAAGAGCTGGGATCAGCGTGGGTCCACCTGCCTGGAGGAGACCCCAGGCCCAGAGGACGGGCGGCTCAGAGAAAAGAGCCCAAAAGGGTTGGGAAGAGAAGAGACAATTCACAGCACAAATGCAAGCGTGAAGTCAGTTACCGCAGAGAGCAAAGCAGGTCACAAGAGACGGAGTGACACAACCAGGAACACAGTGGGCATATGCCTCCCAGAGGCTGGGCAGGCCCTCAACTATGGAAGATGTGTGCGGACTGGCCACCAGTCCCCCCATCCCTGGCTTATCTTCTCCCCCAAAACAGCTCCAGGAATTCTCACTTTGCCCCACGGTGACGCAAAGCCACCGGATTCCCAGATTCCCTTCTTCCACAAAAGGGGGCAACTTTACGGGGAAAGGGATTCCTGCTCCCACCCCAAGACCAGGGAGAAGCCCCTAGGATGGCCCTACTAAGGCCTCTTCCAAATGAAGGCAGCCCCAACAGGGCCCCTCTAACCCTCGTGGGAACGCTCACATACACAGACCCCTCCAACCCTAACGTGGCCAAGTCCGGGGCCTCCTGCCCCTCAACCTCAGAGACCCTGCCCAAGGCTAAAGTCCATTTCAGTACGACCGCCCAGAGTCAGCTACAGACACCCAGGCCCCTACAAACTCACCCTGGAAATAGGAAACCCTAGGACTCTCGTCCAGCTCGTCCACCTAGCCCCTGAAAACCTATTCGAAGACTCCAGTTACTTCCTCAGTCCGCCTGTACCGCTCGACCCTCTCCTCAAGCCCCCCCCCACCCACCCCCCGCCCAACCCCTGGCTGACTCAGTCCGGTCTGTCACCCCCCAATTCTCCACTGCAATCCCCCCTACCTTCTCCACCCTAATCCCATCCCCCTATTCTCTCCTCGTCCCACCCGACCCAGCCCCAGCCCCCGAGGTCCCCAAATGCCCGTTCCAGGCTCTCGGATCCGGGCTTCATTCCCAGCCTCGGCGTCTCACAGCCTCGCCTCGAGCCCGCTCAGCCCCCGAGCCCGGTCTCAGGGGGCTTCCCCCCCGGCTCAGCCCCAGTCTCGGTCTCCCCAACCCCAGCTAGAGGCACCGCGATCGCCGGCGCCTCGGGCCACCTCCAGCCCGCCGAGGGCCCCCTCTCGAGGCCCCGCCGCCACCGCGCGCCCCCGCTCGGCCCACCTCCTCCATCTTCTGCACCATTTCCGTCAGCTGCCCCTCGTCCTCCAGCAGCTCGTTGAGCTGCACCAGCGACAGCCCGGCAAACCGGGCTTCGCTCCCGGCGCCCGCCATCCCCGCGTTTCAGCCACCGCCGCCGCTCTGCCCGCCAGGCTCCGCCGACCGGAAGCGCCGCCCTCAAAGCCCGCCCCCCGGAGTGGGGGGGCACGTGACGCCAGCCCTGGTGCATGACGTCATCGCCGCGCGGGCGGGCGGACGTGACGTAGCGGGGTGGGCCCGGGGGGCCAGACGCGTGGAGGCGCTGCCTCCGGGAAAGGTAGGGGCTGGTAGGGAAAAGGAAAGGTGCTGCGGATGGACTTGTGACGCGACAAGCAGCAGCAATGAGGTTACTGCGGCACCGGAGCATGTGTTGTGAGGTCATAACAGCCTTTTTCCTCAAGGAAAAGAAATGTGGAGATCCAAAGAAAGCAGGCAGTGAAGTTACTGCAGCCTAAGCCCAGCCTGGCCCGGGGAATTCCAAAGAAGGGTATTTACGGGGAAACAACTTTAGATGCCTTGGGCGCCTCGGAATTGTAGAGCTGCCAAGGCATTCGTTTAACAAATATTGAGACCTGCTTTGTGGACCAAACATTGGGCGTACAGTCCTGAACAAAACCAAAAGGACCCCCTAGCTAGGGGAGCTAACGGACTGACAGGGGGAGCAAACAAGAAACAAGTAAAAGGGCTACAACCTGGGAGAGCACAAAGAAGGAAATGGGTGCTGAAAGAAGAGACCACCTTTGGAAAGTGTAAAACACGGCCCCCTCAGAGAAGGGGAGAGGTAAAGAGATCCAAAGGACAAGAAAGGAGGAACCAACCACCATTCCTCTAGGAAGCCCAAGGCAGCCAAGCAAGCATGTGCAGAGTCCCGGAGTCAGGACTAGCTTGGGACACTCATGAAATGGGCAGAGCATTCCGCCAGGATGGCCAGAGCATCACGAGCAGAGACCATGCATAGGACCCCTTTGCACCAACTCCGGGGAAGTTACCTAGGCCTCCAGGTGAGCCACACTGTGCTCTTTCAGAAACATGATTTGGGGTGCAATTATTCAGTTGCCCCAGGTATCTAGAAGTCTCTCGAGATCCAGGAACCTGTGAACTCATCCTGCTTTGGAATCTGCAACAGTTCTAGTTAGATTTCTTCCAAGGGCTGAGGTTAACTACCACAGCCTAGTTTTACACATAAAGAAACTGAGGAGGAGACCTGGGAGGAGGAAATTTTGGTTTTTTCCCCCGCCAAATCGAGTGATTGGCAGGTCTCCTGGCTCCCAGTCTGGCATTCGGGAGGCTGGCATCATACCACATTGACCTTGTACATAACTCAGTACCGAACACAGTCGAGGCATTCACTGAATGCTTATTGGCCAACTGACGAGCTTTGTGTATGAAGATGATGCTTCTGCTCCAACATCCGTGGAACAGAAGGTCTGAATTGTCCACCCATACATTAGGCTGGGTTCCACTGACCCTGTTCTCACTCTCCTTCCAGCCCCTTGTGACTAAGGGCACACACCTGCAGAAAAGTTACAAGTATTTCATAATATCTGTAAGCAAAACATTTTATGGAGTTTGGAAGGAGCTCACAATAGTTTTCTTCTTTTAAACTTACTATACTTGGTCCCAAAAGGTGGCCTTGAGGAGGAAAGTCCACAATAAAGAGGAAGGGGATGTCAAAAGTCAAGTTGATGGTCAGAGTACTAGCTCAGTGTTTTTCTTTTCTCTCCAGGAAAAGAATAGACCTGCCAAATTAGGAATAGTCACTAGATTTCCAGGAAATTCTACTTACCCGTGAGGCTTAAGAGGTTATCCAGAAATTTCTCACAGTCCCCTTAATAAGGTTAGGGGTCAGAGCACTCCAGAATATAGAGGGATGAAGTGACTCAGTCAAGAACACGCCTGGTTCTGAAGGTTGCTCTGTATACTCTGACCACTAAAATGCTCAGCTGCAATGTTGACCTCTCAGCACCTTGCCTCACTCGTTATAGAGCTCTTCTCAACCCTGTTTTCGGTCACAGACCTGTTTGAGTCAAAAACCATTTCCTTTGCCAAAAGGGCAAACCAGACAAATATCTCCTTTTCTGCGGCTCTAAAAACTCCGTGCTGCTCTTAAAAGTGGTTGAAAGAAGACCAGGAACATCAGAAAATCCTTACATCGGGGTCAAACCTGTCAACTTAATGTGTGGGTGGACTTGCTCATTTTCCTCCTTTTGGTTGACTGATGTTTGGGTTTCTCGACCCACCTACGTCTGCCTGTGGGTTAACTAAGATTTTGCTCTGGCAGACCAAGGGCAGTGTATGCGTGTGCCAGGGCCGCGCTCTCAACGGGCTCATTGTTACCGCTGGAGAAGTAAATCTCCTGTTACACAACATCAGGAATCATTTGGACAACATACTTAGAACACCGACAGCCTGGTTGAACCTCAATATCTGCTAGCCTTGAGTTTAGACCTCTTTCTCTTCAACACAAGTCAGTAGAATTCTTCATACATATTTTTGGTTTGAAGAGCTGGGAGAAAATGTGTCGACCTAATGACGAGGTACCCATAGCATAGGCTACGCAGCTATGTGTGGGCAGGGGCGGAATTATTCCCCAAGGCAACAGGTGAAGTGGTCATGTTCCTCTCAGGCTGCACTGCCTGATGTCACCATCGTCTACTAATAACTAAATGCCTAACGTGACCTAAGCACCAGTCATCGAGAAGGAAAAAACTCTTAGACACAGCCTCTGCTACGGTGAGAGAAGATCTAAAGATATAGAGCAGTAGTGTTGAAATTACATTTAGGATGGTGGTTTTTGTGTGTTATAAAGGTAGGGAGGAAAGGAAGGCTGGTCGTTTTGATGGTTTGGCTCTTTTGGTATTCATTTTTTTAATTTTTTGCTCCCATGTGGAGTTGGGGCTTTTGTTTGTTTTTTGAGAAAGAGAGCACAAGCATAAGTGGAGGGGGGGCAGAGAGAGAGAATACTAAGCAGGCTCCACAGTCAGTGCAGAGCCCAATGTGGGGCTCGAGCCCATGAACCCGGAAATCATGACCTGAACGGAAATCACGAGTCACATGCTCAACTGACTGAGCCACCCAGGTGCCCCCCTGCCCCCCTGAGTTTAATAAACATTTAAGGCACCAAAATGAACACAAAGAGAAAAAGGGAGAGAGAATAAAACAAACATTCATAATGACCAGGTTAAGGAATAGACATCATGGACACAATTGAAACCCCTGTGTATCATTTCTCTTCAATCCCATTTACTTCCCCCCGCCCGCTCCAGAGGGTAGCTACTGTTTTATTATTTTACCTTATATATCCATGAACTTAATAAAAAATATGTTTACATACAGACATGCAGGTATCTTTCTGCTACTTGTTTTTAAGTCAGCATTAAGTTTGAGATGTAGCCTTGCTAGATTACATACTTTGAAACATTTTTTCACAACTGTATGGTGTCCTATTACATACATTTATGACAATTTTTGAAATCCTTCTGCATTTTTGGAGGGGTCATAAGGTATTCACACCTTCAATTTTACTAAATGTTGCCAGATTGTTCTCCAAAGTGGTTTTTTAAAAAGGTTCTTGGGGTGCCTGGGTGGCTCAGTCGGTTAAGCCTCCGACTTCGGCTCAGGTCATGATCTCACGGTCCGTGAGTTCAAGCCCCGCATCAGGCTCTGTGCTGACGGCTCAGAGCCTGGAGCCTGTTTCAGATTCTGTGTCTCCCTCTCTCTCTGCCCCTCCCCCGTTCATGTTCTGTCTCTCTCTGTCTCAAAAATAAATAACGGTTAAAAAAAAATTAAAAAAAAAAGTTCTTAATTGTGATAAAATACACATAATGTAAACTTTATCATTCTAACCATTTTTAACTGTGCAGTGTCATTAAGTACGTTTGTGCAATCATCACCACCATCCATCTCCAGGATTGAAGACACGAACTCATTAAGCGAGAACTCTCATTTCCCTCCCTTTCCAGCCCCCGGCAACCACTGTTCTACTTTCTAGCTCTGTGGACTTGACCACTCTGGGTACCTCACGTAACTTGAATTGTACGATAGTGGTCCTTTTGTGGCTGGTTTATTTCACTCCCCTTAAGGTCTTCAAGGTTCATCCAGGTCCTAGGAGTAAGATTCTGAGACCTGCTTTTTAAGGCTGAATAATATTCCATTGTATGTACGTACCATATTTTGTTTACCTGCTCATCTGTTGATGGACTGGGCGGTTTCCACCTTCTGGCTCTTGTGAGTAATGCTGCCGTGAACGTGGGTGTACAGGTATCTGAGTCACTGCTTTCAATTCTTTTGGGTATATACTCAGAAGTGGAATTGCTGGATTGTATGGTATTTAACTTTTCAAGGAACTGCCAGGCCTTTTCACAGTGATTGCATCCTTTTACGTTCCTCCCCGGAGACATGCGCAAGCGTTCCAGTTTTTTCATATCCACACCAAATTTGTTTTGTTTTTTTGATAATAGCCATCCTGGGTTTTTTTGGTTGATGTTTATTTTTGAGAGAGCATGAGTGGGGGGGGAGGGGTGGGGAGGGGCAGAGAGAGAGAGAGAGAGAGAGAGAGAGAGAGAGAGAGGCAGGCGGGGGACAGAATCCAAACAAGGCTCCAGATGCTATCAGCACAGAACCTGGCCTGGGGCTTGAACCCACAAACCACAAGGCCAGGTCCTGAGCTGAAGTTGGACCCTTAACTGACTGAGCCACCCAGGTGCCCATTTTTTTTTTTGTTTTTTGTTTTTAATGTTTATTCATTTTAGAGACAGAGAGAGACAGAGCATGAATGGGGGAAGGTCAGAGAGAGAGGGAGACACAGAATCTGAAACAGGCTCCAGGCTCTGAGCTTGTCAGCACAGAGCCCGATGCGGGGCTCGAACTCACAGACCGCGAGATCGTGATCCAAGCCAAAGTCGGTCGCCCAACGGACTGAGCCACCCAGGCACCCCTGTTTGTTTTTTAATTAGGGTTTCTTATGGCAAGAGAATAAGCTTTAAAAGATACACATCACTTCATTTCTGACTCTGTACAGGTCAGATGCAGGTCTGAAAAGTTCCAGAAACCAGTAATGACTAAGAGAACTTAGCTTTCTTTATGCCTAGAATCCAGGAAGATAGAGTTTGGGATGCACAGAGAAACAGATGTTTCTGTACATAAGGGATGTGACTAATTGTTCCTACAACAAAGGTCTTCTTAGCTTAAGACCCCAGAACATGGGGGTGGCTCAGTTGGTTGAACATGCAGTGCTTGATTTGGGCTCAGATCATGAGGTCATGGTTTTGAGATCAAGCCCCGCACGGATTGTGGAACCTGCTTAAGATTCTCTGTCTCTTCCTCTGCCCACCCCTCTGCACTCACACACGTGCTCACAGAATAAAAAATTTTAAGAAGACCCAGAATATGAAAGCAAAGGAAGAAAGGAATGGGAAGCAGATGGCCAGAAGGTCAGATAGGCACCTGTGGCAGCCAGGCTCCTGATACTCACATCCTCGAGTGGCCCTCTCTTAGATGGTCCTAGGGTTGGTCTGTGTGATCAACAGACTATGGCAGAAGGGAGGACATGTCACCTCTGAGAATAAGTTTCCAGTTTTCCCCTCATGCTCGCTCTAACGTGGCTAGCTCTGGGGAAGCTGGCTGTCCCACCATGCAGACGTTGAAGCAGCCTATGCAGAAGAGTGCATGAACTGGAGTACATCTCCGGTCGAGCTTAGCTGACCTCAGCCCTGGTCAACAGCTTGCCTGAAACCTCCCGAGAGGCCCCGAGCCAGAACCACCCAGCCAAGCTGCTCCCATATTCCTGACACCCAAAACTAGGGGAGATAACACAACTGCCAAGTTTGGGTGTAATTTGTTACACGGCAACAGGTAACTAATGCATCACCTATAGAGTGCTCATAGGAGGGAGGGATGAGTAAGTGACCATTATTAGGGTCATTTAAATGACTAACACCAAGGGAACGGTTAAGTAAATTGTGGTAAACCCAACCCATGGTATATTTTCCAGTCGTTAAAAGAAAAGACTTTGAAGCGACATGGAAAATCCAGTATGAATTAATACTGAGGTACCAAAGTAAAACATAGATGTGTGCATCTACTGTGATTACCACCGTGAACAAGCCAGGTTTGTCTAGGAACATAGAAACAAAGTCTTTAAGTTGTTGATGGACAGCAGAGAACAGAATTTTAAAAAGTTTGCAACAGAGAGGGGCCTCAATAGTTAAGATGTTCCATTTGCTTTTTGTAGCTCTCCTCAAAAATGGGTGTTTTGTACCATTATTTTCAGTAAGAGGCAAGAAGATGTGTGTGTGTTTTAACCTCTTTTGTTCTTCCCTGTGGGTTTGGTGGTGCATCTTTAAGACTACTTAACTTCTGCTTTGCTGAAGAGCCCTTCACAGGTCACTGCTGGAGAGGACCCAAAGGGTTTCAAATCCTGGAAGTTTGTTTTCCTCACCAAAATGGCCTTTAGAAAATGATCCTTCAGTATCTTGGCCTGTCTTGCCTTGGTGCGGCATTCCAGCCGCAGAGGCTGTTCTGTGCATACGTTGCAAGAAACTTGACTCCCTCGAGAATATAGGTTCATGCACCAAGAAATTCAGCTATCGATGTCACTTGCAGCCCTGACGAGATTTGAAGAACTTAACACGTAGGAAGTGGTTAGGACCCTCGAGTTGTTTTACACTTTAGGTAGGACTAGAGAGACAGGATTTCCAGGCACTGGGCTTTCAAACTCTCTAGGGAGAAACTGAAACTCTCTTAAGGTGGTATTTAAATGGGAACCTTTACAGGCCTGGGGGTTTTTTTGTTTCGTTTTTAGTCACAAGTATTTGCATCTTTCATTTCTTGGCTGGATCTTATCCTTGATCCCTTTTGGCCAATCTAGAGTATTTCACAAGAATACATACAAATTAACATTCAAATACTTAAATATTCGTTTGTTGTTAAAACTGTCCAAACATTAAAGACGTAAAGTAAAACGTTAAAGACAGAACGGGTCCAATTGACTTCCCATCCGAGGTAACCACAACAAACAAGTATGAGTTTCTCTTCCTAAAATTTTTCTAAGCCTAGAAAAACACACACATACAGAACTTTTCATTTAGCAGAAGTGGGGCCTTGCTACTCTACAACTGCAAGTCCATTTTAGCCAAACCCCCGTCTCTAACTGCTGGGGGGGGTGGGGGGCGGTATTCCAGAGTCCCCGTCTCGAGCATTTAGGGGCCTTCTTGTCACTCAGTACGATGCGATGAACACTTTTGTGGACACATCTTTGTGTACCTCTGTGAACATATACCTAGGAGAATTTCTTAGGAAGTGAATTGAACCACTTTTTAATCTTTTAGAATGGTTTTGGATTTACAGAAAAATCGAGTAGTTCGGAAAGGTGCATATGCCCCAATTAGCGAACCGATATTGAGACTTTAGTTGATAATCAAGTCCCAATTCTCAGGTTTCCTTGGTTTTTCCCTTAATGTCCTTTTTCAGCCCCCCCCCACCCAGGACACTGCATTTGCATTACATTTAGTTCTCATGTCTCCTTAGGCTCCTCCTCCGGGACTGTGGCAATTACTCAGGCTTTCCTGGGTTTTGAGGACCTGGACCATTCTGGGGGGTACAGGCAGGTTGTGCTCTATTGGAATCTGAGGTTTTCCTCATGATTCGAATGTGGGTTTGGGGGAGGAAGATGCAGAGGCAACAACATGATTGCTCACCATTGATGTTAACCTTGATCACCTGTGGGGGACTGTTTATCAGGTTTCTCCCCGTGAAGAGACTCTTGTCTCCCCTCCCCCACCCCTTGCTTTTCCATGCTGTGCTCTCTGGAAAGAAGTCACTCAACACAGCCCATGCCTAAGGAGTGGGGAGATATACTCCCCTCGCTTTACTTTCTAACTTTCACAAGTCACAAAATGGTATAAAATCAAATTCAAACGATAGATAAAGGGGTAGAACACACACCATTGTTAACAGCTTTGCGTTTCCTTCCAATTTTTTTCCATGCGTATTTAAGCCACTTTGTTCATCTCGACCCTGCCACCCATTCCCTTTAAGTGTTTTTAATGTTTATTTTTGAGAGAGAGAGAGAGAGCGCACCCAAGCAGAGGAGGGGCAGAGAGAGAGGGAGACAGAATCCCAAGCAGGCTCCGTGCTGTCAGCACAGAGCCTGATGCGGGGCTCGAACCCACAAACCGTGAGATCATGACCTGAGCTGAAACCAAGAGTCAGACGCTTAACGACTGAGCCACCCAGGTGCCCCACCTGTTTTTTTAAAGGGGAAGCACATTCAACTTCCATGGAATTGGCCATTAAATTTTTTTTTTTTAATATTTCCGAGAGAGTGATCAAGCAAGCCAGGGAGGGGCAGAGAGGGAGAATCTTAAACTGACAGCACAGAGCCCAACGTGGGGATTGATCCCACAAACCGTAGGATTGTGACCTGAGCCGAAATCAAGATACGGACACTTAACCGATTGAGTCACCAGGGGCCCCTGAAATCTGTCATTTTGAAGTCGTGTTGCTAAAAAAGGTGAACAAACGCGACCCCTGAATGTTATCGGACCCTCGGATAATTCCAAAAGCACATGAACTCCCTCAAGAGCTGCTGTTCAAGTTCCCATCGCCTCTGTTGGTACCGACACAGGCGGAGCGGTTTTATTCTTTTAATTCTGTGCATTTTTAAAGTGAGGATTCTTCTTGGCAGGAGGTGTTAATTCAGGCACTAAATCTGGACCTTTCTGAGCACTGTGAAATTTTGCAAGTCAGATCGTAGGCAGAAGAATGTGTGAAGATGCGAGTTTATTTCGAGAACACCTTTAGTTCCCCGGGCGGTTCTGACACGCTCATCCCATCGCCTGCCGACACCCCCCCCTTTCAGGCAGCTCTCAACGCCGTACCCCGCGTACCCGGCGGTTCCAGAAGCCCACCGAGTTCACAGTTCACTCCTCTTCAGAGGGGCTGCCTTTCCTACCTGATCCACCCCAAACCTGCTCTCTCCTCCTGGGTCTCTCGTCTTTTATCTGTAGGCTTCCCATCACGTTTAACTGCCCAAGGAACGTACCAACCCACCGGCATTAACAAACCACCACCAACTCAACACAAATTTATCCTCTTACAGTTCTGAAGCTCGGGAATCTGGAGTCAAGAAGTCCCAAAGCGAAGGTGTTGGCAGATAGGGTTCCTTCCGGAGGCGGAAGGGAGAAGCTGTTTCCCGGCCTTCCTCCTAGCTTCTAGAGGCCGCCTGCATTCCTTGGCCAGTGGCCGTCTTCGTCCTTCAAAGCACATCTCTGCTGCGAACTCTGCTTCTGCTCTCGCATAAATCCCCTGACACTGACCCTTCTGCCTCCTCCCGTATAAGCACCTGTGGTTCTGTCGGCCACCTGGATAACCCACCCCACCGTCTCTAGCTGAGCCACACCTGCCAAGCCCCTTTGCAACACTGACAGGTGCTGAGGATTAGGATGCGGATTTCCTGGGGGCGGAGGGGAGAGCGGTGCTCAGCCTGCCGTGCTATCCTCCTTTAAGAACAAATAAATTAAGACCTAAGAGCCCCTTTGACACCTAGCTCTAGTCAACAGCCTTTCCCGCGGGAGTGATGACTATTAACTCTACGGGGTGCGTTTTTCCATTTTTATGCTCTAATGTGTGTACGTACAAATACATAGCATATTTATTTAGTATTGGTTTGGGTGGATTTTTTTAAAGCTGATTTATTTATTTTGGGAGAGAGAGAGAGAGAGAGAGAAAACACATGGGGAAGGGGCAGAGAGAGAGAATCCCAAGCAGGCTCCACGCTGCCAGCATGGAGCCCGGTGAGGGACTTTAAACTCACGAACCATGAGATCGTGACCTGAGCCGAGTGGAGAGTCAGCTGCTTAACCGACTGAACCACCCAGGTGCCGGTGGATTTTTTTTGTAAACAAAAACAAAAAAAAAAAACCAAACCCAAATGGCGTCATATTATGTGGTATGCTTCTTTCTCTGATCTAGGAACCATCTCTAGTAACACAGAACAAATTCAGCTACCACTTTTTTTTTTTAACATTTATTTATTTTTGAGACAGAGAGCATGAACAGGGGAGGGTCAGAGAAAGAGGGAGACACAGAATCTGAAACAGGCTCCAGGCTCTGAGCTGTCAGCACAGAGCCCGACGCGGGGCTTGAACCCACGGACTGCGAGATCATGACCTGAGCCGAAGTCGGACGCTCAACCGACTGAGCCACCCAGGCGCCCCTCAGCTACCACTTTTTAAAAATGTTTGTGTATTGTGCAAAACGTACATAAGATAAAATTTACCATCAACCGTTTTTCAAACCCACCGTTCGGTGCCATTAAGCACATTCACATTCCTGTACAACCATCACCACTCTCTCTCTCCAGAGCTTTTTCGAACGGAGACTGTCCCCCCTCCTCCACTCTCTGGCAACTTCTGTTCCACTTTGTGTCTCTGTGAATTTGCCTGTTGTAGGTATTTCACGTAAGTGGGATCGTTCAGTATTTGTGCTCTCGTATCTAACTTCTTTAACTTCGCATAATTTTTCAGTTGCTCCACGCTGTGCCGTGTTATCAGGATTTCATTTGGCAACCTGCACGACTTCCATTTGCGCTCTATCGATCTGTACGTGTTTGCGTTCTCTCTTGTAAACAGACCGAAGCCTTTTCCACCTGCATTTGATCTGTCCTTGCCAATGAACTGATCCACTTTCCTAGGATCGGGGAAAGTGGACGGCTGTCCCCCACAGAGTCTGGCAGCCTGCCTTGGAATGACAAGAACTTGATTCATGGCGGTAGGTGACCATGTACAGTTTCAACGAGAAGAAGCAGTCTGGTCTGGCCGACCAGAGACACTGGGTTCTGGCAATTGAAAAGACGAGCAGATTACTTTGCTTCTTGGACCTCAGTTTCCCCTTCTGGAAAACAGGGCTAATTCCTGTCTCAGCTCCTTCAGCACAAAAACAAGGCGTTATATTTATAGAAAAGCAGGCAGGCATGGGGCCAGTTATGCTGCTTTAACAAATCGGCCCCCACCCCCGCAGCCCTGCCCAGGTGGCGTGCAATTCCCCGATGCCTGGTGGGGGCTCAACAGAGGGATCGAAAACTACCTGAACGTGTTCTCACCCTTCCCCCCCTTCCTCGTTCAGCTGGGAAGCTACCCTTCTCTGGGTTCCACATATTTCCCTTTGTTCCAGGAGAAAAAGACGGCTAAGCGGGTTTCAATGTTCCTCTTCCCCGAGGGGAAAGTTTAGAGAATCTCTGGGGTTGTCAGCTGGGCGACATTCCTCTCCCTGCCTGTCTGTCTTAACCCACACGGACAAGCAGGGAGGCGAGGCAAGACAACAAAGGCGGAACAGTGGGTGAAGGACATCTGGCACGAAAGGCTGGCAGGAGGCTGACAGACTTTCAATTACGTGGATCGGCTCCCACTGGGTGCAAAGTTTGGGGAACGAGTGCTGGGGCTTCCCACGCACTGCAGCTCCCACTGGAAGGGGAAGGAGGGGGCAGGGCATGCTCACCAAGGGATCTTTCGTTCACTTATTCACTCACTCAACAAATATTTGGCCTTTTCAGATCTGTAAGTTGACATGTTTTCATCCGTTCTGGATAATTCCCAGTCATTATCTCTTAAAAAGATTCCTTGCCCATCCTCTCTCGCCTGTCTCTGAAACTCCAAATGGATAACAAAACCTCTCACAGAATCTGCACATCCTCTCGTTTTCTCTCTTTGGTATTTCTTTTTTTTTGGGGGGGGGGTCCTCTGTTTTGCATTCTGGATCATTTCTTCTGATACCTCATTAATTCTGCTATGTCCTATCTTCTATCAAATACAATTGAATTTATTTTTTTTAAATATTTCTACTTCTTTAAAAAAATTTCTTAACGTTTATTTACTTTTAAGAGAGAGAGAGACAGAGAGCGAGTGGGGGAGGGGCGAGAGAGAGGGAGACACAGAATTGGAAGCAGGCTCCAGGCTCTGAGCCGTCAGCACAGAGCCCGACGCAGGGCTCGAACTCACGAACCGTGAGATCATGACCTGAACTGAAGTCGGAAGCTTGACCGACTGAGCCACCCAGGTGCCCCTCTAGTTCTGTTTTGTTTCCTACCATATCTACTGTGCCCCTTTCTGTAGGCTTCTGTTGCTTGTAAACATTCTCAGCTTGGTGATTGCTTCCTTCAACTGGGTAAGCAGCACTGTTTTTGAATCTGTGTTGGAGAATTCCAGTATCTGAGGTCTACGTGGATCTTGTTTCTGCCGCCTCTTGTTTCTGTCGGTTCTCACTCGTGGTGATTTGTTTCCTTGTGGGCCACATTCCCTTCACCCACATGTTGGTCAGTGCCCTTGGAAAATTATTTGCAGGGATTCTGCGAGGCCCAGAATGAATGAGCCGTGCTCTGAATCGTGCTTGTTTCTGCCACCCGCCCAGGCCACCACCGGGCAGGGTCATTTCCGCTCGGGCGCCCAGCCTCAGTGCCCTGTGCACCCAGCTGAGACGTATCTGTGGGTGAGCCATGACAGCTTCTCAGGAATTATTTTCTCTCCCTGTTCTTTTTTCTTCTTCCGGTTTGCTCAGCATCCAGACAAACTTCTCGACCATCCCCTGGGGTTGGGGTCAGTGAAGTCTGTCAGTGGTGGTGTCTGGGTAAATGTGTAGCAATCGGGGGAAAAAAAAGCCCTGATCTGTAGCACTGAATGCTTTCCATGATAAATACTCACACCATGGTCCATTTCAAGCAGCCGGTGTGAAGTCATGATCGTGAAGTGTGGGAGACACGACCCTAACAGACCCTCACAAGGCTACACGCTTGTAGAGCTCTCACACATTTCTTTTTTAATTTTTTAAAATATTTATTTTTGAGACAGAGCATATTTGGGGGAGGGGCAGAGAGCAAGAAGGAGACGCAGAATCCGAAGCAGCTCCAGGCTCTGAGCTGTCAGCACAGAGCCAGATGCAGGGGTCAAACTCACGAGCAGTGAGATCATGACCTGAGCCCAAGTCGGACGCTTAACCGACTGAGCCACCCAGGCGCCCCATCTCACACATTTCTAGTTTGGTTCCTGTTTGTCTTGGTGGCTCCCTCTACAAGGCCACTTGCACTGAAGTCTGAGTGCATGGGGTGGCCTAGGGCCTCGAGCAAGAAAGCCTTTTTTCTTAATGTTTATTTATTTGAGAGTGGGAGAGAGAGGGAGAGCACGGGAGCAGGAGTGAGCAGGAGCAGGGGAGAGGCAGTGAGAGAGGGAGACAGAAAATCCCAAGCAGGCGCTGCTGTCGGCGTAGAGCCCGATGTAGGGCTCGAACCCACGAACCATGAGATCATGACCTGAGCTGAAATCAAGCGTCAGACACTGAGCCACCCAGGCAGGTGAGCCCTGATAGGGCTCAGGGTTTCCCCCAGGATTTGCCTGGATCCCTCAGGGGGGGTGACATTTGAGCTGACAGAGGCCTGAATGAGGAGGGAGCCAGCCAGGAAGGGACTGGGGGGAAGGGGATGCCAACAGAGGGAAGGGCCTCACACAGGCCCAGAGGTGGGGACAAAGTTGGCACTTTGAGGAAAGAAAGGGGCCAGCGTGGCTGGAATGGAATGTGGAGTGGTGAGTACAGGTGGTGACAGAGATGAGGCTGGGGCAGGGCAGGGCCAGGCCACCCAGGGCGGAGCCGGGGGTGGGGGTGGGCTTTATTCCAAGAACAGGAGACCTCTTCCCAGGGTTTGAGCCCGAGGAGTAAGGACTAAGAGGCTAGATTGAGTTTTAATGATCTCGATGACTCCCATTCCTTAGTGTGGGCTGTGCTTAGCGACTTCCTTCCAAAGAACACAGTATGGGGACGCCTGGCTGGCTCAGTTTGTTGGTAAAGCGTGCAACTCTTGATCTCAGGGTTGTGGGTTCAAGCCCACACTGGGTGTAGAGATTACTCAAAAATAAAATCTTCAAAAAAACAAAACAGAGGGATGCCTGGGTGGCTCAGTTGGTTGAACGTCCGACTTCAGCTCAGGTCACGATCTCACAGTTCGTGAGTTCGAGCCCCACGTTGGGCTCTGTGCTGACAGCTCAGAGCCTGGAGCTGCTTCGGATTCTGTGTCTCCCTCGCCCTCTGACCCTCCCCCACTCCCCCCCCAAAATAAATAAACATTAAAAAAATTAAAAATAAATGAAAATAAAAAACAAAGAGCACGGTATGGAAAAGGGGGAAAAGAGTCCCTTCCCAGGCAGAGAAACCTGACAAACGCAATCTCTGCAGGTGATCAAGGTTAACATCAGTGGTGATCAGTCATGTTTGGCGGAGACTTGAGATCTGATGACAATGCCACGTTGCCCCTGTGTCTTCCTCTTCAAACCCATAATCACAGTCCAGCCATGGGAAGAACCTCAGACAAATCTCAAGAGAGGACAATCTACAAAGTCTGTGACAGGTCACCAAACACAAGGAAAGACTGAGAAACTGTCACAGCCCGGAAGAGCCTAAGGAGACGTGAGGACTGTATACACCATGGTGCCCTGCACAGGATCCGGGATGGAAGAAAGACATTTAAGAAAGCTAAAGAGGGGCGCCTGGGTGGCGCAGTCGGTTAAGTGTCCGACATCAGCCAGGTCACGATCTCGAGGTCTGTGAGTTCGAGTCCCGCGTCAGGCTCTGGGCTGATGGCTGGGAGCCTGGAGCCTGTTTCCGATTCTGTGTCTCCCTCTCTCTCTGCCCCTCCCCCGTTCATGCTCTGTCTCTCTCTGTCCCAAAAATAAATAAAAAACGTTGAAAAAAAATTAAAAAAAAAAAAAAAAAAGAAAGCTAAAGAAATTAGAGGGGCACCTGGGTGGCTCAGCTGGTTGAGCGTCTGATTTCAGCTCAGGTCATGATCTCATGGCTCGTGAGTTTGAGCCCCGAGTCGGGCTCTGTGCTGACAGCTCGGAGCCTGGAGCCTGCTTTGGATTTTGTGTCTCCCTCTCTGCCCCTCCCCTGCTCATACTCTGTCTCTGTCCTCTGTCTCAGTCTCTGTCTCTCTCTCTCTCTCTCTCTCTCAAAAATAAAGAACATTCAAATTAAAAAAATTAAAAAAAAAAATTAAACAAATCTAAATAAAGTATGGACTTCAGTTAGTAATAATGTATCAATATGGGTTCATTAACTGGGGCCAATGGACCATACTAATGTAAGATATTAATAATGGGAAACTGGTGAGCGGGTTATGGGAATTCTCCATACTACTGTTGCACTTTTTCTGTAAAACCTAAAACTGTTCTAAAAAAATAAAGTCTGTTTATAAAAAAGTTAGATCTGGCTGGTGACTGCGGGGAGAATGGGGTTGTAAGGGGTGAGGCAACGTGGGAGTCGGAAATGGATATTTTTGCAGCCCGCAGGTGAGATGTGGCTTGGGTGTCGGTGGGAGACAGAGGAGGAGAATTCGACTCAGGGGGCCGAGCTGACGGTCTGGCAGGCCTCCCCAAGAGCTGAATTGTAGGGGACAGAGAAAGGGAAGAGTCAGGTATGTGACGCCCAGAGTTTGAGCCAGTGGCAGAGGGCGTCATGAACTAAGATGGAGTTGACTGTGAGGAAAATGTGTTTGGGAGGAAAGCCTGAGGCTGCATTTCCACCATGATGAGTCTGAGGGGCCCCTGGGACATGGGAGAAGAGACATGAGTGGACGGGGAGATAGAAGAGTTCGTCCAGTGGTGAGGGTTAGAGCACCTACTGTGAGCAAGGAACACACCTACTGTGTGGGGGATCCAGGTGTGAAAGGGCTTTAAGAAGCTTCCAGTATGTTCAAAGAGCAAGCAAAATGCCAGGGAAGGCTTGACCGGCCGACTCAGTGAGAACGGAGGAGACCAGTTGGGGTGGTGGGCAACCAGGAGATGGCCCAAAGGTGGTAGGGAAAAACGGATGTCAGCCATCTTCCTGCTCTGGAAAAGCCCGTCCTTGACCGGAGTCAGCACACATCAGGCCTGGCTTCAGGCCCGTCTCCCTTTTGGAAAAAGCCTTCCCTTTCTCTAGGCCGATGTCCAGAATAGCCAGATAATTGAGGGTCAGAGGTCAGGGAACTCACATCTGGCAGCAGACCAGGCCTGTCAACTGCAGGGCTTACGTAGCTGCCAAGAGTCATGGGGGGCGGGGGGTGGGGGTGAGTCACAGAGTCTCTAATAGTCTCTGGGCGTATGCTGTATTGATCTGGGGCCAGGAAAGGTGAAGGGCGTCTATTGTGTATCCACCTAAAGCAGCCCCAGGGCCTTAGCTGACCACCAGCTTTGATTTTTGTGTTTGTCGTAGGTAGGGCAGAAAATTCTACACGGCCCTGGCCCCTTCGGTTATAAGTAATGGCAGGATGTCCTGAGTAAGGGTCATCTCCAAGGCGAGAGAGTGGGCTGAGCCCAGGCCTGGCTGCCCGGGGTGGGGAGGTGGGGTGCCTGCTGCCTCTCTTGGGCCCCATCCAGTCCAGTATGTTCTCCACACAGAGCCAGAAGGATCAGTCACGCCCTGATCAAAACCCTCCAGCACTCTCCGTCTTTGCAGAGTAGGTCAACCACCTCCCAGAAGCCTCAGGATCCAGCCCTGAGCTTCCTCCCTTTACCTTCTCCATGCTTCCCTCTCACTCCTCATTTCCTGCTCCCCCAGTTCTTCCTGCCTTGTGGTCTTTAAACTTGCCATTCCTGGGGTGCCTGGGTGACTCGGTCTGTTGAGCTTCGGAGCTCAGCTCGGGTCATGATCCCGCGGTTCAGGAGTTCGAGCCCACGTTGGGCTCTGTGCTCAGCGCCTAGAACCTGCTTTGGATTCTGGGTCTCCCTCTCCCTCTGCCCCTCCCCTGCTTGTGCTCTGTCTCTGTCTCTCTCTCAAGAATAAATAAACATTAAAAAAAATTTAAGCTTGCCATTCCTTATTCCTTTGCCCAGATCAATCTTTTCCTGCCCCTCCACCTTTTTTTTAGTAAGGTGAAATTCATATCACATGCAATTAATGCATGTACATTTTCAAGTGTGCAAGTTCATTGGTATTAGTGTATTCACAGTGCTATGCAACCACTGGGTCTCGGATGCTTCAAAACTTTCTCATCAACCAAGAAGGACACCTCATACCCAGTCACTCCCCATTGCCCCCACCTCTGTGCCCTGGTAACCTCTAACCTGCTTTCTGAACATAGATTTGCCTCTTCTGAATATGCCACACAGAAGGAATCCTACAGGGGTGCCTGGCTGGCTCAGTCGGTTAAACGTCCGGCTCTTGGTTTCGGCTCAGGTCATGATCTCATGGTTTGTGAGTTCGAGCCCCACGTCAGGCTCCTTGCTGACTGTGCGGAGCCTGCTTGACATTCTCTCTTTCCCTTGCTCTCAGTCCCTCCCCCACTCTCTCTCTCTCTTCCCTTCTCTCTCTCAAAAATAAATAAATAAACTTAAAAAGAAGCAGCAGAAGGAATCCTACACTAGGTGGCTTTTGTGACTGGCTGCTTTCATTGCATGATGTTTCAGAGGCTCATGTACTTTATAGCAGGTGTCATAAAAGGTGGTTCCCTTTTATGGTGGAATCATATTCCACCGTATGCATTTACCACCATTTGTTTACCCGTTCATTAGTTTACGCACAATCGGGCTGTTTCCACCTTTTGGCTTTTGTGAATAGAACTTTTATGTACAAGTTTCTGGGTGGACATGTCTCCATTTCTTATGGGTCTCCACCTAGGGGTGGAATTGCTGGGTCATAGGGTTACTCCACGTTCAACGTACTGAGGACTCACCGGACTGTTGTCGGCTCATTCTTTCCCCCAGATACCTGTGGCTGGCCCCTCGCCTCACTCAGCTCAGATGTCCCGTCCTCAGACGACCCTGACTCAAACAACAACACCCTCCCCCAAATCACCCTCTTGTCTTTTCACTCTTTGGGTTCGTGATCCATGAGAACGTAGGCGACCTCATACCTCTTAGGTTCTGAGGGGACCCACTGCCTAGCACAGTGACTGGTACACAGTAGGCACTTGATACATAATAATCATTGCTGAATGACTGGTCTCAGGTTGTCAAAGGTAAGGAACTGCAACACTGTGAGGCCTGTCTTTGTCATCAGAGGTTGCCGTTGGGCCCGCCCAGGAGTGACTCAGCTGTTTAAATGGACGACTTCCTCTTACCCTGAGGAAGGGACAAAAACCAGTGGAAGGAAATACTGGTTATGCTCTGTTTCTTCATCCTTCCCTGTTAGTGACTCAGCACAGACATCTCTCCAGCATTTCCCAGTCCTTGCGCTGGAACAAGTTACTCTTAGTGACTTATTGCAAAGGTTTAAAAAAAAAAAAAAAAAAGCCACAAAGATGGAAGAGAGTTTGGGTGGGGAATTGGCTACACGAACAAGGCTGTGGTCAGCCTGGTATGCTGGTTAAGGGCTCCAGCTTGGGGTTCAGGTGTTCAGGCTGCCTGGGTCAGGTCCCAGCTTTGTCACTTAGCTCTATGATTTGTTGTAGATTACTTAATCTCATTTTTCTTGTTTGGAAAAACACGGTTAATAGTACCAGATCCCTCAGAGGCTTGTTGTGAGGAGTAAAAGAATTAGCATCATACAAAGTGCTTGGTCCAGCATTGGTGTATTGAAATGTTACCAACCAGGGTGCCTGGGTGGCTCAGTTGGTCAAGCGTCCGACTTCTGCTCAGATCAGGATCTTGTGGTCCATGAGTTCGAGCCCCGTGTTGGGCTCCGTGCTGACAGCTCAGAGCCTGGAACCTGTTTCAGATTCTGTGTCTCCCTCTCTCTCTCTCTGCCCTTCCCCCACTCATGCTCTGTCTCTCAAAAATGAATAAACGCTAAAAAAAAAAAAAAATTAGAAAAAAAAAGGTATATGGGTATTTAAAAAAAAAAAAAAGCAACGTTATCTACTGGAATAGTCGCTGCCCTCCCAGGATCATCTGCCCCATCTTGGTGCTGATATCTACAGGCTGGCCATTCAGATGAAAGGAGATAATAGTGTTTTTAAAAAGTTATAGGAGGGGAGCCTGACTGGCTCAGTCGGAAGAGCATGGGACTCTTGATCTCGGGGGTTGTGGGTTTGAGCCCCACGTTGGGTGTAGAGAAGACTTAAAACCTTAAAAAAAAAGAAAGAAATGTGCATGGAACAATGTAACACACGTGACCAACACTCAGAACTGACCATTGTTAATGTTTTCTTCTATTTGCTTTGAATTTACTTTTATTCTTAACAAAAGGGCAAAGCACTGCATATATTGTTTTCCCTCTGTCTCTAATCACCAGAGACAAACTCTAACACGAATGCAGTGTAAAGGCTCTCAGCCTATTTATTTATTTATTTATTTATTTATTTTCATGTTTATTTGAGTGAATGAGGGAGGGGCCAAGAGAGAGGGAGACACAGAATCGGAAGCAGGCTCCAGGCTCCGAGCTGTCAGCACAGAGCCCGACGCAGGGCTCGAACCCACGAACCGTGAGATCATGATCTGAGCCGAAGTCGGCTGCTCAATCGATGAGCCGCCCAGGTGCCCCTATTTATTTATTTTTAAGATTTTATTTAAGTAATCTCTACACCCAATGTGGAGCTCAAACTTACAACCCCAAGATCAAGAGTCACAAGCTCCACCGACTGAGTCAGCCAGGCTCACTTCAGCCTATTTTTTTAAACTTTACACACATGGGGAGGGGTGGGGGGAGGGGGGTACAGGTGCTGGGGATTTAGGAGCTCTTGTCATGATGAGCACTGGGTGATGTATGGACTTGTTGAATCACTATATTATACACCTGAAACTAATGTAACACTATGTTAACTAATTGGAATTAAAATAAAACACTTAGTAAACTTTACACACATATTTATATATGCAAAAAATATCGTTGGTACTGCTTGTTGTGTATTAATTAACATAAATAAATTAACTATACCTAATATGTTATCCCGCAGTGTGCTTTGTGGCTTGTTTTTATGTTTTTGAGATCTATCCAAGTTAACATGCAGAGATCCAATTTATGCCTATTCCTCCCACATAATAGTCCACCATATGTCCTACAGCATACTTTTTTCAACCAAATTAAAGACATGGACGTTGTTTCTAGTATTTGCAAATGCAAACCAGGCTGCCGCAAGCATCCTTGGGCGGATTGCTCCAAAGCCGTGTTTTTCAATCTGCCGGAGGCATTAGTGGGTCACAAAATCCCTTTTTTCCCTTAAGTGACATAGGACAGAATAGTTTGTAATAAGTATTTCAATATCCTTTGGTGAAGCTTTTGTTTTGTGTTTGCATGTGTGTGTGTGTACTTGATAGGGAGGTAAAGTGTTTTTCTTACTGGGGATCGCGGTGAAAACAAGGTTTCAAAAACATTCCTCCCCCAGCAATTCTACCCAAGAGAATTGAAAATGTACGTCCAGGGACGCCTGGGTGGCTCAGTTGGTTGAGCATAGGACTCTTGATTTCTGCTCAGGTCGTGAGCTTGTGGTTCATGGGATCAAGCCCCGTGTCGGGCTCTGTGCTGACAGCTTGGAGTGTGCTTGGGATTCTCTCTCTCCCTCTCTGCCCCCTCCCCTGCCCGTGTGCTCTTTCTGTCTCAAAATAAATAAACTCAAAAAAAACAACAACAGAAAATGTATGTCCACGTGAAAACATGGCGTCCACAAGTGTTCACAGCAGCCAAAAGGTGGAAACAACCCACATGTTCAGCCACACATGAATGGATAACCAAAATGTGGTGCTTCCAGACAATCGAATATGACTCCACCACAACAAAGAAGGTACTGACTGATACACGTTCCAACGTAGAGGAGCCTTGAAAACACGATGAAGAGCGAAAAAGGCCAGACACCAAAGGCCACGTATTGTACGATCCCGTTTAAGTGCCGCAACAGGCAAATCCGTAGAGAAGGAAAGCAGATTAGTGGTTGCCAGGGGCTGGCGGAGAGGGGACGTGGGGAGAGCCTGCTTAATGGATATGGATTTCCTTTTGGAGTGATGAGAACGTTCTGGAACTAGATAGCGATGATAGTTTCACAACATTATGAATTTACAAAAAGCCACTGAATTCTATGCTTTAAAAAATGGCTTAAGGGGCACCTGGGTGGCTCGGTCGGTTAAGCGTCCAGCTCTTGACTTTGACTCAGGTCGTGATCTCATGATTTCGTGGGTTTGAGCCCTGCATGGGGCTCTGCACTGACAATGTGGAGTCTGCTTGGGATTCTCTCTCCCTCCCTCCCTCCCTCCCGCCTCTCTCTCTGCCCCTCCCCCACTCATGTGCTCTGTTTGTCTGTCTCTCTCAAAATAAACTTAAAAATAAAGGTTTCAATGATGAATTTTATGTTCTGTAAATTTTACCTCAATTAAAAGTGCTTAGGGGCGCCTGGGTGGCTCAGTGGGTTAAATGTCAACTTCAGCTCAGGTCACATCTCACGGTTCGTGGGTTCGAGTCCCACATCAAGCTCACTGCTGTCAGCTCAGAGCCAGCTTTGGATCCTCTGTCTCCCTCTCTCTCTCTCTCTCTGCCCCTCCCCTGCTCATGCTCTCTCTCTCTCAAAAATAAATAAACATTTAAAAAAAATGCTTAAAGCCACTCCTCTAAACTAAGGGCAGAATTGTGGGCTAGCACAGTTTGCTCATTTCACCTTTTTTACTACATGTGGGGAAATTGCCCTCCAAAGTTGTTGTCCTGAGCTGTAGTCAGTGAATGAGAACTTCTACCCGACACCCCCCCCACACACACACACACATACACACTTGGTACCCAAGAGAAAAATAGCCAAGAGAATAACTCAGGCATTAACTGGGTATAAACCAGAGGTGACAATCTAGAGTCCCAATGACTTGCTTTGTTTGGCCAGTTTGTATTTTTAAAGTTTGAAGCTGGTGCCCATAGCTAAAATCCGGGGATTACGGACTGTGACTCAGCCCCACACAGCACATATTTCCTTGTAGTGACCCTTAGCGGAGCTGAGCAGCCCGTGCCCCCTTCAAAGGAGTGGGCTCTCTCATTCACTGCGGCCTCCACATTACGTGACACCTTACAGCCGGTCCCCATACTCGCTTGTGTTCCCCCGTGGCCCAGGGACTCTGAGCGCACTCACACCTGGTATAAAGTTCAGAGCACTATATGGGTGTGAATGGGGCTCACTCTCACAGCTGAGCATCTTTGTGCAGGTCACAACCTGCACAACTGTTCCAGGCGGCCCTGGTGAAGAGGACAGATGGAATTCTGAGCCCCTTGGTTATGGAAGTTTGCTGAGATAGGGGAGGTCTCAGACGTGGGGAGAAAAGCAGATTTGGGAACTGAAGAGAAAAGTGGGGCCAGAGCCCTGGCATTGCCATTGGGCAACGTATAGAAGAACATACCGTCCCATCGTTCCTACTATCCAGGTGAGGCCGCTCAGCCCCGAAGAGCTCACCTTCGGCGTCCTCTCCAGCTGTAGCTGATGAACACCATCTTGAGGTGCTGGGTTTCTGTGTCTGGCACTTTCAGCTCTGACTGTGACCCCAAATCGGATTAACAGCCCCCTCCCGACACGTACGCTCTGGATCAGAGTCTGCCGAGACCAGCCATTTGGAAGAGCCCATCTGCCGCCTGCTGCACTAATTCGGCTTCAGGGACCAGCTTGGAAGAGAGAGGGGGCAGGAGGAGGGGAGGTGCGATCTGCGGCAGGGGCCTGAGAGGTGAGAAATACACGGCTTAATTAAAAAAAAAAAAAAAAAAAAGGCGCCCTCCGCCAGACGCCAGAGATGCAGCTGTGGAGAGAGGCTTCCCCGACTCCTGCCTCCAGCTGGGACCACTTCCCAAGACGAGCTGCAGAATCTGCAGGGGCTGGTGCAGAAGGAAAATGCAGGGCCGCCTGTTCCAAAATTTCAACACAGGATGCACGCCCATGTGAGGCCGGCCCTGCCTCTGTCTTCCTCCCGCCCCTGGGTCCTTACACCAGGATTAAACCTGCTCTGGGGCCCCACAGCCCCTGTGCCCGTGTCCCTTGAGTCCCATCCTTTATTTCCTCGCCTGCCTGTGTCCCCAGCAGACCGTGCATTCCCTGAGGGCCTGACCGCAATGATTTTCCCTGATGGCCCAGCACAGTCCCTGGGGCAGAAGAAAGCAGCCGTATTTGCTCAATCACAAAAGAGAAAAAGTCTACTTCAAAAACCATGGCTCTCCACTTTAGATCCACCAGCTTGACTGTAATTTAAAATGTAAATAAACGGGGGCACCTGGGTGATTCAGTCCGTTAAGCCTCCGACTTCGGCTCAGGTCGTGATCTTGCCGATTGTGGGTTTGAGCCCTGCGTCGGGCTCTGTGCTGACAGCTCGGAGCCTGGAACCTGCTTCAGACTCTGTGTCTCCCTCTCTCTCTGACCCTCCCCTGCTCACGCGCGCTCTCTCTCAAAAATAAATAAAACATTAAACATTTTTTAAAAAATAAAATGTAAATAAATAAAGGCAGAAAATAGCAAGTGTTGGTGAGGACGTGGACAAACTGGAACCCTAATACTTTGCTGGTAGGAAGGTACGATGGTGCAGCCACTGTGGAAGCAGTTTGGTAGGTGGTTCCTCAAGTTAAGCGGAGAGTGGCCATGTGACACAGCAATTCTGGTCCTAAGCATATACCCAAGAGATTATGTCCACACAAAAACATGAATGTTCACAGCAGCACTATCCAGCACAGCCCAAAGGCAGAGACAACCCAAGTGCCCATCAATGGATGAAGGGATTAGCAAAACGTGGTCCATCCACACACTGGAATAGGATTCAGCCGTAAAAAGGAATGAGATGCTGACACCTGCCACTCTATGGATGACCCTCGGAGACATGATGCTGAGTGATAGAAGACAGACACAAAAGGCCACATAAAGGTATGGTTCCACCGATATGAAATGTCCCAAAGAGGCAAATCTAGAGACAGAAAGCGGACTGGTGGGTGCCAGGGGCTGGGGGGAGGGGCGAACAGGGAGGGACTATGAATGGGATGGGTTTTTTTTGGAGGGAAAGGATGAAAATGTCCTGGAACTAGGAGATGCTGACGGTTGCACCAACATTGTGAAGGCACTAAATGTTATTAATGGTAAATTTTATGTTAGGTGTGTTTTACTACAATAAAAACAACTCAAAAACTATCTTTAAATGCAATGCGGTGCTCTGAATTGGATCCTGGAACAGAAAAAAAAAAAAAAAAAAACCCAAAAACCCACATGAGCAGAAAATTGGTGAAAAGGAAAAAAAAAAAAAGCTTGGAGTTTCACTGACAGTGATGCGTCAGTGCTGTTTTCTTAGGACAAGTTATCGCCACGATTGCACGAGACGATAATGTGAGAGGAAGCTGGCTGAGGGCTGTGCAAGGACTCCCTCTATTTCACTGCAACCTCCCTGAAATGCTAAAATTATCCCACAACAAAATATTTATTTAAAAAATCGTATCTGCCACGGCACCCGAGTGGCTTGGTTGGTTGAGTGCCCGACACTTGGTTTTGACCTAGGTCGTCATTTCACGGTTCGTGAGATCAAGCCCCACCCCTCGATCTGCTCTGACAGTGTGGAGCCTGCTTGGGATTCTCTCTCTGTCCCTCTCTCTTTACCCCTCCCCAGCTCGTTCTCTCTCTTTCTCAAAACAAATACACATTAAAAAATAAATAAATAAAAAATAATATATGCTTTCTAGAAAACAGCTAGCTTGGTCTCTGGAAGGTTCTTTTGTCTGCCTAGGGCCTGCTTTTGGGTTTAGGTTTGCCAACCAGGGAACCAGAGCATGGGAAAGCAGGAAGCATCTGGGGTTCCCAGCCTGGGGATTTTGAGGGGGGAGGTGAGGCAATGAGGCAAAGAGATGGGCGGCGGGGAGGGGGCTGGGCTGGGGGCCCCCCATGGCAGGGGAAATCTCCTTGATGGGGAAGCTCCAAGGACTTTGGAGAACAAGAATGTCCAGCAGAGAGGATGCAAACTGGTGACCCACAGGTTGAAGACTGACTCGAGATGTGTCTATTGGCCCTGGGTTTTGTAAAAACAATTTGAGCCAATCTATAAAAAGCCATCAATCCTACACTAAAACTGGAATCTCCAGCTTCTCTGAAAATATCTGCAGATCTGCTGACTCAAGGCCACCTTCCTGCATGGCCTCAAGAGGCCGAGGCCAAGTCCCAGCCATCGCCGTTAAATGAGATACAAAGCCTCGGTTGCCATTTATTCTCAGGCTTGCATCATATTCTATTTTTAATGGAACAGAAAGATTTCCCCGCGCCGTGTCAAAAGTGGAAAAGCAGAAAAGAAACCAAGAGCGTTGACTGATTTTTCTAACACCTGGCTGCTTTCACACACTTATGATACCTACCCGGTTCCTGGAGGCACTTATGTTTGAGAACCAACATTTGATCTGTAGCATTTGGTGCAATGTCAATATGCTCTCCAACCTGCGCCCTTAAATCTTTACTCTCACGGGCGTTCTGTGGTTGGGGTCAAACATACACACATACTTCTTGGGGGTGAATCCCAGCTCTACCCCTTACTAGCTGGTGGCCTTGAGCAAGTTGCTTAACCTCTCTGTATCTCAGTTTCCTTGAGCCCCTGAGGTGAAGCAGGAGACTCAGCTGGTCACGGCCTGGGTCAGCTTATTTGGCAAGAGAGTGGGTACATGGCTGACACAGAGCTGATACATGCAGCGTGACCGCCCCAGTAGTTACAATATCAAAATACTTTTCTACCAGTTTGGTAAATCGCCACTGCCCCAGCCCCCTCCCGGGAGCCCCAGACTCCCTTACAATCCTGCAAGTATGAATGACCCCCCCCGGACGTCTTCAGTCTCTTCTGACTGAGCTGTTAGGTAATATGTCTCAGCTCCGTGGGGCGGAGTGGGCGTGAGGTGCCCGGTCCCTGACGGGAAAGAACAGGTGGCATTTGCTGGGCCTCGGCTTTCCTGGGAGTCACAGAAGTCCCGCAGATTTAGAGGAGACGGGTCTCCGTTACCCTGCACAAGCCGCACGGAGATAGACAGACAGACATGAATGTTTGTGCTGGAGATCCTGGGGACATGAAGAGGACAGAAGGGAGGCTCCAAGATCCTGGGGGGAGGCCCTGTACCACCCAGAGTCTCTCCCACAACTACACCGGGCAGGGCTGGGAGGAGAGCTGAGTTTGATGGAAAAACCTAACCAGGTGATGGGGCAGAGGGCCCAGGAAGAGGTCAGAGGTCAGGGGTCAGAGGTAGTACACTTTATTGGCCGGGTTCTTCTAACATCCTGCAACGCCCCTCTCACCCCCCCCCCCCCCCCCCGCCGCAAAGCCAGAGCCTGAGCTTTGCCACTGTCCCATCCCCATCCACCAGACACGGAAGAGAATGCGTCTGCCAAACATCCAACATGCCAAAGGCCTCCGAAGAGCAGGGCAGCAGGGGCGGGTGTGGGGGAGAGGGCTGCAGGGGTGGGGGTGGGGGACAGGAGAAGGGGATGAGGCAGGGCCGAGGGGCTTGAGCTGGGTGCAGGGCTGGGGACACCCTGAGTCTCTGCCAGGCCTGGCCAGCCCCTCACTCCCCCAGTTAAGGTCAGTAGTAGTGGTTCACAGTGAGACTGGCTTCGATTTGGCAGGGCGGCAGGGACGATGGGCAGACAGGTGCCTTCCACTGCCCCTGCTGACCTTGGCCTGACTCATGAAGCTGGGAAGAGTGAGAGAGGAAGTCCCCTCCTCTGTGTCCCCCTTCTGGGACAGGGAAGTCCCTTCTCTCGAGGGGTGAAGGGGCAGAGGCCTGGTTCTCCCCTGACATCCCCCAGGCTATTAGGAAAGATCATTCACTCCTGGCTCAGAAGTTTCTAGAACATCTCAGCGACCTTGCCCATTGTTACTCCCAATGAAAAAACTGTTTTTGAAATCTAGGAGTTGACTGGGGCCCATCAAACCAAGCAGTAAAAAAAACCTGGGAAGATCTTGGTTTAAAAAGGTAGCTCTACCTTCGCTTAGAAGCCTTGGGAGGCCAGATGGAGAGATCAGACGTGTCTCCGCTGCCCCGACTGGAGGCGGTGGCTCGTGGCAGCAGGGGAGGGCTGGTGGTGGCCCAGGCGACGGGGCAGGAATCGGGGGCAAGATGCAGGAAGTGGTGACACGTGGGACATGGCAGGTGGCCCTCCGGTGCTGTGGGCCTGGGCTCAGAGGGCAGCGGGGGGCGGGGGGGGAGCCCCCACGGGTACATCTGCCAGGCGAGGCGCCAGGGCCTCCGCCCCACCGGTCAGGCCTTGTGACCGCCGCCGCTGCCCGGCGGCTCCTTGTGGCCGGCTGAGTAGTCGGAGGCGGGCTCGAGCCCCAGCATCTGCCGCTGTACCAGCTTGGCATAGAGGCCGCCCTGGGCCAGCAGCTGCTGGTGAGTACCCTGCTGCACCACGCGGCCCTTGTCCAGCACCACGATGAGGTGCGCACGCTCCACCGTGCTCAGCCGGTGCGCGATGATGAGCACCGTGTGCTTCTGCGGGTGGCCGTGGATGGCCTGCTGGATCTGGAGAGACAGTGGGGGGGGTGTGGGGGGTGGCTGCAAGTCCACCCGGGGCCTGGCTCGGCTCCCAGGTCCGCTGCGTCCCAGTCACCCTTAACCGCTCTGAGACTCGGTTCCTCGTTTGTAAAGCTGGGGCCTGCACGCAACCTGTTTTTGGTTCACGGAGGGCACAGCTCTGTGCCCGGCACCAGGGAGGTGCTTGGGTGGCGACAGGTGAACCCTAACCTGGTCTCCTCCGGTCTTCCTGCTCCTGCTCCCTCCTCTAACCTTCGCCCTGGTTAATGGTCTCACCTCAGCCCCAAAGCTCAAGCCAACGAGACCATCGTCCTCAATTCCTCATCCTTTGCTCACTGTCCAAATCCAGCTGCTGAGCGAACCCTGCAGGTGCTGTCTCCCCAGGTTATCTCACCCTTTCCTTCCTTCCACCACGATCTTCTCGCTGGAATGCCTGCAACCCCCCACCCCCGCCCCCCGGGATTTAATGTTTCCATCAGTTCCTGTTGAATTCCTGCTCCAAGCCCTTCAACAAAGAATAAAATCCAGACTCCACATTAGCATTCTGCACTTGTCAAGGTCAAGAGTGCACAACACGAAGGGGGACCCCTAATGTAAACTATGCACTTTAGTTAGCAATAACGCGTTAAAGCTGGTTCATCACTTGGAACGAATTCACTGCATCAAGATGTTAATAATAAGAGAAACTTACTATTAATAAGATATTAGTAATAAGAATGGGGTGAAAAGGACATATAAGGGAGCTCTCTGCACTTTTTTGCTCAACCTTCTTTAAACCTAAAACTTTTCTGTTAATTAAAAAAAAAAAAAAAAAATCTGAACTCTAGAACTAGGGCCTGAGTTGCCTGTGTCTCCTTAGAACTCTGTCCTCACCTTGTTGGACCCCCCCAGCCTGACACACTGACCTTCGGGCTTGTCTATGAACTTGCTCCAGGCCTCTGCATATGCTGCCCTCTCTTCCTCAGATGCTCTTACCTCACAACTGCCCTCCACTGGCTCCTTTCCTCTTGGGTCTCAGCTCAAATGGTACCCGGAGACCCTGCTTCTATCAGTGAGATGGCCACACTCCAGCAGGGCTTTGACAGTGTAAGGCCTTGTCCCTGGGATGACCCAGCCCCACTGAATGCTCAGCACTGCCACGAGAATCGACTGTTTTGGCCAATGCCTGACAGTAGACTCCTGACCTCCCTTTCTTCGAGCGTTTAATACAAAGGGCTTATAACCGGAGGGCCTGGGTGGCTTAGTCGGCTAAGTGTCCAACTTCAGCTCAGGTCACGATCTCACAGTTCATGAGTTCAAGCCCCACATCGAGCTCTGTGTTGACAGCTCAGAGCCCGGAGCCTGCTTCGGATTCTGTATCTCCCTCTCTCTCTGCCCCTCCCCTGCTCGCGCTATCTCTCAAAAATAAGTAAACATAACGGGCGCCTGGGTGGCTCAGTCGGTTAAGCATCCAAATTCGGCTCAGGTCATGATCTCACAGTTCATGAATTCAAGCCCTGTATCGGGCTCTGTGCCGACAGCTCAGAGTCTGGGGCCTGCTCAGATCCTATGTCTCCCTCTCTCTCTCTGTGTCTCCTCCACTTGTGCCCTCTCTCTCTCAAAATTAAATGAACATAAAAATTTTTGAATAAATAAATAAACATCAAAAAATTTTTAAAAAGGGCTTATAATTATAAACCCTTCCTCTGTCCCTTTGAGATATATATATATGAATCTCCTGTAAGTCAAGAGTGTCTTTCTCAGGGACCTAAAGGCCTTTCCTCTTCAATGGAATTGCTAGGAAGGACAGGGCCTCAGTCTCCCATTCTCCACGGGAGGACAGAATTCTGGCCGACAGTTGCCAGCCAGCAGACACGGCCGGCTAATCGCATCCACACTGCCCAGCCCTTCCTAGGCCTTCCCTGGAGCTCGCCTCCTTATGCCTTCATTCTCCTTTGAAACGCCTGTCACCACTCTCACCTCTGCACAAACCAGAGTGGAGCTCAGCTCTTTCCCCTACTGTCAGTAGTTACTGAATAAAATCTGGGTTTTTTTTCCAGCTTTAATGTCTGGCCGTGTTTCTCTTTGGCACTGGTGACCTCTCTCGATCTCTCTCTCTCAAATGACAGTTTCATTTTCTACGTGGCACGGCCACAGGTTGAACTCATGCTTGTTCTTCCCCTGGAATGGAAACATGGAAACACAGCAGGGACGGGGCCTTTGTCTGTCTGTTCAGCCAGCCCTTGCAACCTCAGAGTCTGGGACGGTGCCCAGTGGCCAGGAGGAGCTCAGTGAATGCCTGTGTAATTAACGATTCAACCCACGGAGAGGCCGAGGTAGCTAGTCAGTGACAAATACCCTGTTGGACCCTCTTTACCAATGATAGTGGGCCTCAGAGAGCGGAAGACACTGGCTCAAGTGATGAGCTGAGGGCGGGGCCTCAACTCCAAACTGAATCATATGATTTCACGTCTGCCAGGAGCCAGTTGGCTGGTCCAGCCCTGGGTCTCCTCTCCCCTGGTTCCCTACCCTCAGCCCTGAACACCCCAGTCCAGGAAACTGACGGCTGGGGAGGGCTCCATAGAGTCTCCAAACCCTTCCCAGCTCCTGGCTCCATTGTCTGGCATCACCCCGCCATCCCCTGCAACTCACCAGGTACTCGCTCTCTGCATCCAGGGCGCTGGTGGCTTCATCCAGGATGAGGACGGGTGGGTTCCGCACCAGAGCCCGAGCCATGGCCACCCGCTGCTTCTGGCCGCCCGACAGCTGGGCACCCTTCTCCCCAGTCTCTGTGTGACAAAGGGACAGGGGCGAGTGAGCAGAGGGTGAGGCCGGGGCAGCCCTGGGGAAGAGAGAAAAGTCCCCTCCTCTGTCTTTCCTGCCTTTCCCTGCTGCCATAGGAGCCGTGCTCTCCAGGAAAAGGTGTGGTTCAAAGGGCCACCGGCCGGGACAACCACCAGCTCCAAAACACGAAAGGATGCTCTCCCCCCCCCCCCCCCCCGTTCGTGCAAATCGTGACTACAGTCACCGGTCGTAGGGTACCAATTTTTACTTATTCATTTGGCAAAAATCCAAATGCTTGATAGTACACTGTGCTGTGGGGAACCAGGCACTCCCCCACCTTCCTGGGGCTGCACACACCTCTGTGTCTGTCATTTTGTACCGTGCAAGCCTGTGATCACAAGGACAAATGCACGACCCCTGCATGTCCGTCAGTAGGAAACTGAGCGGCTTATTTAAATAAATTATCATAAAGCCCATACACTGGTATACAATCCAACTGTTTAAAAAAGGAGCAAGGCAGGGGTGCCTGGGTGGCCCCGTCGGCTAGGCGTCCGACTTCGGCTCAGGTCACGATCTCACGGTTCGCGAGTTAGAGTCCCGCGTCGGGCTCTGTGCTGACAGCCCGGAGCCTGGAGCCTGCTTTGGATTCTGTGTCTCCCTCTCTCTCTGCCCCTCCCCAGCATGCTCTCTGTCTCTCTCTCAAAAAATAAATAAATAAAATAAAGATAAAATATACATCCACATTTGCATAAAGAAACTCCAAAAGTACACGTAAGAAGCTCATGAAAGAGGCTTTGTTGGGACAGGAGGAAAAAGGGGTAGAGACAGGGATAGAATAAAACTTTTCATTATGTATCATTATATGTATATATTTTTAGTTCTGAACCATGTGAATAGCCCCTTTACAAGGGTTAAAATTTTAAAGTATATTAAACACAATAAAATATATAATATAAATCAATATTGCTAAATCTGTTATATTAAAATATTAATTTATTAACATAAAATTAAGTTGTCATTAATATAATACATATATTATTTTAAATAATGCTTTACTTATTTATATTCTAATTTTTTTTTTGAGAGAGAGAGAGTGCAAGTGAGCAAGGGGCAGGGAGAGGGAGAGAGAGAGAGAGAGAGAGAGAGGGGCTCATTTGACGCAGGGCTTGTGTTTTACCCAAAGTGGAGCTCGGGCTCACCTGAGTTCAAGTGGGACTTGAATTCATGAACCATGACATCATGGCCTGAGCCAAAGTCAGATGCTTAATGACTGAGCCACCCAGGAGCCCCTATTTATTTTTAATTTGAGAGACAGAGAGAGAATGCGTGCATGTAGGGGACAAGGGCAGAGAGAGAGAGAGAGAGAGAGAGAGAGAGAGACAATCTTAAGCAAGCTCCATGCTGAGCATGGAGCCTGATGTGGGGCTTGATCCCTCAACCCGGGACCATGACCTGAGCTGAAATCAAGAGTTGGATGCTCAACCGACTGAGTCACACAGGCACCCCTAAAATAATAATCTTTTAAAACTCAACAGAGGTGACGGTTGTTGCCTGTTACTGTGAATGTCCTTAAACACCACTGAAGTGCTCACTTTCAAAGGGTTAAGTGAATTTCACCTGAAATAATAAAGAGCAGCTGGCAGAGGGCAATGCTCAACTCAGAGGGTCACATCCCTGAAGGTGGACCTTCAGGCACAGCGGAGGTGATGCTCCTGGGCTGTACCTGTGTTGTAGCCGTCCTGGAGCTCCATGATGAAGCCGTGGGCATTTGCCTTCTGTGCAGCCTCCACCACCATCTCGAAGGGCACGGTGGACAGGCCGTAGGAGATGTTGTCCGTGATAGAGCGGGCAAATAGCACTGGCTCCTGGCTCACCAGGGAGATCTGTGCAGGAGAAAGGATGGGGCATGAGAGGCCTGGAGCTCATCCGTCCAGCTGTCACCGGGAACCTTGCCAGCCCCAGGCCTGCCTGACGCCAGGGGTCTTGGGTCTGAAATCTGATCAGGGCCTGTGCCTGGCTGGTAACATCAGCTGCCTCTCTTCTTCCAAAACAACAGAGTCCACTTTCTGTACAAGCCCTCAGCTCCCCCGACCAAAAATCTGGGGCCTGCTAAGCTAGCTGCTTGGAGCTAAGCCGAGTTCCCTGACCTCCAAGACAGCTCGCTGGGAAAGAGTATAGAATGTAAGTCTGTTCACGTCAGAAGACAAGAGGCCACAGCAGGCCCCCGGGCCATAAAGACCTCCCCGGTACCCCGTCCCTCCAAAGAGAATAATTTAAAGAAGCTGTTGTCCCCCGATTCCAGTTTTAGGAATGTAGCCTACAAAAATGAGAGTATGGAGGGTATCACTGCAACACTGTAAATAGAGAAAAAAAATCAATTTCATAAATTGGGAATTGGCTAATAATCACAGTGTATCCATAAAATCAAATTTGTATATATATGTGTGTGTATCTGTATATACACATATACAGATACACATACCGAGTATGATTCTGTTTTTGTTAAAAAAAAACTTACATGTGTGCCTTTGTATATCAATATACTTACATAAAGATAGGAAACAGGTTAGAAAGGACATTTACTAAACTGCTAATAGCAGTCACCACCGTGGGGTGGAATTTTAAAAAGTGAGGCGGAGGGGAACTCTTATGTCTTAGTTACAAAATTCTCTGAATATATGGGAATGTGGTTAGATTGTTGAATTTTACTGTTTTGGGTTTACGAAAATTGGAAAAAAATTAATTTAAACTAAAGAGAAGGGATTCACAAAAGAGGAAATCCAAGTAGTGAACCATATGGAAAGGTACTTGATATGTTTAGTCATCAGTAAAATGCAAAAGACCGCAGTGAAACACCTCCACACGTGCACTCACCCGCTGGCCAAAAATCAGGACAATATTAACAGGCTAAGAACAGTATGTGTCTGAGCGTATCAGCTGTTGCAAAGCCTTGACAGCTCTGCCTAAGGGCCGCTTCCGGAACTCTGGTGGGCAGCAGCCTTGTCCTTATACACCTGAGACCACTGCTCAGCCATCTACCCCCTGGTTATAAGCAGATGGGCGGGCAAATAATCACAATTCACAATCTGTGGCTTCTGCCACCATCTAGAACTTGTCTGGGAGTTCTGGAATCCCTGTGCCAACCCTCAGGCTCTCCTATAATGTATGTGGATGATGCAATGGTGCCTTCTTCATAGTTGGTGTTTCTCGTATTGTATGCAACCCGAACAACCATCCAGGGCATCCCTGCTTTTATGCCAGCACAGGCCCAGGTGTTGAGGAACCTTCTCTGAAATGATTGCCAAAAACTGTAGGGTCAGGAACAGCCTCCTTTAAGTACTAGAGATGCCTTAGATTCAGCAATGAAAATGAATGAACTACAACCAGAGCCTCAACCTGGATGATTCACAGACAACTGCTGAGTGGAAGAAGCAAGATGCGATGAATGCATGCTTTAGGATTCCAGCCAGATCAAGTTCAAAAGTAGGCAAAACGCAGCTTTGCTGTTTGAGAGGCACAAAGAGATGGTAAGACTAAAGAAGGAGACGATCATAAAAGTCAGGGAGACGTGGCCTCCAGGGGGAAGAGAAGGGACACACGAGGTGCAGCACTCTCTTGACCGGGGTGGCGGTCTCTGAGCTGTACGTTTACCTACAACACTCTTCTCTGCATCTCTGTTGCGGCTCATGAGGGTGAAGCCAGAAAAAGAGAGCGCACAGAGGCAAACAAAGGCCCTTCCACCTACCACTCGGTGCAGGTACTTGTGGTCATAGGCGCTGACGGGCTTCCCGTCCAGCAGCACGCAGCCCCCCTCCAGAGGGTAGAAGTTCTCCAGGATGTTGACACAGGAACTCTTCCCACTGCCTGAGGGCCCCACGAGCGCGGTCACCTTTCCCGGGGACAGGCTGAAGGAGACATTCTGCAAGGACACGTAGCACATAGCAGGGTGTGGGGCCACGGGCTCTGAAGCTCCAGCCTCGGGCACAGGCAGGCACCCTTCCCCACCCGCTCACGCCCCTTTGGGCTGGACACTGCCAGCCCCCGGAATGCTCTCCTTTCTAGGATCTGGCAGTAACTTTATGCTCATTTCTACTCCCTGGGTGCCTCCTCTCCCTGTTCAGGATCCAGCCCAAATGTCCTCTCCTCCGAGAAGCCCTCCTTGACTGTTAACACCATCCCTGTAGACGGCCCCTGTCATACCACCCTGACTTGTTGCCTTCCTAGCACTTACTATTTGGACTCCTCTGTCAGTGATCTGCCTTCCTTGACTACAGCCCAAATTCCAGAACAAGGACTCTGCCTTGCGCAATCCCGGCTACACTGCCATGGCCTGGCTTCTAGGAGGCGCGCAAGACACGGGATGAAGGAGGGGGCGATCTGGGAGGGCCTCGAGCACCCTTCTCACCTGCAGGACTTGGGTGTGGGGCCGAGTGCGGTAGGTGAAGGTCACATTCTCAAAGTCCACCCGGCCCTCCAGGTGGTCAGGGGCCAAGCTGCCATCATGCGCCATGGTTGGCTGCCGGTCAATGAACTCGAACACCTTCTCGGCGGCCCCCACTCCCTGCATCAGGCCACTGTAGACAGAGCCCACGGACTGTGGGCGGAGGAGACACGTGTTCCTGTCCCGCTGACACCCCGATGCTGGGAGCCCTCCCCCCCGCCATGGTGCCAGAGAGATGAAGGGGGTGTGGGAGAGTGGGGACCACAGCAGCAGTTCTGGGGGGGTGCAGGATGCTGCTGGTGCCCCCCACTAGTCCAGCAGATAACGACAATAATGAAAACCAAGGGCAGTAACAAAAAATACCAATGCCTTTTGTCAGAACACATTGGAACCAGTGCCTTGGGGCCATTCTAGCTAAGCATCCTGCGCAGGGGCATTATCACCCCCCAGAGGAGGAAACGGAAGGGCAGGGAAGTTAACTGAACCAGCCAGATGTGGCAGGACAGGAATCAAACCTTCCCCTCTCGGCTGCCACAGCAGTTTTTTCAAATTTCGGTTTTAAAACCTTACTTTCTGCCATAGTTCTCCTCGCGTAAAAATATACAACGTATAAATGTGAGTAAGAATGATGACTCACTTCATCAAACACTTTGTATGTGTTACGAGGTAGCTTCTATCATTATTTCCCTTTTGCTGATGGGGAAACGGAGGCACAGAGAGTTCATGTAACTTCCTCCACGTCACACGGCTGGGAAGTGGCAGAGGTGGGACTTGAACCCAGGCACGGCTGGTTCCTGAGTTCAGGCCCTTCTGTGCTAGGACTGGGTGCCCTGGTTGGGGAAGCGGGAGTGACCTTAGTACCAGCATCATTGTTCCACGGAAACACTGTTCGGCACTTGGTAGGCCCTCAACACAGCGCAGCTGCAGGGGGGTGGGGGTGGGGGGCACCTGGGGCTCAGTCGGTTAAGTGTCCGACTCTTGGTTTTGGCTCAGGTGGTGACGATCTCAGCCACGCATCGGGCTCTGCGCTGTAGTGTGGAGCCTGCTTGGGACTGTCTCTCTCTCCATCTCCTCTCTCTCTCTCAAATAAACTTAAAAAATACAGCACAGCCGGGACCGTTACCACAAATATCAAGATATTATCATTCCTATTAAGATACAAGCGTTACATGGCCACGGTCCTCCACACCTCCTCCCACAGCCCTGGGTAGCCGCGTCCTATATCTTTCCAGTCCTTCCTCCGGGCGTTTCCAAACACACGCACATATATGCTAAATAATTCTGACATTTAAAAACTACGCCAGTGGGATCAGACCCTTCCTGTTGCTTTGGGATTCGCCTTTTCACTTCACGCTAGGTCTCGGGGTCCTTTCCATACTAATACACACAGAGGCACCCCATTTCTGTGGCTGTTGCCTAGTTTTTATAATGCAGGCATACTGCTTCTGGAACACAGACGGGCCCTATTGGCCCAATCCCTGACCGGTGGGCGTTGGAGGAGGCTTTAAGTTTTCGCTATTAGAAGCAATGCTTCCTTCACTCAGTGTCCACACACCTTTGGCCACTGGTGTGGGTGTTTCTGCAGCCCGGGTTCCCAGAGGCAGAATTGCTGTGTCAAGTGACATACAGGTATGACTGTCGCCAATGCAAAGTGTCATCTCCTGCAGAGGCTAACACCCTCTCCCCCGTGCACGCCCCCAGCTTTATCAGTGGAGGACACAAAGGCCCACCCTCGGTGCCAGGGGATTAACGCCCGTACTCCAAGCATCCTTCAGCAGTGACCAACGGGCGCTGGGACGTGAGCACCCCAGCTCCCTGTCTCAGGGTCTGCTCCTGGGGGAACCCAAATTAAGGGAATCTAAAACAACCCCTGTTTGTTCTGTGGTGCTACTCTTTTTTTTTTTTTTTTTAAGTTTATTTATTTTGAGGGGATTTGAGGGTCAGAGAGAAAGGGAGAGAGAGAATCCCAAGCAGGCTCTGCTGTTAGCACAGAGCCTGACGCGGGGCTCCAACTCATGAACCGTGAGCTCATGACCTGAGCCGAAATCAAGAGTCAGATGCCTAACCAGCTGAGCCACCCAGGCGCCCTGTGGTGCCTACTCTTTAAAGTGGGTTAACGGGTGCCTGGGTGGCTCAGTCGGTTAAGCGGCCGACTTCGGCTCAGGTCATGATCTCGAGGTCCATGAGTTCGAGCCCCGCGTCGGGCTCTGTGCTGACCGCTCAGAGCCTGGAGCCTGTTTCAGTTCTGCGTCTCCCTCTCCCTGACCCTCCCCCGTTCATGCTCTGTCTCTCTCTGTCTCAAAAATAAATAAACGTTAAAAAAAAAAAAATTAAAAAAAAAATAAAGTGGGTTAAAACAGGGGCGCCTGGGTGGCTCAGTTGATTGGGCATCCGAGTTGGCTCAGGTCACGATCTCACGGTTCGGGGGTTCGAGCCCCGCATCGGGCTCTGCGCTGACCGCTCAGAGCCTGCTTCATACTCTGTACCTCTCTCTCTGCCCCTCCCACACTTGTGCTCCTTCTCTCTCTCTCAAAAATAAATTAAAAAAAAATTACAAAGTGGGTTAAAATAAAGTCAGACCCATCTGGCTTTGAACCTGGTCCCCCCACAAACGCGGTGGGCAAGTCACTTAACCTGAGCCTTAGCTTCTTTTTCTGAGAACTGGGAAGTAGAATAGTACTAAGACCCCTCACGGTATTCTTAGGAGCCTTTCCTGAAGTGACCTTTGTCCCTGTCATTTTGCTCAACAAACACAGCTGCTGCCACTTGGTAGTATTATTGTCATGCTTGGTATTATGTTCTCTCCCCCACCTACTGAGAAATACCCCGTCTGTCCGTCACCTGGAGCATTCCCTCCCCCATTCAGACCCCTCTGCCGCATCCCTCCTGCTCCCCAGGACCCCCTCCCCGAGCCGGCCCCTCACCTCCATACAGTCTCCCAGGACAAACTCGTAGATGATGAAGGAGATGAGGTTGCCGCTGGTCATCTGCCCGGAGATGACGAGGTGGCCCCCGTAGTAGAGGATGCTGACCTGGACTACCAGAAGGGTGAGCTGCGGGCAGAGGGCAAGGGGGCCCGGGTCACAGGGGTCTCGGCTCAGACCCCCCCCCCACGCCCCCCATTCCCTCCCCCCTCCCCCCAGCCACAGACCGAGACTCCGGCCGGGCGGGGGTGTCCTCCCACACGCTGGTGGCCGGCTGTCACACGTGCCCTCCCGCTCCCGGGCCCCGGACTTCTTCCCTGCGAAGGCCCCCAGCTGGAGGGAGCCGCAGGCCTGGCAGAGAACAAGGCCTCCTTTGTAAGGCCCTGGCCCGCACACGCAGCCCAAGCGCCTCAGCCAGGCCAAGCGGGAGCTGTGTCTTCCTCCTCGCTGCAAAGAGCGTGGCTCAGGGAGGTTCGGTCCGCAGGCTAAGGTCGCACAGCAAGCCAGACGGAGGGGGACGATGGGAAGTGTCTCCTCGCCCCACCGGCTTCCCTGAAGGAGGGGCTGCATCCGGGACGCTCTTGTCTCCCTCCACCTCCAGCGCCTGGCAGGTGGGACAGGAGCGGAACCCGAACACCCATGACAGGCCAGGGTTGCTCGCTGCCTCTCCCCGCCCCGAACCCCCAGCTGGGTTAGAGCTAGGTCAGCACCTTTGTGCAGGGGGCAAAAGGCATCCTTGTCGGCGGGCAGATGGCTGGGCGGCTTGGCTAGCTGAGCTGGATTTCTGGGCCCCTTCTCCTCTCTGGCTGGGCAGCCTGCCCTGCGCCCTGGGATCACACTCCTTCTCCCCCCTAAACTCCAAACCCTCCTCATACCTACCCCCGCTGTGCCCACCTCCCTCCCAGATGTGGCCAACGGACAGCAACGGGCTCCAAGAGCTCCCCGTCCTCCAGGGAGGGGCCCTGACTCACCCCCAGGGAGTGAGCCAGACACTCCAGTGGGGGGCTGTGGGGTTGTGACCTAGGACCTGCCAGACGGCAGCCTCGGGGTGACTCCCTTCCTGGGCGAGGATGTTCCCTAGCAAGCCCATGCCCAGGTGAGAGGGAATGAGGAGATGCCCTGTGAAGACATCTACTGGGAGGCTGCATTCTTTTCCAGAAAGATCTGCCCCAGGGACCAGCAGAAAGAAAGGTGGGACAGAGCGAAGCCAAGGGCAACCAGCCCGACACGGAGACGCAGGGCCCCAGGCTCGCGCCCTGACGGAGGGATCTCCCCATCTTGGTGTCCCATCCCGCACCCCCACCGACAGTCGGACCTGCCCCACATACCCCACTGCCCCAGACGTAGTACGTGTAGGCTGCCGCCTCCTTCCTGTTCAGCTTGTACACCTGCTGCAGCTTCCTCGAGTACACCTCGGCCTCCTCCTCCTCGTTGGCAAAGCTCCGCACTGTCTTCATGGCGCTAATGGTCTCCTCGGCCGTGCTGCTGGCCCTCGCCAGGGCGTTCTGGACCTCTTTGGAGAGCCTCTATGGGCAGGAGTGGGGACAAGAAGGAGGAGACCCCCAAACAGACAGTCTTACCATCCAACAGCCTCTATGCCTCTCTGGGTTTTTCCTACCCTTAGTTGGTGCCAGGCCTATGCAGGGAGTTCCAGGGACAAGAGGATAAGACCGAGATCCCCACTGTCTCCCTTCTCCTTCTAGCTCAATTTGACAGACTCAGAGAATAGACTCCAGCTGGGTTCTTGGGATGAGGTCCTGAGGTTCCAGCTCCTGAGGGATGGGGAGCTGATTATTAAGTCATGTGCAGTACCAAATGGAGGTTATTCACCATCACAGGCTCAGTTTTTGGTAATCCTCTCAGAAAAGAAGCCTCAACACCTGATCCTGTGCTAGTGTAAGACAGGGATGCTCTGGATGGTTCTTCAGGTTGTACACTATCCAAGAAACACCAACTATGAAGGGGGTGCTGTTCATATTATCAACATACACTAAATTATGGTAGAGCCTGAGGGTTGGCACAGAGATTCCAGAACTCCTAGCTGAGTTCTAGATGGTGGCAGAAGGCTGTGAAATCCGCCTGCGTTGTGTACATGACTGGGTATGGATAGCTGAGAGGTAGTCCCAAGTGTAGGACTACCCGACTACCGCCCACCAGAGTTCTGGAAGCAGCCCCTGGGCAGAGCTGTTTAGGCCTTGTAGTAGGTAAGATGCTTATATCGTCAAGCCATAGAGGAAGGCTGCTGGAGAGGCCAGGCTAGGATCGTGCAGGGGCATGTCCCACGAGGCCGTTGGAAGCATGCAGTGTGTTGTGGCATCTTGGGTGGAGCCATGCCATGCCCTGAGTCATGTCTGGCTGTGGACAGTGCACATGTAGCTTGTGGCGATGACTCAGTGGCTAGATTCAACACTTTGAGGTACAAGTAGGAGACCTACGTTGAGCTTCCTTTAGCCCCACCCAACAGAACTTGCTGGTGGGGCCCGAGGTGTGCACGGGCAGATGGGGGGAGGCTCTGGGCTTCCTGCCCCGTCCCAGGGGCTGGCAGGGAGGCAGGAAGGGTGGGGCGGGAGCAGAGGAAGGGAAATGGCACCAGTTCCAACTCATATATTTACTTTCTCTACTCGGAGAGAGGAAAACAGAGACCCGTGATCCGGAACCATGGGGGAGAGGGCCCTCCCGGGCGGTCGACTCTGCCAGGAGGCGACGCAATGGTTGTGGGGAGTGGATGTATTTTGGGGCTGGCCTAAGGTCACGGGCACCAAAGGTTCTAATGAGCCTGGGACGCTGAGCCAATCACGTGTCAAAGCCTGTCGCTCCGGCCTGGGTCACTGGGGAAAGAGCCGCTCGCGCCTGTCTAACCCCGGCCTCAGTCCCTTCTGGCTCTGGAGCACCCCCCAGTGTGGGGAGCAGGAGGAGGGTGAGGTGGGGGGCTAGCTCACGGGCCAACCTGCCTGGCGGAGGCTGCCCCAAGGAGTGGCCAGAAGCAGCTGCAGCCACCCACAGCTGCGTGGTGGCTGAGGGCCGCCCTCGCGGGGCCCGAGCCTCCCCCACACGAACGAACGTACCCTCTGCGGAAAGCCAGGCCCGCTGTGCTCAGAGCATCAACCGAAGTTCTCACAAAGGCCCACAGCCCGACCCTCATCACCTCCCTTGCTCACGCCCTGGCATCACCCGCCTCCCTGAGGCTCCTCAGACATACGGGCACGTCCCACCGCAAGGCCTTTGCACCAGCTCTGAACACGCTTCCCCGAGCTGTCCACCTCTTTCCTCGGATGTCACCTCCTCAGGAAGACCAGTTAAACATGTTTTTTAACGTTTATTCATTTTTGAGAGAGGGAGAGACACAGAGTACGAGTGGGGGAGGGTCAGAGAGAGAGAGGGCGACACAGAATCCGAGGCGGGCTCCATCCAGGCTCTGAGCCGTCAGCACGGATCCTAACATGGGGCTTGAGCTCACGAACCGTGAGATCGTGACCTGAGCCCCAGTTGGACGCTTTGCCGACAGAGCCGCCCAGGCGCCCCAGAAAGATCGATTTAAAAGGGCAGCCCCCCCAGAGTTCCCCATCTCTCTCTCTCTCTCTCTCTTTCCTTTTCCTCCTTAGCACTCACCATCTTGCATCATATTACACATTGTTGCTATTATTATTGTTGCTATCGTCTGCGTCTTCCGCAAGAACATAAACCCCTTGAGGGCAGAAGCTTTTCTGTCTCACTGATGCATCCCGGGGCCTGTACTCCTTGAATGAGTGAACGCACAGTGAATGGATGTACGGAGCGCACCCGCTCGGGCTGAGTCCTTCGCCAGCCCCCGGTGGTGCCCCCGAGCCCCTCCTGGGGCGCCTCCCTCCCTCCGGAGCGGCTCACAGACCCCGGCGGGAAGCAGGCGGGACCTACCTTGTAGTACTTGCCATAAATGTCGGACACCATCATGATGATGGGGAAGCCCATGAAAGTGACCAAGGACAGCTGCCATGAGAGGCTGAACATGAAGACCACCACGCCTGTGACCTTGACCGTGTTCCGCAGGAAGATGTTGATGTTCTGGGAGACCAGGTCGCTGACCATGGTGGTGTCGGAGGTGAGGCGGGAGATGAGGTCCCCTGGAACACAGGCAGGCTCAGTCCCCACTGTGGCAACGGGCCCACTGCGGGTGGGGGCAGGAGACACTGGGGGGTTTCCAAGACAGGCACCAGGGAGCTCAGGCGTCCCCCACCTTCTGGGTGGGGACGGGAGGGAAGAGAAGACACCCCCCGGAGGGCTGCTCTGAGCCCAGCCCTCCTCGCGAGTATCTTGTGACGTCACATCCCACGGTACAGAGGAGGCAGCCGAGGCTCAGAAAGGGAAAGGGTCACTTGGTGCCACGTGGCTTGTCCCTGACTGAGCCAGAACCAAGCCCGTATCTCCTCCCTGTCACTGGCAGAGGGGACAGAAATAATAATCTGGGCTGGTGGGGAGGAGAAACTTTGAGTACTTGCCGGGCCAAGAGCTTCACAGCAAGCCCGTGGTAGCTCCTACCATTGTCCCCATTTTAGAGATGGGGAAACAGAGGCTCAGAGAGGTTAAGTTAGCGAGTGGTGGAACCAGGGCTTGCACCCAGGCTGTTCTATCTCAGAGCCTGGGATCTAGGCCGGATACTATTACTGCCTTGCCTGTTCTGTCCCGCACCCCAACCCTCTCGTCCCCTTGGAGCTGAGCCTCTCGGGCCACCGCCCTGGTGCTTCCCAGAGAACAGCGGAAGGCAAGGCCTTGGCTCCTGCAGGAGTGGCCTGGCCAGGGTCCCCCTGCAGTGGCCACAGCTCATACCAAAACCTCAGCCAGCAGGCCAGCTTCCCGGCCTCAGGCAGGGCCCCCGGGGGTGTTTCTATCCCGAACAGGATAGCAGGAAAAGTCATCCATTTAATCCTTCCACGGGAGGCCAGCCCACCCTGGCTGGGCCCCAGGCCGCCGAGGTTACCCCAGGCCACAGGAGGACCAACCTGTGCGATTCTCGTCAAAGAAGCTCATCTCCTGAGACACCAGCGAGCGGAACAGACGGTTTCGAAGGCGAATGTTCAGTCTGGCAAATATGAGTGTAAAAATGCCTCCCCGAATACCTGCGGCAAATGAGCTAATTGCAGATAAGAGATGTTATATATAGCACGACGTCCTTGCGACAACCAGCAACCATAACCCAGCTGCCCCCTCCCACTGCTGGCAGGCGGGGGCCACTCTGCAGGGGGGAGGCAGGGAGGGACCCAACCTTGAGCGAGCCCCTTTGCAGGGCTGCTGCCACCGCACGGTCTCCCCTGTTCCCTGCCTGGAGTCCCCCAAGGTGAGGGCTGTGAGGGGACTGTGTTCACTGGGCACAAGGATCCAGCTTTTCCAGAAGGACACTTGGAGAATAGCCAGGGAGGGTGAAAGGGGAACCCTCAGGGACCGAAGCCAATTTTAGGGACAAGAGGAGGTGGTTGGAAGCCAGTTTCGTTGTTGGTCACCACGGTGACCGGCCCACCAGGGCACAGCCCTCTCAGGCGCTGGCCTCTGACCTCCCTCCCCTGCTGCGGTCCTAGAGGGCAGGGCGTGGGGGTGAGAGCAGGCTACCTGCCGATAGCCAGCAGGCACATGACAATGACAGCCGTGCTGAACTGCTCCATGCTCTTCTGGATGACGATGCCGTCGATGGCCCGGCCGGTGTAGTAGGGAAGGAAGGTCTCTCCTGCGGGGAGACATGGTGGGCTCAGGGGGCATCTGCAGCCCGGGAAGCCTGTACCCTCCCCCACTGAGCCTCCAGAAGCCCGCACACCGCCTGTTCGGCTCACTCCACCGATGGATGGGGTGCTCTCTCTTGGCAAACTCCTGCTTCTCACCTTGGCGGGAGGCGGGGCAGGGGCCCGCACTGCTTAATGCCCCCCTCTTTTCAGGGAACAGGAACACAGGAAACACGGGTGACTCGGCCTATACAGACTGGGTCAGTACCGCTCATAATGGCTACGAGGCCCGAGCGCACGGTGTCATGGGACTCCTGGGCGCTGCTCGGTTCCCTCTGCACAAACTCTGTGGGTGGGCCTGCCACCATCCCCATTGGACAGGTGAGCAGGAGAGTGGAACCGAGAGATGAGACGACGCTCAGCAGGCCACACGGCCCAAGTTCACTTCCTTCTTCTCACTGGCGGAGGGCCCTGGAGTCCAAATTCCAGAAGCTCCCAGCCTCAGGAGATGTAGGTATTTGGTTCCAACGATGCTGGAAACGGCCACCCAGCCCCTCTCGGTGGCACACTTCACAGTTTGCCATGTCACTGTGCACCCACTTATTGTACCCACCTTCAGAACAACGCCGGGCAGGGTGGTGAGAGGGGGCTAGTGGGACGCCACCCCCATGTCATGGCACAGAGGTGAACGGGAGACTCAGGGGCTGAGTCATTTGCCTGAGGTCACACGGCACGGGGCAGTTAAGAGGCAGGGCCAGGACGCAAACCCAAACTGGCCTCCCATCTGGGGGCTCTTTGCTATCCCTTCCCTCCCAATAACCCGGAAGGCCCGCTCTCATCTTGTGCAGATGATGGACTCAGGACTGAAGGTGCTTGGACCAGGCTGTGTCCTCGCTGTCACTGCAGTGCTTTCGAAGGGCACAGCCTGGCATGGGCCTGGGCATACGGTAGGTACTTGGTAAAGTTCAGCGAACGAATCCTGGGCTGGGCTTGACACCCTTTCCCTGGCCAGCTCTGTGGGACCGGCTTGGCCCGGACAGTGAGGCCTTCTGTGGGGTTCTGCTGCCCTCTGCTGGTCTTGGCACAGGGACCACAAGGTGGCAACCTAGAGGGCCTCCCTCCCCACGGTCCTCCCCTCGGTGGGGTCTCCAGGCACCGCTGTGGAGTCCACCTAAACTGGAGGTCGGCCTCAGTTTACCCACAGGGAAGAAAAGGGCATCAGCGAGCTCCAAGAAACACCAATGATAATATTAAGCACAATGGACACTTACTGAGCCCTTACTGGGTACGAGGCACCGTGCTAAGCTAGGCGACTTGCTCTTGTCAAATCTGCACAGGAATCACACGAAACTCTCCAATCCACTGACGAATCCTATGCCTCCACCTTCAAAATACAGGTGACCCTTGGGGCGCCTGGGTGGCTCAGTCGGTTGAGTGACTGACTCTTGATCATGTGGCTCAGGTCATGATCTCACAGTCTGTGAGATCGAGCCCTGTGTCGGGCTCTGCGTTGATAGCACGGAGCCTGCTTGGGATGCTCTCTCTCCCTCTCTCTCTGCCCCTCCCCCGCTTGCATTCATTCTCTGTCTCTCTCTCTCTCTCAAAATAAATAAATAAATAACTTAAAAAAAAACCACGGGGGACCTTTGAACAACACGGGTCTGATCTGCTCAGGCTCACTTACACGCAGATTTTTCCCATAAATAACAGTACAAGACTGTAAACGTATTTTCCTTATGGTTTCTTAAGAAGGCTGTCTTTTCTGTAGCTTATTTCATCATAAGAATACACTACTTTGTTGCAATAATTGAATACACAAAATATGTGCTATTCAACTGTTTATATTATCAAGAAGGCTTCTGGTCCACAGGAGTCTCTTCATAAGTTAAGCTCTTGGGGAGTCAAAAGATATGCATGTGTTTCAACCAACTCTCGTGTTGTTCAAGAGTCAACATTTCTAGGGGCGCCTGGGTGGCTCAGTAGGTTAAGTGACTGATTTCAGCTCAGGTCATGAACTCGCGGTTCGTGGGTTTGAGCCCCGTGTCGGGCTCTGTGCTGACAGCTCGGAGCCTGGAGCCTGCTTCGGATTCTGTGTCTCCCTTGCTCTCTCCCCATCCCCAGCTCACACTCTCTCACTCTTTCTTAAAAATAAATATTAAAAAAAAAAAAAAAAAGAGTCAACATTTCTAGAATCCAGTCTCTTTCACTGTCCCCACCTGGGTCCAACCTCCCTTGGACTTTCGCAGACAACTCCTGGTCCTCCCAGCTGCCACCCTTGTCCCTGCCACTCTGTTCTCCACCCTGCACACAGTGGGGTCCTATGAAAGCCAAGTCAGACCTTATCCGCCTTCAGGCTTTCACCTCATTCTGGGTAAAAGTCAAAGTCCTTATAGCGGTCAATGGCGCCCTCCATGATCAGGCACCTGCCAGTGCCCTGGCTTCATCTTCTACTCTCCCGCCCCCAACCCCAACCCCACCTACAGCTCCAGCTACCCGGGCCTCTTTGCTTTTCCTTTCACAACCAGGCATGTTCCTGCCTCAGGACCTTTGCACGGGCCATTCCCTCTGCTTGGAGCATTGTCACACTGGATATCTGCTCTCCCATCTCTTTCAAGTCTCAAACGCCCCCCCGTAATCCCATAGGTGTGGTATTATCATTATTCCCATTTTACAGATGAGGAAACCAAGGTTCAGAGAGGCTAAGTCACTTGCCCAAGGTTTTCTTTGGGTTGGTGTGAAGTCCATATTAAAGAATTTCAGTTGGATAGGAGATGCTCCACCCTAAAATTCGCCGTTTTTCCCCACAATGGGCAGTTTTTCTTTCAGATTATAAGGTTTCAGAAAAAGCTGGCCCCTACTGGGCGCTTGTTGATCGAGAATAATTATCAGTAGCCCCTGTCCCTAACCTGTGTGAAGTACTTCCTTTTGCAAGCACCGTGCCCCAGCTCACCCAATTCTCACAAGCCCAACGAAACCCCACTTCCAGGATGAGAAACAGCCTTGGCCAAGTTCAATAACCTTGCCTCAAGTTACCAGGACAGGTGGGGGCCTGATCTCAAGTCTAAGCCCTTCACCTCGACACAACCCTGCAGGCTGGCAGAATCTGCTCAGCTGTATTTCAGGACATCTGTAGTCCCCGAGCGCAGGCAGCTGACCACAGGGCCCTGGCAGGAGGGGGAAACGAGGTCATGGGTGACAGCTGCCCACACGGGCACGCTGGTCGGTCATCTGTTCATTCATTCGGCGAGCCTGCTTCTGTGCCAGGATTTGGGGCGGGGTGGGGGGGACCCGGGGTGAGGCAGACCTGGCCCCTACCCCCCCAAGGGGCTCAAAACCTGGTCGGGGAGGCAGGACAGTGGATGTGTGATTTTCATGACACCATAGCTACAACTGAGGTGGAGATAAAGGTGGAGATCAAGTCACTGGAATTCGAGGAGGCTTCTCTGATAAGGGGACATTTGGACCTTGAAACATGAGCAGGAGACACTATCTGGTTAAATGGAAAGGGGTCATCCCAATACTCACAGCCACTACAATTTCTCGGCAGCCTTCTGTGTGGCAGGAGTTGTCTGCAGTGTCGTACTCATATTAACGTCCCGCACCTCCTCAGCCCTTGTTGCGATGGGTACTGTTATTATGCCCATTTTACAGATGAGGGGACTGAGACTCAGAGGCGTTAAGTGACTTGCATAAAGTTGCACAGCGGTCAAGGGGCTGGGACTGAGAGGGCAGAGGGTGGACCGTGAGAGGAAAGGGGTCAGCCCCGGGGCTTGCCTGTCCTCTTTGAGAACACTCTGGCTTTGTGCCCACTCCCAGACACTGTCTTAAACGTGTAACAACGCCTAACGGCTAACGTTCCTGAGAGCTTACCATATTGTACCAAGCTCCGTACTTGTCTTTCTCCTGTTTCTCCAAGCTTTACAACATCGTGAAACACGGAGAATGCCAACAATCCCCATTTCACAGAAGTGAGGTTCTGAAAGGTCCGCTAACTTGCCCACAGGCACACAGCCAGGCGAGGACCAGGCCTTACCGCACCCCGGAACCCACGGACTTTTGACCCTGAGATGTCACCTTCCTACCCACGTTGTTTGAGCAGTGCTTTCAAACTGTTTGGACCAGGGGCGCCCGGGTGGCTCAGCTGGTTAAGCGTCTAACTCTTTATTTCAGTTCGGGTCATGATCTCACAGTGCCTGAGTTCGAGCCCCCTGTCCGGGTCCATGCTGACAGCTCAGAGTCTGCTTGGGATTCTCTCTCCCCCACTAAAGCTCACGCTCTCTCTTTCTCTCAAGTAAATACATAAGCTTAAAAAAAAAATTTAAAAACAAACTGTTCAGACCAGAACCGCGGTAACAAATTCATTTTACATGACAAACCAGAACACGTTTACATATAGGCACACGTGACTAAGATAAATGTTTCCCCAAACGATACTTATTCTTATCACAGACAGCATATTCTGAGGCTCTCTCGTACATTCTGCTTCGTTACCAGAAAAATGCTTTGACCCAGTGATCCACTTCCGGGAAATGTAGCCTACAGATATACCCCCATTTATATGAAACGTGTATGAACAAGGTTATTTACTGTAAGAGAAAAGACTCAAAACAACTCGAGGGTCCGACCGCAAGACGCCAACTGTACAATCTCTGCTACGGCCACACAGCGGACTACTATTATGCAGCCAAATAAAAGGACGAGGTGCTGATTGGAAATTTCCAAAAATATATCGTTAAGTAAGAAGAGCAAGGCACGAAATAGCAAGGTAGCGTGTGAGAGGTGGTTAAGAGTACCATGGTTTTTTTTTTTTTTTTTTTTTTGCTTGTAGCTCTGTAAGGAAACACTGCAAGAACATACAAGAAACGAAAGAAAGTGGTTTCCCACCCACCTGGAAGCTTCTAGAACATTTTGCTGTAGTTAGCCCTAGGCAGGGAGATCAGGGTAGTCAGGCAGAATTAGGAATGAAACTCTCCGTGTTCACCTTCCCGTATCAAAATGCTGTTTGGACCACGTGAGAAAAATGTCAAACGTTTAAGAGGAAAGAACAGGCGGCTGTAACCCCCTCGAGTGCTTTGGCGGGTGCCTGCCAGGCCCCCCGGGGCCTCACTTACCCAGAGCTGCCACGATGAGGAAGAAGGAGGCCGCCACGAGGAAGGCCACGTCAGGCTTGGTGTAGGACAGCAGCTTTTGTAGCGTAGCCCCAGACGCCTGCTCACGCGGGGGCCGGTCCTCCCCAGGGAAGCCCTCGGCCTCGGCTTCGGCCCCCCGCTCGAGGGCCTTGGCGTCCGGCCGCACCGTGGACAGCAGCCACCAGAGGAGGAAGGAAGCGGCAAGCGAGACGTAAGTCCACACGAACAGGGCCCAGAACCACGGGTCCCGGACTGGCTTGCGCACCTCGGAGAAGAGCAACAGCTTCACCATGGCGTAAACGCCCACAAAGAGGCACACGAGGGCGATGACCGTCCAGGAGGCCCGAAGCCGCCGCGGCCCGAGGGCGCTGTTCTTGGCCACGCCAATGGTGGCTCCCAGCAGCAGGCAGCTGCGGTACAGGCAGGCCGCCCAGAGGTCCAGCACCGAGTCAAAGATGTTGAAATGGCGGATGTCCTCCAGCAGGCTGCGATCCAGGTGGCTGAGGATGTAGATGGCCGTGGTCATGCCGACGTCCATGCTCATGAAGGCCAGGGTCACCACCACCGCCTTCCACAGCTGCATCCTGCTGGCTGGCGAGGGGCAGGTGCCGAGGGGCGGGCTCTAGCTCACGGGGGCAAGGCCATTGTCCGTGGGGTGAGGCCAGACCTGTAGGGGCGACAGGGCAAGGAGGTCAGGTTTGCCGCTTGTTGGCTGTGTGACTTCGGGCAAGTCGCTTGACATCTCTACGCCTCGGTTCCCTCATCCGCAAGATGGCAGTGACAAGCATTCTGATTTCCCAGGAGTTTCGTGAAGATTCCATTCATTTAAGGAATGTTTACCGAACACCAAGGTTTATTGAGTGGGCCAGACTCTGTTCTTTGTGTTGGGATTTAACGACGAACAAAAACAAAGATCCCTGATTCTGTGGAGATGGTACACGCGGGTCAGAGACGGAGAAACACAATGAGGAAACGATACGGTTAAGAGATAGGGCTAGGGGGGAAAGAATGGGGTGTAGGGGATGGGGGGCAATGGGGACAGTTCTAAATAGGGGGGTCCAGGAAATGGTGAGGGCAATTTTTTTTTATCTGTTTACTTATTTATTTATTAAAGTTTATTTATTTTGAGTGAGAGAGAGTGCAAGTGGCGAGGGGGCAGAGAGAGGGAGAGACAGAATCCCCAGCAGAGACCGACGTGGGGCCTGAACTCACGAACCGTGAGGTCATGACCTGAGCCGAGGTCAAGAGTCAGACGTTTAACCGACTGGGCCACCCAGGTGCCCTGAGGGCAATTTGAAGCAGGGGGTCCAGGAAAGACCTCGCTAGGAAGGTAACACTTGAGCAAGATCGAGAAGAGGTGAGGGGGTCCACCATGCGGCTATCTAGGGGAAAAGCACTTTCTGCTGGAATAGTCAGCGCCACAGCCCCGAGGTAGGAGTGTGCCGATGTGCTTGAGGGAGGCAAGGACACTCCACGTGGCCTGGGGGGTGAGGGTGCAGGGGATCTGGAGGACTCTGCAGACAAAACTGAGATCAGCTTTAAAACAGCATGAGGTTCGATGCATGAGCATCAGTTCTGGCCACAGTGCCTAGCATGTAATAATTGCTGCTGATTGTTACCACTGTATACAGTGGGTGCTTAATAAATAAATGTTTGCTTAGTTCTCTCCTCGCCAAATCAGGCCTTTCGTCTCCCCAAATAAAACTTTACTTTCTTAGACCAAGAGTGGGTGACCGCAGGTCCTAGGAGCAACCCAGGGACTTCCACATCCGCCTGGAAGTTTCCAGAGTCTTTTCCTCCAGCCCAGGTTGCCCTTCACCTCCTGACTTGGGCCCTTTTGGCTTTCTGGAGCTTAATGTCTGCTTTGTCCAAAGCACCCCCATATTGGGTCCCCCGGGACTGAGCCAGTGCCTGGGAGAGCCCGGGACCTGCAGGGACACTGCAGGATGTGGGCCCGGTGGTGACTTTAGAAGTGGGGCTTGTCCAGGGCAGGACTGGGACTAGGCTGGGCATGTGCCTCTGAGTGCTGCCTCTTGACTTGGCTCCATCCCTTTTCATCCTGGGGACTTTATCGTCCCATCTGCAAAATGGACAAAGTTCTGGAGTCCCCAAGTGAAAAGGAGAGGCACGGAACACCGGGAGGGGTCACTCTGAGTGAGCAGTGACTGGAAAGGGGGCCACCTCAAGAGACCTCCTCCCCAACAGCTCTGGTGCACAAAGTCTCTTGGCTCATATTCTGGAGTGCTAGAAATTTACACAACCCCATGAGGCGGCTGCTTCCACACCCCATATATAGTTGGAGAAACTGAGGCACAGAGAGGCAAAGCATGTGCCCTGCATCACTCTGCAACAAAGGGCCAAGCCAGGACTTGAGCCAGTATGTGAAGGATCCCGGCACCTAACTCTGAACCTTTGTGCCTGGTGCACAGCAGCTGCCCAGTAAGTACAAGCAAATATGGGGTGCCTGGGGGGGCTCAGTTGGCGAAGCATCTGACTCTTGGTTTCAGCTCAGGTCATAATCTCACGGTTTGAGAGTTTGAGCCCCATGTCAAGCTCTGTGCTGATAGCGCAGAGCCTGCTTGGGATTCTCTCCCTCCCTCTCTCTCTCTGCCCTTCCCCTGCTCATGCTCACTCTCTCGCTCTCAAATAAACTTAAAAACATTTTTTTAAGTACAAGCAGTTATGTAAACACAACCCTTCCTGTGGGCCTGGCATTACATATACATATACATACACATATACATATACATATACATATACATATACATATACATATATACATATATATATATATTTTTATTTCTTAATAGGATTTTATTTTATTTTTCTTTTTAAGTAGGCTCCATGCCCAAAGTGGGGCTTGAACTCAGGACCCCAAGATCAAGAGCCTCACGCTCCACTGACTGAGCCAGCCAGGCACCTCAGGCCCAGCCTTTTATATAGGCCATGCACTTCATATGTGTTTGCTTATTTAATCCTCACAACTTGTGAGATTTGTACTTTCACCATCCCCTTTTAACAGATGGAGAAATTGAGGCCCAGAGAAGTTAAGAACTTGCACAAGATCACACAGCTGGTGAGTAGCAGAGCTGGGATTTGAACCCAGAGCTACCTGGCTCCAGAATCTGGGCTCTACACTGTTAAGCTAAAACACTTGTCAATATAACAAGTGCTAACAGGGAGTATTTGTCAAAGGAAAATAGAGTCTGCACAAGAGGGGGCTCAGCCAAGAGGCAGAGCCAATGGCACCTATGATGAGAACAGTGACAACGGTACCGACAGCTAATGCTGATTGACGTAAATGTGTGTCTGACACTGTTCTAAGTGCTTTAAATACATTAATCTTCACAAGAATCCTGTGAGGTAGGTTCTATTATTATCCCTATTTTATAGTCAAGAAAATCGAGGCACAGAGAGGTTAAGTGAGCTGTCCCAGATCACACAGCTAGGAAGTAAGTGGCTGAGCTGGAAGGTGAACCCAGGCCACGGAGTTCTAAAATCTGGGCTCTCAACTCCAAAGCCCTAATGCTCCAAAACAGCCTCTTCAGGGGGTAGGCAAGACCCCTAATGATGCTCAGGAGGGGTCTCAGATGCAGAAAGAACCCAGGGGTGTGACAGTCCCTGAGCCTGGGCCCCACGGAGAGTCCAGCACTTCTGACTAGACTCAGATCAGTCCCAGAGAAGGCTACCTTGTCAGCAGCTGTATCTCCTAAGGAAGGCAGGGCTGAATGGCACCAGGGGCAGGGGAGGGGGCAGGAGTAGGGATGGTGGGGACAGACACCCCCTGCCCAGTCCCTTGCTCCACCCCAAGTCCCAGCTGGGCTGCCGGCAAAGGCTCTCGTCTGCTGCAATGCAGAGGCCTCGGGGAGCCAGCAAGTGGGCGAGCGTGAGTCGGAGCCCGGGGAGGGACGCTCCTGGCCCGGTGCCGCGCCAGGCCTCCTGGCCAAGCCACCGCCGGCTACCCAGGCCCTGCCAGCCACCTTGGCTGTTGCTCACCTCTTGGTGGGCACAAGGAGTTCCTTGGCCCCGGAAAGCAGCTGGGGTTCAGAAGTGGGACAGGAGGCGTATCTGCCAGAGACCTGCCGAGGGACGTAGCCGGCTCTTCCTGCCCCCAACCCCAGTCACTGGGGGAGTTCCTTCCCAACACCCCTCCGCTTGGGGTTATGGCAACCCCGTTGGACAGCCACCCACACGGGGACCCCAGCTGTTCATCTGCACCGGGAAAAGCAAAGTTTCACACTCCAGCATCATGGACTATGTGAAGCACGTGAAGCACAGGAAACTGAGGCACAGAGAATAAGGGGTGAGGCCTGTCTAGGGTCACCCAGTGGCCTGGGGACAGAGCAGCTATAGCACCATGGTCCCATACTCCCAAGTGCTGAGTCCTTGTATCCAGGCCCTGATGGAGCAGAATCCAACTCGGGTCAGGTTACAGCCCTCGGTGGGGACAGGCTACTCTGTTATTTTTAAAGTTACTGAGTAGGAGGGTGAAGGGGACAAGACCACCAGCCAAGACTGTGAGGAGGGAAGAAGGGGGACCGTGGGGCTGCCTGGAGGCACATCCCTGCCCTCCAGCTGCCTGATCTGGAGGATACAGCTGAGCTCAGCCGGGTGGAGCTGGAGGGCAAGCTCTGGGCACATGGGTGCCGAGTGTGGCCCAAGGGACAAGGACAAGGTGGTGGCCAGAGGCCAGAGCAGGCACTGCCCAGGTTGTGATATGGCCCAAGAAGACAGGGGCAACTTGCCTTGCCCCCAAATGCCAAGGAACGGCACAGGCTTAGCAAGTGACCCCACGTCCACAGGGGGTCCTGCCAAACGGTGGATGGGGCATTTCCAGCCGTCAGCTGCACAAAAGGAAAGTCTGCAACAGCCAGGAGATCAGAAGCAATTATTACAATCACAACGGCTGCCGTGTGTGGAGGGCCACTACCTGCCAGACAATGACCTCCCAGTTCAGCTCATCCTCACTCCTCTCCTGGGAGGTCCTCATGCAATCATGCCCACTGTACAGACGGGGAAATGGAGGCCAGGGTAAGTTAAGTGGCACGCAGAGAACAGGCAAAGGCAGGACTGAAACTCAACACTTGCTTCTCTGGGTGGGACGTGCCCAGACTACTCAGGGACTCAGGGACCACGACAAAAGGGTCCTGAAGGACCTGGGTGGCCCAAGCAGCTCGGTCCACTCCTAACTTGGTGAACTTTTCACCCCAAAGTTGTCATGGCCCATTCACTGCTCAGCAAACACTGGCTAACGGAGGCTGGTGTTATCACAGGGTTTCCGGATGCAGGGCCAGGACTGGGCCAGGTCCACTTTCTTCCATCCTGAGTCCAGTCCTGCTGAACCCACCACATCTCATGCTGGGACTGGTCCTCTCGCAGAGACTTGGGAAAGTTGTTTCAGGTAACTCCTGGCCCTGGGCAAGGCAAACTGGGGAGCTGCTGTGGGCCTTCCTACAACCGTCCTCTTGTCACCTGTCACCTGCCCCTCTGAAGCAGGGGAATGGAGGCCAGTCTATCTCCAGGGGGTGGGGCAGAGGATGGTGAACCCTGTCAGACCAGCTTAAGGCTCTCTTAAACAACATTAGGTCTGGGGAGGAGGCACCTCGTTTTAACACAGACCCACAGACCCACAAACAAGGGAGGAGGCCCGGGGAACCCATAGGCCTAACTGCCAGGGTGGATGCGCTGGAAGGTCAGCCCATGGGCCAGCGGGGGATACTGAGGGAAAAGGTTTGCCAAGATCAGCAGGCCCAGGTCGCCCCCCCCCCCCCCTCCGCTCCCGGGCTTCTGCTACAGCCAGGGCGCTCAGGATCCGTGGGCAGGCACCGCTGTAGAACGTGGGGAGCCCTGGGAAGTCACGCCAGTCCGATCCTTGGGGGAGAACAGCCATCCCAAGATTCTCCCCAGAAGGCGCCCCCACCGTTTTCCAAGAGGCAGCAGCGCCAGAGGAGTTAAAAAAAAAAAAAGCAACATTCACCCTGCGGGCGTGGAAAGGATGCTGCCGCAGGGGTGGGGGGCTGGGCCAGCGGCCGCGGGCGCCTGGGGACAGGGGCGGGGGCCAGAAAGGCTCCCAAAAGGCTGCCACCTTCAACCGTGATGTCTACCTCTGGGGCAAGGGGACCCAGACGCCCCCAGCCTGTGTGGAGCTTGGCACCCCAGCCTGGGAAGGACCTGTTCGGGGGTCCTGGACGCCGCGCTCTTACCTGTTACCTTACCTGACACCAGGTGAGCCGTGGGGAGGGGGCGCAGAGGGCTCGGGTCTTCAGGGGCGCGGGTTCCGCAGCTCATTGGAGGCTGCGCCCGGCGCTGCGCTCGCTCCGCTCCTCCCGCTGATCCTCCCCGCCTCCCACCCCCGCGGCGCCGCGGCAAGGTCGGAGCAGAGCGGGGCGGGCGCCCAGGCCAGCTGACGAGTGGGGCGGGGCCTCCCCGGCGGGGCGGGGCCCGAGCTAGCCGCCCGCCCACCTGCGACGAGCCCCGCCCCCTCCCCCCAAGCCAGGCCCTCCAGCCCCGCACTTCTGGTCTGGAGGCTCCAGGGCCAATGTGGGCACACAGAGATGTCTTGACCTGGTGGGGGCGCCACCTCTTTCATGGGTCTTTTCCTCTGGAGGGACTGTCTGCCAGCCCCGGAGGGTGGGCGTTATGATCCTCTTTTTTTCCTTAGTTCCTTCCTCCTCCCTTCCCTTCCTTCCATCCTCTTTGTCTTTCTCCCTGTCTCTCCCTCTCTTTCTTTCAACAAATATTTGTCCAGCACCTACAATGTGCCTTACAAGCCCATTCTGGGCTTTTGAGATGCAACAGTGAAGAAAACAGGATCCTTGTCTGCTGGAGCTGACATGCTAGTGAGGGAGTCAGGCAATACATATAATAAATAAGTAAAGTATATCTGGTGGCAGGGAATACATTTTATGGAGAAAAATAGAGCAGGGTAGTAGGGATTGGGAGAGGGGAAACAGCAATACATACCGAGTGACTGCTAGGTGCTGGGTGCTAGGAATATGGCTGAGTGCGAAAAAAGGAAAACAACCATTTATTTTTGAGAGAGAGAGAGAGAGAGAGAGAGCGAGCGCAGGGGAGGGGCAGAGAGAGAGGGAGACACAGAATCCGACGCAGACTCCAGGCTCTGAGCTGTCAGCACAGAGCCCAACGCGGGGCTAGAACTCACCAACCTCGAGATTGTGACCTGAGCCGAAGTCGGACGCTTAACTGACTGAGTCACCCAGGCGCCCCAAAGGACTCTGAATTTAAAACAGCCTCTGCTACTACAAGGCACAGCCTCCTTCAAGGGGAAATTTGGCAAAGTTCAGAATGTAAAAAGCACTTTTTGGGGGCCCACTGGGAATTTCTTCTATAGAGAAGACTTGTGGAGGGGAGCAAAGATACCAGTTTTCAGATAGTAACTGTAGTACCAAAAATCTGGAAATAACCTAAATACCCTTCTATGGGGAATTGGTCAACTCATGGCTCACAGAACACTATGGCAGGGGAAAAATAATGTATGTATGTATCTATATACAAAAGTTCTATAAAGGTGTGGAATGACCTCCTGCATGTATTGAGTGAAAACAAGGGACATAGGGGCGCCTTGGTGGCTCAGGTGGTTGACGGTCTGACTCTTGATTTTGGCTCAGGTCATGATCTCACAGTTCATGCCCGCATCATGTCCCTCGCTGACAATGTGGAGCCTGCTTGGGATCCTCTCTCTCTGCCCCTCCTCTGCTTACATACTCTTTCTCAAAATAATAAATAAACCTCAAAAAAAAAAAAGGGGGGGGGAACAGAATAAAGTTGAAGTCTCTTAATGTTTGTGCAAAAACAAAAGCAAATATATGATTATACTTGAAGAAAGCATTCTGGATGGGCTATCCAAAAGTCAGAATGACTCAGAGTTGGGTCGAGATCCAGGCTCTGTCATTTCTGCTGTGTGAAAACATCCAACGCAGTACTGAAGGAGAAGAACAGAGTCGGAGGACTGACACTCCCCGACTTCAAGACTTACTATAAAGCTACCATAATAAGACAGTGTGGTTTGGATCAAAGAAGAGACACACAGATCAATGGAACAGTATAGAGAGTCCAGAAATAGACCCGTATAAATATAGTCAACTGATCTGTAACGAAGGAGCAAAGGTGGATAATGCAGCAAACATTGTCTTTTCAACAAATGGTATGGGGACGACTGGGCACCCACATGCCAAAAAAAAAAAAAAAAAATCTAGACTCAGACCTTACACTCTTCACGAAAATTAACTCAAAATGGACACAGACCTAAATGTAAAGTGCAAAACTATACAAGTCTTAGAAGATAACATAGGACAATATCTAGGTTCTCTTGGGTATGAAGATGCTTTTTGGATACACCATCAAAGGCATGATTCATGAAAGAATTGATAAGTGGAACTTCATTACAGTTAAAAACTTCTACTCTGCAAAAGATACTGTCAAGAGAGTGAGAAGACAAGGCACAGACTGGGAGGAAATACTTGCAAAAAATATATCTGATAAAGCCAAATGTCTTCTTATCCAAAACTATACATAAATCTCAACAACAACAACAACAAAACAACCACAAATAGCCCAATTTTAAAAAGAGGCAAAAGGGGCATCTGGGTGGCAGAGTCGGTGAAGCGGCCAACTCTTGATCACGGCTCAGCTCCTGATCTCACAGTTTGTGAGCTCAAGCCCCGCAAGGGCTCTGCGTTGATGGCGTGAAGGCTGCTTGGGATTCTGTCTCTCCTTCTCTCTGCCTCTCCCCCGCTTGTGCTTGCGCGCTCTCTGTCTCTCTCTCTCTCCCCCCAAATAAATAAATATATAAACTTAAAACAACAACCAAAAAAAATAGAGGCAAAAGACTTGAACAGACACCTCACCAAAGAAGATATACAGATGGCAAATAAACATATGAAATGACGCTCCAAATCATGTCATTAGGAAATTGCAAATTAAAACAACAATGCGATACCATTACCTACCTAACAGAATTGCTAAACTCCAAAACACTGACAACACCAAATGCTGGTGAAGATGTGGAGCCACAGGAACTTTCATTCATTGCTGGTGGGAATGCAAAACAGTAGTTACTTTTGAAGAGTTTGGTGGTTTCTTATAAAACTAAACATACGCTTACTGTATGATTCAGCAAACGTGCCCCTAGGTATTTACCCAAATGAATTGAAAACTCATGTCCACATAAAAGCCCGCAAATGGATGTTTATAGCAGCTTTATTCGTAATTGCCAAAGCTTGGAAGCAAGCAAAATGTCCTTCAGTAGGTGGATGGATGACCGTGGTACATCCAGATAATACAGTATCGTTCCGTTCTCAAGCTATGGAAAGACATGGAGGGAACATAAACGTCTATTACTAAGTGAAAGAAGCCAATCTGAAAAGGCATAACGTTCCGGAAAAGACAAAACGATGGAGACAGTAAAAGGATCAGTGGTTGCCAGGGGCTAGGGAGTGGGGAGGGCTGAACAGCAGAGCACAGAGGATTCTGAGGGTGGTGAAACTATTCTGTATGATACCATGATGGTAGATACGTGTTGTTATACATTGTCAATAGCCATAGATGTACAATTTCAAGAGTGAACCCTAACATAAACTATGGGCTTTGGGTAACAATACCGTGTCAGTGTGACTTAGTCTATTGTAACAAATGTACCACTCTGGTGAGGGGTGCTGACACTGGGGGATACGCTGGGGGGACATGGGGCACATGGCAAATCTCTGTACTTTCCACTCAATTTTGCTGTGATCCTAAAAGTGCTCTAAAAACTAAGGTCTACTAAAAGATGGTTAACATGGTAAATTTTATGTCATGTATATTTTACTGCAATGAAAAAATTTACAGTGTTCGTAGCGCCTTTATTCATGACATCTCCAAACTGGAAACAATACAAATGTCCCTCGACTGCAGAATGGCTCAATGGATGGAGGGGTCACCCTGTGGAATATTAAGGAGCCACAAAAAAGCATAAACTGTCTCCGGCTACACACAACACCCATGAATCTCAAGAACAGAATGCTGAGTGAGAGGGGCACCTGGGGGGTTCAGTCGGTTAAGTGTCTCACTCTCGATTTCAGCTCAGGTCATGATCTCATGGTTTGTGGGATTGAACCCCGCATCGGGGTTGGCACTAATAGCACAGAGCCTGCTTGGGATTCTCTCTGTCTCTCTCTCTCTCTCTCTCTCTCTCTTTCCCTCCCTCCCCTGTGCCTGTGCCCGTACTCTCTGTCTCAAAATAAACAAACTTTTAAAAATTAAAAAAAAAGAAGAATGCCAAGTGAGAGAAGCACTATACAAAATAATACATACTACATGATTTTATTTGTATCAAATTCAGCAACAGGCAAGACTAATCTTTTCTTAGGAGTCAGGGTGATGATTAGTCCGGACTGAGCAGGGATATGGTGGGAGCTTCTGCAGGCTGGAATGTTCTGTCGTTGGGTCTGGATGCTGGTTACCTGTGTGTGTCTAGTTTGTAAAAATTTACCAAATGGTACACTTAAGATGTGCCTTTTTTTTTATAGTATGCTCTCTATGAATTCAAAAGAACGTGCACAGACACATACATATATACATATGTGCAACATGCATATATACATGTGCATATACATATGTACACAACTCCACACACAAACACACTCTGGAATCAGAGGGAAGGATGGGTGCTGAAATTCTGCCGCTTACTAGGCTTACTAGGCTTACTAGGCTTATGATCCTAGACAGGCCCCTGTACTTCACTGAGCCTCATCGGTACGATACATGTCCCAATACCTCACACAGACATCAGTGCTGGTTGAAAGCACATGATCCAGTATTTACTATTAATATTCTTGCTGTTCCCTTTGGTGACTGAGCCCGGGCTGGGGCAGGGTGGGGGCAGGGACACTGCTTCCGAGGAGGAGGGGGGCCACTGGGAGGGCCAGTCTAAACCGATAAGCAAAAGATGCTCATCTTGCAAAATGTTGCAAAGGGAGGAATCTGAGCAGGTGCACTGGTGGGAAGATGCCTGTGCAGGGCCTGCCCTGGGCCTCTGGGAGAGGAAGGCAGTTAGGGGGGTTAATGAATGCAGAGCTGGGGAAATAGATCCTTTCCTGGAGAGCAGGGCCTTCCACTATTGCTGGGCAATCAAGACACCCGTGAAAGTTTAAATACCTTCTCAGGCCACACAGCTCTGGCCTGGGGAGCTTCATCCTTGAGGGGGAAGCAGACCCCCAGGGGGATTTCCCCCTTGGGGAAGCCTAGTACCTTCAGGAGGCTTGGGCTGGGTCCTCGGATCCTCGAGGCCCAGTGACCTAGATTTCATGCCTGAGGAGGGGAAAGGCAGACCTGGCCATACGTTTAGGAACAATCTGGCAGGATCAGACTCCTGTTCCATTCCAGACCCTACAACTGATGAACTGTGTCACCTTGAATGACCTTGGGTCATTTAACCTCTCTGACCTTCGTTTTCCACTTCTGTACAATGCGGATAATTTCTGCCTCATAAGGTTGGTTGCAAGGATTAAGCAGCTTCCCTTTGCGTGTAGAGTAAAATCCAAAGTGTTAACAGTGGTATCTTACGCCCAGTAATTTGGCCCGAATGCCACCCTGGCCTCATTCCGTATGACTTGCCCTCTTCTATGCCTTGCTGTTCTCCCAACATGGCAAGTTCATCTCACGGGAGGGGATTTACATTTTTAGCCCCCCTGCCTAGAACCCTTTCCTGCCAGATCTCGCTGCAGCAGTTGGGGCTCGGCTAAAATGTCACTCTTAGGGAGGTGTTCTCGGCCTCCCTGTGTAAAGCGGTCACCTCCAGGCGCTCTCCATCCCATCACCTAGCTTGTCTTCCTTGCACTTACGGCTGGATGAAAATACCTTGACCATGTATTTGTTTCTTTGCTTGCTCCTGTTCCTCCCCCCCCCCCCCCCTCCTTGACTGAGTTTCAGAAGGGCAGGGACCTTATCTGTCAGTCAAAACACACTTCCTGACACAGGCCAACCTCCCACACTTGGGGGGGTCCTGCCCGCCCCCGGCCCTGGCCAGCCAGTGTGAAAACCAATCAGGCTGTTGCCCTGAGAGCAGAAGCCTTCTCCCAGCCCCCCAAGGTGCTGGCTGGAGCCCTGGACCCCCGAACATGCTGCTGGACACGGCCGGGGAAGGCAGCCTGGCACCATACCACAGCACGTGAACTCCTCCCGTCTCCCTTGGTAGGAGCTTCGGTAGGAGCCACTGGCAGGCATCGGGGGTCGATTTGCCACAGAGCTGAGAGGAACCAGGGACTGTGCTGTCTGTGAGTGTGAGTGAGCGTGCCGGATGTGTGAGTGTGCGGCTGTGACCGTATGTGAGGTGTTTTGTGTGTGTGAGTGAGGGTGAGTGGATGTGTGAGCGTGTCACTGGTACAAGCGTATTTGTGACGGTGTGTGAATGTGTGTTAGCATATGTGAGCATGTAAGGGTGTGCCTGAGTGTGTACGTGTGTCACTGCCAGTGTGAGTGCGTGGGTGTAAACCCGACTCTACATCTGAAGGAAAGGAAAGCATCAAGAAAATAAATGATGGGGCACCTGGGCGGCTCAGGTCACGATCTCCCGAGTTGTGAGCTGGAGCCTGCTTCAGATCCTCTGTCCTTTTCTCTCTCTGTTCCTTCCCAGCTTGTGCGTGCACTCTCTTTCACAAATAAACATTTAAGATAAGAGAAAAGAAAAGAGAAAAGAAAGAAAAGAAATGCCAACAAGCACAAAGAGAAAATCGGAAATCCTTCAGAAACCAACCACTCGGAGGACTCCCATTGTGAACCCTGGGGCAGATCACCGCCCCTCTCTGAGCCTCAGTTTCCCCATCTGTAACAATGGTAAGACAGTACCTCGCTCAAAGGTTTGCCGTAGGGATGGAAGCAGGTAAGGTGGAGGCTCGGCCAACAGGAGTTATCGTTTGTGGTCATCTGCGTATCTGGGGTAAGGGCTGGAGTCTTGAGGCCCAGGCCTCCCCACACCACGCTGAGCCAGGGAGGGAACTCTAGGACAGGGGACGAGATCTGTTGCAGGGGACACGACTTCCTCCCCCAGTCACAGGGCTGCCATCCAAGCTTCTTCCCGGGGCTTTGCGGCTCTGGATTTGGGGGGTGAACCGAGGACCAAGATGGGGGTCCCCCATACAAGTACGTAGGAGCTACGATGGGTGTCCCCGAGGTAGGGGCGCACACTCCAAAAGAAAAACACACTCATCTCACACAGCAGCAGTGCACAGCACAACTGGGAGCCGGTCGTGCGGGGTGTGGCCGCCAGCCGACCACACCCCGTTCCCCGCCCACACCGGTATCCCTAGGAGGAGCCACCGGAAGTCACGCCGGACGGAGCGCTTTCGAGAAAACACATCCCGGGGCCGTCAGCAGCGAATCTGGAGACCGTGGCGGAGGCTCGAGGAGTGCCGGGTAGGGACCCGGGCAGAATGCTAAACCCGAGTTCAGACGCACAGAACTGGATAGTTGGGAGAGAACGAGACCGGACCCCAGAACTCCTGTCCTCCTGGCGTTGGCCGCCTCTTCAAAAGCTCCGAGCAGAAAAGGAAGGCAGCGTTGAAGCAAAACGTCTTGCGGTTCCAAGTCCCGACTTGTCCCCGGCCTGTGAAGGTGCGGCTCAGTTTGCCTATCTGTAAAGTGGGGTGATTAATCCCCACGTCGTGGATGGGGGAACTGTGAGGCGGAACGAGAAGACCACACGCTCTGTCCGCCGAGGCTGCTCGCCCCAGTCCGGCCCCGGAGCGTCTTTCCCCATTGCAGACCCGTTTTCTGGGGCGGAGTCTTCGTCCTCTTCTGCGCTTGCGAACTCAGAACGGACCCTTGCCTCCCGTTCCACGGCCGCGTTCCCACCCCCGTCGGGGGCGTGCCGGAAGTGCCCCTACGGAACCCTGCGGGGCGACGCTCGCCTCTTCACCATGGCGACGGGTGGGGTCCCGAGGCGCTTCTGCCGCTGCGCCTGCTTCTGCTCGGAGAACTTGTACGTGGCGCGCTACCGGCTCCACGTGCGCTTCCGGGGCGAGGAGCAGCTTCGCCGGGACTACGGCCCGGTGAGTGGCCCCCAGTGGCTCTGCGGAGAAATGGGCGGGGCGGGGTGATGGGGGAGGGGTGGCGGAGGAGGGACCTCTGTCCCCCAGGTCTTGTGCTTTGCCCGGGTGTTCAGATGTGACAACAAGAATGACTTAATCTCTGGGTGCCTCGCTTTCTTCACCTTAAAGGGGGATAACAGTGTCTCTTTAGTGAGGTTGTCGTAAGGAATGAATGAATGAATGAATGAATGAATGAATGAAACATACAGGTAAAGTGCTGAGGGCAGGGCCAGGCTCGGCGCGCTCTCGGTGTTGTCTGTTTTGCGTGCTTATCGAATTTCATCCTCACAATGATCCTGTGAGGTCCAGGCTCTCGTATGCATCTTAACCTGGGGAAACTGAGGCTCAGAGGCGTTAAGTGACTTACTCACAAGGTCACACAGTTGAGCTCCCTGGACCTTCTGCTCTCAGATCCTGCGCAGCCGAGGATGTGTCAGCCCCCAAGACTTCCAGCAGCTATTAGCAGAGGTAACACTCCCCACCCTCGCGGACCCCCTCCACACCCAGCCTAGCCCTTCCTCTTTAGGTTGTGTCAGCAGTTTGGGGGGGGGGGGTGTCCTTCCCGTGTCCACTCACCGCAGTATCTGTGTCCTGACACCAGAAAAGAGAAAGTGGCAAATGCCAGGTCGTCTACCCCACGCCCTCCCGAGACGAGACACTTTTGCTTAAAGAGGGAATTACTGGCTCGAAGTGTCACAGCAGGTGGAGTTGAGATCCCACCCGGGACCGCCCGGCTCTGGCTCCCAGCTCTTCGTCTGTCCACCCACCCCCTTTGGCTGGTGCCAGGGCTGCTCCATCTTCCACCTCCTCCTCCATCGGACGGTTAGTAACGGGAAACTTCCTAGGCGAGCCCTCCGCAGCCTCTGGAACACAGGACTGGCTGGGATTCCATTCCCCTCCCTCGGGGGCCCAGCTGGCTGAGGTATGGGGAGGGGCTCTCATCCTTGCCAGGCCCTGAGTGGTGCAACCCCGAGCGGCATGGGCCCCTACTAGAAGGAGTTGCGTTCAGCCAGCAGCTTGGCACCTGCAGTTTACCCTGATCGAGTCAGGCGTGTAGGGAGACTGGGCTGTCAGCCCAGGTCCTGCTCTGGCCTTCCTGAGCCTCAGTTTCCTCATCTGTACAATGACCTTGGGGGGTGATGGGCGGCCCCATCTGAATGACCAGGCCCTGTGCCATCCCCAGCTCGAGAAGGAGGTGGAACGGCGGCAGCGGCTGGGGCAGGAGGCGGCTGCCAGGAAAGCCCTCATCGCAAGCTCCTACCACCCGGTGCGGCCTCACATCTACAACACGCTGCAGGTACCTGGTCGGGGCAGGTTACTGGAAGGAGGTGGAGGCAGCCGGCACCGGAGGCCGTCTGCCCCACAGCCGGTGTTTTGCCCCCAGGATGAGGCCCTGGCCCCTGAGTTTTTGGCCGCAGCTGAGTACAGCACATCGCCGGGTGCAGACCTTGAAGGCCTTCTCCAGCGGCTGGAGACAGTGTCTGGTGAGACCTTGGCCCCATCACCCGGTAGGACTAGGACTAAGGGGTGGGGTCCCTCCACCTACCATGTCTGCCTCCAGAATCTAAGCCAGCAGGAGCTAGAAGGGCTGGTGGGACCCGCCGGGAGCAGGGCATCTGTATTCACTTACTCACTTGCCCACCTGCCTGTGTTAGGTATGAGCCAGCTGGCACACTCGAATGGGGGTGACTGAAGAACTTAACGAAGGGACAACTGACACAGGACCACCCCCCTCCCCCCTCTCCCTGGGGGTGAGGGGGGTGGGGAGCAGACAGTTCCTTATCCCTAGACCTGGAGAAGTGGGCAAGAGTGAGTGTCTTGAGCCCGCCACGACCTGGAGCTGTGGGAGAGGGGCGGGAAGCAGCTGCCAGGAAGCAGCTGTGGCCTCGAGCAGAAGCACAAAGCCATGCCAAACTCAGAAATGCCGCATCTCTCCGGCCTTTGAGTCTCCTGCTGGGATCTCCCATGGGCTAGCCGTAGCAGGAAGTCTGGCCCTTCCGAGTTCCTTAAGTCCTCTGCCTCAGTTTCATCATCTGTGAAACGGGAGCAATAGTAATACCCATCTGCTAAAGTGTGATTAAGTGAGGTGACATGCCTAAAGGGCTGGTTGCATAGCATCTAGAGGTTTCCTCAGTCTTACGGTTACGGTTATTCCTAGGCCTAGGGGATACTTTGGGGAGATAGGTGCAAGGTGTTGCTCCCCTTATCAAGCCCGTGCTCTGTTGTGAGGCACAGGGTGGAGTGTGAATGAAACATGCCCTCCCAGCCCGGGGGCATCCCTCCTCATTCCCATCCACTCCCCAACAGCGGAGATCGTGTAACGGTTGTCTGGGTGAAGGCTGTCGGCTGTGAGTTGGCCAAAAGTGTGGGGGCACACCAGCCGTGCACCCCAGGGTGTTGGTGCATCTGCCAAGAAATGTTTACATTTCCGTTCGCAGCCCGGCCTCTCCCTACCAGGACCCGGCAAGAAAGAGCAGCCCCCCTCAGCCTTCCTGTGTGGGGAACAGAGGCTCCCGTAGGCGCTTCAGTTGGGGTTCAAGTGTTGGTGGCTCATGGGGTGGGGTGCAGAGAAAGCTTGGCGCTGGCCCTGTGATCCCTGCTGGGCTCCATCACTGGCCTGCTGGGGGTCATTGGGCTAATCCCTTCCCACCTCTGGGTCTCAGCAGAACCCACATCTGAGTCTGGTGGCTAGGCTGTGGACACCTGCGGCAGCAGGAGGAGAGGCTCCAGGGACAAATAAGGGGACCCGAGAATAGGCCCCTCTGCTGCCCACACATTATGTCATTAATGGTCACAACAGCCCTGAGAAGTGAGTACCTGTGTTATCCCCGTTGTACAGATGAGGAAACTGAGGCTGAGGGAAGTGAAAAGACGTGCCCAGGCTCACAGCTCGCAAGGAGACTGAAACCCACACGGAAGCTCCCAGCCAACAGACTGTCCCTCCTTCCGCAGGGGAGCAGCGTATCTACCGGCTGCCGGTCTTTACAGCGCCATTCTGCCAGGCCCTGCTGGAGGAGCTGGAGCACTTCGAGCACTCGGACATGCCCAAGGGAAGACCCAACACCATGAACAACTATGGGGTAGGTGAGGCTCCCTCCGGGGGGCCTGAGGCAGCAGGGAGCCGGGGCTGGGGAGCCGTAGCTGCAGTGCGAGAGAAGAGCTGCTGGGTCCCATTGGTCTTGGTCTCCCAGTCTGTAAGATGAGGTCACGGTCGGGTTATTTTGAAGTGAAGCCCATCGATATCTGCAAAGCGCTGCTGTCCTTAGGAAGAGACTCCCCGCAGGGACCCAGGGTGAGGCCCCCACCAGTTTCCCTGCTGACTCCCAGGATCCCCCTCCCAGGTGTTGCTGCACGAGCTAGGCCTGGATGAGCCGCTGGTGACTCCGCTGCGGGAACGCTTCCTGCAGCCACTGATGGCCCTGCTGTACCCAGACTGCGGTGGGGGCTGGCTCGACAGCCACCGTGCCTTTGTGGTCAAATATGCACCGGGCCAGGACCGTGAGCTAGGCTGCCACTATGATAATGCCGAACTCACCCTCAACGTGGCCCTTGGCAAGGCCTTCACGGGGGGCGCCCTGTACTTCGGGGACCTCTTCCAGGTTAGTGTGTGTGACCCGGGGGGCAGGGCCTGGGGCAGCCAGGAGTGCCCAGGCCTGAGCTCCGCTGTCTGCAGGCACCTTCAGCCCTGGCCAGGCCCCTGGAGGTGGAACACGTGGTGGGCCAGGGCATCCTGCACCGGGGTGGCCAGCTGCACGGGGCCCGGCCCCTAGGCACTGGCGAGCGCTGGAACCTTGTCGTCTGGCTCCGGGCCTCTGCTGTGCGCAACCGCCTGTGCCCCATGTGCTGCCGGAAACCTGAGCTGGTGGACGACGATGGCTTTGGCGACGGCTTCACTCGCGAGGAGCCCACCATGGTGGATGTGTGCGCACTGACCTGAGTCTGGTTGGGGCCAGTGTCGGGGTGGCATGGCAGGGCTCTGCCACCTTGGGTTGGGCAGGGCAAGAATAAACTCCCTGCAGCCCTCAGGCACTTCTTGGTTCAAAAGGACACACAAGCCTCGGAGTCATTCTTTCAGCAGACAGGTTGGTTTAGGTCAGGTGTGTGTGTGTTAGAACCAGAGCCTGAGATGAGGATTCCTGTGCAGGTGGTTTGTTGAGGGAATACCTTCTGGAGAAGGGCGTGAGGGAAGGACAGGACAGGAAGGAGCTGGGCCAAGATGTGGTTTCAGAGGGCACCTAGCTTCAGCCCAATCCCTCCAAGTGCTCTAGAGCATGAATGTAGCAGTTTGCCCCCTGCATCGGTTATTGGCTCACAGGTGTGTCAAGGCCGGGCTGGCGGGGTGGGTGGGGAGGTGGTGGTTCCCAGTGGCCCAGGGAACCTTCCAGAGAAGAGTACAGGTATGAGTTAGGAGACACCACAGCCTGGGTGAGTGCATCTGTCTATGAAGGGGATCTGGGTGAGCCATCGATAGCAACTTCTAGTTGGTGTCGGGTGCTTTCCACAGAGGGGTTAAGAGCAGGGGCTCTGGAGCCAGACTGCCGGGGTTCAAATTCTGATTCTGCTGCTTCCAGCTGTGTGGCTGCAAGTAAGCCCCTTGACCTCTTTGTGCTTTAGTTTTCCTTATCTGGGAAGTACCTATCTCCGAAAGCTGTTGTGAGAGTGAAACGATTTAATGTATATAAAGTGCTTTATAACAGCCCTCTATGTTTGCTGTTGTTCTTGAAAAACTTGCAACTTGGCCGCCCCCAAGTTGGATGAAGAGTGCAGCTGTGATGGGTTTGGGCTGTACACCTGAAAACCCAGGGGTTCCCATATCGAAATCTTGAGTTCCGGCCTCGCGGGGAAGGTGGGAAGGTCTGGAACACCAGGCCCCAGCCCACACTGGAGACATCAGCTGGAGCAGAGCCTCCGCTGCTGCTCACGCTGGACAGGCTTGTGGCGCATTCCCTCACAGGGGTCCCTTCCTGGCTCACTGTCATGATCTCTCCGGCCCCTATGGCTATTTGTTCGCGACCTCTATTACCAGGTGGGGACGCTGGAATGACTAAGGTGTCCCCCGGCCTGCCAGGGTGGACAGGGCGGCAGGCATCTCAAGGAGGAAAGAGGCGCACGGTCGGGTCGCCTCCTTCCCTGGGTCTTCAGGGAGGCTGGAGAAGGGCGGTCTGAGAAGAGCGGGGAGCACGGCCGAAGCCTGGATCCCCTGCTTCCCTCTTCCGGAGGTGGGCGAGCCACACCGTTTCTCCCGCAGCCCTGGAAGCGGAACCTGGGGCTTCGGGACTAAAGGAGGCAGCGCCTCGCTTCCCAGCCGGACGGCCTCTGGGAGCACTGCCCAGGCCGGAAGTCGCCTCGCCGCCGCTTCCTCACGCGAAGGCGTGGCGCGGGTCGGGTGGTCCCGCCCGATGGGCGGTTGAGGAAGGAACGGAGCAGCTGCGGGGACCTTCCCCAAGGCTGCGAGGCGGCGGAGGCCGCGCGGGTGGAGGACAGGAGCGCGCGGGGAGGGATTCGGGACGCACCTGGCAGCCGGGGACCGCGGCCGCTCCTAGGGGCGCCAGAGCGCCGGTGCGCAGGCGTGGAGCGGCCGGGCGGGGGCGAGCCCTTAAAGGGGTAGAGGATCCGGGAGTCGGCGCAGGACCTGAGGTCCCCGGGGGTCGGGGTGGGTGAGGATCGTGCGGTGGCCGCGGACCCCCTCAAGTCCCTGCCCCGGGTGGTGATGGGTAGTGGGCCCTCGAGAGCCAGGCCCCGAGAAGAGTCGCCCGTGGAGCCCAGTCTGGGGATCGGCTCGGTGAGCCTCAGTTTGAGCGTGTCTCCCCGTCTCCAGCCCGCGGCGCTATGGCTCACGTCAGCTCTCGCAAGCGCTCGAGGAGTCGAAGCCGGTCCCGGGGGCGAGGGTCCGAAAAGAGAAGGAAGAAGAGCAGTAAGGATGTCCCGAAGAACTGCTCGGCTTCTAGATCCCAAGACCACAAGGCCAGCACCATCTCCTCTGGGGCGGAGGGTGAGGACCGGAGGGAATGGGAAAGGGGTGTGGGAACTTCAGGGAGGAAGCTGCGGGCAGGCCCGGGCAGGCGTCCCTGCATGGCTGTGAGCAGTGGTCAGAGGAGTGGAGAATGTAGGACCTCCGTATGCAGATCGAAAGACCTTCAGATTCTAGGGGCTGGGCCAGCCCGTTGTGTAAGGATTGAAGGGAGCACGTAATGGTGCTTTTTGAGCAGCAGGATTTGAGATAGGGGCCTGGCTGCCCTGCTCCTGGTCAGACAGTGACAGGGTGAAGCCCAGAAAGTGCCTCTCCAGGGAGTGCTGATCCCTGCTCTGGCTGGAAAGCCCGGCCTGGAGGGTCTCACCCCTCAGTAGTCCCCCTAAGCCTGCCACAGGCCAGAGCCAGGGGATCAAGGTTTGCCTCTTCCCCTCCTGGCCTTCCAGCCTCACCTTCTCCCTGCATCACAGAGAGAAGCAAGCACAAGGCCCGGAGGAGACCACGATCCAGCTCCTCCTCCTCTTCTTCCAGTTCTTCTAGCTCTTCTTCCTCTTCGTCCTCCTCCTCTTCCTCCAGTGGTGGCCGGAAGAAGCGGGGGAAGCACAAGGACAAGAAGAGGAAGAAGAAGAAGAAGAAGAAAAGGAAGAAGAAGCCGAAGAAGAGAGGCAAGGAGAAGACAAAGGTACAGCAGGGGGAGGCTCTGCCGGGACCCTCGCTGGACCAGTGGCACCGATCAGCCGAGGAGGAAGAGGACGGCCCAGGTGCGGTGCCTCCCGGTGTGCAGGAGGGGAAGGGCCCCCTCCCTGAGACCCAGCTGCCGACTCCCTGCCGACTCCCTTTGCAGTCCTGACGGATGAACAGAAGTCCCGCGTCCAGGCCATGAAGCCCATGACCAAGGAGGAGTGGGATGCTCGGCAGAGTGTCATCCGCAAGGTGGTGGACCCGGAGACAGGACGCACCAGGTGGGAGCGCTGGGCAGAGCTCAGCCCCACGCGCTCTGCACTCTCAGGAGGAGGAGCGCCGGCTGCTGCGCTAAAAAGCCAAAGACAGGAGAAGGGCAGTTAACTCGTTTCTGGGAGTTTTTAGGCTGTTCCTCCCTGCTGCCCAGAGCAAGCACTTACAGGGGCTGGAAGGGCCTTGAGGAATGTCTTCGAAGAGCCAGTTGGCCGGTCTGGTGGCAGACCCTACCCAGCTGCCTTTATCACTATCCCAAGGGTGGGAGAGAGGGAGAGGTGGGAGCATCTTACGTTCCACCCGCTCAGGGTAGCAGGGGCCTGCGCCCTGGCATCTCTTTGCCAGGTGGGTCTGGTTCTGTTGCTCTGGCATTAAGAGGCTCAACCTCCTCTCCCCTCCTCCCCCAGGCTCATTAAGGGAGATGGCGAGGTCTTAGAGGAAATCGTAACTAAGGAACGACACCGAGAGATCAACAAGGTTTGTGTCACCCCTTTGCCCGGGGTCCACGCCCAGCTCTGTTTCTGATGGGTCTCCTCCCATGCGCTTTCTTCTCCAGCAAGCTACCCGCGGGGATGGCCTGGCTTTCCAGATGCGAGCAGGGCTGTTGCCCTGAGGGCCCTGCTGGCTAAGTGCTGGTGGTGTGGCCTGGAGACTGGCTTCAGAGTGGGCAGCAGGAAGCCCAGTGGGTGCTGTTTGCCTTTCCTCCTGCGGACTGGCCTCTGGCCCAGCCTCCTCTCAGATGCAGGGGGTGAGGACGGGGTCACTGGCCTCATCAGCTCCTCCTGCAAGAGCATCACTTCCCAAATATTAAATGTTCCCTGGTTGGAAACTTTGTTAGGTCGGCTTTTTGTGCTGAAGGGAGGGAAGGTTGCTACCCAACTTCCAGAGGACAAAGGAGGCCTATAGGACTTTTGGGGGGAAGGTGGGGTGTACCCTGACGTTCGTGAAGACCAGCCACCTTTGCTCTGCTCATCCTCCGGTCTGCCTGCTTAGACCAGACCCTGACCCTGACCCTCAGCTGAATCCCAAACCCAGAGACGTGGCTTTTAAACCCCATCCCCTCAGATTTGGAGGGAGGCTGCTTCCTGCACTGTTTATTCTGCAGATGACAACCGCGCAGAGTCCTGGTGCTGGGTCCGGGCCGCCGGGGTGGGAATCCTGGCCCACGTTACTAGCTGTGACCTCTGTAGAGCAGAGAGGCTTTCAGCATCCACCTGGCTGGGCTGCTGTGAGGATGAACCGAGTTCATGCCCAGGAAGGGGCTGGGAGGAGGCCCGGTGCAGGGGAAGGCTGGCATAAGCGTACTGGTGTTACAGTCAGCATAGCAGGCACTGTTGATTGGGAAGGACATCCTCTCCCCACCACAGCTTTAGCTCTGGGACAGGCCGTGCCCCCACCCCAGATCCCCTCCCCACCCTGTGCTCTGTGGTTGCTGGTGCAGTAAAGAGACCCAGAAGGAAGCCTTCCTGCTTCTTTAATTGGTGTAACAGACAACGACACTGTATACAGAGCACACTCAGGCCCAAAGGTGCAGGGAAAGCAAGGGCGGATGGGGCGAGTCAGGACAAGGCTCACACATGGCCCAGACAGAGAGACAGGAGGGGCCGAGACGAGAAAACTAACGAGGTGGGGTGGGGGGGAGTGGGGTGGTGGGGGGGCAGCTCATAAAGAGCTGGGAAAGTTGGGGGTGGGGTCTCTGCTGAATCCGTCTTTAGAAATCAAAGAGAAGGCAGGCGGTTGGATCTGGGGTGGTGGGCGGAGGCTCAGTGTGGGGTTGGGAGTGGGACTAAGGCTTCTACTCTAACAGGCCTGGGGTGGGGGTGGCAGTCAGCAAGGCCTGCCTCACCCTTTGGTTGCGACTGGTCAGGCCTGAGCCCTGCAGCTCAGCACCCAACACTGTAAACATTTTTGGTATTTTTAAAGGACTCTGCCCTCCCTCTCTTAGTTTCTGAAAAACTGGTGCTTCCTTAAGAGGAGAATGTGCCAAAAGGAATCTTAAGGGAGGCAGGAAGCAGACCTGGATATAGAAGAGAGATGTCAACGGGGAGGGGGGGGCTGCCCATCTCACCATCTATGGCTAAGGGCCACTGGGAGAGGCCCAGGGGACTATTGCTGTTGTCCTTGGCATGGCTGGCGGCTGGGCAGGCAGGCGGGGAGTGCGGAGCCTGGGGGAGCTGCCCCCTGGGAGAGGCCGAGCCCACTGCCCACATGGCCTCCCCGGGCCAGGAGGCCTCCCAGCCTGTATTGCAGGTGGGCCCAAGGCTCTTCCAGGTGCTTCTCCAGATGGCTGGTCACCGAGGCAGTAGGCAAGATGGGGTGAGGTGGGACCGACAGAGAAGGAGGCACTGGCCACAGGGGCCCCTCGCTGGGGCTGTGATTGTCGGGCCAAGCGATTTCCCGCCGGGGAGCAGAGTGGGGGTCAGATATTGCACTTTCATTGCAACACTTACATTAAAACTTGGTCCATAAAATAATCGTTGCTTTATACAGAACGCCTGAAACAAAAACAAAAAGCTACATCTTAAATATGAACAAACCCTGAAGGTCCTATCCCTCCAGAAATTTTTCTCTGCGCAAAATAAATAGCTTTCACTCTGTATAGACCCACTTTTGCAGAACATTTACACAACCCTTTGGCTGTACATATCTACACACAGGAAAATGTGAACATCAATCTGCGTGCCTCCCCATCCCAGCCTATGAGGCCCTGAGGCCGTATCCAGGTTGGCAGCAGCTTCTCAGAGTGGGAGCCTGGCCAGGCAGGCTCCCCCGCCTTGTAGAAGAAGGTAGAGGAGCAGTCGAAGGGCCGCCCGGAGCCGAGCGCCATAGCTGAGATCGTGGTCGGTTCTGGGGAGGGAGGGCTGATGCTCAGACCCAGCGTGCAGGACATCATGGTCCTTGACAGGTGGGGAATGAAGTCGTGGCTGCCCGCCCTTAAGCTGACGAAGCAAATTGTGGCTTCTTAGATTCGGCATCAAAACGGAATTGGCATTAAAAAAACTTGTGTGTGCCCATTCACCCCAGAGTAGAAATTCAGTGGAATTAATGGGGGTCAGGTGAGGCAGGGACCCCACACCTCACTGCGTGGGCAGGGGGCAGGGCCCCGGGACCCAGAACCAGGCTGGACTCCATCACAGTGCTGGGTGTTTTCATGTGGAGGGGCTGCGCTTGGTACTGAAAGAGTTAAGAAAAGGAAGCAGCCAAGGATTGCTCATTTAAAAAAACCTCATAGAAATCAGATTGGATAAGTAGAAAGGTGTAGAAACGCAGGAGAGCCAAGGCACGTGGCCTTGACTGATGGCAGGCGAGGAGTGGAAGAGGAGGCCGGGCCTGGCCAGGCCCAGGAGCCCGAGGCGTGGCTTCTCGGGAGCCGGCTCTGGGCCTCACCAGCCTCACTGCCAGACTGGGTTCCAGGTGGGGCAGGTGGACAGATGGGTAGGGATCCGGGGCTGCCACAGCGTTGGCGGGCCAGGCGGAGCTGCAGAAATTAAGATATGGCCTTTCTCTTCCTGCTTGCACAAGGATTTGCCACCCTGGAGCCTTCTGTGTGGCAATAGGTCCCAGATGAGCAAACGTTGGATTTTCATGCATGTCCACGAGTCTGTAGCCACAGGAGACGGTAATGGATCTCCACTCTCAAAAATCAGTGCAAGACCAGTGAGGTTGAACAGTTGAGTAACTAGAGTTAACAAGAAGCAGGCTGTCCCCCCATCGGAGTTGCTACCAAGTGGGAGGGGACCTGGGGGTCAGGGTGAGCTAGTGGATGGGAGGTGGCAGGCGGGGCCTGGGCCCAGGATGCTGGGAGGTCAATGCAGGGCAAGTGTCTGGGAGTGCCTTTCGGGCCAGTCCACGTGGGGAGTCCTGGTCCCTCTGTCATCCTGGGACAGGTTTTCCTGCAAGCTGGAACCCCTCAGACCCTAGGACATGAGGCAGGGCTGGGAGGGCTGTGTGGCACGGCCTATGTCCTCCGCCAGGCCCTGGGACAAGCTTGTCTCCAGCTGACATTGTGTGCCCAGGCCAGGCCTCCTGGCGGGGCTGGCCGCCCTGGCCTAGCACCACGGAGACCACAAGGCCTCGCTAACGGTGTCCTACTTGGGCCCCGCGGCTGCCCCTGGCTCAAGCCGGCCGGCCATGGTGCGGCCCCAACAGCCGGCCGCTACGCTCATGCTGCGTTGTCCCCGCTGCTCGACGTCCGCCTGGTTCTGTGTCCGCTCCTGCCGGTGGCCGGGCCCGCTGGGCTGGGCCGAGATGGTGCGGAGCAGGTGGTTCCGGGAGCGCAGGAAGTCACCCTGGCCAGGCAGGCCAAAGCTGCCTTTTCGCAGTGCCATGCGGGTGGCCGCATTGCGGGCTGGCCGCGCCCGGTGGTTGTACTTGAGCTGGGCGAGGTGCGCCGCGTAGCCGTCCGTGATGAACTGCAGAGGAGGGCGGTGAGGAAGACGGCCGTCACGGGGTGGGCTGTCGGGGCCGCCCGCCCCCGCTGCCCACCACGACTTGCCCACCCACCTGGCACTGCTGCTGCAGCTTCTTGGTGGGCCGGCCGACGATATAGATCTGCATGGGGGACAGGCTGATGGAGCTGTAGACCGCCACGTCCTTGGCGGAGCCGTAGGCCGCGTGCACGCGCAGGTGCAGCTGTGGGCGAGACGTGTGGGCGTGGCCCGGCTCTCCCACCCAGCCCTGCCCCGCCCCGCCCCGCCCCCGCCCCGTCCCTGCCGCCTGGGACCTACCTCGGAGATGAGCAGCTTCAGGAAGTTGGCCTTGTGCCTCAGCGGGTCGTGCACCAGGCCGTCACAGAAGGACACCACGCCGTGGGGGAAGTTGTGCTGGGCCAGCCACGCCACCACCCGCTGCTTCTGCATGTCAGGCCGGCCAGTCACGTAGATGATGAGGTAGCCCAGGTCCTGCCAGTGCCTGGCGACGAGGGGCAGGACTGGGTGTCCCACGGCCGCCAGGTCTTCCCTCCCGGGCCACCCTGCCTCCTTGCCCAGCCGCAGGACACTGCATCTCTGGGCTCAGCAGAAATAGTAACAGCCACGAGGACGGTCACACAGGTCACACGGTCTGACGCCCTCTGTGGCAAGTACAACTGGTCTTGTCGGGAGCCCCACTTCTCAGGTGAGGAACTGAGACATCAACATTAAGAGGTCACCCAGCGAGCTGCTGGTGGTGCTGACTTCATGAGCCCCTGCTCTGGTGCCCAGAGCCCTCCCCAACTTGGCCTCCAGGAGCTTCCTGCCCCTGAGCCCACCCCCCGTGCCCTTGGGCGTCACTCACCGCACCACGTCCACGGCCCCGGCCCGCACTTTTGGGTCGCTGCCCATGATGGACACGCTGGCAGCAAAGGAGCCATCGATACTGAAGACCACGAACTCCGTGCCCTTGGGCAGCACGGTGATGTAGCTGTCGGCAAACGTGTGGTCTCCCCTGGGAGGGGGAGCTCATCAGAACCCACCGGACCCTCTTCTTCCTGCCCCAGAGGTGGCCGGCCTGGCCTGCTCGCCCCCCAGAGGCACGTACCTGACCACCATCTTGATGGGGTAGACACCCACACCCAGGCGGTGGGTCTCTGGGATGGTGTAGGAGACCCGCCCGCTGCTGTTGGTCACCAGCGTGTCTAGGTACAGCCACTCGCCCGAGGGCGGCTGCATCATGATGTGCACATCCACCTGGGGGCCGGGCAGGCTGGTCACGAAGGGGCTGGGCCCCTGGCCTCCCCAGCCAGAGGGAGGCAAGGGTAGGGGCTCCCGCAACCTCGCCACGTCCTTACCTTCTCCCCAGTCAGGGTGACCATGTCCAGGGGCCCATACATGAACCGGCCCGTCAGAACCTGCGGGCTGTCCTCGTTGGCGACTGCGTCATTGATCCGGTGGTTGGCGGTCACGTTCTGGGGACGGGAGGAGCGAGGCTGGGTCAGGGTAGGGGATGGAGGGGTGGCTGGGATCTCCTGGGCCTGGTGGGTGGGCACGGGCTTAAAGCAAGATGGCCCAGGTTCAAGTCCAGCTCAGCCACCTGCCCTACACGGCCTTGGCAACATCCCTGTCTATAAATGGGGCAACAGCTCCAACCTCATGGACTGAGGATTAAGTAACACAGCACGCTTCTCTGCGACTTGGTTTCCTCATCTGTGATATGGTGTCTTCTTTCGAGGATTTAACAGGACAACAGCCTCGGGGCCTGGACCCCCAGAGGCCTCCTCACCCGCAGCTTCACGTGGGTCCTCTTGCGCTGCCACTTTTCTCTCGGCTTGGAGGGGGTGAACACGGAAACCTCTTTGCCGTCCAGCTCCAAGATGCTGGAATTGTCATGCCTCATGACCTGGGAGGGAAGAAGCAGGCCATGGGGCAGACTCAGGAACCAGAAACGCAGGAGCCTGTGAGGGGCCAGGGGGGCACTATTCAACCCACTGCAGTCTGCCTCCTGGTCCTCCCCAGGTTCACATGTCTCATGAATGTGCAGTAACAGCCACCCCATCCCCGTGTCTGCGAGGGTTCCTCCATCCTGCTTGCTCTGGGGTCTGATGGGAGCACACCCCCCCCCCCCATCTATGAAATGGGGCCATGTCAGCGGTGGCGTCATCTGGTCCTACTTGCAAGGCCCTAGTGCTCCTAGCGGTGGGCCCCCGGATACCTGTCTCAGCAGGAAGGAGACTACATCCGTTGACTCCCAGTAGCTGGCGTGGAAGAGGTGGGGCAGGGCCACGGTGGGGAAGGCTGTCAGTGCGTCAGGGCAGTACAGGGCGTAGTCGATCCGCTTCTGGCCCCACCACTTGGCTGCAACTGCCAGGAGGGATCCTTGACCGGGCTGGACCTCAGGAGGTTCCCAGGCCCCGCAGGCTTGGCTCAGCCCGAAGACTAGACCCTCCTCTGACCAGGGAAAGGGGTGCAGCCACAGCGAACCTCCTCCCCCCTGGCTGGGTGACAGAGGGGAGCAGGGAAGGTGCAGGACTCCAGGACGGTGCACAAGCAGCCAGAAGGCCCTGGGTACGGGGGTGGGGGAGGAGCGTGTGGAATTAGGGGGCTGGGGACAATCCCAGTCTGGAGATAGTCTATCCCTGGCCCTGTTGCTGATCCTGTTGACGCCCTGCCCTGGGCCCTGCTGCTGTCCTCTCCAGGCTCTCCTGCCCCTCCCCGCCACATGTGCCCTGCAGGCCTCAGGCTGGTGACAGGCTTTGCAGAGGTGAACCCCGAGGCAAGGCCTGCCGTGAGCAGCAGGCTGAGCTTCACGGCCTGGGTGTGAGTCCTGGCCCCCATTCGGGGCTGGGAAACCCCCTAGCTCCAGAAAAGGGTAATCAGATGCCTTTCTGCTAGGTTCACACAGACGCTTGGTAAGTGGTGCCTGATGGGGGTCAGGGCTCTTGTGAGTTCTGCCTGTGGCCTGCCACATGGGACAGGCAGGCAGTCCCTTGGCCATCACCCCCCCAGTCAACCCCTCTACGTCCTCCCCAGACCTGAGTGCTCCCAGCCCAAGCCTCTAGCTCTCAGGTTAGGCCACAGAGCGTAGGACCTGGCGGTGAGATGTGCTTGGAAATGGTGAGTGACCCCAGTTAGAGGAGGCGAGCGTGTGTGGGCAGAGGCCATGTGACGCCCGGTACCTTCTCTGATGTCCAAGTCGGGGAGGTGGGGGGCCCACTCCAGGCTGGGGCTCCCCTGCTGGGCCTGTGGGTGGGGGCCCAGGGTAGAGGGGGGTGGGGGGGGCAGGGCGAGCAGAGACAGGCGCCTGACGCTGGGGGTATGGCTGAGCGACCCTGGGGCCTCTGAGAAGCAAGAACAACGAGGAAGGGGTCAGCCACGCTGGGCCCACCAGGAAGGACACTGGGAAGAGTGCCAGACTCCCTCCTCACAGAAGGACGCCCACGCCAGCCTCAGCTCAGGTGCCCCTGAGCAGGCAGGCAGGCAGGCAGGCAGTCACATAGTCGAGGAGGACAGAGTGGGCGGCTGGCCCTGGCGAGCTGAGAGGGGGTGACCTGGGCTCCACTTCCAGCTGCTGAGAAGCTTCTGAGATGGGCAGGAACAGCAAAGGAGCGGCCGCAGCGAGATCTCGCCTCTCCAGCTCCCCTCAGCTGCCCCTCTGGTTATCTGGTTCTGTTTGCTTGTCCAGAAACAGCCCACAGCTTCCTCCTCCGGGAGCACCGGGCCCTCTGGGGTTAGGACCCCTCTTCCCGGGCCCGTCGCCTCCCAGCTGCCTGGATGGTACCGCCCATCTCGTGCCGCCTGGACTTGGCCCCGCTGGGCTGCCCCGGCCATCCCCCCTCCCTTGAGTCCGCTACGGACATTTGGGATTGTTGTAGGCGTTTAGCGGCATCCCTGGCGACTGCCCGCCAGGCACTGCCCGCTATCTCGGGGTGGGGCCGGGGGCGGGAAGGGTGCAGACCCCTGCTATGACAGAGGGGAGGGCCCAGGGAGCGCAGGCCCTGGCTGCTGCTGCACTCACTCTGGGCAATGCTGGATGCTGTGTAGCTCTCGGCCATGCCCGACACCTGGCTGGCAATGCTGATCTCACTGGCTCGGCGGAAGCCGCGGGTGGCGGGGGCTGTGCCGGGCGAGGAGGGGGCTGCGTGCTCTTGAAAGACTGTGCTGTGGGTCTGGAGTGCGTCCGCTGTGGGTGGACAGGGGCCAGAGAGGCCAGTGGGTAAGACAGGCACTCCTCCTCCAGCTCAGCACCCCCACCCCCACCCCCGGCTCCCTGAGCAGTGGGAGGCAGGGCCCGGTGTGCCCTGGGCTGGGCGGGCAAGGCCGACCCCTCCCACTGCAGACGAACGGTGGCATCTGAGCACAACTGGCAGTGAGGGCAGGCCCAAGCATGCCGGGGCCTGACTGCTCGGGGCTGACAGGGCAGGGTATGGAGCCGGGGCAGGGACGGACAGACGGACTGACACAGACACAACAGGTAGGGAGGCAAGGCGGCCAGGCTCAAGCCCCCCCTGGCCACGCTTCTTACCCAATACACAGCTCCTGATCTCGTCCAGCCCTCCCAGCCTCCCGGGCTCTGCCCGGCCAGGTGTGACCCGCGGCCCCCTGCAGCTGGGTTTGAGGGGCACTTACAACAGGGGCCCGAGTGGTCTCCCAGGGGCACCCAATGCTGGGCACTGAGGATGAGGCAACACCCCTGCACGTCTCCCGCATGGGCCACACTGAGCCAGCCCTGCGTGTGTGTCCGGGAACAGAGGCAGGTGCTGAGGGCTCACCTGGGCCCTGGGCTGAGGGCAGGGCAGAGCAGGGAGAGCGGGGCTCAGCTAGAGAACTCACATGCAGATGGGGACTCCCTCAGGGAAGGTAAGGAGTGGGACCCTGAGAATCAAACCCTCCCAGGACCAAAGGTTTCTCCTGGGGAGCAGGTGGGATGAGGCTCAAGGTTCCACCCCATCTCCTAGCTGCCCCCACCAGCCTCACAAATGGGAGACAGAGCCCTTGGACTGACGCCCGTGCTAGGTGTCCCTGGGAGAGCCGGTCCCCTCTCTGGGCTCCGAGGCTCCCAGGAGCCTAGGGAGGAGGGGCCGGGACCTGATCCTTAAGACTTGTCCTGTCTGGTCTCTGTGGGATGCCACTAGGGTCCCACAGGTTCCAAGTGGCCAAGGAGGGCATGGGAAAGCCCCTGGGGACCAGCAGTCAGCCAGCGAAGCAGACGCGACCACGAATGGGGGTGTTACACACACTCAGCACAGTCCGGGCTCGGGCGGGGCCCGTCTTGGCAGGTGAGCGCGGGAACGGGGATACTGGTTTCCAGGAAGCCGTCTCCTGGGGGGAGAGGGGCCAGGGGCCCACCCTCTAGGACCAGCTCGGGGTTTCTCTGCACTGTCTCAACTGGAGGCAGACGGGAGAGAACAGACGGGACAACAACAGACACTCTCGTGGGCAGTCCAGACGTGCTCCTCCGACAGACACGTGGGGCTCCTTCAAGACCAGGACGTGACAGGACACACTCGAGGGTGGGGCGGGGGGATGGGGCCTTCTCGGGGAAGGTCGGGAGCGGGCGATGGGCTGCCTTCACACACGTTCCCTGCTCAGACCCACTCTGCAGCCCCTTCCCATCCTGTGCCCCCTCGCCAGCCACTGCCACGATGGGTTCTCGCACGGTCCCTCCAGGTCCCCAGCTCTGTCTTGGGCAACAGGGTGGGAATCTGCGTCCCAGTCTGCCTCCTGGCACCTGGGGTGAGGCCCTGACCTGTGAGGCCACGTCATTCCTCCCTGGCTGGGGTGTGTGGGGCTAATCCCCCCCGCCACCTGGTATACCGGGGACCCAGCTTCGGAGGAGTTCAGCGCAGGCTGTGACTTCCCACCCGGCAGGGGCCCCAGAAGCGCCCCGCCCAGGGCCCAGGCCCCCCGCGGGTCTCACCCAGCAGCGTGGAGCAGCCGTCCCCCAGCGGGTAGCGCTGGTAGCGGGGGATGCTGAAAGGCGGCAGGGCGTGGAACCTCCGCTCCAGCAGCGGCTCCAGGCGGGAGGCCGACGGGTCCGCGGGGTGGAAGAGGTTATAGACTTGCTGGCAGGCTGGCCGCAGCTGGAAAACTGGGGAGGGCAGGGGTGGGATCGCAGAGCCTTAAGGAGGCCAGGGTCCGCAGCACGAGGGGTGGGGGGTCCAGAAGCATCCAAAAGCATGTTTCTTGATTTGGGGTCTGACCGTTTATTAACCAGGTGTTCTTAAACTGAGCGGAGTGGATGCAGCCCTGGCTGTGAGGTGGGGCTGCTACTCCACGAGTAGATGTCTCACTTTAAACACACACACACACACACACACACACACACACACACACACACACAGAGTTACAGGTGCTGTATCGTCTTCAAGCTCCCCTCCACCCCCCATTTGACACAAAAATGTTGGCGTTCTTCATTCCAGCACTGCGAGTCCTACCTGACCCTTTAACGGCTGCAGCCCCCTCCATGGACAAACCATTACAATGGTTCTGGTTTTCCCGATTACAGATAACGCTGCCATAATGTCACTGTTCCTAAGTCTCTGTCCACTTACATATATATAAGCCAGTGCTTACTTGCTCTTGGGCAAGTGTCTACACCCTTCTGAGCCTCGGTTGACCCCTCTGTGACCTGGGGACGTAACGTAACGCGAGCCCTGCAAGTCTCCACTCCCGTAAGGATGTCAGGGCTCCCTGGCCACACTGGCTGACCCCTGGGGCATACAGTGCAGGGATCCTTGCTCTGATAGGCTGCTCGGCCAGTAAGTCACTCTTCCCTGTCCCTGCAGCCATGAGGAGGGGCTCTGGAGCAGTGTGCTTGCGGCCCTTCTGAAACTGGGAAGCCAGGCACCCAGGAGGATCTCTTCCTTAGGGGAAGATCTTGGGCCCCGGAGACTGGGTCCGTCCCTATCTGATCGCGGGGCAGCCCTTTCACTTCTGGACCTCAGCTCCCAGAGGTGCCTTGAAGATTAAACAGCAGGGGCCAGGGGCTGGAGGCTGGAGACTGAGCTGCTAGAGTAGGAGCAAAGGGGAGCAGCGAGCCTATGCTGGGGAGGGCAGAAATGAGGCAGGCTGATGCAGGAACGGGCCTGGGATGTGGCTACGGCCATGTGACAGGGCTCCACTGAGACCCTCAACCCAGCTCATACACCCCCTGCCCTGCCCTGCCCCTGCAGAGCTCTCACCATCCAGGGCAGGGATGACAGTCTTCCTCAAGGCCAGGACCAGCCCCAGCGGGCACCCGAACAGGAAGAGGTCTGCGATCTCAAAGTCAAACTTCCCCGCAGCCCCTGTGCCGTCCAGCATGGTGGAGCTGCTCGAGTGGCGGGAGCTGGGCTCGTTCCTCAGCACGCTGGCGTGGAGGCTGCAGACGGGGGGGTGGGGTGGGGGGGGTGGCTCGTGAGGCGGCACCACAGCTCTTCCTTTCTCAGCGTTGGCTTGCCCTCAGTCTCCCAAAGGAAGCCCCCCAGGGGTCATCAGGCCCAAACGAGCCTCGACCCCTGTGTTGTCCTGCAGATGTGGCCACCTCTGGTGACAGCTGGTCCCAACCTCCCTAGGGATGCCACTGCCTTTGGAACAGCTGTCCCTGATCAGTTTTGCCCCCTGACTGGGCTTCACCCCTGGACAAACTGTCCCCTTGGGCTCAAGATGGCCCTTGCTTGTACAAGACCCCAGAGGCACCCAACACTCACGTTGGCCAGCAGCCTGACCTGGTTGACAGCCTCAAACCTGAGGTGTCCCTCCCTCTTGGAGTCACCCCTCCTCACCAGGCCATGCGCCTCACGGTCTGACCCTTGGGTCCCACCGGCCCCACCCACCTGGACAGGAAGGCCTGGTGCTGCTGGATGGTGTCCAGCTCATAGGTGGACGAGTCACTCCTCTTTCGGGGCAACTGTCTTTTGGGGTCTTCGACACCATTGCTTCGGGGGATATCAATGTTGCTGCGGCTCAGGTGCCGGCTGCTCTCCAGGCCACCGCTGCCACTGCCGCCATGTGCCGCATTGACCAGGGTGCCCGGGGACAGCAGGTCAGTGTCCTGGAACAGCCCCATGCAGGCTCACTGCCCGGTGGCTGCTGGCCTGGGCCCTGCTTCAGTGTCCTCCCTCCTGACTCCGGGCCTACTGGCCACCGCCCAGCCAGCGTCTCACCCACGCTGGAGAGGAGAAAGCCCTGTCCCCTAGTTGTGCCACTGTCCCCCCAACCCACTGGCCAAGTCCCAACAGCCTTCATCCCTGCCTGAACTGGATCTTCATGATCTCCCACTGATCTCACCGCCTTGCCCGGCCCACCCAGGCCATTTGCTCCTGTGCCCCAGGGACGTCGGATCCTCTCCCCTGCTGGGAAGTTCAGAGGAGCCGCCTGCCACGCCTTCCAGGACCAGACCCCAGCTCCGCACAGTGCAGACCTTGCTTTACACCTGCCGGAGCCTCGTGTGCTCTAGGCTTGTTCCTGCTACAGCTGCTCACCTGCCCCGTGCACCCACCCCGCCACCTCTGGGCACCTGTACTGGAAACCTCTGCCCTTTCCTTGCCTTTACCGCAGCCCTGGGGGATGTCTGGGGCTAAAGGGTGACACAGTTTCTATCCCGGGGTTCCCCTGCTCTGGGGGCCATGAGAAGCTGATACCTGCATGCTGGCCACGCTGCCCCGGCGGCTGCTGCTCTGACTCTCAGACACTGGCTGATTGCTGTAGCATAAGGCATCGAAGGCCAGGATGCCCCCGACGCAGTCCCCAATCAGGCAGATCTACAGGGGGAGAGGCCCCAGAGGCCTGAGTGCCCGCCCTGTTTGCTGGGGTGCCGGCCAGGGAGAGCCACCACCTCTTGCCCTGCAGGGTTTCTGTCTTCCCTTCCTTCATCCCACGACTCACCTGCCCGTTGAAGGTCATGCCCTCCTGGGACTTGATGAAGTCCCCGTAGGCAAGGTTGGCCCGCTGAATCACCGTGGCAATCGCCTCCTGGTACTGGGGTGAGGAGGTGGCCAGCAGGGGCAGGGCGGCCAGGGGGATGTGGTCCTGGCTGCTGGACAGACAGCCTTCATCGTGGCTGTAGGGGCTAAGGCTGGGGGAGGGGGCCCGGTCAGAAGAGAGCAGGAAGCCTCAGCTCGGCCCAGTGGGCCCCTCTCCCCGGCCAGGGCAGCAGGGCTGGGGCTGCCTGCCACCTGAGGGCCTCCGCTGTGACTCGGCAAACCTCACGGGGTCACTTGTGGGCCAGGCCTTGGAAGTTTGAGGCACAGGGCGGGGGAGTAAGGCCCTCTGTCCCAGAGGCGGGTCAGCGTCTTCCACGTCACAGACAGGGCAAGTGCTAGTCTCCTCTGTAAGCTCAGCCATCTGTACAGGTTTTGCCACCTCCATACGGAAGGGGCTGGATGCCGAGTCTGGACATCTAGACGGGGGTCCTGACACTAGGGTTCGAGAAGCCTGACCCTCAGGGCCAGGTGGTCTGGGGCCTACGCACTCACTTGGAGACGAGGGCAAAGGCATCAGAGCAGATGGGCGGGCAGGGCACCAGGCGGATGGCGAGATGGCCCAGGGCGCTGGGGTAGTGCACACGCATGACGGTGTCGAACACGGTGGCGATGGTGTTGGCGTCGCCCTGCTTGGAGCTGGGGTCCCCGGCACCCGTGTCCAGGATGGTGCCTCCATGCAGCAGCAGGAGCAGCACGTGGATCTTGGAGGCTGGCGCAGCCAGGGGTGGGCTGACCTCGTCCTGTGCAGGTTGGGGTGGGGGTGGGGCGCGGGGAGAGGGGGGCGTGGCATCAACTCCCTGCGGACTCAACCCCTTGCCGGGTCCTTGTCACCCCAGGAGGAGGCCCATCTGGCCCACTGTTCCCTCTGAGAACCCCGATTTCAGTTCCTGAGCTATAGGGCCTGGTGTTAGCCACCTCGACCCCTTCCCTGGGGGAGGTGGCGATGGCCCCTTTCTTCCTCCCCAAGAGCGGCCCTGCTCCCATCAGCCAGTCTGAACAAAAGCACAGACTCCGCTTCCTGTCAGGGGGCCCAGGCAGCAGTTTCTGGCCTTGGCGAGGAGGCACAGGCGCATCCCATGGGGGGGCCTCTGGAGCCCGCCTGCCCTCCGTGTGTCTGTGCCCGGGAGGGCGGTGATCCTGGGCACTCAGCCTGCAGCTCCGAGCCCTCCCCCATCTACACAGGGCCTGTCCTCCGTCCCCTGTGCTGTCATTCTCAGACTCTCTCCAAACATCTTAGAGCAGGGAGGGGATGCAGATGTGTCTGTCTGAACCCACCTAATTTGGGAGGGGTAACGATCCCACGTCTGGCTGGCCAGGCCTGCACGTGAGGTCAAAGTGAGACCTGAGACTGGTACACATCTGCATGGGGTATGGAACGATTCCATTTAGAGAGGAGGTGGTGGTGGCGGCCCAGAGAGGTCAAGAGACATGTCTAATGTCATGGAGCGCATCATAAGCTGGACTGGAATCCAAAGCTTCTGCCCCCGGTTCAGTGTTTTCCCTCCAATCCAGGCTGTGGCCCCATCCCCAGGGACCTTTCCCCACCTTAACTTCTGATGTGCGACTGGAGGAGCCAGGGCCAGGGCCTAAGAGAGGCCACTGGGAGTACTTGCCATGCCCTTAGTATGCCTAGGTGTGTGGGGGACAAGGAGGAGGAAATGAAGAGAGAGGCCTATCCCTAAGGAACCTTGGAGACAGACCGAGGGCCTAAAGCCACCTGGAAGGCCCATATGGGGACAGCTGGCCCTGAAGTGGGCCACCGCGTGGCGTGTCGGGGGGCAGAGTAGGGCCCAAGTGCCAACAAGAGCCCAGGCGAGGCATGGGCAATACAGGCAGTGGACCCAGGGGCTGGTGAGGCTGCCAGAAAATGGCAGGGTATGGGCTGGCCCAGGAGCCATTGAGCAGCAGATGACCTTGAGTGAAGGAGGAAGGCAGGCCGGTGGGTGGTATGGGGTCTGGAGCCACAGCAACACTGGGCTGCCTCATCTCCAAGAGGAGGCTGGTCATCGGCCGGCGGTGGGCCCCGGGGCCTGGGCAGGAACACCTGCCCAGCAGAGTTTCGGAGCGATTCCTGTCCCCACGTGAGGATTGCTCACAAGTGGCCCACCTGGCAGGAGTGAATTCACAGCCAGGGCAAGGCGGGGCCACCAGCTGCCCAGACCAGCAGCCCCGAGGGCTTAACAACACTGCCCGGTGAGTGGCTCAAGGAAGGAATGTCTTGCGGGCAACCTCACCACCACCCAGTCAGGGAGGGGGAGTCCAATGGCCCTGAGAAACCCAGGCCAGGCGGGGGTGGGCAGTGAGAGGCCTAGAGAATGCCTCCTGTGCCTATCTTCTGGGATCCAGCACCGGAGGCTGGGACTGTTCGGGGCCAATTGGAGATACAGCTCTCCTCCCATTCATGTCTAATACTGGGGCACACCCCACCCCCACCAAGACTCGAACCCAGTAGGAACACAGCCCACGAGAGGGAGAGTGTGGAGGCAGGCCTGGGAGCCGTGGGGCCAGCTCTGGAGAGCCAGGGGGTCCCCGTCAGTGTCTCCATAAAGCCGTACCCCCTCCACAACGCTGGGAGTGGGGAGTGGAGGCTCCGGTTTGGGGGCCATTGGAAGCAGAGGGATCTGACTTTGGATGGCCATGCCCCAGAATCGGTGCTGGGTTCCAACAAGCATACTGCATCCTGTGGCAGATCTAGAGCCCAAGGTCCCTTCTGCCCCTCCCTAAGGGCCGTCAGACCTGTGCTAAGTGGGGAGGAGACTCTGCTTTATTTGCCATTAACCCCCAATTGGGAATCAACTCCCCTTGTCCCAGTTTGCCTTCTAGAAAAGCCCAAGTTGGGGAGGGCAGTGTGGACGCTGCTCCTTTTTCCCCCATGCACCCGGTCCAAACTCCCCAAGCGTCCCGAGTTCCCGGCTCTGTCTCTACCTTGGGCATCGTGGCTCCCGCGCCCCATGCAAACAGCTCTGACCGCCCACAGCTGGAAGAGGAGAAGGGGCCTGAGCTTCGTGCGAAGAACCCCCAAAGCGGACACAGGCACTCTACCAAGACAGCTTTATTGGACACTGGGAGCCCCACGTGCCCCCAGCAGGGCAGCGGCCACCAACCACATCACTTCTGCCTAGACAGCTTTTGCTTCCTTCCCTTCCATCTCATGTTCTTCAGCAAATGCAGAAAAGCTGGGCTCAAGGTGGGGATCTTATGTTTGGTCTGGAATTTACAAATTTCTCATTCCACTTTCCACAGGTGGAGCTGGGTCAAGGCCTTCCTTGAGGGCTGTCTGAAGGCCCTGTTGGTTCTCAGGGACGGCAGGGGAGGGAGGAAAGGAGGCCCCAGGCCTCTCTCTGATGGCCACCACTCTCCACTGGCCACCTACGCCAGTGTGGATGGGAAGCTATGGGTGCCAAGTTCTCACAGGACAGGTCCTACAAGCTCACCCCCCCTCCCCCTGCAGCCCTGGGGGCCCTTTGCCACCCGGCACCCACCTCGATGATGTTCAGCTGCTCCACACTGGAGGCCACCCTGAACTCGGGAGCACTCTGGCGGTACAGACCGTCTGCAACACAGAAGCAGTGGGTGCTGTGAGCGGAGGGGCAGCCGGGCAGCCCCAGGCCCACAGGACAGAGGCCGTGACCCTGACAAGCGGGGCCTTGGGTGTTCCCAACCCCCCCACCCCTCCATGCCCAGCACTGCTAAGGAGCTGGGGCAGAGAAGGGCTTGGCCCCTGCGGCCACCCTCCCCCAGGCCCTGTAGCCCCCCCAGACAAAGGTACCCTGTGTGTCCTCTGGCTCAGGGCTTTCAATTTTGTCCATGAGGTCATTGGAGTTCCATTTGGTGATGTCCTTGGGGAATATTTCCTCTGAATCGGACAGGTCCTCTGGGGAGGAGAGAGTGGGGCTTCAGCACCGACCCATTCGAAGGCAGGGACTGAGGGGCACCGGGAGGCCTGGCTGGGAGGTACAGGGGTAGGTGTGGCCACTGTGGGGGTTCCCATGCTCCTCTGGCCCGTACCCTCCATGCTGGCTTCTGCCCTCTCCCTCCTTAGCAGGATGAACACCTGAACAGCACCCGCAGGGCTTCTGCCTGACCTTTTCTCAAAATTGTGTAACGTTCACATAAGATAAAATTCACCATCTGAACCATTTTAAAGTAGCATTTAGTCCATTCACAATGCTGTGCAACTGCCACCTCTATCTGGTTCCAGAACATTTCCACCTCCCCGAATGGAAGCCTTGTAGCCATTAGCAGTCACACCCCGTGCCCTGGCCCCTGGTGACCACCTGTCTAGTTTCTGTCTCCATGGATTTGCCTGTTCTGGACATTTCACATAACGGAATCACACGGGATGCGGCCTTTTGTGTCTGGCTTCTCTCACTGAGCATCATACTATCAAACTCCATCTACATTGTAGCGGGCGTCAGAGTTTCGTTCTTTTTTAGGGCCCAGTCCTATTTCACAGTATAGACGGACCGCATCACGGTATATTGTTTCTCCACTCATCAGTTAATGTTCCTGTTTTCAACATCTGCACGAGTACAGCCCGGCGAGAGGCGCTGCTCTGAACACTTCCATCCATTTCTCTAGTTTCTGCTTTTCCGAGACCATCGGCCTGGGGACCACGGGGCTGGAGGCAGCTGTGCAGACGCTGGCTTGTACTGGTCACTCCTCTGGCCACACAGCGGGTCAGCAGGTGCTTCCCCGGCCACGGCCGCTCTGGCATCTCCTACTTTGCTGTCTCTTCTCCCTTCTGTTTTTGTTTTTTGATTTTTTTTTTAAAGTTCCTACATTAGGGGCGCCTGGGTGGCTCAGTCGGTTAAGCGTCTTCAGCTCAGGTCACGATCTCACGGTTTAGGAGTTCGAGCCCCACGTCAGGGTCTGTGCCGACAGCTCAGAGCCTGGATCCTGCTTCGGATTCTGTGTCTCCCTCTCTCTGCCTCTCCTAGCTTGTGCTCTATGTGTCTCTCTCTCAAAAATAAACAAACATTAAAAAAAAAAAAGTTCCTACATTAGATGTGTATTTTCCTCTTGTCAGGGACTCACAGCCAGGGGAGGGTGCACCTCTTAGCTTGGCTGGGGTGGGATGGGATGCCCCAGACACCTTTCTTCACCCCTGGGGAGGACCCAGGTACCGAGGGCGGCTCAGGAACCACCTGCCACCCTCTGCAGCTCCCCATCTTAGATCCCTCTTGCCTGGACACTGACACCCCCTCCCCCCCACCAAGTGTTCCCTCGAGACCAGCCAGTTAACTAAGATGCCATAACAGTCAGGTGGCTGCAGCGTGAGAGGGCTCTGGCCTGCCGCTGCCCTGCCTAGCGCCTGTGGGCAAGTTCCCCTCCCTTTCCGAGCCGGTGTCCCGCCTTGTAAATCACAAGCCGCAGAACTGTCTCCACAGACCCGTCTGCCAGTCGAGAGGAACGGCCAAGGTATGAAGCAAGTGAATGTTTAGCGCAGTTGACCCTTGAACAACACGGTGGGGGGAGAGGGGAGGGAGGGAGGGCTGGGACGCTGGCCCCCCGCAGAGTCAAAAATCCGTGTAAAACTTCTGACTCCTCAGAAACTTAACCACTAACAGCCTGCTGTTGACCGGAAGCCCGACGGGTGACATAAACAGTCGACTGACACACATTTTGTATGTCATATGTATTATATACCATATTCTTACAATAAACTAAGCTAGGTAGAAAAAAACCAATGTTGTTAAGAAAATCATAAGGCAGAGGAAATACATTTACGGTACGGTATTTATTGAGGGAAAAAGCACGTGTGAGTGGACCTGGAGAGTTCAAACTCGTGTCGTTTGAAGGTTAAGTGTACCCGCACCTTCCCAGCACAGGTGGGTGATTCGTCAGGCCGTGTGCTCACTGTGTTGATTTGGGGATTAGTGGGAAAATGGGCACCTCACATATTTCCGGCTCATCGCAGTTTCTAAAGTTTCTACATTCGGTGTACTTGCATTTAACCAAGGCAAAAAACAAGGTCATTGCAAAAATTTAGAAAACTGTAAGATGTCATGCTTTGGTAAAGCTGCTTGTGGAAATAAACTCACATATGGAAAAAAGCCCCCGTCTGACTGTATAAATCCATTCTGAGGGGGACGGTGCTCGAGAGAACAGTCCCTGCCTGCCAGGCCCGGCAGAGACATCCCGGCACGTGGCCAGGGTGAGACCCCAGACTCCCGGTGATTTCGTCTCATGCTCTGCCCCACTGCTGCTTCAGTCCACACCTCCTGCTCCAACCCTGCCCAGATCCTCCCCCTCTGCCCCGGGAGGAGCCACTGCCTACCATGAGCATCGAAGTACTCATCTTCCGAGCCTTCGTCCGAGTCCCGGGCGATGCTCTGCATCCTCCACTCGGAGATGCTGTGGCGGGAAGGGCTGGCTGGAAGGCAAAACCGCAGGCTGACCCACCACCCGGCTGGGTGAGGCCGGGCGGGCGGAAGGCAGGCGGAGGTGATGGGCCGGGAGGGCTCAGGAGAGAACGGAGGGAGAAATGAGGGGTGGGGTGACCCTGGCTCATTTTGGTGGAAGCTCCTGGAACTTTCAAGACGGCCCCGCCCAGCCCACCTGGCACAAAACAGGTGTGTCCCGGGGAGGACGAGGAAGGGGGAGGGTGTCAGGTATGAGGCCAGGACGCACAGTCGCACAGACCTGGGTCTGCTCCTGTGCCTTTGACCTGGGTCTTTCCGGGAGCGAGCCCCTTCAGTTCCCCTGCAGCAGAGCAGACAGATGGGGCTGCGGGGTGCTGTCGGCAAGTGAGCACATAAAAGGCATCGACACATATACATACACAGATGCCTTCAGCACACAGACGGCCAAGCCTGGTGTGGGGAAGCTGGACTCACAGAGGGGACTCCTGGCTCTACACAGGATAATCCTGGTTTCCCAAACAGCCACGGTGCTTTTGCAAAAATTCTCCCGAGAAAGGCCTCTCTCAGGATGTAAAGGCTTTCAGACTCCTTCAGCCTGGCTCCCACCACAGGAGCAGAGGCCCCTCCTGGCTGTGCTGACAGGTACCCACTAAGAACCCCCCCTCCTCCTGGGAAGCCCAGCTCCTCAGAGCTGCAGCCATCTGGGCCCCAGGAGAGGCTGAGAGCTGGGTTCCCACACGGCCAGCCTGTCTCACCTGGCCCTTGTAGGTGAGTCTGGGCCACCTGCTTTGTGTTGGGGGGAGGGGACAGACACCCTGGGCTCACTCTGAACTGTGGGGGGCGGTTACCGGCAGAATGGTTCTGACCCCCCTCAGGCGTGGCCCACAAGGTCTGGGGGCAAGAGTCCCCGGGAGGAGCCAGAATTCTCTGACGGTGGGTGGCAAGGGGCTGCCCGGAGCGGGGGTGACGGCTGTTGCCGGGGTGGTAAAAGGCGGAGCTACGGTGCTCACCTCCCCGCTTGGACGACCTCGAAGACTTGGAGGATGTGGACCACTGCTTTTTGAGACCCCGGCCCGCCAGGGGCTCCCCGCTGCTGCTGCTGCTGCTGCTGGGCTGGGCGGGCTCCCCAGCGACCTGGACCTGGATGGCTTCGTCCTTGGCCAGCTGCACAGCCTCCTCGTCATCCTCATTGAACCGGGCCATCTTGCGGGACAGCATGAGCTGTGCCTCTTTCTCCAGCTCCCGGATGTTCTCCATGTTGAGCCCGTACCATTCGTCCTGCCAGCACCAGGCCTGCCGGTGGGCCCTGACCATCACCTTCCGCAGGCCTGGTCCCGGGCAGCGGCAGGGGGAGGGGAGAGACAGGAGACACGGGCACGGTCAGCCCCCAGGGCCGGGCTCGGGGCTGGGAGGCAACCCAAGGTCATCCCCACCGTGTGGCCGTGGGCAAATCACTGCCCTCCCTACCCTGTGCCTCAGTTTCCCCATTTGCAAATGGCTCACAGATGACCTCACAAGCTCACGGTGGTTGTATAACTAGAGCAGGGGTGCCTCCTAAGGGAATGTGCCTGCTCAGAAGCCACATTGAATTTTGGGGGGATTCCTGCCCTAAGGGGAGACGGAGGGGGGATTCCTGCCAGTTTTCTGTCTCGGTTGGTATCTATACACTTTTCCTGTCCAATTTCCACATGGAAATCAAGTTCCAGTTCAAAGTGGGTTGGTCCTTTTTCTTATAAGTAGAACGTATATACACATAAAATAAGACAAAAGAAGATAAAGATACAGAAGAATATATCATGCGTGTAAAATAACGAAAGTAAGAGCTTTCAAGGTAGAAAGGATAATAAAAGAACTTTAGGGACAGAAGGCAGATGGGGGTTGCCTTGGGCTGGGGGTGGGAGTGGGGGTGACTGTGAACAGGAACGAAAGACTGAGGTGATGGAATGTTCTAGAACAGTGTGCACGACTCTGAATATACTGCCACTTATAGAACTGTCCTCTTGCAAGGGGTGAAGTGTATGGTGTGTAAAATTAGGCCTCAATAAAGCTCGTTAAGAAAACATTAAGAAGAAATAGAGCATCCTTACCCACACTACCCAGTGAGGGAGCAGACATGACCAGTAACAGGGAGCCCTTGGCTGGCCCTCCTGGACGCATTCTCCCCCTGCCCAGTCCAGCTTCAACTCTGTGTTTATTTGCTTTTCTTTCTGGTTGGAGCACACAGGTGTGTTTTTCTACACGACAGGTTGGGTTGGTTTGCAGGTTATTGACATTTTTACATGTATGTGTCAAGCTGCATGTATTTTCCTGCCGCCTGCTGTTTTGGGTGAGTTTCAGGTTCGTTGCTGCATGGTGTTTATTTGTTTGAAATACCACATTTCATTTATTCCTTCTTTTGCCATTGGGCCTTTGGCTCACTTTCATTGTTTGTCCACTTGGCTTTTACCAATCTGCTGCTCTGAACATTCTGGAATGTGTATAAGAGTTTCTCCAAGGGGCAAACCTGAGAGGGACATCACTGGGTCTCAAGGCATGCATCTTCCACTCTCCTAAAGAAAGTAGAGCGGCTTTCCAAGTGGTCAACCCATGTCATGTCCTCAGGCAGCTCTATGGTGACCATTCCTCCTGGCTCAGGCCGCTCTGCCTCCCCAGAAATACTTCCCAGATCCCTTCACCCTCTGCCCTCCTTCAGCCAAGACTATGTCCTCCAAGTCCTGGGCGATGGCCTCAGGCATACTATCCTTGGGTCCCACACTCAACAGACCATCTGATGAGAAGCCACGGCCCCACTGCTATGAGAATATCAGTTCAGATCCAGGGTAGCTAGGAAGGGAGATCTGGGGTCAGACCCAGCACTGGGTCTCTGCTTCCTCCTCTACAAACGGACAGGTGACTTGACTATCCTCACAGGTCATCGTGAGCTGTTACAGCACATGTGAAGCATATCATCAACAGTGTGGGACATCTGTTCCAAAGATTCACATCTGAACCAAAACCCTGGGCCTTGGAGTCAAAAGATGTCTGTCCAGGTGCTACTCCTGGCTCATGAGCTTGGGCTGGGCCAGGCCCTTGGCACTGATCTCATGCCATGACCTGGGTAGGGGCGGGGGGGGCAGGTAGGGAGCTGGGGGTGCTAGGGGAGGGAGGAGCCCGGGTCAGCTCTAGCTGGGCCAGGAACCCCAGGTTGGTCCTGCTGGTCCACCTGTTCCCTGGACACCTGCTCCAGGCCGGGCTCCACAGTGTGAGGGCACCACGGCATTCAAGGCCCTCTGTGCCTGGAACGTCCAGCCCATAGGGGAGGCAGAGCTGGGGCCTGGGGTAAGAGGTGCAGGTAAGAGCAGGGAGGCTGTCTCCTGGGGCTGCTCCTCCTCAGGGGGCTGGCACTATATGCTACAAACACAAGCCTGTCAAGAGTGTCTGGGGGCAGGGCCCGGGGACGCCGCTTGTCATCTATAGGTGCTCGGCAAGCAGCCAAGATAAACTGGGCAGGAAGCTGCGCATGGGCTCTGGGTCAGCTTCTGGGAGGAGGAGGGACCTGCCCCGGATGCGGAGGGAGGCGGCGGGCACTGGCGAGCTCACCCGTGTCGTGGATGAACCTCTCGATCTTGGACTGCATGCCCCAGTAGCGGAACTCGACCTTACAGAGCTTGTAGGCGCACATGATGGGGAAAACTTGCTGCTTGTACTCTTCGATCCAGTTGTCAGACAGCGGCCCCCGCTGTGTCTTGATCGAGTGGAATAGCTTGGGGTCCTCTTCTGTCTTATACTCACTGGGGGGTACGGGGTCCTTGACAATGTCGATGAAGTCTGTGGGGGAGAGCCCGCTGGTGGCCACTTCCGCCCAACCTCCAGCCCGCCCCTCCCTGTTCAGTCCCCTCCCCTGTGTCTCTGCCCTCCCCCTTCAAGTCCTCACAGGCCTCTGGGCCTCCTGTGCCATAGGCTGGACCTGGGATTGGGGATGCTGCTCTGGGCCACTCTGACTTTGGGCTCTCCTGACCTCAGGGCCTGTGTCCTCCCATGACTCTACCACTTGCCTAAGCAGACAAATTAGATGATGAGCTTAGGAGGCACAGGGAGATGAGTTTCCACAGAGGATGTGGAACAGGGTGGTGGCTGCCGGGGGGGCAGGGAAACAGAAGGGAAGGCCGGGAAGAGATTCCCAGAAAAGGTGGCATTTCAGCTACAGGAGCAAAGCAGCGAAGCCGAGAAGGTTCCAGCAGTAAGGGATGGGGAGAGTTTGGGGGGCCACTAGAGTGTCTGTATCGGGGGAGGGGATGGGGATGCGTCCTTCTCTCACCAGGCTGGGCACCCACACGGTACCCTGAGGGGAAATGGCGCTATATTCTCCTTATATATACACGTAGTGGCTTTAAGGCAGGCTGGCCGGGTAGGAGCCCCTCTTAGGTCAGAAGGGAGGAGATCGGCAGGAGGTGTTGGTCCTGAGAGCGGGTAGTGGATGCCACAGGGCTGGGTGCTGGGGAAACAGGACTGGGGGCGGTGGGACCTGGCTGGGTGTGGGGTATGGATCCAAGAGGAACAGCAGCAACTCGGGGCAGGGCCTGGGCCATGCCACCTCTTGTCCCAAGTCTCTCCCTGCTGTGCGGGCTCCCAAGGCATGCATGTGTTACAGAGGACTGGGTACACACTTGGGGTACATAAACCCCAGAAGAGAGTTTGTGGCTCAGAGAGGCCCTTTTCGGGACGCATGGGGATGATGGCACCCGGCGGGCTCTGCCCTGGCCACGCTCTGTCTCGTCTCCCCTGCTTGCTGGCCCACACTGAATCCACGTGGTGGTTTGCAGGCACAGACGTGGGCTCCACGGAAATCAGCAAGGGGTCAGGAGCTCCCCAGGGGCAGGGGCTTTCGGGGGAGGGACAGACATCCTTCGTGGAGCAGACCACATCCGCGCAAAGGCCAAGGGGCAGGCCGGGACATGGATGAGTCATATCACAGAGACTTAGGAATCACAGCAGGTGGCCTCCGGAGGCAGCCCATGGAGCTCAGGCCTTGTCTGAGGCTGGCTGCACCTGAGCTGGCAGAAGGCCTGTATCATGCGGGGTCCATCCCTCCTGTTGTGGGTCGAATGTGTCCCCTACAAATTCGTATGTTGGAGTCCTAACCCTCCAGTTCCTCAGAACGTGACCTTATTTGGAGATAAGGCCTTTAAAGAAGGAACCAAATTAAAATGAGGTCATTAGGGTAGGCTCTACTCCACTATGACTAATCTGCTTCTAAAAAGGGGAAATTTGGACACAGACAAGCACAGGGGGAGAGTGCCATGTGAGGATGAGGGAGAGATTAGGGTGATGTATTTATATGCCAAGGAATGCCAGAAACTGCCAGGAGCCACCAGAAGCTAGGGGAAGGGCATGCACAGATTCTCCCTCAGTGACTCCAGAAGGAGACAAGCCTGCTCACACTCTGACCTCAGACTTTAGCGAGACACTAAACTTCTGTGTTTAGCCCCCCAGCCTGTGGTACATTGCGGCAGCCTGTTCACACTGATAGAGCTCCCAAAGCCCCATGGGGCCTGAAAACTCCAGCAGGAGGGAGGGAGCTGGGTGAGGGGGTCCCAAGGAGAAGCCCTTCGTGCCCATCAGAGGCTGCCTGAGATTGGACCCTGTGGTGCTGGGAGCCATCTGTCTAACGCCGGCCATGCACCTGCCTCCATGGCGGCTCACCCCACACGGCCTGGAATGCAGCTCTCTAACCTGGCCACGCACCTGCCTGAAGCACCTCCGTGGTGGCTTGCCCCGCAGAGCCTGGAACCCACCAGTTGCAGACCAGTGGCTGCTGAGCTGCAGGTGGCCCACAGATGTGGTTGGCTTGGCCAGTTTACTAAGTTTATTTAGGAATTGGAAGATTTCACATGCAAATCCTGATTCTCAGGCCTCTCTTAAGTTAACAGACGGGCTGTTTCCTCATGTACAGTCAGCTGGAGAGGCCACTCACCGTCAAGGGGACACAGGCCCTGCAGTGTGCCAGAGCCCCCACAGGCTGCACCCACGCACAGCCGCCAGCCTGAGATGGCCCCCTGAGCACACACGTGCCCTCCAGGGGAGGAGGACAACTGGAAGGGATTGAGGGAAGGGGCTTGAGTGGGAAAGGCACTGAGCCTCAATGTGCACGTCAGGAAAATGGGGCCAAGGAGTCTGATCCTGCCATCCCTGTGCCCTCATGCTTGCTGGGACTATGACCTCCCTGCCCAGGACAGGAGCCAGTCTGGAGCCTTCCAGGCCTGGAGACAAGGGGCAGAGCCAAGGGACATGTAGGCAGGGACCCTGGAAAGTGGCCCTGCAGGGCTCCTGCCCTTCCCAGGCGGGGAGCGCTATAGTGGTGGTTACCGATTGTCAGCTGGCTCTTCTCCACAGGAGACAGGCTGAACACATTAGGGTTTTCTCCAGCATCGGTTTTATAAAAGGTTTCGATGTCGATGGAGAATTTCTCCACAAAGGGGCACGTGAACCTGTGGGGAGGAAAGCATACATCAGGACTAGTGCCTGCAGGGGTGGGTCAGGGCCTGTGGGACCCCACTGGGCAGGAGAGGGAGAAAGGGTGGGGGTGGTGGCTGAGACTTGCCTGTCTGTCCACCTCCTGGACCTCTCCTTGTCCAGGCCAAGGCCAGGCTGGGGGTGGGGAATGTGTCTGGGGAGAGGGGGTCAGAAACATCGGAGGAAGCTTCCAGAAGCCCTATGGCCATTGTTCATGTGTGTAAGGCATGGATGGCCGTAGACACACAGACATACCACAAGCATGGGGCATGAACCCAGTAGGCTGAATCTAAATTAGCACTCTGTGACACCTCCCCAACCCCTTACCCCCCAAGCCACCAGGTCTGACAACAAGGCCACACCCCTTTCTCTTGGCTGGACATGAGCTCAGAGGAGGATAGTACTTCTGGGAAGATGAATAACCTCGGTGGACCCTCTGATAAGCCCAGGTCCTCATTTAGTGGGGAGAATGAAGCCCCAGGAGACTCGTGGGGACTCCACTTGCACAGTAAGTGGGTGGCCAGCTGGGAGCAGCCCCTTATCTGTTACACTCAGCTACACTGGGTGGGTGGGAGCACGGAGTGAAGAGCCTCCCTTCTTGGGGAATCCAAAGGAAGCCCTGTTCAAAGTGGAAAATAAGAAAGCACTGCTGCAGGTGCTGAAGGTCTCAGGGTCAGAGAGAATCTCTGGGCCATCTGGTCTACCCTTGGTTCACGTTTCTTCCTAGCTGGTTGGTTAGTGCCCCGCATTCCCAGGTGATCATTAACATGAGTTTGTATTCCCTGAGCCTTCCTAGATGGCAAAGGGATCTCAGGTGGCCCTCACCTGACTCATGCTTTCCCGGCCTTCCTGGGAAGGTGCAGTAACAAGGGGGACACCCTCCCCTTTCCTGCCTGTTCTCTGAGGATGGAGACTCCTGGAATGGAGACTTAGCTCCCCAGGAGTCTGAGCCTCTTGGGAGGGTGAGCCTACTTAGAGGGCCACCCCCGGGGTTCCTTCCCCACCAGAGGGTGGTGCAGGGTGTGGGGAAAGGCTCACCTGGTTCGGGTGTAGGGGTAGGCATTCCAGGACTCCTCCACCACCCTCAGGGCCGCTTTGGGCAGGATGGAGCGGAACCAGCTGGGGATGTGCATGCCCACATGGTACACCTTGTGCGTGTACTGTCCAGAGCCGCCGGGGCCATCCGTGTATGGCCGGTTCTCCAAGATCTCCACTCCGCTACCTTGGCCATACGTCTCATTACGGCTCTTCTTCTACAGGGACAAAAGCATTCACCATGTGTTGGGGCCAGAGCACTCTGCAGAAGGGAAGGGGCCCAGGAGACCAGGCCCAGGGGTGCTGAGAGGAGGAGGGGCTTTGGCCAACCAGGATGGCTTCTTCTGTGTCGCTTCAGGACTCCCAGATCCAGGCCCAGACTCCACATGCCCCTGTACTCCTACAGGAGACTCAACAGGCCATGGTCTCCCTGTGAGCTCTAGCACTGCCTGTGCAAACTCCTCCCTTCTGGCTCCCGTCAGTCCCAGGACTAAAAGTGTTCCCAGCATCAGGAACAAGTTGAGGATGCCCGCTCTCTAGGTTCTATTCAACATTGTACTGGAAGTTCTAGCCCAAGACATTAGTCAAGAAAAAGAAACAATCAGAGGCACTCAAATTGGAAAGGAAGAAATAAAACCACCTCAATCTGCCAAGGACATAATCTTATATATGGAAAATCCTGAAGAATCCCCCCCACCTCCAAACCTGTTAGACAAAGTAAATGAATTCAGCAAAGTTGCAGGATACAAAATCAACACACAAAAATAAGCAATGCAAAAAGGAAATGAAGCAACCATTTCCATTGACAAGAACATACAAAAGAATAAAATATCTTGGATAAATGTAATGAAGGTGAAGCACTCAGATACTGAAACTATAATACATTGCCAAAAGAAAGTAAAAACCTAAGTAAATGGAAAGACATCTGTGTTCATGCATTGGAAGATTTAATATTGTTAAGAGGTCAATATTCCCCAAAGCATTCTACAGATCCAGTGCAATCCCTGTCAAAATCCCCAGTGGCCTTTCTGGTAGCTGTGGAAAAACTGATCATAAAATCAGGAAGGATCAGAGAAGGATCTCAAATAGCCAAAACAATCTCGAAAACAAAGCAAAGCAAAGCAAAGCAAAGTTGGAACATTTACATTTTCCTACACAAAATCTTTTTTTTTAAGTTATTTATTTTGAGAGACAGAGCGAGAGAGAGAGAGAGCGTGCGCACAAGTAGGGGAGGTGCAGAGAGAGGAGAGTGAGAATCCCAAGCAGGCTCCGCATTGTCAGTGCAGAGCCTGACACAGGGCTTGATCTCCCAAATCATGAGATCATGACCTGAGCCAAAATCAAGAACTGAACGCTTAACAGACTGAGCCACCCAGGCACCCTGCTACAAAAAATCTTGCCATAGGCGCGCCTGGGTGGCTCAGTTGGTTAAGCATCCAACTTTGGCTCAGGTCATGATCTCATGATTCATGGGTTTGAGCCCCACGTCGGGCTCTGTACTGACAGCTCAGAGCCTGGAGCCTGCTTCAGATTCTCTGTGTCCCTCTCTCTCTGCCCTCCCCTGTTCACCACACTCTTTCTCTCTCAAAAATAAATAAACATTACATTTTTTTCCAGAAAATCTTGCTATAAAATTACAGTAATCAAAACAATGTAGTACTGGCATAGGATAGATCTAAAGAATGGGGCTGAAAGTCTACAAATAAATCCATATATCTACATACTATATGTTTTGATTTTCAACCAGAGTGCTGAGATCATTCAATGAAGGAACGAAGTCTTTTCAACATGTCCCAGTATACTGGTGAGATAATTGGATATCCACATGTAAAACAATGAAGTTGGACCCCTACCTCACATCATATATAAAGATTAACTCAAAATGGATCAAAAACCTAAATGTAAGAGCTTAAACTACACAACTCTTAGAAGAAATCATAGGAGTAAATCTTCATGACCTCGGATTTGACAATGTTTTTTTTTAAATAGGGTACCCAAAGTACAAACAGCCAAAGAAAAAATAGATAAATTGGACTTCATATAAATTTTTAAACTTTTGTGCATCAAAGGATACTATGAAGATAATGAAAAGACAACCCACAGAGAAAGTTCTTGTAAATAATGTATCTGATAAGGGACTTGTATTTAAAATATATAAAGAACTACTGCAACTCAACAACAAAGATACAATCCAATTCAAAAATGGGCAAAGGACTTGAACAGGCATACCTCCAAAGAAGTACATCAATGGCCAACAAGCACATGAAAAGATACTCAACATCACTAGCCACTGGGGAGAGGCAGACCAAAACTACAAGTTACCACTTCAGACCCACTAGGATGGCTACAAAGACAGACCATAACAAGTGTTGTGAGGATGTGGAGAAACTGGAACCCTCACGCATTGCTGGTGGGAATATAAAACGGTACAGCAGCCGCGGAAAACAATTTGGCGGTTCTTCAAAAAGCTCAACATAGAATTGCCGTATGACCCAGCAATTCCACTGCTAGGTAAACATCCAGGAGAAGGAGAACATGTCCACACGAAACCTGTGCTCGAATGTTCACCGCAGCATTAGTCACAAGAGCCAAAAGGTGGAAACAACCCAATGTCCGTGATCTGAAAAATGGATAGACAAATTATACCCACACAATGGAGTAAGAGTCGGCCATAAAAAGGAATGAAGGGCCAAAACCTGTTACGACGTGGATGAACCCTGAGAACGATGCGTAAGAAGCCTGACACAAAAGTCCACATAGTGTACGATCCCATTGACACGAAATGTCCAGTACAGGCAAATCTGTACAGACAGAAGGCAGATTACTGGTTGCCTAGGGATGGGGGTGGGGGCGGGGGGCTGGAGAGTGACTTCTTGGGGTGATGACAATACTCTAAAATCGTGGTGATGGTTTGACAACCCTGTGAATATGCGAAAAATCCCTAAACTGTACCCTTCAAATGTGTGAACTGTGTGGTGTGGGACTCACACCTCAATAAAGCTGGTATAAAACAAAACAAACAAACAGAAACCAATCCTGTGTCTATACTCACTAAGATTTCAGAGAGATCAAACACGGGAAGTGGGAAGGGGCCTCAGTGGTGCTGCCTGAGAGAGAGGACTCCTGGGTCACCTCTAAATGTCTGTCTGCCCCAAATGTTCTTCCCAGTGTCCAAAAGCTCAGGTTTCTACTTATGCAGAAAGCCTCATTCATGGTCAAGGTCCTGGTGACTTTAAGCCCAGCATCTGTTTCCATGGTGACATGACGGCATCACCAAGGCCACCTTCGGTCAGCTTCCTGAATAGCAGGTGTGCACATGCGCGCGCGCGCACACACACACACACACACACACACACACACACACACACAGGCGCTCCCAAGAACACAGTCTCACCCCTGGGGTACAAAGACATGCCATATCTCCACGGCCCAGAGCAGCTGAGTCCCCTTCATAAAAAAAAAATAGAAAGGACCCTGGCGGAGGGCACAGATGGGGTCAGCAGGGATACGCCATCCTTTGCTCTTCAAAGGAGCCCACGGAATGCGGCCCAGATTCTGTAATGAAAGCAGCGACCATTTCCCAGACACTTTGTAAGCTCATGCTTCGTGGTGGCTTCACTCATTATGGTTGTGCTATGTGCTCTGCGTGCACGTCTCCCTTTAGGTAGTGCCACAACCCCTTGAGAAAGGCTGAGTGCTGCTACTGTTCCCAGTTTGCAGAAGGGAAGGTGGAGGCTAAGAGACGTGGAATGACTTGTTCAAGGTACACAGCTTCAAGTGGCAGAGCTCAACCTGTACTCGAGATCCTGTTGGACTCTGGGACCTGTGCAGCCCACAGCATGAAGACACCTTGGCATAAGGCAGGTACTCGGTACTTATTGAGCAAATAAATGGGTTCTAGTCCCAACTCTGTGACCAGTTCCCTCTCACCCTGGACAAGTCACTTCTCTCTGGTCTCAATTTCCAAAACTATAAGGGGAGATGGGGCTACCTATCTGTCTAAGGCCTGGTGTAGTGGGCTAAAGGGCCCCCCAAAATTCACATCCACCCAGAACCTTAGAATGTGGCTTTATGGTCGCCTGGGGTGGCTCAGTCGGTTAAGCGTCTGACTTTGTCTCAGATCGTGATCTCGCTGTTCATGAATTCGAGCCCTGCATTGGACTCACGGCTGTCAGCGCAGAGACCACGTTGGATCCTCTGTTACTCCCTCTCGCTCTGCTCAACCCTCTCTGAATCTCTCTCTCTCAAAATAAAGAAACTTAAAAAAAAAAAAAGAAAAGAAAACAAAGAAAGCAACTTAAAAAAAAAAGGAATGTGGTTTTATTTGGAAATAGCATCTTCGCAGATATAATTCGTTAAGATGAAGTCACACCGGATTAAGGTGGGTCCTAAATCCAAGGACCATGTCCTTAAAAGACAGACTAAAGGGATGTAGCCACTAGCCAATGAAGCTGGCCGCCACCAGAGGCTGGAGGGGAGCAAGGCAGAATCCTCAGAGGGAGAGAGGGCCTTCAAAGGGAGCAGGCCCTGCGGACACCTTGATTTCAGACTTCTGGCCTCCAGAAGCGAGAGAGAATACATTTCTCTTGTTTTAAGCCCCCCCCCCCCCCAGGAAACAAACACATCTAGGGTTTGTGGTGACTCAGTGTGAAGGGGACACACAGGTCACAGGAGCCAGGGCCACAAGCAGTCTCTGAAGGCTGAGGCGGGGCACCCAGCCTGCCAGGGAGCTGAGGGTGGAGAAGAGGCAGGGAGGGACAAGGAGCAGGGGTAGGGAAGGTCCCATCCGGCCTCAGTGGGTGACCTAGCCTGAGCTGTCCTCAAACTCCTAGCCAGGGAAAGCCACCATGTCCACTCCCAAGGCTCTAGGGGGGCTCCTTCTTGGCTTCCTCCAGACCCCAGGGCCCCAGGCGTTCCTGGTCTTGTGGCCGCATCACTCGGCTCTCTGCCTCCACCATCACATCACTGTGTCTCTTTCTGTCCTTTCCTCTTCATAATTATAGGGACAATAAGTCATTCAATTTAGGGCCCATTCTGTCTTGTCCTTAGATAAGGTCACAGTCTAACATCTGGATGGACATGAATTTGGGGGGACACTGGCCAACCAGCTGAACAAGCCGTTATGGTCACTCATGCAGGATGGATACCATGGGCCACTTGGGGGCACAAAGGCCACTGTTAGCAGTGGCAGAGCCCCAGGACCCAGACTGGCAGTGCTCTGTACTCCCTGAACAGCACTTTGTTGTCTCTGCACAGTAAAGATTAGCTGAATGAGGGCGCCTGGGTGACTCAGTCAGTTGAGTGCCCAACTCTTGATTTCAGCTCAGATCATGACCTCACAGTCCATGGGATCAAGCCCTGTGTCAGGCTCCATGCTGACAGTGTGGAGCCTGCTTGGGATTCTCCCTCCCTCTCTCTCTGCCCCACCTCTGCTCTCTCTCTCTCTCTCTCTCAAAATAAATAAACAAAAAAATTAGCTGAATGAGCAAAAATGGATTCTGCTCTCAACTATCGCCAGTTCCATCTGAGTCTGGGCACCCCCTCCCACTTTGAAGCTAACACCCCAAAGGGCTGAACCCCTGGTTCCCCTCTGACAATGGCATCTGAGGGGGTGCTCAGTCCCCTGGCACAGCTGAGGCTCTCGGTCATGCCACTTAGGAGAGCTCTTCTCGAAACGTGCTGACCTTCTCTGCTCGCACCGAAAGTCACCACCCCTATCCCTGCCAGTCGTCCCTGCCAGGCTCCCTGCACTGTGGAGCCTCCCAGGGAGACCGAGTTAGGGTGGCAGAGATAAGCCCAGCTCCCCAGGGGCATACACGTGCCCAGGGTGAGGCCTCACCCATGACCCCTACCCACCAGGCTGGGGCTGAGTTGGGGAACTTCACCTCCCTACCCCTCTCTATCTCTGGGGCCTGGGGGCTGCACAGGAGGGGCCTGGTGCAGAAAAAGCACAGACCCTACGAATGATAGGGGTGAAGGACCCAAGACCAAGAATGCTCCGGGACGCCCGTAAAAGTGGCAGCTCTCAGAGCTGTCCAGGGTCCTGGCCAAACCACCTCGGATTCCTCCCTCTGAGGCAAGCATCTGCTGAACACTTCTATGGATGACAGAAGGCTCTCTCCCAGCCAGCCCAACTTTTTTTCTTTTCTTCTTATTCTTCCTCCTCCTCTCCTCCTCTTCTCCTTCTCCCTCTTCCTTGCCTTGAACAACATGTATTTTGTTTGGACACTGGTCAGGCACATCACGAGGCAGCTCGACACGTGAGCTCATCCCATCTTGTTCATGACCCCATGGAGGAGGAGGCTGGCTAGTGAGTGCAGAAGGCAGGCCCGTTGCTAGCTGCCACTCTAGCTGGTAAGCAGGGTCTGGAGGAAATGAACTAAAGTCTTGCTCTTCTTTCCACAAAACCACAGCTGCCTTCCTTGAGGGCCTATCCATCCTCCTCAACTGGCCCAGCTCCCAGTGGACGCACTCTTGGAGCAGCGTCCCTAAGCCCACACGAACATCCGCTCCCTGTCTCCTGGCGTGTATTCAGTAAACTGCCTGTGTGCCCACCTCCCCAAAGGCGCTCCTGGAGAGGAGCAAGTACTTTTACATTCTCCTCTGGAACCCAGCCTTCGGCCCAGGCTGAGCACAGAAAAGTCTGTGCATTTCACTTAGTGTTTTAAGAGCTCTACTGAGATACGACTGGCATGCAACAAACGGTACATACATAAAAATACAGCTGGTGAGCTCTGACGCATGTTCGCAGCTGTGAAACCATCACACAACGGAGATAATATGCTTGTCCATCACCCCCCATGGTGGGTGGAGCCCCCAGAAGTGCTGGGGCCAGTGGCGGGTAAGAAAGTGTCAGGGCAGGAGCAGAGGAGGGCAGCCTTGAGAGACAGACAGGTGTTACAGTAGGGCTTGGATGAGTGAACGCACACAGGCGGCCCTGCGCCCATAGCAGGTATTGTGGAGGAGGCTATGGGATAGTTAACATTAACTGGAGGCATAAGGATGTTTTAAAAAGAACAAAATACCAGGTGCCTGGGTGGCTCAGTTGGTTAAGTGTCTGACTTCAGCTGAAGTCACGATCTCATGGTTCGTGGGTTTGAGCCCAGCATCGGGCTCTGTGCTGACAGCTCGGAGCCTGCAGCCTGCTTCGGATTCTGTGTCTCCCTCTCTCTCTGCCCCTCCCCTGCTCATGCTCATGCTCATGCTCTGTCTCTCAAAAATAAATAAACGTTAAAAAATTAAAAAAAAAAAAAAAGAACAAACTATCTCAATAAAGTGGGGTGGGGATGGCAGGTGCCTCTAAGGAGCCCAGTCGGAGGTGATCACATGCTCAAGAAAGCTTTGGGATGTCCTAGGAGCTAAAAGTCAGTCCCTGGATCCTGATGGGCCCTCCACCAGCTGACAGGCACATGGAGGGGCTGCCTGCCAGGGTCTGGGCTCCCCTGGCTGGGACGGGAATTGGGGAGCCGCAGGACAAATAGCATCCTTGAATAGGCTGAGCAATTTCCAGACAGCTCAGAGCTGGGGGGCTGAGTGAGCTAAGTCCCTTCTCTCCTTGATCTCTAGGAATAATTACGAGGTAAGTGGTTCAAGAGGGAATCGAGTGGCACTCCTGAAGCCGCATGGAGCCAACAGCCCCTGCCAGAGAGGCCAGTTCACCTTCCATTCTCTTCCTCATCAAGCTCCCCAAGCTGGGGGCACCTGGTCAAACTCTGGTAGCTACACAGAGCTCCTCTCAGAAGGGCCGGGGGGCCTGGGCTCCGCAGGGAGCTTGTTACTAACTCCCCAGACCCGGGTTGAAGGGTGAGCACCCACCAAGCAAAGCCAGGGGCAGAGGTGGAGCCCTGCCGGAAGGGGCCCATGTGACACTGTGTGACACCGTGGGACACCATGTGACACGATGATCCACGGGCTGCACCAAGGCATCCTGATGCCCGGAAGAGCAGAGCCAGGTGAGAGCTGGTTCGTAATCAGACTCCCAGCTGGGAGGAAAGCTGCCAGGTCAGGCAAAGGGCTGGGGCACTGAGGCTGAGCAAGACGCTGGCGGGGTAGCCGGGCGGGGGACCTCCACAGAGGAGCGGGAGCCCAGCAAGCAGGAGTTTGGTCACATCGAGGCCACGAGCAACCAGATCCTGGGTCTCCCCGTTCTGTGTTCCAGGTCAGCCAGGCTCTGAGGAGGGCTCCGGGTGTGTGGGAGTGGGAGGGGTGGGGCATGGCATTCTCTGGCTTGTCACAGGAATCTGTCACCCTGAAATTCGTCTGTGACTCTGTAAACCAGCCACATAGTAGATGCCACTGTCTTGCAGCCTAGAGTAGTGAGGAAAGTGTGGAGCCAAGAATGGGAAACCTGGCCAGGTGCTCCCAGGGAAGTCATTTAACTTCTTGGGACCTCACACCTTCCTGTCTGTCAAGTGGGTTGCTATGGACTGAATTTCTGTGCCCCCTCCAAATTCATACTGAAGCCCCTAACCTCCAATGCGATAGTACTAGGTCAGGCTTTGGGAGGTGACTAGGTCATGAGGACAGAGCCCTCCTAACGGGATTAGTGCCCTTACAGAAGAGACTCCAGAGGACTCCCTTGCCCCCTCACCCACCATCGAGGACACGGTGAGAAAGAAGGTGGCCACCTGTAAGCCAGGAGGAGGGCCCTTACCAGACACCAACTCTGTTAGCAACTTGACCTTGGGCTTCCAGCCTTCAGAACCGTGAGAAACAAATGTCTGTTGTTTAAGCCCCCTGGTCTGTGTTCTTTGTTAAAGTGGCCCACGCTGACTATACGCACGGATAACATCTGAATCAGAGAGAGGACGGGTATTAAGTGCAAACAGTGTCAGCACTGCCAGCGCCGTGAATACAGGGCTGGCGGGACAGGCCAATGCCACAAACACCCACGGCACTCCCTGTGTTCCTGGCATCGGGCTGGGAAGCCACAATGCCTGGGCAACTGAGACACTTACCAGGAGCCTACTGAGCAGACACTGCCGTGGAGACCACGGTGCCGCCCCACCCCACCCAAGGGTTCGAGAGCCATCTGCACGCCCGGCGTGGCCTACCCTGGCCCCAAGACCCACCTGTATCATGTATAGCTGGGCGATGCGGTACTCCTCCACGGTCATGGGCAGAGGAATCCGATATTCCTTTATAATCATCTTGGAGTCCAAGCCTTCCCGTCGATGGGGAACTGCGTGTTGGGACTTCTAGGCGAGGTTCCTTAAATAACCATGACAAAATTCACCAAGGACCCCTGGGAGAGAAAGAGAGAGCAGGAGAGTCACTTCCTGCAAGACTGGTGGGCACAGCAGCACAGAGGATGGGCCTGGTCTTGACTCCACCGTGAGCCTACGGTGTGACCTTGAACAAGTTCCCTCACCTCCCCAGCCTTCACTTCCCTTGTTTGCTAAGCAATCTTGTAGACGACGTGTGAACTCTTATCAGCTGTGGGGTAAATAAAAGACTGTCACCCCACTAGTGAGGGCCAGGCGGCGGGAGGGTGTCACACCCCCTAAGCGTGAAGAGCACTGTGCTCTCGTTTCACACGCTGTTCCGGCAAGAGCAGCCCCGTGCTCTGGAGTAGCTGCAGGCAGACACGGTGACGGCAGATGGCCACAGGAAAGAAGGGAGGGCACACAAAAGGATGAAAAACCCAGGTGAGAAATTTAAAAATCAGCAGTCTGCGGGGCGCCTGGGTGGCTCAGTCGGTTGAGCGTCAGACTTCGGCTCAGGTCACGATCTCGCGGTCCGTGAGTACGAGCCCCGCGTCGGGCTCCGTGCTGACAGCTCGGAGCCTGGAGCCTGTTTCGGATTCTGTGTCTGCCTCTCTCTCTGCCCCTCTCCTGCTCACACTCTATCTCTCTCTGCCTCTTAAAAAATGAATAAACGTTAAAAAAAATTAAAAATCAGCAGTCTGGGACCCTTCGGTGTTGGGGCCATCAGTTCATTCATGTCACCAGACACAGAGGGCACAGCTGCTTCCTGGCAGGAGATCTGGACTTATCCAAAAGAGGTGATCTCAGTGTGGTTTTAGCTCAATCCAGCAAGTATTTATTGGCATCTGTTCTGCTGCCGACCCAGCCTAGGTCTTGGAAGTAGAAGAGATAAGTGAGATGAGTAGGTGGACTGCATTGCATGTGAGTTCTAGCTCAGTAAGGCTACCTAAAAAATAAACAGTGTACCCATGGAAGCTTCTCTTTAAGATGACAAAGAATACTTTTGAGGGAGATGTGCACCGAGAGCAATCAAATGTAAAAACAAACAAACAAGGCTTGGAGGCATACTCTCAGTGACCTGGAAAATGGAATTACCCATCACAATCCTTCCCCTAGATGGTGGGGGCTTTGCTGTGGTTACCCCCAGAGAGGTTACACACTGCTAAATGGAAGGTGAGTGAAGGCTTCCAAGATGGACCGTGGCAGAATCAGGATAGCATTTCAGAGGGACCACGCCAGGGACAGCAGTCGGTGAAGATTCATGGTGACACTGGGTAAATGATAAGAGCGAGGGTCTGGCCAGGCAGGCAGCCTCCCTGGGGCACCATCTGTCCGAGGCCTGAGCGTCACCCAGGCACTAAGGGACTACTGGCTATGTAATGAGATTGGGGGAAAAGAATGTACCAGAACTCTTGGAACGATCAGCATGTAGGGTTGAAAGAAATTCTTTAATAAGCCACCTAGGGAGACAGACTGAGAGGTGGGGGGTGTTACATAAATAAGTCAGAGATGGCCACTGTATTATTAGCCTCAAATGACCCCTATGTTACTCACTTCTGCACAGCAGGTGGGATTGTTAGCCCAAAGCCCCAGCACAAGCTCTCACGCATCCAACTGCTTTAAATACAGTCCAAACAAACATCTTTTTAGCTAATTAGAGGTCATCTACTTTATATAACCCACGAAGCTGCACCCCACATTTGCTGGCCATAGAAAAGACAAAGCCTGGGGCAACAAAACACCGCAGACAGGGAGGCTCCCCATCACACTTCTGAGTGATGTCACCAGACACGTGAGCGCCCTGTCTGACTCTCCTTCCCCTCCTGGGTGGGGGTCGCACATCACTGCATTTGCAAGGCCTCATGCTGGGAGGGACTTTCTCTCTCAGGCAACCTGTCCAAATGCCACAGGATAACACTTGTTGTTACACACTTGTTGTTACAGCCCCCCTCCCCTCTCCGGGTCCTGTCCCCTCCCTCATCAACCCGAAGCCCTGAACTTACCACAGAGAGGAGGGGGATGAACTTTCCAGAGTTTACACTCAAGAGCATTGCTAACCTTCGTTCAAGGTAGATGGGTGCAGCCTGCAGCTGAGAGGGCCCGTGGGTTCGAGCCCAAGCTGACACTGTCCAGGACGAGAAAGCAGAGGCTGTGGGCTGCCCCCACGCAGCTCTGAGACCCACCTGCCCCGAGGCCCTCAGATCTCTGCTCAAGTCTGGCTAGAAGCTGAGGCCACTAGAGACAGAGGTGATGGCCCCAGAGCCCCTAAAGTGTCACCTCCTGCCACGAGAGACTGGGATCAGCCAGGTGGCAGCACACCCAAGCCGACACCTGGAGCAACTTTCAAGTGGCCGACAGGGTAGGACAGGCACTGGATATGGGGACCTTCCTGACACAAAGGAGAGAGACCCACATGCTTGGGAGAAGCTCGATGCGATGAGGCCTGGAGACAAGAAGAGGAAGGATGAGGTTCAATAAGGGCCGTGCTTCCAAGGCTTTTCCACGTGGTCTTCTTTCAAGCCCAGGATCACCTTGCTGGGAAGGTACTAGATGCCCGTCACAGAACAGCAACTTAGCCAGTTGCTAAGTGTCAAGCATCGTGCCCTGCACGACACGGTGGCATGCACACCGATGTCTATGGGGCCTCAGGGGGCCTTTTCTGCAACACAGGACAAATGCAATGACCCACAATGACTTTGGGTAAGTCCCACTGCATCACCTCAATAACAAAGAAGTCAGATGCAATCCCTAAGTGTTCTTGAGAAACTGTGGGAGTCTAAGCAATCTGACCTTTGGTGATCTTAAAGGCTCCACGGAAAGTGACCTGCCTGTGCTCGCCTGTGCACAAGTCAGACCAAGCGTCCATGCAAAGCTAGGGGCAAAGCCTGGGGCTGACCAGCGGTGCCGGCCCCATGACGGCCAGGAGATGGGCAGACCATGTGAACGCTCAGGATACAGCTCCATCTGCCACTGGGTGAGAGACCGTGTTTCTGCCTGTGCAACACCAGAACTCAGAGTGGGGTGCACAGACAGACAGAAGGAAAGAACAGAGTGCCGCACAGTTAGAGATCAGTGCACGGGGGCTAAGAACAGGTCAGAGGGATCAGACCTCTGCGAGACCTGGGACATCGCAGGTGGAGCCCCAGTCTGGGATCTGAGTTCAAAACCTGACAATGCCTTGATTGACCATGGTCCCCCAGGACGACTGACGGGGCCTGCTGAGACTCGGTGTCTCCATACAGCAAATGGGGATAACATCATCTGCCTTCCAGAGTTGCCAGTGTCCCCAAGATGACAAAAGTGGACCAGCCAGGGGTGGTGTTTGTCAGTGCAGAGGGGGGACTAGGGAAAGGCTTCAGGGAAGGTGGAGCTTTACAGTGACAGGAGCGGGGGCTTCCTGGGACCCGAGGTATCCCCAGCAGACATGGACGTGCTGCAGAACAAGCCGAGCAAAGGCCCTGAGGCATAAATGTGCCACACTATCACAGTGACCTCCCACTAGTGTGCCCCAGCACTGTCATGCCACATGCTGGGTTTGGGGCTGTGCGAATGCACGGAGGCCACCCCACAGTCACTGACCACAGGAAAGGGTGGCGTTCAAGGCTGAGATGAGGCCATGCCCTGCAGCCGAGTGCCCATGACGTTCAGTGGGACAGGAGCAGGGTGACAAGAGAACATCATGTGCTTCCAGGAGTGTTCTCCTTCTGAGGGACAAGAGACATACTCCTCAGACAAGGTCTGAGCATAAAGCATGAACTTCATAACTAGAATTTCCACAGGCAAGCAAATGTTATCCTTTGAAGCAGCCCCTGGTGCAGGTATGCGGTCCCCCGTGTCCGCCGGGGGTCCCCTCTGGAAGCCCTCAGAGCTCTGCACCCCTTCAGGAAGCTCCCAGTGAGAGGAGCCGAACTCAGGAGATGGCCACGGGCGATCTCTCAGTGCTGGCCACATTGGGTGTTGTCTTTCAAGCTGATCACTCTAAAGGGGTCTCGTCAAGGACCAGCATTTTATTTAGTTAAGAAAGAAAGTCAGGCCTGTTTCTTTACAGCTACACCCTCACCAGTGGGTTCGGGAATCCATCCTGACTTCCTGTTGAAGACGGTGGGGTAGGAGCATTTCTGTTCTACCGTCCTCCCTCGAAAACAACACAAACGAAAGAGATAGGGGAGTCCTCGTGGCTGATGAAATAAGGCAATCACTACTCCCCCAAACCACAGACACCATGAAGTCTGAACTGGAAGAAAGGAACATGCTGACAGCTTACACATGCCTCTTCCTTGGACCCCCAAGTAAATATCATTTCTTGAAAGTCATGGCCATGATCCTCCTGTTGGAATGAAGAAATAGGATTGTGGATGCCACCCAGGTGAGGGGAGGCATCTCCCTGTCTTGTTTTTCTAAAGAAAAAACTTCTTATAAGTTTATTTTGAGAGAGAGAGTGAGCACAAGCAGGGGAAGGGCAGAGAGAGAAGGAGAGAGAGAGAATCCCAACCAGGCTCTGCGCTCTCTGCGCTCACAGCCCAAGGTGGGGCTCAAACTCACGAACCATGAGATCACGGCCTGAGCCAACATCAAAAGTCGGATGCTAAACTGATTGAGCCACCCAGGCACCCCCAAAAGAAAAATGTTTTATTTTAAGTATTACATACATACAAAATATGCATGTATCATAAGTACAGATATATTTTCACAAACTGAACACAACTGTAGGACCAGCAAGGATCGAGAAACAGGAAGTTAACAACCCAGAAGTCCCCTATGGGTCTCCTTCTAGTCATAGCTCCTCAACTGTGGACAACCACTCTCCTGCCATTTGCTTCTTTTGTACTTTAATGAATTGCCAATATCCAGTTGTCTTTGGGTGATTTCATACAGAAGCATACTATATGTGTTTTTGATCCTGGCTTCTTTTGACCATGATGCTCATGTGATTCATCCAAATTTTTGCATGTGGCTGTAGATTGTTCTCATTGCTGTCTAGTATTTCATTGAGTGGATGTACTATAATCGACTTAACTATTCCATTGTTGATGGGAATTTGGTGATTTCCAATTTGAGGCTGATGGGACTAGTGCTGCTGTGAACAACTGAGCACATGTAGAGATGCGATTTTACATTGTGGGATGGAATTGGTGTCGGAATTGATGGGAAATCACACCAATGGGCCATTTCTATGACAGAACCTCATTTTCCAGCTAAAACAGATACTGGGAGTGAAGTGAGGCTGGGGAGAGAAAAGGGGCAGCAAGGGGTTGGTCATAACATGGACAGCCAGTGATGTAAAGAGCTTTGCTGACAACCATTATGACCGTGGACTCTGAAACACGAGAGAGACCAAATCCCTAGGCAGAAGATAAATAACAGCTCTGGCCAGAGAGCCTTCCAGACAGTAAGTAAGCCCATAGTGCATCTGCTCTGGACCACTCCCACATTTTCACATGCTGCTATTTGGAAGGTGGTTAAAGAATAATAATCACAAAGGAACTCACATGGGTCCTATGGCATTAAGGGTGGGGGAGCAAATGAAGAAGAACACACAGCATGAGGAATCATCCAGAAGAAATACAGAAAGACGTCAGAAAATCAGTTCACAGACCCAGAGAAACTACAGATATAACCTCTTAAGAACTGGTAGGGGCAGAGGCACTTGGTGGCTCAGTTGGTTAAGCATCTGGCTCAGGTCATGATCTCATGTTTCATGCGTTCAACCCCCATATTCCTGCTTAGGATTCTCTCTCCCTCCCTTTCTTCCCTTACCTTTCTCAAAATAAAGAAACTTAAAATTTTTAAATAAAAAAATAAAAAGAACTGATAGGGTCAGATGAGTGGAAAAAAATACACACAGAAATTTTAAAAAGAAATGATTTGAGGGGCACCTGGGTGGCTCAGTTGATTAAGCATCCAACTCTTCATTTCGGCTCAGGTCATGATCTCATGGTTCATGGGTTCGAGCCCCACATCGGGCTCTGTGCTGACAGCATGGAGTCTGCTTGGGATTCTGTCTCCCTCTTTCTCTGTCCCTCCCCTGCTCGCTCTATCTCTCTCTCTCTCAAAAACAAATAAATAAACATTAAAAAAAAGTTTTAAAAATTTAAAAGAATTTTAAAAATTTTAAAAATAAATGAAAAAATTAAAAAAAAAAGAAATTGTTTGATCACAGAAAGAGATGAAAACTGAAAAGTGAGTTAGTGGAGCTCAGGGGAAAATGAGAAAGAAAAATAAATACATCACATATTTTTTAAAAAACCCCATATAATAAGCAATGAATAAATGATGAAGCAGAGCATAAACAACTAGAGAGTTGTGATGAGTGGATTGCAAGAAATCACACAAAATTAAATGGAGAAGACTAATAAGACAAAAATGACAGATATAGGAGGCAAAAGAAAACCCAACATATACATTGGTGAAGAAAACAGAATAATAGAACAGGAGGAAAAGTATTCAAATATATAATGGAAAACCCCCTGAAAAACAAAACAAAAACAAAAACAAAACTTGGCTCTACAAATTAACTGCCATTCACTGGCCCAGGAAAACTCGATGGTGTAATTAACACCAAGGCATCTTTAAAAAGGTCCTGATCTTAAAGGATAAAGAAAGAACCATATAACTAAGGGGGCAGAAAGGTGAATTGAGAATTAGCATCCTCCATAGCAACCCAATTTCAGAAAACAGTGGAGCAATATCTACAGAGTTGTGAGAGAAAGAAATTATGAACCAGAATTTTATACCCAACAAAACTGTCCTTTGAGTATAAAGTTAATGGACATTCTGTAACATAAATTTAGAGGCTTAGGCATCCATAAGGTCTTAAAAAATTACTTCATGCTGAAATCCAGCCAACCAAAATAAGTTCATCAATGGAAGAATCCTGGTGAATACTGAATTAATATTTTTGAAATTGGAGCAATTATTGTTTTTGAATAGAATATAAAAACCTTGACAATGTACACAAATAATAACAAAAATTGAAAGTGGAAAAACAGAGGTGGATGGCATGAAAGTTGATTCATTATATAGATTTAAAACTTAATAAGGGATGAATAGTCAGAGCACAGGGGTTTTTAGGGCAGTGGAACTATTCTGTATGATACTATAAAGGTGGATACATATCATTATACATTCGTCAAAACTCAGAGAATATACAACACAATGCAAACCATGGACTTTGGGTGATAATGATGTCCTGATATAGGTTTATCAATTGTGACAAATGTGCCACTCTGGTGGGGGATGTTGATAGTGGGGGTGGCTGTGCATGTGGGGGGAGGGGAGTATATGGGAGTTCTCTGTACTATCCTCTCAGTTTTGCTGTGAACCTAAAACTGCTTTTAAAAATACAGTGTATTGATTTAAAAAAATGATTCTAACCTATTAAAAGTTTTCTCTCACGGACTTCAAGCTATATTACAAAGCTGTAATCATCAAGACAGTACGGTACTGGCCCAAAAACAGACACTCAGATCAATGGGACAGAATGCAGAACCCAGAAGTGGACCCACAAACATATGGCCAATTAATCTTTGACAAAGCAGGAAAGAATATCCAATGGAATCAACACAGCCTCTTCAGCAAGTGGTGCTGGGAAAACTGGACAGCGACTTGCAGAAAAATGAACCTGGACCACTTTCTTACACCATACACAAAAATGAACTCAAAATGGATGAAAGACCAAATGTAAGACAGGAAGCCAACAAAATCCTCAAAGAGAAAGCAGGCAAAACCTCTTTGATCTTGGCCGCAGCAACTTCTTACTCAACATGTCTCCAGAGGCAAGGGAAACAAAAGCAAAAATGAACTACTGTGACCTCATTAAAATAAAAAGCTTCTGCACAGCGAAGGAAACAATCAGCAAAACTAAAAGGCAACTGACAGAATGGGAGAAGATATTTGCAAATGACATATCAGATAAAGGGTTAGTATCCAAAATCTATAAAGAACTTATCAAACTCCACACCCAAAAAACAAATAATCCAGTGAAGAAATGGGCAAAAGACATGAACAGACACTTCTTCAAAGAAGACATCCAGATGGCTAACAGACACATGAAAAAATGCTCGACATCCGTCATCATCAGGGAAATACAAATCAAAACCACAATGAGATACCACCTCACACCTGTCAGAATGGCTAAAATGAACAACTCAGGCAACAACAGATGTTGGTGAGGATGTGGAGAAAGAGGATCTCTTTTGCACTGCTGGTGGGAAGGCAAGCTGGTGCAGCCACTCTGGAAAACAGTCTGGAGGTTCCTCAAAACTTTAAAAATAGAACTACCCTACGACCCAGCAATGACACTACTAGGTATTTATCCAAGGGATACAGGTATGCTGTTTCGAAGGGGCACATGAACCCCAATGTTTACAGCAGCACTATCAGCAATAACCAAAGTATGGAAAGAGCCAAAATGTCCATCGATGGATGAATGGGTAAAGAAGATGTGGTGTGTGTGTGTGTGTGTGTGTGTATGTATATACATATACATATACATATACATATACATATACATATACATATACACATATGTATATACATACACACACACATACATACATACATACCCCCCCACAATGGAGTATTACTCAGCAATCAAAAAGAATTAAATCTTGCCATTTGCAACTACGTGGATGGAACTAGAGGGTATTATGCTAAGCGAAATTAGTCAGAGAAAGACAAATATCATATGACTTCACTCATATGAGGACTTTAAGACACAGAACAGATGAACACAAGGGACGGGAAGCAAAAATAATATAAAAACAGGGAGGGGGACAAAACAGAAGAGACTCTTAAATATGGAGAACAGAGGGTTACTGGAGGGGGTGTGGGAGGGGGGACGGCCAAATGGGTAAGGGGCACTAAGGAATCTACTCCTGAAATCATTGTTGCACTCTACGCTAATTTGGATGTAAATTTTAAAAAATGAAATAAAATAATTAAACAAAAGTTTTCTCTCAGAAAGCTAACTAAAGTTTACCAGAGGCTGGGGAGGGGGGAAACTGGGGAGGCATTGTGTACTGGTTATAGGATTTCTATTTGGGGAATGAGAACATTTTGGAAATAGGAGAGGAGATGGTTCCACAATACTATAAATGTACTAATGCCACAGAACTGGACACTTAACATGTTTGAAAGGGCAAATTTTGTGTTATATAATGACTACAATTAAAAAAAATAAGAATGTAGTATAAAAAACCCCACTGAATCACACACTTTAAATCAATGAATTGTATGGTATATGAATTGTATCTCAATAAAGCTGTTTAAAAAGTTTTTCTCTTAAAAAAAGTTTTTCTCTTTTCCCCATTAACTTTAAGGAACTTTTAGGAACTACTTATTATCACTTAAGATTAAGAAATGTGTTTCTCAAAAATAAATAAACATTTGGGGCACCTGGGTGGCTCAGTGAGTTAAGAAATGTGTTTCTGAAGTTTAGCAATTTCTTTCCATTTCATTTCAAAGACATACAAATGGATTTGTCTTCAGTTAAATTTAAGAAAATTAAACTTGACTTTTTATTTTAAAACTGCACGCAGGGGCACCTGGGTGGCTCAGTCAGTTAAGTGTCTGACTCTTGGTTTCAGCTCAGGTCATGATCTCACAGTTCATGGGATTGAGCCCTGCATCAGGCTCTGCACTGACAGTATGGAGCCTGCTTGGGATTCTCTCTCTCCTTCCCTCTCTCTCTCTCTCTCTCTCTCTGCCCCTCCCATGCTCACGCTCTCTTCCTCTCAAAATAAATAAATACTAACAAAACAAAACAAAACAAAACTGCATGCAGACTAAGATCCATTTTTTTTTTTAAAGTTATTACTACTCTGTATGTGTGCGTTTGTATAAAGAGTCTGAAATAATGCTCACTGGATGCTGGTGAGGGTTATCTCAGATCGATGGAATTTGGGACAACTTTTACTTGTACTTTTCTTTGTTACTTGATGTTTTACAAGGCGCAGCAGCAGACGTTGAGTAGCATTTTGAGTACTAACCAGGGAAGGACAGTCAATGCAGTTGTTAAAACCGCGGACTTTGAGTCAGCCAGACCTTCCACCACCTCCCAGCTCTGACTGTGGGCAAACTGCTTAAACTCTTTGATCTTTCATTTCATCTTCCACAAAACAGCAAAATAGCAGGTGAGAACAGCACCTGCCCTGTTGGGCTGTCTTGTGGCTTAAATGACACGATGCACATAAAATGCTTAGCCCAGTTCCACCCGGTACTCAGCTAGCCATTAGGTGGTGTTAATGTGCTCGGCAGGGTCAGGCAGGCTGGGCCCTGGGCCTGGGCAGCTTTCTGGCTGTGCTGCTGACCTCAGGCACAGACACTAAGCCTACCACCATCAGGGAAAGACAGCCCAGCACCCAGGCACAGACATCTGAGGGACAAATGACCCCTTGGCAGGCCGGGTCTGCTTCACAGACAGAATGTGAACCTGCTAGGCATGACACAGGGTCCCCGTGCTTTCCTCCTGGTTGAGCCTGGAGCAAGAGGGTGCAGCTGGAGCCCAGGCCAACGAGAGAAGGCAGTGTGACTTGTGCGCCTGCCTGTGCCCTGAGTCCCCTTCAACCAGCAGCCGAACCCTCAGACAAGCTCTTCACACCCACTTGGGCTGCTCGCGAGACACCCATTTCATCTCTGTCCCCGCTGGAGTCGTGACGGGTTAGACAGGGTTATATTTTACTCCTTTCCACAGGGCAGCCCTCAGTGCCTGGCACAGTGAGACGGAAGAAAGGAAAACGGCTCCAGACGCCCTTCTTCGAGGGAAGACAGGTGAGGAGTCTGAGTGACCGCTGTGCCCCCAATGCACCCATATGCACATCCCCCCAGGCCCTCTCCAGGGAAGACAGGGACAAACCTTCCAATGGGCCTCATGCGTGGCACTTGGCCCCTGATCTGTAGAAAAGACTTGGCTTTCCAGAACCCCCATATTCATGATCCCAGGACCCATGTTAACCAGGGAGGAGACGGACAGGGCACCAGCAGGCATGGTAAGCAGGGAGGCAATGAGGGGAGAGCCCAGCCCTGGACAAGGCACAAGGTCCAGAGAGCTCCAGGCCAGGGCTCTGGCACAGGCAGACAGGGGGAAGGGCCGTCACCCCCTCCTCCTCAGGCAGCCTGTCCCATCTGAACCCATATGAGGAAGACAAAAAAAAAAGGAGGATGCAGATGACCAAAACACCTGGTTTTGCCTGAGGGGTCAAGGGCAGGACACATCTCAGGGCCTCCCAGGCTGGAAGCCCAAAGGTCTTCAGTCACCCCCCCCCCCCCCCCCGCGCCCCGGGCATGGTGGGGAAGGGCCTGGGGTGGCCAGGCTGAAGGGACTTTGGTGAAGCCTGGCGGGTTGCCGGGGCTGGGCTCAAGAGGGCAGGCGACACAGCAGGTAGGAAAGACCACTCTGAGCAAAGGCCGTGGCTGGGAGGGAAGCGAGAAAATTGAGTTTATGGAACTTAATCTGTTTTTCCACGATTAGCTGGGGTTTGACGTCATAGATGGAACTGAGGAGCGAGGCTGTGCGGAGACAAGGGGGATGGGATCTGTCCAAACACAATTCAGCTGCATTCTAGCCATTAGGTCTGGGAGCAACTCTGAGCCAGGCCGTCGGAGCCTGCCTAGACATTTGTGACCGTGTGGAGGACGGCTGGCAGCCTCAGAGCATCTGGAGCACCCCTTCTGGTTACCCTGGGTCTCTCCCCCACATCCTCCAGGAAAGCCCCCTTTCCTCTGCTCTCGGCTTCCCAAGTCTGCTGGCCCCTAATCAGGGGCAGAAGCAGGTAAGAGAACTTCATCTGCCCCCACGTGGGCAGCTCTCCCCCACCATCCACATCTAGGGAAGGCAGGCTCCAGATGAATAGGGGACAACCCCCTTGTGCCCCAGGGATGTGCCTGCCAGGCCAGGGGTGGGGTGGGGGAGCGTGTGCATGAAGTTAGCACCCATGGGCTGCCTCTCTGTCCCTGGGGGTAGTAGGCACATCCCCCAGGAAAGTCTGGGCTGGAAGGAGCTGGGGGAGGGGGGTCCAATCCCTGCCCCCAAGGGTGTTCCGTCTTTAGCTGTTAGACGTTGGACTTCCACCAAGATTTCTCTGGAGGAAAAGGTAAAGGACGTTCCCCCTCCCTCCACCACACCCCAGGTCAACGGTCACCTTATATATGAGAGTGAGACCTGGATTTCACAGGTGGGAAGAGCCAGAGGACACAGCCTCACCCCCTGCTCTGGCCTGAGCAATGGAACCAGGACCCACGGAGCCCCAAAGCCTTGGGCACCCCTGCGGTTACTGACATCCCAGGGAAGGCCATAAATCCCGTCACCGTGCACCCGGAGGGCCAAGCTGGGGACCTCTGCCAAGCCACTGCAGGGCTTGGCCATCAGAACCCAAGGGGCAGTGGCCGCTGGGGGCACTGCAGGGCAGGCGCTGCTCTGCGGGGCTAGGAGCCTGGGGTGGTAGGAGCGGGACCCTTAGGAAATGCTTGAGGGCTGCGTAGCTTTTCACCTGTAACACCGCAACCCGAATGGCAGCCAGGGGGTTCAGCGGGAGGGTTTCATGGCTGCGGTGCAGAAAGCAAGGCAGACCCAGAGAGGGTGGGTGCCCTGCCAAGGACTGCAAGCTAAGGGGTATCAGTGCCCCGATTTCCTGACTCCTACTCCCTTGACGAGCCCGCAAATTCCAACGTCACTTGTGGGGGAAAGGGGAGAGGAGATTTGCACGTGGGGAACTGAACACTGAGAGCCAGATCCTCTGGGCCAACATGAGGGGCTCGAGCCAGCACTCACCTCCTGCTCTGTACTCCTCGCCCTTGGGGGATCCTGCCGGCCACTGCTGCTCTGACCATCACCACGCGGGCCTCCAGGGGGTGCTCCCCACAGTGAGCACTCAGCACAGCTCCAACAAGCCTGAGCTGTTTTAAGAAGGCCACTGGACGAGGCCTTAAGAAGGACATGTGACGAAGGAAACACAAATCCAGAGGGACCTCGCCTACCAGCCTGGCGGCAGGCGGTGGCTCACACAGCCATCGGCTGGGGCGTGCTCAGGGCCTTCCACCCGGTGGTCGCCTTTCCCGGGCGCTGCACTTCAGCAGCAACATCCAGATCATTCCATGTCTGCCGTGCATGTGTCTGCTCACCGAAGGTCCTGCGTCTGGGCCTCCCAAGAGCGTGTTGGCCTTGGAGATGAGCACCGCTCTGGGGTAAGAATGCCCCCCAGCTACTGAGGCAGAAGAAGGGGGGACCCCTCAGATGTTTGAAAGTGGGGGGCACCTCTGGTTACACCGGTATCTGGCACAGAGCTCGGCCCAAAGCACCTTTGCTCATCAACTACCCCCCCCGGAAGAAGCAGCTTCGGGGCACCCGAGTTTGCTGAGAGGCAGAGCTGGGATTTCCCCCCAAACGGGTGATGGCCCCTTGTTACAACGGCAGTGTGACAGCGAGAGCCTAAGTAAGCGTCAGTGACAATCGCAGCAGACAGTGCCGAGTGCCCACTTCTCGGGCCAGCCTGGGCTCCGGGTTACGACTGGACACCCCGGGTGGGCCCAGCACCCAGCAAGCCTGCTACAGCGATCCAGCTCCCGCCACCATTGTGTACCTCTCTCCAATCCTCTTCTTTCTTTCCTCAAGTTCCCACCTTGGGTCAAGTCCCCTCACCCGCACCCGCTGCCCCGTGACAGGGGCTCCCACGGGGAGCTGACCTGCCGTCGGCCTGTGCCTTCCTACGGGAGTCTCCCCCGCCGCCAGCACGCACACATGCAAGGATCGGCCCCCGTGTTTACAACACGCAAACAAAACCCCCACGGCTCTCTTAACCCCACCCCATCTCTCTGCTCCCCCTTTATAGCAAAACTCCTCCTAAGACTTAGCTACGCTTGCAGTTTCCATGTTCCTAATCTCTTTCAACCCACTACTCCGCTACAAAGGCACCGGTCGGGGCCGCCAGCGACCCCGGTGCGGCTAAGCCGATTCTCGGTGCTCCATCACGTCTCCACCTCCGTTACTTCCTGTATTTAACACCCACTGATGGAGCACGTGCAGGTGGCAGGCAGGTAGCCCAGCCCTTGGACAGACCTGCACACCCACCGACAAACCTCTGCTCGGAGCCCAGAGGATGTGAGACTCCAGTTGGCTCCAAGCTGATCGGCCATAAGCTATAGATTATGCTTCGGTTTTTGTTCCAAAAAAACACAGCCGGGATCGTGCAGCTTCGGCAAGTGGCCCCGTGGGGCTGACCTCCGATCTAGAGGGGCACAGACTCCGTGGTGGGGTTTAGGAGCCGGGGTCCCTAGTCCTGCCTGCTTTAGGGCAAGCTCTCATGGCTTGACACCCAAGGCTCTTTCTGCAGACGCTACAGCCCAGGGGGGGGGGGGGCGGGTCCAGTGGAGTATTAAAGCCATTAGCTCTGAGAAACCGCCCACAGCTCCCCATAGTGCCTGACACCGTGGTTCCCAAACTTGCCGGGGCCCAGGAACCAGGTGGAGTGCTCTTTGAAGGTACAGATTCCAGAGAAACTGAGAGGTCAGAGCCTTAGCCACCTCCCTCCTACCCGCCCCCGGTGAGGAGGTTGGAGGAGGAAATGTCCAGTCTGTCCAACACTGACTCTCCTGGAGGCCCCACCAGGGTCTCATCTTATCCCACCTCCCAACACACGCAAAACCACACTTTCTTCTCGGTCCCTTGGCACATAAACCCCTTCACCCGCTTTACATAGTCAGAGTTACTTAATCCTCACAACTGCCTTGTGTTAAATACATGACCCCCAGTTATCTATTTGTTTAATTGAGATGCAATTCACATGCCATACAATTCATCCTTTTAAAGTGTGCACTTCAGTAGTTTTTAGTATATTTACAGAGCTGTGCAACCATCACCACTACCGGATTCCAGAACATTTCCTCACCCCAAAAGGAAACCCAGTACCCGTGAGCACTCACTCTCTGTCCCCACCCCCACCCTCACCCCCACCAACTCGCTGGCACTCATTCATCCGCGTTCTGTCCCTATGGGTTTGCACACCCTGGACATTTCACATAAATGGATTCGCACCATGTGTGGCCTTTTCTGTCTGGCTTCTCTAACTTAGCATCATGTCTTTGAGGTTCATCCGCGCGGCCTGGATCCGTACCCCCTTCCTTTTTATGGCAGAATAACATCCTGCTTCATGGCTATGACATCCGTTTTCATAGCTGCAGAAACTATGGCTCCATGTCTTTGAAGCCCCCTGTCCCCCGCCCATGACTCAGTAAGCACCGGAGTCAAGTTTATCTTTCTGTGCAGCCAAGAGAAACGGCTCAAGAACTGAACAATCGTAATCACATTTGCACCAATTTATATAAATATATACCCTTAGCATTATTAATAGCGCTTTATGGTTTATAAAAGGCTTTTGCTTTATACTCTTGCTTTTTGAGATCGATCCTCCAAGGTGGAAAAGACAAGTGTGCCCCATTTTTGGAAGGAACCAAGAATTTAAAGTGGTGTGTCCAAGACCTGAGACATTTATTGATGGATTTATGGTGGCTGCATCAGAATCCAGATATAACGTAAGCCAACAGGATAGCTTTAACACTTGTTTACAAAGATGCATGATTTAGAGAGGTGCTTTTATTTTCTCTTTTGGATTACTTTGTAGTGAATGCAAACCTTGCAGCCGAGGGAAAACCCAAATAAACTCCATCTGAGAGTGATTACTTGGTTTCAATTTAATGTTTCTGACCGATCCTGGAAATAAAGGTTGGTATTTCTTTCAAAATACAGACTCCCTGGTTCCAGCCCAAATCTTAACTGCATTGCTGAGGGAGGATAATTTGGATGATTTATTGAGGATAAAATCTCAACTTTATAACCTGGCAGATAAGTTCCTTAAATCCAAGTCTCAACAAGCCCCTCCAACCTCCCCCCTCAGCAAGAAGTCTTTTATTTTAATTTTTTAAACATTTTTATTCATTTTTGAGAGACAGAGACAGAGCACGAGTGGGAGAGGGGCAGAGAGAGGGACACACAGAAAACAAGCAGGCTCCAGGCTCTGAGCTGTCAGCACAGAGCCTGACGCGGGGTTCACATTCATGAACCACGAGATCACGACCTGAGCTGAAGTCAGATGCCTAACCAACTGAGCCACCCAGGCGCCCCAAGAAATCGTATGCTGGCTTCCTTCTGAACTTCACGTATCCAGGGTTATTTACTGAGCCAGATGTCAGGATCTGTACCAAGTGCTAAGGTTCCGGGGGACCACAACAGAGCCCACTGGGAGCCTCTAGGCCACATGAAAAGACAGACATTGCCTGAGTTATCAAAGACCTGCTGGGGAGTATTACTCACCCTTAAAAAGGAAGGAAGATGCTGACCCCCGGGCCGGGCCTGCCTGCCTCACCCTGCTCTAGCCACCCGGCATGCTTCCTTCTATTGGAATAACCCAGGTGAGTTCCTAACTCCAGCCTCTGCTGTGCCTGTTGAAGCCGGTACCTGAGACTCGGCACAGCTGGCTCCTTGCCGTGATACTGGCTCAACACCAGATGCCGTGCCCCTCCGGGGAGGACCCCACTGCTTACCACGTTCTTGAGCGATCTGATTTACGTGTACACAGCGCAGGCAATCCCACGCTGGGGGCCTCGCCTGCCTCATTCCCAGCCGGAAGAAATTACAGCAAATCTGCCCTATTTGCCTTTTCATTCCCTGCAGGTGCTGGGGAGCAGGGGCCTGGCACTTAGTAGGTACTCAAGAAGGTTTGCTTGGTGAATGTTCAGGCAGATAATGCCACTAAGCAGCCAAAGTGCTAATTACAAACTGCTCTGTTAGCTGTTCCTCAGAGCAACTGAAAGATTCTCCAAGAATAGCGCCTTGCCGTCCCTGGAATAACAAACCCAGTTTCTTGATAGCGTCTGTGACTCAGACTGTTCACGGAGCCAGACTTGCCTCCCCTCTTCCTCCCCCCCTCCCCCCCCCCGTTCCCCCTAGAGTATGCAGGGGCATAAACCTCAGACACACACAGGGCTGGATGCTGTTATCCATGGAGGGCATGGGGGGCATCCGGGGCCATCTCAACCCCTTTCCTACGGGGGTGTTTTGGGAAAGACAAGCGTGGCCTTGAGTGAGATCCAGAGATCCAGCAACACCCAGGGGCCCAAATATCTTACAGTGGCTGCCACCTGCTCTCAGATATGCTCAGTGCATTACAATTTATCACACCAGGCCGCCACATTCTCATTAGGAAGTCATTGTTTGGAAGTAGCCAGAGAAAGGTGGGAAGAGGAAAGCCGTGAGGGGCTGCGTCACTTGACGGGGCCACACAGCGAGTCAAGAGCAGGATGGAACCAGAATCCATATTTCCTGGCCTGTGATCCAGGCTTGACCTACTGTGCCCTTGGGTAAGCAAGGGTCCAAGCACCTCAGGCCACCAACAATTGGGTGCAAGTGCTCACTCAGTAGGGAGCAAGCAGGCCTGGTTCCCTCCTGAGCCAAAAGGAGCAGCCAGTGTCCCGAGGGGGAGCTGTGTGTGTATGCACATGAAAATCCATGTGTCTGTACAACTCTGCCCAGGCCTTGCTCTATCTCACTGAGAAGCGTGGCCTTTACAGCCAGGCGTCCCAGGGCTGCCGGAGAACACTGTATGCCTGGAAAATTTCCCAGCTCTTCTTTGCAGTGCTATTAGTTTCCCTTCATCGCCCCATAAAATCCTCCTGCCGATGATGGATGCCACCCCATCGTGGGAGGGAGGGAGGAAAGAAAACACAAAGGAAAAAAAAAACCCTCTGGTTAAACTTGGAAAACCCCATGGGCACATAACTTGGGAAAAGGCGGCATCAGAGGTAGTTGGGTTGCCCAGTTCAGCTGCACAGGCTGTGCACTGCCCAACTCCAAGAGATGACATTCTTGTGGACTATAAGATTGGCAGTCCCCTGAGTTGGGCAGTGCAGGGAAAGGGCCCTGCGTGATCTGGGGCAATGTTTTCAACAGTCTCAAGGTCCACTCCTCACTGAAACCTTGTCCTAGCATGAGGATCCTTCAATTCTCAGGAACCACCCTTTGGGTCAGAAGAACTGACCAAAATCGAAGAGGAATCAGGGTGAAGACTTTGGTATCTCTTGAGTCATTCTGGGGGCCAGGCTGGAATCTAGCCCCAAGCCTAGGACCTGACGGAAGAATTAGCTATCTTTTATGAGCTGAATCTCGCTTCTCCAGCACCGTCCTCTCTCTCCAAACCACTCTTATCTTTCACCAGTTCTGGAAAATTCTTAGCAATTCTCTCTCCAAACATGACTCGAGCTTATTTTTCTCTACTCTTTGTGGAATTCTAATCAGATGAAAGTCAGGTGTTTCCCTTCTCCATGTGTGTTATCTTTTCTATGGCTTCCTTCCCTTCCCTTTGCTGTTTTCTGGATGATTTCTTCACATGTGGCTTCCAGTCACTAACTCCTGCTTCAGCTATGCCTACTCTCCTACTGAAGTTCTATTTGGTTCTTTTTCAGATCTGCTTCATCATTTTTTACAGCTTCTCATTCCCTGCACGGTTTTCCAACCCTGCCTTCTATTTATTCAAATGCATCGAACACAGTTATTTTCTCTTCTCTGCCTAAATATTGCTGTAGCTGAGGTCCCGAGGGTCTGTTTCTGCTGTGAATGGTTCGTGCTGGCTCTGGCTCTGGCTCATGGTGTCTTCTCTCTTCTGATGCTTCGTTATTTTTGAGGACGAACTGCTCATTTTCTGTGGAAGTTACGCGGAGAAAATCCTTTGAGACTCAGGACGAGGGCCTGTGCTTTCTGAGATTTACATTTGCTTCAGCAAACGCCTGGGTTACTGCCTGTCTGAGACCACCCTCAACTCCCAGCTAGCAGTTGGTCTGAAGAATGGGTTGGGGGCGGGGGGGGGGGGGTTGAGCTCACCCTTGTCATCCTCCAGAACAGATAACAAGTATATTTATTTGCTGGGGCTGCTGTCACAAAGGACCACAAACTGGGTGGCTTTAAATAATACATTTATTCGCTGATGGTTCTGGAGGCCAGAAGTCTGAAATTAAGGTGTCCGTAAGATCGGTTCCCTCTTAGCTTCTGGGAGTTGCTGGCGATCCTGGATCCTGGGCATTTTTCGGCTCTGCTGCATCTGCTGTCACGGGCCATTCTCTTTGTGTCTCTGGGTTCCTGTGTCTTCACAGGGACCTTCTTATAAGGTCCTTGTTACAAGACCTTGTAAATCCTTCTTATAAGGACGCCAGTCAGTGGACTTAGGACCCACTCAACTCCAGTAGAACCTTAACCTGATTACATCTGCAAAGACCCTATTTCCAAATAAGGTCACATATGCAGGTGGGGGGTGGGGAAGAGGGTACAATTCAAAGCACACTCTCCGTCAGGGTGTAACCTCTCTCTCAGCAGCCTGGACCTTATAGTTTCTACAGTTTCTTCTCAGTGTCGCCTGGCGTGACACTTTTCACTCTATTCACTGCAGTACGCTGCCTTCCCTCTATCACCCCAATAAAGGGGACGTGGCCTCCTGCGGCCCCACCTGTTGAACACCCTCAGGGACAGTACACAGGAAAGGACAGTGTGACAAGGTTCTCCCTGGACTCCCTCAGCAGCAAGCAAATGGCAAAGGTTGGTCTATTGTACCATAAGAACCATCTTCATTTTGAACAACTACTTAGGGGGGAAAAAAAGCAAACAGTCAATACACTAAATTCGACGAAAAGTTCTAGTAACTAAATCTTCCTTCCACTCTTGGGATAAATCCTACTGGTCATTCTTATATTATTCTTTTAATGTTTGGCTGAATTAATTTTTTTTTTTCAGAAAGAATTCAGGTTTCTATTCAAAAGTGAGACTGGCCTGTGGTTTGGCTGAGTTATCCTCTGACTTTGATATGAGGGCTCCTTCATGTTTTCGTATGTTCCGAAATAGGCTATAACACGAGTATTATCTATTTCTTGAAAGGGAAAGATGCTTGAAATCTTTGGGAGATTTCAATTCTGTTTTCGGGGCAAATTTATTTTCTGGAGAAGCCAGTTTTGGTAGTTTTTATTTTCTCAGAAAGTCCTACGTTTCACTTAGATTTTCTAATTAATTGGCGTAAAGGTGCATATAACAGTCTTTTCTTTTTAAAATCTCTTCTGGAAAAAAAAATTTAAAAAACAGCAAAAAAGGGGCACCTGGGTGGCTCAGTCGGTTAAGCATCTGACTTTGGCTCAGGTCATGATCTCACAGTTTGTGAGTTTGAGCCCCACATCAGTCCATGCTGTCAGCACAGAGCCCGCATCAGATCCTCTGCCCCGCTTTCTCTGCCCCTCCCCTGTTTGTGTTCTCCCAAAAATGCATAAATATTTTTAAAAATCCCCTCTGTAGTTATATTCTCTTTCTCGCTTGTGCCTTCTGCTTTTTTTTTTTTACATCAGACTTACCAAAGTTGCGTTTCTTTTGTTAGTCTTTCCAAAGAACATGCTTTTAGAATTATTAATGAATTTTGTTTTCTGACTTCATGTGTAATGATATCTTTTTACCTTCTCTGAGTTTATTTTTCTAGCTTCTTGAATTGACAGCTGACTTCAATCATGTTTAGCCTTGCTTGCCTCTTAATAAATGAATTTAGGGCTACAGATTGTCCTTTGACTACCAATTTGCCTTCACTTCATAGGTTTTATATTCAGTGGCCTTACTGCTCTTCATTGAAAATACTGTCGTTTAAAATTTTTCACTTTGGGAGCATCTGGGTGGCTCAGTTGGTTAAGCGTCGGACTTGGCTCAGATCATGATCTCACAGCTTGTGGGTTCAAGCCACACATCAAGCTCTGTGCTACCAGCTCAGAGCCTAGAGCCTGCTTCGGATTCTGTGTCTCCCTCTCTCTCTCTCTCTCTGCCCCTTTCCTGCTTGTGTTCTCTCTCTCTCTCTCAAAAATGAATAAACAGTTTTTAAAAAATAATAAAATTTTCGCTTTGACTCTCATCTAACCTAAGAGTTACTCAGTTTTTTGTACCTAATGTGTATCTCTTGAAGATTTTTCTTGTCAATTCACATGCAGCCGTAAGGAATAATACAGAGAGATTGCTCGCACACTATCCAGTTTCTCCTAATGGTAACATTTTACAAGACTATAACAGCACAGGAAGGACACGACACTGATAAGATCTATAGATTTTTAATCACATTTCCCCAGTTTTCCTTGTACTTATTTGTGTGTGTGTGTGTGTGTGTGTGTGTGTGTGTGTGTGTGTGTATTAAGTTCTACACAACTTCATCATCTGGGTGCATCTATGTAGACGTCTTAGAGACTTTCAAAGCTCAACATTGTTACTTTATATGTGTCATTTTTTCACTCATAATAGCATCAGTTTTTATTTACTGTATTTGAAGCTACATTGTTAAGTACAGAAAGTCCACATCTTTTCACTTTAACTTCCGGTGGAATATTCTTTTTATCAGCTGAAGCAATTCCTCTATCCCTAAAATATTTTCATTTTACTTCTCTTTTTATCTGATATTAAATTGCTCATTTGCTTTCTTTGCTCTGTTTGTTAGGGATTTCTTTCCTCATCCTTTATTTTCTTCTTAAATGGTTTCTTTCTTTTTTCAGTCTCATTCAAAAAAAAATTTTAGCTTATTCTGAGAGACTGTCTCTGTTCACAATTATTGTGCTTAGTGATATTGTGCTTAGTGATATTGTGCTTAGTGCTTAGTGTGCTTAGTGATATTTGATGTGCTTAGTGACTAATTCTTGCCATTTTCTATTTATTATATTTATCTCCTTTCTTCTTTGCTCTTTATTGGATTCGTTTTGTTTTGTTAGATATATCTTTTTTTTCTCCTCTACTACACTAAGTTTTTTGTGTTGGTTTTCATTTTTCTAAAGCAGGGTCAGCAAACTTTTTCCATTTAAGGGCCATACAGTAATTATTTTAGGCTTTGTGGGCCAGATAGTCTATGCTGTAACTACTCAGCTCTGCCACTATAGCAGGAAAGCAACCACAGAAAATACACTAACAACTGGGTGTGGCTGTGTTCCAATAAAACTTTATTTACACAAACAGAGCGTGGGCCAGATCCCAGGGATACTCTTTAATATATATTTTTTAAATTTTCTTAATGTTTATTTACTTTTGAGAGAGAGAGAGAGAGAGAAAGAGAATGGGCATGAGCATAGGAGGGGGAGAGAGAGAGGGAGACACAGAATCTGAAGCCGACTCCAGGCTCTGAGCTGTCAGCACAGAGCCCAACGTGGGGCTCGAACCCACAAACTGTGAGATCATGACCTGAGCTGAAGTCAGAGGCTCAACCAACTGAGCCACCCAGGCGCCCCTAAATATTTAAAGTTAAACACGTGATTCTCTAGAGTGCCCAGATTTAATAAAGGTCCACCTTTCCTTCCCCAACAAGAGAGAAAACTTGACAGTTGTACTCATTCTACATCCGCATTTACCCACCAAACCGGGTAGGTCACCTGAGGACCCTTCCTGGTCCTCACATGTCACACATCTAGGCTTGGCACATACCTAGAAACCTCTCTACCTCCTGGGTACAATTTGACCATTGTTTCCTTTCTCAGCCTCATTCTGTTTTCACTCTATCCTTTGCTGACTCATCATGGTTTCTGATTCACTAAAGGCATCTCTTTGCCCACCTGGATATTTAATAATATTTGTTCCATCACACAGAGGATTTGGAGGAGGAAGAGAAGGCTGAAATGTTGCCCTCAATCTGCAAACTGTGATCTTGCCTCTGCTTAAAATGCAGGCATCCTGGGGCGCCTGGGTGGTTCAGTCAGTTGGGCTTCTGACTTTGGCTCAGGTCATGATCTCACTGCTCATGGATTCGAGCCCCGCTTCAGGCTCTGTGCTGACAGTTCACAGCTCAGAGCCTGAAGCCTGCTTTGGATTCTGTCTCCAGCTCTCTGCCCCTTCCCTGCTCATGCACATGTGTTCTCTCTCTCTCTCTCAAATAGAAATAAACATTAAAATTTTTTTAACGCCGGCACCTTTATTTAAGCCTGGGGTCAAAGAGAACAGGAGCTGGCCCTCCCCTGGTGGCAAAGGTGGGAAGGTGTCAACAGCCCCGTCCTCTCCATGCAGGAGCCAGTCTGGGACAACGGAGCTGGCACACAGGCCTTGGTGGAGCTGAGCACGAACACAAGTCCTGGCAGCCTCGGATCCACAACCCTGGCGGCTGCTGAGGCCGACTGCCCTGTCCTCTGCCCCGGTAACCCCCGCGCTGATGCGCGCATTCCCAGCAGGCCCCCCTTACGCCGGAGCTCGCTCGAACGGGACTTCTGTTATTCCCAACCAGGAAAGTCCTGACTAACAGCAGGATGGTGCATCCTCTTTTGACCTTCTGCAAGGTTATTCACCTGCTAAGTAAACCTTTCCTCCAAAAGGGCAGTAAGGTAAGTTTCACTCTACCCCAAGGTCAAAAATGATTGAGAATTCCAAATCAGCTAAGGCGTTTTTCTTTGTACAGCCATTCTGAAATCTCACAATCTACCTTCTGAGTCCGCGTAGGTCATGGGGAGGTGATCTGGTTGGGGGAAGGATGCAGCTGGCCGGGGTGGAGGGCAGACGTGGGGCAACACGAGGCCCCGTGTCCTGGACGTGCACTGACCTTTCCTCATGCAGAGACATTACCCGTGAGACACTTTCTGTGCATCTGGGGAGCTGCTCTGGGCTTTTAACAAATCTGGGCCCACCCGCGTGGGGCCTGGAACTACCTCAAAGGTTTCTCCCCTCCCGGAGGTGATAACACCACCAGGTCGGCCACCCAGCACGTACACGGCACCACACGGGCTTGGTGCTAAACACGTACAATAACTTGGTACTAAAATAAAACCCAGCTTGGTGACATCTTGACACAGCTTTGCAGGAACAGCAGGCTCCTGTGTACACAATGTCCCACTCTGCACGCCTGTTTGTAAATTAATCACACATCAGTAGCCTTTGCTCAGATTCACACGTTTCTGGACCACTCTGAGGGTAGCTCAGGCTGCCGGATCTTCTGACCCACTTAATAACCAGACCCAGCCCTTTGACAGATCCTAGATGGAGGGTCTCCTTCTTGCCAGACTTCTGAGCCTCCGGGATCTTGCTTCCCTCCCGTGCAGAAGCAGACAGGGCAGGGAGAACCAGGGCCAGGGGCTCCCCTGGAGCCCTGTCTACAAAAGTGTCCGGGTCCACTGATACGATGATTTTAAGACAGATACGAACACAAACGCTTGTGAGACGTCAGTGGAGGCAGTATGAAAGCAGGACCAAGAGAAATGGAGAGAAGCAAGTCCAAGAGGGGCAGCTTTTGTCATGTGCTCATGCCCCCACTGGCCACCATGCGGCCCTGGCCTCTCCCCGGGGCTCTTCCCTGCGGTGTTACCCTTACACCGCCTCTGCTCCGGGGGTCCTCTGGCTCCTAGAACACTGCCTGTTTTCAAGCCCCGTCAGGCTTGAGTCAGCCCTGAGGGTCCCTGAGGGCTGAGTCCCAGGCCCTGAGTCCTGACCCCTCAGGTCAGGAGCATCAGTGGAAAGAGCATCAGTGGAAAGAACATCAGGCTGGCCTCAGCCACTTGTATGCGCCACATAACCCCGGCCTGCGTTTACTTGTCTGGGAAGGACAGCGAAGACCGGAACTTTGTCAGGGCTCTTGGGCAGTGCTGGGTACCCGGGTGGAGGAGTGCAGGCTGACAGCTCATGTTCGCGTTGCTGGGGAGACAAACTCTCGATTTAGAGCTGCCCCAGGGTGTCCTGTGCCAGCTGCTCACCGTGATGGCTTCTCCTGAGCAGACAGAGGTAGGCCCCTTGCCCTGGGAGGTGCCCTCACGCCCATTCAGCTTCTCTAGGCCAGCAGCTCCCACCAGTGCCAGGAGGCCCAGGACGTGCTGCTTCCTCCTTCTGTCAGACTCCCAGCATGACAGAAGTGAGCTGACCTGCCCCCCTTTTCCTGCAAGTCCTCTGGGTCAGCAGAGAAAGGCTCAGAGTCTTTCCACCCTCTCCCAATCCTGTGGGGGCACTGGACCTTGTCCCAGCCCTCCTTGGCCTCGGGCCAGGGGTGGGGTAACCTCCCACCACCTAGGCCTTGAGATCTGGCTCCCTCCATATTCAGCCCAATTAGGGGGTCACATACACTTGGTTGCTTCCCCAGGATTTCATTAAGAACGAGGACAACGACCAGAGAGTGGCGCGCGTGTCAAAGCTTCCCCTGCTGGGCTCTGTCTCTCCGGACTTCACTGCTCACTGAGCGGACTGCCCTTGGCCTTGAGCGGATGCCAGGCAGGTGCAGACTGCCACCGCTGCTGGCCTTGGGTAAGTCAGGGCGCTCTGAAGCTTCAGACCCCAACGGCGGAAAGTATGTGTGTGAATCCTTGCCTCACGGGACATCAGGAAGACCAAAGGAAGGGATGCTCCTAGGAGCGAAAAGGGCACCGGTGGCCTCTCCAGTCTGCAACGGCTCAACAAGTGCCCTCAGCAGACCCCCTGTGAGGTCAGCGGTGGGCGGAAGGCAGGACCAGCAGTTTCGAAGGAGACTCTCCCCCTCCACGGGCTACGGGCCGACAGAGCTGGCGCCGGGGCACCCCAGGGCCCATTGAGGCCGTGGGCACTGGCAGCAAGAGCTCAGACAGACGCGCCCAGCTAATCGCAGCCAGCCTCCTAGGCTCCCCCCAGCCCACACCCACCCCGAGCTGAGGAACAAGCCGCGGGAGGCGATGCGAGAGCAGGAAGGAAAGGAAGCAGAGCTGTCTGCTTGTCCTGAGTTATTAACTGGGGGAGGACGGCTGGGCAACGCGGTGGGCCCAGGTGGGGAGCAGGCGTTGGGAAGGGACGCTACGACCCTGTGGCTGCACAGACCCGAGGGATCGAGAGTTGGCAGCAGCTGGGCCACGAGCCCAGGGGTTGTCCTGTCAGGGCAGCAAAACCTAACCCAGCCTCATTCACTGGCTTGCACTCTCCCAAGTGGTTAGGAACCAGAGCTTCTCGTTCCTTCCTTTTGGGCATTTTGCAAGAGTGAGGAAGCTGGAAGAGATCAGGCAGTTCAGCCAAAGTCCCACAGGTGCTAAGGACCAGGCCAGCATGCATACCAGGTCCCCAAGCGCCACCACGAGGAACTGGAGACTCTTATTTGCCCCACCTGTTGTCCCTATTCACCTCGGCCTTGGTTCAGGCCCTGTCAACTCTCCTTAGGGGCAGGACAGCTGCCCAACCGGCCTTCCAGTCTGGGTCCCCCCAAATCCTCCAAACTGACCACATGTGACAGCTCCCTCCAGGGTCAGAGGCCTTGGTCCCAGATCATCCCCCGAGGCCCTTGGGCTCTGCCCACGGCCTTTCAGGTCCTCCCTCTCACTGGCCACCCCAACTCTCCAGCTCCATCTGCCCTTCTCACTGTTCCCTCTTGCACCCCTGCTCTGAAGCCCTCAAGGGCAGTGCTCACATCTTCTACCCGGTCCCCAGCGTCTGGCGCACGGCGGGAGATCCCTCACTGTTGCGTAAAGCAAAGCGTTTGCTGAGATTCACACTTGCTGTTCCTTCTGTCGAAAAAGCCCTTCCCCACCTGGTCTACGTGGCAAAGCCCCAAAGTGTCCTGTAAGACTTTGCCTGGCCAGCTCACGCTCAGTGAGCCCTCCTAGACCACTCGGGGAGAAGCCGGGTGCCCAGGGTCCCCCATAGCACCTCACCTTCTGTTCTCACCCCATTCCCACCATCTGTGCCCAACGGCAAGGCTCAAGGGCAGTGCCCATGTCTGGTTCATTACCGTCTTCAGTGCTGAGCACACCACAAGGCACCCTGAAGAACTCTACAAAAACCTGGCAAGCGGGGGTCGGAGAGAAGGGTGGCCGGGCTGCATGGCAGGGCACGAAGAGCCCGGGTGTTTCCGAACAGTCAGACAGGGGGCGCTCAGAGGCTTTCGGTCATTTCTCCCTGGGATCTTCCAGGGAGTAGTCAGGTGGGGGGTGAGTCGATGAGCCACCTGCCCAGCGGTTCAGCTTTCACCTTCTTACGTGGGGGGCACCGAGCCACTTTAGAGGGTCTACAAGACTGAGTGGTGGGCACAGAGAAGGCCAGGAGGGAATCTGCCCGGGGTCTCTGACGTGACCTGCAGCTTCTGGAGCTCAGTCTGTGCTCTCTGTTGTTGGGGCTACTGTGCTAGCCTCACAGCCCTACACAGAACCAATGCCCCACAAGGACGGAAAAACTGCTTCTCCAGCAGGTCCAGCCTACAGCTGACTAATCTGCTCAGAGAATCTGTCTGAACCTCCCGCTTGGACCAGAGCCACAGCCAGGCTGGACACGGGACTGGCTTGCAGGCCACAGGGCACAAAGTACAGGGTGAGCTTAGGGATGGCGGGGGGGGGGGGGGCAAAGCGGAACTAAAGTCAGGCCAGAAGGGACGCCTGGGTGGCTCCATCGGTTGAGCTTCTGACTCTTGATTTAGGCTCAGATCATGATCTCACGGTTCATGAGTTTGAGCCCCACGTCGGGCTCTGTGCTGACAGCATGGAGCCTCCTTGGGATTTTCTCTCTCTCCTCTCTCTGTGCCCCTCCCCTGCTCGTGTGTGCTCTCTCTCAAAATAAGTAAACATTAAAAAAAAAAAAAAAAAAAAGCCGGGGCGCCTGGGTGGCTCCATCGGTTGAGTGTCCGACTTCAGCTCAGGTCGTGATCTCACTGTCCAGGGGTTCGAGCCTCGCGTCGGACTCTGTGCTGACAGCTCAGAGCCTGGAGCCTGTTTCAGATTCTGTGTCCCCCTCTCTCTCCGCCCCTCCCCCGTTCATGCTCTGTCTCTTTCTCAAAAATAAATAAACATTAAAAAAAAAAAAAAAGCCCCTGGCATTTGATGTATGTGTGATTCCAGTGATACGATAATGTTGAACCGGCAAATCTGTGGAGAAGGAAATCAGACCTGTGAATGCCAGGCACTGGGGGAGGGGAGATGGGGACTGCCTGCTGATGGTTTTGGGGTTTCCTTTTGGGGTGATGAGAATGTTCTGGAACTAGACAGATGTGGTGGGTGCACAACCACAATTTAATACATTGTGCATGTATTTAAATGCCACGGAACTGTTACCTTAACATGGCTAGTTTTATATCACGTGAATTATATCTCCAAAAAGATTTTTCTTTTTTTCAGAAAAAAAAAAAAAAAAGTCAGGCAAAACTCCAGCTAGTCAGTCTCCCTTCTTTGTCCCACAGGTCCTGGCAGCCGCCCCTTCTTCAGTGAGCCAGCATCCCAGCCCCGTACGTGAACCATCAGGCCTGGAGGGCTCAGTATACCACTCCTAGGTGAGTTTTCTGAGTCAGTCTTGTCTTTTCACCAAAGATCCCTCACGTACTGTAAGAAAGGGGGAAGTGACTGGATCGCTCTCCTGCTTAAAGACCTTCAAGAATTCACCTTTCTTCACCAAAGAACACCTCGGCTCCCTATCCCAGCATCCGGTCTCGCGCACAAGCTGAAGATGGGACAACCCTGTGCATCGGGTCCCAGGCCAGTCTCGGTGCCTGCACTTGGTGTCATCATCTGGGTCCCCATCCCCCCAGGGACACCCTGCCCAGCGAGCTGAGCCCCAGCAAGACCTGCCTTGTTGAGAAAGCCATCCCTGGCCCACGGCCTCCTAGGCCACAGCTGCCCTTCCCCCCGCCAAGCTCTCCACGCATGAAGCGGTGTGCTACCGTACAAAATGTTACACGCCTGTGCCGCTTTGAGACCTTGCTACCCCACAAACTATGCGTTCTTGGAGGAACGGGGGCCACGTGCCCTCGGCGGTGGACCTCAGGGCCTGCTGCCACTACAGGGCTGCCCAACTCCAGGGGGCGCTGTTCCCTTCCACAACAACACTGCCACCCACCGATCCCTCAGTGGCTCCTCGTCATAAACATACAAGCCTCCCCCAGACAAACAAACGGCTCTGTCAAAAACAAAGGCCAAAAAAAGCACAAGTACACCTCCAGGCAGATGTGTGGACACGGAGTGCAGACAGCACACGCACAGATAGAGGCTGGAGGCAGGGGTTGCAAGGCCAGCCCGGGGAACGTCTGGTGTGAGCTGAAAGCAGAGCCAAGAAAGGGTTCCAGAACAGGTACGGTGTTCTTTATAGGTGCCTGGCATGGGGCATGGGTCACAGACAGGATCACAGAACACAGAACCTGTAACCCATTCCTGTCATTGCACAGATGGGAAATTAAGGCCAGAGAAGGACAGGGAATTGATCTTTTCATCCATCCATCGAGGCATCTACCCATCCATCTACCCATGTATACATCCATGTGTGAAGGAGACCATGCATTCACTCATGCACGTATCCATCTATCCACACGTGCATCCATGTGCCCACCATGTACCCATGCATCCATCCGTCCTGCATCGCATACACATCCATCCCTCTCCTCCCTCTAGGGAGTGAGGGCAGAAACAGACCTGGAGCCCAGAGTCCTGGCCTCTCAACCCAAAGCTCTCTACAGCGTGCCACAGTTGCCTTAAGTCCCGGCAGCTCTGAGAAACTTTCCAACCCAATAAGGGTTGGCAAGAAGGAAGCACTTTCTGGTGGGACTCCACAAACCGTAGGGCTCCTGCCAAGGTACAGACTACCCCAGGCACCCGCCCTAAGGCCAGTTCAGACAGCTCTGTAGATGAGAAAGCTACAGCCATCACAGGGTTCCTCTGATCTCACTGCACCATGGCTCTGCAGGGTGGGTGTGCCTGAGGCGGGGGCGGGGGAAGCATTCTGGGGGGCAAGAGGCTGAGCAAAGGCTCTGAGGCAGGCCTGACTCCATGGCAGGTGCTGAGGGATCCTTGGGTTGACACAGGATGATTGATGGGGTATGCACAGGAAAGAGCTCGCACACTGGAAAGCGTGGACCCTTGGGGACTTCAGAGCCCGCCGAAGCTCCCAGATACAAGGGAGGCGCTGCAGGTTGTGGGGAGGTGCTCCCCGAGAACAGTGAGCAGATGGGGTTTAGGCAAAGTTCCACCATCTCTCTGAGCACCTGGGGCCTCGGTGAGTACTGACTGCAGAGAAGACCCAAGGGCAGGGGCAGATACGTGTGATCAGCTGCCAGCTGCTGGGAACAGACAAGGTGGGGGTGGGGCGGCACAGGTGCTCTTACAACAGGGACTCTCTGAGAAGCAGGAATGACAGCGTAGGTGGGCGGTGGGTCCCGAGGGAGGCCCTGCAGCAGCAGAGGGGCTCCTGCTCCCTCCCCTCCCCCCTGCCAATGGAGGGGCCTGACTCGCATCTGCCTGCTCCCCTCCACCTGCCGTGCACCTGGGGCCCACATGCTTCCTCCCTCCCCATTTCAACGGGCTTTGGCTGCAAATCCAGGGACACACATTGCCACGTCCCTAGACACCGTCCCTAGACGCCCTCCCAGACAGGCAGTGAGGTAGAAGGACAGGTTGGCTGGAGCCCCAGCGCTTGCCCTTCTCACCCCTCTGTCCTGGGACGGGATGCTTGAACCTGAGCCTCCGCTTACTGTAAAGGAGCGTGGTGACACATCCAGTGAGGGGACAGATGTAAGTGTGGACAGCACCCGGCACCGTGCCTGGCAGTACAGTAAAGATGTATTCCATCACCCATGGCAACACTGAAAATATCTTAAGTGCTGGGCACTGCCGGTGGCCCAGGCTGTGGGGCTGGGTGGGGGGGTCCTCCCTTCAGCTCCAGGAATCCCAGTGGGGCCGGGGGGCGGGGGGGACACTGTGGGCGCCTGGGAGCAAGAGGCTATTTGCAGAAGGCTCACAGCAGAGGTCTTACCCTTGGGGCCGGATGTATTTAAGAATTCAGAACTCCCCGCATTTAGATGGATGATATTGCATATTTCAGCAGCATCCAATAACCAAATAAGTTGACATTTCTGCAGTGAAATACGTGAACTTAGAATACATGAAGGCTATAAATAGCCTCACTTGCACTATAAATAGCCTCACCTCGGTTCAGGCGGGATTTTGCTGCCAAATGAGTTATGAAAAAGTGCTTGGTTTTCCGAGCTTGCTGGATTCTGGAATTGAGGCTAAGGAATTGTGGGTCTGCATTTCAATGTCTCACTGGGGAAAACGAGTGTGCGTCAGCCCTGGTTCATCCCACAGCTGGTGCAGCCTAGATGATTGGGCGGGGGGGCGGGGGGGGGGGCGGGGAGGGAGTCACACACACACCCTGCCCCCAAAACTCACCAAGCCCTCCCTGATCCTGTGCAAGATCAGTCACAAACCAAAAAACAACCTCACGCACACACATAAACACACACAGAAATGTGTATAAACATGGTCACACGAGCAAACAATGATGGAAGCCCTGCTCTGCAGATGGAACCCAGCCCTGGTGGAGCCTCCAGCGGCCACGGACACCTGCTTGGGCCAAGCCCTGAGACGTTGCTGAGCCACGCGTGTCTCTAGACCTGCACCCGGACGAGAGGAAGGAGGAACAGGGCGGGAGCCTGGTGGCCGTGGGCTTCCTGCTCTCCGGCTTCCAGAGGGGCAGCGAGAGCTCCAGTCACGCTGGGATGTAGTCCCAGCATCGCCACATAGGAGCCAGCGGCCTTAGACGAGTGGCCTGGCCTCCTCACTGAGCTGCATTTCACCTGGCAAGTCTAAATAATTGGGCTTCACCAGGTTTTGTCGAGGCGCATGGAAGTGCCCCGAAGGGCCTGGGACACTGGGCGCTTGCCTGCGAAATGCTTGCTGACTATTCTGTGAAGTTGCTTCAATGTACTGTGTAAAAAGAACAGGTTCAACGGAGCAGCTTTGCAGTTCCAGAAACGCAGCCATGTCCCAGGGCTCTCTTTTGAGGTAAGGCCTTTGTGGGTTTCTGTCCTACAGCAGGTTTTCCATGTGAACACAGACAGAACTTTCTGGCTGCTGTGGCTGCCAAGGGGATCCCCCAAGGGACTGGGCTCAGGGTCTGGAGAGAAAAGCCTAGAGCAGGGACAGGCTTACCCTGGAGGAGGGGGTAAGACATCAAAGAGCTTTGAAGCTCGCACAGCGTTCCTATCCCGGCTCCACCTTTCAGCTGGTCTTAGCAAGTTACTCGAAATCTCTGACCCTCAGTTCTTACGGTTATAAAACTAGCTCCAATGCCACGTACCTCCATAGGGTAGTCGAGGGGGATTAGACTCAGGGGCAGTGACAAGTGCCCAGCACGCAACACCCAAGGAACGGCCGCGGCTGTGATGCCACCCCCGCTGTGATGCGACACAGTATCGGAACAAGCCTGCTAATGGAGCGCTTCCCTTTGAACGGTATCCTCACATGCTCGAAACGGTAAGGGTTACAAGAAATCACTCATCAAGACTGTTCCTCCCAACCTTCCCACTGCCTGGCTGGGCCCCGGCCCCCACTCTCTCACTCACCCCATGATGACACCAGGCGGTTGTACAGGCCTTTCCCCCCTCCAAACGGAGACTGAACCCGAGGGTGTGCCGGAAATTTCGTCAAGGTCATTGAGCAAGTCGGTCACAGGGAGGAAATGAGAATCCCTAATTCCAGGCCCCAGGCTACCCCAAATCCATCCCGGCCTTGAGGCACTGGACAGGTGGGAGAAGAGCCACCTAAGGGGGCACGGCTGTGTGAAGCAGCATTCGGCAGCCTGGGCTGGGGGGAGGCACCGGGCAGGGGAGCCCAGGGGGAGGGCACAAAGAAGAGGGGGTGTCTGGGTGCGGGCAACGGAGTCATCCTCCCCTGGCCCAAGACCATCATCGCACACAACCCACCACTTCCCCACCAGGCTGACTAGGTCAAAAACAAAACCAACCCAGCAACAGCTCTGTGTCAACAGGGTGGGAAGTGAGGCTCTGAACAGCCCCAGAACTGAACAGCAGGAACAGGGGAGAGGGGGGGAGGCCGGGGGTAGTGGGGGCAAACACAGCCCTCCCACCCTGAGCAAAACAAAGGTGGCAGGAAACAAACAAAAACAAAACTAGTTGGAGGCAGCAGGATGCAGTGGGAGAGACTAGTTTTGGAACGAGATTGAAGTGAGTTCAAATTCAGGCCTTGTCTTCAAGGGTCAGGTGGGATCAAATGAGATAACACTGAGGCCCTGGGCACGCATGTGAAGGGTGATACCTGCCGGGGGCCCTGACTTGGCCAGTCATCCCTCGGGGTCACTTCAAGCCACCTCTGCCGGGCAGGCCCCTCTAGCCTCCCGTCCTGCCCAAGACAGGTGCTCAGCAAACACCTGTGCACAGAATATACCGGGGAACAGGGCTGGCAGTACAGACAGCAGGACCAAGGATGGGGACAGCCATTTGGGGGGCATTTCCAAGGAGACTGGCACCTCGTGAGTAGCTAACACAAGTCACCACGTGAGTCCCTTGTCTCAGATCACTGCCCTTCAGATGAGAGACAGGGGCTCAGAGAAGAGAAAAGACATGTCCAAAGTCAGCTGGCTGGTCAGAACTTTAGGAGGCCAGCAGCCTCCAGCAAGGGCTGTTCTCAGCATGCTGTGCCCTGGTCTTTCTGGAGAAAACATGGGGGCTGATGGGGAGCAAAGGCAGCATAGCTCGGAGAGGAAGGTACAAGTAGGGAGGGCATTCTGGAATGATCATGTCTCCACTGGGGCCTGGGCCCAAGGACCTGAGTTAATTACAGATGAAGGGGGACCAGTGCATGTACTGGAGATGTGACTAGCCCAGTTTGAGCCCTGGCCCTATACTTTTCTCACTAGACCCTCAAAAAGCCCCCGGTTGGGGCACCTGGGTGGCTCAGTCGGTTAAGCTTCTGATTCTTGATTTCGGCTCAGGTCATGATCTCAGTTCAAGCCCACACGGGGCTCTGAATTGACAGTGCAAAGCCTGATTAGGATTCTCTCTCTCTCTCTCTCTCTCTCTCTCTCTCTCTCTCCCCCTCTCTCTCTGCCCCTCCCATGCTCTCTCTCTGTCTCTCAAAAAAAAAAAAAAAAAAAAAAAAAAGCCCCAGAGTTGGAGTCACAATGGCCAAACCATGGAAGCAACCCCAGCATTCGTTGATCAATGAATGATGGACAAACCCATAAACAAATGTGCTCTATCCATACAATGGAATGTTATTCATCATTGAAAAGGAAGGAAATTCTGGGGCACCTGAGTGACTCAATTGGTTAAATGTCCAACGTCGGCTCAGGTCGTGATCTCGCATTTGGTGGGTTTGAGCCCCACGTCAGACTCTGTGCTGACAGCTCAGAGCCTGGAGCCTGCTTCCAATTCTGTGTCTCCCTCTCTGTCCCTCCCTGCTCATGCTCTGTCCATCTCTCTCTCTCTCTCTCTCTCTCAAGAAATGAATAAAACATTAAAATATATACATATTTTTAAAAATTTAAAAGTTTAAAAATAAAAGGAGGAGATTCTGACATCTGCTACAACACGGATGGACCCGGAGAACATTGTGCTGAGCCAAAGAAGCCAGTCAGGAAGGACAGATCCTGTATGATTCCACTCACACATACAAGGCACCCAGAAGAGTTGAATTCACAGGGACAGAAAGTAGGATGGGGTGCCAGGGGCTGGGGGAGTTAGTGTTCATGGGGACAGTGTGTCATTTGGAGAAAGAAAAGAGATCTGGAGATGGATGGTTTCAGTGCATCCAGTGTGAACGTGCTTAATGCCACCAAACTGGAGGCTAAAATGGTAAATTCTGTTACATGTATTTTATCACAATTTTAAAAAAGGAAAGAAAAGGAAAGGAAAGGAGAAAAAAAGCTCCAGAGTTGGGCATAGGGTCTCCTTTAAGGGTGATGAACATATTCTGGAACTAGACAGAAGGGATATTTGCACAACATTGTGAATGTACTAAATGCTACTGAATTGTTCACTTTAAAAGAATTAATTGTAAATGAATCTTACTTCAATTAAAAAAAAAACAACTTTGGGGCACCTGGGTGGCTCAGTCGGTTGAGCTTCCAACTTTGGCTCAGGTCATGATCTCATGGTCTGTGAGTTCGAGCCCCGCATCGGGCTCTTTGCTGACAGCTCAGAGCCTGGAGCCTGCTTCAGATTCCGTGTCTCCCTCTCTCTCTGACCCTCCCCCATTCATGCTCTCTCTCTGTCTCAAAAATAAGTAAACATTAAAAACAAAAACAAAAACCAAAAACTTTAAAGGCCCTGGGTGTGAGACAGGCAGCTTCTGTGGACAGTCACCCTGGGAGAGGCTTCTGGGACAAGGGGGTCAAGATCTGAACCCTAAGACAGAGAAAGGGGAGGGGAGACCCAGCTACAGAGGCCGAGGGCTCTGTGGGGGCAGAGAGAGGGGCCTGGGACTTCCAGAGGAGCTGATGGCCTGGATACTAGGGGCACCCCCCACCCCACCCCTGCCTTGCAAACCCACGAGCCAGCCTGGAGGGAGGGTCTAGGGTCTGGGGTCCCTGAGCTCGTACTGTGGCTGTTGGATGGGGCCGTCGATCCCTGAGACAAGTGCAGGCTCAGAGCTCTTGGGGACGGGATGGCTCTGCAATGCCCACCCTGGGGGGCTGCTAAGACCACCTCCCAGGAGGGGATGCTCACCACCTGCAAGGTACCTCCAGGAAGTTCTTATGCTGTGCAGTCTGCCTCCCGGGGACTCAACCTAGGGTCCTGGTTGGCTTTTCAGAGCCACGTTCTGCTTTTCTTCTCCAGGGTAGCTGCCCCCTCGGCCACCACCTCCTCTGCTCTGGGCTCTCTGATTCTATTAACAGAGGCAAAACTGCCCTGGCTGACAACAGAGCCTGAGGCTGCTAAAAGCCCCAGATCTGTTTGCTGGGACCAGCTGCCAGCCCACGGCTCCCCTGGCCGGCGCAGCAGACCTGCCCTTTACCTGGTGACATTCTGCCTGCTGAGTGAAAATTCATGTCCACCTGGGAACCTTGGAATGTGACCTTATATGGAAGCAGGGTCTTTGCAGATGTAATTAGCTAAGGACCTCAAGATGAGATCATCCTGGATTTAGGGTGGGCCCCAAATTCAATGACAAGGGTCCTTGGAGAAGAGAAGACACAGAGAGACACAGAGGGGCCAGCCACGGGCAGACAAAGGCAGAAATCAGAACGACACAGGGGCGCCTGGGTGGCCCTGTCGGTTGGGCATCCGACTCTTGGTTTCGGCTCAGGTCATGATGTCGTGATTTGTGAGTTCGAGCCCCACATTGCGCCGTGTGCTGTCATCGCAGAGCCCACTTTGGATCCTCTGCCCCCCCTCCCTCGCCCCTCCCCGACTCATGCTCTCTCTTTCTCTCTCAAAAATAAACATAAAAAAAAAAAGAAAAAGAAATCAGAGTGACACAGCCACCAGCCAAGAACAGGTGGGGCCTACAGAAGCAAGAAGGAGCAAGGGAGGATTCGCCCCGAGAGCCTTCTGAGGGACATACACGGCCTGCAGATAGCCTGACCTCCAGGACTATGAGACGTTCGTTTGCTCTAAGCCCCGTTTGCGGTCAGGTGTGATGGCAGCCCCGTGAAACAGTACTCTGGGTCTGTGGCATTGGCAAGCAGGACACAGCCCAAGCTGGCCACCCAGACTTAGCCAGTGTCCCCTTGCTCCGGGAGTCTGTGGGAGAAGAACCAATGGTGTCCTGGCCAGGAGACAACACCAGCACCCGCACAGGACTGGGCAAGCCTGTGACCAGGCCATCACCAGGGCTGCAGCCAATGAGCTCGGGGCACTTGAGGAGCCAGCGAGAAGTCCTCTTGCATTCGCTATAAACACACTCAAGTGGCAGTGGCTGCTGGGTGTGGAGCCACCCAGCCTCCCCACGCTGGCACCTGGACAGCCTTTTCTAGGCCCCCGTGTCCGGTCAGGCTAGTCTAGCTCTGCCAGAGCCCCCAGGCACGCCAGCCCTGAGCAAGCAGCTGGAAGCACTCCCTGGGTGAGGTCCTAATCCAGGCACCACAGGTTTCTCTGATGAGAAATACTCGGCCCCTACTCTGACCTTTGACTCGGCATCTCCTCCCCATCTGGATTTCTGGGGGAACCTCTCACCGGGGGCAGGGAGGTGGGAAGCTGGCCAAGGCCTCTGAAAGCTTCAGGACTTGGGACCTGGGCTCCTGCAAGGCACAGGAGCTCAGATGATTCAGCATCTACAAACCCCTGGCAGGTGACGGTCCCGGCTCCACGGATGCTACCATACCTGGGGGCAGGGTTAGGACCCTTGTAGCTCACAGGGCTCTGAGAAGCCAAGTCCAGCACTTCTCAAACTCAGGTACAGGGATGAGCCACTTTATAAATGTTCACTGAGCTTGTTCAAAACGCAGATGCCTGGTTGTCCCTCCCAGAATCAGAACCAAATCTGTATGACAGAACCTCTGCATGAGAGGGTCGGGACCCTGCATTTTACACACGTTCTCCGCTGATATTGGGAAGACCACCGAGGTGACAACAAGTGGCCTGGCTCAACCAGTTCGTGAAGGAGGAGGGAGCAGACGTGGAACAGGCCTTGCTTCAGGTTACACGGCAGAGCCAAGCCGGTTGGTGTCTCTCTGGGCCTGGGATCCGAGCCTCCTGTGCTCAAAGAGCTCTTCTCCCAGGTAAGGCTTCCCTGGGGGCTGGTCAGCTCCCCGGGGAACCCGGCGCTGACTTTCCTCTTGGCCCTTCTTACAAGGCAATGTCACCACCACAGGCTCGCCCTGGAGCTCAGGCCCTGTGGGTCACTCATGGTTGTCTCCCTAGGGCCTGGCCAGATCAGGTGCCTGGCAAATATCGGTTAGGTAAGTGATCTGGAGTCCAAACTCTGGTCCAGAGCAGCTGTCTGACCTTGGGCAGCTCCCTCAACCTCTCTGCCCCTCCGTGGAAAACAGTCTGGTCATCTGCCTTGACCATTTCACAAGGCCAATGTAAGATCCACCAACAAACCGGATGCAAAGCCAACCCAGGCATGAGCTCTGCACAGCAGTATTAACACAGCCAGCAAGCTTTTGCGGACTAGAGAGGAGCTGGAAGCCCAGGGCAGCCAGGCCAGCCAGGAGACGCTATTGGTGGACAGGGCAGCAAAGAGTGCCCGGGGGCAGGCACGTGCCCTGCAGTGAGACAGGCAGGCAGGTTCTAGAGGCTCTGCCACCCCCTCCTTAACACAGTCCACTGCTCTTGGGGGCATAAATCCTACCCTGGCCCCATGCCCTGTAGTGACTGGGCCCGGGTCCTGACAGCAACCGGGCTGCAGATGAGGTCACATTGAGTGGTGCTACCAAGGCCCTGGGGGCTGCAGGAGGACCCTGGCCCTCTGTGGGCCTGTTTCCCAGCCACAGTGAAGGCTTGAGCTAGACCACGTCCAATGGCCTGAGGGCCATGGGGGCAGTGGCTCTGTGCCTTTGGGGACCCGTCCCCCTCCCTCCCGCCTCCCACTGGCAGGTGCACACTGGTGCTCCTCCCTGAGCCCTCTCTTAGAGACAGGCTTCCTGGAGAGCCCAGGCAGGGCGGCTCAGAGGAATGTGACACTTGCCAGGCCAAGGCAGGAGCCCCTCCCCCTGGCCGCCACTCTTGGTCCCCATGACTGCCAAGCGGTCAGAGAGCACAGCTGCCCGTCAGACGGCACACTCTGCTCCACTGGGCAGCGCCTCTTCCTCCAGCTGTAGGCACGGCTTCCACTTGGAGCCCTGCCTTCCAGATGACTTCACAGTGACCAACCAGTCTTCAGCCTGGGCCACTTAGGGGGACACTCTCAAGGGCCCAGCACCCACCTGCCCCTTCATGCATCAGCCCAACCTGGGTTGACTGCGGGGCGAGAGCTGGGCCTGAGAAGGCTGTGACGCAGGCTAGCACTGCAAAGGAGGGGGCGTCACCAAGTCCCCAGCACGGGCCCCCCACAGCTACAAGTGGGGAGCAGTGGGGCAGAGGCCAGTGTCAGGGGGAGGAAGGTGGACTTTGTCCCGCCTCAGTCTCCCCATCTGCCTAGACTGACCTGGAATCCCAGCATGCCGCATGCTGCCTGGGAAGGCAGAGGGCTAGGTGGTGATTCAGGCATAAATTCTGGCCCTGGCTCTCTTTGTGGGTCCAGGGGAGACCCCTCCTTAGTGCCATGGCCACAAGCAGCTCCAGCTGGGTCACCCCCCTGTGCCTTGGTTTCCCCATCAGCAACTCTGCTGTGCCATGTGCGCTCAGGCAGCTTGCAGAGCACAGGCTTCCTCTTCCAGGCCATTGGCAGCGTAGTGACCACGCCTCCCGACAGCAGGTTCCCCCCGGCTGCGACACAGCACCGGCCTTCCAAACGTTTGGAAGCACGAAAGGCAGCAGCTGACCAGGCCCTGATCCTAAGAGGACGGGCTTTGATCCGGAGTGGTCCTTTGAGACCAATCCATTTGTAAGTCCTGCACTGGAGGAGAGCCCTGTAAAACGGTCACCCCGGCATCTCACTCCTGCGGGTGAGGCAAGCACAGTCTCATATTCTCACCCAGCACCTCTGTTCTGCACTCAGGGAAGCTAAGGCTCCCGGGATTAGCACCTTCTGTGGGTCACAGAGCCGGGACCCAGGCTCCTTACCCTTCCTGCCATCCCAGGTCAGCGCCTACCTCCCAGTCTCCCCATCCCAGGAGTCCAGAGGCTTAGGGAAGGCCTTCAGCCATGCAGTTAAGCAGGGGCCCAGCAGGCAAGTGACACCAGGTAGCAAGAGTGTTTTAAAATTAACTGTCCCCCCGGTTCCCCGTCTGCGCAGCCTGCCGCAGCCCTGACAAAGCCACAGGCTGTGATAATGGTGTGCCCACGCCTAGAAAGCTGTGAAGTGCTTCACAAGGGCACAGGGCAACGGGCCAAGGGAGGGCGCCCGCACGGAACAAAGTGCTCCCCTCACACCATCCCTTCTGTCCTTCCCAGGCTCCCGAGGGCACCTGCCATTAACCCTGTTGTACAGACGAGGGAGAAGCTCAGAGAGGCCAGGGGAATTCTCCAAGGTCTCACACCCAGGCTGATGGCAGAATAGGGGATTAGGACAAGGTCTTCTGACTTGCTTTCACCCTTTGACACAACCGCCCAGTGCCGGGTGTTCACCTAAGAGACAGGACAGAAATGGCCCAACTGCCCAACTCCCCAGCCCTCCTCCGGGCTGCCGCCTCTGTCCTTCCTGCTACCCTCTGGGCTGGGCTGCTTTCAGAGAGGTGATGGGGACCTGGTGAGGAAACCTCCTCTTGCTAGGGCAACAAGGTGGGGAAACCGAGGCACACACTGGGCAGCTGCTGCTAGGCTGGGCTGGACTGAACAGAGCACATCAGGCACCCGGTTCATCCACTCCCACTAAGCTGGGCTCTGGCAGGGAGACAGTGGAGGCGGCGTGGGGAGGTTGCATGGGGCGGGGGCGGGACTAGAGGTCTAGGACTCCCTCCCCACAAGGACGGGAGGGTGGCCATTTACTGCAGGGGGCTCTCAGGAGTCCAGGCGATGGCAGCCACAAGGCTGACATAGCTGGTGCATTTGCACCCCATCAAGAAACCATCAAAAAACACAAACAATTTTCTCCTGGCCTCAGGCAGTCAGCAGGCTGTGTCCTCTGGAAGAAGAGAAAGCATCCCAGCCTGGTGCCCCTTCAGGGAGCCCAGGGAGGGAGGTGGGGAGCAGCCTGACCTCACGGGCCCTTGTGCCCAGGGGAGTTGCCTCTGGAGAGTCTGCTGGTGGCCTAAAAGGTCTCACCCCCCTGGCTCCCTCTCCCCCGGCTGGCCAGCCATCCCCCGTGGCGGGGGGAGGCGGGGCGCTAACCCACGGTTTAACCATATGGCTTCCTGTGGGGTCCCAGAGGTACAAACCCTCCTCTGTTATGTCACCATTCCGTCCACCTTTGGGGAAAAGCCCTCAAACTGCCTAAGTTTTTTTTTTTCTTTCACATAATTTTTAACTCACAGAAAAGTTGCAAAAATAATGGAAGAACTTTCACGTACCCTCCACCCAACACCACCGTCGAAACCACGTGCTTTACCATTTGAGAGCTATCGGCACATCTGTATGCACACAATCTCTCGGTGTAACTGACGTGCATACGGTCTGTTCTGAAAGGTCAGAGAGTAAAGTGCCTGAAAGTCTAAGTGCACGACCACCATCCCACCCCTGTCCCGCATACCGATTCATGGGGTGCACGGCCAGGCACCCTCACACCTCCCTCCCTTGTGCTAAGGCGTGTGAAGGAGGAGGAAACGGAGGCTTGGTCTCCTGATATACAATATGCCCCTCCTACTACATCGACCCACCAACACCTAAGTTCTCAGCATAAAGCAGACAGACCCCGTTCTGCAGACTGTCCTCCCGACGACGTGACAATGCCAGAATAATTTTTGAAAGAAAGCAGAATTGGGCACCTGGCTGGCTCAGTCGGTTAAGTGTCTGACTCTTGATTTCAGCTCAGGTCATGATCTCATGGTTCGTGAGTTGAGCCCCATGTCAGGCTCTGTGCTGACAGTGCAGAGCCTGCTTGTGATTCTCTCTCTCCCTCTCTCTCTGCCCCTCCCCCTGCTCATGAGCGCGCGCGCTCTCTCTCTCTCTCTCTCTCTTTCTGTCTCAAAATAAATAAATGAACATTAAAAAAATTTTTAAAAAAAAGCAGAATAAAGAGGGGGTCTGGACCAGGCAATATGAAAGTTCTCGCAGTGCGGCATTAACTCTTGAGTTCTGGGCAGCAATGGGGGGCTGGGGAGGTGGGCAGTGAGGGCCTCACCACTCAGGCCCTGGCACATCGCCTCCTTCAGGGCCTGCTCTCTGCTTCTTTCCTTTTGCTTTAATGCCTCAGACAACTGGGATGGATGAACTCCTCCTCATCCCAGAGCCTGGTGGCCTGGGGCCCAATGAATGAATGAGTGAATGGATGGAATCTGAGCTCTGACTTCCCTGGGTGGGTTACTCAACCCCTCTGAGACTCAGTTTGCTCATATGTAAAATGGGACCACACCAAGCACTTCTCAAGTTAACTTAGATGGGATTTGTGAAGGTGCCTGCAGTCAGAGTCTGCTGAGATTGTGCCCTGAGACACAAACCGGAAAATGAGAAGCAAAGCTAAGGAAGCCTAACTATGAGCACTATAGACAGTGTATACACGTGTGCACACACAGCCTTGCTCAGCACATCTGAAGCTAAGCAGTCTCTGACGACTCCCCTTCCTTTTGGCTTGAGACACCCAGAGGCTCAGGATGGAAAGCTGGCAACCGGGGCTTTCCCTGCAGACACAAACGTGCCGGGCTCTGTAATACTTCTGACAACACAGCCCAGAGGGCATGGAAAAGAGGAGCGGTTGGGAAGGGTGGCAGCTCTTTCCAGGAGTGGCCAGGAATGGTCTGTCTCACACAGGTAAGACACAGAGCTAAAAAGCAATGCACCAAAGGGATAGCTGTACGATCGTATCAACACCAGGGGCCGTTCGTAGGAGATCACGTTACCGCAAGCACAGTGCCAACTGATACGCGCAGCCCCGATGGCAGACGGGAAAAACGTATCCGTGTGTGCGAGTGTGCACACGTGTGACTATGTGCATGGGTGTGTGTGCACGTGCGCTGCGTGTATTGTGCACACGGGGGGTGCGTGTGCACGTGTGCGTGTGAATGTATGGGGTGTGCACATGCGTGACTGCCTGTGTGTGCAGGCAGTGTGAGTGTGCATGTGCATGAGTGTGGGGTGTGCGTGTACCTATGCGTGGCTGCATGCACGTGTGTATGAGTGTCAGGGACATCACAAGACAGACCGGGATTGTCAACGTTCACGAGCTTTTCTCCTGTTCACTTCCTTAAACCATTTGTGCCCCGGAGATCAACAGCCACCACCAACGGATTTTCTCAAGTCCGGCGGGGGGGGGGGGGGGGGGGCGGGGATGGGGCGTCGGCTCAGCCTCCCAGGTGGACATGATTCCGAGTCCTAGAATCCCCGACGCTGAGCCAGTGCCGCCACCCCTGCCTGGCACAGCCCGGGTGCCGGATGCCAGCATTCAGGGCAAAATAAAACCAATCTCCGCTTCAGAGCTTCGTGAGATCTGTGCGAACCACCAGGTTCCCCACCGCACCCTTCCCCGAGTCCCAGTGCTCCCCAGGAATGAAGGAAGAGAGAGTCGCTCACCACCTGAAAGCCAGCCAACGGGTGATTGTTCCACTTTTCCTGGAACGAGCCTTCCACGCTTTCTCTGGCTGGAGCCCTCGGCAGCCGGGCTCCCACCTCTCCGACCTGCTCTCACACCCTCCGCCGCTCTTTACAAAGCTTTCAAGTAAGTCACTGCTACGTGCAATTACACTAAGAAAGGAGGCTGGCTCCTTGTGCCGGGGGACTGAGCGGGGAGGCTGGCACGAGGCACTCAGGATTCACTCGGGATGAAAGCAGGCGGGTTGGCGGAGGGGCGCTTCCCTCCTCCAACGCCAGCCCCGCTCTGCCATCCCTTCCGACTTTCAGGCTTGCTGACCGCGCACACACATGCGTATCACCAAAGCAGCCCCCACCCTGTGCACCCGGGAGACCCCAGGGCAGAGTCACCCCAGCTGCAGCATGCCGGGCCGGCCTCCGCGGGGAGGCTGAGTGAAGACAGAGCGGGTCGTTGCCCCTGGGGGGCAGACCTTTTCTGTGTCACATTGGATTTTCCATTCGCCGGCAAACCAAAAGCAAACCAGCACACTGCCTCCCCGCCCGTCTCACGACTCATAAACTTATCAGAATTTACAGCCGACCAACTAGAGAGTCCAGACGCAGGTAATGTCATTAAGAAGCCTGCACAGCGCCCAGATGCCAGGAGGGGCTCAGTGACAGACTCCAGGCTTCAAGCAAAGGGAGGGCAAGACAGCACGGGCATCTGCAGACTCGAGAGCATTCTCAGCCAGCCCAGCAGGAACCGACCTGATCATCAAAGGGGAGCCTCAAGAACTCAGCGTGCAGGGCAGCTTGGGAGGAACGTGGCTTTGAGAGCTATGCAAATGTAGGTTGAAGGGGTCCAGCCACAGAACCAGACCACAGAACCAGACGGGGAGCCCCGCCTCGGGCCAACATCATTAAGGCAATCTGTCAGAGAGGACACTGAAACAAAATACATAATCCAGCCAGACGCCCAGGAGCCTCACTCTAAGACACATACTTGCCGTTTTAGCCCCCACTGCCGGTGCCACCTTCAGAGTCTGGGGTTGTTTCCCTCGTACCTGCACCAAACTTTGAAGCGCCCCTGGGAGTCAGATGGGCCACCTGGCGTTCGCTTTCTATTTAAAGATCACACAGGGCTTCTTCTCAGGCACCATTTAACCCGTGGCTTCTAAGAACTGGGTGCTAAATCCGTTCCCTTTGGGCCTCACTTTCCATCAACATAAAGATGCTCCAGTTGATGGAAGGGAGGTCTGTCCGTCTGCTGCCCGGGAGGCAGATGTAGAGGGGAGGGGGCTGCCCGCCCTGGGGTGCAAACCTGGAGACTGCCTCGGGACCTCGGCAGTCCCCTCCAGGGGAGCCATTCAGAAGCCATCCTGAGCACCATGGCTGGAGATGGGGAACTGGGCAGCGGTCTTAAAACCCTGCCTGAACCAAACTCTGCGGAGGGACCGTCCCAAACAGACGGCCGTGCTGCCAGGAGCCAGCCAGCAGATGATTCTCGCTACACCATCCTCTCGGAAATTCTTGGTTACGAGGACAAAACATTCCCCCACTGAACTCCATTTTCAGGTGAGAGACAACTAGGCAGAGAACCAAACCCTCCGAGGGCCACTTGGGAGCTCTGCCCCATTTGGGGCGCACGCGCATGCCTCGAAACGTCCCTCCTCTGGTCAGACCAGGTCCGGGAAAGCAGACCGTCCATGCTGTGCAGCAATTACACGGGAAAATGGAAGTGCAACTCACAGCGGAGGCCCCAAGCACCAGGAAGCAGGAGCCAGGCTACTCACGGGTGCCCAGAAGGGGACCCCATGCCCCCAACTCTGCCATGCCCCTTCCCAGCGGCGAGGCGGCCCATGCCTCTCCCTCCCCGTCTCCCTCCATCCCAGCTACTCGGAGAAAACAAGCAGCCCACGTGACCAGACAGAGCCTTCCTTGCTAATAAACCCGTCCCAAGGCTGTGACAGTTTTCGCAGAACATTACCTTTCAGGAGGATAATGTAAGGAAGGGGGAGAGAGGGGACAGAGTGTGAGAGCTGGAGCCGCGCGCTGCAGGACCTGGGCCGACGCTCGGCCCGCAGCCCCCCATGTCTGCGGAGGCCGGCCCAGCTCCCCATGCTGCCTGCCGGGCCTCAGGGAGCCGCCCCCGGCTCGCAGCTCCGCCGGCGACCCATGCCCGTGGCAGGAGCGCACCCCAAGCGTGGAGGTCCCCAGACGGAGGGACAGACAGACGCGGGAGTCCAGGGCTGGCGGGGACGCAGGAGGAAGGGAGGCCAGGAGGAAGGGGTGGGGAGAGGAGAGGGAGGGAGGGAAGAGGGAGAATTGGTTCTCTCTCCTCCACTGGGACCACTGAGCGAAGTTGCCATGGAGAAGGGGGAGCCGCTGGCAGAGCCTGAGGCGGGCGGAGGAGCCATATGCCAGAGGGAAGGCGTCAGCGGAGAGCCAATCCCCACCTTCTCCGGGCGCAGCCTCCCCCCGCCCGAGCCTCGGGCCCACGGGCGGCCTAGTGGGGCAAGGAGCCCTGTGCACCGGCAGGAGAAGGGGGCTGGGGCAGGAGCCTGGGGCTTTCTCACCGGCTCCTTGCTCCATCACGCGCGGCCCGCGGAGAGCTGTGCCCTCATCTGAGGTCTCGCTGCCGGGCAGGCCACGGGGACGGAGACAGAGCCCCTCCGATGGCCTGGGCGACACCAGGGGCCCTGGCGTCTGGGGAGGCAGGGTGGACCTCCACCTGCCTCCCCATTTCTACAAATCAGAGTGGCCGAACCCCGAGTCTCGGGCCCCAGGAGCGTCAGCCACGTTGCCCACCCTGAGGAACAAGCGTGTCCCCTGCCGAGGGCCCTTTGGTCCAGGCCACCGATGCAGAGGTGGGTGGGGGGAGCTCAGCGGACACGTGCTCCCACCTGCCTGCTGTGGCCCTGCTGCTTCCGTGCAGAGCCGGACTCCAGGGCGGCTCCAGGGCGGGCCTTTGCCACTGGCTCACTCAGACTCTGGGCAGCAGAAATGGGGCTGGGGAGGGAGCCAGGAGGCCTGGCTTTGGGGCCTCTGGTCTCCATTCCTCGCAACAAGGATGATAACCCCACCACCCTCTCCCAATCTGCATTTCCAGGCGCCGGAACGCCCCAGCGGCTGGGGACAGTGAGGGGCATGGGCACTGGGAAACACCACCACCTGAGGAACCCTCTCTCCACGGCAGGCATATCCCCCAACACCCCACCTCTCCTTGCTCCCCAACATCGACCAGCAAAGCCTGAAGCCAGCACAGAGGGCTTGGCCTCACTGTCCTGACACAGAAAAGATCAAAGGGTAGCCCATGCTGGAGTCCAGCGTGAAAGCCACAGCCTTGCAAACACTTTCTTTTCACAGTCTTTTCATTTATCTTTAAGTTTATGTATTTATTATTTATTTTTAAGTAAGTAAGCTCTAGGCCCAGCGAGGGGCTCACACTCACATCCCCGGGATCAAGAGTCACACCTTCCACCGACAGAGCCGGCCAGGCGCCCCTCCCTTCAGTCCTTTCCCCTTGACCCTTTATTATGAAAATGTTCAGACACAGGGCAATGCTGTAACATATTATAGAGGACATCCCTACCCACACCACCTAGATTCTGCCATTCTGTGCCACTTCTTCAGGGTGGCAAAACGTACATAACCTAAAGTTTACCGTTTTAGCCGTTTTAAAGCACGCAGTTCAGTGGCATGTGGTACGGTCACAATGCTGTGCAACCATCTCCATCAAGTTCCAGAATATTCTCATCACCCCAAGACCTGATACCATTCGCTTCCCCTTCCCCTTCCCCCGGCCCCTGGCAACCACCAATCTATTCTCTGCCTCTATGGACTCCTCTATTCTGGACATTTCACATAAATGGAATCGTACAGTGTGTGGCCTTTTGTGTCTGGCTTCTTTCACTCAGGATCACGTTTTCAAGGTTCCTCCACATTGCAGCAGGTGTCCGTGCCTCATTCCTTTGCGTAGTCCGTTGGAAGGATACACCACATGCATTCATCCTTCGATGGACATGTGGGTTGTTTCCACCTTTTGGCTATTGCTTCCTCAATTTTTAAAGATGTTTATTTATTTATTTTGAGAGAGAGTGCACGCATGCGTGCGAGCAGGGGAGAGGCGGCGGGGTGGGGGGGAGAGGGAGAGAGAAAGAGAGAGAGAGAGAGAGAGAGAGAGAGAGAGAGAATCCCAAGCAGGGTTGGTTCTGTCAGTGCAGAGCCTGATGTGGGGCTTGATCCCACAAACTGTGAGATCATGACCTGAGCCGAAAGCAAGAATTGGACACTTTACCCACGGAGCCACCCACGTGCCCCAGCTCTCTCACTTTTAGAAAGAGTTTTCGGGGGGCACCTGGGTGGCTCTGTGGGTTAAACGTCCAACTTCGGCTCAGGTCATGATCTCACCATTTGAGAGTTTGGGCCCTTGCATCAGGCTCGCTGCTGTCTGCAGAGCTCGTTTCAGATTCTCTGTCTCCCTCGCTCTCTGCCCATCTCTCTCTCTCTCTCAAAAATAAATAAAATATTAAAATGTATATATTTTACGGGGCACCTGGGTGGCTCAGTCGGTTGAGCATCGGACTTCGGCTCGGGTCATGACCTCACGGTTCGTGAGTTCGAGCCCCGCGTCGGGCTCTGTGCTGACGGCTCAGAGTCTGGAGCCTGCTTCGGGTTCTGTGTCTCCCTCTCTCTCTGCCCCTCCCCTGCTTGTGCTCTGTCTCTTCCTCAAAAATGAATAAACATTTAAAAAAATAAATAAAATGTATATATTTTGAAAATAAAAATAAATGAATGAATAAAAAGAGTTTTTTGGAGACATCGCTGGAAGCCCCTCCTGAGGGATTTGGTCTCAAGGGTGCAGGCTGCGAGGCTCCTTTGCCTTTTCATTAAAGATCGCTCCCCACTAGGTAACAGAGCACAGGTGGCAGGGGTCCCAGTACACATCTGCCTGTGGCCAGCAGGTGGGCCTTTGGTCTCGTTGGTCCTGAGAAGCAGCTCTCTGGGCAACAGGACACATGAGCACAGCAACCCCACATCCGTGCTCTGCGACCTGATGGACCCAGGTTCTAGAACTCTCTGGCACCCACCGGCTCCATGACTAGCACGTCATTCTCTTCTCTGAGCCTCAGCTTTCTCATCTGTAAAATGGGGGCAACAATCGCCATCGTGGGGTTGCACCAGAAACAAGACGGGCACTACGCAGTAGAACTTTCCTCAAGGACGGACGTATTCTGCCTGTACTGTCCTGTACGGCTGTCACCAGCTCGTGCGGCTATTTACTACCTGACATGGGGCTCCCGTGACTGGGAACTGAAACTTTTCGTTTTACCTCACTTTAGTTTAAGATTAAAATTAAGTAGCCGTGTGGGGCTGGTGGGGACCACCCTAGACAGCCCTAAGGACTTGTTGAGAGGGGGCACCCAGCTCCACGGTCCTCCTCCTCCGTCCGTCTCTCTCCCTACTTACCCCACACAGTCCTGGCAGTGGAGCAGGCCTCTATCTGCAGCCTGGCCCCCGAGGCCCCCTCTAAACAGACAGAGGGCAGGTGGTTGGCCTCTCAGGGAACAAAAGAGGGGCTGGCTGGGCAGTGGGCTCGGTGGACTCCATAATGATGCAGATCCTTGAACCGCTGCCCCTCTCTTGCTGCCCCTACTGGCCCCAGACCCCTATTCTAGAACCCCATCTCCTGCCGTTTCCCCCAGCAACTCCTAAGGTCATTCCTGGAATGTCTGGGCTACAGCTACAGGATTCGAACAGACCCTCCCCCAACTCCTAAAAGTGGCAGCAGGGACCCCTGTGGGGACACGCAGAAGGTCCCCGGTCCCGGGCTGGGCACCCACGGAGACCTTCCCATATGCACACAGCAGCTCTGGCAGATGCCGTCCGCCATCACAGAGTCTGGACTGGAATCCGGACCAGACTCCCATCCGACCTTCTCGCTTTGCAGAAGCAGAAACTCAGACCCCGATGGACAAGAGCATGGGCAAGGCAGGAAGAGTCGGGGCTGAAGCCCAGCCCCCGGCCCTGCCCAGTCTGCACGGGCCTCCCCAGAAGCGACTCTGGAAGGGCAGGTCACACCAGGGCAGGTCAAGGGCCCAGGGGCAGCTGTGTGCTTCCAGGAGTCTGTGCAGCTTCAAACACCTGAACGGCAGAAACTGAAACCTAGCCAAGCCACCCCACTCCCGGCCCTGACCTACCCCAACCAGCCCACGCGGGGGAGGGAGAAGTGGCATCTGGGGAGTGGCAGGGAGGACTCAGAAAAAGTTGCCACAAAGAACCACAGCTCCTGGTGTGAGCCCATGAACAGGTGTGGGTCACCCAGACCTGGGAAATGCTACCGAGGACAAGGAGCCCCAGCCTGTCCGCACCCCCGGCCCCCAGCAAAGCCTTCTCTTCGCTTCCCGAAGTGCCCTCAGCCTCCCCCAACAGAAGGGCCACAGGCATCCGCCTCAAACCCGTGCCCCAAGTGGCCTGGTGTCACCCATTCAGGCCCCACCCTGCCGGCCTCCCCAGCATCAGCACCCTCCTGCCCTGCGCGCAGAGCCCCCTCCCCTCCTGCGGCCTCCGCTCTGGGCCCCTTCTGAACCCTAACCCCAACCCAGCACCGGCCTGACCTTCCTCACTTACTGCACAGCTTGTGCCTTATTGAAGATTCCACCTACTTTTCCTTCTCCTTCTGTTTTTATTTTTTAAACTATGGTGAAATACAGGGGCACCTGGGGGGCTCAGTCGGTTAAGCGTCCGACTTTGGCTCAGGTCGTGATCTCACGGCTTGTGAGTCTGAGCCCCGCGTCGGGCTCTCTGCTGTCAGCATGGAGCCCGCTTCAGATCCTCTGTCTCCCCCTCTCTCTATCCTTCCCCTGCTGGTTCTCTCTCTCTCTTAAAAATAAATTTTTAAAAACTGTGGTAAAATGCGTAACATCAAATTTGCCATCTTAACCATTTTTAAGTGTCCAGTTCAGCTGCATGAAGTACAGTCCCACTGTTGTGCAGCCGTCACCTCCACCCATTTCCAGGTCCCCTTCATCTTGCAAAACTGAGACTCTGTCCCCTTTTCACAGCAACTCCCCATTCCCGGTCCCCAGCCCCAAGCACCCACCCTTCTACTGTCTGTCCCTGTGAATCTGAGTCCTCTGGGTTTCTCATACAAGTGGAATCGTGCGGTATTTGCCCTTTTGTGTCTGGCTTCTTTCACTTAGCATGTCTTCAGATCCATCCATGGTGCAGCGTGTTCTTTTTTAAAAAACAAAAAAAAGCCGTTTTTCCCCTTGGAACGGAGGTTCGGGGGGGCGGGGGGCAGGCTGTGGGTTGGTTGTATTCACTGCTGTCCCCCCAGGGCCTATAAGAACACCTGGTACCCAGCAGACACTGAACGAATCTTTCGAATGAATGAACGAATGAACGAACGAATGAATGAATGCATGAATAAAAACTCTGCGGAGGTGAGCCCACCCCTCCCCCCACTGCGGACCGGCTCCCACTGATGGTGGCCCCTCCCCACTCCCACCCTGGAGTCTCGCCCACCATCCGGAGGGGTGACCACACTCAGCACCACAGGACTCCCCAACTTGATGGGCTTTCTCCCCAGAGGTGGCATGTCTACGGAAGGATTAACAGGAACAGACAGAGTCCCCCCCGCCACAGATGTGACAATGTGCTTTGAAGGCTCACAGTAGCTGGTTCTGAATGGGGAGGGAGGAGAGCGAGAGGTGAGTAAGGGCCTGGAGCATCCGATTCTGCCACTGGGGGTGGGGGGGAGGCGGGCACCCAGCAGGGCAGCTGTCTCTGGCGTGGATTTAGGGGACCTGGGGTCCTCTGAGAGTCTGAGCCTCGCACCCTTGGTGGTCCCGTGCCTTTCACCTTCTCCACATCCTGCCTGCCTATTGATAGCCTCCTACTCTCTGCAAACTCATTTACCTACGTTCTGGGCCAGACGACCTTGGAAAATGGGATTAGGCAGACCCCTCCGCATGCACAGCAAGCCTGAAGGGGTGACAGACAGTGCAAGGGGGTGCTCACCTCTTGCCAGATTTGGGGTGTCCCCAGGGCAGGAGATGTCTACCATAAGACAGGTGCCGGGAGCGTGTGGCTAGGCCTCCGTGCCCGGCTGAACCTCAGCCAGGTCACTGTGCTGGAAGACAGTGACCCCAGAAGTGCCCCAGACCAGGCCAGAGCCCCACCCCGCCCGGGGGGAAAACAAACAGATTGGGACAGTGGAAAAACAGCTGTACCTTTAAATTATTTGGCCCACAGATATGAAAAACATTTGCATGTTTTGAAGCTGTTTGCATGTTTGGTTATTTTTAGGGTGAACGCAGTTGCCTCTCCTTGGAACCGGATGGAGCCCAAGAGGCACGTAGTCCTTTTTCCCAGATGGGGGTCCTGGTCCCGTGTCCCTGGGAACGAGGGCTTGAGGAGGAGATCCCTGGGGCTCTTGGGCAACAGGGCTGCCACCAGGATGTGCCCCAGGGGCCAACGCAGGTCTGCTGGGACTTTTAAGATGTGTCACTGAGGACACGAGGACACGACGGCCACCCACCTGGGCCCAGAAAGAGCCCCCTGCCCCCACTCAGAGTATTTGAATGTGGGGAAGAAATCTCAGCGTTCTGCCTCCACCCATACCGGGCCCAGCTAATGGGAGTGTTTTGCTGACATACTTCTAGAACAAGCAGCAATTAGAGCAGATTTTCTCTTTCATTCCCCCTCCCCAAAACAGGAATAAGTCAGTTCTACCAATTTCCCAGCTAATGATTTCCTCCATTAAATTAAAAAGAAGAAGAAGAAAATGTTTTTTTAAATGGATTACCAGCCCTGTGCTTTCAGAGACCATGTGACCTGTCAGCCCCTCTTAAGTCCTGATACATCAAAGTCCCTTAATTAATTTTTAATAAATAAAAAAGTCATAGTCTGAGAAGCACTCCTCCCCCCCCCCCCCCCCCCCCCCGCCGCAGTCAGCCTGGCACACAGGGGTCAGGTCCAGTCTGGCTGTGGGAAGCCGGCTGAATCGGGTCAAAGGTGACCTGAGAGTCAGGGCCTGAGACCCATTTCACAGAAGGGAAAAATGAGCCTGAGTTGGGAAGTACATGAGCACGTAACCTGGGACCCACGGTGAGTGAATCTCCAGTGGTCATATGCTCCACGGAGGACGAAACGTGGGGTGGGAGCCTCGGTTTCAAGGTGTGCCCACCTAGAGAAGTGCAGACAGGTGAAGCCAGGGGCTGTGGAGCCCAAGCCTTCAGGGCGTAGGGACGAAGAAGTGAGTTACTTTATCCAGGACCTGCCCTGCTCTTCCCCCTTTGTTTCTTGGTAACTCCGGGGACAGGGGCAGGCATGCAGTGCTAACACCCCACTTGTTTCTAAAAAGTCCACCCCCAGCAGCATGGGCGAACCTTGAAAGCATTATGTTAAGTGACAGTGGGCAGACACAAAAGGACAAATTCTTTAGGATTCCACTTATAGGAGGTGCCTAGAATTGGCCGATTTGAGGAGACAGAAAGGAGAGGGGTGGTGATGGGGATAGGGGGAATTGAGGATTAGTGCTCAAAGGGGACACAATTTCTGTGTGGGAAAGAAAAGGTTTCTGGAGATGGATGGAAGAAGGAGGGCGGAGTGGAGGAAGGGAGGGAGGAAGGAAGGAAGGAAAGTGGGAAGGAAGGAAGGAAGGAAGGAAGGAAGGAAGGAGGAAGGGAGGTGGGAAGAAAGGAAGGGAAGGGAGGAAGGAAGGAAAGTGGGAGGGAGGGAAGGAAGGAAGGGAGGAGGTTGGGAGTGGTGGAGGGAGGCACAGAAAGGAGCCCCAAGCAAGCAGTGCTAGAACTCCCGCCAGCTTCCGCAGCTCTGACATCAGGACTACGTGAGTCCCTAGAAGCCAGCGGTAAAGTTCTCAGAGCAGATCCCCTGGGGAAGCCCACAGCAGGGCTATACTGGCCTGGTTTCTCCTGAAGGTCTCCCATGTCAAGCCCAAGATCCACGTAGTTAGTCCCATTCAGCCAGCCGCACTGGTCAGCACCGAGAGTGCATTAACTCCCTCAGAACGCGGCTGGGGTGCAGCAGGAGAGGAGTCATCTCCGTGCCCGGCTCGGACGTCCCAGGAGCTCAGAGACCCAGGGGACACCTGAAAGCCCACACCCGCCAAGGGAGACATGGGAGTCCCCGCACATAGCTAAAGGGCAAGCTGTTTTCACCTCCTTCGCAGAGGTGATTCACTCCCCTCTGTGCCACTTCCTAAAGGCTATCTGCAAACCTCTTCAGTAACCACTGTGCTATGAATTTCTATCTGGTCTCCCAGGGCGTTACCAGTCCAGGGCGGCCAAAGCGAGCACTTAAAAACGTACATAGGGTACGTCACTCCTCCATCTCAAACCCTCCAGCAACTCTCTTCACACTCAGAATCGAGACCAGAGTCTCTACCATGACCTCCAAGTCTTCCAAGACTGGGCCCCTGACTGTCTCCCAGCACCTCTTCTGTCTCCTTTGGCTCCAGCCACCCTGGCTTCCCCACTGTTCCTCAAACTTGCCAAGCACACTACTACCTCAGGGCCTTTGCACCTGTTGTTCCTTCTTTCCCACACATTATGTGACTTGTTTCCTAAGTCTATGTAGGTTTCTACAGAGAGGTCCTCTCTGACCATGCTATCTAAAACCCCCTACCACCCTATCCTCTCTCTCCACTCTATTCTCTTATTTTCCTTCCTGGCATTTTAGCATCGCCAAACAGTTTATCTTTTTCACTGCTCAATCTCCAGGATTCAGAACAATGTCTGGCATGCGAGTGCTGTTCAAAAACTGCTGATGGCTTTAGAAGGCAAGGTGGGGGGCATCTGGGTGGCTCAGTCGGTTAAGCATCCGACTTCCGCTTGGGTCATGATTTTGCAGTTTGTAAGTTCGAGCCCCACATCTGCTTCACTGCTGTCAGCACAGAGCCTGCTTCAGATCCTCTGTCTCCCTCTCTCTGTCTCTCCCCTGCTCATTCTCTCTCTGTAAATAACCTTAAAAAAAAAAAAAAAAAAAAGGAAGCCGGTTGGCAGACAAGTGGCGGGAGCTTCTGGGGACTAATGATGTCCTGTTAGTTGGTCTGGAGTCAGTCTACACAGAGTCATCAGCAATACACTTACTTAGTATTTGTACATTTTCTACATATTTGTTACAGCTCAATAAAAAGTGTTGCTTTTTTTTTTTTTTAAATAAGCTCTGTTGAGTGAATTAATTAGGGATAACTAGACAATGAAATACGTACAACAAAGCTTTTTAAAGGCACATACGGGGACGCCTGGGTGGTTCAGTCGATTAAGTGCCCGACTTCAGCTCAGGTCATGATCAGCACAGAGCCCTCTGTCCCCCGCTCTCTCTGCCCTTACCCCACTTACACACACACTCTCTCTCTCTCAAAAATAAATAAACATTTGGGGCTCTTGGGTGGCTCAGTTAAGTGTCTAACTCTTGGTTTTGGCTCAGGTCATGATCTCACGGTTTGTGGGTTCGAGCCCCACATCGGGCTCCATGCTGACCGTGTGGAGCCTGCTTGGGATTCTGATTCTCTCTGTCTCCCTCTCCTTCTGCCCCTCCCCTGCTTGCACACACTCTCTCTTTCAAAAAAAAAAAAATAATAAACTTTAAAAAAATAATAAACAGACATTAAAAAAAAAAGTTTAAAGGCACATAAAGTCAATAAGACAGAGCAGACCAAACCAAGTTGAACACAGCGGTCTCTCTCCTCATCCCACATGAAGTCATCTTACTTTTTCTGGAGACTGAGAAGGTAAGGGACAAGTCCTTCAGGACATGGCAGTCACCCGGACTTCGGCGAGGCATCTTACAGGGAATATCTAGGGCCCCTGTTGCAAACTTGGAGAAGCCTGAGGTTGTAAAACTGTCTCCACTCCCACCCGACCCCCAGGGCGCTCTCTTAAAACTGGCCAGCCAGGTCAGTTCGTTTGCATGTTTTGTGCCAGCAGCAGCTGCCCTCGGTCCTCCGACGGGCCCAGGCCTTGCTCTCTGCAGACCTACCCGGGAAAAAGGGAACCACTCCAGTCCCAAGTGGTCTGTAAAACTGTGCCAAGGGAAGAAAAAAACAAGGAATGTTGGGGAGAAAGACAGAAGACAAATTTTCCTCCCATCCTCAGACTGAAAAGTTCCAGAACATCCCTGCCTTGCCCTCAACAAAAGCACGCATGCAAACGAAACCAGAGAAACCGGTGGATCAGCCAGGGATCTGTGCACCAGGCTCCGTCCTCCTTTGCCTCCCTGTGCCCCCTCACCTCCCTGCCAGCCATCAAGCTCAGCCCAAGGACGGCAAGTTCTGTGTACTGGCAAAGCAGATGTCGTGACCTTTGTGTTCTGAATGTGACAAAGCACAGTGCTCTGTGTAAAGGCCTTCCTGCCAGCCAACAGACCTGCAATTATGAGGGAGAGCCGACCAACGGGCACCTTTGTGGCCACTGGAAAGACGACGAGATTTGCCCCACAAACAGGGAACGCTTAGAGAAACATCAGAAAGGAAAGAGCACGTATGGCACTCTGTGTTGGGTGTCTACGGCTGGGTAACAAATTACCCCAAAACTGAGTTGTTTAAAACAATAAACGTTTAGGGGCGCCTGGGTGGCTCAGTCGGTTAAGAGTCTGACTGTGGCTCAGGTCATGATCTCACCGTTCATGAGTTCGAGCCCCACACTGGGCTTTATACTGACAGCATGAAGCCTGCTTGGGATTCTCTTTCCCTCTCTCTCTGCCATGCGTGCATATGAGTGCACGCTATCTCCCAAAATAGATAAACTTTATAAAAAAATAATCATATGGGCCGCCTGGGTGGCTCAGTCGGTTAAGAGTCTGGCTGTTGCTCAGGTCATGATCTCACCGTTCGGGACTCTGAGCCCCACGTGGAGCCCTGCGCTGACAGCTCGGAGCCTGGAGCCTGCTTCGGATTCTGTGTCTCCCTCTCTCTCTGCCCCTCCCCTACTCATGCTCTGTCTCTCTCTGTCTCTCAAAAATAAATAAATGTTAAAAAAATTAAAAAAAAAACCAATAAACGTTAGTTTCATACTGTCTCTGTGCGTCAAGACCCTAAGAGCGGTTCGGCTGGGTGGTTGGGGCTCCAGATCTCTCGGGAGGTCACTGCCAAGATGCTGACCAGGGCTGCAGTGACATCAGAAGCCCTGACTGGGGCCAGAAGAGCCACTCGTGAGGGAACTGACTCATGGGACCAAGAAGTTAGTGCCGGTTGTGGGCAAGAGGCCTCAGTTCCTCACCACCTCTCCGGACCTCTCCAGAGAGCGGCTGGCCGGTCCTCATGACGTGGTGGCCGGCTTCCCAGAGCAAGAGATCCGCAGGAGAGGACGGCACACGCCACACTGTGCCTTGGCCGGCCATCACGCTCCATCCTTTCCCCAACATCCCTGGGCTACACAGGTCAGCGGGGCTGTGACGGGAGGGGGCCACCGTGGACACTGATAAGTCTAGTCCCAGCCCATGTCCTTTTATCCTCAGGGCAGAGCTGGGAGGCCGGCTTGTCCCTCTTCTTTCCACAGATGTAGAAACTGAAGCTCTGACAGGCACTGTGTCCTGCCCGGGGACCCCAGGGGCCCCCCGCTGGGCAGCGGGGCCTCCAAAAGGAGTCCAAAGCCAGGCTAGTGGGGCCCCGCCACGTCCCCTCATCTCTGTGTTCCCACATTCGCAAAATAAGGTTAATCACGGTGCGGACTTGGTGGGGTCGTTGGGAAGATGAGATGAGATCACATGAGAGAAGCGTCCAGCACGGGCCCCGGGGGCAGGGCAACACCCACTAAACATCAGCAGCTGCTCTAATGGCTCACGAGACTCGTGTCTGACTCGAGGCTCCCTGCGGGAACCTGCCGGGACTCTTCCGAGCGGGGAGGACAGGCTGACAGCTCGCTGCGGGGGTGTGTGGCTGTAGGCACCCAGGAGGAAGGTTCCCGAGAAGCAGCACAGGGGCAGGCGGCTCACACGGTCACCCCCTCGCTGATGGGGCCGGGCCGCCAGCCACCAGCGGCCTTGCAGAAACAGCAAGGAGCGCCTCCTCACTCGGTCCTGCTCCTCACCTGCTCTGAGGTGCCTGACTTCACGGCAGGATCACCTTCCGCAGCCACTTCATTAGGAGACAGGCTTCCAGAAGCACCCGAGTGATGCGTGACCCCGGGAACAGCCGCTCAGAGGCAGGACACAGGTGAAACACACGGCCTGAGAGCTGCCTTCTGTCTCTGAGAGAACAGAGGCTTCTCGGCTTTGCCCACTTTGTCCTCACCACCACAGAGGACAGGGAGGTTATCAAGTCCATAAATCTAACTTCTCCACACAGGGGTGGTGGTTCTCGATGCTGATTACCCTTCTCCCGCACAGGCCTGGGTGGGGGTGAGCGGGGGGCAGGGGGGACACAGAGGCCAGCGTCACCATCTGTTTAAGGCCCAAATGCAAGAAGTGCCTGCTGCCAAACAAACATAAGGGGCAGCCCTGCTGATGTATTTTATTTATTTATTTTTTAAGACTTTATTTTTAAGGAATCTCTACACCCAACGCGGGGTTTCAAACTCACAGCCCCAAGATCAAGAGCTGTGTGCTCCACCGACTGAGATGGCCGGGTGCCTCAATTTTAAAAGACGGTGACGTTACAACCCCCAGGCGGGGCCGCCACCCAGAGCCTTCGGCTGTCAGACCCAGGAAGCCTCGCCCCACATCTCCACCAGCCTGCAATTCCTATGAAGACCAGCCCTCCTCCCTGGGCCACCCACTGTGCACAGGGGACTCCGGCCTTGGAGAGTAACAGCTGCCCCGATCCACTCACAAGCCAGGAGAACGCCCTGCACAGAGAAGCCCTCAGCCATCGCCCCCGCCTTGCAGGGCTGATGCGAGAGTGAAACTTAAAAAGCGCACAAAGCGTCCAGCGGCGCCCGCCTCTGGGAGACGGTCCGGGAGCTGTTTCTCTGCGCCTCCTTGCCCTGCTGCTTAGTTTTGGACCCGGACGTGGCCCTACAGTAAAGCAGTTCGGGGGAGAATTCCTCCAGCCAGTGCTCTGCACTCACACTTGGGGGCGGGTGGAGCAGGCCCCACCTGCTACAGAATCTTCCCTGCGACCCCTGGACCCCTGGCTGTAACCTCCGGAACTCAGAACCAGCCACGGCTCAGGTGTGGCCTGCAAACAGCGGAGAGGTATGGTGCCTTTCAATCCAAGACTCTATTGTTCACGAAGCACAGCCTTAAACAGGAGGATTACTAGTCATCCTGTCTGAAAAGAGGAGACAATTAGAGCAAGATTCAACAACTGCTTAACTGCCCTCTCCTAATCCCTGGGTTGTGATCAATCAGGCAGGCTCTAATCTAGGCTCCTTCTAGATCTGCCCGCAAGGCTCCCTGAGGCAGTAGAGGCCACCTCAAAGCAAGGCCTCGGGACATACACGCTCCAGGGTGCCACCCGTGGGACCCAGGCCTCCTTCAGAGAGACCACCGTCTTGGCTGAGGCAGAGTATCTCCCTGTCTCACACGGAAACAGGAAAGAAAAGTCACCAGGAAACCTGAAACGGGCACTCTTGCTCCTGGTCTCCTAATTCTTCCCTCTCCCTCCCGGGCGGCTGCTCAGAGAAAGGACACCCTCCACCCTCGGGCGCCCCTCTTGGAAGCCACAGTTTGTGCTGTTCACATTCTCTACTCAGTGTTCCCCCGATCCCCTCGGCAGCTCAGAACTCTGCTTGAGATGGAAAATCACCCTTTAATAATGGCAAAAGGGGGGCGCCTGGATGGCTCAGTCAGTTGAGTGTCTGACTCTTGATTTTGGCTCAGGTCATGATTCCAGGGTCATGGGATCGAGTTCTCCACTGGCCATGGAGCCTGCTTAAGATCCTCTCTCTCCCTCTCTCTCAGAGTGCCTGAGGGGCTCAGTTAGTTAAACATCTAACTTGATTTCAGCTTGGGTCATGACCTCACAGCTTGTGAGTTCAAGCCCCTCGTCGGGCTCTGTGCTAACAGCTCAGAGCCTGGAACCTGTTTCCGATTCTGTGTCCCTCTCTCACTCTGTCCCCTCTCCTGTTTGTGCTGTCTCTCTCTCTCAAGAATAAATAAAACATTTTTTAAAAATTAAAAAAAAAGGATTCTCTCTCTCTCTCTCTCTCTCTCCCCCTCTCCCCCTCTGCCCGTATCCCTTGCTTGCTCTCTTACTCTCTCTCGAAAAATAAAAATCGGGCCGCCTGGGTGGCTCAGTTGGTTAAGCGTCCAACTCTGGCTCAGGTCATGATCTCATGGTCTGTGGGTTCAAGCCCAGCACCAGGCTCTGTGCTGACAGCTCGGAGCCCACAGCCTGCTTTGGATTCGGTGTCTCCCTCTCTCTCTGCCCCTCCCGCACTTGTAGTCTGTCTCTGTCTCTCAAAAATGAATAAAATTTTTTTAAAAATTAAAAATAAATAAAAACAAAAAATAAAAATGGAAAACCAAAATGTGGTCCATCCATACAATGGGTATTGTTCTGCCATAAAAAAGAATGAAACACTAACACATGCTACAACATGAATAAACTTGGAAATATGACACTCAGGGAAAGAAGCTGGTCACAAAAGGCCACATAGTGTATGATTCCATTATATGAGATGTCCGGAGCAGGCAAATCCATGGAGGCAGAAAACAGATGAATGGCTGCCAGGGGCTGGGGTTCAGGGAGCAACAGGGGGAGGTGTCTAGGAGTGATGAAAATGTCCTAAAACTCATCGCGGCAATGATTACAGACATCCGGGAATATACAGTTCCCCTTGAACAACACAGGGCTTATGGGGCTCCCCCCACCCCGAGTGATTGAGGATCTGTGTATAACTTTTGACTCTCCAGAAACGTAACTACTAACAGCCTACTGCTGACCACAAGACTGACCGATATCACAGTCCATTAACACGTATTTGGTATATGTTCTATCTATTAATAAATACTGTATTCTTACAATAAAGGAAGCCAGTGAAAAAACAAATTACTAAGACATTCAGAAGAGGAAATACATTTACAGACCTGTCCCAAATCTATTGAAAAAAAATCGACGTATAAGTGGACAGTTCAAACCTGTGATGTTCAAGGGTCAATTGTACTAAAAACCATTGAATTTGCACACTTTAAATGGGTGAATTGTAGGGGATGTGAATTGTATCTCCATAAAGCCGTTATTTAAAATATGCAAAAATGGGGCCCCTGGGTGGCTCAATCGGTTGAGCATCCAACTTCGGCTCAGGTCGTGATCTCATGGTTTGTGAGTTTGAGCCCCGCGGCCTGCTCTCTGCTGACAGCTCAGATCTGCTTTGGATCCTCTGTCCCCCTCTCTGCCCCTTCCCTGCTCGCTCTCTCTCTCAAAAATAAACATTAAAAAAATATTTAAGAAAGTAAATAAATAAAAATAAAGCATGCAAAAGTCAGACTAGTATTCATTAACAACTGATGGAAGAGACTCTTAAGTGGAGGCTCGCTCTGCCCCCTAGCCTTGCCCCCTGTCCATCACTCCGCAGCCCCCTCACCAGTGTGACCACAGCTCAGGGGATCATCAGTCCCTCCGGGGCCAGCACTGGGAGGGAAAACAAGGAGACACGGCTCTCCTCACCCACCCACCCCCAGGAACCGGAGAACAGGCAGTAGTGGTCCTGGCCCTGGGCTGCTCCCAGTTTTTCTTAAATGTTTATTTATTTTTGAGAGAGAGAGAGAGAGAGAGAGAGAGAGAATGAGCAGGGGAGGGAAAGAGAGAGGGAGACACAGAATCCGAAGCAGGCTCCAGGCTCTGAGCTGTCAGCGCAGAGCCTGACACGGGGCTCAAACTTGTGAACCGCAAGATCATGACCTGAGCCAAAGTCGGATGCTTAACCGACTGAGCCACCCAGGTGCCCCTGCTGCTCCCCATCTTTAAAGTCCCCAACCCTGAGACCAAAGGCAACAACACATCGACCTCCAGCTGGTTTGTGGGCGAACAGGGTCTGACTACAGGTGGCGGTGCCTCTCTCATCTCTGCTAAACCAACAGCAGCCACAGACAGCAGTGGTGACGCCTGATGCCAAGAGGAGTGAAAAGTGTGTATTATTCTGGGGCAGGGGCCAGGCACTCTGGACAAGCCCCCCCCCCCCCAACGCCCACCCACCAGCACCAGCTGGGGGACAGTGGCCAGAGAAGACTGGGGTCCACGGTGAGGAATCCGGAGTTCGCAGAGGCAGAGCTGAACCCCGTCGGCACCTGGTCATCTCAAGGACAAAGCCCGCGACCCCGGCCAGAGACTGGGGTCTGAGGCTGCAGCTGGCCCAGTGCAGACGGGGAGGACGTGAAAGCCTGGTCGGGGCGAGTACACCCCAAAACACTGTCAAACAGGCCAGGTTTCACCCCGCCACATGCAGCGGCTGCCTCTGCCCACATTACAAGCTTTCTGCGGAGCCAGGTGACTTCTTTCAGGAGCGCTTATCTCATTTCAGCCTTGCCAACCCAGGCCGACCCTACATCCCGAGGGGGCCATCTCAGCTCAGGTGACCCATCAGGGGAACGGAGCTGAGGAGGCACAGGGAAGCCGCTGAGGCCTCTCCGAGCACTTCCCTGGGCCTCGCTTCTGCGTCTGTGCCACTGCCATCTCCTTCAAAGGGCAGCCGAAAAGGGCAGGTAAGGCAACCAACGCGCATTAGTTAGCTCGTCTGCCTGGATGCGCTTTCTTCCACCCTCCCTCAAACTAGGAGGTGACATTCCCGTTTTGCAGAGTCTGACTGATAAGGCTCCCAGGGTGACAGCACCTGGCAGAATCCAAATCCAGGTTGTCTCTAAGGCTCAGGACCTCAGCACGGCGCTGGCCTGCCTTCCAGGCCACACGAGCCGGGCACAGACCACCTGCTCTGCTTGGCTCAGGAGGCCTAACAGGAAGCAGGTGGGTGAGGGAGCAGGGTTGAGCCAGGTCCACCAGCAAGGGCTGGATGGCCGCAGGGCAGGGGACAAGGCAAGACAGAGAGGGTCCAGGAGCACCTCTGGGGGTCCCCAAGGGCCAAGCAAGGGCCCTCAGCTTTCCATCTTCCTGGGCCTGCAAGGAAGTGCCTTCCACAGGTGCCAAGACAGACCCGAGAGGGCCCGGTGGGTCTGGGTGCCGCCCTGGGAAAGCCCAGGCTCTTGCTGCTGCGTCCCTTGGGTGTCCTTTCACCCAGCCTCCTCAGGGATCAGTTTCCCTATGATCTTGTGATATAATAAAAAATACATATTTGGTCTTTGCTTCCTTTTCTGGCCTCTGCAGAGCTCCTAAAACTCCTGTGATTTCCTGAATGACAAGTGTCTTCTGTATGCTAATGAGCTGGAGGCTGAGCTCCCCAGAGGAAGCCCCAGTGACCAGCCCCTACCCACCCCTTCCCCTACCCCCAGGAGGGGAGAAGGGGCTAGAGATTGAACTAACCACAGTGACAACGATGTAATCATCTGTGCATAAAAATCCTGAACAAGAGGTTCAGAGAGCCTCCAGGTTGACATCTGGAAGGGTGGCACTCTCCGAATCCACAGGGACAGAAGCTCCTGAGGTGGGGAGCCTTCCGGACCTCACCTTGCATGCCTCTTCATCTGGCTGTTCATCTGTGTCCTTTATCACACCCTTTATAATAAACCACCAAACATCAGCAAACGTTTCCCGAGTTCTGCGAACCATTCTAGCAAATGATCCAACCGGAGGCGGAGAGAGGGGTGTATGGGAAGCCCGCCTTTGTAGCCAGATTGGACAGAAGAGCCGGGAACCCAGGACCCGTCACTTGGGATTGAAAGGCATCTGAAATGGAAGGCAGTTGTGGGACCGAGCCCTTAACCCATGGGGTCTGTGCCAACTGGGGGGCGCTAGTGTAAGAATGGAACGGACACAGAGGACGCACAGCTGGTGTCCACGGAGAACCAGAGAACTGCTTGGCGTGAAGGACCCACACGTTTTGTGTCAGAGGCGTTGCTCAGGAGAGAAACGACTTCCTTCCGGCCCCATCAGAGACATGGAGGCCCGGCCTTGCGTGGCCTTTGGGAGCGTCCTGGCTCTGATCTTCTCGGTCCCTGCAGACAGACAGCAGGGCTCCAGAGCAGCGTGGGACCTCTGACTCACGTACTCAGAGTCAACATCACACCCTCTCCCCGAAGGCAGGGTCAGGGCCACACAAATCTCTCCTTTCTTCTATCAAAATACACCCGCAGAATCGTAAATACGTGAAAATATTTACATGACCAGATTAACTTCTGGGCCCTGTGGCTCGCTTAAGCAAACATGTTTATCTTTTTGTCAAACAACACTTGAGAGATACTTCTCTTTTGGGGTGCTAGACTCACTCAGCACTAGGGTAAGGAGGGGAGAGCAGTGGCAGAGGGGGAGAGGATGCTGAGAGCCACACGTTGACATCTCTCTATAGCCAGCTGACTCGGGGTTACAGGGAACCCCAGGTCAAGGGCTGAGACCCTTGGGGGTCAGTTATCTTGGCTCCAGACCCGGGTCACTGGCAGGGGGCCAAGGCTGCTGGACAAAGTCACCCCTCTGGTGACAAGGGGAGCCGACGGTGGCTTCACGCCGGGCGTCTGCGGACCACAGCTCAGCACTGCCATCTTGAGAAATCCCACTTTCTCGGGCGTGCACCCACACGCGTACGTCCCGGTTTTACAGGCTCAGTTAAAAACAAAAAAAAATCTTTCAGGTATGCACTCGACAAAGCAAGATATCGGGACGCTGCCATCAGCCTGCCCCCTCCTCCCCCCGCCTCCGACCTGTCATCCACATGAAGCCAGATGAAGCCCTTTTCTGATAGCCACATCAGAGCGTGACATTCCCGGGATAAAAGCCCCTCCACGCTCCCCTCAGCTCTCAAGAGGACATCCACGCTCCTTAAGCAGCACACGACCACCCACACACCTGGCTCCTTCCCTCCACCCTGCCTGGCCTCCCAGCACACCCCCTAACCAGACTCATAGTGGGACCCACCGTGCCTCCATGCCTTTGCGTAGGCTGTTCCTTCTGCAGGGAAGGCCCTCCCCGCTTATGCCGACCGCACCTCAGCTGTGGGGTGAACTTGGCATTGCATGGGGTGAATGCAAGTACCAGCACCCGAGACCTTCCTCCCTGGGCTCCCTGCCCCATCCCCACAGGCGTGTAGCACCATCACCACCATGGGCAGACCCTGTCCCGTCCAGTGTCCAATGAGCTCCTGAGAGTGGGGGTTCATCAGACAGTTCATCTCAGCTCCCTGCCCACACTCGGGGTTAAAGCCACCAGCTCTAGGATCTCTAGGATAACCGTGGGGCAGGGGCATAGCCTCTCCTCCTCTGCAGGCCTGGCCACACCCCCACGCAGCAGCTGCCCACTCCCCATGTGCAGGCAGCAAGCACGCGGGCAGGGTCTATGCAGGCAGTGTTACTAAGTGTGACTTCTTCCCCGCACCGGCTCTTCTCGCACACTGCAGCTCTCAGCCTTTGTTGGCCAAGGCCACAGGGGGCGAGCGGGCTCACGGGAAGACGCTTCCCTGGCTCGGTGATTGCACAGAAACAATATTTTATTCACGGGGAGCTCACAGGATTCTAGCCAGCTTACCGACTACTCTCCTCGTCCATGAGAAGTAGCTCTCGGGCACGCGTCCTGTTCCTCACTCTACGCCAGCCCCAGCTACCTGCTCCCGCCCAGGAGGAGGCAGTGGGGAAATGGGCAGGAAGGAAGACAAGAGAGAGGAAGGGAAAGGTCCAGGGAGCGACTGGACCCCTCCCCTGCAACGCCAGCCTAAACAAGGGTCACTCCCTCGACTGAGCGGTGAGGACAGGGGAAGCAGAAGATAAACAAAGCTGTGCTCTTGTCAGGAGGGTGGATCCAGGCAGGGAGGAAGCAGAAGAGGAGACAGGCATGAGGCTTGAGAAAGCCACGTTGCCGCCTGGGGTCCCAGAACCACCTAAGGCCCAGCCCTTGTCTGCGGGCAGCCCTGCAACAGGAGCCAGGCCGTGGGGAGACTGAGCTGAGGAGAGGAGCTGAACCAGACCACGGTTCTTAGCACAACATCCTGTCCCTCCGCGTAGCTGTCCCTAGGACTCCCGCGGGGGCCACTGGCCATTCCCCTTTGCAAGCTACTCTAAGGAGCGCTACGGGGGAGCGACTCCCAGCAACCAGCCCATCTGCACGAGGTCCCGACACACCTGCATCCTCCCCTCTCCCTCCTCTGCCCCCCGGGGCCCCCAGGCACACGTGGGCTTTGGGACGGAGTCGGCAAGGAAATCTGTCTTTCCACACACGGCTGGTGGCGGCATGGCTGGGGGGGTGTTCTAGCAGACTTATTTATAGCCAAGTACCCCGTCCGCACACTCTCCAGTACTGCCTGCCTGCTTGCCTGCCACTGGGGCTTTTCAATCCGTGTCTATATTTATCCCCCGAAGCCTTTGGGATAATGGTGAAGCCAGAAATAGCCTTGAAGACATTCACGTGAAGATGATGGGCAGGTCCCCAGCTCCCAGGCTGACCTCACCCTCCCCATCTGCTGCTTGGCAGTGGGTAACAGGGAACAGCTGGATGGGCCGGCAAGGCAGCTGAAGCCAGATGGGAACAACATAATCCCTCTTTCCCTGCCGGCCACGGCCCTCTGTAGTGGTGCGGTGGACGAGTACGGAACAATACATCTCAGCTGCGGGGCTACAGGGAGACCAAAAGTGACGTGATCTCCTGATGGACGTCAGCGTGTTAATCAGCTCAGAGACAGAACGGAGACTCAAAGGGAGCGGGCAGGAGGGCTCTGCAGGTTCCCGGACACGCGCTCACAAAAAAGCAGGTCACCCATGCACCAAGGTTGCAGGGACACGCCCTCCCGCCTCGCCCCCTCCCACCTGGACACAGGCGCTCAGCTCACAGTGGAAGTATGTGCACGGTCTCCAGCTTACCCAGCCACTTTCCACCTCCTGGTAGGGAGGACAGTTCGGAGACAGCCTGGCTGGGCAGGGAAGAAGAGCAGGCACCTTAGGGGAACCGGTGGGCTTTTCCTGGTCCTTAGTTTCAGCATCCTGGAATAAGTCACCTTCTGGGATAGGGGACAGGCACTCATTTGAGCACCTGATGTATTAATAGAGGAAGGAACAGAGTGCAGCTGGAATAGAGAGAAGGCACCAGCTGATAGCCTGATGGGGAAGATTTCATAGAAGAGGGGGCATTTTGGTTGGGCTTTGAAGGATGCATAGGAGTTCACCAGGAGAGAAGGGGGAAAGGCACAGGGAGTATCATGAGCCAATGATTTAGTACTCAAAGTGCATGGTCTGACTGGGGAATGGCAGTGGTAGGAGGGCAGGGTCAAGGGTGGTGAGATGGAGTCAGACTAAGAAGGGCTGGGCCCCATCACAGATCTCAGGAGCAGAGCCTTTGAGCAAATGGGATTGAGGAGACTCACTCAGCATCCTTGTGGCTGTATCTGTGGCCTGGGTGGGGCGTTCTCTGACAGGGCCTCTGGGCTGGTCCCTGACACCTCCACCCAGTATGGATCTTTAGCCCCTGGGAGACCTACCCTCTCCCTCCTTCCCAGTAGGAGCCCTCACCCATTCTGGCCCAACTCTCCATGTCTGTCAGTATTTTTTTAAATGTGGGGGTGGGGCCTGGGTGGCTCAGTCAGTTAAGTGTCCAACTTCGGCTCAGGTCTTGATCTCGAGGTGGGGGAGTTCGAGCCCCGCGTCGGGCTCTGTGCTGACAGCTCAGTGCCTGGAGCCTGCTTGGATTCTGTGTCTCCCTCTCTGCCCCTCCCCCACTTGTTCTCGTTCTCTCTCTCTCTCTCTCAAAAATAAACGTTAAGAAAGGTTTTTTTTAATGTGCACTGTAAAATGGGACAGCTGCTTTGGAAAAGCCTGCAGCTCCTCAAAATGTTAAAGATTGAGTTAGCATATGACCCAGCAATTCCGCTCCCCAGTACGTATTCAGGAGGAATGAAACAGAAGTCCACACAAACGCTTGTACATGAATGTTCACAGCAGCGTTATTTGTAACAGCCAAAAATAGAAGCGAAGCACGGATAAATCCTGAAAGATGATGCTGAGTGAAAGAAGCCGGTCACTCAAGGCCAAACAGTGTACGATCCCATTACACGAAATGTCCCGAACAGGCAAATCCATAGGGACAGAAAGCAGATTAGTGGCTGCCAGGGGGTGGGGGAAGGGGAGTGACAGCAAAGGAGTACGGGTTTCTTTTCGGAGTGATAACAATGTTCCAAAAACCTCTGATGGTTGCGTAAGTCTGCGAATACATGAAATACCATTGAAGTGTACACTTTAAATGGGGGAACTGTGTGCTCCATAAATTATATTTCGGTCCAGCTGCTTGCTAAAAAATCACCAAGCAGTACAAAACCAGAAGCGTACAAGCCCAGCATGCTCGGGGAGACAGAGCAGGGGGAGTCCCTCCTGCCTAGGGCGGGGGCAGGCTGGGCAGGCTTGGTGGCCACACTGTGGCATTCCGCTGGCTGTTCACGTCTCCAGCCAGGCCTGTCCCCAGCTTCCTGTGTCATACACAGAGCTTAGGAGCTGGCACAGCATGGGCCATTCTTGTGTAAAAGAGGGGACTCAGGCCGTCTCATCTGGGGCAGGTGCATCCTTAAACACCCTCCTTCACACTCTGCCTCCACAGCTCCAAGGGTCCCCAGCCCCAGGAGCCTTTCCTGACCTCACAGACAGAAGGAGCCATTCGCTCATGTGCTCCGAGCCCCACACAGATCTGGATCAGAGAGCGCTGCCAACTAGGGGCACAGCCACCGGTCCCTAGGCAGCTGTAAGCCCTGGGATCTATAGTCAACTCTGCTTGTTTGTGTTAGGCAAGGAACTTGTGTGTATTAAGCACCTACTAAGTGCCGGGCACCATGTGAGATGCTCTACACTGGCTTTCTCATTTGCTTTCTTTCCTCCCGTCAGTCCTTTCAAACCTAGGCCATCTTTGTGAGGTGCTTTAGTGGTCGAAGAAAACGCGTCCCTGACCTCAGATATCCCCTTGTGGCAGGAGTACAGCACGGGTCATGGGATGGGCTGGCCCTGGGGCAACTCATGCTGTAAGAGATGTCCCTCCTGCTGAGATGCCGTCTTATCTCATCCTCGCCCACTTGGTTCCACTTAATAAATTCATTCACAGCAAAGCACCAGGGAGTGAGTGCACCATATTTCCCAAGAGTATCTGTAACTTGAAAAGGGGGCATTTTGGTTGGGCTTTGAAGGATGCACAGGAGTTTACCAGACGGAGAAGGGGGAAAGGCACAGGAAACAGCACGAGTTGATGGCTTTAGTACTCAAAGTGCATGGCCTAGAAGGGCAAAGTTCATCTAGAGGGAAGAGGAGAGGCATGGTTCTCCCCCGTCAAAGCACAACTTGGATTTATTTTTACCTCTGGCACATAGCACAGCTCAGGCACACAGAAGGTATTTAATACACGTGAGATAAATGACGGCCCAACCTAAGGCCATGCCTCCCATCTGGGAACCCACCTCCCAGAACGCTGCTCGATGAGAACAAGCCGACAAATCCCCTTTTCTCAGGGAGACTGGGCCCAGAGGGGAGGCGTGAATCCTGAAACCCACTACCGATCTGTGGGCACAGCACCCAACTCAGTTGTCCTAGACAAGGGGTCTACACGTGAGAAGCACCGCAGGAATGAAATCCCCTGTCAAGCCATGTCAGCCCAGGGCAGACAGGCCCAGAGACAGGCGGCAGCCCACAGTAGGGAAGGAAGGGACTCAACAGCTTGTGCCTGGTTTCCTTGCTGTCCTCGCACCTCCTCTGGCCTCTGAGGATGACGCCAACAGAAGGACAGAGACTGGCTGGACACCCAGCCCACTGGGGCTCACGCCTCTCTTCAGCACGTGGCCGGATCTCCCACTTCCAGGCACCACACTCTTGTTACCCGTGGTCACAGGGCACTAACCAGAGCACTGGGCAATGAGAACCGTTTCTGGAGACAGCTGAAAATCAATCAATGGAAGCAATTTCCAAGCTGTCATTCCTCGATGGTACATTTATTGTGATGGGGACAGGTCAAGTTAAAAGGCCGAAAGAAAAATCAAACTGGGTTTCCCTCCTTTGGCCTATAGTTTCAACTTCACCAAAGAGAGCCAAAGCAAAATCTGTCTTTACCTTCATGCTGGGGAGTCTAAAGACAACGCCCAGACCCCCCTGTGCAGAGCCAGGAACTTCACAGGCCTTGTTCTGCATCGCGAAGGTCACAAGTGACTTAGAGTTCATCATTAGAGCAGGCTCGCAAGCTAAAAATAAGTCACCAGCCCTATTCACAGAGAGGCACACAGGAAGTCCCAGCGATGAAATTCAAGGTTGCCTCCCAGGGAGTATAATCAAGTTCAGGGTGCCACTGGGTCGTCACAGTTTAAGTGAAACCTGTTCTAGGTGACACAGCTGTAGGGCATTGAGATCCCAGCCCCCACCGACCCTCGTTGCCCCCTCTGTTACAAGAGATGGACTGTGGATTTAGCCTGACCCCCTTGGTGTACCGACGGCCTCTGGCTTGTGTTCTCTGGGGTGTCTGGAGATTGAAGAATCTGCTCAGTGCCCGGCCTGACCGTGGATAGAAATCCCCCCAGTGTGGACAGCTTGCCACTGTCCCAGGAGCATGTGGGTTCACCTGTCTGTCTCCCCTGAACTGTTGGCTCCTCGAGAGCAAGCACATCTTATCTCTGGCCTGGCACTTGGAAGAAGCTCAATAAAGTGTTAATAAAATGCACGGGAGCACCAACTGATCTGCCCCAGAGCTCAGACATGGCCAACCAACTCAGACCTCTGTCCGACCGAGTCAAAACACCATCCCAGAGAGAGCTGTTCAAGGCCCAGAGCACCCAGAACTCTCAGCTTTCAGAGCCCTGAATTCCTGCCCGCCGGTGCAGTCTGCCAGGACCCCACACTCAGCAGCAGGGTTCGCAGCCAGTCCTTCCCTGAGCCCTCAAACCCCTGCACGTCCCCCGCCCAGAGCTGTCCATCAGTTCAGCTACAAAAACACTGGGCTTGGGGCTGGAAGCCTGAGTCTTGGCTCTGCCACTAACCAGCTTGCATTGTGACTTTGGGCAGTGACTTCCTTCACCGGTCCTCAGTTTCCCCAGAGGTTAAGCAAAAAAAGCTGACCTCCTGAGTCCTTCCAAGTCTGTGAGAACCTGTTTTCTGAAAGTCCACACCACAGGGCTTGCCTGGTTCCCTCAGAGATTCCTTGAGGCCCTACCTTTAAGACCTGCCTGGAGCCCAAGTCCCTCACTACCTCCATCGCAGCCCCTCTGGTCCAGGGCCTGCCACCTCGGGCCCTTGTAACAGTCTCCCCGTTGGCCTCCCCTCTTCCTCCCTCCACCCCATCCAGTCCATTCCCAGCGCAATAGCCAGAAACCATCCTTTTAAAGCTCAGTGGGAGCCTGGCCCTCCTGGGCACAAACTCCTCAGCAGCACCATATCTAGCTCAAAGTCAAAGTCTCAATAAGACCTCCAAAGACCTGCTGCATGTGGGCTTTCATTTCTTCTCCAGCCCCTTCCCCTCCCTCCTTCTCTCCAGTTTCAAGAACATCCCGGACAAGCTCCTGCCTCAGGGCCTTTGGACAGGCTGTCTCCTCTGCCTGGATGCTCCTCCTCCAGATAACCTCTTGGCTTTTTCTCCTTCGCCGCCTTCAGGCCTTTGCTTAACTGTCCTGAGAAGCCTTGTCATTCATTTAGCATTAATTTAGCATCGATCCCCATCTGTCAGTCTTACATAGTTTACTGCGTTATTTGTTTACTGTATGTATACCCACACTAGACTATAAGCCCAGGAGGGCCAGCATTTTAAATGTTTTATTATTCCTTTATACCCAGCTCTCAGAATCGTGGGTACTCACTAAATACTGAATGAACATATGACTACAATGCATTGGATGAATACATTTTGATCATCTGCAGGTTCCATCGTGCTGTTAAAATGAACAGTCTGGGGCCACACAACCTCCAGCTTGAATGGCATCATCTCAGGAGTCCCTCTGAGAATCCCAAGCTCTGGACACTGTCTCCAGGAATCAAAGTGATTGTTCCAGGCAGGTCTGCGGCTCAGGAAACGTGGGGAGGAACAAAGCACGGAAATGACCCAGAGAACACTGACTGGACCTGGTCCCGGTGGGTCTGAGGGTCAGTTCATACGCAAGTGCTCCCAGATGCCTCCTTATAAACATGGCGTCTGTCAGTGCACGACCACGTGGGGAAGAGCAAGAAACTCAAGCAGTGGGCCCATCCTCAAAACCGAGTGAAGTCAGAGATGGGGAAAGAGGGAACAGAAGGCAGCCAGAAGGGGGGTGCCGCCAGTGCCGAGAGCCCGCGGGCAGAACTCCGGGGGAGCCCCGGCCGGGAGCACGGAGGCTGAGACAGGGCCACAGCCTGGCCTCACGCGGCCTGAGGGAGGCTGAGCCGGCTTCTCACCCTGGCTCTGCCGACCCTGGAGTGTGAGAGCCGAGTGCACTGCAGCCTGGCTCTCTGAGAGCCACGGTGCCCCTGTGCAAACCTCCCCAGGTGACCAGCAGCAGGGACCCGATACGCAGCCGGAGGAACGCATTTCTGCCACCTGGATGAAAACAAAGTATGCTCTCGGGAAGACGCGCACCACCTAGTCAGCGGGCAAAGCCAGGGAATGGCTTCCCAGAGGCCCCTGAGCTGAGGAAGAGCAGAGAGGCCGTAGGTGGGCAGGGAGGCTCCTGCGATCTCTCTGCTGAAAGCCCCTCCACGTTCCGGCCCAGGTCCCGGGCAGGGCTGGCTGCGTGTCAAGGGACCACAAAAGAAAAAGAAATATGGCGGAGGGAAGTCAGGAGGGGACAGGAGGGGGACTCAGATCTCACCCAGTTCTCTCCCAAGCACTGTGGGGGGACAGCAAAGGAACACGGGAAGCGGGAAGCATCCTTGCTCTAGGACACAACACGGCGTCCCACGGCCCTGCCTCCTGACCTCGAGCTCCTGCCTCTCTGTGCCCAGGTGAGCTGGCTGCAGCCACGGATCGTCACCGACCTCAACCCTGAGGGGACAGCCGCTAGGGTGGCTCCGGGCAGGGTTAAGCTTCTGCAGGTGAAGGAGAAGAGCCCCTACCCTGCCTGCGGTCTGTGTCCTGGGCTACAGGGAGGCTGGGAGGCCAGCACGGGTGGCAGGGACACAACATGTGTGTCAGTGCTGCTGTGGGCTGAGGTCCTGCTGGTGACATCCGCTCTCTTCCTCCTCAGGAGACAGTGACCTTGCTGAGGCCTCACAGAGACAATGGCAGGAAGCGCCCCTCCCTGCGAGTGTGGGGAGTCAGGAAGGAAGTGAGGACCCTGAACCTGTGCCTGCGGACCCTCCCCCACCCCAGGCCCCCACCCGAGGAGGTTAAGGTCAAATGCTAGAAGCTCTGCCCACGGGCTCAGCTCATGGCAAACGTCTTCAGCTTTGCCCCGGGTTGGGTGGGTGCCTGAGGGCAGATGCTGTCCCCCAGCTGGGACACCCCCCTCCCCCTGCCTCTTTCAGGCAAACCCTCTCTGCGGACGGCCCTGCATCCAAGTCAAGCAGATGAAGAACACAGGCAGGCTGAGCGGAGAAAACAACTCCAGCAGCCCCCTGCCCTGCACCCACCCCACCCCCACCTTCTGGAAGGAAGGGCTCCTGTTCCTTTGGAGCAAGAGCTCCTCTAAAAATAGACCCTGTTCCTTAAGCCCTTTCCTTCCTCACCCCACTGTGGGGATGAGGAGGGGATTTCACATTCTCAGCCACTGGGGAAGGGCTGCCTGCCGATACCCATCACCCCCCCCCACACACACTCCTGCCAGCCAGGGCCCAGGGGTCCTGACGCCTGTCAGGGCCACAAACTCCCAGGGGGAGTTCAGAGGTGGGTAGGGGCAACCATGATCTTCCCCTGTGCAAAGAGCAGAGGTGAGACCGTAGGGCAGGGAGTGTTCCTGAAGCACAAGAGCCTAACTCCACGCGGGCAGGACTCCCATCTCTCTGTTCACGGCTGTGCGCCCAATACCTAGAACAGCACCTGGTCTATGTGGATGAAGGACGCAATGACTATTCACGGGATAAACGAGTGAAGCACAGGAATCCTTGAGAACTCTTGGGGTTAAGTGGGTCTCCCCTCCCAGATCAGGTGGCCACAAGGCCACCATCTCTAAAACCACGTACGTGGGGAATGCAGTTGTAAGGAAGGAAAAAGACCTGCCTTCTGGTAGAAAAGGAAACAGGAAGCAAAGAAGCTGTCGTCAGAGCTCAGGCCTCACAGGCAGAGAAGGGCTCGCCAGGGTCCCGCAGGCCAGCAGGACACAGCAGGATGATGAGCGACCTCGGGGAGGCTCAGGGTCAGGCCTGCGTTCCCCTGCCAGCCCTCCCCCAAACCCACCCTGGCAGCTGAGATTCCAAGACTCTCACACAGTGAATTAACACAAGACAACAAAACAAAAATACAACAGAGCACTCTCCCTTCTTAGCACTTGGAGGACTTTTTACAGCAACTGGAAAGAATGAGCAGTTACCGAGAAAACAGCCTGCGGTGCCAACATGGAAACCCAGGAGTGAGGGGGACACAGCTGAGGCCTTGTCTGCCCTGCCCTGTTCCGCCGCAAGGAGCAGAGGCCCAGGGGAGGCAAGGGACTGACGTGGAGCCAGACCGCAAGGAAGGGCACAGTCTGAACCCCATCTTTTGGGGAAGTCATGCCGTATTTGGAAAACCATGTCATGTGCTTCAGGGTCTAGACTTGGGGTCCAATCCCAAGCCCACCACTGACTTGCTAGGTGACCTTGAGCCAGACACTTGCCATCTCTGAGCCTCAGCTTCCTCGTGGAAAACGGGGTCATAATGGACCCTGTGTGCTTAGCAGGGCCAGTGTGTTCACAGCGTGTTTGGCTGAATAGTGTCCAGCGAGAAGTGTTTGTTGGAGTTTAGAACAAGAAAAGGCAACACCACTTTACCTGCTCTACCCACCGAAGGCCTTGGCAGGACAAAAAGGGGACGGACAGAGGCCTGTGCCAGAGACCCGGGGACAGGAAATGGAATTGGATGGACAAGAAGCCCAGGAGGATCCAGGGCAGAAGGAGAGAAAGAACTAAGCACAGGGAGACTCCACCCCTAGTCCTGGGGCTACCGCTGACTCCAGAGAGGACCTCAGACACGCCACAGCCCCTGCTCGGTTTCTCATCTAGGCAAATGTCTACGTGAAAACACACACAAGGTTTTTCCCATGTCGCCAATCACAGCTTATGGGAAACGCCGAGAGGCAGTGCCCAGCCCCTGCCCTCTGCCAAGGCCGAGGAATCCTGAAACTCCTGTCCCGCCGTATTTCCTGGGGGTGGGGAGCCCAGGCTGGGCCAGGGGGGTCCAAGAGAAGAGAAGAGAAGTCCCTCAGGGTGCCCTGTACAGTGGAGAGTCACAAGGGCCACCAGAGGGGGGTTGTATCATATCTGGCAACTAGAGGAACCACAGACAGAACATCAGTCCTACCTACTTAGTGAGCAATCAATATTTGCAAGAAGCAGGATCGATTAATACAATCTACCCCATTAATCAGATAAAGTCAGATGTTTAAGAAAGAGGAAATAGCAAGCGAGCCCCAGCTCCCCCAAACTCCAAAGCCAGTGGGCGGTCCTTACCTGTGGGTCTGCGTCAGAAGGCTCCCTCGACGTCCTGCTGCAGGAGGAGGGACGATTCACTAGGCACACGGAAGGGTGTCGGGGACCAGGAAGCACGAGTCAGCATCCTGCAGGGAGAAGCCCAGTCGGGGAGGAGGTGAGGCGCCTGGGAAACTCACCAGGAAACCCACAGGGCCTGGCCTCATCCTGAGCAACGCCAAAGACCAGAAATTTAGCTGTGCCTAGGGGACAGGACAGGGGACGCTGGGCTGAAGGAGTCTTCTCTCGACAAAGGGGCCCAGTCCTTTCAGTCACGGAGGCTGATGCACCCAGCACTGCCCAGAGCTCCCTCTGCTTAGGGAGACAATCAGAACCCCACACCCCCCTGCACACACTCGAGCTTTCTTATCTCAGAAGCCCAGCTCAGAGCTCTCGGCATCAAACCTGAGATTCCTCACCTATCAAATTTTGGGACTGCAGGACCCCAGGCTGCAGAGGGGAGGCAAGTGGAAGAAAGGGGGGAACGGCAGCCTGGGCTTCTTGGCCACCAGCCTCGAGCATCCTGGTGCCCGGGGCGGGGTCACGAGCAGCGTCATGGGGTGATGCAGATAATCCTCTCCTTCCCGTCAAGTCCCTGCAGTTGGGCGGTGTGTAACTGGAGACCCACCTCTGCCAGATATCCAAAGGCCAGAGATGAGCACTGACAACAAAACGGAAAAGGTGGAGAAATGGATTTCGGGGGAGTCCCGGGTACAATCAGACTACGAGACGTCAGAAAATCCACAGGCACTGCTAAAGCCGCCACCCAACCCGGGGCTCCCGCCGTGGCCCCACACCTGCAGCTCCACCTCAACATATCCTTGTTTGTCTGACACGCCTGCCAGACCCCATACTGAGCCCAGGAAGTGGGCAGCGGCCGGGAGGCCTTCCCCTGACCATGACTGGAAGGCAGCCTCCCCACCCCACCCCCCGCGTGGGCCGTAGAAGCCATGGTTCTTCAGGAACCAATCCCCCCAGGTCCGGAATAACCTCACGCCAAGGGCTGAGGCCAGGCGCTGGCGGCTCTGGGGCCACCAGCCTGTGCCCGCAAGGAGCTAGTATCCTCGGCAAAGGTAAAGGTAAAGTAAGGGGCATTTTGTGGTGGCTCGGGACAGCAGAAGCGATAAACTGCCGAATGAGGGCACGGGCAGTAAGAGTTCAGAGGAGGGAGAGAATCTAACTGGGGACAGCACAGCAGTGGGAGGTGTGGCTGCAAGCAGCGGAGACCAGCTTTTCACACGCCCACCCGAAGCGGTGCGGGCCCACACTCCCGGAGGAGGCTCGGCCAACTCTGAAAAGTCCTCTTTGGGCTGGGCCTGCAGGGGTGAGCCTCCATCTTGGCCCTGCACCTGCCGCTCCTGTCCATGGCCGCACATACACCCCCATATGCACGCCGGATCCCGAACGAACAACACATCCCAGGGTTCCCAGGTTCCAGGCCCTCCAGCTTCTCTCCTCTCCATTGCACCAAATTCCACAGCTCACCGCACACACGCCCTGCCTCCATGTGGTCTCTCCGTTCTGTTTCTTAGCGGCCATCACAAAACCTCCGAACTCACCCCGTGTGAGGTCAGCCGTGAGCCTCAGAGGTAAGGAAGCCCACTGAGAGGCAGAAGTTTGCCATAGCAACACAACAGTCAATGGCAAGCCAGATTTTGGAGGCTGGCCCCCCTCCACACCACCGTGACGCCTCTTGTGGGTGAGAAGGTCAGCTGTGACTCACAGCCGGCAGAATGAGACCGGCAGGGGCTGCGAGAGAGAAGCACAGGCTCCTTACAGAGAGGTGCACCGCGGGGAGATCATTTTTCTGACTCAAAAAAAGAGAAAGCATTTGAAGTCCAAAAAGTGAATGCGGCATCAGCCTAAGGAGCCGGTCAGCTCCTTGGGGGAACCTCTAGGGGTGGGTGGCGGGAGGCAGGAAAACATCACGGGGATTAAATAGAAGATGCTGCTAGGTGACTCAGGTCTCCTCCCATGACCCCTCGCACAAAAGGCAAAAAGCAAATCAGCCCACTCCCTTTGGGAAGATGAGAAGTCAAAGTAAAACACAAGCCTCGTGGCTGAGAGCTGTCGCGTGCATGGTCCGTGCACACCTGTGGCTGTGGTCCCAGGGAGGCGGGGTTCCGGAACCCATTAATATGCTGGTGGTGAGTTGCTGATTATCAGGAAGAAAAAGAAAACGTTCTGTGCCTTTGAAGTTTTTCTCCCCGGGTTTACTGAGATACAACTGACAAAACGGTGATATATTTAAAGTGAACGAGGATGGGCGCCTGGGTGGCTCAGTCGGTTAAACGTCTGACTTCAGCTCAGGTCATGATCTCACGGTTCGTGGGTTCGAGCCCCGCCTCAGGCTCTGTGCTGACAGCTCAGAGCCTGGAGCCTGCTTCCGATTCTGTGTCTCCCTCTCTCTCTGCTCCTCCCCTGCTTATGCTGTCTCTGTCGCTCTTTCTCTCTCTCTCAATAAATAAACATTAAAAAAATTTTTTTAAGTGTACGAGGTGATGTTTGACATACTGCAGAGGATTCCTCCCCATGGAGTTAATTCACACATCCATCCCCTCCCACAGCAACCCTTTTTGGGGGCGGGTGTGGGGAGAACATTCTATCCTCTTAGCAAACTTCAATCATACGATACAGTATAATCAACTACACTCATCACCTTACAGACTAGATCTTCTCCTTCACAGAGCAAATCTAAATCTTCAGGGAGCACCTGGGTGGCTCAGTGGGTTAAGCATCCGACTCTTGATTTCAGCTCAGGTCATGATCTCACTGTTTGTGGGTTCAAGCCCCGTGTCAGGCTCTGAGCTGACAGTGCAGAGCCCACTAGGGATTCTCCCTCCCTCTCTCTCTCTCCCTCTCTCTCTCTCTCTCTTCTTCCCTCTGCCCCTCGTCCACTTGCTCTCTGTCTCTCTCAAAATAAATAAATAAAGGTAAAAAACAAGATTTAAATCTTCAATATACCTCCTGAGTAATTTGAAAAACGGCAAGGGAAAAAAAAAAATAATAAAACCCACCTTTTGGAGGAGTCAGAACCGCTTTCCTGAAAATTTTTCAGATCCCTGCCTGATTTTGGTCAGTGGACGTGAATTAGTAAGTGAATCTGTTTCTCTACCCAACTTCTATTAATAGGCTATCAGCCTCTCCTCATCCCACTAAATAAATGTCAAACAAACACTTAAAGAATACCGGTTTGCTGGGGTGCCAAATTACGAGCTTGCCCAGACGTCTGCGTGTCTCAGGCTGGCCCTGGCTGAAAGCATAAGTTCCAAACGAGTGGGTGGTAGAACTGAAGTTAAACACTGTGGTTTCCATCCCCCGTTGACATGGAGACCGTGAAGCAGGCGGCGAAAAACGTGCAGACGCGGACAGATGCAAATGGCAGTGGGGCCGCGGCACGCCGCACAGGTCGCTGGCACACGCTGGGGCGTCTGACTCCACCCTGAGACACGGCTTCTGATTTTTTGTTTTACTGAGATATAATTTGCATGCCATACATTCACCCTCCCGAAGCGCACGATTCGGCGGCATTGAGCACATTCACAAAGCTGCGCGGCCCTGAGCGCTACCCACTTCCAGAACGTTTCCTTCGACCCCAAAGAGAGACCCACACCCGTTACCACCGGTCACTCTCCGTTCCCCCTCCCCCAGTCCCCGGTAAATGCCGCCCTTCTTCTGTCTCTACGGATTTGCCCGTTCTGGGCGTTTCATAGAAGCGGGCGCGTCCTACGTGGCCTTGTGCGTCTGGCTTCTCTCGCTTGGCATCACGTTTGCAGGGTTCATCCGTGTAGTAGTGGGTGTCAGCGCCTCATTCCTTTTTGTGGCCGAATAATATTCCTCTGTATGAACACACCGCGTTTGGGGCTACTGTGACTAGAACTGCTGCCGTGAGCGAGCACATGCAAGCTTTTGTGCGCAGGTGTGTTTAATTCTTTGGGGTCTCTACCCAGGAGTTCCTAACTTGTTGATGAAATAATTTAAAACAAGCATTACATCTATATTTTTGAAAACATAAAAAGGGTGCGAGGTGAGCCTGAGTTTCAGCCTTGTCCCTGTTTCCCAGAACAGGGTTCCCCTGCTCAAGAAGCCAATCCCGGTCCAGGTAGATTCTCCCAGAAGCAGCCTGTACGTGTACACACACACACACACCCGTACTTAAAGATTGCTTACAGGAAACCTGGAGACCAGGTGAGGCTGGAGTCAGCCTCACAGGCTTTGGGAAGAGCCCAGGGCCCAGTGCGAGTCCCATCTGAGGCCGCTGAGCAATGAAGAGGTGACACGGCTGGCTGGTCTGAGGGCAGGTCTGGGGTGGCCTCTCAGCTGTGGCCTCGCCTCAAGCAACTTAAGCAGTGTGCTTAATCTCCCTGGGACTCAGCTTCCTTGTCTGTAAGAGAGCCCTGACACGGGCCCCTACTTCACAGACCTCTGCCAAGAGCCGGTGAGCTACAGGATGCGAGTGTAGGTGCCATGCCTGGCACACAGCAAAGTGCTCACCCTCTGATCCGATCCTCAGTTTTCCCATCTGGAAAATGGAGGCTTGCACAGTTACGTGTGGACCGCACAAGACCCCTGGGTAAGGGCCCAGCATGCTACCATTTCTGAGTGGCGGGTGCTCAGGGAAGTCAGAGCTCCGGAGCCCTTCCCCAAGGAGATGCCAGATCTCCCAGCTCCACACACCCCCCACCCCCACCCCCCGCAGCCCTGACTTCTCCCAGTGGTGACCGAACAGGTGAGTCTCTCCCACAGGCACAAAGGAATCGCCTGCATCTTGGACCCCACACCTTGGACAAGTCACTGGATTTCTTACTTCTTGTCCCTTTCCACCACCACCGCCCCCACCCCCACCCTCCCTTCCGGACCCTTCTCTCTGCTTTCTCAACAGACACTCTCTACTCTGCAGCTGAGCTTCCTTCTCTGAATCCCAGACTGTCGGAATCAGCAGGGAAACCCTCAGAGACCTTCAAAGTGGAGAGCCCTCGAGTAAGGAAGGAAGCATTAGCAGGGCCATCAGAAAGCTGTTAGGAGCAATCTTCCTCCCAGCTGGCAAAAGGCAAAGCAGAGCCTGAGAAGAAACCCAGGGCCTGGGAAGGCAGAACAGGGAAGGGAAACTGAAGAATGTTTCCTTGGGCGTGCAAAAGTTCATGGGGGAGAAAACCAGCACGCGCACACACACACGCGCGCACACACATGCACACTCACAACACAAAGGAGAAATTCTTAGCCTGCAGCAGTTGGTAGCATTATGTAAAATTCCAAGCCCACAAAAATATCATTTGGATGATAAAAAGTTAAATTTAGCTAAGTACAGAGTGACTAATACTATGAGGGACAGGCAGCACCCCCAGTTGCCTGGAGCTGATACAGCTGGCTTCTAGAAACTTTTGACAAGTAACCAGGGCCTGGTGCGGCACAGAATAACAGATTATATAATAAGAGGCACAGCCATTAGCGATACAAAACAGACAGCGAGCGCTGCAGCCCCCCCAAGGGAGGGGACAGCAGGGCTCTGGCTTGAGCTTTGCCGACGACGGAAACTCGCCTCTGGAAGCCGGGGCCACAGGCATCTGGGCATTCAGAGGCATCCAAGAGGGGAATCGGGCCTTGGATGGGGTGTGTGCGAGCGGGTCCACCTGCCTCTCCTGCAAAGATCTTTCCCCAGAGGGGTCGTGGCAGATGGTTTCTGTGGAGGACCCAATGAGCTACAGCCTTGTGGAGTCCCGGTCCTTAGAATCTAGTCTGACCCCAAGACCTGTTTTGGGGTCCAACAGAACGTGCTGGAAGTAACTCTGCACCAGGTTCAGACCCAGGCCTTCAGGAATGCCTGGCTAAGAACTGAAGGCAGAGACGCAAACAGATATTCACAGACCTATGTTCACGGCAGCACCATCCACAATAGAAAAGGGTGGACACAACCCAGGTGTCCATCCACGAACGAATGGATCAGCAAAATGTGTGGTCTCTCCATACAATGAACTATTACTCAGTCTTCAAAAGGAAAGCCATTCTGGATGAACCTGGAGGCCACTGTGCTGAATGAAATAAGCTGGTCACCGGCCAACAAATACTGCATGGTTCCACCTATCTGAGATGTCCAGAGGAGTCACGTTCACAGGGACAGGAAGTAGGAGGGTGGGTGCCAGGGGCTGGGGGAGGGGAAGGGGGAACTTGTCGTTGAACAGGGACAGAGTCTCAGTATGGGAAGAAGAAAAGAATCTGGGTATGGGCATGGATGATGGAAACGGTGGCACAACAGTGTGAAGATACCTAATGCCACTGAACTGGACACTGAAACACGGCTAAAGTGGGAAATTTTATGTTACGCGTATTTTACTACGGTGCCTGGAGAAGTGATGTGCAGAGAACCAGTGTCCCAGCCAAGAGCCCCAGCAGACAGAGGCGAGTGCCAGCCCCGGGAGTGAGGCCATCTTGGAGAGGGATCCTCCACCCCCAGTCAAGCTGTCCCAGCTGACACCAGTGGAGCAGAGATGAGGTGTCCCCACCAAGCCCTGCCCCAACTGCCATGCTGTGAGCAAATAAATAAAACGGTTGATGTTTTAAGCCACTAAGTTTGGGAGTACTTCGCTGCAGCGATGAATGATGAACACGGTGGTCGGGCGCTCTAATGGCTTTGGGGGAGATTTCTATTTCTAATGTGGGACCAATGAAGCTCTTTGGTGCTCTCACAGGTGAGTCACGAAGACAAGGCAGTGCCGAAATAAGTGTCAGGGAGAGACTCCTTTTCCACTCCCCAAGCCCCAACGGAACACATGCTGAAATCAAACAGCTGCTGTGGAGGCCGGGGGTTTCTCCAGTGATCCGTCGCAGAAGCCGGACCTTCTGCTGGCTGGCTCAGCCGTACTGTCCAGTATGCTGTGAGCAGAGATGCTCCCTGGGAGTCCCAGGGAATGCCCCCAGATGTGGTGCTGAGACCAGCATTCTCACTGGCTGACTCCAGGTGGACCAGTTCCCTTCTCCGGGACCCACTCCTCCATGTGCACAGTGAGGAGGCTGGCCTCTAAAGGGCCTCTCCGCTCAGCTCCAACATTCTGCGACCTCCTAGTCTGGGCAGAAGGGAACACGGAAACAGAATCCAAAGCACTGAACAAAGGCCAAACGACTGTGGCACCTAGATTTACAAGGTAGGCACACAGTCTCCTCACCTCTGCCCCCTGAGGATCCCCGCCCTCACCTCCGTGCCCTTCACACGTTTGTTCGTTCCACAACACTCGCCATGCCACTCCGGCTTGGTCCAGTTTCCTCTTCCTAAATTACATCTGGCCAGGTAACCCCCAGGTTCAAGATGCGTGAGGAGTTCTGGGAGCAGCGGCACGTACACCCCTTCCAGGCCTGGCCCCTAAAATGCCCACGTGATCCTCAATGCCCTCTCTCTCTTCGTTCACCAGGCAGCTGACTGCCCAGGTCCAGTGGAGGACCCCAAGGGAGCCCCAGGGGATAACAGAAATACCACAGGAAAGGATGTGGGATCCCTGAATCACCACACAGAGGCCACCCCCAGCCCATCCAATTCAACTGCAAGAGTGAGAACAGCCTTTGTTGGGATAAGCCACTGAGACTGTAACAACGGTTTGTTATAGCAGCCAGCAAACCTATCCTAACTGATACATTCACCAAACCGTTACTGCGCATCAGATGTGTGAAGGATGCACAGGAGAATCAGGCCTAGGCATCACCAGTGTAGTTAACAGTTCAGGGAGATCAGGTACAGCCCAGTTCTGCACCCGCCAATCACAGGCTAAGCACGTGATGAGAGCTCCTGCATGTATGTGAGCTCCACTCATACTACCTGCTTCTCAAAACCTTACTATGCAGGTTTACCTCCCCCAAAACACTAGATGAGTAAAGAACGAAAGAAACCAAAATGGACGAGAAAAGCTATCCTGAGACTCCCAAGGACAATCCACAAGCAAATGAGTTACAATCATCATCATCATCATCTTAGCTGTGTGCTTCCTGGTAGGCAAAGCAAAAAGGGAAATATTCTGGGTCACAGAGCTTTCACCAACGGTGAAAAACATACTGGTTCAAGATGAGAAACAAACTCTGTCCTTGCTAAGAGCCCTAAGGGAATGCTCCCTGGGGTCTCCATGTGAAGGATCCGGTGTCTGGGCAGGAGGCAGCAAGAGGAGGTCAAGCTCGCCCCCAAAGCTATCCTTGCCTGTGGCCCAACTGGCTCTTGACTGCAGCAAGCTCCTGAGTAATTCTTCATCCTTGTTAACGTGAACACGGCAGCACCATGATAATGACGGAAAATATTTACATACCGTACCACTGACGAGTTGTTTAGACCATCTGGCTACTAGACGCAGTAACTATTGTCACACACGTGCCCGTCCACAAACGCTGTGCCTCGGTACCGATGATTCAGGCAGCGACCGTCTGCCCCATCCCCATCACGCTCCCAACCCCAGGGACCCGAGAGAGGGGTGGGTCTGCAGCCCAAGTCTCAGCCGGCCTGTGCCCCGCTGGCCTCGGCCAGTGCAGGCGGGGAGCAGAGCTCTCAAACTCCCACCCTCTGCTCTGTCTGGGCTGAGCACCGATAATAAGTCTCCCTTCCATTTATCAAGGACTCCTTCAGGGCTCGAGTGCTCTAAACGAGGCTTCACTCAACATGACCGCTCGATGCTGCAGCCACCTGGGGGGTTTCTCCAGTGATCCCATGGGGGCTGTGGCAGATTTGCAGGCAAATCCGGCCCTGTTGGCTCGTGTTGGAGGCCCCTTCTACTGAAGCTTTGTCACGCTCGGGCGTGGGGGCGGGGACGACGATCCGGTGTCACGGCTCCAGGAGGATGGAGGACGGCGGCCTCAGCCATCCTTCTGTCCCCGTGGCTCTGCCGGGTTCCGATACCACGCTGGATTTCTGGGTTGACATCAAATGTTTTTTTCCTTTTTTAAGAAATTTGGGGTGTCGGGTGGGTTGTTTTATTATTATTGTCTTAATTTCAGCAAAAGCAAAAAAGTCTATTCGGAGCCTGTTCAAAAGTAGCGATTTTCTTAATGGGAAGCATATGCTTCTGCCCACATGAGGAGCTGTGTCAGCTCAGCGATCACAGAGGCCTGGGGCTATGGTACGTCGTGTCACCTTCTTGACAGATGTGAGTCAAATGGAAACTCGTCACAGGTGCCTGCACAGCCTCCGGCGGTGGCTTCGCGCTCTGACACCGGTTTTTCAGATGGGGCGCACCGTAGGAAAGGTGGGGCTGTGTTTCCGTCAACCGTGAACCCACAGTGTTCGGGTCTTTTCACGATTACCCTCTAAGACGCAAAATGCCCCAGATGGAGTGCTGGGGGCCAGGGCAGCACCCGGACTGGGCTCCAGCTTTCTGTGGCCACCTCGCCTCCTGGAATCTGAGTTTGGCAACAGAAGGCGGGGTGAGACTGTGTGACTTGGAGCAATCACGAGCTGGTCGTCCAGTCACAGGGTGGTGGGGATGTACTAGCCGGGTCAGGGGCTCTTTGTGGTCTTGCAACCAACCCAGGATCCTGGTCTTTCTTGGGTCTGGTGCTTCTCTCTCTGCAAGTGAGGTGAAGGCCACAGACTCACCCAATGGAGACAGGGCCCTAAAGCAAGTCATAACCCACGGCCAGACAAAGCAGGAGGCCCATTCTCCGCAGGAGCAACCTTGCCTGAGCGAGAGTCTGCTCGCGCACACATCCACACCCTCTAAAATCAGGGACTTCACAGCTCGGGTTTCCCGACGATCGTTACAGTGTGGGGTGACGACTGCACCGGTAACACACGCAGCACCTCAAGGAGGCTGGTGGCCGCTGTGCAGAAGTCCAAGCGACCTCTGTGGGGAGACTTTCCTTCTGGCCAGATCCCTGGAGCCCCCGCACCTGCTCTGAGCCTCTGCGCACTTCCAGGCAGACACCCGCTCTGCTTCCCAGCTTCTAGGCAGGACCAGGCAAGTGCTCTTTTTGCAAAAGTTATCTGAGCCACTGGGGACACAGAAAATCGTGACAAAGCTCGCACCCAGTTACTGCTTGCCAGCTTCACTCATACCAGGCCCAGAAAACACCCAGCAGCAGGCCTGGGACAAGCACCCTGTTTAAACACAGAGCGATGACACAGGTGAAGGTGAGTCCAGCACCTCAGGGTGGAGAGTAGGTCAGCCACGGGCCTCCCGGGTCACACACGGGGTCTTCTCGGGGACCACGGAGCCCCCGCAGGCCCAGCCAAGCGCCTGCCCCAGGGAGCTCTCTCTTTCCAGTCCTCAGCGTCTCCTGACCACTCTCACACCCGGGGAGCGGTCCGCGCCAGGCGCCGCCACGCTCTCAGCAGCGCAAGGTGACCCGCAAACATGGCTAACGGGGCAAGCTGTCAAAAAGCTCCATCCATTCCTCTTTTCATTCTTGGGTTAGATTGTTCCTATTTTTCCGTGTCCTCTGCTCACGGGAGGATGACTGGTGCTTCTCTGTGTGTGTGGTCGATTACACGGAACATAACATGCGCCACCCTAACCGTCTGAAGTGCACAGTTCGGCGGCATCAGGCGCACTCACGCTGCTCACAGCCCCCACCGCCCATCTCCAGACATTTTTCCGCCTCCCAAGCGGAAACTCTGTACCCCTTAAACACATGCTTCCCGTTGTCCCTCCTCCGGCCCCTGGTAACGTCTGTGAATTGCACAGCTCTTTAAAAATAACGTTCTTAGTCTTGCAGTCCACGGGTTCAAGCCCCGTATCGGGCCCCGTGCTGACAACTCAGAGCCTGGAGCCTGCTTCGGATTCTGTGTCTCCCGCTCTCTCTGCCCCTCCCCTGCTCGTGCTCTGTCTCTCTCTCTCAAAAATGAATAAACATCAAAAAAACAATAACAATAAATAAATAAAATAAAAATAATGCCCTCAGGGGCGCTTGGGTGGCTCAGCTGGTTGAGGGTCCAACTTCAGCGCAGGTCATGGTCTCGAGGTTCATGAGTTCGAGCCCCGTGTCAGGCTCTGTGCTGACAGCTCAGAGCCTGGAGCCTGCTTCGGATTCTGTGTCTCTGTCTCTCTCTGCCCCTTCGCTGCTCACATTCTCTCTCTCCTTCTCAACAATAACAAATAAAAATAGTGTCCTTACCTTGGCAAAATTATTTTGTAATTTTACACGTCCTGGTGTCATCTTTAAAGCATCTGGTGCTCCTCAATACTTGGTGATGGACAAGCTGACAGAGGAGGCCCAAACCCCTCCAGGAAGGGACCACCCAGGCCACAACGTGCCTGGTGGAATCAAGGGCCCCCCCCCCCCGCCACGTGCGAGGAGGCACCTAATGGGAACCAGCGTCCTTAGCCGGCTGTGCCAGGAACTTTGCTAGAGCCGCCCTTTGCGGTAGCAAAGGCTCTCACGGTTTTCTCCAGATTTTCATTTTACTTAAAAGCTCTTCCTTGCCTGGGGTTTTGAGGTTAAAAACCACTACCTCACACTCACACGTTGTAAGTGGGAGTGTAAATTGGTGCTACCTTCACGGAGAGCAATTCGGCGACAGCTATCGAAAATAAAAGGAAAACACCCCTTGACCTAGCGCTTCTGCTTCGGGCAATTTATTCCGCAGGTAGGAGAGTACATGCGCACGAGCACCTCTGTACCAGGGCACTCGCTGCGGCCCTGTTTGCTGCCAGGCTTCTGCCATGAACAATATAGAGCTTCGTGAGTCGGGAGTCGGTTCACCTAACGATGGTGCGTCATCCATCAGCCGAACACGAAGCCCATCGCTAAAAAGACCCAGACAATCTAAGTGAACCCACAGAGCACCACCTCCAGGATCCGCCAACTGTTACGTCAAAACAGCAGGGGCACAATGGTAGGCAGCCGTCTGTGGTTTCGGTTTTCTGGGTTTTTTTCCTAAGTCATATATATTCATATATGCAGAGAATCTTCCCAAAAGAGTATGCACACGCACAAAACTTAGCGACAGTAGTTGCCTCTGGGGAGGAAAATAGGGAGCCCACAGACCAGGGTAAGTCAGCTTGGTAACCAAATGTAAGATTATACGTACCCAAAGTGTTTTTCACATCAAGTATAGCTTTATCGTCTATTTTATTTATTTATTTATTTATTTATTTATTTATTTAAGATTTTACTTGTAAGTAATCTCTCTACCCAATGTGGGGCTTGAACTCAAGATCCCGAGATCAAGAGTTGCCTCCACCAGCTGAGCCAGCCAGGCGCCCCATCCTCTGTTTTATTATTTTATCGTAACCTATGGGTTTTAAGTTCCATAAATCAAGCAACGTATCTTATTTATTTTTAAAACCTCGCCAATGTCTGGCATAACATCATGTACATTTTGTGTGTGTGTGTGTGTGTTTTGTCATTTTTTTAATGTTTATTTATTTTTGAGAGAAAGAGACAGAGCGTGAGTGGGGGAGGGGCAGAGAGAGGGGGAGACACAGCATCTGAAGCTGGCTCCTGGCCCTGAGCTGTCAGCACAGAGCCCGACGCGGGGCTCGAACCCACAAACCGCAAGATCATGACCTGAGTCGAAGTCGGACGCTTAACCGACTGAGCCACCCAGGCGCCCCTACTCTTTCTTTTTTTTCAACGTTTATTTATTTTTGAGAGAGAGACAGAGATAGAGACAGAACGTGAGCAGGGGAGAGGCAGAGAGAGAGGGAGACACAGAATCTGAAGCAGGATCCAGGCTCTGAGCTGTCAGCACAGAGCCTGACGCAGGGCTTGAACTCACGAGCCATGACATCATGACCTGAGCCGAAGTCAGACGCTTAACCAACTGAGTCACCCAGGCGCCCCTGTCATTTTTTTAAATAAATGAAAGCATACGTGAATGAAGAGTGAAGAAAAGTGTTTGAAAAATTATGAACGTTCTTTGAATACTAGAAAACAGTGAGTCTTAAGTTGTTAGAGAAGGAAGAGGCAGACTGGAAGCAGACACTGGTTGATAACTGATCATCTCAGCAGAAAAAGTAGATTCCGTAAAGGAAGAGATACACCACTGACCGTACGGTTAAGTTGACGTCAGGAGTTTACGGAACAAGGGAGCACCTGGCTGGCTCAGTCACAGCATGTAACTCTGGATCTCAGGGCCTTGAGTTCAAGCCCCACGTCGGGTGTAGAGATTACTTAAGTAAATAAATACATTTTTAAAAAAGAAAAGACAGGTTACTGAACAAGAGTTTTAAATTTTTAATTTTAATAACTATGCTTTTAAAAGCCAGCATTTAACTGCTGGTGGGAATGCTGGTGGGAATGTGCAGTCCCTCTGGAAAACAGTATGGAGGTTCCTCAAAAAACTAAAAATACAACTACCCTACAACCCAGCAATTGCACTACTAGGTATTTACACAAGGAATACAGGTGTGCTATTTCAAAGGGGCACATGCACCCCAATATTTATAGCAGCTCTATAGACAATAACTCAAGTATAGAAAGAGCCCAAATGTCCATCGACGGATGAATAAAGATGTGATGTATATGTATAATGGAGTATTACTCGGTGATCAAAAAGAATGAAATCTTGCCATTTGCAGCAATGTGGATGGAACTAGAGTTTATTATGCTAAGCAAAATTAGTCAGAGAAAGATAACTATCATATGCCTTCACTCATATGTAGAACTTAAGATACAAAACAGATGAACATAAGGGAAGGGAAGCAAAAATAATACAAAAACAGGGAGGGGGACAAAACACAAGAAACTCTTAAATATAGAGAACTGAGGATTGCTGGAGGGGTTGTGGGTAGAGGGATGGGGGATGGGCTATATGGGTAAGGGCCATTAAGGAGAACACTTGTTGGGATGAGCATGGGGTGTTATACGTAGGTGATGGATCACTGGAATCTACTCCTGAAATCATTATGGTACTATATGCTAACTAACTTGGATGTAAATTAAGAAACTAAGATAAATAATAAAAAAAATAAAATAAAAGCCAGTATTTAATGTTTCTTTGGATATAGCAGAATGCAAAGAAAATAAGGAATGGTCCAAACGATAAAACAAAAATTTGTTTTTTTGTTTTGTTTTGTTTTTGAAAGAGAGCACACACGAGTAGGGAAAGGGCAGAGGGAGACAGAGGGAGGGAGAGAAACTCTTAGGCAGGCTCCACACTCAGTGAGGAGCCCGACGCAGGGCTTGGGCCCACGACCCTGGGATCGTGACCAGTGGAAATCAAGAGTCAGATGCTCAACTGACTGAGCCACTCAGGCACCGCTTAACATATTTTTTAAATTTTTTAAAAGTTTGTTTGTTTGTTTAGAAAGAGGGGCAAGGAGGGGCAGAGAGAGGGAGACAGAATCCCAAGCAGGCTCCACACTGCCAGCACAGAGCTCGATGTGGGGCTCAAACTCACAAACCATGAGAAGATGACCCAAGCCAAAATCAAAAGTCGGATGCTCAACCAAACTGAGCTACACAGGTGCCCCTTAATATATTTTTTTTAACCACATTACAGCCCACCTTTTAAGTCCATGAACCACATATTCCTAAAGAATCAGGAAGTAGATCAAAAAGCCATCACTCCCCAGTGAGGTGATTACAGTTTTTAAAAGCTCTCCAGAGATGGGTGCAAACCCAGCTTGGGAACTCTTGCCTATTAACCCCTAACTCTTGCCCTATTAACCTCCATGACCCCGCCGGCCAGCTGGCAGCAACCTTAACCCTTTAGAAGTGGGCCAAGCAACACTGCCAGGCTTCCAGGAAAAAGCTGTCATAAAGCCCAAGAACTTCAGTCCTTAGAAAGTTGCACTGGGGGCGCCTGGGTGGCTCAGTCGGTTAGGTGTCCAACTCCAGCTCAGGTCATCATCTCGCGGTCGGTGAGCTTGAGCCCCGCGTTGGGCTCTGTGCTGACAGCTCAGAGTCTGCAGCCTGCTTTGCATTCTGTGTCTCCCCCTCTCTCTCAAAAATAAATAAACATTTAAAACAATTAAAAAACAAACAAAAAAAAAAAGAAAGTTCCACCGGCCCCCGCGAGTGGTTGTAAAACAATCATGGTTAAACTAAGGCAAAAAATTAACAGCAGCAAAACCATACCAAGGAGAGCAAAGGAAAAGCAACAGGAAGGAGGGAAGGCCACCTAAAAAGGAATTAGTGGGAGCCCACAGGTTCGGCCTGAGGGGCAGACATGCCCCCATCGCAGGCCTCTGCGCACAGCACTGCTCCCGACGGCCAACCTCCATCTGTGTCTCCGCGGTGCCGGCCGGCTGGGCGATTCGGTGATGCCCAAAGAGTCCCAAAGAGACTGAATTCTCTACCTAATGTTCACCGTTTACTGAAGAGAGGCCAGAAACACCTTCGAGAAAGAGCAGGAGCATTACTGGGGCCGTGTGAAGTCCTCCCGAGTCCGAGGCTAATGAGGTGACCTCGTACAAGGACGATGATGTGGCCTGGTCTGTGCTCTGGCTTCTCACAGGGATTCACGAGTTACTTCCTACACCCAGATTCTCCTCAAGGGCTGCCTTGGGATGCCCCGGCAGGGACGTGTGACAAGGTGGAGGGGAACCCTGACAGCCAGTCTCGGACAGCGCGCTGGGGTCCTCTCTCCGTGGGTCCCGGGTTGGTGCTGAGCCTGAGACCACGGACTCCAGCCGCTGTAATAGCGGCTCACTGATGCACAGAGGTGCTCAAGTCATTCTCGGAGATTCCTCAGATGTTGTGGCCCCTCTTTCACAGAAGATGGAATTCCGGTTCAGGTGAAGTAGTCCAGCCTAAGCCCCACAGGCAGAAAGTGGTATCACCAGACTCCGGACCCGGGGCTCACACCTCCGTAACTGGAACACCGGGCAGGGAGCTTGGCCCCACGAAACAGCTCCCGCCTGACCCCAGGAGAGAGGGCCAGGAGAGATCTGGAATGCTCCACGTTGTGTCACTCCCCCACATTTCCCTGGGATTCTGGGCTCCAGGGAGGCGGAGGAGATGCTGGCAGCTGAGACCGCCTGGGTGTCACTCTTATTCCTAACCAGGAAAGAAGGCCCCTGGTTTGTCGACACCCGAGCAGGATGCCAGAGGCGCTCTTCCCATCACAGCTGCCAGCCAGTTACCTCTGACACCCAGGAAAGCAGTGATGGGCGTGTGGCAACTTGGCCACCATGCTGTCTTGCTACTTCTCCTTTTTTCTTTTAATGTTCATTTATTTTTTTTTTTAAAGAAGTATACCTTTTTTTTTTTAATTTTTTTTTTCAATGTTTATTTATTTTTGGGACAGAGAGAGACAGAGCATGAACGGGAGAGGGGCAGAGAGAGAGGGAGACACAATCGGAAACAGGCTCCAGGCTCTGAGCCAGCAGCCCAGAGCCAGACGCGGGGCTCGAACTCACGGACCGCGAGATCATGACCTGAGCTGAAGTCGGACGCTTAACCGACTGCGCCACCCAGGCGCCCCTGTTCATTTATTTTTGAGAGAGAAAGAGCACAAGTGGAGGAGGAGCAGTGAGAGAGAGGGAGACACACAGTCCAAAGCAGGCTCCAGGCTCCAAGCTGTCAGCACAGAGCCCGACGCGGGGCTCGACCCCATGGACCGTGAGATCATGACCTCAGTGGAAGCCGGGCGCTTCACCGACCCGGAGCCACCCAGGCGCCCCATCTTACTGCTTCTAATTGCTTGTCAGTTATGTCCGCTTTCCTGAGATGAACACTGTATCCATCTCAAAACATTAATTCTGCAACCTCCTTTCCCCGGCCCACTGGCCTGGCTTCCTTCCATCTACAGAGATGTTTAATACTAATGGCAGAGGGTGAACGTGTCTCAGAGGGATGCCTCTCACAGCAAGGGGTTTCCAGATACTGGCTGGCCCTGAAACCCTTTTGCGGCACAACCTGCAACAGCGTTCCGTGCCCCTCAAACAACTTTGGAAGGTGCTGCCACAGTGCTTCGCCACGAAGGAGTGAGCCGCCACCGAGTGGAAATGCTCTCTAGGACGGTGCGATCTGTGTCTATCGCTCAGTCTCTACGTTATTAAGAGTAATGGATGTTGCAGTTTATCAAATGCTTTCCTGGCATCTATTGAAAGCATCTAAGCGGTTTTTCTCCCCCTCTTTTTTCTTTTAGCAGATCTCCTAGTAAATAATCGCCTGCTTATGTTTCTGAGACTGGTCCACAACCCAGTGCAGTGAACCCTCTGCCCGGTGCCTTTCTGGTGGCACACAGAGAGAGACCCCAAGCAAATAGCTCCTGCCTACAGAAGAAAGGAGGGAAGGGAACATGAAGAAGAGAGTGTGCGTGTGCACACGCGCGCACACAAACACAACGGCACACATCTGAAGAGCAGGCTAGGATTTGTGAATTCATGTGTCACGCACGGGGCACAGTGAGGACTGGAGGAACCACACATGAATGGGGTCAATCACAGAGGGCTTCCTGCAGGAGGTGGCAGGGCAGACTCAGGAACCTCTGGACTTGAGTCCTGCCCCCTATGGAGCCCAAGGGCATGCTTTCCTAGCCCATAATCTTTTTGGCAGTGAAACAAATAATCATGGAACAGAAAAGCCCTTCAGAGGCACCCAGCTCAGCTTCCTTCATCTGCAGACGGAAACTGAGGTTCAAAGAGGGAAGCTGATTTGCCCAAGGCCACGGGCCACCCCCACAGTCTTCCTTGGCTCCAAGGGGAGGGGAGAGAAACAAAGAGAGCTTTGAGAGCTCGGGCAGAAAGGAAGCAGAGAACCCCCGCTGTGTCATGACTTTCCCTGTAATAAATGTTGCTGTTGCTACCTGGAAGGGGGCTGAGTCAGGAGGCAGCGGGAGTGCTCACTCAGGGGATAGAAGGTAGCGGTCCAGGGCCTGGTCGAGGGCCTGGTCGAGGGCCTGCCGGGAGAAGGGGGAGATCCTGGAGCCGCCCTCTCACACACCCAGGCCGACGGGGAGGCCCCTACCTTCTTCACCAACACAGACACACTTGGACGGCTTTTCAGAGTGACTCCCCTCGCTCGCTCATCCAACAACTATGGAGATGATACGGGGCTGAAGGGGGTGCCCCCAAAATCCACGTCCTTCTTGGAACCTCAAAATGTGACCTTATCTGGAAATAGGATCTTTACAGATATATTAGTTAAGGTGAGGTCACACTAGACTAGGGGGGCCCTGATCCAATATGACTGGTGTCCTCACAGGAAGAGACCCAGGGACACACACACACACACACACACACACACACAGAAAACAACCACATGGAGACAGAGGCAGAGACGGGAGTCCAGTGTCAAGGAACACCACCGGCAGCCGGGAGGGAGGCCTGGAACAGATTCTCCCTCGGAGCCCCCGGAAGGAACCAACGTTACCCAAAGCCTAAATGCAGACTTTGTGTCTCCTGAACTAGGAGAGAGCACGTTTCTGTGTTTTGAGCCCCGTGGTGTGCAGTGATTTGTTACCCGGCCCCAGAACTCGAATGTGTTTGCCCACAGAGCAGGGGGCTCCGTGAGGCACAGGGGGAGTTCGGTGTGGCCCAGAATCCCTCAAATCACATGGCCCCTTCCTCCCTGCCCCAGTCAACAGGCCTCACCCTCCCAAACGGCTACACCTCCAGAACCCTCCCAAGGCTGCGGCCTCTTCCTAGAAGACACCAAGGACCCCAGCACCTCTGCGGGGCCAGAACAAGAAGCTCGGTGAGGCCCCAGGCACTGTGTTGGGCACACACAATCTCCTGGAAACCTCACGACCAGCCGAGAGGCAGGTGAGCCAACAGAAGCTTGGTGAGAGCCCGTGCCCCGCTTGGTCCCCACAGCAGGTGGGTGGCAGAGCCTCGCTCTACGCCCTGGCTGTCTGCACGGGGCCCCGGCCACCCGTGGGGTTGACTCCTCCGCGCACCCCCCCCCCCCCCCCGCCTGGCTCCCCCCGGGGCTGCAGCACCTGCCCCTCGGCGGAGCCGGCTCCCACTCGCTTCGCAGCTGTGGATGCCAGGGACCCCGGGCAGATGGCATCTGCTCTTTGAAAAGGTATTTGTCTTTCCACTCGCGGAGAGCAAGCAGAGCCATAAAAGGACATGCCCGACGTCAGGCGCACAAATGTTCCGCAGAGACAGATGCCGTTCGCACGCAGGGACCGAGCGTGGCCGTTAGCCGCAGGGAGTGCACGAGGACCAGCCAGGCCTCTCCCAATTCCCTAGGGGGGCGAGGGGAAGCTAGGGGCTCCATAAAGTAAAAGGAAGGTGGGATCCAGCCTACAAGTCTCACTTGGGATTCCAAGACAAGCCTGGGTTTGGTTTTTTTGGTTTTTTGGGGGGTTTTTTTCATTGTAATCATTTTTAGGTGCACCATTCACAGACTATTCACAATGGTATGCAACCACCACCACTATTTCAGAACATTTTCATCACCCCAAACAGAAGCTCCATACCCATTAAACACTAACTCCCCACCTCTCCTCCCCCAGACCCTGGTAGCCACCACTCTACTTTTTGTCTCTGTGAATTCGCCCATTCTGGACACCTCAGATAAGTAGGATCATATGACATTGTCCTTCTGTGACTGGCTTCTTTTACCCCACTTGATGTTTCATCCATGCTGGAGAAGGTGTCAGTCTCCCTCCTTTTTATGGCTGAATGACATTCCACTGGACAAACGTCCATGTTCACTCATCCATCAGCTGATGGACACTTGGGGGTCTTTCCACCTTCCGGCTAGTGTACGAACATCTGTTCAAGTCCCTGCTCTCAATGCTTTTGAGCATAGTGACCTATGGGTGCAACCGCCGGGTCATAGGGCAACTCTGTATTTAACCATTTAAGGAACCGCCAGACTGTCTTCCAGAGCAGCCGCCGCATTTTACGTTCCCCCTAGCAGGGCACCAGGGTCCCCATTTCTCCACATCCTCACCAACACCCGTTATTTCCTGTGTTTGGATGACAGCCACACCTGAGATTTTAAAAGGAGAATTTTAAAGAGTAGCATCTGTTTGCTTTATGCCTGCCGTTCTGTATGGAGCCGCAGAGACCGTGCTGGTCGTAGAGTCAGGGGAAACTCAGTTCTAGTTCCAGCTCTGGTGCTCACCGCTGGGCAACTCCGGACAAGCGCTTCAGTCGCTGCGCGCCTCAGTCACGTCCACTGTAGGAACAGAGCTAACGGGCCAAGTGTCACTTCCCTCTGGAGGCAGATGTTTGCCACGGGAATGGAAGACAGAGTACCTTCATAAACTCTACGGGATGGCACACAGGTAGTGGGGAAGGGGGGTCGGTACCCACGTCGTCCCTTGATTTATCTTTTACGACAATGTATGCAAAGGACTAAATCCTCTTCCCTCCGACCTCTTCTTTCTCTGCCTTCGAACAGAGGAGGCAAATCACAGGGACTAGTAGCAAGATGAAGGAGCAGGAAAAATTCTAGAAGATCTGCTGAGAGTGACCTTGGCGTCACAATAATTACTGGACATGCTCACACACTTGCGCACACACACCTCATTATAGACTCGAAGTTTGCCCCCCAAAAATCATGTCACCAGATCCAGAGAAGGACATAGGGCAGGAATTTTCATCCCAACTTGTCAGGTGAGGAAATGAAGATCCAGGGAGAGGAAGGAATCCTGCCCAAGGCCGCACAGCACAGCTTAAACAGAGCCTCTGGTCTCCCGGCACAGTCCAGCCACAGCACAAGACGGCCGTGGCCAGTGGTCCCCACACAGGGCCTGGTCCCAGAGCTACTTCGTTCTCATCATGAGCAGTGGCAGTGGCATCTGTCTCTCTCTCTCTCTCTCTCTCTCTCTTTCTCTCTCTCTCTCTCTCTCTCTCTCTCTCTCTCTCACACACACACACACACACACACACACACACACACAAACACACACTCACACAGAGACTGAGGTCTCAACTGAGAAGCCCAGGCTGTCCAGGGAACCAAGTTCCAGGAAGGAAACAGGACCCTCTTTCCTCTATGTCAGGGGAAGCATGGAGCCTCGTGGGCCCCCAGCCTGGTATCTCCATAGTGACAGAATCACAGAGGCTGCAGGGCTAAAAATAAAACCTCTACCTCCTGAACCCCCCCCCCCCCCGCCGTCTGTGCAGCTCCAGCTGCATGGGGGCTTGTGACAGCTCGGTGACACTTGGTGACCAACACCTAAGCAGCAAAGAAAGACCCCTGAGCTGTGAAAACAGGTGACAGCACACTCAGGTCACTGGTAACATAAATCGCCACCTGTGACACTCCCCTGGAGGAGTCTGCGAAGACTCTCACCCACAGGGTCCTGGACAAACGGACTCCACGTGGGTAAGGGCCAGCAAGCGAACAGTACCCTGCCCTCTGGGCACAAACCCTCAGGCACAAACAAGTGCTCTCTTCATGGCAGGCCTCACGAGGCCCACTTTAGCCTTGGAAGTAAGAAGTGTTTCTTCTCCAACTGCACCGTGGGACAAGCTTGTCCACTTAAAAAAAAGTTCACATAATGTGTAGATGCCTAGGTGGGCTCTCAAAATGGGAGAGCCAGAATGCTGGATTGGAGTCCACTGGCTCTGTGTTCTCAGGGAAGTCGCTTTTCCCTCGTGGGCCTCAGGTTTCTCATCCGTACGATGGGGTTACGTGCAGAGGGCTGTGGAAGACCTGGCACAGAAGAGGCGCCCCAAGAACTCAGTCACTTGGCCGCCTGCTGGGTGGTATTTTTGTCGGTAGGCTAGCCTGAGAACCTGCCACTGAACTCCCCACATTAGCTGTTAGCTGGCAGTTCACACACACTGAGCCCCCCCCCCCCCACCTCACTCTCAATCTGTGTGAACTTCCACTAATCACACACACACAGCCTCGGTTTACAATCCAAGCAATCTGCAACATGGATCACAGCTTATGATGCCTAGTACGATCTTGACTCTATTATGGCTAATTTTAAAAGGCCTTCAAATGCTCAAATAAAGCACAACGTATGCGGCTCCTCATTAGCCACCCAGCCTTAGGTTAATAATTAAGCATCCTTAATTGGCAGATATGGAAATGTACGGCACAGCTTCCTAGGCACCGCTGCACACGAAGCTGGCCCCAGCCTGGTCATGGATTTCCTAAAGCAGCTCATAAAGCTAATTCACATCAAAAGTTAATTAGCCTAATGAAGGCAAGTGTGACTTAGTGAATTCCAGACTGACTTTCTGCTCTGACTCAGCCACCCCAGGAGGCTGCCTGCCGATGTCATCCTCCTGGCTTTGATTTCCTGAAGCAATGAAGGAGCGGCCCCGGGGATGGGGATGATGCTTCAGGAGGCCGTGCGACTGGCACTGCTATCAGCGAGGCATCAGCGAATGCTCTGAAAGCCACCAAGAGGCAGGACCCACAGCCACCCCCTTCTGGAGCTGGCTCTCTGGAACCTCTGCCAGGGAGAGAGACTTCCGGCAAGTGGAAGTCACAGGTGAGCCCAGATGGGTGGAAGGCCAGGCACCACCGGGCCTCATGCCCCTCACTGGGAAGACAGTGGCATGACAGTCCCCCATGCCACACACAGCTGCATCCACGTAGCACCCCCAGAAGGGAGCATCTCTACCCATCGGATGGATACAGAAACCAAGGCACAGAAAGGTCCAATTGTCCAAGGCCAGAGCCCTCGGAAAGAGTACAACTCCTGCCTCCGGACCCCCGGGCCCTCCTAGTTCAGCTGTCTTTCACTGTTCCCATCCAGAGTCAACACCTCACTGGCCCGGAATCACAACGCAAGTGTCTCCTTCACCAGATGTATGGATAAACCCATACAGTGGAATATGACTCAGCCATTTAAAAAAAAAAAAAAATGCAGTTCTGTCTCAATCTACAACATGGGTCAACTGTCAGGGCACTGTCTTAAGTGAAGTAGGCTGGTCACAAAGGGACAGATCCTGTATGATTCTACTTACGTGAGGCACCCAGAGGAGTCGCGTTCCTAGAGACAGAAAGTAGGATGGTGGGCACCAAGGGCTGGGGGAGGGGACTGGGGAGTCAGTGTTTCATGGGCACAAGTCTCTGATTGGGGAAGGTGAAAGCCATCTGGAGATGGATGGTGGTGGCAGCTGCAGTGTGAAGGCACTTACTGCCACAGAACCGTTCACTTAAACACGGTTAAGACGGTGAACTTGATATTATATGTATGTTACACACACAAAACAAGGAACAAAGTTCTGACTTTTGTTTCAACGTGAAGGAACATCGAAAACATTATGTTTCTGTGAAAGAAGTCAGACGTGAAAAAGGTCACACACAGGGGCGCCTTGATGGCTCAGTTGATTGAGCATCCAACTCTGGCTCAGGTCATGTTCTCACAGTTCTTGTCAGGCTCTGTGCTGACAGCTCAGAGCCTGGAGCCTGCTTCAGATTCTGTGTCTCCCTCTCTGCCCTTCCCCCTCTCCCTCTCCCTCTCTCTCTCTCTCTCAAAAGTAAATAAACATTAAAAAAAAAAAAAAAAGAAAAAAAGGAAAGAAAAGAAAAAAAGAAAAGGTCACGCATTGTAGGACTCCTTCTATATGGGACGCCCAGAATAGAAAATCCATAGAGACAGAAAGTAGATTAGTTGTGGTGGGGGAAGGGGTGGGGTGTTTCCTTCTCGGGTAATAAGAAGGTTCTGGAACCAGACAGAGGTGCTGATTGCACAGCCTTCTAAATGTACTATCTGATACTGAATTGTACACTTCAGAAATGGTTAATTATATGTTCTGTGAATTTCACTTCAATTTACAGAAAGGAAAGGGAAGGAAAGGATATCCTGCGGCCCTTCCTGCCTGCTCCCATGTGCCACACAGGCTGGAATCTCCATTTTCCTTCAGGATCCAAGCCTGAGCATAGCCAGAGGCTTGAAATCCTTCTGGGTTATTCCAAGCACCAGAAAGGATTTCAGTGGAAGCAAGAAAACTCAGGCAAGCAGGTGGGCCAGGCCACCTTCCCCATGTTTCATTCAGAGATTCTGTGAACCCCTTTTCCAAGTTCAGCACGAGGTGAGGCACTCCAAGGAAAGCCAAAACGAGATAACTCGGCCCCTGCCCTGAGCCGCATGGGTGGCTAGGACACCTGGGCCCAAGAATTACCGCAAGGGGGGGACAAGCTCCAGGGGTGTATCTCCATCCGGAGCAAGGACCCAAATCTGCCACTCTGGACATACACCTCTAGGCCTTCTGGGAAAAGCAAACCTTCATACCTCTAGGTGAAGGGTCCCTGATCTGAGCCAGAGGCTCCTTCCTGCGTGGACCCACCTCCAGCAGCCGCGCTCCTTCCGGCCCAGGGGCCATGGGCCCTTCCGCTCTCCCCACTCTCAGGAGCCCGGACACACTAAGGAAGGCAGGTGATGGTGGTGCAGGGAGGAGACACAAAGCCTATGCACCTCCCCTCCTCCTCCTCTACCTGGCTTCCTGCTGCACTCCTAACATGGCCACTCTGGTCCCTTCTCTTTCCCTAATGAGCCACAGAGTGAGGAAAAGGGCAGCAGCAGAGCAGGAAGAGGGGACAGACACAGTCCAAGCTGACCCGGCCTCCGGTGAGAACCCAGGCTGGATGGTTAACGGGTCCTCCCCCTTCCCAACAAGCTCACTCTGAACTGTGCCCTTTTTAAAAAAACTGCCTGCCCCACCCCTGATGAGGGAGCATAAGACAGGCGGAGGGCAAAACACAAGCTAACAACACCCCCCCCCCCCACCAGGTGGCATATGTGTGAAATTCCTTGGACACTCCTGGCTGCCCAAGAACAAAAGAAAGGGGAAAACCAATGGTTAACTGACAGAGATCACAGTCATACAGGACATGAGTCTCCATCGGGTTTACAAACATCTTAGTAAATTACAAGAAAAGGCAATCCTATCAGTAGCCTAATCTCTAGAAACCGGTAGACTCAGTTTCCCGGAGCCCCAGTATCAACCTCCCCTCCATAGTGATGTGGGAACAAAGACAAGAAGGAAATGGCAGGTAAAATTAAATTTCTTTATAACCTGCAGCCCCATTGACAAACACTTGAAGCAAATCCAGAGTGTAACATTTCTCCAGGAACCCCCTACTGTCCTAATGTTAATGCCTCACTAGAGGGAAAACCACCGTAGCCTGACAATAGCAAGGCCTCTGGTAACTCAGGAGTTGTTAGCATATCAAAGTCCTTCTGGAGGCCTCCCTTTTGACTTTATTCCCCAACTTCACAGTATATGAAGCCCCAGCAGGGCTCTTCCTGCCCACGGGTCCTGTCCCTGTGCTTTTAATAAAATCGCCTGTTTGCACCAAAGACATCTTCAAGAATTCTTTCTTGGCTGTCAGCTCCAGACCACCTCACCATCACCCCAAAACTTCATCACCCCCACACACAGGGGTTGACCAGCCATCACTCTCCTAGGAATGCTGTTCTCATTTGAGGAGGGAAACAAAGCACGAGACATACCCAGTGGCCCAAGGCCCTGCTTCGGGGTCTCTGATCGGGAGCCTCCCAAGTGCACAGCTGGAGACATCAGGGCCCGAATCTGTAAACAGCCATGACCTCAGAGCATGCTGTCTCAGGGAATCCGCCTAAGTTTGTGGAGCTCTGTGGCCTCTTTGAAAAGCAAAAGCTACGTAACAAACAGAAAAGGAATTCTGTTTTTCCCCTTTGGAAAAAAAAAAAAAAAAGAAGGAAGGAAGGAAGAAAAGAAAAAAGGCGAGAAAATCACATACGGACCCAAAATGAGAAGCCCTCTGCACTGTTCAGACTGAATCAGATCAGGAATACTGATGGGACATAACACCACAGCAAGGGCATGTAACAGACGTGACTGAACATGAACACGGCTGTGAGGAATCCGGACCTGGCGAGGTCAACAGTGAGCTTCCTCTGCAGTTGGCCCAAATCACAACCTCTCTGAGTTATGGTGTCCCCATGTGTGAAACAGGGCAGGTGGAAGCTCAGGGTGCCAATTCATGACCCCTCTGAGCCTCAGTTTCCTCACCTGTCAAACGGGCACAGCGGCACTTACGTGGGTCAAATGAGGCACGGTGGGTAAAAGCACCGTGTGTACCGCAGGGTATTATAAAAAGGTGGATAAACAAGAAAGGCCCCTTCACCTCTGGACCCTACAGTCACTGCCTCTCCCAACATGGTCATGAGGCCCTGCGTCACGACCAGCCACTGTGCCAGGCACTAGGTTCAAAGACAAACAAGCCAAGTCCCTCAGCCTGCGGAACAGCTGGGCCAGACCAGGGGTTCCCACGGCGGCTTCGAGAGGGAAGAGCCTTCTCCTGGAGCGGTAATCTCGGTATCTGGAAAAGTCCATAATTAAAGGTCGACCTAACTGGGTACGAGACACGTGCCATTATTAGCCTAAACCCTCCAAACACCAGTCCTGCAGCTACCAGGCCACCAGGACAAACTTGAGTGAACTGGTTGGCCCAGAATTTATGAGCCGGCCTCCAGTTCACTACTGTGTCCTTGAGTCTCAATTCTGCTCCACGTCCAGCCCTAGGCTCTTAAGGTTTCAGGGAAACGGAAAGTCATTCCTCCACGCGGAAAGGTCAAACCCTTGGACTTGGTTTTTTCCAATGCTCCTTCCGGTTCATCCAGTCGTAAGATTCTGAATTCCTTTCTTCCCCCCTGCTGGAAAGTCAGACAGAACATTCCTCTGGAAAGAGACTTTCTAGCCAGGGGAAATAACAGAGGTAAAAAGAAAAATGGGTGTAATTGAGTGCTGTAAGCCTTGGTACCCAGGGAGCGCGGGACGGACCGGGCTGGTCAGCAGTCATTACCGTGAACTCACGATGCTACCGTGAGTCACCGGAGGCTGGGAACCGAAATAAAACCAGCGTTCTCTAGCACAGCACAGGACGGGAGCTCAGCTGCATACTAATGCAGGGATCTGTTAACCACCTCCCTTGCTACTTCCCTGCAGCAAAGGCACAGGCTTCGGGCCTCGCTGCATCCAACTCCAAATTAATGAGTTCCTTTCCGCACGGGGTTAATACAGACCGTGCTCTGGACCAATTAAACAAGCCACTTCAGAACTTTGCTTCACTGTATTGGAAAATGTCACACATGCAGAGGAAAAATTAGGTCTTGGATTATCCATGTCCCTGGCTAAACCAGGGAGCGAGCTTTCAGAACTCTCCAGGCTTTTGTTATTAATGGTGTTTCAGCGTCGGGTTCTCCAACACATCAAACAAATTTCCTTTAAACTAGTAGTTACCGACTGCCACGAGGGAAGGGCTGCGGGCCTCCCACCTCCCAGATGGTTCAACCATAATAAACGTTTGGCCTGTCAGATGCACAACACTGGCGAACTAATTGAAATATGCTGCAAACCCAAAATAAATGTGAAATGATTGTTTCCCTACACGGTAGCCGCCGAATTGCCTTCGTGTCTGGCCCTGACGAATGCTCCCCACCCGGCTCGGTGAGCCTCGCTGATGTGTGGTTTCCAAAGGACTTAAATGCTTTTTTCCATTGTGATTACCCAAGAGGGAAAAACTGTAATTGCAGAAAATGTTTGGGTTTTTTCCCCCCTCTCATGAAAATGCAAGTGAAAAGTCAACTCTTACAAAGTGCCAAGAAAAGCAATTAATGGGCCCTCCAGTAGGACGGAGGAGGGGTGTGGACGTGCTATCATGAAACCAGCCTTAGCAGAGCTTCCGGACCTCAGGGAAGCCCTGCCCCTCGGCCAACCTGTGCCCGAGTATTCTCCACTGAAAATGAGAATGGTCACCTTATTTCTACCCCACACACTCCCTCCCCCTCACCCGCCTCGAGATGGCCTCGAAAAGGGCTGCACAGGGACAGCAGGGGACAGCTGGCTGCACCTGCTGAGCTGGCCCTCCCTCTACCCGCCTCACTCAGGACCCTGGCGCTTGGTAAGCCCCCAGCGGGGGGCTGGATTCTTTTGTGGAATGAGGCCAGGTGAGCCCAGCAGGCTGCAGAGCCTGACTCAGTCCTGGCAGGGCAGCAGTGGGGAAAGAGCTGGCACCCTGCTCCACAGCACAGCCGATGAGTCAGCCAGGCCCTACAGAGGCCGCGGGGGGGAAGCCCCCCCCCCCCCCCCGCCAGCTGCCCAAAGAGAAAAGGCCGTCCATCCCCAGGAACCACCTCTGCAAAGGGAAACAGCCTCAGAGAGAAGAACGAGCAATCATCTGTATTACCTGCGTTCCAGCTCTTAACAGGGCACACGGGGCAAAACGTTTCTGGAAAGGTTCCCAGGAGGAACAAGGCCAGGATTTGAAGCCATAGGAAGCCCCATGTTGGCCTGAAACACCTCCCTAAGAGGGTCATTCCTTTGGGTGAAGGACTACCCTCAGCTCCTCTCAGCAGAGAGCAGTTAGAGGGACCTACGTAGGCTTGCTGACCCTCCCTTGTTGGGGGCAGGGTGCCCACAAGCACCTCCGGACAGCAGGCTTGTGGACAGGAGAGGTGGGTGCACCTTCTGAAAGAGGGCACAGGGGAGCCAAAGGAGGGGACCTATGCCCGAGAACTCATCCTTTTCAATGGCACCTGAAATAGCAAACACCAGAATCTGCAGCCTTAGCTTCCATTCCCCACGTACGTACTGAGCACCAATGAGGTGCCCTGTGCTAGATGCTGGAGACACCCCAGTGGGGGGGGTGCGGACACGATGGCATGAATGGCAGACCAGGTCCCTGCACTGGGGGAGACACGAGGAGAAAAGAATCCCACCGCGTGTGTGCCAGACGTGAGGAGGAAGAGCCACGCGGGAGCCGACCAGGGGTGGGTGCAAATCTTGGCCCCGCCCAGCTGCTTCTGCGAGCGCAAGCAGGTTACTATACCTCTCTGAGCCCGTTTCCTCTTTCTGTAAAGTTTGGGTAACAGTCCGTCCTTATCTCTGAGGAATGCTGTGGCACTCAAGTTGAAAGAAGCCACTGTGGAAGCGCTCTGTATACACAGGTCGTCCTCATTATTCACGGATTCCGTATTTACGAATTCCTTACTAACGTTACCATGTCGTGGTGCTTACGTGGACATTTGCAAACATGCGCAGGGCAGGGAAGGATTTTGAGTCATCCAGTGTGTGTGATCCCAGCTGAGGCTGAACAAGGTAACACGCTGCCTTTTGTTTCCGCTCTAGGACTGTAAACGAGTGTCCTTTTTGCTTTCTATTTAGTGCCACGTTTTCTCACATTTTGGTGCTTTTCGTTGTGATTCCACCATGTGAAGTGGCCACGGGCCCAGTGTTGAATCACCAGCCCCCTGTTTCCGAGCAGTGATGGGCCTCACAGAGGAAATACCCATGTTAGATAAGCTTCATTCAGGTGTGAGTGTAACTGCTGTTGGCTGTGTTGTGTTAATGAATAACAGTATCTACTATATTAGGCATCTTTAAACAGAAGCATACATAAAACAAGGTGATGTACTGATCGGTGAACCAACGTGTGACCAGAGGCTCACAGGAACCTAGCCTGCCCTTCCCCTAGGGCAGCGGTTCTATGCTCCCTGATGTAGTGTTCGTGACACCTTATAGACGGAATGGCCGGGATTCAGGAGACTGGACTGTGTGCACAAGCGATGTATGATACATTATGAGTGGAAGTCTTTTGCTCTGCAGGGCTCTCATTCCCGCAGCCGCAGGTGGGCAGGTCCATACCCCGCCTGTTACATGGCTCTGAGACAGGATCTGCCTCCCGGTCCCCCGAGTCCTGCTGCTGTTTTGGAGACTTTCTGCTCTTGCCCTGCACCCCGACTCCTGACCCCATTCCCACAACAGAAAAGCTTTGCGAAGGATGAGGGCCTTCAGCCAGGAGAGGATGTGAAACTGCTTTTTCCATGCTCTCCTCCAAGGCCGTTGCTTCGGGTTTTGATTTGTCTGTTACCGGAACCCTGCCTGTTGGTTAATTTTCTTCCCGTCCTCTGGCAAGGGCAGTTGTTAATATGAGTAATGAAAGCAAATGCCAGCTCTCCTCTCCAACAGCGCTCTCTGTGTCTCTGGCCATAAAGCTTGAGCCTGGGTTTGTCATGGTGTTTGCTGGGCTGGGTGTGAGGGAGTCGGCACCGCTTTACCCATTTTACAGGAAGAAAGGGCCAACGTGTGAGGCTGCCGCTGTCATCAGCCTTGCTAGTATAAAGAGCGAGCACTGAACTGGCAATCAGAGACCTGGGGCCCAGGCTGAAAGAGGGGTGTTGGGCAAGTCACTTCTCTTCTGCTGGCCTCAACTTCTAGTCTTTAACGGGGTGCAACTCTCCCAACTCCAGTGTTCTCAGGCACTCTGTCCAGGGCTAGAGACAGTGTGAAAAGGCATCACCCAGCACCCCCCCCCCCCCACCCTGCTTTACCCTCTAGACCAGTCCTCTCCCTTCACACCCACACTTTTCTGGTGTGGCCTTTGTAATTAGACCCTAAATCCCACACACCTTCACAGGTGCTGTGGCCATGAAAACTCCACCTATTTGTCAAGGCCTTGTTCAAATCCTACCTCTTCCAGGAAGTCAGCCCTGATTGCCTGACCCAGAAAGGGCGTCTCCTCCTCTGTGCCTGCCATTTAAATATCTTTTCTTTTTCTAAGATTTTTATTTTTAAGTAATCTCTACACCCAACTTGGGGCTTGAACCTACCACCGTGAGATCAAGAGTCGCATGCTGTACCAACAGAGCCAGCCAGGTGCCCCTGTGCCTGCCATTTAAGCAACAGTTAACACACACAACCTGTGTGACTTGTGGGGTACATCTCCCTAACCACTCGGTGAGCCAGCCTAAGTTTTAGGTGCAATGTTACTTATTGTATTTAACTCACTTTACCTGTCCTATTTTCCAGAAACCTTTTGTGACTTACAAAGAATACAGATAGGTTTACACATAAACATACACACAGACACAAAGGAAAGGAGGAATAAATATGCTGACCACGAGGGTAAGTGAATACAATTGCTAGATGGAATAATGCATTGTACACCAAGCATCCTGGAAGCCAAGGAGAAAAGGTAACTGTAAATCAATTGAAAAGACTGCGTGGGCGGAACGGGGAGGGTCAGGTAGAACTGGGTACAAATCCAGAGAGCCTTTGGGCAAATCAGTTAATCTCCCTGTGTTTCCATTTCTTTCTCTGAGAAAATGGGGGAAGAACACTACTTACTAACCCCCAGGACTAACGAGGAAGCCCGTCACACAGTACGCACACACGGCATGTCTTTCCCCACCTTCCTTCTCGTTGTCAAAGGACGTGGCAACCTAGTTTCTTGCCGGAGGCAAAGTCTGCCTGGCCCTAGATTCTAAAACAAAGTTTTCATACAAGACTACGTAGGAAGCCTTGAGCAGAGAGGGGGTCAATGCCCCCGTTCCAGGTTTTGGAGCAAACCAGACTGGGATTTGTCATGGCTCTATTTAACAACATCCCCAGGTACCCAGTAGAAGGTTAATAAACATCAACAGAATGAAGCAAAGACCACTTGGCCACATCCATGTCCCCCTGCATGGGATCCTGGTAAGCTGGTTTCAGAACGGCCGTCTGCCAAGGGGCTGACCTCACATAAGCAGGGCTGAGAAGAGGCGTGCGAGCACATGACTGCTGGCTCTGACCACCTTCCCTGCCCAGCGCTAAGGCCTCACGAGTGAGATCCTTAGGACCCCTCCATTGCAGGGCACATGGCCCGTGGCATCTTTTTCAAAAGCAGCAAGGCAATGATCTTGAAGGACCAGCAGTTTCCTCTTCTAATCTCTACAAACGCTGCACATTCTCCATGAATAGCTCTTCTCAGAGGCCAAGTCGGAAAGACTTAACCGGATGGGATGGTTAGAAGCATCCGCTTGGTTTTAAAACTGGCCTCTAGATAGAGAGGGAGGAAAGGTGGATCCCCTGAGAATCTACAAGAAGTCAACTTGGGACGAAAAGGGCTCCTGGCAGCATCCGAGCCAACTCCTCGACATTCACCCAACATTTTCCTGAGAGCAGACCATGAGCCAGGCACTGGGGGTACAGAGAAAAGCACTCAGCACCACTCCCCCAGGAGCTCAGTCTAAGTGGGGAGGTTGGGGGAGGGGGCGCCTATAAACATAACTGCTGTTCCACGCCGTGAGTCATAGTGGGGTAGCACAAAGGTGGGGGTGATCCCCTTTACCCAGGGAAGGCCTGTAAAGACAAGCCTGGGTCCTGATAAGAGAAATTTGATAAGAGAGAAGGGAAGAGGCAGGGCCCAGATCCTGAGGGGCCTGTACTTGCAGAGGAATTTTCTTTCAGATTCCACAAGGACCAACCAAGACCAAGAGAAACCAAGTGTCTTAGTTAAGCTCGCACAGACACTGTGGGACAGACAGGCCTGGAACCTTGACCCGTGGAGTCCAATTCTCTGCCCCACTGCCTCCCGCCCACAGTGAGCTGTGGGAGGCCAGAGAGAAGGACCATCCCACGCTCACCACCCAGACAACAGCAGAGCTCGTACTGTCCTAGTCATCTGGCGACTCACTCCCTACAAGAAAGCAGGCCTACCTAACTCATGGTGTTTCTTTTGCAAAGGGAGAGGGCAGGGCATCTCTTCCGATCAGGGCGTACAGATTCTTAGCAGATGCAAAATAATTTCACTGCAACAGCCCAGGCGTTAGATAGCCTGCCCCCCACCCCCACCCCAGGCAAGCTGGGGTGGGGGCTTCTACTCCATCTAGAAGCTCACTGTGCCCAGGGTGCCAAGCCAGGCCGGAGGAACTGGGAATGAATCAAACTCCACTCCCATCCTCCAGGAGCTCACAAGCCAGCAAGGGGAGATAAGCCAGGCACAAAAAGTAACTGTAAAATAAGGCAGAGCGCGATAAGAGCCACACAAGAGACATAAAATGCAATGACACTTCAGAACAGAGACAGTCCCGCCGGGCGCTTCGGTGCTAGTCCAGGTCCAGATGAAGGAGAGGGGTCTACCCTATCAGCTCCAGGGACTCCCAGGTGGGCGCTGGGGTGAGAGCTGCTAATGGACCAAGAAAGATGCTCAAATGAGGTCTCCTTTGAAGAATCCCGATTCTGCAGAGGGCGAAGCATGCAGGCCTGAGACTTCGCAGAAGTGCCCCAGCCCCTATGGAGGCAGGGAGAGGAGTGTAGGGTGAGGAATCTAGAATTTCGATATGGGGGCGGCAGGTCCAGTGAAAGGAGACCGGGCTAGAGGGAAAGCCTTGAAATGACTTTGCGGAGCAAGCACATTGTTTACTTAGAATGTGGATTTGGGGTTTCTTGTGGGGGGTGGATTTACACATTATGGGGGAGGCGGGAAGTGTCCCCCTCTCCCCCAAACAGCCATGAGCCCCAGACGAGAAAGGCTGGAAGGGGAATCTGCCTGCTCTAACACAGCCGGCACGCCAGGTTACAACAGGAAAGGGAGACTCTCAGGATGCAGATGGGCCAGATTTTCCTCCAGCCTAAGGGGGAGCACCTTCTTCTAAGTTCTGGCCCCTCTCCGAGGGCCACGCCCCGTGCTTAGGCCCCACACAACCCACCGGGCCACAGCCGGCGCTGGAGGGCTGTCCGGCTGGAGGCGGGAAACCGCACAAGGCTGGACAGAGCGCTGTGCCCACCACTTCCTCCCGGCCCCTTCCTGGCCCTTTCCTCAAGAGCGCGGGCCGGCCCGGACAGGCCCGGTGCTGCACACACACCTGCCCCCCGACCGCGGTGACACTTGTCACTGGGGGAGGGGAGTCCTCCGCGCCCCGGCCGCAACCGACGGAAATTCGGCAATTAGCATTTGGGGCCCGACTCCGGAGGGCCGGCGAGTCCCCGGGGGGCGGGCTCCGGGGCGACTTCCTGAGGCAGGGGTCCCCGCGCGCGCCACACCCTCCTCCCCGCGCGGGGCGGCCGGGCCCGGGTCTCCCACTTTTCCCCCCCTCCCTCCCCTCCCTCCCCTCCCTCCTTCCTTCCTTCCCTCCCCGGCGGGCGGGCGAGCGGGCAGCCGGGGCCTCCGGGGTCGCCGCCCCGCGCCCGGCTCTCCGGGGGCCCGCCGCCGGCCCGAGGAGGGTCCCCGGGCCGCGCCGCCTTCCGGCCGGGCCGCGGCGACACTCACCCCGCTCGGCGCGGCCGCGGCTCCGTCCTCTTCGGCCCGCGCTGGGCCGCCGCCGCCCGCCTCACGCCGCCGGGGAGGCGCGGGCCCCGCGGCCCCGGCCCGGCCGGCTGCGCCCCGCGGCTCCGCACGCCGCCGCCGCCGCCGCCGCCAGCTGGCCCCGGGCGAGCGGCCGGGCCCCCGCGGGCATGCTCCCGGGCCGTCGGCGCGGGCGGCAGGCGGGCGGGCGGGCGCGCACGTGCTGGCCCCGCGGGTCGCGGCGGACGACGAGGCGGCGGCCGGCGGGGCGCGGGGCCGGGCGCGCCCGCGGACGGGGCTGGACAGCTCTACGCCGCGGCGCCGCCGTGCCCCGCGCGCCCCAGCGGCCGCTGCTGCCCGTGCGCGCCGGGCCCGCCTCGCATTCCCCCACTCGGCGGCGGGCCTGCGCCTCCGTCAGGCCGCGCGGGGAGCGGCGGCGAGTCCCGGCGAGGGGCCGCCCCCGCCCGCCCCGAGGGCTGGGCTCCGCCGGAAGAAACCCGGCAAACTTCGGGGCCGACTCGCGGTCTCCCCGCTGCGGCCTGGGCTCGCCCCCCTCCCCTCTCCGGGGCGTGGGGGTCGGGGGAGGGGGGGGCCTCGTGGCTCCTGCAACCCCGTCGGCCTTGCCCGTCAGACTTGTAACTGTGCTAGAGGAGCCAAGTGCATTTGCGGAAGGGCACGAGCGGGCTTGCGGCAATCGGCACCCTTCAGTAGCTTTTTCTTTTTTTTTTTTTTTAAACAATCAAGTTCTTGAGGAGTAAGAGGACAGTCTAGGGGAACAAAGCGCGTGCGACGTCGTGAAGCACTTGGAATGTTGTGGCCAAACCGGAGGTAGTTAACTGAGGCCCAAACCTAGATGCTGGGTACTCCTGTCGGTTTAGAGACCCGGTTTGCAGCGCACAGGCAGCCAGTTCTTTTCCACGACACCGAATACTTTCGCTCTGGGCTAAAAAGATGAAAACGCCCCTTGGTCGTCAGAAAAGGTGGGAGTAGTAACAGCCAGAGGGTACGCCCGCAGCTCCAGCCCACCGACCTCAAAAGAAACTGGAAGAGGGTCAGAAATAGCTTCATCTTGATGTTCCCTCCGGGTTGGACTCTCCAGTCGTAAACGAAGAGACCAAGAGGGTAGTGGGTGCAATTTAAAAGAAATCGTGAAGTGTGTATTTAGACTGAGCAAGAATGGACTTGCTTGCCGAGATCTGAAGTCATAGAATTAAATGGGCACACCTAAAACCCTGCTTCCCTATCACCAAGTGTATCACCTTCTGCAGTTGAAAGGAGTGCTTTCCTCTGAAAGGGCAAGTGCTAAAATTAAAGCAGTCCAAGACTCCGTTGAGACAAAGGGCAAAACCACCAAAGGCTGCTCATCCCCTTGGTCACTGTCAGGATTGGGGACTAGGCCAGGAAAGCCATCATTACAGAACTCTCCTTAAAATACCCATTTTATGACCTTATGACAATCCCTCTGAGACAAGAGAAGGTGGCCCATCGAACACCAAACTCTCACCTTCCCTCCACCACGATGTGCCTTTGAGACCCGCTGAGGAAGATTTTAGGGGCACACGCAGATCTCCAGTGAGGCCCTTTGCCCATCAGCCACTCAGAACTGAGCACCTGCATACCATTGTGACCTTGCCATGATTACAGCCAAACCCATAAACTCAGAGGCCTTACTACCATCAAAAAGCAGACCCCATGGTTACCCGGCAGAAGTAAACACACTAACATCGCAAGACAGTTCATGTCCACAACTATTTATTGAGTGCCCATATGCAAGAATGAAGACAGGATGGCCGCCGGCTCTCCCGGAGCGTACAATTCCACCACTCCAGTACTTGCCTGGCTTTAAAACCAGCGGCAAGAAGCACTTGTCTTTGCCCAACCATCAGCAGCACTGGAGGAAGCAAGTGTTTCACATTATATTGGTCACTGTTACAGTGCAATTGTGGATAAATATCTTTGAAGGTTGTAGTCACAGCAATGACATGGTGTATCATGTCCAGCAAATGCAAATTTATGGCTTGATTCCCCCTGTTTGAGAGGCATCTATTGAAATAAAACACACATAAGAAGGAGAAAGCTTCATAACACAGGTCCTAAGAATACTGGTGTAGTTTATTATCAAACTGCCACAGAACTCTTGGCAACAATAATTTCCTGCAAAGTTTGTGCAATATAACTGGTTGAATCAGACCTGTAAACCTCATGACCATAGGCCACACACGCTCACTCATGGCTGGTAAGTAGGATTTACCTGTATGATTCTTAAAGGGCTCTAGGTACACACTTAGTTTTTAAAGCTTCTTAAAGACTCGCAGCACAAGTGGCACTTTAAAATTTAGTGAAAACCGCTTTTGAGATAAAAATTAAAATGACAAAAATGTCTAATTTTACTACAGATGTTAAGTGCAGGATTCAAATTTAAATAGCATTCGGCAAAGCACCTGGCTTTTTAGAGTTAAAAAGGGGAACATGTTTCGGTCGTTTATCGAACTCTAAAATCGTAACCTTCATGTGGATCTTCTAGTGGCAGGCACTTCTTCATGCTTCACAGGCCATCACCTAATTTACATGTCTAATTACAGAACATTCCAAGGAGCAATTATTTTGGTTACATTGCCAACACTTTTTTTTTTAAGAAAAATCGCCTATATCAGATAACCCCCAAGTCACCTATTTAAGATGCTTCTGAACTTATACTCAATAGGTTACCAGCTTTGTCACTTAAAAACAAACAAAAAAAAAGAACCTTATACCAGAAGATCAAATTCCAAGTTTTTTTTTTTTTTTTCCCCCAAAAAGGTGGAGAGAACACCTTAGACCACCTAACAAATATCAACCAACCCAAGGTAATTTTTAAGTCAACTGCTGGGGACACAAACTACTTTTCTATTTAAAAAGTGCTAAATCACTACTTCAAATTGAAAGACCTTTTAAACTAGGAATGAATCTGAAATGTACTTTTACTGAAAACTGACTAAGCACCAGGTACTTTACCTAATCTTCTTTAAATTGTTAGGAAGTTTCTTATCACTTCATCTTATCTTCCGCTGCCGCTGGGCAGGCAGGCCTGAGCCTGGTGGTGACCCAGGTCTACCTGGCTCTCCTGTCCCTTCCGTCCCAGCACGGTGCCCTCCCAGCACGGCCACAGCCACGTTAGCTACCTCTGTTGAGTCAGCTGAATACCTAATGTGCCTCGGGGCTCTGGAAAGGAAAGGTAGGGGGCAGACCCAAGTGAAAGAGAGAACTCTGTATGCGTCTAAAAAGGCACTCCCACTCGGGTTCTTACTACACTGCAGCTTAGCCCCTGCAGGAACAAAGTGGCTCACCTCCCAGGAACAACAGCTGCTTTCTAAGATTGCCATCTTTGGGGTTCAATTGTTTTTGAGTGTTCCTGTGGGTAAAAAAAAGGGAAAGATGGCTGAAAGGATTTTCCTTGGTTCTCTTCACAGCTATGAAGAAGAAAAAGATTTTTTTTAATTTTTAAATAAGTGACTGATACTTCCAATCTATTATACATTTCAAGAATAAAAGCGTACAGGTTCTGAGAGTGAGCACAGAAGAGATTTTGAAGGTATTTCATATCTTTCTTGGAATAAGCCAACAGAGACTAAGATAACTCCTTCACAAGATAAAACCGTAATCTCTTCTGAAATGGCAATTTCCTATTCTTAAAAAGGTAGTAGACTTTACTTATGATAAAAGTAGGGAACAATGAATATCCTAATTTTCAAGTTAGTTTTTAATATCACGTATAGAACACAAAGGGAATACCATCAGTAAAGTCAATCCCTTAACTGGATTTTGACACAGCTGTACTGGAGCTTGATTAAAATTAACTTTTTCTTTACTACAACTAGGAAACTTAAAAAAAAAAAAAAAAGGCTAGAAAAAAAATACCACAAATAAAGGCACTTATTCCGTTGATGAATAATTGTGACTAGTTCGAGGTGTTCAACTGGTGGCAGGAGCTGGGATCTAAGGTTCGATTCACGGATAGGAGTAAGAGGGGCATCGATCAGCCGGCCCCTCCCTGCGGAGACCCCCTCGCTCCCTGCGGAGACGCCCTCCAAGCTGAGAAGGGTGCTCGGCTGGGGCATCAGGCCTGGAGCTCAGCCAGGTAAGCTTTGGTGAAGGGTGCTCAAAGACAGTTTGAGAACCCAGCTCAAAGGCATACGTAGATCCTGGTGGAGTAATGGTTGGCTTGGCTCATAACTATAATATCTATAAGCTTTGTTAAGAGGTTACATAAGAAGAAAAGACTCAAAAGAACACCAAACTTTAAAACCTGAGCATTGTTAATGGGAATCAATTTGGACAGTTTAGAATGAATCTATTTATCAACACATACACAATATGTGGGCACTGGATTCTGACTGGCCACCCAAACCAGACCAGCAGTCAGAACACACACTCACTAGTGCCGATCAGAGCACAGCCTCCTGCCCACGTGCCACCGCCAAGAGCCAAGAGGGACTGCCAAGGCGGTGAGCTGGAGTCCTCCAGCAAGGCCAGAAGAAAGGTCCAAGGCTCCAGCTACACACGTTCCCCATCCATGAATTAGGAGGGTGGGCTGCCCTGATCTAAACCTGGCGCCCTTACAGCACCTACTATGGGAGTAATTTGTGGCTGGAGTCGGGCGGGGCGGGGGGGGGGGGGGGGGAGGGGGAGACGGGTTAAAAATGTCTGTGTGAGGGCTCTGACAACTGAAGCCATGTGCACTGAGAAGCACGGCCGCTCTGACGATCCAGTGGGGCGGCGGCCTGTATTTCATCAAAGTTTTATCCATCGATTTATTGTCACAAGTGGGTCACAGATTCAGAATCATGGGCAGAAAGCTACAGCTCTCCAGTTGTTTAACGTTTTCTGAAAAGCACTACATATATGACTAAAGAATTAGAGTATTACAGCTCTCATTTTTCTTTCCTTACAAATAATAAAGTTCAAGGGAAACAAAATGAGTTGTTCATAGTTTTCAAAGCTTTCCGATATTCCATCATTTCCAGTATTTCCACTATTACTATTCTAACATTCACTCTAAGACATGTTCCTAATAGGAATTGCATTAGCAATTTTTTTTTTTTTTTAATCTCAACACAACTAAAATCCAGGGAATGCTGCATTTTTCTTTTGCTTTTTGCATTCAGCATGTCTATCATTATGGAAGCTGTTCTTAAGCATTTATTAAAAAAAAAAAAAGAATCATATTCACAATGTAGAACAAGTATATAAAATTAGTGTGCAAAGTTCATTGTAAAAGGATAACACTATTTGTTTAGAAACAAGCTGCCTCCACTGTTTACATTTCCTTACTATTGATATAAACTGGAGACTTACACTATTTAAAAATAAGACTTTTTAAATAGTAAAATATACAAGAGATTCCTGAGCATAACAAAAATATCTTGAAAATATGTGGCCATTTGAAGTATAAAATAGCAAGTGTAAAGAATAGCATGATTGTAAAACTACTATTTGAAGGCTTATAAACAGTACAAAATAGTTCGCCTTTTCTGAGTGCATAATTATACATTAGTGCAAACAAAAATGTCTCAAAATTTAATGGCTACAAATCTCAGAGATTTGCAGAGGTGCGCAAAACATGAAATTTCTTTAATGTCATTCGAACTGAACCCAGTTCTCGATTAATCCTTTCCAAACGATCTTCCAAGGCTTCCTAAGGGAAAATAACAGGAAACGTTTAATTAGAATTCTACATCAAGTTCACTGGTTCTATAATTACCACCAAATTGACCTTTCTTTTCACAAAAGAACTAGTGTAAACATTAAATTTACAGAATTATTATATTTTTTATGCACATCATCTGATTTCTTTAAACTAACAACATGAATCAACGTTTCAACCACTCAAAACAACTGCTGCACCTTAACATATCCTCAGTACATGTGCCGCTTTGAGTACGTGGAAACCCCAGCAAGGGCAGTGCGGCTCACTGGAAAGAGGCAATTCCCTGACTCCAGAGCTGCGAACAGAACAAGAGGAACCGAGGAGGTTCTTCATACATTTCACCAGAAGAAATGGACACGTTGAACTGGTGCCTTATCTCACGTATACATATATCGAACAACTGTTTTCTGACAAGAATTTCTAAGGTAAAAAGGAAGGAAAATGATGGAGGAGTTTGCTTCCCAAGAAGCAAGAGCTCTCACAACGAAGCAATGTAACAACTTCTTTCTTTTCTCTTCTCTCTCTCTTTCTTGAGAGAGAGAGAGAGAGAGAATGACCACAAGTGGGGGAGAAGAGCAGAAGGAGAGAGGCAGGCTCCATGCCTAGCGCAGAGCCTGACATGAGGCTCGATCCCACAACCCTGGAATCATGACCTGAGCCAAAATCAAAAGTTGGACGCTCAACCAACTGAGCCACCCAGGTGCCTCACAACTGCTATTTTTAAATAAGCAGTACCAGTGTTAAGTAAATAGTGCCTGGAATATATATTTATCATTTTAGATACTTTATTCAGTATTAACTCCAATGGTATCTGTAATAAAACTTAAAAATTCCTCTTTAACAACTTTAATTATTGAAAGATCACACATTCATGATAAAGTATTTAGAAGACAGATGAGTAAAAATAACCATTGTTCCTCTTTCCTTTTTTTTCCCTGCAGATATGCACATCATTTTTAAGAAGAAAAACAAAAACAAATTCTCTACTTAAAAACATTTTTCGGGGCGCCTGGGTGGCTCAGTCGGTTAAGCGTCCGACTTCAGCTCAGGTCACGATCTTGCAGTCCGTGAGTTCGAGCCCCACGTCGGGCTCTGGGCTGATGGCTCAGAGCCTGGAGCCTGCTTCCGATTCTGTGTCTCCCTCTCTCTCTGCCCCTCCCCCGTTCATGCTCTGTCTCTGTCTCAAAAATAAATAAACTTAAAAAAAAAAAAAAAAGCTGCTGAGGATTCAACTCAGTTTAAAAAAAAACACATTTTTCAATTGAACTTGTTATGAAATATCTTTCTATGATATCCTTTTAAATCAATGTGCAATATTCCATTAGATTTAACCAAGAATCTTTTAGTAGAAATTCAGGTTGCTTCTAATTTTGGATATCATAAATAATGCTGCAATAAATATTCTTTTTTTTTTAAATATTTGGAGGGGTTTTTTTAGGGGGGAAGCAGAGAGAGAGAAGGAGTCAGAGGATCCGAAACAGGTTCTGTGTTACTGACAGCAGACAGCCCAATGCATGGGTTGAACTCACAAACTGCAAGATCATGACCTGATCCAAAGTCGGACACCACCGACTGAGCCACCCAGGCACTCCTGCAATAAATACTCTTAAAAAAATACTTCTTTACAAACACCTGGAAGTATTGCCTTCTTTACAAACACCTGGAAGTATTCCCAGAAATAAAAATGCTATGTCCAAAGAAATCCAAAATTCTAAAGCTTTGGACCTAGGTAAAATTGTACTCCAGAAAGTTTGTGATAATTTCTACTTCCACCTGCCGTGTATGAGAATATGATTTTCCCCATCCTGGGTACTGGGCTTTATTTTTTCCCCCATTTTTCTTTAAACACCTGTCAATGTAATCGTTTTTTTTAAAAAATAATGCTTTGGGGGCACTTGGGTGGCTCAGTCGATTGAATGTCCAACCTCGGCTCAGGTCATGATCTAATGGTTTGTGGGTTTGAGTGCTGCTTCAGGCTCGCTGATGTCAATGCGGAGCCCACGTAAGATCCTCTGTCCCACCCCCTTCGGCCCCTCCTCCCCCTCACCCCCCGCCATCTCTCTCAAAAGTAAATAAAACACTTTTTAAAAATAATGCTTTTGTTCAAATGTGTACTGTTTTTTACTCATTGGTCAGGCTGAATATTTTTCATCTTTTTTCTGCCCAATTTTACCTTTTCCACTTATGAATCCTATATAAGCATGCTCAGCCCCTTTTTGCTGTCACTGGTCTCCTTACTGGACAGAAACAGCTTTGACATGTATGAACAGAAACTACTGCCTTTTAAGTTATTTTAAGAGCTTATGTTCATTACATAAAAATATGTTAAACAAATGTTTTAGATAAATTTAGCATCAGAGTACCTGTAAGTTTTCCTTCTTCCTTCCCAAAGAGGAGGAAGGGTTTCCTGTGTTGAGTCTTATCAATTATTGAGTAAAGAAAGACTTTCAGAACAACAAAAATAATAAAAAAGACTCAAAGTCTTAAAGAGAAGTTAGGGAAATAGGTCCTAGAAAAAGACCTCTGTTGTTTTCTTAGCGTTTTGTTCCTTCTGGTATCACAGATCAACCTGAAAATGAACTTCTCCTAAAGTTAAAGCACTGAAAAGCCAAAACATGCAGCTATGTAAGAGACCTATCCCTATCGTTATGGTTAAAACATTACAAACAGAGCCGATTTTAAATGTCCCGTGGTTTCGTGCATTTTAATTTTCTCTGAAAAGCAATGAAAAGAAACGCACACGAGTTGCTTCGCCTGCACCCTCCTGCCCGATGGTGGGATCACATCTCTCTAACCTCCACCGCTCATCCAGCTGCAAAGTGCAACTGGTTTTTACGTGTTTACTAAACGGAAAGGGGTTCAGAAATAAATTAGATTGGGGAGGAAGAAACAAACACCAAAAGGGACATTTAATGTGAGAGTATTAACTTAATGCACCATCTTTTAAAAGACAAACTGCAGAGTGGCATGAAGGCATGAACATCTTTTTCATGAAGTACAAAGGTAAAATCACTTTTTATTCCCGAAAGCTGGCCTGCAGTTCTAAAATGCACTATAATCACCACTTTTCTAAGAGGCTAAAAGTTTTTCCTCCCCGTTGCTTCCGGATGCCTAAAACATCATCTTGGATAAATGGAGCGCTAACCGGCATCACGCTTCTAAAGCAAATTCAAGCTAAGGAAGATATTTCACCTGATTTAATCTTGTCTGCAAAGTGATTCGTCCTCCAGTAGAAGGCATTCGACTTAGCGCTGCCTCGATCTGTTAACACACACAAAAACAAATTAAGTAAAAACAGAAGAATTCTATCTAGTTCATGGCTGGGGAGTTTATAACAGAATGGACAAGACAGACTTCAGCCTAGTATTTTCTCGTCCGTCTCGCCTTCACGTAAGTCCCTCCGCCCTAATCCGCAAGGACAGCTTAGCTCCAATGCACTCCTAGCACAGCGCTGGCGTGCAGCCACAGTAACTTCCTGGGATGGTCTGACTCAAGTAACTCCCTTCTGACCATCCCTCGGACATAAGCATTTGAGTTCAGAGAAAGATTTTGTTTTTAAGTTTTGTTTGTTTTTACCTGGTCTTTTTCTTTTGTAAGTTCATCAAAAAACCGTTCCGTTTCAGCTAGGGTCCTAATTTTTGCTGTATACTCAAAATCATTACCATGTGGTGCTACTGACGTGGGCTTACACTGTTCATAGCTAACTGATTTATTCTTCTCCCAGGCTGATCTCACAGACGCTTTCTTCACTCCGTTTGGCAACAGTTCGGGAGAAGAGCTATGATTAACATGGATGTCGGTGGCTGTTTCTGAATATTTTTTTTCTGTCAGAGAGAAAAGAAATTTATTTCTTATCAATTTTCTTAATAGATCCGTTGCATAACTATATATGTCATCCAACTTCACTTTCTGAAAATGGCTGCCACAAACCAAAAAACATGAAAAGAGACACAATAATCAATCATATTTACTCAGTGCTTTTTCTCCAAAGAATTCTAAAAGTCTTACCCTCGATTTGGCACCCTGCACAACTTCCCTAAGTCAAGGTAGGTAAACTTTCTGTAAAGTTAAATGAACTTTAAACTTAAAGCCAAAACAAAAAACAAACAAAAAAAAACTTAAATACTAACTACACATTTAGTGGATACACAGCCACACCAACGGTGAAGAGCGAGAGTCTCATGGGCCTGCCCCAGTGACCCACATGCATTATCTTAGAACTTTATTCCAAACTTAGAAGATAAATGAGAAAAAAGGAAAAAAAAATCACCGAATACCTAAGCTGCATAGAAATTACAGAATATAAATATTCAGAAAAACTGAACAGTATGGCCCTGGTAAGGAAGCATTAACAATCCCTGTACCTCAGTTTCCCAACTTTTAAATGAGGATCACAACATTGACACACAATATGAACATCACGCATGCTTATTTTTAAAGGCCCTTGCGTGGAAAAATTATTTAAGTGCAGGACATTAGAACATTTAGAACCTTGAAAAGATACCAGAAATTCACAAAATGAAGGACTAAAACCATAACTAATAATTTTTTAGGAAAAGATACCTTCCGAGTCATCTAGAGGAAGAAACTGGAGTTGTTTTCTTGGATTGGTACGTTGTAACGCAGACACAGGAACAGTATCTAAATCATCCAAAAGTATATCAAATCTATTGAATGAAGCAAGTTACTTGTGAGAAAAAAATGTTAACTGATTTTCCCTATCTCCACTAGAAAGACGAACTGGCATCCAGTTAACTCACATATTTTTTAAAAAGAAAGCTGGTCATATGATTTTCTAAAACTGAAATTTGTATTTCTAACACAAAATTATATATTAGACACGTAAAGCATTTATCCATATGTTATCTCCTTTGATCTTTATAACAACCTTACAAAATAAACGGAGCAGGTATTATTATCCTCGTTTTACAGAAAAGGAAACTGAGGTTCAATGTGCTTAAGTAATTTCTCCAAGAGCCTGATAGAGAGCTAGGTCACCAGCTCTTACATCTGAGGAGTCAGGCTTCCCCCGGCCGCACACACTGCCGAGTACACTTCAGAAGACAATTTTTCAGGCGCCCAGGGAAACTTACCAGGACAGCCCACCTTCTTGTACAAATGGCTCAAAAATTTCCCTCTATCATAAACCTTTTCAGGAAAACAAAGAATTATCATTCTATATCCAAAAGCTGGAAGGGATTCTGAGGCGGTATTTAAATTTACTAGTAGCTAGTTTATATGGTTAAAAACTGTTTTCATGTTTTGTAGTACTTTTTTTAGTATGACATTCATTTAAGTGATTTAAAACCACAGAGTTCCCACTGATGAATGAAAAGTGAGTGATAGCTATAGGCATAAGCTGACACTTGTAAAAAAAAAAAAAAAAAAATCGAGAATATATATATTTTAATCTACTATTTTAGAGAACTTACCGAGCTGGACTGCTTTCATTTTTGCTAAGTAGATGACTGAATCCCGGGGACAAATTTTCTTTAGGGGATCGCTTTGGACTATAAGCCACAGTCACTGGTGTTAACATAATCTCTCTTTTTGCTGCAGAAGAAAATGAAGAGGAAATATTCTTTTTCTTCTATATAATACATATATCGGCAAAACAAGCTTTCTTTTTCAGGACGTTTTCTAACTTTAAATGGAATACAATTTCATTGTAAAACCTTCCAAAAGATAAATAAAAGCATACACAATAAAAATAACTCACAATCCTATATCATCTAGAGGGAACCACTGCCAACACTTTAGTACATCAGACTGTAGTTTCAGCACCCTGACTCAAAACTGGTTTTTCAGGATTTTAGAAGTCGACTGGAAATAAGATGGAAACACCAGTACACCAGTGAACATTCCTATTACACAGTTATATACAGATATCTTCAGCTGTTCTCAAAATGGAAAATTGAGAAAACAGAAATCCAATGTTTAACCTTTAAAACCACATCCATAACTGGCTAAAGAAACCTGAGGCAAATAGATGCAAAGAAGCATCTTTTTTAAGCTAGCTTAATTTGTTTGAACTAATGTTTTCATTAGACAACTGTCAACGATCTGAAAAACTGTGAAGTGGGTATTAGTTGTAAAAAAAATTTGCTGGACACACAAAATATTTTAATATACTGTGATTTCTTCAGCTCGAGTTGTAGTATCTGTGCAATCAGGCAATGTTGTTATTGAACAAGATTCTATTTTGGGATCCTGCGTTCAAAGTACTCTACTAGGTGCCAGGGAGAGCAGAAGGCAAACAGAAAACATCAGGCATGTGTGCACGGCTTGGATGCCACTCTGGAGTCCAGGAGATATATACATCTAATTCTTACTTGGAGTACTTGATTTACGAGTCGAAGGTGGTAAAGACGAGGATCTCTGCGAAGCAGAGTTAAACCTCTTCTGTCTTTGTTGGGCACATTTCTCTGGGGACCGACTTGCACTGACAGACGTTTCGGTTTGCCGAGGATTCACTAATTCTGTAACAGACAAAGGTCAAAAAATAAACAAACAAAACAAACCTAGCTTCAGTTACCTCCCTTTAACAGATGATTACACCAAGCAAGCAACTGTCATCATTTAGGTTAGAATGATTATTTGCAAATGCACGTTATAAGGATAAAAAAAATGCTGGATGAAGAAAAATGTGGGAGTTTATAACGAATTCATTCTGGCTCCGTTTACAAGTGCCATTCAAGGTGATTTTTCAAGAGAGATTATTTTTAGAAACCAGGTCACTAATTTATTTACTAGGAGATAGTGCTTTGGAGATGCAATGCTGAAGATGTTAACCGTGTGATCAGCAGGCCCGACCAAGTGAGCACTGGAGTAAGTAGGAGGAGACGCAAGTACCGTTGACCTGCACTTGCGAGAAAAACAGGCCTCCCATACTTCTCGTCCTGCTGAGAGATGCTCATTAACCAAGAAAGGGAGAGAAGAAAACGTTACATCTCACTTTATGAATACCAACGGTCTGTCTTAACGTTCTGACGTGAGACAAACCGATGTAGAAATTTCTCAAATATCTTTAAGAATGCCGCATAAATCTTTACTAATCAGAACGTAACACGTAGTCTGCTTTGTATAAAAGGTGCCTATTATGCCATGATTGTGATAAGTTATGAACCAGGGGATTTAAAGAAGGTGGTGTAACTGGGGGGCGAAGGGGAAGGTATCTATAATCTATTACCTATCTATATCAAACAAGGAAAAAATGCTTACTATTTGAGGTGTCCTCTTTCTCTGTCTGTGTGCCCCAACTTTTCAATATTTTTCCTTCATCAAGTTCTTTTAAAGCTTTCATGATTGGTGTATCTGAAATCTCTCTCTGTTTCTTTATCAATACGCTTCTTGGTGAACTTCCAAATGAAGAATCCTTTTCCGGAGGAGAATGGTACCTTAAATAATAATTACAAGACATGCAATGCTATGGACTGAATATTTGTGTCCCCTCCCCCTAAAATTCGTATGCTGAAGCCCCAATCCTCAGTGGATGGTGGGAGGAGGTGAGGCCTTGGGGAGGTGATCAGCTTTAGACGAAATCATGAGAGTGGGACCCCCCTGATGGAATCCGTGCCCTTATAAAAAGAAGCGATACAACATCTCTCTGTCTGGACACAGTCACCAAAGAAAGACCATGTAACTAGGAAGAGGAGCCTCACCAAGAACCCAACTACGCTGGCAGCACCCCAACGTCGAACTCTCAGCTTCCAGAACCGCAAGAGTTAAGTGTTTCTTGTTTTAAGCTGCCGAGTCTGCGGTGATTGGATACAGCAGCCTGAGCTAAGACAGAGCTTGTGGCGTTGTCAGGGGAATAACACGAGAGCTGACAATTACGCTCCACAATGAAAATGTATGCTTTACAATATAAATACATTACGATCGAACCTGCATGTAATAGTCCAGTGCTTCCCAATCATTTTCCCAGCCTCGCACAGGCAGGAATATCGTATTTATATGGTGCTCTGGAGTAATACGGTTGTTCGAGCTATTCAGAGCCTGAGAGGATCGACACCTTACCCAAACCGAGAGCCCATGCACAGCGCACCACTGTGTCGGGAGCACAGAGTGGGGGATGTTCTGCACAGCCTTTGATGGTCAAGAATCCTAAAAGCATTTGTTTTTCAAAGTAAACTAAAAATCAGGTCCTCAAAATTAAGGCACTGAAGCCACAAAGAGAAGGCTCTTTATATCTTCCTGAACATTTAAAAGCAATTAAAATCTCTATGAAACCGTAACAGTTCCTAAATATGACCCTTGAGAAAACTACCTTACCCGGGAACACAGGTTTCCACCAGCTGGTTATTCACTCTATTATCCTGGGTGTCCAAAGGCTGGCCAGTAAAGATGGAATACTCCGCGCCTGGTATCAGCCACTTGCGTCTGCTGACGTCGGAGGTGGCCAGCGTGCTAGGACAATGAGAAATGATCTGAGGCGTTACAGGCTCGTGCTTCAGTTCAGACTGAACACATACAGAAAACAACCTGCTTTGAAACGTCATCTACGCATTTGTACAGGAATTTAAAGACCGCATAAAGCAACCTTACGTTAGATGCGTGAACTCTGTTTCATCGTTTTCAGATCCAACTGAACTGTTATTTTAGGTTTTCTGTTACTTTGGAGTATTTCTGCATTTCAGGCAAGATTCAGGTACTCCCCTCTCTACGCAGCTCTGAACACCCCAACCGACCTCCCACCACACTTCCTATGCTTCGTACACACCCCGTAGCTCAGGCCACGGCCACGCCAGCCAGACTACCCTTCTTGTTCCTGCCAGACCGGCATAGAAACATCCTCCATCCCACAGTCCCATGCAGTAGCCACTAGTCACATACTGCTATCGAACACTTGAATTGTGGCTAGTGAGGTGAAGAACCAATTTTTAAATGCTACTTAATTTTAATGAATTTTAAAACTTTTTTTAATATTTACTTTTGAGAGAGACAGAGTACAAGCAGGGGAGGGGCAGAGAGAGGGGGAGACACAGAATCCGAAGCAGGCTCCAGGCTCCGAGCTAAGAGCAGAGAGCCCGACGCGGGGCTCGAACTCACGAACTGTGAGGTAATTTTAATTAATTTAAATTTCATAGCCACACGTGGGGACTGGCAGTAATGTACTGAGTAGTGCAGTTCTAGGCTAGTACCTGCCCCATCTTATGAAAACCCTGCCCAGCTGAGGCTCACACATCATGCATTACCTGGCCCTTCGCTAGACTCCAGAACTGGTCTCATCTTCTCCACACCTGCTTCTGACCCCGCTCTGGGCAACGTCAGTGTCCATGCAGAGGAGTGGTCCAGGACCTCTCCTAGTGACTGGACTCTGCTCCTGCTCACTCACCTCCCTCAGCACACACTCAATGGACTTTGTCATCAACAGCGAACACCCCCCACTTAAGAAATCACAACTCAAAGATTCTTCTGGCTCACACACTCAAGTATCACCAAGGCACTGTGTCCCCAAGGCCTGTGATCCTTGGCCTCACCATTTCTATGTATCACCCCTCCAGTTCCTCTCTACCTACTCTGGGACGCACACCCCCGATAACAGTTACTCACTGCCTTGCCCCCTTCCCCACTCACCTCCCATCACACCCAACTGGCAGCAGAGACCTAACCCTGGAGGACCACAGTGGCCTCACTTCTGAGCGTCTACAGTCCTACACTTGGGCTTTGCTGGAAAAAAGCCACCCATCCGTGCAGACTGGGCTATCATTACAGAATCACTATCACCATCTCAACAGACACCCGACACCGGCTGGCAACATACCTTTCTGTAATCAACGAGCTCCAATTCTCCAACAGGACTACCTTTCAGCTTCTCCACTCTCCTCAAACCTCTTACCCAACCCTGATGGTCAGGTGATAACCTCGCATCACACTTTGGCGAAGAAGAGAAACCTAGAGAAGAGAGCCGTCTTCCTCCTTCTGCTCCCTTTCACAAATTTCTTACGACTTGCCTCTATTTTCATTTCAACTCCCAGTCACTCCCTTGCTTTGGTCCTCAATTTTTAAATTAAGAAACATTCCAAACATTTTTAGAAAATTACATGGGGCACTTGGGTGGCTCAGTTGCTTAAGCATCCAACTTCAGCTCAGGTCATGATCTCACAGTCTGTGAGTTTGAGCCCAGCGTCAGGCTCTGTGCAGACAGCTCAGAGCTTGGAGTCTGCTTCAGATTCTGTGTCTCCCTCACTCTCTGCCCTTCCCCCACTCCTGCTCCATCTCTGTCTCTCAAAAATAAACATTAAAAAAAATTTTTTATTAAAAAAAAAAAATGACAAAGACCACTATGAGCACCTGTACTTGGTTTTAACAAATGTTAACATCTTACCATACGTGTTTTCAATGGAAAGACAAAATTCTATATATGTGGTTGTTTGTATTTTTTTTAATAATGTCCACTTAATGTACACATCCTTCTAATGCTGCTGCTTCTACTCAACATGTTTCAGATACCCCATGTTAACACAGACAGGTGTGTCATTTTAATCATTTGCCTGCAGAATGACTATACTGCCCATTATTGATTCTTCGTCCTGTTGTGGATGTTGAGTTTCCAACACATCACCTTTCTTTTTTTTTAATTTTTTTTTTTTAACGTTTATTTATTTTTGAGACAGAGAGAGACAGAGCATGAACGGGGGAGGGGCAGAGAGAGAGGGAGACACAGAATCCGAAACAGGCTCCAGGCTCTGAGCCGTCAGCACAGAGCCCGACGCGGGGCTTGAACTCACGAACCGCAAGATCATGACCTGAGCGAAGTCGGATGCTTAACCGACTGAGCCACCCAGGCGCCCCCGAACACATCACCTTTCAACAGTGCTACGATTAACACATGTAGGAATTCCTCTAAGGTAAATATCTAAAACCAGAAGTGTGCGATTTGGGGTGCACATATTTTCAGTCTTAGTGGATATTGCCAAATCACGCTCCAGTCAAGCTTAATGATTTTCAGTCCAACCATTACTTTGAGAGTACCTCTTTCTTCACATCTTTGCCAAACTTTGCATTGATTAGAGTTAAAGTGTGGCCTGGCTGACGGTGTGAGTGGTGTCCCATGCTTGTTTTAATTTACATTTTTTGATTACTAGTAAAATGAACATCTTTTCATTTTATCAGCCATTTATATGTCTTTTTCTACGAATCATTTGTTCATGTTCTTTTATCATTTTTCTGTTGAGGAGACTTTTTCTTTCATAGTTCTTTATATTGTGGATACGAATCCTTTATTGGTTCATGTTCACTTCAGCATGCATAGACACACAGATCATACTCATGCACCAACCGTCTGCTTATACAATCTTGATTATTTGCAATATTTCTGTTAGATTTTTAAACAGGGAAACACCACAGGGGCGCCTGGGTGGCTCAGTTGGTTGAGCGTCCGACTTCGTCTCAGGTCATGATCTCACGGTTTGCAGGTTCAAGCCCCGCGTCGGGCTTTGGGCTGACAGCTCAGAGCCTGGAGCCTGCTTCACATTCTGTGTCTCCCTCTCTCTGCCCCTCCCCCGCTCGTATGCGCACTCTCTCTCAAAAATAAATAAACATTTCAAAAAAATTTACACAGAGAAATACCACAGATACAACTCAAGTCCCCTGTATACCTCTCCAATATCATTCCTCCCCAAAGCAACCACTTACACTAAATTTGTAATGTGTAATTACATTATACTTTTACTACTTCTGTATGAACCTGTAAGAATATGTACAACTGTTCTACATGCTGAAGTCAATATAAATAGTATCCTACTTCTTCTGCAACTGGTTTTCGTTGTTCCAAATTATGTTCCTAAGATTAAATCATATTAATGATCAACTTCAGTGGTTGGCAAATTTTTCCTGTAGTCAAATAATAAATAAGTTTTTTGTGTTATTTGTTTTTTATTATTTTTCTTAATGTTTAGTTTTTGAGAGAAAGAGACAAAGTGTGAGCTGGGGAGGGGCACAGACAGAAGGATACACAGAATTAGAAGCAGGCTCTAGGCTCTGAGCTGTCAGCACAGCGCCCTACACGGGGCTCGAACCTACGAACCACAAGATCACGACCTGAGCAGAAGTCGGACACCTAACCGACTGAGCCGCCCAGGCACCCCTATTTTGTTTTAATAAATAGGTTTTATGGGCCAGATGGAAGAGGTTTCTGTTGCAACTACTCAACTTAGCCATTGTAATGCAAAGCAGCCACAGACAATAGGTAAATGAATAAATGTTATTTATGGACACTGAAATTTCAATTTCATGTAATTTTTACATGTATGAAATATTATGCTTTTTTTCCCATTTAAAAACAAAACACCTTTCTTTGCTCATGGGCTTTCCAAAAACGGGCAGCAGGCTGGATTTGGGCTGGGGGCTGTGCTTGCCAATTCCTGATCTAGCAAGTGCACTCTCACACATACAGCACCATGCACAAATATATCACAATATATTACTATTCCAGTTGTTAGACACACAGGTCGCCTTCACTTATTCTACACAACATTCTCAACCAACGTTCACATCTGTCCCTCTGTGCAAACTGCTCTCCAGGCCACCAACCCCTGGCTGGCGCACCCAGGGATCCCCAGTCCCCCTCACTCGCTCTCTCAGCTGCAGCCACAACACTGGCCACTTGGGGGTTCCTCCCAGCGTGCTGGCAGCTCTTTCTCAGCTTCTTGTGCCAACTCCCACCCCAACATCGGGACCTCAGGGCTCTTCAGAGCTGCGTCCTACACCACCTATCCCGTGGTCAAGCACTACAGAATGATAATTCTACAATTTGTAACTCCAGCCTGAGACCTTATTTCTGAGCTCCAAATGCAAATGTATAATCACCTGCTGGATTCCCATTTGGAATCTGTAGGAATCTCAAACTAAACTATTTGGAATAGAAATTCTGATCCTTGGGGCGCCTGAGTGGCTCAGTCAGCTAAGCGTCCGACTTCAGCTCAGGTCACAATCTCGCGGTCTGTGAGTTTGAGCCCCGCGTCGGGCTCTGTGCTGACGGCTCAGAGCCTGGAGCCTGTTTCGGATTCTGTGTCTCCCTCTTTCTCTGACCCTCCCCCGTTCATGCTCTGTCTCTCTCTCTGTCTCAAAAATAAATAAACGTTAAAAAAAAAAAAAATTTTTTTAAAAAGAAATTCTGATCCTTACCCCATGGCCTGCTCTTCCCATTCCTTCCCTAGTTCAATATACGGAACCCTGAGTCGCTCCAGACAGAAACCAAGACATTATTGGACACTTCCCTTTCTTATCTTGTTACCTCATTCTTAGCTATGTTCTGTGGATTCCACCTCCAGAACCCTCCCACCTTTCTCTTCTGTCCATTTCTACGGACATCTCCCAGCGAACACCACCTCTCCCAGCACTATGATAGCCTAATTAGTGTGTCTGTTTCTACTCTTTTCCTCTCCGTCTTCTCCTCATGGCAGGTGCATTAAAAAAATAGAAATCAGGGGCGCTTGGGTGGCTCGGTCGGTTAAGCGTCCGACTTCGGCTCAGGTCATGATCTCACGGTCCGTGAGTTTGAGCCCCGCGTCAGGCTCTGTGCTGACTGCTCAGAGCCTGGAGCCTGTTTCGGATTCTGTGTCTCCCTCTCTCTCTCTGCCCCTCCCCTGTTCATGCTCTGTCTCTCTCTGTCTCAAAAATAAATGAACATTAAAAAAAAAAAAATAGAAATCAGATGACCTAATTTTACCATATACAACCTTTCAGAGGCTTCCCAACGCACTTAAGAGTAAAAGCCAAACTCTCGACCATGTATGGCTTAGAAGGCGATGGATGATAGTCTACGATTTCATCTGGACCTACTTGACCTCTTGCTGGCAATATTTGGGCCACAGAGGCTTCCTCCAGGTTCTTTAAACATGTAAGCTCTTTCCTACCTCAGGACATAATGAGGCTAATTTCTCTGCCTGGAACATCCCCTGCCCTCACGTCCCCACCCCAACCACTCAGCACAGGGCTTACACCTCCCTGCTTACAAGTCACCTCCACAGAAAGGCCTTTCCTGACCCCAATCCCACCCCACTCTTGTTCTCCCACAAACGTTCAATTTCAGTTACTTACAATTTTTTTTTTCTTTAAATAATTCACTATGTTCTAACTTAAGATTAATTAACAAAGATCTAGAGGGGTGCCTGGTGGCTCAGTTGGTTGAGCGTCCAACTTCGGCTCAGGTAATGATCTCGCAGTTTGTGAGTTCGAGCCCTGGGTCAAGCTCTGTGCTGACAGCTCAGAGCCTAGAGCCTGCTTCAGATTCTGTGTCTCCCTCTCTCTCTCTGCCCCTTCCCTGCTTGCTCTCTGTCTCTCTGTCTTTGTCTCAAAAATAATAAACATTAAAAAAAAAAGATCTAGGGGCACCTGGGTGGCTCAGTCAGTTAAGCATCCGACCTCGGATTAGGACATGATCTCATGGTTTGTGGGCTCGAGCCCCACATCGGGCTCTGTGCTGACCCCTCAGAGCCTGTGGCCTACTTCAGATTCTGTGTCTGTGGCCTACTTCAGATTCTGTGTCTCCCTCTCTCTCTGCCCCTCCCCGCCCCTCAGGCTCTGTCTCTCTCTCTCTCAAAATAAATAAACAATTAAAAAAATCTTTTTTAATAATAAATAAATAAAAAGATCTAAAGAAAGTTTCTCATTTGACAATTACAACCTAGGTTAAAGTTTACAATTTAACAATCTTTCCGATACACATCAATTTATGACCTTATGATCTACTCATTTAATATTCTTTATAAAATCATAATAAAAACCAATTCTAATACGAAAAAAAACAGCTCTAGGGGCACCTGGGTGGCTCAATTGGTTAAGTGTCTGACTTTGACTCAGGTCAAGATCTTGCAGTTTGTGAGTTCGAGCCCCGTGTCAGGCTCTGTGTTGACAGCTCAGAGCTTGGAGCCTGCTTCGAATTCTGTGTCTCCCTCTATGTCTCTGCCCCTCCCCTGCTCACTCGCCTTCTCTCTCTCTCTCTCTCTCTCTCTCTCTCTCTCTCTCTCTCAAAAATAAACATTAAAAAAAAATAAAAAGGAAAAAGAAAAAAATAGCTCTATAAAAGTATCATCAAGATAATGCTCTGAGATTACAACAAAGCTAATTCTGAATAACTAAAAAAACTAAAAAGAAAAATCCTTACAACCTAATAAAATCCACTATCTTTGTAGATATGTCCATTAATATAGGGATACAATTTCTGGAATTTTAGGGCTAAAAGACCTTTTGAGGTGCTCTAGCCCAATGTCCTGGTTTTTACAGATAATAAAATTGAGCTCCAAAAAAACCTCAAATTAAGTGATTTGCCTAAGGTCACACAGCTGGGCAAAATCAATGAATAAAAAACATTCTAGGTCTCTTTACACCCCATCAGATTCTATTCCCTTCTTTTGGCAAATGCCTCTGCATAAGACCTTTTATAATATCTAATAATTAGATGGTTTGGGTTTTGTTTTTTAAGTAACCTCTACACCCAACATAGGGCTCTAACTCATGACTGAGCCAGCCAGGCGCCCCATAATTAGATGTTTTTACACATCTAAGTTCTATAATGACACTTAACCCTGACTTTCTCATGATTTAGACAGATGAGTTTCTCAGTTCACTAAAAGGGTGCACCTATTTCTAGCTTTACTGAGATTAAACAAAATCACTTACTTGGCACGTGAGGGTCTCACAGGAGTTCTAGAATTATGACGAAGACTTAACATATTTTCATGCTCTACTTGCTTGACCTGAGCTTCAAGTTTTGAAATTGTTCTAATTCAAAAGCAATAAGATAAATTAAGTACACGATAGATTTTAAATATAGCTCAACTACAAATTACTTATTTAACAGACCCTTCTAGAAACTGCTGGTCCATACACCTGTTTTCACAGTAAAATGCCACCAGTAAGCTTAAAAAAGCCGAACAAAATTGGAAAGTAAACTGAAAGACAAATACATTAAACTCTACACAGAAGCATTTCACATACTACAACTGAAGGAAAAGACAACAAATGGCTTTTATATAGCCAAGGAAAAAAGAAAAATTATAAATTTGACTGCAGATCAAAACACATGGTATAAATTTTAAAAATAAAATAAAACCAAGTACTCAAATAAAATGCAGTTCTAGTATGTTTCATTCTGAACATATATATTCATGCATACGAAATCTAGATAGGTAATGCTTTCACAAAAGAGGAAGCAATTTTAATATAACATCCAATAAAAGAGCTAATAAGAACTTCCTAATTTTTAAAAGACACAAAGGCTAAACTATCCTGAACAACTCTCTACCTACAGGCAACTCACCTCATTTGTGCCATGTTCAGAATAAAAGCCTATTTTCAAATTCACCAACAGGGGTAAGTACTCTGGTACTTCTGTTTTGAAGCTACCTTGGCACTCCTCCTGTTCTCTTAAACTCTGCATGTGTGTTCATCTCCTTCTAACCTCAAATTCTTGTCTGCCCCGCTGCGAGGAGGGTTTGAGGAAGAACAACAGCTCTAGCAGGGCCGACGCTTCGTGCCAATTTGACAAGGGAGCTATTGGCAGAACTGAATGTATCCGAGCAAAGACCTAAGCAAATGAGCAGGCCAGGCAGCATTCACGTTCTCTCCAACCTGAAGTCCTTAGGAGCGCAGTAAAATCTCCAAAGAAGGGACGTATCTCCAAATACAAACACAAAAGCACCCTCCAAAGCCAATTAAAAATAATTAATCATTTGCCATAGAGACCATTTATGCCTCTGTTTGTATCTAATTAAGCAAATGAGATCACAAACGTAGTCCCCAAACCAGGTTTTTAAGAAAGTAGATCGTCATAAAGTTGGTGTGAATGCTGTTTTCTTTTGGGAGCACAATACCATTTGGTGAACTAGACTGCCTCTTAAAATTCTCTTCTTCTTTTTTAAGGATAGATTAAATTTCCTTTCAAAGGTTTAGTACCATTTAGATTTTGCTTCACTGACCAAATAAATGTTTCAGGAGTGCACACTTCTCAAGCACAACTACCAATCTACTCTAATCATTTAAAAATCTTTGGCTAAAATCAAATGTATTTCCAGGTCAGGGGAAGATCAGGATAAAACCTGACCTCAAAGTGCCTAAAAATCCTCAAGAAAAACTTCCTTTTCATCGCTTTCGGTACAGACACATATTTATATGCTAAAAGAATAGAGGCATAATTATCTTATTAGAAAGATAACACATTTTACCTTTTCAAATCAGAAATCTGAGTATGTGCATCAAGCAATTTGTTCTCGGTTGTATTTAATGTATCCTATGAAAATAAAGGAAAAATTCAGATAACTGGAATATTCAGGTTTATACTCCTTTTATTTTAAAATACATAATATAAAACAAATCTAAGGTCACACCAGAGAGCGACAAAGAAAATTATGCAGATACTCAGCAAATACAGCATTGACCACAGAGCCAATATGCACAATTCAGGGGAAAAAATGAGACAGCAAAATGCTGGTTGATACAAGTAGCTGTATGTACATGACCTGTGTAATAGGTATAGCCTATGATGCTTTCCTTAATTCTGCACAATCCAGTGTCAAAATGGACATATTCTAACTACAACTTGCCTAAAACCTCAGTAGTAAACACACAGGTATTTGTTTTGCCACTTAGTAAGATTTCACATGTGATAACTGGCTCCTGACCCCCCAGAATTCCCTCCTGCCTAGCTGTGCAGGCCTTTTCACCAACCATGAATGATCACAACCCTGTATTTTATGCAACACAAGTACTTTGGACCCCACTTACAGCATTATTGTGGGGTTTTGCGGAATTCAAACATATAGTTCCCAAACAGAGCTTTCATTAAGAATTCAAGCATTATCAATAAACTCAAACAATCCCACAAAAAGCTACTGCTTTAAAAAACAAAACTTTGTATTTAAATATTATTAAATAATTATTTTCATCTGTATGGTTCTTATATTCTTCTAAAAATTTCATCTCAACTCATCTCAAATACAACAGCCATTCAACATTTCTGAAGATTTCAAAGAAATCCAACAAATCTGCGACATAAGCGGGCAAATATTTGCCTATAAGGATGCTGACAAAGATGAGGTGATGGAAAGACAGTCTAATTAAGGCGGCTAGATGGAGGTAGAAGAGGGAGAGAAAGGGAGAAGAAAGGGTCACCCCATTCATTTCCAACCCAGTGTTTCTGCCCCTACATGATGTTCAGAACATGAATCATCAACCATTACCTTTACTCTTTCGTGTTCTTTTCCAAGGGACTCATACTCTCCTAAGAGCTATAAGGAAAAAAAAAAAATTGCACCACAAAGTTAAACATTATAATAGCAACTCAGAGATGGTCTATACAATAGCTGCCCTTACTCTTCAAAAATGCAAATGTCATGAAACAGAATGGTTAACACTGTGTTCCAGATTGAAGGCGACTAAAGAGATAACAGAAGTGAATGTAAGGCATGATGCTGGGTTGGATCCTGGACTAGAAAAAAAAGTGTCATAAAATAATAATTTGGATGTAAATTGCATATTAGACTTCTTTACTTTGATTCATTCTGTGGCTATGTACCGAAGGCCCTTGTTCTTAGGAAATACACACCAAAAGATAAGGGTAAAGGGCCAGGTCTGCAACTTACTCTCAAATTGTTCAAGAAAAAAAAATATATGTGTGAACACATACATATGGGAGATGATAAAGCCAATATGGCAAATGCTAACAACTGTGATCCTAGGTAAAAGGAATATAATCGTTCTCACAAGTTTTCTCTAAGTTTGAATTTACTTCAAAATAAAAAGTAAAACAAAAACAATTTAGTAGCAGTCCAGACCCCTTGAGCAGTTTGTTTGTTTACTTATTTACTTATTTATTTAGCTTCACGCCCAGTGTGGGGCTTGAACTCACGGCCTGGAGATCAAGCCCTGAGCCAAGATCAAGAGCTGGATGCCCAACCCACTGAGCCACCCAGGTGCCTCAAGAAAGCAATATTTTAAAAGATTAAAATTTGTGGGGCACCTAGGTGACTCAATCAGTTAAGCGGCCAACTTTGGCTCAGGTCATGATCTCATAGTTCGTGGGTTCAAGCCCCATGTCAGGCTCTGAGTGAACAGCTCAGAGCCTGAAGACTGCTTCGGATTCTGTCTCCCTCTCTCTCTGCCCCTCCTCCACTCACTCTCTCTCTGTCTCTGTCTCTCAAAAATAAATAAAACATTTAAAAAATTACCACAAAAAAAGCATAATCCCAAGTCTAATATAGATTACTTATTGTGGCTCCTGAGTTCAAGCCCTGCGTCGGGCACTGTGCTGACAGCTCAGAGCCTGGTGCCTGCTTCGGATTCTGTGTCTCCCTCTCTTCTGCCCACCCCTCCCCTGCTCATACTCTGTCTCACTCTCCTTCAAAAATAAACATTACAAAATTATAAATAAATAAATAAATAAATAAATAAATAAATAAATAAAAGTTGAGTGGTTAGAGCCCAGGACCTTTCCCCATCCTATACAGCAGCAGACTGACCAGCCAGGCAACAGGACTCAGTGAAGGTGAATGAGACACAAATTCAGCTTTGGAAACCCAAGTGCAACAGGTGGAGGAAGTAAAGGGATAAGGAGAAGATGGAAAAGTTTTCAAAAAAACAAAACACAAAACACAAAACAAAACCCACCTTGGCTCCCCATCCCTCACTGCCACCAGATCCTGGATGAAAGGTCCCAGACAAGAGACTGGGGAGACTCTTCCTTGGGAAAACCAAACAATCCCAGAAAGAAGACCTCTACATAATTACCCCATGATTGCTGGTAAGTAAAGGCTACCAGGAAGTAAGTCACATCTGTACACATACGGTCTCCAAATGGCTTTTGATTGCCTCCCCCTTAAATGTGAGTCTAGTAAAAGAACCAACATTAAAAAAAAAAAAAGGCAAAAACATTCAATATGAAGCTGATTTCAAAAGGAAAGGTTAACTTGGAAGAAATAATAAATCAAAACTAAAGAAGTATTACAAGAAAGCTATTACTAATATCCTCAGAGAAGTAACTGCTATATACATAAAGCAAGACCAGAAAGCAATGAAAAACTAGCAATGAAAGGACAGAAACAGCTCTTAGAAACTAAAAATGAGAGAGAAAATAAGTTTAATACTAAAACCAGAAGATAGAGAACGAAGAGGCTATGATGGAAAGTAAAGCATAAATAAGTCTCAGAAAATCAACCCAGGGGCACCTGGGTGGCTCAGTCGGTTGAGCGTCTGACTTTGGCTCAGGTCATGATCTCATGGTTCGTGGTTTCAAGCCCAAGCTGGGCTCTGTGCTGACAGCTTGGAGCCTGGAGCCCGCTTCAGATTCTGTGTCTCCCTCTCTCTCTCTCTGCCCCTCCACCATTTGTGTTTTCTCTCTTTCACAAAAATAAATAAACTTTAAAAAAATCTGATAAGAAAATATACCCTAGAATTCTATACTCTTAGCCAAATGACATGCGAAAGACCTAAATCTTCATCCACAATAATTATGGATATTGTTAAAAATTCAAGAAATCGGGGCATCTGGCTGGCTCAATTGGTGGAGCATGCAACTCCTGATCTTGGGGTCGTGAGTTCAAGCCCCACTTTAGGTGTAGAGCTTACTTTAAAAAAAAAATTGGGGGTTGGGGCACCTGGGTGGCTCAGTCAGTTGAGAGTCTGACTTCGGCTCAGGTCATGATCTCACGGCTTGTGAATTTGGGCCCCGTGTCAGGCTCTGTGTTGACAGCTCGGAGCCTGGAGCCTGCTTCAGATTCTATGTCTCCCTCGCTCTCTGTCCCTCCCCTGCTCGAACTCTGTCTCTCTCTGTATCAAAAATAAATAAACATTAAAAAAAAAAATTGGGGGCACCTGGGTGGCTCAGTCGGTTAAGCATATGACTCTGGGTTTCGGCTCAGGTCATGATCTCACCGTCCATGAAACATGGTTCTCTGTGTTAGGCTCTGAGAGGATAGCGCAGAGCCTGCTTGGGATTCTTACTCTCTCTCTCCTTCCCTCCCTCTCTCTCTCTCTCTCTCTCTGCCCCCCTGCATGCACTCTCCCTCTCTCTCAAAATAAATAAACATTTTTAAAAAGTTTAAGACAAAAATAAAAAATAAATAAAAATTCAAGAAATAACATAAGCACATTATTTAGAAATACATAAATATTAAAATAGGGTATCTAAGGAGAAAAACCTAACAAAGGATATGAAAGGGCTTAATGAAGAAAACTACAACACTTTGTTAAGAGACTTTTTAAAAAAAGATTTAAATAGAGGTATAAACCGCATTCATATATGGGATGACTCAATATTATAAGTCTCAACTATCTCCAAATTAATCTATAAATTTAGTGAAATTCCAAACAAAAGCAGAATTTTTGCTTTGTTTTCTTTTGAAGTCATCTCTACACCCAATGTGGGGCTTGAATTCATGACCCCAAGATTAAGAGTCACATTTTCCACCAACTGAGCAAGTCAGGAGCCCCAAAAGCAGTTTTTTTGTTTTTGCGTTTACAAAATAGGATAAGCTGACAGTAATATTGACATGAAAAGATACTCTATTTGAAAATGGCTCAGTCAGAAGAGTATGTGGCTCCTGATCTTTGGGTCATAAGTTCGAGCCCCACCTTGGGTGTAGGGATTGCTTAAATCAACTTTTTAAAAAATGGTGCTGTGACCATCGGTTAACCATTTGAAACAACAATCAAGTTCAGTTCACATCTCACACCATACATACGAGGTAATCTGGGGTAGCTTAAAGGCCTAAATGTATAAAGCAAAACTTTATAATTTTAGAAGGCAATATATAGGAGATTAATTTTCTGATCCTTGAGTAGGAAAAGACTGTGTAAACAAGACATAAAAGAGGCCTAAACCGTAAATGAAAAGACTGTATTTTGAATATTACAATCTAAAACCTGTACCCCATAAAAGAGAACGCCAAGTTAAATGCAAACCACAAGCCAAGAGAGCTGCAATACAGATTAATCACTGCACATCAATCAAACCAGCAAAAAATTAAGACGTCTGACAATACAAAGCATTGGAAATACTCTAGAAAATAAGAACACTCATCGATTACTGGTGGGAAAATGAACTGGTACAACTATTTCAGAGGGCAATTTAGCAATATTAGCAGCATCTAATGAGGATGACAGCGTTCACATTCTATGTCCCAGCCACTGCATACAGAACACAGGCTCTTGTGGCAGATACTGTGTACCCCAAAGAGGCAGCGGCAATATTTCTGTTCACAAAAGGTCTTCCAGAACCTCGAGACACCCCATCAAGAGGTGGTACCTACTTCTTCTTTCCTTGAACCTGGAAGACCTTCGAGAGAGACTGTGTAACAAATGTGTTCATTCCATCAGTCACTCCTAAGAAGGCAGGGGTGATCAGAAATGGGTGCATGGGGGGAATTCAATTGTATCTGTGGTATTTTAAATCCGAAGATGAGTGCTTGGTCCACATGTGCTTTTTCTTTTTATATACCTGAAATATTTAAAAGCTGTTTAAATAAAAACGAGTAAAAGCTGCATGTATCAGCATGGTAAATCTCAGAAGCAATGCTGCAAAAAAACAGGTTGTAGGAGGGGTGCCTGGCTGGCTCGGTCAGTAGAATATGCAAATCTTGACCTCAGAGTCATGAGTTCAAGCCCCACGCTAGGCGTGGAGGCCGCTTAAAAATAAAAAAACAAAACAGGCTGCTGAAAGATATAGGTAGTACAATTCATACGTAGTTCATAAACATTACTATATATTGTTTATAGACACGTGGGTTTGGAGCAAAAGTAGAAAGAAATGCATGGGGAAACCAAGAGTGTATTCAGCATAGCAGGTAGGAGAGAAAGGAATAGGAGAGGGTGTTTCAACTGGATTTGCAGACAGCTGGTATGTGGATGTTCTACCTATTACTCTCTGTACATCTCCCTAGGCTTGTTTGCATTTGCTATGCAAACAAACAGTGCCATCACTGGCAACATTAATATAATCTCAATTCAAAACAACATTCCAATGATCCAATGAACAATGAACACACCTAGTACTAGATCTCCGTTTCTACATATTTTCCACTTAAAGGAACCAGGGCTCGTTGGAGTCATGAGTGATTTAGAGCTATGGGAAAGTACAAGCTGAGCCTGGAATATCTTGCTGTGCCAGGAAGCGTGGATGTGCTCAGGGAATGACAGGAACACGTCAAAAGGACACAGGAGCCAGCCAGCCTAACACTTACCCCACTGGCCAAAACTAGGACAAAGCAAGCGTCAAAATAATAACCATAACAGCGACAGCAAAAAGAACTATATAACCCACTGAATAAAATAAGAATCCATGAGTCCACGCTGACATAAATAAACAAAGGAGAGCAGAGAGGTCCTCCTTTCAGAAAAATGTAGGAGGGGTAATAGGAAAAGCATCATTTGGCAACCACCATAGTAATTACCTGTTTCAGGAAAGACTCCTCATGCTAAAGCTAGTGGGTAAAGTCTGATGAGAAGAAGGTGATTTACAAAGTCTTAAAATATCCCCTAATACTTATAAATTCCAAACTGGGAGTTACAACTTTACAGTGCAGACACCAGGCAAACAGCACCTTAACCAAGAGATCAGGGTTAACACCACAAAGTGAACATGGGCCTCCTGATAGGATGTGCTAAGAAGGCTCAGCTTCCTTCCACTCTTGGGCATTACAACAACCTGAATCTGACTGCAAAATACAAACCCGAACTGAAGAACATTCTGCAACAGTGCTGTCCAACAGAACTTTCTGCAGCACTGGAGGTGTTCTCTTATCTGTGCTGCCTAATGGGGCAGCCACAGCCTCATGCGGCCGCTGACAGACTGATAAAGCAAATAGAGTCAAATGTTAAGATTTAGAATCAAGGTGAAAGGTATTTGCAAAGTTTTTATACAATTTTTGCTACTTTATGTATGTCTGATATTATGGCAAAGTAAAATGTGCAACAAGTTTTAAAAACCAGGATCTCATCATGTACTCGCACACAAAATTATACTGTTAATACACATGAATAAGAACAGTAATAACCAGGGGCTCTTGGGTGTCTCGGTTGGTTAAGTGTCCGACCCTTGACTTCTGCTCAAGTCACGATCTCATGGTTCATGAGTTTGTGGGTTCAAGCCCTGCATCGAGCTCCGTGGCTGACAACGTGGAGCCTGCTTGGAATTCTCTTGCCCCCTTGCTCTCTCTCTGCCCCTCCCCTGCTTGCATTCTCTCTCAAAATAAATGAATGAATGAATGAATGAATGAACGAACATTAAAAAAAAAAGAGTAATAATCAAAACCATGTGAAGTTGTAATCAAATATGACATAGTGAACAGAGTGTTTATATCCACTCTCTCCTGAAACTTGACTATCAGAGAATAAAATACATAGGGTTTATTGATAAGATATGCTGAAATGGCACTTTCCCTCTGTGGTTTTCCTCCCAATATTCCATAACTACAGTCTAATCATAAGAGAAACATCCCAAGGGACACCCAACAAAACCCCTGACCAATCCTCCTCAAAACCGTCCAGGTCATCAAAAACACGGAAAGTCTGAGAAACTGTCATAGGCAAAAGGACCCTAAGGAGGCGTCATGGTACCTAAATGTACTACAGAATCCTGGGACAGAGAAAGAACATTAGGTAAAAACAAAGGAAATCTGAATAAGCTATGGAATTCACTTAATAATAATGAGTCGACATTGGTTCATTAATTGCCGCAAAATACCATACTAATGTGAGACGTTAATAACAGGGGAACCATGCAGGACATACAGGAACACGACACTATCTTCTCAATTTCTCTGTAAATCTAAAACTGTTGTAAAAAATAAAAGCATTTTTTAAAAAGTGTGACTGCAAGGGCACCTGGGTGGCTCAGTCGGTTGAGCCTCTGACTTTGGCTCAGGTCATGATCTTGCGGTTCATGAGTTCAAGCCCCACATCGGGCTCTATGCTGACAGCTCAGAGCCTGGAGCCTGCTTCAGATTCTGTGTCTCCCTCTCCCTCTGCCCCTCCCCTGCCCGCGCTCTCTCTGTCAAAAATAAACAAATATTAAAAAAAAATTTTTTTTTTAAGTGTGACTGCAAACCATAAATGTTTTCAGACATGGAAGGCTTCAGAATTTTTCTCCCAAGTACTCTTTTTCTCAAGAGATACACTCTGGCAAAACAGAGAATTCAACTAAGAAAGAAGTACAGGATACACACAAAACAAGAGACCTAATACAAGAAAGAAGCAAAGACCATTCCCAGGATGATGGCAAAGGTAAGTCCCAGACATCTGTGTATCCGACCTCAAGAGCAAGCAGCTCATAACAAAGCAGAAGTATTTGGAGGCGGGAGCAAGTACTAAATACAGGCTACTAATCAAGTAAAAAAAAAAACAAAACAAAGTAATTATTAATTCTAGGGAAAATAAGAGAAAGGAAATGTAATTACTGAACACTGCAGCCTGGCTCTCAATATTTACACAGACAGTAAGAAATACTGAATACTGATCTGTCAATGATAATACATCTCATTTCAAATCTAAAACACCATTCACCAGAAATCATACCGTTATCTACTACTATTTTCTACTAAAAGAGAAAATAAAATGCGGCCAATTAAACTATGACACCATGGTGTAAAGATGTATACCAATTCTTCAAGTTGTTAAAATGTAAAAGAACAGCATCTTAGAATCGAGTTAACGTATTAATCACACTGAAAAGACAGAGAGGGGGCGCTTGGGTGGCTCAGTCGGTTAACCGTCTGACTTCAGCTCAGGTCATGATCTCATGGTTCGTGAGTTCAAGCTCCATGTCAGGCTCTGTGTTAACAGCTCAGAGCCTGGAGCCTGCTTCACATTCTGTGTCTCCCTCTCTCTCTGCCCCTCCCCTGCTAGCACTCTGTCTCTCTCTCTGTCTCTCTATCTCTCTCTCAAAAATAAATAAACTTAAAAACAAAAAAGAAAAAGAAAGGAGAGAAGTGTTTGTATTGGGAGCAAATGGTGTAAGAAGGCTACACTGTGGCTTTCCTTGCACAGAAGTCGATATGTAATGTCTGAAACTGATGAGGAAAAAAAGAGAAAGAGAAATATAAGTTTGTTACATAGAAACATGGAGAAAAATGCTACGAGAAACCACTAGAAGAGCTGAGAGTGATGACTTCTAAGGTAGGGGACACCTAGGAAGGGAGAGGTGGGGAAGACCACCGTTTTCCCTTAACATCTGAATATTTAAACCATTTACATGGGGGCACCTGGATGGCTCAGTCGGGTTAAGCATCCGACTTCAGCTCAGGTCATGATCTCATGGTTTGTGGGTTTGAGCCCTACATCGGGCTCTGTGCTGACAGCTCAGAGCCTGGAGCCTGCTTCGGATTCTATGTCTCCCTCTCTCTCTGCCCCTCCCCCCCTTGTGCTCTGTCTCTCTCTCAGAAATAAATAAAAAATTTTAAAAAAATGTACATGTATTATCTTCATGAAAATAAATATTTAAAAAATCAAAGTAATAACAATCTAATGCTCTCAGGGAGAAAACTGCAACAGCCGAAATGCTTTCTGATTTCTTTATGCACCATGACAAAGAATATTAAGCAAAATCTAAGAAAAAAAAAATACACAACCCGAAACCTAATGCAGTTTCAATGTTCTACAAATCCAAATTTTAAGTGACATTATAGCAAAATGAAAAAATTCAATCAAACCTATTCTAAATCTCGTTCATTTTACCCATCCAGCCACACAGATGCTTATTTAAGATAGCTCAAAAGGTGACTCGATAGAGACAAAAAGCATGGGGGAAACACCACAGTTCTGAACGCTCTGACTTCCTGCTTCAAGATAAGACCTAACAGACTCAATCGGGAGAATCTATATTTGCAGCCACAGCAAAGTTATGTCAAACAAAAATAAACTTGGAAAAAGTCATAATAGCCTGTAAGAGTACAACATCTAAAATAACTTTTAGCCAACCCTGTCTTAAGTTTCCATTTTTTGTCACTTACATCTTGAAACATTTTGTTTTCTTGTTTCAGTCTTGCTTCTTTATCATCTGAGAGTTTGTAAGCATTCTCAAACGCTTCTTCTAAATCCTGCAGTCGAGATTTTAGTCGAATGATGGTATTGTCTTTTTCTTTGTTACTTGTTCTCATTTCCTCAATCCGTTCCTGCAAAATTTTGGAAGCACTACTGGCTGCATTGAAGCGTTCTCTAAAATCACTCTACAAAATAAAAACAAGGATAATAAATTGTTTTTAATTAAAAAAAATAGATGTTTCAGTAGCAGCTAATAAATTGTGGGCATTAAACTATGAAAGAAAAGTAATAAAATAAAACCTACAAATTGGAATTAACAATTTTAATATTTTGTTATGTCCTGGGATGGAGACTAAAAAGGATCACTCTACTAAAGTAACAGCTTCAGGGGTACCTAGCTGGTTCAGTCAGTGGAGCATGTGACTCTTGCTCACAGGGTTTTAAGTTCAAGCCCCACACTGGGTGTTGAGATTACTCAAAAATAAAATCTTTAGGGGTGCCTGGGTGGTTCAGTTGGTTAAGCATCCGACTTCAGCTCTAGTCATGATTTCATTGTTTGTGACTTCAAGCCCCACGTTGGGCTCTGTGCTGACAGCTCAGAACCTGGAGCCTGCTTTCGATTCTGTGTCTCCCTCTCTCTCTGCCCCTCCCTGCTTGCGCTGTCTGTCTCTCTCTCTCTCTCTCTCTCTCAAAAATAAACATTTAAAAAAATAATTAATTAAAAAATTAAAAGATAAAAGGGCACCTAGGTGGCTCAGTCAGTTGAGCATCCGACTGCTGGTTTCAGCTCAAGTCATGATGTTATGGTTGATGGGTTCAAGCCCTATATCTGGTTCTGTACTAGCAGCTTAAAGCCTGCTTGGGATTCTCTCTCTCTCTCTCTCTCTCTCTCTCTCTCTCTCTGCCCCTCCCCTGCTTGTGCTATCTTTGTCTGTCTCAAAATAAATAAATAAAACTTAAAAATTTTTCTAAAAAAAATCAATCAATAACAGCTTCATGAGATTGTCATGAAGTACAGACAGAAAACCATTTCTGGCATTGAACTGGTGGACCCACCTGTAGGTCACTTTAATGAAAAAAATAACCATGGCTATTAGGGAAATGATTCTGAAAGGGCAGCTGGAGTCTGTTGCCCCACATTAATATTTAGGGAGAATCAAGCATTTCTTACCCTATTCTCTTACTATGAAAATAAAAGAGAAAATTCAAAATGCATCTGCTATATTAATATTCATTCAACAATCGTTTCTTGAATATCCACTAGGTGCCAGGCACTAGGGTGCAAAAAATATAAGATTAGCAAGAAAGACAAGTCCCTGACTTTGAGAAGTTTACAGTTCAGGAGAAAGACAACTTAAAAAATATATATCAAAGACAGACAAAGAATGCACAGAACGTAAGTGGCATTTTGCATCAAAATGTTACTAACAAGGTTACACATAGAAGAATAAAATTTGGTAACGCATGAAAAAATATTTTAAAATATTAAAATATTAAGCGTCTGACCTCGGCTCAGGTCATGATCTTGCCGTTCCCAAGTTCAAGCCCCGCATAGGGCTCTGTGCTGACAGCTCAGAGCCTGGAGCCTGTTTTAGATTGTATGTCTCCCATTCTCTCTCTGTCCCTCTCCTGTTCACATCTGTCTCTCTCTCTCTCAAAAATAAACATTAAAAATATTTTTTTTAATTTTAAGTTTATGCATTCCTAGTTATACATCAAGAAAATTTAAAACCTAACTCCACATAAAATGTTGTATACAAATATTCATAGCACTGTCATTCATAACAGCCAAAAAATCAAAACAACCCAAACATCTATCACCTAATGAATACATACAGAATAGTATTCAACCTTAAAAAATAATGAAATACTGATTCATGCTACAACATGGATAACCCTTGAAAATAATCATGCTAAGTGGAAGAAGTCTGACACAAACGGTCATATATATAAGATTCCATTTATACCAATGTCCAGAATGGGCAAATCCAAAGAACAGAAAGTAGGGTAGTGCTTGCTCAGGGCTGGGAACAAGGGGGTTTGGGGTTAGGAGGGAAAGGCTAATGGTTAAGGGTTTCAGGGTTTCTTTTTATTTTATTTTTTTTATTTTTTTACATGTTCATTTATTTATTTTTGAGAGAGAGAGAGAGAGAGAGAGAGAGAGAGAAGGAGAGAGCGGGGAGGGGCAGAGAGCGGGAGAATACCAAGCAGGCACTACACTGCCGGCACCACAGCCTGATGTGGAGCTCGATCTCATGAACCTCAAGATCATGACCTGAGCCAAAATAAAGAATCAGACACTCAACTGACTGAGATACCCAGATGCCTCTGGGGTTTCTCTCTGAGTGAGAAAATATTCTAAAATTGACTGTAGTGATGCTTGCACAAGTTTGTAAATGTACTAAAGACCACAGAATTCTATACTTTCAGACAGTGAGTTTTATGATACGCAAATTATACCTCAATAAAAAAATAAAAAATTTAAAGGGTAAAAGTTTATCCTATCCTATGAAGCCAGCAGCATTCAAAATATAAGCTTACTTAATAAGACAACCTAAGAAGATTAAAAACACATAGCCAATATTTTCATAAAACTATTAATTTGTCTCTAAAGTTCAGTTAATAAAAAGGCTTAAATTCTTAACATTGAGCCACTAAACAACAGAAGAATACTTACAACTTCTATTTCCAGCAAGTTATTCTTATTTTCAAGTGTTCTCACACGACTAGTTGCTTCATTTAGAGCACTATCTAATTGGCCACATCTAAAAACCATAAATTGGAAAGAAAAAATTAGAAGATAAAGTCCTTTCCCTTAGAAGTATTCTGTAAATCTGATTTGCCAATATATAAAACAAATTCTCCATTTACTGAACACAGAGGATGCCATTTTAATAAAATACATCCCAATAAACCTCATATCATCTTCCAGAGAAAATTACAATATGAAAAGATCCCTAATAGATAAGTGAAAAAGGCAAAATATGAAAGACATTTGTATACCTATGTTCACAGCAATGTGCACACTAGCCAAAAAGGGAAGCTAGCCAAGTGTCCATGAGGGCTGAATGGATGAACAAAATGTGGTCTATCCATGCAGTGGAATATGACTCAGCCTCAAAAAGGATGACCGTCCAAAGCCTGCTACGACATGGATGAACCTTGAGGGCATTATGCTCAGCGAAATGAGCCAGACACAAAAGTATGCTTCCACTTATACATGGCACCCAAATTCATCTGAGGTGTTAATTTCATAGACAGAAAGTAGGATGGTGGGTGCTAGAGGGTGGGGGTGGTGGGAGTGCAGACTTGTTGTTTAATGGGTCCAGGGGGTCGGGTTAGCAAGATGAAAAAGTTCTGGAGATGGATGGTGGCGATGGTTGCCCAACAATGTGAATGTACTTCATGCCAGCGAGATGATCGCTTAAAAATGGTTAACATGGTAAAAAAAAAAAAAAAAAAAAATGGTTAAGATGGCAAATTTTGTTATTTATATTTTACATTAAAAATAAATTTTAAATTAAAAAATATAAGATATAAAAGAATGCATTAAACAGCTTGATCTTTGTTATGAAAGAAAACCTATATGTAAATATGTGTATTGTGATTTGTAGGATACAAAACTTAAGTCTGGAAACTTAGAGGCTGGGTAGGGAGACTTTTCTTATTATATCCCCCTGTAGTTTTCCAAATGAGCATGAATGTATTCTTCTTAGAATTAAAGACCTTCTTCATAAAGTAAATCATCACAGAACCTTAAAATAACAAAATACACGGAAGAATTCGGTTATCATTTTGACTCCGTGTTCATGAATTGGGAGTACAAGCCAATATCTATTTGGCACTGATTATATGCCAAGTCCACGTTAAGCACTTACATTCATCCTCACAATCCTATGAGTTAGGACTATTATCATTAGCATTTTACAGATAAGAAAACAATATGAAGCTTAATTCCTCCTGGGTTGTAAGCCATCAAACTGGGATTCTAAACCCAGCAGTCTGGCTCCAGAGTTCACGCTCCTCACCACTGTGCATTGATGCCACGTGGCAATGAAATCCTGATAAAACCGTTCTAGAAAGAAAGAGCACCAAATAGTCAAATGTAGGTATGTTAACTGTATTTCTCTGTTTTAATTCCCACACTGACTCCGGCATGAGGCTGTGTCACATAATGTGATATCGCAGCTGGCCTACGAGAGAAGTGTCCATGGCCCCATCGGCAGTTCCAGGGGGATTCTCCCAATTGCAATTTTAAGTCTGAAAAACCCTGATGTGTATGCTGACAACTTAAACTTGGTTTTCGTCTTTGGCGAATCATTTCTCCAGTCCTGGCTGACTGCAACTACTGCCACTCATTTGCACACTGTCCTTGCGCCCACCCCAGCGCCCTGACTGCTGCCACCACCATTAGGACACAGCCACTTAGTCAAATCCTGACTTCCAATCTGTCCTACCTACACTGCCTCACCGCTCCATGGCTCTAGCAGCTTCTAGACAGAAAAGTGCGTTAATCAGCTATCATTTCCTAGGTGTCTTTTCTGGTGGCCTATCTTTAACCCAACAAGGTCTACGAGCTTCTTTCATACTCGTTTTCCACAGGAAGGACCTACAGTCATCTTTGACTTTTTTTTTTTTTTTCCATCTTTGACTTCTTGAAAACAAACAAGAACCAACTTCCCGTAGCCTGACATCTACTCTTTTCCTTTTATCCTAGAAAACCTATTTCTGGCTCTTTTCAAATTACTGCTCTCTACCATGGCACCCCCAGTTCCACACCCAACCCCACCTCCAGCCCCACTCCCAGCAGCAAAACCGAAGCTGCAGTAACACTCAGGTAGTTAACAGCATGTTAACTACCACAGCAACCTCAAACTAGTATAAAGGCTAGTTTTCCTACAATTCTCCAAGCTAAACTACTAACTGGACCAGAAGATTTCAGTTCCCTCATCTTTTTTTCAAGGGGCTTTGTCTTTTCTTGCCTTAAAAAAGAATACTTTAGGGGCGCCTGGGTGGCTCAGTCAGTTAAGTGTCCAACTTCGGCTCAGGTCATGATCTCATGGTTCATGAGTTCAGGCCCCGCGTCAGGCTCTGTGCTGACAGCTCAGAGCCTGGAGCCCGCCTTGGATTCTGTGTCTCCCTCTCTCTCTCTTCCCTGCCGTGCTCACGCTTTCTCTCTCAAAAATAAATAAACATTAACAAATTTAAAACAACAACAAAAACAAAAAAAAAAGAATACTTTGCTGCTATACTGACCTGAGTTTTTTTTTTTTATATTTATTTATTTTTGAGAGAGAGAGAGAGAGAGAGAGAGAGCAAACAGGGGTGGGGCAGAGAGAGAGAGAGAGAGAAGGAAAGAGAGAATTTCAAGCAGTCTCTGCACTGTCAGCGCAGAGTCCAACGTGGGGCTCAATCTCACAAACTGTGAGATCATGACCTGAGCTAAAATCAAGAGTTGGACACTTGGAGCGCCTGGTCAACTCAGTTAAGTGCACTGACAGCACAGAGCTTGCATGGGATTCTGTCTCCCTCTCTCTCTTCTCCTCCCCTGCTCCTTCTCTCTCTCTCTCTCAAAATAAATTTTAAAAAAAATTTTTTTTAATTTTTTTTAATGTTTATTTATTTCTGAGACAGAGTGAGACACAGCATGAGCAGGGGAGGGGCAGAGAGAGAGCGAGACACAGAATCTGAAGCAGGCTCCAGGCTCTGAGCTGTCGGCACAGAGCCCAAGCGGGGCTCGAACTCACAAACCATGAGATCATGACCTGAGCCGAAGTCAGTCGCTCAACCAACTGAGCCACCCAGGCACCCCAAATTAAGAAAAAAAAATTTTTTTTTTTTTTAGATTTTTTTTTTTTCAACGTTTATTTTTTTTTGGGACAGAGAGAGACAGAGCATGAACGGGGGAGGGGCAGAGAGAGAGGGAGACACAGAATCGGAAACAGGCTCCAGGCTCTGAGCCATCAGCCCAGAGCCTGACGCGGGGCTCGAACTCCCGGACCGCGAGATCGTGACCTGGCTGAAGTCGGACGCTTAACCGACTGCGCCACCCAGGCGCCCCAAGAAAAATTTTTAAAGGTGGCTCAGTTGGTTAAGCGTCTGGTCATGATCTCACGGTTTGGGAGTTCAAGCTCTGCATCGGGCTCTCTGCTCAGAGCCCACTTTGGGTCCTCTGTTCCCCTCTCTCTGCCCCTCTGCTCTACTCCCCTCTCTCTCAAAAACAAATAAACATTTAAAAAACAAAAAAAAGAATCACTTAATAGACTGAGTCACCCAGGTCCTCCCCCCCCAGCTTTCAATCTGTTTAAATCCCATTTAAATGTAAAGTATGTTCCAAGTATGCTGTTATTAATACTAGCGAAAGCATCAAATTTTGTTACTGATTCTCTCCCTAAAACAGCTATACAGGTATCCTTAACATAACTGCCCCTGTGTTTCCATGTTGGTTACTTGTTTGTACAGGATAATTGCTTACACAGGCTCAGGAGTGTCTGGATTTAAGTTACATGTCTCTGAGTTTCAAAGCAGGTTGACAACTGCTAGATGACGTCAGAGACTTCTGAGAAAATCTGTACACAATACTAATCCACTCATAAATGACGTTCCTTTACATACAGGGTATCTGCTCAACTGTTCCAGTATTCTGTCCGTGTGAAACAAATGTTCTCACTTCAGCCATTAGTGTGCTACACGAGGTTGGTTTCGATCTGTGAAAATAATTCCTTAGGCAAATAGGTCTCTGTTAAAAATTTCAAATCTGAAGCACATCTTTGCAAAATGTTTTATCACAATTAAATATACTTAGGAAAAAATAACATTTCTAAGTTGGAGAAACTCTAACTTTAGAGTTGAATTATAAGCTTTACCTGTCTACAAGAATTTGATTGGTTTTCTTCCAATCTTCAACTGCAGAAATCTCCTTTGCCTCCAGTTTCTGTTTCAAACTATTTATTTCTGACTCATAATAAGCTCGAAGATCGGCTACGTGTCGAGCGTGCTTCTCCTTCAGGTTCTGCCGAATCCTGTTGGTGAGGGCAAAACAACTTGTTAGGAAAGGATTTCCTCACTCTACCCCACAAGAGAAACTAAGAATACAATCTTTCTCAAAAGCAAAACTACAGCCTTCTTCCTCTGCACACTCACACAAAACGTAACAGATCGATACACAAGTTAACAACTAATTAAGTAAAAAAAACAAAGATGCGGATACTTAGATGCCCTACTTTAAAAGCGCCGCGTCTCTTTTTTTAAGATTTTATACATTAGTGAAGGTCAATAAAAATCATTTTCATAATTCAAGCAGACATCAAACAAAAGCTATTAACATTACAAGCCATGCGCTGAAACACATACTTTGACAGTATTACAGGATCTTCCAGAGGAGTCAGCGAAATGCATTCTGGGACACTGTTGGCTGTCCCTGGAAGCTGGGACTGACTGGCTGAGGCTGAAGTTACCACAACCGTGTTTTCTTCATCTACAGTGTTGACCGAGATGTCATTACTAGCAGTAGTAGCCACCGAAGGAAACGTGGACCTGCTCCTACTTTCGTTTGGGAAGCCATGATTTTGCCAAGAGTCCACTGGTGAAGCTTTTGTGTTTGAAGGATACTTGGGGAATCCAGATGACTGAGAAGCGATATTACTTGCTTGTGAAAATGAGTCTATGTCAGAGTGACTAGACATACTGGGGTCTAGAACAGAGTCTGGTGAAAAGGACATTCTATCATCAAGGGCATTCAAAAAGCCTTGCGGCTGAATTCCTGAAATCTGATTTGGCTTCATGTGTAACGTTGGATCCAGAGTCAGTACCTAGAAATCAAGACAGACAACAGTAAGATTTTGCCCTCCGCACTCAGTGTTTGTTTTTAAGGGAGCAGGCTTTAGATCTCCTACGGAAAATAAAGCTTGAGATAAAAGTTAAGAGTCATGAAGCATCTTTCATTTTCATTCAGCAGGGTGTTGCCAACTTTACCTCTGGTGGATGATTTGGGTTGGAAGCAGAAGTGAGATTCCTCTCAGGTAACTGCTTGTTTTCCCTTTGTTTTTTATGATAAATATCCTTCAGTGATGGTAGCTTCATCTCATTACTAGTATTAGACTTAAAGATATGAAACAAAATTATTTAAGTGGTATTATCAATGATGGAAAAAATTCACTGACACAAGATCAGCACCACAAAAAGATTTCTGAAAGAATTTAAATGAACTGAGACTCTGGACTGTCAGACTTATAAAACAAGTTTAGATGTCATTACCCGTTACTTATGAGTCTCCCTCAGAATGAAAAAAAAAATGATATCCCCTAATAATAAATATTAAGGTGATAATCTGAACCTAAGTTATTTAGTAGCCTCAGAATACTTCCAAAGAATAAAAAACCTTGGTAGTCCCCCGTACTCAAGATAAAAACCAAGTTTTGAGGTATGAAAAGACTTCATGATGAAAAGAGTGAAGCAGGATTAAGAAGACTTTTGGCTAGATTAACATCATGTGACTCAGGGAGACAGGTATACAGAGATGAAATTCCTTATCTGTGTAGTTATTTTCCTACTTTTTTAAGAGTTCACAGACCAAGAAAAAGTGTTAAGAAAGAAGTTACCCAATAGAAACAAGCCCCTTTTTAAATTAATAAGATAAGAAGATACGACCCTAATTCCTATAGCTTGAAAGCAGGGCTTTGTCACGCTGGAAATGTTGCAAAGAGGTCTAATGCTCCAAATTTAAAACCTCAGCCTCAAATTATTTCAAAGTGGGACCTACTGTAGGGCATGCTGGGGTATCATTTAACTTGGGTCTCAAATTTAAACTGTTTTAAATGAGATTATAGATTCAGCAAGAGATATATTGAAAGTACTCAAAGAATATATTCACATATAGCTTTAAATATGTGTCCCATTTCCAGACCCTACACAGGCTGCAGATTGCCATGCATTAACATGTTTTAACAAACCCTGTAACTAGCTTGTGAATAGGACAATCGAACTTTTTACGTGTGCATTAAAAACATTAATTTTCTGAATGTGAGCCCTTAAAATTTACCACAATTTCTGTAATTGGAATTTTACTTTTAATTGAAATTTTTTTAATGTTTACTTATTTTTGAGAGAGAGACAGAGAGAGAGAGAGAGAGAGCAGGAGAGGGGCAGAGAGAGAGGGAGACATAGAATCCAAAGCAGGCTCCAGGCTCCAAGCTGTCAGCACAGAGCCCCAATGCAGGGCTCGAACTTATGAACTGGGAGATCATGACCTGAGCCAAAGCCGGACGGCCAACTGACTGAGCCACCCAGGAGCCCCTGGAATTTTACTTTTTATACACCAACAACCTAAAAGACCCTTTCAAGCTGAAAGTTTGTAACAAGCAGAGCACTCAGGAAATGGCCTCGAGCCTGAGGAATCCCTGCCTGGTGATGCCCCAAACCTGGTGGAGCACCCCCAGGCAGAGCTGCTGGAATTACTCTATTTAGAGGTCGTGGTAGCGTAACGAACCATTCTTCACCATTTTCCACTTCTACGATCACTATATTTTAACATCTCAGAAGTGAGGATGCCTCTTGTAATTAACGGCATCTTAACATTGCTTTTGGTCAAGTAGCAATTGTGATATAATTGTCATTGTCTGCTCACAAGCACACATAGAAGACATCCAAATTGGCCAAACAAGTGTCAGCAGTTTGGAAAAAAATCCTAGAGCCTACACCAGACGCCCTGAGAACCAGTATTTAAGGGACAGTGAATCATAGATGGTTAGCAGCATTCCCTATCTGGGTGCCAAAAGTAGGCCAGATGTACAGAACTACTAGGCCAGGTAAAAACTCAGCACAAGGCCTCTCATCTTTGCCAATCCCCAAAGCTCTTGATGGCTCCAGAAAAACAGTATGCGGAAAAACACAGAAAGGAACACTGAGTTGAAAAGAGAGCACAAGCCTCTGTAGGTGAAGAGGTTTTAACAAATCTATTTCACTTATATCACCCTTTTTAAGTATGTATAAGAGTTATATGACAAAAATCAAGGTTCAGTTACAAGATCTTTCATTAATAATAAAATATAAATTCTTGGGGCGCCTGGGTGGCGCAGTCGGTTAAGCGTCCGGCTTCAGCCAGGTCACGATCTCGCGGTCCGTGAGTTCGAGCCCCGCATCAGGCTCTGGGCTGATGGCTCAGAGCCTGGAGCCTGTTTCCAATTCTGTGTCTCCCTCTCTCTCTGCCCCTCCCCCGTTCATGCTCTGTCTCTCTCTGTCCCAAAAATAAATAAAAAAACGTTGAAAAAAAAAAAAGTATTAAAATATAAATTCTAAGTGGTAAGAAAGCACTGATATACACTGCTTTTTATTTTTGTTAGAATGATTTTTTAAGTTTATTTACTTATTTTTGAGGGGGGCGGGAGAGCGAGCAAGCGGGCAAGGGAAGGATAGAGGGATAGAGGGAGGGAGGGAGGGAGGGAGGGAGGGAGGGAGAGAGAGAGAGAGAGAGAGAGAATCCCAAGCAGGCTCTGAGCTGTGAGCAAAGAGCCCGAAGTGGGGCTCCAGCTCACGAACAACGAGATCACAACCCGAGCCAAAACCAAGAGTCAGAGGCCCAACAAACTGAGCTACCCAGGCGCCCCTAGAATCATTTTGTTAGACTATGAAATAGGAAGTTTTAAAATTGACAGTATCTTAGAATCACCAAAATACAGTATTCACTCACTGATGGTGCTGATCACGTCACACACAGTGAGCTCTGTAATCACAAAGCCCACCGAGGCTTCCAGCCCCTCACAATCTCACTCCCCAGCCTTCCTTTCCCTGCATTTATCTGTCTCTCTCTTTTGCTCCCTTCCTGAAGGATGGGATGCTGGTTTGTACCCCTCTTTGGGACTCTGCTGTCTATACATATGCTGTATCCCCACTGCCCCTACCGATGCCTATTACTCATGCTTATAGCTCTCCTGGTTACCTTCGTTGTAATCACTCCTTTTCCCCAACCTTTCTCATCACCTGAATGTACACATGCTGGGTAGTTTCATTTCAGCGTGCTGAAGTAAAGAAAATATTTACATTTCATGCTCAAAGAAAATGATGACAGCAAATTAAAATGCTCAGCATTATTGGTACAAATGGATTAGCAGGAGGGCGGAATAAGACAGAGAATCAAAACCAGGTGTAGGAACAGCGGAAGCTGTTATCTGCAGTCCTACTACGTTTAGCACAGTAGGCGCAAAATCATCTCATTTAATTTTACAACACATTAGCTGGGCATTTTAAATTCCATTTTTAAGTAACCTTCCTATGATCACATAGGCAATGAATGAGAGATTACATTTGAAAGCAAGTACAATTTAAAGCCCACGCTTCTTTTGGGGAGCCTGGGTGGCTCGGTTGGTTAGTGTCTGACTTCGGCTCAGGTCAAGATCTCGCGGCTTGTGAGTTCGAGCACCGCGATGGACTCTGTGCTGACAGCTCGGAGCCTGGAGCCTGCTTCGGATTCTGTGTCCCTCTTTTGCTCTTTCCCTCCCCTGCTGACGCTCTGTCTCTCCCTCTCTCAAGGATAAATAAAACATTAAACGAATAATTGGAAAAATACAACGTTTATAATGAAACGAAGCTCTGAACTATAATTGTGTGACACAAACACATACACACAATGTGTTTTTAAATCACCTGGCCTGGTGACCTATCTCCAGAGGACGGTGCAAATGCCTTCTCTAAAGTCTCAGGCAAAGAGTGATACATGTCCTTCTCCTCCAGCTTCCAGTAAGTCAGGCCTGTTGTGCACAAATACACAGAAGAGAAGACTAAGAAAAGAGAAAAGTGCTTTCTAGAATAACTTACTTCTACCTACAGAAAATTAAATACGAGAAGTAACTAGTTTTTGGCTATCTGGATACAGGAAATTGAATTTTAATGGAACAAGAATCTCTTAAATGCCTTCCCATTTAAGAGATTCCCATTAGAAGAGTTCTAATTTGATGATCAAAATATTTAAAAATGAAGTATATTATTAAAAGTCAAGATGTGGGGTGCCTGCTGGCTCAGTTGGAGAAGAGTGCAACTCTTGATCTCGGGGTCGTGAGTTCAAACCCCATGCTGGGTGTAGAGACTATTTTTAAAAATGTTTTCAAAGTCAAGATAAACTACTACAATCTAAAATGTATTTCTTAAAAAAGAAAAAAATTCTTTATGAGTAGCACAGACTTAGATAGAAACAATATAAAGAATTCAATGGTTCAGGGGCACCTGGGTGGCTGAGTCGGTTAAGAGTCTAACTCTTGATCTCTGCTCAGGTCATGATCTCCCGATTCGTGAGCTCAAGCCCCACGTTGGGCTCTGCACTGACAGCACAGAGCCAGCTTGGGATTCTGTCTCCCTCTCTCTCTGCCCATCCTCCACTTGTGCACACGCTCACGTGCTCTCTCAAAATAAACAAACTTTAAAAATTAATAAGAATAATAATTCCGTGGTTCAAATACATACTGAGTGTTTACCATGCCAGGCTGGGGAGCAGAAAATGTGAGAAATGAACAGTAAATAAATCACAACATATACACAGGAGGTTAGAAGGCAGTAAACACCAAATGGTAAGACTTAAAAATCAGGTAAAAGGGAATATATGTAGCGTGTGTGGAAGGGTGCTCAGGGTTGGCTCGCTGCAAGATAATGTTAGCCATTTTAGCCACATTATATGTGGCCATTTTAGCCACATTATATTATATGTGGCCATTTTAGCCACATATGAGGGAGATCCCCTATATAACGGGTGGAGAGAACATTTCAAATATAGGAAGCAGCAAAGCAAAAGCCCTAAAATGAGAACCTATCTGGCACATTTAAGCAAACAGCCTCTCTGCTGAAGCAGAGAAAGGGAGCAGCAGAAAATGAGGTCAAACAGAACAAGGCTAGATCTTGCTGAGCCTACGGGCACCTATACAACTCTGGCTGTTACTCTGAGGGAAACAGCATAGAAGGGTTTTGAGCAGAGGAGTCACATGATCTGACCCATCTTAGAGAAGGACTGTTTAGGCTACTGTGTGGAGAACGGATGGAAGGGTGCAAGGGTGAGGGCACGGATGCTGGGCAGGAAGTTGCAGGAACTCGGGTGACAGGTGATGGGGACTCTGTTAGGGTGACAGGATGACAGTGGTTGAATTCTGGCAATTTTCATCAGGCAAAGCTAATTTATCCTGACAAACTGGATGTGGGATTGTGGGGGGTAGGATAGGGAATCAGTATGTTCAGTCATTAAAACTAGAATAAGCTTACCATGGAGAGTAAAGAATGACTCATAAAGGGTTTGAATGTCTTAATTCATTCTGGAGCATCTGAAAAATGCTGAGATGGCTTTTGCAGCTGTTTGAAACAACTGCAAAAGTATTTTTCCCATCTATCTTTACAGAATCTGTAACACTAATGCAAGTAAGGAAGTTACAGTTAACAGAGGCACAACAGAACACATTTACAGAAAGCACACTAATACACTGGATAGAATTAACATCCCGTGAGAAATGCAGACAAGTTGTTATCAAAACAAAACGAAACAAAACAAAACAACAGGTCTCATACCTGTTCCTGAATCAGACATCCAAGAATTTGGACTCTCATCTGGTTTATTGAGGTAAAAAGCATGAGGGTGCTTAGCAGCAGTGAAATTAGGCTGCAATGCAAGAAAGAAAACCATTAGTCGATGGATAAAAGTCACTTGGCACAAACTACTGACCCAAAGAAAGAGAGCCAGGTATCAAACCAAGGCACAGAGAAAGCCTCAGAGGGTTCAGGAAGAACTACGAAAGTCCAGTTTTCCCTGTGATTACAAGAATACAAAATGATAGGAATTAACCGTGAAGGATTTTCTTTTCCTGTGTGTTTACACAAGTTTATTTTGGTTCTGTGGAGCTGGAAGAACACTGGGAGCTGGTGTTACTTAATGAGTTCAGAATGAAAATGTATTTATAGGGCCACCTGGGTGGCTCAGTTGGTTAAGTGTCCGACTTCAGCTCAGGTCATGATCTCACACTCCGTGAGTTCGAGCCCCGCATTGGGCTCTGTGCTGACAGCTCAGAGCCTGAAGCCTACTTCAGATTCTGTGTCTCTGCCCCTCCCTGCTCATGCTCTGTCTCTCTCTGTCTCAAAAATAAATAAAAACATTAAAAAAAAAGAAAGAAAGAAAAGAAAACTACTGTATCCACCGAGGTATATACCAAAGACCCAAAGTTTATCAGTGGTGAGAAAGTCTCCAAAAGACTAGTCTTTCTGTTCGTTTTTTGTTTTTTGCTAGCCTCCCCAAGACTGAGTTTTACTTAATGTAAAAACAGAAGAGAAACTAGCATATATGAAAACATTTTTTCTGCCAACCTATTCCAATGCAAAAAGCAACTTTCACCCCGTCTCTAAATACTCTTATGCGCTCACACCAAAGATGTACCATCCCAATGGCACGCAAGTTCAAAAGAACAGACCCACAGATACAGTACTACAGGGCGCCTGCAGGTGAGGCCAGTGGTCCCTGGAGCTTTATCACCCTCACTTCCCTCCTGAACACAAATCTGAATAGGTTCTGGAACAGTGATCTTGAGAAGCCTAAATAGCACAGGCTGAAGAAAACTTATGGCAAGAAAAGAGAATAGTGCTTTATAAAGGTTAAACGACTGTCTTCTTAGGACTTCTATTTAATCTTTTTCACAGGATGATAGAAAGACCATGTTTACAGCAATCAAGACCAGGGGCGCCTGGGTGGCTCAGTCCATTAAGCATCTGACTTTTAATTTTGGCTCAGGTCATGATCTCACGGTTCATAAGTTCAAGTCCTGCATCTAGCTCTACGCTCAGCACAGAAAATGCTTGGGATTCTCTCTCTCTGCCCCTCCCCTGCCAGTGCACGTACTCTCTCTCTCTCTAAAAAAATAAACATTAAAAACAGTGGCCAATTTCTAAAGGTATCAAGTTTGCAGAGAGACGTGATTTTGCAATTTCAATTCAGTATCATAGAATAAACAACATTACTCTATGACGATTTAAGCCAAAAGGACTTCAAAGATGTTTAAAACCTACTCAATATCTACACCTCTTTAATGAAAGCAGCTGCTAGATTAGTAAAAGGGCCACACAGAATTTAAACATTTAACCTCTTACAATTTGGATTGTAAATTCATTACTACTTCTTACAACTTAATAGTAATATAAATTATGTGAGAGTTTTTTTAATTTTTAATGTTTATTTATTTTTGAGAGAGAGACAGAGCACAAGTAGGGGTTGGGGCAGAGAGAGAGGGAGACACAGAATCCGAAGCAGGCTCCAGGCTCTGAGTTGTCAGCACAGAGCCCAACGTGGGGCTCGAACTCATGAACCATGAGATCATGACCTGAGCCAAGTCAGACGCTCAAAGGACTGAGCCACCCAGGCGCCCCTATTTGAGAGTTTAAAAAAAAGTTAAATGGATTATTCTCTGGCTAAATGTAAACAGTTGCGGCACAAAGAGAATTAGGACCTTTACAAAACGGTTTTCATTTTCTATTGTACTTTATTCCTCATTATTTTTGATTTCCAGACTACTAAAAAAGCAATACCCAGAGCAAATCATTGTTTCCAATCCTCTGGGACACCCAGAGAAAGATAGGTCAATGGAACAAATTAACAATACAAAAGAAAGGGCAAAAAACTTATGTTGATGAGCGTGTAGTAAACTCCACCATAATTAGCAATAAAGTGACTCATCACCTACTTTCTCAACTGGTGATTTCTTGGCTTGCTCATTTCCTTGCATAGATTTTGAACACCCCTCCTCTGTAAGTGCTCTCTTTGGTTGGTTCTGCTTCAGCTTTTGTGCCCATGATGTTACAGACTTACTATTCAGAAAGAGAAAACAAAATTATTCTCTTTAGATGCTGTCCTTTGCACATAAAACTAAACACTAATAAATATTGTGTCCATGGGAAATGCTTTGAGTTCTTTTTCTAACCGCAGAGAAAGAATGGATTTTTATCCATTCACCTACATTTCTTTTTACAATTTCTTATTACCAAAGGCAAAGCGAACACAAAGACTAACGGTGATTAATAAAGGCTTTAGCCTGTAGCCATGGAATAGAACAAAACCACCACAGTGGCCTGTTCACATACTCAATGTAGCTCTACAGCAAAAGCTTATTTGTTTACAAGGACTAGTGACTGTACTTACAGGTATACAAGATCTGTGTTCTATAGCTAAACACGTATTTTAGAGAACAAATTTCAGAGATATAAAACTCAACATTTAGGGTAAATGACAAATTTTAAATGATTGTTTGCTTTACAAACATTCAGCCACACTTATCATCAAACTTAGAAAATTTCCTCTTCTATATAAAAAGCATAAAATTGAGTATGCTTGTGTATAATTTTTGGTTGCAAATTACATGCACATGTATACATTTAGACTCTAAAAGGAGCTTGATTTACTAGATTCTAAATGTAATAAACAAGTAAACCTCCCTTCAAATGTTGGAGAAATTCTACTTACCTATTCGTTTTTCCACTGTATACTTCTGAAACCTTATTTTCACCAAGAAAATTGTGTTCAAATTCACCAGGAAAAATGGAAATATCTTCTTTTAAAGATGCACAAAACTCTTCAGTGGTATGTATACGAAAATTCTTGTTTTTTACACCCTCTGCAAGTGACTCCATCTGCCCCAAAGATGCTCCAAACTGTCCCTCAGAAATCTCTGTGTGCTCCATGAACTCCCGAGGGTCCTTAGATTTGTAGGCATTTAATTCGGAGACACAAAAGGTACCATACCCACTGCTCACTGAGCTACTGTCCACATTGCAGTCTGGTTGTGATGTGGATGTTTCTTGCTGCATTTCTGGTTCTTCAGACTTAGGATAACTGATAATAGGTTCATTTCTCTCACTGTTTTCAGAAAAAAAACCCATTTGACTTCCCGAAGATAACTGTTTACTTAAAGAAGTATCATAGGAAGCCCAGGAAGCATTACTGGTCTGTAACTTGACTAAATTTTTTATCTCCTCCTGTATACGCTGAAAACAAAGTTACAGATTTGGTAAGTATACTAAACATTGCATTTTTTAATAAATACTATGAAAATATTGCTTAAAAATAAGAGCTATTACTCTAAAGACGATATGTTTCTAGTTCATCAACAAAACTGATATAAAGTATTAACGGGTTCTTCTTGCAAATCTTACAGTATAAAAAAGAATCAATACAAATAACAACTTACTTGAATTTGGTTGTGGAACTGCTCCTGCTGAGCGGCTATTTGCTCTTGGCATTGTTTTTCCACCAAACTGAATAGTTGTAACCACCTGGTCTATTAAGTTATAAAATGTTTTAGTTAAAAATAATTTTCAATGTAATATTTCACAGAAAAATTCCTCCAGTGGAAAAGGACCTTTTTAAAATGTATTTTAATTTAAATTTATAAGCTGAATTAAGTAGTTATAAAACTGTATTTAATGTAAAAATACAGGCACAGGCTTGGTCACCCCTTTCATATGTAACCTGTAGTTTGGGTAAATTTGAAGGTCTGGGTAAATCTTATTTTTCAAATGGCATGTCATCTGCTATCGTTTCTGATTCATCAACTGGCAGCCATACGTCGTATTTGTCTTAAGTTCTCTTCCTTTCTTTGTAACAGCTAGTGATTTTCTTAAACAATGACTTGTACCTAGGAAAAAGAATCCCACGTCTTAAAACAAGAGATAGTTTGGTATTATGGAAATTTAACCCCTAATTTACATGGGATTTAAGTGGGAAAAAAAAAACAAAACTTTTTCAAGTCAGGTGAAGTGTTTTACAGCGCCACAGCTGAAAAAGGAATTTAAAAAATCAGTCTGAAAACCTGTGGAACTGGCCTAGGACTCCCTTCATTCTGAGGTTCTGATCCATGCTGACTCAAGAGTATAGTAAGTGTTCTTATAATCAGACTACAAAACAAGCCAGAAAAGGGTTCGGGGAAATCTCCAGAAGCTAAATTCAGTCTCAAGGCTGGTTTACAGTAAGAGACACTACACAACAATATGCAATATCAGTAAGTAGCTACCGTGAAAAGAGCTTCCCTGTTTAAAACCATTCACCATCTTTACGCTCCTGTACTCCTCACAGGCCCCGGAGTGACCCGGCCCATGCACACCTCCCAACTTCATCTCATCCCTATCTATTCCGTGCTCAAAGCACACCAGCCACACTGGCCTCTACCTTTTCCCTGAACATGCCAAAAAGGTCTTCCACCTTGAAAGCTTTGTCTTCACTGTACCCGCTACCTGGAAAGCTCTCTCTCCAGTTCTTATGGCTTCCTTCTCCCCACCCCCCCCACCCCCGCCCCCGCCCCCGCCCCCGCCCCTTGCAATTTCAGCTTAACGACAACCTTCTCAAAGACAGTTTTCCCAAACCATCCTGCAGTTGCTCTCTTTCTCAATGTCATCCTGTTTTTGCCTTCAGAGCATTTACCACAATAAGAGGGCATCTCATTTATTCGCTTTGTTAACCTGTTTGCCTCCAGTACCTAGGACACAATACCAAGGAAAGAGTGTCTAAATGAGGGTATAAAAATGTGAATTTCAGGGGCACCTGGCTGGCTCAGGCGGTAAAACATGCAACTCTTGAGCTCAGGGACAAGGGTTTGAGTCTTACACTGGGTGTGGTTTACTCAAAAAAAAAAAAAAAAGGTCAAGTTCAAGATGAATTTTTTTTCTTGGTATTACAGACTACACAATTCAGAGGTCCTTCAGATTAATACTGAAAACCGTTTCTATAATTATAATAGAGCAGAATTAAGTTGAAGACTATATAACTGTATTAAAACAAAGGAAGCAAAAAACCCCAGGATTGAAATAAAACAGTGCTGGGGCGCCTGGCAGGCTCAGTCGGTTAAACGTCCAACTTCAACTCAGGTCATGATCTCACAGTCCGAGAATTCAAGCCTGAATCGGGCTCCATGCTGACAGCTCAGAGCCTGGAACCTGCTTCGGATCCTGTGTCTCCCTCTCTCTCTGCCCCTCCCCTGCTCGTGCTCTGTCTCTGTCAAAAATAAACATTTTTAAAAACAAATAAATAAAACAGTGCTGGTCGCCTGAGTGGCTCAGTTAAGCATCCAGCTCTTGATTTCTGTTCAGGTCCATGCTCTCACCGTTGTGAGAGCGAGCCCCACACTGAGCCCCATTTTGGGCTCCACACTGGGTGGATGCTCCCTTTTTCTCTCTCAAAAAATAAAAATAAAAAAAATAAAAATAAAGAAAATAGAATAGTGCTAATAGAAAGTATTAATTCTAAATCAACTAACTTGATAAGGATAAGGTAGGCTACATCAAATTCAGTTCCTTATCTTCTCAACTTACCTATAATATGAAGTATCTTAATCAAAACAAAAAATAAATCAGGGAACAGTTTTCTTATTGAGTTATACTAACTTAAGCACTACTTTAGGGGTTATTTTAATCTGACAAAGTTACTAGTCACAAAAAACTAAATTACAATAATGACGGAATTACATAACAACAAAAAAACCAAAAAATGGCCTTATATTTATGTGACACGCAACATTAACCACATCCTTACTATCATTTTCTTTTTTAGGATACAAATGAATAGAGCTTCCTCTGGATATAAATTGGTAGAGAAGGTTTTGTTCTCCCTAGTCTAATTTTATAAATAATACTTTAATTTTCAATAAGCATATTTAAGAACATTATAAAAGCAGCAAATAACATTTTTCACATAATTATTAAGAACTATTATTCATTTCTAACCAACATTATTTATATGATCTGCATTGTACATACTGTTGGAGGACTTAGGCATCTAATTAAAGCTTTCCCCTGTACAGTTTTTGATGCTATTAGCCTGAATGGGGTTTCTATCGTATGCTTAGTAAATATTCCATTGGCTTTGAAATCCTAGGCCTGACTCCCTGCTCTCCACTAACAACCTGTATGGTCCTCAACAAGTATATTTCATTTATGCTCTTTATTGATTTATAAATTGGGGGGAGGGGGGGCAGTATAAAATCGGAAGAGGAACACCTCCCAGGTGGCTGGGAGGATAAATTTTAAATTCCAATATGATGGATGTGAAAACAGTGATCTCAAGGGGGGGAACTAGATTTTGAAAATCTGTGAGGTCATGGATGTCACAAAGCTAGGGAGAGCACTACCAGCACTTTGTGGGCAGTCCAGGGATGCAAATCACAGGATGGTCCCCGACAACGAAAAACTGTCCTGTGTCCACTTTATATTATAAAAATAACATGTATTTTGCACAGCTTTCAAATCACCAAATTGTCCAGGAATCCAACTACAAAGATGTTATGTTTGCTTCAGAACTTGATCAGAAATTGGTCACCGTTTCAGAAAATCATGTCACCAAATGCAGTTCTGGATTGTCAATACAGAAGAGCTGTATCGGTCCATGTCTGTAGCCACTGCCTTCGCAATGAGTCTACGTATAAACACCAGGCTATGCTTCACTAGGTCTTGTAATGTGGATGTGCCTGAGCACGTGTATACTGAAATGCCTGTTATCATGCTATAAGTAACTGTCATTCCTCCTTTATATCACAGTTAAGAGGATGATTGTTTTTAAAGTGGATACAGGCAAGATATATCTGTGAACTTCATTTCAGGACAATATAAGTTGGTGTTATTTTTGAAATTGTAAAATTTATTTGTAAATTAGTAATTTAATTGTAATATTACAAATTGAGGGCTTTGGGTCTAATAAGGTTGAGTGCCACTGACGAAAAAACTGTCCAGTATATTGCCTGGCAAATCGACACACAATAAACAGTACACATAATAACAACAATCATTGTACACCCATTACTCTTAAATATGTAATCAGTAGCACTAAATAGTTAAAATGCTAAAATAATGAATTAGGACAAATTAGCTAATAATGTGTTTTAAAAATTTACCATCACAGAAATATTAGCAATAGCAAGTCTTTAAGAATATATTGAAGTATTTCTATGTAAATGTGTTAAAAAATTATTTCCCATGAATCAAAATACATAACCTTCTCAAGTTTAAGCAGTGATAAACTTAAGAATTCCAGGAAAGATGGGGGCCTCTGGGTGGCTCAGTCGGTTAAGTATCCAACTCCGGCTCAGGTCACGATCTCAAGGTTTGTGACTTCGAGACCTGCATAGTGCTTTCTGCCATTAGCGCGGAGTCTGCTTCAAATCCTCTGTCTCTCTCTCTCTCTCTGCCCCTCCCCAACTCTCTCTCTCAAAAATGAAATAACAAACATTAAAAAAAAAAGAATTCCAGGAAAGAGGTTTTAGAAAGAAATTCTAAAGAAATCAGATCTCCAGAGCTCTGAGCTCTGTGGAAGGTTTATATTTTAATAACACTACAAGTGGTAGAAATCAGACAAATGTTACAATTCCAGAAGAGGGTGAAAACATGAAATTCAGGGGAAATAGTCAGGAATAAGGCCTGCACGATCCTTACCCCTCCCGTTCTTCCTACAATACTACACTAAAACATCATATTTTGGTTTTGTTTGCCACAAAACACACTAATAAATTGGAGAAATTTTACTGAAATGACCAGGAGATTTCATATTCTGTCAAAGAACTATCTTAAGAAACTATTCACTGAATAATCAATTACACATCTACATTACAAAAATTAGTTATTATTAAACATAATAAAAATAATAATATTATATCCCAGGTGAAGAAGAAAGGGTGTAAAGAAACAGGCTCAAATGTTAAGGTGTTAGTGGCTAGTCGGTATGCTGGCTTATAAAAACCTGTATCTTAGATTCACAAACAAATACTGATTCAAAGATGCTGATTTCGAAGTATTAAAAGCAACAATTTCTAGCTAAACATGAATTTGCCAGAAAAGCAATGCCTTATTTTTTTAAAAGCATACTAATTCAGGTTCATAAGCTAATGAGTAAGTATATTAGGGGAAATACTTCACAAAAGATTTCACTTTTAATTGCATCATTTTACCAGTCTCTTGCATTATCACGGACTGATTATTACATGGAAAAAACATAAAAACTGTAAACACTTGAAACTCAGTTTTCTTAAAGTTTGCATTAATACTCATTCTTTCTTTCTTTTTTTTTTTTTTAATGTTTATTTATTTTTGAAAGAGAGAAAGGGAGGCAGAGGATCCAAAGCGGGCTCTGTACTGAGACCGACGTTGGACCTTAACCGACTTAGCCACCCAGGTGCCCCAATACTCAGTAGTCTTATAACTTCAGTGATTATGGATAATGAATACAAATAATTACAATTAGGGGTGGCTGCTACTGAATTCTTAAACCAGGTATTCATCCGTTCCATTGTAACATTTTGACAATTACACAAACAATGGTTTTAAAAGTATGATAAACATTTAAAATAAAATCTACTGTCCCCTAAATAAACAATTTAATAATAATAATGTTTTATACATTTCTATAAAGCATTACCAAATCTAGCCTTGGAAAAATCTAACTTGGGCATTATTCTGTGAATCAAAATTTACATATTATGTATTCTTTTATCTGCTACGTTTTTATATCACAATTTAACCTGTAGACCAAAGAAAGAACCACTGACCTGAAAAATCAATATAACTCAATGTATCACAACTAAATGGGATAAAACATTACTAAGCAAAAGCCTTAATTTATAAAATAGTTCAAAGAGGATTTAGGTTTTTCAAAATGGTAACACTTCTGTATGTGTTACTTAAAACATTAGAATTAGTAATAGTATTAGTAAATTTGGACTTCTCCCTTCTCTGAACAAAGCTAATATTTTAGTTGACACTTAAAATATAAATTAATGTGTCTAATGACTGATATTTGTCAAAACATGCTTTTGATCGTCTTTTTCGTATTCGTTCAGTGCTGTTCCCCAATTACTACTTTTGACCACTTTAGCAGTAAGTATCATGCTCTTTAGAAGATAAATCTCTAATAATTTAGAGTTTAGTAGAGGCACATGTACAATTATATTTTTTAAGACTCCACAAATAAAACAAAACTAGATACCTCACAGTTTTTCCAAAGTTCCGAATCAGTCCTTCCACTGTTTTGTAGCTCTTGCATTAAAGAGGTTAGGACTTCAACTGTACCTTGAATTACAGATGGTCTGGTCTTCCCTGAGAAAGAGGATACCCCATTTGTACTAAGGTGGGGACTACTTCTGTTGAAACATAAATAATTCAAATGGTTTTCTTCATTCTACCAAGTGTTGAATAATTCAGCAGTTCAAGTTTAGCAGAGCAGTACAAAACCACTGACATTTAATCCTTCTTAATGGCACCTCGTTTGTTGAAAATCTGATCACGTTTGTCCACAAAAGGAAAATAGCAGTAAAAAGACAACACTTATTTAAGAACCCAACAGAAAGACTTTCTCCAAAAGCGCGAGAACACTCCAAAGTACCAACAGAAAGTAAGTTTCTGCCATACGATAAGAAAAAGGTCTAGCTTCTCCAATCTACATTATTCCAGAGGATTATTGCACTCTACTGTAAGAAGAGCCTTTTTTATTGTAGCAGAGATTCTTTTTCCACTGCCCAGAACTTCAGTCAAGTGTTGTTAATCGCATCCCCCTCATTTGGTGTGATAAACTGATGCTTATCTTTTTTGCACTGTCTTTGAATAAAAGTTGTGCCAAGTAAATTAGCAGCAAATATTCAGGACTTATTTAGCCTGTTCATTGTGTAAAATAGCACTCATTCTTTCCAGGAGGACTGCTTTCCCAAACTTGAGAGGAAGTTATTTCAGATTTGTTTTATAAAAACACAAAGCATAATTAAGGAAAATAAAATCTGTTTAAATTCCAGTCTAAGAGATCATTTTTCATTTATTTATTGATAACCTATATTGTTTCACAAAGAGTTCATTTAAAAAAAACAATACTAATTAAAATAACAGAAAAATAGTGACAAGTAGGATCAGAGAAAGATTAATAAAAACCCAAGGGAAAGGAGAATATACATGTTGCCCGTAACGGATTTACACAGTTGTGTAATTATCAAGTCTAAATTTGGCTGATTTAACCACCAGTCACAATGAAAAGGGAGACAAGTTCAGTTACATAATTTTCATTGGAAGGGCATATTTAGGGGTCACCTGGCTGGCTCAGTTGGTGGAGCACACAACTCTTGATCTCGGGTTGGTGACTTCAAGCCCCATGTTGGGGGTAGAGATTTAAAAAAAAATTTTTAATTAAATCTTAAAAAAAAAAAAAAAAAGGACATATTTAGGTTCCCCTAGGAAAATTGTGTTCTAAAAGGGATTTCTTCAGGGGCGCCTGGGTGACTTAGTTGGTTAAGTGTCTGACTCTTGGTTTTGGCCCAGGTCAAGATCTCAGAGTTCATAAGTTCGAGCCCCACATTGGGCTCTGCACTGACAGTGGGGAGCCTGCTTGGGATCTCTCTCTCTCTCTCTCTCTCTCTCTCCCTCTCTCTCCCTCTCTCTCTCTCTCTCTCTCAAAATAATAAACATAAAAAAATTTTTAAAGGGAGTTCTTCATAGGGACCACCAGGTGATACAGGAAACAAACTTTCAGTACGTGGGTATAGATTACAAAGACAGACATCTCTCCTGGACCATTTGCCACACACTTTCCCACCCTTTCACCTTGCTTTTTCATTTTATATATTCTTGTAAGCTGCCTTATATTCCTCCTGAGAAGAGCAGAGAATGAACAAACTTTTTAAGGAATTAATGAATTTATTAATTTCATCAAGATCTATTGTGTTCGAAAATACCTGACCCTTTACCAGTAGGGCCCAGACTGGTAAGTTTTTGCTCCCTTGTACCTGCTTGGTATATAGGTGGTCTCCTCTCTGATGGACTCTACCCCTTTGCTGTTTTTAAGCTACTAGAAATTTAGAAATCAAATAACCCAAGTTTGTCAGATTATGTACAAAATGAAAGCAAACAGGTTCTGATTACAAACAAACCAAAGGGGTGCATGGGTGGCTCAGTCGGTTAAACGTCCCAAAACCTGATTTTGGCTCAGGTCATGATCTCACGGTTCATGGGTTCAAGCCCTGCATCAGGCTCTGTGCTGACAGTCTGTAGCCTGCTTGGAATTCTCTGTCTCCCCCCTCCCTCTCTCTCTGCCCCTCGTTCTCTCTCTCTCTGTCTCAAAAATAAATAAACTTAAAAAAAAAAAAGGTGCAAACACGGGATAGCTTAAAAAGAAAATGCATAAAATGCATTGTTGGATAGCATCTATTTTTGTCTACTCAGGGTCTGTTTTTCTGCTTACTTCCTAGTATTCAACTTTAATTGTTACTTCCCAGGTTGGTGAGGTAGTTCTGAAATACTAAACGTTATTTGTATGTAGAAACAGTATTTAGTCAATTAAATTCTAAAGGCATGTTCGTAATCTATGAGGAAGTTTTAAAAGTGTACAGAGAACCATAACTAGGAAAACAAGTTCTTTTCCACAATGTTCCCCATGCAAAAGTGTATTATCTCTGGGAGAAACAAAAAACAGGAAGAGAATGAAACTATTCTGGACTTAAAACAACTATCCCTGAACAGTTCCTGCTCAGGGGCTGTTGTTAGTTAAATGCGAACCAATAACTGTGATGCTATTTGGGTCAACTGGGCAAATAAACTTGTTTTGATTTGTTGTTACATAAAAAAAAAAAAAAAAAAAAAAAAAATCTATCTATCCCATTCTTACCTATTAATATTTAAGTTCAGTCCAAAAGAATGGGGAGAATTTTTTATATCAGATTCTACAGAAGATGAAGTTTTCCGTAAGGGTTTCACCAAATCAAAATCTTCCATAGTGTATAGAAATCGTTACACTCTCTTATTTGAAAATGTAGGTTCTTTCAACGTTTGAAGAAACTGAATCCGAGTCATCTTCAGATGCTTCATCGTCTACAGGCATTTTCAGTGGCTAACATTCAGAACTGGGAAATATCCTAAGCTCCCAAGAGAGTCTGAAAATGAATGGAGGAAAAAATACTATAAAAAGCCACTAAATCTAGCAACTGCTTTTCATTACTTTGGAAACCTTGATCCTTTTATATAAATTGGCATTAAGAATAGCAACATCATTTACAATAGTTAAAATGCAGAAACAACTAAGGTGTCCATCAATTGATGAATAAACTAATGTTGTATATACATATAATGGAATATTTCTCAGCCATAAGAAGAAATGAAATACTGATACAATACTACAATGTGGACAAACGCCGAAATATTATAATCAAGTAAAGGAAGCTCAGTAAAAGATCACATAATGTATGATTTCATTTATGTGAGGAATCTAGACTAGGCAAATCTTTTGAGACAGAAAGTAGATTTATGGTTGCCAGAGCTGGGGCATGAAGTGACCAAAAATGGGTATGGAGGGGCACCCGGGTGGCTCAGTCGGTTGAGCATCCGACTTCGGCTCAGGTCACGATCTCACGGTTGGTGAGTTCGAGCCCCGCGTCAGGCTCTGGGCTGATGGCTCAGAGCCTGGAGCCTGCTTCGGATTCTGTGTCTCCCTCTCTCTCTGCCCCTCCCCCACACATGCTCCGTCTCTGTCTCAGAAATAAATAAACATAAAAGAAAAAAACGGGTATGGAGTGTCTTTTTAGGGTGATGAGAAATTCCAGAATTAAATGGTGGTGATGGTTACACAACCCATCTGCGAATATACTAAAAACCAATGAATTGTACACTTTAAAGGGATGCATTTTACGATACATGAATTGGATCTCAAAAAATCTACAATAAGGGTGATTTGCAAAAGTAGCTTCATCTTTTCCAGGTATTATTTCAGAATTTTATGTGTTTAACTATCAAGGTTCTAGACACTACTCTACTGCGTAACAACTGGATACGTACATGCCTTGTTCATTTAAGAAGCTCTACCAAGTATCCATGCTTTTGCTGATTTACACGGCAGATAAACTGGAACTACTTAGTATTTAATTTGATATTAAAAACAGCCAATTAAGGGGCGCCTGGGTGGCTCGGTGGGTTAAGCGTCTGACTTCGGCTCAGGTCATGATCTCACCGACCGTGAGTTCGAGCCCCGCGTCGGGCTCTGTGCTGACAGCTCAGAGCCTGGAGCCTGTTTCAGATTCTGTGTCTCCCTCTCTCTCTGCCCCTCCCCTGTTCACGCTCTGTCTCTCTCTGTCTCAAAAAGAAACGTTAAAAAAAATTAAAAAAAAAAAAAAAACCCCAGCCAATTCAATGGTTAACAACAGTTGTTTGTCCATTGGCTGGAATGCATTTTGCACTACATAGCCTTTATTACACTATGCACGTATCACTTCTTTAAAGACTATTCGCCAGGTCAACTAAAAATAACTAACTGATGCAGGTTAACTGATGCCAGGTGTACAGAGGCAAGTTGGCCATAACAAATCAAACACCATGCTTCCTACTTAGAGAATTCATGTGTTTTTGAAAAAGTGAAAGAGCAAGAGAAAAAAAAAAACAACCATTTATGCTGCTTACAAGATTCCACTAGGTTCCCACTTCTAGGGCCTGGTTTTACAAAGCACAACCTTAAAAAACATCAGCTCATAAAGGAACCACTTCCTTGGCGGGAGGTAGGTTTTGTGAAAGCCAAGGGTAACTGGACCTACCTAAATGGACTTCTCCCCAGTGGCTCAGCCCATCACCAGCCACAAATGGGGTACTGAAAAGGTCTGGGGCTGCACCTTCCACCTGGCAACGAAAATATCTGGATTCAAATCACTCTGCTCTTCTAGCAGGAAAGCACAAGGCTCTCCAGGGACTTGGATCTGCGACCCCATCTATTATTTCGCCCGCTCAAGTAATCCGGATGCAGAAGATGGAGATGGAAAACCACTCGAAACGCAAAGATGCTTCTCCAGTGGGGGAGGGAGGGAGTGGAAGGGGAAATGAAAGGGGGGGGGGAGGGACCCGACATAAATGAAAAATTAAAACAAAAACACTTGATGGACAACGGTTATAAGCACAGAGCCATTTTTATATTTCCCAGTAACGAAATGTGACGCTCTTGGTCCCCAAAACCCTTAGCCAAAGAGAAGGTCGCTGGGAGGATGGGGGATGGTATGGTACAAATTGGGGCCTGATACTCGGAAAGTTAACCAGGTGTTTCGCTTTGCTAGGAGCCCGAGGGGGGTATGGAAGACAGGGTTCCAGAGGTTTTGAGGCCAGATCCTGACCCCCTTGCCTTCACAGCCAGACCTCAATTGCTGATGGGGTGGCTCTCGGGTCAAAGTGGGACGGCGAGCAAGAACAAAATGCGGTCGCCTGAACTGTGGGCAGCGGGGAGGCGGAAGAAAAAGCCGCTGCTCCCACAATTACAACCGCGATTCCCAAAGTCAACCAGGGAAGACCAAAAAAAGGAGACAGATCCCACAAGCCCCCCGCCACTCGGGATGAGGCGCTCTGCGATTGGGCCGCGCGGGTGTCACTCAAGGGCACTGAGTCTAGAAAAGGCACCCGGCCGCAGGCAAAGCCCCCACATATCCGAGGACTGTGGTGGGGGTTGTGTCGTGTGGCCGTCGTCCCCCCACCCCCGCCCTGAGCCCATCAGCACACTTAGGGTTCTGCTAAGTCCATGTCTTCCGAGCCTTGTCCCCTTGCCCCCCGCGACTGACGGCTCCCCGCAGGCCGGCGACCACTCACCTGGCCGGGGCTCCCACAGTGGATGTCAGCGTCAGGCGAGCGGCCTCTCGCGACCGTTAAACTCGAGGGAGCGTGCGCGCGCCCGTCGTCCTGCCTGTGATTGGCTGCACGAAAGGGGGCGGAGACGGTCGCACCGCGGAGCGTCTGTCCTTCTCCCCTTTCTCTTCCCGCCCCTTTCTCCAAAGGGGGAGGTCCTACGCTTGGGAACTCGGAGGGGGCGGAGCTTCTGCGAAGCCCTCCCGTCTGATTGGCTCTCTGGGAACGTACAGCTGCCACGCTAAAAATAGCTTCCGCTCTCCGCATGCGCAGTTGGTAAGAATGAGCCCAGGGCAAGTGAGGGAAACGACGGCGGGAGTACTGCGCGTGCGCAAACCCAGGAGTGTGCTTTCGATGCACCTTCTACAGTGGTTCCTGTTACCCCAGAAAGTGGCGGGTGGGAGACCACGTCTGCAGCCAGGTAAGCGTCCGTGGAGCAGCCAGCCGCCTGTACGGTTGCCTGCGATTGTCAAGGACTCTGAAGAGAGGACTGGGAGCTAGGACGCCTGACTTTCCCAGCTTGCGGTCCTGATTCGTGCAACCAATTGACCTGAGACACCGCTGGCGGTGAGGTGCAACTTGTCCAGACACTGAGCTAAGTTTTCTCTGAACCTGGTTTACCCTAAGCTGCTGGGGGTCTTTCCCGGGGCTCTTCAAGGACTGGTGTGGGGAGGGGAGGACAGCTCACCGCCTTGGAGAAAACGGGTCCACCGAGGCCCGAGAAGAAATGGAAAGAGCTTCATTTACTTGTCCAACAGAGCTCTATAGAGCTCTTAGCACGCAGCAGGTGCTGTTCCAAGCTGGCACATAGTAGGTGTCAGCATGGCTCTTGCCAGGCCTTTCAAGGACGACAGAGAATCTGTGCCCCTTCCTGGAGGCCCCACCATTTCATTCTCTCTGTTCAGTTCACTTTTTTTTTTAATATTTATTTATTTTTGAGGGAGCATGAGCAGGGGAAGGGCAGAGAGAGAGGGAGAGAGAGGATCCGAAGCTGGCTCCGAGAGCCGTTAGCAGAGAGCTGTGAGATCAGGACCTGAACCGAGGTCAAATCCTTAAGCGACTGAGCCACCCAGGCACCCCTGTTGAGTTCACATTCTTAAGACTAGTTAACCTTTAAGGCCAGCTCTTAGATTTCCCTCCAGGGTTCCTGGGTCCAAAGTGAAAGAACTTTGCTAGCCCTATCATGTAGCTATGGCTGAAAAGCCAGGATGCACCGTGAAATGTTATTGGCAGGAATGACAGATCTTCGAGGCATTCCATGTCATCTGAGCTTCCTAACAATTCTGTCTCAAAGAGTAAAAATTCAATCTGTGTCCAAAACCCCACCTGTATATGATAGATTTCAAGCTTAAATAAACTTAATCCACACCCGCCCCATTGTGTTAATCCATCTGTGCTCATGTAATACCTCACTAAAATCAAAATCAAACTAATTCTAAGCACATGGCTCTGACTTCAGTGATATTTCAAGCCCACCAAAAAAAAAAGTTTTATCACTAATTTCAGTTGGTCATAATTGAACATAATTTCAGTTGTCTGTTATTTGAGACACTGTAGAATCTTTTTTAACGTTTATTTATTTTTGAGAGACACAGAGAGACAGAGAATGAGCAGGGGAGGAACAGAGAGAGAGGGAGACACAGAATCCGAAGCAGGCTCCAGGCTCTGAGCTGTCAGCACAGAGCCCGACGTGGGGCTCGAACCCACAAACCGCAAGATCATGACCTGAGCCGAAGTCAGTTGCTTAACTGACTGAGCCACCCAGGTGTCCCAAGACATTGTAGAATCTTTTACACTCAGAAGAACTGAGAAGTGTGAATTACTGAGACATCTCCAGGCAGACCGAGTTGTATTTCCTTACAAGAAAAAATATTAACCCCAAAATTGAGTACTGGTGATTAGTTCCTAACCATGCAAGAGGCAGGAGAGGATCACTTATGGCTGCAAAATCCAATGGGTTCTGTTCAGTTTGAGGATGTAGGTTTTTGGGTTTTTTTTGTTTTGGGCTGTGTGGTTTTAGGTAACTTTTTATCTATTAATGTCCTAATAAGCCAGTGTATTCAGGAGCTACTATTCTGGTTAACCAAGTTTTCTTGTTTTTGTTTTTGTTTTTGTTTTTTTGTCGTTTTTTTTGGTTGTTGTTGTTTTAATATTTATTTTTGAGAGAGATAGACAGAGTGTGAGCAGGGGAGGGGCAGAGAGAGAAGGAAATACAGAATCCGAAGCAGGCTCCAGGCTCTGAGCTGTCAGCACAGAGCCTGACCGAGGGCTCAAACTCAGGAGTGACGAGATCATGACCTAAGCTGAAGACAGATGCCTAACTGAGCCACTCAGGCCCCTGTTTTTGTTTTTTTAATGTTTATTTATTTTTGAGAGAGAGAGAGAGAGACAGAGTGTGATCAGGGAGGGACAGAGAGAGAGGGAGACAGAATCTGAAGCAGGCTCCAGACTCTGAGCTATCAGTACAGAGCCGAATGCGGGGCTCAAACTCACGAACCATGAGACCATGACCTGAGCCGAAGTCAGACGCTTAAGCAACTGAGCCACTCAGGCGGCCCTAAAAAAGTAGTTTTTAAAACCCATAGACATTATTTCTGAATGTAGAAAACAGAAGTAGAGGCTTCAGAAATTCCAGTAAATGTATAATAACTTCATGTAATCTAAACCTACCACCCATCCTGGAGATTTTGCACTATTTGTGTGCAAGCTGACACCACTATTTTATGCCCTTTATGATGGTATGATTACTATAGGACTTTATCATAACAAATTGCTCAAGTATCTCTTTGACCTTGAAGGCTTCACACTGACAGCTTTTGAGCGGAGATCTTTTTTTTTTTTTTTTTTTGAGCAGAGACCTTTCACGTTGGTGTGGATAAGACCAGGCTGTGCAGTCATAATGGCTGATAATAGCTTACAGCATTTGGTTTCTGTTAACCCTAGGGTTGCTACTCTTTATTATGTCCAAACTGTTTGTCATTTGCGGGGGGGGGGGGGGGGGGGGCAGTTCTCTACAGCAAAAAATATATATATATGAGGAACATTAAAACTTTATAGTTTAATTATTAAACATGAAATCGTCGGATATATATTTAAGTTTTTTCAGGGCACCCGGGTAGCCCTAGTGGTAGATCGTGAGCATCCGACTCTTGATTTCAGCTAGGGTCATGATCCCAGGGTTGTGGGATTGAGCCCCACATCGGGCTCCGCACTGAGTACGGAGACAGCTTGGGATTCTCTCCCTCTGCCCCTTTCCCCTGCTCGCATGCTCTCTCTCTCTCAAATTAAAAAAAAAATTTTTTTAATATAAATTTTTTCATCTTTCTTGTCCTTCACGGTTTTTCTTCCTATATGAGATAATCCCTAACGATCTTCATGTTTAAACCAGGACTTGCTTGGATGCAGGTGGTTTATCTTTCAATGTGAGCCTGCTGGGAAGTCACACTGTATTCGTGGCATCATAATTATCTCCTGGCACCTGATTTCATAGACCACAATTATGACCTCACCAAATAGCATGTCTTTGGTAACCTCATGGTTTTCAAGTACTTCTTAAATTGGACCGTACCAACTGAAATAATTTGCAGGTCACTGTTCTAGATGCCTTTTCACTCTGAGCCTGGCTGGCTCAGTTGGAAGAGCACGTCACTCTTGGGATCTTGGGGTCATGAGTTCGAGCCCCATGTTGCGGGTAGAGATGACTTAATTTAAAAAAAAAAAATTTTTTTTTTAAAGCCTACGAAACAATCAGTTTGCAGGTTAGGTTTGTGGGATAAGACCATAATTTATATGGTGTGTTAGTCAGAGGCTCTTTAGCTTTATAGTTTAGGGATCTGAAGTACTCCTAAGTGCTCAATGTTTGTGGAGATTTGTACTTTTTTTTTTTTTTCTCATTGTAGGTGGTATCACTTCCACTTTACAGATGATGAAATATGACCAAAGTTGCACAGTGAGCAAATCATGAAGCCAAGACAGTGACTATAGGCAGTGTGGCCTTTCAGGGACAAAAAAATTAAAGGAAGAGTCAAGAAGAGAAAGTTGAGGAAAATGAGCTAACACTTTTAAGGAGCTGGAGAAAGAACATCTAGAGATGTTATGAAAGGTGAAGGGAAAAGGGATAAAAAGAAAGCTGTCGAAATGATAAGTTTAGTTTAAAAATGGAATACCTGGGGCTCCTGGGTAACTCAGTCAGTTGAGCGTCTGACTTCAGCTCAGGTCATGATCTCACGGTTCATGAGTTCGAGCCCCGCGTCGGGCTTGCTGCTGTCGGCAGGGAGCCTGCTTCAGATCCTCTGTCCCCCTCTCTCTACCTCTCCCCCACTTGCACTCTTTCAAAAATAAAGGAAACATTAAAAATAATTAATAATAATAATAATAATGGGATACCTAATGTTCTTCCAAGATAAGTCTTCCTGAATTAATCCCTTTTTTTCTTTATTTGTGTCAAATATGATAATATACTTGAAAGTACCTTGAAAGCATCTAAGTCCTAAACGAATACAAGGTATCAATCATGATAATGGAGGCGTTGAGAATTTAAGAACATGTAGAGTGTTATTACTGCTGCTTTTTTATGTGTTTCTGCCTTATTTTAACAGTTGGGGGCACCTGGGTGGCTCAGTCGGTTAAGCATCCGTCTCTTATTTTCGGCTCAGGTCACGATCTCACAGGTTTGTGAATTCGAGTCCCACAATGAGTCCCACATCAAGCCTGCTTGGGATTCCGTCTCTCCCCCTCTCTGTCTGCTCCTCCCCTGCTCATTCTCTCTCCCTCTCAAAATAAATAAACTTAAAAAATTATAATTAAACCGCAGGTGATAAAATTATAAAGTTCCTGTTAGATGCCATAAATAGAGGAAAAATCACAGCACCGCACACAAATAGGACAGGTGTCATTCTCTGTGGATTCAGAGTTTTCTGTTAAAAAAAAAACAGAATGGGATGTTAGTGTCATGTGAATTGAAAGCTTTTCTCTTTATCTCCTTCATGAGTTGTCTCTTGAGCTCTGTTACGTGGAGACCAGACCTGGCGCAGTCCCCAGCTGGGCATTTCCTGCTCAATCTATTATGCTTGTCTTATTTGAGAAATAATCCTCTGCCAGCACTTCCTGTTGAGTGAAAGGCGCCTTATCTTCAGGGCAAACCCCCAAGCCCAGGAAAGGACTTGGTCTGTTTCAGGCCTGAGCCGCGGCCCCGTCGTTCCTTTCCAGGAGGTGCTCTAGCCCCTGCAAGGACTTCAGACACGCAGAACAGAGGGACAAGTTAGTTGGAGCCCATGGGAAACGGCTGCTTTTTTTTAACTCCCATTTTCCAGGGCGCACTGAAACATACTAGGCAACATGGATTATGATTAAGCATTTCTCAGAAAGTTATTCTCTCACTTAGCTTCTGGTGCCATCAGCTGGCCATTTTGTCCTTTTCAAGCTTCACCACCACACATCCGCCTGTTCCAGCAGTCACCGTTTCTGGTCCCTCAGGATCAATCAGGTCGTTGTTTCGCGACTTGTCACTTTCAGTCCTGTTACGGAGAGGGAAACAGACCGTGACCAAGAAGGTTGTCGGCACTCCAGAATTCTGGCCTCAACTTCTTAAATATTACAAACATGAGAAACACCAGTTTCTAGAAGCATCTGTCCCAACAGATGAAAGCACTTGCTCGTTCCTGTGTCCTAGTACAGTGCTTCTCAGACTTTGGGAGTGTGACTCTGAATCACCTGTGGATCTTCATAAAATGCAGGTTCTCAACTCGGAAGTCTGGGGTAGGGCGTGAGAGTCTCCATTGCTAACAAGCTCCCAAGTGGTTATGTTGCTACCGCTCTGCGGACCATAATGAGGAGAAAGATTCTGGAGCTACGCTGATAGGGTAGATTTTGAAGACTTCATATAAATAATAAGGTGTGCATAATTTTTATATTGATTACATGTTGAAATGATATTTTGGCCATACCAGGTTAATATAGTAAGTAAAGTATATTAAATGTGTATCTTTCAAATATGTCAACATTCATTTCATCAGTTTCTTATTACTGTTTTGAGTTTATTTTTATTACTTTTTTATAAATGTTTTTAAATATTTATTTTTGAGAGAGAGCATGAGTGGGGAAGGGGCAGAGAGAGGGAGACACAGAATCCAAAGCAGGCTCCAGACTCAGCTTTTGGCACAGAGCCTGACGCAAGGCTCGAACCCACGAACCGCGATATCATGACCTGAGCCTAAGTCGGACGCTCAACCGACTGAGCTACCCAGGCACCCCAGTTTTGTTTTGTTTTGTTTCATTAAGATTTTATTTTTAAGTGCTCTCTGCACCCAATTTGGGGCTTAAACTTCCAACCCCAAGATCAAGAGTGACATTTTGCACCGACTGAGCCAGCCAGGTGCCCCTTTTTACTGTTTTTGAGGTGATTACTAGAAAATTTAGAATTTCACACGTGGCCTACATTATGTTCAGGTCGGACAACGCTGTTCTAGAACACATTATTGGCGTTCTTTTTTCGGATGACCCCATTTCTCAGTCCCCTGGTTACCATTTCACATTCCCTATTAGCTCAAATCCATATGCATTCAGTTCTTTCTGTGAGTGTTTTCTGTTCCCACCATTACTGTCCTTCACACCTTCCTCATCACCATCTTTTCCATCGTCGTCCCAGGACCCCATCCAGTATTTAGACGCTCCCAAGAGCCACCACCCAGGCAGCACCTTTGCTCAGAGCTTTTGGCCATGACTCTCGCAGTGGGGTTCCTGGAGGCAAGAGCCTCACCAGGGAGCTGGTTAGGAATACAGAGTCTCAGACGCCATCCCAGGCCTAATGAAGCAGGATCCTGGTTTGCAGGATTCCCGGGGATTTGTCTCTCTCAAGAGCTTTACCGGTTGCCTTTCCTAAAGCACCCTGTTCCCATTGAGCTCCACATCTGTTCTTTCATTTGGCTTTGATGAAGTCTCTCTGAGGTTGAGACAATATGAAAGTTGTGGCTAAGAGAAAATAGTTTCTCTCTCTGTCTCTCAGAAGAATAAACAGTGAATTTGGGGCAAATGGCATCCGGAAGGGGAGTCCAGAGATTGAAATCCTATGACTTCCTGCAAATGGATTCAGATACCCTTATCTGTCTCGGAGGCACAACGGGAAAGGCATCAGCGTCCCCTTTGCCCGTCTCAGGAGCATTAATGCTGCCGGCGAAGCGAGCCTCGCCTTGCTGCGTCTGCTTTACGTCTGACTGTTGGCCGCAGTCACGGGCCACATCCCAGAGCGGACCACACCACCCCTGCAGCTAGACGTCTTCCTGGGTTTGGGCTGGCCACGGAGGCCTGAGGCGGGAATGTGTGGCGGCTGGGTCCAGGTTAGGAAAGGAGGCACCTAACAGAATGCAGATTCCAAGTCCCAGTAATGAGCACGCCAAGGGACTCGGGCACAGTGACCAAGAACCACCGCTCTCTGTGGCATCTCTTCTCCATTCCGGGCTACAGCACGTGTCAGATTTCGGGGCATCTTAATTTCTCATTTATGCAACAGGCCCCCTGGGCTCCCTGAGACCCATGCCCGGCACATAGGAGGTGTTGGAAACATTCATTGAACAAATGAACGTTCCCTTTTGTAAAGTCCTAACTCCCGTTATCTCTGACCTGACCAAGTGGGAAGGGACTGGCACAGCGAGAGAGGCTTTAAGCCCAACTGCATCAGCCGGGGTGGAGAGCCAGCCCTGAATGGAGGCGCACGCTCACAGAAAGGAACTGGGGCAAGCTGTCATGACTCCTGGTTTCCCTCTGCCAGCACTTGTTACCATTTGTCCTTTTCTCTTTTTTAATGTCACAATGAGCTCTAATTGAAGATGCTTGTATTGTTCCCCCAAAGACTTTGGGTTGCTCTGCAGGTATCACAAAAACTGAAACCCAATCCGTATTCTTCTCTGGGCTTTGGGGAAGCGGAACCACGGGTGAGTCTGTCATTTTGAGCAGTCGTTGGCGTAAAGCCAAAGCTCCAGGAGATACTAAAAGTATTTAAAATCGTCCGATTGGCTGTTGGAATTAGCTGTTAAACAAAGCAGCCAGTAACTGAACACCGGGGGCCTTCGTGAACTCCAGTTGGGTGGGAGACCTTCTAGCGTGTGTGTCGGCTCTGAACTAGGACAGAAAGGTAGAGATTGGAAACACAGCAGGCCGGGGACAGAGCAGCTGATAAACGCACTCTCCTCTCCACCCTTTGTCTGGGAGTTTTGCCTTGTCTCCGACTCTCTTCCTTTCTTTGTCCCTGCACTCAATTCCAAGGCTGCCCTGGCCGGTCAGATTTACCAACCAGCGGAAGAGAAACCCCAAGGGAGGCCCTGGGCTTGAGTTCCACAACAAATCTGATCCAGGGACTAGATGCTGTCTGGTACACAAAGGGATCTTGTTCTGTGGATTGAAAGCAGAAATAAGGTAAAGGGGAATTTTGGGCATCGACTCAGTCTCATTCACTTCACTCGGTTACAGGGGAGCGGATTCTTTGTTGCAGCGATTTCAGAAAAGCACCTGAGTTTATGGGTTTATCGTTTCTCTGCTCCTGAGCGGACTTTGGAGAGACCTGACACACGATAAACAAACCCGGTTGTTGTTTTTAAGTGGCACCGGCACACTCTGTTTCAAAATCTAGCCCCTCGCAGCCACAGAGCATCTTGCCAATGCCACGCTAATCCTCGCCCCCAGGGACTGACCTACACGCTGAATGGCGTAGTTTTCAGAAAGAAGTTACGAGTTTAGGGGTGCCTGGGTGGCCCGCTCAGTTAAGCATCCAGTTTCAGCTCAGGTCATGATCTCCCGGTTTGTGGGTCTGAGCCCCACGCCGGGCGCCATGCTGACAGCTCAGAGCCTGGAGCCTGCTTCGGATTCTCTCTCTCTCTCTCTCTCTCTCTCTCTCTCTCTCTCTCTGTCTCTGTCTCTCTACCCCTCCTCCACTCGTGCTGTCTGTCTCTCTCTCTCTCAAAAATAAAACACTTGTTTAAAGAAAAGAAAGGAAGGAAGGAAGAAGTTACGAGTTTAGACTACAATGTCAGTCATAGAATTGAAAATTAGCATTGTCATAAGGCTTGAAAAGCAGATTTCATTGTTTTTATTTTCCATAGAGGGAGAGAGATGAACACCTTACTGTCACTCTAGAGATGGCCAGTGTCATCTCAGGGCCGGCTGAGAGGACTACTCAGATAGATACACGTAAAATGACAGAAGTGCACGTAGTTACAAGGCAGCAATAACCAGCAGCATGTGTCTGCATTGAGCTTCCACAAAGCTAGTTGGAGACCAGCGTGGGCTCAGTGGAAGTCAGCAGCCAGACCTGACATCCCACGACAACAAAGGTGAGCCAAGAGCAAACCTGCGGGAAGTATTTGGTGCAGGTTAAGCTACTTGTGGCTTAGGCACACGCCACTTCCTACCTATGTTGGAGACCGGGGGCCATCAGGTGGAATTTACAGGGTCTCAAACGGTAAAAGCAGCTATTTAGAGTCTGAAAGGAAGCAGCAGTTGTTAAAAAGGGCCGCACATCCCTTTTTAGCGCCCGCGCCCTCTCGGATCAAGAAGCGTCAAGCAAGGGAGCAGCACACTCATAGTTCCCATAATCCACCTGAGTGACAGGAGTTTTGCTACAAATTGGTCTCAAAACATCTTTCCGGGATATATATTTTTTTCTCTGATCTTTATGCTTGTGCAGGATGGGTGGAGAAGGGCTTATTCACCCATTTTCCAGATAAGACGGGCCCCCGTTGTGACTTGTCCCTGTCCGCATGGCGAGGTTACCGATCTTTGAAAGGAGCTAACACCTTTCAGCTCGCTCTGCCCACCTCCCCTGGAAGCAAAGGCCCGCGGGACCACCATGTTCTGGGAGCTCCTGTCCATACTGTTACCTGTCAGCTGAGACACTTCAGCGTTCTGCTATGTCGGGAGCAGCTATTTAAATCCAGTGGTTCGATACTGCTTACTTGGAGTGCCTGGGTGTCTCAGTTGAGCGTCCGACTTCGGCCCAGGTCGTGATCTCACGGTTTGTGGGTTCGAGCCCCGCGTCGGGCTCTGTGCTGACGGCTCAGAGCCTGGAGCCTGTTTCAGACTGTGTCTCCCTCTCTCTCTCTGCCCCTCCCCTGCTCCCACTCTCTGTCTCTCTCTCAAAAATAAATAAGCGTTAAAAAAAAATTGTCTAAATAAATACTGCTTTCTTTTTTTAGCATCTTCTGACTAGACTCCAAGCTCCATGAAGACAGAGGCTCGCTCTTTTCCGCCTCGCACCACTCACTACACCCCGTGTGGCATTTTGAACCTAACAGGCACCTTACTAAAAATCCGCTGATTTGATGGTTCCAGTAAGGAGCGCCACTTGGATCACATTATTGGCAGTGCGTCTGAGGGAACAGATGTTCCTATTCAAATCCATGAAACTGGAAACATTAAAAAACAACAATCATGACATTGATTGATAGTGATATTTACCGTGTCAGACTGCGTAAGCTCAGCTATAAAATAGACTCGCGTACTGTCGTTCTTTACATTTTCATTTCAAAGATTCTCAAACGTTGAAATAACGTCGCTTGACTCAGATCCTAATTCCCGCTTGATGCCCTGTATAATATTTCCTTAGCGAAATACGGCCCTCTTCTGTTGTGTGTCGCACACTCAAAACCTCTCCTCCCTGAGAAAACGGCACCTCCGGGTGCTTCGAAGACATTTTCAGTCCATCGTAAGAAAACGTATCCGCTGGCAGGGAGCGTGCTGCTAGGGCCACGGGAGATCAACGCAAGGCTCCACGCTCTGTCTTTGCCAGTTTCCTAAACCTTGGTGACGGGTGGGGGGCCGTCGTCTGAACTGGTTTCTAAAAGGTCGTCCTAGATCCCGAAGTGTCCCCTTGGGAGCAAACGCGTCTTCCCGAAAGGCTGTCTTTCTTCCTCCAACTCAGGTCCTCAACAAGCAGAGCTCCTCTCCATGAGTACCTCGGGCTTCTTTCGTTGGCCCGCACCGCTGGCCAGAATGTGCACGGCGCCGTGGGGACTCGGGCTTCGGGGGACGCCAGCGCTGTTAGCCCCGGGAGCGGCAGTCACCGCGGTCCAGATGGCAGGCAGGAGGGACCACCCCGCTCTGCTGCCTCCCCTGGATGAGCGTGACCTTGAAGAGCAGTTTGTGAAAGGGCACGGTCCGGGGGGCCAGGCAACCAACAAAACCAGCAACTGTGTGGTGCTGAAGCACATCCCCTCGGGCATCGTCGTCAAGGTAGAGGAGGAAGCCCGCTGGGGGTCCCTGGGTTTCGGGGGGGGTGGGGGGCTTGAGTGACGGCGGTGGTCGGCTGAGGTGCGTTCTCCTCGCGGCCTGGTTCGGTTGGCGCTGCAGATCCCGCCTCCGGCCCTGAGGCAGAGCCTCAGAAGCTTCCTTCCGGGGGCCCGTGGCGCGAGGGGACACCTGCGGGCCTGGCATCCGGCAGGCAGCGCGGTTCTCGCAGAGCCGTGGGGTGTTCGCAGTTCGGCAGAAGCCGCGGGCTCCGGTCCCAAGCAGCACGCTGGCCTGGGGTGTCTGCCCACCGTCCCGGCCCTCAGCGACCTGGCCGTGTCCCTCCGTCCCCTCTTGGGTAAATGTCAGTGACACCCGCCCTTCTGAGCGTGAGGTAACAGGGGCGAAGCCTCTCTAGCCCTCGGAGTAAACACGCGACGGCTGGCTGCCTGGAGGAGTCTTCCCTTTTTGTATCAAAACCAATCTCCGATCAGAGCATCACCAGCTCTCAGCACGGTTCGAAGCCCCCGGAAATGCGGAAATGCTTTCTCCCCGTTTTCCTGGCTTGTAAGTAGTGGCCCCGCTGCCTCAGTGGAACTGGCAGTCCCTTCTGAGTGGCCCGAGGGCCCGAGGGGCGGCCCGGGCAGAGGAACAGAGGAGATGGCGAAGCCGCTGTTCCGTGTGCCGGCGGTACTAACCGCAGCGACGTCCGTCACGTCCACACGTGGTAGGCGCCGTGCAATGAGGCCCACAGTCTTTGTCCTCATGAGCCCTCCTGCCTTACCTTTTCCACAGTACAAGTGCGGAATCAGGCACAGAGAGGTTAAGTAACTTGCCCAAGATCCCACAGCCGCAGGCAGCAACCGAGAGCAAGCCCACAGTCTGGCTCCGAACAACTGTTTTTACACTGCCAAGTTTTTGAGCCAAGAGCCTATCAACTAAAAACCTCACTCGCTTTTCTTTTTTTCTCAATCGCTTTTTTCCTCCTTGAGAAACGGTGTCATTCATGAGCAACAAATAAAATTCCGAAACCTGACACGGTTTTTGTTTAACTATTTTATAACCTCACTGCAGATTCGCCTTTAGTAGTATGCTTTGACTCTGATTTCACAGGCTTTATCAGATAGCTTTGCAAGGCGCTCACCCTTCCTAACTCAGGTATGACATAATCACTGTTACGGTTGACTAATAATAAAGATGCTATCTCCCTCCTTGAGACAGAAGTTTACATTTATAAATTTTTCTAAGTTAGTTTATTTTGAGAGAGAGAGAGAACACGAGGAAAGAGAGGGAGAGAGAGAATCCCAGATTCCACACATCAGTGCAGAGCTCAACGCGGGGCTCAAATTCACAAACCACAAGATCATGACCTGAGCTGAAGTCAGACGTTTAACTGACTGAGCTGCCCGGGCGCCCCCAGAATTTTACATTTATAAATGGTGCAGAGTGTTTGTTCCCTGACCACAAGCTAGACATAGCAATTGATATTTTCAAAACTATTTGGGGACGTTATGTTACTGCTGTCATTGCTTCCGAACAAAGCAACGCTCTTAATTACAAATAATCACAGAAAAAGCCACATCATACGTATGCTGGAGGGTGGGGCAGGGCGAGGGCGGAGCAGAGCAGAGGCAGGAGGGCAATATGGTCTTTGTTGTGTCCAGAATGAACTTTTTCACGGTGTGAATTACTGTCTTTTGCAGTGCCATCAGACAAGATCAGTCGATCAGAACAGAAAGCTAGCCCGGATAATCCTACAAGAGAAAGTGGATATTTTCTACAACGGCGAAAACAGTCTTGTCTACAAAGAAAAACGGGAGGCAGAGAAGAAAAAGCAAGAGAGGAAAAAAAGAGCAAAGGAAACTCTAGAAAAAAAGAAACTCCTGAAAGAACTGTGGGAATCAAGTAAAAACGTCCACTGAGAAAGAATTAGAAATGCTTTTTTGTTTGTCTGTTTTGTTTTGAAGTAATCTCTACACCCAATGTGGGGCTTGAACTCGACCCTGAGATCAAGAGTCGCACGCTCCACTGACTGAGCCGGCCAGGCACCCCTGAAAGAACAGCAGATTCTGACTAAAGAACCTGCCAGATGCTTCCAGGGAATAATGGTGGGAAGTTCTATTCCACCTCAAGCATTACTATAGTGTTTCTGTATTTTTAACTGACTTCAAATTTTAAATCAAAAATTTTTTAATGGCGGACTAAACTGGTGGATCGAGATACACTTTTTTTTTAAGTTTTATTATTTTGAGAGAGAGAGCAGGGGAGGGGCAGAGAGAGAAGGGGAGAATCCTAAGCAAGGCTCCACACTTACCACAGAGTCCAATGCGGGCCTTGAACTCACAAAGCATGAAATCATGACTTGAACTGAAATGGAGAGTCCAACGCTCAACCAAAGGAGCCACCTAGATGCCCCTAAATGCATTTTTTGGTGTGTTTTTTTTTTAAGTGTAGGGGCGCTTGGGTGACTCGGTTGGTTAAGCATCCAACTTCAGCTCAGGTCGTGATCTCGCGGTTTGTGGATTTGAGCCCTGCGTCAGGCTCTGTACTGACAGCTCGGAGCCTGGAGCTGCTTCGGATTCTGTGTCTCCCTCTCTCTCTGCTCCTACCCCACTCACGCTCTGACTGTCTCTCTCTCTCAAAAATAAACAAATATTAAAAAAAAAAAGTTTATTCATTTGGGGTACCTGAGTGGCTAAGTCGGTTGAGCATCTGACTCTTGGTTTCAGCTCAGGTCATGATCTCACAGTTCGTGGGTTTGAGCCCCACGTCAGGTTCTGTGCTGACAGTGCGGAGCCTGCTTTGGGACTCTCTCTCTCCCTCTCTCTCTGCCCCTCCCCCCCACTCTCTTTCAAAGTAAATAAACTTTAAAAAATACTATTATTAAAAAATAAAAGTGTATTCATTTATTTAGAGAGAGGGCACGTGTGCAAGTAGGGGAGGGGGAGAGAGAGAATCCCAAGTAGGCTTTTTGCTGTCAACGAGGCGCCCAACACGGGGCTCAAATTCTTGAAATGCAAGATCATGACCTAAGCCAAAGTCAGACGCTCAACTGGCTGAGCCACCCAGGCGCCCTAGAGAGGCACAGTTTGAGAATAAATCTATAAAGAGACACACAGAAGTCATTACTATAAAAGGACAGCAGCTACTTTTTGTGGGGAGGAAGGGGGTCGCCACGAGGTGACACTCAGAGGGGTGTCGGATGGCTGGCGGTAGTTAGAAGGATGTCACCATATCTTTTTAAGCTACACATTTGTGTATCTTGTTTTATTATCAAAAAAGAAAACATTAATAAGGAAGGTCCATTTTTGGGGCAGGGGGGAACTGTGGAATTGAGCCAAACATTAATGGCATTTAGTGCCACCGTTCATCCACTGGGAGGTCATGGCTAGGTGATACTTGACATCCCTTAGCTTAACGTCAGGCTAAGAGAATGAGAGAAAACCACGTGGAGAAAGATGTACACGTCAGTAAGTTACTTGCCCGTTTACCCCATTAACTTAATAGACTGTATGTTGCCAAATATCCTCTCTGATGTCAAAATACACACAATGGGGGCACCTGGCTGGCTCAGTCAGTAGAGCATGCAACGCTTGATCTACAGGGTTGTGAGTTCGAGCTCCACGTGGGGTTTAGAGCTTACTTAAAAAGAAAAAAAAAAAAAAAAATACACCCGACATTCCCTAGGAGTTGACTTATAAGTAGATTTATGAAATGAAGGCCCAGAACCTGATTTGTTTGCAAATTTGTGCAACACCGATCACTCAAGCTGCATTTGACCCTACAACTGTTTGGGGTTTTTAGGCATGAGTAGTAGCTTGGCTTGTCAGAGCACATCTGGAGTTCACGTGTAACACAAGTAGGGGGAAGAAGCCATGAGGCGAGAAGGCCCATGTCGCGGTCTGCAGTCAAAACCAGCCCATTCCACAGGCACAGACGGCACGCCTAGGGCACGGATCCAAATAAATTTACCTTTAAGGCAGCCAGGTGGGGCTCTTCTCACCTTGGAGTGACCTGGTTTGGAAGTTCAAGCGGCATCCAGGGCCCTTCCCCGTTCAGAAGGCGGCCAGGTACCTGCAATGGCACACGACAAGCCGGTAATGGTGGGAAGGGAAATGGGGAGCCGTAGACAGGAGAGACAGAGGCTTCAGTCTGTCTCCTTTCTTGTACCTTCCAGGACTTGCCGTCACGTGCACAAGAGAGGTAGATAAGCCCGCTCCCTAGAACCTGTTCTTGGCGGCCTTTAGAACAGACATGGCTGGGACCTTGCCTTATGCCTGCAAAACTGCCCCCGTCCCTCTTTTGTCTGTCTCCCCCTCACCCCAGTGAATCCTCATTACATGGGATTAGTGCCTACGGAACGTAGTAAAAATTACCGCAAAATTCCTTCGGAAGGCACTGCTGGAGACCGCCAGATCCTCAACACATCCGGTGCGACCTGGTTTTCCCCAGCACAGAGCAGGCCATTCTTCGGCGAGCGCCAGAGCGAGCTAGCTTGCGTTTAGCGGCTGCATTATATGAAAACCAGATTCCTTTTTTTTTTTTTTTAAGGTTTTATTTTTTTGAGAGAGACAGGGTGTGAGCAAGGGAGGGGCAGAGAGACAGGGAGACACAGAATGCGAAGCAGGCTCCTCCAGGCTCTGAGCTGTCAGCACAGAGCCCGACGTGGGGCTCAAACTCAGAGATCATGACCTGAGCTGAAGCTGGATGCTCAACCGACTGAGCCACCCAGGAAACAGAAAACAGATTCCTTTATTTAGCACCCCGGAAATGCTCACAGGATCATCAGAGAATGGCCTCATCACGAGCGAGGCAGTGGGCAGAGTCAGTAACACCGGTTCCACTGATGTCTTGTGTTCATCCCCGGCATGCGTTTAACTCAGCTGCAGTGAAGATGCGCTATGATGCTACTTTTGACCCCTACCTTCTGACTTAAGCAAACACATTCCTTCCTCGGCCCGTGGTGTTAACAGCATCGTCACACAAAATGTTTCTGGGCCAAGTGGAAAAACACCGTGACAGGTATCTGCCACTCTCACTGAGATGTTTTTTAAGATAGCACGTAAGAATTCAAGGAACCCACACCTTCACACAAATTGTTAATGAAAATAAGCTTTATTACATCAAGTAATAAATACATACAAAGATGCAAACAGTTTTAATCATTTTCTTCCAGATGTTTGGATCAACTTACACGAAAGGCAGAACTGAAATCCACACACAGTCTTAGTAGGAATATTTTCGGGGGTTCTTGTTAGGTTTGGTAGGTTGCTCTTTCTTCTGTATTTATAACTTGTGCATTTTTAAATTTGACCTCAAAGCACTAATAGTCATGCAGGCAAATGCTTAAGCACAAAAGAAGTTACATTAAGCAGAATCCACACCATGTGGCAAACGTATGCACTAGAAACAAAACCCTGGAGTTGTTGTATTAGCTTATGAAAAGGAACGAAGAACAATCTGGGTAACATAACGGTATTCAAAAGGGAAGATAAAAGGGAGACACTGGTATCTTTGCTGTGAGATAGGTATCTTTTCCGTGCATCTTCTAAATCAATGCTTAAAAAAAAAAGAAAAAAAAAACCTGGGTAATTCCTAACTATTTAAAATGTAAATCCTAATCAACGGCAAAATATTTCTCAATCTTAGAGCCTCATGAACCATGGCAGGGACACGGGAAGGAGAAACTGAACTGTTACCATTTTGAAAACAAGAGTTTCATCTGCACGTGGGAGTTGAGCTATAACTTCTCTTCTTGGAAGAAGACGGAAAACCTTCCACGCAAACAGGCAGCTAGGATCTGGCATTCCGCTCCGTTTCAGCCAAGCACTCTCGAACCAGTCCTCTGGCATGAATGATGCCTGGGAGAGAAGCAGAGGCTGAGAATCATGCGGCAGGACCCATTCCAGAAGAGAGGGCCCTTCACAACCCAGCTGAAACACCCTCACCCTGGAAGGGAACTGGAGCCCTGCATCCAAGCCCCCCCAGGATTCCCGCGGTTTGGAAAGGCGCTAGCATCCCATCCCCCCCTGGAAGGCCTTCTCTCCTGGCCAAACTCCTCTTCCTGGCTCCCTGACAATCCCTTCCTGCACACAAGGGGGCAACCAGCAAGCTCTCTTCATGTCATACCGTCAGATGACTGGAGTAAACAAACGTGTCCCCCGCTTTCACTAAACCTGACCCACTTTGGAGAGTCTGTGACTTCAAATCCTTATTTTTCTCTGGCTTCTTCACATTCTAAACTCTAGAAGGGACTTGTCCAATGTCCAGCCTGCACAATTAGAACACAAGACTGCTCATTTTTGTTCAACCTTGGTCCACCGTGACGTCCGCCCACCGGGGTGCCTAGTGCGCATCTTCTGCCCTATTACGCCCCTGTGCATCTCTTCTCTCTCTGCTCTGGTGGTTATGGTTTGGTTGTTGGGGTTTGTTCGGTTGAGCCTTTACTGAACTCCATGAGATACTGATCTCATTTTAATAGACGCCAAGAATCTATTCCTCCTGAGAGACGACTGCCGGAGGGCGCTGTGAATGACGTCCCCCAAGTCACGTAGGCGTCCCACGTGTCACAAATCTTATCTCTGAGCTTCAGAAGACCTTCTCTTGGAAAGGGCCAGACGGTAAATATCTCCCGACTTTGCAGGCCACACGGTCTCTGTCACAACTACTCAACTCTGCCACTGTATCGATAGAGAAAGCAGCCATTATACAAGCAATGAGTGTGGCCATATTCCAATAAACCTTTATTTATGGACGCCGAAGTGTGAATTTCAGATACTTTTCACGTGTCACAAAATCATTTTTCACCATTAGAAACTAAAAACCATTCTTGGCCTATTGGCTACAGTTTGCTGACCGATCACCAGTGCTCCTGACTCCCTTGCACCTTTTATGACCCTTCTTCAACCTCGTTATGACATAAACTTGGCTAGCCAATGGTGCTCACACGTGCTCACGCAAGACATGCCCTGGAGGGGTCACCAGGCTTATCTGTATGTTGACTTGAACCAACAGGTTTTTTGGGTGACTGCAGATCGCCTGTTCGACTCTGGCGTCCAGCATCTTCCCAGGGATTTCCACTCAGGGAACCAGCACGCCGGGTGCCAGGACTGTTTTGCTTCTCCTGACTCCAAATAGCAGCCCAGATGCAGAGCGATGCCCACCTCACCCCCAGCTTAGGTCAGGTCAATCCCACCACTGCCCAAGTCCTCTCCAGGTCCAGCCTCTTACCGCCAGCTCCCCTTCCGCACGCTGGTGCCTGTTCACCACCCAGTCGGCCGGTCCCTCCACAAAGGCTTCATCAAGGGCGGTGAAGCCCACCGCTGTGGGCAGGCGCCCGTCCTCAGCCGGCCGTGCCCATCGCTGCCGAGTCACCGCCCCCACGGCAGCCCCTCCTCGTGCCCCACACTTATAACCGCAGAACGTTCCTCTCATTTCTCTCCGAACTTGCCTCTCCAACCTTCTTCAGAAACCCCACATCCCTTCTGAAATTAAATCCGCACCTAGGCCACTGCTGCTCTGAACTGCCACCTTCTAAAACAGAAATCCTCTTCTCCCCTCCGCCCGACTCACGTAGCGAGGGGACAACCTATCTCACCTGCTCGGGCAGTCACATCTTCACGGGAGTCACTTGTTTTCTGTGACCTCATGCTCCCGCCTTCCCTCCCTCCCTCTTCAGTCACAGAAGAATTTCGCAGTGTTGTCGCTCTCGTCTGCCCAGACCAGGACGGACCCATGCGCCCCACTGGGCTCTGCTCCAAAGATCTGACAGCAGAGGGCAGCACAGGACCCAGGACCTCATGACTCCTGGTCACCAGCTCCCCCAGAGGAGGGAGACCCGTGTGTCTGACCTCCTACAGCTCCCGGGACCGGTGTCAGCCAACATTAGACAAAGCTGCAGGATCTGGGCTATAAAGATTCCTTGTTTAGGGGTGCCTGGGATTAGGATTATGTACAGATTTTCTAACAAGAAGTCTCTGACGTCATCTAGCAGTTGTCAACCTGCTTTGAAACTCAGAGACATGTAACTTAAATCCAGACACTCCTGAGCCTGTGTAAGCAATTATCCTGTACAAACAAGTAACCAACATGGAAACACAGGGGCAGTTATGTTAAGGATACCTGTATAGCTGTTTTAGGGAGAGAATCAGTAACAAAATTTGATGCCTTCGCTAGTATTAATAACAGCATACTTGGAACATACTTTACATTTAAATGGGATTTAAACAGATTGAAAGCTGGGGGTGGGAGGACCTGGGTGACTCAGTCTATTAAGTGATTCTTTTTTTTTTTTAAATGTTTGTTTGTTTTTGAGAGAGAGGGGAGTAGAGCAGAGGGGCAGAGAGAGAGGGGAACAGAGGACCCAAAGTGGGCTCTGAGCAGAGAGCCCAATGCAGAGCTTGAACTCCCAAACCGTGAGATCATGACCAGACGCTTAACCAACTGAGCCACCTTTAAAAAATTTTTTTAATTTGGGGCGCCTGGGTGGCTCAGTTGGTTGAGCGACCGACTTCGGCTCAGGTCATGATCTCACGGTTTGGGAGTTCGAGCCCCGCTCGGGCTCTGTGCTGACAGCTCAGAGCCTGGAGCCTGCTTCGGATTCTGTGTCTCCCTCTCTCTCTGTTCCTCCCCCACTCACCCTCTGTCTCTCAAAAATAAATAAACATTCAAAAAAAAAAAAAACAAAATTAAAAAAAAAAAAAAAGATTCCTTGTTTAAAGCACGAGGACCCTCCCCCGAGGCGCGCCAGGCCTTCCCATCAGATCCCAAGGATGGTCAACATCCCACACACCCGCCCCCCCCACTGCCCCTGCCTGCTGTCAACATATCAGATTAACAAACTGGGAGCCCAGGGAGCCCCTGGGGCGTAGGGGACTCTCCTCCCAGAAAATCTTTCACAGCAGTTAGCACCCAGCAGGGAGGTCCAGGGAGTCGGGGACCCACGACTTACCTCGTTTTAGTCTCTCCATGGCGCTCTTACTCCCCGCATAGGTGGGTCTGATCTCTTTCCCCAGCTCCTCGATGATGGCCAGCAGCTCAGCATATTTGCTTTGGGGCACCTGGCTGTTCCCAGTTCCCTGAAATGAGAAGGAGAAGTTTAGCTGGACCGAACCCTAACCTGACCCCAAGGCCACGGTCAGGACCCCACCACAGGCCAGCCGCAGCGAGAGCAGGGCAGGGAGAGGCCGACCCAGAGGGTCCAGCCTGAGGGACGACCACAGACCAGACTGCCGGGCCTCTCCGCTGTCGTCCTACACTCGAGGAAACCACTAGCGGCCTCCAGAAAACTTTTATCATCTCAAATGAGGAAAAAGAGAACTGGTTTTCTCGGCAAGAAAGGGTCTACCGGGAATTTCCCGGGACCCAGGTGGACACGCCAGAACATCCTAGGGGATGACAGTCCAGAGCAAGTGCATGAGACGGGGGCCACACCTCGGGGTCAGCAGGGCTACACAGAACTACCAAAGACCATTTGGACAGAATCCAGAATGTGTTTCAGTTCACCTATCCTCTGCCACCCCCCCCGCCCCCGTCAGGGCCCACCCCACAAAACCCTTTTCTCCAGATCCCACCCGCCGCCCCAGCAAGCACCGCAAGGAGTGAGGAGGGGGTCCCCACGAGTCTCCCCCGCCACAAGGCCCTCGCCTGCTCCTCCCTCCTCCTCTGCTGCCTCTGCCTCCTGGCCTCCAGGGCCTTCCTCCTGTCCTTGCCCAGCTCCTCGGCGCCCTCCACACGCTGCCACCACTTCTTCCCGCGGTGGCGCCACACCCGCTTCTGCTCCTGGGACAGCACGGCCTGGTGGGGCATGACCGGCCACGAGCCCGTCCCAGGGGCGGCCTCCACGGCGACCTCAGAACGCAGACACGTTCCGGCAGAGAACCCTACCGCGGCCACGGCCTGGCCACGTCCCTCCACGAGCAACAACAGGCAGTGAGGCCAGTGCCAGCATCGACCCCACTCAATGGCGAGGAACCGCATCTCCGCGAGGTCACCAAGCAGGGGTCAGTCTCGGAAGTGGCAGAATCAGGTGGAAACCCAAATGGCCTGGCTCAGGGGCCACCAGCCCCCGCTGAAGTGCACTGGGCTCCAGGAGGATATCGGCCCTGTCCTCTATCTTTGCTGGGGCCGTGACCTTGTGGGGAGTGAGGGGCCCCAGGGTCTCCTCTCCCTCTGTCCAGGCTCGGATCCAGAGCCCAGGTCAGGCTTACTTACTTCCCCAAGAACCGGGATCAGAGACCCCCGCCCAGGGATACACATGGGTGGTGGCACCAATGGAACAGCGGCGCTCAGGGCTTCCAGCCTTTCCTTGGGCTCCCCCATCCCCCATCTCTCGGTGCCCCCATGAACCGCCCCGCCGCCCCCCATCTCTCGGTGCCCCGTGAACCGCCCCACCCCGCCGCTCCTCCGCTGACACATCCAGCCAGGAAGCTCAGACGACTGCTCCCTTACATCATTTTTACTCCTTCATCTGTCCCACCAGCTCCCCCGCCCTGGACGGTGGGAAGCATGTCCCCTCAGTGGCCAGACCCTGAGGCCACTCAGTGGCCAGGCCAGAAGCCCTCCTGCCAGGCGTCCCCCCACTGCCATACCTGAGTGTAGCCTAAAGACGGTGGCCCGTAGTCGCTCAGCAGCTGGCGGTACTGCGAGGACGTCGCCATACTGGTGGAGGGCGGGTGCACGCTCCCAGCTGTGGGGGGAGGAGAGGAGAGTTCGGGAATCGTGGAGTCATACCCAAAGCAAAGACTCTGGGTCTTGCAACAGTCCCCCTCCCCAGGACCCAGGCCACCAACAGTGGTCTTTTGTCTTCGTAGGACGGGCCAGAGACCCCGCTCCCGTCCTCTGGTTTGGCGATGGCCAACACAGCCCAGATGAATGGCGGAAGGCAGCTAACAGCTCACTGCTCCTCGTACTCGCCACCAGGGCAGAAGTCGCTCATCGACCGCAGAACAACCTCCCATCCGTGCAGTCAGGCTCAGTGGCCAAGATGAAACCCGCTGCCATTCTCAGCCTAATCCTCGCTAGTCCCTTTTCCCTGGGTCCTGCTCCCCAGAGGTCGATGACCTAGAGCCACATCACTGCCGCAAGAGCGCACCTGCTCCTGAGGCTGGTCCACATCGGGCTAAAGCTTCCCGCGTGCCCAAATCTCCGCTGGACGCATAGTAAGGAAGACAGAGGGAGGGTTTAGAGGATCTGAGACGCAACCCTGGCTGGGGCCGGGTTCGACGGACACCGAGTCAGGAATCCGGAGTTTATCACAGCCTCTCTGTGTGTCCTCAGAAGCCTCTCGCTCTCGCTGAGCCCCCGTGGCTCCCTCCCCAAAGTGGGGACAGGACTCTTGACAGTCTGATTCTACGCCCCGGATGGCTCACATCCAAAGAGGGGAGGGAGAGGGCCCCACTTATGGACTGCAACACTCGGAGACACCGTCCCTCATCTGTGAGGGACCACGTGGGGACAGGACCCAGCTAAGAATGGAGTCTCCTGGATGGGGGGTGGGGAGTCATCAGCAGGGAATTTTCCGGCTCCGGCTCAGTAACTGGCAGCATGCAGACCCATAATGGCGTCCAAGTGGCCATTAGCGGGTAGAGGATGTCCTGCAGAATTACAAACAGCGGTAACCATGGAGAATTTACCTAGCCCTCCTCGGCAGCCGCCCGCCTGCCTCCACGCCCAGTCGAGGAGCAGCTCCCCCTCTGCCTGCCGCCCCCAGAGCCGAACGGTCTCTCGCGCACACGGCGGACTACGCAGACTTGGCCCCGGGGATGGACAGCTGGTGCCAGGCTGGCCAAACCGACCAGCTGCTCATCTGGTGTGAGCAGGGGAGGGAAGGGGAGGAAGGAAGCTCAGGGGCGCAGGCTGATGGAGTGGAAGGGGCCCGAGGGGGGCCCTGGAGCCCCTCAGGGTAGAGAGACAAATGGTCCAGAGAGGGGAGGTGTTCCCTTGAGCCACACGGCACAGAGGAGGCTAGCCCCCTGACACCCGTCCCTCCCTCTCGGAGCCGGGGACAGCTCTGGACCCAAGATGTCTTTCTCGCTCTCAGGCCTGCCCTGGATTTCACCACCTCCTCACACCCCGGGACCCAGGTTTAGGCTCAAATGTGGGAAGCCCAGCCGGGAAACACGGATTCTGCCACCTCTAAGCTGCTAAGTGGGCACATCACTGGGCCACTCCTAGCCTCAGTCGCCATGCCTCTGGAGTGGGGATGATGATACACCTGTGCTACAGGCATGCAGTGCTCAGGACAGGGGTGCACCACCAGCACGTCCGTGACCTCCATCCAAGGCAACCGCAATGTGCAGGGGCCAGAGCACAGGAAATGGGGCCGGGTGGGTGCCCCCCAAGCACCCTCACCACGTCAGCCAAACCCCAACTTCCTGAACCCTCTGACGTGGGCAGTGAGTGTGGTCTTTGCAGCCCCGGACCCGGGTTCCAGTCCTCACCACTACAAGACATCGCCCCTCTCTGGAAGGCCAGAGTGCTAAATGCCAGGGCCCACGGGGTTATGTATCACCACACAGCACCTCAAGTGTCTAGAAGATTCCATTCCCTGGCAGGAGGTGAGGGGACTCAGGTGTGCACCCTCTGCACCACCCTTTGCCCTCACCTCTTGTTGCTCCTCTCTCCCTCCCTGGCCCATCCTCTCTCCTGCTGACAAGGGCCCGGACCAGGAACCGGTCTGGCTGTGCCACTCCTGGCTGCGTGACCTTGGACTAGGGCCTTCGCTCTCTGGGCCTCAGTTTCTCCATCTGTTTGAGGCAATGGTTCCCAATAGAATGTCTAAAGGCTCTAGATCCCACTCTTCCACAGGGCTAGGGTTAAGTCTCGGGGGGCTAAGGGAGAAGGAGGAGAAATCGCCCAGTTGGGGCTGGGGGGTGGGAAGGTCGGACAACTGCTCTGGGCTTGCCTCTCCCATCGTCAGGTGACGCGGTACATGACCCCGATTCTGTGCCAATGCCAGTCCCTTACTCGGTGTTGAAGGCGGGGGGCGGCGGGGGGGGGGGGGCCTTCTGTGGTCCTGGAGAGAGTTGGCAGAAGGGCCCTGAGTTCGACTCCTGCAGAGGCAGGGAGGGCCGGTGCATTGGGCTGCAGGAGGCCAGGGAGAAAACCAGACTGGGCGTGAGCACGGCTGTCTCTGAGCATCACAGACAATGCGCGCAGTGTGCGGGGACCAGGGAGGGCCCGGAGCCGAGGGAGGGACTGGCAGAGGCCAGCAGCTCCTGGGGCCAGGCGCAGCTCCCCGCCCCCACGCCAGACAAAGAGCAGCCTGGGCCTGGGGAGCTGGCCGCCTTCCCGCCACTTGGGGCGCCTGGGGAGGGGGGGGGGTGTGCTCTCCGGCGGGGAGGCGGGGGCTTTGTCTAACTCCGCCACTGCCACCACCGGCCAGGCCGCGGCTTGGCAACCCGCGAGGAGGCAGGGCTGGAGGGCGTGAGGGATGATGACAAGGAAGCCGGAGGAGCGGCGGCGGAGAGTCCATCTTGGATGCAAATGGCAGGGGGAGACTGGGGCTTTCTAAAGGGTCCATGGGGAAGGGCGCAGCCCGCCCCGAAAACACCAGATTATCTGGGGACCTCAGCAGTCCTCCTGGAATTCACCATAGAAGAAAACCTGTGCACAGGTGCCGGCCAGCCCAGAACAGGGCTTCAGGGGTCCTGAGTGGGTGCCCCTGTCACTTGACCCCAACCCCCAAAAGTCCCCGTTTAAGGCACCTGCCTCAACTATACTAGGGCAGGCCTGAGTTTTCCAGCGTGTCCAGGCTGGCAGCAAGACCTTCCAGGCAGCCCACCCCAGAGACAGACGCGGGAGTCCGGGAAAAATCCTACCTGGGCCACAAAGCCTGTCTTTGTAAGGTCTGCAGACCCCAACAGTGGTGAGAACATTTGGGAAAATAGTGGCTGTTTGCTCTTGGGACTCAGTAACCAAACGTAATCAATTCAACTATGCCCCCAACCGAACCCTGAAATCTTAACCCTTTCCAACCCCCCAATCAGTGTCCCGTAAGTTAAAATACATATACATATATATATATATATATGGCTTTCCTGGGTTCCTCTTCAGATTTTTGGAGTGATGGAGTCATCGTTTGGAGACAAGGCCCAAAACTTGCAGCCAACTGCCAACGTGGCATTTCTGACCAGCAAGGCCAATCCCCTCCCCCACAAGGCCTCTGCCCCCTCCCCCCTCCAGCGCGCCTGCTTTTTTGGAAGTCTATTTCCAACCAAGCGTCTAAAGGAGAAAGACCCAGGCACCGGAAAAAAGCCGGTCACACCCTAACTCACAATTTTCTTCCCTCCCACCCCGGGTCTCCCTTGATCCCTGGGGCAAGCCCCTGGGCACAGCCTAAAGCTCCTGACAACTTCTGGAGGAGTTTCCTGGGATCACCCAGGTCCAGCCCCCGAGGAAGAGAGAGGACGCCCCCAGCCCATTCCCTGGCTTCCGCAGAAGGGGCCTTCCAAGCCCAGACTTGGGGGCTCCGAGCTGCGGGGTCTGCGCTGAAACGCCGCTCCCACCCACCGCCCGCAGGCACTCGGGAACCCCCAGTCTCCCAACTTCTGTCACTCCGCGCACGCCTGAGACGACCTCCGGCGTGCCGCGTTCCGGGTACCCCTGCTCCGGCGCGCCCGGCCGAGCCCCCCTCCGCCCCCTGACGATCGAGTCCCCTGCACCGCCGGTGACCCCAGCGGCCCCGCGCCCTAAGGGGCGCCTGCACCTGGCACGCGGGTCGCCCCCGCCCGGCCCACGCGTGGCTGGGCCTTGCCCTCGTGCACCCCTGCAGCCCGGGCCCCCGGACCCCCAGCCCGGGCCCGCGCCCCCGCTCCGCAAGGGCGGCCCGGGCCCCGGGCCCCGCGCCCCGCGCCCCGCGCCCCGCTCCCGGCGTGGCCCGGCCGCTCCCGACTCCCGCCGGCAGGGGCCCTCGCCGAGCCGCCCAAAAGCCGGAGGAAAAAGGAGCAGAGAAAAGCCTCCCCCGCCCTCGCCTGCCGCGCTCCCCGCGATCCCTCGGCCGCCGGCGTGGGGGGGACCGCGGCGGCCGCCCGCGCCCGCGCCCCCGGCCCCGACCCGGCCGATTCCCGCCGCGGCGCGGGGCGCCCCCGCGAACTTTGGCGGCTCGGGCGCCGGAATCATGGCGGCGGCGGCCGCGCTGCCCCGGGCCGGGACCCGGTGCCCGGCGCCCCCGGCCACCGCGGGCCCCCGGGAGCCGGGGCCGGGGCCGGGCGCGCCGGCCCCCAACTTGGCGGCACTTGGGGCGCGGCGCGCGCGGCCCGCGGGGCGCACTCACTCACCGGCGTTGAGGGAGGCGGCGGGCATGTGCGCGGCCAAGTTCGGTTTGTAAGACATCCCCCCGAGCGGCGGGGCGCGCCGGGGCGCCGCGGGGCCAGGCCCGCGAGGGCGGCGGCGGCGGCGGCGGCGGCGGCGAGGCCGGGCGGCGGCGAGGCGGGCCCGGCGTCCGAGCGCCCGTCCGTGCGCCCGCCGAGCTCCCGCGCACTTTTTGTTGTTGACGGCTCGGGCCGCACCGGCAAATATGGCCGTCCCTCACCCTGACACCCGCTGCAGTATATCACCCATACATCGGGCGGGCGGGCGCAGGGGCGGCCGCAAACTTTGAGCGGAGCCAGCGGGGCCGGCCCGGGCCGGGAGGGGGCGGCCCGGCGCGCCGCGGCCCGGCGTCAGGGGGCGGCTCCGCCCGCGGCCGCGCCCCGCGCCTCTGGCCGCGCTCGCCGCCCGCAACTTGGCAAAGTTTGGGGGGCTGGGTCCCGGCGGCGCCCGAGGCCCGCGTGGGTCCCTTTCTTCTTCGAGGCTCTCCTTGTGCCTGGATATTCGCTATTTTACTGCTTCATTTCTTTCTTTCTTCCTTTCTTTCTTTCTTTTTTTTTTTTTTTTTAAATAGCGAGGTAGGATTTCAGAATTACTTTTTCCCCCTTGACTGTGGGGGCAGGGATGGAAAATTACCTGGAGAAAATGGTGGCGAGTGGTATTTTTAAGCACGTAGATCATTCCAGACGCCGAGGTCTGGCCATTCCCCAGAATAAGAACAACCAATTCTTGACATTGATTTCAAATAAATTTCATGTCCCTGTCTGTATTAAGTGGTTTTTAACTCCTTGGGGGCCTGCGAGTCTCCTTGGATTCTGAGGAAAGCCAAAGGCCTCTTTTCTGGAAAATTCACTCTTTAATTCACGTAACTGTACATCTTACCTCAGTCAGGTATTCGAGAAGCGCCTACTGTGTGCCTGGCACCTGTCCAGGCGCCAAGGAGGATGAATTTGACGTTTCTACTCTTCTGGAGTTTGCATTACAACTTTTGGTTCTCCTTCAACGCCGACCCCTCCAGCCCATCCTCAGGTCTGGCTGAAACATATCAAATATATATCTTGGATTAGATGACTAAGCTTTTGAAGGTACTGCTTCTTGGGGTTCAGCTTAAATGGTAAAGTTCGTCAAAATACACAAGATGCCCACCCTTTTCTGCCATTTTCAATCGCCATGCCTTGCAGATTTTTTCATTAGTCACAGACCTTCAGGCACATCTGGATCTAGTGAGGAACGCATCAAACTCTCTGCCTAGAGGGAAGGGATACCACACATGCCTTCCTTCCTTCCCTTTAGGATTAAAAGTGCAGGTGAGAGGCACCTGGCTGGCTCAGTCCGCAGAGTATTGACTCTTGATCTCAGCGTCATGAGTTCAAACTCCAGGCTGGGCGTGGAGCCTACTTAAAAAGAATAATTTTTTTTAATGTTTATTTATATATATTTTTTAGTTTATGTATTTATTATTAGAGAGAGCACATGCTGGGGAGAGGCAGAGAGAGAGGGAGACCCAGAATCCGAAGCCGGCTCCAGGCCCTGACCTGTCAGCACAGAGCCCGACGCGGGGCTCAAACCCATAGACCCACAGACTGTGAAATCATGACCTGAGTCCAAGTTGGACACTTAACCAACTGAACCGCCCAGGCGCCCCAACATTTTTTTTAAAGTGAAGGTGATACCCCCTCTCCAGCTTAAGCAGTGCCCCCGGTGATCAGCTTTAAGCTAGTTCAGCCAAGGGTGCTCAGTGAAATTTTACTTAGTGAATGAATTGATGTCACCCTCTCCTTTGCTGCCCCAGGGTCCCACAGGGTAGTACTGTTCAATAGAAATACAAATGCGAGCCACAAACATCATTTTCAATTTTTTAGTGGTCACAGTTTAGAAAGTAAAAGACACTGGCAAAATTGATCATACACTTAACCCAATATGTCTTGAGCAGAATGATTTGATTATATCATGAACATAAATTAAGGTACTTTATATTCTTTTCATCTTACAGCCTTCAAAACCTAGCGTGTATTGTACACTCATAGGACATCTTAATTCAAACTAGCCACATTTCTTTTTTTTTTTGTTATTAAAAAAAATTTTTTTAATGTTTATTTTAGAGAGAGAGAGACAGAGCGTGAGCAGGGGAGGGAGGGGCAGAGAGAGAGGGAGATACAGAATCTGAAGCAAGCTCCAGGCTCTGCGCTGTGAGGACAGAGCCCGGCACAGGGCTTGAACCCATGAACCACAAGATTATGACCTGAGCCGAAGTCGGATGCTTAAGTGACTGAGCCACCCAGGCGCCCCCCTGGACTAGCCACAGTTCAAGTGTGCAATAGCCACGAGAGTTAGCGGGTTTCCTATTGGACAGTGCAGGGCTAGAAGCTGCAAGCACAGAGCTCACAAAGCACACACACCTGGGTACTAAATCTGGCTCCACCCGTTAACTGTTTGTGTCTTCCTTGGCACAAGAATCTGATTCTCAGCGACCTGCCCCATCCCTCCGACAAATGGTCTGGGCTATTCTCTTTCGATGTTAATTTTTGTTAACGTTCATCTGTTTTCGAAAGTCAGAGCGAGACAGATCTTGAGCGAGGGAGGGGCAGAAAGAGAGGGAGACACAGAATCTGAAGCAGGCTCCAGGCTCTGAGCTGTCAGCACAGAGGCCGAGGCGGGGCTCGAACCCACAGGCTGTGAGATCATGACCTGTATCAAAATCAGACGCTTAACTGACCGAGCCACCAAGGTGCCCCTCCTTTTGTTTTTAATTGACGTATAATTTCCTTAGCACAAAATTTCCCCTTTAAAATATACAATTTACTGGTTTTGGGTATGCTCACCGTTGTGCAGCCATCACCAGTACCTAATTCTAGGACATTTTTGTCACCCCCAAAAGACACCCAATGGCTGTCACTCCTCATTTCTCACTACCTCTGGCTTTAGGCAACCAGTAACCTAAATTCTGTCTCTACGACGTTACGTATGCCCGACACTTCATATCAATGGGATTATAGAGGGGCGCCTGGGTGGCTCAGCCAGTTGAGTGTCCGCCTCTTGATTTCAGCTCCGGTCATGATCTCACCGTAAGAGTCCGAGCCCCAACCCCGGGCTGTGCACTGACAACGCGGAGCCTACATGGGAGTCTCTGTCTCCCTCTCTTTCTGCCCCTCCCCTGCTCACTCTCTCTCAAAATAAATAAACATTAACTAACTAAATAAATAAATAAAAATGGAATTATACAATACATGACCTTTTGTCCCTGGCTTCTTTCACTTGGCATGGTGTTCTTAAGGTTCATCCATGTTGTAACACATACCAGTACTCTGTTCCTTTTTATGGCTGACTAATATTCCACTGTATAGATAAACTACATTTTGTTTACCTCCTTACCCGTTGAGGTACATCTGGATTCTTTCCACTTTCTGGCTCTTGTGAATAGGGCGGCTGTAAACATGGGTGTGCAAGTGTCTGTGTGAACACGTTTCCAGTCCTTTGGGATCTATACCCAGGAATGGAATCCCTAGGCCATGTGGTAACTCCGTTTCATTTTTTGAGACACTATCAGACTGCTTTCCACAGTGTCTGTGCTATTTCCCCCTCCCACCAGTGATGTGTTAAGTGGCCCAGTATCTCCACGTCTTCACCAACATTTTTATTTTCTGCCTTTTTTTTTTTAAGGCTTCCTAGTGAGTACAGACTGGTATCTCATGACTGATTTACATCTCTCCCTAACAAATAGTGATGTCGAACATCTTTTCCTGTGCTCCCCAGCCATTTGTATATCTTCTTTGGAAAAATGTCTATTCTGATCCTTTGCCCGTTTTTTATGTTTTTTTTTTTAACATTTATTTATTTTTGAGAGAGAGAAGAGAGAGCGTGAGCAGAGGAGGGGCAGAGAGAGAGGGAGACACAAAATCCCAAGCAGGCTCCAGGCTCTGAGCTGTCAGCACAGAGCCCAAAGCAGGGCTCAAACTCATGAACAGTGAGGTCATGACCTGAGCCAAAGTTGGACGCTTAACCAACTGAGCCACCCAGGCACCCCTTTGATGCTTTTTTTTTTTTTTAAGATTTTATTTTTAAGTACTCTCTACACCCAATGTGGGGCTCAAACTTAAAGAATTCTTTTATGTATTCTGGAAACCAGTTTCTTCTCAGATATATAAATTGTAAATAGTTTCTTCCATTCTGTGGGTTGTCTTTTCATTTTCTTTCTTTCTTTTTTTTTTAGTTTATTTATTTGAGAGACAGAGAGTGTGCCCATGAGCGGGGAAGGGGCAGCGAGAGAGAGGGAGAGAGAGAGAGAGAGAGAGAGAGAGAGAGAGAGAATTCCAAAGCAGGCTCTGCACTGACAGCACAGGGCTCGAACCTATGAACCTCCAGATCATGGCCTGAGCCAAAATCAAGAGTTGGACACTGAACTGACCGAGCTACCCAGGCGTCCCTGTTTTTTCATTATTATTTTTTTTTTTTAACGTTTATTTATTTTTGAGACAGAGAGAGACAGAGCATGAACGGGGGAGGGTCAGAGAGAGAGGGAGACACAGAATCCGAAACAGGCTCTAGGCTCCTAGCTGTCAGCACAGAGCCCGACGCGGGGCTCGAACTCACGGACCACGAGATCGTGACCTGAGCTGAAGTCGGCCGCTTAACCGACTGAGCCACCCAGGCGCCCCTGTTTTTTCATTATCTTGATACTGTCCTTGGACACACACAGATTCTTAATTTGATTGAGGTCTGATTTATCTATTTTTCCCCCTTTGGTTTGCTTGTACTTTTGGTGTCCTATCAATTCCAAGGTCACGGAGATTTTCACCTACACTTCCTTCAACGAGTTTTATAGGTTTTGTTCTTACGTTTAGGTGTTTAACCCATCTTTAAATTATTTTTGTGTGTATGGTGTGAGGGGGGGTCCAAGTTCATCCTTTGTATGTGTATCTAGTTGGTCCAGTACCATTTATTGAAAAGACTATTTTTCCCCATTGAATGGTCTTGACAGCCTTGTTGAAAATCAATAGATGATAAATGTGAGGGTTTATTTCTGGACTCTCAGTTCTGTTCCATTGACCTATATATATATATATATTTTTTTAATCAAAAAAATTTTTTTAAATTTATGTTTATTTTTGAGAGAGAGACAGAGTGTGAGCAAGGGAGGGGCAGAGAGAGAGGCAGACACAGAATCCGAAGCAGGCTCCAGGCTCTGAGCTGTCAGCACAGAGTCCGACACGGGGCTCAAACTCATGGACCTCGAGATCATGACCTGAGCTGAAGTCAGAAACCCAACTGATTGAGCCACCCAGACACCACATCCACCTATATTTCTATCCTTAAACCAAAATGGCACTGCTTCGATCACCCTGGCCTTGGGTAGGGTGAAGTCAGCTTTGAATTTAGGAAGGGTGAGCACTCCAACTTTCTCTTTTTCAAGCTTGTTTTGACTATTCTGGGTTCCTTGTAATTCCATACAAGTTTTAGAATCGGCTTGTCCATTTTTGCAATCAATCAATAACAACTGGAATTCCGATAGGGTTCATATTAAATCTGTGTATGAAAGTCGGGAGTATTGCTACCTCTTTTTTAGTGTTTGTTTATTTTGAGAGAGCGTGAGCACAAGCAGAAGAGGGACAGAGAGAGAGGATCCCAAGCAGGTTCCATGCAGTCAGGACAGAGCCCGACCCACGAACCTTGAGATGTGACCTGAGCCAAAATCAAGAGTCAGACGCTGACCCGACTGAGTCCCCCAGGCGCCCCAGGACATATTGTCATCTTAATCGCAACATATGTCCTCCAGCCCACGAACGCAGGAAGTCTTTACGCTTAGGTTTTTTTCCCTTTGATTTCAGCAATGTTTTACAGTCCACAGTGTTCAAGTCTTATAATTCTTTGGTTAAAATTATTCCTGAGTATTTCACTATTTTTGATGCTGTTGAAAATGGAATTGTCTTCTTGATTTTGGATTGTGCACTGCTAGTGTATACAAATACAACTGATTTTTCTGTGTTGTCGTGTATCCTGCAACTTCCCTGAACTTACTCTTTGGCTCTTACGCTCACTCTTTGGAACTTACTCTTTGAACTGACTTGCTTGTGTCTATACGGTTTCTCTAGGATTTTCTGTATATAAGATCATGTCATCTGTAAAGAGTTTTACTTCTTCCTTTCCAAGTGGGATGTCTTTCATTTTTCCCTTTCTTGCCTAATTGCCTTAACTAGAATCTCAAGAACAATTTGGGCATAGGTGATGAGAACAGACATCCTTGTCTTGTTTCCGATTTAGGGGGAAAGATTTCAGTGTTTCACCAGTAAGTATGATGTTCACTGTGGGCTTTTCATAGATGCCCTTTATCAGGTGGAGGAATTTCTCTTCTATCACTAGTCTGTTGAGTGTTTTTATCATCAGAGTTGGATTTTGTCAAGGGCGTTTTTCTGCGTCTCTTGAGAAGATCATGTGGGATTTCTTTTGCCTTTATTCAACAAATATTTGAGAGTCTCCTGAGTGCCAGACGCTATTCTAGGGGGCACCAAAGGAAGACAAGCCCCATGCTGTCATGAGACTTCCTGTTCTAGGCACAGCAGCCACACTTAGCTCTCCCCCTTCCCCCCACCACATGGGAGTCATTACCTCACCCCTCACCTCCCACTGTTTCTTATTCTTCTTCAGGCCAGACTGGGTGATGAGTCTGGTTCTTGTTCATCCTCACACCTAAGCCTTCATGAAACTTGCCCCTATGTTTCAGCACGCAAACTTCTGCTCGTCTATCAAAGCCCGGCTCAACTCTCCCACCTCTGAAAAGTCTCCCCTGGCTGGCTGCCCTCTACTGGTGTCTGCTCTTGTGTTTAATCTGGCCCGCCTCCTCGAGTCTTGAGCTTCCTGAAAGAAAAGAGTTGCATCCTTGCGTGTTCTAGTCAGGCACATACAACATTTCATAAATGGCCTCCTTACGGTCCTAGAAAGGAGATGAGTTCTCCTCTGGAGGAAGGTCTGCAGTTCCTCTCTCTTTTCCTGCTCACAGCTCACGTCCCGTAACCGACGCCTTTGTCTCCTTGCGCTGCCATAACAAATTACCCGGAACTTGGCTTGAAACAAAGGAAGTGTGTTCTCTCACGCTTCTGGGGGTCAGAAGCCTGAAGTCAAGGTGTTCCCTCCAAGACTCCAGGGAAGAATCCTCTGCTCTCCCAGCGGCTGGTGGCTCCAGGTGTCCCTTGGCTTGTGGCCACATCATTCCAAGCCAGTCTTCACACGGCCTTCCTCTCTCCTTGTCTTCTCCCCTCATATGAACACTTGTCATTGGATTTAGGGACCACCCGAATCTAGGATGATCTCATGTCGAGATCCTTTTTTTTTATTACTTTTTAAATGTTTATTTTGAGAGAGAGAGAGAGAGAGAGAGAATCCCAAGCAGGCTCTGCGCTTCAGCACCCAGAGCCTGATGTGGTGCTCAAACCCACAAACCGTGATGACCTGGGCCGAAACCGAGAGCTGGCCACTCAACCGACTAAGCCACCCAGGCGCCCCTCATCTTGAGATCCTTAATTACACCTGCAGAGATATCTGCCCCCCCCCCCAAAGGTCACATTCCAGGTGGACACATCTTTTAGGAGGCAACCATTCAACCCACTACAACAGGCTTCAAAAACGACTTGGATTTCCCCCCCTTTCTTCTGTTCCTTCTGTCTCTGAGTTAAAACCCCTCAAAGGAGAAGAAAACAGACCTAGTGGCTCCATTCAAAACGTGTCTGTGATGACACTCAAAGAACCTTTTAATGAGTGGTTTTAGAATGATCTAGAATGGTTCCTCATTAGTTTAATGGGCATTTCGCAGATTGGCTTGCCAGGAGCAGAGCAGATGAAGGAGACCGGAAGCCTGGTGAAAGAGCTTGACGTAAATCAGAACAACATTATTAAAATAATGCTCTGGATCCATATACTTCTCCTTAGCCCTCAGCTTATTTAACCTCCCTGGGCTTTAGTTTCAACTGTAAGTTTGGGGATTTGATGGGACAGAGCTCTAAGAATTCTGGGAACTCCAACATCTTAAGAAAGCAGGGAGACAATGCACAGCACAGACCATTTTCTCTAATGATCTCTAAAGCATCAGCCCAGAAAGGCCTTTGCATCATCACGTTGGAGCCATTTCCATCACTGGACAACATTCTGGAGCAATCTGCTCAAAGTGGGCCGCACTTGGTAAGAAGGGGGAGTCATAGGACTGGGGGAATATAGAAATTCTATTTAAGTGGGCTTTACTGTGTACCTATTAGCACAGCAGCATACACAGAACTTACAAATAACCTAATCAACAGTAGTAAAGGTATTCTCAGAAAAAAAAAACTTAAAAAAAATTTTTTTAACGTTTATTCATCTTTGAGAGACAGAGAGAGACAGAGCATGAGCAGGGAAAGGGCAGAGAGAGGGAGACACGGAATCCGAAGCAGTCTCCAGGCTCTGAGCCGTCAGCCCAGAGCCCGACGTGGGGCTTGAACTCATGAACTGCGAGATCATGACCTGAGCCGAAGTCAGACGCTCAACCGACTGAGCCACCCAGGCGCCCCGGAAAAAAACCTTTTTGAATATATGACCAAAAAATTTGGAGACCAGTGACCTAAGAAACTAGTTAGGTAGGCAGTTTGACTGCCAGACAAGTTGTGGGTTGCAGTATCATGGTTAGCTTATCACAATCAGTGACTCCAATGTGGCATTATGCCCTCAGGACAGTAAAACTAGACTTGATTTTATATCAAGTCAGGTTTTGATCAGAGATCCATTCCCAAATGTATTAATTTTCGGTTCGGTTTCTGCCATTACTCCCGTTTGTAGGCCAGGAGCCAGCAAGCTTCTCCTGCAAGGGGTCAGATAACCAACTTTTAGGCTTTGCCATATAGTTTGGCCATACAGCCTCTCCCATTGTAGCACTGAAGCAGCCTTACACAATACATAGAAGGAAAGGCATGACTGCGTGCCAATAAAACTTTGTTTACAACACTGAAATTTGGATGGCATGTGACTTTCGCGTGTTATAAAACAATCCTTTTATTGTTTTCAACCATTTAAGAATGTAAAAACTATTCCGAGCTTGCAGGGTCATTCGAAAACAGGTGATGCACTGGTTTTGACCCGTGGACTGTAGTTTGCCAATCCCTGTTTTAGACTACAAAATTTGTTTCTCAAGCTTGATTCCCTGTGGGTAGAACACCAAAAAACAGGGCACGTAAACCTTCGAGGGCAGAATGAACTTAGTTTCAGATCGATACCTCTGAACAAGAAACACACTCAAAAAATAAACTGTGGGAACACAAAGTTAAACAAAAACCCAGGATTCACGCGGGAACTGAGAGAAATGCGTACTTTATCTTGATCTTAGGCTCGAGACGAAAATGGGGGATGTTTTGGAGTCTTCCTGTTCTAACCAGCGGGCACCTTCACGAAACACTCACCTTCCTACCATGGGTTCACGCTGTTACGTTTCCTACCATCCTAATTTATTCTAGTTTGGATTTCTCTAGTAATTAAGGGCTCGCACATCAATCTTTGTTGAAAGCTTATCTCACCTGGAACCAAAGGTGAGCATTTTGGCGTTTGTGTTGCTAGAAGAGGTCCCCTCCAGAGTTCCCCCAGGAAGGGATACTGAAGAAACGGGCGGGCGAGACGGGCTACCTTGAGGGGTGGAACGGCCCCCGAGGGGCTGCGGGGGCGAGCGGTAGGAGGGGAAGCAGGTTTCGCTGTGTGTTCTCGTCTGCCGATCGGCTTCGCTCCCGTGGTATTATTTAAGCGAACGACTAACCCGAAACGTTAAGTCTCCCAGACTGATGTAGCAGCCACGTAGTCCTCCTGCCCTTGCCTGATACTCTGTGGTAATTCTTAAATGAGTAGGGTTTGGTGATTTGGAACCAACCGCAAGGCACTTGCCTCTCCTAACCCAATAGTGCACTTGATGCCCGGCGTGGGTAGCTTTCGGGAGACGAAGCCAACGTGCCGAGAATCGGACTCTAAAAATAAGCATCTTGCACATTTCTTTTAGCCTCTTTTCTCTCCATAAAGGCCTCCACAGATGGCTTCTTTACATCATGCTCTCAAATGACTAGCTGTTAAATATTCATACTTATGGAAATGGTACTGTACATGCTCCAACCCCCCAGCCAGTTAACATTTGTATTTTCCGTATCTCAAGGCCCTTGTTCTTGGGCCTTGTCCTCTGTAGAACACAAACTCGTGCACACACACACACACACACACACCCATCGTAGACACCAACTTTTTGCCTCTTTATGACTAATTTGCCTAGAATAGTTCTTTTATTGTTAAAGTTTGTTTTATTTATCTTGAGAAGGGGGTGGGACAGAGAGAGAGAACCCCAAGTAGCGTCCACGCCATCAGCGTAGAGCTCAACTCCGGGCTTGAACTCATAAAACCGTGAGATCACGACCTGAGCCTAAGTCAAGAGTCGGATGCTTAACCGAATGAGCCCCCCCCCGCGTGCCCCTCGGGCAGTAGTTCTTGACCAAGGGGAGATCCTGCCCCTCAGAGGACATTTGGCCACGTCTGGAGACACCTGGAGCTGTCGCAACCGGGAGGACAGCAGCGCGTACCACTGGCATCTCATGCGTTAGGACCAGGGATGCTGCTGCACTTCCCACGACAACAAACGGGACAGCACCTCACGAAGAATGGCCCGGCCCAAATGTCAATAGCGTGAAGGCCCAGGGTCCCACGGTGAGGCTGAAAGCAGACTTGAAAACACCGACGGGGAACAAAGTCCAAGCAAACTGGAACTAAAAACTCGGGGATGGTGGAGGCGTCCAATGAAGGTCAGGTCTCTTAATTTCTTATTCAGGTTAATACTAAGGTTATACCTTTAAGGGGCGCCTGGGTGGCTCAGTCAGTTAAGCGCTTGACTTCGGCTCAGGTCATGATCTCATGGTTCCTGAGTTCGAGCCCCGAGCGGGGCTCTGTGCCAGCAGCTCAGAGCCTGGAGCACGCTTTGGATTTTGTCTCCCTCTAGTCTCTGCCCCTCTCTCACTCACACTCTGTGTTTCTCAAATAAATAAATAAATACATGTAAAAAAATTTTTTTAAAGTCCTGTTTCAGTCTTTAAGCTCAGCTTACAAATATTTTATCTTGTATTTTTAAAAGATTTTTATTTTTTAATTTTTTTTTCAACGTTTTTATTTATTTTTTGGGGGGACAGAGAGAGACAGAGCATGAACGGGGTAGGGGCAGAGAGAGAGGGAGACACAGAATCGGAAACAGCCTCCAGGCTCCGAGCCATCAGTCCAGAGCGTGACGCGGGGCTCAAACTCACGGACCGCGAGATCGTGACCTGGCTGAAGTCGGACGCTCAACCGACTGCGCCACCCAGGCGCCCCAAAAGATTTTTACTTTTTAAGTAATCTCTATGCCCAATGTGGGGCTCAGACCCACAACCCTGAGATCAAGAGTCGCATGCTCTACTGACTGAGCCGGCCAGGTGCCCCCTCAACTTACACGTATTTTAATAAAATTTTAGTTAAAATGTAGAACACTCCCTTTCACTCATTCCATTAATACTCAATTATCTCACATATTTGACAGATTAAATCCCCCTAAACATTAACACCATTTACAAACTTGATTCAATTCCCTCAAGGATTTCAAGCTACAAATTGAGATGGTCCTCTTAAGCATTTCAAACCCCACAAAGACTCACAAATAAGCTGTATTCCAAACATTAAAAAAAAAAAAAAAAGTCCATCCACGCGTTCTCACCCTGCCTCCCGCTGCCTTTCTCCAGGACAACAGTGCTGGCTCCTGGCCCAGGCCACCTAGGCTGGACGGGAGCCCACCCCGCGCCGGCTCCCAGATCTGCGCTGGTCTCATCTGTAAAGAGGGAGGGACTCCAGCCTCCCAGGGAAGGTGGCTCGTCTTTCCGTGGTGTCCTCTCATCTGTCCATTCCCTGTTCTCTGGCTTCCCAAGGCCAGCGCAAGACTGGGCCTCCTGGCCGATCCTTCTCAACGAGCTCCAGAGCTCAGCGGGAGCACAACACTGCGGCGCACCGGCCTCCACCCGTCCCAGCTTCTCCGGTCACTCGCCTCCCGGGCCTCCCCTGCTCGGGCACACGTGAGCATTCCTGCTGTTTTCCTAACTGCCAGGTCCGCAGGAATCTCCCGTGCTCGTTCGTCTGCTGTCTCGACAGTAGAGGAAGTACCCGCGAGGAACCACCCGTGGGGACAGCATGTGACCCGATGCCAGACACACGCTTCTTCTTAAACTCTTACTAAATACAGGCACCAACCCCCCCCAAATTGGAAACTGAACACCTTTCACAGCTCACGAGCCAAGTAACTTCACCTGAGAACGAGGGAGGGCCTGAAGACCAGGGAAATGAAGACAGAGAACACCCCACAGCCACCGGCATACACTAGGCACTCCGTATTCCCGGACAGTTTTCTACATCAAACATTTTCAGTTTTTTCAGAAGCAGAGCTCGGATCGTGGACTGGGTGGCTCAACGCCAGGAATGAATGATTTTAAACGAGAGCCTCGTGCCTGCCTCCACGTCCTCCGATGCTGGCGGCCACCCTTCTGTTCCGTGGCATCGCTCAGGGAAGACACTCGAGAGGGGAGGCCTCAGGAGCCGCGGGAGGCCGGAGGACCCCAGCCCGGGCCCTACCGCACTGTCCGCGGGTGCGGCGGTGTGCACGCTTCTCGCCCCAAAGAGTGCCGGCTTCTGGGGCGCCTGGGTGGGTGTCGGTTAAGTGACCGACTCTTGATTTTGGCTCAGGTCATGATCTCACGGTTCGTGGATCGAGCCCCATGCCAGGCTCTGGGCTGACCCGCTTGGGGCTGACTCCCAAGCAGGCTCCACTTGGGAGTCTCTGCCCCACCCCCACTCTCTCCCTCTCAAAATAAACAAACTTAAGAGGTGCTCGGCACCCAGATAAAGAACACACAGAGTGGGAAAAAGTGTATTAGCCAGTTTAATTTATTTAAGAATCTTACAAAAAAAGAAAACAAAACAAAAACCACAACAACAAAAAACTAAATACAGAATTGGTTATGCTTCATGGTTGATCGTTTTTTACTTGCGAGGGTAAACCTCGCTAAATGCAGCCGACACATTTTTATTGCATGAGACCCAATTTTTAAAGTTACACATCAAAATGGTTGGAACAGTCATTTCTGGACACTCGGTACTGTTTTCATCACGGAAGGCTGAACGGAGCAGTGCAGTATCATCAGAACAGTGCGTACCCTTCGTACACTGACAGACATTCAAGACAGAGTAGCAATATAAAAAGGGAGATTTAAAAAAAGAGAACCAAATAAAAACAACCAAGAGTTTACATCCACCTCTGTTTTCAAATTGTCTTTGGATTCCATCAGACGTTGTCTCAAGATGCACCAAGTCAGATCAGTAAAGGAGGAAGATCTATGCCTACGTATAAAAGTATCCTTTGCTCAGCGGAGGTAGAACCTGGCAAAAGTTTTATTGCAGAGATACAGCGGCGTACCTCTTCCCACCTCTCATGGTTGATGGTAGATACAAGTGGTTATTGAAAAATAATATCAGTAGTTTGCAAATTCAGTATAAACCGTGAACAGGATGAGTTTTTTCTAATGGCGGTGAGACTGCAGATGTGCTACGTAGAAAAAAAGCTCTCTGCCCCCTAAAGGGGAAGTCAGAAAGGAGGCTCAAGCTTCTATCCTCTTCAGTGCCACAAATACTGTCATAGCAAGAAAGGCCCTTGGGGCGGTGGTGGGGAGGGGAGGCGGAAGGACGAATGGGGTGTCCTCACCGAGGGGCCTGTGGACTGACCCTCGGGCCCGGAGGCGGCCCGAACTGCCAGTGGCAAAGAGAACGGGGCTGGCGCCGCCCCTCGGCACTGCTGCGCACAAGCTGAACCACTCCTCGGGCGCCGGAGGAAGGGGGAGGACGGGGCGGGTTTGGGCCGGGATTCCCACTGGAGCTCATCTCTGACAAGGCCTGACTCAGGACACGCTAGGTTCCCAAGACTTACCTACCTAAATGCAAACAACTTCTCAGTTTTCAGCAAGTGTACCAAGTTCAGTAGTGGTGAGTGGAACATGTATGTGAGGAAAAGGCCCAAGAAATGCCCACGGCAATCCTTCCTCAAAGTTACAGGGGAACATTTCCTTAAAGGTGCAAAATCTTTACATAAAAACCCAATGGTTGCCTCCCGGCTGATGATTGCCACCACTTTCACGAGCCAGCCCAGGGTCTTCCCTATTGGCAACGCTAACTGTCAAGAGGGCCTTATTCTGGCTCGGCACTGGATCTGTGGCCGATCCAGTCAAGGTCAATGCCCCAGTAGCAGTCCACTGGTGGTGCGAGCAGCTCAGGGGATCCTGCTGGCCAGTCCAGCCACAGTTGACTGCCTGCTTTACCCTCAGCGCAGAATCCACCTACGGGCTGAAGGCTCGCGTGAAGCCCCCACAGCAGCTGTGTTGCCCTCTCTGGGAGGACAACGGTTCCTGACAGAACATTCTTCAGCGTTACCTGTCCAAACAGAGACCCACATGTACCGGGCCGGTCTCCCCGTCTGCTCTTTAATATCCCTAACAGGTGAGAGCAGAGGCAGATTACCTGTGCTCCCTGCAAAATAACTGCCTGATTATTTTTTGCAGGTTAATGGTAGAGGCCTGACTTGTTTAATTCAAGAAACAAAAACAAAAACACAGAAACTCTGTGGCAGCAGGCCACAAACCAAGGTTCAGATCTGCAAGATTTTCTTCACAGCTGGAAAGCCACACAGATGAAGGATTTGGTACGGGCCTGAAGAATGGAAAGGGTAGGAGCAAGTCAGGTTACTGAAGAGCTACGTTTGATCCCAAATGCACTGAAGAAGTTAGAGGAGCTTAAAGAAGTCTTGGGAAGAAATGTTTTTTATGTGAAAACATCAGGCTCACTACAGCTTCCAAAGAGCAACATAAATGAGCATAACTAGTCATATAATGACAGTATCAGAAATTGCACTCAAGTACATTCCCCCCAATACAATGCATTGCACACAGTAAAAATTTGTAATAAAAATGCAAAACACAATCAGGCATGTTGAAAAATATTAACACAAAACAGACATAGGAATTCTATAGTCAAGATGCAAAACTGAATCCTAAAATATATGAACAAATTCAACTAAGAAGTTTTTCATACTTTTATATATATATATATAAAAAAATTATAAGATGCCCCGTATGGGAAGTCAAGAAAAGAATAAATAGGATCGAAGGGAGGGGGGAAAGAGAAAGAAAGAGTGGGTAGGGTCCCAATTTACAAGAAATATTTACATTCAGAATTCAAAAGAACTCAGCATTTCTATATATACACATTTATGTACATATATATAAGTACAGCATAAAATCAGAAGGTGGGTTTTGGGATTTCACCTCAAGTACTCAGAAAGAAATTACTAGCTAGCTTGAGTTGCAGGTATCTATTTAGTTGAGTTTCCTTCACTTACATGCCCCTTAAAAGACACCGCATTTGTATCGGATAATTGGCATCCCATGAGGAATTTTCACAAATGGGTTCTGCTCGCGGCTATCGCCACAACGGGGACTGCTTGCCTCATTCCAGCAGCAAAGTGTGCACGGCCCTGCGCGTGGGTTTTGTGGTTAGCCAGGGAGACCCCGGACACAGGAGGGGGAATCAACAAATGCCCATCGTCACAGCGGTTGCCTTTGCCACTGGGATGCCTGAACTAACCAGACATCTGGCTAACTGGATCCCGGCCTAACGGCGACTCTTACGTAGCACCATTCTTAGAAGCTATCAAATATCACCCAGGTAACGTTTTTAAAATGAGTATTTAGATAGGGACCTTCCTCTTAACATCTTACCAAGAACAGGACTGAAAGGGAAAATACTTTTCGTCTCTCTTGCGTGAATTGCGATGCACCAATCATTTGTAATCTGTAGCTTTTTGCCCTCATGCTAACTGGGAAGTAGAAGGGGTAGGGGCAAGGGTTCCCGTTATACAACTGTTAAGTGCTGTGCTGGTCATGCCTGTTAGAAGTTCTAATAGCATCACACGGAGGCTAGCAGAAGAATGCCCCAGAGACTACAGGCACAAAATCGCGCCTCTAAAATGTTATATTCCCCTGGAACTTGGTAATCTAGAACTTTTATCTTCACAGATAAAGCACACTAAAATGAAAAGGGTTATTGTCGCAGCTCAAAAAAATGTCTCAAGTGCTAATTGGACTGGAACAAATATATGTACACAAACACACACTACTACATTGCTTTGGATGCAAGTTCTTGCTAACTTATATACAGATGTAAAGAAAAGGTATTGAAGACTGTATCTGCAACGTAGCAGCAAAAAGGGAAAACTGCTTAGGATATTTACTTTTTGATCAAGTTGTGTTTAAAGACATACTTTGTTAATACTTGTAGGACTTTACACATCATTGATCCCTATCTGGGTAATCTCACTAAACTGCAGATAAAGACCTTGTGGTGTGGAGGTTGCTAGATTAGGGGAACACTAATTCCCCCCAAGATACCATCTGAGCGGCTCTGGACTCAGGAAGCGAGTGGTTTTCAGCACAATCGACACTGTAAACTCTGAAAACGCTAACATGATTTACAATCAAATCTTTGTGCTCAGAGCCATATTGCTAAAAAGGGAGGGAGGAAAGGCATTGCAGGGGCCAAATGGACTCGCATCAGGTTCAGCAAGGCCCTGGGGTCAGACGTGGCATTCAGATCCTGAAACACACGGAGCCGTTTTATAGAAGTCAGCTGTTGTTAAGACTTGGGTTTTTAACAGAGGGGACCCTGAATGCCGGCCAACCTGAACGTGCTGGCTTAGATGAGGATGAGGGCACAGTGTGAAGGTCGTACGTTCAACCTCAAGAGAGGGGGTGAGCAGCGGACTCATGGTGTCCTGATGGGAGGAGCACAGGCGTGTGGCACCTCAGCGCCCACCCCCCCTTACACCAGTTGCCTTTCTGAGGTCTCCTTTCAGACTTTTCAGAGGCCTTATTTCTGGACCTTATTTTTAAAAGCGAAACAATGCTGCTCCTCCAAGAACAGAACACGCCTATGCCCTTTGGTATCAAGACAGCTATTCAAAGAGCCAACACCACATCAGGAATCGTGGGGGTCAACTGACCACATTCGTCTCCCCGGAGGGAGCAGGCTTATCAGGGTTCGGTCCCCGTCCCCAACTCTACTTCACGTTAGTGCGCGGATGGATGCCGAGCGGGCTACCGGATTAAAACAGAGGAACTAACTGGGAAGTTCTGCTGCAGGTGGGACGGTCTGCCCTTGGCTGCCAGCTGGGTCCAGCGGCCCTGACAAAGAACACTGGTTGATATTCACACGGATCACTGCCTGAGATAGAAAGCCTAGACTGAGGATAAAAGTTGCATCCACTTGGCAACACATGCCAAAGAACAGAAATGATTCTCGATGTGTTCTTTCACGTATCAAGCATAAATAAATCCAAAGGAAACGTACGGTAAACTTGACGTAAGCAAACTCGGCCTTAAAGAAACACAGGAAGATGAAAGCCCTAGCCATCACCGAACAGACATCTTGCCTGATTCTGCAAGAAGTTTCAAAAGTGACAAAGGAGAACAATTCAACTTGAGAAACATTCAAAACGACTATCGCTACACCCCTTTCTCGACACCATCTCAGTTTTGAGGGGTAGGTTTTAAGCCCAAAAAGGCTGCCTGGAGTGCCGCGTAACACGCCAGTTCTGCAGAATCCCCGTCACAGACTCTGCCTCTGAAGGTGGTGAGGGCCTAAGCAAGAGTCCACTTCTGGTTAGTAGAACAACTTTTTATTTGACATCTACAAGACTGTGGTATCTTGCAGCTTTTGACCAGGTTTATACAATCTCAATTTTTCAATAGTGCAACCTGTGCAGGCAAAACAAAGGGAAAGGAAAACAAAAGGAAACAAAAAAACCCAATTGTCCCCTCACTTGTTTCATAAACATCTATTATAGGCGAAACAAAACTTACCCATATTATAGATAAGTGTCTATTCACATTTGTACATTACCATTTTTAACAGCTTGAGATAAACTCTACAATGTCTTACAACACATTAAACGATATTCAAGTTACTGGGTAACAACAATAACAACAAGAAATAAACATACAGCAGAAGCCTCAAGTGTTTCCTCATTGTCTAGTTTACAGCTCAAGTACGGTTTCCTTTTTTATGAGTGACAAATTAAGATAATGGAGTAAAAAAAGATTGTTTGCAAGATGGAAGCCGATTTGTACTTCTTTCTAAAACGATCTTTAAGTTAAGGAAAATGTAGTTTTAAGAAAAGCAGGCTTGTAGCCATTTTTGCAGCACACATTAGGAATACTATTAATACATTAAAATTAACTTTCAGAGTTTTACCACCAAAAAAATGTATATACTCATTACCTTGACAAGAAACCTGGGGCAGGGAGAAGAGGGTGAGGGGAATCCGCGGGGTGAGAAGCAATACCCAGGTATAAACACTATAAAAATGCAATAACCAATGCTGTACATCTACAAATGTTTCTCTCCGTTACTTGACTTGTTTTCATCTTGTTTACGCATGCTTTCAAAGACATGCACTGTCAGAACAAAAACTAAAAAAGAACCCGAATGCATGATATGCAACCTTTCATTTCATGCTTTAATAAACCTATTGTTTAATAAGTTGGAAAAAGAAACCAATATATATTTTCTATATTTATAGACTCAAAACACATGCATCTGGGGATAAGTCCCACAGCAATTGCATGGATGTACTGCGTTAACCCTGAGCACTGTGTAACATAAAAGTAAAGCCAGTTTGGGAAGTTCCAAGCATTTTTAAACCAATTGTGGTTTGTAGCCTTTAACAAACTCACAAACAAACAGACACACGCACGCATACATACCCCTCTGCTCACCCAAAGTAAAAGCATATGGGAAGTACCATGGGAAAAGCAAAAGGAAAGACATATGTACCACCATCGGCACTGCTGATTTTCAGTTTTGCTATCTATTCCAGGTTTGTCCTTATTCCCAAAAAAATTAACTAGAGAGAGCACAACTGAAAAAAATTATAATTCTTTGGAAACTGTCCCTGATTTTTATGCAAATGATATGCTTCAACAGCATTTCAGATACATCCATGTTGAAACCTGTCTGTTCTTAAGCGTTGCTCAAGTTGGCGATGCTCTGCGGGTGACGCTGCTGCCAGAGCTGTTTCTGTTGGACCGCAAGCTGTTGAGACTGGTCTGAAGTTGACAGGAGATTTACAAGAGGAGACACACAATTTGCAGGAATGATCAAACCTGCAATTAGAAACAAGAACTTATCAAGGCTATATCCAAGAGAAATCATACTGTGTTTTACAGCTGCACAGCACATTCCAAATGAAGCATAACATTAAGTGTAACAAATAAGACTCCACCCAAACACTAAACGAATACTTGAGAACTGAAACTGCCCCCTCAGAAGTAACCCAATTCCTCAGCAGCATTACTCGCAGAGACCTAAGCATATGCAAAGTCTACAGCAACACTGACTTCTCGGTGGAGGATTGGAAAATGGACTACAGTGTCTCTCTATCTACTGTCTTTGCAGCTCCACAAATGCAGGCGAACACGACCTTCTTTGGGCAGGTATTAATGGACCAACAAGGCTACAGAATAGTGGATGTGAATTCAACTGCTTAGTGAAGCAGGTAATTTCCAAGTGGGCACGCTACAGGCGTTAGCAAACTGTGGAAAGTATACGCCCTCGGTAAAGGAACTTTAACTCCTCCCATGTGGGAACAGGGGCTAGATGTTCCACATAAACTGTGTTGTGCGCGTGCATGCATGTGGTTTTTGAGAAAACAAAACCCAGGCTTTTGATTTTTAAATGTTGGCCAACTAATTCAAATGCAGACTCGCAAAAACTAAAAATATCAAGAGGGTCAAAAAAAAAAAAAAAGGTCATGGACTGACTCTGGCCCATGGGCTGCCAACCTGCAGCCCACAATAAAAAGGAAGGTCGTCGGAAATGCAACAAACACGAAACCACAGGCCAGAGTGCAGTAACGATGAATTCCTGCGAGGCCTGCCATTTAGAGGATGGTGGGAACAGCTGCCCGGTCTGCCCGTGCTCTCTGCTAAAACTCCAGTCCCTCCTCTGTGCAGTGACTGTAGCTCCAGTCTCAATTTGGCTCAATGACTGGAAACGGGTAGACTTCAGAGGATCCTGGGCAAGAGGCTGGGCTCGGTCTTTATACCACAGCCTGCACAGACAGCGACAGTGAGGAAGGGGAGCAAGAACAGCTGAGAGCGGCCTAAAATAAATGACATTGTAACTTCAGCTAGAATCAACAATGCCCATTCAAAGGTTTAACTTCCGTTCAACCTTTTAAGAGCATATAAAACAAGCTCTCCCCCATTACTGGAAGAGATACTGATTCTAAAACGTTAGAAGCAAAATAAAAAAAGAATAGGATCTGATTTTTCCGGATAGCTCAACCCCCCCAAAATTAGACTCACCTACAATCCGTTGTCCATCCTCTGTTCTCAGTCGAACAATCTGCATTTTCACATTTGTGCCACTGACAGATGCTAGAACACCCTCAACCTTTGTCCAGACACTCAGTACGGAGCCACATAATACGTAGTATGTGCGGCAACGAAGACCTATTTCACAAACTAATCCCAAGCTTGCCTTTTTACAGTTGCCACGCCTAGGAAAAATAGGGGAAAACATATACGTATACACATACACGCATGTGAACAGCTAGCAAAGTCTACCTAGGTTTCAAATGGAAGATGTCCTAGTCCAATTTGCCTTTCTTTATTGACAGTTTCTTTGATTACGCTCTTATTGACATATTGGATTATCCTGTCCAGTGTAAGGTGTCATTACTGGTTTGTTAAGTTTCTAAAATTTGTTTTAGAAAATAAGATTTCTGGGGCCTGACTCCCAGTTAAAAGGGTTTATTTACTGGGTTTGATATCCATTTAAACATTTGTCTTTTGAAAAATTTTTTTCATTTACATCCAAGTTAGTGAGCATATACCGCAATAATAATTTCAGGAGATTCCAGTATTCATCCCCTATGTGTAACATCCAGTGCTCATCCTAACAAGTGTCTTCCTTAATGGCCCTTGCCCATTTAGCCCATCCCCCCACCCACAACCCCTCCAGTAAACATTTGTCACTTTAACATCTGTTAGTTTACTATATTGACGCTAGCTTATAAAATAATTCTGCCAGTTACTTCTAAAGTATTGAACAACCAATATATCATAAATCATGTCACTGAGAAAGGCCTCAGCAAACCAAAAGAATGGAACTACTAAATTTTTTTTAAACTGTAAGAAAAAGAAGACATGGTTTATAAAATTATACAATTTATAAAATTTTTAAACTTATAAATTTATATAATTCCTCAATAAAATTATATTTTTAATAGTAATTCAAGAGGATACACAGTAGTATTGGGCACTTGTCTTGCTAATGCTCAAAGCAAATGTTTTAGAGAGGACTACTGTAAGTTAACTTTAAAAATACTTTATCTTGAAAGATTTTCCTAATTTCCAAAACACTAATTTGCTCTCAAAATGAAAACAAAAAACATTGCTCATATCAAATTTATCTTCCTACATGTCTTAAAAGAAAAATAAACTAGCTAAAATTCATCCATGTCCTGTATTCCTTTTCATAAAATGGGCCAGATACCCCATTGTCTACTTAATGGGTGAGGAAACAGTGGGTAAGGAAATAGGGGAACCATAATGTGCAGGGTATTACGTGCCCTCCACACCTACGGCCTCAGCTGAAGTGGACACTGTAAGTTAGGGGATGACACAGTGACTTGAAAGAACACACCTCCAGCCAGCCTAGTGGCACAGTAGGACCACTTCCAGGGCTCAACAACAGTCTTCTGGTGCTGTCAGCAACTCTAATTTCCTAGAAGTTTCCTAGCCTTAAAAATGAAAAGTGATTTGGGATGCCAGTACCCTTTTTTTTTTTTTTTAAAGAGAGAAATAAATAAACAAACAAATAAATGAAGGGAAGGAAGGAGAGGAGAGGGAGAAAAAGTCAGCTTTAACAAGGAGGATAGACAAGTCCATACTGCCAGACTGCAGCTGGCCGGAAGTAACAAAGCACTGGTGAAGAACACAGGGGACACCTGAACAGCGTGTGGTCCACAGACATACAAGCAATTCTAACTGAAGAATGACACCTAACATCAGGTAATCTGTTCACGGACTTCGAGAGACAGACAACTAAAGAGCAAACGTGTGTTTCAATTAAGTCTTGATTACATTTTGGAAAATACGGTGAGAAACATGAAATACTAACCAATAAGCATGAGTACAAGTGTCTGCAGATGAATTATACTGATCTAACCAGTGGATCAGGGCATCATCTGAGACTACCTGTGAAAATAAGACAAAAATTCCATTGAAACAGGATTGTTTTAAACAAGCTGGTTGCCTTCCTATGTTCTCTAAAGCCAATTTACAATCCTCTCTATACAGAAAATCTGGCCCGTTACTAGCTGCATTTGAGCGCCCTTCATAAAATCCTGCCATTAGGCTCTTCCTATGTAACAAATGTTTCCAATAGCTAGTTTAATGTTAATTGTTGAAACTGGCTAGGAAGAATAGTAATACAAGGTAATACTAAGAATAAATAATAGTAATGCTAGAAAAAAAGTAGTCATTCACCGCTTTTCTACAAATCGTTGTAAAACAAATATTTTTAACGGTTCTATTTTTTTGAGTTGACGCTGGAAGTTTCTTTTTCTACAACACAAGCTCTTTCAAATAATCATCTTACAAGTTTCTTAAATGGTTGATAACATTAAGACTGGTATGTTAATGTAACAAAATGTGACAAAATGTTTCCTAAAAATAATTTCCCTGTAATCAAATAGGGAAAATTCACAACATAATTTTATATATAGACATAAAGCACTCCTAAACAGTTTCAATATATTATTATAAAACAAGTATTCATAGATAGTATAATACAAATGAAAAAATACCTTCTTATATTTCTTTTTTAGATCAGCATAAATTTCTAATTTGAGCTGTTTTCCAGTATTTGGTCTATAAACTAAGAACAGCTTCTTTTTTGGGTTCACTTCTTTAACCAAGATGGCAGTTTTCTTGTTGTTCCTTATCTATTTAAAAAAAAGTGAGAAAGTATAAAGATCTGTACTGCATACCTTAAGATACACTTTTTTGTACCATCACATTAGCAAGTGCAATCCTTTGAAAGACTGTAACGCCAAATAGGCACATGAACCTGTAACTGTGGAAAAGGACAGCAGCTGCTCATCTACCTGAGTTTTTACAAGGTCTCACCAGAATGAAGACTGAACCTGAATTCTTAGGTACACTCAAAACATAGGTTGAGGGCCAAGACACTCCTTAGGAGATTGTTTAGAATAAGTTTTAAAGCATAAATGTCCAGTGGAGACAATTTCGCTTGTTCTAGGCCATGTTCTTGCCTCAGAGATCCAGGAGATAGGAGATTAGGGAGGGGGTAGAAAGGGTCTTCAGAGGAAAATCTTTTTACCTCTACTCTATTGTTCTTTAAGTGTTTATTATTTTTGAGAGAGCAAGTGTGAATGGGGGAGGGGTAGAGCGAGAGGGACAGCAGAGAGCCTGGTGCAGGGCTCAAACTCATAAAGGGTGAGATCATGATCTGAGTCGAAACTGGACACTTAACCAACTGGGCCACCCATGCACCTCCCATTTCTTCTATCATTTATTTTGAGAGAGAGAGGGAGAAAGGGAGACCGTGTGCAGGGAAGAACAGAGAAGGGGCAGGGCAGGGAGAATCCCAAACAGGCTCCAGGTTGTCAGCACAAGAGCACAACGCAGGACTCCAACTCACAAACTGTGAGATCATGATGTGAACTGAAATCAAGAGTCAGACATTCAACTGACCGACCCACCTAGGCGCCTTACCTCTCTATTCTATGTTTAGAAATTTTCATAATAAAATGTGTAAAAAAAACAAACAAACAAGTTACTCTCCTTGAAGTTACAATGAACCATAACCTCTAAGATAATGATTTTGATCACCCACAGTTCCCTGCACCCATCTATAATCCATCCATCAGGGCTGTCTATCCCTACGGTTGCTGTAGGGTGAAGTTAAGACATCACATGATCTGTAAACAGTAAAGCTACGATATAAAAAAGCCAAAATGTTGAGCAAATAATAAATATATATAGGTAAAAAGGGAAGACGTGGATGTATCAGACAAATGATGGAACTTACACATATTTTTAATTTTTTTAAAAAAGTTGGGAGTTATGGCAGAAATACTAAGAGGAAGGAAAAAGCCCATTAAACTCAAGGAAAATTAAGACTGGAAAATTAACATCTCCTTTAAAGAATGGTGAACAATTTGTAAGCAATAATCTCTGGAGCAAAACTGAAGGAAAAAAAGAAGTTTCAAAGTAAAGATACTTTCTCAGCCCCTCTACAAAACAAACTGTTCTCTGAGCTACTAACTTTACATTAATTCTTACACTGATAAAAGAAAAACACTTAATATTTTACTTATCTCTCATAGATATTAAAGATCATTTGTATGATCTTGAAACATTGTTTATACATTTACAAAGTCTATAAAACAATAGCTAAGGTAAAAATTACATTTTCTGATGTTTTATCAGTTGATGTGAAACTCCATATAATAATTATGCTTGGAGGACAGTGTTTAAAGCATTTAACAGTGTAATCTATCTTTACAGTGTCAAATTAGTTCATTACAATTACAAAATAAATCATCACGTTACAGTGGAAATAAAAGCGATTTTGACATGGTTTTCCTAATGTTAGCACACATTAAACACTGTAAAGCACACCTGCTTGTTTCTGTAGAGTGTCAAAGACAAACAACACCTGCACCTTCCTGGAAGGATTGCCCCTTCTAAGGCTGCGTCTCCTCACATCCAATGGCCCGCTGCCGTGCAGGAAGTAACAAAGGACCAGTGTTACCACGCCCTTCCACTCAAAGGGAGACGAGGATCAGCACGTTCCTCAAAACCGACCAGCGTGTAAATTCTGGCCATAGTTTGGAACAAATAAAGAATAGCCAATACCCTAGCCCGCATCAATAAAAATCCCATCTAAGGGAGAATAATAAAATCTGTTGAATTCGATCAGTAATTGTGATGTAATACTGGTTTTGATATTATGATGCTGTAGTTTTATCAAATGTTACTGTTGGTGAAAACTGGTGTACAATTTCTCTGTATCATTTCTCATAACCTCATGTGGATCGACAAGTATCTCAGTAAGATTTTCAAAAAACAAATTAACTAGGAGCCAGATTCAGTTTGAGAGCTTTGCTCTTGGATCAAGGGCCAGTAAATCAGGACTGTGACCAAATCAGGCCTGAGGCTCCTAAGCTTAAGAACACTTTAAGGAAAGCGATGCCTGCATGGCTCAGTCAGTTAAGTGTCCGACTTCAGCTCAGATCATGATCTCACAGCTCGTTGAGTTTGAGCCCCACATCGGGCTCTGCTGACAGCTCAAAGCCTGGAGCCTGCTTCAGATTCTGTGTCTCCCTCTCTCTCTGTCCCTCCCCTGCTCGTGCTCTGTCTCAAAAATAAACATACAAGAAATCAAAACAAAACAAGAAGAGTTTAATAGGAAAGAAGGAAGGAAGAAAGGAAGGGAAAAACAAAAACAAAAACAAAAAAGAATAGTCAGTGGAAACCATCTATGGCCTACAAAACCTGAAATATTTAGTATCTGATCCATTGTAGAAGTTATTTAAGGATACCTGTTCTACATAGCTTATTTATGACAGCATCATATATGGCCTCTTTTATGCAGTTACATCTTCAACCTGGTCTTCATTTACAGTTGGCCTCTCCACAAATTTTGCAAATCAAAACTAAAATGTGGCACATACATACAAAGGAACATTATTCAGTCACAAAAAGGAATGAAGCACGGACACATGCTACAACATGAATGAACCCCGAAGGCTTTTATGCCGGGTGAAAGCCAGACACAAAAGGAGAAGTATTCTATGCCTGCACTTACATATACGAGGCACGTAGATATGCATATTCATAAACAGAGGGGAGATTAGAGATTATTAGAGGTTAAGAGAAGGGGGAATGGAGAGTGTTTAACGGTTGTAGTTTTTGTGGGATGATAAAAAAGTTTTGAAAATAGAGAGTGGTGATGGTTGCACAATACTGAACATAATGCCACTGAATTATACACTTTAAAGGAGTTAAAGCGGTAGATTTCGTTATATATTTTACCACAACTTTAAAAGTTAACAATGTACACTGAACTATACACTGAAGTGAATTGGATGGTATATGAATCCCATCTCAATAAAGCTGTTTAAAAAAAAAGAAATGAAGGAATAGATTAAAAACAACTCACGACAAAAAAAATAAAAGGTGAAAATCTAATCAAGTTTTTAATGTTTGTTTTTGAGAGAGAGAGAGAGAGAGAGAGAGAGAGAGAGAGAGAGAGACAGCGTGAGAGTGTGGGAGGGGCAGAGAGAGAGAGGGAGACAGAATCTCAAACAGACTCCAGGCTCTGAGCCATAAGAGAGCCCAATACAGGGCTTGAACTCAGGAACCACAAGATCATGACCTGAGCCAAAGTTGGACTGAGCCACCCAAGCACCCCTCTAATACTTAGATAAGAAATCTTGATAAAAGAGAAATTCAAGGAAACCATACTAAAGTCTTTGCAAATAAAAATAACTTAGAAAATCTTCTGAAATAAAAAGATTTGAAAAAGAAAAAAAAAAGATTTTAAACTTCCTATATTGAAAGAGCGTATCACATACCTGAAAATACTAAGAATAACTAATACCAATATACGTTCACAAAATTATCAAACTCTGAAGGGAATCCTTTGAGTATGTAGATGAAAACAAAACAACCAAATTAAAAAGGGGAAAATTCTGGGCACCTGGGTGGCTCAGTCGGCTAAGCGGCCGACCCTTAATTTCGCCTTAGGAGGTCATGATCTCATAGTTTGTGGGTTCAAGCTCCACCTCGGGCTCTGAGCTGACAGTGCAGATCCTGCTTGGGATTCTTCCTCTCACTATGCCCCTCCCCTGCTGTGTTCTCTAAATAAATAACATTTTAAAAACGAGGGGGGGGGAGGGGAAGATTCACTGAACTGCATAAGATTTATGTTATGTATGCTATACCTTAATAAAAACATATAAAACAAGAGCTCAGAAAAAACAATCTTTTTTTAAGCAATTTTTTAATCTTTATTTTTGAAAGAGAGACAGAGTGTGAGTGGTGTACAGAGAGAGGAAGACACAGAATCCAAAGCAGGCTCCAGGCTGTCAGCACAGAGCCTGACATGGGGCTCGAACTCACAAGCTGTGAAATCATGACTTGAGCCAAAGTCAGATGCTCAACTGACTGAGCCACCCAGGCACCCCTGGTAAAGTGGTTTTTAAGTACAAAGGCACAAACTTTAACCATTTAAGAACTCAGGGAGTAATGCTCCCAAGCCCTTCTTGAGGATTCTACTACAGAACAGGCTTCAAACAAGATGATTAGTGATAGTAACCTCAGGACTAGTGAGAGGTGAGCATTAAATTTAAGAGCTAAGGTTAAGTATTAAAAGAAAAGCATACTATGTAAGTGCCATATGCTAACAATGCAGAAAAACACAGCTATGTTTTAAAATGGGAGAATGAGGGGAAGGAGAAGCCCCCCCCTCCCCCCAAAAAAACCTCTCATGCTTTTTTTTCCAAATTATTTTCAGGAATACTTAGGTATAGTATCGTTATTATTTTATCATCCTGTGCGCGATGGAGAATAAAGATTATTACTGCAGAAGAAAAGAACACACAGATACCAGAGAAGAGAGGACATAAAAATTCCACAGTCTTTAAGAGGAAAGTTCAAGATATTAGGCCCTATGTGATTTCACATAGACACGCATGCATGCATTTGTGGATGGAGGGATGTGTGTCTAGACGTACACACACATACATATACCCACCTCCCTCCCTCCTCAGCTCTGACAAATATTAAAGAATTATTTACACTAATAGCTAAAAATGAATCAATGTTTAAGATACAAAGCTTAATATAAGACTACAAAACTATGCAGTCCTTTATATTGGCAAAAGAAGGTCACTATCCCATGCAAAACAGTCCAATTAACTAATATGTAACAATCCAAAACTTGTACCTAATATCCTTCATAATCCACTAAATGAAAGTGTCTATAAAAGGACAAACCCAGTTACAGAGATAAATGATCAAAACAGAAAAAGCTGAATACAGCTGGAAAACTGGCACAAAGCAAGTAGATACTTCGAATTCTGGCAATGGTGATACATTATCTATCTTCACAATTAGCACTGCAAGGAAACAAGTCTTACTTGCAGTGACAAGTAAAAGCCATCATCTGGTCCTGTCAGCTCAGCCCAAATCTTGGTAGCTTCCTCCCAAGACATTCCTCTCTCTACACTAATCTGTAAAAGAAATAATAGAACTTAAATTACACTCATTTCTGTGAGTGCCTGTCACAAAAGGAAATTACATTTAAATGTGCACATTCTCCAAACTTACAGTGTATAACTCTACATGACCAGAGGTTGAATATCCTGGAGTCAAAAACTTCTTAACATCACTTTTCCTCACTTTTTCATCTCCAGAACCAAGATCTTAAAAAAGAAAAAGCAACACAGAAGTGAAAAAAAGAACATTTTATTAGGAACACACAGGACATTTTCCAAGTTTCTCCACTTACCTAAAATTCCCATATCATATCTTCCATTTTTTTTGGCATTCTGAACAACGGCTGTAAGTGTGTCTGCAAAATACTGAAAGAGCGCATTCTGCTGGTGCACCTCCATGCCGAGAATTCTGTTTAAGAATTTTCCTATGTTATTATAATCTGCAAGGACAAGATTATATCAAAGATTTAATACATTCAAATGGCAATTAAAATCTACTCGCCCCTGGAATTAACAACAACAACAAAAAAAGATGGGGCGCCTGGGTGGCTCAGGTTATGACTCAGTTCAGGTCGTGATCTCGCAGTTCGGGAGTTCAAGCCCCACAACAGGCTCTGTGCTGACAGTTCAGAGCCTGGAGCCTGCTTCAGATTCTGAGTCTTCCTCTCCGGCCCTCCCCGACTCGTGCTCGGTCTCTCTCTCCCAAAAATAAACATCAAAAAAAAGAAAGAAAGGAAAAAGAAAAAACTCATTCATCTAGGCCTAGGCCAAGTCTCCTTTCTCCCCCATGCTCTTCCCTCACAGCCTTGACATCCCCCTGCTCCCAGAACAGAGCTGTAACCTGACCATGTCTACCTCTAACAATTAGTATGGCCACATACATGCTCCAAAAGATAATGATCCTATTGAATTTCTGCATCTTCAACTCCACTTACTGAAAGTATGAACACAATTTAGCACATGAGAATGCTTGTTCTCCAACATGAAATCTTGATTTATAAAGTTCTAGGTGCTATACGTCTGTGAAGCTCAACTTTGGCTACAACGTTTGGAACTGTGGGAAATAGCAATGTCTAAGCCCCAGCCCTGGCTTCAGCATTTTCTAAAAGCTTGACAGTTGATCATACATGCAACCTGGGTTGAAAACTGCCGCTATATGGACACAGTAAAGGTTTAATCTCTTTTGAACAACCACATTAGCAAAAACCAGCCAGAGTGGTTTAGGAGGAGCGCTGAGGAGGGATTGAGAACTACAAACTTGAAACTTCAAACTGACAAAAGTATAAACAAAAGGGGCTGTAATGATACAGCAACAGTTATGTCTATGTACAAAACTCATACTCTTACCTTTATCTAGAGTCAGAATTCCTGAGCGATCTTCTACATTTATCAGGCCAACGCCTATCAGTCCCTGTCGAACATCTGTCAAGAAATTGATGAAAAACCTTATAGCCCAAATGACTCAATGAGCTGTGAGATGACCAAACTACATCAAGTTCTAGCATTAAAACACAGCCTAAAGCATTTTTCACAGTTCCTATTAGCTGAATTAAATGGCCATCCCCACAAGTCTTCAGGCACTCCAAAATCCTACAGTATTCAAACTTCACACTATATTACTTCATTAAAATATCTCATCTTCCCAATAGAAGTCACTGGAAGTGGAGATGTTTGGTTATGCAGCTGTCACCCACAGGCCATAAACAATTTTGGACACGTAAAGAAGACTAGCTGATTAAATAATTGTGTAAACAAGCTATTAATCTTGCTTCCCTCTCAAATGTTACCCATCAGCATTGACAAGGTGGTACAAAAGCAAAATGTGTAACAGTTAGTTAACATGTTCTGAATTATGTTACTAAGAAGGCAGTTTATGGGGCCTTTTTTTTTTTTAAGTTTATTTATTGGGACACCTGGGTGGTTTAGTCTGTTAAGCATTGGACTTCGGCTCAGGTCATGATCTCACAGTTCGTGAGTTCAAGCCCCATGTCAGGCTCTGTGCTGACAGCTCAGAGCCTGGAGCCTGCTTTGGATTCTGCGTCTCCCTCTTCTCTGCCTCTCCCCCATTCACACCCTCTCTCGTTCTCAAAAAATTAATAGAATCATTAAAAATAAAGTTTATTTATATATTTATTTACTTATTTAAAGAGAGAGTGAGCGAGCATGCCCAAGCAGGGAAGGAACAGAGAGAGAGAGAATCCTAAGCAGGCTACACACTGCTACCATAAGGCCCAGTGTGAACCTGGAACCCATGAACCACAAGATCATGACCAGAGCCGAAAGCAAGAGTCGGACGATGAACCCACCCATGCATCCTAGTTTATGGGGCTTTTTATTACTGACGTCCAGGGTCCAAACCAGACTTACAGAATGAGGGTCTAAGAGAACAGAGTCAATAGGAAAGCATGATTGCATCCTATTTACACATTTAATGAATCAATCAGTACTCTGCTACACACACAAAACTGTTTAAATTCTGTAGGTGACAACTCTGCAGCCAGAGATCTCTGCTGCCAAAAATCCTCCTTTTTGGAAACCAGTCTTGTGGAAGAAAATCTGTACAGAAGGATAACTGTATAATTTCATCACTGTTTATGATGGCAAAAAAATGAAAACCACCTGAATACCAATGAGGGAATGATTAAAAAACTGTTGTATAAGCTAGCTGTAGAGTATCATCCAAATGTTAAAAATACATCAGTGCTGGGACGCCTGGGTGGGTCGGTTGGTTGAGCGTCCAGTTCTTGATTTTGGCTTAGGTCATGATCTCGTGGTTCTTGAGTTCGTGCCCTACACTGGGCTCTGCGCTAGCAGTGCAGAGCCTGCTTGGGATTCTCTCTTTCTGCCCCTCCCCTACTCATGCTATCTCTGTCTCTCTCAAAACAAATAAATAAAATTTAACAGAAAGAAAAAATTAAAAAAAAAAAAAATGTTAGGGGCGCCTGGATGGCTCAGTCAGTTAAGCGGCCGACTTCGGCTCGGGTCATGATCTCGCCGTCTGAGTTCGAGCCCCGCGTCGGGTTCTGTGCTGACAGCTCAGAGCCTGGAGCCTGTTTCAGATTCTGTGTCTCCCTCTCTCTGACCCTCCCCTGTTCACGCTCTGTCTCTCCCTGTCTCAAAAATAAATAAATGTTAAAAAAATGTTAGTGCTATAGCTACTGAGTTTTAAGAGGGGTCTATGTTATTAAATGAGAAAAGTACACTGTACGTGGTATCAACAACATTAAAAAAAAAAAAAAGCCCTGTGTTTAGACAAACAAGGAGAAAAGATGTAGAAGGCGGTCCTTGTTCAGACTGTCAACACTTGTGACCTCAGCAGATGAGAAAGGGGGGGATTAAGGAGAGAGTACTGGTTCTTCATTATATACTTTGACTTTTTTCATTGCTTGTGAGTAACATGTAATTTACTTATTTTTTTTAAGATTTTATTTTTAAGTAATCACACCCAGCGTGGGACTTGAACACACAACCCGGTGATCAGGAGTTGCATACTTTATCAACTGAGCCATCCAGGTGTCCCAAGTAACATGTAATGAAAAAAAAAATAGAAACAAATGAGGGAGTCATTTTAAACACAACAACAAAGAACAAACAACAAAAAAACAGGAAGAAAAAAGAGAAAGAGGAAAAGAATTAATTGGTTCTTTGCTTTGGGTTTTTTTTTTCCTTTTTTTGAGAGAGAGGCAGCACGAGATGGAGAAAGGCAAAAAGGAGAGACAGAATCTTAAATAGGCTCCACACCCAGCGAGGAGCCTGATGCAGGGCTCGATCCCACAACTCTGGGACCATGATCTGAACTAAAATCAAGAGACGGAGGCTCAATCAACTGAGCCACCCAGGTGCCCCTGTAGTTTTTGCTTTGTTAAATGCCACCAGTGATTATAAGCATCCTTGCCAGTACGTCAATATAGCTTGTTACCAATACTAAATAATGAACCAATACTGGTTCAACTGGAAAGGACTTTCTAGTGAAAAATTCTAACTCTACAATAATGTTTCAAATACCCTACATCTACATATTTGCCAAAATATTTTCTTTTCTCTTAAGATTTATTTATTTTGAGGGGTGCCTGGGTGGCTCAGTTGGTTAAACATCTGACTTCGGCTCAGGTCATGATCTCATGGCTCATGGGTTCGAGCCCTGCATCAGGCTTTGTACTGACAGCTCAGAGCCTGGAGCCTGCTTCAGATTCTGTGTCTCCCGCTCTTTCTTTCCCTCCCCCATTTGCACACACTCTCTCTCTCTCCCTCAAAAATAAACGTTTAAAAAAAAGGCTTATTTATTTTGAGAGAGAGAAAAGAGCGTGTACACTAGCAGGGGAGGGGCAGAGAGAAGGAGAGAGAATTCCGAGCAGGCTCCACACCATCAGCACAGAGTCCAATGTGGAGCTCAAACTCACAAACCATGAGATCATGACTTGAGCCAAGATCAAGAGTCGTACGCTTAACCGACTGTGCCATCGAGGCACCCCCTCCAAAGTATTTTCATAACTTTCTGAATTATAAAATAAATCATCAAAAATCAAAATCATCTAGACTACTTACATTCATGGGGAAAATGTATTCTACAGATTTGCAAGACAGGTCAAAAGAATTTCTATAGCACTACCTGGGGCTTTTTTTTAATATGCAAATTTCAAACGTATAGAAATATAAAAAGAATTACTCTATGAACCAGATACACATAACCCATCATCCAGTTTTAACAACTATTAATACATGGTTAATTTTGTTTTATGTACATCCTGTACCAACTTCCACAGATTATTTACTTAGGCACTTTCTAAAATGAAAATTTAAAAGCTACCTGGCATAGTCATTTTAAATTAACGTAACAAATCCACTTTCCTCTATTAATCTAGTATTAACATGCAATAAACTGCCAATGGCAAAAAATACCTCATATAAATGAAATTTAATAATCTGATTGTAAGAAGTCAACTTAGGTGTCTGTTAACCTTTAATTTCTAAATTTTATACAATTTACATCCAAAGAAAATGTAAAACAACAGCACATGTCAGAATGAGTTTTAGTGCCTACCTTGTACTTGTTTTCCTCTATTGTGATTATTTTTATTTTTTAAAGTTTATTTGAGTGGGAGAAAGTGTGAATGGGGGAGGGGAAGACAGCGAGGGGAGAGCAAGACTGCCAAGCAGGCTCTGCATTTCCAGCATGGAGCCTCATGTGGGGCTTCAACTCATCAACTGTGAGATCATGTGCTGAGCCAAAGTTGGACGCTTAGCTGACTAAGTCATCCAGGCACCCCTGAGTAATTATTTTTAAAAGTTACCTTTAAAGAATTCTCCAGGATAGTCCGGAGGTGGTGATACCATAGGAGAATCCAGGTTGACAATAGATTTCATGACAATTTCTAAAGCGTTTCTTCCATACTGCAATAAAAAACAAAAGTCAACCAATTCCAGCACTTGCTACACTTCAATCACATGACCAGCTGAATGCTATAAAAACTATTATGTATGGTACCAAAGATTCAAAAATGACAGGACTTTATATATATGTATATACATATATATGTGTGCGTGTGTGTGTGTATATATATATGTATATACATATATATATGCTAGTTCACACAATAGCAGAAAGCAGATGTCCAATAAATAACTTCCTTTAAATTCACATTTGATTCATTCACAAGTATTTATTATATTCCTATTTCCTAATAAGGATGAAAATACGATTATACTGCAGAGTTGATCACCAAAGGTCTGATATGGGAAAATCTGTGTCTTACAGGATGCTATCATTTTACAGCAAAAACATAAGAGGAGGCGGTTTTAAGTTTTAAACAGTAACCACTTCCCCTTTTTGTTCACCAGAGAACTAGACACTACCACAAATTTTCAGAGATACTGAAAGCTGAAATGTACCTTATTATCAAAATTGAACCTGCTCAGATCTCTAGATTCTGTTGCTCTTCTGTCACCATGTGTAAGCGCTCCCTATCAAAACAGAAAGTTTCCAATCAAGGCACAGAAGACAGGTTAACATTCACCATCTCTTACACACAGCTATACAACTTCAAAAACTTACCAAACTCTCAAGTCTTTTAGCAACAATAGAAGCAAATCTTTGCTCTCCTGCCAATTCAGAAATCAGAAACACATATTCGGGAGCAGTGACTTGGTTTGATCTATGAGTCCGTCCTGTAAAGACATTAAAAATACTGATGTGTATTAAGAGAAAACTGAAGAATGTAACATTTGGGGCACCTCAGTGGCTCAGTCGTTTAAGCTTCCAACTCAGGTCACGATCTCACGATTCATGAGATTGAGCCCCATGTCGGGCTCAGCACTGATACTGTAGAACCTTCCTGGAATTCTCACTCCCTCCCTCTCTGTCCCTCTCCCACTCATACAGTCTCTTTCTCAAAATAAGTAAATATTAAAAAAAAAAAAGTAACAATTACTGTGACTCTCCAAAAGGCACAAAACAGAAAACACTCGCTTGAACAACATCCATATTCAGAGCACTACTCCCCCCTTACAAAAGGACAGAAACTGCCACAGAACTGTCCAATGATAAACATATTATTACTGCTGCCCCACTTGGGGTTAACCACAATGTTTCTGAAGCAAAGTCACTCTGGGTTCTTCCAAAATTTTTATTTTTTAAATCATCAAGTCACAGGGACATGCATGTGTAGGGCAAGGGAGGAGTAATATGCCTTCAGTAAAGCCACTGAGGGCTGGAAAGGACATGAGGTGGCAGGTGCTCTGACAGAGACCACATACATCCTGAAGATCTATAATGAAGATATTCCCAAGGAACCTTATTCTTAGATATAATGCCAGAAACCCCCAAGAAATCCAACACAGTTCTTTTACATTTCTCACAACAGGTAAGAAATGAATTCACGTATTCTAGATTTTTAGGTATATGCAATACAAAATCCACTCCAAAATTACACATACGTCATGCTTTAAGATATCTGACATTAAATATAGGTTTTGATATGTACACATTTCCCCAATGATCCCTAGCTATCTATTAAGTGATATTCAATGTAGGAACTTACCAAACTGCTGAATTGCTCTATCAGCACTCCAGGGTAATTCCAAAGTCATGTGAACCCGTCGCCTTTGATTTTTAGCTCTCCGATCTGCTTGTAATGAAATACCCGAGCTGGCAGCTTCTGAGATGATAGCAATATTCTGTATTAAATGTAAGGGGGGAAAAAATAATCACCTTTGCACAAAGACAAGTAGGCCAGTACCCTAAGTAAATTTCCTAGAGTACTCGTGGTCCACCAATACCTATCCTCCCCTCCTTCTTCAATTATGGAACCCCAAATTAGGCAGGTACACGGCTGCCCAGAATCAAGATTGTATTTCTCACTTTGCAGTGCAGCTAATTGTGGGCATACTCCAGTAGGCTGTAGGTGATACGAACATCTAAGTAATGTCCTTCAAAGTCGAGAACGTGCCCTTTTTTCTCCTCTCTGCTAGATGAAATGTAAAGGTATTAAGACTGAATCTAAAATAGGTAACTTGAAAATGGAGGCCCACATATTAAAGGAATATGACAGAAGAGGCATAGTCTTCAAGGAGCTTTAATGGCCCTGGTCTACATACTCAAACTTGTACATGGGAGAAATTACCTTCTACCTTGTTTAAATCAGTATGATTTTGGATTTTCTGTCATTTAACAGCTAAAACTAATTCCAACTAATACAACTCCCAATGCACATGGGTAAAAATTCATGAAACAAAGTACACAGCACAACTGGTAATACCTCTTCCTACAATCTTTAAAATACGTAGCATGAGCTTTTAAATATACTTATAAAGGGGCACCTGGGTGGCTCAGTCAGTTCAGTTAGTTAAGCATCCGACTCTTGATATTGGTTCAGGTCATGATCTCATGGTTGTGAGACTGAGCCCCACGAAGGGCTCCATGCTGACAGGAGACAGCCTGCTTACGAGTCTCCTTCTCCGGCTCTCTTCCCCTCCCCTGTTCATGCGTGCTCTCCCTCAAAATAAATAAATTTTTAAAATACATAAATGTATTTCCAGAAGACTTTGATAACGGTAACTATCCTCAATTATTTCATTTGCAAAGGCAGAAAAACTCACTGAAATATAAAGAAAAATGTGAGTAAAGATTTAAGATTTTATTCTACTTTTTAAATTAAGGAATTAAGTTTAAGTGCCACTCCTATTTTTTAGCAATCTCATCAGCAAATGCTTATGGTTAATTCCAACTAAATGGGGAAGAACTAGTCTGAGAATCTCAAAATTGACTGATGGTTACTTAACAGTAAGAGGCTATACAAAGAGCCTCTGGAGGCAACCAAGGTCTGTCTCCACAACGGTGAGGTATGCAAGCCAATCTAAACGTCATTCAGAAGAATCACCCTAATATGACACGACACAGCAGTAAGAATCAGCAAAACCAAAGACCATCAGGAATCTGTGTGTGCTTAAATGTATTTTTAGACTCAAAATTAGACTGACACTGGAGAGTAGCATTAGATGTGAAGTCATTAAGATGACCTGTGAGAACTCAGTATTTTCATATTCTGATTAAAAATGTAGAAAGTCTCCAAAGTTATTAAGATCCACATTTAATTTTGTGCACAATAGAAAATACTTACTACATCCAATTTGTGAGAAAATAATGAAAATGTAAAATGTGCAGTATGTGCAATTACTAAAAAATACAGAATAATAACAACATGCAACGCAATTTCTTTTATTTATTTTTAAAGTTTATTTATTTTGAGAGAGAGAAGTGGAGGGAGGGGGCAAAGAGAGAGGGAGAGAGAGAATCCCAAGAAAGTTCATCCTGGCAGCCCAACACGGGGCTCAATCCCACAACCCTCTGACGATGACCTGAGCTGACATTAAGAGTCAGAAGCTTAACCAACTGAACCACCCCCCCACATGTAGTTTCTTTTAAAAGAAAAAACAAAACCAAACAAAAACCCTAAACATTAATTTTAACATATGGGCATTGTTCTTTTCATTGAAAAGCATCCCAGAAAAACATACCTTATCTCCATCCATAAATCTTTGTTTTTCTGTAATATTTAGTATTTCCACAGGGACATCAAGTTCAGATCTTGACTCATAAGATATGCTTCCATCATCATTGCTTACAACCCTCCCTTTGCGGCCAGTCATCTGAAAAACCAAAGTGTCCTTACAATTAAGTTACCTGATTAAGACGCAGGACACCCAGGACTCCTTCATTAGAGAAACGTGGTGGGGGACAGAAGGGGATGATGAAGCCAGTATGTACTGTGCAGCCTGGGCCGCACAGGCACCCTGGGGGAGAGAACACTGAAATACAATCTCTGGTTTGGAGAAGTTCAGATTCCAGCAGAGAAAGCAGATGTGGGGCAATGATCACAAAGGCTGCATGACAGGTGCAGTAACAGATCAGTGTTGGGTAAACACCAGATACTAAGGATAAGAATTCACTGACTCTAGGAAGACAAATACAGAACAAGGTTCTAAGATCTAAGAGAAAATTAGACACATTATTACGAGATCCAAAATAGCACTCATTCCTCAGCATTTTGGAAGTGGCCAAAAGGAACACAAAAAAAAGACCAAGGAGAGACACAGCCCTGATCGAGTCATATTTACCTCAGCAACATTCTCAGGGCCACCAAGTTCATCAATAAGTTCATCCAGGGTATTAGGAGGGAGGTCTTCAGCTAATTTTTCTAGTTTATCAAGTAGGTCTTTCTTCATCTGCTGGGCTCTTTCCACAGCATCCTGACTTGTTATAAGGCTACTGTTACTGTTGGTGTTACTGTTGGCTAGATAAGGCACATTTGGTAAGAACAAAAAAAAAAATCAGTACAAAGTTTAAATATGTTTTGTTTAAAAAGTACATTTCAAGGACAAAGCCAGCTTCCTCTTAAGATACCTGGTGCACTGTTAGGAGCAGGCAAAATTACTGGCGTAGATGAAAAACTAGGTCGTTTTGATCCAAGACCTGATGCTAATAAGGCACTTTGAATAGAATCTGGATCTATACTTTTCTTTTTTTTTTTATCTTTGTTTTTCTTGTGATCTTTCCTGATTAACCAGGGATCTGAAAGTTAAGAAGAGATGTGTCAAATCATTTGTGAACGAAGCAGAATCTTCAAAGGCAGTAACACTTGAATTTTCTGTATTAACTGGTAACTTATAATTGTCACCAGCTACACTGGTCCAGTAATACATCCAACACACCATAAGGTACAATGCCAGAGTTTGAGGTTAAAAAGCACTACACAAAACGGAGGCCACCATCTCCCATAAATGAGATAAACTACCAAAAGACAAACAAGCTTGGGAGTTGTCCACCAAGCAAAGATGAGAATCCGTGCGATGATTTGTACTGCACAGGGGGGGAAAGGAAAAGAAAAAAAAAAAGAAAAAGAAAAAAAATATATATATATATATCTCCCATTTCAGACACAGAGATAAGTATCCTTTAGTTTATATTTAACCGACACACTTACCGTCTTCGTCATCCTCACTAGACTCATCTCTGAACGGGTTGAAGTCATCATCGTCTCCGGAACTCATGTTTTTTGAGCTCTCATAGTCACTTTCTTCATGGTCAGACGCGTCAGATTCACTCCCACTGTCATCAGAACTGCTACCAGTAAGGCCACCTACTTTTCGTGCTTTTTTGGCTTCTCGGGTTATTTCTTCACCTACCCTCAAACCCCCAAACAAGACAGTCAGCCCAAACACACTATTCTAAATATCCAAAAAATTACATTTAACTCATGAGTTATTCAAATGAGAAACACAGAGGGGACGCCTAGGTGGCTCAGTCGGGTAAGCATCCAACTTCGGCTCAGGTCATGATCTCATGGTTCGTGAGCTCAAGCCCCACGTCAGACTCTATGCTGACAGCTCAGAGCCTGGAAACTGCTTCAGATTCTGTATCTCTCTCTGTGTGTGCCCCTCCCTCACTCACTCGTGCTCTGTCTCTCAAAAATGAATAAACATTAGAAAAAAAGTTTTTAAATCACAGGAGAAAACAGAGGAAAAACATTTCCTTAAGTACATAAAACTCACAAGTGTTAACCTTTTAGACTCCCATAAGAAATCAGGTTAAGTTTAGTTATTAAGAAGAAATGAAACATGTCAATACATATCCAAGACTGCCTTTAAATATATGTTTCAAAACAAATTCAGGACAACAGACACAAAACAGAATCTCTGGCATTTTCACACAATCCAACTGCATATCAGGTTGAGAGAACAGACCTAATAATTATAGGTTTATAGAGTACTTAAAAAATAAAATACCTTAAAAAAATAACTTATGGAATACTTAAAAAAAAATCTATAACACACCATTTTAGAAATCAAACAAGGTGCTGATTTGAATTATTTTACTGAATATTCAGAAAAGAGATCTGGAACAAACCATTAAAAGTTCACATATTAATGATATATATGGTAAGAACATAACTCAGCAAAGGGAAACGACCACGCGACCATTTAAGAGGCCACTGATTCTAAAACACAGCATTACTTTTTGTGCCACTACCATAAAAAAATGTTCTCAATTATAATAACCAACCCACTTTCAAGCATGTTAAAAATGTAGGGGCACTTGGGTGGCTCAGTCAGTTAAGTGTCTGACTCTTGATTTTGGCTCAGGTCATGATCCTAGAGTCGTGGGTTTGAGCCCTGCTTGGGATTCTCTCTCCACCCTCCCTGCCCTTCCCCAGCTCGCGTGCTTTCTCTTTCAAAATAAACTTAAAAAATGTGAAAAACATGTACTTACAACAGATAAAAAAAATTAAGGCTCAAGTATCAGCCACTGTGTTTAGAATACACAGCATCACAGACATTCCAATGGAAGTTATCACTGTCCTAGAGAAAGCCTGTGAAGTTAACTTTTGTTTCTTAATGTTTATTTTTGAGAGAGAGAGAAAGAGAGACAGAGCATGAGCAGGGGAGGGGCAGACAGAGGGAGACACAGAATCCAAAGCAGGCTCCAGGCTCTGAGCTGTCAGCACAGAGCCCAATGCGGGGCTCGAATTCACAAATGGTAACATCATGACCTGAGCTGAAGTCAGATACTTAACCGACTAAGCCCCCCAGGTGCCCGAGAAGTTAACTTCTGAAAGCCAAACATCTTACTAAGCATCTAAACACAAGCTGAAGTTTGCATATTATAAAATGTCTAGTAAGCACGGAGTGTATTCTTAAAAATAATAAATTAACAAATGACTCTTTAAAGACTGTAAAAACACCATATGTATGTATGCATATGCAGCTATAACAATAGCAAGGCCCAGATTTTGCTGTGTATTGCCCACTAGCTATGTGAACCTGGGAAGATTCCTTAACCTCTTAATCTTTCTGTGCCTTAGTGTCCTCTGTCTAGAAAACAAAAAGCAAGACCTATTTTCATATGGATCCCTTGTGGGTTAAATGAAACAATGTATGGCCAGTGCTTAATATAGTGCCTAGCACCAAATTGTTCAAGTCCTAATTTAAAACAGGGAGTTACTTGTGTGTTCAAAACCACATAGGCAAGAGTGAAAATATACAACTACATGCCAATTTAAGGAAAGCAGCTCAATCCCAAAATATAGCTGCTTCAAAATGCTCAAATTTACACTACTGTCAACATCATTTAAAGAAAAAAAAACCCACCTTTCCGCTTCTTCACTTTATTTTCTTTACAAGGACTATCTCTTGGTGAACTATTGTTACTTGGAGCTGTCAAATCAATTCCTAACAAACTATACAGTTTTTTTCGATCTGGAGCAGGGAAGTGTTTTTCAATTAGTGACTGCAACACTCCTCTGTTTATAGGAGAAAAAAAGTGACAATTAGTGGTTCAGTTTGCCAAATAGTTTATTATATATAAAGTCTTATTGAATGTATTTTTAAAATACATTTCCTAAAAAGTAAATACTGTATACTTTGTTCAGTTTTACAAAACAGTGATAATCCAGCTGAAATAACTTTAATACTGTAGGTCAACGCTAACTGAAATAAAGTTCAGGCCAAGCCAAATACGCAATTTTTACATTTTCTAGTAACTACATTAAAAAGTAAAAGAAAACTAGACAAACGTTTTTTAATAATACATTTCAGGACATATTCTACTATTATATATCAATGTATCATTTCAAAATGCAATCAGTGAGATGTAAAACATATACTTTAAGTCTCTGAATGAAATCTCCTGTGTTTACATTCACAGCGTATCTCAATTTGGACTAGCCATTGATAGGCACCCGTGACTAGCTCCTACCATTTTAAACAACATAGTAATAGGCACATAAGTACAAAAGACAACAGATTAGTAGGTGCATGTTTTGTTTTTAGAAGCAGTTTTGGATTATATCCACCTTAAAAGGAACCACTTGAATATATCGCCTGAGGCAAAAGATAGGTGGGGCAAAGGTTATTTTGCTAATTTTACTACCACAGTTAACATGGCTAGGGTAGGCAAATAAACTGAGAAATGATGTCTAAAAACTTCTTTTTAAAACTCTTTTTGAATATCCCATGATTGCGTGCAATTTTTATACACAGATTACTAAACTGGGGCAAACTCTACTTATTGTTCGTGTGGATAATGGTAATTTCAAACACACAAAGCTGAAACTAAAACAGAAACTAATCCAAGCTGTCACACATTTCCAAGATCTACAAGACAAAAATCATACCCTTCCATTAGTTCAAATACTGGGCACAATATTGTCAAAATGCTTAACAACTGAGCATTCGTATGTTGTTTTCCAAAGGATATACTGTCATGGATCGCACAGAACTGCAAAAACTAAGATCAGAAAAACTTTAATGATGTTAAGGATGAATCAAAACTTTTGCCTCCAGGAAATGCGAACACTTAAAACTAATCTAAATAAAAACTTAAAACCAAAAACATTACTTGGCAGTTGAAACGAAATCATTCAATTCTCCTCCACCCTCCTCCAAGGCTTCTAATGTTCTAGCTTCTCCTGTCGACTGCAGACCAATTACGACACACTGGAGAGAAAAACAGAATTATAAATAATACCACGCATGTGGTTTCTTAAGATGTATTTTACATATTTAGTTAAGAAAAAGGATTTCAAACAAGAATGACCCATTATTGTACATACGTGCTCATTTATTTATTCTGTATATATCTGAGGCATGCTACTATGTGTAAAAAACTTAGCTAGGAAATAGGATTACAGCAGTGGACATAATTAAAGCCCCTGCCTCAGTTCTTTGGACTTCAAGTATATCTATATTTTGCTGAAAAGAAAAAACTGTATGGCAATAAATACCCACATGTCATCAGTAGTTATATCTATGAATGGCCAAATTATAGTGGTTTATTTCTTTATACTCTTTTCAGCTATCTAAATTCTTTAAAGAAATGTGTATTTTAAAGTCTGACTACATTAATACTTTTACAACTCTCAGAAAGAGCAGGCTTTCCAAGCAGAAAGCCTGAACACACAAGACTAGAAAACATAACCAACGAATCAATCTATTAATGTGTTCTTCAACTTACTTTTCCATTCTTGATTTCTTCTCGAGCTAGTTGCACAACCCTTTTAACTTTGGATGCTATACACAAGTATTTGAAAAATCTCTGGTGAGCAGACCAGAACTGACCCCACATGGATTTCTTCATGCGTTGCTCAGCATCAATCAGATCTGCAGCTTGCTGAAATCGCTCTCTGGCAATGACCCACTGAAGATACACAATCAACATTTTAGATATTTCATCTGTAAGTGTGAATTATTTAAAAATCACTGATTCGGGGCACCTGGGTGCCTCATTCAGTTAAGCGTCCGACTCCTGATTTTGGCTCGGGTCATGATCTCACCGTTTCTGAGTTCGAGCTCCGCATCAGGCTCTACGTGCACAGCATGGAGCCTGCTTGGGATTCTCTCTGTCTCCCTTTCTGCCTCCCCCCCACCCCACCCCCGCTCGTGTACTTTGTCTCTCTCTCAAAAATAAACATTTTTTAAAAATGACCGATTCAAGCAAAATAATGTCAGGTGCAAGACTACTTAACATTAATTTAATAAACCAACTTCAGTAGCTTGGGAAGCTCTAAACAAATGTTTTTCAGGATGTTCACAGTTGCCTCGAAACTCTCCTTAGCAACTACAGTCATTTTAGGGAATAGTTACACTGTAATTTTAAAACTATGCGACTTAAATAAATGGCTTTTTAAAAAGTTTATGCATTTAAGTGATCTCTACACTAAATGTGGCTCGAACTCATAACCCTGAAGATCAAGTCACATGCTCTTTGACTGAGCCAGCCAGACACCCCATTGTAAATAGCTTTTTTATGTTGTTTTATTTATTTATATTTACTTGAAAGAGAGAAAGCGCACATGCACAAGCGGTGAAGAGAGGCAGAGGGGGAGAGAAAGAATCTTAAGCAGGCTCCACACCCAGCATAGACCCTGATGCGGGGCTCGATCTCATGACCCTGGAATCATGACCTGAGCCGAAATCAAGAGTCAGACACTCAATCGACTGAACTACCCAGGCTCCCCAATAGCTTTTTTCTCCTAATAAATTACTTTAACAAAGAGAAAGCTTAGAAAATAGGAAAGTAAGGATCTGGTGATTTATCTGTTGTTTTACAGCAAAATATACTCTTGTGGGCTGACAGACATTAAAAATACTAGGAATTAAGAAATAACTTCTCACCAGCTTGACTGCTTTGTTATACATTTTCACATAGCTCTGAGAAAGAAGAACTTCCTCAATTTTGAAGGTCACTCCAGTAAAGCTCAGCTGTCGAGCAATGTACATTCCTCTAAGTTTCATATCCATAGCAACTATTTCCATGGCACCAACACCTCTGAATAAAATTAAAACACACAGTAACTATCATTAAATATAGTAGGGCTTTAATATAAGCGGAAAAGGTTTTAGCAGTAACACCTCTTTTAAACTGCAACTGAGAACAAATAGCGTATACCGTAAACTACCTTACCTCCGTTCTACTGCTTGGATAAAATCACTGAATTCTCTAAATGGAGTTCCCTCACCCCATATTCCAAGACGGTTCATATAGGCCATGTTTCGTGGTTCAGAAGCACCTGAAAAATCCCAAAACAAAACATGTTATAGCTGAATAAATAACTCACACATGTATCTTTCAAATAAAATAACAACTCACCAGTGGCACTAGCATAAACAACTCTGGCCTTTGGCAATTTGTTCTGAAGCTCTAAAACTGCCAAGCCTGTCTTGGTTGGCTTCGAAGAACCAACAGGACATAAGTTTTTTGCTTTATGGCATTCGTCAAAGACTATCTGTACAGAGTGAATTAAGGAACATATCACAGTAGCAGGTATTTCTAATCTTTAAAGAAGACTTAACTTTTATTTCCTTAAGGTCTTGGGGAACATCCCAAATTTCTGTGGTAGAGGAGTGGGCCAAGTTCAAGATAATCAGGAAGGGAGAGCTGCCACGGATAATAAGCCCCTGAGCATTAACTTTTTAAAATAATACCAACATACCCATCATACAGCTTTGTAAAACCTATAACATTTTACCTTACTGGCCTCAGATTCTTTTTAAGATCACAAACATAAATGAAGCCCTCTACATGCCTCTCTTTGACGTAACCCCTCCCTTTCAAGTCTCAGAAGCAACCTCTGATTTGGGTATTTCTATTAACCTGATATTTAATTCTTGATTAGAATGGAGGAAAGGATCCACCCTGGCAAGAAAGGTCCACCACACAATTTTGGCAAATTCTCTAAGTAGAAGTACAATTGGTAACTAACTTAATGAGCATTTTAAAAACTGGCATTCCTCATGCAGGACAGCAAAAGGTTTGCCATGGGTAAACAGGCTTGAACATCACTAAGTTCAGTTTTTTCCCCTTAGTCGTCTCAGGTGCTTTACTATATCAATATGCACCGTGAATCCCCAAAAAGAGGAATATAGCATTCATCACATCCCACACCTCTTAACATTTCCCTAAACCAGGAGCTTACATACTGGCCTCCTATATGGCAACTACAAAACAGAATCAACTTTCTGACCCCTTGGATGCTGAGCTATCCTAAAAGCTCTCATCCCAGCAATTGCAGTTAACCTCAGGATGTAGTTTTCCAAAGGTTTATTCTCACATGCACTTTTGTGTCATTAAAAAACATAAAAACATTTATTGAAAAGGATACCACTCCATCGAAGTCATCACCACACCAATGCAGAAGTTGTTTTAATCTAGTTTTGTATTTACCACCAGACTGACTTTCACCAATAAGGGAAGAATAGGTAGCAAAAATAACACCCTTTTTCACGCTCCCGTTATGTTTGGAAGAAATTTTTCCATATTTAAACTAAAAAAGAAAAAAAGTTATAAATATACTTTTTTCTCTGAAACATTTATCTTACCTAAGCTTCTATAGCAGGAAACTGGTGAGTCTATCATGGGTTTTAGGGAAGTCAAAGGACCCCTAAGACCATACACAAAATTTCTTCTACATACGTATACACACACACGTACCATTGTATGTATGTACGTACACACACACATAACTTCATGACATAAGGATCCAGTTTTCATTAAAGTCTCAAAAACCTTTTTTTTTTTTGAGAGAGTGCTGGCAGGGGAGGGGCAGAGGGAGAAGAAAAGACTCCCCTAAGCAGGCTCCACACCCAGCAGGGAGCCACCCAGGCCCTCCTCAAAAAACTTCTATCAACAACAACAAAAGATTACAGGGGCTCCTGGGTGGCTAAGTCAGTTAAACATCCTACTCTGGATTTCAATTCATGTCATGATTTCGCCACCATGGGATCAAGCCCCGCATGGGGCTCTGTGCTGGATGTAGAGCCTGCCTAAGATTCTCTCCTCTCTCCCTGTCCCTCCCCTACTCCCTCTCTCAAAAACAAAACAAAAAGCCGAAAGGTTATAAACCAAGCTCCCCTCTAAGAAAGAAGTCACGATATTCATTTTACAAATATTTATTGTGCACTTGCTATATGCCAAGTCACTGTCAGTCCTGTGTCATATATAACGAGCTATGCCAGTCAGTTTTTTAGTTTGAGCTGTCGGTTATCAATTCAAGAACCAGCACCACCAATCCACTCAGTCATACCCCCCCAAAGAGCCGATGATGAGCAAGGCAACACTGAACCAACTTAGGGCCACATGGAATGCTTGTCCTTACTTATTTTCAAAAGGCTAACAGGGAGGCACCTGCAGGAACCAGGTCTGTCTATTCCACCCTGGTAACTCCAGCAGTTGGTGCACAGGAGGAGGTCAGTAAGGGTTTGCTAAACGAACATGAAGATTCTTATCACATTAAACTGCTTTAGATACCTACCCACATTTTCTTCCACTTGACAGTATTGTTCTTACATAAACGCAGGTACAGATACACAAATCTACCAGACAAATCTCCAAATCAGTCTCCAAAAGTCAACAATTCCCTATGTGCTGTGATGGGCACACTACCTGTCCACACAGCTTTACTACAGTGCACCCTTCTACACACAGCTGTGAGCTTCAGCATATAAAGTCACCTCAGAAACAAAGACCAACACTGAAGACTGAGAATAAACTCCGTAACGACAGAGACAAGGCCTATTTTGTTTGTCACCACCCAACCGTACCTGGCACAGTAGCTGACATACAGTAATCCACAACCCAATGAGAATGGCTAGCCCTCAACTAATGCTTTCTGTAAAATAACTCACTTGATCTTTGTAACTCTACAAAGTAGAACCTGTTATTATTCCAATCTCACAGATGAATCAATATTTACTGAATGACTGAATAGAAAACTTTCATACCTTATTTAATGAATGAACCAAAATGTTTTTTGCTCCAATATCCCTCAAATCTCTTTCAGCATCATACTTCAAGTCATTTGAAACACTGAACCTGCCACATAAAAAAGAAAAGAAAAAAAACACACACACACACACAAATTAAATGCAAATTCCATGAATCTAGCAGTACTCAGGATAAATAAAACCAGGCCTCGACACTTAAAAAATACACCTACTCAGTAATAAAACCCATCTCACATGCGTAAGTAATTATTCACAAAAGAAAGCTTACACAGTCTTTGGCACTTACTTACCATAATGCTCTTTTTCTACTCAACAAATAATTTTCATAGATGATTCCTGCTATCGTCCTTCCTTTTCCTACACCAGCACCATCACCTATTAAGAAGCCAGCACGATCTCCATTAGGTAGGAATGTTTCATGTTGCTAAAAAAGAGAAAGTTGATAATTAATCTACTCCTTCAAATACCTTAGCCATCAGTCTTTTAAACAGGAAAATATTAATGTGATTTATGCGTATACAAATGACATACACTTTGGCTTAGTATGAATACTTTCTTTATATTTACTAAGTATTGTTTCTTGCCACACTCACATGCACCAGGTAACTGAAGTCAACAAACTGGTGAGCATTCTCCCATACCTGTTTCAATGCTTGCAGAGTCAAATACAAACTTTTAATCACACATAAACATGGGGGATGGTTAGCTGTTTGGCCATTACTTATTTTACAGAAATGGAGTACGACAGAAGCCCTCTCAAGATAACTAGCATAACTCTAATTCATGGTTTTAAAAGACAGTACCATACCCATACACTAATACCACAGTTTACTCAAACACCCACAAGGGTATGGGCTTTTAAGTCTTTTCCAGCATTCTACCACCAAAGTTAAAAAAGCTGCAACAGTCATCCACCAAAAACAAAAACAAAGTCAACCACCCATCTATCCATCTCCTTAACATATATGTTCTCAATCTAATAGTTCTGTCGAATAGACTTCCAATAATACACTTGTCAGGTCAAAGGACATATGTTATTTTTTCAAGCAAGCTCTGCGCCCAACGTGGGGCTTGAACTCGTGACCCCGAGATCAAGAGTTGCATGACTCCAAGATCAAAAGTTGCATGACTGAGCCAGCCAGGCGCCTTAAGATATATGTATTTTTAATTTTAATACACATTCCAAAAAGGCTGTAACATTTGTCATTTCTAGTAGAAACGCGCACCTCCTGAATCCATGCTACCTCTTTAATTATCAGACACGTGAAACTTCTATAAAAATCACATTCACAAGTTTTTCATGCAAGGAAAACGTAACCTTTGCATTAAAACAACTGTATTATATGGACCAGGATTCAAAGATAAATATTGTATGTAGCTACGAAATATTATTGCTTACCTGCGCTGCATAAGTAATTGCCTCAAGCTGTAACGCTGATAACCAGCCATTATCAATGGTTTCTTCAGAAATGGATGTTTTGTACCAAACATCAGGAGGAGTAACACTGGATAAAGAACTAGTTTCCACTACAGCATCTGGATGACGTAGGCCAATTTTTACTGAACGAAAAATTTAAAAAACTTCGTTTTAATTTTTCTAGGTAATAACACTTCCAGTTTTATTATATGATATTGCCATATTTTTCCTATCATAGAAAAAGTAAAAGTAAATAAGTAACTATACACTTCAGGATTCTATAAAGGCATTGATGGGTGGTAAATTACTATTTAAATTTGACTAAAAGGACCTATTTATCAAATACTCATGCTTTAAATAAAGACCCGCTGATTAAAAAAGTCTAGAAAAATATGGACTTGGTTCATACCACCAGGTTCTCCAACAGCAACAAACACAATCCTAGATTTGGGAATTTATTTGAATGAATCATTCCCTTGCATCAGTGAAACAAAAGTTTGGAATGTAATTTTATTTTGAAAGGGATTTTAATGGAAATCTTGGCCATAAAATTAAACAGCAACTAATTCCCCAAAATGCATTATGTGAATAGCTTTAAACAGAGGTCAGCAAACCTTTTCTATATATAGTCAGACAATAAATATTTCCAGCTTTGCAGAGTATCTGGTGTTACTGAACATCGGAATTGTAGCAATGTAAAAGCAGCCATAGCCAATAAATAAATAAACTCACGCGCATGGTTATGTTCCAATAAAACTTTATAAAAACAAGCAAAAGTCCAAATTTAGTTTGCTGACTTTGGTTTCAAGGGCCATGGATAAACTCTCAATCCTTTTATGAACTATTATGGGTGGGAGGGGGAAACTACCCATTTCGGATACCACAACCTCAAGTTCGTAGATTAAAAATGTATGCAGGTATGTAAGTATATGTGTATGTATTATTTTTAAGTAGCTTCCACATCCACGTGGGGCTTGAACTTACAACTCTGAAATCAAAAGCTACATGTTCTACCAGCTGAGCAAGCCAAGTGCTCTTTAAAGTTCGTCAAAAAACAATTATTTTTACTGTATGTTCACTAACTTGGATTTAAATTAAAAAATAAAATTTAATTAAAAAAATTGTTTTTCTTTTACTTCTAAAGTTCATTTTAGGGGCACCTGGGGACTCAGTCAATTAGGTGTCTGACTCTTGGGTTTCAGCTCAGGTTTCAGTTCTCGCAGTTTATGACATTAAGTCCCGAGTCGGGTTCTGTACTAACACCATGGACCTGCTTGGGGGTTCCCTCTCTCCCTGTCCTTCCCTGGCTCGCTCTCTCAAAATACATAAATAAACTTAAATAAATAAATAGTGACACCTGGGTGGCTCAGTAGGTTGAGCGTCCAATGTTGGCTCAGGTCATGATTTCATGGTTCATGGGTTCAAGGCCCCACACATCCAGCACTCTGCTGTCAGTGTGGAGCCCGCTTTAGATTCTCTATTCCTCTCTCTTTCTGCACCTTCTCCTCTCCCACTCACATGCATGCACGCTCTCTCTCAAAAATAAACATTAAAAATAAATAATTTCTTTTTAAATGGCCAGAAAATTATGGGAGCTTGAAGTCCATACACAGTTGGTAAACAGATTTTTTAGTTCAAGTGGTAATATTAGTGGCTTTTTATAGAAACTCAGAGTACATAAAAGATTCTAGCCATGTGTATGTTTTTTCCATCTTATCACCACCATATAACGAGAGTGAACATTTGGTTTTTTTTGAGAGGGAGGGAGTACATGCTCGAGGCAGGAGGGAGGTGGGGAGAGGGAGAATCTCAAGCAAGCTCCATGCCGAACTGAAGCCCCACTGGGCTCAAATGCACAATCATGAGATCGTGACCTGAGTGAGCCTAAATCAAGAGTCGGGCACTTAACCAACTGAGCCACCCAAAGTGAACATTTTTCTACTAAAGTTAAAAACTATTAATTTTCAGTTTGACATAGTATAGTGGTCACTAAAAAAATAAAACATGGTTGTTACGGCAAAAAGGGAGAAATGTTAATGTACACTATTGAAATAAATAGCACATTGTATTTTCAAGATTCCCGTGCTTTTGTTTGCATAAAGTATATAAAGCTAAGGTACAGACTTACGCCTCTATAATTCACTATGATTTTATACCTGCTGCTGACATGAGCAAAATTAACTTGAAACAAAATAAAGCCCAAGCTTTTTTACTCTTAGTTTTAAAGGACTTCAACCCAAAACAGTTTTAACTTTCTGTAGGAAAAAATACACCAGTAAAATTTTCACCTAGATATTTTAAAACCTGTAATAGTTTAAAACAGATTATAAGGCTCACACTTGTCAAATTCCAAGGTACCCAATATTGATAGATCCTAATAGGTAATAACATGTGTGGGAAAGTTACTTAAGTTCAAGAGGAACCCAAAAGTCTTTCATCATTTTGACAAATCCCAAAGACATACATTTTATTGGCATATATTCTGCGTAGGTTTCTGCATGACCCATTTCTTCTTCATCTTCCTCCTCTGGTTCATCTTCCTCTTTCACAACAGGGACCTTCTGTAACATAGAGCATGATCAGAGACTGGAGGTCCAGCCAACACACAGGAAAACTCCTCTGTAGGAATACTAGCAATCTTCAGTCTTGGAAACATGACATTCCTCTTCTATGTTCCCTCAAAGCTGGATCATACTTTGGTTCTTCCGTGCTTCTCTGATGAGCAAAGATAATCCATGCCCTACTCTCAGCTCTAACACACTGCTGGGTCACCTTAGGGCTCCACCTTCCTTCCAGTCACTACCTCTCAAACTACTTTCCCCTTTGCCTACCACCCTCCCTGATGCCCAGAACTCTTTCTAACCTCAGTCCTTGTCAGTTCCAGGAAGAGAAGGACCAAAAGGCTTAGGAAGGAAGGTGGATGAGCCCCAGCAGCTCATCCTACAACATCAATGGCAGAAACCACTGAAGCCACACATCCCACCCTCATTTTAGTGAACCTTCACGTCACCTGTCTTCTCTCCCTCGGACATTGAAACTAAAACCCCAGAAAACTCTGGATTTAAAGGTTCTTCTGAAGGACGGAGCATTTACTTCAGACATCTGTGTCTCCACAAACACAACAATCACATACAAGAAAGCCATATCACTTACTCTCTAATCCTTGGCACACGTGAAAATGAAATGGGGAGCTATTAGTTAAGTACACCAGGAAAACTAGAATAAAGCCAGCCTGTCCTAGACAACTTGTGCGAATGGTTACCAATCACATGTTCCTTTTTTTCTTCACAGAATCTTAAAGGAGGAGCGGTAGGGAGAAATAGGGGAATAGAAAGCCCCTGAACAAGCCTCTTTTCACTACAAGTAAACCAACACCAAAGATATTTATTAATGTGCTTGTTCAAGAAAGACTATAGAGAAAAATCTGTGAAATCCAGTATATCCAGAAAAGGAGGGGGAAAAAAAAAAGAGAGAGAGAGAAGCCAGTCAGGGCCTACAGGCAACGCCAAGGATAACAAAACTTTGAAAGGTAAGGGCAGGCTCTTCGATTTCTTTTTATTTTGTCTAGAGTTATGATGGCAAACAGATGCTCAATAAAAGTGGGAAGGAAGAGGGAGATGGTACATAAACATCCAATCAACATCAATCCATGGAATCCTTAGGAAAAAAATCCAAAAAAGTTCCGAATGTTCTTAGAAAGTATGCCAAAATAAAACTCAATTTGAGAAACCGGAGACAAAGTGGGGTTGGCAAGGAAACACATACAAATCCTCATTCTGCTGTTAATTTGTGTGGCCTTGCTTAAATCACTTAAATTCTGTGTCTTCCCCATCCCACCTTCAGCCCTTTCCCCACGTTATCAAATAAGACTAGGGGACCTGGGGAGCTCAGTGGGTTGGGCTTCCGACTGCAGGTCATGATCTCCCAGTTCATGAGTTCAAGCCCCATATCGGGCTCTCTGCTGTCAGTGCAGAGCCCGCTTCAGATCCTGTCCTCCTCTCTCAGCTCCTCCCCCACTCATGCTCTCTCTCTCAAAAATAAATAAAACACAAAACATTGAAAAAAAAAAAAAAAGAATGCATACTATGCTAAATGACCAGCCTCCTTCCCTCTCCCTCTATCTTATCTTCCCTTACCTGAATTTAAAAAAAAAAAAAAAAAAAAAAAAATCACCGAGAGTGTTAACTGGAAGATAAGCTGGTCTACTGTCTGGTCACAAAATCCAGGGACACACAGGTAAATTTCAAAACCAATAAAAAGGCAACTGAGGGTCCCCAAGCTTCAGGTCAAGGAGATAAATGAGGGGGAGTGGGGAGACTGTGGTACCTGCGGAACGCCCACCCAACACACAAAGTCCACGTTCCTACTCAGCCAGAAGCCTGTTCAGGTGGGAATGTGGGCCCACGGTCGTCAGGTACTCCTGTTTTTCAGGAGAACCTGGAAATCAGAGGATTTTTATGTGGTAGCAACAAATTCAAATTTTTTCAAAATACTGTGGAGTCCCACCCAACAAAACACATTTGTCAACTGGCTTTGGTCCACAGTCTACCAGTTTGTGATCTCTGCTAGAGATACAGATTTTTTTTTTTAAAGTAAGCTCTATGCCCAACGTGGGGCCAGAACTCAAGACCTCAAGATCAAGAGTCACATGCTCCACTGACTGAGCCAGTCAGGCGCCCGTTAGATGTTTCTTTCTTTTTTTTTTTTTTTTAAAGTTTATTGGTTTTGAGGGAGAGAGAGAAGGAGGGACGGAGGGAGGGAGAGAATGAGTAGGATAGGGGCAGACAGAGAGACACAGAGAGAGAGAGAGAGAGAGAGAGAGAGAGAGAGAGAGAGAGAGAGAGAATTCCAAGCAAGCTCCACGCTGTCAGCACAGAGCCCGACGTGGAGCTTGAACCCACAAACTGTGGGATCATGACCTGAGCCAAAGCTGGATGCTCAACCAACTGAGCCACCCAGGTGCCCCTCTTTTTTTTTTTAATATTTATTTTTGAGAGAGAGAGAAAAACCACGAGCGGGGGAGGGGCAGAGAGAGAAGGAGACAGAGTATCTGAAGCGTGCTCTGTGCAGAGAGCCCCATGCAGGGCTTGAACTCACGAATCGAGAGATCATGACCTGAGCTGAAGCCACCCAGGCACTCCCTGTAGAGGTTTCTTAACTGCAAGGACAACAAAGAACTTCTGGCATATTATGGGCAAACATAAGCTGAACTGGGAACCTGAGTACTACATACATTTTTTAAAGAAAAATGCAATCTCAGGGTACCTAGGTGGCTCAGTTGGTTAAGTGTCAGACTTGGGTTGTCATGATCTCATGGTTCATGAGTTCGAGCCATTCACGGGGCTGTCTGCTGTCAGAACAGAGCCCGCCTGGGATCTTCTGTCCCCCATTCTCTGCCCCTCCCTGGCTGGTTCTCTCTCTCTCAAAAATAAACTTTAAAAAAATTAAAAAAAGAAAAACGCAATTGTATTTTCTAAAAATCAACTTCCATGTAAGTTGCTGGCACACAACTATTAAGTAAACTGGGTCCGGCCAGCATTCACTCTCCTAGTCCCTGTTCAAAACCTCAGGCACAGACGGCTGTGCTGTGTCTCCAGTTCCTTATTCTGTCCCCAAGTCTTAACAATCCTCTGGGATTGTTACATGTTTTCCTTTTTTTCTTCCCTCTCACCTTGTTCCAATCACTCTCTTTGTAGTCCCCCAAGTTTAATTTCTAATACTTCCTTCTGGAGTACTTAACCAAAGGGTCTTCCCCCCACCAACCCATCCTGAGTCACTAACAGGATCCTCCACTTCTAGTGGCCCCGACTGGTGCTGCACCAAGTCCAAATCTTTCAAACTCAACTCAGAACCCTCCAAAGTGCCAAATCCAACTATTTGAACTTCCTCATGGCTTACGGTCACCTAAACATATAGCCGTCTCCTCTGTGCCAATGCATTAGCTCCCTTCCTAAAATGCCCTCCTACAGTCTCTCCAAACTCAACACCCAATCTCCATTATATCTCTGCCACAAAATGAAATCTTCTCAGGCCATGTGAGTCCAGGGAGACCTCCTCTTCCTCCAAAGTCATAACCCTAATTGTGACTGTCCCAATGTACTTTTTGCTGTACCTTCTATTACTACTTACACCATGTGCTTGTCAAATTGTGTGATTATGGAAGGGGGAACCATGTAGTATACCTCTTGTACAAACCCACCAAACACATGCAGTGTTATACACAGCAATGAAATAAATGTACAGAATTAATTAGCCCAAAACATACAACATTTCCAAACTATAAGGAAAAAGATTACTTGTAACTACAACATTATATGATCTGACAGCTCAGAACTAGCTATACATGCAAGTTCAATCCTAAAATGGACAGTTATCAAACACTTTTGGTTAACTCACATTATCTTTGTCTACCAGATGAGATCCACACAAAAAGGATCTGAGTACCGCGTGTAATACTACACCCTATCAAATATGCAAGTTATTATCACCTTGGTCAGTATGTTAGTTTACTTCAGTGAGATTTAATGCTTACTCATTAGTTTATGCAGTTGAGTAGCCCCCCTTCACCCCAAAAAAGTTTTCTGAGGGTTGTTTTAGAGTACTTTTAGCCAAGTGTACTTCCATGGAACACAATACAGATACAGCTTTTAAAACTCACCATGGTTGGGGAAAAACTCCTCATTTTCATGTCGTTTATCCATATTCTCGCTACTTCTTTATTAGAAGACTCCTTCTTTACGGTACCATTGCTTACATCAGCTGAGGGGGAAGAGTCATTACATTTTAGAACGATTTCTGAATTTCTTTTCCAACAGTTTTTTAAAAACTCAGTAGTTTACCCACTTCACAAATGAAAAAATACCGATCTGCTTATCACTACCTTAAATTAAGCATAAGGATAAAAACATGCAAGGCAATGTGTTATCGTGGAGGTAAGAATTAACCTTAGAAAACAAGTTACCTTAAACGGATAAGCGTGTACAGGAAACTTGAAAACTATCAAAAAGACACCTTAATCAGAATATTTGATAGTTTCTTTCAACACAAACACCAAAAGCTAGCATTACTTTGGGACACTTCACTTGGTTCATCAAAAAACCCCACAAAACTTGGTATTATCACCAAGACAGAATCAATCTCACCTGAGTTGATACTTGCTTTCAAGGCAAAATAATTCTTTCTTGGAAGGAAAAAAGAAAAAAATTTGGAAATTCTACATTCCTCCTCTCCTCAAAGATCCGAACAATGAATTTTTTCTTCTTCTATACCAGTGGTTTGCAAACTCTTTTTTACATACAGCAAGAGAACTGAATCCTTCAATGTCAGTACTAGGCCAAGGAGAACTTCTTGACTGAGGAGTCTAGAGCCCCGTAACCAGCCTACATCCCTGAAGTGCTCGCTTCAGGTACCTGGGATCCTTGAGACCACAGTGTGACAATCACACCAGGAGCACTGACCGGATCTGATCTATTCTACCAAAAGATAGGGAGTGTTTGGAGGCCTGTCACTTGGGACTCCAAAATAACAAAGTGTTAACAAAATAAGGAGGTCAGAACAGAGATAACGGATTTATCTGTTTAACGCAACTGTGGGAGAGCCAGTGAACAGTTCACAGAGTTACAGAAACGGACTCAGAACCCAGAGACCCAAAGAGCTCATGGCTCCAAAAGGCGCAACACCCATAGCTAAGTGAGGGAGGAACATGCAAAATCTTGCTCTTTGCAGTTTCATACTTTTATTGTTCTTCCCCTTTAGTAAAAAGATGATCCTCTGCTACAACACAAAAGTATGCTTATCTTCGGCATTCACTTACATGTTTCTTTTTCAGCCCTGGTCTAGTCTGACGGTTTCTCAGGCTTCCACACAAAGATGGCCTTGATTTGTACTCTTCTGTCTTTTTAAAATTACTCCACTGGATGTGGTAGATGTTACTGTACTTACTAAGTATTACTGGATCAGCTCCAAACCTATCCTGTTTTGTTTTGCTTTCTGAACTTCCCTCACAATAACACAGTCTTCTTTACATTATGAGGACATGTGCTCTGAGGGGTAGAATGCTCAGAAAGCCACTCAAAAAAGCAGCAGTATTTCCTCAAACCCAAAAACTTTTAATGAAAGTTGCTTCCAAAACTGATCACCCCACCCCACCCCTAAGTCTCCCAAGAGCCATCCCAGATGCTGCCCTGCACCCCAGCCAGGTCAGGGCCACGGTCCTGCTCTCCATGGCAGAAAATAAAAATCTGTCCTAAGGCAGCTAAAATTATTTTTCAGTTGGCATCTAGCTGCCAGGCTGCAGTTAGTTCAGGACAATGACCTTGAGTAAACTATAACCATAAAGCCACAATGGTATGGATTCAAAGAAAAGATTAAATAATTTGATATTTTTAATACATCTCTCACTGGAGACAAAGTTAGTTCTACATCGCGCTACAAACACTTTTTGACCACTGCTTCCGAACGCCCCAGCCTTCTTCTTTATAAACATAAGCACAACTTCCAAGCAGTCAATTCTGTCCCTAAATTACATATTGGTCTATATCAGGTATTAGAACTTATTTATTTCCCACAATTAGAAATACAAATACCTTTTTCCTTTGGAAAAAGGAACTGTACAATACCTATCACCTCATTCCAAAACCCTAATAAAATGCTATTGATGTGCCAGTATAAATCATCAGGAACCTCCATTCTATCTCCTTAATCCAAACATACAATAATCCCAAAGAAATCTACTTTAAAAAAAGGCACCAATTCTTATGCTAAAACTATACAATAGTGGTCAGCTCAGACTATGACTGAGGTCAGTTACCGTTTCCAACAGTGCCTGCCATGGTACTGTTACATAAAAGGCACTCAAATAGGGGCGCCTGGGTGGCTCAGTCGGTTAAGCGGCCGACTTCGGCTCAGGTCATGATCTTGTAGTTCGTGAGTTCGAGCCCCGCGTCGGGCTCTGTGCTGACAGCTCAGAGCCTGGAGCCTGTTTCAGATTCTGTGTTTCCCTCTCTCTGACCCTCCCCCGTTCATGCTCTGTCTCTCTCTGTCTCAAAACTAAATAAACGTTAAAAAAAAAAAAAAAATTAAAAAAATAAATAAATAAATAAGGCACTCAAATATATTTCAGCAGAATGTAGAGGGAAGGAAAGAATATCCCTCTTAAGAGTTCACATTTTTCAGTTTCTAAAACTATACTACTAAAATATGACATTGCTAAAATTTTTAAAAACACCAATTAATTCTATTTTACCCTTAAAAATTACCTCAATACACTAAACACGAAGCTTCCTCTGAACGTTCCACTTAAAACTGTAACCTCTTCCTGCCCTGTACCCCATTTTCTACTTCTTTCCACAGAGCTTGTCCATATCAGACGTACTGTATAACTTATTTTGTTTATTGTCTGCATCTCTCCACTAGGATGCAAGCTCCTTGAGAGCAGAGATTCCAACAGTTTTTCTCCCAGCCATAGCCTCAAAACCCCAGAACAGTACTTGCCATATAGAAGGCACTCAATAAATATTTGTTGAATAAATGAGCGACAACAAACTCCAAAGAAAAACTACAAAATCTATATTCTTTATGCATAAACGAACTCTTTAAAAATGCAATCAAACCACTGTGGAACTTTTTCCCGTTAAACCCTATCCTTAAGGTATTATGGATTAGCTAGTAGTGATGGTTTAACAACTGTGAATATACTATAATCTACTCAACCGTATACTTTAAAAAGGTAAAATTTATCGTATGCACGTTATATTTCAATAAAGCTGTTTTTTTAGAAAGTTATTATATGGGTGCTCATTCTTCAAAAAAGATGCAGTAAATTATTTTATAATGAAAACATGTGTATTTTAAAAGGGAATTTTTACTAAATACACGACTATCCACAAGCAATGAAGCCAGTGACAGGCAAAATCATAAAGCTGTAAAAGTCACAGTAAAGCAGTAAAGTATCAGTTTAAAGCCAGTTACCTCACACATGGTCCAAGGACCACCAGCAATAACACCTCCAAAAAGCTTGTTAGAAAAATGCAGAATCTTGGGCCCCACCCAGACCTACTGAATCTGATTCTGGCTGTGAACAAGATCACATAAAGTTTGAGAAGCACAGATTTAAAGGACCAAGAAAGTGTTAACCAGTTATTCCCAGTATATAAAACCAGTATCTCATGGTGTTAATGATTGTAGCCACCTGGAAATTTCGTATTTTACTTCAAGGTAAATGCTAAGGCTTCTAAATTTCTTCTTCCTTTGTACTGTATAAATACTGTAATTGTACAGAGTCATGCAGACATCTCCTTCCTGCCCAGTTCTTTTAAGACCCAAGCAAACCCTTAAAAACACACTGACCTATCTTACCTCAGGGAGACAGATGACACCATAGAAAATAGAAAGACTTACTAGCTGCTGTTGCAACTGGCTGAGCAATATTAGCTGGTGGCTTCAGTTTCATGAGTTCGTTCAGACTATTATTTTTTAGTAGATCCTTCAGCTGAACCTGGTCTTTTGAGGGTGCAGAGGTCATGGCATTTCGTACTGCTGGTGCTGAGACTGAAGGGCGTGTGTTTGCAGTAGTCTGGATAAACTTTGTTAATGTGATGGTCTGCCTATTCGTTGTTACAGGCGGTGTTTTAGTCATTACAATTGTAGATCCCAAGGTCGGAAGCTGATTTATTTGATTCAGCACAAATGTTGTAGTAGATGGAGGCTGCTGCTATAAAAGAAAACCATAACACATCAGACCACTGAGAAGTACTTTACTCTCTAACACAGCCTAGATCCACACACATGGAAGGCCATTTAAAAATCTAAAACTAGGGGCTCAGTCAGCTGAGTGTCTGACTCTTGATTTCGGCTCAGGTCATGATCCCAGAGTCATGGGATCGAGCCTGGTGTCTGCATGGAAACTGCTTGAGATTCTCTTTCTCCCTCTGCCCCCTCCCCTTGCTCACTCCCTCTCTAAAATTTAAAAAAAAAAAAAAAAAAAAAAATGGGGGGGCACCTGAGTGGCTCACTCAGTTAAGCATCCAACACTTGGTTTGGTTCAGGTCATGATCTCATGGTTTGTGGATTCAAGCCGCGCACTGGGCTCTGTGAACGTGCTTGGGATTCTCGCTCTGTGTCCCTTCCCTGCTCCCATGCGTGCACATGTATGGGCTCTCTCACTCTCTCAAAATAAATAAACATTTAAAAGTTAATAATAAAAAAATAAAATTTAAAACTGACTTTCTTACCAAACTACTGGTGCTGTATTTTTAATTAAATATGCCTAACTATAAACTACCAAGTTAAAACACACCATTTTGAGGGGGGAAAAAAAGGTATAGTAGTAGTGTGACATTTTCTGTAACTGTCAGGGGCAGCAAGCATAAAATAGGACTATCCCAAGCAAGTTGTGATGTATTGCAACCCTATATAATACAAGGGCTAGGAAGAGAAAGTATTTCTAATCCCAGCACTGCCTCAACTAGGTCAATAACCTTAAGCAAATCACTTCACCCCTGGAGGCCCAGGCTCTCTGAAGTCCATTTTCCATTTCTAACATTCTGTGATTCTTATACAATGTTTTGTTTGCTATCATACAGACTATACCAACATTTAGAACTTTAAAGAGAAAACTACCAAGCAGCATTTTTTTTTTTGAAGATTTTACTTTTAAGTAATCTCTGCACCCAATGTGTGACTTGATCTCATGACCCCGAGATCAAGAGTCCTATGCTCTATTGACTGAGCCAGCCAGGCAACCCCAAGCAACATTTTAAATACCTATCTTGCATGAATGATCCAGGGAATCCACCAATATCATCAATATCAAACATTGGTGATAATACAGGTACTACCTTTGAGCCTAAGAAAAACCATATAGCATTTTGTTTTTTATAGTTGGGGGGTGGGGAGGGGACATTAGAAGCTGGACAAAAATGCAGGAAAAAAAAGTCAAAGATTTGAGAATGATAAAATATCTGTGATCTTAAACGACTGAAGTACAACTGAGTATTTTTATAAATTTCAGTCTATTTCTACTTCCTTCCCTCTTCAAAGTATTTGGTATTTTTCCATGACTCCTATAATAAGAATTTTGTAGGCTGCCACTTATCCCCCCTTTTTTAAAGCAGGGAACTCTTTTAAAGATTTAAGTAATCTCTACACACAATATGGGGATCAAACTCACAACCCTCACATGCTCTTCCAACTGAGCCAACCAGGCGTCCCACCACTTACCACTTTCAAATAAAACCCTCAACAATAATTTATCATAATTATCAAATTTTTAACTAGGATGTCCTTTACACCACTAGGCTTAAGTTCATAAATGCTATGTTTAAGGTAAACTCTGTATTTAAAGCACAATTATGATCACATAATGGACAAAAGCTGAAATAAACAAGGAAAAATTAAGTGCAGTGGGTTAATGTGTAGTTCACAAATTTTATATCATTTACAATGAGTAAATTCAAAAAATTTTCTGTTTTGTCCTAATTGTCTTTTGATCAACATAGCTACCAGAAGAATGAAAGCATTATTTTAGCAAGTAGGATGTGAGAGTAGCATATTGGAAAGCAGCAAAAAGCAGAACTAGTAAGATAAAAATGACTTCATGTTATAGGTTATTTTCTGACTATGATCCTAAACCATTTTAGTAACAATGTCAAATGTAAATCGTTCTTACCCTAACATTTAACAGTGCTGGAGTAGGTACTGTCTCTTGTTCTGGTTTAACAGGAACTGCTGCTTCAGTCTCCAAACCCAATTCTAACGCACTAAGTGGCACTGACTGGAGAGAAAATAACATCAGAGAAAGAAATAAAATATGATGGGAGTGAGCTGTTTTAAGACCCAAAGATGTATTCATTTTATTAAAACAACAAAAACGAAAAAGTTTTACCCTCAAAAAAATATGATACCAAGTATAAAGTAATAATCTTTCCAAGTACAACATCTTCACAAAATTATGCTAACACCAGAACCTTATTTTAACTTTCAGAGAAAGTATACAGTGAAACCTCAGAAGGTCCCCAAGAAGTACAAAGACAACTAGTAAGGAAATTAACAACCCTCCCACAAGAGCTCTAAATAATACGTCTCTCTTATATAAATATGTATGTATATCAGAGCAGAAAATGTCTTAATTTTTCACTGCAAAAATGTCCCTCTCATGAATGAAGACCAATAACATAAAAATAACATGCACATGCATATTTAAAATTATGTCTTGGGGCGCCTGGGTGTCTCAGTCAGTTGAGTGTCCGACTTGGGCTCAGGTTATGATCTCATGGCTCAGTTAGCGGGTTTGATCCCTGCATCAGGCTCCCAGAACCCACTTAGGATCCTCCGTCTCCCTCTCTCTCTGCCCCTCCCTAACCCACTTACACACGTGCACTCTCTCAAAAATAAACATTAAAAAAAATTTTTTAATGTATCTTAATACCTATTTCTGTAAGGAGAAATGAAATTTAAGCAATCTACTTTTTACAGAGGCTTTGGAAAACTCTTACCTGCTGAACTGGAGGAGTAGGTGTTGGAGTTGCAAGCCCTGCATCTCCACCATCAATATCAAAGAGGTCATTCGGACTAATTCCACTCTCACTCAAAGCAGCAAGCAGTAAATCTTGCCCTGGCTCCACCATCTTTAGAACAAAAGATTTAACGTTAACATAAAAAACTTAAAATGACAATTAACTCTCTTCTAAATATAAACGAACATTTTCTACTAGATCCATTCACTTGATATTTATGAAGAACCTGTTACATATCAAGTAAGAACGACTAATGAGAAATAGTCTCTGATTCCAAAAAATTCACAAGATGGAAAGGACAGAGAAATATGTAAAACACAGCAAGAGTATTTGTGTACAAAATGCGGTGGGAACAGAAAAGGAATGTTAAACTTGGCCTGGGGAGAGAGCGGACAAAGATGACCGGGAACTACTGAGTCTCAAGGAAGAAATCACCAGGTGGGGAAGCATCTTCTGCACGGTGCATTAAAATTTATGGAGGCATGAAAGACATTAGTACTTTAAGAACAACGTTTATGAGTAATTTACCATTGGTACGGAAGCTCAGAACAGAAATCCAAGGCTCAGATAGGTGATGACGAGAGATGAGGAAAATGTCACCCACAACCTTCTATACAATGCTAGAGAGTTCACTTAATCCCGTGGGTGGTGGGGGGTCACTGAAGAGTTATCAGATAGAAAACTGCAGAACACAGTCAGATTTGTGACAGGTTACTCCACAGAAGTATGGAAGCAAACTGAGAATGGGTAGAATAAGACCAGAAGCAGAGAGACATTTTAGGAAACCACTACACACACCAAGAGAGAGATGATGTGCTATAATAACAGAGTGTGGAAAGAAGGGGGGATGGATTCCAAGATATTTAGGAAGGACAATCCATAAGGTTAAGTTTATACAGAAGCTCTTAAGATCAAAGAAAATGTGAAATACACAAAAAGCATGAATTGATGGACGATTAGAGATAAGCCAACACAAAGTGAAAAAACAAGCATTGAGCCCAGGAGACCCAAAAAGGAGTTATATGGTTTAGTAGGGGAAAATGAAGCAAGCAAATACATTTCAGGTTTGGGTTTTCCAACTGTACTCTAAGGAACCAATGTACTTTGATCCAATGTATCAAAGTAATTTAGCACCAAAACAGATTTTTATCCATTTTGTAGAGGGAAAAAAACAACTTTCTCAATTTTTAACTTTTGTCATTATCTGAAATAACCAATTTACATACATAAACACGGAAAAAAAATGACTGTACTTATTTTTCTCAAAACACTAATTTCATGTTACATAAATATACTAATTTTCAGCTAGTTCATTTGTTCTCAGGCTGTGTGACAGAATTAAATGCCAGTGTTTTCATTATGTCCTACTAAAAGAAAGGTGTTAGTCACCATGACCATGACTTCCAATGTGCAGAAATACTGTTTCAAATGAAAGCAAGATACTTAACAGAAATATCCTCTACTAGGTAGGCCTATGTCACAGGAGCCTAAGTATCAATTAGAAAGAAGTTCTAACAGAAACATGAATGAGTTTAAGATAGAAACCACAGATACCCAGAAATGAAACTAAGGGCAGACTGTTTAAAGAGGGTCTTAAACAGCCCCAAGGAAGAAGAGATAAGCCGAATGAGATTCCCCCAAAATTTTTCAGAAAAAGGAAAAGAAGTCTTTGGAATACATTTTGAGCAGGAAGAAGGACAGAAAGGAAATTGACAACTAAGTATCTTTTACAAAGCTCACAGTGTTAGGCTCTTCATGTACACTATGAGCCCACAACAACCCCGAAAAAAGTAGGTATTATAATTCCAGAGATGAAACTGAGGCGCAGAAAGCTTATATTACCTACACCTACCCAGATCTAGACTGTTCAAACTCCCAAAGCCCATGCATTCTCTTTCCAATGAACAGATCAAGAAGTCAATGTTGCTAACCTAAGAAGTTTCAATACTTAACTTTGGAATAAATGGCAGTTTGAGATTAAAATCAGAAGGAAGACAGATTATTGCACAGCAAGATGGAAACGGTATGAAGGGAATGAACAGAGGAGACAAATAGGAGAAATGTCCCAATGAAGATGTAAAATAAATAGCTGACCATATTTTACAAACTAATCCTAGTAATGTAGTACAAATAGGTACTGAGAGCTAAGCCAATGCTTTAGAAACATTTTCAGGGGCGCTCGTGTGGCTCAGCCAGTTAAGTATCTGACTCTTGGTTTCGACTGAGGTCATGATCTCACGGTTCGTGGGTTCAAGCCCCACATCCAGCTCTATGCTGACGACACAGAACCTACTTGAGATTCTCTTTCCTTCACTCTGTACCTACCCTGCTCACTCGAAGTAAACAAACACTTAAAAATAAAAAGTAAATAAAAACATTTTCAATCCACAAAATACTTCACTAAGACCAGTGACCTGGGGGAATGTGTGGTGGTCCTGGTCTGCTTGCTATGACTAATCCTGACCTAGATTGATTGATGAAACTCCAGAAACTATCAAAATGTCATCTTTTTAAAGTCAATATTAGAAATAATGATTTACTTACATTTGAAATAAAAATACACTGTTTTGGGGCGCCTGGGTGGCTCAGTCGGTTAAGCCGCCGACTTCAGCTCAGGTCACGATCTCGTGGTCCGTGAGTTGGAGCCCCGTGTCAGGCTCTGGGCTGACAGCTCAGAGCCTGGAGCCTGCTTCAGATTCTGTGTCTCCCTCTCTCTCTGCCCCTCCCCCGTTCATGCTCTGTCTCTCTCTGTCTCAAAAATAAATAAAACGTTAAAAAAAAAACAAAAAAAACATTGTTTTGAACCAGTGACACCTAAACTACAGACCAAAGAACGCTTGGGAGGCCAAGGGATCCATTAATCCACTAGAGGCACGCCAAGCCCTACCTAATTATACTAAAAAGTATAAAAACATCATTAATGAAAAAAATCATTGAAAAGCATTACTAAATTCATGAGAGGTTTTTGAAACATATTTTCTGAACAGTGAGAATTGAAAGTACAAAAATATTATCAGGGAAGGGAAAAATTTGGGAAAAACTTGGTATTTTTACAAGAAATAACAGCACAGTTATAAATAACACTCAATGACCTACTGCAAATTCATTCACAGGAATAACAATTCGAGACCTCTAACCTCAGTAGTGACTTAGTAACGACAATGACTTTTACAAGCTGTTAATGAAGGAGATTTTAGATTTATATACATCTTACACACAAAATCTAGGGATCTTTTTTTTTTTTTTTTTTTAATGTGTATTTTTGAAAGAGAGACAGAGCATGATGGGGAAGCAGCACTCAGAATCCGAAGACACAGATACCGAAGCAGGCTCCAGGCTCTGAGCTGTCAGCACAGAGCCTGATGTGGGGCTCGAACCCACAAGCCATGAGATCATGACCTGAGCCCAAGTAGGACACCCAACTGACTGAGCCACCCAGGACCCCCTAGGGATCCTTTCTTAGTCAACTGGGCACAAATTCTTTACTTGCACTTTTTTGCAGTGAAAAAGGGGGAAAGGGATATGGAGGAACATCTAATACCACTAGGCAATACTCTTAATATTTAATTTTCCTATTCTGAAACTATTACAGACTCACAGAATTTCAGTGTTCAGGCGAAGAGAGCTCTTAAAAAGGTTATATTATTCAATCTTCTCCTCACCTTACGAGTAAGATTTATTGAGAGGAAAAACAACAATTTTACTTTGAACCCTTTAAATACAATATAAATGCAAATACTGTTAGGTAGATATAAAAGAACTGTGTTACAGTGTATCTAACAAAGGATTTCGTAGCCCTTAGGTGAAGTTTAACATGTAGCAATGTTTAAACAAACCCCAAAATTGCTAACCTCAGAGTGACTCTATCTGAAACAACCAACAAAAGGTTCCATTTCTATCATAAATAAACACATTCAAAAATACCACCTATTTCAAAATAGTACACCTATGAAAGCATGTACGATAAATAAGAAACAAGGACACAGTAGTAGAAATGAAGAGCCATCCTTGGCAAGAAGAGAATCCTGAGAAACAAGAGCCAATCAGAAGAATGCAAGGGTACAGTTCCCACTGAGAATACCAACACTGAAACCTATCAACCAGGACAAGATTGCTCTTGTTGAGACCTAAAGCAGATCTTTATAGCTCTGGGCAGATACAAGGGGTCTATCTGTAGCAGTGGCAAGTGTGCAGACAATGGGGTCAAACAATATCTGGGTTCAAATCCTGGCCACATCATCCACTAGTAGTATAATACAGTCAAATAATAACTTATGTGATCAAGTAATAACTTGTTTCCTCAAATGGGAATAAAAACAGAACCTATTTTACAGGATTGCTGTTGCATAAATGTTACATTACTAGCTATTAAATATCATTTGGATAAATATTAGTATCACGTCAAAAATACAGGTTTTCTTCCACATCACTGATCCAACGCTTTATTCCCTAAAATACAACTTTACTTGTGGGCAATCTATTCAATAACTTCCACATTAGTTCTATAAAATACGAGTTCCTTTTTACCTATAAGTGTCAGATATTCAATTTGTCCAGCTAATCAGTTAGGTTGCCTAGAGGAGACTGGTAGACCTCTTTATGTAAAGCAAGTATCTTTCTTTGCCTGAACCAATAACAAACAGGACTTTTTCTCCTTAACAACAGCTAATCAGTTAGGTTGCCTAGAGGAGACTGGTAGACCTCTTTATGTAAAGCAAGTATCTTTCTTTGCCTGAACCAATAACAAACAGGACTTTTTCTCTTTAACAACGCTAAGTATGTCTGCCTTTTAACTCCGCTTCAACTTTGCTTTTACAAAGCCCACACGTAACGAATGACATTGAGTTTAAGAAGTTGAAGGATAATGATCCACTCAGAATTTAGCTAATATAATCTATGAACAAGGTATTTATTCAGTGTCTACTGAATGCAATTCCTTAATTAAGAACATCAGGAGAGGGGCGCCTGGGTGGCTCCGTTGGTTAAGTGTCCAACTCTTGGTTTCAGCTCAGGTCATGATCTCACGTTTTGTGAGTTCAAAGCCCCACATCAGGCTCTGCGCTGACAGTGGGGAGACTTGCTTGGGATTCTCTCTCCCTCTCTCTCTCTATCCCTTTCATGCATGCATACTCTCTCGCTCTCTCTTCCTCTCTCAAAATAAATAAATGAAACCAACAACAACAAAAAAAGAACATCACGAGATATAAAAGATAATATAAAAAATTCATTAACAAGGATTTTCATTACCTTGAGGAATATAATTTGTATTTTTAAATAGCTATTTTTCAAGGGAGCAATTGCTCACGGAAGTTTGCCTCTTCCTGCTCTCACTACAAAACTTATAGGAAGAATGGATTCACAAAGGAATGTGCAGATAACAAAATTTCAAATATGCTTTACAAAAAAACACATGAAAGAATGGAGGGGGTGGGACAACTTTCTTGATTACCACCATCAAATCCAGATGGTTAGACACCTTGAGATTTACTACAGTGTTGATTTCTTTTCTCTTTTAACCCTCCAGATAACCCATGAATAAATATTACCTGTTATCCCTTTGTCACAGATAAAAACTGAGCCTTAGAGAGATGAACTGTAACAAGGTAACAACAAAGCAAGCATGGAGCAGAATTAGAAACCTAGGAGCTCTGACCCCACATCCCCCCAAGATACTGTACTCTTAACCCTAGAACATATTTTTCAATCTACTGGTCACACCACAGTGAGTTGTCAAGTCAATTCAGTGTATCATGATCAGCATTCTTAAATATTTCAATACAGAACAGAAAACTAGCGCAGAGTGCGTAGAGAGGATAAACATTTCACGACGTGACTTTTTCAGTTCCGTGTGTGCGTATACACTAGATCACAACGTAAAACATGTCATTATGTTTACACAACGTAAAAATACCACGGGATGCAGTAAAAAGGTTTCAAAATCACTACTCTGTACTATACACTGCCTCCCCAGAATTAAATACGCAAGTTAACTTGATGGGTTTTGTACTGTACTCATAAAACCAGAGTTCCTGCTCTTCAAGAGCCTATCTTTCCATCTACACAAAATTTCAGTGGTATCCCAAGACTGTCCTAATAAGTTCAACGACATCAAAGTCAATCTTCAGCATTAAAAAAAAAAAAAGACAACTGCAAAAACTTCAGGATCCTATCATTTTGGTAACTACTTAGCTATTTCATGTGAAAGCAGTTCTTCTCAGAAAGTATCTTTACACTAATTTTAGGCAGACAAAGCACGGGAACTGAGAGACTCAGGAAGTCAGGGTACCTGCAAGACCAGATCTCAGATCCAAGCGTTCAGGACCTTCACAGGAGGCAAGTCTCAAATCAAAGCTCAATTTAGAAACTAAGAAACGCAGAAATGTATCTGCAGCCAGAGTCTTTGAGATGAATCATTTTAAAAAGCATGAAAGAATCTCCACACTGTCCGTTTTTAAGCAGAACGTAATTTCAGCAAAGCCCTTAAGTAAAACTGCCAGACACTTAACAGCATTCAATGAATGAATGAATGGGACTGTCAGCCACCAACTAAACCTCCCCTTCCAATACTTACCCACAAGCTAGAGTAAAATTCACTTAAAATTCTATAGACAACTGTGTGTAATTAAGTTAGCCTGGGGGACAAAAGAGCAGAAGCCAAAAGAATATAGATGTTTTTGCAGATAAAGGAAATTTTGGAAGCAGCTTCTTTAGACACGAAAATGAAACGTTCCCTTGCTCTCAAAATCACGGTCCCATGCAAGGCACCATTCCAAACTCTGCATTTTGTCCTAGAAATTCTATACAAACTGTCTTTGGGGCAATGATCCTGGCTTTCCCCGCAGCTTACGGAAAAAAAAATCACTTAATTGCCGTAAATATAGTGGGGGAAAGGAATCCCTTCGCACTGTTAGCTGGTTCGTGTCTCTGAGTCTATCTGCTCTAGGGCAACTCCGGATTTGACAGCTTTCTAGACCCTCCTGGCCGACTCTGTACAAGCCCTACTTCGTCCCTAACCATGGCTGTCTAGAAAAAAAAATACAAACCAACAACCATTTAACCCAACATCAACTGCTAATAATCAACTCTCAAAGGTCAAAGGGGACCCAGCTTTTAACCTTCCCTCAGCAACACGTGTTTAGTACAAACTTCCGGGTGCGGTTACAATTGGCTGCGCAATTCGATGGATAAAAACGTTGCTTTATTTGACTCTCATGTTCTTGGCCCTTCTTTCCCCACGTTTCTCAACCAGCGACTCCCCAAAACAAAAGCTTCCTACAGTAAACGGAGCCCGCACATAAAAAAGGGCTTCTCTGTGCGAGGATCAAGTTAGTGGTCCGCAAACATTAACCAAACAGCAGCACAAAGCCGGGGTGGAAAGGGGAGGAGCTGGATGCCAGGATCAGGAAAGAAACAATCACAAGGGTTCGGGCACATCCAAATCTCCTCAGCGGTTAAACCGATCCCAAACCACTTCAGGGAAACCACCAGCGAGCACTGGTTTGGGGAACTTTAGATGCTCGTTACGCCAAGCACTCTTAGAGCAAGCAAATCCGCAACCGCCTTTCTCTGCATAGATGCTTAGGGTCTGGGAGGCGAGCGAGCTGGAGACAAAATTAACCTGATCGCTCGGTGAGGCTTGAAGGTGGCCCCCACGTGTCCCACGTACCGCTTCGACACCCTGAGAGCGAGGTAATCAGAAAACTGCAGGTGTGGGGTCCAGATTTGGGGCGCTCCCATCGCCTCCCGCACTCGTCGTAAGCCGGGGGCAATCCTCCGACAGGAGGACTTTTGAAGGATTGCGGAGCTCACTTTCCTGCGGGTCCGGGACCTCGCAGTCCTCGAGTGGAGCGGGGAAAGCAAGGGGGGCGACCCAAGTAGAGTCGGAGCCGGAGTCCGCAGACCTTGCCTCCCCGCCCAAACTGGGTGCCTCCGGCCCGGGACAGCGGGGCCCCCGGGGCCCGAGAGCCCCACGCGCAGCGACCGCAGGGCCCGGCGCTGACGGGCGGAGGAAGCGAGTGCGGCGGGGCGGCTGCTGCTGGGACCGTGCCCCCGAGAACCCTGGGGCGCGCAGCTGAGGGGGCGAAGAGGGGCGAGGGAGGCCCCAAGCCGGGGTGAGGTGGCTGCCCCCCCCCCCAGCCCGGCCCCACACGGCCCCCTGAGGAGGGTGGGAGTGGGAGGCTGGCTGTCCGGGAGGGGGAGTGTGGAAGCAGAAGAGAGCTAAGGAAAGGACTTACTTTCCCCGCGGGATCCGACACCGGAACAGCTTCTCCCGGGTGGCGAGAGCTTGAAGAACTAGAGGCGACTGGAGCGGAGGCGGCGGTGGCGGCGGCAGCAGCGGCGTCCGGCTCTGCCTACCTCCCCGCCGCCATCTTGACGCCCCTCCCCCCGGCCCCCCCGCCCCGCCGGAGGGGAGGGGGTGGGGCGACGGATGAGGCGCCGCGCGCACGCAGCGCGCGCCGCGCGCCCCACGTGACTTCCTCCCTTTCCCCCCCCCCCACCCGCTCCCCAGCGCCCCCCTCCGCCCGCCTCCCTCCTAGGTGAAGGAAGATGATTTCCCCCCCCCATCTTGACCGCCCCCTGCCTTCGCTGCCAAGCACGGACTCCGCCGGCCCCAGCCGACCCGGTACCAGTGGTTGGATCCAAGAGAATTCCGGAACCCAAACGGTCCTTTACCGCGTCTCCGGGGTGGGCGAGGGGTGAGGGGGCCGGGTTTCCGAGAAGGGGGAGGGGGGAAGGCGAAGGCCTCTTGGAAGAGTCACGTGTCTACTGCTTCCGCCGGCGCTCAAACACCTCGCGAGAATTCCGTTCCCCCTCCCTTTCTGCCCCGCGGGCCGTCGGGAGGAAGGTCCGCACTCTGGTTTTGCCACGAGGAGGTCAGCCGGTGGGCCGGGCGCATGCGTCCCACACCTGCTTTCAAAAGTCGGGCTAGGAGGGGCCCGAAGCTATTTTCAAAACCTTTTGGTGTGTGGCTTCGGCCCAGGAAGTTACCTAGTGGCGTCTCTATCACTTTGGAAAGCTCTTCATTACCCAGTCAATCCGAGAAAAAAATATTCGCTTATTCTTTGCTTGTTAGGCTCGCTCAAAGCACTTTATTCAATATGAAACCGCAGTATAACTCGGAGACCTTCGGCTGGTCCACTGTCATTATCATACCCTAAGGAGTGTGAGCAGAGTCAGCCCCATTTCTTTTTTCTGAACTATTGCTCTTGATTAATGATTGCTGCAGAAAAGGTTTGTCGCCACCACCTCTCGCTTCCTTATTTTCTTCTCCTTCCCCTTATTCTTACCACTACTACTATTATTATTGTTCTTATTAAATGACCTGACAGAATAAACAAATTAACTTCTTGGTAACCCTTTTGTAAAGTCATTCTGAATGCTGTTTGACTCCGTTGCTTAGTAATAGGCACGCCTGGGTGAGTCTTGCCCCCTACTGGCGGCGCATCCCGCTCGCCTTGCGTTGAAAACCAAGTCCCCAAAACACTTGGAGGTTAAGGTGTGAGCTCCTCAGGAGAAAGTAGAGGGAAAGTGGGGAGAAAAAAAAGTAGTCATGGCAAGATGATTATGAATCTTCCAACTGGGCGTTTATATACATAAGTATGTGTCGTATATATATATATATATATATTCATATAAGTGAACATTTTAAATTGCTGACTAATTACTTTGCTTTCATTATTTCATTTCATCCTTACACACAAAGAAACCTGGTAAAGTAAAAATGATAAAACTAGTCCCATAAGAACAAAGCCCTCATGTGTCCTGTTCACTGCTGGCCACTAGACTAGCCCTAGTTTATGGTCTAGTGTAGATGACACCAAACAAGCCATTACAAATCTGTCAAATTATGAAAAGACAAGGAAATGAAAGGAGAAAGGATGCAGAAAAAAAAATCTAAAACACTGTATTTAATGAATCAGTGTCTTCTGAGCATGGCTGGTACAATTTGGTTTCCAAGTGGCCCTCAAACTCTAGCTGCAGGCTAGGACTAGGTAAATACTAGATTCCAAAAAGTGCAGGTCTGACCTAGAAACCCCCACCTTTAGAGATACTTTCTGAGCATCCAAGCCAGGTCCTTGCTGCCAGATCTGCATAATCTCCTTCTCTGGGACCAAAGTAAAAGATGGTATTTCAGGAGATATTGCAATATAACTGTGTATTTGCACACAATGTCACACACAAGGTTATTCACTGCAGCATTATTTGTAGAATCTAAAGATGGGAAACAAACTAAATGTCTTTAAGGAAAGGACTGGTTAACTGAACTGTGGTACTTTCCTACAGTGAAAAACAGTTGTTCAAGAGAATGAAGCACCTCTATCTATGAGTATGTATAATAATATATTTTGCTTGCGTGTACGCATAGAGCATCTCAGAATGACAATGCAAGTAGCAGTTGTATCGGGATGGGAGTCAAGCTACTGAGGACCAGAAGCAGGAGGAAGACTTATTGGGTCCACCCAGAACAGAGATGCTATTGGAAGCAGCTAATTCAGAAACAAAACAAAACCCTGTTGAGGCATGGTATTGACTTCTCCATGGCTGTTAAAACTGCACTTCTCACTCCATTCAACAAGTATTTATTGAGCCCTTACTATGGGCCAGGTACATTGTTAGAAATTACGGGCACAAATGTAAGAAAACCAAATGAAGATAGAGACAGGGATGGTTCCTACCCATAGATTAATGTCCTTACAGTGTTGGGGCACCTGGGTGGCTCAGTCGTTTAAGCGTCCAACTTTGGCTCAGGTCATGATCTCATGGTCTGTGGGTTCGAGCCCTGTGTTGGGCTCTGTGCTGATAGCTCAGGACCTGGAGCCTGCTTCAGATCCTGTGTCTCCCTCTCTCTGTTCTTCCCCCGCTGGTACTCTGTCTCTCTTAAAAAATAAATAATCATTAAAAAATTGTTTAATATCCCTACATTGTAGTGGGTGTTAATCCAAAAATTACACAAAATGTAAACTTGTAATTGTGACATTGTTACAAAGAAGCTAACAGCCTATTACAGAGGGATTTGACCTCACCAGAGGACTCAAAGGCTGCTTCCTTGAGGAAGTGGGAAAAGTAGGTATTAAGTGGGCAAAGAGAAGAGGGAACTGCATTTCAAGAAGAGGAAACAGCACATGCAAATGTCCTGAAACAGGTAGGAGCAAAGCAAGGAGACGCGACAGTAACAAGGCAAGCGCACGGGTCATTAAGACAGACGTCTCTCAGCTCCAAGCCCAGGCTTCTCTAGTCTGTATCGTGATGCGCAAAACCACATTTCTGCTCTGCCAGCTGTTTCAGTGTTTGTTTCTGCAACAGGGAGTGCCAGAGGGAGACGACAAAGCTGGAGGAGGAGAAAGTTTCCTGTGAACGTCATCCCAACAACACTTCTTCACCTAGCAGCTGCCTCTCCTCAGTGTCCCCCAGGCCTGCGGGATAGTCCCACCAAACCCTCCTCCCAGGGGGCGGGACCAGCAGGACCCTCCACTGGGCCACCCTGTAAGGTCTGAGATGCTGGCACCAGCTGAGCAGAGCCCCCTCCTTGGAGTTTAGGTCTGAGCAAAACTCGTCCCTCTTTTGTGTTTCTAAGTTTAATGACACCAGCCCCTTCCCTGCGTCCCCATAGCCCAAGTGGTGGGAGCTGCTTCCTGCAGCTGGAGAGGTGATGTCTTAAAGTTCTCTTTTCACCCTTTCAGGTCACCTAGTTAACCAGCTTAGACCCAGTTAACAGTTCTTTACATTAATGGATCTCTATTCAAAACCCGGTGTAGTTTAGGCCTCCTGTCTGAACCTTGATTGACATAGCAAGTAACAGGGAATTATCAGTAGGATTATAAAAATAGATGAAGGTCATTCTCCAAGAGCATTTTGTAACTGAGTTTGGACTTTATTCTGTAGGCTACAGGGAGCTCAGAAGCCTGTTATGCAGAGAGCTGCCACGGTTGGCTAGACATTCTAGAATATCACTCTGGGAGCAGTGTAGCAGAGGGATCTAAGAACTGGGCTGCAGATATGAGGACTAGATAGATCGAGAGAAGATAAGAACAGAAGGCGATATGGAGCAAAATTCTGTTGAGCAAAAGAAGAGGTCCAGGTTCAAGAGATATTTAGGAGATAAAGCCAACGACACACAGTGGCTAGTTGAATAGGGGTTGTGAGGAGGGAGGAGTCTATAATGAAGCCTCAGTTTCTCTCTTCGGAACCTAGGTAGATAATAGTGCCACAGATGAAACTATGACCTCAGGAAGACCAACATGTGAAGAGGAAGACAATGAATTTGGCTTTAGATAATGGGGAAAGTTTTGCTTATCTATTACTATGTAACAAACACCCCCAAACCTAATGACTTAACCACCATTTTGGTTTTTTCTCACGCTGCAAGCTGGGCTGGGCTCAGCCAGGATGCTGGAATAGCTGTATTTCTCTCTCTCCATGTGGTCTCTCCAGTTGCCTCATGGTTCTTACATGGTGGCTCTGGGCTCCCAAAAACACAAAAGCAGAAGCTTACAGCCTCTCTTGAATTTTAGGCTTGCAACTGACCAAGTGATGTTTCCATCACATTCTGTCAATTAACAAGGCTGCACAAGATTCAATCAAGGAAAGACAACACAAGGGTATGAAGGGGTGGGAAGGGCTGACTGGCTCAGTTGGTAGAGCATGCAACTCTTGATCTTGGGTTGTGAGTTCAACCCCACATTGGGTGTAGAGATTACTTGAAAATACAATAATCTTTTTTTTTTTAAATGTTTATTTTGAGAGACAGAGAGCACGCAAGTCGAGGAGAGGCAGAGAGAGAGAGAGAGAGAGAGAGAGAGAGAGAGAGAATTCCAAGCAGGCTCCATGCTCAGTGCAGAGCCCAATGCGGGGCTCAATCCCACGACTGTGAGATCATGACCTGAGCCAAAATCAAGAGTCAGACACTTAACCAACTGAGCCACCCAGGCGTCCCTAAAATAATCTTTAAAAAAAATATGAACAGTAGGAGGTATTGTTCATTGGAGGCCATGAAAGTAAGTCTATCATGAGGAATTTTGAGGGGCCAATGGGACATCCAAATGGAGAGGTCTAGCAAGCAGTTGGGAGTCTACAGCTTGAGGATCTAGATGGGGATTAAAACATGAAAAAGGATACAATTGTGCTAGAAAGAATGCAGAGAGGAAAGCAGGGGGCCAAAGGCAGAACCCTCAGGGTGTGTATCTAAGAGGTGAGCACTCAGTGAGCCTGAGTAAAGTCAGGCAGAGAGGTAAAGCAGAACCAGGGAGAGATTATATCACGGATGCCATGGAAGTGGCGTTTCAAGGGATGAGTGGTGAGCAACCTAATACAGCATCAGAATGTGACTAAAGCATCTACTGGATTTTTCACAATGGCAGACATCATGTGGACAGAGGCTTTTGGTGGGTTGTGTTTTGAAGGCCTTTTTTTTTTATACTATATTCACAGCAAATTTGAGGGGAAAGTACAGAGACTTCCCATGTACCCCCACCCCCACCCATGCACAGGCTCCCCAGTTAATCAATGTCCCCTACTAGAACAATACATTTGTTACAGTTGTGCTAACCCCACCTTGATACATCACTATCACCCAAAGTCCGTAGTTCACCTTAAAGTTTGCTCTTGGTGGTATACGTTGTACGGGTTTGGACAAACGCATAATGACATCTATCTATCGTTACAGTTATCAGAGTATTTTCACTGCCTTAAAAGTCTTCTGTGCTCTGGAACAGGTTGTTTTTTGACTCCCCCCCCCCCCAATCCATCTCTGTCTCTTTTTTTTAATCTTTATTTTTGAGACAGAGACAGTGTATGTGTGAGCAGGGAAGGAACAGAGAGAGAGAGAGAGAGAGAGAGAGAGAGACACCGAATCCAAAGCAGGCTCTGGGCTCCAAGCTGTCAGCACAGAGCCCGACCCAGGGCTTGAACTCATGAACCGCGAGACCATGACCTGAGTCGAAGTCGGACGCTTAACCGACTGAGCCACCCAGGTGCCCCACCTGTCTTTCTTCAGATAGTGGCACTTTAATTTTTATCTCTCTGTCTCAAAGTCCATGTGGTTTGGAGAATAGTAATCATCTCCCATACACATTACTCCAGAGTTGAGCATGTAATTCAGTTCTGGCAAATTGAAGTGTTGGGTGCACTTCCGGGCCACACCCATAGATTCAGTGCCGAGGCAACGAGTTTCAGTCTCAGAACTTTATGTCGAAAGTAGTAGGAAAAAGAGGCGCCTGGCTGACTCAGGTCAGCATGCAACTCTTTATCTCGGGGTTGTGAGTTCAAGCCCCATGTTGGACCTAGAACTTAAAAAAAAAAAAAAAATCATTATAAAACCAAGCCATGAACTGAAAGCAGTTGGAAAAAGACAGTTCCTTGCCACTGACGTTGCTAAGATAGCAACAGGAAGTGGGGGCAGAGGCCACGTAGAATGGGAGACCAGTCTGTGAGGCCGACCTAATAGCAGTAGGGCAAAGAGGTGGACAGGGAGGGAGAAGGAGACACTACATGAACATGACACTCTTTGACTCCCTGGATCCTGTCCTGCCTGAAGTTACTTCTACCCTTGAACTTTTCTGTTATGAGCGATAATCCACATCCTCATTTCCTTGAGCCCGCTCGAGCTGGGCTTCTTTCAATGGCAGTCCAAAACCAATCTTGATTAATACAGACACTAATTAAAGTGAAAAGTTGAAAGGTTTAAACATATATTTAAACTAATTTTTAAAAGTCTTCCCTGGCCTGAGAACCAACTTTTTGGAGTACAGATATGGACTCAAACTGTCCCAAGAAAGTATGGACATTTTTAATCCCTGTGGAGTATCTCTTTAGGAAAGGGAAAACGAAATGGAAGAAAGACAAGAAAAAATGAAGGCCCGGGTAACAAGAGTTGAGTTTCTTGTGGGGCTCCATGCCATGACCCTGGATTGTGATCTGAGCTGAAATCAAGAGTCGGATGCTCAACCAAATGACTGAGCCACACAGGCGGCCCTATTACCTGTTTCTTAATACAGATTTTCAGAATGTTCTGACGACTCTTCACACACAAAGTGTTGATCGTCATTATTGGTTTGGATCATTGCCATAACCTGTCTTTACCTTCTCCAACGTAGTATAGTAGCATATGCATAGAATGGTTCTGGAGCTGGGAGAATGAGATTAAGGAGGAGAAGGGTTTCTGTTTAAAGTTTTCACCCTATGTGTGTATTAACTTAAAATAATACTTTACTTTTTTAATGTTTTTATAATGGATGCCCTGCTATTCGTTTTTGTAAATTTCCCCTAAAAGCATCACATTTAAATTAGACATAAGACACATCACATTAAACATAAGATGTCTAAATTATTAAACTCAGACACACTATTGTCCCATACTGAATTGTGTCTCCCATGAATTCATATATTGGAGTTCTGACCCCCAGTACCTCGGAATGTGACCTTGGAGATAGGGTCTTTACAAATCAAATCAAGGTCATTAAACGAGGTCAAACGAGGTCATTAGTGTGATCCCTAATCCAGCATGGGTGTGTCCTTACAAAAGGGAAATTTGGAGGCACATGCAGACAGGCAGAAGGCCACATGAAAATAAAGGCAGAGGTCAGGGTGATGCTTCTACAAACCAAGGAATGCCAAAGATTGTCAACATGCCACCAGAAGGCAGGGGACAGTCATGGAACAGACCCCTCCTCAGAGCCCTCCAAGGGAACCAGCCCTGCCGATACTTTAGGTTGTTTTTTTAAATTTTTTTAATGTTTATTTATTTTTGAGAGTGGGGAGGGGCAGAGAGAGAGGCAGACACAGAATCCGAAGCAGGCTCCAAGCTCCTAGCTGTCAACACAGAGCCCGACACGGGACTCGAACCCACGAGAGCATGACCTGAGCTGAAGTCAGATGCTTAACCAACGGACCACCCAGGTGCAGGCAAGATGGTTTTATTGTTTCAACCACTCAGTTCGTAGTGCTCTGTTACAGCAGTCCCAGCAAACTGATCCAGCTATTAAGTACATCTCTCAGAAAGAAAATGATGTTTATTCACCCCCTTCAAACTCACAAATTAAAGAGCTATCCAAAAACTAAAAGCCCATGCATAAAAGAAATTTAAAAATCACATTCTAGGGGTGCCTGGGTGGCTCGGGCGGTTAAGTGTCTGACTCTTGATTTAGGCTCAGGTCATGATCTCACAGTTTGTGGGTTTGAGCCCTGCCTTGAGCCCTGTGCTGACAGCGTGGAGCCTGTTTGGGATTTTCTCTCTCCCTCTCTCTCTCTGTCCCTCCCCAATCTATCTCTCTCCCTCTCAAAAAAAAAGTTTTAATCACATTCTAAATTAAACAGTTTGACCTGTGCTGTTAAACCATCTTTAAGCTTGACTTTTCAAACAAACACCCTTACTGATCGATACATACATTCCCCATTTACTTTTTCAATACACTAATAATGTTAAACCCTTAAGGAATTCTAGTCAACTAAAGAACTAGTTTATAATACTGTTTCTTAAAAAGAGATGTTAAGATGGAAGGAAGATACACCCATTTTAAAGGATGAGGAAAAAGACTGAAGCATAGAAGCTATTGGTTCTATATCACCTGATACCAAATTTTATGCTATAGACATCCTTTTCGCATATTCTCTCCATATTCAATAACAAGGAGCCTGACCACAGAGTCCTCTCTTGAAATGCTACTCAACAGACAAGTTTTGGCTTCCCTCTGAGGACACCAAGAAAAGAATGGAGAAGGAGAGGAAACTGTTAACAACCCAAATTATAGCAATTCACTAAGATGCAATTTTGTAACTTTATTTTAGTCACTGCTAAATGGCTACCATTTCCAACTCCTACATCCCCATATGCTTTATATTCAGTCTCCCATTTGAGCCTAACAATAAGCCTATGAGGTAAAGAGTATTGTTTTACTGTCACTTGTTTGCATTCCAAATATGTACATATATTGTATACATATTACACATATTAATGTATTACGTGTATATACATATCGAGAGGGGAAGTTTTATATATTTGTATGTGTGTATCCATGTATCCTTACATATATATATATATATAAATATATATATATATACACACACACACATATACATAATAGAAAATATATATATACATATATATATGTGTGTGTGTGTGTGTCTATATATGTATTCACAGAGAATGGGACGCAGTTAGTAGATCACAGTGGCCACCAGCCATGACACTTTAGGGTGCACATTCCCCATTTGATAGAACCTTACAAGAACTGATGCTGATATGAAATATTTAACAATAGCAAAAGCCTGGAGCAAATATGAAAGCAAAAATAACACTAGAGTAAGGAAAGTAATCATAGCATTGGTGTGATTTCACCCACATGATGTAACCATCTTAGGAAAGTGGGGATCATTAAGCAAACAGTCCAAAAACATGTCACATTATTCCACGATTCCAAACCTCAAAATAGATTATTGTAATTTATGTAACTATTTGCAGTGAGTAACTATTCAGATTCACCCATCTATCTATCCTTGGCTTGAAACCATTTAGTGGCTTCCCATTAGACATGGAATAAAAGTCGGAGTCCTTGCTATGACCTTTGTCTGGGTCTCGTTAGGAATGGAATCTAAAATAGGAAATTCAGGGGCGCCTGGGTGGCCCAGTCGGTTAAGCGTCCAACTTTGGCTCAGGCCATAATCTCCCAGTTTGTGGGTTTGACCCCCGCATCGAGCTCTGAGTTGACAGCTTGGAGCCTGGAACCTCCTTTAGATTCTGTGTCTCCCTCTCTCTCTGCCCCTCCCCTGCTCATAGTCTGTCTCTCTCTCTCTCTCTCAAAAATAAACATTAAAAAAATTTTAAATGAAATAGGAAATTCACTAAAGAGGTAGTGGGACCACTAAGGTAACTTAACTGCAGGAAGTAGCTCCCATCTTGAGGGCTGGAGAACAAATTGGGGAGGTTAGAGCTAGAAGAATCAGAGGGGGAGCCTGTAAGAACATGGACGCTGAACCAAATGCCACCGTGAGAAGCAAAATGTCATTACTTAGGTGACCATGATGGGAACTGCAAGCAAACAGGCATTAGCAAGTCCCCTCTCCCTCCCCCTGATTTCCAGATTCCCTGTTTCCTCTCCTGTTGACAGAACCTAATGCTAGCTGACAAAGGACCAATGTGGCTTGTAGCCCCAATATTGCAGAACAGGGTCGAGAAAACTAGATTTGGAGCCGAGAGGCCAGCACAGCCTTCAAGGGCCTATGTGATCTTGCGCCTGCCTACCTCTCCAGCCTGATTCCCTCCATTCTCCCCAGCACGTGCTCAATTCCAATGACATTGGGTGTCTTCTTTTTTCCCAAGCACACTAAGCTCATTCTTGCCTCCAGACATTCACACACGTTATTCCCTCTACCAGAAGTACCTTTTCCCTTGCGCCCTATTTATTTAGGGTATAACTTAAAGTTACTATTCAAAGATGATATATCTCGCTTCATCAAATCTATAGAAGCAACCCTCTCCCCACTCACGTGGTAAAATTCTCCCTTTTCTTTCTACTCATAGCATTCATCACTATTTATCTTTTTAAAAAGTGGTTACTGGTTTGTTTTTTCCCTAAAAAAAATATGGTGACGGATCTGTGGCTTATTCATCACTGTATCTTTAAGGGTACCAGATGGCACCAGGTATATACAATTTACCAAGTGTTGAATTAATGCATCTTAGAGAAAGGAAAAGCCTGTGTACATTTGTGGAAGCTGGGAGAACCTTGAAGAGAACAGTCCTAGTCCATCATTTGACAACTGGGGAAGTTGAGTTCAGAGAGATGAAATGATGTATCAAAGCCATACAGTGAATTCGTGACAGAAGTGTCACTTTGTACTTTTCCCAATGTTTTCACATATATCATACATCACCTGATCACCTTAGTTTTCCTTTTTTTGTGTGTATGTGCAATGGTAGGGTCCTTGGGCGGTGGCATGGACTCCAAAACCTTCTTGGGGACCAAAGAGAGACAATGGATGAGTGACCTCTGCCTACATCTCCAGGAGGGGCCCCCCCGGAAGACAGCTGTAATTGGACACCTTCCCTGTGTTCAAAGACTATCCAAGACATATTGTGTTTCTCTGGGAACGCATGACCAAGGGTCCCCTGGTGGGGCACAAGGCAGGGTTGTTTCCCTGGGATTAAGGTAGTGGACTACCTAGTGGACTCAAAGTCACAAAACTCATCCAGGCCCTGCAATCATACTGCTGGGTGATCTTGAGCAGCAAGTAAGTTACCTGGTCGTTCTGGTCGTCTCTCTTTCTCCGTCTGTAAAATGAGTAGGTAGGTTGGGCTAGGATCTCTGAGGTTCTGGCCCATTTAGTGCCAGCTAGTTTTGAATACTGAAGACTCCCTAAGCCTTTCAAACTCAGGAATGAATGAATGAAACTGCTGGGGTGGGTCAAGGTGCTGGAGGCGCCAAACTGCTGGGAGAACTAGGCTTTGCAGGTCATGACGGGAGGCCGAGGGGTCAGAGGTCGGGTTCCGGTCAAACCCAAGAAGAACCGGAAGTCCCAAATCCGGTCCTCCCTGGGCCCGGGCCTCCAGCCGCGTGACTGAACCTCCGGAGGCGGAGCTTCAGAGCCGGGAGCGGGCGGAGCTTGGGGCCTCCCAATGGCAGCGCGGGTGTCCTCCCACTGCAGCCAATCAGCGCAGGACGACGGTAAAATTTAAACCCCCTCCCACCTCCTCCGCCGGGACCTGTCCCTAAAGCGCTCGTAGAAAGTGCGGCCGCTTGCCCCGCCCCAGCCGGGGAGGCGGGAAGAAGGGCGGGCTTTTCCTCCTGCATTCGCCTATCGCGGCGGACAGCCTGGGGAGAGGCGGGCGGCGGCGCCAATCAGGGCAGCAGCCGTAGCTCCGCGGAGCAGTTGGCTACAGTTGTTGCAACTTTTTTCGAAAGCTGCGTTTCCCGGGAGATCCCAGGCGGTGACAGAGCCGGGCCATGGCTAGAGGTATTTGCCCAGGTGGCCAGTGCCGGGGCGGTTCGGGCCGGGGAGGGTCATGTTGTGAGTGGGGGACCAGGGCGTCGGGAGCGGCAGCGGGGAAGCGCCCTGCTGAGGGCTGCTCGGACTGAGCGCGTAGACGGGGCCGGGGGTGGGGGGGGTGGGGGGGGGTTGCTGCGGAACCTTCCCCAGCCAACCCCCCCAAGCCTCCAGAAGTCCCTCCCACTTCCGTGCCTAGGTTTCCCCTTTCTAAAGTATGGGCACCCGCTGGCCTTCCTCTCCAGCGACAACAGACCCATATGTCAAAGCTCTTTGGAATCTAAAGCACAGGGCACCTCCAGGGAATGGTTGTTATTGATACGAAGAAGGGGGAGGGCGAAGTTTCACCCGCCTAGGGTCTCTCTCTTGTTGGGAAAGGAGGGGACTTCCAGGCCAGGGCGCAGATGGGTAACCTCCATGGTGGGGAGCGCATCGGAGTGGACACCGCAGCAGGCGCCTTCCCTCCGCACGCCCTGAGTCAGCTCTGCGCCGCAGGGGCGAGGACTGGGCCCCGCCGGCCCACTTTGGGGTCAGATGAGTCTCACCACACCACCCGGGGCGGCCCTTCATCCTGTGGCTGGTCAGGACTCTTGCCCTCGGGAGACGGTTTGGGTGGGATTGTCCATCGCGGGAGGCTACGTCCCAGCCTTAAGAGCTTTGCACACTTAGTTTGGTGTCAGGACAGGAAGTCCCACGTTATGCGTCAAAGTGATCTCTAGCCACTGGTCATTTCCAGCCGCTGTGTCTCCTTCAGTGCAAAAACTTGGAGCGTGAAGGTTGAGTAGAATTATTATTTTAGAAAAATAAGTTGCGGTTTGACATTTTTCTCAAAATTCCAAGGGACTACGTTAGTAGGAATTTGCCTTAATGCGTTACGCTCCCTATAGCAGTAATAATGAATAAAATAAAGATTCATTTGGTAAATATTTATTGGGCACCTTTGTTTTCAGGCCCTGAACCCAGTTGCATCTTTTATTATACCAGCATCTGCTTAGGGTCTTTTGGGACAAACCAGATTCTGATTCAGAAATGAGGCAGAGTGAACTTCCAAGTTAAAGAGCTTTGTAACCCAATCCGCAGAGAAAGCGAAGACGAATATTTTTTCCTCGGAAAAGTGTTAAGCATCTAAAAGTATATTTAATAGTATCTGACAAGTCTTAATAAATCGATGCTTCCCTGGTTCATTTTTCCCATTAGAACAAAAATCATTTAAGCTAACTGCTTCAACAGTATTGCCTTTTTTAAAAACAAAATAACAACATGGCTTGCTTTAATTGATCTATAGGGAAAACAAAACTAAGCACTTTGCCATTGAAGTATTTAAAGACTTAATAGCGGCAAATAATAATTACCAGTGAGGGCCAGGCAACAATAACAAGTTGTTATTCCCATTTTTCAGAGGTGGAAGCCAAAGTCCACAGTCAGAGTCTAGACACTGGCCAGTCTGTGGCTTTCCTTGTTCCACTCTCCCTCCCTTAGCCAAAGTGAGCACAAGGGTTCCTAGCTCCTACCACAGCAGGCTTACAAATCACCTTTGTAATTTATTGGTTAGAGATTCTCAGTATCTCACCTGACCCCCAAATTAGTAGTTACTTCTTTCTTTTTTTAGAATTTATTTGTTAAAAAAAATTTTTTTTAATCTTTATTTTTGAGAGAGAGACAGAGTGTGAGCAGGGGAGGAGCAGAGAGAGAGGGAGACACAGAATCCAAAACAGGCTCCAGGCCCTGAGCTGCCAGCGCAGAGCCCGACCCAGGGCTCGAACCCACAAACCATGAGATCATAACCTGAGCCGAAGTCGGACACTCAACCGACTGAACCACCCAGGCGCCCCTTTTTCTTCTTTTTTTAAATGTTTATTTATTTTTGAGAGAGCGTGAGAGAGCATGAGTGGGGCAGGGGCAGAGAGAGAGGGAAACACAGAATCCAAAGCAGGCTCCAGGCTCCCAGCTGTCAGCACAGAGCCTGATGCAGGGCTCAAACTCATGACCTGAGCCGGAGTCTGACGCTTAACCGACTGAGCCACCCAAGCACCCCGTTAGTTACTTATTTCTTAGCCTTTATTTCTCTTGTAGATTACTAAATTGGGCATTTGGTAGTGTAAATATCAAATCATTTATAGTACTTCAAATGAAGGGTCAGTCTTTTTCTTCTAGAAAAGCGGTCTTTGTTGCAAACAAAGAGAATCTTGCTAGGTCACATGAGCGAAATGTTCAGATACCAGGCAATTCCTCTCTGGTTTTGAAGTTTTACAATCATGTAGATATTTTCAACCTTAAATATATTAGTTTGAGAAGGATCTGTCCATCTGCTTTTCTCCATTTCTGCTGCCACAGCCAGATGGCCTCCTATTTGGTCTCCCTCTTTCCATTTTTACCATTTCCAATTTATTATCCCCCTAGCAGCTAGAGTGATCCCCAAGAACACAGATTTTTACCACGTGACCTTCACTCCTCTTCCCTCCCCCACTGCTCTTAGGATCAAATCCACAATCCTCACAGTGGCCTGTGAGGGGGTCCTGCCTACCCCTCTGGCCTCAACTTGCCCTGTCTGTCTCTACCTTTACTGTTGTGTCCTTAGCAAGGGCCTGGAACAAAGTAGGTATTCAATAAATGTTTGTGGAGTCAATGAATTGCTGTTTTTGCGTTTAACTTCAAGGGAAGTGATATACATTCTTTTTCTTTTTTATGTTGAATTTATTTATTTTGAGAGAGAGAGAGAGAGAGCACGTGAGCAGGGGAGGGGCAGAAAGAGAGGGAGAGAGAGAATCCTAAGCAGGCTCTGCGCTATCAGCACAGAGCCCTGAGATCATGACCTGAGCTGAAATCAAGAGTCAGACACTTAACTGACTGAACCACCCAGGCACTCCAGCCATATGCATTCTTTATGATAAAGTACCCTCATATAGCAGCACTGGGGTCAGATCTCAGCTCTATTATCACTTCAGTCGTGTAATCCTTGGTCAAGTGATTTATCTTCCCTGAGCTTCAATTTCCACATCTCTGAAATAGGAATAGTACTTTCTCATAAAGGGTTGGGAAGGTTAAGTTAACGCATGATTACAGGGCCTAACACATAGTAAACATTGAATAAATGTTAGCTATTGGTATCATTTTTGTTGAATTCTATTTCTGTGTGACCCTGGGCAACATTAAGAGTTTTTATTTCTGCTGATGGGTATATTTGTTATATGCACCTGGACACCTCATGTACAGAGAAAGGAAAACCTGTTTTGAAGCTTACCCTGAATGAGTTGTATTATATCTTCTAGTACTGGAGCTGCAGAGTTGAGGAATGGGTGCTAGACTTGGACCTTAACGTATGCGCCCCTGCATTTGAGGGCTGCAATCGAGAAGGCTGCGGCCATGAGCATGTGTGTGTATTTGAGGGTGGGGGGGTCGGGGGATGTTGAAACCGTATGTAGACGAGATAATCTGAGAGGCTGCTTCCTGTTCGCAAACCACGATTCCCATGATAGTTTGACGACAAACTGCAAACCTCTGCCCTGGAGATGTAGCACACAGTTTCAAATGGCTTGGCCTGGGTGTCAGAGTGTTATTTTAGAATCCTCTTTCACTGTCTGCATAGTGTCTTGGGTATTCACATGGTCAGAGGACCCTACCCGACTGGAGTTAGGGTTGGGGTGGGGACTGAGATCCGGTGGGGAGGAGGGTGCTCCCCAGCCCTGCCCAGGATGCTACAGCATGAGCTGATTTGGGAGACATTTGTCCTGAGTCTGTTCCTGCCATTTAATCCTACTTAGTCTTATCCCTTCTAAGGGGAGGCAGCTACTTAAAGTGACAGCCATTTGTTTATCTGTAGATGTTGAAAGGTGCCCTGGGTGCGTTAAGAAATTTAAATTTCTTGGTTTTTATTGATGAGGACACTGAAGTCTAGTCCAGGGAAGTGGCTTGCTGGTCATGGTCACAAAGCACCTCTGGGGCAGATGCAGGGGGGGAAACCCAATCCTTGCCTCCCAGGCCATGACCCAAGCAGTAGGAGCTGGATGTCCTGAGGTGTCTTGTTTGCATCTATGACTTTGCACAAATACAGTGACTCTTGGCTGTGGGCCCTCAAACCCTAATGGCCTCAGCACAGTGGTGCAGGGCAGTGAGCTATGCCAACACGGACACCTGAGTGCCTGGAACCCCTGCCTCCCTAGGATGTTTTCTCATGGGGTGGCCAGGAGAGTCGGGTGACCTGCTAAAGACTTCTGCAGCAGCATTTGGCTCTCCCATCTTGAATTTCCTCATCTGTGTCTGGGAGTTCAGCCTCCGGGGTCAGTTGGCCTGGAAATCCATTTCTAGTTCTGAGAATTTGGCCAAAGCTCCTCACTTCTCTGAGCCTCAGTTTCAACATCTGTGGAAAGGAGATAAGGGTGTGTCCCTTCGCAGGCCTGTTGTGAGGTTTGGATGAGATCGTGAATGCACGGGAAGCACCCCACCAACTTAACCATAATAACCACTGATTCTATCTCCCCAGGGCCCGAACGGGTCAGGTGCAGACCACCTGGGTTTGACACTTGACCCCCCCCCCCCCAGCTTTCTAGTTCTGTGGCCCCATCCAAGCCCCTGCACCTCCCTTGAGCCTCAGTACGCTCATTTTTAAGGGGTTTGCCACAGGACCTGCCTCCCCCTCCTCCCCTCCCCGTCCCCTGGGGCGGGGGGACTTGCGTGGAGAATTAAATGTCCCTATAATGCTCAGGGAGCCCAGGCTCGGGCACACAGGAAGACTCTCGTCTGTCGCGCTCACCGCTGCTGACTGCGCCTGGCACCGACGGGCCTCCCAAAATATCCGCGGAGCCAGCGAGAGAAGGAGCCCGGCCGGCGAGAGCCGGGGCTGTCATTATCATGTTTCCCACCCCTTCCTCCCCGAGTGGCTGAGGACGCGCGAGAGGGGGCGCGCCCGAGTCGGGATTCGTCGCGGCCGCGCGGCCCGCCCTGCCTCCCTCCCTCCCGAGGAGCCTCTCAGCGCCGCCCCTGCCAGCCCCCCTCCCCGGGCCGGGAGCCGGACGGTGGGCGGCGGCGGCGGGCGAGCGGGCGGGACGCGGAGGACGCGCCGCCAGCGCCTCCCTCCCTGCGTCCTCGGTCCCGGGCCGGCCCGGGCTGCCGCGGCGCGCGGGTGCCGGGCCCTGCCTCGCAGGCCATGGGGGAAGGGGGCGCCGTGGGGCGCCGCCGGCCCTTCCCCGGGGCGCCGCGGCGGCGCTGGTGGCGGCGGCAGCAACAGCAGCAGCGGCAGCGGCAGCGGTGGTGGCCGGGCCGCGGCGGCGGCGGCGGCGGCGGCGGCGGCGGCGAGGGCGAGGGCGCGGGGCGCGCCGCCATGGGCCTGGCCGGGCTGCAGGTGGGTGTGGCGGGCCCGGCCGCGCGGGGGGCGGGCGGCGCGCGGGGCCCGGCCGGGCCGGGCGGCGGGAGGGCGACGCGGGCCCCGGCCCGGCCCGGCCGGCCGGCCCCTGCCTCCCGGCGGCGCGGGCGGCCCACCACCGCCAGGCCCTCGGAACATGGCTGCGGCGGGAGGCGCCGCCGCGGCGCCCGGCCCGGGCGGCCCCGCTCCCCGCCCCGCCGCGCCCTGAGCGCCCCCTCCCCCGCTTCCCCCGGGTCCCCCTCTCCAGGCAGGAAGATGTCCAAGCCCCGCGCGGTGGAGGCGGCGGCGGCGGCGGCGGCGGTGGCAGCGACGGCCCCGGGCCCGGAGATGGTGGAGCGGAGGGGCCCGGGGAGGCCCCGCACCAACGGGGTAAGCAGGCACCCTCCCCGCACTCACTCAGCGTGCCCCGAGGGGCCGCGCGGCAGGCCGCCCCCGCCGGCCCAGCGCGGCGAGCACGTGCGCGCGCCCCTGGACCCCCCCCCCCCCCGCCCGCGGCCCTGGGCCCGGGGGCGGGGGTGCGGGGGTGCGGGCGGGGCGCCCGGCTCGGGTAGCTTCCTTTTCTGCTGCCTGCCTGGGAGTGGCGTCCACCCTGGCTCCGCCATGACCCTGGCAATATTTGACCTCGGAAAAGTTTGTGTCTTTATGGCATTTCCGCACCCCGAGACCCAGCTAGCCCCGCGGTGGCTGCCTTCCCAGGGTGTGCGGGGCCTGCCCGGGGGCCCTCAGAGAGCTCACGGGTCTCGCTGACTTGGTGTTGAAAGGTTCACCCAGCAGAAAGGCCCTAGCAGTGTTTCTGGGGAAGTCCTCCTCCATTCCGTGCTTACTCAGAGGGGGAGGCCCCACGCCCAGAGACGCCGGCAGTGACCTGTACCGCCCCACCCGTCTGCCCACCCTCCTACTATTGATGCCAAGATGCCGTCTGCAATAGAGTGACCGCCCTAAATGAGCTGGCTATAGGCTCTGCTTTTATTAAGCTCTCCACCCTCCACCCCACCCTTCAATTACCACTGCAGTCCGGTCCGCAGTCCTGGGAGGCTGCTGGGCTGCGTTGATTCGAAAGGGGCCAGGCTTGGGGACACAGACGGCTCAGGCAGTAATAAGTCCTATCGGCTGACTTCGGGACCAAGAAGTAGTTAATCAGATTCCCTGAGGCCTGTTTCCGTGCTAGAGTTCCTGCAGCTCCTGCACAGAGGCCAGCCCTTCAAATTCCGCATTTGTTTAGTCTGGGTCATTCTGACCTCTCTGCTACTGGTAGGTTGTCTGCTTATGTACACCTTGGTGCACAGCTGGCTTCCTGCTGGCCAGATGTGCCCTGAGTGACCAGAATTAGAGACCACACGAGTTCAGGAAATGTCTAACTCGGACCTGGGAGATCCTAAACCTCCCACTGATCTCCTGGGGCTGGCAACCCTGGGTTGGCTCGGCTTTTGAGAGATGGTGTCTGTTTCTGGTTTTCGTATTCTGATTGCCCTTCTCCGCCATTTGCCACGGGATCTTCTTCAAGCCTCTTTCAGAGCATGCATTTGTCGTTTTAGGAGAATGTATTTACCGGGCAATCAAAGATCTATTCCTACATGAGCCCCAACAAATGCTCTGGAATGCGTTCCCCCCTTCAGGAAGAGAACTCAGTTGCACATCACGAAGTCAAATGCCAGGGGAAGCCATTAGCCGGACTCTACAGGAAACGAGAAGGTAAGGTTCTGAAGTGGCCCCGTTCTGACCGCAGCTGGTTGGGTTGCAGAAAGCCCCTCTCTGCCATTAATTGTGCATATATATTAAATGATTATCCAGCCTTTTCAAACCTAAGTTCAGAAGGTTGGATCCATGTTCTGTCTTGCTGCTAAGAAACAGACACAGGGGGGAAGAGTGCCCTGTCCCAGGGTGTGTTCCCTGTTGGTCTAACCGGTTTTCCCTGCTTTCACGAGAGTTAGCACGTCCTTCAAGCTCTCGATTGTGTCTTGTGTCGCCAAGTTGCAAGAATAATACACCTGGCCTGTATTTAAAGAGGCTCACAAGTGCCCAAAGTATAGAAATTCTGAGTCTGGGTTGTACAGGCCAGGTGCTTGTAGTCCTGATTGTGTTGTGTGAACATAGGGAACCGACTTCCTTCCCTCTTTTGAGCTGGCCTTGACCTCATTTCTGAGTTTCTTTCTTCTCAAGTGTTCGGTGCTGCTCTCTGAAGCAGCATACTCTGTGATGAGATTTGGAGTTAAAATACTGAACAAGAAAATATAAAGTTCCGGAAAATTCTGTTTGGCCCAGCAAAACAAGCTGAAACCTCATAGAAATCTTGCTCTATTCCGAATATTTCCTTTTAAAGCTGCAGTGGGGAATATGAGCTTTCCCAAATTCACCAAGCTCCTTTCTAATTAAAACTTGTCTTAAAGATGTAGCACTCTGGCTGCCAGCAGCTTCATACAAGGCAGCCTTGTAATTCATTTATGAAAAGTGCCATAAGTGATGCTTAGGCCAACGTCTGGGACCAGATCTGAGAACCGAGGGTCAGGACACACAGAACTAGGGGCAGGAGCCAGCCCTCTGCTTGATTCTCCTCCCCGGTGCAGTGGCTGATACTGTTGCAGTCAGTCTTCAAATGGCTTGGGTTCGAATCCTAGCTCTTCTACTTACGAGAGGCTTGAGCAGCTTACTCCTATTTTCTGAGTCTCAGTTCTTCCGTCTTTGAAGTGGGAGAGAGGATTCCTACCTCGTAAAGCTATCCTGAAGATTGGTTAAAGCATGGATGCAAAGGGCTTTGCACAGTGCCCCACACCGGCGGCCCTTTCCCCTGCTCCTCCCTGGATCGCCAGCACTTAGGATAGCACCCACCATGCAGGCACTGGGGAAAGGGCCCTCTCTGAATGACGGGCAGCCAGTCTCCCATCCCTTCTGGAATGGGGTGGGATGTAAATTATCCTAAATGGTGACACGGTGCACAAGCTAGCTTATTTGGGTGTAGTGTTACTAAATGGCAACGATTAGAATTTGGGGCCAGATACACTCTGGAGGAGAGCCCAGGGGCCACGCTTTTTGTCCTTGACTCTCAGCCTTTTTTCTGCCTTGATGCAGACTGATGTGATAGTTGACATTCACGGGCATCACATACTCCTTGGGTTTCTGCATGGTGTCCCAGACTTAACTCCCTCTGGTTCCACTTGACACGTGTAAGGGAGTGAGAATGGTCTGGATGGATTTTGATGTATTTATTTTTCTCTTTAGCTGATTGAGATATAAGTCACGTAGCCTAGTGTTCACCATTTTAAAGTGTACAATTCAGTGGTTTTAGTCTATTCACAGATAGGTGCAACCATCACCAACTGTCTAATACCAGCACGTTTCCTCGCCCCAAAGAAGAAACCTTGTACCCATTAGCTGCCATTCCCCATTCCCCCACTCCCCCCGGCCCCTGGCCACCACTAATTTACTTTCTGTCTCTGTGGATTTGCCTGTATTAGACATATCATGTGAACGGAACCATACATTATATGTGCCCTTTTGTACCTGGCTTCTCTCACTTAGCACCGTGTTGTCAAGGGCCATCCATGTTGCAGCAGGTGTCCGGGCCTCCTTCCTTGCTGTGACTGAACAATACTCCATCGTGTGCAGAGACCACGTTTTATTTACCCCTTCATCAGTTGACGGGCATTTGGGTTGTTTCCACTCTTTGGCTATTGTGAATAATGCTGCCACAAACTTTCCCATACAGGTCTTTGTGTGGACATATGTTTTTAATTCTCCTAATAGCCGCCTAGGCGTGGAATTGCTGGGTCATATGGTAACTCCATGTTGAACTTTTTGAACCGCTGCCAGCTATACTCTTTGCGAAAGTGACTGCGCCATTTTATGTTCCTACCAGCTGTGTGTTATTTGCTTATTGTTTAAAGTAAATCATTTATTTATTTACTTACTTAATTTCTTAACGTTTATTTTTGAGAGAAAGAGACAGAGCATGAGGGGGAGAGGGACAGAGAGAGAGGGAGACACAGAACTGAAAGCAGGCGCCAGGCTCCGGGCTGTCAGCATAAAGCCCGACGCGGGGCTCGAACTCACGAACCGTGAGATCATGAGCGGAGCTGAAGTCGGATGCTCAACCAACTGAGCCAGGCGCCCCTAGTAAATCATCTTTTTAAAAAAGTGAATCGTTCACCCACGCTGGTATTTCGCAACTATTTTTCGTAACAAATCATTTTTGACGTCCTTTACTGTGACACACTGACCGGTATTGGTCACCATACTGGGAACCACTGTGAACATAGGGCCTGGACCGCTTTAGAAGAGGAAACTTCTTTTCTTAAGTTTATTTATTTAGTTTGAGAGAGGGGGAGAAAGAGAGAGAAAAAACGTGAGTGGGGGAGGGGCAAAGAGAGAGGAAGAGAGAAAAAATACCAAACAGGCCCTGCACTGTCAGCACAGAGCCTGCTGAAGGGCTTGGACTCATGAACTTCAAGATCACGACCTGAGCCAAAATCAAGAGACGCTTAACCCACCAAGCCAGCCACCCAGGCACCTCAGACTTTCTTTTTCTTCTTCTTCTTCTTCTTTTTTTTTTTTTAAAGAGTCTGAAATGAAGTGTGCCAGGCTTGGGGAAGAGGTCTTTGCTAGGGAAGAAGTTCTGCTTTATTACCTTATTCCTGTCCGTCATCGCTGGCCCACTCTTTAGGAGTTTAGCTTTTTCTCCGGGGTGTGCATCCCAGTTCCTGAAAGCTACGGATTGAGCACTTAGGCTGCTCTTGCTGTCTGCGGTGCTTCTGCAAGGGCTCTCCCCCGCCACGATGCAGAAGACCAGAAGTGTTCATGAACTAGATGGGAGGAGGGATCCTTCCACAACGTGTATCAGATTATCACGAAGTACACTGTCAATATCTTACGATTTTGTCAGCTATACCTTAATAAAACTGAAAAAAGAAAGAAAAAAAAAAAAAAGACACAGACTGGAAGCTCTGCCCAGTGCCTGGGTCAAAAAGTAAAGCCAGTGCTTCCCCCATGGAAGCCATTAGTAGACACCGAGCTTAACAGGCGGAGGGCAATGCTGCCCGACACACCCAGGATCCTGTCTCCTGTAAAAGTGTGTCTTAGGGGCACATGGGTGGCTCAGTCGGTTGAGCATCCGACTTCGGCTCAGGTCGTGGTCTCACAGCTTGTGGGTTCGAGCCCCGCATCAGGCTCTGTGCTGACAGCTGGGAGCCTGGAGCCTGCTTCAGATTCTCTCTCTCTCTCTTTCAAAATAAATAAACATTAAAAAAACCCTTAAAAACGTAAAAAATAAATAAGTAAATAAGTAAGTAAATAAAAGCCTGTCTTAGAATGCAGCTGATGGTCTAGAAATGGAGAGACAGAGAGTCCAGACTAAATTTCTCTCTTCCTCCTCCCTCTGCCTGCAGAGAAAAGGAACAGTGGGAACGCAATCCGAAGCACCATGAAGTCCGAGGAACAGAAGATCAAAGACGCCGGGAGAGGTCCCCTGGCACCTTTTCCAAACCAAAAATCTGAAGCAGCAGAACCTCCAAAAACTCCGACCTCGTCTTGTGACCCTCCTGTCGCAGCCGTCGCCAAGCAGGCCCTGAAAAAGCCCGTCAAGGGCAAACAGGCCCCTCGGAAGAAGTGAGTGCCCTCTGGAGCCCTTCCCCTAACTAACGCAGGGCAGTCTGGTTGTTGTGACCCCAGCATACCCTGCTCAGGTGCTAGCTGGGGGGTAGGGAAGCGGGTAGCAGTGCCCCTGCTCGGCCTGGCTCTCATCGAGGCTCAGCGTCCCTGAGAGTAGGCAGTGTATCTTTGACCCCCGGAGGCCCCCCCTTGGGCACGTGAGCCTACGCGGGCCCCCGTGGACAAAGGTGTTTACGTGACATCATTTCTGAGGAGCCACCTCCCAAGGAGCCGGGGGCCTCCCGGGTGTGAGTGTGGTTTCGGTGCTAACACTTGGTTTTCTCCTCTTCCCTTCCCATCCAAGAGCTCAAGGAAAAACACAACAGAATCGCAAACTCACGGATTTCTACCCCGTGCGAAGGAGCTCCAGGAAGAGCAAAGCTGAGCTGCAGGTAGAGTCACGTGGCTTTAATTCTGGTTCTTGGAGGGGCAGGGCGGCTCCGTGGGCAGTGCTTGGCAGGCAGGGCTTGAGCTTTCTCTCCGTCATCCCGGGGTAGGTCTGCTTCTGTGGCCTTGGTACTCTCCTTGGTCTAGTTCTAACGTTTGGGGTCACTCCGAGGCTTGGTTAAGATGCTTCTGTGAAGGAGCCTTGTAACCTGTAGCACATGGTGTGGAAAGTCCTGCGTTCCCATGAAGGCGTCTTTTCCAGGACTTGTTGGCAGGACGGTCAGAGCCTGGGACCTTGGGGGGAGGCTGTGTGTGCTTTCAGAGGCTTGTCTGTCCGCCATCCACAAGTTCCCGTGTTGTGTCTCAAGGTGGTAAAGAGCAGTGGCTTGGAAGCCACTTACTGGTTGTGTGACCGAGGGCCAGTTACTTGACTGCTCTGAGCCTCAGTTTTCCTATCTGTAAAATGGGATGATAATGTGGCATCTTCTGGGAATGTCGGGATATTAAATGGATTAATGTACACCGCACACTTGGAACCATGCCTGGCACCCAGTTAAGCACTAGCTGACTCTTATTATCGTCACCATGGCTTCCCCATTGTTGTCACTTCCTGAGGCCCCCTCTCTCCTCTTTCCCTCCCAGCTGTGGTCCTAGGAACACCTGAAAAAACAGGCAGGAAGGCCAGCCAGACTGTGCAAGCCTCCGCCCACTGTGTTTACAGAGTGCTGAGCTGCTCAGCAGTCAATCAATATTTGATGCAGTGACGTGTGGTTATTGCCTTTCTGTTAAGGAAACCCAGGGCGTGGTCCGGGTGGCCCCGCAGCCCGCCGCCCTCCCGCTCCAGGCCGGGCCAGTCCCTCTCTCGCCCACACCCTCAAGGCAACCTCAAGGTGGGGGGGGCGGTGCTCAGGATGGCGGCCCCCACCCACCCCGCCTGGAGGCCTTGTCGGCCTGAACCTAAGACGCCTTCAGCGTGTTTTACGTTCAATCTGTAGACGCAGATACGTAGATGCGGTGATGTAGCATTCTCTTCCTCTGCTTATCTGAGTCGATGAGGCTTCGCTTAAAATAAAAGAGAAAAGGGGTCCATTTTCCCCTCAGAGAGAAGCTTGGGCTTTCCTTTCCGTAGAAAGGCGGCGTCTTGCAGCCAATGACAAGCTGTTATGAAGTGTCTGCCTGCAGTGGGAGGCTGTGCTAGGTCACTCTTCGAGACAGCACTGCAGAGGGCGGGGTGGCGCCGGGCCCCAGAACCCGGGGCACCTCCCAGCCCTGGTCGGGGCTGCTGGGGGCTGCAGAGTGGGCGCAGCTCAGTTTGCCTTTTTAATTTAAAAAAAAAAAAAAAAAGGAAAAGAAAAGAAGAAGGGCTTTCTGGCTGGAGGAGGGAAGGCTGCCACAGGACGTGGTGCAGGTCTGCTCCGTCTTGCAGCAGAGGAGCAGAAGGGAGTGGATCCTTCCTCCCCGCAGCTTGGTCTGCAGCATGGTGCGGCTCGCTCTGTCCCCGGACAGAGGGCGGGTCGCGAGGGAGCGCCACGCTGTGCTCTCACTGTTTGTGTTGGCTCTGCCGAGCGAACACCACGGCCAGTTGGTTGCTGGCCCGGCAGGAGGCCGTGGCTGGCCAGGGTGCTGTATTCTCCTGACCGCACAGGTAAAGCTTGAGGCTGGGGCAGCCGCGCCTCCCTCACCTGAGCGGTGAGGTAGGTCCTGACCTGTCTGTCCTTCGGGGCCGCGGAAACCAGGGCCCAGGCCCATGGGGCCCAAGAGAGGGATGGGGGTGAGGCAGGAGAGGAACTAAAATCAGAAGCTTTGCAGGCACTTGACTGAGTTGGAAGACCGAGCGGGCAGGGCCTGGTGTTGGGTCCAGGGCAGGAGGGTGGGCATGGGGCCTTGGAGAGATGCCCTGAACCCCTGTCGTTTGGCCGCGGGGATCCCTTTGCCAGTTGGCCTGCTTGCGGGTGCCCCGCACTGGGGCGAGGACTGCACCTGTGGGCCGTTCCCTGGCCTCTTCAGCCCGGCCCGGCCTCAGGCCTGATGTGCAGAGCAGCCTCGACCCAATTTAGGCCTTGCTTACCTCCCACTCAGTCTGCCTCTAGCCCCCCTCCCACGCCCATAGGCTGCTGCCTGAATTCTCTTTTGGAAGCCTGGAGCTGGTTGACGCATGCCCCTAAGCACCGAGGCCGCAGGATGAAACTCAGACTCTGTGCCTCTGCCTTCAGGACATTCAGCCTGTCCCAGCCCGGTCCCAGCCCTCCCCAGCTCAGCTCCTCCCGGCATAGTCAGTCACGGCAGGAAAGTCTGCAGGTGCCTGGCTCACTCCGCTCCCACTTCCAGAGCTTCCTGTACTTCTCGCTGGTCTCCACACACTTGTAATTAGTTATTTAGCAGGGTGGTTGTGTGTGCACTGCGTGTGTTAATGCTGCTGTTGCTTTGAGGGCTTACTATGTGCCAGGCACTGTCCTAGGCCAGGAGATTCCATGGTAAACACGATCAGGCCCCTGTACTCAGGGAGGTTATACTCAAGTGATTACCCATTAAAAGACAAGCATAGAACAAGATAATTTCTGATAGTCCTTTGACATTAACTTAGTAAGACGGTAGTTTGAAGGCATGGTGAGGCTTAGGGCTACTTTAGCTACGGTAGTCGGGGAAATTTCCCTGAGGAGGTGCCTTTTGAGCAGAGCTTGGAAGGAAGGGAGGACACAAGCCAGGTGAATGGACTGGGGAAAGGGGATTCTAGGCGGGGGCAGTACCAAGTGCAAAGGCCCTGAGGCGGGAACGAGCCTGGTCCTGTAAGAGAGTCCACCAGTGTGGCCAGAATGTGAGAGCAAGGGTGAAGACAGCAAACGAGGCTAGAGATGTGGGGCCGGGATCCTGCAGAGACTCACAGGCCATCAGAAAAGTAGATTTTATTCTCGGTAGGAGTGGGGAGGTAAGGAAAAGCTTTTGCTTCTCTTTAAACAAACCCTTGGAATAATTTTAGATTTACAGGGGAGTTGCGAAGGTAGTACAGAGTATTCCCGTAGACCCTTTACCCAGTTTCCCTCATCATTAGCATCGTATACTATCCTGGTACATTTGTCACACTAAGGAGCCGACGTTGGCACGTCACTATTCAGTGAACTTCCTGGAAGGCCTTAAGCAGGGAAATGACATGATCTTACGTACATTTTTTTAAATGTTTATTTTTGAGAGGGAGAGAGAGAGAACACGAGAGGAGGAGGGGCAGAGAGAGAGGGAGACAGAGAGTTCCAAGCAGGCTCCGCACCGACAGTGCAGACCCTGATGTGGGGCTTGAACCCACAGACCACGAGATCATGACCTGAGCCGAAGTCGGATGCTCAACCGACTGAGCCACCCAGGTGCCCCTTTATGTACATTTTTAAAAGACCCCTGTGACTACTGTGTGGGGAACAGAGTGAAGTGGGTGGTCGGAACGGAAGCCAGGAGACCAGTGAGGTGGCCATGATGTGGCTGGAAGAGGGCAGGAGAAAAGCAGGGATGTGGGCTGGGCCTGGGAGTGACAGCCTAGTCAGTCTGGACCTGCAGAGACCTGGGCTTTGCCCGTCACACCGCGGGCGCGTGGTACTTCTGTGTGGAGAGGGACTGGGGAAGTAAGTGCGCGTGGGCCGCAGACGGCGTCCTGAGGCCTCTGCGGGCAGGGTCCGTGCTCAGCTGTGGGTGGAGGGCTCTGCCGTGGGCGTGGCCACCGCGTGTGCCAGCCAGCGCAGGGCCTGGGCTCCTGCTGGGTCCCTCAGCGGCTCTCTGTGCCTCCCTGCGGTCCTGTGCACGTACGGAGCGTGGGATCTGGGTCCGGGAGGGAGGTGGTGGCAGGAGGGGTGTCCCTGAGGGGCAGGTGAGACCAGGAATGTCCACTCCTGTCTAACTTCCCTATTCAGGGTGGTATTATATTACCTCTTTGGGGTGGGAGGCCCTCTTCTCATCCGTGGCAGTGGCTTCCAAAAGACCCACCTCCAAGAGTTGCTAAACCAAGGCACCCGTAGGGGCCATCAGACAGGAGGAACATAGTGTGCACATGCCCCTTCGAGAGGCTGTGCTCTGATCTGCCCTGGCCGATGTCAGATGAGGTCAGAGTCTCGATTTGCAGATGTCGGCAATGTAGATCTTTTTAAAAACAGCGCATGTGCCAAATGGAACGTAGCCCCTCAACCCAGTTCTGCCCTTGGGCTACAACTGTATCCCTCCTGGTCCGTTTGAACCCCAGGTGCCAAACTGTCCACAACGGGTGGGCAGTGAGAAAAGGACAAGGGGTGTGGGGGCTTGGGCGTCCTTGGGGAGCCGTGTCATGGAGGCCAACTGGGAGTAGCCCTGTGGGTGGCCCAGGCTGCCGGACTGCCCTGAACGGCCCAGGAGAGAAAGCTCAGGTGCTTTTTGTTTTTCTCCCTCTCCACACAGTCTGAAGAGAGGAAAAGAATAGATGAGTTGATTGAAAGCGGGAAGGAAGAAGGAATGAAGGTAAGGGGCAGTGGGGCCCAGCGCATGGAGGCAGAGCCTGGAGGGTACCTAGAGAAACTAACAAATTTTTCCTAAACGGTTTTCCTGGGAAATGACAGGACCCGAGAAATTTGCTTTTCTTTTCACATATTGCAAACACACTGGGTGGATGAGAAGGGCAGGGCTCTACAGTGGCGGCCACGTGGGTCTGGGCTGGGACTCCAGAGTCCTAAAAAAAGCTCCCGTTTCACGTACCATCTAGAAGGATCCGAACTTAAGTCTGGGCCCCTCGAGCAGTCAGCCTGCAACCCCATTTATAATGAGTGAGCAGAAGCACAGGAGGGTAAATTACAGAAAAAGGAGAGACCTGGGACACGGGGTCTCTCCCCCTCTGCCCCCACCTCGCCCCGGAAGGGGCCACGGATGCGGCTGCCAGCCGGACTTTACCACTTCCCAGCCATGTGGCCTTGGACGTGGCTCTGCCTCTCTGAGCCTCCGTTTTCTCATCTGCAAAATGGGGCACCATCCACCCAGCAGATCCCTCAGGAGGATGAGGCGTAACAGTGCTTTGCGAAGGGCACAAGGGAACTTTCTGGGGTGACGGATCGTGGCAATAGTTGCGCGGCTGTGTACATTCATACCGGTTGTGCTGGGCACGTAAGGAGAGGGAGATCTAGGGCACACCTCAGGAAAGCCGATGGAGGAAGGGGTTGGGGGGGGGGGCAACCCCAGGCGCCCAGGAAGCCGCCACGCGTGGTGTTAGGAAGCAACGCTCTCTCCTCGCCTCCCAACAGATTGACCTCATCGATGGCAAGGGCAGGGGCGTGATCGCCACCAAGCAGTTCTCCCGGGGCGAGTTCGTGGTAGAATACCACGGGGACCTCATCGAGATCACCGATGCCAAGAAGCGGGAGGCTTTGTACGCACAGGACCCCTCCACGGGCTGCTACATGTACTATTTCCAGTATCTCAGCAAAACCTACTGGTAAGTCCGCTGGCGCTTCGAGTGGCTTTTCCGCGCCCTGGCGGAGGCGACAGGCCCGAGGGCCAGAGAGCCACGACAGCCTGCTGATTCTTTCTGTTGCTCCTGCTTCTGGGTTAGCTCTCGCTGCCCTTTTCCAAAGCCGTGAAGCGGCTCTCCCCCCACTGGCCACTTCAGCCTTTGGGCCTGGAGCTGCTGGGGCTGCCATCTGACCGGGCGAGAAGCAGAGGCGGACCAGTCCATGCAGACCCGCTCCGAGGCTCCGCAGGCCGCTCCCGCTCCTGCTCCTGGCGTTCGGCCAGAGCGGCTCTAGAAACCAGCGACTGCTCCTGTCCCCATATGGCCAGTGCGCTCGATTCGGTGTTTTGTTGTGTTGGTGGTGGTGCTGGTGGTGTTTGACATCAGGCTTTATTTTTCCGACCAGTTTTGGGTTCCCAGCAAAACCGAGCCGAAGGTACGGAGAGTTCCGATACTCCTGCCCCCTCACAGCTTCCCCCACTATCCGCAGTTGATCTTTATTCATTTATTTCTTATGCACTTGCCTCACGGGCCTCCACAAAGAGCCTCTTGCATTCCTGTCTCCTCCCACCCCCCACTCTCTCGCCCAGCGCCTCCCTCGGCTCTTAAAAGATGTTGTTTTGACTTGAATTGCTTTCCCCAAAAACGTGGCTATAAATCGACATCCCACCCGAGTTGAGAGCTGGCTGTGACTGGGATCAAAAGCCTCTTTATCAATTTAAACCCTCTGTTGCCCTCCCTCCCGCCAGCGTGGATGCAACTAGAGAGACAAATCGCCTGGGAAGACTGATCAATCACAGTAAATGTGGGAACTGCCAAACCAAACTGCACGACATTGACGGCGTGCCTCACCTCATCCTCATCGCCTCCCGCGACATCAAGGCCGGGGAGGAGCTCCTGTATGACTATGGGGACCGCAGCCGGGCTTCCATCGAAGCCTATCCCTGGCTGAAGCATTAACCACCCCGCCCTCCCCGCCCCCCTCCCTTCTTCCATGGACAAAGTGCCCTCAAAGGGAATTGATTTTTTTTTTTACACACTTAAATCTTAGCAGATTACTTCAGATGTTTTTAAAAAGTATATTAAGATGCCTTTTCACTGTAGTATTTAAATATCTGTTACAGGTTTCCAAGGTGGACTTGAACAGATGGCCTTATATTACCAAAACTTTTATATTCTAGTTGTTTTTGTATCTTTTTTGCATACAAGTCAAACGTTTGTGCTTCCCGTGCATGCAGTCAAAGACGCAGCACAGGCTTTAGAGGAAAGAGTGGACATGAATTAGGAAGCTGGGCGACCCTCCTGCCTCCAGCCGCAGAGCCAGGACCCTCTTCCCCACGCCCCCGACGGCCGGCGGCCGAGCGCAGGCGAGTCCCGGAAGACGCTGCCTCCCGAGGCCCGGACGGGGTGTTCCCAAGCTCTTGTTTTCCTGACGTCTGGACAGGCGCACAAGGAAGTGTATGAATATTTTTTAAAAAGGTTTCGCAGTAAGCTAGTCTTCCCCTCTGCTTTCTCGAAAGCTTACTGACCCAGTGGCCCGTGAGCGTGGTTCACTCTTCCGCAGGCCGCCGCTTCTCTGGGCGCCTCCGCGCGTCAGGGCGGGCGGTCAGAGTCGACGTGGGCAGGGAAAAGCGTTGCTTGCCTAGCCCTGCCGGGGCAGGGTTTCCCAAAACTGGGTTGATTCTTTATAGAAATGTGAACACTGAGTTTATTTTAAAAACCAATAATAAAAATTTAAAAATTTAAAAAGACAAAAAAAAAAAAAACCACAGAAAACAACTTACATGTATATAGGTCTTGAAGTGAGTGAAGTGGCTGCATTTTTTTTCTTCTTTCTCTTTCTCCTTTTTTTTTTTTTTTTGGTTTTTGTGTTTGTAGAAGAGATTTGAGATGGTACTCTATTCTAATCAAAAATAAAAGTTTTGTAGTGGGACCAGAAATTACTTACCCAATATTCCGCCGCACCCCTCCCCCCCCCCCCCCCCCAACCCTGACCCAATTCCAATGGGTTGAAAGTTCCAGACCTGCTGTCAGGCTTTCTGTCTGTCAGACCACCTGGTATCCTTCCTGCAAAACTGAAGATGCAGCCATGAACCGAAGGGGGAGCCTGCTGGCCCTGAAATGCGTGGCCCCCACCCCAGCTGCTGATGTGCAGGGGAATGGGCAGGCCCAGCAGCCCAGGGATCAAGGCTAAGGGTAAAGTTTTCACCTTGACTGTGATGCAGGAGGAGTAGGTAGCTTCCTCCTCCCTCCCGAAGGGAGACCTATTCTGTTAACCTGCAGTCCAGGGGGCCGTGGCTCTGAAGCCATGACCTGGGGTTTCCCGGCCTCCCCTGGTGCCGGGTAAATGTGAATGGAGACAGGTATGAAAGCCTGTCCTCAACCTTGATGCTCCCCTGGCCCCCACCCCGGCCTCACCACGGTGCTACCTATGAAAGTCTTCCCGCCCCTGCGCCCCCACCCCACCCCCCACACTTGCCTGGTCAGTGGTCAGAGAATTGGAGGAGGATCCGACAGAGTGTGTAAATGTGAGATAAAATGTCTTGGTTGTACCTGTTTGTGGTTTAGCTTTGTATTTAAAAAAAAAAAAAAAAGGAAATAACTTGAAAATTATTTGTCATCATAAAAATGAAACAAAAATTAAAATATTTATTGCCAGGCGAGGCCACCTGTGTGTCTTTCTGTTTGGGTTTTTGTTTGTTTTTTACAAAGCGGAGACAGGAAAATGGTTACACAGCAGGGGCGCCTGGCCAGCCTTCGTCGGTAAAGCACACAACTCTCGATCTCAGGGTTGTGGGTTCAAGCCCCATGTTGGGTGCAGAGGTTACTTGAAAATACTCTTTTAAAAGAGGTTAGACAGCAGTATGTGTGTGTTTTGGTGAATGTCCTAGGGGATAGTTTATTTGTATAATGGGGGTCACAGGTGCTAGATAAGATTAAAAGCTAATGCATGTCGAGTCCTCCCTTAGGGACGGCACCTGGCACTTACTTAAGCATAGGTCTTTAGCTGCTTGTCATTATTACTGTTTCTAATGTAGGAGATTCGGTTCTCAGGAGGAGTCTGTCATCAACGGTGCCCGTCTTGTGCTGGAAGTTGCTCCCACCAGATCTCTGTCCCCACCACGCACTCCACCAGCTGCCCTTTGTCAGCTGTTGGTTCCCTTCCTCTCCGGGCACTAGGGGCGGATGGCGACAGTGGATAGAGTCCTTGGGTTTTTTTTGTTTTTGTTTTTTTAATTTGTATTCATTTATTTTTTAAATATTTTTTATTTGTATTCACTTATTTTAAAAATATCTATCTTGTTTTTTCTTTGTATTTATTTTTAAAATATTTATTTTTTATTTGTATTCATTTATTTTTAAAATATTTGTCGTTTTTTTATTTGTATTCATTTATTTTTAAAATATTTACTTTTTTATTTGTATTCATTTATTTTTTTAAATATTTATTTTTTTAAATTAATTTTTGTTTAGAGTCCTTGGTTTACGAGCCAGAGGTTTGGTGCCAGCACCAGCTTTAAGTGTTTGTCAGCCTGTCCCCCTGCACAAATCCCTTTCCTTCTCTGAAGCTTGCCCGTCATGTGAGAACAGCCTCTGCCCCCCTGACACGCAGGGGGGTCCTGAGGATTCAGCCGCCGTGGATTATTATGTCTTCGCCTCAGAGGGGACAGAATGGTCTGGTGGCCGAGCGCACTCAGCCCTGGAACGGGCTGTTTCCAACCACTTCGCAGCTGTGTGTCCTCGGGCAGGTGACAGCTTTGCGCGCCCACTTTCGTCCTCAGCGGCACAGGGCGGTGCTGGTGTGTGTGTGTGTGTGTGATTGAGAGGGTTGAGTTCGTGCAGGAAACGCTGTCGAGCACCGCCCGTCATTGATGTTTGCTGTTCGGATTAAAACTTGGCGTTGTTTCTACCATTTGCTGTTCACGAGCGCCCAGAACTGATGGTGAAGAGCCTCCACTCTCTGATAGTTGCTGTATTGATTTGTTTTTTAAAAAGATTTTTTAAGTTTATTGAGAGAGCACAGGTGGAGGAGGGGGAGCAGAGAGAGAGAATCCTAAACAGGCTCCATGCTGTCAGCACAGAACCCGATGCAGGGCTCAAATTCACACACTGAGATCATGACCTTAGCCGAAATCGAGAGTCAGATGCTCAACCGACTGAGCCACCCAGTGCCCCTCTGGTCATATTTCTTTTTTAAAGATGACTGCTACAGCGACCGCTTCTTGTGCCTTGTGAAACCCCAACCTTTCAGCCTGTTCCTCCCTGTGCTGGGTTTGATGAAGAAAGCCTGCAGTGTGGGAGCAACTGTAGCTGTTTCCTGTGGTCGCACCAGGCCCCAGCTCCAAGAGAAATGCTCCCAGGACTTACCTTCTGGAACTCCCACACCCCAGTGTCTGATTTCACCAAGAGCTGGTAATATCTGAGCACTCTTTTAACTGTCACCTTTTTTTTTTTAATGTTTATTTTTGAGAGAGCGCTTTAGCAGGGGATGAGGGGAGAGAGAGGGGAACAGAGGATCCAAAGCGGACTCTGCACTGACAGCACAGAGCCCAATGTGGGGCTCGAACTCACAAACCACAAGATCACGTGAAGTCAGATGCTTAACTGACTGAGCCACCCAGGCTCCCCGAAGACTGTCTTAACTTGACATTCCTTTTTTTCTTTCTTTTTTTAAATGTTCGTTTATTGGAGGGGGGGGGGGCAGAGAGAGAGGGAGACAGGATCCGAAGAGGGCTCTGCGCTGACAGCAGCGTGTCCAACCCAGGGCTTGAACTCAGAAACCATGAGATTGTGACCTGAGCCGAAGTTGGATGCTTAACTGAGCCACTCAGGCTCTCCGACATTTCTTTCTGAGTGGGTTTTCTTGCCTCATCTATCCCCGAGAGGGAGAAAGGGGCAGCTAAGCATTGATACAGGGGGACCCCCAAGTCTGAAAATGCAGGTGATCCGTTTAAGTAGGCTTACTGACAGCAGCACACAATGATCTGTCTGCTTCTAGACTTTATGGTCATCCTGCAGCCGGGAGATTGGGAAACCAAGGCAGGAATGAGTCAGGTGTAGGGGACTTGGCTGCCATTGCTGGGACTCAGGATGTAAGGCTGGTGCCTCGGAGGATGGACTTTAAATGTCATTCCCAGGAGCGGAGCCTGCTCCACAGTCCTGCAAAAGACACAGCACTGCCCCCTCCCCCCCCACCCCCCACCCCCCACCCCGCCACACACACACACTCTGCTTTGTGACCTCACCGCCCCTGGGTGTGGTCTCCGCACAGCCTCTGCCTGGGGTTCAGACGGCAGGATGCATATTTGTTTCCCCAGCTGGTTCTCCCCTCCAAGGTGCAGAAACCTTTCCCCTCCCTCCCTCCATTAAGACAACAGCACCCAGTGAGGACTGCAGCAAAACTGGGGGTAGCAATCAGGAGCCCCTGATGGGAGGAAGGCTCTGCCGAGATAGCATTCTGGACGGGACTCAGCGTGGCCAGCGTTTCTCAGGAGGCAGAGTGGGCGGAGTCTGGGTTGTGGAGTTTGTATCTGGGTTCAGGTCCAACTTCCACCACTTGTGAGCTGGGGCCCCGGACGAGTCCCTCAGCCCTAGGGTGCTGTAACCTTGGGTGTCCCACGGGAATGACAATACCCATCCCACAGGGGTGCGGTGAGGCAGTACGCATAAGGTCCTCAAAACGGTGCAGGCGAGATGCGCATTCATTCGCATTAGTGCTGCTTGGAGAGGCAGGGTACGTTTCACTTTGCAGATAGGAACCTAGGCCTTAGAATCAGGCCTTCACCTGCATCTGGGGCAGCCACCTCCTAGCGACGTGGCCTCGCGGAAGGTACTTTCACCTTTTGGAGTTTCACTTTCCAAATCTGTAAACCGGGGGGGTTAGTGCTGGTCCCCACCTCCCCGGGTCGTTACAGGAGTAAACGAGGTAATCCATTCAGCAGGCAAAACATTCACCAAGGCAGGGTTCTTTACCAGGACGCCAGGCTCACAGGGGACGTCCAGCAGGCTCATTAGCTTCCCTGTTCTCTGGACTGTATTTCACCGGATCCTACGTGCATTTTCCCCTCACGTTTTAACATCTTTGAAATCAGGATGAGCCTTGAAATCAATAGCATCTTAATGTTACGATTTGTTCAGTTTTTCCCAGCAGCATTTGTTGAAGAGACTGTCTTTTCCCACTGTATATTCTTGCCTCCTTTGTCACAGATCAGTTGATCAGAGATCAATATAAGTGTGGGCTTATTTCTGGGCTATTCCATTCTATTGATCTGTGCGTCTGTTTTTTTTGTGCCGGCACCATACTGTTTTGACTACTGCAGCTTGGTGGTATATCTTGAAATCTGGGATGGTGATACCTCCAGCTTTGTTCTTCTTTCTCGAGATGCTTTGGTTGTCTTGGGAACTTTTGTCAAAAAATAATAATTTGCGGCATTCTTTTTCTCTCATAGCGACACACAAAATGCTGGTGTGTCAGAGTCACTGCAATATATCTGCACCGTATATATACCACCATCTGCAATATGCATACGTACATACATACAATTTACAGATTTGGCACGCGAGGGTCTGAACGGTTAAAGCCCCTTACATAAGACCACTCTAAAACACTCCAAGAAAGTATAAAAGTCGTTTTACTTTGATACAAAATCATGTAAAGTCACGTGAAGCAAAATCGAATATTCACTACATATCCATGAAATCACTGGAATGTCATTACCATTTTTTCCTGCGTTCTCTCCTCCCCTCTCCCTGTGGGCTCATGCATTTTTACTGCTGCCACACGGTAGAGACGAGGGTCACCTGCGGGACCAGACAAGTGGAAGGCGCATGCGCACGCTGGAGGCCCCCCCACAGCGAGGCGGAATGGAGCAGGAATTGGGTCTTGTTTTGCTTTCCTTCTCCTGCCTTGCCCAGGCCAAGCGCCCAGGGGTGTCCAGTTCTGCAGCCTGGCAGACAGTGAGCATGAGAGCGCCTCCCTCCTTCCTCCTTGGTGGCTTTCAGGGGAAACAAATGAGCGATGACGGTGCATATATGTGGCACCGAGAGATGTGTCTGGGAGTCTTGGCGCGTTGCCTTGTTGAGTCCGAGACCCTCTGCCTTAGTCGTGGCCTTAGAGCTGTGTCTACTTCCCTGATCGGAAAAAGAACCTGTGTGAAGAGAGGGAGGGGTCAAGGGCACACAGAGAATGAGACGAGGGGTGCAGAACCCCGAAGGATCTGTAAGAGGCTCTTGCGGGCCACGGACTCACTAGGGGCAGACACTGTCTAGGGCTTTCCTTCCGTCAGCTCACTTCACACTCAAAACAGCTTGATGAGCTACGTACCATCAATGTCCCCATTTTATAGATTAGCACACCGAGGCCCTGCAAGGTTCAGCAACAGGCCCAAGGTCACACAGTAAGTTGCGGAACCAGGAGTTGGAGGACCCAGAGCCCACTCAACCCCTGTGCTGTGCCGAAAGATGGTGTCTGACACCTTTTTCAATTTCAGGAGGTTTATCGTGGAGGAAGCATGCGCGCGACCTCCAATTATAAGACAGATCTTTGCAATGAATAAAGATCGGCATGTAAATTCTCAGATGAAACACAGAGATACCCCCGAGACACGAATACCAAGCGTTCAGTGTCTCCCCCCTCATATGCAAAGCTTTGAAAAGGAAGCCTGCTGTCTGGGGGTTGAGTGCAACGCTCAGTCTCAGCGCTTGCTAGGCTCAGCTATGAGAGAGACCCAGAGCTGGCTGGTGGGTTGGAAAGGCAGTGACAGGAATGCGGCCTCGTGCTTCTTGTCAAAGATAAACCCCTTGAGGACCGTGAGCTGCTCTGCTAGCGATGGCCGGGGCAGGCCCTGAACGCGTGTTCGGATACAGGCGTTAGGGCTCAGCCACTCTCCCCTGAACCTGGACGCACTGCCCACCCCCACCGGTACCCAGTCTCAGGAAGTGACACCATCCCCCGCCTCGTCATTCACGCCCGGGAACCTGGGAGTTGTTCTCAGCTCCTCCCCCCCATCTGCTACATGTTAGTCACCATGCCCCAAATATGTTCCTAATCCCAACACTTCTCAGCTCCTCCACTGTCACCCCCCAGTCCAACAGCCTTCCCGCCACCCCCTAGAACACACTCACGCGGCAGCCAGAGTGACCGTGTCACTATACAGAGCTAAGTCATTCTGCAGCTGAAACCTTTCCATGGCTCCCCATTGTTCTCAGGATAAAGACAAACGTCCTTCTTAGCACGACCTACTTCCTCAGAAAGTCATTCATTCATTCGTTTGTTCATTCAATGAGCTGGTCTGACCACGAAATTGTGGCCTCATGCTCATTAGACATATGACCTCAGGCTGGCTTTGCCCCCCCCCCCCCCCCCCCCCAGTATCAGGCTCAAACTCTCTAAGGGGCCCAAAGAACTCTCCTAGAAGAGGCACAAAGAAACCAGCAGTTTATGCCTCCTGGAAGCCTTATCTACATGGGCTGTCCAGACAATAAAAGTGCTAAAAGAACACCTTCAGAAATGACACCTAGTGTGGAATGGAGGTGCTCTTTCATTTTACTACTTTGCCTCAGGAGAGGCTTCCTTGGGAAAGAAACACGCCCCTAGGCCCTGCTTTGACTCTGCCCCCACACCTCCTCCATAAGGCAGCCAGATGAGCTTTTACAGGTAAATGTGGTCCTGTTGTCTCCCTGCTTAAAACCCTCCACGTCTTAGCGAAGTTCTCAGAGTGAAATTCAAACTGCTTAGTGGGACCCTCGCCATCCCCCCACCCCCACCCCCGCCACTACCACCACTAATCTCCAGCCTCCCCTCCATTCACCTCCTGCCTTGCCTTTATGCACGCTGTTCCCTCTGCCAAGAATGCTTTTCTCTCAGTCTTCATGGTCTTTCAGGGCCCAGTTTGAATGTCACCTCCTCACGAAAGCCTTCCAGGACTCCCCAAAGTGTAACCCCGCTCATGTCTGTAAGATGTCCCTTCTTTAAATCTTTTCAGTCATCCCTTTAATGTGTGCAATTTGTTTCTTGCCAGGACTCTGGCAAATGTCCCCCCCCCCCCCCCATCACTCATCAACATTAAGTGCCTGGCCCCCATAGGCATTTGAGTTTGAGATCCCTGACTGAGGCTGTTTCTCAGTTTCTGTCCAAGAGATCGGGGGCAGGTAACTGTCTCCAGGCCAGACATTCCCAGGACAGCCAAGGCAAACGGGCTGTTTGCTTCATGGGAGAAAGCCATGCCTCGTTGTACCGGCACCTGGTGACCGAGAAGGCACCTCTCGAGGTGTGGTCCAAGGGTTCTCCACATCAGAGCTGCCTAGGGGATTTATCAGAAATCCAGACTTCTGGGCTTCATCCTAGACTTGACTTCTGAGAATCTGAATTTTAAACAAGTACCACACACACTATGGTTTGAGGCTTAGCACCCGGAGAAATGACGGATTAACACGGGAGCATAAACATGAGGGGAGTATTCAAAGGAAACTACATTATGTGGCCCAATGCTGGGAGACACAGGGTCCTCCAAAGTTGGAAGTAAGAGAAGTAACGAATCAGGCCACCCTCCTTTTTTTAAGTAAACTCTGCACTCAACGTGGGGCTTGAACTCACATCCCCAAGATCAAGAGTTGCATGCTCTATCAACTAAGCCATCCAGGCACCCCGTGAGTCCCCCTTACACCCTAATAAGTATTATTTGTAGTATTATTATATCATAGGGAGGCAGCAGTGTAGAATCTGAACTTCCTTGGGTTCAAATCCTGACTTCGCTGTTTACTCTCTGTGTGACTTCAGGCAAATTACCTTCTCTCTCTGTATCTATTTTACCACGTGCAGAATGGGGATAATGACAGTTCCTACCTCCTAAGGTCACTGTGAAAAGTCAATGAATTAATGTATGTTAAGTGCTTAGACTGCTGTCTAACAGATATTGTAATACTTCTCTGAATTTTCCTATCAGCTGCAGTACCACCAACAGGACAGCAGGACCTCTCCACCCTGGGTAGCTGGCCAGCCTCCTCGGGCCCCCACTCCTTCCTTTGGCAATTATTCGGTGGCAATGGGGCAGCAGGGTAACTTACAACTTCCTTATGATGGTCTTCTCCTCCTTGTTACTTCTGGCATTGCTGGGCCTGGTGACAAGGGTATCTTTTTCTCTTTGTCCTCCTGAGCCTTCTCTTGGTGGAATCAGACCACTGGGGAAAAGGGGCCAAATAAATGGGTTGTTTTATGGCAGACCTTCTGTCTGTGCAGCTCTGAAAGTGAAGGGTCTTAATAATAATTATTACATTAGTAATAACTGAAAGCTAGAGTCAGAGAGATTCTGTTTCCAATCATGAGACTCTTCCTCCCATGTTTCCAATGCCGATCCCTCTTCTTTCTTTCTCTTGTCCAACTGCATTGGCTAGTACTTCAACCTTCTCCAGTCTCTAGGAATATGACCACATATCAATTCTGTAACTGAAGCCTTGATTTTCTAATCAATAAAGTGAGAATAATAAGAGTAACTGCCATCTAGGATTGAGTGATTAAGTGAGATGTTACACAGCACCTGACAGTCACTCAACAAATATTTATTAAGCCACATCCTGTGCCAAAGCACTGTAGCAGTGAACAAAACAGACAAAATTATCTCCTATCATGCAATTCATGTTTTTCCACTGGGGAAGGAAGGAGTCAATAAATAAATAAATAAATAAATAGTAAGTCAAATGGTAACAAGAGCTAAATTGATATTGACTGATAAGATATTGAGGTCGGTTGACTCAAAGAGGACCAGAGTATTTCCCTGGACCTGATGTACAGAAGCTGGAAGAAAGCTCTTCTCTCTCACTTGGTCAACTGGGGTCGCCAGCAGCCATGTTTCCTAAGATTCCTAGCAGGTGTGTCTACAACACAAGATAATGAGGCCAACAAACAAAGAGAAGCAAGGAGGAGAGAAAGAGGCACCAAGTCCCTGGCTCCAACCCTGAGGCCTTAACTGCAGTTTTTTCTTTATTTCTGAAGGCAATCCCAAGATCGTTTCCAACTCTGTGGGTCAGTAAATTCTCTTTTGTACTTAAGCTAGTTTGAATTGGATTTCTGTCACTTGCAACAAAAAGAAACCTGACCACAATGCAATATTTCAAAAAATTTTTAGTTTTAATTTTTTTAAGTTTATTTGTTTATTTTGAGAGAGAGAAAGGAGGGAGGGGGGAAGAGAGAGAGGAGAGGGAGAGAGAGAGACAGAAAGAGAGAGAGAGAGAGAGAGAGAGAGAGAGAGAGAGAATCCCAAGCAGGTTCCTCGCTGTCAGCACGGAGCCAGACACAGGGCTCAATCTCATGAACTGTGAGATTATGACTTGTGCCAAAGTCAAGAGTAAGAAGCTTAACTGACTGAGCCACCCAGACACCTCCCAAATTTTTAACTTTTTTTATGTTAGAGAGAGAGAGGGCACGTGTGTACATGCAAGCAGAGGAGGGGCAGAGGGAGGGAGACAGAATCTCAAGCAGACTCCAGCCAAATGCAGGGCTTGATCCCACAACCCTGGGATCATGACCTGAGCTAAAATCAAGAGACAGACACTCAACTGACTGAGCCACCCAGGCACCCCACAATGCAATATTTCAATGGCATAGCTCGTTGTATCCACCTAGGTATTTTGCTGTGGCACCTGCTGGCAAATTTAAGCGCGTGGTGTTTCCTCCTCCCTACAGATTGAATTGTGTCCCCCAGAATTCATATGGAAGCCCTAAGCCCCAGTGTAATGGTATTTGGAGATGAGGCCTTTGGGAGACAACCAGGTTTAGATGAGGTCATGGAGGGGGGACATGGTTGGATCAGAGCCCTTGTAAGAGGAGACATCTGAGGGCTTGCTCTCTCTGCCATGGGCAAGAAGTCAGGAAGAGTCAGAACTGACCATACTGGCACCCTGATCTTGACTTCTACCCACCAGAATTAGGAGAAGAATATTCCTACTGTTTAAACCACCCGACCTATGGTATTTTGTTATGGCGACCCAGCTGACTAAGACACCTCTTGAGGTATGAATGTCAGAGCAGGATTCATCCTTCTCTGTCCTTTGCAAAGAGTGTGCTCTTATTACTTGACATTATTACTTATATATTTACTTTAGTATTAATATTAATACATTATTGATTTATTATTAATAAAATCCCCCCTTCCATCATCTCTTGTTGCATAACACCCTAAAACACAGTGATTGGAAACAAGGAAGATTTATGATTTCTTACGATGACTCCATTTTTATGGTTGGCTTGATGGGTCATCCAGACACAGCTGGGGCACCTCACTTCTCCTTTGTGTGACCTCTCCGTGGGACTACCTTGAGCTTCCTCACAGAACTATGGTCTCAAGCATTCCACAAGGATAAGAATGGAAGCTGCGAGGTCTCCCGACACCCTCACCGCAGAAGCCACACAGCATCACTTCCACTACATTCCATTGGTCAAGGCAAGTCACTGGGCTGCCCAGACTGAAGGAAAGGGGAAACAGACTCTACCTCTAGAGGCTGGAAAAGTCTCATTGCCAAAGGCATGCAGGATGGGAAAAATCGTGGCCATCTTTGGAAGCCTCCCACCACTGCCTCAATTCAAAACTATCATTAGGGGCGCCTGGCTGGCTCAGTGGGTCAAGCGCCCGACTCTCGACCTCAGCTCAGGTCTTGATCTCACGGTCATGAGTTCGAGCCCCGCATTGGGCTCCGCATTGGGTGTGAAGCCTAGTTAAAAATAAAACAAAACAAACAAACAAAACCACTAGAGCCTGGACCTCCAAACTGATGCGGTTGCTAGAACACCTCAGCTGGCATGCTAGTTTCTCCAGAATGTAGGACCCACGTGGGTAAGCAGAGTCCTGCTGTCTACTGGCCTATACCAGACGGGACGTGCACAGCTACCGTTCTCTGGGAATTCGGAACTGGAAATAAGGTGTGTCTCTTTATTCGCTAACAAGCTGCTGCAGCACCAGCCGTTCAGCCATTCCCACACATCACTACCTGTGTCTGAAGGACTTCTAAAATGAGATGAAGACAGGTCTTTCCATTAACACGGTTCCAACCTCAGCAGAAGGAAGGAAATTAAGTTCCTGTTGCCAGAACTCGGGCCTTCTGGATGTGGCTCACTACAGCTTTTTTTTTTTTTTTTTTACTGTACCGCTGACCTCTTAATGATTCTACCTTAAGCAAATTTAAACGTAATGTCATGAGGCGGGGGGTAAAGAAAAAGAGTGGTATCACTTGGACTTTGCTTTGTTTTGAATCAGCCTATGTTCTTACTTGTAAACGTGGCCAAGAATTAAAAGCACGGGCTCTGATAATCACACTGTCTGAGGTCATGTCTTACTGTGGCCACCACGAGCCGTGGGACTTCGGCAGGTATTGACCTCCCTGGACCTTAGAACACCTTGCGGGTAACATTACCGTAACTCACCTTGCTGTGAGCACTAATGGACCTGATGCTTCGAATACGCCTAGCAGAGTCCTGGCACGTATAATATTTATACACTGATAAATATTAGCTGGTGCTGAGTTTTTCATTCTCTTTGTCTTTCCCTCTTCTGCCTTTAAGAGAACCTGCGTTGTTTAACTCAACGGTTTCTCAGAGTTATTCGACCACAGAGCCCCCTTTTCTAGAAGTGACGGCATGAAAGAAAATATTTTGGGAAACAGGATGCAGATGGATATAGCAAAGTCCAAACCCGGCATGTTAACAGCTTCTTCTTGCCTCTCTTGCTTGTCCTACAATCTTTTCCCTACATGTGTTATTGTGATCTTTTTTTTTTTTTTAGATTTTATTTTTAAGTAATCTCCATATCCAACATGGGACCTGAACTCACAACCTGAGATCAAGAGTCACACATTCTACCCACTGAGCCAGCCAGGTGCCCCTATTGTGATCTTTCATAACTTTTAATTTTTATATAATTTCAAACTTACAGAAAAATTGTAAAATTAGTATGGAGATTTCCTATATGCCCTTTATCCAAATCCCCCAATTGTTCATCTATGTCTCTGTCTACCTACCTGCCTGTCCATCCATCCATCCCCATCCACCCACCCATCTACCCATCCATCCACGTATCTGTCTTCTTTCTGAACCACTTGAGAGGAAGCTGGAGACACCTTACCCCCTTATTCCTAAATACAATACTTCGGTGTGTATTTCTGAGGAACGAGGACATTTCTGACATAAACAAGTAGTTCAGCTACCAAGTTACCACATTGATATTTTATTCTACACTTTTTAAAAACTGTAAGCTCTGTACGCAACATGGGGTTTGAACTCATGACCTCGAGATCAAGACTTGCATGCTTTACCGACTGAGCCAGCCAGGTGCCCCTCGTGTTGATCTTTTAAAACAGTAAATTGGATCTTGCCATTTCCTTGATTAAAACTTTCCAATGACTTCTCGCTACACTTAACAATAAAATTAGAGCTCCTTCCTGTGGCCCACAGGTGTGGCACACCTCCACCTCCGTTACAACTTCCACCATGGTGGGTCTCTTATTGGTCAAGCTGGTCCCACATCAGGGTCTTAGCACTTCTGCTCCACTTTTGCCCTACCAGTCCTTACATGGTTGGCTGCTTCTTGGCATTGACCTCAGAGGGGTCTGAGCTGACCACGCCATGTAAAACAGGATCCCTCCATTCCCTAGCACTTTGCTTTGCTGTCATATGTCACCTTGTTTGCTTGGTTTTGTTTTTTTCATGTTTACTCATTTTTGAGAGACAGAATCTGAGTGGGGGAGGGGTAGAGAGGGAGGGAGACACAGACTCCGAAGCAGGCTCCAGGCTCCGAGCCGTCAGCACAGAGCCCGACGCGGGGCTCGAACCCACAAACTGGAAGATCATGACCTGAGCCGAAGTCGGATGCGTAACTTACTGAGCCACCCAGGCGCCCCTCACCTTGTTTTGAAAGATGTTTTGTTCATTTATTGATTTTGAGAGAGAGCGAGGAAGCAGGAGAGGGGCAGAGAGAGAATCCTAAGCAGCCTCTGCGCTGTGAGCAGAGTGGGGCTCTAGCTCACTAACTGTGAGATCATGACCTGAGCCGAAATCAAGAGTCAGATGCTTAACCAACTGAGCCACCCAGGCGCCCCATGTCACCTTGTTTTACATTTTTTAGACCACTTGTCGCCATTATCCTGCGTGTTCATTTCAGATTTCCTTGTTGATTGCTTGTCTTCCCCTAGACTAGCATGGACTTTCTCTGTTTTGTTCACTGCTATTCCCCAGGAATACTAGGTCTTTGAGAAACTGGCTGAGTGAACACAAGAACGAATACATAGCACATCACGGAATTCCAGACGGGGTCTGATCCTTCAGTGCAGGGGTCCCCACGGCATCAGAGCCCCACCTCTTATAGCACTGCAGCTCTTCCTGCACCAGCAGCAGCTGGGACTTGAGTTTGTTGCGCTCCTGGAGCACATCCCTTAGCTCCTGTAGAGTGAAGCGTGGCCGGTTGGGGTCTGTCAGGTCAACCACCATTTTGTCTGGTCCCAGGTTTACCTGTAAGAAAAGATATCGGGTTGCTTATACAGTTTCCCTCATGCACTTGGACTGTTGGAGTCCCTGGGTGGCTCAGTCGGTTAAGCGTCCGACTTCAGCTCAGGTCATGATCTCGTGGTCCGTGGGTTCGAGCCCCACGTCGGGCTCTGTGCTGACAGGAGCCAGCTTCAGATTCTGTCTCCCTCTCTGCTCCGCCCCTGCTCGCACTCTCTCTCTCAAAAAAATAAACATTAAAAACATTTTCTTAAAAAAAAGTAAAAAGATGGACTGTCCACCCCAGAAAGGAAAATTCTGTTTTGTTACTCCCAGGCACCCTATCGGATGAGACGCTGCCTGTTGGAAGTGTTTGGTTGATGGTAAAGAAGCAAAAGTTCTAAGTACCATTCTCCAAGTAAACAACCAAGGCTCCTTGGAGAATGGCTGATTTCAGGGTTGGAACAGGAAAACTATAAGATGAGCCTGGAACGTTTCCTTGCGGAAGGGAACAAAATGTCAAAATGACAGTTTGAAGGAGTTCCCCCTGGCCAGACTGAGAACAATTTGAGTATCAAAACGAGTAATAACAGGAATGGACAGTAACAGTTCACATAAAAAGAGAATTCAGGAGTTCATACTTAAAATTTAAATCAATTAACTAATTAATGGGGATGTGATGGCTAATTTTATGTGTCTAATTTTACTTGTCTGGGCTAAGGGATGCCCAGAAAGCTGGTTAAACATTTCTGGGTGTGTCTGTGAAGGTGTTTCTGGAAGATATTAGCATTTGGTTTGGTGAGCTGAGTAAAGCAGCTGGGGGGGCGGGGCGGGCATCATCCAATCCACTGAGGGCCTGAGGGCCCACATGGAAGGAAAGGGGGAAAGAGGGTGAATTTGAGCTCCGTCAGTTGATACAGGACATCTCTTCTTCTCTTGTCCTCAGACATTGACACTCCTGGTTCTTGGGGTTTGGGATCCAGACCAGGATTTCCACCATCAGCCCCCCACCCCCAGTTCACAGGACTCACTGGTTCTCCAGCTTGCAACTTGCGGACTTTAAGTAAGATTTCTCAGCCTCCATAACTGCATGAGCCAATTCCTCAAATAACTATCCTCTTTATATTGAGAGCTATTTCTCCTATTGGTTCTGTGTCTCTGGAGAGATCTGATGAGTACAGGAGAGGAGGAGGGGAATTTGTATCTTACAGCAGAAGGCCAAGTAATAAGTGCAGAAGATGACAGAGTTAAAAAAAAAATTATCCATTTGCAACCAACTTAGTAATAATTGATTCAGGCAAGACTAAGGAATGGATCTAAAACTTTAGGGTGAAAATCTGTTGGGGAATAGAATATTTTGCACAGTTTCAAAGCATCTTCCTACAACTTATGAATTACAAAGGGAATAAAGGCACCTTTACAGTGCAGAAATCTCGCAGACACCACATTAACCAAGTGATGCAAGTTAACATCACCAATAATCACAAACTGAAGCAGGTGCCTCCTGATACATCGCACTGAGAAGGACACAGCATCTCTTCAGTGGTATTCCTGCTAAACTGCGTATCTTGAATCTAACGATGACGATGGCACATCAAAACAAACCTAAATTGAAGGACGTTCTACAGACAAACTGATATATAATCTTCAAAGATGTCAAGGTTGTAAAACACAAGGAAAAGCTGAGGAACTCCTTAAGATTAAAGAAATGTGTCAACTAAAGGTACTATGTAACCCTGGACTAGATTCTGCACCAGAAAGAAGATGCTGTAAAGGGCATTATCATGAATTTTGAATAGGGATAGTATATGAGATCTTAGTATTCTATGACCTTTTTCCCCTGAATTTAATCATTTACTGTCACGATGCAATAGTGCGTCTTGTGAGATTTTAGGGTAAAGGGTCCTAATCTTCTACTAATCCTGCAACTAACATAATGTCTGCTCAAATAGTTGAGAAAAACTGTGAGTGAATAAATAATATATATAAATATTACTTTTGTATATGCATATATACATATACGTATATGTGTTTTGTGTGTGTATATAAATACTTTGATGTATATTTTCTTCTTCTGTTGTTGTTGTTGTTGTTGTTGTTTTTTGAGAGAGAGTGTGAGCCAGGGAGAGGGGCAGAGCTGAAGAGAGAGAGAATCCTAAGTAGGCTCCACACTCAGCACAGAGCCTGAAGCGGGGCTCAATCCCACAACCCTGGGATCATGCCCTGAGCTGAAATCAAGAGCTGGACACTCAACCAACTGAGTCACCCAGGCGCCCTATATCTACTTCTTTATCAAATAAGGTGATCTAGGGGCACCTGGGTGACTCAGTCAGTTAAGCATTGACTCTTGATTTTTGGCTCAGGTCATGATCTCATGGTTCGTGAGTTCAAGCCCCATGTCAGGCTCTGTGGTGACAGACAGTGTGGAGAATGCTTGGGATTCTGTCCCTCTCTCTCTGTCCCTCCCCCACTTGCTCCTGAGATCTCTCTCAAAATAAATAAACTTAAAAAAAAAAAATAAGGTGATCTAGAGGCAGGTCTAGTAAAATACTGAACAAAAACAAAGCTTTAAGATGGGAACTATATTGTTACAGGACTTGAAAATATCTGCTGTTTCCACTGGTGACTGCCACAGGTACTGCTATTATTACTGTGGTTTGTCGTCTATATTTGCAACTGAGGAAAATGACACATTTCACGTGGAGGTTAATGAAAATGAAAATATAATTTTTTCCCATGCCAGGGCATGGACCTCTTGGATTAGAATCACGATTCCCTTGGGCATCTAAGAACTTCGAGTTAAGAACCCTCAGGCTGAATAATTGATATTGTACAATGGAAGTTTTCAAAGCCATTAAAAGATGAAGAAGCTCTTCATCCTGATTTAACTCAACTTTCATGCTATGTTAAGTGAAAATACACAAAAGGCAGAGCTGGGTATATATTATAATACCATTTGTATAAAAAAGAAAAAAAATATTTTCACATCTGCTTTTGTTTGCGTAAAGTACCTCTGGAAGGACACACAAGAAACTGATCATTTTAATTTTTTCCAGGGAGGGTAAGTGGTTGGCTGGGGGTGGAGAGAATTGGGGAGGAAAAGTTTTCAAGGTGAACACTTTTGTTACCTTTTGAACTTTGAACTTCCATTTATTTTATTTATTTATTTTGAGAAAGAGAGAGAGAACAGGGGAGGGGCAGAGAGAGAGGGAGAGAGAGCGAACTCTAAGCAGGTTCCGTGCTGTCAGCACATGACAGCATGTAGCCTGAAGCGGGGTTTGAGCCCCTGAACTGTGAGATCATGACCTGAGCCAAAACCAAGAGCTGGACGCTTAACTGACTGAGCCGCCCAGACACCCCTAAACTTAAAGTTTTAAAAGGGAAAGGAAAAAACTACCTCGCACCCATTAGGGTGGCTATTGTAAACAAACAAAACAGAAAAGAACAAGTATTGAAAGGAGATGGAATTCTTGTGTACTGCTGTTGGGAATGTAAAATGGTACAGTCACTATGGAAAACCATATGGCAGATCCTTAAAAAATTAAAAACAGAATTATCCCATGATCCAGCAATTACACTTCTTTTTAAAAAATTTTTTAATGTTTATTTATTTTTGAGAGAGACAGAGACAGAGAGACAGAGTGTGAGTGGGGGAAGGCAGAGAGAGAAGGAGGCACAGAATCTGAAGCAGGCTCCAGGCTCCAAGCTGTCAGCACAGAACCCAACGTGGGGCTCGAACTCATAAACCGTGAGATCATGACCTGAGCCTAAGTCAGACACAACAGAATGAGCCACCCAGGTACCCACATACTTTTTTTTTTTTAATGTTTATATATTTGCTTTTGAGAGAGAGAGGGAACGAGAGAGCAAGAGACCTCAAGCACAGGAGCGGGGGAGGGGCAGAGAGAGAGGGAGGCGGAATCCGAAGCAGGCTCCAGGCTCTGAGCCGTCTGCACAGAGCCTGACGCGGGGCTCAAACTCATGAACCGTGAGATCATGACCTGAGCCGAAGTCGGACGCTCAACCGACTGAGCCGGGTCCCCCCAGCAATTCCACTTCTAATTGTATACCCAAAGCAGTGAAAGCAGGGGCCCGAAGAGATATTTATACATCCACGTTCATAGCAGCATTATTCACACTAGCCAAAAAGTAGAAGCAAACCAGGCATCCACCAACAGATGCACGGACAAACAAAATATGGTATCTCCACACAACAGACGATTACTCAGCTGTTAAAAGGTGGGGAGTTCTGACACCTGCTATGCCATGGATGACCCTTGAAGACACTGTGCTCAGTGAAATAAGCCAGTGACAAAAGGAAACACATATTATTCTCTTATATGTAGTAGCTGGAATAGGCAAATTCACAGAGATAGAAAATAGACACGGGGAGGGGGGAATAAGGAGCTGGTGTTTCACAGAGACAGAGTTTGTTTTGTGAGATGAAAAGAATTCTGCAAGGACAGTGGTGATGGTTACACAACAGCGTGAATATACTTCAATGCCACTTCACTGTGCACTTAGAAATGGTTAGGATGGCAAATTTCATGTGTACTTTACCATAGTTAAAAGAAAAAGAGGAAGAAGATGTATTTTTATGAACTGCCTAGTGGCGCTAAACATTCATTCTCTCTGCCCCTTTCCCCACTTCTGGGCTTAGGGTTTAAGGTTTGGGAGGAACATGCCATCTCATCTGCTGCCTGATAAAGCTTGTCCGCTGTGCCCACTACAGAAAATCACCCGGCCCCTGGGCAGAGCACGCTGTACATGGTCCGTGTGGGGCTCCCTCCATATCCTCGTTCCTGGAATCGGAGGTGACGGGAATGAGCTCAGAATGTGAGCTGAGCCATCCTGAGCAAGACGTTTAACTTCTCTCGAGTCTTCAAAGCCAGGCTATGAATGGTACTCATGATACTCAGCCACCTTATATGACGGACACTAAAGCAGAAATGTATCCACAAACACTGTTGTCACTCTGACACGTGAGTAGGTGAAATAAAAGTTTGCCAGAGAAGTGACCAGAAACTTTCACTCTTTTTTCCCCCCGCGAATGTCAGCGCCCTGTTCCTGTTGTCCTTTCCCGGCACACTTCTTGGTTTGTGATTCGGGAGGTGTGGGTGTCTTAGCTCTCCCACTCGATGTGAGCTCTGGGAGGGAAGGCTCCTGTCTAATTTACCTCTGCAGCCCCAGGATCCAGCTCTATGAAGTTGCTCATCAAATGTCATTCCAGCAAATGAGGTCAAATGTCTGCATTTAGTGTGCACAGGTTGAGACTAGCATCTCTGAGCTCAAACCCTGTCTTCATCTCTTACTCCGAGAAAGTCACCTGGCAAATCACTTAACTATTCTATGCCTCCATTTCTATAAAATGGATATGCTGATAGTAAGAGGATTAAGTGAGATGTCCACTTAGAACAGTTTTGTTTTTTTTCAGTTGTGGCTGGAGACCACTAATAATTCATGGTCTTAATTCAATCAATTGCAACAAGAATTTTAAAACTCATAAAAATAGGGGCACCTGGGTGGCTCAGTTGGTTGAGCGACCAACTCTTGATTTGGGCTCAGGTCATAATCTCAGGGTCATGGGAGCAAGCCCTTCATCAGGCTCCAATACTGAGCATGGAGCCTGCTGAAGATTCTCTCTCTTTCATGGGGCACCAGCGTGGCTCAGTCTGTTAAGGGTCCAACCTACCCTTGACTTCGGCTCAGGTCATGATCTCGTGGTTATTGAGTTTGAGCCCTGTGTTGGGCTCTGTGCTGACAGTGCAGAGCCTATTTGCGATTCTCTCTCTCTCCCTCTCTCTCTCCCTCCCCTGCTCTCTCTCTCCCTCAAAATAAATAAATAAACATTTTTAAAAAAAAGATTCTTTCTATCTCTGTCCCCTCCCCTGCTCATGCTCTCTCTCACTGTAAAATAAAAAAATACTCCGGGGCACCTGGGTAGCTCAGTTGGTCGAGCGTCTGACTTTGGCTCAGGTCACGATCTCATGCTTTGTGAGTTCGAGCCCCTGATTGGGCTCTGTGCTGACAGCTCAGAGCCTGGAGCCTGCTTCAGATTCTGTGTCTTCCTCTCTCTCTGTCCCTTCCCCGCTCTTGCTCTTTCTCTCTCTCAAAAATAAATAAGGATTAAAGAAAAAAATTTTTAAATAATAGTTTAAAAAACTCATAAAAATAGAACAGGCAAGTGTGATTGTGCATCATGTTTAATAAGGGTGAGTTAGGGTAAATTGTTTCTTGAAACTTCTGTTTCATCAATATTGGATAGTGATATAATAGGTAATTCTGTAAAATAGAGGTATAACACACATGCACTAATCTTGAGTTTATAGCTGGATGATTTTTTTAAAAAACTTATTTATTTTAAGTAATCTCTACCCCCAAGTGGGGCTTGAACTCATGACCTCTGAGAACAAGAGTCACACGCTCCTCTGACAGCTAGCCAGGTGCCCCTAGCTCGATAATTATTAACATAGGTATACACCCATGTGACCACACCCAGATGAGCTCCCCATGAACCTTCCCCCTGCTCTCCCCTCCCTGGGGTTACCACCAATCTGTCTTCTATAAAAACAGGTTATTTTGCCTGTGCTGCAGTTTCACGTAAATACACAGTAGATTCTCTTTTGGGACAGTCTCCTGTCTCCCTGTGTAACACCACTGAGAGTCATGCCCACAGCTGCTCTTTTCCCCTGCTGTGTAGTATTCCACAGCGACTATACCACAATTTAAAAATCCATTCTTCTGTAGCATTTGCTCCAGCTCGGCACACTTCTGAAGAAAAGTGCTCTGAACATTCTTGTAGGTGTCTTTTGGTGGCCTCGGCACTGATTTCTCTCCCTTAGAATTTATTTCTTACTAGAGGTCGAGATTCTCAAAATGTGATGGAACCTGTTAGAAATGCAGATTTCCAGGCCCCCTTTGGAATCTAAAACTCTGGGGCTAGGGCCCAGTGATGTGTGTTTTAATGGAACACCCCAGACGATTCCGCGGCACGCTAAAGCAGGAGAGCCACCGCTCTAGGTCACGTCAAAAATGCTGGGAGGCCCTGATGCAGAACAAACTCGGCACAGGGCCCAGCACCTAGTAAGTGCTCAATAAATGTAGCTATCACAATGCTTCTAATCTGAGGATTGGACAGGCGCTGTGGTTGTTTTCAGGGGCTCGGGGACCCTGGGTACTCTCCTCCCACGCCCTGCAGCCCGCACTCACCTCCCTGCCGGCCGCTGAGCCCTCTGTCCGCAGCCCCTCCACCTCCTTCTTGAGGCTGTCCCTCTCCATTCTCAGCTCCTCCACGGTCAGGTTGCTCTCATTCACCAGCGTCTCCAGCATCTCCAGGACGCGGACGATCTTGAACTGCAGCTGTGTCACCCGGGGGTCGCTGCCCAGGGCCATCAGCTCGCGGCCCATCACATAGGAGATATCATACACGTCTTCGGCGGTCAACTGGAAGGGGCTCTTGCCCAAAGCCCCCGCGGGCCCAGCCTCGTCTCCTTCTTCCTCCTCTTCTTCCCCCTCCTCCTCTTCCTCCTCTCGCAAAGGGGGCTCCTCCATGGCCGCCCAGAACCCTGCAGCCACGAGAGCTGCTTTCTCACAATCTCCAAAAGTCTAACTTCCTCCCGGCGCAGAAAACTTTCCGCAGGCTGAGACCCTGCCTGCCCGGGGACCGAGGGTGGCCCAGGAGCGGCCAATCAGCGCGGCCGAGGGGTGGGCCCGGGACAGAGAGGCCGAGCGCTACGGCTCCCGGGCCCGGACGCCTGGTGCACCGGCCCCGCTGAGGACCGTGCAGGAGGGCGGCCTCCAGGATGTGGTTTGGGGCACGAAAAGACAACAGAAAGGGAGGGCAGCCGAGAAGAGGAACGCAGAGGTTAAGGGTGACCGCGATTTCTCCTGGCTGGGAGGGGTTGCAAACCGGGGAGGGGGAAGGGCCTCCGCCTGAGCCCCGCCCCCGGTGACGGCCGCCACCGCCGCCGGGTTTCTATGGAGACGCAGCGGAGTTTCCACAGCGAGTCTGGAAAAGAAAGGTGAAAAGCCCACAACTTTTTCTGCTGTGCTCACGCTTTCCAGCCATAGAATTTGCATTGTACGTGGAGGAATATCCGGGTCTCTGTGGGGTTGGGGGGTGGGGGGTGGGGATACTTTCGGAAGCCCACGGCAAAACAGAGGACTGCTGTTGGTGGCTGCGCGCGGGAGTCGGGAGGCCCGGGTCGCGCACAACTCCCGGGTCGGTTGTCACCAGGACCTGTGTGTGGCATCTGACTCTCAATAAAATGGAGAATCCCTGCGCTGTGCACTTGGCCGATTCCTGGGCTCCTCCCCTTAGGCAGCGTTGCAGGCTTGGCAGATGACTTAACCCTCAGCTTCCTGCTCGGGGAGTAAGAGCACTTACGTGGTGAGGTTGCTGCAGGAACATACGAGGTGAGGTCATGAGATACTGCATGTGACAAAAGTACTTCGGAAGCACGCAGAAAGTGTTCTCCAACAAACCCCAGTTGTGTGAGAGACACGTGGCACGTGGGCTGGGGTGTTAGGAGTAATAAACAAGACAAAAATCACTACTTTGAAAATTAGAAAGCATTCTACAGATAGGGTATTAGTAAGAATATTAGCAGTGTGGATTACAAAACGAGTTCTTTTAGGTTTGATTAGAAATTTGTAATAGTCATAGGCAGAAAACTCTGCAATGGTGCTGGTCTTTCCCGGGAATATATTGCTACCTTTCTTTGGGGGTAGATGTACCTGATTTTCTCCACACTGAGGTTCTACCATCACAATGGTGAGTGGCCACGGATAAAACAAGCAAAGAGCAAAGCAGGCAAACAGAAAAGACACTATTTTCAGAGTACAGTGTTCTAAAGATTGGAGCCAGGCCCCCGGGCAAGGACTCAGTAATCCATAAATCACAGACGTGACAACGCCCAGTGATTAAATGAGATAAAACGTTAGACTTGCCATAAATAAAATATGGTATATCCAAACAATGGAATATTACTCCACCATAAAAAGGAATGAAGGATTAGAACAGAGTGCCCAGAAATAAACCCTAGCAAATATGGTCCAATAATTTTCAACAAGGGTGCTAAGACCATTCTTGGGCGGGGGGTGGGGTGGGGGCGGAGGACAGTCTTTTCAACAAATGTTGTTGGAAAAATTGGATACCTACATGCAAAAGTATAAAGGTGGACCCTTGCCTTACACCATATATAAAAATTAACTCAAAATAGATACAAAAGACAAAGCTATAAACCTCTTAGAAGAAAACATAGGGGAAAAGCTTTATGTCACTGGATTTAGCAACGATTTCTTCAAAAGCACAGGCAAAGAAAGAATAAATACATAAACAGGACTACATCAACACTTAAAACTTGTGCATTCAGGGTGCCTAGGTGGTTCAGTAGGTTGAACATCTGACCTCAGGTCAGGTCACGATCTCAGGGTTCGTGGGTTCGAGCCCCGCATCGAGCCCAATTCTGATCCTCTGTCTCCCCCTCTCTCTCTGCCCCTCCCCTGCTCACACTCTGTCTTTGAAAGTTAAAAGAAAAAAAACAGGGGCACCTGGGTGGCTCAGTCAGTTAAGCTTCCAACTTCGGCTCAGGTCACGATCCCACGGTCCATGAGTTTGAGCCCCACGACAGGCTAATAGTTCAGAGCCTGTAGCTGCTTCAGATTCTGTGTCTCCCTCTCTCTTTCCCCCTCCCCTGCTCGCTCTCTCTTCCTCTCTCTCAAAAATAAAAACCAAATAAATTAAAAAAAACATTAAAAAAACATCTTGTGCATCCAAAAATATATAAAAATAAGAAAATAAAACTTGTGAAACTTGTGTCCAAGACCACAATTAACAGTGTAAAAGCAGCCTACAGAATGCGTGAATATATCTGCAAGTCAAATCCGATAAGGGGTTATTAGGGGTTATTATCCAGATTATACAAAGAACTCCTACTATGCAATAATAAAAAAACCTAGGGGCACTTGGGTGGCTCAGTCGGTTAAATGTCGCACTCTTGATTTAGGCTCAGGTCATGGAGCCTACTTTTTTTTTAGTTTATTTATTTATTTTGAGAGAGAGAGAGAGAGACAGAGAGAGAGAGCACGTCAGTGTGAGTGGGGGAAGGGCAGAGAGAAAGGAAAGAGAGAATCCCAGGTAGGCTCCATGCTGTCAGCGTAGAGCCCAATGAGGGACTGGATCTCACAAACCGAACTGTGAGGTCATGACCTGAGTTGAAACCAAGAGTTGGACACTTAACCGACTGAGCCACCCAGGCACCCCTGGAGCCTACTTAAAAACAAACAAAAAACAAAAAAAATCTAGATAAAACATGGGTAAAGTAAAAATAGATGTAAAATATTTAGCACGATATTAGCAAACAGAATTCAGCACTACATAAAAATTATTATACACCATGATTAAGCAGGGTTTATTCCAGGGATTCAAGGCTGGTTCAGAAAAGATAACCTATGTCATCCACCATAGTAACAGGCTAAAGATTACACACACACACACACACACACAACTATTAGAGCTAATAAACAGCTCAAGGTTCCAAGATACAAGATCCATATACAAAAACCAATTGCATTTCTATATACTTGCAAGGAATAATCTGAAAATAAAATTTAGAAAACAATTCCACTTAACAGTGGCATCAAAAAGAATAAAATATTTAAAAATAAATTTAACAAATGAAGAAGACGACCTGCACACTGAAAACTACAAAATCTCATTGACAGGAATTAAGATGTAAATAAATGGAAAGACATCACGTGTTATAAATTATAACACGATGGTTAAGATGGCAATATTCTCCATCTTACATTTCCAACTGATCTCCAGAATCAGCATAATCCCTATCGAAATTTGTGCGAAAACAGTTAACATAGCAGGCCCGGGAATGCTCTCATTGGAAAATCCTGCTTTCAAGCTTGGCCTTAGCTAGGATCTGGGAACTTGTGTTTGGGGAGGGTTCCCACCACCCCATCTGAAAAGAGTAGCTCAGTGTTCCTTAATTATTCATGCAAACAGCATAGTTCACTGGCTTCCTCCTGGGAGTCTGGAATTTTGGTATGTGCTAGGCAGAAGGTACCTGCATGACGAGCCCCCTTAAGAACTTCTGGCACAGTCTCTAAATGAGCTTCTCTCACAGACAACATTTCACATATGTCATAACTCATTACTGGGAAGTTACACCAAGTCAAGCCAGTCACAAAAGACCTCCTATTGTATGATTCCGTTTGTGTGAAATGTCAAGAGGCAAATCCAGAGAGACAGAGCACCTACTACGTGCAAAGTCTATAGTGTCGTGGTCAACTGGGCTCTGGAGTTGAGCAGTATGACTTGAACATCACAATTGCCACTTGCTGGTACGTAAGTTTGATCAAGTTCCCCAATCTCTCCAAATCCACATGTCTTCACTGGAAACTGGAAAAAATAAAAGTATTCCCCAAGACTGGCATGAAGGTTTGATGACATAATGCATGAGAAGTGCCTAGTCCAGGGTCTAGCACATCATAAGCATCAATGGATGTTGGCTATTATTGGCTATTATTATAAAGCGTTAATGATCTCAACTCTTAGATCCCTCATAGAATTCGACAGTCTCAACCCTTCTCTCTCCACTGGGAAATTATGAAAACAGTTATGAGTTACAACAGCGGTTCTTAAAGTGTTCTCCCCAGACCACCAGCAATGGGGTGCATGGAAACTTCTCAGCAATGCAAATTCTTGACCCACTGAATCAGAAACTTGGGGAATAGGCCCTAGCAATCTGTGTTTCCACAGCCCTCTAGATAATTCTAATGCATGCTCAAGTTTGAAAAACAATAAATGATAGCACAGTGTTCAAAAGGGTGGGTTCTAGACCAGACCACAAGTATTCAGATATTGAACACTTGAATCTGCCACTGGCAAGCTGTGTGATGTTAGGTAAGTAAATCATGCCTCTACTCTGGGGCTTAGTTTTGCCATCTGTAATATGGGGATAAGGATAAAATCTAGTTTGTGGGGCTCCTGGGTGGCTCTGTCTGGGTGGCAGCCTGGAGCCTACTTTGGATTCTGTGTCTCCCTCTCTCTCTCTGTCCCTCCCATGCTCGTGCGTGCTCTCTCTCTCTCTCTCTCTTTCATAAATAAATAAATAAACAAACATTAAAAAAATCTAGTTCATAAGACTGTTGTGAAGTGCTTTAGAACAGTGACTGGCACATAGTAAGTGCTCAGTAGATGTCAGCTATTATCATAAGCTAGTTACCACTCAAATATGAAACATAAGAAATTTCCCAAGTTCATATAATTATTGGGGAACGAGATATGGAAAGTTGGATTAGTAACACATGTAGAACATGTTTACAACAAAGTTTTTTAAAGTCACAAGGATAGGGGTGCCTGGGTGGCTCAGTCGGTTAATCCTCTGACTCAACTTGGGCTCAGGTCATGAGCTCACAGTTTGTGAGTTTGAGCCCCACGTCAGGCTCTGTGCTGACAGCATGGAGCCTGCTTAGGATTCTCTCTCTCTCTTTCTCTCTCTCTCTGCCTCTCCCCTGTTCTCTCTCTTTCTGTCTCTCAAATAAATAAACTTAAAAAAAGTCACAAGGATATATCATTATACAAAGTTTAAAAACATTTTTTTAAACATGTATTTATTTTTGAGACAGAGAGAGACAGAGCATGAACGGGGGAGGGTCAGAGAGAGAGGGAGACACAGAATCTGAAACAGGCTCCAGGCTGTCAGCACAGAGCCCGATGCAGGGCTCGAACTCACGGACCTCAAGATCATGACCTTAGCGGAAGTCGGCCACTCAACCGACTGAGCCACCCAGGTGCCCCGTACAAAGTTTTAAAAAGAATTGAAGAAACACTCTTCCCCTGAGATTTAAGACAGTATATATAGGGGTGCCTGGGTGGCTCAGTTGGTTAAGCGTTCGACTTCAGCTTAGGTCATGATCTCACAGTTCATGAGTTCAAGCCCTGTGTAGGGCTCTGTGCTGACAGCTCAAAGCTTGGAGCCCTGACAGCTCAGAGTTTGGAGTCCGCTTTGGATTCTGTGTCTCCCCCTCTCTCTGTCTCTCCCTCTCCTTAAAAATAAATAAACATAAAAAAAAGTGTATATAGCTGCACTAGCCCCCCACTACCCCCACTCCACCCTCTGTGTTTGAGTAGAAACCAAAGTGCAAAAGGGATCCTAGAGTAAAGTCATGCCTTATGGTTAAACAAAGGAAAAAGTGACATGGAAAACAAAAGTTGTGGGTGGGTCACACTTAAAAAAACCAAAAATGTTTGCAGGCTAATGCCCACCAGCAGTTAAGTTCCATTAGCAAACATCTGGTGGTCCTATCTTGGTACGTTAAGTAGACTTAAGTCTTACGCTCCTGTGAATACCTATGGCACCACTTATTTCCTGGGTGGTACATCAATATGGCTTTCTTCACGTTCTTTAAATTATTTCCAGGTCTTCTTACCCATAAATCATGCACGGAAACAGCAAAGATTTTGGAGACTTCCCAGTTTGGCTTAAATGCCTGCAATCCCGGGTCAGTGACTTCATCTCTAGGAGTTGAAGGGCTTTAGAAAAGAATCTGGTTGTAGGAAGGGCAGTGCCCAGGGCACTAGTTTTTAATCTGTTTGCACAAGAGCATACTTTTTTTTTTTTTTAACTTAGGTGAAATGTTTATTTAGGGTGCCGAGTGGGTGGGGAAGCATTAAAGGAAATTTTGGCAGAAGGGAATCAAATTCTCCTCCCCACTCTCCAGCCCAGCTCTTGATCCACCCTGGAATGTAAAAATCTGTTCCTCAAATAGTCGTTGAGAGAAACGAATGATCCCGGCCCAGTGCTGGCAGATCTGCATAAGATGCTATCCGTGTGCACAAATGTCAACTAGGGTGGTCCACGCTGCCCTCCAGGTCTTCTGCTGGCTTTGTAGAATATTGTGTTATTAATTTCTAATCACCCTTGAACCTGTTGACCCTTGAACAACATGACGGGTAGGGGCTCCGACCCCACACGCAGTCAGAAATCCACGTATAACTTTTGATTCTCCCAAAACTTAACTACTAATAGCCTATTGTTGGCTGGAAGCCTTGCCAATAATGTAGTCAATCAACACATATTTTGTATGTTATGCGTATCATACACTGTATTCTCACAATAAAGTAAGCTAGAGAAAATAAAGGTTATTGAAGAACATAAGGAAATTATATTTATAGGATTGTACTTATCAGAACAACCCACATGGACCCGCATAGTTTTTTTTTTAAGATTTTCTTTTTAAGTAATCTCTACACACAATGTGGGGCTCGAACTCACAACCCCGAGACCAAGAGTCACACGCTCCACAGCTCCACTGACTGAACCAGCCAAGTTTAAAACTATGTTATTCAAGAGTCGGCTGTCGCTAGACATGGCAGTCACAGAGATGCCTTTCAGATGACCCTTCAAGAGGCCAAGAAGCACGTGAAAAGATAGTCAACATCGCTAATTGGAGAAATGCCAGTCAAGCCACAAGGGGAGAATATCTTGCCCAGCCATTAGGATGGCGATTCTTCAAACAAAAACAAAACCCAGAAACTAAGAAGCCTTGCAGAGGATGCGGACAATCGGAACCCTCGTGCTTTGCTGGTAGGAATGTAAAACGGTGCAGCTCATGTGAAAAACAGTATGGTGTTGCTCAAAAAATTAAAAATACTGGGGCGCCTGGGTGGCTTAGTCGGTTAAGCGTTCGACTTTGGCTCAGGTCATGATCTCGCGGTTTGTGGGTTCGAGCCCCGCGTCGAGCTCTGTGCTGACAGCTCGGGGCCTGGAGCCTGCTTCGTATTCTGTGTCTCCCTCTCTCTCTGCCCCTCCCCTGCTCATACTCTGTTTCTCTCTGTCTCAAAAATAAATAAAACATTAAAAAAAAAAATACAATAGCCACATGATCCCACAATTCCACTTTCGGGCATATAGCCGAAAGAAAGCAGGATCTGGAAGAGATCTTTGTATACCCATGTTCATAGCAGCATTATTTACTCTAGCCAAAAGGTGGAAGCAACCCAAATGTTCATCCACAGATGAATGGATAAGCAGAATGTAGCCTAGCCCTACGGCGGAATGAATTTCTGACAGTTGCTACAACATGCATGAATCTGAGAACGTGATGCTAAGCGAAAGAAGCCAATCATAAAAAGGCAAGTGCTCAGGGCGCCCGGGTGGCTCAGTCGGTTGAGCGTCTGACTTTGGCCCAGGTCATGATCTCACAGTTCGTGAGTTCGAGCCCCGCCTCGGGTTCTGTTCTGACAGCTCAGAGCCTGCTTCAGATTCTGTGTCTCCCTCTCTCTCTGCCTCCTCCCCACTCATGCTCTGTCTCTCTCTGTCTTAAAAACAAATAAAACGTTAAAAAAAAACAAGGCAAGCGTTCTATGGTTCTGCTTACACGAGGTGCCTGGAATAGTGAAATCCATAGAGGCAGAAAGCAGAACAGTGGTTACCAGGAGCAGGGGGCTGGGCTGGGGGAGTTTTTATTTAATGGAGACAGAGTTTTAATTTTGCAAGATAAAAAAAAAAGTTCTGGTGGTTGGTTGCACAACAATGTAAATACACTTAACACTATGGAGCTGTATGCTTAGAAATTAAACGGCAATCAGAATTTAAATGGTAAATTTTATGTTTCCTCTGACCACAATGAACAATTAAAAAAAAAAAAAAAAAAAGGAAAGCACTGGCCGGTCAGTGCGAGGGTTGTGGTTCGCTGACTGCCCCTAGCTTCAGCACCTTTGGATTCCGCACAGCATTCTTGCCAGGGCACACTTCCCAGGGGCTCTCAGCTGATGACTGAGCACAGCAGGGAGACGAGGACCACGCCATTTGCGTCCCCCACGGGACAGCTCTAAGGGGCAAGCTGCTCTGGGTCCTCCCCTCCTCCGTGGTCAAGTGCACACTGTAGTCTGAGGCTCTCACTTCCTGTTTCTTTCCTTTCCTTTCTGACATGTCAAATCTGCATCCTGGTCTGAAGGCGAGTTTCTCTGCCCAGCGTTGCTTCCTCCTTCTCTGTGACTCACCGGTGTATCTCCACTAACCCCCTTTGCGCTCCTAAGTTGGTCTGACCCTTTGCTCACCAGAGGACCTAACTAACACAAGACACCTGTAAATATATGCTCACTGTGAAAAATTGTAAATGTTCCTTGAGTAGGTATAAGAGGTGAGAGATCCTCCCCCTGCAGTCCCGCCATTACCCCAGAAACAGCTAATGCTGGCAGCTTGATGTAACCTACCTACACCCGCACTCATCTAGTAGCCACCAGCACGCGAGTGCTTGAAATGTGGCTAGTCCTAACCAAATTATAAGTGCACACTGGAATTCAAAAATGAGAATATAAGCTGTCTCTCTAACGATACTTCTACTGATTACCTGTTAAAATGATGTTTAGAATGTGCTGGGTTCATTCTATTTAGAATAAATGATTAAAATTAGCTTCGCTGGTTTCTTTTTACTTTTTTAATGTGGTTACTATAAAACTTAAGATGACACATGTGGCTGACATCCTCTTTTTATGGAACATCACTGCTCTAGATCAGTGTGGTCTGACAGAACTTTCTACAGTGATGGAAATGTTCTGTATCCACACTGTCGGATATGCGAGCCACTAGCTACCACATCTATGGAGCACTTGAAATGCGGCTGATCCGACTGGGAAACCGAGTTTTTAAATTCTAAAAATTGGAATGAATTAAGTTGACCTTTATACAGCCAGCCGCAAAGGACCAGAGGCCACCATGCTGGCAGCCACGGTGCCTCCTGGATGTTCACGTATGTACACACTTCCACGCACATATTTACATTTGACCGAGGTATAAACATGTTATACCTTCTATGTTAAGGTGCACAGATCTCTGTTGTACACCTTGATGGATTTTCATAAACGTGTAACTCTATAACCACCATCAAGATAAAGATATAAGACATTCCCAGCACTCCAGGAGACTCCCTCATGCCCTATCCCAATCAGTAATAACTTCCCCCATAAGAAAGCTCTATTTTGACCCTTATCATTGTCACAGGTCAATGCTGCTTGTCCTAGAATTTCCCATAAATTAAAATGTGTAGACTGTACTCTTTGAGTCCGGTTTCTTTGCTCATCATCATATCTGAGAGATTCAACCACATTGTTAAATATGGTAGTAGGTTTCTTCTTTTTTCTTTCTAAACACACGCATATGTATTTTAATTTTTTTAATGTTTATTATTTTTGAGAGAGAGAGACAGTGTGCAAGCAGGGGAGGGGCAGAATGAGAGGGAGACACAGAATCCGAAGCAGCTCCAGGCTCTGAGCTGTCAGCACAGAGCCCGATGTGGGGCTCGAACTCATGAACCGTGAGATCATTTCCCGAGCCGAAGTTGGACGCTTAACTGACTGAGCCACCCAGGTGCCCCTACACACAGATGCATTTTATAAACTTTTAATTTAAGAACAACTTCAGATTTGGGGCACCTGGGAGAACACTACTTTATCTGCTTTGGCCACTGGGGAGCCTTTAGGTGGCTCCAGTGTCCCTGTGACATCATCATCATTGTTTTTTGTTTTGCTTTGTTTTTAACCCTTCCTTACTTTCTGGCACTACAAGTCGCTCCAAGCTCACCTTGTGTATTTCTTGCCCCAGTGCTAGAACTGCCATTTCTGCAAGGAGCACTGGTTTTTTTTTGTTTTTTTTTTTAATGTTTATTTTTGAGAGAGTACAAACGGGGGAGGGGCACAGAGAGAGGGGGACAGAGGATCTGAAGCCAGCTCTGCGCTGACAGCAGAGAGCCTCATGTGGACTCAAACTCACGAACCATGAGATCATGACCTGTGCTGAAATCGGACGCTTAACTGACTGAGCCACCCGGGTGCCCTGGCACTGGTTACTTTCATTAGAGGATGATACCAGAAAACAAGATCTGGGTGCTAGGTTGTGCTGGTTGCTACTGAGGTGCACATGAATATTTAACAAAACTTTTCCTAACGTGGTAAACACATATCCATATTTACGATTTCAACTCTTCTTAGGTGTGCAGTGCAGTGGCATTAGGTGCATTCACAATGTTGTGGAACCATCACCCTCCTTCTCCAGAACTTGTTCATCCTCCTGAACCGAACCTCTGCATCCATGAAACACTAACAGTACACCCCCAACATTCTACTTTCTGTCTCTGTGAACTTGACTATTCTAGGTCCCTCATGTAAATAAATGGAATCATACAATATTTGTTCTTTTGGGCCAGCTTACTTCACTTAGCACAATGTCTCCTAGGTTAATCCGCGTTATTGCAATGATCAGAATTTCCTTCCTTTTTTTTAATTTTTATTTTTTTAATTTTAAGTAGGCTTCATGCCCAGCATGGAACCCAATGTGGGGCTTGAACTCGCAATCCTGAGATCAAGACATGAGCTGAAATCAAGAGTCAGACACTTAACCGACTGCGCAACCCAGGTGCCCCATTAATACTTTTTTAAGAGAGAAAGAGAGAGCACACACAAGTTGGGGAGGCGCAGAGAGAGGGAGAGAGAGCATCTCAAGCAGGCTCCACCCTGTCAGAGCAGAGCCCGATGTGGGGCTCAATCCCAACTTTGGGATCATGACCTGAGCCGAAATCAAGAGTTGGTTGCTCAACCGACTGAGTCACCCAGGTGCTCCATACATTTTTATTAATAATATATTTTTAGAAAACATACTATGAAGAAAGCTGTAGATATTTAGAAACTATGTTCACCTACCAAATAAAGATTCAATAAAGGGGCACGCCGGATGGCTCAGTCAGTTAAGCATCCAACTCTTGATTTCAGCTCAGGTCATGATCTCATGGTTCACGGGATCGAGCCCCAGGTCGGGTTCCTCTCTCACTCCTTGGGATTCTCTCTCTCCCTCTCTCTTTGCCCCATCCCAGCTCACACACTCTCTGCTTCTCAAAATAAATACATAAAACCTTAAATTTAATGAAGACTAGATAACAGTAATACCGTTCTTAGTAATTAGAGATAAACTTACCTTCTAAGGATAAGATTACATTGAAGATACCAGTTGCAAAAATCATCCACTTGTAAGGATTAATCAGAAAATGAGTGGCTTAAGAAAACCACCAGACACCCACCATCAAATTTAAGCACAACTGTATCGAAGAATTTCAAGGTGTAACACAATCAAGTTGTAATCTACTGGAATATAAGCACCTATGAAAAAAGAAACATACCATAATCAGAATGCATACATCTGTTCTACAAATATTTATTGACCACCTGGTTCTCTCTTCCCTCCTACACCCAAGTTTTAAATCTGGGCTTCTTAACCATGACTCTAACGGGCAGGAGTCTTTTAGTATGCTTCAAGAATCATTTGGGGACTTGCAAAAGATGCAAATTTCCAGAGATTCTGAGCTCTCAGATCCCAGCGAGGCCCAGAAAATGGCATTTTAACAAGTTCCCACATGATTCTAAAGTCAAAGGCCCCAAGCTCAATTTAAAAAGCAATTTTGCTTGTGTCGAAAGTGAATTTATTAAATTTAGGGGTTGGGAAAATGTACAAAATTTCATGTTGTTAAAGAAAAATTTCAGGAATGAGCCTATGAGCAAGGACAAATCTTTATTTAGGTTTGCAAACAATCCAAATCAGTTGGTGTGCCTGTCCAAAGAGGACAAGGAGACGTGGTATTTTTAAGACTTATTTTATTTTTAAGGCTTAAAACTACAGCGAGGGAGAAATTTCAGTTGGTATGGGTCACTCAGCGACTGGCTGACTGCTTTTGCTCAGTATTGTGAGACAGGTGGAACTTTCCAGGTATCTAAACACCAAGACGTTTATCATGCTTCCAGGAAGTGGCTGCTCTCTGGAAAACTCCATAAAATGGTGGCTGTTGCAAGATGGAGTCAGGGTTGTCAACTCTTCCCTGGCCCCTTCTCTGCTTCATTTCCCATTGATCAGTTATGGTGGGGGAAATTCATTACAGTGGAGTCCTTCCTTGCCCAAGTCCTTCCTTCCTCTGCTCATACTCTTGTCTCTCTCTCAAAATAAATATTTATTAAAAAATTTTTTTAAATATTTTTAAGAGAGGAGAGAGAGAGAGAGAGAGAGAGAGAGAGAGAGAGAGAGAGAGAGAGAGAGAGAATGCAAGCAGGGGAGGGACAAAGAGAGGAAGATGCAGAATTAAAAGCAGGTTCCAGGCTCTGGGCTGTCAGCATAGAGCCCGACACGGGGCTTGAACTCATGAACCCATGAGATTATGACTTGAGCCAAAGTGGAATGCCACCCAGGTGCTCCAAATAATATAAAAAAAAAAAAAAAGAGTTGCATGCTCTTCTGACTGGGTCAGCCAGGCACCTGCCTTTTTATCTTTAAAAAACAGTTGTAGTTTGATAAGATTATAGCAACCAGCTAATGCAAAGATGAGATTTACATCTGTAGAGACCACACTAGGTCCCAGGTGGACATATCTTACAGAGGAAGTGAAATTAGGGATAGGAATAATGTCAAAACAGGGAAAGGAGGCTGAAACCAATGGAGTTAGGATGCCTCTGGGGTGGAGGAGCGATGGTTAGAGGCACTGCACATGATCCTAATCTATGGGGCATTTTTACTGAACGAAGAAGAGTTAAAAGGGAGCATTTAGTATTTGGTTGGGATGTCTGCTGAGTGGGTTATGATGACACGCAACAATTCTTCAGCGGGGGTGGGGGAGAATCCCCCGGGCTATGGTTGGGACAGCTTAATAATGGAGTTAGTATTCCAATCAGAGGCAGTTCTCTGTTTGATGGAACTTAGTAGTAACAATATTGTTAACTGGTTTTTCATCTTGAATTTGTATAGGAGTTGAGAACAAAGGGTAGAGACTATAGGGTGTTAAGTCTTACTATTATTTTTAAAATTGTTTTTTTAAGTAATCCCTATCCCCAACATGAGGTTTGAATTCACAACCCCAAGATCAAGAGTCGCATACTGTACCGACTGAGCCAGCCAGGTGCCACAGTGTCAAGTCTTATTAAAACCTAAGAGTTAATAAGGAAGTCTTCAGTTAAGAACTCGAACCAACGGAGCAGGCAGAAGTCATGAATGACTTCAGGCCTATCTTGGGTGGTGGAAACAAAAGGAAAAAAATGAGAATTCAAGTAAAAGGAGGGTTCTGGCTTGGTCCTAAATTTTGGGTATCAGCTTTTGGGATCAGACATTGTCTCCTTCAGTTCTGGGTTTCTGAAAGTTGTTTTCAGAATCTGGAGCCCTTTTTAAATGAGAAACATGAATCTATACATGAGTCAGCCCCTTGTAGCTTTGCTGCACACAAGGAGGTTAACAATACCCGATAAAGTTCTTTCCATCTCAGCTGTAAAGAATCTCTAAGTTGATGTGTCCTCCAATATATTAGATCTCCAGGCTTAAGGTTGTGAGTATTCTGTCTCTCAGGAGCACTCTTTAAAATGAATCTTGAACAAATCTGGCCTTCCATATATATTCTGTACTGAAGAATTTCTCCTTATAACAAAGTAGAGGGCAAGGGATCCTCAACTATGTTCATAGGGCACTCGGCGATGATTTTGAATGGAGACAAGTGAGCCCTTCCATTAGGGGTAGATCTTAGATTTAAAAGGACAAGAGGCAAAGCTGTGGGCTGCGGTAGACCAAAGGCAGAGGTTGGTTTGGCCGACTGAGTTTTGATTATGCCATTAGAGTGTTCAACTAATCCTCTGAATATCGAGGATGGTAGGTGCAATGAAAGTGTTGAGAGATGGCCAGATTTTGCAGACCTCTCAGACAGTATGACCAGAAAAAAATGTGTTCCTCAATCACCGTGTAGCTGTCCAGGAATACCCCAATCGTGAATGATTTTTTTCTAATAGGTTTCTGGCCACTGCTTTTGCTGTTGCTTGAGTGCAAGGAAATGCCTTGGTCTGGTGAGAAACACACAGATCATTACCATTGAGGAAGCTGGATGAAATCAATTTGCCAGATGTCAAAAGGCCCACTGGGAAGAGGAACTTGACCTAATGCAGTGTGATATGGTTTCCCAAGATTGTGCAAGGGGCTAAATTGTACATTTTGAAATATTTGTTGGGCAATAGTTGGAGATGGCTTCCAACAGTATTGTGCCCATAGGACCATTTTATTTGTGCCCCATATGTCATACAGATGGACATTTGTGAATCAGAAGTTAAGTGTCACATCTTTGGTGGCTGGGTCAGCATAATGATTGACCTTGGCTTCAGGGGTATCTTGTTTGAAACGGGCTTGAACTTTTAATAGATAAGCTGGAGAGAACTTTTAATAGATAAGCTGGAGGGAAGGAGAATGGTGTCAAGTAGTTTTAATATGTAAGTTTTTAAAAACATTTTTATTTTATTTTTAAGCTTTATTTAATTTGAGAGAGAGAGGAGAGCACACACAAGCAAATGAGGGAGGAGCAGAGAGAAGGAGAGAGAGAATCCCAAAATCTGTATTTGGGAATTTCATGAAGGTCTAATCAAGGGGTAAGTAATGAGTCAGTTACGAGGATGCCGTCACAGGATGTGTTCAGTTGAGTTTTGGAGGGGTAAGGGACATAAGGTAGAAGGACTGAGAGGGGGACAATGAGAGACTAAAATGTTCGGAGAGCAAAGAAACCAGAGTTCCAATTTTCTAAGTCAACTGGCAGACAGGTGTGTGTGGTGGGAGTCTAACAGAGTTCTAACTGTATGTAGGCCTAATACCTATGGGGGAGAATCTAGTGTTCGTTTTTTGGTGGCAGTAATGAGTATAGAGTATACTCATATAATGAGTATACAGGTGGGTTGTCAGGGCACGGAGGCAGGGAGGTGAACCTTTGGCACAGGGTCTAATTGAAGACTGCCATACCCTTGGGGGCATTGTAGGCCTCCATGCCTTTGGGAAAGGATGTTCAAATGGACAAAAACAAAGAAAGGCAGTTGGTAATTAGGGTGTCCTGGAGCTGCAGAAGAGGTGAGGTTTTTTTTGTTTGGTTGGTTTTAAATTTATTTATTTATTTTTGAGAGAGAGAGAGAGAGAGAGAGAGAGAGAGACAGACAGAGAGAGAAGGAGAGGCAGAGAGAATCCCAAGCAGGCTCTGCACTGACAGTGCAGAGCCAATGTGGGACTTGAACCCACGAACAGTGAGATCATGACCTGAGCCAAAGTCAGACGCTTAACCGACTGAGCCACCTAGGCACCCCTGTTTTTTAAAGATATAAAGGCAGGCACCTCGCTGACTCAATTGGAAGAGCATACAACTCTTTTTTTTTCTTTTTTCTTTTTTTAATATTTATTTATTTCGAGAGAGAGACAGAGTACGAGCAGGGGAGGGGCAGAGAGAGAGGAAACACAGAATCCAAAGCAGGCTCGAGGCTCGGAGCTGTCAGCAGAGCCCGATGCAGGGCTTAAACTCACAGACTGCGAGATCATGACCTGAGCCACCCAGGTGCCCCAAGAGCATGCAATTCTTGATCTCAAGTAGAGTTTGAGCCCCACGTTGGGTATAGAGATTATTTAAATAAACAAATAAACTTAAAAAAAAAATAACAAAGGAGCTTCTTAAGACCATGGGATCAGGTTTGGAGTGGTAGTAGTATGGAAGGCTTAGTATAAGGGTTGAGCTATGAGGAAATATTTGGGAATCCAAGGGCGACAGTATCTAGCAAGACCCAGGAAACCGTGTAATTGTCTTTTACTCTTGGGGTTGAGGGAACTGGGTGAAGGTAGTAATTCTGTCTGGTTCTATTTTTAGCCCATCTGGCAGAAAGGTGGCCTAGGAATTTGACTGAGGCAGAACAGAATTGTCATTTATCTTTAGATACTTTGTGTCCTTTGTTGGCTAATTGCTTCAGAAGGCATTTAGTGTCAGTGCCACAGGCCTTTAGGGTAGGAGAACATAATAATAAATCATCTATATATTGCAAAGTGTAGATATCCCAGGGAAATCAAGATCTTGTAGGTCAGCATGGAAGGTTTGAGAGAAACAGGTAAGGCTTTCAGTATATCCCTGGGGTAGGATTCTCCAAATGTGTTGTTGATTGTTCCACGTAAAAGTAGAAAGATGCTGACTTTGGGGGTCGACAAGGATGCTGAAAAAGGCACTGCATAAGGGAACAACAGAAAAAGCAGTAGTTGCAGCTGGTGTATTAGAAAGGAGGGTGTGGGAGTCAGGAGCAACAGAGTGACAGGGTATGACCGTACTGGTAATTGCCCTAAGGTCTTGAACAAGATACCTTCCTCTATTACGGAGCTCTTTAACTGGAAAAATGGGGGTAATACAAGGACTAGTAATGGGGATGATCAATCCTTTGTTGATAACAGGAGTTATTCTTATAATGGCCATAAGTACTGCTTAATATTGGGTGAGGCCTTTATTGAAAAAAAAAAGATCTTTTTAACGTTTATTTAGTTTTGAGACAGAGAGAGATAGAGCATGAATGGGAGAGGGTCAGAGAGAGAGGGAGACACAGAATCTCAAACAGGCTTCCAGGCTCTGAGCGGTCAGCATAGAGCCCGACGCGGGGCTCGAACCCACGGACTGCGAGATCATGCCCTGAGCCAAAGTCGGACACTTAACCGACTGAGCCACCCAGGCGCCCCTGGGTGAGGCCTTTAATGATCAATTTGAATAGTTACTGGGGAACCAAGGTTATGTGTCATATATCGGTGGAAGAGGTGGCCCATAATTGATCAGGGAGTGCATTTAGGAATAGGGGGCAGTGGACTGACTGGGGGGCAGTCCTGAACAGATCAGTAGAATTAGGAATTCTGAAGATTGAGAAGGCAGATCTAATAGCATTTCATTTTTTTGGTCAAAGGAAATATGGGTCCAGTGAGCCTGCAAAAAATTTCTTCCTAAGAAAAGTGTTTGGGAAAGGGGGGTGGTGCACCTCGCTGGTTCAGCCTATAGAGCATGTGACTCTTGATCTCAGGGTCTGGAGTTCAAGCCCCAAGTTGGACATGGAGCCAACTTAAAAAAAAAAAGTGCTGGGGATGAGGGCACCCATAAAAAGGAATGGTTGCCTTGTTAAGTGCCAAGAATAAATCTAGGGGTTGAGATAATGGGATAGTTGGTGGCTGATTAAGCACCCTGATCATGGTCAGATGCATTCGTATTCTTGAGGTAGGGGACTGGAAAATAAATTGCGGCTGAGGACTGAATAAGGTCCCCTAATGTCTATAAGAATAAAACCATCTTCATTCTGAATTGTTATAAGTGTTTGCTAGGAGAAAGGGAAAAATCCCCTTTTTGTCCTCAAATCTGATAAAGGAATGGTTTTTGAGATTTTTGTTCTTTTGGAACCATCGTTTATATTTCAAGTATTCCTTTTTGGAAGGTTCAGGATTTATTTATTTATTTTGTGCTGCCTTCTAATTTATTTTGAGGTCCCCACATATGGGGAATCATTTTGACTAAATTTGCAACTATATCAGTAGTTTTTTCTAGGGCCTCATTATGAGGAAATTTTAAATCCTGTAGGGGGTCTTCCCTTCCAGCTTTATTTATCCATTCTTGGGCCTATATTGGTCCAACAAGCATGCGTACTAGTTGGTAAAGGTCAGAAGGGCCTGGATTATAGGCACTGATAGTCCAAATTAGTTGTCAGGTAAACTCTTCTGGATTTTCTTTAGGGTTAGGAAAGTGTTGCAAGATTTAGAAGTTCTGTTTAGGACCAGAGGGTCAGAGGACCAGATTACTGGGATTAGGGCTAGTGCCTTTGACTTTGAAAGGGGCTATGATGTTAGTTTTGGGAGTGTGGATGGTGGCAAGGCTGGGGAGGGAGAAATTTCAAAGAATAAGAAGGTTGGAAAGACCTGCATACACTGGAGGAAATAGAAGGCGTGCAGTGGTGGGGGAGGGAATTGGATGGAAGAGGAGTGGGTCATTTTTGATTCAGTATTGAGTTGTTCTAATCCTTTCCATCTTTCTTTGGTTATTGAGTTTTTTTTCCTTTTGCGGAGGCCAGAGCTGAGTCTGTTCTTTTGGAGGCTACTTCCAAACGTACCAATTGAAATAGGTTTCCACTGATTTGGGGAAGTATGATAGTTTCACCTTTCCAATTGTGCTCTTAAATACACCAATTTAGGGATACCAAAGGTGCGCCCAACGGGACCAGGGAGGTTTTAAATGATCTTTAGTGCCTTGAGCCCAGGTTGAGGAAACTTACAGCTCCCCGGGCCCCAGATGGCTGGTGAGTAAGAGCTCTTTCTGAGAGATTGGTACCCATTCTGCGTTGGAAGAATCCTTCCCTGAATTGCTAGCAGAAAAGTCTCCTGAATTCTACCAAGGTGGGTGATCGCGGATGTGAGAGGACCATACCTGTCATCCCCCACTCCCAGCCCGGGATTATAGGAGCCGCCGGAAGAGAAGCAACCCCGGGCTTTGGTGCTCGCTTCTGCAGGTCCAGAGATCCGCAGGAGGTGTCTAGGTCGCTTCATATCCCAAACTCGGCTCCAAACTGTTAAGCAAAAACCTCAGGAGCGAGCCTATAAACGAGTGAAAAGGAGTCAAAGCTTTCTTTGGGTTTGCAAACTGGGAAGGGCAGTCCAAGTTAGCTGGTGTGCCCGTCCGCAGAGTTGTTTTTAAAGCTTAAAGCCCCAACGAGGGAGAAATTTCAGTTGGAAATTCAGTTGGTTGCCGAGGAATCGGTTGACCTCTTTTGCCTCACTATTATGAGACGGGGGAACTTCCCGGGTGTTCAAACCTCAGGATGTTTATCATGATTTCAACAGGTGGCGGCTCGTCGGGGAACCCCACAAAATGGTGGCCGCCGCAAGATGGAGTCAGGGTTGTCAACCCTTCCCTGATCCCTTTTCTCCTTTGGTGTGAACCAGCACACGCATCCTTTGAAGACACTACTACACCACCCGATTTCCAAACTGCGTCTGAGAACTGACACTCTCGCTGCGCGGCCAGATCCCTTCGCTGCGGAGGGCGATTCGGCCACTCCCAGACCACTAACTGCACTTTCGGTCCTGGTTCAACTTAACTGTTCCATTTAGCAGTTTCTGTCTTCGTGCAAAAAGACAGAAAAATGGAAAATTCATTCTCTCCGGGGATGCTGTACCGTCGACGCTCAACGCACGTGGATTAAATTTCTTAAAACAAAAGCAAAAACGGAAAAGGGAAAAAAAAAACCACCAAAACACTGCCCGTGGCGAATCTGCTTCTCCCAATGCAAAGCTCCGCTCAGGCGGGCAAGAGGGATCTACCGGCGTTTGGAGTCTGGTGCTGGCTTCCGTGGGAAGGGATCCCGAGCCTTTCTGAGGTGAGTGGGAGCGGCTTGGCGGCAGCAGGGCTCACTCCGGCGGGAAGGACGAGAGAATTCGGCCCGGATAGTGCGCGCGCTCCTGTCAGGGCCGCCATGTTGAAGCCTGGCAAACGGGAAGCCCTTTTAGGGTTGTGTTGCGGGAAGCGAGGGCGGGAGCTGGGGTGGAAGAAGGACCCCTTCTCCCCTTCGCCCACTGAAAAGGCGAGGGGTCGGGGAGGGCCAGCCTCGAGGGCCGGTGGTCAAGGCGGGAGCACTGCGGGGCTACTGGGGTGTAGGCTTCCCGCCCCCCCCCCGACTTCCGCCTTCGCGGCCACCGCGCCACTGCGCATGCTCGGGAGAGTTCCGTCGGTCCGACTTCAGTTCTGTTTCCTACCCGGAAGCGAAGCGCGGGAATATCCGAACTCCGCGGAGTCAGTAAGGAGAGGCACGCTTTGTTCGGTGGTTTCTTAATTAACTGACCTGTATCGTAATGTATAATTATAAAGCACCTTCGCGGACACTGCTGTTTCTGATCTTCACAAAAACCTAGTCGAGTGGCATGTAGCTACATTTTACAGATGATTTAAATTTTTCCCACGATAGGACTGGGTCTTAAACCTGGTCTTCTGTCTCCGGATCCAGCGTTCTTTTTCACTTTCCACACTTCTGTCTTTAACGATTAATTGCCCCTTCCGCCTCCATCCCCCACCACTCATCTCTCACATCTCATCCCCGTTTTATGAAATAATGACATGAATCTAAAAATCCAAACAAACTGTAGGAAACCTCAACATAATGCGGCAAGGGAGGGAATACTCCCAGAAAGACGAATGGGAAGCCGTGAAGCCTGCTGCTCTCTTGGCATTTACTGCTTTAAAATTAATTATTAATTAATTAATTAATTGTTTAGAGAGAGCGTGCACAAACATGGGAGGGGCAGAGAGAGAGGGAGAGAGAGAGGGTCTGAAGCGGGCTCTGTGCGGACAGCAGAGAAAACAGACTGAGTCACTCAGATGCCCCATATTTTAATAAATAAATATCATGGGAAGATGTTATGAATGAGGATTACTATATAAATTTGACAGAGTCCCAGTTTTATAATTTTTAAATTTTTATTATTACAAAATTTTTTTTAAGTGTTTATTTATTTTTGAAAGAAAGAGCGTGAGCGGGGGAGGGTCAGAGAGAGAGGGAGACACAGAATCTGAAGCAGGCTCCAGGCTCTGAGCTGTCAGCACAGAGCCCGACGTGGGCTCGAACTCACGAACCATGAGATTGTGACCTGAGCCGAGGTTGGACACTCAACCGACTGAGTGACCCAGGCACCCCTACATTTTTCTTATCTTTATTATTTTTGTATTAAAAAAATTTTTAAATGTTTATTTATTTTGGGGGAGAGAGAGAGACAGAGCGTGAGTGGTGGAGGGGGCAGAGAGAGAGGGAGACACAGAATCCAAAGCAGGTTCCGGGCTCTGAGCTGTCAGCATAGAGCCTGATGCAGGGCTCGAACTCACGAACCGTGAGACCGTGACCTGAGCTGAAGTCAGACGTCGGACCCACTGAGCCACCCAGGTGCCCAAATCCTTATTATTTGTAAAAGTAAGCTCTACAGCATGGGGTTGAACTCACAACCCCTAGGTCAAGAGTCACCTTCTCTACTGACTGAGCCAGACAGGTTCCTGGAGTCCTGGTTTTTGTTTTTATAAGTTTATTCATTTATTATTTCTGAGAGAGAGAGAGCGGGGGCTGGGGGGAGCGAGGTCAGAGAGAGAGGGAGACACAGAATCCGAAGCAGGCCACAGGGTCTGAGCTGTCAGCACGGAGCTCGACACGGGGCTTGAACTCACAAACCGTGAGATCATGACGTGAGCCAAAGCTGGATGCTTAACCGACTGAGCCCCCCAGGCGCCCCTGGAGTCCTAGTTTTAAGGTAACATATTTCAGTATTGGCTCTAAAGTTTTACGGAGGTGGTCATGTGAGCAGTAGCAGTGTCTTGAAATGTTGGCAAGTATTATTCCAGCAGATTCACCAGAATGTGAATCAATTACCATGTATCAGCCTCTCCTCTGAACTTAAACTTTCCACCCTCTTTCAAAAAAATTATCATGTATCAGATAATTGGAGTATGCTTGCAGGCTAAAATTACCATTGCAATCAATTCCCATGCCTAGAGGCATAAACAGATTATCAGCCAGGGAATTGGGAAGAAATCCCATATTCCTTTTTGAACCTGAGAGCCTGCTGTTGCTGAGTCACTGTAGTTTTAGCTTTGCTACCTGTTGCAAAATACTACATTAAAAGCGCCATTTTCCCTTGTACTTTTCTTTTTAAGTCCTTATCTTTCTATTCTTTTAATGATGCGTACCAAAACATTTGCAGATGAGCGATGTAATATCTAGAATTTCCTTTCGAGTAATCTAGGGATGGGGATGTGAGTTGCCGCACAGATGAAACCAGGCTAGGCACGTGTTGGTCAGAGTCAGGTGATGAGTTTGTGGAGGGTTATGACATTCTCTACGTTGGTACAGGTTCGAAATTCTTGGTAGTAAAGTTTCCAAAAACACCGTTTTCCGTTAGCAGTTTCCAGGCTGGTTTTCCTATGACCTTTTTTTTTTTTTTTTTAATGTTTGTTTATGTTGGCGGGGGGAAGGGCAGAGAGAGAGGGAGACAGAGGACCCAAAGCCGGCTCTGCGCTGACAGCAGAGAGCCCCATGTGGGGCTCAAACTCATGAACCGAACCATGAGATCATGACCTGAGCTGAAGTCGGACACTCAACCGACTGAGCCACCCAGGCGCCCCTTAGGGCCATTTTAGAGTCTGAAAGGCAAGCCTGGATGTTGATCCGTGTTGCCACGTTATAATATAATTGGTAAGTGCCCTGAGATGATAACCTGGTTGATACACAGATGGACCACACTCAAGCACAATGCCCTCTGCTTCTTCCCGGGAGGGACGGAGGAGCAGCGGGTGAGAGCATCCTCGAGCCCCGCTGTCTGGCTTTGATCCCCATTCTGCCCACTTTCTAGCTGGGAGGCCTCAGGCCCTGGGAATCGTGCTTCCTTCCCTGTTGAAGGAAGGGGTGAATGGTAGTATCTGCTTCGTGGGGCTGTTGTGAGGATTAAATGGGTAGCTTGTAGTGGGTGCTCCCTAAAGGTTGCTGTGATCCCTCCTAGAACATGAACGATTGGATGCCCATCGCCAAGGAGTATGACCCGCTTAAAGCTGGCAGCATTGACGGCACCGATGAAGACCCACACGATCGCGCTATCTGGAGGGCAATGTTGGCACGATACACCCCCAACAAAGGCGTCACGGGAGACCCCCTCCTCACCCTGTTCGTGGCGAGACTAAACCTGCAGACCAAAGAGGAGAAGTTAAAGGAAGTATTTTCTCGCTACGGGGACATCCGGCGGCTTCGGCTGGTGAGGGACTTGGTCACGGGCTTTTCGAAAGGCTATGCCTTCATCGAATACAAAGAGGAGCGTTCTCTGATCAAAGCTTACCGAGATGCAGACGGCCTGGTTATTGACCAGCATGAGATATTCGTGGACTACGAGCTGGAAAGGACCCTCAAAGGGTGGATCCCTCGGCGCCTTGGAGGAGGTCTGGGGGGGAAAAAGGAATCCGGGCAGCTGAGATTTGGGGGGCGTGATCGACCTTTTCGGAAACCCATTAATTTGCCAGTTGTTAAAAACGACCAGTACAGAGAAGTAAAAAGGGAAAAGCGGGAGCGATCTCGGTCGCGAGAGAGACACTGGGACTCTCGGACGAGGGACCGAGACCATGACCGAGGCAGGGAGAAGAGATGGCAGGAGAGAGAGCCAACCAGGGTGTGGCCAGAAAGTGACTGGGAGAGAGAGAGGGACTTCAGAGATGACAGAGCCAAGGGGAGGGAGAAGAGGGACCGAAGTAAGTAGAGGCTCACCAGCACCACCAGAGCCCAAACAAAGACACCGCGGAGGCACAGAGAGATGCGTGGCTTTTATACAAAGTGTACGTCCAGTGCTTGAATAAAACTTGCTGGTGGTGATGGGGTCTGGAGTTGAGTTTTCTTTCCAGTCTAGAACCCAGGTTTAAGCTGAACACGCTGATAATTACGGGGTTTCTCCTCTTCACCTTGTAGTTCTAAGGACTCATTACATTTATTGCAGTCGTGTCCTCACCGGCAGCCATACAGAAGGGCATGTGTACGGAGCCACCACTCTGGTTTAGTTTGGCAGTAGAGAACTTGTTTTGTGATTCTCCTTTTCTCCTGTCTACTGGAATTGACCGTTTTGAGGGGCTGGCAAGAAAGAAGTGACGACCGAAAATCCTTTGCATCGCTCTGACTCCCGGGAACCCGAATCTGGCTAGATTGTTGGGGAAGCGGTATCTTTCCCATCTGTATATGTATAGCGTACAGGCCTGCCGAACTGAAATAAAAATGGGATAGAAAAGTGAATTCAGGGAGAACATCCAGACCTTCGTACCAAAGCCAGTGTGAGCAGTGGTCTAGGTCAGCAATCAGCTACCCTTGAACAAATAGAACTCCATTCTTGAGCCAAATGCTGACTGCCTTTTTTCCTGTTTTTTGGCAGGGAGGCTGGTATTTAAAGTGAAAAACCAAAGTTGCAGGGCTATGGGGTTCTGGTTTATGGCAGCCTTCCAGCCCTTTGAAAAGATGAAGCTCCAAAGAGAGTGAAATGAAAATGAGAAAAAGCCAGTGAAAGGTTTCTGTCTGGTTCTGATGGACTGATTTGTCTTCTCCCTCTTGGACACCTGGCCTCCCATTTGTAGGGCTGCATAGATCATATCGACTATAACTTCTGAGGGCTTTGAGTACCAAGCTGTTCACGTGGTTTTAAAAAAAGTGACACTTAATGTTTCTGTTTTAGCAATGGCTGTATCTTTGCAAGGTCAGGGTCTTAAAACTCAGCATGTTTCATGCAAAGCAAACAATTTAGTATCGAGACTCAACACGTTCACGACTAGGTTTTTGCATTACGAGTATGAATCTCTTTGTTATGTAGGGAACCTGCCCTATCTTAAAACTGCTGTTAGCTGTTAGAACAGTTTTATTTTTTTTTTTTAAAGTTTTTTTTTTTTTTTTTTTTTAATGTATGTTTATTCTTGAGACAGAGACAGAACGTGAACAGGGGAGGGACAGAGAGAGAGGGAGACAGAATCCAAAACCGGCTCCAGGCTCTGAGCTGTCAGCACAGAGCCCGATGTGGGGCTCGAACTCACGAACTCTGAGATCATGACCTGAGCCGAAGTCGGACGTTTAGCCGACTGAGCCACCCAGGTGCCCCAAGAACAGTTTTAGAAAAATAGGCTCTTTCCTTTGTAAATTTCCAGTGCAGAATCTTACCACGTCCCCCACGTCTCAGAAAACAGCCGTTCAGGAACACCCTTCTGATTTCACACAGGTTGTACAAAGGGCTCCCTATTACAGCACCAAAAGTGCATTATGGGCTTGAGCTGGTAGGTATTTCAGCTAAAGGAGCACTCCGCCCTGGGGATGTGTCGTGAGACAGCACTGGAAGAAAGAGATCCAGTCGTGGTGCTTACATTGTCCAAGCCAGCGGCTGTCAACCCTGGGTCCCAGAACATGGATGGATTAGACCCCTCAGACCGCATCCTTGACATTGAGGCTTCATCTTGTATGGGCCCTGGTAACTAAACAAAACAAAAAAATTGGTAGAGCCCCCACAGCAGAGACCTTAGCAGTAGCCACACAACAAAGGCATACATCTTCTCACCTAGCAATTTTTCTAGTTTATTCTGCAGACTGACGCATGGGTGTGAAAGTGTGCAGTGCTAAAGGAAGCTCCCTGTCCATCCGTGGGGTCTGGACAAACATGAAAAATGACACATCGACGTGGCAGATGGGTCCTCCATTTCGCACTATTACATCTGGTGCTGAAAGAGTCTTTGTTGTGGGGCACTGTCCTGGGCATTGCAGGATGTTGAGCACCATCCCTGGAACCTACCCACTGGATGCCAGTAGTAGTTGTGACAACCAAAACACCAAAATGTCTCCAGACGTTGCCAAACGTCGCTGGGGGGCGTTGAAACCCACTATCTTACGTACTGATGTGGAATCATTTCCAGGGTATTCTAAGAAAAGGAAGGTACAGCATAGCACATATATAGTATGCTGCCATTTATGTAAAAAAAAAAAAAAGAAAAAATATATTTTGTTACATAACTGCATGTATATTTATAAACCCTTTCAGGAAAGACACCCAAGAAACCGGCAACACTGGTTGCTCCTGGGGAAAGGGCAACCAAAGGTGGCCAGGGGAAGGGAGATTCCTCAATACACTTGCTTTTATACTCTGAGAATAAACTAGCGTCAGTTTTGAGAACCACTGCGCAAAAGCAACGTTATCTTGTCTGATCATTATTTTCAGCATTGTGGAAACATTGTCCCCGTGAACTCTGCAAACCAACTGATGGTTTCTCAGCAAACCAGGGGAGAAGGTGTAGAACGTGGACCCGTCAGATGTACTTGAGCGCTCTGTTAGCACACGCTGCCTCTCTCAATCTGTCAGCACCCAGCCTGTGCCCTGGGTCCTCCGTGGGTAGAGAGAAAGTGCTATTTGGGCAAAACCCCAACTCAGCAGATGCAGGCTTCTGGCTCTCCGTCTGCCACCACAGCCCCATGAGTCAGCCAGACGTGTAGTCCCCAAACCACCTCTCCACCCACTGCCCTCACCCTGGCACTGGCAGGTCTACTCCCCACCCCCATCCTGCACCCCCTAGGCTCCCCAACCCCATTCCACATCTGCTCTGGGACACTTGTCTTCTTTATAGGGGACTGTGTTTAATGGATTGAAGGCTAAAAGAAAAAAAGGGGGGGGGGAACAAACGAGAAATGAGAAAGGCTGCAATGTCTCATCCTTAGCAACTTTGTTTGGTTAGCACTGCATAACTCACAGCCGATTCCAAGGCACTCGCTACATGCTCTAGGCAGTATCCGTAACAAGGTGCAAAAGAGAACCACCAGCTCTTGCAAAGTTGTGTCCAGTTTCTGGGTGGGAGGACGGTGGTCCTTAGCTTCTGTTGCTTTGCATCTAAGTGGGGCCAGCCCGTCTGGTGACTTTGGGAGCCCGGTTTATCTAATGGATGCATCCTACGTATTATGCTACCACCGCTGACAATTCCATGAATGAGCTAATGAATACCACTTCCCTGCCTCCCACTTAAGTATGACAAACAGGTGAACAAAACCTCTACACACAGAATTTCATACAAAGCAAGTCAAACAGCAATTATAGTGGCATGTGATGTATTTGGCTTAAAGAAGCTTGTGTTACTGAAGTTAATGCAAAAGTCTGGCCTCTGCTCATGGTTATTATTAAATATATATCCTAAGAGATCGGTCATCTATTATAAACGGTGATAGCCCTGGGTATAAATAAACATTTCTTTAGAGTTTGGCATCAGTTTTTCAGTGTGCTGCCTCAAAGGAGACAGTCTGTTTGAGAGATCAGTCTTGAGGGTGCATCTGAACCGAGAGGTGTGCAAGGTAGTGACCCCTGCCAGGTTCCACTGCAGGTGCTGACGGTGGACAGTTCAGGTCCAAAGGCAGAGGTGGGCTGCGGTCACAGGTGCTGCAGGGCTTCCTGTCCTTGCTCCGTGTAACCGTCATCACGGTGGGAGTTGACCCACTGGCCGAAGGACTCCTGGATGTGCACGTTTCTCTGTGTGTTGGCCAGACGCTTCTTATCTCGGGAGAAGAAGCTAAACCTTTCGAAAGAGAAAGAGAGAAATGAGAGCCCGCCTTCGCTGTGCACTGTAGCGTTTTTGCAATGCCAGGACACACAGCAGCAGACGTGGAAGGAAGCAGATCAATCCAAGGTGTGAAAGGAGAGGTAGGGGTGCGGGTCAAAGTTATGTGAGAAAGCAGCAGGGGATTCTGCATGTCATTGTCACTGCACCTTGGAGGTGACACAGTGTGAATGGGGCATATGCAACTACTGATGTGTGATGTATCTCATCTCTTACTTAAGCACTGCTGAGGGTCTGTTCTCATTATCAGCGGACATAAAAAAAAAAAAAAAAAAAAAAAACGACTAGAAACACACGTCTGGAGTCTCTTTACCCTAACGATGCAGAGAAAGTAATGACTGAGAGCCACCTAGAATTTAAGATGATTCCGACATAAAGAGACAAATGTTTTTCCTTTAGGTAGTTATGTAACGTGAATCGGGAAACTACAAAAGCAGCACATCAGGGCTCAGATTTCCTGGATATTACTGCTAGAGAGGAGTCGGGAGTAGTTATTTTAGAAGAATGAGACAACCAAAAACAAGTAACGGTGCACACAGTTCTGTGATTAAACGCTGTGAAAACCGTCTGCAAATGAGACTGGGGAAAACGTCGGTTTACAGTGTTGGAAACTGACTTAACGGCGAAAGCCTTTAGACCTTCGCACAGTGACTTGCTGACTGGCAGTGGCCGATGTAGACCAAGGGGTCTTTTTAAAACAGCTGTGACTGCTGATCACTGATCAGAGTGAACCATCTGATGCCTAAAAGACGAAGGCAGAAATTACAGGCAAAAAGCTTATACACTGGCCCGTTGATTTTTTAAAATTTTATTTCAAGTAGGCTCCACACCCAACATGGGGCTCGCTCTCATGACCCTGAGATTAAGAGTCGCACGCTCCACAGACTGAGCCAGCCAGGCGCCCTGGAACTGGCCCATTTAAAAGGAGGTCTGCCTTACTTCCACCTCCACAAAGACCAGGACCCTCAAGTAAACCTGAGGTGGCCCACCTTGAATTTCTCCCAAAAACCTTGGCTAACTTGCCCTTCGATACTCGTACTTTCTAATGAGATTCATTCTTCTCTCACCAAGTCCTGCTACTCTTCAATTTTGGTTCCTGAACTTGGTGAGAGAGATAATAGCTATGTTACGTTTCCCGGGGGCAGGAATAGGAATGCACCGCTGAGAAACTGAAGCTTCAAATCAACTATTTTTAGTTCCTCTGTTCACCTATTAGCTCCCCACCCCCCCCCCCCCCCCCCGGCTTGTAAGTGCTGTGGCCTATGGAGTTCAGTTTTAATCACATCTGGGCAAATGTGATTTTATTATTCTGTGATTACTGGACCCTACGGTCACCTCCTACCGGGAATAAAGTGGTCTTTCACTGTAAAGCTGGGGCAAGCCAAGTGTATCCGCAGAAATTCTCCCTATCAGCTAAAGGCTCTTTTCTCTACAACAGACATGCGTCCTGACACACAAAGGCACAATTTTCATACCGGGTTATTTGCGAGCTCTCTCCATAGTGTGATCAGGGCAACCAGCTGGCCAAAAATACAGCAACACATCACTGCCACATGTCACCTCTACCTGACTCAAGCAGGAAAGCCACATGCCGCTTCCTGTCCAAGGGGACCCAGAGAGACACAAAGCGTTGGTCCCCTCCTCACGGGATCAAATGGCTTTCTGACGATGGCTCGGCGAAACAAAGCGGTTTAGAAAGCTAGGGCGTGAAGGTCGAACACGGCATTAGTGTCACTCGGGGGTTGGGGGGGGTGGTGGTCACAGTGGGCGTTGATTACTGACCCGTCACTTAAAGGACCTTCTTTACTGGATCACGGACAAGGTGATTTTTAGAACGGAAACGAGAAAAGACAAAAAGAATTATCGGTGACAGAGCCGAGAATTCCGCAGCTGCCCTCGTGCAGGTCGAGACTCACGGGCACGGGTCTGAAATCACATTCCACACACGCGTGCGGGTGGGGGCCATGCAGCTGGAGTGGCCAAGGAAGACAGGCCGGCCTTGGCAGAGCCTCAGCACACATTCCAAAGGCACAGCTCAGAACGCAAGCAGAAACACACACAGTGCCTACAAGGGAAACGAGTCGTCGGACGGGTTGCAGGGTGGGGTCACCTATTATCAGTCCCGCTGCTACCATGGGCATTATGGCTGTAAAGATCCTGGTTAGGAAAGTACAGATAGACACAGAGAAGATAAAAACAGAGGAGGCGTGAAAAACAAACACATCCCACGCACAGACCGGCTGAAGGGTTTGCTTACAGTAGGCGTTATGGATGGAACTGTGTCCCCCCCCCCCCCCCAAAACTCATGGTGAAGTGCTCCCCTGACCTCGGAAAGCGACCTTATTTGGAGGAGGCAACAAGAGAAAGTTCTACTAGAGAAGAGTGGATCTTTTTTTCCTTTTTTTTTTTTTAATGTTTATTTTTGAGAGACAGCACGCGCAGGGGAGGGAGACGCAGAATCTGAAGCGGCTCCAGGGTCCGAGCTGGCGGCACAGAGCCCAACGCGGGGCTCAGACTCAAGAACCGAGGGATCATGACCCGAGCCGAAGTCGGACGCTCAACCACCTGAGCCACCCAGGCGCCCCGAGAAGAGCAGATCTTTATAAAAGGGGGAAATCTGGAGACACACACACACACACACACACACACACACACAGGGGGGCCGTTCTGTGAAGATGAAGGCAGAGATCCAGGTGATGCCTCCACGTGCCAGCAAAGGCCGAAGATCGCCAGCAAACCCCTGAAGCTAGGAGAGGCACGGAACATTCTCTTTCGGTCCTCCGGGGGAACGGGCCCTGGCCACCCCTGGCTCCGGGACTCCCAGCCTCCAGGAGGGGAGACAAAGCATTTCTGTCGCTGAAGGCTCCCAGTTGGCGGCTCTTTAAGGCAGCCCTAGCAAAGTCACGCAGCACCGAGGGAAGACAGGGTCGGCCTCGGGGCTGAAAAGCAGGCCTGGGTTTGGGAAAGGAGTCAAAACCCGCTGTAGCTTAGTGGGGACACCCTCGGTGTCTTCCAACAAATCTCCCCCACTACCATGCACCGCAGGCCCGGTGCCCCGAAGAAGGCAGCCGGCGCGGGGCGGGGGGGGGGGGGGGTCCAGGAGAGAAGCCGAGTGGGCGGGGCAAGAAGACCGAGGCAGAGCACCTGCACGGGCCACCCCCGCTGCTAAGTCAGAGCTGACACCGCGTTCTCGTCCGTCCCTGGTCTTGGCAAGGAAAACGAAGAAGAAACGACACTCAAGTCACAATCAGAGCTTATTCTGAACAATTTTGATTTTTTTTTTTAGATGCGGGCGGGGAAAAGATAGAATGTGAGTGTCTAGTGAGGTTTGGGATTATCTGTGTTTGGATTCACCTCTGATACACTTCAAAAGGCAGCTGGGAGTTGGCATCCTGGCAGAACCACGTGGATGCCTTCTCACGGCGATGAGAAAAGGGGGCACCTTTTGTCATCTGAACGTGCCCAATCCCCAGAGGCTGGGCTGCCCGGCACTGTTGGCTTTCCAGGGGCTGGACCTCTGCCAGGACCCCTCGTGGCGTAACAGGGAGCCCCCAAAGACACAGTCACTGTGGAGGATGGCCCCAGATGCAGGGTGAGATGTATGCCCGCCTGGAAATGCTGGGCTTCATTTGGGGTCCCATCAGGGATCAGACTGGTGCACAGGGGACTTGGGACACCTGGAAGGTTCCAGTCAAGTAACTATATGCTTCACTGAATGGACAGCCCCCTTCCTTCCCAGAAGCCTCCCTGTCCTCTGGAGGGACAGCCACTTCCTGGGAAAAGACTGGCTTGGGCATCTGGGTGGCTCAGTAAGTTAAGTGTCTGACTTACGCTCAGGTCATGATCTCATGGTTCGTGGGTTCGAGCCCCGCGTCGGGCTCTGTGCTGACCGCCTGGAGCCTGGAGCCTGCTTCGGATTCTGTGTCTCCCGCTCTCTCTGCCCCTCCCCTGCTTGTGCTCTGTCTCTCTCTCTCTCAAAAATAAATAAGCATTAAAAAAAAAAAAAAAAAGAGAAGACTGGCTTTTTTTGGTCAAAAGTTTATGTCTGAATATGGTGTGGCTGGCTTTACCTTCTCCCTCCCCACTGATTATTTCTGGAAGATGCAAACCAAATGCAGTTCTAACAGTGGCGTTTCAGGCAGTGCAATGGGCGGCTGTGAGGAAGCTATTTCTGGGCTGAAGCAAGGAGGGCGGTGGGTAGGAGGACAGGGACTAGTGTCTGATACTTGGGTGGCTGCCTCCTCTGAGGCCAACCTCTCGGGCGCATAAGAACCGTTGCCTGCGCCCTGCCTCCCTGGCCGGCCCCTCCGCCCCTGCTCGGCAGACAGCTGGGTGCTGTGTGTACCTCTGTAACGGAGAGACCGAGGCCACACAAAGGGGGCGCTGGTGCCTGGTGGCCGCTGGGGACAAGACTGGAGTCACTCAGAGCTCCCTCGTGACCTTCCCAGGCAGTGCCAACCTGGACTCTCCGGCCGGCAGCTGCTCAGTCACAAGCTTTTCTTGGACCGTCTTCTGGGCACAGTTTTAACTGGTGACAGGAGTTTCTGGTTCCCTTCGCCGGTTCAGCCCAGAAACATAGATGCTGACGTCCCTGGCTTGTGGTGCACTTGGGACAGAAGGGACTGGGCAGTCGGCCCACAGCTGGTGACTCAGGAATGGGGCAAGGAAACGGGCGGTGGGAGGTACACAGAAGGCACGGTTCAAACCCCACCTCTGACCCTTCCCAATGGTACGATCTAAATGAAGTCAGTGGGCTTCTCTGGGCCCGATATTCACCTGAGAAGTGGGGCTAAGTCTCCCAGCTCTGAGTCTCTGACCAGGGGGAAGATACCTCAGTGTAGGTGCTGTAAGCTGATGGAGCCCCTCCAGACCTCCAGGGTAGGTACTGCTCACTCACTGGTGGGTGGAAAAAACCGGTCAAAGGCATGAGGTTGAGCTAGGAAGCAGCCAGGTCCTGTACTAAAGAGGCTGTGTGATTCGTATTCCACAAAAGCAAGGACCGAGGGACAAGTGGACCCCGATGGGTGCCAGAGGTGTGAGGGATGGGAAGGGAGGCGGGCGTGAAACCATGTTAAGAGCCCCATTCCCTGCCCCAGCCCCAGGAAAGATTACGTCCCGGCCCCTGGCTCTGGGCTCACAGGCCACACTGACAGTTCTCAGTCAGCAGCCGAGGTGGACAAAGGCGACCAGTGTCCTGCCTGGGCTGGTCAAAAGCCTTTTGTGCCAGTCTGATCTTCTAGTCATCCCCTAGAAGGCCGGGGTGGCCATGGGACTGGCCACCTGCACCCTGTGGACGGGGGGATTCTGATTTCTCTCTCCCCCTCTGTGTGTTTCTCGCTCTCTGGCTCCCCAATTCCAGCGGCTTCTCTTCCCAGTCTCGGAGCCCCAGGTCTTGCTGAGCAGACAGAGGCCACAGTGAAGGGGAGAAGGGCCCAGAGTCCTTTGTAGAACAGTCTGGAAAAAAGGATTAGACACCACAGCCTATTCAGGTGTGGGTAGAGGGACCAGTGGGAAGAAGACTGTTGGCTAATTCTGATAACTCGTCTCTGCATTTTATCCAGTTTGGGATTTGCAAAAGCCCCTCTTAATTGTCTGCTTGCGAGTAAAGGGGGGCTGGAGCAGAAAACTCTAAAACCGAGGACAGCCCCGCTTGGAGGGCAGGCTTACAGCTGCGTACATCCTAGGGTTACGGCGCTAGAGGCGTTAAAAGATTTGTTTTTAGTTTATTTTGAGAGAGAGACAGAGAGAGTGAGTAGGGGAGGGGCAGAGAGAGAGAGGGGGAGAGAGAATCCCAAGCAGGCTCCGCACCGTCAGCACGGGCTCGAACTCACGAACCATGAGATCATGACCTGAGCTGAAACCAAGAGTCAGACGTGTAACCAACTGAGCCACCCAGGCGCCCCTAAGAGGGTCTGATTTTTAAAGACCTGGCAATGAATCGCTGAAGGAAGCACAGGCCTGGTCTCTTGGTCCTGCCCCTCCTCAGCCCAGGGGCGGATTATGTGGGCTCATGAACTTTGTCTCAGCTTCCCCAGGTCTTAACCCAAAGTTGTAGCTACTGAAGCACAAGGTCAATGATGCTCATTCCTACGCGTGTGTGTGGGGCTGGCAGATGGCTCAGAGTTCAAAAGTCAATCCCATTCCTTAGCGCTGGATGAGAAACACTAACCGAGGGTGAGAGTCTCCCTGGGTACTGAGTACATCATAAGACTTCAGACTGGAGGACCCTCACCCCCATGATGAGGCCACAACGGACACCCAATCCTTCTGTCCGCCCAGCCCCGTGAGCCCCGTGGGACCCATCCTCCCCCCTACTTCCGGTCCATCTGAACCAGACCAAGTTTGAGCCATCCCAGCCTCAGGCCTGTGGAGGAGACCCAACCCGGCTGATGGATATACTGTCCTGTGATTGGCTTAGAGGCCATGTGAGCCAGTCTGAGCCAATGAGACTTGATTCCGTGACTCCTGTGGAAGATTCTCTTCCCACTGGAGTCTCAGACAGAAGAAAGCAGAAGGCTGAGCTGATGTCTGCCATGTTGCCACCCTGAGGGACAGTGTGTTCAGGAAAACAGCCAGAGGTGGAGGGAATGAGGCAAAGCCCTGATGACAAGGCCTGGATCCAGCTGAGCCTGAAGCCAGTCTGACCTGGGAATTTTTGGTCCCTTAGCTCCCAGTCTTTCTTCAGTTACTTTGAGTTGAGTTTCAATTGCCAATGTTATTACTAATTAATACATGGCCAAACAGTGCTGGGACTCAGAGGAAGCCTTTCTGGTTACAAGTTCCACCCTTCAGTAAGTATTTACGGCTAACCAGAACTGGGGACTGCACACAGGGATTGAGGGCCAAGCAAATAAGCAACGTGAGGCTGGCGAGAGGGGCTTGGGAAGGAGCCACGCGTTCACGCACATGCTCCAGAGGGCGGCCGGCCTTTTCCAAGAGCAGTCGCAAGGCTGCACGTGTCCTGTTTTCCCCTCCCGGCCACCAATGCTGAGCGTTCAGTCACTTCACAGGGTGAGGGCTAGCCGAGGATTTCCTAACGTAACTGGCTTTGTAAAGGGTGAGGTCCCCGAGTGACACCCCAGTGCCCCTCCTCACACGCTCCCGGTGGCTCTTCCGACTCTTGCCACCTCCTTTCACAAAGCTTCTGCCAGAGTTTGGGAGAAAGAGAGGAAGAGGGTAGAGCCAGAAGGCCCGGAGGGAGGAAGACCCTCTCGGGAGAGACATCAAGGCTACAAGACAACAGTGTGAGCACGCACACCCTGCAAATAGTTCGAAACGTGGGCTCTGGGGCCAGGCTGCCCAGGTTTGAACCCTGGCTCTGCGTCTTAACAACTGAACGTCCTTAGGCAGCTGCCTTAGCTTCTTTAACTGTAAAACGGGAATGACAGTGTCTCTACCTCCCAGGGGTACGGTGGGGACTGGATGAGATCATCTATCTGCAGGAAAAGAACCTGGCACGTAGTAGGCCCTTAGCAGACATTAGCCAACGAGACCAGAAGTTTTAACCCTCGACCTAAAGGGCTGCAGGTGTCAATGAACCTGAAACTGTATGTGTGGTTTTCCTCTGCCCTCAGAGAAAAGGGTCTACAAACTCTCGGAATCTCAAAGGAGTCTTTTGATGTAAAGACGCACCGAAGTAGTTTAAAGTCTGGTTGAGGGGCAAGGCTGAGTTTCTTTCTTGTGTGCTCCCCACAGCAAACAGGGCCTGACTGCCTGCATGTATTATGCAGCAGTGAATACTTAGTGGAGAGACGGGGGTGCTGTGGGGGTCAGCATGGGAACGCACTGACCGAGCGGACCAGGGCCCCACCCTTCAGATGCTCCAATCTCCCCCACCAGTCTTATTTGCTGCCCAGTGACAGGCCCCTGCCGAAGCCCCGAGCCTTGGCTACAGGCCCCGCCCCCTTTCGGCCCTCTCAGCCTTACCCAAACCTCTCTGCCCAGGGAGCCCCTGAAGGAACTCAGCGTTCAGGTGCAGAGATGAACTCAGAGTCGAGGGCCAGGCCCGATGTGCTCCGGGGTTAGGCCTGTCTCAGCAGGAGATGGTTAGTGACAAGCCTGGCCCTGGAGCAGGGGCCCAGAAGTGAGAGGCTGTGTGAACCACCAGGTCAGCCGTGAGCGAGCAGCCCCACACTCAGGAAGCACATCACTTACAGTCGCTTGATCCCAGACTCCGGCTGGGGGGACATTCTCGGGTGGGCGACCGGTGGAGGTTGGGGTATTCGATTTTCCTCTTCTATTTCTTCACTGGAAGGAGTGGAGAGGTGTGAGATAAGACAGTCAAAAATTCTGTAAGAGCTGGAATATTCTAGAAGGGTATTGTCTGATGGTCTGGGAGGGCTTGTACTAGGAAGAGGGGGACCTAGGAAGATGGCCATAGTGGCCTGTGCCCCAACAGTCTCTTTGCCTCGGGGGGCTGGCCTCTTAGCAGTGGGCGTGGCCAGTGGAGAGAGAGGTCAGCCCTGGAGGCAATGCCTATGGTCTCTTTGGCCCAGCTGGTCAAATATGAAGAATTTCAGGAAAGGAACCCACATCTCAGAAACGCAATCTTCAGTTTCCTCTGAAGAATCTTGCCACACAGAACCTGTCCTTGCCAAATGCTATCTTCATACCTTTGTGGCTTCTTCCATCTCAACATCTCCCATACCTGACTAGTACCCTATCCTTTAGGGAAGGGCCCAGTTCAAATGCCACCTCTGCCATGAAGTCTTCCTGGTTTCTACCCCATCCCTGAGAAGTAAACTCTCCCTTTGAACAGCCAGTGCACACAGCATCAGTAAAACTTTCTTATGTGCCAGGCTTACAGTGGGTTTTCAATAAAAATACATGGCACTGTGTCTTCTGTGCCTCTCGTTTTCCCTACTGGAGCAGGGACCACATCTGGTGCATCTGTCTTTCCTTCTGGCTCTCCACTCAAGAAGTATTTGTTGCATACCGACTCTGTGCTAAGCTCTATCCTAAGTCTTGGGAACTTAGCCATGAACAAGACGAATGTGGTTTCTGGTCTCACGTTGTTATAGTCTGGTACGGAAACATACAATAAAACAAACACATTAACGAACAGGATTTCAAAAAGACGGTGAAGGACTGTGAACTGAGTAAAGTGACAGTGACTGGGACAGGGCACTCCTTTGAAAGGGAGATAATGTGGAAGGAAGGCCTCTCTGAGGAGGTGACCTCTGACCTGAATCCTGAGTGACCAGCAGTCAACCATGGGAAGAGTCAAAGAGAATGTTTTCCCAGCTACAGGACCAGCATGTGCAAAGGTCCTGGGGTAGAAACAAATGTAGTACGTTTTGAGAAACCAATAGAGGGGTAGTGTGTATAAAGCTGAACCAGTATGTACAATCGAGGGACTGGATTTTAAATGTTATTTTAGTTTAACTCATTTAAACTTAAATAGCCACTCAGCTAGTGGCTTTCGTAGGAGACAGTGCAGCCCTAATATATGCAAGGAGGTCACTGGCCAAGAACCGAATGAACAAATACTTAGGCTGCACAGCTCTGCCATCTCTTATCTGCAAAATTCTAACATCCAAAAAGCTCTAAAAACAAAAATTCATTTTTTGGTCATTCATTTGGTGGCAACACCTGAAAAACTCTCATGAGGCCGATGACAGTGTTCATCCCATGTCATATGAATATTCACATCTTGGCCACAAAAATATTAGCGTGTTTGATTTGGGGGGGCCGCCGCAGGGCTCGCTGGTGGTGTGCGTTATGTATTCCTTTCTAACAGCTGGGAAGTGCTGAATCAGAAAACGCACCTGGGCCCAAGAGTTTCAGAAAGGGATCGTGAACTTGTGCGTTAAGTGCTTCCAGACAGGGTCCCCGGAACGGAGACAGATGCAGTTCTTGTCCTTCCCAAACTCCGCGCAACCCCAGCAAGGAGCCAGCCCTGGAGCTCCCGGGGACGCTCACCTCTTATAGTACGCCAGCTCCTCCTGCAACAAAAACACCTTGGACTTGAGTTCGTTCCTCTCGTGCAGCACGTCCCGCAGCTCCTGCAGGGTGAAGCGGGGGCGGTTGGGGTCCTTGAGATCCATGGCCATCTTCTCCGCCTCCGAGACACACGCCTCTCCGCCCGGCTCCGTCTGGAGGAGGCAGAGATGCTGCTAATGAATTCCTGGCGGCCGCCAGCACCAGCACCCACCCCGCATCCTGCCGGAGCCCGAATCTCACCCTCCCGGGGCCTCGCAGCTTGCCAAGGGCGCTATTTTAAGAACTCGCAGGCGGCCTCTGCTCACGTTCTGTGCAGTCAGCATCGCGGTGGAGACGAAAGCCAGCGGCCGCCTGTTCGTTGTTCTCCTTCTCAGCAGCCAGCCCTGCCGTCCTGGTGCCTCCCCACCTGACTCAGGGGTTTATTACCAACACCACTAAAAGGTGTCCAAGGGGAAGAAACAGCACACCCCATGGATCTGCTTTCCTTGTCCCATATTCTCTCCTTGTATTCTTACTAAGACCGTTGCTAAGAAGACCTTTGCTAATTTGGCCAAAGTTGTTAAAATCAGAGCTTATGCCCAGTTTTCTCTTCCCTTTTCATTTAACATTGAGTCGTACAGGTTTTCCCATTTGTTCCTGGACTTCTGGTCAAGCCCCGTCATCTCCGGTGGCTGAGGGATTGGAGGGAGCCCGGGGGAAGAGGCAGGTGACATCACAGCAGGTGTGCACGGGCGGGGCATTTCTCTTTCCACGCAGGTCCCTCAGATGGACCGGAGCGTGCTAAGTCACCTGCTTCAGGCCAGACCCTAGCCCCATCCTCCCTCCCATTCTCACAGCAAGAAGGTTTTTAAAACAAAACAAAACAAAACACAACACAACACAACTGGTAAGAGACACTTAATATAAAACCGACCATTAAAAATACACTTCGGTGGCACTTAGTACATTCACGGTGTTGTGCAGTCAGCAGCTCTGTCTAGTTCCACAACATGTTCATCACCCCAAAGGAAACTCCATACCCACTAGCCGTCACTTCCCAGCCCTCCTCCCCCCAGACCCTGGCGACCACTGTCTGCTTTCTGTGTCCGTGGATTTGCCCTTTCTGGACATTTCGAATAAATGGAATCAAACAGTATGTTTCCTTTTGTGTCTGGCTTCTTTCAGGTAGCGTCGTGTTTTCCAGGGTCATCCATGCTGTAGCAGGTCAGTGCTTCGTGCCTTTTCATGGCTGAATACTATTCCGCGTATGGATACGCCATGTTTTGTTTATCCTATTACCCACTGAAGGGCATTTCGGTTGTTTCTACCTTTAGGCTATTGTGAACAGTGCTGCCACGAACATCTGTGTACGAGGATTTGTCTGAACCCGTTTTCAATTCCTCCGGGGGGATACCTAGGGGAGGAGCTGCTGGGTCACACGGTCTCTCTCTGTTTAACTGTTTCCTACAGCAGCTGCCCCACTTTACGTTCCGTCAGCAGCGTAGGAGGGTTCCACAGTCTCCACATCCTCTCTAACAAGTGTGTTTTTCTCCTTTTTTTTTGATAGCAAGGAAGGTTTTGCAAACTGCCTCCGAGTCAGCTGGCCAAATCTGCAGGGGTTTCTGACACCCTTGAACCGCCAATATCCCATCATCAACTAGAAGGAGTGGACAAAAGTTCAGGACCACAGCAGGGAAGCTCTGGAACAGGGGAAAGTGGGGTTGAAACAGAGACACCACCCCCCTGCCCAAAATAAATCCCACAGCAGCATAGGAGGAAATGCATGCCGACCCAGACGATGACAGAAGGCCAGCAGGTTGAAGGACCCCAGGAGGCAGAGCTGAGATGCCTCCATCCTGGGACAGTCAGCACAGGCTGTTCTGGGAAAGGACACTTGAAAGGAGACACCACTCAGCAGGGCAGATCAAGTGACAGAGAGTCACCCAGCAGGCACAGGTGGGGGAAGTGGGTCTGACCAGGAGTCAGCACGGAGCAGGGGAGGCACCTGGCTCCAGCAGAAGATGGAAATATGCCATCCCCAAGCCCTCTGGGCAATGGAGCGGGGCCTCTTCCCACCCAACAAGTATGGACGACTTCACGTCCCAAGAAGGTTCTCTAGGTATCTGCTGATGCCACACCTTCAGGTGGGCTGTGTCCTCAGGGGACATCTTCAGCGTCTGCCTCCTACAAAGCCACACAGTTGGACAGTGTCCTCCACCCAAGACCATGCATGGCAAGTGCCTTGTATGCAGTAGGCACTCACTAATGCCGATCCCCTTCTCCTGCCCAGGTTAACCACGGAGCATCTTTGGATGTCTATAATAAACACTGAATAAATAATTGGGATCTCGATAAATACTGGATGTCTCAATAAACATTTCAGCATTTATTGAGCATCACCTGTGTGCCTGCTGGGCACTGAGCTAGTGAGATGAGTCAGCTGGGGTTGGAGGGAAGATACACATAGACAGAAACTTACAAAGTCCTATAATAAGAGGTGCAAGGACATCAAACTCTAACTGGGAAGGATCATGGAAGACGTTACTGCAGAGGTAGTCTCTGTGCATGGGGTCTTGACGAATGTGTAGGAGTTTACCAGGAAGTCTGGGTGTCCCCCCAGTGCCCCCCCCCCCCCAACATTTTGTGTGGCCTTCACTGTGTTCTAAAACTCTTTGGAATTAGTTCCCAACAGTTTTTTTTGTTTGTTTTTTATTTAAAAATTTTTTTTAATGTTTATTTTTGAGAGAGAGAGAGAGCAAGCGAGTGTGAGTGGGGGAGGGGCAAGAGAGAGGGAGACACAGAATTGGAAGCAGGCTCTAGGCTCTGAGCTGTCAGCACAGAGCCTGATGCAGGGCTCAAACTCACGGACCGTGAGATCATGACCTGAGCCGAAGCTGGATGCTCAACCGACTGAGCCACCCAGGCGCCCCTCCCAACCGTTTTATATCAGGAGATTTCACACTATTTGGGTCTTGAGCTTCGTTTTGGAAGAAATATTGGAAGACTGGGTTACGCTGGGTCCACACGGCAACACTGGGCTGGTGCTGCATAGCAGCTATTGCCTTTTATGTGTTCTTTCCGTGTCTGCTCCCGCCCCCCCACCCCCCCACCCCCCGTTCTTCTGTGCCTGGACCCCATAGGCATGGGCAGCCCCTGCCGTGGACCCAAATTTCAGGCTCACACACTCCCTCCAGCCTCTCCCTTCCCAGATAACTCAGGCCCTGCCATTCACTGGGGCAAGTCTGTGCCTCTCTGTGTCTCTGAGAGGGGCCGTCTGGCAGGGATCCACACCTCCTGGGGAAGGTGAAAAGCCCTTCACGAGGGTTCCCAAATCCGCACTTCCCAAGAGGCCTTTGGGCAAGCTGCCTGATCCCCTCTGGACCTTCATTTCCCCATCTAGCCCTTGATAATCCGGTAATATCTCTAAGCTCTGTTTCCGCCCAGGCACTGGAGACCGGAGATTCCCCAGAACACATGCTCTCCGGACCCAGCAGGTTCCACCCACCCCCGTGGGCTGTAAGCACCCAAGAAACGGAAAGGCTTCCTCAGACCTGAGTTCTTTTTCTCTGGGGAAGGGATGCTTCTTTAATCAGAGCAGCAACCTCATGCCCTAGAGCTCAGGGGATTCCCAGACAGGTTTGCAAAAAAGTCCCGACTTCTGGGACCACTGCCTGAAGTGCAGAAGAGGGAGTGTGGGGCTCCAGCTCTTCCGGAGGCCCTGCAGGTGCCAATGTAGCGCCTCGAGCAGCCCAGGACTGGCCTGTCCTGAGAGAGACCGCGAAGGCTCTTCCCACCGTGGAAATCAGGCCCATCGCCGATGGGTCTTCTAAGTTTACTCCACGAGGGACCGCAGAGGTGGCTGGGGTTATCGAGGATTGTCCACTAGTCCCCGGAGGCACTCTGGGCACAGCTTGAAGGAGATGCCCTGAGGCCCCAGCTGTCCCCAGGGAGGCCCCAGAAGCCAGCTGACAAGCAGTGGGGCCAGACTGGCTTAAGGAAGGCCACATCCTCCACCAGGGCCCTGCGTCCTGAGGCCCAGCCCCCTGGCCCCTCTCCCCCGACCTGGGCACATCAAGGCCACTGTGCTCCCTCAGCTCCTGGCCCAGCAACGGGGGGTGACTCTGCCCTGGTCACCTTCAGTAACTCCAGGCCCACCATGCATGCATTCAGCCAGAAAACCCAGCTTCACACACCAGCCATCAGGCCCCTGGTCTGCTTTCCCTGAGCACTTAAATAAACAAACATTTATTAAGATAACAGAATTTGTAAGGCAGAGACATCAAGTAGGTAACTACTAGCTTCACAGTTTTGTTATGATTTTACATGAAATCCTTTAGATAGGGAGCCCACCAAATCATTTTCTAGAGGGTTCTATGTCTACCTATCAAAGGTAGAAAAGCCTCCAGTGAAAACATGAGAAACCGGACAAGCTAGAAAACATGCTGAGTGAGGGAGCCAGTCAGGACCACGTGTTACGTGATTCCACGTCCCTGAAATGTCCGCACACAGGCAGATCCAGAGACAGAAAACAGATTCACTGTGGCCAGGGGCTGGGGGAGGCAGAGATGGGGAGTGGCTACTAATGGGTACGGGGTTTCTTTAGGGAGTGATGGAAATGTTCTAGATGGTGGAGATGGTCGTACAATAGAGTGAACATACTAAAACCTGTTGAACTGTATACTTTAAGTGGCTGAATTGTATGTGAATATCTCAATAACTATGTTACAAAAACATATAAGGAGGCTTATTTACCGGTGGTCACAGTGAAAGACTGATGTAGCTCAGAAAGGATCGCATGAATCGAGGGGGAGAACCGGAGTAACCCAGGCATCGATGAGAACCGATTCCTCCCCACCTCTGGATCCCTCTGTAGCTCCCATCTCCTCTCACCGATCCTATGCCAGGACCAGCCCACCACCCCAGCTGCACCTGTTCCTTCTCGTCTGGCTCGTGTTCTTTCTCCTGCCTGGAGTGCCCTGCCCCACGTTCCTCCCTAGGCATCATCCTAGCTATCCCATAAGACTTGTCTCAATGACTTGAAAACCTGCACTGTGCTTGCTTCTCCACTGAGGATCCACCGTGCCCTCCTCCGGCCCCACGGCCCTCTATCCCTGCCACGCTAGCTAGCTGGTCTACTGAACCACCTCAAGCTCATTCCCCTCATTTTTCAGATAGGAAACTGAGCCCCAAAGAGATGGATGGGCCCCAGATCCCGCGGCAGCAGGTGGAAAGCCACCACAACCCGCAGCTTCCCTGTGTGAGTGACAAGTATCTTGAACCCTACTCAGCTCCGAGGGAGGGAGTCAAACTCAGCAAGGACGCCCCAAGTTTGCGAACAGACTCCGCAAAGCAGCCCAGCGGCTTAGTCATAACTGCCACCTGATTTTACTCCACTTCCGTCCCACCCGCTTGGTGCCAGCAGGGGAAGCTGACACGGACAGGCAGTTGGGCCAAGGAGACGTGGCATGTCCCTGTCCTGTCGCTAAACAGATGCGGAGCAGGGCTCGGCGTCTCGTGGCTGGGGTGGTGTCCCCGGGACCTGGGTTTGCGGCAAGCCCCGCCTTCCCAGGAGGAGCCGGGCCTGACTTCTCATGGGGCACAGGGGGCTGGAAGAGGGACACCAGGGGAGGAGGGGGGGGTGACTGCCCTCAGCCGTGCCTAGTGGTTATTTCTGGCATCTGTCTCCTCCTCACCCATCCCACTGCCATAGATTGGGCACAGACCTCGCCTTTCTTGTCTGGACTACTGCAAAGGGCTCCCAACAGCCATGTCTGCCTTCAGCTCCTTCCCCTCCCAAGAGCCCTCCGTAGACTCCGAGCTGATCCCACTCCTCCCCTGCTGAACCCTGTGGGGGGCGCCACAGTCCCCACTGCTCAGAGTCTTGTGTGTGGCCTTCTGGGCTCCGACTTCCCGGTGCTGTAGACGACGGCTGCCGTCTCTGTCTGCCCTGCCACCGTTTCCATACTTGTCTGGGCTGGGTCCTTGCCGCTGTCCTCTGGAGAAACTCCCCCTGCCCACCTCCGGTGCGTGCGGCATGGATGGGCACCGCGTGGCGTAGCCATGTGACTCAGGAACAGACACCCCATGCATATTCCGGACCTCAGGCCACAATGACTGGTTCAGCGATGGGCCGAGGAGAGGGTTTCCTGAGACTGGCTGGGAATTTGGGAAAGAGGCAATTTCTTTTCACTGGGGTTGGTATACTGGTAGAGTACCAGGGGCCACTATATGGCAAGAGCCGACTTGAGAACGACACCGACACAGAGGAAAGCAAAGCTGAGAGATCTGATAGCATCATTTGGGCCCCTGGAACCAGCTATACCTGAAGCCATCATTAACTCAAAGCTTTTAGCTATACAACCCAAAATTCCTCTTTTTGTTTTTTTCTTCCTTAAACCACTTTAATTTAGGCTTCTGTCACTTTTAGCCAAAAAGCAAGCCCTAACCTCTCCCTTTTAAGGCCTCTTTCCCTAACCTCCCTAACTGTATCCCAGGTACCTGTGCTTCGGAGAATCTAGAACTGTCTGGCCTGAACTCACGAGATATCTAACGACCGTGCTGGCATTTGAGCCAACCTGATTGTGGGCTCATCTGTCTTCCCTCCCTTACCTGTAACCCAGGAAACCAGCACAGTGTCTGCAAACCTGAAACAGTCAGTAAATATTTGCTGGAAGAAAGAGTAAGCCCCGAGCCCTTCCCGAACAGTCCACTGTTTTTCTGAAGCAGCACGTCCACCTTCCACAACTACCTATCAAAATCTTAGCACTGTCAACACTGACATCCAGCTGAAGGGACACCTCCTCCATGAAACTGTGCGCCACCCCCGTCAGGATTAACTGCCCCATCTCTGTGTTCCTGGTACACCCCCCGGCGGCACCTCTCTGGGGCAGACCCCTCTGGTGCCCCGTGTCCAGATTTTAGGTGTAGCTGTGGTGTAGTTCCAGCCGTGGAAAAAGCCCCCCTGCCCCCCCAACCCCAGGCACACATCGCACATCTTTCCATTTCTGCCCTGAGATCTGCTCTGTAAGTTCTGCCCGGGATTGTCGGGGACATAACACCCCCAGAGGCCACCAGCTCACTGGGGGCGGGTGCATGTGGATGAACGTTCCAAGCCTTTCTCCTCCAGAAAGACACTTCTGTGTGTTTCTCAGAGGTCCCAGCAGGACTGAGCTCCCACTGCAGTAACACCCCTGAATCCACTTTTCCTTCTTCCCCGTCTCATGCCCCTGATCTCTGGGGTCACCTCCCAGGTAAACCTCCTGCCCATCTTCCTTTTCTCAAGCTCTGCCTCAAGGGAACCCAGAAGACAATCTCTTACCACGAAGATAATCCCCTCCCACCTTAAGTGGCTGTGGGTGTCCAAGTCTGTCTCCTGCACTGGACAGTAAGCTCTTTGAACCTCCACAGTACTCAGCACAGTGCTTCCAGGTAGAAGACCAAACCCCACCCTGTGGCCTCCCTGGCCTGCAGCACCAGCCCGTGCCCATCTCTCTGACCTCACTCAGACCTTCTGCCTCCCCCTCACACTGCATAGCAGCCACCCTTGTCTTCTTAGGCTCCCCCGATTGCACTGCAATTTCTCCTGCCACAGGGCCTTTGCGTGTGCCACTCCCCTGCCTGGAACTCACTCCCCCTTCACTGTTTACTCTCTCCTTCTTTTGATAACGTCTTTTTAGAAAATGCTTACTTATTTTGAGAGAGAAAGAGAGAACGAGTGGGGGAGGGGGAGAGAGAGAGGGAGAAAGAGAATCCCAAGCAGGCTCCGAGATGTCAGCACAGAGGCCAACTCGGGGCTCAATCTCACAAACTGTGAGATCATGACCTGAGCCGAAATCAAGAGTCGGACACTTAACTGACTGAGCCACCCAGGCGTCCCTTGATCACCTCCTCAGAAAAAGCCTTTTTGACTCCTCCAGACCATCACGGTAATCAATAACAACAGCCAACACTGTAAGTGAACTAACTCACTTAATTGTCACGATGACCTGGGGCTAGACTGTTATTGTTCCCATTTTAGACATGAGGAAACTGAGGCACGGAAAGTCTAAGTAATTTATCCAAGGTCAGGGAGGTAGTAACAGGCTAGATTCGGAGCGAGTCGGACCAGCTCTAGAGTCCGTGTAGTTAGCCAGCTACACGCTATAGCTCCCCCCTCAGGCTCCTCCCAGTTCCCCTAAGTGTAATGGGAAAAACCAGGCAGCCTTGCCCACCTCCAGCCGGCTCACAGACCTACCTTCCCACTTGGCTTCGGTGGCTGGCTTCCCACTTACCTCGGGCTCCTCCTCTCCATTCTGGCTGAGTTCACCCTGCAGCCTCTCTCGCAGCTTCCCAAGCTCTGCCCGCAGGCTGCCCATCTCCTGTTCCTTGGTTTGCAGATCTGCCTCTAGTTCCACCTTCTGTTCGATCAGGGCCTTCCCCTGGGCCTCCACCACTGTGACGCGGTGCCGGAGGTCGTGGTTGATCTTCATCAGCCGTGTCTGCTGCTGCTGCAGCTGGAGAAAGAGGAAGGCCGTTTATGGGGCCGCCACATGCAGTAGCTCGTGTGGTGCACTGCACAAGGGCAAATCGCCTACAGGCGTGCCATTCGCACCGGAGACATCTTGCTTTGTTTGAAGTCTGCTCATATTCTTAGAACTGCTGAGGCCAGAAACGCTAGGATAATCTGATGACAGTTGGAAGAGAAGTGTTTCGTCAGTGTATTACCACGACTTCCGAACGGACAGAAGTAGCATGCCTTGAGAATGGGGCATCTTTTTCTAATTCCGGCGCAGACGCCGTCCGGGCTTCTAGAGCAGCCTGGACCGTGCTGGCCTGCTCCCAGAGGGGCACGACGAGGCGGGGCTGACATAAGCGAGCGTCGGGGCCAGAACAAAGCCTGACTGGGCCTCGGCACCTCCCCGGGGCGTGGGAGTAGCAAGGTCACGGGGCAGGCAGCGCCACGTTCCCTCGTGGGGCAGCGCACACTCGGCCGAGGGTCGGCCCCGCGGCCGCCGCTTCCGGACCCCGCCGCCCAGAGCCCACGGAAGGACAGAAGGGGGCAAGGGGACCGCTGGCCAGGAGGGCGGGCACGGGGCGGGGGCTGCCACTCACGGCCTCCACGTCTTCGTTCTTCAGACCCAGCTCCCTGTCCCTGGCGCGAATCTCGTCCCGCTGCTTGTCCACCACCTCCTTCAGCTTCTTCATCACCTGCCGCTCGCGCTCCGACATGCCTGCGGCGGGGTGGGCGAGGGCAGCGGGTGAGCCCCGCGTCCCCCCTCCCCGGTCCCCTCCGAGCTCATCCCGCCTCAGGGCCCCGGCCGCTGCTTTGGGCTAGCCTCTCTGTGCCTCAGTTTCCACATCCATAAAATGGGAAACATAGTACCTACCCCACACGGCCGCTGTGAGGACTGATTCAGCGAATACACAGGAAGCGTGGGAGACAAAGCCAAGGGGTGCTGTCTGTTCCCGCCGCCCCCGGCCCCCGGCCCCCCGAAGTATACAGTCGGCCCCCGGGAGGCAGGGCCTTGCCTGCCCTGTTCACTGCGTATTCCCTCGGCTAGCATGGTGCCCGGCACACAGCAGGTGCTCACTAAGTGATCTAGGGCGTTCATAAACCGTGGGGACGGGTGGCCGCTGCAACACGGGTGACAAAATCGGACAGCCTGAAACATCAGAAATTTATTTTCTCATAGTTCTAGAAGGCAGAAGTTTAAAATCAGTCCAAAGTCAAGATGTCGCCAGGGCTGTGCTCCCTCCGGAGGCTCTAGGGGAGAATGAGTCCCTTCCCTCTTCTAGCTTCTGGTGGCTCCCAGTGTCCCTGGGCTTGTGGCCACATCACTCTGGTTTCTGCCTCCGTGGTCACAGGGCCTCCTCCTCTTCTGTCTGTGTCAGACCTCTCTCTGCCCCGCTCTTATAATAAGGACACTTTGATCGCATTTAGGGCCCACCTGAATAATTCAGGATAACCTCCCCTCTCAAGATCTTTTTTTAATTTTTTTTAATGTTTAGTTATTTTTGAGAGAGAGAGAGAGAGAGACAGATCATGAACAGGGGAGGAGCAGAGAGAGAGGGAGACACAGAATCCGAAGCAGGCTCCAGGCTCCGAGCTGTTAGCACAGAGCCCGCCATGGGGCTTGAACTCACAAACCACAAGATCCTGACCTGAGCTAAAGTCGGACGCTTAACGGACTGAGCCACCCAGGCACCCCTCCCCCTCTCAGGATCTTAAACAAAATCGCATCTGTAAAGATTTTTCTTAAGCTTATTTATTTTTGAGAGAGAGAATGAGCAGAGCAGGTGCAGAGAGGGGAGGGACAGAGGATCTGAAGCGGGGTCCACACTGACAGCAGAGAGCTGGATATGAGGCTCGAGCTCACAAACTGAGATCACCACCTGGGCGGAAGGCAAGCTGCTTAACCGACTGAGCCACCCAGGCGTCCCACAACTGTAAACATTTTACCCTACGAGGTAACATCCACAGATTCCAGGGATCAGGACCTGATATTTTGGGGACCATTATTCAGCCTCCTACAAGCACTGGGGTTGACAGCTAATCCTTGCTTCCCAGGAGCAGTGGTGGTCAGCCTCAACAACAGACTAACAAGAGAGAAACATTCTCCCTTTCTCTCCCTACATGATTCCCTCCCCCAACCTGCTCCATTCCATCTGAGTCTTTCCCGCTGAGAATCTCCCCGCTCCTGTCCTGGATATGCCCAAGCAGGTGGTCGACACCATGAACAGGCATTTGTGCAATGTTGCAGGGGCCACAAACCCAGGTAAGACCTGGGCCTTGCTCCTGAAGAACGTGAGACTTTCTATAACAGTCACAATGCAGACATCCTGGAGGGCAGCCATCCTGCCTCAACTGTCTCTGTATTCTAGGGCTTCCCACGGGGTAGACGCTCCAGGCTGATGCGGTCAGGACCCATCCCCCGCTGCCCCCCTCATTGCCAAAGCACGACTCACTCCCACCAAGCCCACTAAGGAAAAAACGCTTTATATCCTTAACCGATTTCAGTGTTATTTCCAGAAGTGGGTATTATTATCACTGTTGTTGTTTTTAACATCAGTCCCATCTTACACATATGGAAAACTGAGTCCCAGAGACAGACTTGTTCAATGTCGCACAGCCAAGCCCTGGCAGAGCCAGGGCTCCAACCCCGGTTTTCTGACTCCGAGTCCCATGTCCTCTCCAAGATGCCACGCTGCCTTCCTAGAGCCTGCTTTGGATCCCATGTCTCCCTCTCTCCTGTCCCTCCCTGCTCACACTCTCTGTCTCTCTCTCTCAAAAATAATAAATTAACAATAAAGATTTACAAAGGGGGGGGGGCACCTGGGTAGCTCAGTTGGTTAAGTGTCTGACTTCAGTTCAGGTCATGATCTTGCATATTGTCAGTTCAAGCCCTGCGTCGGGCTCTGTGCTGACAGCTCAGAGCCTGGAACCTGCTTCGGATTCCGTGTCTCCTTCTCTCTCTGTCCCTCCCCCGCTCATGCTCAGCCTCTCTCTTTCTCTCTCAAAAATAAATGAATACTTAAACAATAAATAAATAAAATCATCTGCACAGGAATTCTCATCTCAGAGTCTCCTGGAAAAACCTGATCGAAACTGTACTTAGAGCTCATTTCATCCTCGGAAAACCTTACGAAGTAGAATTCCTGTTCTCCTCGTTGTTACGGCAGAAGAAGCCTGAGGTACACGATAGCTACTTAACTTATGCAGGGCCACACAGCTAGTTGGTGGCACCCAGTTAGTGGCACCTGGTTGACACAGTCAGGCGATCGTGGGGGCAGAGCCCACGCTGCCATCCTGCCGGCCTCCCGTGGCCCAAGCTCCTGACGTTATCGGCAAGTGTATGGGCTAGAAGAGCACCCCCCCCACCAACCTCTGTCCAGCCGGAACCTCAGAATGTGATCTTCCGTGAAGAGTCTCTACAGATGCAACTGATGAAGACGAGGTCACGCCACACGAGGGGGGCCCTAAATCCTAGCACCGGAACCCTTAGAAGGGAAAGGAGACGGGGCTTCTGACACAGACACACAGACCACATGACAGTGGAGAGGCTGGAGGGACATGGCCACAAGCCAAGGCACGCTGGTGGCCTCCAGCAGCGGAACGAGGCTCCCACACCTTGACTTTGGACTCCTGGTCTCCAGATCTGTGAGAGGACGCATTTCCATTGTTTTAAGCGCCCCAGTTCATGGTGCTTTGCTACAGTAACCCCAGGAAACTCAACCGCTCTGGCAAGCTTATGCAGAAAGGCCCAGAGAGGGTGCACGGCTGAGTCTTTACTGAGCTAAAATTCATACCAGTCACTCTCAGCTTCCACGTAAGGCTCGGCTGGTAGGACCAAATCAACCTAATCGCCCTCAGGGACATCTTTTACTGGGCAGCTCCAAGTCTGATGCTCCATACACTTTGTTCTCACCAATCCTAGGAGCCGGGAGCTGCTGTTCCCATTTCACAGGTAAGGAATCTGAGGATGGGAACGGTAGGTTAGGTGCCCTTCCCCGGTGACCCGGTTGGTAAGGGTGGGGCTGGGATCTGAACTCCACCCGGCAGTCTCTGAGAACACGATGCCTTATATTATGGGGGGGGGGGGGGGGGGCACTGCTGTTCTAGGCTGCTCTTCAGAAAATGGCTCTGTGGTCGGTTTTCCTCCTCTCCTGGTTACGGGGTTGTTTGGCCAGAGCCCAAGAATTTTTTCCAGACCCTTGAGCACATCCCTACCCCCGCCCCCCACATCTCCCTAGTCCAATGGCTTTGAGACCTGCAATTCATTTCCGCATACGCTAACAAGTAGTTTTTCTTTAAAAAAAGTTGTTTTAATGTTTATTTATTTTTTAGAGACAGAAAGACAGAGTGTGGGCGGGGGAGGGGCCGAGAGGGAGAGAGAGAGGGAGACACAGACTCCGATGTAGGCTCCAGGCTCTGAGCTGTCAGCACAGAGCGCAACATGTGGTTCGAACTCACGAACCGGGAGATCACGACCTGAGCCGAAGTCGGACGCTCAACCGAATGAGCCCCCCAGGCGCCCCTAACAAGCAGTTTTTCTCGTTGCCCTCCAGCCGACAAAAAGGATTTCCAAAAACAAGGGGCAGGGACGTGCTCTTTAATCTGGAGACTTCCAGGGAGCAGGAGACAGCAGACAGTGCCCTGTGCCCCATGTTAGTCTAATAAGCACTGTTGCATATGCAGGGTGAGCTCATCTACACAGGCTCTCCTGGCCCACTCGCCCCACACCTCACAGCGGCGCCCTCAAATCCTCACTCAGCCCCTGGGCCTTGCCCCACATCTCAAGGAGCGCCTGGCACACAGGTCGAACGTCACGGGCTCCACCTCCCCGCAGGGACCCCTCTGCCCAACGTCTGTTCCTCTCACAGGTGGCAGAAATGCTTTTGTCCGTGCTGTGTTCCCATGGTTTCCCGTGCAACATAAAAATAACCGTGAAAGGCATGCCTGGCATCTGCCCGGTCTCTCCACTCGGGTGGGGGTTGTGCTGAGTGGAAAGCCCAAGCCTCCCCGAGCTAACCCTTTGGGAGTCGGACCCACGCTAGATGCCAGTGAAGGGCGTCTCAGATGGTGCCCATGGGGGCTAAGCCCACAGGGGTCTGGAAAGAGAGCTGAGGCAAAGCTCTCCCACTCAGAGCGGACAGATGTGATGATGTGCACAGGAGCAGCCGCCCCGGGCGTTCACGGCCATGGCCTGAGGCCCCAGATGCCTCTGTAGCATCACTGGGGCAGGCAAGGGAGCTCCCGGGTCACCCCCAGAGGTCCCAGGCAGAAAGGCAGCTGGGGGCTCTTCAATAACCTCAGCGTAGTTACCCACACAGCCCACAATTCCACTCCCAGGCATACACCCCAAAGCACTGAAAACACACGTCTGCACGAAAACTTGTGCTGGAATGTCCACAGCAGCACTATTCACACCAGCCCAAAGCTGGAAACAACCCAAGTGTCCGTCGACAGATGAACGGATAAGCAGAAAACGCGGCCTATCCGTACAGTGGGGTATCGCTCAGCCATCAAAAGGAGCGAGGCACGGACAGCCGCTACATGTGGACGAGCCCTGAGGTCACCATGCCGAGTGAAAGAAGCCAGACACAAGGGATCACCCATTAATCGATCCCATCTACACGAAGCGTCCAGAAAAGGCAAATCTACGGAGGCAGAAGGCAGATCAGTGGTTGCTTGCGGCTGGGGGTGGGATGGCAGCGGGAAGAATCGGGTAACGGTGGTAAAGGGCGTTGGTGTTTCTTCTAAGGTGATGAAAACGTCCTAAGCTGTAGTGATGACTGCACAATTCTGAGTAGGCTAAGAGCCACTGGCCTGTACATTCTAAATGGGCAAATCGATACCTCAATAATGCAGTTATAAAACGAATCACAGCAAATGTTTACCTGGTGCTTACTACGTGCCAAGCCTTTTACATGCAGCAACTCATTTAATCCTTATGATAATATTCACGTTTTACAAATGAGGAAGTCGAATTACGTAAAGGTAGATAACGTGGCCACAGGTGAGATCCGGTGGAGCTCAGATTTGGACTCGGGCAGTCTGGCTTCCGAGTTCATGGCCTTAACTCCTCCGCTCTACTGCCTTGCCGTTCTTAAAAAACAAAGAAGCAGATCTGCATGGATATGGAAATTCTGCAAGATATAGTAAGTGAAAAATCAAGGTACACTATATCCGGTACGGCATCCTGGACCGGATGCTGGAGCAAGAAAAGGACATTAATCTAAAACCTGGTGAAATCCAGATAAAGCCTGTGGGACAGTTCATAGTAACATGCCAATGTGGGTTTCTTCGTTGTCACCAATGACCGTGGTGACATAAGATGTCACTCTTAGGGGGATACTATAAGTGGCATTATGGGAACTCTCTGTACTATGCAACTTTTCTGTAAATCTAAAACTATTCCAAAATAAAAAGGCAAAACGAAAACCAAAAACCCAACAACCAAGGCGCCAAACATATAGAAATAGTTACCATTTGTGAGGGGGTGAAAGGGGATGTTTTCCTTCTGCATTTGTGTCAATATGGACATTTGAACACGCACAGAAAATCTGCAGAAAGACTGTAAAGGGTTTTTCCAGGGCTTCCTCCAGGCAGACTGCTTGGGAACAGGAATTAGCAGTGGAAGGGAGATCGAGTTTTCACCACAGTTTTGCACCGTTTGATTAAAAAAATAATAATAACATGCATGCATTTTATTTTTGCTTCGAAAAGTTGTTTTTCATTTTGTTTTCTCCTGAAAGTAAAACATTGGGAAAAACTCCATCAATGTCCTCAAGTCTTGAGGCTGGACGTGGGGGCCTCAGCTGTGGAACTGCTCAGGCTCAGGTCTCCTTTGACAGAAAATGTTAACTGAGACGCCCAAGCAGATTTCCTGCCTTCAGCTCTCGGGCTGTAGGCAATTTTTTGAGGGAAGAAAGTCAAACTTTGGCCCCACCTGAGTCCAGTCCTCGGCCGTTTACGTCCACAGGCTGCAGCAGGTTCGTACCTCCGATGCTCTGTCTGCTTTGCATCTCACGGGGCTCAGCGGGCAGGGCTGGGGCTGGTCTCCCCTCCCTCACACACGGACATGGCTTTACTAATCCACTGATCATATCCTAAAACTTTACTGTTTTGTTTTTGAGACAGAGAGAGAGCAGGCACACGCGTGAGAAGGGGAGAGGGAGAGAGAGAGAGAATCCCAAGCAGGCTCCATGCTCAGCGCACAGCCCAACACAGGGCTTGATCCCACGACCCTGGGATCATGACCTGAACTGAAATCAAGATTCAGACCCTCAACTGACTGAGCCATCCAGGTGTCCCTACTGTTTTGGTTTTGGTTTTCTGCTTACTCTGTCTGTTAAGAGAGGCATGTTAAAATCTCCCACGATGATTGTGGATGTATTTTTTCTTAATTTCTGTCCACTTTGGGGGTGGGTGGCTCAGTCAGTAAGCATCTGATTTCAACTCAGGTCATGATCGCACAGTTCACGGGTTCGAGCCCCGTGCAGGGCTCTGTGCTGACAGCTTGGAGCCTGGAGCCTGCTTCAGATTCTGTGTCTCCCTCTCTCTGCGCCTCTTCCCTGCTAGAACTCTGTGTCTCTCTGAAAAATAGATAAACATTAAAATTTTTTAAAATAAATTTGTCCACTTTTTAAATTATTATATTTAAAGTGTAGAATTTGGTGGCTTTTAGTATGTTCACAAAGCTGTGCAATCATTACCACTATGTTTTTATCACTCCTCTAAAGAAACCTCATTCCCCTTAGCAGTCACCCCCCACCCCCCCCCCCGCCCTTTCCTGACCTCCCTGCAGCCCTTGGCAACCGCTAGTCTGCTTTGTGTCTATAGATTTGCCTCTTCTGGACATATTTCTGTTCATTTTTGATTTCTTTTTAAGTTTATTTATTTACTTATTTTGAGAGAGAGAGGGAGAGAGCACAAGTGGGGAAGGGGCAGAGAGGGAGGGAGACAGAGAATCCCAAGCAGGCTCAACACCACCAGTGCAGAGCCCGATGTGGGGCTCGAACCCTGTGAGATCATCACCTGAACTGAAGTCTGACACTTAACCGGCTGAGCTGCCCAGGAGCCCCTCACTTTTGCTTTATAAACTTTGAGGCTAAATTACCAGGTATGCACAAATTGAAAATCACATTTTCTTGGTGAACTGAACTTTTTATCATCAGAGTGATCTCTGCCTTGAAGTCTATTTTATCTTACATCCGTATAACCACACCACCTTTCTTTTGGTTAGTGTTTGCACAGTACATCTTTTCTCAGCCTTTTACTTTCAACCTTTACGAGAGAGGTCTCTTAGAAACAACATACAGTTGAACTTTTAAAGTCCTTTTTGACAGGGGCACCTGGGTGGCTCAGTCAGTTGGGTGTCCAACTTCGACTCAGGTCATGATCTCGCAGTTAGTGAGTTCGAGCCCTGCATCAGGCTCTGTGCTGTCAGCTTGGAGCCTGAAGCCCGCTTCAGATTCTGTGTCTCACTCTCTCTGCCCTTTCCCTACTCATTCTCTGTCTCTCTCAAAAATAAACATGAAAAAAAAATTTTTAAATCCTTTTTGACAATCTTTATCTGGAACTTTTAGTCCGTTTACATTTAATGTAACTTCCAGTATTACTGGTTTAACTCTCCTATCCTATAATCTCCTGCTTTGTGTATTACACTTGCTGGATTTATTTTTCATTCAAGGGACTGAGTGTGTATTATCATGCCACTGTGATATTGCAATATAATAAGAAAAATATATTTACGCATATAATATATAATTATATATACATAATATACATTTTATGTATGTGAATATGAATATAAGTGCTAAGCACTTTACACACACACATATAATATGTATATATATATATATATATATATACACCCACATATACACATATATGTATGATATATACGTATCATATATACATTTGGTCTTTGGCCCCAGTTCTTGGCACAGAATTCCTAAAACTTGTCATTTCCTGAAGAGGGGAGAGGAGTATCTTCTATTGTCATAAGCTCCTTTCTGCTATTTTTGAGTTTATGATAATGAGGTGACTCTTGGTGGCCCCCTTAGATGGTTTCAGGATGGGGTTCTGGTTGCCAGAGGAACCAACTATATGATTGGTGATTAGGGGGGAGAAGGGGCTGGTGATTGACCTAATCACAAAGCAAATCACCAATGGCCAGTGATTTAATCGTGCATCCCTACAGAATGGCACTTCCATCGGTCTCTGGGGTTCAGAGAGCCTCCAGGCTGATGAATATATCCATGTGCACAAACGGTGGCACACCCCAACTTCACTGGGACAGAAATCTCTGAGCTTGGACCCCTTTCGGACCTCACCCTATGTACCCTTCTTCATCTGGTTATTCATCTGAGTCCTTTATAATATCCTTTGTATCCTTTATAAACCAGTAATAGCGTGTCTCTGAGTTCTGTAAGCTGTTCCAGAAAAGTACTGAGCTTGTGGGAGGTGGTTGTGGGAACCTGTGACTTTGCAGCCAAGGTGGATAGAAATGTGTGTATCCTGGGGACCCATCGCCTGCAAAGGACACCTGAAGTGGGGGCGGTCTCGTGGGACTGATCCTTCAACTTGTGGAGTCTGATGCTAACTCTGGGGTAGACAGTGTCACAACTGAATTAAATTCTAGGACACACAGCTGGTGCCTGGAAAATTGGTTGGTGTGGGGAAAAAATACCCCACACATCTGGGTCAGAGTGTTGTAAGTAGAATAATAGTTTTCCTTCGGCCACACTCTTCCATCCCTGCCCCCTCTGGCATTGTGGACGGGAGATTCGGGCCCTAGGAGGTGCCTCTTGGCCTCCAACATGGCAATCCAGCCAGAGCACCAGGCAGAGAGCAGGCACTTCAGTGATAAACGAGTTTACAAAGGGTCAATGAATAAACAGTGTTCTGTCCAGAACTGTCAGCACCTGGGCACTAAAATATCACAGTGGCCCAATCTCTGGGGCTGGGCACGATTCCCATTTGGTGGCCTGAGATCAAGAGGTCCCAGAGAGGTACAAGCCTTCTTTGGGGGGTGGGGTGGGGGGGGAGGGGGCTGCTTTGGCAGACTCAAGCTCCAGTCCTGACTTCACCACTAACTTGCTGTATGACCTTGGGCACCTCACTGCCCCTCTCTCAGCCTCAATTTTTCTCATTTGTTCAATAAGGAAGTTGGACTAGGTAACAGAAATTCAGTAATAACAGCTCTGACACTTGCTGTGTGTACGTACCAGGTACTATTCTAAGCAAACTACAGATATTAATTCATCGAATTGTCACAACAACCTTAAGAGTGACACACAGTGTTTCTGCCATTTTTCACGTGGAGAGCAACTTAGGCACACAAAGATCAAGTGACTTGGTCAAAGTCACTTAGGAGGTAAGTCTTGGGTTAGGATTCACACCTGGGCAGTCTGGCTCTGGAGCCAATCCTTCTAACCACTAAGACTTTTGCTTTCATTGCACGATATGCATGTCAACACAGGAAACCCAAAGAAAACAGAATTGCAGCACCTACAGTCCGTATCAGTGTGCTGCTACTTTAATCTCACAGAGGCGTAACTATGGTTCTGAACTTCAGCCCCCATGCAAGCCCATCTCTCACCCCATCGAGCAGGGGGAGGTGGGAGGGCTTGTGTGGGTCCCCAGGGAGTTTCTTCAAGAGGAAGAGAGAGGTCTGACATTCCTGGGACAACAGGCAGCCTCTGATTAGGAAGGAGGCTCCAGGGGAGAACAGAGCTGACACAGGCCCACGGGGGCTCAGAGCATATCCCATGTCTGTCTTTGCATCCCCCAAAGCAGCAGAGGGCCTGGAGTGAAGGGTCTAGATAACTGCTTGCAGGGTGAATGACAGTTTAGGGGCTCCAGTGCCATTCAGATCTGGTTTACCACCCTCAGTCATTCATTGTTCAACGTGTGCCCATGGCAAGAGTCCAGTCGCTTTCCTGCACACTTGGAATAAAATCCAAACCTTCGTCTCTCAGGGGCTATGTGATCCGACCCTGCTGACCCCTCTGACCTCATCTTTAACCACCTTTGTCCTCGATCATCTTCTCCTGTTACACTGGCCCTCCTGGTTTTACAGAACGCATGCCCCAGGGCCTTTGAACTTGCTTCTCTCCCAAGATATTTGCATTGCTCACTCCATCACTTCACTAGGGCTCCAGTGTCACCTTGTCAGAGAGGCCTTCCTTGATCACTTCATCTAAAGAAGCCCCCCACCAAATCACCTCTATCACACCCCCAGGTCGGGTTCTTCCAGAGGCCTGGTCACCATCTGGAACCATGCCATCTACTGGTTTACACGGTTATCATCTAGCCCCTCCCCAGCCCTAGAACACAAGCTTCACGAGGGCAAGGGCTTCGTCTTGTCCACTGTGTGTCCCCCGTGCCTAGAACGGAGCCTCGAAAGGGAGGAACCCATGACAATCCGCTGAACGAACCTGTTTCACCTTCTGTAAAGCAGGGCTACACGTTCTCTCCCAGGCAGAGTGACAGGAACCACACGAGACAAAAGGCTCTGGGACCCAGCACACGCCCTCCCTTACTCGGGGACCGTGACCATGACTGCTACCGAGGAGGTGGGCGATCACGGTGGGAGCAGCCTTCCCCTGACCTCCCGGGCTGGCCCCTCCTCCTACCTTCGTGCTTCTGGAACTCCTCCTCCGAGAAGCTGGCGTCTTTGTGCGAGAGGTTGGTCAGGAGCTGCTTGTTTTCCTCCTGCAGCTGGGCAATCTGAGAGAGGAGGTCCTGCGCCTCCCCCCGCCACACGTCCTCCACCAGCTCCAGCTCCTGCGAAAGCGACGGGCCGGCTGTGGGGTCACAGCCTGCCCGGGCGGTGGCCTCACCCCCCTCCCTCGGGAGCAGCCCGGGCCTGCCTGGGCCTTGGGGCACCGAGAACAAGGCCACCACTAGTCTATGTGCAAGAGACAGAAGGTGACCTTCCTCTGGGCAAGGCCCTCATTCGTGCTGCCAGGACCCGACTGGGCTACAACCATACCTCCTAACTATCTAGACAGACCGAGAGCGCGGATGAGCGGCCCCGGGCCACAGGGGCCCTAACACCCCCAACCTCTCTGGGCAGGTCGCGGCCCTGATCTGTGGGTAGTCCCTGAGTGAGGACAGACCTCTCTCCAAGGGAGAAAGAAGTTGCAAAGACTCCCGGGGATGCCCCTGGGCCCCAGCACTCCTTGTGTCTCTGACACAGGCGTCTCTTGAAGCGGTCCTGGGCAACCAACTCGCTTCACCCCTCCGAGCCTCAGTTTCCCTTAGTGGGGGAGCCATCATCTAGACTTGCAGGGTTGACGTGAAGATAACTAAGATCAGTCTACTGAAATTTGTTGGGAGGGGCTGTAATCAAGGAAAGAGATGATCAGTGTTGACAAGGATGAGAGAAAGCTGGAGCCCTCAAGCCTTGCTGGTGAGCACACGGACTGGTGCAGCCACTGTGGGGAACTGGCACTCTGGCAGCCCCTTAGTAACAGAAACAGGTACCATGTGACCAGCAATTCCAATCCAAGGATCTGCCCAAGAGAAATGAAAACCAGGGGCGCCCAGGTGGCTCAGTCGGTTAAGCGTCCGACGTCGGCTCAGGTCGAGATCTCACAGTTCGTGAGTTTGAGCCCCGCGTCAGGCCCTGTGCTGACAGCTCAGAGCCTGGAGCTGCTTCGGATTCTGGTCTCCCTCTCTCTCCGCCCCTCGCCTGCTTGCTCTCTGTCTCTGTCTCTCTTGAAAATAAATAAACATTCAAAAAAAAAGAGAGAAATGAAAACCCATGTCCACACAAAGACCTGTATGCGAATGTTCACAGCAGCATTCTTCACAAGGGCCAAGAGCAAGAAACAACCCAAATGTCCATCAGTTGAAGAACAACATGCATGGACCTTGAAAACATGCTGCTAAGTGAAGGCAGTCAGGCCACACAGTGTATGATTCCACTGATGGGAAGTATCCAGAACAGGTAAATCCAGAGACACAAAGCAGACTGGCACTCGTCTAGGGTTGGAGGGTTGGTGGGGAAATGAGAAGTGAATGACCGCTCATGGGTATGGGTTTTCTTTTCAAAGTAATGAAAATATCCTAAAATTGATTCTACTGGAAGTTACACAGCTCTGTGAATAGACCCAAGACCACTGAATTATATACTTTATTTTTTTTAATTAAAAAAGTTTTTTTTTACATTTATTTATTTTTGAGAGACAGAGAGAGACAGTGTGAGCAGGGGAGGGGCAGAGAGAGAGGGAGACACAGAATCAGAAGCAGGCTCCAGGCTCCGAGCTGTCAGCACAGAGCCCGACGCGGGGCTCGAACCCACGAACCGTGAGATCATGACCTGAGCCGACATCGGACGCTCAACCGACTGAGCCACGCAGGCGCCCTCAGTTCACCCATTTAAAGCGTTTAATTCTGGGGCACCTGGGTGGCTCAGTCGGTTAAGCGTCCGAGGTCGGCTCAGGTCATGATCTCGCGGTTCGTGGGTTCGAGCCCCGCGTCGGGCTCTGTGCTGACAGCTCGGAGCCTGGAGCCTGCTTCTGATTCTGTGTCTCCCTCTCTGTCCCTCGCCCACTCACGCTCTGTCTCTGTCTCTCAAAAATAAATAAACGTTAAAAAAAAAAGTCTGCTGTAAAACCAGAAACTAAACAGAGCACGGTCGCTGTTGCGGGACATAATGCCAGTTGAAAGCATAGATACCGAAGCCTGTTGGCCTGTTTGAATCTTGTTTCTGCCCCTTACTAGCTGATGCTCGAGAAGTTATTGAATCTTTGGGTGTCTTGGAAATGTGGAAAATAGTGTCATATCTACCTCTGAGGGCTGTCATGAGGATTATGTCAATGGTTGGAATGGTGCCCAGGTCCCAGAAAATGCTAAAGATGTGTTTGCCGGTTTCTGTTCCTCCTACAGCCTGTCACAAGCCGGCCCAAGGCCGGGTAAACACGGCCTCCGTTCATCTTTTAAATACATTCCTAAATCCCCATCTCCTTTGTCAGGAAGTCTGCTGCACTGGGGGAATGAGAGGTAATAACTAAGTATTCGCACAGCTGTTCAAGGTCACCAAGGGAGGTGAAGGGTAGGGCCAGAGGGCGGAAGCGGTGGTGGAATGATGGAGCGGGCATGCGGCCTTCCCACGCGCAGGTGTGGGCCGGAGGCAGAGACAGGCTCTTCTAGCTGGTTCTTCCCTGCTCGCATCTGGCACAGGCTGAGCACAGAGGGTCCCAGTGGGCAACAGTCAAGTGTAACTGACTGCGGTAGGCAGAACAGCGGCCCCCAAAGACGTGCACATCCCAGTCCCTGGAACCCGAGACTATGTGACCTCACGCAGCAATTTGGCAGGTGTTAAGTTAAGGACCCTGAGATGGGGAGTCTCCTGGGTTATCCAGCGGACCCAACGTAATCAAAGGGTCCTCACAGGCGAAAGAGGGAGACAGGAGGATCAGAGTCAGAGACGATGTGGCGACAGAAGTCAGAGCTAGAGATTTGAAAACAGTACCCTGTTGGCTGTGAGGGTGGAGGAAGGAGCCAAAAGCGAAGAAACGCGGTGGCCTCCAAAAGCTGGAAAAGGCAAGGAAGTGGATTCTCCCTGAAAGTTGTCAGAAGAAATGAATTTTCTGACACCTTGGTTTTAACGCAGCGAAACCCTTTTCTGATTTTTGAGCTCCAGAGTTTTATCCAGCATTATCCGTATTGATGTGACCCATAAATAGCATAGTCTGCATTATCCTAACAAAACTGTGTTACCTCGAGCCAGTAAGTTTGTGGTAATTTGTTACAGCAGCAATAGATGAATACAGACTTTAACCCTCAGGGTGGTTTTTTTCCTTCCCTCAAAGGGGGCACAGGGCAGCATGTGGCTCTTGCCTCTGAGCTGACCGCAGCAAATGTAATCTTGCCTCCACACCAGCTAAAAGGCTCTCCCAGGAAGTCACCCCTGATTGATCGCCTCCTTTGCCTTCTCAGGACTAATAGTCTTCAAACTCCTTATGTGGGCCTACTAAGTCCAGTATAATCAGACCCATCCACCTCCCTGACCTCATCCCCCACCCATATTCCTTACTCACTCTGTTCTAACCATACTGGCCTTCTTTGTGTTCCTTGAACACACCAAGCCCGTTCCTACCACAGGGCCTTTGCACTTGTGGTATCTGCCTAGGACGCCCCTCCCCCAGCTCTCTCTGTGGAGGGTACCCACACTTCATTCCGATCTCAGCCCAGATGTCACCTCCTCAGGGAAGCCTTCCTGACTGTCCCATCCTAGTCAGTCTCTTTCGTATCAGTCTTTTATTTTTTTCATGACACTTATCACAAGCCGAAAATTTTAAAACTTTAAAAAATACCTATCTCCTTACACTAGAATTGCACCATCCAATAGAGTAGCCACAAGCCACATGTGGCTGCTGAGCACTTGAACTGTGGCTGGTCTGAACTAGCACGTGCAACAGGGTTAAACACACATCAGATTTCAAAGACATAGGGAAAAAATGCAAAATACCTATTTAATAATTATTTGAGTAACTATGTGAGGTGATGGATGGTAAATGTCACAATACACATAAATATCAAATCATTATGCTGCACACCTAGGGGCGCCTGGGTGGCTCAGTTGGTTGGACGTCCAACTCTTTGATTTCGGCTCAGCTCGTGATCTTGCAGTAGATGGGATCGAGCCCTGCATCAGGCTCTGCTTTTGCATTAAGGAGTCTGCTCTGGATTCTCTCTTTCTCCCTCTCTCTAGGCCCCACCCCTGCTCTCTTTCTTTCTCAAAATAAACATTTTTAAAAAATTATGCGGGGCACCTGGGTGGCTCAGTCAGTTGAGCATCTGACTGGCTCAGGTCATGATCTCACAGTTCGTGGGTTTGAGCCCCGCATCGGGCTCTGTGCTGACAGCTCGGAGCCTGGAGCCTGTTTCAGATTCTGTGTCTTCCTCTCTCTCTGCCCCTCCCCCACTCGCGCTCGGTCTCCCTCTGTCTCAAAAATAAATAAACGTTAAAAAAAATTACATTTAAAAAAAAATTATGCTGTAACCTAAAACTAATACAATGTTATATGTCAATTATGTCTCAATAAAAAATAATTTTTATGTTGATTACATGCAGAAATAATATTTTGCAAAGACTTGGTTTGATAAGATATCAAAAATTTTTTTAACCTCATCTGTGTCTTTTTATTAACGTGACAAGTCACATAATATTATTTTTTAAGTTTATTTATTTATTTTGAGAGAGAGAGTGAGTGTGTGTGCACGAGTCGGGGAGGGGCAGAGAGAGAGGGAGACAAGAGAATCCCAAGCGGACTCCACACTGTCAGTTCATAGCCCAATATGGGGCTCGATCTCATGAACCATGACCTGAGCTGAAATCAGGAGTCAGTCATTTAACCAACTGAGCCACCCCGGGCATCCCCCACCCCCCACCACATAATATTTCTATGGACAGCCCTGCACTAGAAAGTCAGGTCCAAGAAAGTCAGGTCCAAAGACCTCATCTACTGTGGTCACTGCTGTCTCCCCAGTGCCCAGAACAGTGCCCAGTTCATAGCAGGTGCTGAATAAATACATCTGTTGAATGAGCAAATGAACAACATATCCTGTTAACAATATAGACAACTGTATCCGCACAGCCACTGCTTTCTAAGCCTGTTGGTATTTTTCCTGTCTTCCCAGTTACCCACCCACTGCTTGAGATGAGGATCCAGCTTTCCTAGTCTCTGCACTGCCCATGTCACTTAGGAGGGCACTTTGCATGCTGTGGCCCATCAACGGGGTTGCAGACTGAGTAACCAGATAGACAGAACATGTCAAGACTGTGGCCTGAGTCTGTGTGATGAGCAGAACTGACTAAATCTGGGGGCGGGGGGGTATGCTCAGGGGAGGAGTTGGCGGAAGACAGGATGCATGCGTTGTGCTGAGAGAGAGAGAGAGGGAGGGGGGTGAGGCAGAAAAAAGAGGGAAGAATGAACAAACTGATAAGACCAAGGACATGTTAAGAAGATTTTTGTGGAAATAACACCTTGAAGAGCCTTTGAGACCACAAGGAAAAAAACAACCCAGAGAAGTCTCTCTTGATCCCAAGAATACAAAGAAAAGTAAACAAGGGGCTGGGATGGGAAGAGGGTTTTGCCCTCTGATTTAGGAGAGATCATCCTCAGTGTTTACAAACAAGCCTCAGCTCTGAGCATGCTGGGGTTTACTTCCTGGCTGACGGCGGTCCAGACCCTGGCGGTCCAGAAGTGACAAGTGCAGCTGGCTGGGAATGCCATCTGACTCCAAGCCTAGCGGCCTCCGATGGCTCCCAAGGATGTCCCCCAGCCCAGCTGCTGCAGAATTCCAACGTCAAGGGTGGGAACAGAGGCGCTGGGACTTCTGTGTGACCCGGGCTAAGCCCCTTGGCAGCCACACGAGGGGATTTCAAAGATCCTTTCCCCTGACTCTCTAAAAGAGATTGGGAGTGGGGTCCCCAGTATCAGACCACGAACACCTCACTGAAAGCCTATCCAGGCCTAAAGACAACAGCTAACACTTGTAAGGCCCTCACAATGGGCCAGGCCTTGTCCCAAACACTTTATGGAAGTTAACCAACCCTTCAATTCTCACCACAACCCTATGAGATGAGTACTATTATCCCCATTTTACAGCTGAGGAAACTGAGGCACAGAGAGGTGAGCTGACTTGCCTAAGATCACACAGTGGCAGGGTGTGAAGCCAGGCTGTCTGGCTCCAAAGTCCCTGGGAACTTGACATGAATTACAGGGCTGGGGCATTTTCAAGCTCCGAGTATGATCTTGGAAATGTTGCCTAACACTTGGGAGCTTGAGTTTCCTTCCTGACCTCAGGGCACAGGGACCTATGAGGACAAACACTGTCAAACCTCCCAAACACTAGTGCTCTTAACCACTGGCAGTTCTGCCCCCAGGTTAAGACTACATACACAGCCTGGGTTATTTTCCTTGAAACACAATAGGTTATGGCCTGCCAGAGAGGTTCAGAGAGGCCAAGTACATTTCCTGAGGCCACACAGCAAGCCAGAGCCCCCTCAGGCACCCTGATTGCTCCTAGGAAAGGCGTTTCCTCCTATTCTCTGTCCAAAGGGTCTGACAGAAGCTTCCCTGGCCTGAGGTTGGGGCAGGAAACCACACATCTCCCACTTCCTTTTCCCCAGGCACCTTGTCTAGACTCCCAGTCCAGTAGAGAGGCCCTGATTCATGCACTCCGAGGAATTCTTGTTCACAGGGCAGAGGCTTAGCTTAAAGCTGCCCCAAATCGTGTCCTATCCCCTGGGTGGGGAAGAGGCACCAGAGTTACCTCCACTGCCCTGGGATTCTCTCAGCACTAATTTGGGGCAAATCCCCCCTCCCCTAATTTTCTTCATTTGTAAAACGAAGATAATTCCTGCCTCTGAGAGTTCTGTGAAGATTAAAGATAAAATCAAGGAGGGGAAAGCACTTCAGTTTCATAAATTAGAAGGAATTCTGGGAACAATTCGCAAATAGAAACCCAGAGTCTGGGGGTTGATGAGCTGGGTGGCTGGAGGTCACATCCCCTTTGCTACGAGGGGTTTGGGGATGAGAAGAAGAAAGGGGCCTGACTGAAGGGCAGAGGGCTTATTTCATTTCTGGAAAATAATATCATCTATGCGCTTTAGATACATCACACTTCATTCTTAATGAGGTGGGTCTTATTACTATCACCATTTGACATGCGAGGAAATAAAGCACAGAGAGGTTAAGTAACTTACCCAAGGTCACACAGCTATTAGACGGTAAAGGTGGGACTGGAACTCAGGTCTGACTCCAAAGGACTGCCCTAATCTCTGAGGTGGTATATGCCAGGTGGCGCTGGCTGGACAAAAGAGGGCCAGGGGCCTCCCTCCCTCCCTCTCTCATCCAGTCGGGTCTCTCCTCGTCTAGTCTCTGCATACACAAACGTGTGCGCCTACAGCTGCGGGATGCTGAAAGGCCCTTGGATCCCAGCGGCCCCATTCCCCGGATGGGCATACTGGGGTCGCTGCCCACCTTCTGGTGCTTGCGCTCCTTCTCGATGCGGTCCATCCTCTCCAGGCGCAGACGGTCCAGCTCCAGGCGCAGCTCGTCCAGCTCAGGCGCGACGTGGTGGCGGCTGACCAGCACCTCCAGGATCTCCAGGACACGCACGACCTTGGGCATGAGGCGCGCGATGGCCTCGCAGCCGTGCTGGTCGATGACCCGCTCGAACTCGTGGCCCACGAGCGACGCGATGTCGTACACGTCCATGACGGTCAGCTCCGCCACGTTCTTCTCCAGCGCCGACTCGGCCGCCAGCGACGACCCCCGGTCCTCCTCCATGGCCCCCCGCCCGGCCTCTCCCCCACCCCGCAAACTAGTGCAACTCCCAAACTTGCCGCTGTCGAGGGCAGCGCCGGGCCGGGCCCACCTCGCGCCGCCGCGGGCGGTCCGCGCTCAGCTGGCCCTCGGGCGAGGGCGCACCGGGCGGCGGGCGGGCGTCCGCATGGGCGGGGGCGGCGGACCGCGAGCCGGAGGGCGGCGCGCGGGGGGCGAGTCTCGGCGCGCGGCTCGGCCCGGAGCCTGCTCCCCCGCGGGAGGAGGCGGCGGCGGCGGCGAGGAAGGCGCGCGTGCGCAGGCCCGCGGCGCCTCCCAAGTTGGGAATCCGAGTTGGGCGCAATGGAGGCGCGGGGTCTAGCCGGAGACGGGGCCCGGTCGCCCTCGGAAACAGTTCTCGCCCGGGGGTCGCCCCCACGCCCGGGGCCGGGGAAGGAAGGGCGGCCGCGGCTCCTCCGGGAAACTTTGGTGGCGGCGAGACCCGGTGACCGGCTCCCCCCGCGGGGATGCCGCGCGCCCCGCCCCGATCCCGGCCTGGCGAGGGGCGCGCCCGGCTTCCGCCGCCCGAGGGCGCCCGGGTCCCCGCGGGCCCCGTTCCGCGACCCGCCGACTAGGCGGCCCCCTCCCCCCGCTCGCCGGCCCCCGTGCCACACACCCTCCCCCCGGCCCCGCGGGACCTTCCTCCTCCGCGCCCCCCGAGCGTCCGGGCGCGCCGCCCCCTCCTCCGGCCCGGTCCTGGCTCCTCCTCTCCCACTGCCGCCGGGGAGGGGTCGAGGCTAGCCCGGAGGAGAGGGGGAGGGGGACGGGGCGGTGGGGGAGGCTCGTCTGGGGACGATTCGCCGCGCCGGGCGGCGGCCCCGGCGGTGGAGCGGAATGGAGGGGTCGAGAGGTGGACTCCGGGATGGGGCCCATCCTGGGGAGAGAGCGAGGACCACCCCCAGCCCCCCCAGCTCCCCAGCCCGTAGACCCAGCTACGGGCGGAGCTGGCGGCGCCGGGCCCTGCGCTCCAGCCCAGGCGCCCGAGAGGGGCCGAAGGAAGGGTGGAGGGGTCCCCTGCCCCCGAAGCAGCCGGCCGGCCCCGCCCGCAGAGCCACGTCCATTTAGCAGTTCCTCGTGACATAAACACCGCTTCACAGAGGAGGTGAGGCCGGGGTTTGGATCTCAGCACCGCGAGTTTTCTTGTCCAAGACCCCTCTCCTTTTTGACCTAAGTCCCCTGGTCCATCGGACACCCCGCCCCCAGAAGAGCCTTTCCTGAAGCCACCGGCCCTCCCATTCTTCCCGCCGCCACGCATGGCTTATGGACCCTCCTCTGCGTTCCCACAACCCGCTGTCTTCTATAGAATTGCTCCTTACACAGAGTTTTAACGGTGTGGTTACACATACGCCTCCCCCATGAGACTGAGCTCTTTGGAGGCATGAAAGAAAGAGAGAAAGAAAGAGAAAGGAAGGAAGGAAGGAAGGAAGGAAGGAAGGAAGGAAGGAAGGAAGGAAAGAAAGAGAAAAGAAAGAGAAAAAGAACTTTAACATTATCCTAAAACCCACACCAACCTGGCACATTATCGATTAAAAATATTTTTTAAGTTGCAAATGTATTGGACATCAGCTTTAAATTCTAAGTGCTTTACAACTAAATATTATATTGCCCCATTTAATCCATACCCGGTGGGTTCTCAGAGTGTGGCCTAATGGCCACTGGGGTTCTCCCGTACCCAGAGGGTCTCTGTGAGGTTGTCCCTTTTGCTAGTTTTGTATCAATGTGCGGCAAGATGTTCTTAGTATATGTAACACAAAACAGCCTATCACAATCCACTGAACATGCAGAAGCAGATGTGAGGATCCAGCTCTCTTATAATGAGCTAGACATTAAAGAGATTTGCAAAAATACGAAACAATGCCACCGTTGCCAGTATTTTGTTTTGGAGCAGAGTTATTTTTTAAAAAAAATATGCATGTTAAGGGGCATCTGGGTGGCCCAGTCGGTTAAGCATCCCACTTTGGCTCAGGTCATGATCTCACAGTTTGTGAGTTCCAGCCCCGTGTGGGGGACTCTGTGCTGACAGCTCAGAGCTTGGAGCCTGGATTGGATTCTGTGTCTCCGCTCTCTGCCCCTCCCCTGCTTGCGCTCTCTCTGTCTCTTTTTCTCAAAAATAAATAGACATTGAAAAAAATATATGCATGTTAAAATATCATGTAACTGCTTTTGAGTTAACCAGTATTTTTAAAAACATTAGTTTAAATTTCCAATTACAGTAGATATTCATAGATATAACCCACGTAATGAAATCTCTTTAGGGTCTTCAGTAGTTTTTAAGAGTGCCCTTGGAAAAGGGTCTCTGAGACCAGAGAGTTTGAGAACTGCTTCCTCACAGCATCCTAGGAAGTATTATCCTTGTTTTACAAATGAGGAAAGGGGGGAGGCACAGAGAGGTCAAATAACTCGCCCAGGGCCCAGCAGCTGGTAAGAGGTCAGATCTGTGCACAGCAAGCCAGTGAGGTGGACATGTGATTATCCCCATCCAAAATCAAGGACAGTGAGAAACAGGGAGGGGCATTAGCTTCCTGCAGCTGATGTAACAAATTGCCACAACCTTGGAGACTTAAAACAATAGAAACTTATTCTCTGACCGTTCTGGAGGCCAGATATCTGAAATCAAGGTGTTGGCAGGATCAGGCTCTCCGGAGGATCCTCTCTTGTCTCTTCCAGCCTCTGGGATGCTTAGTCTGTAGCCACATCCCTCCAGTCTCTGCCTCTGTTTTCACATGGTCCTTCCATGCATGTCTGTCTTCTCTTTGTGTCTCTTATAAGAACACCTGTCATTGGATTTAGAGCCCATCTGCACAATCCAGGATGATCTAATCTCAAGGTCCTTAACTTAATTCACTTGCAAAGATTATTTTTTCAAAATAAGGTCTCCACTTTCAGGATCAGGACACGGAAGTATCTTTTGGGGCAGGGTGGCACCATTCAGCCCACTTGCCGGGAGGGATGCAGCCAACCCAGTGGGTGCCCGTGTTGAATGAAGGAATAAATAATGAATGCCCAGATTGGGGTAGTTTTTCCCTAAAGGCAGCAAAGATGTGCTGAGAGTCAGCTGGGAGGGGAACAGGATTGAAGAACTAGAATACCAGCCTGCAGCCTGAACTTAAGATGGGGGCAGGAAAGGAGTGGGGGAGGGGGAGGGAGGCAGAAGTCTGAGATGACCCCAGATGGTGAGCTCAGGAGAATGGCTACAGTTTTAAGCAGTCAAGCCTGGTGGTTAAGCTTCCAGAACCTCTCTGCGGTCTAATCCTGGCGTAGTCACTGACCAGGTGTTTGGCCTCTCGGGGCCTCAGCTTCCCACTCTATAAAATGGGATCACAGAGGGTAATTGTGATCATTAAACAAATCCGCGTATGTGCCGGCCTCCCCCAGTGCTTCTAAGGTTCTATCATCCTCACCATCATCGTTAGAGATACCTGGAGGAGGTACCTGGTCTGGGTGTAGATGTAGACGTCTAGGTGACAGCTGGAAATGTGGACCTGAAACTCAGGACCAGAGCAATGATAAGAGCTATGTTGACATTCATTTATTCAATAGGTATTTAGCTCTTAATGTATGCCAGGGACTCTGCTAACCCTGTGGGATGCGGCAATATGAGAGAGACAGGATTGCTGCTCTTGTGGGAAACAGAGAGGAAACAGGAGAAACCAAAAATAAACTAATTTCAGATGGAGCAAGAGAGGGTTGACAAAGGGGAGGAGAATCAAGAAATCAGTGTGTCCCAGAAACCAGGCGTGTTAGCACAATTCAATTGGAAAAAGAGTCCCACACACTGTATTTCTCGACTATGAATATTTTATAACACTCTTTTTTTTAATTTTTAATATTTATTTATTTTTGAGACAGGAGAGACAGAGCATGAACGGGGGAGGGTCAGAGAGAGGGAGACACAGAATCCGAAGCAGGGTACAGGCTCCGAGCCGTCAGCACAGAGCCCGACGCGGGGCTCAAACTCACGAACTGTGAGACCATGACCTGAGTCAAAGGCGGACGCTTAACTGACTGAGCCACCCAGGCGCCCTGAAATTTATTTCTTGATGAAATGGGATTGTTTGTCTTAGAGAGATGCTGTCTGGATGTTGCTAATTTCACCACTGTAACGTCCTTTAATATGTCTGTTCCTGGTATTTTCTTTAGACTGGTAGTTGTATCAACAGGTTTGATCTGATTTAGGTTCAATTTATTTGGCGGTGGTGTGTTGGACATTTCTTTTTGCTTCTTTGTGGAAGGGGCAAGACTCATTTTTAAATATTTCTCTAGATGTAAATTACGTGCAATAATGTTCACCTTTTTAATGTGTACAATTCAGTGGTTCTTCGTATATTTGCAAGTTCTGTACCCATCACCCATCCCCACCCTCTAACTTCAGAACATTTTCAACAACCTCCCCCCAAAGCCTTGTACCCATTAGCAGTGACTTTCCATCCTCTCCTGCCCCCAGCCCCTGGCAACCACTCTTCTGCTTTCTGGGTCCATAGATGTGTCTATTCTGAACATTTCATATACCGGGTGGCCTTTTGTGCCCGGCTTCTTTCACTCAGCATAATGTTTTTAAGGTTTATCCATGCCGTGGGACCACATAATTCCTTTTCATAGCCTAATAATCTCCCATTGTATGGCCGGGCCACATTCTGTTTATCCATCCATCCACGGGCTTTGGGGATGTTTCTACCTTCCCTGCTGGTTTGCCCGTGTTAAGACAGTAATTTCCTTCTGGAAGCTCAGATCACTTAGTAGAAATGTTTCCTCCTCCCAGAACTCCTTCTTTCTAGGCTCCAGAAGAGGGTGGGAAGGAAAAGGGAAAAGGACTTTATCCAGCCGGAAGCTCACAGCCGTTGGTACTTTCTGAACGGGTGAGGCAAACAACCCCGTAAGCCCCAGCCTGCTTTCTGTCCGTGGATTTACTTATTCTGTCCATTTCAGATACGTGGAATTAATATGCTATGTGAAGGAAGAGGAGACAGCCACAGACCATGTGTGTGAGGCCCAGGGGAAGAATGGGCTCCGTTCGTGTGTGAGTCAGCAGACTGACCAGCGGACTTGTTGGGGCAGGTTGGGGAACAGCGTGAAATGAAGTTGAAAAGGGTGGCAGAGATTGACTGCGGGGTCAAGTTCGTATCTGACGTAGTAGGGAGGATGTGATGTGACATCTGGCAAGTCATCGGATCTTTGTTTTACTTTTTTCATCTGTAAAATGGGAGTAATCTCAGCGGAGATTAAACGAGTTAAAATACGTAAAATGTTTAGAACAGAAGATGGCACACAGTAAGAGCTACATTAATGTTAGCTGTTGCTATGCTTGCTGTGTGGGTGGTTTGACTATTACATGTGCTGTGATTGTCACCACTGAAGCGTCTCATTTGGAGCAACGACATCATGAAACCAGCACTGATGTCTGACTGTGATGTGAGGGGCTATTAGAAGAATTAGGAATCAGGGCAACCCCTCAATTCTGCCTCCAAAATCTCTCCCAAGATTTTCCACTTTGCTCCAGCTCCCTACTTCCACCCTGGCCCCACTTACTGTAACTTTCCCTTCTGGAAGAAGCCAATGGTGGGCTTCTAACTGATTTCTTCTTTGTCTCTTCTTCCCACTAACCTGTTTTCTGCACAGCCAGCACTTTTGATAAAGCACATGCATTTCACCCCGCCAGGTGTTGATGCCAGGTTACAATAAAATCCAGAGCCCTTACCGTGTCTGACACAGACTTGCATAGTCTGATCTGTGTCGACTTCACTGTCTTTGGCCCACATCTAAGCACCAGTCACCTGCTATTTCTCTGGGTCTCTTGTGTGCCATGGTGCATCTCCAAACTCCAGTCCCTAGTGTCAGCGTCTACATGAAGGATCTGGTGTTACAGCCCGTGCCCTGCAATCCGGGAAAGCAAGAATTTAAGCTTTTTCAGCTACCACAGAAGCAACAGAATTCTACTTTCACTCGGAGTCACACAGAGACAGATTGCCCCGCCAGAGCTGAATGGCTGGGAAACCCGGGGGGGCGGGGGTGGTTTGCAGGTCATTCGAGGGTCCTTTCCTCTGTCCACCTGCTCAGTACCCAGATCCCCTCTCAATAACTCGGAATTTAAAGACTGTGGGCTTGTTGTACCGTCTATGAATAAAATGATACAACGTTGGGCGCCTGGGTGGCTCAGTCCGTTGAGTGTCCGACTTGATTTCGGCTCAGGTCGTGATCTCACGGTTTGTGAGTTTGAGTCCCCCATCAGGCTCTGCACTGTGTGGAGCTTGCTTGGGATTCTCTCTCTCCCTCTTTCTCTGCCCCTCCCGTGCTTGCTCTCTCTCTCTCTGTCTCTCAAAAATTAATTAATTAATTAATTACAAAAAAGAAATCCTACCCCCCAAGGTGATGGTATGAGGAGGTATTATTAGTGCCCTTGTAAAAGAGGCCTCCGCGCTCTGTTGCCTTGTGAGGACTCAGTAAGAAGGCGGCATCCAGGGGCGCCTGGGTGGCTCAGATGGTTAAGCGGCCAACTTTGGCTCAGGTCACAATCTCGCGGTCCGTGAGTTCGAGCCCCGCGTCGGGCTCTGTGCTGACAGCTCAGAGCCTGGAGCCTGCTTCAGGTTCTGTGTCTCCCTCTCTCTGACCCTCCCCCGTTCATGCTCTGTCTCTCTGTCTCAAAAATAAATAAACGTTAAAAAAAATTAAAAAAAAAAAAAGGTGGCATCCATGAACCGGGAAAGGGGGTTCTCGCCTGTCACCACATCTGCCAGTGTCTTAATCTTGGACCCAAACTTCAGAACTGTGAGAGATGCATCTCTGTTGTGTATAAAGAACCCAGTCTGCGGTATTTTTGTCATAGCAACCCAAGCTGACTAAGACAGGCTACTATTTTCTGAGCATTCCTATGTTTCAGGAGTCTGAGTGGTCTCCCACACAACGCTGCCTTCGCCCTGTGCCTTGAGCTCCATCCCAAAGGGCTGACAACCCGAAATAGACTCGCACCCCCTCTTCCACCCACACCACCCTCCTGACTTCCCGTGGTTGCTCTTCCGGCTTGTCAGCCGTCCCTCTTCTCCTCCTCCTCCTTCTTCTTTGACAGACTTAAGAGGATCATGGACAATTCTGATGTCACCATCGCATCTAAACACTAGCAATGTCACATGAAACTCGTGGTCTGTTCTGCGTGGATTCTGCTTGATAGGCGACCTCCCTTCAAGGGCATTGTATAGGAGATTCCACTCAGGCTCCCCAAACCCATCTCGGAAAACAGGATGATCAAACCCTAGCAACCAGATTCTTTAAAGTGCATTGAGCACATGTTCTCTGAATGTCAATGCCTGTTTCCACCTCAAAGGAGGTTACCTGGAAATGTTAGATTTTCCCTCATGTTGCATTGGCCTGGTAGAGCTTCTCTGTTTTAAGAGTCTCATGCACACCAATGCTTGGGCTCTTAATTAAAGACCATGTTTAATGAAAAAAATATTAGCAAAGTAGAAAAACACCCACTTGTCCTTGTACGGGTTCCTTAGAAATGGGGCTTGAGACAAATTTTATGAGCTAATGCTTTATTGGAGGGTACAGTACCAGGAATTCAAGAGTGAGGGAAGAGAAGAAAGGCAGAAAAGGGAGAGCAGATTCAAAATAGAATATTACCAAGGTTGGCCCAGCTTTGCAAGAACACTCCACTGCTTGCTCAGTTTTCTGGAATGTCCCCGGGGAGAGGCTGTGTGCACCCACCGAACCTCAGATTCCGTCCATCACACAGAGCGTGGTACTGGGTGAGTGGGGTTGGGGATATGTGGGGGAAGGTGAGCAATTTATCTGCCCACTCCTGTGAGTCTCTCTTGAGTTTTTCCCATGGGGCGTTAACCTCTCCCCATTTCCAGGTGGACTCCCTATAGTCAGGTGGGTCCGGGTGCTGAGGCGACTGCAGCCTTTGCCTCTGTGGGCACCTGAGGCCATCAGAAGTGTTGGGAGATAAGGGGACTGTGGCTCTGCAACCACAGGCACGGTGTGAGCAGTGGCTGATGCCGTTCATGCTGGGAAGCAAGTGTCCCAGGTGGGACGAACAGGTCTGGGTCGGCCAAACCCAGAGTTCCACCACTGACACAATTATGTATTTAGTAGAATTCCCCCCAGTTCCATTCTACTCCCAGGTAACTATGGTTGACACTTTGCTCGACGTTCTTCCTGATTTTTTTCCCCTGAGAATATGCACATTCTATTTTTCTAAACACACATTTATTAGTTTTACTTCCCAACACGCATTTACTTTTAAAATGGAAGCATGATGGGCCACCTGAGTGGCTCAGTCGGTTAAGTGTCTGACTCTTAATTTCGGCTCAGGTCATGATCTCACCGGTCATGAGTTCAAGCCCTGTGTCGGGCTCTGTGCTGACAGTGAGAACCCTGCTTGGGATTCTCTCTCTCCCTCTCTCTCTCTCTCTGCCTCTCCCCAGCTTGTGCATGCGCTCTGTCTCTCTCAAAGTAAATAAATAAACTTTAAAAAAATAAAATGGAAGCATGACATACATATTAGTATGCAATTTGTTTTTTCACATCGTAATACCCTAGAATTATTTTTCCAGCTCAGCATATATAGACCTACTTTATTCTTTTTTTTTTTTTACAGATAAGTTTGCATACTTTACTTCTCCTGAATCCTAATAGGTTTTAACTCCTAACATACACATTTTGGTAGCATAAGTTCTAATATTTTTATTTTGTTTTAATTTTAATTCCAGTACAGTTAACATACAGTTATGTTAGTTTCGGGTGTGCAATATAGTGATTCAGCAATTGTATACATTACTCAGTGCTCATCATACAAGTGCATTCCCTAATCCCTATGTTCCCTAATCCCTAGTTCATCCATCCCCCAACTCCTCCCCTCTGGTAACCATCAGTTTGTTCTCTATAGTTGAGAGTCTGTTTTTTTTTTGGTTTGTCTTTTTTCTCCTTTGTTCATTCGTTTTGTTATTTAAATTCCACAGGTGAATCAAACTATATAGGATTTGTCTTTATTTATTTTGAGAGAGAGGGAGAGAGAGCGGAGGGGAGGGGCAGAGAGAGAGGGTGAATCCCAAGCAGGCTCCATGCTGACAGTGCCCCAATGTGGGGCGCAAACTCACAAACTGTGAAATCATGACCTGAGCTGAAATCAAGAGTCAGACACTTAACGGACTGAGCCACCCAGGCACCCACGGGATTTGTTTTTCTTTGATTTATTTCACTTAGCATGACACCTGTAGCTCCCTCCGTGTTGTTGCAAGTGACAAGATTTCATTCTTTTTAACGGCCGAGTAATGTTCCATTGTATACATATAGCACATTTCTTTATCCAGTCATCTGTGGATGGACACTTGGGTTGCTTCCTCCCCTTGGCTGTTGCAAATAATGCTGCAATAAACGTAGGGAGGCAGATATCTTTTTGAATTAGTGTTTTGTATTCTTTGCGTAAATACTCAGGAATGTAATTGCTGGATCATAAGGAAGCTCTGTTTTTAACTTTTGGAGGCACCTCCATACGGTTTTCCACAGTGGCTGCACCCGTTTGCATTCCCACCAACGGTGCACAAGGGCTCCTTTTTCTCCACGTCCTCGCCAACACCTCGATTTTAGCCATTCCTCAGTCTTTTTTTTAGTAGATGATACCTCCTTCATTCTTTACATTAAAAAAAATGTTTATTTATTTATTTTTGAGAGAGAGAGAGACAGAGCATGAGCCAGGGAGGGGCAGAGAGAGAGAAAGGAAGACACAGAATCCGAAGCAAGCTCCAGGCTCTGAGCCGTCAGCACAGGGCCTGACGCGGGGCTTGAACTCACAAACCGCGAGATCATGACCTGAGCCAAAGTCGGATGCTTAACCGACTGAGCCACCCAGGCGCCCCTTCTTCATTTTTTTAAGTGATGGTATAGCTTTTTGGTTTATGGATATACTGCAATTTACCTGATCATTTCTCCCTTGATAGACACTGGCAGGATTTTATGGTTTGTGCTTTTTTTTTTAATTAATTAATTAATTAATTATTTGAGAGAGAGAGAGGGAGAGAGAGAGAGTGTACGAGCAGGGGAGAGAGGCAGAGGGAGAGGGAGAGAATCTTAAGACATGTGATTCTGTCCCATGATTCTGGGATCATGACCTGAACCACAAGCAGGAGTGGGATGCTCAACAGACTGAGGCTCCCCCGCCCCCAGACTGTGCTCTTTTAAACAACGTTGCTGTGCAGATGGACACAATTTGTGGGGTTTTTTTTCAACTGTGTGAGAAGTGAGTGAGTTGCATTGTTCTTTGGGGGCTGGGGCAGGGGTGTCTAGCCCTTCTTTATTCCCCACATTTCAAGGACACTAGTCCTTTTCCATTTTTTAGGCTTGGCAAGGTCAAAACCCTCAGACAACGCTGTCAGGAGTGTTTGGCGAAATCCCTCTGACAAAGAGTCCGTGTCTGCTAAATGTGAACGTACATCTGCCCTGTGACCCAGCAATTCCACGTCTAGGTTTATGCACAATAGGAGTGAACACAGAATGTCCGTATCTGTTACTCAGAATCACCCATCACAGCAGGGAGCTGAATGCACTTTTTTCGGGTCCAGCTTCTTTCCTTAGCATAATGGTTTGAAGATTCATTCAAACTGTGGTGTGTCTAAATAGCTCATTCTTTTTTTTTTTTTTAATTATTTAATGTTTTTATTTGTTTTTGAGTCAGAGAGAGACAGAGCATGAGCGGGGGAGGGGCAGAGAGAGAGGGGGAGACACAGAATCTGAAGCGGGCTCTAGGCTCTGAGCTGTCAGCACAGAGCCTGATGCGGGGCTTGAACTCACGGAGTGTGAGATCATGACCTGAGCTGAAGTCGGACGCTCAACCGACTGAGCCACCCAGGTGCCCCATCATTCTTTTTATTGCTGACCGGTATTCCACTGTATGGCCAACACCACATTTGCTCATCCATTCGCCTGTTGTTGGGCGTTTCGGTCATTTCCGGTTTTTGCCTCGTTCCAACACTGTGACTGTTCGTGTGCAAGTCTTTCTGGACGTGTGGGTTCCTTTCTTTTTGGGTAAACACCTAGAAGTGTGCCGTCTGGGCTGCAGGATAAGCATACGTTTAACTTCTCAAGAAACGTGCTTGGGGCGCCTGGGGGGCTCAGTCGGTGAAGCGTCCGACTCCGGCTCAGGCCACGATCTTGCGGTTCGTGGGTTCGAGCCCCGTGTTGGGCTCTGTGCTGACAGTTCGGAGCCTGGAGCCTGCTTCAGATTCTGCCCCCCTCTCTCTCTGCCCCTCCCCTGCTCATGCTCTGTTTCTGTCTCAAAAATAAATAAACTTAAAAAAAAACCCAACACATCACCTTTTCCCAAATGGTTGTGCCGTTTTACATTCCCTCCATCAGTGATGAAACAGAACAGGCTGAGCCTTTGTAATGTTACCAATATCCCTGGGGGATTCTGCGGCTCACCTGAGCTCGGAACCACTGGCTTAGAGGATGATGGATTGAGGGGGGTGCTCTTTTCCTTCAGGAGGGGACAGGAAGCGCGGAGCCTCTGAATCAGAAGTGTGCCTGGTGCAGGGGAGATAGAGGGCCGGCAAGCGGGTTGGTGGGCTTGACTGGCTCTGCGAGGGGAAATGCCTCCATAGAGACCAGAGCGGAGGGGCGGGGGCAGGGAAGGATACGCTGTATGGACTCAATTCTGAATGATGTTGGGAGCCACTGTCGGGTTTTTGAGCAGAAGCATGACATGATTTTGTAGCTTAGGAAACTGAAGCTCAGAGAGGTGAATGAACTGGCCACAGGGTCACACAGTAAGTGGCTGAGCTGAGATTCAAGCCTGGTCTGTCCACAGCCAGAGTGCGTGTGATTGACCTCTGTAGTCCCTTTGAGCTGTCTTTGGTATCAAATACACACATAAAAAGATGTTTGGAAGCCGTCGATGTCCTGCCAAAGACCACCAGGAACACACTAGAAGTTGAGACAATTGGATTTATTACTCATTACAGCGCGGGAGACCGGACGCCCTGCGCAACTGTGGGGGTGTCTCAGTAAGAGAACTCAGGGTGTTAGAAAGAACTGATTATAGGACTCGGGCTTTGGTTGGGTGATTCTGGGGAGAGTTAAGGATCTAGGAGTTTTGCCCTGGAGCGGTGCTGTTAGGAAGCAGGGATAATTCTAGGACTGGGGCTCTTAAATCTTATGTATGTATGTATGTATGTATGTATGTATGTATGAGAGAGAGAGCACACAAGCGGGTGGGAGGGGCAGACGGAGAGAATCAGTTCGACTCCACGACCCTGGGATCACGACCTGAGCCCATACCAAGAGTCGACCCACTCGACCCACTGAGCTACGCAGGTGCCCGGGGCTCTCAAATCTTATCCAGAGGACAGTAGAGCCAGGCTGAGGCTGTAACTGGTAAAGCAGCAGCCATTACTGCTAGTAGCCAAGAAGGGGAGATGTTTGGTATTTCGTGGCCTGGACCATGTTCGTGTTCTGTCTTGTTTTATGGTGGTTCCGAGGTGGCCTTGTCTGATGTTGATGTTCTGTGAAATTGTTATTTCAACGGGAGTACACGGAGGCCAGCTGACAGGGCCAGGCCAGCTCCTGGATGTCCGGCACGCTCTCCTCTCTCTCAAAGGCTCGACAGTTGTTTGATATTCATGGTGGAAATCGCGCTAGGGGAAAACTAGCTTTGGAACATGATCCTATCCTGAAGGCACAGCTTCTGGCTGCCTTTTTTGCCATCTCACCCAGCTGTGCCAGCCCAGCTGTTTCTGTACCATACCCTGGCGGATTGAAAACTTCCCTGTGTGTGCTTGTTTATTTTTTTTTAAGTTTATTTATTTATTTTGAGAGAGACAGAGAGTGTACGTGAGAGAGAGAGAGAGAGAGAGAGCACGCGAGCCGGGCAAGGGCAAAGAGAGAGGGAGAGAAAGAATCCCAAGCAGGCTCTGAGATGTCAGCAAGGAGCCTGACGTGGGGCTCGATCCCGCAAACTGTGAGATCATGACCTGAGCCGAAATCAAGAGTGGGACCCTTAACCAACGGAGCCACCCAGGCACCCCTGTTTGTTTTAAACAACTTTATTGAAATATAGTTCACATGTCTTCAAATCCACACATTTAAAGGTACAATTCAGTGATCTTCAGTGTATTTACATGCAACCATCACCCCATCTCATTCCAGAACATTTTCATTGTTTTAAACAGAAACCATATCAGCAGTGACTCCCCGTTTCCTCCCTACTCCGCATCACAGCCCGAGGTAACCACTAATCTACTCTCTGTCTCTATGGATTTACCTATTGTGAATATTTCACGTAACTGGAATCGTATAATACCTGGTCTTTTGTGACCGGCTTCTTTCACTGAGCATAATGTCTTCAAGTTCATCTGCTTTATAGTGTGGGCCACTGCATTATTCCTTTTCATGGCTGAATCATATTCCATTGTGTGGATAGACCACCTTTTGCTTATCCATTCATTAACTGAGGAACTTCAGAGGTATTTCTGCCTTCTTGTTGTGCCTGGGGTAAAAACAGTACTTTCCTCTGAAAGCCCAGATCACTCTGTAGGAATCTTTATCTCTTCACAGAACTTCTTGTTTCTGGAAGATGAACCAGACTCCAGGAGAGAGTGGGACAGAAGAGGGAAAAGGGAAAGGGGATTTATCCAGTCGGGAAGCTCGCAGCCATTGGCTAGCTTTGTCACCCAGCAGGGGCTCTGAGAGTGCAAAGATAACTTAGGGCAGAAGTCCCTGCCTTCGAGGAGCTCACAGGCCAGTGACTGGAGGGGGCACATGTATTGTTTCTCCTCCTAGGATCCACCCCATTTTTCTGGTCTTCTTCAGGGGCACCCCCCCCCCCCCGCCCCGACCTGGTTCCTGGGAAGGAGAAACCCAGGCCTGACCAGCCCGCATTAGCCAACCCGTGGGCCTAGTGGTTGCCTCAGGAATGGGCAGGGACTGACTTCAGACAGTCCAGTGACATTCCATCACACTTTTCCTGGACCTCTTTGCTTTTTCCTTTTTTTTTTAATGTTTATTTTTGAGAGAGAGACAGAACATGAGTGGGGAGGGGCAGAGGGAGAGAGGGAGACACAAAATCCGAAGCAGGCTCCGGGCTGTCAGCCCAGAGCCCGACGCGGGGCTCGAACCCACGAACCGCGAGATCATGACCCGAGCCGAAGTCGGACGCTTAACCGACTGAGCCACCCAGGTGTTCCTCCTGGACCTCTGAGAAAAGGTAATTTTTCATTTGGTTCATTGTTCTTCCCATGTGGTTGATGCAAAACTCGGCTGGAAGCCTGAGGCTGCTGGTGGCCATCTCGCGGTGGTTTGGGGACAGCCTGCCTGAGCAAAAAGGTGACAGAAGGAAAGCAGGGCTCAGACACAGGAGACCAAACCGCATCCTGGTGATGTAACCTGAGCAACTGGACCACACTGTGCCTGATTTTTTTGCTACCTTTATGCTTTTCAGCTGCACGAACTCTTAATCTTTAAGAATTAGAAAAATAACGGGGGCGCCTGGGTGGCTCAGTCGGTGAAGCGTCTGATTGTCGATTTCGGCTCGGGTCATGATCTTGCGGTCATGAGATCAAGCCCTGTGGCAGACCCTGTGTTGCCAGCGCTGCCTGCTTGGGATTCTCTGTCTCCTTCTCTCTGCCCCTCCCCTGCTGTGCACACTCGAGCTCTCTCTCTCTCTCTCTCAAAATAAATAAATACACATTAGAAAAAAGAATTAAAAATTCATCATGATAATGGTTGCACAGCTCTGTGAATATAACTAAAACCATTGAACTGTATACTTTAAATGGGTAAGTTGTGTGGCATATAAACTATACTCGAATAATAAAAAATAACACCAGATAAGGATGATGATAGAGCCACTTGAGAATGTTATGGAAACCCAGAAAAAGAGCAGCTCACTTTGTCTGCAAAGCAGACGACAAACAGCCTTCCTGAGTAGATGTTACTCTATGTTACCGGTGAGGAAGCAAAGACACTCCCAGAAAGGAGCTGAGTATGTACCTTTTAATGAGCGACAGGGCTAAGAATTACATTTCTAGGAGCGCCTGGCTGGCTCAGTCCGTAGAGCACGTGAGTCTTGATCTTGGGGTTGTAAGTTGGAGCCCCACCATGTTGGGTGTAGAGATTACTTAAAAAAAAAACCTAAAAGAAAAAAAAATATTTCTAGCCCATAAGCTGGTCTTTGAAAACACAGTCTTTCCTTAGGCACTGTCAAAATCTAAACCATGGTGCTAATTAATTGACCTAAATTATTTTAAAGCATTTATAGCATCGAGCCTGCTTATCATGAGCATCTCCAAATACACACGGGGAAAATCCCTGTAGTTCTAACGCCTTTTATTTTGGATTTCCAGAGTTTGACAAAAACTTTTTCACGTTTCAAAGTGACTTATGTGAAAAAGTTATGTAAATAAGAAGTCCAGGATGTGAACTTCAGGCATAGCTGGATCCAGGGGCTTTCTGATGGCAATAGCATCTGGTATCTATTCTCTGCTCCTCAGCTTGGGATTTGCATGATGTTGATGTCACTTTCACGCAGGCTATCCACACATGGTGGCAAAGGTGGTCTCCAGGACCTCTAGGGTTAAATCTTACCAATAGCTTCAGAAAATTCAATGCATTTTCATTGCATATCATTGGCTCAGCTTGGGACACATACCTATCCCTGGACCAATCCCTGTACTTATGCTGATTGGTCAAGCTTAGAGTCAGAGGGTAGGGATAGTCTACCTGAGTGGTGCTGGATAAGATAGGAGGGAAAGGAATCCCCAGTGGACAAATGAGGTACTCTTACGGAGGGGAGAATGGATGTTGAGCACACATAAATAAACAAACAAACAAGAAAACAAACAAATACATTGATGTTTAGTTTGGGACCAGGAAGTCAGTAGTACTCCCTCACACTGTAGAAATATAGTCATCTAATAAAGTTGATATTAAAAATGTTCTCTTTTGGGACACCCGGGTGGCTCAGTCGGTTGAGCGTCCGACTTCGGCTCAGGTCATTATCTCACAGCTCGTGAGTTCAAGCCCTGTGTCGGGCTCTGTGCTGACAGCTCAGAGCCTGGAACCTGCTTCAGATTCTGTGTCTCCCTCTTTCTCTGCCCCCACCCCTGTCAGAAATAAATAAACATTAAAAAAAATAAAATGTTCTCTTTTTAATACTTCAGTTTCATTTTCATGATCTGGACTATCCTTTTCTTTTCACTTAATTTCCCAAATCTTTAAATATTGTTCTTCCTCACCCCTGGATTCTACCATCAAGAATGCCCCTCTTCTGTTTTCCTGTAGCATTTTCTATTTGGATTACCCCCTTTAGTCTCTAATTAATTACTTCCAGGTATTGTTCCCCGTGTGCAAGCAGGGCCTACCACAGGGGCCCAGGGTCATGTGACCAGGCCTTCAAATTCACTAGCAGACTCCCATTTAGACATTTCCTTTTTTTCCTCTTTTTTCTTTCTTTGTTTCTTTCTTCCTTTCTCTTTCTTTTCTTTCTTCCTCCCCGTCTCTCTCCCTCCTTCCCTCCCTCACCCCCCCATCTATTTATCTATCTATCTATCTCTATGCCCAACATGGGGCTCCAACTTACAACCCCAAGATCAAGAGTCACATGCTCTACTGACTGAGCCAGCCAGGCGCCTCTAGACTTTTCTTTTCTTTTTTTAAATTTTTTTTTTAACGTTTATTTATTTTTGATACAGAGAGAGACAGAGCACGAACGGGGGAGGGGCAGAGAGAGAGGGAGACACAGAATCGGAAGCAGTCTCCAGGCTCTGAGCCGTCAGCCCAGAGCCCGACGCGGGGCTCGAACTCATGGACCGCGAGATCGTGACCTGAGCTGAAGTCGGACACTTAACCGACTGAGCCACCCAGGCGCCCCTAGACTTTTCATTTTTACAGATGTTAATTTTACATTTGGTTTATAATTCAGGACAGGAATTTGTATCAGTCAGAAAACAGAATCCATTCTAGGCCTTTCCAATAGAAAGTTTTGTTTTTTTTTGTAAGATTTTATTTTTAAGTACTCTCTACACCAAATGTGGGGGTCGAACTCACACCCCAAGATCAAGAGTTGCATGCTCTACCGACTGGGCTAGCCAGGGGCCTCTCCAATGGAAAGGTTTTAATGCTGGAAATTGGTTAGACATATGCATTAGTTATCTACTGCTGTGCAACAAGGCACCCCAAAACTTTGTGGCTTAGAACAACAATCACTATTATCTTTTGTAGTTTCTGCAGGTCTGGAAGTTGAGAGCAGCTTGGCTGAGCAGTTCTGATGCAGGGTCTCTCATGAGTTGTAGTCAAAATACTGGCGAGAGCTGCTCTCCGAGGGCTTAACTGGGGCCAGAGCTGCCACTTCCAGGATGGTGTGCTTGATGGCTGTTGGGGCGAGGCATTAGTTTTTCCCCATGTAGGTCTTTCCCAGAGCAGCTCCAGTGTCCTTATGACATGATGGCTGGCTTCCTCAGAGGAAGTGAGTCAAGAGAACAAGGTAGGGAGCGCCTGGGTGGCTCAGTCGTTTGAGCTCTTGGTTTCAGCTCAGGTTATGATCCCAGGGTCGTGGGATCAAGCCCTGCGTCAGGCTCTGTGCTCAGCGCGGAGCCTGTTTAATAGTCTCTCTCTCTCCATCTGCCCCTCTGCCCATCTCCCCCTCTGCCCCCTCCCCAGCTCGTGTGTGCACTCTCTCTCTCTCAAAAAACAAACAAACAAACAAAAAAAACCAAGATAGAAACTACGATACCTTTTATGACTTAGCATCAGAAGTCACACATTGTCACATTTGCCACATTCTCCTAGACAGAGGTGAGTCACAAAGCCAGTTCTGCCTCCTGGTCCAGGAGAGGGGAATTAGGCTGCACCTTTTGAAGGGAGGGGAACCAAAGGGTTCGTAGATATGTTTTGAAATCGTCACAACAGGTGATGATAGGAGCCAAGCAAGGGATGGTGAGACGAGCCACAGATTAGCAACAGCAGAAAGCCGCTATTCCAGTTAGGACTGGAGGGGATGAAAGGAAGTGTGCAATTACCAGAGTCCAGGATCCAGGACCACCCAGCGAAAACGGGAACTTCCGAGGGGCTGGATACAGCGGAGATGCTTCCCAAAGCGGAGGGAGACAGATGCTGCGGCCTCTTCCTTTCTCCACTTTCTGACCTTCTGTCAGGGTCTGCAACTGGCCCAACCTACCAGGAAGCGGAGTGCAAGGGAGCCTGGGAGATGTAGTTCCCCGTGATTCGGGGGTGGGCGGAGAGGGCTGCCTGGGTCTGAGATCAAATGGGCAGAAGCCTAACACGGAGCCCCCTCCCCCGCCCTCCCGCAAGGACTGATCTGATTAAGTGGTGATATCGTGGTTATGTTTATCTTCACTTCTGATCACTCTATGAAAATTGTTCCCAACAAAGTGACATTTTAAAACTGAAAATGAAAAAAAAAAATACTGATGAAAGAAAATCCCTTAGTCTCCTTTACTCTTCCCTAATTATAAAACAGACTTCCGTGGGACCAGAAGGGAAAGGGAGTGTTCATACCCAGACAGCAGAAAGCTGAGCTAGCCTTTCTGTGGAAACAGCCTTTTGTTATTCTGTTTAGAACTTGCCAGCTTTTGAGAACTGATGGGCGCAACTGTTCAATTTCTAATCTGGTTTCCTAGTCCCTCGCTCAACAAGCTTCTGATTCCAAGCAGAAAGGATTTATTTTGTCTGTTCTAGGTATATACCCCAGAGAATTGAAAACGTATGTCCATACACAAATGCGTGTGTGAACATTCATAGCAGCATTATTCCCAATAGTCAAAAAGTGGAAACTCAAAAATGTCCATCAAATGGCAAACAACGTGTGGTCCGTCTACACAGTGCAGTATTATTCAGCCACAGAAAGGAATGAAGTACCACATGGAAGAAACTCGAAAACATGGTGCTAAGTAAGAGAAGCTGGCCACAAAAGGCCATGGATTGTACGATTTCATCTCACATCCATAGAGACAGAAAATAGATGAGTGGTTGCCAGGAGGGCTGGGGGAAATGGGAAATGGGGAGTGACAGCTAATGGGTACAAGGTTTCTTTTAGGGGTGATGAAATGTTTTGGAATTGGACAGAGGTGATAAGTGAACGACTCTGAATACGCTAACAACCACTGGACCGTACACATTAAAAGGGTGATTTCACGGGGCACCTGGGTGGTTCAGTTGGTTGAGCGTCCGACTTTGGCTCAGGTCATGTTCCCACGGTTCGTGAGTTCGAGCCCCGTGTGGGGTTCTGTGCTGACAGCTCAGAGCCTGGAGCCTGCTTCGGATTCTGTGTCTCCCTCTCTCTGTCCCTCCCCCATTCGCACTCTGTCTCTGTCTCTCTCAAAAATAAATAAACATTAAAAAAAAAAAAAAAAAGGTGATTTTGCTCTTTTTCCCCCCTGGCTGCTTGGAGCTCAGCCACCACCGTGAACGACACAATAACTATCCGGACCGGAAAGTTCATGACTGACTGACTACTTTATGGAAACAAATGGTCATCGATGTTCTACACCCTGGAAAGCAACAGTATCTAAGAAATTCAAGAAAAACTAGCCAAAATGTACAAGACCACAACAGCTGTCATCTTCGTATTTGGATTCAGAACGAATTTTGGTAGTGTTGTTGCAGGATCATTGAGAGAGGCAGTCAAGAGAGAATTATTGAGATGTGTTCCGGGGCAACTTAGTAAGTTTATTTAAGCAGCACAGCGACAGGACCCTTGGGCAGAGAAATCTGCACTCTGGCTGTATGAAGCTGGTGGTTATATGCTTAGTGCTGAAGGGGGAGGGGACGTGCAGGGAGTAGTAGGTCACAAATGTCTTCTTTGAACGTCTACTCGTAAAACTACTTTTGTAAGATTTCTCTGGTGCTTATCATTCAGCTCGGTATGAACTATCAATGAGATGCACAGGCAGTCATGAGACCCTTTAAGTATGTAGCAAGCAGCTCTTACCTGATGCTTATCAAAACCGTGCAGGCTATATAGGTCACCCTTCTGGGCTAAAGGTGAACATTTTTCTGCTCCTGTCCCTCATCAGTGGCAAGACAACTGGCTTTGGCATGATTTATGATTCCTTAGGGTGTGTAAAGATACATGAACCCAAACATAGACTTGCAAGACCTGGCCTGTTGGAGAACAAAAAGACTTCAAGAAAACGGCGAAAAGAATGCAAGAACGGAATGAAGAAAGTCAGGGGCGCTGCAAAAGCTAATGCTGGTGCTGGTGAACAGCGGGCTGGAGATTGGACAACAGAAGGAGTAAAGATTACGGGACACCTGGGTGGCTCAGTCGGTTGAGCGTCTGACTTCCGCACAGGTCGTGATCGCTTGGTTCATGGCTCATGGGTTCGATCCCCATGTCAGGCTCTGTGCTGACAGCTTGGAGCCTGGAGCCTGCTTCGGATTCTGGGTTTCTATCTCTCTCTCTGCTCCTCCCCCGATCATGCTCACTCGCTTGCTCTTTCTCAAAAATACACATTAAAAAATTAAAAAAAAAAAGGAGTAAAGATTCTGCATTGATTTTGTCTGTGGTGATTGTGCAGATTTTTCATGTGAGGGTTAATAAACTAAGAGCTTCTATGTGGAAAAAAAGAGAGTGATTTCATGGCATGAATTATATTTCTATTCCTTAGTAAAGCTGGAAAGAAGGGGGGAAGGAGGAAGGAAGGAAGGAAGGAAGGAAGGAAGGAAGGAAGGAAGGGAGGGAGGGAGGACAGGACCCATTTTTTGTTGCACCTCACTGATTACTGATAACCCCCTGGTAGGTTCTGGGCCAGACCTGAGTTGAGAGATTCATTCGTCATTCATCATATATTACTAAGTGCCGGCTATGAGCCATCTGTTTGTTGTGTTGAATGCGTTCACATACACCATGGCACGCGAGCACCTGCCAGTCTGTGCTGAGGACCATAAAAGTGTACATTTACAGTGGGTGGGTCTGGCAAGTCCTGAGAGCCTGTCTTCAGATCCTGAAGTAATGTCAAAAGACACTTGATGACTAATTTATGGCTATGCCACTGAAAAGAAAACCCTCTATAAAGAAGGAACTATGCCAAGTAGTTGATAAGTGATTAGTTTATGGTACTGTGTTTGGAGTTACTTTTGTCTCTTTTCTGATTTTTAGATAGCACAGTTAATTACATTTCTAATATAAAAAAATAAATTCACAGATGACTTCTGGCTGCATTTTTGGTTTGGCCACCACTGTGTCTTCAAACACTGGAGCCAAGTGTATTTAGGTACAGCATCTATGCTCCAATTTGCCACACTCCTCCCTACTCCCTATTGCCTTAAGCTGGGGTGCCTTCACTCATTCATATAAACTGCCTGATCCCTGAAGGCATTTGAATTTGGGTCCCCTGATTTACTTTATAAAATCCAACAATATATAATTCAGGGTGGTCCACCAAGATGATAAATGTCCACATTTTAAGTCCCTGGTAAGTGGAATTAGAATATTTCATCAGTTTGCAAGTGAAAATTAATGTATTTAATTTCTAGATAAAAACAGAATTGTTCTTGGCACTTTTCTATACAGTTCGGTTGCTTGGGAAGTCAAAAAACCTGTTTCAGTTTAATTCATTAAAAAAATTTTAATGTTCATTTTTTTTGGAGAGAGAGATACAGTGTGGGGGGTGGAGGGGCAGAGAGAGAGGGAGACGCAGAATCTGAAACGGGCTCTAGGCTCTGAGCTGTCAGCACAGAGCCTGACACGGGGCTCGAACTCAGGAACAGAGAGATCATGGCCTGAGTCGAAGTCGGTTGCTTAACCGACTGAGACACCCAGGCGCCCCAGTTTAATTCATTTTAATAGGAAGCTACTGTAGGTATTATAAGCAGGAAGAACTTCAATACAGAGAAAGAGAGGCATATAAGTGGGTTAATGAGGCTGGAGGGAACAGGCTCTGGGCTCCCAGAATAACACAACAGAACTGACCTGCCAGCACAAGCAGGGCCTTTGACACAGTCCGGAGAGCGGGGAGTCAGGGGACATCACTAGAGCTCTTGAGTTCAGTCAAGGAAGCCCTGCACCTGTTTTTTGACACCTGAAGCGGGGAAACTGGATATTGGGCCACTACTGCCCCCTATTGCCTGATGGTCTTTCAAGAAATAATCCCTAAAAAGAAAAAGAAAAAGAAAAAAAATCCCTCAAATTTGCACAGCACCTTCACATACGGGATGCCATCTGATCCTCTTAATAACTTCACTAGATGAGCAAGGCGCGTGGTGGACGTGGTGTCCTCCCCCTTTTACAAGCGAGGAAACTGAAGCTCAAAGCTGATGGGACATAATGAAGGTCACACAGCTATGTGCAAAACTGGAGTAAGCAGCCAGGTCTCCCCAGCGCCAGGTCAGGTCAGCACACTCCACCTAGTGTCATGAATGGGGTCTTTGGTGGCCCCGGGATAGGCTCTGCGAGCACAGCATACACGTGCCAAGACTGTGCCACAGGAGTGCCACAGACTGGCAAATAACCGTAGCCCGGTTGCACAAATCTGCATCACCAACACAGAAGACAGGGCTGCTATGTGGCAGAGGTTACGTCTAGGGACATTCGAGAGAAGAAAAAAGGTGACATTTGGGTTGGGTTTTGAGGGATGATCTGGCAGCAAAGTGCAGAAAATTGTCCTAGCAGCTTGCAAGAGCTGAGGGGGCGTGATGTGGCAGAGCGCTTTGGGAAACTGACAGAATTCCAATTTTGGAGGATTTGAACCAGGGAAAAAATATTTTTGTAGTTGAAGTATGATATGCATACAGTAAAATAAGGTGCAGTCGTCTTTTTTATTATTATTATTTTTTTAACATTTATTTTTGAAAGACAACATGAGTGGGGGGAGGGGCAGAGAGAGAGGGAGACACAGAATCTGGAGCAGGTTCCAGGCTCTGAGCTGTCAGCATAGAGCCCAACACGGGGCTCGAACTCAGGAACCGTGAGATCATGACATGAGCTGAAGTTGGACGCTCAACTGACTGAGCCACCCAGGCATCCCTATTATTATTATTTTTAATGTTTATTTACCTTTGAGAGAGAGAGAGAGAGACAGACAGACAGAACACGAGCAGGGGAGGGGCAGAGAGAGGGAGACACAATCTCAAGCAGGCTCCAAGATCTGAGCTGTCAGCACAGAACCTGAGGCAGGGCTCGAACTCATGAACTGTGAGATCATGGCCTGAGCCAAAGTCAGATGCTTAATCAACTGAGCCACTCAGGCGCCCCAAGGTGTATTAGTCTTAAGTATAAAAATACTATGTGAACATATAAAAACTTTCCCAAATCCCAGGAAGTTCCCTTGTGCCCTTTCCCAGTCTACTCCCATCTCCATCCTTTCTGGTAGGTGTCTGTGGGATTAGGGTGTTTCCCAAGCGGTAAGTGCTTTCCCTGCTTAATTCCGTTGGCTAAGTACCAGACGGTATTTGATGGCAGGCAGGTAATTCATTCATTGGCCAGAGAACGGAGAAGGGGAGCTCGTGCTCTGAAGGCACCTTCTCGCAATTAGGACTCAAGGCAAGGGTTTCTGGGGTTAGGGTAGAAGGGGCTGGTATGCAAGCCGACGTGGGGTTTTTTTTTTGGGGGGGGGGGAAAGGGGGAGGAGGCTTCTTCGAATCAGAGAGTATCATTTCTTCCCTTAAATGGGAGCGGTCGCACGTGTCAGTGCGATGGTCGGTGTGTTTTTTGTTTTAACAATTAGGTGGTAGGGCACCTGGCTGGTTCAGTCCAAAGAACGTGCCACTCTTGATCTCTGGGTTGTGAGTTCAAGCCCCATGTTGGGTGCATAGTTTACCTAAAAAAATAAAATCTGGGGCACCTGGGTGGCTCAGTCGGTTAAGCATGGGACTTCGGCTCACGTCATGATCTCGCGGTCGTGAGGTTGAGCCCCACATTGGGCTCTGTGCTGACAGCTTAGAGCCTGGAGCCTGCTTGGGATGCTGTGCCTCCCTCCACCCCGCCCCCCCCCCGCCCCTTCCCTGCCCATGCTGTCTCTCTCAAAAACAAAAAATAAACATTAAAAAAAGTTAAAAAAAATAAAATCTTAAACAACAGCAAAACAATTAGATGGAAATGATCCCGACGTCATCTAGGGGGTTAACAGTCATCTGAACTGGATCAAACTGGTGGAAAACTGGGGACTCGTTTGGAGTTTGTTGGCGAGTCCCTGGTGGCAAGGGGAAGGCAACAGAGAATCTCGAAGCCCTTGGCGTCAGCCCCCATCTCCCTTTACTTCTTACTTCTGTTGCTGCCTCCAAAGTTTTCGCCATCTCTTTAGACAATCTTAGGGCGTCGCACCGGGCGCGGGAGGTTTCCTGATACTGTCGCTTTCTGGTGTGGTCCACGTGAAACTTAGCCTGCGCGCGAAAGGGATGATGGTGGGGACAACGATGTTTGGCCTTTCAGAGCCACCATCCAGGCTCGGGGTGCGCGGAGCCGCCTTGTCCCTTCGCGGCCGCCGTGCGTCCGTTACGTGGCAGCTGCCGGCGCCCGCCAATCCACGGCGCCCGCATCAGCCCCCTCGGGTGGCGCAGCCGGAAGGGGCGGAGCAGAGGCGGCGGCGGCTGAGGAGGCAGCGGTGGCGGCGGCGGCGGCGGCGGCTCTGGAGGCCGCGGTCCCGGTCCTGGCTTCGGCCCCAGCCCCACCATGGTGACGCTCGCCGAGCTGCTGGTGCTCCTGGCCGCTCTTCTGGCCACGGCTTCGGGCTACTTCGTCAGCATCGACGCGCATGCCGAGGAGTGCTTCTTCGAGCGGGTCACCTCGGGCACCAAGATGGGCCTCATCTTCGAGGTGGCCGAGGGCGGCTTCCTGGACATCGACGTGGAGGTGCGGGCGCGCTGCCCGCGGCCGAGGCGGGGTCGCGCGGCGGTTCGGGGTTTGGAGGCGCTGGGGCCCGCGCTGGGTCTGCGGGGGCGCGGGGCGTGGAGGCCGCTGTCCGAGCGCTGGGAGGGGCCCGGGCCGCTGTCTGGCCTCCGCCCGGGCGACCCCCTAACGGCCCTTTCCCCCGCGGCCCGCCGGGATTCCGTGCCCCGGGATGCCCCGCGGATACGGAGCCGTCGCTTAGTTGCTTTGCGTTCTCAGTTTGGACGGCGGGTTCCCCGTGGAACCTGTCGCTGAGCTTCGTCGACCAGGCGCCGCGTGTCAGCTCCGGGCCCAGGAGACGCTTAATCTGTCGCGGCTAGCCGAGGGCCGGTCTCATTGGGTCTGCAGCTGCATTCCGTCGTGTTACGGATTAGTGTTGGAAAAAGTAAAGCGAATGCCCCTGACGGAGGCTAGGCAGACGTTTGCGTTGTGCATTTCTTTATTTTTCATAGAAACAGCTTCAGTGTTTAACCTGTTTTCATGTCAAGACTTCCAAATACCTCCTTTTGCCGTCTCTGGCTAGGGGAAAGCTGGAGTTGGGTCATTCATTTTAGGCGTGATGATTACAGATAAAGTATCTGGAGAAAACAGGAAATTATTTTAGGAAACTAGCGGTCCCCGAATTTCCTCCTGTACCCCCCCTTTTTTTTAAACCAAAAGAGTGTTTCGCGTTTTATTTATTTATTTATTTAGGAAACCAGATGTAAGTAATACTTAAGTTCACTGTTAGCATGATTAATTGGGTTCTAGGATTTTCCATCTGGCAGTGAACAGCAGAGTTGGGCACAAACGACACAGTAAGAGTGAAGTCCAAAAATAAGGGGATAGTGGAAGGAGTGACTGATAAAATTAGTTAAGACGTTAAAGGTCAGTTATTCCAGTCTCCAGATTTTGCACACTTTCTAAGAGGAACTAGGGTGACCGAAGCCTAACCGCTGATGTGTAGCAGATGGATGAGAACATGGGTCCCTTAATTTCCAGTCTAGTCGTTTTCTTAAGCCTTCTGGCATCTCAGATAAAGCAGATTCCTACACTGGTTTGCAGCAATCATTTAGGGAAACCTAGAAATGTAGCTTGCTCAGATTTTTTAGTTTTAAAGATATTTTTTCATGTTTTGGTGTTAGTAGTTGAGTTTGCATGTGTGTTGGTGATACAGGCCAGTTGGAGACAACGTGTAAGGTGCTATTCTGTTTCTGAGGAGTTGATGTTTAGGTTGGACAGATGAAACGTACATACTCAGAATTGAAAGGTGCTTTGGAGAGCCATCGAGTCCAGCTTTGTTTCATAAGTGCGAGACCGCAGCCCAAAGACGTTACTGTCACTAAGCGAAAGTTAAATTTTCTTAGCAAATATCCTACTGCCAACGACACCACTTACGGAGAAGTATGGTTTTAAATCTTTTGTGATGTGCATTTCTTTCCTGCCTCCAGATTACAGGGCCTGATAATAAAGGAATTTATAAAGGAGACCGAGAGTCCAGTGGGAAATACACATTTGCTGCTCACATGGATGGAACATACAAGTTTTGTTTCAGCAATAGGATGTCTACTATGACTCCAAAAATAGTGATGTTCACCATTGATATTGGGGAGGCCCCCAAAGGACAAGACATGGAGACAGAAGGTGAGCTGAACATTCAGAAGACTTCTATCACGTTCTAAGAATTAACATTGTGTACGTTTTTATTCATCTGAACGGAGTGTTTATTTTGATTTCTTATTCTAGGCTCATTCACCGTCTTTAAAACCAAAAGCTTTTGTGATACATACTTTTTATTTCTCCAGGACTCCTACTTAACAAAAATAATTTTCTGGAATTTTATATTTCAGTTCTTCACAACGGTCTCTCGCAACTTTTCTTAGTCATTCTGTGCTTTTGTAAGCATGTAGGTTGTGTGTGCTTTAGGTGGTTGTGTGGATTTGCTAATCCTGGTATATACATTGTTGTTTATTGTTCATTTATACATGACCAGTTTGGTTAAATTTTGTTGTTTTATTTTTGTGTGTGTTTATATTTTACACTTTTCTTTAGGTGGTGGAGATACCTGGGATGGTAGGTAGATTGTCTTTTGGCAGCATCCTGTCTTTTTGCGCATTTTTGTTTGCTGCTAATTTCTGCTTTCCTTCATTCTAACCTGTTTGTTCGCATGAGAGTGTTTTTTCTCTTAATTACAAAACCCCTACAACTAATTAGAGTTTTAGACTGATTGTTTTCTGTGGTTTTTTACTTGGATGATGGGAGGTACAGGTTAGGTCATTTTAAATTAATGGCATTGGAAATATAGGGATTGACATTTTAGTAGTAACATCATACTTTGTTTGTTTTAGATGAATGTTGAGGGTGAAAAGATTCAATTGTAACTGGAGGAGTAAAAGTCTTAATTAAACATAGCTAATGGCAAATGGTGCTGTTGACTTTTAGGGAGCACTTTGTTGGCTTGTTTTTACCATTATTATAGTTTTCTAACTTGAAATTTGGTTGGACGTGAATTCCAGTTCTAGAAGCTGTGTCTAGATATGGTGAGAAAGGCTCTTTCAGCCATATGTTGCAGTTAGATTGATTTATATTTCTCTACTGACCAGCAACAAACCCTGAATTGAGTCTTTTGGAGGAATTGGTTACCAAGAACCAGCACATTTGGATTTTTGGAGGGGAGGGGGCACGATGTACATCAGGATTTGTGGAAACTAGCAGTGCAACACATTTCATAGTGTTAATGTGATAATATTTGTTTTAGATATTAAGCAGTTTGTAGGGTACTTACATCATAAAGAAGTTATTTGTTGGGGTGCCTGGGTGGCTCAGTTAAGTGTCCAACTTCAGGTCAGGTCATGATCTCACGGTTTGTGAGTTCGAGCCCCATGTCAGGTTCTGTGCTGACAGCTCAGAGCCTGGAGCCTGCTTCAGATTCTCCCTCTCCCTCTCTCCCTCTCTCCCCCTCCCTCCCTCCCCCCCTTATGCTCATGCTCGCTCTCTCCCTCTCTCCCCCTCCCTCCCTCCCCCCCTTATGCTCATGCTCGCTCTCTCTCTCTCTTTCTCCCTCCCTCTCCCTCTCTCCCTCTTATGCTCATGCTCTCTCTCTCTCAAAAATAAATAAACATTAAAAAAATAAAGTATTTGTTAGGTTTTGAAATCTGTAGAATTTAGAGAATCCTACTACTTAGTAATTCTTGTGTTTGCTTTTCGGGGCCACTTACGGCATAGAACTTGGCTAACCCAAGGAGAATTAGGAGTTTTGAAGGGGTCTGTGCTTGTTCATTTTCTGGAAATTGGTCCTTTCTAAATTTAGAAAATATTGGTTGAGGAATGTGAGTGTTAAATTATTTTTAAATAATCCTTTAACATAATATTTAAAATCCTTGCTTTTGTTAATGTTGACGAATGGAAGCTGTGAAATCAGACCTTACTCTAAAGGAGTGGTCCTCAGGCAAGGGACAGTTTTTGCCCCCCAAGGGAACATTTGGCAATATCTGGAGACTTTTTTTTTTTTTTTTTTTAAGTAGGCTCCATGCCCAGCGTGGGGCTTGAATTCCCTACTCTGAGACCAAGAATCGCATGCTCTACCAACTGAGCCAGCCAGGTGTCCCTATCTGGAGGCATTTTTGATTCTCATGGCTGGATGGAAGATCCTGCAGTGCCCTGGACAGGCCGCCCACAACAAAGAATTTTCTGCACCAAAATGTCAGCAGTGCCATTCATGAGAAGCCCTGCTCCTAAGGTCACATCATGCCTGGGGCTTTCAAAGTGAAGCTAGAGAGGGATGATTGGAGATTCCAACCTAACTACCTTAATATGGGAGGGGCCCTCCAGTGGGAATTTTCTCTTGTGGTATATACTTTTTTCCTAACTGTTTTGTTCATTGTCACACCGTAGCACTATCTAGAAGCATACACTTATTCTTCAGAACTGTCCGTTCACCTTGTATTCATTTTTGGCTAAAAAGAATACCTGATTTTAAACCTTGTGCAGTTGTGAGCTTGTTTTTTCACTTACAATGCCTGGCATTCCCCACTGTAGTGAAATTACTGCTTTGAGTTTCGTAGAAGAATGTTTGAGTTTTGGTGTGAATTTTTTCAAGAATGTTTTCAGGTTTTTCTACACTCAGCTTTATTGAGATTAAAAGTCTGTTTTGATGCTGCTTTTAAATTAACATTAGAGTTATATGATTCTAATGCTATTGCTCTTAACATTAGAGTTATATGATTCTAAGGCATAGATTTTTATTTTAGTTTAAATATTGTTATTTATAGGATTATTAGGAATTTTGTTTGTTTTATATTTTGTTCTCCCCCCCGCCCCGTCTTTTTTTTTTTTTTTTCCCTTCAGTTAGCAGTCAGTATAGTGAACTTAGCAACAATTCATTAGAGGAGATTTCTTAGGGTTAACTGTTCTCCCTTAGTTAGTAAGTATTACATAGTATGTTTCCCACCCTGAAAGAGGTTTCTGTACTGGGAATGAACTTTAAAAAATGCTTTGAGAATTAAATTGTCATCAGTAGTCCAAAGTGATGTCTGAGCCATTTCTAAACACCTTCTTTTACATGGCTTCTCTAAGGAATATTTTGAGGACTATTGCTTTAAAAGTATTTTTCAAAAGGAGATTGCCAAATATGTGCCAATCTGTTTTCAAATTTTTCTGTAGCTCACCAGAACAAGCTAGAAGAAATGATTAATGAGCTGGCAGTGGCAATGACAGCTGTGAAACACGAACAGGAGTACATGGAAGTCCGGGAGAGGATACACAGAGCGAGTAAGTTAATGCCGTCACTTTGCAGCAGTGTTTGGTGGCCATGAAATTGTGAAGGTGTATTTCTCAACAGCTTGTTTATATTTTCCTCATGTGAATGTTTTACAAACATTATCTTACTAAAGCCTTGACTTAAAAAAAAGCACTTATGCAAAGGTATCTTTTGAGTACATGTTTGTAGAGCTTCGTATTGGACTAGTTTATTATTGGAACACTAAATCTAAAGTGAAAAATGCTGCGAAGATTTAGCACGAGCTTGTAAGAGTTTAAAAATATCTATGGTCAGCTAAGGAATATTCAGTGATAGTTTTCCTAAAGCAGAAAAGAAAACTGTGAAATGGTTGGTTTTTAATCACATATTTTGAAATCTCTGTGCCAATATTATTATTATATGCTGAGAGTTAGCTTTTTCCCTAACATGGAACATTTAATTTAGATAAAATAGCACTAAAATGTGAATCTAGGCAGCCGCCACCAGGTGAAGCTCAGCTAGGGTTCTTAAATTTGTAAACTGGGGACGGGGAGTATATTTGTCTGTGGAAGCAGTGATGGCTGGAAGGAACCCCATGTTTAGTCGCAAAAGCCCATGGTGTAGCCTTAAGCACTATGCTGTGCTTTTGCATGTAAAATTAAGAGGTACCATATTGACACAGACCAGATACCATATCGTAGATCCAGGTCCACATCTATGGTTCGGTGTTTTTTTATCCTCCAAATAGTTCTTGGGGGCAGATTGCACGGGAGCAAGCTTGTCTGTGAATGCAGAGTGCTTTATGTCAGGATTCTGTTCGAGGTTGGGGTAGGGAGTGGAGAGAAGAGTGACTCTAAGGGATAGTGGGCACAGGCTGAACCTCTTGAAGGTGTGGTTTGTGTTCCCCCTTCCCTCTTACATCTCTCCTTGCCACATATGGAAATGAGCCTTCAGGACCTAGAGCACACACTTTGCCCTTGTATGAGAGAGTAATGAAAAACCACAACAGGCTGGAAAAGTGAGAGCCCCTGTTCTCGCTGATATGGAGCCCCTGTTTTCACTGATATGGATTGGGGCGTGAGGTGGGCCAAGGCTTGTGTACATGCACCCCTGCCTCTTCCACCATGATTCCTTCTCTTTGACTCCACTCATAATCTGTTCCTCTGGGATCACCACCTTTTCGCCCTCACCAGGCAGGGACCTATTTGTTGAGTACCTTGCTGACCACCAGGGGCCAGCCCGTTCTGGGATGAGAAGGACACTGAGCAGAGTCTGAGGTCCAAGAGCTTTCATTGCTTTTTGTTTTAACCAGTTCAGACCTGATGGCTTCAAGGTTATGGGAAGTTCTTGGGAACCCGGCAGCCAGAGGGAGCACCTGTCTTCTGGTCTGTAGAAGACATCCAGTCTTATTCTTTCACACCTTATTTGCGCGGAGATGCTCCTGTGTTTGTTTGACAAATATAATTTTAGGCATTCTGTTTATTTTTGCAAATCAAATAGTTCCCATGATGTTGTTTGGTTTTTGTACATCTCCCTGTAGCACTTGCTCCTTAGAAATGAATGTAATGAAACTTTTTTTTTTTTTCCCCCTACTGCAGTGTTGTGATAATAACAGATCTTCTAGGTCTGGCAGATGTGTGAGTAGTGTGAGGACAGTGTCTTACATACACACTTTCCTAAGCAAAGTGAAGGGAGAGAGAAATACTTTTTACATGATTGGTTAATATTTTGAAGTGTTGACTCAGCCATTCCCCTTTCAGACACAAATCTTGAAAAGCTAGTCATTCACAGGTATGCTAGATATTGGTTACTAAGTCTTCAGCAGAAGTAAACTTCATGCCATGGTTAGTACTAAAATTTTAGCTTGGGTGATTTTTTAGAGTTCTAGTTAATAATGTTTTTGGGTGTGTGTCTTTTCTTACTCTGGGGGAAAAAAGCCACACTTTTTAGTAGCTAAGTTATCTTTTTGGGAACTTGTCCATTGCTTTTCACTTCTTTTTGAGGGATTGTCAGTCCACTAGCTATTTTAATTTTAGTCAGTGTTTTACAAATGATACACACATATCTAAAAACATGCACTCACTCAGCTGATTTATACCGTTACTGTCTTGCTAATTATAATTGTTTTTAGTATTGGCCATTTGTAGAAAAATCAGAAACTGCCTAGTAATTAAAAACAATTAGGGCTGTAGAATTTGATGGAAAATGTGAAAGAATATGACATAGATTGAGCTTCAGAATAAATGAATGAAGAGTGGTCATGGCTGTTACTTTAAGGATGAGATCCTTAGCTTAAGAGTGGGGTAAATCATGAAACTGGTTCCAGGTTGGTAGTAAGCGCTAGTAGTGGTCCATGAGACTGAGAAACCTCCTGCATCTGGAACAGCTGCCAAGTGCATCATTGATGCACAATATTTGTTAAATACGTGTTTAAGGAAAAAGTCACTTTGACACATTTTGACTTGGTAGGTAGTGCTTTTTGGGTAACTGTATGATCTTGAAATAATCTCTTAGTTTTTTTTAAGTCTGTTTTCTGATTCAGCAAAAAGGATTATAATGTAGGAATATTTTAATGGGAGGGAGAAAGAAGGTTGTATTGGGTTTTAACCCTAGAGGTTAAAGTCACTTGGGCAAGTCACTTTTCCCCTCTGTTCCCCATAGATAAGCAGAACAGGCTTGACCATACCCCATGAATCCTTAAGGTCCCATTTAAATCTAAAATTTTCTGCTTCTAAGTTTGTTGAGTTGCTTGGGGACAAAAGACAAAAATATTTAGAGTACTCTGAATGGTGTGCAAAATATTCCTTCCCTAAAGACTAGGATGATTTATGATGCTTATGCCTTTTTTTTTTTTTTTTTTTTTGGTGTTAAATTTTGTTTGTTTGTTTGTCCTCACAGTCAACGACAACACAAACAGCAGAGTGGTCCTTTGGTCCTTCTTTGAAGCTCTTGTTCTAGTTGCCATGACATTGGGACAGATCTACTACCTGAAGAGATTTTTTGAAGTCCGGAGGGTTGTTTAAAAAGCCTTTTCCTGATGATCTCAAAATCATAATTCACTGTTTACCAAACATCTTGGTCATAATAATGTCATTAGTTTCTACATTTTTATTTTCAGAACTGTACATTCACAGCTTATGTTTCTTTGTGATTAATAGATATTGGGGGAAAACACCTTTTTAGGAAAGTTATAGTGAAAATTTGGCACTTGATTGGCATAATTTCTTATTTGAATTCTGCCTCCATTATATAGGCCTTTCAGAACTCAAACACTGTAAGTGAAATACAGGCATATAGTCCCTGTTATATCTATTTTCCTTTTGTTTTCATGATAAAATGCAGTTTGTTCAGACAAGTACTTTACGGATAGTACTTCACTAAAATGACTTTGGATCCCTTACCTGCAGTTCAAGTCATTAAAGATTCATTTTGTTGAGTCCTTAGGAGAAACAAGTCTGAATCTTGACATTTTCCACTCAGCCTGTTGGCAGCGCTCTGACTGGGGTGTCACCAGGTTGTTACTTTTATACCTGTCTGTCTTGTTTCTGCTTTGAAGATAAGACTTCCCCAACACCGTGTTCCCCGCCTAAATTTGTATTTTGAACCTAGGACTCAATCACCTCCAATTAGGTTGATGACGCAAGCAGCTAATAACCATTTTTGGTTTCTGCCTAACTTTGTAAGAAGTCTCTCCTAAAGCCAGTTCTCTGGGTGTTGCAGCAAATGGTAGCTCTTTTCTTTCTGTGCTGGCACACCCACTTTCTCCACTCTTGGCATGTAGGAAGTGTGCATTCATGCAATTGGAAAAATCTGGATTTTTGATGCCAAAGGGTTAAAGCCTCTTGGATTTCATTGCAGTGATATACAGCCACTATTTTATTTTTGATCAGTGGCATTTTGGCCACTGTTTAATTAGGGTACTGAACATCACTGTCAGTACTAGGATTTTGTTTTTGTTTTTCTTGGGTCTCTATTTTTTGGCACATGTGAATTTTGTTTTGTATAAAATGACATGACTTTCTCTTGGTCTCTGATGATGGGTTTAAAATTAAAGGCGCATCTGGTTGTGGTGTGGGGGTGATCCAGGATTATGTTGTGACTGATGTATGTTAGTTACTTGTACATTTTTTTTGGATCTTTGCAAGGGGAAAACTACAAGTAACGAGTTTTATATAATTAATTTAAATTTGTTACAGGTTTTCATGTTCAGGATAAACAATTTTTCAACCTTGGGTGAAAATACTGCAACATTTTTAGGGTGACTGTATTTTACCTTAAGACAGCTGTTGCAACTCCAGTTTTTTTTTTTTTTTGGGTGTGTGTGAAAACACTTCAAAATTGAATTAAAAGATGTACATTTAAAATTGGTTGTGTATCTAATCTGCCCCAGGTTCAGTAAATAAACAATTCTTTTTAAAAACAGTCTTAGTATTCTGTTTCATATTAATGCTTAAATAACATTTGTTAAAGTACCAGCTTTCTATTCATATTTCAAATGACGCACGTTCATGTTTTGAGTTATCATGCCTGATAAATGTCTGTCACTTTTTTTTAATGTTTGTTTATTTAATTTGAGAGAGCCCTAGTGATTACACAAGTGAATGGGGGAGGGACAGAGAGAGAGCGGGGGGAGAGAGAATCCTAAGCAGGCTCCACGCTGTCAGCGACAACCCGATGTGGGGCTTGAACTCATGAACAACCATGTGAGATCATGACCTGAGTCAAAATCAAGAGCTGGATGCTTAACCGACTGAGCCACCCAGGCACCCCACATTGTCACTTCTTAGGTTTATTAACTTGAGGATCATAAGTAGGAACCCAATATTAGCTTTCTTTGTGTGGTTTCTTTGATGATTCATTGTAAACATCTTAAGTATTTTTTCATTTGGAGAAAATTGAGTTTTTTTTTCACTCAAGTATGTGGTTTATGCATGTGGGAAATAAATTTAGGAAGAATTAAGTGATTTGTGCAAGGCCCTCGTTGGTGGAATCAAAAACTAGATCACTGCTTTTAGAAACTGTTCCTCTTCCTCTATTACACTAAGGGCCTGCTAAATAATAAAAGAAACTACCATTTGTTGAACACTGGCACTCTCCTAAGCCCTGTATGTGGTCTATCTCATCTATTCTCAAAACAGCCCTTAACTTTTGGTGTTATCCTAATCCTCATTTTGGAAATACGGAAACAGGCTTGGAAAGCATCCAAGGATCTGAAAATTAGTAAGTGGAGCCCCAAATGCAAATGCAAGAAGGCCTTTTCCCTCAGGGTTGGTTTTCAGAACTGTGCAAGTCCCATTTTATGTATTTATTATTATTATTATTATTATTATTATTATTATTATTATTATTACTTTAATGTTTATTTTTGAAAGAGAGGGAGACAGAGGATCTGAAGCAGGCTCTGTGCTGACAGCAGAGAGTCCGACCGGGGGCTCGAACTCACGAACTGTTAGATCATGACCTGAGTCAAAGTTGGACGCTTTAACCAACTAAGCCACCCAGGTGCCCCTGGAAATCCTGTTTTATAAAACAGTTGTCAAAGGTATTTTGTTTGTGATGTGATCCTATTTCAGTGGAGACGTTGCCTCTAGCTTTTTTATCTTTCATTTCATTTAGTTTGAGATAACTGGAGTCTGTAGGAATACTGCATATTCCCATTTATCCATCCCCAAAATATTTGAGTGACTGCTTTGCGCTATCATTTGTAGCCACTGGTTAAACAAATTAAAAATTCCCACTGTCGTGGGGTTTACCTTTCAGTGGAGGAGACGAACCTCATATGTAAATTAATCGGCGTATGAAAGGCAAGTGCCATGGAGGAAACATAAAGCGGGGTGAGAGGTTTTAGTGATTAGGAAAGAGAGGCATCACTGAGATGACATCTGTAAAGACCTGCTGGATGTAAGGGAGCAAGCCATGCACGGAGCAGGGACAGCTATGTGTTGACAGGGCCCCCAGCATGTAACAGGTGGTTGGTAAAAGCTTGCCAAATGAATGTGTGCGTGGACGAATGAGTGGCCGCAGCCAATGGTGAACCCGGGAATGGGAAGATAATGTTCTCCTTTGGGGCTTTCACTTTCTCGGAAGTAAACCAACGTTTATTATACCAGGCATCGGGTCCCCACCATCAACCCTATCTATCTTGCATACCTTTTAACCTGGGTCTCCGGGGCTGGGGTGCATTTCCGTCCAGTCCCTCCAGACCCACTTGTCCTTTGGCCAGGACGCGGTGTTGTGCTGCCACCGGCCTCCGACGGGCGCAGAAAGTGAGCGAACCGGAGCAGAATCCCTCCCGCCAAAAAGCCGCCGCAGAAACGCCTGCTCGCGGTGGGGAGGCGCCCGAGCCCAGGTGGCTACGCGGGACGGACAGTACAATTCGGGACCTGGTCCCGCTTCCACTCTCCGGCGGTCAGCTTTCCAGCCTCCTGCCGCGAGGGCGCTTTCCCCACCCTGCGGAACTTTGCTGCCGGAGTTCGGTTCCCGGCGGTCCCGAGGGCTTCCGGAAGCGGAAGTGCTCGCTGGCGGCGCCCAGGCGGCATCCCGGCGGCGGCGGCGGCGGCGGCGGCGGCGGCCGGGCGCGCGCTATGGAGCACGTGACGGAGGGCTCCTGGGAGTCGCTGCCGATGCGGCTGCACCCGCGGGTGCTGGGTGCGCTGCGGGAGCTGGGCTTCCCGTACATGACGCCGGTGCAGGTACCCGGTGCTGCCGGGCGGAGAAGGCTCCTCCGTGTGCCGGGGGCAGACGGGGAAAGGGAGGCTCTGAGCGGGCCAGGCCCCCCGGTAGTCGGACGCGGTCGGTGGGTGTGAGCTTTAGGTCTCGCGTCTTGGACCCGTCGCCCTTGCGGCGACAGGCGGTACACACTCGGGGGCTGCCGAGCTGGTTAATGACCCTGGCAGGCAGGGGCGGCAGCGCACCTGTGCCAGGGCCCTACCCTCCTCCGTCCTTCGAGTGCCGGGGCCCAAGTGCCTGCTGCATCCCGGTCCCGCCCCCTCTAGCTGTGAGATCCGGGGCAGGTGACCTAATCTCTCTATGCTTTTGTGCTTTTTTCCTTCTCTGTAAAACGAGGCAAGTAATTACCTGTCTCATACGGTCGTTGTGGGACTTAACACAGGACGGTGTCGGGCACATTATGGGAGCTCAGTAAATATTACCTGCTGTTGTTATTTTGTGGACTAAGTGAAGGGTCCTGGCCCAATTTATTTATTTACTCAAATATTTATTGAGGACGTACCATGTATCAGGTACTTTTCTAGGCTCTGGGGATTTTGCTGTGTTGTTCTCCTGTCATGGGCCTTATTTTCTTACGCAGGGGAGGGGAAAGGAGTAGAAGAATAAAGGGATTTGAGTTGGTGGAAAGTGTTACTAAGGGACGAAAACACACTGATGTAACAGTGACAATAAAGTACAGGATAGGAGGAAAGGTGGAGTGTGAGAGAGGGCCTCTCTGAAGGTGTCACTGAGCAGATACCTGAATAATTGAGAAGGAGCTGGCTGTGGGGTGATTGGGGGCAGCAAGAGATGCAAATGCCCTGGGGCTAGACTTGGCCTGGGAGGTACAGAAAGAAGGCATTTGGCTGGGGCATCGGAAGTGCTGCAAGAGATGAGCAAAGCAGGGTCTACGTTGTGCAGGGTCTTGGAAGAGTCTGTATTACGTCTAAGTGCATAGGAAGCCATCCTAATGGGAAGCTAGGTAGGAAGGGAAGGGAGGTGACTGATGTGCAGGGAGTGGACCAAAGAGCAAAGAGGCCAGGGGGCCAGTGTCATGTGAGAGAGGATGGTGGCTCGGAGTAGAGAGGAAGCCGTGAATGTCGAGAAGTGAAATTTGGGATAGCTTTGGGTTTGTTGGACCAGATGTAGGGACGACAAAAGACAGGAATCTAGAAGGTGTCTGAGGGTTTTGTCTTCAGTAGCTCGGTGGATGGTGGTACCGTTTATTGAGATGAGGAGGGTTGGGAGAGGTAGCCCGTTTCTGAAGGAAATTGACGAGTTTTGTTTTGAAATACTGAGTTGAGCTGTCCATAAGATCCCCGGGAAAGATGTCAAGAAAGCTGGAGATAAAGCTTGGGAGTGCTGTGCACCCAGCCTTGGGAATGTAGACTCTGTCTCTGCCATCAGTGGTGATGATCAGGGTCTGTGCTAGTCAGTGGACGCATGTGGCTGTTGAACACTCGAAATACGGTGAGTCCAAACTGAGAGGTGCTCCAGCTGTAAAAAGTACAACGGATTTTGAAGACTTGGCATGAAAAACGAATGGAACGTATCTCATTAATTAATTTTTGAAATACTCATTACAGGGGTGCCTGGGTGCCTCACTCGGTTAAGTGTCTGACTCTTGATATCTGCTCAGGTCATGATCCCAGGGTTGGGGGATTGAGCCCCAGGTCTGGCTCTATGCTAGGTGTGGAGCCTGCTTGGGATTCTTTCTCCCCACCTCCGTCTTTCTGCCCCTCCCTTGCTCGTGCTCTCTCTCTCTCTCAAGATAAATTAAAAAAAAAGGTAAAGTATTCATTACATGTTGAAGTGATACTAGTTTGGATCTATTGGGTTACATAAAATATATTAGTAAAATTCATTTTACGTATTTCGTTTTCGTTTTGTGCCTACCAGAAAGTTAAAAACCGTGTATGTGGGTCGCATCATGTTTCTTCTGGACGTCAGTAGTCTAGAGCAGTTTCTCAGTCTCGGCACCACTGATATTTAGACTGGCTAATTCTTTGTTGTGGGGAACCGTCGTGGGGCTTGTCGGCTGTTTAACAGCCTCCCTGGCCTCTGCCTACTAGATGCCAGTAGCGCGCCCTCCTCTCTCTGGGTTTTGACAACCAGAAATGTCTCCAGGCATTGCCAAATGTTCCCCGAGGGCATAGGAATCATCTGGGTCGAGAACCCCTTTCACAGAGGTCATTAGAAAAGTCCTGCGTGTGCTGTGATGGGTAAGCTCAGGCCCTGGGGACCAGGAGTGGAGTCGTGGAGGGGATGACCTCAAAGATGAGGCCGGGGCGGGCTTCGGGTTTGGCCACTGGTTGCTGAAACCACAGGACGAGGTTTCTCACAAAACCTAGAGGTTCTCTGTGGTGTTTCACATGAGAGGGTTTATTTGAACCGTTGTTGGTTTTTTGACCTGAGAGCCGGAAGCGACCCTGAAACTCAGTGTCTTCAAACCCTTCCTGGTCCAGAGAGGAAAGGAGGTGAGGCAGGGCTAGAATCCAGGACTCCCGAATCCCAGCTCCGCTTGCTGTCCCCTCCACGCTGTCTGTGTAGACGCCGCTGCTGTGTTGCCTCTGAGCCAGCCCCGCTGGGGTGCCTGTGGGGACTCTGCTGAGAGCCTGCATCGTGGTGGGGTCCAGTGTGACACCGGCCACCTGCTGGGTTCCTAGGGCTTTTGGCCACCTCCGTGGAGGCTGGCATTCTCTAACCGGTGCTTTGCATCTCTTTCTCCAGTCTGCAACCATCCCTCTGTTCATGAAAAATAAAGATGTCGCTGCAGAGGCGGTAAGTACCTCGTGCAAATGCAGCCCACCCTCCCGTTTTCCCTCCAGAATGAACCGTGAGGAAAAGCCAACCGAATTTCCTCCCTCTTTGGCAGGTCACGGGTAGTGGCAAAACACTCGCTTTTGTCATTCCCGTCCTGGAGATTCTTCTGAGAAGGGAAGAGAAGTTAAAAAAGCATCAGGTGAGGATAGCCGTGTGGCTGGTTTTTCACTTGGTCATCGTAGAGTTCACGGTTGCGAGAAGCTGGCCAGAAGGTTGAAGAGAAAGGAGATCCGTCTTCTTTATTTGCAGATTCTGGATTTGTGAATTTGCCTGCCTGTTAAGATTTATTTGTGGCTGCCCAAATCAGTACTTCACTGTTTTCTTGCTCATTCATGAATTTGTGCAGAGCAGCAAAAAATCTGCATCACGTGATGTGCAGGTTCCCAGCTGAGTCTGAGCGGGGCAACGCTCTGCCGCCTTGTTTCAGCTCTCAGACTATACAGAGATGTCTTTCTCCCAGTCTGTTTACTGCTGTGATTTTTGCATTTTTGCTGGTGATTTGAATGTTTAAGACGGCCTCAGGTGTGGCGCTGAAGCACTGTCGAGTGTTCCTGGGCACATGAAGGCTGGGATGGCCCTTCTGGAGAAAGTACCTGTGTTAGAGCAGCTTCCTTCAGGCACGAGTTCCAGTGCTGCTGGCTGTGAATTCAGTGTTGGTAAACCAACTATATCTTATTTGAGGTGTCTTTAAACAGAAACATGCATACAACCAGCTTATGTACTGATTGACAAAACACGACCATATAACCGTGCCTTTCCCCCAGGAGCAGCGTCTCAGTGTTTGCTAAGTCCGTGCTGTGAATGTTGCGAACTGACTGTAATTCAGAGCAGTAATTGACCCGATGCTGAAGAAGCCTGGGAAGTGCTGTTCCTCTGGGGACCCTGCTCTGTGAAGTGGAGGGTCCTGGCGTGTGTGTTCAGCTGTGTGACCCTGGGCACTGCTGATTGTGTCCTTTCCCCCCACCTGGGCAGGTGGGAGCCTTAATCATCACACCGACGCGAGAGCTGGCTATTCAGATAGACGAGGTCCTAGCGCATTTCACGAAGCCCTTCCCACAGTTCAGGTAAGTTGGATGCAGCGTCCCCGTCCGCCATGGGTGGTTATCTTGCCTGACCTGCTCAAAGACCTGTTTCTTGTTTTAGCCAGATTCTCTGGATCGGAGGCAGGAATCCTGGAGAAGATGTTGAAAGGTTTAAGGAGCAAGGGTAAGTTTGCTTGCTTCTGCTCCTTTTCTTGCTCGTTTTTGGCATTGAACCCAAGAGGAAGCCATGCATGGTCTGGGCCTAACTGGGAGCACTTCCGTCAGCAGCTCCCTCTCCCCCAAAAGTTTCATTCTTTGGGCCAACCTCCCAGTTTGCCTGCTGGCTCCTTCCCATAAGGCCCGGATGAGCCTTTCCCTTTCAGTGAGTCTTACTCCTGCAGAGGCGAAGCGAGGTCAGGGTATGGCCCCTACTCTCCCCAGGCCGGCTCTATGGGACGTCGGGCCCTCGTCCTTCTCACTGTGGGCTCTCTAAGTGGTGTCATCCCACTCTTGGTCGTCACTGACCTTGCCCCGAGCCCAGACCTGCAGCCTCTTCTCTGCCTGGCGTCTCCTGGGCATCTCCCAGCTGTTGCAAACGTGTCTGAAATGGGTACTTTTTATCCCCAAACCTGCACCTCACCTGGAGTTTCCCGGTCACCTGTCCCCCCTGCGCTTCTCCCACGGTCATCTGTCCCCCCACCCCCCATGCTTCTCTGAAGGTCTGGGAGTTGGCCTTGCTGCCTCACTGTCCCCTCCATCACCTCCCCACCCGATAACCATCACCGGATCCTTTGCATTTTCTCTCCAGAGCACACATCTCTAACCCTTTGCTTTTCTCGCTCGCCACGTCTCCCGCTCTGATCTAAACCACCTGGTCTCCTGGGCTCTTGCAGTGTGTTTCTGCTCTGTGTTTCTACTCTTGCCTTCTTATAATCCACTCTCCACAGAGCAACCGAAGTGGCCTTTTCAGAATGCCTGTCTGATCATGTGACTCACTGAAAACTCTTTAATGGCTTCTGGCCCTTAGGAAGGATTCTAATGTTTGTAAGGGGCTTGCGAGGCCACCATTCTCCACTGCCACCGCCTTCCCATGCGCTTGCTGCTGCACAGACCCGGCTTTCTTCTAGGCCACTGCATGGGCCAGGCTCCCTGAGTCCCCAGGCAGGCTCTGGAGGTCAGCATTGCATCTGACAGTGCTGAGCACACACAGGTGTTTAATGAACAGATGAGTGTCTGAGTACGTGGTGGCCATCAGCCCTTTGAATTTTTTTCAGTCCCACCATGAATAAGGTTTATAATGAGCAGTGGTAGGTTTTGTGGCCAATTTGTTCGAGAATCTTAATGACGAGGAACTGCTTCTGTCGAGCTATACCACAAGATGGTTTTCAATAGGGGTCACAAAGTCAAGTTCCTGCAGGGGTCAGAGGATAATATCAGTGTGTGAAAGGGTTGGGGTGGGGATTGGTAGGAACTGCCCAGTACACGCTTGAGTACTCATCTCTAGCTGATAGTTGCCTTGCAGGAATCTGGGCTCAGTATTACCAGATTTTGAATTAAAAAAACACAACAATGTGGAATTCCAGATTCTTACGTGTTGGCTCCAGACTTTGTTAACCAATGGCATGTAATTCACATTAAAAACAACAACAAACTTCTTTGGGTGCCTGGCTGGCTTAGTTGGTGGGGCCTGCAACTCTTGATCTTAGGGTTGTGGGTTCGAGCTCCCATGTTGGGTGTAGATATTACTTAAAAATAAAATCTTAAAAAAAAACACACAAAAAAACCAAAAAGACTTCGTGCAGGTCAGAAAGGTTGGGGCTGCATTTGGCCTTTCGTCTGAGGTTGTGATCTTTACGTAAAATTCTAATTCTGTTAACATTCTCATTTTATAGATGAGTTAGCTGAGGCTGAAAGTGGTTGAATAACTTGTTTTAGGTAAAGGGTCAGCAGACCTTTTATGTAAAGGAACAGAGGGTAAATATTTTAGGTTTGTGGACCACAGGGTTTGTCACAAATATTCAGCTCCACTCTTGTAGCGTGAAAGCCACCAGAGACAATACGTGAAGGGATAGGCATGGCTGTGTGCCAGTGAGGCGTCACAAAAACAGGTACAGGCCCGATGTGGCCGATGGGCTGGCCTCTGCTGACCCTGCCCTGGGTCTTGGCTCTGAACCTGATATGCCTCCCTCACTGCCTCCCTCACGGCCCCAAGCTTTGCTGCTCTGAGCCCTGTCCTTCCTCTCAGGGCCTCACCTCCCTTCCCTGGAACTTCCACGACTTCTGACGGGGGGTATATAATGCTTGGGATTTGGGATCACAGATATTCCCAAGATCCAGAGAGTGTGGTAAACATTACTGTGTTTTCAAAGTGGGAACATCATTGTGGCCACTCCAGGCCGTTTGGAGGACATGTTCCGGAGGAAGGCAGAGGGCTTGGATTTGGCCAGCTGTGTGAGGTCCCTCGACGTCCTGGTGTTGGATGAGGCAGACAGACTTCTGGACATGGGGTTTGAGGCAAGGTACCGGACTGTGGGCTTCTTTGGCTTCGGGAGATACTGGGCGAAAAGGAGAGCAAATTGGAATTCCTTTACCACCCTGTGACTGCCTTTATCGGCCTCCTCTGAATTTCAGATTATTAGGTGGTTTGATCCTTCAGAGTCTACCACACAGCTGAAATTCCAGTTCTACTTAAGATGCATTTTCCTTCATGATTTCTTGCATGTCTTTTAAACAGCATTTTTGGGATATAATTCATCTGTTATACAATTCACCTATTTCAGATGTACGATTTAATGGTTTTTAGTCTCAAAAGTTTTGTCTTTGTTCTCTCCTTTTAACTGCTCCACTTGATAGCAGTATAATTATGTGTTCGTATTGGAGAAAACTTGAAAAAAGTGAGAGTATAGTCTCATCCCCTGGTAATGTCTACTGTGAACACTGTAATGCTTTCTCTTCATGTCTTAAAATATGTTTAGTGTTATAAAGTGGTATTTGTTAATTATGCTGATAAATGAGGGGTTGAGTTTGAGCCCTCTTTTTTAGCATAAATACCATCCTGGAGTTTTTGCCAAAGCAGAGGAGAACAGGCCTTTTCTCCGCCACTCAGACACAGGAGGTGGAGAGCCTGGTGAGAGCGGGGCTCCGGAACCCCGTGCGGATCTCGGTGAAGGAGAAGGGCGTGGCGGCCAGCAGCACCCAGAAAACTCCTTCCCGCCTGAAGAACTACTACATGGTGCGCACTGGGTGTTCTCCTTACTGATTCCTGCAGTTCAGTCCTAATGCTGCCTGGGGGCTAAGGTACATCGTGGCACTGCCTCTAGGGCAACTGCCTGGAAGGTGGGGTTGAAATCAGGCAGGCTCACCAGGTGGGGGGGTGATCCTCACTGCTGACGTTTCTGGGCCGGGCTGGTAAAGTCAGGAGGCCGGCCTTTCCCAGGCAGAGGGCGTGGTCTGTAGGTTCTGTGGCGTGCGGTCAGGATGGGTGCCAGGGCAAGGCCGTCCAGTTGCACATCTTGGCTTTGCCCTCACGCACGAAACTAGATGCACTTACCGTACCGAGGAGGCTACAGCGCTACCCACGTCACAGGTTGTGTTTATTATTAGTACAGATGAAGGTTATTCGGCCAGTGATTAGTACAAGTACCTATCAATAAACGGTAGCTTTGGGCACCCACTGTGGCTGGCGCTGCATTCTGCTAGCTCATATTCACTTCCGTGGCTGCATGTAGAGGTACCTGAGTGTGTGAGGAGAAACGCCAAACTGAGGATTTGGTTTTCATAAAAATGGGGGGGGATGCATACAGATGGGTTTAAATGTCTCTAATTTAGGGGCCTGAATGGAGCGCTCGATTATGTTAAGAGGGACTGGAGTCTGTCTCCATGGTGGTCTTTCCAGTTTTGTACATTCCTTCTGGAAACCTCTGTTCATCTTAGAGCCGTGATTTCTGAATGCGGGGATATATCAGAATCTCTTGGGGGCTCTTAAATAATAGGGATTCTTACGTCCAGTCCTAGACCCACTGAATCTGTATGCTGTGCCCAAGAATCTGCACTAACAAAAATCTACCCTGAGGGCACTTGAGTGGCTCAGTCAGTTAAGCGTCTGACTCTTGATTTTGGCTCAGGTCATAATCGCACGGGGTCCTTGCGGCGGGCAACGCGCTGAAAGCACAGAACCTGCTTGGGATTCTCTTTCTTCCTGTCTTTCTGCCCCTCCCCCGCTCACACTCACCGTGTCTGTCTGTCTCTCTCAAAATAAGTAAACACTAAAAAAACACTGTACCCTAAAGGGGTACCTGGCTGGCTCAGTTGGTAGAGCGTGCAGCTCTTGATCTTGGGGTTATGAGTTAAAGCCACATTGTTGGGCGTAGAGCTTACTTAAAAAAAAAAAATCTTCTCTGGAGATGGTCTTATAGCTGGTGTGATCCCTGTCTGTATGCTGGGATTTGGGGACAATTGCATTAAAGATTTTTTTAAGTAATGCCTACACCCAACGTGGGGCTTCAGCTCACAACCCTGAGATCAAGAGTCGCATGCTGTACCCACTGAGCCAGCCAGGTGCCCCTGGGGATGACTGCGTTAGATGACTGACTGTGTCTCTCAGTTACATGGCTTTGTGACTTATATGTGTCAGCACATACTGATATCTATTCTGAGCTCGGTAGGCTGATTAATATACTGATAGAAGTGTGTTCTATTCATGGAGGAAATCAAGAGTCCTTAACATTTAAGGCTGAAACTGGAAATAGCTATGGAGGTTATTATTGTCAATGAATTTGTTTTTATTTTATTGGTTTTCCTTCTTATTTTGCAGGTATGTAAGGCAGATGAGAAATTTAACCAGCTGGTACATTTTCTTCGAAATCATAAGCAGGAAAAGCACCTGATTTTCTTCAGGTAATCCTTCTGGATGCTGTGGTGGGAGAATCTGGGGCTCAGTCACATCCAGAATATTTAGGTACATGTAGCTCTAAGGTTTGGAATTCTCTCAGGAATGTTTTTGGCCGCAAATAGCTGAAAACCCAACTTTTGTGGCTCGAACAGGAGGCATTATTTTTCTCCTGTAGAAAGAAGTCCAGAGGTTAGGCAGGTCCCGACACTGGGTTAGATCTCTGGAGTGTCGAGGTCAGTGTTTCTGCAACTGTCCTGGCCTTTTGTTCTGTCTGTCCGTCACTGTCCTGTCCGCTGTCCTGTGTGCACTGAAAGCGGATAGAGGAGGAAAGGCAGAGGAAGGTGGAAGGGTATCCTTCACATCCAAGCTTTCTTAGAATCCCCTCCTCCCTAGCTGACTCGGGCTTTCATTTTACGGGCCGAAGGTGGGCCCCTCGGCAGCCGCTCACCTCGAGAGGCAGGGGAACTGAGTGTGCAGCTGTCCCAGCCTCGTCGTAGAGGGCGGGGAGGGAGGAGGTGGCTGCTGGGACTGGCGTTGGAGCGGCCAGCTCAGGGTCTGCCACGGTGGGGTTTGTTTCGGTGTCAGAACTCCAGAGGGTTTCGGATTTAGAGCTCAATGTGGATGATGCTGGTAGCCATTCTCCCAAAAGGGATTGGGTCATCGCCGCCGCGTCTGGTGCTTGCCGCCTCCCTGCCGGCCCCGGGTGGTCGACGACGCTGAGCCCGGTCTCCCCTCTCGCAGCACCTGCGCCTGTGTGGAATACTATGGAAAGGCCCTGGAATCCCTGGTGAAGGGTGTGAAGATTATGTGCATTCACGGGAAGATGAAACATAAGCGCAACAAGATCTTCATGGAGTTCCGCAAATTGCAAAGGTGGGTTAGCTGCCGCGGAGGTCACCCTCGGCTGGGGCTGTTCTCTTGGCCTGGGATCCTCTTTTCTGCCCTGTGTAGCCCAGGGCCCCTGTCCTCGTCCTGACCCGTCATGCTGTGCTGCACTGACCTCCTTAGGTATCACGAGCTTGCCCGTGAGGTGTCTTAAGCTCTGTAAGAACAGGGACCTGAGTGTTGTGTGCCCTCCTGGATTCCCCGGTATATGGCCCGGCACCCGGCCATGGGGTTTTCATAACTTGTGCGGGTGGAGAGTGGATGGGAGCTATTCACTGAAGCCTCGTGGGTTGTCCTTGGGTGACTGCATGGGGGACACTCGCATCTCTTGGTGACCGTAATTGACTCTGTGTGTATAAGTAACATTTTGCTGCTTTTCTTAACCATTGAGCCTCCTGGCTGGTTTTTGTTTTTTTCCCGGTTGTGTTAACAGCACTCTTCTAGGCAGAGAAAGAGAACGGACTGTTGCACTTCAGGATTACACTCAGCAGGTTTTTCTTTTCAAATAAAAGTATGCTAATCAAAAATCCTTTCACTGTCTCCTCCCTCCCTCCCTCCCTCCCTCCTGTTTTGGTTGGGAATTTGTGAATTCCTAGATATTCTTAGGAGGAAGAAAAAGTCAAAATGTTGTTACCAAATGCTTCTGTGAGAGATTCGGGACCCTGTCATCATCAAGGCCAGTACAGACTGATGGTGATCTCCTTACTCAGAACAGTGTTTTCTCATTTTCTAGTGGGATTTTAGTGTGCACAGATGTCATGGCCCGAGGAATAGATATTCCTGAAGTAAACTGGGTTTTGCAGTACGACCCTCCCAGCAGCGCAAGGTACAGTGTGACAGAATGTTACCCTCTCTGGGGAATCGGGCCCCACGAATCCCGAGGAAGATACACATAATGATGTTCATCAGAATGTTGTTTTAAATAGCAAAAATGGGCGAACAGGTGAACCGTCACTGGCATGTCAAATAGTGATGCCATATTATGCAGCATTTCAGGTTATTTTCACGTACTTTTTAAAGTTCTTGCATGAATGGATGTGATAGAATGTTTAAAGGAAATACTTAACACTGCATGTGAAAGTTTCAGTTTTTCTCCCAAACATAGAAAAATGCGGGTGAACAGAACTCCTGAACCATAATAGTTGTTACTTCTTGGTGGAGGGCTTACATAAGGCCTCTGTTCTCTTCTCTACTTTTGCCTCCCAGTTTTCTACTAGGACTGTATCATCAGCTGGGCATAAGTGCAACAGTTTTCTAGTTCACAGAAATCCTGTCCTTACAGGATCCTTACAGAATCCTGTCTGGTTTGTAGTCTGTTTAACTGCCAGCTCTGGTATTTCTGACACTGGCGAGGGGTAGGGTTGGGACTGAGCCGTGGGGTCTGGCGGCCCTGTGCCTGCACCCTGCTGTTCTCACTTGGTGATCACGTTCCCATCCTGTGTTCACAGTGCCTTTGTGCATCGCTGTGGCCGCACAGCCCGCATCGGCCACGGTGGCAGTGCGCTCGTGTTCCTCCTTCCCATGGAAGAGTCATACGTCAGTTTCCTTGAAATTAACCAAAAAGTAAGGGGTCTTTTCCCATATACAATGCCCAGTGACAGTGACGGGATGGATACCTAGTAAACTTCTTTTTGGGCATGTGGTCTGGAACTTAGCTTAGGGGTTGCATACTCACAGGGGCAAGCCTGGTGACGTGAGTGCAGGGACCTGGCTGGCTTAAAGGCTGTGGGGCGGCACCAGCCCCCGTTAGGATGGCAGACACTGCCCGGCTCCAGCTGAGTGTCAGTACTTGGGAACACAGACCTCGTGTTGGATGCTTTCCACCAGAAATCAGGATTGTTATGTAAAATCGATTTTAAAATTTTCTTTACAAAATTTCAGACCAAATAAAACACTTGGGAATCTGGGCTTCTAGTCCTCTGATTAAGGATTACCATGAATTGTTTTGCCTCTGGCTTTATTGGCACTGGCTCTGATGGGGGTGAGGGGATCCCAGCCAGAGGAGGTGAGCATGTTGTCTGTGTGCAGTGCCCCCTGCAGGAGATGCAACTCCAGAAAAACACAGGAGACCTCCTTCCAAAGCTCAAGTCCATGGCCCTGGCTGACAGAGCTGTGTTTGAAAAGGGCATGAAAGCCTTTGTGTCATACGTCCAGGCATACGCCAAGCACGAATGCGGCCTCATCTTCAGATTAAAGGGTAAGTGGACTGCACTTAATTGTGTCTCCTTCAGCATTATTACAGATGTGATGGTCTCACAAGTATTACAAATGTGAAGTTGCTTTGTTTTACACAAACCTTTAGGCATATACAGGGTTAATATTTTCTAAACATTTAAAAGGAAGTTTTCTGGGGCGCCTGGGTGGCTCAGTCGGTGAAACATCCGACTTTGGCTCAGGTCACGATCTTGCAGGTTTTGAGTTTGAGCCCGGCGTTGGGCTCTGTGCTGACAGCTCAGAGCCTGGAGCCTGCTTCAGATTCTGTGTTCCCTCTGTCTCTGCCCCTCCCCCACTCGTGCTCTGTCTCTCAAAAATAAACATTGAAAAAAGTTAAAAAGAAACAAAAGGAAGTCTTCCTAGGGTTTGCTAGACAGAATAAACTGGCTGCTGAGTATTCCTTTCCGCTAAAACTGTAACTTTAATCCTAATTAAAATGGACCCCTTAGGTCATTTGGATAGAAAACAGTTACATTGGGGGTGCCTGGGTGGCTCAGTTGGTTAAGCGTTTGACTTCAGCTCAGGTCATGATCTTGTGGTGCACGAGTTCAAGCCCCATGTTGGGCTCTGTGCTAACAGCTCAGAGCCTGGAACCTGCTTCAGATTCTGTGTCTCCCTCTCTCTGCCCCTCCCCTGCTTGTGCTCTGCCTCTCTCTTTCAAAAATAAATAAAAACATTAAAAAAACCCCCAAAAAACTAAACCAGTTGCATTGTTAGGCATCTTCCTTGGGTTGATGCTTATAATCAATCCTATTTTGGGTGTGCTAACTCTGATATTTTGGTTTAATTAGATCTTGATTTTGCTAGTCTTGCTCGAGGGTTTGCCCTGCTGAGGATGCCCAAGATGCCAGAACTGAGAGGAAAGCAGTTTCCAGATTTTGTGCCTGCAGATGTTAATACAGACACCATTCCATTCAAAGATAAAATCAGAGAGAAGCAAAGGCAGAAGCTACTAGAGCAACAGAGAAAAGAGAAAAGAGAAAATGAAGGGAGAAAAAAATTCATAAAAAATAAAGCTTGGTCAAAGCAGAAGGCCAAAAAGGAGAAGAAGAAGAAAATGAATGAAAAAAGGAAGAGGGAAGAGGTACGGTGTGTTTTCTTTCTCAAACACCCAGCTGAGAATTCTGAATGAATCTTATCAAAATAATGTCTTTTAGTAGGAATTGTGTGCGGCTCCCCTGTCCTTCTGTCCTGTTGTGAGTTGGGTGAGAGTGTGTTGTTGCTGGTGGGAACACGTTCCTGAGGAATTTGGTGGTTTGTTGGTCTCTATACTTAGGGTTCTGATATCGAAGACGAGGACATGGAGGAACTTCTTAATGACACGAGGCTCTTGAGAAAGTTTAAGAAAGGCAAGATTACTGAAGAAGAGTTTGAGAAGGGGTTGTTGGCGAGCGGCAAGAGAACAGTCACCACAGCAGACGTGGGGATCCCCGCCTGGGAACCTGACTGCTGACACCGGCTTTGGGGAGCGTGGGAGAGTGCGGGGAATGCGGCCAGCCGGCCCGGCACGGCTCACATCTGCTTTCGCTACGTGTCGGAACTTCACATCCAAGAAAGCTGTTCAGACTTGGGGGGCGGGGGGTGTTACACTCGTGGATGTTGTATTAAAATCACACCGGCCCTTAGGTGTAATGGAAGAGCGTAACTGTCGGAGTGTAAATAACAGATGTCAATATTTATTTTGATGGGTCACCTATAAATTAAAGCTCATTTTTCTGTGGCTATTTTATACTTAACTTTCTAACAAAGATACTGAGGTAGACTTGATTTTTGGCTTTTTAAGGTTCCTTAGTGTTTTCAGGCATCTGAGCTTCCTGGGTGTCCTTTCCCCTGGACTTTCGTTATCTCTTTCAGGGGCTGTACAAAACACCGGCATGGGGTTGCTGATGTTGCTGGGGTTCTTTTCAAAGAATAGTCCTCACCGCTGTTTTATGGGGGAGTATCTGAAAAACTGAAGAAGCAAATCCTAATCTGGGAAAAAAATATGCCTCGTGTTGAATAAATTATTTCCTTCCATCTGACTGTCTTGGGTGTGTGACTGAAGCTGCAGAGGCCTCACCAAGATGGCCAGGACTTTTGGGCCTCGGGTAGCTCTCAGTACTGATGCAACACCGTCTCAAAACCCTTCATAGAATTTATTTGAAAAGATGCTCGATTTGTCCCCAAGTACAATTTTAAAAAGCTGTTCAGGCACAAACAACATCTAAAGGAGATTCACATCTTTCACAGATGCAGAATTTCAGGTTATAAACGTTCCGGAAGGTCTTCATACGTGATGAGCCATATAGGATGCTCCTGCTAAATGCCGTTTCTGCCTTCCTCGGGTTCTCTTGCTCGTTTCCATTCTGTCTGCCCCCAGACCGATGAGGGGATGGCAGTCCCTGGCTCGTGTTCACCGCTGGAAGCCTGATGAGAACTGAACATGGTTTCTAGCCTTTCTCACGAGGCGCCGTACGTAATGTGTGTCCCAGGCAGCTATTAGTTCCTGAAGGGGCGCCTGGCTGCACAGGAAGGCCTGCATCTCTTTGATGCTTGTAGCAAATCAGTCTGGAGTGCAGGGAAGAAGGGAGGTGGGCTTGGGCAGGTCTTTCACTGGATAAGTAGCCAGTAATCTAATTTGTGTTTCTGGAAAGTGCCTGGAAACCATGAGCGCAATTCAGGTTGGGTTTTACGGGAACTATGAACACATTTTAGATGGGGCTGAAATGAATAAACAATTCTTGAAATTTTAGGTCTTGTCTAAGTCTTCACTAAAAAAAAAAAAAAAATCAGTTTTAGGGGTGCCTGGCAGGCTCAGTTGGTGGGGCACACCACTCCTGGTCTTGGAGTTGTGAGTTCGAGCCCCACATTGGGTGTAGAGATTACTTAAACATAAAATCTTAAAAGCTTAGTTTCTGCCCGACTCACCAAGGGGTCAAGAGGCTACTCACCCCACCCTAAGTGCCTCAGCTGCACCAGCAGGGAAGGGTCCAGCGGTTACAGATACAACTTGATGAGCTCGTCGCTGACCGCTGAGGGTGTCAACACCCCCAGGTCTGTAAAGAGCAGCGTTATCAAGGAAGGAGACGTGTAGTCCACCCACGGGTGCTCCTCTTTGAGATCCTGTTCGGTCTGCACAGACTTCAGGGTATCTGCCTTATACTGAGGAGAGAGAAAGCGTGCGTTGGTTTCCCCCACGAGGGGCTCAGAACCGGTGTGGGCGTGGCCGAGCAGCCAGTGCGCTACCGTCTGAAGGAGCGCCCCGAAAACACGAGAAGCCGGCTGCGCAGCGCCCTGGTGAGGAGGGCAGAGTTGCAGGGGTGAGCCAGAGGGGGCGGCCTACTGGCCACCGGCCTCATCTAACGAAAACCCAAACCGTGTCTGCCCTCACTGGGGTGTTGGCTTCATTTCTCGAAACCTCGAGATAACAACTCACGCCGTTTACAGACCTTACTTTGTGCCCAGCACGTGCTGAGCTTTTCTCCTGGGTCACCTCCCAACTGTCGTAATGCTGCCAGATGGCACTTGCACCTCGTTTCACAGGTAATTGAAGTTCAGGGCGGAAAACGAGAGCATGTGCCCCAGGTCACGTGGTTGTAAGTGGTGGAGACAGGAGCCGAGCCTGGACTCAACCATCCGCTCTCCCTGCCTCCTTACAGCCCCTTCACGTGTGTGAGAGAGACCAAGAGACAGAAATTCTGGGGACAAACGGATCTCTCTGACTCTGAGTTCAACCAACAACTGATCTTTGCATCCGAGGTATTGGAGAATGTGACGGGAGGACAGTAGCTTACAGAAACACTCTTACGGTGCTTTTTCCCCAAAGGTTTCAGCTTAGACTCAGATACCCCTTCAAATAGGTAAAAACAACAACAACAATAACAACAACAACAACAACAACAGCAACAACAAACTCTTGCCTTAAACTTATCTGGGACATCTTGCTGGTTTAGTGGGAAGAGCCGTACAAACTTGAAACTTTCTGCAACCACATAAAAAGGCTTGTTCTGTGCTTTGGCGCACACGGCCATCTGGTTGGTTCCAATCTGGAGAGTCAGAGAAAACGTAGAAGGATGAGATCTTATGGCACATTTGGAGGTGTGTGATATGTTACATAATGCATGTAATTCTGGCTTTGGAATTAAAGATCTTTTAAACAAAGATGACAGCATAGGGGCCCGTGAGTGGCTCCGTCGGCCGAGTGTCTGACTTTGGCACAGGTCACGATCTCATGCTTTGTGGGTTCGAGCCCCGTGTAGGGCTCTCTGCTGTCAGTGCAGAGCCTGCCTCAGATCCTCTGTCGCCCTCTCTCTATCCCCCTCCCCGACTCGTGCACGCTCTCTCTCAAAAATAAATGTTAAAAGAAAAAAAAGACGACAACATAGGTCTCCAAAGATGCACAAAGAGTCAGACGCACACCCCAAAGATGCTCAAGGTCTTCAGTCCTTAGGCAAACACAAGTCAAAACCACCATGAGATGCTACTTCACGCCCACTGGGGCGGCTAGAATAAAAAAACAAAACACAAGTGTTGGCAAGGACGGAGAGAAGCTGGAATCCTTGCACGTTGCTGAGAAGGCGAAATGGCGCGGCTGCCGTGAAGAGTCTGGTGGGTCCTCGAGAAGCTGAACGTAGAATTACCGTATGACCCAGAAATTCCATCGTAGGTATGTACTGGAGGGGACTGAAAACAGGAACTCAAACGGATGACTGTGCACCCGCGTTCGTAGTGACATTATTCCCAAGAGCTGAAACGTAGAGACAACTCAAGTGGATGTGAACAGGCGGATAAGCAAACGTGGTCTGCGCACGCGACGGGACGTTACGCAGCCGTGAAGGACGACGAAGCGCTGACACCTGCTACAACACAGACGCTTGGAAAACATCACGCCAAGTGAGGCCACGCCTCCAAGCCGTACGCGTGAAACCTTTATGTCCCATATGTTTCACTACACAGCACGTGGAACAAATTATGAAATCCTTCCATGGTAAGCAACGGATAGAGAAATGTTACCACCACACTACACCGATGTCCAATATGCCCAATTAGAAAACAAGCAGCCAAACCCAATTCCAATTAAAACATGTTCTGAGAAAAGATGAACTGCATTCTCATGGTTTACAAAGATCAAAGACAGGTGACCAAACTCCGGCCGCTCCAGTGGCCCCGGGGGACAGGGACACTGTCTGATGCAGTGGTCGTCTGCAGGCTACACAGGATTGGATGAGGGAACAGTAACACCCGGTGCTGCCAGCAGGTAGGTTGGCGACCTCTCCAAGCCCGGAGCAAGGAACCGTGGAGAAGCGATGTTCTCACCTTGTTAATGATGCCCCCGTTTTCAACAACCCCTTCAGCGCCAACTATGACAAGATCCGCTTTCTCCATGATGTAGCTGAAGAAATTAAAAAAAAAAAAACTGCTCTATTTTCTTGGCTGCTGTTAGCATCACCACCTACCGACATTAATATTCCATTTTCAGCTCACTAAACCCCTCTCAAAACAACTTTCTTCAGAAGAGCACCTCGCCCGAGACACACCCTTGGCACTCTTACTAGTTCTGCCACCACGGGGCGTGGAAACCCGCCATGATCACACCCCCACAGTAAAATGTGCACAGCATGCTGCCACCCAGCGCCCATACACGTATGGGTGCGGTAACTGACCCAGGACTGATTCTCACTATGTGTGCACCACTCGATTTTCTGATCTAATCCAATACGAACAAAACCACAATTTTAAAATCTGTGGTGGTCTGAAATTGGAAGAAAAGGCTATGTAATTCAAGAATCTTTCTGGGGCGCCTGGGTGGCTCGCTCGGTTAAGCCTCAGTCTTCAGCTCAGGTCATGATCTCACGGCTCGGGAGTTCGAGCCCCACGTCGGGGACAGCGCGGAGCCTGGAGCCTGCTTCCGATTCTGGGTCTCCCTCTCTCTCTCTGCCCCTCCCCTGCCTGCATTCTCTCTCTCAAAAAGAAAGAAACGTTAAAAAAAAATGTTTTTTAAATGAAAAAAAAAATTTATAAAAAAAAAACCTTTCAGGTAGGGTGAAGGTCAATTTATCTTTGACGATGAACAATTATGTACAGTTCTTCAAAATGCTTACTTTGAACACATTCTTCATTGCCTTAACCATCTGCCTTGTGTGTTTTCTTTCCGAGAGATTATCAGTCCTGTTTTCTTTTGTGAGGTACCCTGTCAGTTCTCGGAATGTGTCCTTAGTTTTAAAAGTGAAGTTGCACGGGTAAGTCAAAGAAGCCCCGAGGGCCACTGAGGACAGCCTAAGCCTGCTGAAGAGGGAGCACTGATTACCTGTGCTGGCCTTAACCCAACCTTTGCACCTTGTTCTTAAGGTGTGCCCTAAGACTACATAAGCGACTCCCACTCTCCACAACTTTCTACAGCTCTGTCTTCTGCATGTACTATCAAGACTTTATCACGGGCTTGCTGGTCTCATGCAGCCATCAATTCAGAAGCGGCACATTGCCCAATGCAGTTTTATGAATGGGACGCAAACCTTCAATCAGGAAACGCTGCTCCAAGCCAACCCTGAGGGTGGGTGAGGAAAAGTAACTGTGGTCAGGAAGACAGGAACTTACCCAACAGCAGCATCTAGGACCACAGTGACAGGGACGTTGAGGTGGCAGAGAGCTTTGGCCATTTTCTTACTGGAAAATGACATTTTGAGAACATTAGAGAGTCCAAGAAAGTCCCATAGTGCGTATGATGAATCACTTAATTTGGACGACATATCACATTGGCTTGAGACGCTGCTCATATTCACGAATTAAGGGGCATATCCCAAGATTCTGGACTAAGGAAACAAGAATTTGGGTTCTTTAGAAGAAAGTATGTTTTAGGAAAACTACATTCTTGGGGACTCTGAGTAGGAGATACAAATGCAGAAAAAAGGACTAAGTTTTTCCTTTAATTATCTTCTGGAGAGAGATGTGAATCATCTACTCCTTGACACAAATCTTTCCGCAGATGTATTCGGTTGCTGTTCCTTTGATCTGACTACTAAATAAAAACCCTGGATCCCGTACCGTGGCCGACCGCAATTACACAGGATTTTTCCTCAGGGACAGGAACAGGCACAGCCGAAGGCAATGCTGACTATCTGGCAAATGGGGGGGCGTGTTCTGGGTCTTCCCACACGGGTGCGAATCCTCAGTTTGCTCTTTAAAGTGACTGCTAGGGGCCCATCGGTGGCTCAGTTGTTAAACATCCAACTCTTGACTTCGGCTCAGGTCACGATCTCACAGTTCATGAGTTTGAGCCCTCTGTCGGGCTTTGTGCTCAAGGTGTGGAGCCTGCTTGGGATTTTCTCTCTCTCCCTCCCTCCCTTCTCTCTCAAAATAAATGAACACTAAAAAAAAAAAAAGACTGCTCGGCACATAACCAAGTGGAATGATACTTGCCCTGATAAATCAGGCTGTGACTCTGTAATGTACACCTTGAAACGCTTCTTAGCCACCACTGCTGCCTCCAAAACTCTCAGGACCACTCTGGAGTAGGCGTGAGTTAATATTCGCTGTGGACCGAGAAAGCTGTGTCAAAAGGGCAAGCTTTGCAGTGATCACCCACGCTCTCTGCCCCTCTAATGCACGTTCCAGGCACCCCGAGGCTTCCCTGTACCCTTTCCCACAAGTCAACTGTAGGTGGAGAGATCTTTGATGGCACATGTATCGTGGGCCCTCTCTTCCCACAGCAAGTGCGGGAGGGTGGAGCCTCCGTGTGGTGTGGCTCACAAGACACAAGTCTTTCTATCTGAATGCTCTGTTAGGTTCCTTTGGGCTGGTTTTCCCATTTCTAAGACTCGGTTTGCACACTCAGGCCTGCAGGCACCAGGCAGGTCGCATGAAGACATGCTCGGGTGGGGCCAGCGGCAAAGAGGAGAGACCAAGCTCCAATGGGGTCACAATGGGCCTCCTGTTGCCAGATCATCGATTTTTCTTGAGAATCCAAGACTTAAGCGTTGGCTAATTTTTTTTAGTTTATAGATACTACTTGGGGTAAACACAACTCATTTGTGGACCGGATACAACGTACAGACGCTCGCTTAACTGTGTTCTAGGCAACAGACTACGCGGTTCTGTATATGCGAAAGGGATGGATATAGCGCCGTAGCTCTTTTCCGGGCCTCCTGAGAGCCTGTAAGAAATACAGCTTCTCAGCCCCCCAAGATCTACTGAATCGGAATCTGCATTAAGATCCCCAGGTGGTTCATCCACAAGGTGAAATGTGGGCAGCTCTGCTCTGAATTTAGTCTAAATCAGCACGGATGCAGGTGGGTATCACACCTTCCAACACACCAGAGCAAACGAAACCTGCCGAATACTGAGCGCGGGGGGCAGTCTGGCGGGAGGAGAAGGCTTCAGCGAGAGGCAGTCGTAATCTTGCCTCCACTCGAGCAAAAGTGGCTTTGTTTGCAACCGGCGTTTGTACAAGCTCTACTCGCTGCTATTAAATCGTTTACTGAATAACACACTTCAAAGGTTGGGAAGGGGATAATAAAACCGAGGACAAGATTTCAGAGTCAAAATGCAAGTAAATGATTTTATGGTCCGTGGAGGCTTGGCTGGCAGAAGAGGGACGCCGTGGGAGAGACGTCATCAAAGTTTTACTGCCCCTTTGCCGGGGACTGGCTTAACCTGCAGCTCCTGTCCTCGCTCAACCTATACTTGGCAGCTCTGTGTCTCTGAAACAGCACTGGAAACGAACTCACGGACGTTATCGCAAGCTAGTGCTAACCTTCACTTTCACATAAGGATGACCCAGTGCCAAGAGCTGTTATGTGCGGACTGAATTTTGATTTAGTACACATCCAGTAATGAAAATGCTTCTTTGGTGAGACATCCTATTAAAATCAAAGAATCATCCGTGCTCTCCCAGAGTTTTTCTCCACCTGTTTAACAGGACAGCCTCTGTAACCACATTTACACATTTGTGTAGTGCTTGCTGTGTGCCAGGCATAGTACAGAGTCCTTAGATCATCTCAGTACCTCCTCCCACAACAGCCTGATGAGGTAGGTGCTTTATTTAACATGAGAAAACTGCAGCACAGAGAGGTTAAGTAACTTGTCCAAGGTGAGACAGCAAGTAAGTGGCACGGAGGGATGTTACCCCAGGACTCTAACTCCAAGATCCTTGCTCCCAATTACCACACCCCGGAAATCTACTCACCGCCCCATCTTTGATGAAAGTATGGCACAGATCTGCAATTTTATTTCTCGATAGGGATATTCTCCTGAGAAAAAGTTCTCCCCGCTCAATCATGATCTTTTTACATTTAGAGTAATCCTAGGAAAAAAGGAGCAGAATGAGGGGAAGGGCAAGATCCAGGAGAGTATTTGCAGCCAAACAAAGAAGGAGAAAGGTAACCCAAGGAGGGCAGTGCTTACCGAGTATTCCAAGGAGGTGAGGCTAATAAAGCGTAGGAAGAGCTCCCCGCCTGAGGACACGGCCACAGAGGAGTCCACGCCACACAGGGTTTCTATGGCACTGGTGAGGTTTGCTCTCAGGCCCTGGATGGTCTCCCCTGGATTGATCACACGAGGAAGGCGACGTTCGTTTAAGTATCACAGCCCCTTGGTGTGTCTGTGATTCATTCACTTATTCAACCAGTGTTTCCCGAACGCATCCCGTATGCTAGAGACACATCAGTGAGCAGATGGACAGGGTCCCTGCTCTGATGGGACTCCCTCTCTAGTGGAAGAGGCAGACGGTAAACAAACACACAAAGAAACACACAAGTTACAGACCCAACAAGGACAGAGAAAAGCAGAATGATGAGAAAGGTGGGGCTACTTTGGAAAGAGCTAAAAGGGATGGCCCCTGGAATGGAGGCCATTGAAACTGAGACCCGAGTAAGAAAAGATCCAGCCACATAAAGAGCCAGTAGGAAAAGGTTACAGGTACAGACTCTAACCACAAAGACCCTGAGATGGGGACAAACTTGACAGGACAGAGAGAGGCCGCCAGGGCCGAAGCACAGTCTAGTGAGGGATGGCCTGGAAGGAAAGTAAGCAGAAGTGGCAGATGAGGTGTGCGAGGCGGTTCAGGCAGGGCTTAGGTGTTTGCGTGTTACTGCAGGTACAACGGGAAGACTCCAGAGGTCATCTTAGACACACGTCTCTAGGCCAGCCCTTCACACGCGAGAAGGCACTTTACTGTTGTTGTTACTTTGCTTATACAAGATATCATGCTATACCAAGAAACTTACATGTAGGATGCCTGAATTAGGTGATCACAGTGAGTGACACTCATACTAAAATTTATTCTGTAGCATTCTTTGTAGCAACTGCACAAATTCTGGCACATGACAGAAACTCAATAAACACTTATAAAGCTGAGCTATTGCTATAATTTAAGCTTCATGGTTGACTTGCTACAACATGGTCACTCTTGGAGAGCCTGGGTGGTTCAGTGAAGCGTCTAATTTCGGCTTATGTCATGATCTCAGAGTTCGTGGGTTCAAGCCCGGCATTGGGCTCCACGCTGGTGGTGTAGCATCTGCTTGGGCTTTTCTCTCCTCCCTCTGCTCCCACCCCCTTTCAAAATAAATAAGTATATTAGAAACAAACAAACAAAAAACATGGTCACTCTTGATTCAAAGTTCATCTCACTTCTGAAAGGGGACCCATTTAATGATGACTGGGGGGCTCTCTCCAGGTTAAAAGGAAGACTGAGGGGAGCCTGGGTGGCTCAGTCAGTTAAGTGTCCGACTTTGGCTCAGGTCATGATCTCAAGCCTCATGAGTTTGAGCCCCGCATCAGGCATTTTCACTTTCTACCCCTCTAACAGTCATTAGAAGACTTTCCCAACACCCAAAGTGTTCGAATCCGACCCTCTTCACCTTTATCTCTCTTCAAGAATTCCAGCAAAGTCCGGATGGCGGCTACTGCTGAGGCCATGTCAGGATCTTCCTTCATCTGGGACTTAAAATATTCAATTAGCTCTGGGAAGGGACAAAAAAAGCAATTCATCAAACTCATTTACCAGGATGTAAGAGCAGAGAGGTTTTCACTTAGAAGCAAACTAATTTTAAAAATACTTTCTTTTCAGGATGTTTGGCTTCAGGGGCATTATAAATGTTGACGGGAATACACTTTAGTATTTACAAGCTCTCTTTCTCGTTTTGAGAAAGCTATCCGTTCATAATGGTATAAAATTGAAGCACCACCAAATGATAGTGGAAGGTCATCCTCCCTCTTAACCTGGACTCCACATCGTGGGAGAATCCCAGAGTCAACCTCTCCAGACAGTCTATGCTAATTCAAGCCTGTTCACCTGCTTACATATATACATGTACGTGCAGAGGTCCATCCCCCTCTTATTTTCTTAAATGATAAGTATCATACATGTTAGTTTCCTCTTGTACCCCACTTAGTAAAACACCTTGATAACCACTAGACCTGCACATCAAATATGCCTTTCAAAAAAATTCCAGGGGCGCCTGGTGGCTCAGTGGGTGAAGCGTGGGACTTCCGCTCTGGTCATGATCTCACTGTGAGTTCCAGCCCTGCACCCGGCTCTGTGCTGACGGCTCAGAGCCTGGAGCCTGCTTCGGATTCTGTGTGTCCCTCTCTCTCTGCCCCTCCCCTGCTCAAGCTCTGTCTCTCTCTCAAGAAAATAAATAAACATTAAAAAAAATTCCAGTACTAGATCCAATAAAGCAGGGAATCTTACTCATATTTTACATATGAAGAAATCAAGACTGGGGAGACCTGCACCCCTGGCCCAAGTGTCCCTTTTTCGGAGGAGGGCACTGGAAACTGTTGGAAGAGGAAGGCCTGGGATACCCTGGGGACCCAGCCCGTGGATACAGGGGCAGCGAGAGAGATTTAGTTGCCACTGGAAGCAGCGCCTCCAGACGAGCAGCCTAAGCTTGGAAAGGGACTTCTCGCAGAGCGCAGCCTGGGCGTGCGAGGTGGAGGGACCCCGGCGTGGCTCCGCTTTAAGCCCAGCAGGCCCCGGCCCTGCCCGTCCCGACTTACCCTTGTCGTCCATGGTGCCCTCCGGACCGCGGAGCCCGAGTGGACCAGGGCCGCCCGCGCTGCGGGGAAACGTCCCCCGACCGGTGCGGTTCGCAGCCGCAGACACGGTCAGCACGCAGCCCGAGTCCACACTCCACTTCCGGCGCTTTGGGGGGCGGGGCCGTGGGTACGGCGCGAGGCCTGGGCGGAGCCGCCTTTGCGTCACGCTGCGGCGCCGGAAGTCGGGGTGCCCAGGAGCCGGGAGGAGTACTTGACTGCTTGCTGCCGGGGCGTGGGGGGATCCTGGCTGCCATGGTGTCAGACGGTGAGGGCCGTGCTGGGAGGGACCCCCGACCCCGGGACTGGGCGGGCTCGGCCTGGCCAGGACCACCCAGGTGGAGCATTATGTCGGGGGCCGGGTGCAACCTGTTTGGTCTTTAGGGGAGTAGCAAAAGAATTCATTTATTCAGTAAATATTTCTGAACGGCGTCCTGTGTGCCAGGCGTTATTTCATGCGCTGCGCAATACGGCTGAGAACATGACAGACAAGGGCCCTCGGGGAGGGTACAGTCTAGTGGGCGAGGCAGACAGTAGGCAAGTAAATAAGAATAGCTTCGAAGGGTGACAAGAGGTGTGAAGACGATATACTGGATGGTCGAGGCGCATCTACTTCAGATAAGAGCTCAGGTACTGAAACGGAGTCTTGAATGACTGTGCGAAGGCGCCGTGGCAAGTTGAGCCACTGCATTCAGTGAGATAGAAATGGGGAACTTGAGGGATAGAAAGGAGAGACTTTCATCCATACGTTAAACTATCAGTTGTAGAGCCTAATGTCTTAAGAAAAAAAAAGAGACCAGCGTGGTGGAAGCGAAATGAGCTAGAAGGATGAGATCAGAGAACTAGGCAGATGCATGGCCCTTGTGGGCCAAGGTAAAGAGGTTGAGCTTTGTTTTTAAGTGTAATATGAAGCCATTGTAGGGTCTCAAGCAAAGAGTTGGTACAATCCGATTTATAATTCAAAGACTTTTAAAAAATATTTATTTACTTTTGAGAGAGAGAGACAGAGCATGAGTGGGGGAGGAGCAGAGAGAGAGGGAGACACAGAATCCGAAGCAGGCTCCAGACTCCAAGCTGTCCGCACAGAGCCCGACATGGGGCTCGAACCTACGAACCGTGACCTGAGCTGAAGTCGGACGCTTAACCGACTGAGCCACCCAAGCGTCCCTGATTTATAATTTTAAAAGGTCACTTTACTGTGTGGAGAAGGGACTGTGGCAGCAAGAGTGGAAATAGATCATTTCAGAGGCTGTAACAACTGCCCATGGTTCCCTTATCTGTTTTTTAAGATACCACAGGGCTGTGAGAGAGGCAGGCCTGGCGTGGCCCAAAGAAGGAAAAATCACAGGGCAGTGCCGTGTGTATGGATACCCGTCTCTCCTGAAAGGCGGCACTTTGTCTTTGTCTCAGGCTTCGGGTGTGGCAAGGAGTGACCTTGAGAATTGTGGGATGGGGCCTCATGGGGAATGAGGCCAAAGGAGTGTGGGCTTACCGGTGGAGGCGTGTCTTTTACAGGAAGTCCTGTGAAAGACAGTTACTAAGTGCTGCTTCTGTGCTAGGCGTCTTTGTGTGTGTGGTTTGCATGTGTTATTTCACCCTAGGGTTAGCAAAAATCCTCATTCTGTAAGGAGTCCGGTCTGGTGGGCTAGATTTAGCAGAGCTGGCAACAGAGATCAGAAACACAACTAGCTGTAAAATGAGGCAGTGAGTTCTGAGTGTCGTTAAAAGAGGGTCAAAGCGGACAGTGAGGCATTGAAAAGCTAGTCTTTAGAGTCCAGCAGACCTGTCTTCATAGCAGGGTGTTTTGCTACTTGCCAGCGGGCCATGTGACTTCGCGCAAGTTACTTTCATTTGCAGAGCAGGAATGCCATACTTCAGGTCCTCTAAGACGCTCCTGATGATGAGATGCGTTTTTATTTAGGATACCACTAAGAGAAATGTTATAAGATACCGTCCTGCTTTTAGCAACTGTTAAATGTTAAAAGAAAAAAAAAAAAAGGAGGTGCACCTAGGTGGCTCAGTTGGTTAAGTGCCCGACTCCTGATCGCGGCTCTGGTCACGATCTCACGCTTCGTATGTTCGAGCCCCCCATCGGGCTCTGCGCCGACCGCTTGGAGCCTGCTTGGGATTCTTTGTCTCCCTCTCTCTGCCCCTCCCTGCCCCTAAAAAATACGTAAGTAAACATTTAAAAAAGAGAGAGAGGGTACGTGTTATAATTGATGAAAGATATTTCCCTCAGTATGTTGTCAGCACAGAATGCCATTCTAGTATTACATGTGCCAGTGGCTGATGCAGAGGACTCCTGTCCTCAGCTGGGGGAGACAGGACCTGTTGGAAGACCTGAGGAGTGTTCTTGGAGGAAAGAGGTAGCACTGGCTTAGGGCTTTGAAGGGTAAATAGGATTTGGATATGTGAGCGGAAATCTCCGAAGGAGTGAGGATTATCCCTATACAGGACGTGGAACTGCAGGAAGAAGGTATGGGGGGCAGGAAAGGCGTTACTGCTTTCTGCTATTAAATGAGCATGCTGGGTTTTTCATAACGGCAAGGACTTATGGGTTTGTGTGTCTCTCACCTCGGTTAGAATTTAGACTCCTTGAGGGCTTGAACCCAGTATCCCCAGCACCTGACACTGGTATTTAGTGTCAGTGTTTGTTGAATGAATTCATGGTGTTGTTAGCCTGTCTAGTTGTGCCTAACTTTGGAGAGTAGCCTATTCACAGTGAAGTCTTTACATAGCGATTGCTTTTCCCTCTTTGGTTTTCACCTTTTAAAAATTGGTTCCTGCGGTGCCTGGGTGGCTCAGTGGGTTAAGTGTCTGACCCTCGATCTCAGATCAGGTCTTGATCTCAGCGTTGTGAGTTCAAGCCCAGTGTTGGGCTCTGCCCTGGGCGTGGAGGCTAGTTAAAAAAAATTTCGGTTCCAAATCACAGTTGGCCTTGCTGCTAGTATATTTGATAGACTTGAGGCCAAAGTGAGTCCAGTGTCTCCCTTCAACCCCTCCGTGCCTGAAATTCTATCACTATTGCATATTAACTGGTTAATCGGTGCATTCTGCCCTTGACCAGGCATTTAGAATGAATATTTGGGCTTCGTTTATTAGGTCTTTATTGGGCGTCTACCACATGTTAGGCAGTTGTGCTACAAGCAGAGGAGGAAGAGTCCCCCCCTTACGGAGCTTCCGTTCTAGTGCATCAAAGATGTAGTGGTGCAGAGAGCAGGCAAGAGCCTGCTCAGGGCCCACAGAGCTTTAGATTATTAAAAGAACATGGCCTTTTGTTAATTTCATGATTGTAGGTTGATACACATGTAAAGGCAAGTGGTGGTGCCTGTTGTGGGTTTAATTTACAAATTGGGAATGTTAGCTTTGCTATGCTTCCATGAGGCTAACGTTTTTATTTTTTGTTAATATTTTCAGAAGATGAATTGAATCTTCTGGTAATCATAGTTGATACCAACCCAATTTGGTGGGGGAAACAAGGATTAAAGGAATCTCAGGTAAGATTGCTTGAGGAGGCCTTTGGATAATTCTGGTTTAATTGAGTGTGTGTTTATATTGCTTTTTTTTTTAAAAAAAAATCAGCTATAGTAAAGTCCTTTACATACCATAAAATTCATCCATTCTGATGTACAATTCGATGCTTTTTTAGTAAAAGTCACAATAAAATAGTGTAACCACCACTTTCATTTCATTTCATCTTAGGCTATTTGTATCACCCCCAAAAAGTTCCCTCATGCCTGTTCACAGTCAATGCTTCTACCCCCTAGTTGCAGGCAACCAGTGATCTGCTCTCTGTCTCTATGTTGCCTTCTCTGGACATTTCGCGTATTCCATGCAATATATAGGCCTTTAAAAAAAATCTATTTTGAAGTATTTTATTTTGAAATAATTACGGACTCATAAGAAATTGTTTAAAAAAATGGTGCAGAGAGGCCCCGTGCACACTTGCTCCGGCTTCCTCCAGTGGTAACACCTCCTGTATCTCAAGTACAGGAGTGAAGCCAGGAAACTGACACCAGTATGCTCTTCAGACCTTATTCAGATCACAACAGATTCCCATCCATGCGTGTGTACGTGCGGTGCTATGCTTTCCCTGTTGCATGTATAGATTTGTGGAACTACCACCACAGTCAGGACAAGAGCTGTTTCATCACAGTGCTCCTTTTTTTTTTATTTTTACTTTTTTTGAACGTTTATTTATTTTTGAAAGAGAGAGACAGTGTGAGCAGGGGAGAGGCAGAGAGAGAGGGAGATACAGAATCGGAAGCAGGTTCCAGTCTCTGAGCTGTTAGCATGGAGCCTGATGTGGGGCTCGAACTTGTGAACTGTGATATCATGACCTGATCTGAAGTAGGATGCTTAACCCACTGAGCCATCCGGGCGCCCTGTCACTTGTGTTCCTTTTATAGTTGCTACACCTGGGGCATCTGGGTCGTTCAGTTGGTTGAGTGTCCAACTCTTGCTTTCGGTTCAGGTCATGATCCCAGGGTCGTGGGATGGAGCCCCGTGTTGGGCTCCACACTGGGAGTGGAGCCTGCTTGAGATTCTCTCTCTCTCTCTCTCTCTCTCTCTCTCTTTCTCTCTCTCTCCCCCTCCCTCCACTCATCTCCCCCAGTCATGCATTCTCTCTCTCTCTCTCAAATTAAAAAAAATAGCAATAATAATATAGTTGCTACACTTTAGACAGTCCCTGGTCCCTAAACCCTAATAAATGCTGATCTAATCGGTTTTCCAGTGCTATAGTTCTGTTATGTAAATAGGTCATAAAGTGTGTAGCCTTTGAGGTTGGCTTTTTTCACTCAACTGAATGCTCTTGGGGTGCCTGGCTGGCTGAGTTGGATAAGCGCCCGATGTCGGCTCAGGTCACGATCTTGGAGTTCATGAGTTTGAACCCTGCTGACAGCGCACAGCCCACTTTGGATCCTTTATCCGCTCCATCCCCCACCCCCCCGTCTCTGCCCTACCCCACGCTCCACGCATGCGTGCTCTTTCTCTCAAAAATAAAATTAAACATTTAAAAACAAAACAGAATGCCCTTGATCCATCCAGGTTGTTCCATGTATCAAAGTTTGCCCTTTTTATTGCTGAGCGGTGTTCCGCGGAATGATATGCCACAGCTCGTTTCCTCACTCACCTGGTAAAGCTTTGACGTTTGGGTGGTTTTCTTCAGGTTTTGGTTACTACATAAGAAGCTGCTCTGAAAATTTGAATGGAGGTTTTTGGGTGGATGTCAGTTTTCATTTCTGTGGGATGAATGTCCAGGATCGCAGCTGCATGGTGATCGCACGTTTGGTTGGATGAGAAACTGCTGTACTGTTTTCTAGAATGGCTGTACGCTCCCACCAGCAAGCGTGAGAGATCCCGTTTGTCCCTCTCCTCACCGGCGTTTGATGTGGTCGCTGTTTTTTATATTAGCCGTTGTAATGAGCGTGGAATGCCACCTTATTGTGGTCTTAATCGCATTTCCTTAATAGCTAGACATGTTGCACATCCTCTCGTAGGCTTATTTGCCATACAGATCGGCCTCCTGACGTGTCTTTTCATGTTGTTTGTCCATTTTCTCATTGGGGTGTTAGGGTTATTTTTAATTATTGAATTTCGAGATTTGAAAAACGTGTCCTAGATACAAGCCCTTTGTCAGATATCTTGTTGGCAAGTATTTTCTCCCAAGCTTTAGCTTGTCTTTTTATCCTCTTCTGGTGGCCTCTCACGGAGCAGAAAATTTTTAATTTTGATCAAGTCCAGTTTCTCGATATTTGAAAAATACAGCTTGTGCTTCTGGTGCTATAAGAATTCTCAGCCTTGCTCTAGGTCTTAAAGATTTTCTGCAGCGTTTTCTGTGAAACGTTCTACGTGTAAATGCATAATCCAGGAGGGCCGGCTCAGTCCACAGAGCATGCAGCTCATGATCTCTGGGTCGAGAGTTCGAGCCTCACGTTGGCGGGGGGGGGGGGGGGGGGGGGAGTAGAGATTACTTAAAAATGAAATCCTAGAGAAAATGACCAAATAAATCCACAATCCACTTTGAATTATTTTTTTTGAACAAGCTGTGAAATTTAAGTTGAGCTTTCATTTTTTGCCTCTGTGTAATCCAGTTGCTCCGGCGCCAGATTTGAAAAGATTACCTTTTCCCAACTGAATGGCTTTTGCAGCCTCGTCAGAAATCACTTGGGTACTTGTGTGGGTTTATTTCTGGGTGCTCTTTCTGTTCCTTTGCGCTCTCTGTCTCTCCCTCCACCGGTACCACAGAGTGTTGATTACAATAGCTAGATAGTAAGTCTTGGGCTCCAGCTGGCTAGTTCCTCCCGCTTTCTTCTTCTTTTTCAAAATTATTTTTTTTAACTATTCTAGTTCCTTTGCCTTTCCATATAAATTAAAAGAAATTAATGTTTATATTATTTTTGACGGGGGGTGGGGAGTGCAGAGAGAGAGACAGAGACAGAGAGACAGAGAATCGAAGCAGGCTCCAGGCTCCAAGGTGTCAGCACAGAGCCCGACATGGGGCTCGAGCCCATGAACCACGAGATCATGACCTGAGCCAAAGTCAGACGCTCAACCGACTGAGCTGCCCAGGCGCCCGACCTTTGGCTGGTTTTGACACAAGGGTGATACTGGCTTCGTAAGATGAATTGGGAAGTCTTCTTTTCTGTTTTCTGGAGCAGATTATTTTGAATTTGGTATCAATTCTTTATTTTTTTATTTTATTTTTTTTAATTAAAAAAGATTTTTTTAATGTTTATTTTTATTTATTAAAAAAATTTTTTTTAATGTTTATTTATTTTTGACAGAGAGAGACAGATCATGAGCAGGGGAGGGTCAGAGAGAGAGCAGGAGACACAGAATCAAGCAGGCTCCAGGCTCTGAGCTGTCAGCACAGAGCCTGATGCGGGGCTCGAACCCACGAACCGCAAGATCATGACCTGAGCTGAAGTTGGACGTTCAACCGACTGAGCCACCCAGGCACCCCCAAAAATGTTTATTTTTGAGAGCAAGAGAGACAGAGTGCAAGCAGGGGAGGGGCAGAGAGAGAGAGGGAGACATAGAATCTGAAACAGGCTCCAGGCTCTGAGCTGTCAGCACAGAGCCTGACGCAGGCTCAGACTCGAGAAGAGAGGGATCATGACCTGAGCCAAAGTCAGACACTTAACTGACTGAGCCACCCAGGCACGCCAGGTGTCCATTCTTGAAATGCCAATGAAATCATCTGGGCCTGGAGTTTGCTTTTGGGGGAGGTTTTAAACTATGAATTAAATTTTTAATCGTTATTAAAGTTTTGAATGATCTTTTTCCTATTGGGTGAGTTTTGGTTATATGCACTATTTTGATTTTGTTTTCCACTTAATATAATATTTTTGAGGTTCATCCATGTCGTAGTACGTATTGCTGGTTCCTTTTTATTACTGAATAGTATTTTATTGTGTGGCTATACCTCTTGTTCATCTGTTCACGAACGTTTGGATTGTTTCCACTTTTTGATTCTTAGGAATAATGCTCAAATAATTCTCAAACAAGTCTTTGTGTGGACGTATGTTTGCATTTCTCTTGAGTAGCTAGATGCCTATGAGTTGAGTTGCTGGGTCATGTGGTAAGTTTAGTTTTAACTTTTTAAGATGTTGCCAGACTTAAAGAGTGGAGTGGGTACGCCGTTTTTGATTCCTTTGAGAGGTGTGTACGAGTTCTAGTTTCTTCACATCCTTGCCAACACATGTCTTTTTTTAAATAATCATTCTAGTAAGTAAGTAGTGGTATCTCATTGGGGTTTTAATTTGCATTTCCTTCATGACTGTTATATATACATATATAATGTATGTGTATTATGTATAATAGTATATGCTTATTAGGCATCATATTTTCTTTTTTTTTTTAAGTTTATTTATTTATTTTGAGAGAGAAAGAGAGACTGTGAGAGGGGGAAGGGCAGAGAGAGGGGCAGATAGAGAATCCCAAGCAGGCTCCATGGTGTCGGTGCAGAGCCTGACATGGGGCTCGATCTCACATACCATGAGATCATGACCTGAGCCGAGATCAAGAGTCAGATAATTGACAGACTGAGCCACCCTGGCGCCCCGTCATATTTTTTTAGTTGAAATGCATATTCAGTTATTACGCCCAATTTTAAAATTGGGCTGTTTGTTTTCTTATTACTGAATTGTAAGAATTCTTCATATATTCTGGATATAAGTCTTTTTCCAAGTATATGATTCATAAATATTTTCTCCGGATCTATGACTTTGTGACCTGTCTCTTCATTTTCTTAATGGTGTCTTTTTTTTTTTTTTTTTTAACGTTTATTTATTTTTGAGACAGAGACAGAGCATGAACGGGGGAGGGGCAGAGAGAGAGGGAGACACAGAATCGGAAGCAGGCTGCAGGCTCCGAGCCGTCAGCCCAGAGCCCGACGCGGGGCTTGAACTCACGGACTGCGAGATCGTGACCTGAGTGAAGTCGGCCGCTTAACCGACTGAGCCACCCAGGCGCCCCAATGGTGTCTTTTTTAAAGTCAGCTTTATCCGGGGGCATCTGGCTGGCTTAGTTGGTAGAGCATGCAACTTGTGATCTTGGGGTCTTGAGTTCAAGCCCCACATTGGGCGTAGAGCATACTTAAAAAAAGTAAATAAAAAGAAAAATCAAAGTTAAAATCAGCTGTATTGAGATATAACTGACATGCAATGGATAGCATATATTTAAAGTGTTCAGTTTGATATGTTTTTGTATATGTATACATTCATGAAATTATCATCACAATCAAAATAATGAACATATAAATCTGTGACCCCCCCCCCCCCCGCCGAAGTTTCATCATGTTCCTTTATCCTGCCTACTTCTCTCTGCTGGTCTCTGCCCCTGGGCAACCAGTCATCTGTTTTGTCATTATAGATTAGTTTGCATTTTCTGGATTTTTATATAAATGGAATCAAACAATATGTAGTGGGATTTCTTTTGGTCTCGTTTCTTTACTCAGCATAATTATTTTGAGATCTGTCCAAGTTGTTACAGTAATGCATTCCTTTTTATTGTTGTTGAATAGTTTTCCATCATATAGACCAGCACATCACTGCATATTACCCTATTACGCCTCAAAAAACTTTTATTTTGAACTCTCATCAGTGGTATATGAGAATTCTTTTTTTTTTGTACCCAAATAAGATGTTCTCTTGCCTTGTTTTTGTTTTGTTTTGTTTTTAAATTTTTAAGCTTATTTATTTTGAGAGAGAGAGAGAGAGAGAGCACAAGCAGGGGAGGGGCAGAGAGAGGGAGAGAGAGAATCCCAAGCAGACTCTGCACTGTCCGTGTGGAGCCAGACGCGGGGCTCAAACTCACAAACTGTGAGATCATGACCTTAGCCGAAACGAAGAGTCAGATGCTTAACCAACTGAGCCACCCAGGTGCCCCCCTTTTCTTTCTTAAGTTTATTTATTTATTTTTGAGAGACAGGGCTTGACAGAGAGAGAGAGAGAGAGAGAGAGAGAGGGAGGAAATCCCAAGCAGACTCTGTGCTGTCAGCACGGAGCTCAACGCAGGACTTGATCTCACAAAAGGTGAGATCACGACCAGGGCTGAAATCAAGAGGCAGACGCTTGACTGACTGAGTCACCCTGGCATTTCTCTCTTTCCTTGTCTTATCTTTTGCCCATAGGATGTACCATAAAAGTTATCTCAGTTTGCTTTTAGTATATTTGATGGCCCATTCTCTCTTGGGGCATTGCACATTTTCCTCTCTGGGTATTATTTTTTTTTAATGATTTGTGGATACTCTTTATATTAGAAAGTTCACCTTTTGCTTGTCATATATTGCGGTTTTTTTTTCCAGTTTGTAATTGGCCTTTCATTTTTGTTTATAGTCACCTTTCTTGCCATATAGAAATTTTAATAGGTTTGTTGTACTTTTTTTAAATAAAGTGGAATTTATCAGTGTTTTATTTGCTGCCTGAAGTATTTTTTCCTTTAAGAGAAACATGCTTTATTCCAGGATTATAAATATATGCACCTACGTGTTTTAGTAATATTAGTGCTTAAGAAAATGTAAGCTCAATGAAAGAAGGGATCTTTGCCTGGCATATAACAGGTGCTTAGCATACTTAGTGACTGAATGAATGGAAAACTTGTACAAATCACCAATTTAATCGGTATGTATATTAATCATCTGTTCTGCGTGGTGGTAGTTTTCTAGTAATTTTATCATAGAATGTGTAACATGTTTGCTTTCCTTAAATGTCGTACAGAAAATATTTGTGGAATAATGCACTGATGTAGAAATCATTTCAGATAAATAAAATTAGAAAACTAATTTTCAAGTGTTTTGGTTTATGGCTTTGGAGGAGGGGGTTCCTGAGTGAGTTTTCAGCAGTGAATAATTGTCTAAAATTTAAATGAAGTCTTTATCATTTCAAGACCTAACCTAGTTATTTGGGTAGCTGCTTTATCTTTTCTTATGGTTTCTATTTTTCAACAGTTTACTTTATCAAAATGCATAGATGCTGTGATGGTGCTGGGAAATTCTCATTTATTCATGAATCGTTCTAACAAACTTGCCGTGATAGCAAGTCACATTCAAGAAAGGTATGACTGTCGTGAGTACCTGTTCAGTGCTTCACACTTGTGAGATTTTGATGCCAGTCGGCATGTACTGTTCCTTTCCTGTAGTGCAAAAAAAATATTTTTCTATAGCGTTGAACAATACTAACAGTGTCAAAAATCAGTACGTGTACCTTTGAAAGGAATGAATGTCGGAAACCTCATTAGCTGACATCTAATAGAGTTGCATCATGTGCACAGGTAACTTACATGGAGTCAGCCATACTCTGTAGGCAAAGAACAGGGAGAATTATCAAGTGGGACAGGTAGCTCCTATCCTTGTTGTCCTTGTGGGTCTGCTCCAGAGGGCAGGTGTGATTCCGCTTTCTCTCAGCCAGTCTTGACTCCTGCATACTTCTCAGAGTGTAATATTTTACTGCTCCGGGTGTGATTCTGGTGTTTACAGATGAGGGTTTTTCTTGTTATGTAGGCTTTTAACCGAGGCCAACTGTCCCATCTGGTGCTCAGCAGAAGAAACAGTTAACTTTTCTTTTCTTTTCTTTTCTTTTCTTTTCTTTTCTTTTCTTTTCTTTTCTTTTCTTTTCTTTTCTTTCTCTTTCTATCTTTCTGTCTTTTTTAATGTTTATTTAATTTCGAGAGAGGGAGGGCACAGGTAGGGGAGGGGCAGAGACAGGGGGAGACACCGAATCCGAAGCAGGCTCCGGGCTCCGAGCTGTTGGCACTGAGCCCGATGTGGGGCTCGAACCCACAAACTATGAGATCATGACCTGAGCCAAAGTCAGATACTCAACTAACTGAGCCATCCAGGCGCCCCAACAGTGACCTTTTCTAACACGAGTGTAGAACCTGGCTGCACGTGAGTCACGTCGGGACGGGTGTGTAGGTGTGCAGCTTCCCTGCAGACATGACCACGTACACGGTACATATTTTCACTGTTAATTTTGACCATATTTACTTTGCGCGCATACACTGACCATAGAATCTGATTCTCTGGGCAAGACACGGTTCTTGTGTGTCTTAACTGGATGTCAGCCACATCGTGGGAGAAGTGACTCTCGTGTACCAGCCTGTTTCATATGAGGTGGGTGGTCCTCCGTCCTCGTTTCTCGGGGCTGCTCTCTCGGCTGTGTCGAAAGAGCCCGTGAGCCACCAAGTAAGTGCCCTCGCTCCCATGATCACCATGCAGTTTTCTCAAAATTGGATGTAAAAGACCTCACTGATTTGGTTAAGATATCGAAAGAAAACCTACAAAAGGCACAGTGGTCAGTTGTTAGAAAAATCAAAGCTGTGTTTTACAGGATTACTATAAAAATCATGAAGCACTGGGAGGATCTTTTCAGGGGCCCTTGGACCAGATTTGTATTACGGGGGGTAGGTGAATACCCCTCAAATAATAACCCAGCCCTGAGATAGAATTTGGTATGACTCTCCTCCCGACTGGCATCTGAGAAAGTAGGATGAGAACCACCTCGAAGCATGTCGAGAGACTGGAACCGGCTTTATTTCCTCTCACTTTTGAGAAAACAGAGGGATCATTGAAACACTCTCTGGTGGTAGACTTGCGTTTGCCAATTATTATAGAATCTTGCGAGGCAGAATTGGCGTGGTTTTTGTTTGTTTTCTGTGCTGAATTTCATCTGGGTGTTTAGTGAGGACAGAGTCCTGGTGTAACTCGTGTTTTTCCCCCCTCTGTTTCAGTCGATTCTTATATCCTGGGAAGAATGGCAGACTTGGAGACTTCTTTGGAGACCCCGGCAACCCTCCTTCTGAATTCAGCCCCTCAGGGAGCAAAGACGGCAAATACGAGTTGTTCACAGCAGCGAATGAAGTCATTGCTGAAGAAATTAAAGATCTCATGACCAAGAGTAATGGATTTCTTTGCCCATTATATTTTTGTACAATAGACAGTTGAATCTGGAGGTCCTTGAGGCTCGAAGTCGAGAGATTTGGGGTTCCTGGGACTGTTTACTTGCGTTCTCTCTCTTTTCTTTTGTAAAATCATTTTCATCCAAGCCTGAGCCCCGGTTGCTTGACCTCGCCAGCCTCTCCCACTGTCCACCAGCCTCTACTTCTTGAAACACACTCTTAGCGTCTAAGGATATCCTTTTGTCCTGTTTCTCCTCTTTTTAGGACCATTCTTCCATCTCTGACTTTTCCTTCATCTTGTCCCATAAAAAAATAGGTTTTTCAATTCTGCACATTATATTCTTCTTTTTTCTTCCTCTGTATGTTTTCATCCGCTCTTATCTTTAATTGTCATTTCTATGTGAACACTTCCCAGTCTTTATCTTTTTTTTTTTTTAACGTTTATTTTTGAGACAGAGAGGGACAGAGCATGAACGGGGGAGGGTCAGAGAGAGAGGGAGACACAGAATCTGAAACGGGCTCCAGGCTCTGAGCTGTCAGCACAGAGCCCGACGCGGGGCTCGAACTCACGGAGCGCGAGATCATGACCTGAGCCGAAGTCGGCCGCCCAACCGACTGAGCCACCCAGGCGCCCCGCCAGTCTTTATCTTTAATGTAGCCTTTCTTCCAGCAAATGTCTCCACAGAGGGGTCCACAGTCTGGCTGACACACCCCAGAGTAGGTTCATTATCTTTCCCTCCCAGTCACACCGCCATTTCCACCCCCAGTTTCTGCCACACCCCTCCACCTACGTTTCCAAACTCAAAGTGTTCATTTTTGACTCTTTTCTGCTCACATTCACCATCTAGTCAGCTATGATATCCCATTAGTTTAGCCTTAGAAGTACCTCCAAAATTTGCCTCCAAATTCTCTGTCATCTGGCTCAACCCCAGCACCGTTGGCATTTTGGGATGGATAATTCTCTGTTGTGGGAACTGCCCTGTGCTTTGGAGGATATTTAGCAGCATCCCTGGCCTAGACCCATTAGATGCCATAACATCCCCCAGTTGTGATAACCAAATGTCTCAGACTTTGCCAGATATCCCCTATAGGGCACAGTTGCTCAGGTTGAGCACTGCTCCTCTGGATCATTGTAGTGGCCTCTGTTCACTGACTTCTGTCTGTCCCCATTCAGGTCTTTCCACTCATAGTTATCTTTCTGAAAATCAGAGCTGCTATTTCCTGGCTTAAAGGCTGTTACTGGTTCCCTATTGCCCGTAGGCTGTGTTTTTTAAACCGTAGCCTGTGTCAGAATCACCTGGAAGGGAAAGGGAACTCTTTAGAGACAGGAAGTAGGTTCGTGGTTTCCTGGGGCCGGGGCAGCACCATGCCATTGGGACCGGCCCAAGGGATCTTTTGGGGTAAAAGGAAATGTTCTGAAATTGGGTTGTGGTAATTGTGTACAACTCTCTAAATTTACTAAAAACCACTGAATTGTTTTCTTAAAAGGAGTGAATTTTATGATCTGTCAGTTATACCCCAGTAAAGCTGGTAAAAGTCACCTGGGGGCTTGTTAAAACAAAATGCTGGGTCCCACCCTGCAGTTTGTGATTCTGTGGGTCGAGGGTGGTCCCAAGAATTTGTGTGTCTATTAAGTTCCTGGGTGATGCTCCTATACCTGGTTCCAGAATCACACTTCAAGAACCACTGGTCTCCAGGGTAAAGTCTCAACTTTTCAGTATGGTGTTCAAGACCTTTCCTGGTCTGACCTCCCCCACGGGTGGGGGTATCAGTGCTCCAGGACCAGCTGCAGGCCAGATGTCTGTCTGGGATCTCCACCCTCTTGAGCTGCTTAACTCTTTTCACTCAAGGTGTCAAATAAGTTGCCAGCATCGTCCCTGCTTGCCACAGCTAGAGGGCTTGCTCGACCCGCTGTCCACAAGCCAGGCAGCTCTCCAGGGGCAGGAGGCAGAGGGGTGATGGGATGGAGGAGAGAGAGACTCAGATCAGGTGCTGTACATGACCTTTCGTACCTTTTAGGTCATAACAAACCTGAACCTTTCCAGATAACCCCAGGGTGTTTTCTATTATTTTTTATTGTGGTAGAATACACATAACATAAAATTTACTTTTTAGCCATTTAAAAATGTACGGTGCGGTGACATTAAGTACATTTACATGGTCTACAAACATCACCACTGTCCATTCCCAGAACTTATCCCAAACTGAGACTTTGTATCCCCTCAGAATATTTTAAATTGAGAAAATGTTAAAAATTGCTTATTTAAGCAATACTGAGAACAGATCTCTCTCTGTGTTTTTAAACCTGATTTGGACATGTCTGGTTTTATTCAGGATGAATGCTTTGGTTTGAAAATTATTTCAGTCCAAGAAAATGCCCAGTAATTGACTTTTTAACTTTATTATTATTTGCAGGTGACATAAAGGGTCAACATACGGAAACTCTGCTGGCGGGATCCCTCGCCAAAGCTCTTTGCTGTATCCTTGGCATTTTAGTCGTTCAGAAGGTGTCTTGTGCGTGAAACATACCTTTCTTGTGATAATTTTGAGAACCTTGGGTGTCCATATTAGTGAAAGGCTTGAGTATTCTAAAGTGGTGGGTAATCAAAAAATAGTTTATCTTGGCTTTAGAACATTTTCAAAATAAGCTGTAAAAACTTGAAATGTAAAAAAAAGGAAAACTCTTATTTTCTCTGCTCCCAGCAGATTCTTAGGGGTGCTTGTATCTTGCAGCCTGGGGTGGGTGTGTTTGTTTCTTCTGCCTTCTGTAAATTAGTAACAGTGTGTTTGATTATAGGAGCCATTTACTGATCCTGAGGCTTAATTCGTGAGCGGTTTTTCCACAGGCCCACAGGTTATTTGAACTTAGCGTAGAGTGAACACCTTCCTGAGCGTTTTGATGTTGTCTGTGTTTGTGTGATGTTCTCCCGGTCTTGTGTAAGTTGATTTCTTTGTTTGGGAGAGTATTGAGAGATTCCTGTGTCCTGGGCTTTGGGGGTGCCTCTCATCTGTGTGTGGTTTTCACATTCCTTACCTTATCTGGCTTATTGACTTACTGGTGGTCCCAGTATATTCACATGTAGGATGTGGTGGACAATCACAGAAGGATCATATCCTGGTAATTTTAATATTCTGGGACAAAGATCATGTTTTGGTCAGGTTACAAAGCCCAGTTAATTGCGGTTGGTAATTGGAAACCCCCAATCACTCTTACTCTTGTGTGTTTATCGTGGGAAGTGGAGCATTTTTTTTTTCAGCTAAGTGGATGCTGGATTGATTTAAAATTCGAGGTTATTTTTCTGTTTGCTATAAATATCTATGAAATCAAATAATATTTTAAAATTCCTTAATGCTAAAAAAATAAGATATTCATAGAATGAACAAGGAGGTTAAAGGTAGGAGTCTATGGTTTTTTGTGAGGCCTGTAATCCTTGTCTTACTGCTATAATTTTGGTGGACTGTTTAAAAAAATTGGTTGGAAAACCTTATAATACGTTTAATAAGATTCAGTTAAATTGTAATCTGTTTTTATCTTTTTGTAGATAATCAAGAAATGAAATCAAGGATTTTGGTAAGATTAAGAAAAAATCAGTACTGTGTTTATGTACCAATGGCAGCCTATTAGAAAGCATAATGGGAAGTAAGAGCCATTTATCTATTTTTTTTTTAGTTTTCTTATTTTGAGAGAGAGAGCAAAGGAGGGGCAGAGAAAGAGGAAGAGAGAGAATCCCAAGCAGGCTCCACGCTATTAGTGCTGAGCCCTACCCATGACTGTGAGATCATGACCTGAGCCGAAATCAAGAGCTAGACAGACATTTAACCAACTGAGCCAGCCAGGTGCCCCAAGACCCATTTATAATAAATATTGAATATCCAGAATAAATCAACAATCAATGTGTAAAACTGATTATGATGAAAAACTAAAACTCTGAGAGACGTGAGAGAATTGAATGGAGAGCCAAATTTTACTCTTGGATGTCAATTTTTCCAAAGTTAAACTATAAATTTAATGCATTCTCAGAATATTAATGAGGTTTTTTTATTTTTCATGGCAGAGTGGGGGGAATTAAATTCAAGAGTAAGGGGTCCCTGGCTGGCTCAGTTGGTACAGTGTGTGACTCTTGATCTTGGCTTGTCAGTTTGAGCCCCACATTGAATGTAGAGATTACTTAAAAATAAAACCTTAAAAAAAAAAAAAAAGAAAGAAATTCAACAGTTTATCTGGAAAAATAAATCAGTGAGAACAGACAAATGCTTTCTGAAAGAGAATGATAAGCAGGAACTTGCCCTGTCAGGCATTAAAGCACATGGCAAACCTGTGGTAACACTGTGATTCTGGCACAGTAGTAGACACAGGGTAAATGGAAAAGACTAGAATCCAGGGAAAAACCAGGTCAATGGAGTTCTTTGACTTGTGGAAAGGAAGCCCTTAAGTTTGTGGCAAGAAAATGAATTATTCAGTTGAAGGTAATGGGCCAATTGGTTGGCCATTTGGGGGGAATCTCATGCCCACATCTAAATCTAGTAAATCAAATCAAATAAATCTAGTAAATCAAACATTTCACTGTAAAAATTCAAGTCATAAAAGCACTGGAAGAAAATACCTGTTTATATGCATCTTGGATAGGGAAGGACCTTGCTGAGCATGATGTGAAACTTTAAAGAAAACCTGAAGACCTCAAAAAAAAAAAAAAAACCCCAAAACAAGAAGGAAAGGAAAACTATTAGGAAAAGTATTTTCAGCATAGCCGCCTAAGAGAGGATTAATGTCATGGTTCTAAAAATGAAAAAGGGCTCTAAACTAAGTTTTAGAAGTTAAGGTTTACTGTAAAGAAACGGGTAGACGATATGAGCAATCTTCAGAAGAAGGAATGTGGATGGCCAGTTAGCGCTTGAGAAGTCGTGCAGCCTTCCTAGTAAGTGCAGAAGTATAAACGTCCAGTAAGACGTCAAGATTTAATGTGCATGTACTTTAGCAATCTCCCTGATTACTTTAGGAGCTAGTCGGGGTCACGTAAAGCATGTATGTGGGTGCTCATGAGAGCACTGTTTAAAACTCAGGATTGGAAACTGCTTCAGTGTCCTCTGTAGATAATTGGTTAGAGAGCAGAAATCTATGAAGTCAGCACGAAGGAGGATGTACATCCAAATTCATTGATACGAGATTTCCTCCCCGGGTACTGTGGAATCAAAATGCAGATTGCAGGGGGTGCCTGCATGGTAGAGCATGTGACTCTTTTTTTTTTTAAACATTTATTTATTTTTGAGAGAGAGAGACAATGTGAGCAGGCGAGGGTCAGAGAGAGAGAGGGAGACACAGAATCGGAAGCAGGCTCCAGGCTCTGAGTTGTCAGCACAGAGCCCGACGCGGGGCTCGAACCCACGAGCTGTGAGATCATGACCCGAGCCGAAGTTGGACACTTAACTGACTGAGCCACCCAGGGGCCCCGAGCACGTAACTCTTGATCTTGGGGTCGTGGGTTTGAGCCCCACATTGGGTATAGAGTTTGTTTTTTTAAAAAAGAGCAGTTTCCTGAACACTAGGTGATCATCCTGGGGTGTGTGTGTGTGTGTGTGTGTGTGTGTGTGTGTGTGTGTGTGTGTATTTTTGGTGTGAGTGTATATATGTGCCCCAACAGGTACTCTCTAGAAACTGTTAAACAAGGATCCTCTCTTGAGCGGTAGGGTCTGGGGGAAATTGCTGCAGTCATCTTTATGCTATAGATAGTATGTAATAATGGTAACGAGGCAGATGAATTCTAATTCAACCAGCTGCACTGGTTGTGTCTGCAGTACATTGTGTTGACGTGTGGGTGAGAACTCGGCTGTGCCCGCAAGGTATTCACGTGGATATGATTTCCAGGTGATTAAGGCTGCGGAAGACAGCGCACTGCAGTACATGAACTTCATGAATGTCATTTTCGCAGCACAGAAGCAGGTGAATTGGGAGTATTTTTTCTTTTCAATTTTTATTTAAATTCCAGTTAGTTACCATACAGTGTAATACTAGTTTCGGGGGTACAGTCTAGGGATTCAGCACTCACATGACACCCTGTGCTCATCACTTGTTTCCCCCCCCTCCTCCCTCCCGCCCCCCCCCCCCCCCCCTGTAACCATTAGTTCTCTGTAGTTAAGAGTCTGTTTCTTAGTTTGCCTGCCTTTCTCTCTCTCTTTCCCCCTCCCCCCGCTAGGGAGAGCATTCTTTTTAAAGAATGTTTGTTTCCTTATGAAGGAATTAATTTTATTTTTTGAATGACCTACATAGAAAGGTAGTCTGACTAACTGGCCTTATCAGCGGATTAGGAATCTGGAATTCATATTTTGTACTAGTTGTTTCTTTGTTTTGTTTTGGGTCCTGGAGCCCATGAGAATCTGAGGGGTCCCCAGAAAAAGGTACTCTGAAACCCAGTTTTGCATTTAGTTTCATGGAATTCATGGAACCCTTGTCTAGCCCATCCTTGGACCCATCTTTGGGCCTCAGGCTAAGAATCCCTAGTTTGCAATTCACACCATACCTTGCCTCAGTTTCTCTATCTGTTTGCGTGGGGAGGTCTTAGAAAGATTTGATATTTTTACCTTGCAAATATTTGAGTTAATTTTCACTAATTCAAATGAATTATCACTAAGATATTTTCTTCTTTGACATGTTAAGAAAAACTTTCTTAAAACTTCAGTTTTAAGCCCCAAATGCTCCCATGTCCATGCCTGATATTCTCCATGTTGGAGCAGCCGCATGCTGTAGTGAAAGACCGTGGGCTTTGGGGACAGGCAGACTGGAGGGGGCGGGTGACAGCACTGCCTTCTACCGGCTCTGTGACCGCAGCCTGGCCAAGGCCTGGGTGCTTCAGCTGCAGATGCGCAGTATCTACCTTGTAGAGTTATCCTGTGTATCACATAAGGTATTTTGAGAGGAGTGTAGCACACAGTAGTTACCCGATGTAAGCTAGTCATTCTTATTACTCTTATAATGTTTCCGGAATGTTCGTTTCAGAATATTTTGATCGATGCCTGTGTTTTAGACTCGGATTCAGGACTCCTCCAACAGGTACGTGTTCAAGGAAAGCGCGGTGGTGGTGGTCCAGGGAGCATGGTGTGCTCTCTTGATTTCTTGTGAATGCTTCTCACCGGCCTGCACCCGGTTGTAGGGTTAGCCTGTGTACTGCTGCAGCTTGGAGCACTCGCATCTCCTGGTCCTTGTTTTAGTTTATTTTTCTCACTGAAGTATAGTTGACACGCAGCGTCACAGCAGTTTCAGGTGAACGGCTCTCTGGTTCCTTTAAAATGTTTATTTATGCTCCACACAGTGACTTTGATTGGTTCTGTGAAAGTGACTCACACATTGAAATGAAGTCCAACGACACAGGAAAGTATTTTTTAAAGGGGAAAAAAAAATCCCTTCAAATCCTGTCGTCTTCAAATTACCGTTGTTAGTCTTAGGCGAACAGCGTGACAGATCTCTCTCTACACAAGGTATAGGTGGAAGAATGATCACCAAGTAGAGCATTTTATAAAGACTGGATCATAACTCCACATCTGTGCTGTCCTACGTGATAGTTACATGGCTGTTGAGCTCTTGAAATGAGTCTGGTCTGAACCGAGATGTGCTGTTAAGTGCAAGATACACAGTGAATTTCAAAGACGTAGTATGAAGAACAGAATGTAAAGATTTCTGTATTGATTACATGTTAAAACGATAATACTCTGAATATACTGAATTAAATAAAATGTTATTAAAATTAATTTTATCTGTTTTTTTCCCCTTTTTTATGCGGCTAGAAAATGTTAAATTTCACATTATTGCCCACGTTATATTCCTGTTGGATGGCACTGTTGGATGTTGCTTTTTAATCAAACGTGTGGAAAAGAGGTTTAATTAAATCAAAAAGGGGGGGAAGAAGACTAAAGATACTGCTGAACTTCGGATAAATGTTTTTTGACCACAAGAAATATTATTTCCTAAAAGATCAGTGAAAAGCACAAAACTGGAAAACGCGGAGTTTAGGTTACTACTGAGGTTGCGGAGTAGGAGATACAGTTGGAAAGTACACTAGAGTCAGAGGTTCTGGAACGGTCTTATTTCTTAAACTTGGCGGTAGGTACATGGTGTTCGTTGTATCAAAACCATACTTCCATGTTATGTATGTATAGTGTTGTGCGTATGGTTATATCTCAGAATTAAAAAACCAAAAAGGTTGAGTACGTGTTTTAACTGCACATTTCAGCCTACACAGCGTCTGCTAACTCCTAGAAGATCTTGCCTGTGCCATGAATTTAGATACCCGCTCTGCGGGACGCCTGGGGGGCTCAGTCAGTTAAATGTCCGACTTCAGCTCAGGTCACGATCTGGAGGTTTGTGGGTTCGAGTCCCGCGTCGGCTCTGTGCTGACAGCTCGGGGCCTGGAGCCTGTTTCGGATTGTGTGTCTCCCCCTCTCTCTCTACCCCTCCTCTGCTCACGCTCTGTTTCTTTCTCTCTCTCTCTCTCCCTCCCTCCCTCCCTCTCCCTCCCTCTCAAAAATAAATAAACATTAAAAAAATAAATAAACATTAAAAAAATAAAAGGAAAAAAATCCCAGCTCTGCCTCCCTGGCCCTCACATTTATATGCGTGGGTCAGACACAGGCTCTGTGAGTTCCAGACTTGAGTATTCAGCTCTATATGCGGCATCTCCCCTTGGACCACCAGCAGCATGTCAGGTTTCACGTGTCAAAATCAGAACTTGAGGTTTTCATGCTGCCTCCCAGGCATCCCCATCTCAGCAACTGGCAGCTCAGACCGTCAGCCCCTCAGGCCAAAATTCTGACTCTAACTTGTTTCTTCTCTTCTTCTCCTTTCCTACCCTTGCAAATCTTGTCGGTTTGATCTTTGAAATAGTCTCTGAATCCCACCGTATGTCTTCCGCTTCACTACTACCACTCAAGCGGAAGCTTGTAAGATCTGTTGACTGGCCTCTGTTTCCTTGCTGACGCCCACCCAAGTCGGTTCTCAGCACAGCGGTCAGAGCGAAGCTTTCAAATCAGATCTTGTCACCCACCTGCTCAAAACCCTCCCGTGGCATCCCAGCGGGATGGACTAAAACCCAGAGTCTTCCCGTGGCCATCTGTGCTCCCTACGCGATACAGTTTTCGGGTATCTTTTTGTCCGCGTGGCGTCTCCCACTTCGCTCCAGCCACACCGGGCTCCTTGCTGTTGCTTTCAAACCACGGCCCGCTGCAGCCTGAGGCTGTCTGCACTTGCTGTTTCCTCTGCCTCTGAGGTTTTTCCTCAGTTGAGTCACCTCCTCAGAGAAGCCTTCCCTGACTGTCCAGGGTCACTCCCCGTCCCCTTACCCAGCTTCATTTTTCTTCATAGAAATGATAACTTGTGACGTTATTTCTGCGTTTACTTACCTGGTTGACTCTTCTGTCTTCCCCCGTTTGAACCCAAGCGTCCGTCAACAGATGAATGGGGTTAAGCAAATTGTGGTATAACCATACAATAGAATAGCACTTGGTCATGGAAAGGAACGAAGTGCTGATAACGTGCCACAATGCGGATGAACCTTGAAAACACGATGCTAAGGAAAGGACCCATGTTGCCTAAGTCCGTTGATCCGAAGTGTCCAGAATAGGCAGATCCATAGAGCTAGAGAGTGGACTAGTGGTAGCCCAGGACTAGAGGAAGGGGGTGGGAGTGACTGCTAACAGGTATGGGGTTTCTTTTTGGAGTGAGGAAATGTTCTGGATCTAGATAGTGGTGACAGTTGCGTAACGCTGAATACAGTGAAAAGTAGTGAATTACCCACTTTAAAAGGCTGAATTTTATGGCCTATGAAGTATCTCAAAGCTGTTGCTAAAAAGTATAATGAAAACGAGTAAACATGGCAGGAATAATGATTGTATCAGTAGCCAACACAGGAGAAAGGGCATATACTGTGCTACACTGAGGTCTCCAAAGGGCGAAAGAGTGGGGTGCCTGGGCGGGGGATAAGATAGCTGGAAACCTGGAGAGGTAGCGGGAAGCCTGTGGTCCTCCCTCGCCCTGGGAGACCATTCCCTTTTGATTTGCTCAGTCATATCCTCCTTTGGAGACCTGACCTGGTGAGAATTCCATCCCTCTAGAAAAGCTTAAGCACGTGCCAGTTCGGCAGAGAGCCCTCTGTATGTCTTGCAGGCCTGTGACATCACGGGGGGACTGTACTTGAAGGTGCCTCAGATGCCCTCCCTCCTGCAGTATTTACTGGTAAGGAGCCTGACACCTGGAGTCCGAGGGACAGACCCCGTTTCCCGGGGAATGAATGGGAGCAAGGCGGCTGAGGCCAGTAATTGGAAGAAGAAGGAGCAAATGGTGGCCCCGGGGGTTTGGAACCTACAAGGGTGCCCGCACTTCAGGTGGTTTCTGGAGGCGGCTGTGTGTAGAAAGTTGTAGGACTGTTCACAGAACGGTGCCTGCGTGTGGATGTGCTGGGTCGCTGGGAGATGGATAAAATTGCATTTCTTGATAGACTTTTAAGGAAGATCCTAATTTATTCTCCTTAGTGTTCACTGGCGAATATTTGATATTTATATCCTGACTTCTGGTTACTTTTCCCCCATGTTCTAAATAAAATTATCTTCCTTGCCTTTTTTCCCCCCCCAGTGGGTTTTTCTTCCCGATCAAGATCAAAGATCTCAGTTAATCCTCCCACCCCCGATTCACGTGGACTACCGGGCTGCTTGCTTCTGTCATCGAAATCTTATTGAAATTGGCTATGTCTGCTCTGTGTGCTTGTCAAGTAAGTTCAAGCACAGGGTTGTCCTTTTGTGTGTTGTGCGGGGGTGGGGGATGGTCAGAAAATAACTGTGGTTTTTTCCAACATCCTGTTTATTTTGTCTGTTCAATTTACAGTATTCTGCAATTTCAGTCCTATCTGCACCACCTGCGAGTAAGTATCCCCCGCCAGGCTGTGTGGCTGGCTCACACTGGAAAAGTCTAGAGCACTGAAGAGTGTGGTCCTCTGTGTCATTTCAGGACAGCCTTTAAGATTTCGCTGCCTCCGGTGCTGAAGGCCAAGAAAAAGAAACTGAAAGCATCAGCATGATCCTAAGATCCACCCGCCCCCACACTCTGCCCATCTTTTCAAGCCTATGAATAGAAATTGTATGGCAGAGTCTGTGTTGGGAAGGCCCTGAAAAAATACAGCATGTGTAGGATAATTGTTACTGAAATTTCTTACAGGAAAGATTTCTAAACCATTATCCTCGTCCTGTGCTTTTGGGAGACTGCTTTTTTTGAGGGAGTCATTCTATGCAATGTACCCCAAATCATTTCTGACTGGTTTTTGGCCACAAAGGGAGAAGAGAAGAAAGCACAAATTAGTTAGTGACCTTTTTTTTTTTTTTTTTTTTTTAAATGAGGTGCTCATTTGTCAGTCAGCCCGTCCTGACTGATCACAGGCTTTGGACTCTGTTACCCGTGACTAGGTTCTTACTGTGAATGCACGACCCGTGAAATTTGAGTGCAGTTTTGGAGAAAGCAACCGTGCGGTGCTGGCATTATTCAACATAGACCATCTTCCTTGATTCCACAGCTGACTTTTACAGTAGTCCTGTAAATAAACTCCCGATTGTCGAGATTCAGATTAGCTTCAGATACAGATATTTTTTCTTTTCTCTGACATCACGTGTCTGGACACAGTCATCCAAATAATAACAGTTTGTCACCGAATTAAGTGCAAAGTCCGATCTTGAGTGAGTGAGGAGAGTGGGTGCAGGACTCTGGCGGCAACTTTTTCTTCAGAGATAGTTGTGTGAGAGCTGATTTGTGAAAGCCGGTGTCTGGGTTCAGAGGGGGACTCTCTTGGGGAGAATGGATTTTTTACGGTTCAGTGTTGTCCCCCAGATAGAATTCTTTCCTTTTGTAATGAGGGGAAAAAAAAAAAAGCAATAATGTTGGAGAACTGTTCTCTAGAAGCTTTGGGTTTACTACTGACAAATGCTAAAGGTTCAGAAGAAAAATTATTTGTAATTTCAGTGAGAAAAAAAACCCTATTTTTTTATGTGAGCTTGAAGTTGTTAGAAGTCCTTTCAAATTCCAGTACAATGTAAGAAGGGCTTTCAGGAATGGTGGCTGGTTTGATTTGTTTTTAAAAGTATATTGACAAAAACAAACAGGTGTATACTGACAAAAACCTGAAGATTCTAATTTTCTCTTTATGCCGTCTCAGAAGCTGAGTCTCGTTTAAGTAGTTTGGTACTTGGTTAGATGATTTCGGGTAGATTTTGTATTCTGGATTTATAACTTTGTTAATTACACACAGATTTTGGTGGTCACCTGGAAAGTATTTGTGAATCCTTAAGTTTGAAAATCTGGTTTGTCTTTTAAACATACTATTTAATATTTCATAGCCTAAGAGTAATGGAAATCGCTGTTTTAGGTCTAGGAGTCATCAGATACCTAAAAGACGAGTAATTTCAAAGAAGCTGATCAGGTTTTTGTTTGAAATGTTTTGTGTACTGGCTTAATTCTGTTTAGGCTTTGTTTTTAACTGTTGTTTTTATGGTTTATATAAATTTTTATAATAAAATAATTTAAATTTTCATATTTGCCTAAGTCATTTTCGCTTATTGTTTGTTTCATGCTAATCTTAAAGTTTGTACTTTAACTGGATTTGGTCAAATGTCAGTCAAGTTTGTACTTTAACTGGATTTGGTCAAATGTCAGTCAAGTTTTTATTCAACTCTGAAGAACTTTTACTTATTTTTTTTTAATGTGTTAAAAAAATAGTTTTTAATGTTTATTTATTTTTGAGAGAGAGGGAGAGACAAGAGCCTGAGTAGAGGAGGGACACAGGGAGAGGGAGACACAGACTCCAAAGGAGGCTCCAGGCTCTGAGCTGTCAGCACAGAGCCCGACATGGGACCCGAACTCATAAACTGTGAGATCATGACCTGAGCCAAAGTCAGATGCTTAACTGACTGAGCCACCCAGGCACCCCTATTTTATTTTATTTTATTTTATTTTATTTTATTTTATTTTATTTTATTAAAAAAAAATTTTTTTTAACGTTTATTTATTTTGAGACAGAGAGAGACAGAGCATGAACAGGGGAGGGGCATAGAGAGAGGGAGACATAGAATCTGAAACAGGCTCTGGGCTCCGGGCTCTGAGCTGTCAGCACAGAGCCCGATGCGGGGCTTGAACTCACGGACTGTGAGATCATGACCTGAGCTGAAGTCGGACACTCAACCGACCGAGCCACCCAGGCGCCCCCCTATTTTATTTTTTTTAAGTAAGCTCTATGCCCAATGTGGGGTTTGAACTCATAACCACAAGGTCAAGAGTTGCATGCTCTACCAAGTGACCTAACAAGGAGGCTCTGAAGAACTTTAATTTCAAATCTGGCTAAAACTGTATATGAAAATATTGTTAGAAATACTGCATAATAATAGATTGGTGTGAAGTATTTAATGCAAAGTTTCTAAGTCTGAAACTATTAGAAGGAAGATTGGATGTTTGCTTGTAATTTTATTTTGTGAGCAAGATTAGCAAAATTTTAATTATTTGGTATTTTCATTGGATAAAGCAAGCTGGTGTAATGTATGTTTTCATGTCATAGAAGTAGGACCTTTATTATCCCATAATAGTTAATTGTAAAACCATGAAATTATTCCCTTATTGAGTAGATAGTTAAATATTATAACTATTATCCAATCCTCAATTCTAAGGTAGTCTCTTGGACTTTATCTACAAAAAGATTCCTGCTCCCATGTTTTAAAAACCGTTATTTTGTTTATTTCAAGTCACCCAAAGATGATTTGTAAGACCGTTAGTGATTCCCGGAAGAGTGCATGGAACGTTTCCAGCAGTGATGGAGAAGAGAGTAAATATGATGTGAAAATGTTGGGGTTCAGAGAAAATGGGCAAAAAAGAATTCTTCAGTGCAAAAAGGGTGGTTTTATTAAAGCATAGGGACAGGACCTGTGGGCAGAAAGCTGCACCTGGGGCTGTGAGGAGTGACTGGTTGTATACTTTCAAGTTGGGAGGGGATTAGGGAGAGTGGAAGTCTCTAAGGAATTTAGAAGCAAACTTTCCAGGACCTGGGGCTCCCTGCTGTTAGGAAAAGGTCATATACTAGCGTCTAGTAAAACCTCAGTCATGAGACCCTTCAAATGTAGATCGGTGGGCCCCAAGCTTGGAGGATGATTGCTAACATACATCTTGGGTGGAGGGGAGAGGTAAAGGAGGTTCCAGGGGAATTTTTATATGGTAAAGGAGACTTACAGGATCCTGGAGGTCAGGCCATTGTTAAGCTTAAGTATTAACATTGAGGGGTGCCTGGTGGCTCAGTGGGTTAAGCATCTGATTTAGGCTCAGGTCATGATCTCATGGTTCCTGAGTTCGAGCCCCGCGTCGGGCTCTGTGCTGACAGCTCGGAGCCTGGAACCTGCTTCGGATTCTGTGTCTCCCTCTCTCTCTGCCCCTCCCCCACTCATGCTCTCTGTCTCAGAAATAAACAAACATTAAAAAACATTAAAAAAATAAAAATAAACATTAAATTAAAATACTAACATCGAAGCAGAATTCCTAGAGGAAGGTCACACTGCCTGTCTTTTTTTTTAAAGTTTGTTTTTATTTATTTTCAAGAGAGAGAGCATGAGCAAGGAAGGGGCAGAGAGAGAGAGAGGTAGAGAGAATCCCAAGCAGGCTCTGTGCTGACAGGGGGGCTTGATCTCGCAAACTGTGAGATTATGAGCTGAAATCAAAAGTTGGCCACCCAGGTGCCCCCATCAATGACATTTTTATATAAGAAGTACAGTATTTAAAAATCAGGGCTTTTCATTAATAGTTGAAACTTTATGCCTACAATTTATATTAATAGAACAGATTACAAATAATTTTAAGAAAAGTTTCCTATTTAATTTTAATAATATTGTACCTCACAAATGACAGTTTTTAAAAAAACTTTTGAAGCTTTTTTTTTTTTTATTGTAAATCCTAGAATCCATAGTTCATTTCACTACTGGCTAATAGCTTACTGCAACCAAAAGCAGAAAATAAAAACATACTTTTAGTACATACTGTTTATTCTGATCAGAACAAAAACATGATAACATGCTTTTATTATTATTTTTTATTTTTTATTTTTTTGTTTTTATTTTTCAATATATGAAGTTTATTGTCAAATTGGTTTCCATATAACACCCAGTGCTCATCCCAAAATATTATTTTTTAACGTTTAATTTATTTTTGAGACAGAGACAGAGCATGAACGGGGGAGGGTCAGAGAGAGAGGGAGACACAGAATCAGAAGCAGGCTCCAGGCTCTGTGCACTCAGCCCAGAGCCCGAGGCGGGGCTCGAACTCACGGACCGTGAGATGATGGCCTGAGCCAAGGTCGGACGCTCAACGGAATGAGCCACCCAGGCACCCGTAACATGCTCTTAAATACTAAAATGTTTTTATTTTGAGTGTCTGACAAGTGACACACGCCAATACAGGTAACTATGGTACTATGTCTGCGTAGAACATATGACAGCATGGCAGCAAAGTTAAGGTCTAGCAAAGTAGAACTCAGTGAAAATAAAGATTTGTAGTACATTGAAAACACCCTCAGGAACAGTGTTTGCCTAAATTACTTTCTTACGTTTCCCCTAAAGTGAAAGCATTTTGACCCAGGGATTTAAAGTCATTCAACACAAAATTTTTCCTCAGTGAAAATGCTTTTACTCTCTTGTTCAGGAATGATGAGTAAATAGCAGCAATAGGTTAAGTGATGACCCCCCTGTTGGCAACGTTCTAGGCTTTATTCCCAGATATACCGGGAGATGTAAACACTTTGCGATCCCCCAAGAGGAGCTGATGTGCGGGCTGGTGGTGGGGATATCATGCCGATTACACCTGCAACAATCCACGATTTGGCAAGAGCGTAAGAACAAGGTGGAACTCAGTGCCGGGCACTTGTAGAGAACCTCAGCTCTCAGATTGGTTTCAGAATGTTAGGTTTGCCGATCCTCACACTGTCCTATCAGGGAGAGACCATTATCTGCCTTCTATAGAGGAGGTAACTCAAGTTTAGAGAGGTCAGGTGACTTGCCCCCGGTCCCGTAGCGACCTCAGCGTCTGCACGCCTTCACTGAACTATAATAATGTCTGAGATGCTTTGAGGCTAGTGACGTAAGAATTGGGATACTTTTGTGTCTGCCCCAATGCTGGGCAAAACGTTTAGTGTTCTTCGAGCAGATCTACTCTCGAGTGCTGACAGCTCTGTGCGGTAAATACAAACAGCAAAACACTCTTCAAAACGCTGGGAGAATCATAATAAAAACAATTCAACAGCCCTGCAGCCTCATCCCCTTTTTGTCCTTCTCCCAAAGTCCCCATAAAAATGACGTTTATTAAGGAGCTTGTTTAGAAGCCAGTGTCTGTAGGTAGGCTAGCTTTTGCGTGCGTGACTGAACTAACCCTCTTAAACCGGACGCAGACTCCAACTTTTTCGGGATCGAGATTTAAAGGCGCAGGGCCCGTGGGCGGGGCCGGGATGCTGCGGCCTCGGGTTGGGGGCGGGCTCTCTGCTGCATTCCACCCAATCACCGCCAGTCTCTCCTCCAGGCCCGCGGCCGATTGGTGGTTGCCATAGCTCCGGTTGGTTTGACAAGATGGCGGCGGCGGGGCGGCGCGGGCCCAGTCATCGCGTACAGAGCTTCCCAGCTTCTAGCGCGGGAGCGGGTTTGTGAAGCGGGCCGCGCGAGCCCCAGGCATGGGCTTGCCGCCGCCGGCCCCTCTGCTCTTGGGGCTTCTCCTTCTGCTGGACGTCCTGAGGCCGCTGTGGGGGGACCTGGGTGTGTACGGCAGGGCAGGGGCCCGAAGGGCGGGTGGGTTGGGGACGAGGCGTTTAACGGGCCAGATTTGGGACTCCTTCGGGTGCCCTTGCAACTAGTAACTCCGCCCTTCCCCTTCTTTCCCGCCCAGTTTTCATCCCTGCTTTCATCCGTATGACCGGCCCTGCGGTCAGCGCTTCCCTGGTCGGAGGCACCGAGGATGTGACCGTGTCCCTGGCCTTGCTGCAGGACAAGGAGGGTAAGGAGTCTGGCCCTCCCTGTGGGGAGGGTGGGGGTTGGGCCAGGGCCACGCCGCCCAAGGAGGTGGCATCCCAGGAGGTGGCATCCCCTGGGACCCCGGCCGCTGTCCACTGCAAAGTCGGCGTGGGAGCAGGAATGGGGGGCTGCTGTGGACCAAAGAGGACCGACGGACAGGCTTGGTGAAAGAAAGCCTGGAACAGTAATGGCTCACGTTCACTGAGCTGCCTGTCTCCTGTGGTTTACATGCATCACTGCATTTCCCCAGTAAGAACAGTAATACACTTTCATGTCGTGTAACACATGAAGACACGAGAGTTCGCAGAGGCTGTTACTTGTCCAAAGTCGCACAGCTCGTGAAGGGCCCAATCCCAGGCTTGGAAAAGGATTCCCTCCCAGGGAGCCTGACTCCAGCATGCACACCCTTAGCTGCTGGGCAACACTGCCTCCTTGCATCCTGATCTTCTCCCCCATAGGCTTATTGCCAACTCCAGCTTGTGGAGCGCTGACCAATGAGACGGGAGACTGGAGCTTGACTGTGACCCCCAGTGTGGTAAGGCCAGAGGTAAAACTTTTCCCGGGGCGTCTGCGGAGACCCACATTTAGTGTTTCTGCAGTGCTGTTTTGGTTGGACAAGGTATGGTTTTGTCTGTGCTTGGAACCACTGTGAAACTACGGGTTACCAGATCGAGGAGACGCCCCTCCAGCCCAGAGGTGCTTACGGTAGGGCTAGCGGTCCTTGGACGGGTTTCAAGAAGTTTGTGAACTCACCGAAATTGTGTGTAACATTATGTGTGTGTGCATTTTCCTCATGAGATGGTTGCCAGCTTCCATCAGATTTTCAAATGGATCTGTGACTCAGAAATCTTGACCTCAGCTCAGGTCTTGATTTCACGGTTCGTGAGTTCAAGCCCTGCGCTGGGCTCCATGCTGGGCATGGAGACTACTTAAAAAAAAACAGCAACTCTCATTTAATAAATGTTTTATTGAATGCCTAGTGTGTGCAAGACATCGGCGATGGAAATATGGACGAGAAAGCGACTGCGTGCACCCCAGGAACTGGGGACTCTTTCCATTGACTTTTTAATGTGTGTATTTAGTCTTCTGCTGATATGCTGATAGGATGATAAAAAAGAAAAACTAAAAAGATGCTGGACAAACTGAGTTAATTTATCAGACTTGCTTGCTTTTCTGCTAAATTGAGGATTAGGAATCAGGGCTTACGAATCGCCAGAGGTTTACCAGCTGAATGATGGCAGCTTTGCGTACGGTTTTCGTTTCGTAAAGTGAACCGAGGCAGCTGTGTGATTTTACTGTGTTTTCCATTGTGTGTTCTTATAATTATCCATGCTGTGTTGAGTCACCTTAAAAAGTGCAGCGACTTTTCCTTTCAGAGCGCGTTGGATGTGACAGTGAGGCTGAAGAGGGGTCTGCAGGGGTGTTCCGCTAACGAGACAGATCCCTTCTCAGAGCCCCCGTGTATTGTCCAAACTCTTCTGGTTTCGGCATCTCACAATTCATCCTGTTTAGCACATCTGCTCATTCGAGTAGAGATTTACGCCAACTCTTCTTTGGCCCGGAATGCATCAGGCAAGTCAAGTCCAAACATTCACGCCGAACGTTGTCTGTCGGGTTCTGAGTGCATGCCGTGCCCTTTGTACGCTATGCTCTGGAGTCAGTGTTGCCTTCTTCAGCCTACTTTCCTTTTGTTTAATTTTCTTATTTTAGAAGTTTCTACTTTGTATTATTGCACTTAATTAGGATCTATGTTATTCCGCTGTGCCGTTTGTATCTTTGTAGACTGCCTGAAAGGGAGAAAGTGAGGTTTGTTTCTGTGTCTTGATTCTTATGACTCCATCTTAAAACCAAAACCAAAAAAAAAAAGTCAAGGGAAAGATTAATGAAGGCGTTTACAAAAAACAAAACAAACAAAGAAACCAAAAAACCAACCAACCAAACAAAAAACCAGTAGATTTTCAGTGAAAGCTTTGGACCTCCAGCTCCCTTTCTAGTGTCAGCCTATTAATTTATGCTTATGGAAGCATGTGGTATTCTCTTGTTTCAAAAACAATACATACACACACTAATAACACACAGTTCACTATTCTATGCCTTTTAGAAATCAATTCCATATAGGGGCACCTGGGTGGCTCTGTTGGTTGAATGTCCGAATCTGGCTCAGGTCATGATCTCACGGTTCGTGGGTTCGAGTCCCGCGTCGGGCTCTGTGCTGACAGCTTGGAGCCTGGAGCCTGTTTCAGATTCTGTGTCTCCCTCTCTCTGACCCTCCCCCATTTGCACTCTGTCTCTCCCTCTCTCAAAAATAAGTAAACATTAAAAAAATGGGTAAAAAAGTAAATAAGTTCCATATAAACGCATGTAGGTTCACCTCATTCTTTTTAATAGCTGCATAATATCCCATCGCATGCAGATACCGTTGTGTATTTGACTAGTCTCTTACTGATGGAATCTGAGTCACTTCCAGCGTGCGGTGTGTAGCTAGAGCAAATATCACCGCGCACGTCTGCTTTTGGACACGAAAATGGCCTCGTGTTCTTCTCCCGTTCACACGGCAGGTTTTCTAAGAATGACAGAATGTAGCCGTGCCAGTGTTGAAGGTCCACTTTGATAGGTGCCACCACCATGTTCCCTGTCTCCTGCAGTCAACGTAGCAACTCTTGCCTTTGCATTCCCCCGGGATGAAGGGAGAAGCATTCGTCCTCAGTAGCGAAGGTCTGTCACTTGTCATTTTGAGACTCCCACACTGTCGCTTCCCTTATCACATCCCCTCACTGTGATCCCCCTTGTGATTTTGGAAGTTGAGGAGGGTTAGATATGTTCAGACGGTGCCATCCATTGGGCCACCCTGCCTTCAGTGTGCTTACGCGGAAACATCTCCAAGATCTATTACCAAGTGCAAAAAGCAGCTGCATACGGGTGCTTATAGCATGGAATGAGACTATATATTTGCATACGAAAGTTCTGGAAGGCTATCTGAGAAGCTAACCATGTAGGGCCATTTGCGCAAGTGGTGTGGGAACAGGAAGGGCTGGCTGGGAGGACTGCACTGTGTACCTTTTTTTAGATCCTCTTGAGGTTTTTTTGTTAAATTTTTTTTTAAAGTTTAATTTTGAGACAGAACACAAGCTGGGGAGGGTCAGACACACACACACACACACACACACACAGAATCCGAAGCAGGCTCCAGGCTCCGAGTTGTCAGCACAGAGCCCGATGCGGGGCTCAAACCCATGAACCATGAGATCATGACCTGAGCCAAAGTCAGATGCTTAACTGACAAAGCCACCCAGGTGCCTCCTCTTGAGTTTTTTGAACATGTGAATCTGTGACCAATTTAAAGGTCTAAAGTTTTGTTTTTAGGAGAAAAAAACAAAAAACGTTCTCTAATGCTTAAAATTTAAAGCCAAAAAATAATATTCAGGGGGTGCTGAAAAAAATCTACAGGAAGGATTAGTAGCTGTACCATTCGACGTGGTGACTTTTCTTCTTTTTAAAAAATATGCTTGACTGCATTTAGGTAATAGATCAGAACGTCTTTGTATAAATAGCCAAACTTAGGAAAATTAGACTCTGTGTATTGGTAGTTATGAGATGTTCGCTCTGACCCCATGAAGGTATGAAAAATTTTGCACCCATTCAGACAGAGATCAGAACGAGAACAAGGACGGAAGGACAGATGGGAGGTACGTGGTATGCCTAGGAACAATCAAGGTAGCAAATGGCGTAGGTGACATATAGGTAGATGCACAGATACCTACCTATATATCGCATAGTAAAACCCTATTCTAAAATGCCCTGTTTTTATTCCACTGGTTTGATTATACTGATGGCCAGACCCTTGCCTGAGTAATAGACTATGTTACTCAGACCTTCTCCTTATTCCTGAGACCATTGACATGCTGGGGTTCTACTATATTCTAGCATAGAATTCTGCATAATTAGCTGTTTTTGAGATGCTTCAACTGTCATGTCATTGAAATTAACTGTTATAAGTGATTGCTACGTAGTTTTTCTTTTCTTTTTTTTAAAACTACTATATCGGTATTTATTTATTTATTTATTTATTTATTTATTTATTTATTTAATATATGAAATTTATTGTCACATTGGTTTCCATACAACACCCAGTGCTACGTAGTTTTTCAACATGTACCCAATCTTAGGACAAAAGTAAAGTTTCAAAGTAAAATTTATCTGATAAATTGCCGCAGGGGAACTGGAAACATTACTGTCTGGATTCTGAATTAGGAGATTGAAATGTAATGTGACATATTCCTTTTCCAATTCATGTAAAAATTATTAATTTCCCCCACACTTCCACACTTGAGCTAGACTCAGGATATAAAGAGTTGGGTCTGCAGTGCGATAGGACATGAGGTTGAGCAGGTAGCATGATTAGACACAATCTTGCGGCCAAATGGGCCCCCAGATAATGTCTCTGAAATGTCCTCATGGCTTCGGTTTTATCTGCTGGAAGAGGTAATGCATTTGAAGGGGTCAACGGGTAATGTCAGTCTGTGTTACGAAAAGGATTGTTCAGTGTATTGAAAAATAAAGTCAGTGCGTTACCTTTATCCTAACTTGTAAATTTTAGTCATGATTATCTTTAAGATCAAGCGTGACTTCATTTTGTTATAACTAGCGTATTTTCCTATATTTGGGTTTTTGTTGGAGTAGTAGATACAGGCCCAGATAGGGTTTATGCATAACTCAGGGATTCCTTAATGTGTAATATTTGGTCCTGCTGATTTGTAAAACAATGATTCAGCTTTCTTTCGAGTATCAAAAATGTGGCAATGCTTTGTCAGAGTGTTTCATGGCTGGACTTCTCTGTCCTTTGTACTTTTCAGAGAATGTGACTGTTATTCCCAACCAGGTGTATCAACCCCTGGGTCCTTGTCCTTGTAATTTGACCGCTGGGGCCTGTGATGTTCGCTGCTGCTGTGACCAGGTAAGCTCTTTTCGATTACGGGTACAAAGGTTACTATACCCAATAGCATGTAAAGGATACAGTTCCCCATACAGCTTTTTCATAGATGGGCTTTGAAAAGTAAGATTGTGTTTTGTGTTGTAGATTTTTTTTTTTTAACTCTTTTTTTTAAAGTTTATTCATTTATTTCGAGAGAGAGAGAGACAGAGCACAAGCAGGGTAGGGGCAGACAGAGAATCCCAAGCAAGCTCTGTGCCGTCAGCGTGGAGCCCAATGTGGGTCTTGAACCCACAAAATATGAGATGGTGACCTGAGCTGAAATCAGGAGTTGGACGGTTAACTGGCTGAGTCACCCAGATGCCCCGCAGGTTGTTTTCAAATTGAGTATTTTCTTATCTAGCCCAGTCAGTCTTGTTTATGGAAGAAAAAATGTATCTCTTTGGAGAAGGTCATGATTGAGATGATTATACTGAGGATGGTTTTACTACGTTATTGAGAAGTCTTCACGAAAAGATAAAAAGGAAGGAAAATACATTATTTCAGTGATTTTTTTTTTTTTTTTTTTTTGGGCAAATGTGTAGAGGTGCACGACCCTCATGGCAATCCAATTTGAGAACATTTCCATCACCCCAACTGGAAACCTTGTGGCCTTCTGCGATCTCTCCCGTTCCCTGGCCTCAGCTCATCCCCAGGCCCCTCTTCACCTGCTGTCAGGCTCTGTGGACTGGCCTGTTCCGGACACGGCACATAAGCAGATTCCTCTTGTATGTGGCCTTCTGTGTCTAGCTTCTTTCACCCAGCATCTTGTGTCCAAGGGTCACCCGCGTTGTGGCCGGTGTCTGTTTTTGTCCCTTTTTATGGCCGAGTCACATTCCGTCGCATGGACAGACTGTATGTTGCCAATCCATTCATTCATCAGCCGATGGACGCTTGGATTGCTTTCGCTTTTTGGCTGTTAACGAATGAAGCTTCCGTGAACATTTGTGTGCAAGTTTTGGTTTGGACGTGTGTTTTCGTTTCTCTTGGATATATTACCTAGGGGTGGAGTTGCTCTGTCCTATAGGAACTGTGTGTTTAACCTTTTGAGGAACCGTTTTCCAAAGTGGCTGCATGGTTTTTACGTTTGCATCAGCAGTGTAGAAGGGTTGCAGTTTTTTCCATGTCCTCATCTACGTTTGTTACAGTCTTTTTGATGATAGCCATCCCAGTGGGTGTGAAGTGGTATTTCATTGTGATTTTGATTTGTATTTCCGTAGTGGCAAATGATGTTGAACATCTTTTGATGTGCTTGTTGGCCATTTTTCTCTCTTTGAAAAAATGTCGCTTTAGATCCTTTGCCCATTTTTTAAAATTAACTAATTTATTTTTTAATTTACATCCAAATTAGTTAGCATATAGTACAACAATGATTTCGGGAGTAGATTCCTTAGTGCCCCTTCCCCATTCAGCCCATCCCCCGTCCCACACCCCCTCCAACAACCCTCTGTTTGTTCTCTATATTTAAGAGTCTTTTACGTTTTGTCCCCCTCCCTGTTTTTATATTATTTTTGCTTCCCTTTCCTTACGTTCATCTGTTTTGTATCTTAAATTCCTTGTATGAGCGAAGTCATAGGATATTTGTCTTTCTCTGTCTGGCTAATTTCACTTAGCATAATACCCTCTAGTTCCATCCATGTTGTTGCAAATGGCAAGATTTCATTCTTTTTGTTCGCCGAGTAATACTCTGTTGTATATATTTACCACATCTTCTTTGTCCATTTATCTGTCAGTGGACATTTGGGCTCTTTCCATACTTTGGCTACGATAGTGCTGCTATAAACATTGGGGTGCATGTGCCCATTTGAAACAGCACACCTGTAGCCCTTGCATAGGTACCTAGTAGTGCCATTGCTGAGTCGTACGGCAAAGAGGTTTTTATCTGCTTTCTTCTCTAGGATTTTGATGGCTTCCTGTCTTACATTTGGTCTTTCATCCATTTGGAGTTTATTTTTGTGTTTGGTGTAAGAAAGTGGTCTAGGTTCATTTTTCTGCATGTCTCTGTCCAGTTTTCCCAGCATCACTTGCTGAAGAGTCTGTCTTTATTCCATTGGATATTCTTTCCTGCTTCGTCAAAGATTAGTTGGCCATTCGTTTGTGGGTCCATTTCTGGGTTCTCTATTCTGTTCCATTGATCTGAGTGTCTGTTCTTGTGCCAGTACCATGCTGTCTTGATGATGACAGCTTTGTAATTCATCTTGAGGTCTGGAATTGTGATGCCTTCAGCTTTGGTTTTCTTTTTCAACATTACTTTGGCCATTCGGGGCCTTTTCTGGTTCCATACAGATTTTAGGATTGTTTGTGCTAGCTCTTGTGAAGAATGCCGGTCTTATTTTCATAGGGATTGCATTGAATATGTAGATTGCTTTGGGTAGTATTGACATTTTAACAATATTTGCTCTTCCTATCCAGGAGCATGGAATATTTTTCCATTTTTTTGTGTGGGTTCTTCAATTTCTTTCGTAAGCTTCCTATATAGTTTTCAGTGTATAGATTTTTCACCTCTTTGGTGAGGTTTATTCCTAGGTATTTTATGGTTTTTGGTGCAATTGTAAATGGGGTCGATTCCTTGATGTCTCTTTCTGTCGCTTCATTATTGATGTATAGTAATGCAACCAATTTCTGTGCGTTGATTTTATATCCTGTGACTCTGCTGAATTCATGGATCAGTTCTAGCAGTATTTTGGTGGACTCTTGGGTTTTCCATATACAGTATATGTCATCTGCAAAGAGTGAAAGTTTGACCTCCTCCTGGCTGATTTGGATGTCTTTTATTCCTTTGTGTTGTCTGACTGCAGAGGCTAGGACTTCCAGTACTATGTTGAATAACAGTGGTGAGAGTGGACATCTCTCTTGTGTTCCTGACCTTAGGGGGAAAGCTCTCATTTCTTTCCCTCCTTTGCCCATTTTTCAATCAGGTTGTCTTTTTGTTGTTAAACTATAAGAATTCATTATACCTTCTGGATACTAGTCCCAAATCAGGTATATGATTTGCGACAAACATCTCCCATTGTGTAGGTGTCTGCTTTCTTGTTGGTGTCCTTTGAAGCCCAAAAGTTTTTTTAAATTTGTTGAAATTCGATTAATCAAGTTTTTCTTTTGTTGCTTGTGCTTTTAGTGTCACATCTAGAAAAAGTTGCCTGATCCAGGTCAAATACATATATATATATTTTTTTAAGTTTATTTATTTATTTATTTTGAGAGAGAGGGAGAGAGGGAAAGGCATAGAGAGAATCCCAAGCAGGCTCCGTGCTGTCAGTGCAGAGCCGAACGTGGGGCTCAAACTCACAAACCATGAGATTATGACCTGAGTCGATATCAAGAGTCAGATACTTAACCGACTGAGCCACCAAGGTGCCCCTCCTCAAATACACATTTTTAATCCTTATTTGAGATTTAAGAGGAATGAGAGTTGCAAAAGAGGCACATTTACTGTGGCCCCAGTCACTCCTGTTTTTGGATGAGTGCAATTGTATCGTGGTTGGTTTTACAAAACAGAAAAGGAAAGTTTAGGACCTTTATTTATATTGTAACTCTCATACCAACAATTGCACTTATAATAACAATTATATTTAATTTAAGAATAGAGCATATCATCTGTCAATATCAATAGAAACATATGGTGTTCTCTTCCTCTTTCTTCCAGACTGCAGTGCTGTGCCCTGTTTCTAACCTCTTTCGTGTTTGTCGTATATGGTATCGATATACACAGCACCAGCCCCTGGCAGTGTTTAGTATCTGGGTCAGTGATGTCTTTGGACAGCTGCAACTTATCACTTCAGACATGATCAATTTTTCAATTTGAATTGTTCTTGTTTAAAGGTTATTTTCCGGGGCGCCTGGGTGGCTTAGTCAGTTAAGCGTCCGACTTGGGCTCAGGTCATGATCTCATGGCCTGTGGGTTCGAACCCGGCATCGGGCTCTGTGCTGACAGCTCAGAGCCTGGAGCCTGCTTCGGATTCTGGGTCTCCCTCTCTCTCTGCCCCTCCCCCACTCATGCTCTGTGTCTGTCTCTCAAAAATGAATAAACATTGAAAAAAAATTAAAAAAAAAGTTATTTTCCTACTGTCAGGGAACAAAGGATTCGGGACATTTTTAACTTTTAGTTCTCTGAGTCCTCTGTGAAATGGGGGAAGAAAATGGATGAAGAACCGAATGCAGGAATGAAGTCACTTCTTGGTGACATTAATTGGGTCGTGTTATAATACAGCGATGGTCTTAAGGTTTCTTAGGGAATACGGACTGTTTGCCCTAACTCGAGATGTCTTTAGGTTTCTCTGGGCTAGGGGTTTGGATGGTGATGACAATTAAAAAGGGAAGTTTACTCTGTTTTATTCCCCACTTGGAGTGTCTTCCATATTTTCTTCTCTTCATACTTTTGCTCGTTTGTTTGTTTTTGTTTTTTTGTGGGCACATCTATGTCCCCAGTAAGGATGTGGTTCCCTTGAAGGCCTGAAATTACTGACTTGGAGGCTCGTAGGGAGCTGAGGAGAGAAATTCTAGCAGGATTTTACTTTCTGTGAGCACATAGCACTGGCAGCCTGGATGGGGATTGTGTTGTTTCATCTTCCTCGGTGGTGTCCTCTTCCCCTGAGAGCTGGTGGCGGGCACCCCAGAAGCTTCTGTCTGCTCACCGCTCCTTCACGTTTCCTTCCAAGGAATGCTCGTCGGATCTCACGGGACTGTTCAGAGAGGCCTGTTTCACCGGCGTTTTTGGAGGCGATGTCAACCCTCTGTTTGACCAGCTGTGCTCCGCGCAGGGGGCGCCGGAGGCCCCTGGCTGGTTCCCGTTCCTGTGTGTGCAGTCGCCGCTGGCCAACTCGCCCTTCCTGGGCTACTTCTACCACGGCTCCGTGTGCGTGTTGGGGCCTCCACAGGCCCCCCAGGTCCTCAACATGAGGTTCAGTCTTCCATGTCCGTTAGCGACTTTGTTTTGTGTTAAGCCTTTGAGAGAATTGGGCCTCACCCAAAGGAAATTGGTCAGTTACCACCAATGGTGAATAGTGATTATCTGGGTTTGGGAAACCGGTGGTGGGCTCACGGGGACCTCAGTTTCTTTCTGGTACCTTTCTGTCATGTTGAAATTTTACAACTTTATTATTATTATCATTGAAGTAAAATTCACAGAGCATAAAATTAACCACTAACCACTTTCCAGTGTACAGCTTTTTGGCTTTTAGTACAAATATTTTTGTAATTAAAAAAGTAAAAACAAGAAAATGCAAGAAGAATTGTTTTTAGCAGATACTGGCCAGAAGGAGTAGTGATAATCCTCATCGATTTACAGTTCCTCTAGGCCACAGGCTTCCGCCGAAGTGTATCTGCATACTGATCTGAGAGACTTCTCAGACTTCGGTTACAAACAAGGAGATCCAATCATGACTGTGGACAAGGCATATTTTACCATTCCGCAGGTAATAATTTCAATTTTAACATGCTAGGGCCTTTTACAAATTTTCCCCTCCTGTCGTTAATTTGACTTACACTGCTGTTAAAAATCTCATCCTAAGTTATTTCTCCTGTGGACTTTCCAGGTACTCAACTCTTTATGGCCTGTGGATTTTATTTTTAATAGTCTCTCTTAAATTAACCACTGTTGTTGCTAAATCTCAGAGTGAACTTACCAACCAAAACAAATTCTATAAATTTCCCCGGAAATAACTACCATTCTGCACTTCTGTTAGTTTCACAGCCAATGTCTTGTAAGCTATAAGTATATAATCTAATGTAATATTCCAGAGATTTTGAAAAATATCTCAAGGCTATATAGAGCTTTGTGTGAAATCTTTATTTTTTTATTTATTTTTAAAAATATTTTATTTAGTTTGGAGAGAGAGAGAGACAGTACGAGCAGGGGAGGGGCAAAGAGAGAGAGGGAGACACAGAATCTAAAGCAGGCTCCAGGCTCTGAGCTGTCAGCACAGAGCCCGATGCAGGACTCGAACCCACGAACTGTGAAATCATGACCTGAGCGGAAGTCGGATGCTCGACCAACTGAACCACCCAGGTGCCCCAAAATATTTTTTTTAAGTCCAAAATCACGAGGAAAAAAGCATTTGTGGAAAGAAAACATGGGAGTCCAAATCGTCTCTCTTCACTGTTTAAGGAATCCATTTTTTACAGTTTTAACAAAAGTATGGTTGTCATGAGGGAGAGAAAATGAAGTTGAACATAATCATGTTTCTGCAAAGTCAATGGAGCAGAGCAGGGAATTTTCTTTGTTTTCGTTAAATAATACTTAATGTGACAAAGCTTCCAGACTTTGTGTAGCAAATTAACTAGATCAGTTTCTTTGTTGGTCATCTAGCGAGTGAACTAGTCGTTATTGAAACTAAGCCACCGGTAGGAGCAGGCCGCAGAAAGAGCGCTTGCGTGAGATGTTGGTCTGTATTTTATGATTTGAAGAGAAGTCACAGCCCTGTTGGGATTCTCCCTCACCCTCAGGTGTCCCTGGCTGGGCAGTGCCTACAGAACGCACCGGTGGCTTTCCTTCAGAATTTCGATGTGCAGTGCACCACTAGTTTGGAAGTATCCCAGGAACAAGATGGAATTATCAATGCGAAGATCAAGAATGGCGTGCTGGGAGGTACGTTGCGTTGGTTTGCAAAAAGAACACAGACCCAAGTGTCGACAGAAACCGGGATCTCGTGAGAGTATAAATCACTTCTCCTGGATCAATTTAAAATATTTCAGCTGTCCGTTGAAGAACGTGTTTTCTTCAGAAAAAGTCCCGTTCCATAGGATAGCACATTGCATATTAGTTCTTCTTTAAAAATTGAGGGACGCCTGGGTGGCTCAGTCGGTTATGCGTCTGATTCTTGGTTTCGGCTCAGGTCACGATCTCGCAATCTGTGATTTCAAGCTCCACATTGGGCTTTGTGCTGACAGCTCAGAGCCTGGAACCTGCCTCCAATTCTGTGTCTCCCTCTCTCTCTGCCCCTCTCCTGTGCTCACTCTGTTTCTCTCTCGCAAAAATAAATAAACACTAAAAAAATAAATAAATAAAAATTGAGGCAAAATTCACATAACATAAAATCAACCATTTTAAATGTTTATTTTTATATATATTATGTTGAGAGAGAGAGAGGAAGAGAGAGAATCCCAAGCGGTCTCTGCACTGTGCAGAGCCTAACGTGGGGCTCGATCTCATGAACCGCTGTGAGATCATGACCCGAGCTGAAATCAAGAGTCAGATGCTTAACCAACTGAGCCACCCAGGTGCCCCTAAAGTCAACCATTTTGAAGTGTACAATTCAGTGGCATTTAGTACATACACAATGCTGTGCCACCATCACCTCTGTCTAGTTCTAAAACATTTCCTCCCCCTAAAGGACACCCCCCCCTCCCGTACCCACCAACAGCCTCTTCTTCCTCCCCGTGCCCTGACCCCTAGGGACCATTAATGACTCTCCTTTCCATCTCTATGGATTTGCTTGTTCTGGAATTCCCGTAACAAAGGAATCCTACACTACGTGGTCTTTTATGTCTGGCTTCTTTCACTTAGCATCACATTTTCAAGGGGTAGCCGCTGTGGCACGGACCAGAACGTCACCCTTGTTTATGGCTGGTCAATATTCCATCGCATGGATATCTGTGCCACGTGTGTTATCCGTTCGTCCTTTGCTAGGCATTTGGGTTTCCAGCTTTTGGCGACCGCGGGAGTGCTGCTCTGAACACTCGTGTGCAGATGTCTGTGTGAGCACAGGCTTGCGTTTCTCCTGGACCTGTACCTACCAATGGCATTGCTGAGTCACGTGGTGATTTAACTTTCTGAGGAAGCCCCAAACCGCTTGTTAAGCGAGCGCTCCGTGTTACATTCTGCCTGGTCGTGGACTGCCTCTTTGTTCCTATAGGAGAGTGGCTCTCAGGATTATTATCACTGACTTTGGATCCTCCTCCTCCGTTGTTATCAGATGCCAAGAACAGTGGGATTCCTATGTGGTGGCGTCTGGGGAGCGGGAGAGTTTTGTAGCAGGCACACGGGTCAGGCGCAGTTATCGTATTTGCTTGATTAGCTTTCACTTTCAATAAGTAAATGTGATCATGTTGGGCCATGTAGTCCTATGAAGTTAATTTCTGTATCTTTTCAGGCATCGTTACACCAAGAGTAATCTATGAGGAAGCAACCGACCCAGACAAGTTCATCACCAGGACAGGTAATTTAACGTCACGCTTTTACATCACTTCTACAGAAATATGTGTGTCATTTCTTGTAAGTAGTATAGAGTCTTAGAGTAAATATGTTTTTATTAAGAATTTAAGGAGGTTCACAGCAATTAGAACTTTGTCTGTTCCACATTCTGTTTGTTCCCTGTTCCATCTTGCTTTGCTGAGGAGCGATATCTGTGCCCTGGAGCCAGTTGCCTAGTCCCGAGCTATGGGGGCTCCAGTGTCCCTGCCAGTTTTCAGGCTCTGTGAACCTTTTCGAAAATATTTTCCAGGGAACCAACATTTATGTTTCTTGTTCTCTTTTCCTTTTTATTTTTAAGGTTATTTGTTTATTTATTTAGAGAGAGAAACAGAGTGAGCGCAAGTCGGGGAGGGGCAGAGAGAGAGGGAGAGAGAGTCCCCAGTAGGCTCTGTGCTCCTTGCTGAGCCTGACGTGGGACTTGATTTCATGCTTGGAAGATCATGACCTGAGCCGAAATCAAGAGTCAGATGCTTAACCAACTGAGCCACCCAGGTGCCCCTTCTTTATTTTTTTTATTTTTTATTTTTTTAACATTTATTTATTTTTGAGACAGAGAAGGACAGAGCATGAGCTGAGGAGGGTAGAGAGAGAGAGGGAGACACAGAATCCGAAGCAGGCTCCAGGCTCCGAGCTGTCAGCACAGAGCTCGACACACGGCTCAAACTCAGGAGCTGTGAGATCATGACCTGAGCTGAAGTCGGACACCCAACTGACTGAGCCACCCAGGCGCCCCAGGTGCCCCTTCTTTAAAAAAAAATTTTTTTTAAGACTTTTTTATTTTAAATAATTTCCACATCCAAGATGGGGCTTGAACTCATAACCCTGAGCTCAAGAGTGACACGATCTACTGACTGAGGCAGCCGGGTGCCCCTCTTTCCTTTCTTTCTTTTTTTTCTCGCCTTAGCCTTTCTCTTACTCGTTTCTTTCTTCTTCTTTTTTAAAAATATAATTTATTGGCAAGGTAGCAAACATACAGAGTATACAGTGTGCTCTTGGCTTCCGGAGTAGATTCCCGTGATTCATCGCTTACATATAAAACCCAATGCTCGTCGCAACAAATGCCCTCCTCAGTGCCCATCACCCGTTTTCCCCTCCCCATCCCCCGCCCTCCCTCCATCAACCCTTAGTTTGTGCTCTGTATTTGAGAGTCTCTTATGGTTTGTCTCCCTCTCAGTTTGTAACTGTTTTTTTTTTTTTTCCCCTTCCCTTCCCCCATGGTCTTCTGTTAAGTTTCATCTTTTTTTCTTTTTGATAATTAAACTTTGCAGTTTTAATGCAGCCAAACAAATGATTCAGAGTTTGGCTAATGTCATCAGGATTTTTGTTAAGGATATTTGTATTTCTCTGCAGTATGTTGTAATTCTCAAATTTATTCATTCATCGAATCTTAGCAAATACCTACAATATAGTAGTGAACTAGACGGCAGGCCTCTGTTTCTAAGGAGCCGACCTTCTGTTAGCCTTTCATTTTTGACAAACATTCTACTGAGCACATCTCTGTATCGAACTATGAGCCACATTCCGGGGGTACAGAAATGGAAGGGAAAGGATACATATTGTGATGCTGGGGGGAGGTGGTGGCCAGTGCTGACTCGGTGGGACCAATAATAGACCTGAGCTCAAGGTTGTTAATTTATGACAGAATTTTTTTTTTTTTTTTGCAGAAACACTTTTAAGTAATGGATCGGCCCCCAGAAATGTGAATGTGGAAGAACATTATATTTTCAGATGGAATAATAATACAATCAGTGAAATAAATGTCAAAATTATTAGGGTAGCAATTAATGCTCACCAGAAAGGTAAATCTGTTGAGAGCAGTGAATGTTTTCAGTTGAAAACTTTTTTTTTAAGATTCTCATAATTATTGGGGCGCCTGGGTGGCGCAGTCGGTTAAGCGTCCGACTTCAGCCAGGTCACGATCTCGCGGTCCGTGAGTTCGAGCCCCGCGTCAGGCTCTGGGCTGATGGCTCAGAGCCTGGAGCCTGTTTCCGATTCTGTGTCTCCCTCTCTCTCTGCCCCTCCCCCGTTCATGCTCTGTCTCTCTCTGTCCCAAAAATAAATAAATGTTGAAAAAAAAAATTAAAAAAAAAAAAGATTCTCATAATTATTATGTGTAAAACTAAGTCAGACTTTTTTCTTATTTGTAATTGTGATTTAATAAAAAAGGCTTTTTTTTGCATGTCAAAATGTAATTATAAGATAAAGAAAATGACACTATGGGGGATAATTTCTTTCCCTAGGAAAATGGTACACACTATATTTTGTATTGTGTTTTATTTCTAGGGATCATGACACAGAGATTTACAGTAAAATTTTTAAGCTATAATAGTGGTGATGAAAAGGAATTTTCTGGAAATCCAGGTAAGATAGTGTATGTCAATCACTGATCCTACAAACATATTTTAATTGAATACTCCTGTACCACAGTGATTATTATAAGTAACTCTCTCCAATTTTAGTTTGTGATTCTAGCCTGTCTCTTTCTCTTTTGTGACACTGTATTCTTTTTCTGATAACAGCTTGGTTTTTTGTTGTTGTTGTTGTTTGTATAATGCCTTTGAAGTGTTGGTAAAATTAGCTTTTTAAGAAATAAGAAGCTATAGATGGAGACGCGATGGAGTCCATGGAGAGACTTCATGGGGACTGTGAAGTTCCAGGCATGTGCATTTTGTCATTATGTGCAAATATGGCATCACTTGGTTCGTTATATATTTGTTTGCTTCTTTAATTCGCTGTTGCCTCCTTAGCGCTTAAAAACAGTAAGGAGAGGGGCACCCAGATGGCTCAGTCGCTTAAGCGTCCGACGTTAACTCAGGTCATGATCTCCCGGTTCGTGGGTTCGAGCCCCGCATCGGGCTCTGTGCTGACAGCTCGGAGCCTGGAACCTGCTTCGGATTCTGTGTCTCTCTCTCTCTCTGCCCCTCCCCTGCTCATGCTCTGTCTCTCTCTGCCTCTCTCAAAAATAAATAAACATAAAAAACTTAAAACAGTAAGGACAACTGCAGGTCCAATGTATCAGCTGTTAGTCACGCCCACCTGCTAGGCACTTGCAATGTGGCCAGCGGCATATGTGGACATGATAATATTTGGATATATTGAGTTGAATAAAATACATTCTTCAAATTAATTTCATCCCCTTTTTCTCTCTTTTTTTTAATGGGGCTACTAGAAAAAAATTTTTAATGTCTAAAAAATTCTAAAAATATGTCATATTTAAAAATCACATATGTGGCTTGCATTGCACTTTTATTGAACGGCACTGATAGTAGGTGTTCAGTAAATATATGTTGGATGGATAAACTAGCATTGTTTTTAAAAAAATTGTCCCTCCTTTTACTATTCTTAATCAGGCAGTAAGTAACCATGAAGGAACAACTTTTTTTACTTTTATTTATTGGTTATTTTTATGTATGTATGTATGTATGTTTATTTTTGAGATCAGGGGTGGGGCAGAGAGAGGGGGACAGAGGATCTGAAGCAGACTCTGTGCTGACAGCAGAGAGCCTGACGTGGGGATCGAACTCTTGAATTGTGAGATGATGACCTGAGCCGAAGTTGGACACTTAAGCGACTCGCAGACTCCCCTATTTATTTTCAAAACTTTTTTACTTTTAAATAACTTTTTAGTTTGCATGATTTTCAATATTTGTACATATTGATTTAATAATAATGCATGATCTATTTTACATATATATTTTTAAAAATTTATTTATTTATTTTGAGGGAAAGAGAAAGCATGTGAGAGTGGAGGTGGAGGGCAGAGAAAGAGAGAGAATCCCAAGCAGGCTCTGTGCTGTCAGTGTGGAGCCTGATGTGCGGGTTGATCTCAGAAACTGTGAGATCATGACCTGAGCTGAAATCAGGAGTCCAAAGCTTAACCGACTGAGCCACCCAAGCATCCCTATGTGTATGTGTGTATATATGTATATATATATATATTTTTTTTTTCTTTTAAATGAGATTTTAGTGTACTTGTTAATGTGGAGTTTTGGATTTTATTGTCGGGTTTTGGGGCACCTTGGTGGCTTGGTCGGTTGAATGTCCGACTTCGGCTCAGGTTGTGATCTCGAAGTTTGTGGGTTCGAGCCCTACATCGGGCTTTGTGCTGACAGTGTGAGCCTGCTTTGAATTCTCTCTTCCTCTCTCTCTGCCCCTCCCTCTCTCCCTCTCTCAGAAATAAACAAACATTAAAAATAAATTAATATTGTTGGGTTTCCTAGCAGGCTGCTGGAATTTGAGGGTTTTCATTCCATGATTCAATTTCACATGATTTCTGAGAAGCACCGTCAGAACATGTGAAAAATGTTGAAGCTCTTGTCAAAAAAGAATAAACTGATTATGAGCCAGAACTGATCAGTCTGTGAAATAGCTTGTGTATATACAGCACTTTCTGAGGCAAGAGGGGTTTTAGGAAGACTACACGACATGGGCCCTCTCCTCAAAGAATTCACTCTCTCACTTGGAAAGACAGCCTGGGGTCATGGAAACAACAGAGAACAATATAAGAAAATGAATAAAGGAGCACTGGGCTTACGCACAGGTACTCCAGAGCTTCAGGGAAGTAGAATGTTGACCAAGCCCCTAAACTCTCCATTGTTAAGGAACCGTGTTAAGTATCTAGTAGGAGCAGGTTCTGATCTCAGTGTGGGAAGAGAAGCAGAGCGAGTCAGAGTTCTGCCTGCAGCGTGTTTCTGTTGTGGGCTGTGCGGAGGAGATTGTACCTTGGAAAGCAGCCAGTGCGGGCTGAGAGCAGGGCTAGCCCCGGGGAGGCCAATGGGGCAGAAGTGAGCATGGGGGGTAGTGCACGCGGGCAGGGTCGAACAGCGGCCGGAGGGGAGGCTGCTTGTTCCCGAGTGGTGAGAGGTGACGTTGGAAGCACAAACACCACGCGTGAACCCCAGTTGCATCCCGGTTTGTAGAAACAGCCCTGAAACGTGTTTTGGGGGACATCGGGGGAAATAGCAGTATGAACTGGATAGGATTTGATTCTAAGGAATTATTAATTTTCTCAGGAGAAATATTGGTATCATGGTTCTGTAGAAGAATATCCTTTATTTCAGGAGATGTATGTCAGAGCTTTTCGAGGTGAAGTGTCAAGTACGCAGCTTATTTTCAAAAGGCCTTTTGCAAAAATTAAATATGTATGCGTAAGCTTGCGTAATATAGACACGACACATACAGCTCAATATTGAGGGTCGTTGATTTTGGGTGGCGGCTACATCGGAGTCCGTGGTGTTCCTTCTGACTTTTGCGTACATATGGACGTTTTCCTAATGACAAGGTGGGAGCCGTAAGGTGGGTTAATAGGACACGAGTGGAAATAGGACCTGGACCAGACCAGGGGGTGGAACTGATTTACTGGAGACCCTTCTGTCGAAAGATTACCTTGGTGTCAGTCCCCTTTCAAAGCACCTGTGACAAAAGTGGTCCTGATCACTCACGAGTATTCATTACCTGGCCTGCTTGGCAGTGGATTCCTCAGTGCAAGGGGCCGGGGCTGACTCCTGCCTGCTTGTTACTTTCCAGGGTTTATTTAAAAAGTCGCACAAATATCTTTGTGAAAAAAACCCAGACAAAATGGGAGCGCCTGGCTGGCTCAGTTGGTTAAGCGTCTGATTCTTGATTTGGGCTCCAGTCATGAACTCATGGGTTCGTGGGTTTGAGCCCCACATTGGGCTCTGTGCTGACAGCATGGACCCTGCTTGGGATTCTCTCTCTCCCTGTCTCTCTGTTCCTCTTCCACTTGTGCTGTCCTCTCTCTGTCTCAAAATGAATAAAAACAAACTTAAAAAAAAAGTAAAAACAAAACAGAGGAAAGGAACGAAGATGGTATCTCTTTTCAAGTGTATTTTTTTTTTTTAATTAAAAGAAAAAAAATTTTTTTTTTTGAGAGAGAGAGAGGCAGAGCGGGGGAGGGGGGGCGGGGGGATGGTGGTGGAAGGGCGAGAGAGAGGGAGACACAGAATCCGAAGCAGGCTCCAGGCTCCGAGCTGTCAGCACAGAGCCCGATGCGGGGCTCGAACTAATGAACCGTGGGATCGTGACCTGAGCCGAAGTCGGACACGTAACCGACTGAGCCACCCAGGCGCTGCTCAACTGTATTCTGACATAGCTTTTTCCCTGTGTTTCTTTGTGTTGTGTATTCCTCTTTCATACTGTTTGACAAGGTCACGCTTGCTGTATCAGATTAACTTTAGCTACTTATTATTGTGTTTGTCTAGGTTACCAACTTGGCAAGCCTCTTCGAGCTCTAAATGCCAACAGGGTGAATAACATGACGACTCTGCACCTTTGGCAATCGGGTAATCTGGTTTGGTAATACGATTAGCCCTTCGGTAAGCTAGAACTGGAAATATTGCCATATTCTGCATCTAATCATGTAATCACCTCAAACTCCTGTTGGTTTATTTAGCGGGGGTGGGGTGGGGGTAGGGATGGGGGAGATCATGCTTCTCCGTTTTCTCAAAATTGAACACTGTTTGCACCTGAAGAGCTAGTCATTTGTAAGAGAGACTTAAATACGGGGTTGGCTGGAGAGTCCCTTGTCGTGGTTGCCTGGAGACACAACTATAGATTTGTTCTGAACCATGGGAAACCTGTGCCTTGGTGGCACTTACCTGCTTCTGCCAGAAGGCGTTAACTCACATGTTTAGAATAAACCACTGATCCCAGTCAAGGTACAGAAAGGCTCCTTTGTTCAGCTTTGAAAGGAGTAGAGTGACAATGACCTCGGTTCTCAAAAACTGGAAACTTTATTTCTACATACTGTTTTCCAAGAAAAACTTTGAAGTAACTCTTTACTTTGGTTTAGCAAAAATAGTAAGAGGACAATCTTCTTATTTTCTAGCTGGAAGGGGTTTGTGTACATCAGCAACTTTCAAACCCATTTTATTTGGAGAAAATGCACTATCTGGATGTCTTTTAGAAGTTGGGACCAGTGAAAACTGTACTCAGCTCAGGTGAGTGTATCATTGGCCAATTTTCCTGCGTTTTGAGTGGTTTGCTTACAACGAATTCACCGCATGAACAGTAAAGACAACATGACTGTGAAAAATTACAGTATGAATAAAAAGCTTTTGGAAAATTGGTAGTGGACAGTGAATAAGTACAGTTTATTCACAATTGGTTCAAATATTGATAGAGGGGGAAATCGAGTTCTTCCCTGGGACCGAAGCCCTTTCATCCATATTTATGCAGTTGCTCTGCTCAAGTCTGTTCATCATTGGAACCCAATACTCCTAGAAGTACAAAAAGGGCAGGAGGCAAATATAATTGGGGTGGTTAACATTCAAAGAATACTTGTTACGTGGTGTATAAAGAACCTTGCACTTGTCTGGGTGGCATTTGGGAAGTGTGTTAATGGATATGCAAATGCATTCTTTTTTTTTTTATTGAGGTGAATATAATACAATTAATATAAAAAAAAATTTTTTTAACGTTTATTTATTTTTGAGACAGAGACAGAGCATGAACAGGGCAGGGGCAGAGAGAGAGGGAGACACAGACTCAGAAGCAGGCTCCAGGCTCTGAGCCATCAGCCCAGAGCCCGAGGTGGGGCTCGAACTCACGGACCGCGAGATCGTGACCTGAGCTGAAGTCGGACGCTTAACCGACTGAGCCACCCAGGCACCCCCAATTAATATTTTATAGTAAATAATTCAGTGACATTTGATGCATTTATGATGTTGTGTAATCACCACCCCTATTTAGTTCCCGGACATTTTCATCTCTGCAAAAGGAAGTCCGTGCCCACTAACCGTCGTTCCCCCTCCCCCTTCCTCCAGCCACTGGCAACCACCAATCTCTAGGGAGTTACCTCTTTTGGACATTTCATATCAATGGAATTGTACGATAGGTGACTTTTTGTGTCGGGCTTCTTTCACTCAGCTTAGTATTTTTGAGGCTCATTCGTGTTGTAGCAGGTGTCAGTGCTGGGCTCCCTTCTGTGGCTGAGTCATACTCCATTGTACGGCTGCACTACATTTGTTTATCTGTTCATCTGTGAATGGACATTTGACTTCTTTCTACCTTCTGGCTGTTGTGAATAGTGCTGCTATGAACGTTCACATACCCATTTTTGTTTGACTCCCTGGTTTCAGTTATTTTGGGCATGTAGCCAGGAGTGGAATTGCTGGGTCACAGAGTAATTCTATGCTTAAATTTTTTGAGGAACCACTGTATTATTTTCAGTGGCTGTGCCATTTTATATTTCTACCAGCAATGTAAGAGGGTTCCAATTTGTCCACATCCTCCCAACACTTACTATTTTCTGTTTTTTAAATAATTTTTTTAATGTTTATTTTTGAGAGAGAAGGAGAGAGAGAGAGAGAGGAGAGAACGAGCGTGCGTGCATGAGTGTGTGAGGGGCAGATAGAGAGGGAGACGCAGAATCTGAAGCAGGCTCCAGGCTCCTAGCTGTCAGTGTAGAGCCCGACGCGGGGCTCAAACTCAAAAACTTCGAGATCATGACCTGAGCTGAAGTTGGATGCTTAACCTACGAGCCACCCAGGTGCTCCCCGATTTTCTGTTTTTTTGATAGGTGTCATCTCAGTAGGTGTGAAGAAATATCTCGTTGTTGGTTTAACATTTTTTTTTAATGTTTATTTATTTTTGAGAGAGAGAGAGAGAGAGTACTAGCGCATGTGCAGGGGAGGGGCAGAGAGAGAGGGAGACAGAGGGTCTGAAATGGGCTCTGCATTGACAACACAGAGCCCGATAGAGGCCTCAAACTCACGAACAATGAGATCATGACCTGAACCAAAGTCTGATGCTTAACTGACTGAGCCAGCCAGGTGCCCCTCATTGTGGTTTTTATCGCATGTATCCTTATACCCATTTTGTCTGTAATACATCCCAAGTAGTGTAGTTCTTTGGGAACTACATGGGAAAAGATGGGGGAGGCCCTAGACAGGAAGTAGACTACAGGTATCACTTACCAGCAGAGGCTCTTGATTGTGGGATAGAAGGCTCTCTCCTGCAGTGTATAAGGTTTTTACCTGTCAATGACATTGTCAGAAAGGAAGGATGCTAAGTTCCAATTCTTTTTTTTAAAGAAGTGGTTTTATTTTATTTTATTTTATTTTATTTTATTTTATTTTATTTCGTTTTGTTTTATTTTATGTATGTATGTATTTATTTTTTTTTAATTTTTTTATAAATTTTTTTTAACGTTTTATTTATTTTTGAGACAGAGAGAGACAGAGCATGAACGGGGGAGGGGCAGAGAGAGAGGGAGACACAGAATCGGAAGCAGGCTCCAGGCTCTGAGCCATCAGCTCAGAGCCCGACGCGGGGCTCGAACTCACGGACTGCGAGATTGTGACCTGAGCCGAAGTCGGACGCTCAACCGACTGCGCCACCCAGGCGCCCTGATTTTTTGAGAGAGAGAGGGCACAAGTGAGCAAGGGACAGAGAGAGAGAGAGGGAGAGAGAGAGAAGCGGGGCTCACCTGTGATGGGGCTCATGTTCACCCAAAATGGGGGCTCGAGCTCACCTGAAGCAAGACTCGAACTCATGTACCTGAGACCATGACCTGAGCCAAAGTCAGTTGCTTAACCGACAGCCACCCAGGCATCCTCTAATTCTTCATCTTCACTTAATCTTGTGGCTCAAAAATCTAGCTAGATACTTAAAAGGTTCTTTTTGCTATCGGATCACTATGGCCCATAAATTTATCCTGGTAACTTGATATGTGATCTACCCACCTCCCAACTTTTGTGACCACCCAATGGAGTCTATAAACTACATGATACCAACATAAGTTACTAACATTTGAAGTCCAAAGTGAAAGATTGCTTCTGTATGTCCTCCTCCCCAAGTGGCTTAGGTCCACCAAAGAGAACAAAGACACGAGGTGCCCGGGTGGCTCAGTCAGTTAAGTGTCTGGCTTTGGCTCGGGTCATGAGCTCGCAGTTCATGAGTTCGAGCCCAGAGTCCGGCTCTGTGCTGACAGCTCGGAGCCTGGAGCCTACTTCAGATTCTGTGTCTCCCTCTCTCTCTGTCTCTTTCCTGCTTGCTCTCTTGTCTCTCTCAGAAATAAACATTAAAAAAAGAGAGAGAGAGAGAGAACAAAGACACCCAGCCAGCTTTTAATGCCAGTTCCTTGGGCAGCTTTTGATTTAGGCACCCAGCAAGCACAACCCAGATACTCCCTGGAAAGGACTTCAGGATGAGACCCACCGGTCATGTGCCAAGAAATGTCTTACTCTTTTGCAGGGAGAATGCTGTTGAACTACTTGATTCATTAATACAAGCAACTCATGTTGCAATGAGAGGCAACTCCAACTACAACGATCCTAGCGATGGCTGGGTCGAAATAATACGTAAGTCAAAGCTGCATAGATGTGCAGCATGTAACTTGTTGCTATGACTACATAGTGCTAGCCCTGCGTGTGTGGGAGCCCCACAAGGCAGCTCTTCCTTTGCTGTGGCTCAAATGATGTTTGTTTTTAGAGGTTAATTCTCCAGCCAGCAGGCTCTTCACATCTTTTACCTCTTATTAACAATGCCCCCCCCCCTTTTTTTTAAAGTTTATGTATTTATTTTGAGAGAGACAGAGAGAGAGAGAGCGCGTGAGCGAGCATGTGTGCTGGTGGGGGGAGGGGCAGAGAGAGAGGAAGAGAGAGAATCCCAAGCAGGCTTTGTGTTCAATGCAGAGCCTGACATGGGGCTCGAACCCACAAACTGTGAGATCATGACTTGAACTGAAATCAAGAGTCAGATGCCCAACGAACTGAGCCACCCAGGCGCCCCACCATTTTTGTTTAAGAGAAAATCCACATGAAGTTCAAACTGCCCAGTTGTTTTATGAGCTAAGTCTTTGTAAAAGGAAGTCTAAATGAGTGCTGAAGCTTTTCAGTGCATTTCAGTTTGCATTGCTGTTTTTGACCGCCAGGGATGTAGGCAGATGAGAACGGACTTTTTAATTTATCAAAGCAATGTTGTTAACCTAAAAGAAAATAAGGTGATGGAGAACGTGATGCTGAGTGAAAGAAGCCAGACACAAACGAACACGAACTGTCTGATGCCACGTGTATGAAATGCCCAGAATGGGCAGATCTGTAGAGACAGAAAACACACTGGTGGTCGCCAGGGGCGGGGGCGGTTGGGAGGAAACGAGGAGTGACTGCTAATGGGCACAAAGTTTCTTTTGGGGGCATTACAAATGGAATTTGGCGATGGCTGTACAACTCTGTGCGTGTACTGAAAACCACTGAATTGTACACTTTAAATGGGCGAGTTGCGTGGCATATGAATTGTGTCCCAACAGAGCCGTTAGAAAAGAAAGAAGTTAATGTGCAGCAGGTCAGAAGAGCAGGGACCACCCAGGCCGGGTAGGAAGACTCGGGCCGGGGCGTCTGCAGCGAAGGGCTAGCAGGGGATCGATCGGCCAAGGAGGTGAGGTGCGTGGCATGGGCAGCAGCGGTGAGCCACGCTAGCTTGCCACGGCACACCCGAGTTCAGCTGTGAATCCAATACGTGTGTCTGGCCACTGAGCTCCAGCTCGCTCTGCTTGTCAGTGCAGAAGCTCGAGGCCACGGTTTGTGGTGGCAGAACTGGAACCAAAAGCCGGGGTTCCAGCCTCTTTGCTGTCTCCGCAGCCGGCAAGTCAGGCGGCAAGTCTTTCTGATGTCGTGGGGGGGTCTTAAGTGTGTAAATATGCTGAACAGAAAGAAAGCTTCTTCTGTTGCTCTCATTAACGGGTTGCCTTTTGGGGCCAGAGAGAGCTAACCGGCTCTGCAGTACCCGCTTTCCTAAGTCCCCTCCTGTCGCTGCGGGTGCGGCTGCGCCCCTCCCCTCTGCCTGGCTGGTGTAAGCAGCTCTCTGCGTCCTGCACGCCTTACCTTACCACCTTCGGTCGCTTCGGCTCAGCGGGCTGGAATTCGCACAAAGAACCATCCAGACACTTGCCTGTGCTCTTCTCACCCATTGTGATTCAGTCTGGATCATTATGATCCCTGACCCCCTCCCCTCTGTGGGCGTTGAGGGATCACGTCATGTCTGTGGGCTCGACGTGCCCATATCACTCTCTGACTTTGGGAGGGGTCCTGGGGGCCATGGGGCCATGCCCCATGCTCCAGCCACTAGACCCCGGGTTGGATCCTCATTTGGAAACAGAATCTTGTCAACTCCTGGGCTTTGCCACCTAGGCTGGCTGGATGGGCTGTGGACTGCCCAGGGGATGGAGGGAGGGGGTCAGGAAAGCACCTGAGAAGCAGAACGTGTGGCAGGTTTCAAGACCGAGAACCCAAGGTGGTTAGGTAAGAAAGCGGAGGTGATGGCATTTTGCTGCCTTCAAGGTGGAAGCAGTTAGCTTCTCTGTCACATGTAAGCCCAAATCAACCCTGGTCCTGGTTGATAAGCAGAAGAGAAGTGACGTTGAATGCGCGCATCGAGGAGGAGGAAATTGGATGTCATAAAAACACGGTGTCACCACCCGCCACCCCTCCTGTAATCCACCTTGCCGCTTTTCCCCTGAGGGCTGGTTTTCAAGATGAATGAAAGTTAATTTCCTCTTTAGTTCTATTCTCTTCCATGTGTGTTACTCTATGGCAACACATTAGGAAATTGCTTCCGAACTACTTAATCCCTACTAACTAAAGTTGTTAGCTGCATTTCAAATGTCGTACACAGCTTTTACGAGAGCAGTGACAGCATGCCCTTTGTCTTGTGGCATTTTACTGCAATTGTGTGGTATTTCTGCTAAAACTCTGGGGGAGCTTGGAGCTTGGGAACTGAATCAGGATTTATGGCTTTATTACGTGGGTCAAGGATTTTATTATTAAGTTGAGTTTTTTTCACTAAAAAATTATTTATTTGAGAGAGAGAGACAGACAGACAGAGAAAGAGGGAAAGAGAGAATCTCAAGCAAGCTCTGCACTGTCGGCACAGGGCCCGACGTTGGGGCTCAACCTCACAAACTGTGAGATCGTGACCTTGAGCCGAAATCAAGAGTCAGACACCTAACCAACTGAGCCACCCAGGCGCCCCCGTGGGTCCGGGACTTTAAGGTTCCAGTGATTGACTTTACAAGGAAAAGTTTTGAACTCAATGGATAACAGTTATTAGAGGTGAAAGATGCAGTAATGTGATTGCTATCTAATAACGTTTCCTGTTTTCTCCCCCTGCATCATGACATTGTAGGAAAACTGTTACTAAATTATTCTTTCCAAAATGCACTGCTTGACATCTCTGTAGGCGCAGATGCCCCCGACACAGACACAGGGGCAGACCCATCGGTTAGTGTGAATGGCATCTGCACGGATATTCCTGCCCGGCTCAACGTCCGCATCCTCAGCTCAGATGCTGGTGCAGTGGAAGGGATTACTCAGCAGGAGATACTTGGCATAGAGACAAGGTTTGATTGCATCTTGGATAAGTGTCGTTTGGAGAGAGTCAGTAAAGTTGAGAGCGCTCCGAAGAATAGAGAAATGCCGATTTACAGTCTGATCGTGTATTTACAAATTGCAAATATTAGCCACGGGAGTATATGTATAAATGGAATATCCACTGTGTGTGTAATGGTAACTTGTTCTCACAAGTATTTGTGAAGCTGTGTGTGAGGGATTCTGCGGGGTCTCTTGGGGGGACAGAGATGAGCAAGGGGTGCTTTGTGCTGAGCACGGTTGAAATCCGTGAAAGTAATAATCCACTGGGGTACATGATGGGGAGGGCGTCTCCCAAAGGGGAGTTGGGTGCGGGTGCTGGAACAAGAGCAAAGGGGGGATGCTGGATAGGCAGCAACGGCAGACGTTAACCACCAGACACACCCAGTAGTGCTCTGCTAAGAATGACGCGGTGCGTGTGCACGTGACACGTGACACGTATAAAGGCGCCTTCGTACTGCGCCTTGCACTTGGAAAATCCTCCCAAATGGTTAGCTGTTGTTCTTATTCTCATATTGTTTATTACTGTAGCTGGGTGATCGGCCTATGAGGTGCTCCTCTCTCTCTGTGCTATTAGAAATTTTACATCATCCAAAGAGGGGGACAAATTACTAGAATTTGAACGTTTTTAAAGAGAATCCCAATTTATATTGTTGCTGTCAGTTACCTGATGCTCTTAACAGATTAGAAACGATTGGTGGATGTGTTACCTGCAAATCTTTTCCTCCCAGGCTCTCCCTAGTGAACTGGCAGTTCCAGTGTGGGCTTACTTGTGAAGATAAGGCCGACCTTTTCCCTGTCAGTGCGTCCGTCCAGTTTATTAAGATACCTGCACAGTTACCCCGTCCACCAACAAGGTAAACCGGTTGGCAACCTAAGTTGATGTTATTAGGAAGCAGAAAAATATATACTGGAAAATAAGTTTATTTCTTTCATCAGGTTTTGATGCGTCTCATCAAAAGCATGCTTTGTTGTACCTACTGTAATCTTCTAAAATGTTTTGTAGATTCCAGATCAATTTTACAGAGTATGACTGTAACAGAAATGAAGTGTGTTGGCCACAACTTCTATATCCTGTGACCCGGTATTATCAAGGTAGGGTAAAGCAGATTTCTGGAATGGTTATCATTATGTAATGTGGGGGAGGGGAAGAGAGAGAGGGAGAGAGAGAGAGAATCCTGAGCCGGCTCTACGCTGTCGGTGCGCAGAGCCCGATTCGGGGCTTGACCTCACGAACTGTGAGATCATGACCTGAGCTGAAATCAAGGGTCAGATGCTTAACCAACTGGGCCACCCAGGTGCCCCCATAATATTAAAAAAAAATGTGTCACAGAAAACTTAAAACACATAGAAAAAAGTTAAAAAAAAATTACCAGTAAGGTTACCACTCAGAAATTATCACTATTATTGTTTTGGTTTACTTCTACCTAAATAATTACCAAAAAAGTTAAAAAGTAAGAATTTTGCTTCATTTCATTCATTTTTTTGCAGGGGAGCCTTATTCTCAGTGCATGGCCAAGGGCTTACTATTGGTATCGTTTTTCATGTTAGCTGTGTTCCTCAGTAGCCCCTGGGCCAAAACATGCCAAGTGTGAAATTTCAGCTACCATCTGACTTCTTGCAGACCACAGACTTCAGTGATTTGTTGTACTTCTGTGTACCTCTCTGTAAAATTATAATAAATGCGGTTCTTTATTTTCATAGCAAATTTTTCTTAAGTGCACTGCGAACTTAATCCACACCTGTAACTATCCAGATGTGCAGAGCAATGCAGGAGAGGCGTGCATTCTCACCGCCGGACCAGGCTGAGCAAAATGCATGAGAGGGTCAGCTGGGTAAATAAATATTAGAAGGTTTAGTGTATCACAGGTTTCTAAAGTCAGAGGAATTTTGGTCCAAATAGATTAGTCTTACCTTAGAAAGTTAGTATTTTCTCTAAATTTTTATTTCTGTTGAATTGATTAATTTCCTCTATTCTAAAGAAAGAATTAAAAATCCATAAAGCCTTAAAATGTATATATTATAAAATCTATTATTTTGTGTAAAGACACAAAATAAATTGATGAGGGAGGGGCTGAGGGAAGGAAAGTAATATCGAGAGGAGAGTAAAACAAAATCAGGAGTAAAGGTAAACCTGTGAAAATACACACCAAAGACCTTGCATATAGCTAAGGTAGACCCCTTATTTAGTCTTTAGTTTACAAAAAACCAAGTATGATTAGCTACAGGAATCATAGATGCATGGATTTAAAATAAGCTGGTTTTCAATGAAGGACAGTTTTTCCTAGTTGAGCCTTGACAGAAATTCCTCCTGTGGCTCCTTCCAGGGGGACAAATGGCATGATGCAGGGGTCACTGGGGGAAATGGATGTCTTCAACCACAGCCCTATCGTGGCCACACAGCAAATCTCAGGAGTTTTCTTTGTGGGCCAGATAAATGTAGTCATGTTTCATATGGACTTTGTATACTGTCCGTAAACCTAATTTTGAAAAGTGATTGTCTTCCCTTTTACACGCTGATCGAATTCCTCGTGCCTCCTGACTTCCCAGACACGTTGAATGTGTTGTTGCATTTTCCAATATAAACCTGTGAATCTAGTTCTATTTTTTACTAATTCATATTAAACATGTAACTAATGACATAAAAAATTTCTCCCCCAACACCACTCACTATTTATATTTCATTGAGAAATACTGGATTCCCTTCTGCCGCTCTTTTTCTTTGATTTGGATCTCTGTGGTTGAAGTGATTACATCCTATAGAAGGTGTAAAAAAAATTGTCTTTTGTCAAATAAAAGGAAATGCCCACTGATTAATTAATTGTAGTGATTCAGAAAGTCTTTCTCCGGCAGTTAGTGAATTAGCTCTGGAAAATTAATGACAAATTTCCAAATGACAGATACTTGAGCCTGATTTTGTGGGCTTTGTTACAGTGACTTTTGTAGTTAAGAGGGGAAAAGCACACTTTGGCAGAAAAATGGCATCTGAGGGACCTACTATGTGTTTTTAACTTTTACGTTTATACATTCACATATGCAGTTGAGAAATACTTACTGAGTGGCCACTACATGCTGGACGCTGGAGATACCAAGGCAATGTCCCTTGTCTGGTGGAGCTCACATTCTAGTGGGGGAAAACTGGCAGTAAATACAGACAAGACAATTGCAGACAGTGGTAGGTGTGATGAAGAAAATAAAACAGGATGGGGTGGAGTGGGGTGGGAGATTACCTTAACTAGGCGTCGGGGACAGCCTCAGAAGTTGGAACATTTGAGCTTAGACCCGGAGGAGCCAGCTTTGAGAGGGTGTAGGAGAGGGATGTTCTAGGAAGAGGGAGGAATCAGCAAGTTCAAGCGCACCTACCTGGGATGATAGCGGAAGGCAGGGGCGGCGGAGCAAAGGGAGACCAGGGCTAGGCGATGGAGATGAGCGCTTGAGGGAATAGAGGGGTCAGATCCTGTGGGATCCTGCCGGCCATGCTAAGAAATTTGGATTTTATTTGGAAAGCAGTGGCAAAAGCCAGAGAATTTAAACTGGGCCGCACCAGATTTTCGTCCTGTGTCAGAGATCACTGTAGCTGCCGTGGGGAGGATCCGCAGAGCCGGTGCGGGGGTGGGGAGGCGACAGTGCCGGCGTGCGACCCCGCTTTCTGATCTGCACGGGTGGCGGGACCCGAGAGAACGGCCCGGCGGCAGGAGCCAGCCGCGAACCCAGCAGGAGCCAGCCGCGAACCCACGATGCGGCGTAGTTCCGTTGGTATGAAATGTCCCGAGAGGGCAGATCTGAGATTAGGCTTTCGCGATTGCCGGGAGCTGGGGAGGGAAGGAGTGGGAACTGACTGCGCGGAGCAGGTGGAATCCTTTTCGGGTTGATGGAAATGTTTTAAAAGTGGATCGTGATGACGGCTGCACAACCACTCTGTAACCTTACTAAAAATCACAGAATTGGATACTTCAAATGGGTGAGCTTTACGGCACAAACTCAATGAAACTCATTTTCCAAAGCTCTAAAGAGCTGAGCGAAGGGCCGTTTTCTGCCGGGAGCCTCCGCAGGCGTCCGTCGGCCGCAGGATTTGTGCGGGTTGGCCCAGCCGCGGTCGCCGGCGGCCGTAACTCCGGGCGTCCATTGGTCGGCCGGCGGGGGGCGGGCGCACGCGGGAGGGCGGAACCGGAACCGGCTGTAGCCGGGGGGCGGGGCCTTGCGCGCGCTGTGGCGGCGGCTGCTGGAGCGGGGCCGCGGTGGCAGGACCGGGGGCGGCAGCTGCAGCTCGGAGCCCCATGGTGCGAGGCGGCGGCCAGGCCGCAGGAGGAACCCGAGGCCCCGGTCGCCCCGGCTGACCGCACGGACCCGAGCGGCCCGGAGCCGTCGCCGCCCGTCGGGCCCCGCCGGGGCGCGGGCTGGCCAGCCATGGGGTCCCTGTTCCGGAGCGAGACCATGTGCCTGGCGCAGCTCTTCCTGCAGTCCGGCACGGCCTACGAGTGCCTCAGCGCCCTGGGCGAGAAGGGCCTGGTCCAGTTCCGAGACGTGAGTGTCGCCCGGGAGACGCGGGCCGCACCTGCCCGCCCGGCTCCGCATCCCGCCTTTCTTTCGCTCAGGCCTCCCTTCCGCGGGCTCCTGGGCAGGGGCGCGTCGCTATCTCCGTTTCGCGGGCGGGGAAGCTGGGGCCCGGCTGACCGGCCCGAGCTTCCGCAGAGCGGAGCCCGATCCCAGGGTCCGGGCGTCTGGTCCGCGGCGGCTTTGGCCGGGTTGGTTAGGAACGCTCTGTGTAGGCTTCATCCACTTCGGGTAGTGCCATCAGATGCTCCGGAGCGCCGACTCCGTGCCAGGCACAGCGCTAGACGGGAGGGCAAAATCTGTGAGGCCTTTTGGAGTCCTTCTGGAACTTACGGGGGTGGCGGGGACAAATATTAAGCAAATACGTGAACAAAATGTTTGCTGTGAAGGTAACTACAGTCGGGTGGTCAAGGAAGGCCTCTTTGAGGAGGTGACGTTTAAGCCAGGATGAAGTCTGAATGGGAAAGAGCTGGTCCTGGAAGATCTGGGGGAACAGGGTCCCAGACGGAGGGAACCGAAGGAGCCCAGACCCCGGATTGGGAATGAGCTTGGTGTGAGCACGTGGAGGGGAGGGGGTTTCTGTCGGTTTTGTTCACTGGTGTATGATGTGCATACGGCTGCCTGATAAGGAGTGGGAGTTGTCTTCCCAGCAGGTAGGGATAGACACTTGTTTATGTACGTTTACTTGTTTATTATTTGTTTACACCATGGATTGTCAACCCCCAGGGCCGGGGGCCTCTTCTGACTTGTTCACTCCTGATTCCCCAAGACTTAGCACAGCCCCTGCCATTTGTGGACATTAATAGGCATTTGTTGAATGAAGGAACAAGCCTTTACTGAGCGTTTGCTCTGTTCCAGATAGTGTTTTTCGTGCTAGCAACTCAGTGGTGAGCAAGGTGGACAAGGTCCTTGTGTTCTTGTTGTGCATAGCCTCGGAGGAGACAGATAAACACACTCCGTGGACAGGGATTGTGAAAAGAACAAGGCGTGGAAGGGGAGTATTAAGCAGGATCTAATACTTAGCGATTGAACTGGAAGTCCTTTCAGGGGAGCATTTTATTTCCCGGGCCACAACTTTCGTCTTCTGGTTGTTTCCCTTCATCTCTCTGAGGGGCCCTTCATTTCAAAAGGGAACACCCCTACCCGAGATCTGATATCAGTGACCCTTGGGTCGGTTCCAGAGGAATTACAAGGTCAGGAAGAAAGTCTTGAATGACAGCCGAGGCTGCAGGGAAGGCCCAGATCTCTTCCTGTTTCCTGGAGCCACTTGGGCTTCAGTTCATGGTACCCACTTACCTGGTAGGGGCTGTGATCAGCTGTGAGTAGCACCGGAAGGATTCAGGAAACAGGAGCAAAACTGGCTCCCTTCTGTATAACTGGTAGATTTGTTCCTTCCTGTTAGTGCTCAAGTTGAGAGAGACTGATATTATCAAGCTTAAATCTTAGAGGTTTGAACAAAGGCCCTAATTACAAAGATTCAAGTTTCACTGAGCGCCATTACATTAGGTAGTAGGGTATATTGGGATCCTTATCTGAAAATCAGAGAAAAAAAAAGTGCATATGAAGAGCTCAGCTGTGTGTGTTTGGGTTGACTGTCAAACAGCATGGGTGCCTAGAGTAAAAGCTCCGTAACATCTGACACATTTCTTGCCCCTTTCTGGAATTCCTCACTGACTTTGCCTTCACTCGCTGGGATAACTAACATCAGTCTTTTCTGGCTTGCATAGGCTCTATGATTTTCCCCTTTCGGTACTCCTGAGGGCAAGGAGGCAGGCGCAGGGTTGCTGTAGTGACAGCCCATGAGAAGACTTGGAAAAGAAGGTTATTCCCCTAGCCCAGGGGTCTCAGTGAAGGGCAAGTTCATCTCCCTCTTCTGACGGTCTGCAGTCTAAGAACAATTTTCCCCAGTAGTCCTTGAGCTGCTGGAGTAGGAAGATGACTAGTGTGCGTATCAGGGAAACCTGCACCGGGTAGCCTCTGCTGGTTTTTCTGGGTTGAAGGTTGTTAGCCTCAGGGAGCCTGGGTGGCTCAGTCCGTTGAGCTTCTGACTTGGGCTCGGGTCACGATCTCACGGTTAATGAGTTCGAGCCCCACATCGGGCTCTGCGCCATCAGCGCGGAGCCTGCTTTGGATCCTCTGTCCCCTCTCTCTGCCCCCTACCCTGCTTGCTCTCTCTCAAAAATAAACATTTAAAATAAATAAGTAAATAATTAAAAAAAATTATAGGTTGAAGGTTAGTCTTGAAATGAGTCTACATTAAAATACACTATAGTTCCCCCCATCTGTGGAGATGCGTTCCAAGACCCCCAGTAGGTGGGTTGCTATCCGAAACCGCGGAACCGCGGATCGTACTGAATGTTGTCCATATTGTATCTCTTCCTGTGCATACGTACTGTGGCCCACTGTAATTCATAGCTCAGGCACTGTCAGAGATTGACAGCAATAGAACGATTATGAAATGTACCGTAAGAACAATTATGTGAATGTGTTTGCGAGGATATATGTGAGTTACATCTCTTGTCAGTTTATCTTCTTGTCCTGTACTCACCCCTCTTCTTTCGATGATGTGAGACGATAAAACGTCCATGTGACAAGAGGAAGCGAGGCGAATGATGTAGGCACTGGGCCGTGATGTGGCACTGCTATTGACCTGGGGAAGTGCCAGAAGGGGGATTGTCTGCTTCGCCACCAGGGTTGACCGCGGGCGTCTGAGACCCTGGAAAGGCTAAACTGTGGACAAGGGGCACTACTGTGCTTCCTGTCATTGGCCTAGACGTAGGGTGACATTGCCTCCCTAAAAAGAAAACAGAAACGAGATTCTGTAAAAGAAACCGCGCGGCAGAAAAAGCCAGGTGACATCTGTGAGACGGTGGGGGTGGTGTGTGTCACACCCAAATACGTTTGTATTGTTGCCGCAGAAATTGGCCTCCTCATAAAGAGTCTACTGTTTGTGGAACCACCATGTCCACGTGGAGTTCGCCAGTGTTTGATGTTGAAGAAAAAAAGCCCTGAAATGGGGCAGTGCTGTCGTCTGTAGACCGCTTGGGATGCATCGCTTCCTTTTCATTCTGGGCTCTGCGGATTGTGCCTGAGTCATGACGAACTTGAAAGCGGTTACTTGAGATTAGTGTGATCCCAGAAATGAGTGTGAATGTGACAAGCAGAAGTGAAATGGGAATTTTTGTCTTCTGGTTAATCCTTTTAAAAAAATTAGAAAAACTGAACGAGAACTGAGCCTTTGGGGTCGACTCTTCCCGGTTTGGGCAGTTTCATGGCAAGCTCTTGTCTAATTGTGGTTTCTGAGAGTGCCCAACATAAGTGATGGGGTGCAGGAAAGATAAAATTCTTTCCTTCAATGCCTTCCAACACGAGTGATCACTGTAACCTTTTTTTGTTATAAAATAATAAATGTCCATTGTGGGAAATTTAGAAAACCTAAGAATAAGATACTAATCTCTATGATCCTATTATCTAGAAATAAACACTCCAACTTTTTCGTTAATATTGGTTTAACATTATTTTTCTAATAATGTTTTAAAGTGTACGTATATACGTATTTTCATATAATTGGAACCACACTGAACATATCTTTAATTTTTTCCAGACACAAATCAGAACTGATTTCCTCATTACATTTTCTTTCACTATATATATATATATATATATGTATATATATATATATGTGTATGTATATATACATGTGTGTGTATTTTATTGTTTTAAGCTTTGTATTAGAAGTTAAGTAGAGGGAAGAGTGGGAACAGTGAGTTCCTGTGGACCTGTAACATAAATTCATGGCCCCTCATTGCAGCCTTCCACCTCCAGACAAAATCTGTCCCTCCCCTCTCAGACCACATTATTCTGAAGCAAATCTCGTGTGTATAATTTCTTTCATAAATATCTCCATAATTATCTCTAAAAAGTAAGGACAGTTAAAAATCATAACTACAGGGACTCCTGGGTGGCTCATTTGGTTAGGCGTCTGACTTTAGTTAGGCTTGGTTAGGCTTAGGTCATGCTCTCACAGATTGTGAGTTCGAGCCCCATATTGGGCTCAGTGCTGACAGATCTGAGCTTGGAACCTGCTTCGGATTCTGTGTCTCCCTCTCTCTCTGCCCCTCCCCCACTTACAGTCTGTCTCTTTCTGTCTCAAAAGTAAATGGTAAAAAGAATAAAATCATAACCACAATATCATTATTATACTTAAATTTTTATGTAATAATTTCCATTTTTTAAATGTTTATTTTTGAGAGAAAGAGACAGAGTGTAAGTGGGGGAGGAGCAGAGAGAGAGGGAGACACAGAATCTGAAGCAGGCTCTAGGCTCTGAGCTGTCAGCACAGAGGCCAGTGCGGCATTCGAACATGGGACCAGTGAGATCATGACCTAGGCCAAAGTCGGATGCTCACTGACTGAGCCACCCAGGCGCCCCTATAGTTTCTATTTTTTTTTAAGTTTTAAGTAACCGCTGCACCCAACATGGGGCTCGAACTCACGACCCCGAGGTCGAGTCATACGCTCTTCCGACTGAGCCAGCCAGGTGTCCCAATAATGATTTCTTAATAGAATCCAATACCTCAGTCATTTAAGACATAATTAAGAAAAACTTTTTTTAACGTTTATTTAACATTTATTAATGTTGAGAGATACAGAGTGCGAGTGGGGAAGGGGCAGAGAGAGAGGGAGACACAGAATCCGAAGCAGGCTCAGGGCTCTGAGCTGTCAGCACACAGCCCGACGCGGGGCTCAAACTCACGAACTGTGAGATCTCGACCTGAGCTGACGTCGGACGCTTAACCGACTGAGCCACCCGGGCGCCCCTAAAACGTAAGTTTTAATAAGGGCATAATAATCAGTTATACGAACCATAATTTTTATACCCCTTTATTGATCTGTATCATAGAATTCACCCATTTCAAGTGTACATTTCATTGTTTTTTTAGGAAATTGACTTAGGCGTCCATCAGCACGATCCAGCGTTAGTAGAACATTATATCCCCCAGTAAGGTCGCTTGTGCTTACATACAGTTAATCCCCAGACCTGCCTCCAGCCCCAGGCAGTCACTGGTCTACTTTCCACCTCTAGATTTGCCTTTTCGGGACATTTCATGGAAAGGGAATTGCGCCGTATGTGGCCTTTAGTGCCTTCTTGAAAGACACACTCGCATTGTTTCTGAGAGTCATCGCGGTGTTTGGTGCGTCAGTGGGGTGTTCCTCTTGATCGCCGAGCAGTGTGCTAAGGTTTGCGTGTGGACCATAAGCTCTTTGACCAATTTTGTATTGTTAATAATTTTTTCTTCTATCCCTGAGGTTGACGTTCTTCTTGGTAAGTTTTTGTAGGTATCCATAGGTTTTTGCTTAGGTTAATTTTCTTCATGGGATGTTTCTGGGCCAAAGGGTATTTTTCAGGCTTTTTTTGGTAACAGTTGCCAAGCCGCTTTCCAGAAAAGCTGTGTTGGTTCCCACTCCCATCCAGTTAGTGTGTGAGGATGTACTTTTCCCTAAAGCCTTGCCCATCATATTTTATTCTTAAAATCACATTTACCTGTACATTTCAGAAATTTCAGAGCAAATTTTTCATCCTTTTCTCAGCTCAACCAGAATGTAAGTTCCTTCCAAAGAAAATTTGTTGGTGAGGTGAAGAGGTGTGAAGAACTAGAACGAATATTAGGTAAGTTTTATTTTATTTTATTTTGTTATTTTGGGGGGTTAAGTTTATTTTACTAACTTAATTATTTGTATATAAGCAAGCCTTGTTCACTTTAGAAAAATTAGAAAATATAGGCCAGCAAAAAGGAAAAAAGAATTCACCATCCTGTACTTTTTACTCTTTACCTATAAAAGTAAGGATTCACATATATAACTATCAGGCTGTTTTGTTGTCAGCTGTTTCTCAGGAAGTCCTGTAACAACTTTTCGTATCAATAAACAGATGGACCCCTCATCATCTTTTTTTTTTTTAAGTTTATTTATTTATTTTGAGAGAGAGAGAGACGTGGGAGGGGCAGAGAGAGAGGAAGAGAGAGAATCCCAAGCAGGCTCTGTATCAGCAGTGGAGAGGGACCATGACCTGAGCTGAAACCAACAGTAGGTCACTTAACTGAGCCACCCAGGCACCCTAGACGCAGCATCATTTTTAATGGCTGCCTAGTATTTCATGAGATTAATATGTTATAATTTATAATGTGTAGCCAATCCCTTGTAGTTTATCATAATTGAAGACATTGTATACATGTTACTTAAAATTGTACCAAAGATCAAGGGAGGCATGAAATGACAGATTGGCTTTGTTTGCAAAGGTGTTAGATCAGTGGTCCCTTGATGGTTAAGCTTCACAGCTCAGTAGCTCAAGGCCACTTACTTTATCTGTAAAATCTTTACCATCTTAGCCTAAGATAGTCATCACTATCAATTCCAGTGTGAAGTTCTGACCGAAATGGGGGGAGGGAGAGGATGATTGCATACCACCTACTGAAGTACAAAACTTTTTTTTTTTTAGGAGGATGAAAGAGGGGTGCCTGGGTGGCTGAGTCAGTTAAGCGTCTGACGTGGGCTCAGTTCATGATCTAAGAGTTAGTGAGTTCGAGTCCTGCTGCGCTGACAGCTGAGAGCCTGCAGCCTGCTTCGGATTCTGTGTCTCCCTCACTCTGCCCCTCCCCTGCTTGCACTCTTTCTCTCTCTCAAAAATAAATAAACATTAAGAAAAAAAAAAGAAGGATGAACAGAAAAACATGGGGATGAGTGAGCCAAGGAAGGGACAGAATATGACTTTCGAAGTAACTTTTTAAAAAAATTTTATTTACATACATATATATATATGTGTGTGTGTATATATATATATACACATACATATATATGCATGTATATGTACATATATATGTATGTGCGTATATGTACATATATATACGTACGTGTATGTGTATATGTACATACATATGTACATGTGTATATGTACATATATGTACATATATGTATGTGTGTATATGTACATATATGTGTATGTATGTGTGTATATATACATACACACATATATACACATATATATACATACATATACATACATACATACATATATATATACATACATATATATATATATATGTATTTATTTATTTAGAGAGGGAGAGAGAATCCCAAGCAGGCTCCCTGCTGTTATCACAGAGCTGAACACAGGGCTCAGTCTCACAAACTGTGAGATCATGATCTGAGCTGAAGTTGGATGCTTAACCACCTGAGCCACCCAGGTGCCCCTGGAATGATTCCTAATAGCTAATATTTATTGTGGATCTTTATCTTTTTGAAATTTATTTTATTTTTTTTTATTTGAGAGAGAGGGAGGGGGAGGAGCAGAGTGAGAATGAGAGACAGAGAGAGAGACAGAGAGACAGAGAGAGAGACAGAGAGAGAGAGAGAGAGAGAGATTGAATCCCAAGCAGGCTCCATGCCCAGTGCAGAGCCCAATACGGGGCTTAATCCCACAACCCTCAGATCATGACCTGAGCCGAAATCAAGAGTCAGATACTCAACCAAGTGAGCCATGCAGGCACCCTGGATTTTATGGTTTAATTGGAGATTTTTAAGGCCAAAACACTTTTAATGATCTGAAATCTATTCCTTGCATATTGTTTGAAGTCCTAGTTCCTTGTGTGGATCGTGTACGATAGAGTGACATCATATTCCTTTCTTTGCAATATAGTGAGTCCTTGGGCAGGTCGTGGATTAGGAATGAGGTTTTTAAAGGCAGTGACAGCACATTAGGCACGTATAGGGCTTTTTATAGCTTAAACTGTTTCAAAAAGCATATAGACTTCAAAAAGGAAAACAGATTTCCCAAGTAAATTAGGTTTAATTGGTGAAACGATTTGTATCCCATTTCCGGAAACCTCTTAAGCCCCGTGCTTCCTTTGCTATCCTGTTAGGGAGACATCCTCACCTTTCTGTTTCTTTCTCTCTCAATAAAATAACTAGTAACCCTTCTCCAAGATATTCTGTCCGGTTATGAGTTTACCAGGCGTTGTGACTTGCATCCTAAGAACAAGGATGCTTCATGGCATTGAAAATGTAAACTGAAGAAATTCAGTTAATTTTGCCTGGATCACTGCGAGTTTTATGAATCTGGCTGTTGACATAAGTAGGGAAGCAGCACGGATTGTTGTGAGTCCGAACAGCCTGGCCAGCGCGGAGCTCTCCGGAGAGCCTGGCTCTCTGCCCTGTGCCCTCAGGGCTCCGAGCACTGCTAGAGGCTGTGCTTCTGGGGGATACTTACTTCCTCCTGACGGCACCTGCCAGGGAGTCCCGCTGCTGTCTCCGGTGGGGACGATTCTAGGTCTATCCCTGGCTTATCCTGCACTTCCGAGTGTGTCTCATCTGCAGGTACAGAAACAGCTGCGACTCCAGAGTTCTTTAACTAGGGTCTCAGACATAAAGGAGACTTGGGGGATTTCAGGGAATGTTTGTCAGGTTATTGTCGATCTTGTCACTGCGTGCTCACCTCTGTAGGTGGTATTATTTTGTAGATCTTTGGAAGCGAGGTTGTAAAAGGCTTTTTATAAGTCAGTTGGAGTAAGCAAGACTTCTGTGCATTCAGACATTAATTTTGAGGCGACCCAGGAATGGTTGGGATGGAAAATGTTCTGACTGAAATGTCTTAGAGTGGGTTTTTGAGTCTAATTTGTTTACCTTTTATTCCCACAGCATATTTGGTACAGGAAATTAATAGAGCTGATATTCCCCTGCCTGAGGGAGAGACCAGTCCTCCAGCACCCCCTCTGAAACAAGTCCTAGAAATGCAGGTAATGTGTTTCTGAATAAGCTGTTTTAGGTCGCTGATCGCAGACACTGCTTGTCTACTGAGTTTATATCGTCCAGGGCTTGTCGGGTTTTCTTCTCAAAACCATGGAATGAAAACTAAAGAACAATGCTATGGTTAGCCCTCCAAGTTTTGTTTTTTCTGTGTTTTTTGTTTTGAGAGAGGGGAGGGGCACAAGTGAATGAGGGGCAGAGAAAGAATTCCAGGAGGGGTAGAAGGAGAGAGAGAAAGAGAGACAGAGATAGAGAGAGAGAGACAGAGAAGTGGGGCTTGAACTCAACTGAAGCGGGATTCGAGCTCACCTGATGTAGGACTCGAATTCACGAGCTATGAGATCATGACCTACCGAAGTTAGATGCTTAGCAACTGAGCCACCCAAGTGCCCAGCCCTCCAAATTTTAAGTGTAATTTAGTTTTCTTGTAAAATGTAAGATGCACGCTCCCTTTCCAGCTGGTGTTGAGCTGAAGCTAATGAAAATTGAGTTGTGAAATGGGGTGCTTAGTCAGGTAATGTTTCTGAAAGTACGTTCCGGGCTTATCCGGGCTTTAGCATGCCTCTCCTGGCGTGAGTAAGGGAATCTTCAGTCCTGGACCCTTTGCCTTCTGCCAGACTCACGGACCTCCCCTCTGATGCTCAGAAGCTAGTATGAAGGTGATAGGTTATTCCAGGTCAGCAGCAAACAATACCTTGTCCCTGAGTTCAGTGTCTCAGGGATACAGCGTTCCCCCCAAGAACCCTGCCTTGTCTTGTTAGCGCCCCTGTGACTTATCCCCCGAGGTTTGTGTTGATCATCTGATAGTTCATCGCACTGGGAACTAGACTAGAGCCCCTTAGAGCTCTTCTGAAACAATCAGTATTGTGTAGCCAGGACCATTCCATGGCTGGCCGCTCTGTTTATCTGGGAGGAAGTCATTTAACATTTGTTATATGAGTGGACTTGAGAGAGAATTGTACAATCAGATGAGTTGAAAGCGGTCATCTGGTTTGGCCTGTTTGATGGGTTGTTTGTGATATAATGACAATTTCGGTGATTGCTGAGTATTTATAGTTTTCGTAAAAGGCAGAGCACAAATAATGGAGGTAGTATGTCAAGGGATTTGTTTGCATACAAGTTTTCAGTGAGTCAGGGATTTGGTCTACAGATCTCTGCCTCTGTTGTTCAAATACTTAAGTATTGTTAAAGAAAGATGCCTGCGGTGTAATTGATTATGAAAGAAGATTCGATCTCAGGGCATCCTTCAGCCCAATTAATCGTATAAGCACAACTTAAACATGTAGACTCTTTTTTTTTTTTAACTTTTAATTTTTTTTTTTTTTTTTACTGTTTATTTTTGAAAGAGAGAGAAGGAGAGTATGAGCGGGGGAGGGGCAGAGAGAGAGGGAGACACAGAATCCGAAGCAGGCTCCAGGCTCTGAGCTGTCAGCACAGAGCCCGACACGGGGCTCGAACTCATGAACTGCAAGATCATGACCCAAGCCGAAGTCGGATGCTTAGCCGACTCAGCCACCCAGGCGCCCCTATACATGCAGCCTCGTAACTAGAGGCTGGGAATATTTATGCTCCGAAAAGGTGACCTCAGTTTTTTTCTGTGTTGCAAATAAACGGAAATGTAGACTTGAAAGAAGGAGACTGTTTGATGTGTGACAGTGGGTAAGCAGATGAAGGAAAATCCACACAAGTGGTGGGGGCTGAGATCAGGCCAGACCAGCCCAGGGTACCGTGAGTCATCACCTGCGACACCACCATCGTGTGTGGTGTCAGCTTCTTAGGAGTTCCCTGAATCAGTACGAAACCATAAATGATGGACCTTTAAAATCTCTGCATGCTTCCGTATCCCTGTCCGACTATCGGATTCTGGCTTGTTAAGCCCTGTCCTGGCTCTAGTGAGTGTGTGAAAAAATGACGAAACTACACTTGGAACGGACCTGTCCTCTTAAGTAACTGCCCTTTTGTTTTAGGAGCAGCTGCAGAAGCTCGAGGTTGAGCTGAGAGAAGTCACCAAGAACAAGGAGAAACTGAGGAAGAACCTGCTTGAACTGATTGAGTACACTCACATGCTCAGAGTGACAAAAACCTTCGTTAAACGAAACGTGGAGGTACTGACCACACACGTGAGGAAGTGCATTTCTTTTGTAAAACTCTCGTTCCCGTAAGGTTTCTCTTTCAGCTATTAGTTATTAAACAGGTTCATTTTGATCTTAGCTTTATTTTTCAGTCGGATTATACGACATGAAAAAAAAAAGTGTTTACCCGTGTTGGTTGATTTAGCGATAACGATACTTCCTATTTGTAAAATCTTTAGTTTTTAGTTGAAAAAAATCTTTTTATGTTCATGAGGGAAAAAAATGGGAAAGTAGAGTTTGAGCTCTAAAATTTAGGTATTTTTTTTCTTTTTCTTCACCAAATTACTAAGAGTAAAAGAATTAACAAAAAAGTCTTTGTAAGAGTAGAAACAGTCTACATAATAGTCTGTCCTCAGCTGAGTAGGGAGGGGAGTCTGTTCTGTCAGGGCCGTTTCGTTTGGCGTGGTGACATCTGACTGAGCACTCTGTCTCCAAGCGAGGCAGCGACATAAATTGTAACTATATCTCTAGTGAACGACTTCAAGTAGCTGATAAAAAAAGGGACGGGGCAATGATCGTTTTTATTTACCAGAGCTGTGTTCCACGTCTAAGTCTAAGTTGTCTTGGGGTGTCGGTGTCCAGATCTGGCACCCAGTTAGGATGCCCTATAAACTTGTTTGGAAACATGACTTGGGAAATAAAGTGTCACTTTTAATAAGGCACACTTGGTTTCATATTTCTTTGTAGTTTGAACCTACTTATGAAGAATTCCCTCCCTTAGAGAATGATTCCTTGTTGGACTACAGCTGTATGCAGAGGCTGGGAGCAAAACTGGGGTAGGTGACAACCACTGGGGCGGGGTGGGGGGGGCAGCGAGCATCACTGTCCTTGTCGTCAGTGGAGGGATGAGAGCTACCATTTGAAGGCCTGTGATGGAGTGAAAGAAAGTGCATGTCTGTTTAAGAAAACACTGTACTCCTGTATTTGCTGAGTTGGATTATTCAGCTGTATTGACTTTTTAGCTAAATACCATGGGGATTTCTTCTTTCAGTATAATGAGCTGGAAAGAAGGAACGTTTATGCCATTCAGTGTTATATCAATAAGCCTACAATAATAGGTCAGTGACGCATCAAGTCCTGTTTTGTTTGGTGGAAACATAGGGGCTAAACTGAGTTGGTTAATTAATTGATTTTTTAATTTTTTTAAAACGTTTATTTATTTTTGAGAGAAAGAGAGAGAGACACACACAGAGCGTGAGTCGGGGGGGAGGGCAGAGAGAGATGGAACACAGAATCCGAAGCAGGCTCCAGGGTCTGAGCTGTCAGCACAGAGCCCAGCGAGAGGCTCGAACTCCAGAACCGTGAGATATGACCCGAGCCAAAATCAAGAGTTGGACACTTAACCAACTGAGCCACCCAGGCGCCCCAGCTATACATTTTAAAGGATGTTTCAAAAATTTTTGACCCAGCATTTTAGATATTTTGCATTTGGAGGGCTTTGCAGATACCCTTTTCACCATTTTTCCAGAAATGAAAGTCTTCATTTCTCCTTTTAATGCAATTTGAGGATTCAATTGCTTTTCAATTGACTACCGGTTGCTTTTATTGTCTCATAGGTTTGTATCTGGCCTAATTAACCAAGGGAAAGTTGAAGCATTTGAGAAAATGCTGTGGAGGGTCTGCAAAGGGTATACCATCGTGACCTATGCAGAACTGGATGAGCCCCTCGAGGACCCTGAAACTGTGAGTCGATATCCCGATCACCTTTTAACCATGACAGACTGGCAGCAGAGTTGGGGGCGCAGTGCACAGGGAGCCGCTTGAGAGTGGGGTGTTCACCTGATGGCTTATCATCCTCGAGTACCTTCAGGTGTAGTTCTAAAGTCTAGGACTTTCTCCTCGATGGCAGCTGGGAAATTACCGCAGACACGTTGCTACTGTCCGAGCCTCAGACCCCATTGAGGTTTCCCCCGTCGTACCACAGTCCCTTTTATAGCAGACAGTCTAGTTTTGAATCACAGTTTGGATCTAATTGTCACGTCTCTTTGGTCTCCTTCATCCTGGGACAGTTTCTCAGTCTTTTCTTGACTTCCACGACCTTGACATTTGAAAATGATTATAGATCAGTTGTTATTGTTTTGTAGAATGTCTCTGCATTTGGGTTTGTCTGCTGTTTTCCCAGGATTAGATTCAGGTCGTGCGTCTTTTGCAGGAGTGATGCTATGTTCTCCTCCCTGCATCCTCGTGGGCTCACGATTTAGTTTGTCCCATTGCTGGTAACGTCGCTTTGATCACTTGGCCGAGGTGGTGACTCCTCGACTTCACTGTGAAGTCACTCCTTTTCCTTATAATTAATAAGTGTTTTAGGGGAAGTGCTTTGAAACTCTGTACCTATCCCATTCCTTACCAGATTTTCAGTTCTTTGTTTCCCATTTGATTCAATGAATTATACTCTTACTGTAATTATTTATTTTGATATTAAAATTCTCTAGATTTGGCCACTCGGGGCCCATTCAGGCTGGCTGTTATGTCCTTTTTTCTGTGCTGCCATCATTTTTGGAGCACTTGTGCTTTTGAGCACAACAAGCTGTCCAGATTCATTTTGTAATCCCCTCACACAGCCGTGGAATCGGCCATTTCTCTGCGAGCCTGGTACTCTTTAGTGGAGAATGGTATTTAGAAGCCAAGGTGTAGTCTCTGGATATGCCCGTTGTTAATTGAGGAGTTGTGTTCCCCAGTCTGTCACTGGACAGCTCTAGGGTGCGCGCGCACGCACACACACACACACACACACACACACACACACAACTTTATTTCTGGGCCTGTGCGTACATACTGAAAACTGTGAGTTCGCATCCAATTCCAATCCAACACCACAGAATTCAGTCTCAGTTCCTCCATTTCTGTTTTTGTAACGTTTTCCTTTGATGGTGAGAAACTCGGCTCCTGTTGTTGTGGTATTTTTACTTATTTTCAGTCCTCTCGCCTGTAACCGACCTTCCCGTCAGTGTCTCATTTTTGCCACCCCCACATCCCCCTGTGCGGAGCCCTGAGTTCCCCATGCCAGGTGGGCCCCTGGTGTGGGTGCCCTCCTCACCCTGCCTGGGCCGCTCCCCTACGTAGATGCTCTGCCCACCTTGCTTCAGCTCTGGATTTGCCCAGGCCATTTTTGGTCTTCGCCTCCTTCTGGGTCCATCCCTGCACATGCACTTAAGGCTTTAGGACTGAATTATTCAGGAAGGGAAGCAGAGGGGCAGGAGAGAGAAAGAGCCATCATCACTTTTTAAAATCTCTATGATTTTTTTTTTTTTTTTTAGATTTTACAATAAAAATAACTATTTGCTCTAAATGAGGATGAACTGATCTATTAAAGGTAGAAGAGGAACTTTAGCTTCTTAATTTTGAGGAAAGGGTTTGTGGGTTGTTTTTGTTTTTTTGTTTTTTTTTTCTAAATTTGCCTCAGGAATTTTGGCTGTAAGATTACTGTATGTCCCATAGTAGTTGTGACACATAAAGAGGAATTTGGCTGTGAAATGGATTTTCATAAACTTTAGCCTGAAAAAACCACGCATGTTTAACCTAATGTGTGAAAATCTAATCAGTCAAGTTGTTGATTAACCGTCCACCTGTGATCCTTTCTACTCTTTTGTGGCTCCTGTAGCTGCCACTAGCAATCTGTTTCTTTGTCCTTCAACCGTGACCTTTATGACCTCTGTATGTAAAATTGAAGAGAGAAACCATTCTGCAGTGGCATTACCTATTCTTTTGAGCTTTTTCTTTTCCTTTATTTTATAATTATTTTTTTTAATTATTATTTTTTTTAATGTTTATTTATTTTTGAGACAGAGACAGAGCATGAACAGGGGAGGGGCAGAGAGAGAGGGAGACACAGAATCAGAAGCAGGCTCCAGGCTCTGAGCCATCAGCCCAGAGCCCGAGGTGGGGCTCGAACTCACGGACCGCGAGATCGTGACCTGAGCTGAAGTCGGACGCGCAACCGACTGAACCACCCAGGCGCCTCTATTATTTTTTTTTAAAGAGAGAGAGGGAGAGGGGCAGAAGAAAGAGAGATTGAGAGAGGAAGAATGCAGATGAATCTTAATCAGGCTCTGTGCTCAGCTCACCTGGGAGCCTGATGATGGGCTTGACCCCACAACCATGAGATCATGACCTTAGCCAAAATCAAGAGTCAGATGCTCAACTGACTGAGCCACCCAGGCGCCATTGAGCTTTTTCTTTATTAAGAGGACCTATCAGTCATTCTCATGCAGAACTTTCATTCATATTACAATTTTTTTCTATATATTTCTAAGCTCTTTTATGGCAGGCTTTTACCAGCTATGTGAAAAGGCATTAAGTACCTGTGAAGAAAGAGAAGTGGATTAGAGAGATGTATATCCTGAAAATACAGCAATTTCTCCATAATTACAAAAGAGATGCATGCTGGTTGTAGAAAATTGGGAACAGTACCGAAAACGTGAAGGGGAAAATCTATCCCCTGTGGTCCTGTTCAGAAAGAGCCACTGCTGACATTTCAGTCTGTTATTCTTTTAGTGCTTGTTCTGGGTGTTCGGTTTGGCAACTTCTTCTCCGGTTCTAGGATTTGTGTGTTCTGATCCCTTAGTGTCATTACCGACCCCAGAGCTTATTTCTGGCCATTTTCCCCTTGTTGGTCTGGTTTCTAGATGCAATGCTGGACTCCGGCGATTTCACTGGGTTTTATGATTTGTATTTCGTGTTGTGAACTGTCCCTGTACCTTCTTACGCCCGAGGTGGTTGACATGGTACTCTTGTTAAAATTGTTATGGAATCTTCGAGGTCAGGTATACTATAAATGCCGTTTCTTTCTTCCCCTTGTTTTGTTTCTTCAATTACTTATTTTGAAATAATTTCACTTTACAGAAAAGTTGCCAGAAGAGAACAGAGACTTGTCATATCCCTTCACCCACATTTCCCTGTCGTTAACAGGTTCCCACATTTGCTCTGTCACCCGTGTGCTCTCTCTGTGAGTCTCCCCGTTTTCTCTAGGCTCTTTGCACACTTTCTACAAGGAAGCCATAGACTCTGTCACCCCCGGGGTCACTCCAGTGCGGGTACCCCCAAGCAAGGACACTCTTCCACAACCACGGGGGGCCCCTCCGAAAGAGGGAAAGAGCACGGGTGTAGCTCTTTTGAACACTCCGAACTTGCCGTGCCCACCTCCCAGCAGTTTGCCTTTCTTCCTTCCTGATCCAGCACCTTCCCCGGGTCTGTAGTCGCGTCTGGAACAGGCTGACCCCATCCCTCTGGGCCACTTGATGTTTTCATCACCACCAGACTCAGGCCATATGTTCTTGGCAGAGACACCTTGGAAGTGACGCTCTGGCCATCTCAGCGCATCTCGTCAGGTGCGGGCCTGTAACGTCGACCTGGTCACGTGGCCGTCTGCCGGGTTCCTCCGCTTTCATGGCATTGTGTTGCCTTTTGTGATTGATTAGTAGCTTGGAGGGAGGTATTCCAAGTGGTGCTAGTGTCCTGATCACCAGCCTGCCCACCACCTGTAGCGACCATTGACGGCCCTCGAATCTGCCACCTCCGTCATGGTTGCCATGTGGTAACCATGTGGGTTCTCGATTTCCATCATTCCTTCTGTACTTACTAGCGATTCCACGGAAGGTAGCGCTTCCCCCCTCTCGCATCCATGGACTCATGGCTTCCCATTGTATTTAATGACTTGTAATCTGTCACACTCAGTGTTTATTTGGATGCCCAAATTGTCCCTGATTCAGCTACAGAAGGTCCCTTCACACATGTTCCTGTGTCGTTTGGCCTGTCGGTAGCGTTCACTGAGCATTCCCTTACTTTCTGGCAGCACAACACATTCCAGCTTCATCTTGGGCTTTCGGTGCCTGGCCTGGACCCAGCCATTTCTCCAAGGACCCCTGGTTCCTTTTAGTGGACGGTGTTTACAAAGGTCTGGGTGCTTGAGTGCTCACCGCGTACGGGAGTGTCGTTGTTTCTGGGCCCTTCCAGCGGTAGCATGTGTGTGTGCACACACGCACACGCACGCACACCCGCACATGTCCACACGCACAGCTGTAACCACCTCTGTGGCTCCCTGTGCTTATATTTTATAAAGCTGTGTGTTCCAACTATAACTTAAAATTCTGATCAGTTCTTTCTAGACTTAACCTTTTTCCAGCTCTTTTCTGACAAGTGAGAAATCTGGCTCCCCTTATCCTCAACGTATTTCATGAATCGCTCAGTTTACTTATTTATTCAGTGTAACCGGTCTCCTAACCACATCAACCATCTCCTGCAACCCCCTGGCCACCCTTTGTCCTTGCTTTGGGACCCACCTGCCTGGGCTTCTCTGAGGCTCCCCAGCCTGTTCCCCCGCCTCCTGTGGCCCAGGGCTCGATTCTTAGACTGCTTCTCTCCTCTCTCTGCCCCTAAGGATCCTGTATAATTTCACAGCTTTAAATACTGCCTCCCAAATGTATATCTAGAACTTGGACCTCTCTTCTCAAAAACAGACTTTTCTGTATAACTGGCTACTCTGTGTCTCTTTTAAAAATCTGAAAGACATTTCCACCGGGTGCCTAAAACTGGACCTCCCGATCTTTTCTCTCCTACCTGCCCTGCCAGGCATGCCCATCTCGGTAGGGGGCTACTCAGTCCTTCCGACTGCTCAGGCCCAGAGCCTTGGGGGTCGTCCTGACTCTTCTCTTTTTCCTCACACCTCATGATTAATCCTGTAGCGGAGTGATTGGCCATGTCTTTTGAATAGGAAGAGACTCTGGCCTTTCTCGTCACCTCCACCCTGCTCCGCACCTCAGGTACATCCATTCTGCAGGAGCCTCTGTCCTGAGCTCCCGCCCCGGCCACTGCCCTGCTGTGCTCCCTCCTCCCAGCATCCAGAACAATCCCTGTAAGATCACGTCACTCCTCTACTTAAAACCTTCCAGTGGCTTCCTGTCTCACTTGGCAAAACACCCAGAGCCTTGCAGTGTCACCTCTTGTGGCCTCGTCACATGTCTGACCTGTCCACGCCCCTTCTGTGTATGGCCTTGCCTTCCCTGCTCCTGCTTCTCTATGAGCTCTTCTGGGCCTCGGGACGTCCTTCCCTCAGTGGCCGCACGGCTCCCTCCCTTCCTTCACGCCTTTAAGCTCCAATGCTCTTCTCAGGGAGGCCTTCCCTGGTCACCCTATTTAAAATCACCACCCCAGCCTCCCCTCCCTTTCTCCTCTTCCAGCTCTGTTTTCTTTACAGCACTTAACGACCATTTGGTATGCTGTGTTTTTCTTTGTGTCCCTCGCTGCCAACTTGACTACGAGCCCAGCCCTCCCAGGTCAGGGATTTTTGTCTCTTTTGTTCAGTTCTATATTCCTAGCACCTAGAACAGTGCCTGGGAAATAGGCCAAAAACCTATCCAGTTTTACGTCTAGAATATTTGTAAATATAGTCAATTCTCAGTATTTATGGTAGCTCTGTAGGGTCTCCACGAACACATGAATGAATGACACTGAACCACCGTCCTAGCAGAAATGCAGCCTTAGGTTTCTGTGAGCCTCTGGTCACATTTTGTCCACCAGCCAATAATAACCTTGTTTTATGTGTGTTTCTATTTAGTGTGTATTATTGATTCATTGAACACTGAACTCTGCTAACAGCACTATGAGTTACGCCTGAAGGAACCTTATCTAACCCACGCATTTTCTGTCTTCACTGCCTTCTTGGGCTCAGGAACGCTAGCTAGCACGTCAGCATTCTGCCTGAGGACCGTTTTAGATAGTGAAACCTGCAACAAAGAGCACAAATCTGAAAGACATGATCCTAACCAAACCATGAAAAGGACCCTTGTGTACAGGATGAGAGGGAACAAGAAGGCAGAGAACTGCCCTGTTTGACCTCAGCTGGAGTACGCACATCGAGTGGCTCCAACTTCGGGCTGCTCTGCGGTGTCTATAAATGGCCAAAGCCATGGCCGGTACTGCTCTCAGGGTCATGAATACAGCGTGGCCAGTTTGGGTGAAGTGTAGTGACGGAGTCTGCAGAGGCCAGGATGGCTGCATCTGCTACAGGAATGAACCAGTGCACTTTTTAACAGAGTTTTTGCTGCCAGGGTTTTCAGAGATCTGGACACAGGAGTAACAATGATCCCGGTTTATTCTTTTAGGGAGAAGTCATAAAGTGGTATGTGTTTTTAATATCCTTTTGGGGAGAGCAGATTGGCCACAAGGTTAAGAAGATATGTGATTGGTAAGAACACGAAACATTTCATTTGATGTGTTTCTTTGTATTCAGTAGTCTCTAGTTTTCCTTAAAAAACCCCTCCGTGTTTGAAGGGAAATACGGTGAGTGCAAAGCCTGTTGCGTTCTGTTATGTATCTTTGCTGTAATACCATGTTTGTTTGTTTATTTATTTTGAGAGAGAGAGAGCACGTGCTCATGAGCAGGAGGAGGGGTAGAGAGAGGAGAGAATCCCAAGCAGCCTCCATGCTGTCCACACAGAGCCCGACGTGGGGCTTGATCTCACAAACTGTGAGATCCATGACCTGAGCCGAAATCAGGAGTCAAGACGCTCAACTGATGGAGCCACCCAAGTGCCCCTGTGATACCATGTTTTTAAACATTCAATTCGTCACCTCTTGTCAGCGTTACACTTAAAATAATTGAGAAGTAGAGATCATGTTTAATAACATTCTTAGATTTTATTTTCTCTTTGGGAATCAGGGCTTAAGGATAATCCGAGAAGGAGTCACGTTTTAGTATTTTGTGCCTTCCTGTGGCTTTGAGCTCCGCAGAGGCCCGTGTGTCATCACTGAGCGTACGGTTCCTCTTTTGCTCAGTGTTTGACAGGTTTCTCTGCACTGTGGGGGAGGAGGCCTGGTGAGTGGTGAGGACTGAGTGGCTTCACCGCCCACGCCCAGGGCGGGCTGGGTAAGTCACCACGTCCAGGCTCCCTCCCTGTAGGAGGGAGCGGCACTTTCCTCCCTCCCTGGGCTTCGGGACTGAGGCCACACAGGCAAGACACTCCCGTGCGGTGTCGGCCGCCGCCACGCGCTAAGGAGTGTCACAACGGAAATCTCTCTGTGACTTGTTCTCATCAACAGTGGAAAAATAGGAAAAGCCAAACAAAAAAGTCAAAAGAATGCCCTTTGTTTTTAGATGGCTTATTTCCCGTGGGGGTGAGGCTGGGGCTTGGTATTTCCTTTATAAAGTGTTTCCCAGAGTCGGATACTCCGTCACCGGTGATACGGAAAGTAATTTTAAGTGTTACATGGACAAACCTGTTGTTAATTTCATAGATGTTTATTCAGTGTACATTAGAAAAACTGTCACCAGCACACAAGCCCATGATTTCACACACAGTGTTGCTTAGGATAAGGCTAGAGTGAGTATTTAATTTTAATAGTCAGAACTTACAATGTTAAGTGTGGCAGGAAGGTGTCAAGGCAGAAGGGAGAGTGCAGTAGGGAGGCACACCTCGTGTGTTTTGGGTGCCACGCAGCCCCCCAAGAAGACGGGCCCTGGGAGGTGAGGGAGGGGCTCCCTGCACCCACCACGTGTCCAAAGCAGTTGCTAGGACACCGGAGCTTTTTTTTTTTTCTCCCCCTCCCTTTATTTTCTCTTTCTTTTAAAAGTAATGACCGTTGTGTGTTCAAACCTGTTTAATGAATTCCCAGCCCAAGGATTGGGGTGGATTTCAGAAAGTTGGAATGGGGAGCAAGCTCCGGGAACGATCGGGGCAGGGAGGGAACACGGAACCAAGAGAGAGCGTGCTAAATGTGTTGAAGCCCGTAGACATTGGTCGAATGTTTCCGTGTACAAGGCCTCAGCGCGGGCAGGTGCCTGTGTCTGACCTTTCTCTCCCAGAAGGCTGCTTTTGTTCCTTTCTGGGGGGAGATGTGCCCACGTGGTGCACTGAATTCGGTTCTAGTGTTTGCTGTCGCCTCTCCTGGTCCTGACGGGCGTGAGACTGTTGCATTCTGTCTTGTAGTTACCACTGCCACGTTTACCCCTACCCGAATACAGCTGAGGAGCGGAAGGAGATTCAGGAGGGGCTCAATACCCGGATTCAGGATCTCTACACTGTGAGTAAACCGTTGCCTCCTTACCTGAGGTGTGTAAAACATTTACAGGTCCATTTACCTTGTTTTTCAATGTGGAAACTTTTGGTTGTGGACAAATCAAGATGTTCTTGGGAGATTGGAAAGTGACTCACCTCACTCCTCTTCGTGGAAGTTTTATTTTAGCCACCTGTGAGAAATCTAGGTGGTGATGGTGGGACTTTAGAGAAGATCCTCTGGTCATCGCAGGAGACAGGCGACCCGTTTAAAGTGGTGGCTGTCATTTTTTTGCCTTCACTACTTCAATGACCGTTCCTCCTTGTATCAGCGAGGGCTCTGGGCGGCAAGAAATGGGCTCCCACCCACCTAAGCAAAAGGGGGTTTCAGGCCCGAATGTGACACGGTGGAGTTGGTGGCTCTCGGGGCTGACCGGGCACTGAGCCGAGACTGGGAATGAATGGGTAGGATGGGAGCTCCGTGGGCCCAGCCAGGCCGCCGTGCTGGCACCCAAATGGTAACACCCAGCCACCTCCTGTGCCCTGGGGGCTGTGTCCTGGAGGGGCAGCTCCCGAGAGAGCATCCGATCGGCTGGGCTGCTTTCCGCCCGCTGCCTGGTGGTCCTAGCGTCCAGGAAGACATGGAATGAGCCCAGGAGGGGCCGGTGCCGGGGACAAAAGCTGGGAAAGCCTGTGTTTGTTCCCACGCAGGTGCTCCACAAAACCGAGGATTATTTAAGGCAAGTGCTGTGTAAAGCCGCCGAATCCGTCTACAGCCACGTCATCCAGGTGAAGAAGATGAAAGCCATTTACCACATGCTGAACATGTGCAGCTTCGACGTGACCAACAAGTGCCTCATCGCCGAAGTCTGGTGTCCTGAGGCTGATCTGCACGAGCTGCGCCGGGCGCTTGAGGAGGGGTCGGTAAGGCGGCCGGGACCAGATGGAGGGACCGGGGCTGCTCTGGGGACGCCTGAGAACCCGGGAGACGCCAAGGAGCGTGGGAGTGTCTGGGAGCGGGAAGAGGGCTGTGCTGACTCCTGTCCTGGACCGATGCCCCGGAGAGCGTGTCATCCGAGGGCGTGCATGCGCACGCGGCTTTCATTGGCTCTTCTGGTCGTGTGGTTAGAGAAGTAAAACACATAACAGAAGAGACGCAGTGAAGTGGCTTCCTCCTACCCTGTCACCTCAGAGACAAGGGCTGTTTTCTGCTGGGTCTTTGGGTTTCTTAACTGAAGGGTAAGCACGTACGAATGGATATCTTCTTGCTTTCACGGAAGGTTGCTGGTTATTCATTCTGTTCTTTTCACTTAATAGAACTTCCCTACTTTTTATACTATTTAATACTTTGCTCTACGGATGTGCCATGGCCTGGGGACCTGGCTGCCTACTCATTTAGGCGGTGTGGTGCCTGATGTGACCAGTACCACCGTGGCAACCGCCACTTGGCTGTGGCGGTTCACACACACAGATCTGTCAGAGGAGAGGCCCAGATATGGAATTGCTGGGTCAGTTTTGATGGATGGTATCAGCTACTGCGTTTCTCTTACTTTGAATGAGGTTAAAAGTTTTTTATCAGGGGCTCCTGGGTGGCTCGGTCGGTTAAGCGTCCGACTTCGGCTCAGGTCAGGACCTCATAGTCTGTGAGTTCAAGCCCCGCATCGGGCTCTGTGCTGACAGCTCAGAGCCTGGAGCCTGCTTCGGATTCTGTGTTTCCCTCTCTGCCTCTCCTCTGCTTGTGCTCTGTCTCTCTCTTAAAAACAAATGAACATTAAAAAAAATTGCCACAACCCAAAACCTCTGGGACGCAGCAAAGGCGGTCATAAGAGGAAAGTATATAGCAATCCAGGCCTTCCTAAAGAAGGAAGAAAGATCTCAGATACACAACCTAACCTTACGCCTTAAGGAGCTGGAAGAAGAACAGCAAATAAAACCCCAAACCAGCAGAAGACAGGAAATAATAAATATTAGAGCAGAAATTAATGCTATTGAAACCAAAAAAAAACAGTAGAACAGATCAATGAAAACAGAAGCTTGTTCTTTGAAAGAATTAACAAAATTGATAGACCACTAGCCAGTTTGATCAAAAAGAAAAAGGAAAGGACCCAAATAAATAAAATCAAGAATGAAAGAGGAGAGATCACAACCAACACAACAGAAGTAAAAACAATAATAAGAGAATATTATGAGCAATTATATGCCAATAAAATGGGTAATCTGGAAGAAACGGACAAATTCCTAGAAACATATACACTACCAAAACTGAAACAGGAAGAAATAGAAACTTTGAACAGACCCATAACCAGTAAAGAAATCAAATTAGTAATCAAAAATCTGCCAAAAAATGAGTCCAGGGCCAGATGGCTTTCCAGGGGAATTCTACCAAACATTTAAGGAAGCGTTAACACCTATTCTCTTGAAACTGTTCCAAAAAATAGAAATGGAAGGAAAACTTCCAAACTCTTTCTATGAAGCCAGCATTACCTTGATTCCAAAGCCAGGCAGAGACCCCACTAAAAAGGAGAACTAGAGACCAATTTTCCTGATGAACATGGGTGCAGAAATCCTCAACAAGATAATAGCCAACTGGATCCAACAATACATTAAAAAAATTCTTTGCCATGACCAAGCGGGATTTATACCTGGGATTCAGGGCTGTTTAAATTTCCGCAAAACAATTAATGTGATTCAACACATCAATAAAAGAAAGGACAAGAACCATAATGATCCTCTTAATAGATGCAGAGAAAGCATTTGACAAAATATAGCATCATTTCTCGATAAAAAACCCTCAAGAAAGTAGGGATAGAAGGAGCATACCTCGAGATCATAAAAGCCATATATGAACGACCCAATGCTAATATCCTCCTCAATGGGGAAAAACTGAGAGCTTTCCCCTAAGGTCAGGAATGAGCCAGGGATGTCCACTCTCGCCACTGTTATTCAACATAGTATTGGAAGTCTTAGCCTCTGCAATCAGACAACACAAAGAAATAAAAGGCATCCAGATTGTCCAGGAGGAGGTCAAACTTTCACTCTTTGCAGATGACATGATACTCTACATGGAAAACCCAAAAGATTCCACAAAAAACTGCTTGAGTTGATTCATGAATTCAGCAAAGTTGCAGGATATAAAATCAACGCACAGAAATCGGTTGCATTCCTACACCAACAATGAAGCGACAGAAAGAGAAATCAAGGAATGGATCCCATTTACAGTTGCACAAAAAGCCATAAAATACCTAGGAATAAATCTAACCGAAGAGGTGAAAAATCTGTACACTGAAAACTATAGAAAGCTTCTGAAAGAAATTGAAGAAGACACACACAAAAAAGGAAAAATATTCCATGCTCCCGGATAGGAAGAACAAATATTGCTAAAATGTCGATACTACCCAAAGCAATCTACATATTCAATGCAATCCCTATCAAAGTAACACCAGCATTCTTCACAGAGCTAGAACAAATAATTCTAAAATTTGTATGGAATCAGAAAAGACCCCGAATAGCCAAAACAATCTGAAAAAGAAAACCAAAGCAGGAGGCATCACAATCCCAGACTTCAAGCTATACTCCAAAGCTGTAATCATCAAGACAGCGTGGTACTGGCACAAGAACAGACACTCAGATCAATGGAACAGAATAGAGAACCCAGAAATGGGCCCACAAACGTATGGCCAACTAATCTTTGACAAAGCAAATCTTCGACTAATCTTTGACGAACAATACCCAATGGAATAAAGACAGTCTCTTCAGCAAGTGGTGCTGGGAAAACTGGACAGCGACATGCAGAAGAATGAACCTGGACCACTTTCTTACACCAGACACAAAAATAAACTCAAAATGGATGAAAGACCTAAATATAAGACAGGAAGCCATCAAAATCCTCGAGGAGAAAGCAGGCAAAAACCTCTTTGATCTTGGCCGCAACACTTCTTACTCAACACGTCTCTGGAGGCAAGGGAAACAAAAGCAAAAATGAACTACTAGGACCTCATCAAAATAAAAAGCTTCTGCACGGCGAAGGAAACAGTCAGCAAAACTAAAAGGCAACCGACAGGATGGGAGAAGATATTTGCAAATGACATCTCTGATAAAGGGTTAGTATCCAAAATCTATAAAGAACTTATCAAACTCCACACCCAAAAAACAAATAATCCAGTGAAGAACTGGGCAAAAGACATGAATAGACACTTCTCCAAAGAAGACATCTAGATGGCCAACCGACACATGAAAAAATGCTCAACGTCACTCATCATGTGGGAAATACAAATCAAAACCACAATGAGATACCACCTCACACCTGCCAGAATGGCTAACATTAACAACTCAGGCAACAACAGATGTTGGCGCAGATGCGGAGAAAGAGGATCTCTTTTGCATTGTTGGTGGGAATGCAAGCTGGTGCAGCCACTCTGGAAAACAGTATGGAGGTTCCTCAAAAAAATAAAAGTAGAACTACCCTAGGACCCAGCAATTGAACTACTAGGCATTTATCCAAGGGATACAGGTGTGCTGTTTCGAAGGGGCGCACGCACCCCAATGTTTATAGCAGCGCTATCGACAATAGCCAAAGTAGGGAAAGAGCCCCAATGTCCATTGATGGATGAATGGATAAAGAAGATGTGGTATACACACACACACACAATGGAGTATTACTCAGCAATCAAAAAGAATGAAATCTTTTTGCCATTTGCAACTACGTGGATGGAACTGGAGGGTATTATGCTAAGTGAAATGAGTCAGAGAAAGATAAAAATCATATGACTTCATTCATATGAGGACTTTTAAGAGACAAAACAGATGAACATAAGGGAAGAGAAACGAAAATAATATAAAAACAGGGAGGGGGACAAAACAAGAGACTCATAAATATGGAGAACAAACTGAGGGTTACTGGAGGGGTTGTGGGAGGGGGGATGGGCTAAATGGGTAAGGGGCACTAAGGAATCTACTCCTGAAATCATTGTTGCACTATATGCTAACTAATTTGGATGTACATTTAAAAAAAAAATTAAAAGAAAATCTTTAAGAGCCATTTGAATTTTCTTTTTTTAATGAGCTCTGTTTTTCTGCTTTGCCCATTTTCTTTTTATTTTTTTTATTATTTTTTAACGTTTATTTATTTTTGAGACAGAGACAGAGCATAAACGGGGGAGGGTCAGAGAGAGAGGGAGACACAGAATCTGAAACAGGCTCCCGGCTCTGAGCTGTCAGCGCAGAGCCTGACGTGGGGCTCGAACTCACAGACCGCGAGATCATGACCTCAGCCAAAGTCAGACGCCCAACGGACTAAGCCACCCAAGCGCCCCCCCCCCCCTTTTTTAATTATTATTATTTTTTGCTTTGCCCATTTTCTACTGGTTTGTTGGTTTTTTTCTTACTAATTTCTGTTGGCTCTTTGTGACATGAGAAAAAATATTGTCCTCAATTTGCCACTCGTCTTCTGATGTTTCTGTTTGTTGGCTTGCTTTGGTCATGCAGTAGTTTTTTGTTAAATATAGTTGAACTTATCAATTCGCTTGTATGGCTTCCGAACTTTGAAGAGTAGGCTCCAGCGCCTGACTCCCGGGCCATGGTGTCAGTCTGCCATGTTCCTGTGAGTTTTTTTTTTCCTGCATCAAAACCCAGTTCTTCATTAGAAATAGTAGGTTTACATGTTTCAAGTGACAGCTAAGGAAGCAAGTTTTCATATGAGGTTTTTTTGGTTAGTCACGTTTTGTCACATAATTCTTTGACGGCACAAATGGACTTTTACTTTTTTTTTTGGAAGAGGGCTGGCTTGCGTAGACATGACCAGCCAATTACCACATTTCCTCGTTGCTGAAAACCAGACAGTCACCCTGCATCACATGTACCTGTGGGTTGGCTGATGTCTAGACCATGCCTTTTGCTGCCACTGGGAGGGAGTTTGCTGGGGACATCAGCAGTTCTGGTGCTTCCATTGTCTCTGGGTGCTGTAGCCGCTCTGGCTGTCTGAAGTGTGTTCTCCGAGTCCTGAGCAGGGGCTCGTGGGAACGGTGCTCCCTGAGTTCTCCCGTGTTCGTAGTAGTGTATGCCTCCTGCCTTTATAATCGGAAGTTTGTTGTTTGGAAATAAAATCCTGGGCTCGTGTTTTAAAATTTTTGTTGTTGTTTTCCATGGGTGTCTTAAACATGTGATTCCATTTTGTTCTGGCATGGCGTTGCTAACAAAAAAGCCTGATATTAATAGAATTTTCCTTATAAGTCTTGGTACTTTCTTTTTTTTTGCCCACACGCTTAAGGATTTTTTTCAGTGATTTTACTAGACTGTGTGTTGATTCTGTTATTCCGGGTTGGTATTTTCAGATATACGGTGTGTTCTCTCAATATGTAGTTTTAAAAAAAGTTTCAGAAAAATTCTCAACTATATAGTTTTTAGTATTTGTTCTGTTCTCTTGCTCTGGTTTTCTCCTTCGGGACCTGCTGTTATGTTTAAGTTAAACCTTCTTATCTTCAGTGTTTGTCACTTTTCCTTGAATCCTTTTTGTCTTTCTTTACCTTTTGATTTTTAAAAATTTCCATTCTTTTGTCTATTTCTCTTGCAGCATTATTACTAGGAAGGTGTCTTCACCTTGGAGTTTTTTCTAGTTTTGTCTCGTTTCTGCATATTTTTTCTTTTTCTTCTAATACTTTTCTGAGTTCTGTCACCTCATTTCAGACTCTTATTCTGCTTTGTGGGTTTTTTTTTTTTCATATCAGGTATTATTTTTGTAATGTTTCTGCTCACTTTGATATAGTAAGTTAAATTGTCATCTCTTCTGTGAGTATGTCTTTCTGGCATGCTTTCATTGTTCAGAGGGATGTTCTGCTCAGTTTTTTTTTTTGTTTTTTTTTTTAACTACAACTTCATATAAAAGTCTGACCTGCATTCTGATTTTGATTTTAAATGAAATTAGTTTTCTGAAACGTGTTTAAATATTCAAGGAAATTCTGTGTTAGACATAACGTATGTTCATACATAAGAATATACGTTTGAGATACTAAAGGGAACTCTATGTTACATATAATGTAAATACATCGTCTGTTTGTATATTAGTTCTGCAGAACCTGTTTAAGATACTCAAGGGGGGCGCCTGGGCGGCTCAGTCGGTTAAGCGTCCGAATCTTCATCTCAGCTCAGGTCATGATCTCCCGGTTCCCGGGATCAAGCCCTCATTGGGATTGACGATTATTCTTGTCTATTTTTCGGTTTTATTAGATACTGTAGTTGTCTCCAGATTCCTCTTGAATGTTTTTATGAGGCATAATATTAAATTTCAGTTTTATGTTCGTGATTCTGAGACCACGTCATCCACCTGTCCTTGTCATCCCTAGCCCCTCCGTCCGCTTTCCCGTCCTTGCAGCCTGGCCACCATACTCTTCTGCAGGACTTCAGCCCCCCGGCGCCACCCCCCCGACTCCTGCTGTCACCCCCTCTGCCCGTGAGCCTCCGAGGGTGGTTGGCACTTGTCCGCGTGGCCACGCAGAGCCTCGCCGTAGCAGGGAGCCCGTGGTCGTGGAACGGGATTTTGGGTACTAATTTTTCCTTTCTTTCTTTCTTTTTATGTGAAAGAGAGAGAGTGGTGCTACAATCCCCTCATTTATGAACACCATCCCAACAAAAGAAACCCCCCCGACTCTAATCCGCACCAACAAATTCACCGAGGGCTTTCAGAACATTGTGGACGCCTATGGAGTCGGGAGCTACAGAGAAGTGAACCCAGGTGGGCGGTGTGACCTCGTCCATCCTCCTGCCTCGTGCGCCACTGCCGCTGCCTCTCCCCACGACGCTGTGACAGGCGTTGGGGAAACAGGCTCGCTGCTGCTGTTGTGTCGTTGTCCTGAGTGTAAAATGCTCCCTTGAACCTGTCTGTTGAGAAGGTCGGGTGTTGGAATTAACTAGAATTTTCCGGTGAGTCAAGCGTCTTGCTCTCCCCGCAGCTCTCTTCACCATCATCACTTTCCCCTTTCTGTTCGCCGTGATGTTCGGAGACTTCGGACATGGCTTCGTGATGTTCTTGTTTGCCCTCCTGCTGGTGTTAAATGAAAACCACCCCAGACTAAATCAGTCACAAGAGGTGAGACTACAAACACCGCAGCTCCTTACGTCTGGTTGGGTAGTTAGCAGGGATGATCTTAAATGTCAGTTTTTGGCAGTAAGCGTCACTGTAGGACGGAGCCGTAAGGGGTGCGGGCCTGTGGTCTCTGTGTGACGGCGACGCCCCCCACGCCAGCCCTCTGAGAAGTCCCAGGCCCACGTGGGTCCCGCTCCTGCGATTTCGCACGGTCCCCCTCTGCTCACCTGCCCTGCTTTTCACAGATCATGCGCATGTTTTTCAATGGCCGATACATCCTCCTGCTGATGGGGCTGTTCTCCGTGTACACGGGCCTCATCTACAACGACTGCTTTTCAAAGTCGGTCAACCTGTTCGGCTCTGGGTGGAGCGTGTCAGCCATGTACAGTTCCAGCCACACCCCTGCGGAGCAGAAGAAGATGGGGCTCTGGAAGTAAGTGTGTGTTACCCAGCGGTGTTTTAGGTCGGAAAGCGCTTCTCGGAGGTTCCTCCGGCCTCCGCTGGGTCAGTCTGCTCACTCTGCTTTCTGTTACAGTGACAGCATCGTCAGGCACAACAGGGTTTTGCAGTTGGACCCGAGCATTCCTGGAGTGTTCCAAGGCCCTTACCCTCTTGGTATTGATCCCGTGAGTGCACCTGTTCCTCGCCATGATCTCCGCTCCCTCTGTGGTGCACCTGGTTTTAATTGTCCGAGTGCTTCCTCAGAAGGTTCCCCGGGTTGCAGGCGGTGGGGAAGGTACCCTGGGGGGTTTCTGCCTGGGCGGCCGTGGCCCATGTGCATCCCCGGTCAAGTTGGTTTAGAGATGAAGCTGAGCTGTCCGTGTGGGAGCCCGGGTCAGTGCCCAGTGGGAGGAGTCCGTCCAGAGAGGTGGGGCCGCACGCCGTCGGGGTTCCTGACCTCGAGGGAGAAATGGCATTTCAGGAGCCTTTAAGTGGAGGCAGCTTCCTAAATTTCTTTTTTCTTTGTGGAAATTTTTGTTTTTTTACCCTGTGATCTAGAAAGAAATAATAGGAATTTTAGAGCTGAAAGGGAGCTTAAGGTTCTCAGGGTGCTTATTGAGGTAGTTGTTTGAAATGGGAAGTGTTTGGACAAGGAAAAGAAAGACGCAGCTGCAGGGGACCGGGACTGCCGCCCCCACCCCATGCCCCACAGGGCTCAGCAGGCACGCCTCACCGGGCTCCCGCCAGTCTCCCTCCAGGGCCCCCCCAGGCCCATGCCAGGCCGCCACCAGGCTCCTCCCAGGCTCCCACCCGGTGCCCAGGCCCCCAGCAGGCTACCTTCAGAGTGAAGGACCATTTTTCTGGACTGTTGGCCGTCTTCTGGGAGAACCTCACCCTAGAAAGGGGAGCTTAGAAACCAACTCAAAATCGGTCTGGGGGCGTGAGCTATGATCGTGTGCAGAATTGAAAAAACTGAAGAGAAAGGTCCGGCACCTTCATCGGAGCTTTCCAAGCCAGTGCCCTCCTAACCGGTCTGTTCATTCTCGCCTCTAAATGTAATTTGTGTAATTCAGCCTTGTTGCCTTGCATCTTCATATAACTGGAAACTTGAAAAAACTTTCATAACAATTTCTTTAAGGTACAGCATTTTGGAGCCAGATTCCTAATAATGTGTGGCCTTGCTTTAAGGAGAGAAACATTTCTGAATATAGGCTCCAAGGAAGAAAGTTTAGGAGGGCGTTTTGTGGGGGGAGGAAGAGACTAGGGCACGGTACTGCCTCGTTTTGCTTTGATTTAATTTTAAAAATTGGCACCACGCTCATATGGTTAAAAAATAGATCCATGTGCGTAGGCAAGGTCCAGCTCTTGCGAAGGTCTCCTCTGTCCAGTCCTTATTTCCTGAATTTCCCGACCCGGGAACGGCTGGAGGTAGTTTTAGCGTCTCCTGCCAAGTTTCTTTATGAACTTTTAAATCTATCTTCTTATTCTCCCCTGTTTTTGCCTAAAAGTTGTTCTGTACCCAGTAGCTTTAGGCTTAGTGATGAAAGATAGACTTACATGTCGCTGGAGAGGTGTCGCGTTGTTGCCGGCTTTCCTCCTCTCCCGCCCCTGCTTCCCCCGAGGAGGGCGCCGTCAGTGCGCTTTTTCCCGTGGGTCCAGGCAGTCAAGCTGAAGTCAGCCTAAATACCTCTTTCTAGAACCTTCTTCTCACTTAAAAAGAACTAATAGGCCCTGTTTCCCTTTTCCTAATCCCCCGAGTGAGGGACTATAGGAATTAATTTTTCAGAGAGAGAAGAGAGAAGAGAGGTAATCAGCGGCGGGGGCCTGGAGGGGCTGGTCAGGGAGCCCCGGGGGGTTGAGCCTGGGTGCCCTGGGTCTTATCAGCAGTTTGGCCACTTGCTGCACTGACGCTTCCTCCCTCCCTTCCTGTTAAACTTTATTATAGAACGCACACGCACAAGGATGTATAAAACCTGTCTGTGAAGTCCTAACACACATAGTTGTACGGCCCCCCACCCCCACCCCCCAGGGTAAGTGACCCCGGGACCTGGAACGCGCCCCTGGCCGCACCGGCCCTCCCCAGAGGGAACTTGCCGCCCCGCTGACTCCGTGTGACTCTTCCCCTGCTCTTCCTCTCGGTCTCGCCTCACAAGCCACTTCCCTAAACACAGTGTGGTTTCGTTTGGCATCCTTTGCATTTTATATTAAAGATGGGATTGTTGGTAACAGTCTGGTCCTGGTTTCAGGAAATCAGTGGTTCTCAGATCACAGGCGTCAAGGAGGAAGTCTGAACGTTGCTTTCCTTTTAAATCTGTAGCTGCCTTCCTATGTCCGGTGTCACCTGTGTGTCCTGAAGCAGTTGAAGGAAGTTAAAGATGTCTTGTTTTGTTTTGTCTTCAGATTTGGAACTTGGCCACAAATCGCCTCACTTTCCTAAACTCTTTCAAAATGAAAATGTCTGTGATCTTAGGAATTATTCACATGACTTTTGGAGTCATTCTGGGAATATTTAACCACTTGTAAGTACAGATTTTTTAAAAGTTTTTTTAATGTTTATTTATTTTTGACAGAGAGAGAGAGGGAGAGAGAGAGGGAGAGAGAGACAGAGTATGAGCGAGGAAGGGACAGATAGGGAGACAGAATCTGAAGCAGGCTCCAGGCTTTGAGCTGTTCGCACAGAGCCCGACGCAGTGCTTGAACCCATGAACGGCAAGGCCATGACCTGAGCTGAGGTCGGATGCCCAACCGACTGAGCCACCCAGGTGCCCCCAGATTTTTTTTTTTAAAGCAGTATTTATAAGCCAAGTTTGGTATTCTTAAACTTTGCCTCTTGAGGGTGGACTGTATGGGCCTGCCCTTAAAGGCAGCCAGTGTACTGGAATGCTGTGCATTTGATTGTGTTGTGATCATACGGGGTTTTGACCGTTTCAGTGATTCATTTATTTAGCAGCTATTTATTGATTGTAGAGGATATGCCAGGCGCTGTTTTAGGCTTCAGGGACTGAGTAGTGCTGAAGACAGAAGACAGGTTTTGCCCACATGGAGTTTTCCATTCAAGGGAGGGAGGCATGCGGCATGTACATTCAGATTTGTTTCCAGAAGTAATTTTTGTCATACTCTTATTTCATTATAAGTTGGAAAGTTTTTTGTTTGTTTGCTAGAGCTAGCGTGTCAAGAGGAAGACGTTGCATCTTTTTCCTCTAACTGGACCTGTTAGTGAAACACTAGCCTTTCCACTGTGCTCACATCTGTTTTCTTCGTGGATGTATCTGAATCAGTAGTATGAGTTATAAGACAGGATGTTCTGGTGGGAGAGGCCTCGTCACAAAGAATTTAAGAGCAATTTTGTCTTCATTTTTTTTTTAAGTCTTTTTTTTTTTTTTTTTTAATGTTTACTTACTTTTGTGTGAGAGAGAGAGAGAGACAGAGTGTGAGCGGGGGAGGGGCAGAGAGAGAGGGAGACAAAGAATCCGAAGCAGGTTCCAGGCTCCGAGCTGTCAGTACAGAGCCCAATGCGGGGCTAGAACTTGTGAATTGTGAGATTGTGACCTGAGCCGAAATCAGACACTTAACTGACTGAGCCACCCAGGTGCCCCTCTTCATTCTTTATCTCAGTCCAAACTTGCTCATGGTTTGATCGATTCCATTTTGGTTTTTTTTCTAGGCATTTCCGGAAGAAGTTCAATATTTATTTGGTTTCTGTCCCGGAACTTCTCTTTATGCTGTGCATCTTTGGATACCTTATATTTATGATCGTCTATAAGTGGCTGGTTTATTCGGCAGAAACCTCCAGAGTCGCTCCCAGCATTCTGATTGAATTTATTAACATGTTTTTATTCCCGGCTAGTGAAACGAATGGTCTTTACTCAGGGCAGGTAGGTAACGTTCTTTTCCACCCCCGTGAGCTTACAGGAAGTCCTGATGGTAGCCTTTTTGTTTTAAACAGTAGATGATTGAAGGGGCTTTCTGCAGGCCTCCCAGGAATGTAGGGGCTTTCCTGTTTCTTTGTATGTTGTTGCAAGAGCTCGTCACCCTGCTCTGAACACTGTGCTGGGGGCTCTGGGAAACACTCAGTAGCCGTCAAAACTGTGGGAAGAAAATGTATGGACTGGAGGGTTTCTGAGGACTGGCAAATCCCACCCACCCCGCCCCCTCCATTTTTCTAGTTGCTTTAAAATCAATCTCTGACTAAGCCAGGGCATCCCAGAACCGGCGTCTGGAACCCCACAGCACACTGACTCTCTCGCAAACTGGCTTTTCTAGAGTGGTATGTTTGGGTAACGCCCACCACATCCACGGTGGCGGGGTGAGGGCTCGGGGGTGACCGCCCTGCTTGCTGCAATCCTAGCTCTGTCACTTCTTTGACGGGGAACTTTGAACACATACCTTGACTCCTCTGTGCCTCAGTTTCCTCACCTGTAAAATGGGAATAAAAATAGGACCCAATTTGTAGTCCAGAGTTAATCTGATCAAATACTTAGAAGTACCTGGCACCTACCAGTGCTCAATAAACGTGAGCTTGCGTTGTGATTACGGTGAGGGTCTCTGTGCTGTGTCGAGTGCCACAGTGTCACTCCTGAAGGACGCTGCTGTGGACCTTGTGTGTCGTGTTCCCAGTGTCTGTGAGATACTGGAGAAATCTTCTCAGTGCTGTCCTCACGTGTGTTCTCCTAAGCTGTAGGTGTTTTGTTCTTGTTTTTTTAATTTTGGTGACCCTGCAAATGGAGCGTTTAGTTTTGTTTTCCGCCTTCCACGGACAGCTCGGTTCACTGTAAGCCCAGTTGGAAGCTCAGCTCGTGGAACCGTGGGCTTCGCTGTGAGCTGTGCACACGTGTCCTTCTTGAACTGTTTGAGCTTCACCTCTTACCTATGGTTCTCCTGTTTGTGATTTTTCTATTAGATTTCGTTGTTATTTTGTTGAACCTTTTTGTAGGATGACGTAGATTGTGGGAGAAAGGCACAACGGGAGTTTGGCGGCGCTCAGGTGCCATGGCCGGGAAGATCACTGAAGGGCACTACCTTATTTAACGTCTCCGGTGTGCCTGAAAAGTGCTCTCCGTGATTATTCTTCTTAACGCACACTAGCCCTCGAGGTCGGTGGTGTCATCCCGGTGGCTCAGGGCAGGCCTGGTCACAACAGCTGTCGGCGGAGCCCAGATTTTAGCCCGGTCTGCTTGACCACACAGCTCACGATTTCTGATAGGACTCTGCCCGTGGCCGCCACGTTTCTCCGCATTTCGGGGCACATTCATGTCGGTGGTGCGGTACGAGATGCTAACGCATACCTGCCACTAGGTCGTACCACGTGGTGCACGCGGCTCTGGGAATCTGTGCGTCACATGGGGGCGGCCGTGGAGGAAGGCTAGGCGGGGGACCGTGTGATGCCCGATCGTTTGTTTTCATTGCCGCCTCCAGGCCCTATAAAGCCACACAGACTGCAGTGGCTGTAGAAGCACGAATGTGCTTTGCTCTCGATTTCTTTTTAGGTGACGGTAAATATCTGTACTTTAAAAAAACGTGTTTACTTATTAATTTTAGAGAGAGAGAGAGAGCACGAACAGGGGAGGAGCAGACAGAGAGAAAGATAGAGAATCACCAACACAGAGCCTGACGCAGGGCTTGAACTCCCAAATTATGAGAGCATGACCTGAGCGGAGATCAAGAGTTAGCGGCTCAACCCACCGAGCCACCCAGGCGCCCTTAAATATGCCGACTTTTGAAGAAAAGGCTTGTAGTTTTGTTCTGAATGCTCTTTTAGTATTTTTCTTGTGTAGAAGTGAATCCACTTACTATTATTTAGGTTCCTCAAGTAATCTTTACAATGATAATAATAATAAAAACAAGAATATAAAAAAATGTCTAGCTTGTGTTTGTATTCGTCCTCTTTCAGTGTTTTTAGGAAATGACGAGCTGGGGTTTGCCTCTGGTTTAGAATGTTCTTATTTATCCCTCACTGATCTGAACAAAGTGTTATTTTACCGCTCTGTCAGTGGTGTTACTCATCAGTTCTAGAATTCAGCTATGAGTTTGGGAAAAGACCTGCTGGCGAATACAATTCGGCTTTTGCGTTTACCTTCTGTTCCTTGTTATTGTAAATAAGGAGACATTCTCCTGGATTTTCACTCATAAAACGCACCAGTGACCCGGCCAGCACGTCCTTTCATTTTAATGGGCTTCCTCCCCTTCTGCGCGACAGGAGCACGTCCAGAGACTGCTGCTGGCCGTCACGGCGCTGTCCGTTCCCGTTCTCTTCTTGGGAAAACCACTCTTCTTGTTGTGGCTCCACAACGGGCGCAGCTGCTTTGGCGTGAGCCGGGTAAGTGTGAGTCCGGACGCGTGTTCGGAGGTGCCTGGTTGTAGGTATAGAAAGAGACGTAAAGAAACACCTTTCAGAGGGTCTCAGGCTCTTGATGTAAAGCCGGCGCTCCCTTTATCCGGAAGCTCGGTGTCGCCTGTTCCGCAGAAGCTCGCTGCGGAGCCCGCTGTGCGGGCCTGTGGGCGCGGGCCGTGCGGGGATGAACCAGGCCGGCGGGGGGTGTGAACCAGGTCCTCCAGCACTGTTGTCATCGGCAAAGCGCTTTTTGTTCCTCCTCCTGGCTTCTTGACTTTTTTCTTTAAAGTGTTGTTTAATTTAAATAACCTCCCTCAATTATAGGAAACGTGGAACGCACAGGAAAGAGCGCCCTATCCTATCATGCGCTTATAACCAGGGTTACCATTTTGTTAAATTTCTTCCTAGACTGTTTTCCTGGGTGTCCACTTTCTCATTTGATTTCTTTAAAAATAATTGTGATAGACTATACTGTCACCTCCGTCCACGTCCAGAACTTTCTCATCCTCCCAAATGGAGACTCTGTCCCCATGAAACACTGACTCCCCATCTCTCCTCCCCCAGCCTCTCAAAACCACCATCTACTTTTGTTGTTAGGAGTTTCACTCCTCTAGGCACCTCGTATTCATGGACTCATGCAGTATTTGTCCTTTTGTGACTGGCTTATTTCACTGAGCATAATGTCCTCAAGGTTCGTCTGGATTGTAACAGAATCTCTTCCTTTTTAAGGCTCAGTAATATTCCGTTGCACGGATAGATCAGATTTTGCTTATCAGTTCATCCATCGACGGGTACTTGGGTTGTTTCTACCTTTCAGTTATCGTGAATAATGCTACTTTCAGCACGGTGTATAAAAATCTTTCCGAGCCCTTTCAGATTTTTGGATATGTGCCCAGAAATGGAGTTGTTCGATCACATCCTATGATTATTTTGAGGAACCACCGCACTGTTCTCCACAGTGGCTGCACCATTTTACATTCCTACCAACAGTACACAAAGGGTTCCAGTTCCTCTAATCAATACTTATTATTGTCATTTTTTAGATAGTAGCTATCCTAACAGATATGATATGCTTGCGTTCTCATAAACAACTTTCTAATCTCGAAGAGCCGCATCCTTAGGAGAAATGAAGGGGCTCTGACTTTGGATTTGTCACGTCCTTGTGATTTTAAAGGCAATGACTCTGTATTCTTTTGGTTGTTGTTAGAGTGGTTACACACTCGTAAGGAAAGACAGCGAGGAAGAAGTTTCTCTACTGGGAAGCCAAGACATAGAAGAGGGAAATAACCAAATAGAAGATGGATATAGAGAAATGATGTGTGAAGAGGTAATCTTCTCTGTTACTGTCCATAACATTAGACAAGAAGCCAAGCTCTCGGGGTACCTGGCTGGGTCAGTCGGTGGAGTGTGTGGCTCTTAATCTTCAGGTCATGAGTTCAGGCCTCACGTTGGGCATAGAGTTTACTTAAAACACAAAAAACAAAAAAAAACCCCTCAAAACCCAAAACACCTGTTACAAAAGCTTCCCCAAATACTGTTTTGATTGTTGGCCATAAGGGTTTTGGCTTATCATTTTGTTGTTTCAGTTTTACAGTGGGATTTCTACTGTTAACATTACATGCTGTCATATTAAGTGACTTAAGGTGCCATGAGCATTGCTTTCCAGAGATTCTTGTCTCAGTCAGAACTTTGTAGTTGTAAGAGGGAGACCTGATTACATTGGCTTCACAGGGAATCTTCTGGCTCATGTCAGGACAGGAGCAGAGTTGGCCTCAGGATGATTGGTTTCCGGGCATCCAATTCCGAGAAGTCTGGGTTGGTTTTCCTTTGCAAGTTTGCTTCATATTCTGAAGCCAGTTGGCCCCACGATTTTGGAACCTTGGCCACAGCCAGCCCTGAGCTTATTTTCTCCAGTCTTTCAGTCAGAGAGAAGAGTGCTCTCGGCTGATTGTTAGATTAGGAAGCATCCCAAGGAAGAACTGTGATTGCCTGGCTGCAGTCCCTCGTCATCCCTGTTCCAACAACCGCTCCTGTCATCTGCACGGATGGCCATAACCACGGACGGGGTCTTCAGCAAGAGAAGTTTACTGCTAGAAGCCCAAGTTCAAGACGTTGGCAGGGCTGGTTTCTCCCCTGGCCTCCTTCTTGGCTTGTGGGGGCTGCCTTGTTCAACGTGTCATCACAGGGCCTTGCCCTCCGTGGGCATGCGTCTCTTCTTCTAAGGACACCCACACTCGTGACCTCTTTTAACGTTAATTACCCCTTAAAAGGCCCTGTCTCCAAGCACAGTCACGTTGGGGTTAGGCCTTCAATATGTGAATTTGGAGGGGGTCACGGTTCAGCCCGTAACGGCTGTGGCTGGGGGTGTGGGGTGAATGGCGGAAGAAGCAGTTTCCCCCAAAGAAGGGCGGCACAGCCCTGGGCAGACAGAATAGAGCCGATTCCGCTACTCTGGCCGGCTTTATTTGCTTGGAAACTTTATTTGGCCATCCAGTAAGGGCCAAACAAAATTTCTGACGGTCAACATTTTGTAATTGTTACGTAATGTAGTGTTTTAATTTGGGATGATGGATAATTTATAGGATCATAAGAGAACCAAAAAGCAGAACAGGGAGGAGCGTTAGAGTCCTCTTTCCCAGTGTTTTACAGCCTTTTCACTGCCGGGGCCCTTTTCACAGTCTCCCCTTGTTGGGCCTGCATTTATGCAGCAGACACGCACCTGTCTTCTGAAGACTTCAGAGTCTTCCAGGCTCGGGGTCGGTCAGCGTCTCTGGTTTCAGTAGGTGTTCCGTGGTCGCTGAGACCGGCCCCAGAGTCGCACTGGGCTGCCCGAGGGCTGTGACACGGGTGCCGCACGGGAAACTGAGGCCGGGGGAGCCGGGGCGGCGCGCTGTCTGTGACGGGGCAGTGAGTCGAGCTCAGGCCTTTGACTCGCTGCTCCTCACGCTCCTGCGCCGTCTCCCCAGCCTCCCAGAGGCCGGTCTTTCCACTGAGCGAGGGACGGAAAGCGGCCAGGCGTGGCAGTGGGTGGTCGCATGCGGGCAGTTTGGCGACTCTGACGCGTGTTGTGTGATCTCCCTCAGTTTAATTTTGGAGAGATACTGATGACCCAGGTGATTCATTCCATCGAGTACTGTCTGGGGTGCATCTCCAACACCGCTTCATACCTGAGGCTCTGGGCTCTCAGCCTGGCCCACGCACGTAAGTTTTTGCCGAGACCTGCGGTCCCACACTCTGTGCCGAGACGCCCCACCGTGCCGCGGTGAACCCGGGGGGGCTCTGTGCGACATTTCACAATTCCGAGGGAAGCCTAGTGCCGTCCTTCGGGTACCGCGTGAGCCAGTATTGTGCGGGGACAGCCTCGCCCGTTTGTGTCAGCCCTCTCTCTCACGGGGAGGCAGGCCTCTGGGTTTTCCGGCGTGCCGTATCTTCCTCCGTGTTTGACGTGATCGGGAGCTGGCTGACTTTTACATGAGTTACGTGTAGATTATGTAGGTGTGTGGGTTATTTGTGGGTACTAATTCAGAATTGTCAGAAGGAGACCCAGTCCCCCTGGCTAAGTGCAGCGACGCCGTGGACGTAAACAGAAGTTAACCCTGCCGAATGACTCCCCCGCAGAGCTGTCTGACGTCCTGTGGACCATGCTGGTGCGCGTGGGCCTCCGGGTAGACACCACTTACGGAGTCTTGCTGCTGCTACCAGTAATCGCTCTCTTTGCAGTGTTGACAATTTTCATCCTTTTGATCATGGAAGGCCTTTCTGCATTTCTCCACGCCATACGCCTCCACTGGTGAGTATGCAAGTTAGCTTTGGAACTGCTATTTAAAAAATATTGGACCCCTCTCCCCACGTGTATAAATAACCCCACAAAATGCTGGCACTTAATAACCGTGTATGTTTAATACTTTGAATTTATCTGGGGCCTGACAGGTTACCTCATTGTAAAACAAAATAAAATTCTTCCGTATTTCGTGATGGTTTACAGCGTATGTCGGATTGCTTGTCTGTGTATGAAGGTACCCGGGTGGGGAGAGAGGTTCTGAATACTCGTGTGTACGCGTGTAGCGTGTGAGGGGTCATGACGGGTTCGCGTTTCCGTTACACGTCGAGGAGGGCGACACGGGCAGGCTGTGTGTGTGTCTGTGTGTATCTTATTTAAGTAATAACACGTGTGCCAAGAGAGCACGTACAGAACGAAGCAGCTTCAGCACAGGAGCTGTTTGGGGTTTTTTCTTAACTTATAAATGTTGCAAGAAATGTAGGAAATGTTACTCACAGTCTTTCGTTAATACACGGAAATTTTTTTGTTTTAGGGTAGAATTTCAGAACAAGTTCTACGTTGGTGCAGGCACCAAGTTTGTTCCTTTCTCATTCAGACTACTTTCGTCGAAGTTCAGTGACGACGTGGCATGATCATATTGCCATATCCAAACAAGCTTTCGGATTTATGGAGAATTATCATGTTACAGAATTTCACTTCCGTCAAACTTACGATAGGAAAAATTCCGTCTTCATTGATTGCCTTATGATATAGCCAAATAATTCTGTAAGATATACCTCTTCCTCATGTTAAATATTTTGTAACGTTTATCAGTTTCAGATATGTAAATTTCTTTCAGTTTTTATGGTGAGCAAACTTAAGTTAATGCCAAAAGTTATGTTAAAGTTATTTTTAAAAATAGAGGCTTGGGGGGGAGAAGTGGTTTTGAATGGCTAGTTGAAAATGGTCTTAGCTACTCGAGTCCTTTTCACCTCATTAAAAAAAAAATTACAGCGTTATTCTGTCACTTGAAGTTGTCAGATAATATTTTCCAACAGCTGAAGTTAAGTATAGTTTTTTAAAAAATTTAATGACGGATAATCAAAAGATTCGCATTTATTCTGCTTGATTAAAAGTATGTAAACATTTTGTATCGTATGCTGTCTAGAACTGCAAGTAGGGGATTGTTTCTACAATTTTGTCTTGTTTTAATGATTGGAGAAAACGGGATAAAATAACATACGACAGATGGTTATCCCACTTGTATATTTTTAAAGATATTCTTACCCTCTTATCCTTATATAAAACCAATTATGATAATTGTACGTTGGAAAGATAAACTGTATACTGAGCCTTAAAACCCAGTGTGACCGTAAAAGATAAAATATGGATGTGATTTGAACTTAGGGACCAACTTGTATGATGTTACTGATGTTACCGAACCTTTTAGGGGTTTATACTGAGTGAAGTGAAGGTGAAAAGTAGTATTTTGTATATTTTTATAACAAAATATAAATTAAGATATTTTTACCATGAAGAGATTGCACCTGTCCTTGAGAACAGTATAATTATAATTTTTTTTTTTTTTTACTTTCAGACTGATTGTAAATAAAGGTCTGGTAAAGGTATTTAGAGTTAATTTAAGCTTTCAAACACCATTTGGATCAGTTGAAAATTCTCTTTAATTTAAATTCATCTATTCACTTGACATTTAGCTTTGAAGGATTTTGAGTCCTGTTGAATGCTTTAATCTACGGAGACAGTCCCCACCTTACCAGTGGTTCCACTTAATGAATTTTGAATTAATGATGTTGTGAAAGCAATACACATTCCGTAGAAACCATACTTGCAGGGTTGAATCTGGATCCTGTCCGGGCCAGCGATCTGCGGCCCCATCCTCTCCCGCCATGCTGGGCAGAGGCCGCAGCTCCCAGACAGCCACGCGGTCGGGAGAGTCAACAGGTGGTACATGGACAGCCACCTGCGCCCACACGGCCGTTCAGTTTGGCACTTTCAGTACAGGATTCAGCCCATTACAGGAGATAGTCAATACTCCCTTATAAAATAGGCTTTGTGGTGGATGATTGTGCCCAACCGGAGGCTCCTGTCTGTGTTTGGAGCACGTCTAAGGCGGGCCAGGCTAGGCTGCGGTGTTCCCTAGGGTAGGTGTGTTAAATGCACGTTCAACTTGGGATGAGACCCCATCGTAAGTTGAGGACGATCTGTAGTTTTGTAAATTATGTTCATTTTTCGTATTTTACTGTAATTGATGTTAGGTAATTATTTTCAAAAAGAAATCGGCAGTGTTTCACTTAACGTTTTGAGGCAGGTGCATGAAAAGGCCTGTTTGTCACCATACACCTTCACCCTGCCTAGTGGGGGAGTTTGGAATTTTCATTTCAAGCTTGGATTCTGGTAGCCCTGGATCTAAGCGTGTCTTTTCAGGTCAAGTTGAGACCTGTTTGCCGAGAGGCATGAACTGAACACGCTGACGTAATCGTGACGCTAACGTTAGACCTTAATTGTGTGGTAAGCCTTCCATGCTGCTCTTTCACGAATTGGGAGTTACTGGCCTTTGTCCCTCGTATTACAATATCAAGCTTCAAACCACGCGGATAAATCCTTGGGAAGTGATTCTGCTGTCAGAGTGCAGTTTCTCCGGAAAGGTCTAACGTTGGACACTCCTGTTGGGTGAATACAGACTGTGAACAGTGCTGTCCCTCACCACTGGCCATCTTCATTACTTTACGCCAAGGATCTGTTGTAATAAAATGGTAATTCATCCTTAGGAAACTCATGATTTCGGGGCACTGTTAGCCGATGAGTAAACAGGAGGCCTGTAGTGTCTGCTGGAATTTTTTAGTGCCCCCACTGGTAACTGTTATGGGCTGTTACAGAATTTTTCATTTTAAGTAACATCTCTCACCAGGGTATAGAACAGAGAGGAAAGAGTCCGTTTTTAATTGAGACCTATGTAGTGGTTATGTATTCTACATAATTGTATAAAAAATGAATTAGTAGTCCCAACTTTGGTGAAAGGCCTCTCTAGAAATAGAGCTTGATCGTGTCTTGTAGGCACTAGGGGAAATTTAATTTTTTTTCTAAAGCTGTAGGTTCCAGTGGCTGCTTTATGTTTAAACTTTATGCTTTGCTTTATGTTTAAGCTGTCTGGTGGAACTATTATGTATATCATTTTTGAGACAGACTTTGTTCCCTTAATAGCAAATATCTGGAGGAAGAATGGTCAATTGTCAGGATGAAGCTATGTATCTGTTTATTTTCCTCAAGAGAACACGTCATGATAAATGTCATGACAGCCATGTTTTCCAGTGTTCATTCAGGTGTTCATTCTGTGTGTTAATGGAGTCCTAAAATAAAAATCCAAGGCATTTCTTCAGGAAAACAACTTGATTTCATCCTGCAAGGGTAAAGAACGTCCTTGTGGTGACGTAATTATGATCGGTTAAAGAACTCAGGTGTTCTGATGGGGATCATGGTGAGCCCTGTGGACTGTCCATTCCTTGTGGGTAGGACTTTGAAAAGACACCCCTTTCACAGAATGCCATTCTGTCCTCATTTCGGGAATGGGTACTTTATAACAACATTCTGTTCTCAGTTTCCAGTCTGCTGTAGCTTCAAAAGGCCTAGAGTATAGCATAGGTCGCTCTTAAGATGTTTATGAATTCAATATTCAGGCATTTTAGGGTCTGACTCATTTTGGAAAACAAAAACAGAACTGCTACAACTGTTCTGCATTTGAAAACAGTAAATCTCTTCATTTAAAATTTTAAAGCCAAGTTTGCGTGCATGCCATCTGGTGTAATCTCCAGTAAGGTTATTAGGAAATCTTAATTCAAGATGATGAAAATCAGGCAGTTCCAAATAATAGTTTTCCAACAGCAAGGTCATTGACGCCGGGCTTTGGTTTAGAATTGTAAGAAATACTTCAGAACATTCCACGTGTTCCTTGATGGGAAAATCCAACAAGAAGGCTAGGTTCTTGGAGCAGTCACTAAGTTAAAGCTCCACAAATGCACGAAAGGACAACTTTGCATCTTCCTATCAGTATTGAACTTCTTTTTACTAATGAAAAATAAATATATTTTTAAAACATGGGTGTTTTGCTTTATTATGCCTTCACGTGTCTAGAAAGCTAAAGCCAGAGGTCGCCTGTCCCTTCTTGGGACTCCCTCTTCCCTGATCCGTGTGCCAGAGAGAACCCGCCCATTTCTGGAACTCTTCAAGGTACTTGCTTTCTGAGGCCCTTTGATCCACACTGGCGGGGGGGGGGGGGGGGGGGGGGGGCTCCGACTATCAGTCCTGCCTCACCTCCTACTCTGCCTGGGCCATCTCTGAGGCAGTGCAACCTTGACCGGTCGCCTCGCTGGCCTCCTTCGGGGCAGAAGGGCGGGATGGTAGCCCGGGGTGATGAGGATCCTAGGAGGGGCTCCCTGGAGCCCGCAGTGGGGTGTCCCGGGCAACAGCGGCGGGCGGCTCCGGGCTGGACTCGTCGGTCCCCCCGAGTCGCGGGAGCATGCGTGCTGCCCGCTGCTCCGCTCGGCTCTCCGGCCGGCCGGGCCAGCGCCGCAGTGAGCGCGGGGGCCGGGGCGGGCGCGTCCCGGGACGCTGCCGACCCGCGCCTGCGGCGGCCGTTGCCGAGGCTCCCGTTGCCAGGGGCGCCGAAGCCGCGGACGCCGCCCGTCGCTGGGCTCCCCGGGCGCCGTCTGGCCCTTCGCGGCGCCATGGACGACCTGCGGGTGCTGTGGATGCGCGACCGCGTGTACACGGCCTTCGGCCTCACAGACCCCCACCTCTTCGAGGAGCTGCTGAACCGCGACGGTGGCGAGGTCGAGGGCCTCATCCTGCACTTCCTCAACCAGACCAAGGACGAGGAGGGCGCCTTGACGCTGTTCTTCTACCGCAAGGTGGTGCCCGAGGAGGTGGAGGTGGAGATCGGTGAGCGCCCCGACTAGGCTTGGACTTTCTGCAGTTCCGCGGCTGCTTTCTGAGCCGCGTCCCCTGATACAGGCCTTAGCCCAGTGTCCCTCCCCGCCGCCGTCCCCACCGCCCCCCCCCCCCCCCCCGGCTGGATGTCCCCGTTCTATGTGGAAGCAGAGCTCAGCCTCACTTAAAAGGGTCTCCTGGTTAATTCCTGGACCCCCGGAAGAGTGCTTGGAAATCTCCCTTGGACTGTGACCTGTTTCTGGACTTGCTTCCCCCTTCTTTCCCTCCTCTTCTGGCTCTTCTCCACCGTCACTGCATCATGAGAATGCCAGTATATCCTCTGCTGAGCATGCTGTTCCTTGGAGACTCAAAGCTGCCGAGACTGGAGGCACCAGAATGGTGTCGGGTTCTGGGCAGAGGCGGGGGGAGAGGCCTCCTCCCCAGCTCTGTGTCTCACATGGTCACTCACTCTCTGCCTATTAAGACCCTTGGGCAGCTTTATTGGATCCTTTGTGGGGCCGTGGTCATCCAAAGGCCCTGGAGGGGGACCAGGGCATGCCTCTTCATCCCGCTTTTCTATTTCTGTCCCTGCCCCCGGTCAAGTCTTCTCTCTGCTCCCAGCTGAAAATTATATGAACGCAGACAACTAGATGCTGGTGAGGGTGGTGATAGGAAGGAGGGTGGTGGCCAGCTAGCCCAAGATGCTCTTCTAATAGTTAAATCTGTATTTCTTGAAATAACAAAATGGAATCAGGCTGTATATATATCATGGGATGACTCACTTAAATTAAAAAAAAAAATGACACAGGTAGTACTGGAGGGCATTCCCTTAAAAATTCACATGACATGGGCGCCTGGGTGGCTCAGTTGGTTAAGGTCCGACTTTGGCTCAGGTTGGCCTCATGGTTGGTGGGTTCGAGCCCCACGTCGGGCTCTGTGCTGACAGCTCGGAGCCTGGAGCCCGCTTCTGATTCTGTGTCTGCTTCACTCTCTGCCTCTCCCCTCCTCGTGCTCTGTCTCTCTCTCTCTCTCAAAAATAAATAAACATGAAAACAAAAAAAAATTCACATGACATAGAATTATGTACAGTAAAACATGCAAAAGCAACCCTTCACTAACCCTGAAGTCCTACTGCCATTCCTAGTAGGTAGTCTGGTGTGTATCCTGCCAGATCTTGCCCTGAATCAATCTATCATCTATCCATCATCTATCATCTATATCTTTCTATAATGTTAATATATAGATGTCTAGAGTTTCTAAAGTCAATCATACCATGTATATTAAGTTGTGACTTGTCTCTCCCTCAAACATATGTTGAGAATTTTTCATGTCAATACTGATAGATCTACCTAACTTTACAGGTTTTTTTTTTTTTAATTTTTTTTTTTTAACGTTTATTTATTTTTGAGACAGAGAGAGACAGAGCATGAACAGGGGAGGGTCAGAGAGAGGGAGACACAGAATCTGAAACAGGCTCCAGGCTCCGAGCTGTCAGCACAGAGCCCGACGCGGGGCTCGAACTCACGGACCATGAGATCATGACCTGAGCCGAAGTCGGCCGCCCAACCGACTGAGCCACCCAGGCGCCCCTAACTTTACAGGTTTTAAGCACATTGATGTACCGCGCTTACCCATTCCCTAATTAAAGACCATTTACCCTTCTATAGTATTTTATTTCACAAACAAGGCAACAGTGCCCACCCATCTCTGCACACTTTGTGTAATTCTTTGCGACGGGTTCACAAAATCACAATGGCTGGTTTCCTGGGTGTGTGCATCTACACCGGCTGCCCAAACTGCTCTCCAGAAAGGCCCTGCCAGTCCACACCCAACGGTGGTGAGGTGCCTGTCTTTTTAACGTTTGCCAATCCCATAGACGAAAGAGGGATGCGCTTGCTTAGTCTATACTACGTGTTTAATAATATTTAGTGGAGTTGAGCCTCTCTCTCTCTTTTTTTTAGAAGTGAAGGCTTTTTTGAGGATTAACTTAAAATTTTTATTTTGCTAGTATTTTTAAAATGTTTATTTTTGAGGGACAGAGAGCCCGAGTGGGGGAGGGGCCGAGCGAGAGAGGGAGACCCAGCGCCCAGCAGGCTGCAAGCTGTGGGCGCAGAGCCCGATGCCTGGCTCCATCCCAGGAACTGCGAAATCAAGACCCGCGCCAAAGTCGGAGGCTCAACCTGCTGAGCCACCCAGGCGCCCCAGGGTTGAGCCTCTTTTTTATGCTTGTTGATCACTGAGATGAACCGGTGGAACCGCTTGACCATGCTGCGTCCTTCATCTCCTGGGGAGTCTGCACAGGGTTTCCTTTCGGGCCACTTGAAGCTGTCTCTGCTAACCGGAACATTTCTGTACGACTGTGTTGGTTCATAAATTGGCGCTGGTCCAGGAGGGCAGGGGGAGACGAGCAGGGAGGCAGAAGGCTCCAGACCGGCAGGTGGCAGGTGTAACGAGCCCGGGGAACTCGCGCCCGAGGCCCGGTTTTAACGCGAGAGGATCAGGTGCCTGCCTCCCCTCCCCCCACGCCCGCCAGCGTCTTCGGGTTCGTGGAGGGGCCGCTGGCGGTCACTGCACCGGCCGAGCCCCACCCAAGGGCAGGAGGCGGGGAGGGGCTCCCGCGTCCTCGCGGTGACCTTTCCCCCCACCGCTTCCCCGGGACTGTCGCAGGTGCAGGCCATTTCCCCGCGGCGCTCGGTGGGGTGGGGGAGCAGGGCATCAGGTGTCTGGTGTGGTGGGGCAGACACGTGTTACTACTTTTTTCCTCCGTGCTGGCGGCGGTCAAGACGGCGAGACGCCCGAGGCGGAGGAGGAAGGCGAGGAGGAAGAGGCGGAGGCTCAGCCAGCGGAGTTGGAGGGTGAGTCGCGTGGGGGCGGCTCCCCGCGAGGAGGGAGGCTGGGGCCCGGTATGGGGGACAGAGGTGGGTGCTGGCCGTTCGGGGCGCATTACCCGTGCCCCGGGGGGCCCGCAGCCAGCGACCACAGACTGGGGGGCCGGCAGCTGCAGGGGGGCGGCCTCCCCGAGCTCTGGGGCCGCCGAGCTCGCAGCTGTGAGCAGGGCCGCCCCTCCCACGGCTCCGGGGAGCACCTGCCTGGCCCCTCTGGCCTGGGCCTCGCTTGCCTTGCGACCGCTTCCCTCCCCACTCTGCCTCTGTGGGTCTGAATCCTCCTGTCCGTCCCCTGGTAAAGGCGACAGTCACGGGATCCAGGGTCTGCCCTCTCCAGTAGGACCTCCTCTTTTATATCTGCAAAGACCCTGTTTCCGAATACAGTCACCTTGTGAATTCCACCCAGTATAGTACATGTCCCCTGGCGCCTCGTCCCTGTGCAAGCGGCGTCCGTGACAGCTCAACACCGGTGCGCTCTGTTGTGTAGCCCAGGCTTCCTTCCCCTCGTGCAAACCACACGCCCCGTTTCTCCTGGCCAGTCCGAGGCAGTAGTGGAGGATTTTACTGCTGATAGAAATGTGTGAGCTGGAGAAGTTGCTGGAAACACACCTGAACGTGCGAGACGCCTGATTCTCTGCAGGCTCCGCTTTTCCTGTAGTGATGCGATGGCTTTAGATTCATGCTAAGGCTGGGTTCTCCTGCGGGTGGCTCTTTTTTCCTTTCCTTTTTTACATTAAAAAATTTTTTTCGTGTTTTTGTAGTTGAGTGGTTTCATTTTATTCCTAGTGTATTTCTACCGTTTATCTAATTCAGTTTTCTACTTGTCCTCATTCCTGAAACGATTTATTTTGTCCTTTTTCTGGGCAGCTGCATGTATCTTATTAAATTTTATGAAGTTTTTCAAATTTTAATGTCAGTAGAGTTAACGTACAGTGTTATCCTAGTTTCAGGTGTATAATATGGTGATGATCAGCCTTCCATACCCCTCACCTAGTTCACCCATCCCCCCTCCCCCTCCCCCACCCCCATAACCATCAGTGTGTTCTGTGTAGTTAAGAGTCTGTTTCTTGGTTTCTGTCTCTTTTCCTTTTGTTCATCTGTTATGTTTCTTAAATTCCACAGACGAGTGAAATCCTATAGTATTTGTATTTCTCTGACTGACTTATTTCCCTTAGCATGGTACCCTCTAGTTTCACCCATGTCGTTGCAAGTGGCCAGATTTCATTTTTTCTTATGGCAGAGTCATCCATTGTATCTATATATACACCACATCTTCTTTATCCATTCATCTACAGATGGACACTTGGGCTGCTTCTGTATCTTGGCTATTATAAATACTGCTGCCATAAACCTAGGGATGCATGTATCCCTTTATATTAGCGTCTTTGTCTTTTTTGGATAAATACCCAGTAGTGCCATTGCCGGATCGTAGGATAGTTCTATTAAAATTTTTAACCTTTAAAAAAATTTTTTTTAATGTTTATTTATTTTTGACAGAGAGACACAGAGCATGAGCGGGGGGGGGGGGGGGGCGGCGGGCAGAGAGAGAGGGAGACACAGAATCTGAAACAGGCTCCAGGCTCTGAGCTGTCAGCACAGAGCCCGACGCGGGGCTTGAACCCACGAACCGTGAGATCATGACCTGAGCCGAAGTCGGATGCTCAACCGACCGAGCCACCCAGGCGCCCCTCCAGACACATTCATTTTAGGCAAAATGTCATTCCTTCTGTAGTACAGATTGAGGGGAGAGGATTACAGGGTTAGAAAATACCATGAGTCCTCAGGGAGGACTAAGTTGGATTTTGACAAGACAGACGGTGGCTATGAGGGCCACAGCCCTATTTACTGCGGGGCTCTAATCTTGTTGAGAGACACATCCATTTCAGCACCAGTCAGTCTCTGAACAGGAAGGACATCTGTGGAAGGACGCTGCTTGGACACAAAGGCCAGGGAGGTCTTTTCAACAAAGCAAATTAATATTACTTCCAAATCAATAATTAAATGTATTTTTTCTTTTTGTGGTAAAATATACATAAAACCATTTAAAAATTTTTGTTTATTTTTCAAATTTATTTATTTTGAGAGAAAGAAGGAAGAAGAGACGGCGGGGGGGGGGGCACGTAACAGCGGGGGGGAGAGGTGCAGAGAGAGAGAGGGAGACCGAGAATCCCAAGCAGGCTCTGTGCTGACAGCGGGGCTTGGTCTCACGAACTGTGAGATCATGACCAGAGCTGAGATCAAGAGTCAGATGCTTAACTCATCGAGCCCCAAAACTTACCATTTTAACCACTTCTAGGTATACAGCTTAGTGGCACTGCATTTATTTGGTGCATTTGTTAGTGTGTTTTTGGCTACAGGCCAACAGTAACACTGTTACTGGTGCTCTAATCCCGTTGGTGCTGCTGGCTTTATACCATTTCCTCTGCTGGTGGGTGTGCCGGGCACTTAACCACACCATAATCGGATCCTCGAGTCTGACCAGTAGCTGTTATCATTCCCATTTTACAGATGAGAACATCAATAGTAGACCAGTAGACCCCACACGTTGATTTGATTCGAAAGCCACAATGGCTCCGCACGGTGCCTTTTGCAGTAAGAGCCAACCCGTTTGGAAAAAGCTCTCCCTTCCCTGTAATTACTGGGTTTCTCAGAAACTCTCAGGGCTGTGACGCGTTCTGAGAGTTCCAGATCTGCACTGATAACAGACTTGAGAGAGATATATTCGTTTTACTTAGATTACCTTTCTTTTCATCCCCCACAAGTTTCGAGTTTCAGAGTGAAGGAGTATGTGCTAGTATGTTAGCTATAATTCTCATCCTAATAATAAAACTCCCCTTTAAGTGAAAACCTCAGAGAAATCACTCACTGGACACTGTCGCTGGAACATGCACACACACACATGCATACACGTGAAATTTCCGACCGAGAACCCACCCAGCAAAAATACAAACGGCTTTCGTCGTTATAACGTACGTCGAGGCTGCGATTCGTTTGTCCAAAATGTACACAGAGCTTTTAGATACCATGACTATTGAATGAAATGCTGCTGCCGTACAAGATGCAGGTCTGGCCTCGATGGTAGGAAACCTATTCTGATTATTTCATTTTGCACCCTGAACGATATTTTGCAGCCAAGAATTTGCAACTGAGAAACGATTCCACAGATCAGCTTGTATTAGGCATCGGGGATGAAGAAGTCGACAAAGAGAGTTTAGAAGACCTGCCCGTCAAGGTATGCGTGGCTCCTTCCCCTCCTTGCTGGGGTAACGGGAATGCCATACCCTGTGATGGGTCTGGGTAAGTGACAGTTCATGCGAGGAACATATTTGGAATGGAGACGATAGAATCCTGTGTTGGGAGTCCCCACAACTACCCTCAGGTTGGATGGTTCGCTAGAATGACTCCCAGGACCCAGAAAAACGTTTATACTCAAGGCTATAGTTTATTTCAGTGAGAGGAGGCCGCGTAGAATCAACAAAGAGAAAGGTACGTGGAGCAGAGTCCAGGAGAGAAGGGACCCGAGCCTCCTTCAGGGTGGCGTGGGGGTGCTGCTGCTCCCAGCACGTAGGAGAGCACACGGGAAGTTTTGCCGGTCAGGGAAGCTCACTCAAGCCTCGGCGTCCAGCGTTTCAATTGGGGGGGGGGGTGGTCTGTCGCGTGGGCATGAAGGGCCAGTCTCTAGGTTGCGGGAAGTCAGACCAATGTAGTGTGTCCAGGGCCCCAGGCCAACAAAACCAGGCATTCACCACCAATCACGTTGCTAGTCTAAACTATCTTTGTACCCCAGGTGTGTAGACAAAGTCTGAACTATCTTTGTACCCCAGGTGTCCATCAGGTGGGACATTCCAAGAACAGAGGTTATCACCTGGGAACCGGCAAAGGGCCAGCCTGAAAACCTTTGGGATCTGCAGAGTTTGGACAACCCAGGCCTGCGGCCGAGTTAACCTTTTCCCAAATCCCAGAGATGGAGCTTAAAAGCTGGGATGTGAGCATTTAGCCCGGCCTGTGCTAAGTGAAATGACTAACTGCTCCATGAATATACCCTACCCCCCAAACCAAATGGAAGCCGGCTTGTTGCAATTTACAAGCTAGGAAAGGGCTCAGTCTGGACATTTCCTGGGTCGGTTTATTCCCGTGTGGCTGCGCTGGCCAATTAACAGCAGAGTCAGACTGAGTGTTCAAGCCTGAGTCCTTCATGGTGCATGGTCCCCCCGTGTCGGCCGGGGGGGACCAGAACGCACTGAGAGGAGTGCTCGGGGCACCCGAACGTTAGGTTGTCTGGGTGAGCAGATGTATCTCAGCCCGTTGATGTTTGGTTCCCCATGTTCCAGAGAACCGTTAAGCACATCGTGGAAAAGACATATCTCCATGTGCTTTGTACTCCTGTTCCTGAGGAGTTCCTGGACCAGAATGTGGTGTATTTTCTCCGAAATACAAAAGGTATAGTTCTAGTGTGTGTGTGAGTGTGGGTGTGTATGCACGTGGGGGTGTCTCTGTGAGATTCTTTATTTTTACGCTTTCTTGAGAATACAACTCTTTTTTTTTTTTTTTTTTTTTAGTACGGTCGATCCTCAGTATTCACGGATTCCATATCTGCAAATTTACCTACTCGCATTTTTTTCGTAACCCCCAAATCAGTACCTGCAGTCGCTTTGAGGTCATTTGGGGCCAGGCACAGGATGGGGAAACTTCTGAGTCCCCCCGTGTGCCTGTTCCCAGCTGAGGGCGAACGCGGTGACGTTTTAACTCTTATAAACAACTGTTCTTACTGTGATCTCTTTGGTGCCACGGTTTTCACATTCTTTTGTGCTTCTTGTTGGCGATTTCACTGTTTAAAATGGCCTCAAGTGTAGTAGTGAAGCACCGTATTCCTGAGTGCAAGAAGGCTGTGACGGGGCCCCAGACGACACAGGTGTATTAGGTACACTTCGATCAGCTGTCAGTTATAGTGTCGGCTAAGGTCCATGCTAGTGAATCAACAGCGTATGTTGAATAAGGTGTCTGTTTCTTTTTTAAGTTTATTCATTTATTTTGAGGGGGGGGGGAAGAGAGAGAGAGAGGGAGGGAGGGAGAGAACATGAGCAGAGGAGGGGCAGAGAGAGAGAATCCCAAGCAGGCTCTGCACCGTCAGCACGGAGCCTGATGCAGGGCTTGGACTCATGAACCACAAAATCCTGATCTGGGCTGAAACCAAGCGTTGGACCCTTAACCGACTGAGCCAGCCAGGTACCCCTAAATAAGGTATCTTTACACAGAAACGCACATAAAGCAAGGTTACGTGTTGATGGCTGATAAAGATGTGACTGGAAGAGTGCCTGGGTGTTTTGGTCGGTTGAGTGTCTGACTCTTGATTTCGGCTCAGGTCATGATCCTGGGGTCCTGGGATCAAGCCCTGTGCCTGCTTGGGATTGTCTCTCTCCCCCAATTGCATGGGCTCTCTCTCTCTCTCTCTCTCTCTCTCTCAATCTTTCAAGAAAGAAAGGAGGAAAGAAGAAAGAAAGGGAAGGGGTGAGGAAGACAGGGAGGGAGGAAAGAGACATGACCAGAGGGACACCTGGGTGGCTCAGTCGGTTAAGCGTCCCAACTTTGTTTCAGGTCATGATCTCACAGTTCATGAGTTCGAGCCCTGCATCAGGCTCTGTGCTGACAGTGCAGAGCCTGCTTAGGATCCTCTCTCTCTCTTCCTCTCTCTCTTCCCCTCCCCCACTTGCATTTTTCTCTCTCTCAAAATAAGTAAATCACCTTAAAAAAATGTGACCAGAGGCTGCAGAAACCTGACCTCATATGTCCTGTAGGAGCAGTGGTTCAGTATTCGCTAATTCCTTGTTGGAGGTGACCTCACAGAACAGAACTCCCACAAATGAGAGTTGACTGTATAAATACATTCTTAGTTCTTTTGTAACAATTAAAGGGAGATGCAAACTGTTGTGGCCCTGAGTTATAAGAAGAGCTTTGGGGCTTTGTCCACGTGGGCTGTGTGATTTAAAGCCGAGGGGCCGCTTGGAGGCCACGTTCATCCCGCAGGGTGACTTCCGGGCGGGATGTTCCCTCTGTGCATTCCTGCTGCCCTCGTCCATCCTGGGTGCCACCTGGGTGCTTCTGGTGACACCCCCGTCCCCCCAGTGGTTGTCACTCTCGTGTCTCTTCTGACCCCTGGCTCTTCCTCTTGCCTCATTCGATTCGGGCTGACTGCCCACGCTTCCTGCCTGCACGTTCCCCCATTTCTTCCGCCTTCGCCTCCACGGAGGCTGCGCATACGTAGCTACGTTTTCACGACTCCCCGTAAATCCTAGAACAAGCATTATGTTGCGTTCTTTTTCTCTCTTCTGAACTTTGATGGCGTTTTGGGTCAGGGCCTCCCTGCCGGGTGACTCTGCCCACGTAGGCGGGAACCAGAAGTAGGGAAGACAGCTTGTAGAGGCTCGTGCCCCCTCATCCCTGCTCAGTGCTCTCCTCCAGGACAGCACCTGCTACGGCGCACAGGCCGCCAGCCGGGCAGCAGCCGCGTCTCCTAGGATTTCATCACTGGGCCTTCTCGTCGTCTTTGTGTCTCGCCGTTTCTCTTCCGTCGAGATCAGCCTCTCTTTCTCCTCTGCTCTGGGTTCTTAGGTTCTTTCCCCTTAAAATAAATTTACTTAAGTAAAGAAGAGTTTGCTGTAAAGAAGCGTATTAAGGAGAGAATGTCTACACAGCTGTGGGACCAAAGCCAGTGAGGTAACTGCCTTGGTTGGTATATCTGCTGCGTTTCCCGGTTAGATTGAGGGATGGGCCCAAGTGACCTTCAAAATGTGTACCGTGCGGGTGGAGTAAAGACATGTAAAATAAAACGCGGTTGGAGAATAGGCTGTTACCAAATCTGTCTTTAAAAATACCTGTGACTCTGGGGCGCCTGGGAGGCTCAGTCGGTTAAGCGTCCGACTTCGGCTCAGGTCACGATCTCACAGTTCGTGGGTTCGAGCCCCGCGTCGGGCTCTGTGCTGACAGCTCAGAGCCTGGAGCCTGCTTCGGATTCTGTGTCTCCCTCTCTCTCTGCCCCTCCCCAGCTTGCTTTCTCTCTGTCTCTCAAAAAATAAATGAACATTAAATAAATACCCATGACTCAAAAAGGACTCTGGTGATGAACTGGGGAGGCATCGCTGGGAGTGGGGACCCAGGGAGAGCAAGGAACCCAGCAAATATTTCCAGAAAATGCTACTGTTTCTATTCTTGTCTGACTTCAGACAACTCCAGCCAGATCCTCCAGTCTGTGCAGCTCTGTGAACCACAATGTGTAGGGTTTCTTTTGATGTGTCAGCGGCCGAGGGAGTCGTTTGCACAGACATTAGCATCATGTTGAGCCTGTGCCTGGAACATTCGTTGGTAGCTCCTCGGGAAGAAGGAGCAGATTCCTTGGAAAGTCCAGATACACTTGGAAGGTTCACTGCCTGCCACTTCCCCACGCGTCTCACCCTCTGAATCTGTTCCCACACAGAGATGATCTCTGAAGCTACCAACATGAAGGAAGCCATGGAGATCATGCCCGAGACCCTGGAGTATGGAATTATCAACGCTAACGTGCTTCATCTTCTGAAGAATATCATATGTCAGGTAACTGTGGACAAAGGGAAGGGACCTCAGCATTTTGTAAGACTAAGGTCATTTGATTCATTTACTCCGCAAGTAATGAATATCCAGCAGGTGCCTCCGTGGGCCCTGGTGGCAGAGCGGCGAGGAGCACGGACTAGGTCTCTGTGCTCCAGGAGCTTATTCTGGGGAAGGACACGAAACACAGATTCATAAACTGGAAAGTATCAGAGATTGACAAGTGGCATGAGTGAAATGAACCCTAAGTAATGTGATAGAAATGGACTGTGTGTGTGTGCAGGGAGTGGTGGTAAGGGATGGCCTCACTGAGGAGGCGATGTCTGATAGGCAAACAATAAAAAAAGAATCTCACGAGCAGGCTATTCTAATAACAAGTTGTTACGGAAGTGTCATTAGGGAAGTGTGATAGGGTGGGGTTGAGGTGGTCAGGAAAGGCCCCTTTGAGGGCATGGCATTGAATTGAGGGCTGAATCAGGTGAAGGGGTCAGACCTGTGAAGATCTGGGGGGAAGAGCATCCTGGGCAGGGAAGATAGCTTGTGCAAAGGTCCTGAGGCAGGAGCAGACATAGCCTGGTCCAGGAACAGAGGGAGGGCCTGTGCAGCTAGAGAGTAGTGAGGAAAGTTGGAAAGGAGGGTACGTTTTCAGCAGGGGAATAACATGATCTGGTTGGCATCGTTCCTCTGGCTGTTGTGTGGAAATCGTACTGTGGGAGTGAGGGTGAGGGCCGAAGGCAAGCGTGGACCAGTTGGAGTCCGTGGAAGTGTCTGTGGAGGGGGATGGTTGTCTAGACTGGAGTTGAATCGGGGGGGGGAGTGGGAGGCAGGCCGTGTCAAGAATCTGTTTTGCTGGGGAGAGGGCCAATGGGGCTTGCTGGTGACTTGGGTATGGAGGTTTTGGAAAATGGAGAGTCATGAGGGACTCCCTAGGGTTCGGTTGGGGGTGAGCAGCCGGGCAGGTCACTAGGGAGATGGGTGAGGATAGAAACCAATCTGGAGGGAAAGCCAAGAACTCTCCGGACATTTGAGCTGAGGTGTGAGGGGCTCAGGGAGAACTCAGGGCATTCCTCCGGAAAATATTTATTGAGCACCTACCGTATTCCACTGAGCGAACAACTCGGCCGAGATCTGCCTCACGGAGTGCTCGTTCTAGTCAGGAAGGCTTACATTAAACAGGATCTGTGAGAGAATCTGTTCGGTTGAGTCTTGAACAGCATGATTTGAACCACACGGGTCCACTTCTATGTGGATTTTTTCCAATAAATACGGTATAGTGTTGTAAATGTATTTTCCTTCTCAATAACAGTTTTTCCTCGAGCTTTAAAATTTTTTAACATTTATTTTGGACAGAGACAGAGACAGAGACGGGGCATGAGCGGGGGAGAGGCAGAGAGAGAGGGAGACACAGAATCAGAAGCAGGCTCCAGGCTCCGAGCCGTCAGCACAGAGCCCGACGCGGGGCTTGAACTCACGGACCGTGAGATCATGACCTGAGTTGAAGTCGGAAGCTCAACCGACTCAGCCACCCAGGCGCCCCTCTTCTAGCTTGCTTTATTGTTAAGCATACCGTATATAACACATGGAACATACTGATAAGTGTTAATCGACAGGTGATGTTATCGGCAAGGCTTCCGTCAACAGGCTGCTCTTAGTAGTTAAGATTTAGAGAGTCAAACGTCATACGTGGATTTTCTTTTTTTTATTTTTATTTTTATTAAAAAAAAATTTTTTTTTAACGTTTTATTTATTTTTGAGACAGAGAGAGACAGAGCATGAACAGGGGAGGGGCAGAGAGAGAGAGGGAGACACAGAATCAGAAGCAGGCTCCAGGCTCTGAGCCATCAGCCCAGAGTCCGACGCAGGGCTTGAACTCACGGACCGCGAGATCGTGACCTGAGCCGAAGTCGGACGCTTAACCGACTGAGCCACCCAGGCGCCCCAATACGTGGATTTTCAACTGCACGGAGGGGGCGTTGGCATCCTCACCCTTGCGTTGTTCAAAGGTGAAAGGTAGCGTGCTCAATAGTGATGGGAGTTAAGAAAGACGAGGTTGGGAAGGGGGTAAGAAATACTGGCAGGTGGTAAAGGTAAGGGTTTTGAAGTTTTAGGCCGGGTGGCCAGGAACACCTCAATAGCATTTTTTACCGAGACCATTGCACTTGGCTCCTGATAGACCCCGGCTGCTGCCCTCACCCCTACGTTACTTTATCCACGTGCCAGCCAGAGTGTGGCGATGGTGCGAGGCCAAGGGGCTGGATAGAAGCAACCAAGGGAGAGGCCGCCGGAGGAGGGGATGGGGGGAGGGGGAGTGCTAGGGACAGGGTGACACAGCACCCGTTTACCATTTTGAAAATTGGGCAAATAAAGCGTCCAGGTGTTTATTCTGCCTCTTCTACGTGAAATGCACTGGGTAATTAAGTAGTAGATGAGAGAAGCGTCTCTTTATAAAAGCATTTCAGCTATAAAATAAAGAAGTGTTAGGATGAGACTATTTCTTTCGGTTGTGTGGCTCCCAGAGGTTCGTGGATCTTTTCATCGAACAAGCGGACGCTACCATCCGAAAGGAGAGAAAACCAGACATTGTCTCCTGAGCACTGCCGTTAGTCTTGGTAGAGGGATTCTGACGGAGTGTCTGGACCCAGTGGGAGATATGGAGCGCACGGGGACACAGTGAGTGTCACTGGGAGTGTGCAGTCAGCAGAACCCAGACTGGGAATCCGCAGGTCAAACATCCTGGGTTCTTCAGTAAATCGGAAGTGCATGTACATCGTCCTCAACAATGGACCAAAGTTTAAGAAGAAAAGGCAAAGCTACAAGCCCAAACCAAAACTCAACCAACCAACCATCCAACTGACCCACAGGCATTTAAATGGATGAGGGAGGGCACAAGTGAGCGAGGGGCAGAGAGACAGGGAGAGAGAATCCCACAAGGGGCAGAGAGAAAGAGAGAATAGTGGGGCTCATGTTCACCCGAAGCGGGACTCGAACTAACCAACAGTGAGATCATGACCTGAGCTGAAGTCCGATCCTCAACCAGCTGAGCCACCCAGGCGCCCCCTCCCCCTCCCTATTTTAACCTCCACATGAACTAGCTTGGCCCTGAGCTGACTGACTCTTCAGCTGTTTGTGTGGCCGGTGACCTAAAGAAATACAGTATGCTGATCTGGACAGTCACCTCGCGCTTGGGTCACGTTCTCCTCCTGGGGTCGTGTTAGGTCAAACAACATTTCTCTGTCTTTAGGTCTGTGCTCTGGGCTCGAGTTCTCTCCACTTTGTTGCCATTATCTGTGCCGCCTCTCACAGAACATTCGAAGCCGGGGGCCGCGGAAGTGCATGAGTTATTGGACATGACATTGATTCGTTTCATAAACTTGACGTTTCAGGTTTTCATGCCAGCTCTGTCCTTCAATCAGCACAAGGATGCGGCCACGGGATTTGCGTCCGAGAAAATCTCGGACTCTTCCGAGTATGAAGCGGGGCTCCCTAGTGTGCCCGGGGAAACGTATCACAGCATGCAGTTAATACGGGATGAATTTTTAATGAACATCCAGAAATTTGCAAATAATATTCAAAGGACAATGCAGCAACTGGAAGGTAAGCTTCATGTTTTTTTTTGTTTCGTTACGTGTGGGAATGTCCTTTAGGAAGGCGACGTAAGAGTCCAGGAGTATTGTTTTCATTTGTAATCATTCTTTTTTCTCCGCCCACCATCTGAGCGACCCCGAGCTGGAAGGAAGATGCACAGAGAAACAACAAATCCTTGTCCTCAAGGGTCTTCTCGTCTGGTGCACAAGGAACTGTGGCAGATGAGAGCTTGGGAAAGCTATTAGGACTTTTAGGGTTTGGAGGAGGGAGACCTTGTGGCGGAAGCAGGAGGAAATCACAGGAGACTTCCTGAAGGAGGTGGCATTTGACCTCCTCTGAATGGACAGCAGAGCATTAGTAGGTGGCGTTGGGGAGCAAGGGCATTTCGGGCAGGGAGAGAGGGCTGAATGAGAGAAGGGAGTTTGAAAGAATGGGGTTTCCGTGAACGAGGAAGGGTGGATGGCTGGTCCTGGCTTAGTTAGTGTCCAAGCCCAGGGCCCTACACGTGGTGGGGCTGCAGCAGCTACTGCGGGCCTGTACCTCACGACGTGGGGGAGGATGGCATGGTGAGAGTGCCAGAGCCTGGGAGCACGTGTGTCATGGAGAACAGCAAGGTCGAGAGGCTGGCGTAGTGGGGAAGGTGAGTCCCATTTGGGGTTACGCTTTGGAGAGCCCTATCCTGTGAAAGCCGACAGGCGATTTCTTGGCAAGGGCTATTATGGTCTGTGAGATGGCATTGCTTTCGAGGAAGAGAAATCCCACCCCTGCCCCGAAAGTAAAATTTGACACACCCCACTTAGTAGCAGTTTCTCTAAGACTAGAAACACCCGCAGAGATCCAATTTTTTTTTTTAACACTTATTTATTTTTGAGAGAGAGAGTGAGCGAGCACAAGCGGTGGAGGGACAGAGAGAAAGGGGAGCGGAGGATCCAAAGCAGGCTCTGTACTGACAGCAGAGAGCCCAGTGTGGGGCTCGAACTCACAAACTGCAAGGTCATGATCCGAGCCGAAGTCAGACGTTTAACCGACTGAGCCACCCAGGCGCCCTGAGAGCCAAACTTTTGATAACACGCTATGGACATGTGTTTTTCATTCATTCATTCACTCATTCATTCATTCACTCACTCACTCACTGTGAGCAAGTGAGCAGAGGAGGGGCAGAGAGAGGGGAGAGAGAGAATCCCAAGTAGGCTTCACACTGTCGGCATGGAGCCCACGTGTGGGGCTCAGTCCCACGAACCATGAGATCGTGACCTGAGCTGAAATCAAGAGTTGGATGCTCAACCGCTTGAGCTACTCAGGAGCCCCCAGACTTTTGGTTTAAATTTCTTTTTTAATGTTTATTTATTTTTGAGAGAGATTGAGACCGAGTGCAAGCGAGGGAGGGGCAGACAGAGAGGGAGACACAGAATCTGAAGCAGGCTCCAGGCTCTGAGCTGTCAGCACAGAGCCCGACGCGGGGCTTGAACCATGAACTGTGAGATCATGAGCTGAGCCGAAGTCAGACGCTCAACCGACTGAGTCACCCAGGCGCCCTGGCACAGAATTTCAAATACAGTTTTCTTCATTGTTCTGTAGTATCCAGCGTTCCTTATGAGAAATTGGATTTTTCTTTTTCTTTCTTTTGTCTTCTTTTCTCCTTCCTCCCTCCCTCCCTCCCTCCCTCCCTCCCTCCCTCCCTCCCTCCCTTCCTTCCTTCCTTCCTTCCTGTTTTTTTCCTCTCCCCTTTATGTGAACTTTTAGGAGTGTGTCTTTATCTTCATGCCTTAAAATGCTGGGATGATGGACCTTTTTGTGTGGTCCTTTCTCCATTCGTTTTGCTGAGCGCTGTGTGAATATTTTCAGCCTGAAGACCTAGTTTTGTAGTCTGAAAACTCCTTTTGGTAATTTCTTCCACTATTCGTCTCTGTTCTTTCTTGCTAACATTGGGGGACGCTGCTGATTCTGTTGCTCATCTTTTCTCTTGTCTTTCCCACCTCTTTGTCTTTATATTCAGCTTTTCTGAAGAGTTCCTCAACTTTTATCTTCCCCAACCTTTGACTCAACTTTTTCACATCAGCTATCACATTTTTTTGTAAGCCCAGGGAGGGGCTTCATCTTATGACCGTAAGATCAAGACCTGAGCTGAGATCAAGAGTCAGATGCTTAGGGGCACCAGGGTGGCTCAGTTGGTTGAGCATCCGATTTCGGCTCAGGTCATGATCTCATGGTTCGTGAGTTCGAGCCCCGCGTCGGGCTCACTGCTGTCAGCACAAAGCCCGCTTCAGATCCTCTGTCCCCCTCTCTCTACCCCTCCCCGGCTTGCACTCTCCCTCCTACCCCACCACCCGAAAAAGAGTCAGGTGCTTAACTGACTCAGCCACCCAGGTGCCTCTGAGCTATCATATTTTTAATTTTTAAGACCTCTTATTCTGTGATTATCCCTTTTCCAAAGCCTTCTGTTCTTGTTTCGTGGGTGCCATATTGTCTCACATCTCTGAGACTGATAATTGGGATTAAAAAAATATTCTCCTTTACATTGTCTTAATCTCCTCTGAGGTCATTGTTTCTGATTTATCTGGGCCTATTCCCTGCTGGAGGTTTTCTCAAATATCTGGTTGTTAGTTTAATTTTTTTTATTATTATTTATATTTTTTTAAGATTTTATTTTTTCCTAAATCTTTTTAATGTTTATATATTTTCGAGTGTGAGAGAGAGTGAGAGACAGAGCACATATGGGGGAGGGGCAGAGAGAGAGGGAGACACAATGCGAAGCAAGCTCCAGGCTCTGAGCTGTCAGCACGGAGCCCGACGCAGGACTCGAACCCACAAACCGCGAGATCATGACCTGAGCTGATGTCAGATGCCATCCAGGCGCCCCTGAAGATTTTATTTTTTTAAGTAATCTCTACACCCAAGGCAGGGCTCAAGCTCCCGACCCCGAGATCAAGAGTCACACGCTCTTCTAACGGAGCCAGCCAGGCACCCCTTGTTTAATTTTTAAATTGAAGTTACTAGGTTGTAAATTCAGCAACATCTTAAATAACTAGATCATTCTGACCAAGCTTAACACTGTTAAAATTATCTATAATGCTTAGTTACATTCTGATGGAAGAGAATGAAAGTCTAGACGGATTAGGATGGGGTGGGGGGTAGAGGGGACGAATCGGATCTCACTGTACTGATGTCTGGAGAGAAGAGCCATCTGACTCACTTGAACGTTACTGTCTGTAATCATTTCCCCCGAACTGGTGGCTAACTGACCATTGTTATCCTACCAGGGGAGATTAAGTTGGAAATGCCAAGCATCAGTGTGGACAGAGAGGTGTCTGACCTGGCAGCTGACCCAGAAGCCGTTGAAACCTTAGAGCAGTGTGTGATAAACTGGCTGAATCTGATATCCGCAGCTGTGGAGGGCCAGCTGAAGAAGACCCCTCAGGTAACTCAGGCCGCACTTTTGAAGATTCCCTGACCGTTCACGTGGCCACCGGAGGAAGAGCCAGGAGTCTGGGGATCTGTCTGACCCAGCCTCTTTTCTTACTCTCTTGTCGCCTCCTTGAAAGTTCAAAGCAAAAAAATAAATTAAAAAAACAAACAAAAAAAAAGGGGCGCCCGGGTGGCTCAGTCGGTTGAGCGTCCGACTTCGGCTCAGGTCACGATCTCACGGTTTGTGAGTTCGAGCCCCGCGTCGGGCTCTGTGCTGACAGCTCAGAGCCTGGAGCCCGCTTCGGATTCTGGGTCTCCCTCTCTCCCTGCCCCTCCCTCACTCATGCTCTGTCTCTGTCTCAGAAATAAAGAAACATTAAAAAAAATTTAATAAAAAGTTCAAAATCCCCACACCATCGTTCCTGGGCTTTCTGCTGTTAGCGTGCAGCCACATTACCCCGTGGGCTGACAGAGGTCATACTGTGTGTCAGGATGCTCGTCTGGAGGCTTCCTCCTCAGGCTGGTTTCCTTCGTGGCGTGCTGCATTGCCCCATCAGTTTTCCAGAGAAAGAGAGTGGCTTGGCTTTCTTAGCCAGAGTCCTGACATTCACTCTGACTGGACCATCTGAGGTCAAGTGCAGGGCTCGGTTCCCGTTTGGAGCAGCTGGGAAGAGAGGGAGGGGTTCTGTAGAAACCACCACAAGTGTGCCTTCCGCACGAGCGATGACGGTTTGTGTGTTCACGTCACCTTGCAGGGGAACGGTCCTCTGGCCGAAATTGAATTCTGGCGGGAAAGAAATGCAACCCTAAGTGCACTCCATGAGCAAACAAAGCTTCCAATAGTCAGGAAGGTCTTGGATGTGATCAAGGAATCAGATTCTATGCTTGTGGCCAACCTGCAGCCAGTCTTAACTGAATTATTCAAGCTCCACATGGAGGCCTCAGACAACGTGCGGTTTCTGTCCACTGTGGAACGTCATTTCAAGGTAGGCCGGGCGTGCTGCGCTTTGGAAAGTCGGGTCTGTAAATTAGCTCTCACGCGGATTTAGTTTCCTTGTTTGTTTATTTAAAAAATTTTTTTAAATTTACGTGTGTTTAGTTTTGAGAAATAGAGTGAGACAAAGCGTGAGCGGGGGAGGGGCAGAGAGAGAAGGAGACACAGAGTCTGAAGCAGGCTCCGGGCTCTGAGCAGGCGTCAGCACAGAGCCTGATGCGGGGCTCGAACCCACGAACCGTGAGATCATGACCTGAGCCGAAGTTGGACGCTCAACCGACTGAGCCACCCAGGCACCACTAGTTTCCTTGTTTAATTCAGCACTTAAAAAATTGTGGTCACAAACATATAACATTCATTATTTTAACTACTTGCAAGTATATAGTTCAGTGGCATTAAGTACATACACGAGGGGCGCCTGCGTGGCTCAGTTAAGCGTCTGACTTCGGCTCAAATCATGATCTCGCGGTTTGTGAGTTTGAGCTCCGTGTCGGGCTCTGCTGACAGCTCAGAGCCTAGAGCCTGCTTCAGATTCTGTGTCTCCCTGTCTCTGCCCTTCCCTGCTCACATGCTCTGTCTCTCAAAAATAAATAAACATTAAAAAAAAAAAAACATACACGGTGCTGGGTGCCCATCCTCATTATCCATAAGCAAACCATTATCCATAAGCAAATCATCCCCGACATAAACTTGGACCCCTTGAGCACTGATTCCCTCCTCCCTGCCCCTCTGGTAACCTCTATCCCACTTTCTGTCTATGAATTTGCCCGTTCTTGGTATTTTATACACATGGCATCGTACATCTTTTGTGCTGTCTCACCACGACTTTGGTTTACATTCCCTAGTGACGACTGATGAGGTTGAACACCTTTCACTCTGCTTCTTAGGCCGTTCGCGTATCTTTGGTGAAACATCTGTTGTAATCTTTTCCCCATTTTTAATTTGCCTCATTATTGATTTATGAGTTAAACATTTTTGAATACAAGTTCCTTATCAGATACATGCTTAGCAATATTCCAATCTGTGTGCATTTTCACTTTCTTAATGACAGTTTTGTTCTTTGTCTTCCCATTTTGTGGGTCAGAAGTTTGGGGAAAGCTTAGCTGGGTGGTTCCTCTTGGCTCATGTACAACAGCTGGGGTGGCTGGGCTGCGGGACCCCTTCCACGTGGCTTCTTTGCCCACACATCTGGTGTCTGGGTGCTCCTGGGCCTTTTTTCTACATGTGGTATCTAAGTCCCTAGTATTTCTCTACGTGGTTTGGATGTCTCAAAGCCTGGTGGCTTCAGGGTAATAGGGTGGCCACGCTTGCTTTTTTAAAAAATGTTTAAAGAGTTTGTTTATTTTTGAGAGAGCGAGAGAGAGATTGAGGGAGAGAGGGAGAGGGAGAGAATCAGCAGGGGAGGGGCAGAGAGAGGGGGGACAGAGGCTCCGTGCTGGCAGCAGAGAGCCTGATGCAGGGCTCGAACTCAGGAACCGTGAGATCATGAACTGAGCCAAAGTCTGACGCTTAACCGACTGAGCCACCCAGGCGCCCCTAATGCTTCTTTATTTTGAGAGAGAGAGAGGGAGGGAGGGAGGGAGAGAGAGAATCCCAAGCAGGCTCCACGCTCAGTGTGAAGCCTGACTCGGAGCTCAGTCTCACAACTGCGAGATCGTGACTTGAACTGAAGTACGTGTTCTGATGCTTAAATGACTGAGCCACCCAGTCCCCGGGATGGTCATACTGTTTACATGGTGGCTGGCTTCCAAGAGACCAGAAGCAACATTACGGCCGCCATATTCTACTGACTAAAGAAGTAACAGCCTGTGCAGACTCGAGGGGGTGGAGATGACTCGGTCTCTTAATGGCGAGGGGGACACAGTCAAGATGTTGTGGCTGCGTTTGGAAAATACAATCTGCCACACGGAATATGTACTGGGTGTGTGTGTGTGTACTCAATAGCTATACAGATATATATTCTTTTTCTCTATATTTACTTTTCTCACTCTCTACGTATCTATTTATGTGTATACACACTCCTACTTTATACACTGCTTCAAATGGCTTTATTTACTTTAATTGTAAATCTTATCTGCCTTTCCGTGTCAGTGTGCACAGACCTATTTCAGACTCCTTTCGGTGGTGAAATGCTTCCTCCCGCACTAAGTACACTTTTTGAATTAGGAAGAGTGAAACTTCCCGCGCACGCGCCGCTTTATCAAACTACTTGGACCCCAAGGCTAAGGTTGCTTGCTCTCTCCGATTAGAACATCACGCATGGATCTAGCTTTCACGTCGTCCTGGAGACCATCCCGTCCATGATGAGTGCCCTGAGGATGGTGTGGATCATCTCCCGACACTACAACAAAGATGAAAGGATGATCCCGCTCATGGAGCGGATCGCCTGGGAAATCGCCGAAAGAGTCTGCAGAGTGGTCAACCTGCGGACTTTGTTCAAGTGAGAAGTAGCGATGCTATGTTTTTCCGAAGATCTTAAACAGCTTTTTTTTTAAAGTTTATTTATTTATTTTGAGAGAGAAAGAGAATGTGAGTGGGGGAGGGGGGAGGCGGGGAGAGGAGAGAGAGAGAGAGAGAGAGAGAGAGAATGAGAATCCTAAACCGGCTCTATGCCGTAAGCACAGAGCCCGACTCGGGGCTTGAACTCACGAACCTTGAGATCATGACCTGAGCTGAAATCAAGAGTCGGATGCTTAACCTACTGAGCCACCCGGGTGCCCCTTAAACAGCTTTATTGAAACATGATGCACACACCGTACGATTCACCAGAATGTACAAGCCAACGGCTCTTCGTGTATTTGGAGTTGTGTATCTGTGGCCATAATCGATTGTGGAATATTTTCTCTAATCCAAAAAGAAACCCCAAACCCTTTAGCTGTCACATCCGGCCTCCCCAGCCCACCTAGACTTGGGCAACCACAGATCTACTTTCTGTCTCTCTTGATTTGCCTTTTCTGAACATTCGTACAAATGGAGTCATACACGTGGTGGCTTTTACGACAGACTCCTGCTCAGCACCATGGTTTTTTTCTTTTTCTTTTTTTAAATATGAAATTTATTGTCAAATTGGTTTCCATACAACACCCAGTGCTCATCCCAACAGGTGCCCTCCTCGATGCCCATCACCCACTTTCCTCTCCCTCCCACCCCCCATCAACCCTCAGTTTATTCTCAGTTTTTTTTAAAAAATTTTTTTTAATGTTTATTTATTTTTGAGACAGAGAGAGACAGAGCATGAATGGGGGAGGGAGAGAGAGAGAGGGAGACACAGAATCCGAAGCAGGCTCCAGGCTCTGAGCTGTCAGCACAGAGCCCGACGTGGGGCTTGAACTCACGGACCGTGAGATCATGACCTGAGCCGAAGTCGGACGCTTAACTGACTGAGCCACCTAGGCGCCCCTATTCTCAGTTTTTAAGAGTCTCTTCTGGTTTGGCTCTCTCCTTCTCTAACTTTTTTTTCCCCTTCCCCTCCCCCATGGTCTTCTGTTAAGTTTCTCAGGATCCACGTAAGAGTGAAAACATATGGTATCTGTCTTTCTCTGTATGGCTTATTTCACTTAGCATCACACTCTCCAGTTCCATCCATGTTGCTACAAAGGGCCAGGTTTCATTCTTTCTCATTGCCACGTAGTACTCCATTGTATATATAAACCACAATTTCTTTATCCATTCGTCAGTTGATGGACATTTAGGCTCTTTCCATCATTTGGCCATTGTTGAAAGTGCTGCTATAAACGTTGGGGTACAAGTGCCCCTCTGCGTCAGCACTCCTGTGTCCCTTGGGTATCAGCACCATGGTTTCAAGGTTCACCCGTGTGGGAGCCGGTGTCAGGGCCTCATTCCCCTTTAGGGCCAACTAATAGCCCGTCGTGTGGACACGTAGGTTATTTTATTTTAATCAGGATTGTCTTCCTTAGTTATCCTGGGAGACACCAATTCCCAGGGCCCCTAAGGCCGGAGGGCCTCTGGAATCAATGTAGAAGGAGGTGCAGATGTTCACTTTCCTAAAAAAAAAAAAAACCAAACAAAAAAACCTCTGCAGGTGAAAGAGGCACAGCAATCTTGGCTTTGTCATTTCCCTGTGGTGCTGCAGCCTTCACTGTTGACTTGTGGCCCGGCCCGAGGCTACCGGTCCCCTTCTGGCTGGAACAGAGAGCTCCCCAGGGGAGCTGCAGCTCTGCCGGTTGGGTGGGCGGCCGGGGCCGGGTGCCGTTCAGCCCCGGGGGTGGCCTACAGATCTGTAAGGGGGTCGCACCCTCGTAGGCCGGTGCAGGGGACTGTGGGATGGGGAGGCCCTGCTCCTCGGGGACGGCACTCCCCTCGGAAACCTGCTCCCCTTGGGCTGTGTGGCTCGGACCCGCCACCGAGGCTCAGCCTTACCCCCCGCCTCGCTGCATCTCTTTGCTTCACAGAGAAAATCGAGCCAGCGCCCAGCACAAAACCTCAGAGGCCAGGAACGCCCTGCACACGTGGAAAAAGGCCTATTTCGACACCAGGGCCAAGATCGAGGCTTCGGGGAGAGAAGCTCGGTGGGAGTTTGATCGAAAGCGGCTGTTTGAGAGAACGGATTACATGGCTGCCATCTGCCAGGATCTCTGCGACATCCTGCAGGTGGGGAGGCTGGAGCAGGTGTTCTCCGATGCCCCGAAAGGTGGCTGGGGTTCAGACGTGGCTGGACGGAAAGTGGTTTGGCTTTTTGATGGCACGCTGTCCGTATCCAGCGGAAACCAGGAGACGGACAGGGGCTGGCGGGGGAGGGAGGGAAACCCTTGAGGGACCACGCAGAATGTTCCGGAAGGTACCAAAGCGGGCCAGACCGCTCGCACTTCCCCTTGTCTCCTGTCACCCTGCTCTCAGCTGTCCTTTGACCTCCGGCCACGCCTGCCTTGTAGCTTTTGCAGAATCCTCCCCCTCCTGTCTTTCCGTTAAATGTCGGAATTTCTCAAAGTCTAGTCCAAGACTTATTCTCTCCTGACGCCACATCATCCTGCCCGTTGTTTCGGCTGCTACCCATCCTTCAGGGACTCCTTGTTTATCTGGTCCCTCTCTCTTTTGAATAAACGGTCAAAGGGTCCAGTGGCTGGTTGGATGAATTATCCACTGTTCTTTGTCTCACGAAGGTCCATCCGTCCGTTCATTCTTAGTATTTATGGAGCGCTCACTTGTGCCAGGCACCTGTGCTTGCTACTAGGGCCGGCTACGTCACCTGCCGTGCCCAGTGCAACAGATGTGGGACCCCTTGTTCAAAAAGTAGGAAAAAATGCTATTAAAAGCATTAAAATCTAAAGCTTTTCCCTTTCTTCTGACATCTCTTACCTCGGTAGGCTTTATTTTTTGTTTGCCCGCGACTGTGGCAAAGTAAAGAAGGTGAAGGGAAATTGAACATTTAAATTATTCCATGATTTAGGGCACCTGGGTGGCTCTTTTTTTTTTTTTTTTTTAATTTAATGTTTGTTTATTTTTGAGAGAGAGAGAGCGCGCAAGCAGGAGAGGGGCAGAGAGAGAGGGAGACAGAGAATCCGAAGTGGGCTCCACACTGACAGTGGAGAGCCCTCTGTAGGGCTCGAACCCATGAGCTGGGATCATGACCTGAGCGGAAGTTGGACGTTTAACCGACTGAGCCACCCAGACGCCCCGAGCATCTGACTCTTAATTTCAGCTCAGGTCCCGATCTCACGTTTGCAAGTTCCAGCCCCAGTGCACTTGGGCTCTGCACTGACAGGGTGGAGCCTGCTTGGGATTCTCTCCCTCTCCCTCTCTCTGCCCCTCCCCTGCTAGCACTTTCTCTCTCTCTCTCTCAAATTAATATTTAAATTATTCCATGAGTTTTACCATTCATATTTACATTGCGCAGTGTTCGCTTAAAGGGCAGATACAAGGCCATTTGACTCGTATGCGGAATCACTGAAAAGACATGATTTGTACTTTGTCACTCGAATGTGCAGATGTACGTCATTGCCAGAACGATGCGACAGCGCGGCACACAGCTGACTTGGTTGGTTTTCTCCCACTTCTTTTAATTTTTTTAATTCAGAAATTTTTTTAAGTTTTTAAAATTTGAATTCCAGTTACTTAACATACAGTGCGATATCAGTTTCAGGCGTACGATATAGAGACTCAATACTTCCATACCACGCCCTGCGCTCATCGCAACAAATGCCCTCCTTCGTCCCCATCACCTGGTTCACTCACCTCCCCACACCCTCCCCTCTGGTAGCCATTGGCGTGTTCTCTGGAGCTAAGAGTCTGTTTCTTCGTTTTCCTTTCTTTCTTTCCCCCCATGATCCTTTGTTTTGTTTTGTTTCTTAAATTCTATGTATGTGTGAAATCATGGTATTTGTCTTTCTCCGACTTACTTCACTAAGTAGAATACTCTCCAGTTCCATCCGTATCCCTGCAAATGGCAAGATTTTGTTCTTTTGATGGCTGGATGATATCCCATTGCATATATAAAATATCACCTCTTCTTTATCCATTCATCAGTCGAAAGACATCTGGGCTCTTTCCATAATTTGGCTACCGTTGATAGCACTGCCATAAACATTGTCCCCTTTTAAATCAGTATTTTCTTTTTTTTATGCTTTGGATAAATACCTAGTAGTACAATTGCTGGGCTGTAGGATAGTTCTACTTTTAACTTTTTGAGGAACTTCCATACTGTTTTCCAGTGCGGCTGCACCAGTTTGCCCTCCCACCAGAAGTGCTAAGGGTTCCCTTTTCTCTACATCCTCGCCAATACCTGTTGTTTCTTGTGTTGTTCATTTTAGACATTCTGAGAGGTGTGAGGTGGTATCTCATTGTGGTTTTGACTTGTATTTTCCTGATGATGAGTGATGTTGAGCATTTTTTCACGTGTCTGTCAGTCATCTGGATGTCTTCTTTGGAGAAGTGTCTGTTCATGTCTTCTGCCCATTTCTTCATTGGATTATCTATTCTTTTGGGTGTTGAGTTTGAGAAGTTCTTTATAGATTTTGGATAGTAACCCTTTATCAGAGATGTCATTTGCAAATATCTTTTCCCATTCTGTCAGTTGCCTTTTAGTTTTGTCGATTGTTTCCTTCATGGTGCAGAAGCTTTTTATCTTGAGGAAATCCCAGTAGTTCATTTTTGCTTTTGTTTCCCTTGCCTCTGAAGACGCGTCTAGTTAGAACTTGCTACGGCCAAGGTCAAAGAGATGTTCTCCTCTAGGATTTTGATGGTTTCCTGTCTCACACTGAGGTCTTTCATCCATTTTGAATTTATTTTTGTGTATGGTGTAAGAAAGCGGTCCAGTTCTTTTGTATGTTGCTGTCCAGTTTTCCTAACACCATTTGTTGAAGAGCCTTGTTTCCATTGGATAGTCATTCCTGCTTTGTTGGAAATTAGTTCACCCTATAGTTGTGGGTCCATTTCTGGGTTCTCTATTCTGTTCCATTGATCTATGTGTCTGTTTTTGTGCCAGTACCATACCGTCCTGATGATTACAGCTTTGTAATACAGCTAGAAGTCCGGAATTGTAAGGCCTCCAGCTTCGCTTCTCTTTTTCAACGTTACTTTGGCTATTTGAGGTCTTTTCTGGTTTCATATAAATTTTTGAATTCCAAGTTCCAGTTCTGTGAAAAATGCTGGTGTTATTTTGACAGGTGTTATTTATACGGCATTGAATGTATAAATTGCTTTGGGTAGTATAGACATTTGAACAATATTGTTCTTCCAATCCATGAGCATGGAATGTTTTTCCATTTCTTTGCGTCTTCAGTTTCTTTTATAAGTATTCTATAGTTTTCAGAGTACAGATCTTTTACTTCTTTGGTTAGGTTTATCCCTAGGTATGTTATGGTTTTTGGTGTGATGGTAGTGGGATCGATTCTTTGATTTCTCTTTTCAGCTACTTTATTACTGGTGTATAGAAATGTAACAGGGGCACCTGGGTGACTCAGTCAGTTGGTTGAACATCCGACTTCGGCTCAGGTCATGATCTCGTGGTTCGTGAGTTCAAGCCTCACATTGGGCTTGCTGTCATCAACCTGTCTGTGCAAAGCCCACTTCAGATCCTCTGTCCCCCTCTCCCTGCCCCTTCCCTGCTTGTGCTCTCCCCAAAACAAATAAATATTAAAAAAAAGAAGAACTGCAACGAACTTCTGTATGTTGATTTTTTATCCTGTGACTTTGCTAAATTCTCGTATCAATGAGTCTAGAAAATTCTCTGGTGGAGTCTTTTGGGTTTTCTATGTGGAGTATCATGTCCTCTGTGAAGAGTGAAAGCTTGACTTTTTTTCTTGTTGATTTGGATGCCTTTTATTTCTTTTTGTTGTCTGATTGCTGAGGCTAGGACTTCCAGGGCTATGTTAAACAACAGTGGTGCGAGCGGACATTTCTGTCATGTTCCTGACTTTAGGGAGAAAGCTCTCCGTTTTTCCCCATTGAGGATGATATTAGCTGTGGGTCTTTCTGATGTTGAGGTATGTTCCCTCTATCCCTACTTTTTAGAGGGTTTTTATCAAGAATTGATGCTATATTTTGTCAAATGCTTTTTCTGCCTCTATTGAGAATTTCATATGGTTCGTATCCTTTCTTCTATTAATGTGGTGTATCGCATTGTTTGATTTGTGGATATTGAACCACCTCTGTAGCCCAGGAATAAATCCCACTTGATCATGGAAAATAATTCTTTCAATGTACTGTTGGATTCAATTTTCTAGTATCTTATTGAGAATTTTTGCATCCATGTTCATCAAGGATATTGGCCTGTAGTTCTTTTTTTCAGTGGAGTCTTTGTCTGGTTTTGGAATCAAGGTAATGCTAGCTTCATAGAATGAGTTTGAAAGTTTTCCTTCAATTTCTGCTTTTTGGAACAGTTTCAGAAGAATAGGTATTAATTCTTTTTTCTTTATTTTTTAAAGTTTATTTATTTATTTTGAGAGAGAGAGTGCAAGTATGAGTGGTGGAGGAGGAGAGAGAGAAGGAGAGAAAGAATCCCAAGCAGGCTCTTACGCAGAACCCCATGTGGGGCTTGAACTCATGAACCTTGAGATCATGACCTGAGCTGAAATCAAGAGTCAGACACTTAACTGACTGAGCCACCCAGTTCTTCTTTAAATGTTTGGTAGAATTTCCCTTGGAAGCCATCTGTCCCTGGACTCTTGTTTATTGGGAGATTTTTGACTACTGATTCAATTTCTCTTTCTTTCTCTCTCTCTTTTCCTTTTCTTTTGAGAGACAAAGGATCCCATGGGGGGTAGAGGGAGGGAGGGAGGGACAGAGAGAGAGAAGTGGGGCTCAACTGGGGCTTGTGATTTTTACCCAAAGCAGGGTTGGGGCTCACCCGATGCAGGACACGAGCTCACCTGAAACAGGGCATGAGCTCACCCGATATAGGGCTTGAACTCATCTACTGTGAGATCATGACTTGAGTCGAAGTCAGATGCTTAACTACTGAGCCACCCAGGTGCCCCCTGATTCAATTTCTTTGCTGGTTATGGGTCTGTTCAAATTTTCCATTTCTTCCTGTTTCAATTTTGGTAGTTTGTATGCTTTTAGGAACTTATCCCTTTCTTCCAGATCTCCCAGTTTGTTGGCATATAATTACTCATAATATTCTGTCGTATAATTGTCTGTATTTCTGTGGTGTCAGTTGTGACCTCTCCTCTTTCATTTACGATTTGATTTTATTTTTTGGTCTTTTCTCTTTTTGATAAGTCTGGCTAGGAGTTTATCAATTTTGTTAATTCTTTTCAAAGAACCAGCTCCTAGTTTTGTTGGTCCTGTTTTGTTTTTGTTTTTTTTTTAATTTATGTGTTGTTTATTTCTGCTCTAATCTGTATTTCTTTTCTTCTGCTGGTTTTAGGCTTTATTTGCTGTTCTTTTTCCAGCTCCTTTAGGTGTTGGGTTGTGTACTTGAGACTTTTCTTGCTTCTTGAGTAAGGCCTGTATTGCTATATACTTCCCTCTTATGACTGCCTTTGTTGCATCCCAAAGGTTTTGGACTGTAATGTTTTCATTTTCATTTTTTCATTTGCTTACATGTATTTTTAAATTTCTTCTTTAATTTCCTGGTTGACACATTCATTCTTTAGTAGGATTTTCTTTAACCTTCATGTATTTGTGGTCTTTCCAATTTTTTTTCTTGTGGTTGACTTCACGTTTCATAGTGTTGTGGTCTGAAAATATGCATGGTATTGTTGCATCCACACAACTCCTGAAACAGAATGCTATGGGCACCAGTGACAGTCACAACAAAGTTTATTACAATGAGAGGCAAGGCCGACCGATCCGGACCAACACTCTTGATAAGAGTGTGGCCCCGAACAGCCGGGGTACAGAGTTTTTATGGCCGACCACATCGTTTTATCATCACCTGGGAACAGAACAGAGAAGCAGTTCCCAGATGAGTTAGAAACAGTTTCTGGATGAAGTGATTATTTTAGACTTTTTGCCGCTAAGTTGCAACCAGTGGATCTCCTTGACCTTGCCTCTGATGCTCTTCTCTTTGAGCTTTTGTTTCCTTCATTGGTGAAGCCTGATTTATAAGAGTATGAAGCATAATTTACAAGAGTGAAGCAAGGCTGTTATCTCTTGACCTTCAGTGTCAGAACAAAGCTGTTATTTTTCAAGCTACACGTTAGCCTTACACTACAATTTAACCCTTACAGTGTGATCTCAGTCTTTTTGTATTTGTCGAGGGCTGATTTGTGACCCAGTATGTAATCTGTTCTGGAGAATGTTCCATGTGCTCTCGAAAAGAATGTGTATTCTGCTTTAGGATGAAATGTTTCGAATATATCCATCAGTCCATCTGGTCCAGTGTGTCATTTAAAGCCATTGTTTTCATTTACAATTGTTAGGTCTTCTTGGTAGATAGACCTCTTTATTATGACATAGTGCCCTTCTTCACCTCTTGTTACAGTCTTTGGTTTAAAATCTAGTTTGTCTGATATAAGTATGGCTACTCCGACTTTCTTTTGATGTCATTAGGATGGTAGATGGTTCTCCACCCCCCTCACTTTCAATCTGGGTGTCTTTGGGTCTCACACGAGTCTCTTATAAGTGGCATATCGATGGGTCTTTTAACCCACTCTGAAACCTTCGATCTTCTACGTCACCTGTTCTCTCCTCTGCTTCTTCGATCCTGTTGGGACTCTATCCAGTCAGTTTTGCTTCTCAGTTACAGCATTTTATTTTTCCAGTCTGACCAGTTTTTGGGTCTTTGATCTCCGTAGCAAGGGTTTCTCTGGAGTCTTCTGTGCTTTTTTTCAAGGCCAGCTAGTATTCTTATGACTGGTGTTCTAAATTCTTGTTCAGATATATTGCTTCTATCTGTTGTGAGCAAATCCCTGGCTGTGGTTTCTTCTTGATCTTCCTTTGGGGGGGGGATTCTCTGCCTTGTCATTTTGTCTAGGTTTTTGTCTTTTGCGTATTGTGAGAGCTTGTTATGTTTCTTGCTCTTGAGAATACTGCTGTATTGAGGGGTCATACCTGGACCAGGGGGTCCAGGCCTGGTGCTTCGGGAAGGGTCTCTGGCGATGGGGCACTGTGCTGCTGTGCTTTGGTTGCTCTTTCCCCCAGGTCAGTCCTCTGCAGAGCTCCTCCTTGCTTGCAGTGAGGAGTGTTTGGACTTTTAACTATGTGCGCTTTGATTTGTTTGTTAAAGGAAGCTCAATCCAAAAAAAGAGAAAAGGAAAAGGAACCAAAGCCCCAAACGGACAAACAACTATAAGCCTGATTCCACGAGAGAAAAAAAGAGAGAAAGAACGAGACTGATTCAAAAAATGAGACAAGGGGGGCACCTGGGTGGCTCAGTGGGTTGAATGTTCAACTCTTGATGTCGGCTCAGGTCATGATCCCAGGGTTGTGGGATCGAGCCCTGCGTCAGGCTCTGTGGTGAGTGTGGAGCCTGCTTGGGATTCTCTCCTTCTCTCTCTGTCCCTCCCCTACTCACATGTGCACTCTCTCTCTCTCAAATAATAAATAAACTTCAAAAAAGAAATTAAAAAAAAAAACCCAAAAAGCCCCACAAAAAGTGAGAGAAGGAAATGAAAATACAAACAAATGAACAAAAAACTCTGATTCCAAAGGAAAACAACAAAAAAAGAAAGTCTGGTCCTATTTCCAGCTTCAGAACTGAAGCTGACGCTTTGGAGCCCTCTATGATCAGTAGGTGGGGTGCGTGTGGGGGGGGTCTGTGCTCCTCCTCTGGGGGAGAGGCCCCCTGCACCGGCTGGCGCCCAGTCAGACGGCTCAGCAGGGCGCAGGGGGCGCGGTCTGATGTAAGCGGCTCGAGCCTCCACTGGGGGCGCTGTGTTGGTTGCTGAAGTCCCAGGTGCTGGTGGTCGGGGAAGGTGGCGTCACCCTGCTCTCCGGTCCCCAGGGAGGGGAGCTCAGGCCTCCCAGGCGAGCCAACGGTTTCCCCTCCTGTGTCCCAGGCTTCCGTCAGATCCCTGCCAACAGGCCGACTGTGCCCAGGCTGGTGGGGCTGGGATTCGAAACTCCCAATCTTGGGGCGCCTGGGTGGCTCAGCGGGTTGAGCGTCTGACTCTCGGTTTCCGATTGGGACACGATCTCACACTTCGTGTGACTGAGCCTCACATTGGGCTCTGCACCGACAGCATAGATCCTGCTTGGGATTCTCTCTCTCTCTCTGTCTCTGTCTCTGTCTCAAAATAAATATTTAAAATAAAAAAGAAAAACTTCAAATCTTAAAGAACCTGCTCCTCCCTCTGGAGGAGCCCCTTGCGGTGCTGCTCCTGGCTCTGTTCGGTCCCAGAAAAGCAGTTGTGTGGCCCCGTAGGCGCCTGGAGTTTATGGTGACGCACAGTGACAAGCTGCGGCCACGTTGTCTGCCCTCCGCGCACGCCTCTGTCCCCTGCTGTGGATCGGCTGCTCAGGTGTGCCCCCAAGTCTTTTGTTCTGGGAGAGGCCATCTGCCCTCTTCCAGATGTACTCTGAGAAGGAAGGTTCTCTCCAAGCGCACCCCCGGGGATCCCCACCCGACACGCTGTTGCCGGTCTCCGCCCCCCGCCGTCTGCCCGGCTCGACTTCCGGGAATGGTGCAAACTTCCAGACCCTCAGAATGTGAACTCCTCTGTTTGCAAAAACTTGTGACAGTCCGTTTCTCTCGATGCCCCGGTCGGTGGTTTTGGGGGGTGTTTTTCTTGCACGACCCGAACCCCCTCTCTCCCCCGCTCTCTCTGTCTTCTCTCCGCGAAAAGGGCTCCCTCCCCTCCAAGGCACTGTGGCTCTTCTCTCCCCCAGTTCACGTCTCTGTGCCTCCTGGTACCTGCCACGGTCTCTCCCTCTAATTGTGCAGATTGTTCTCTTAATCCTCAGGCTGATTTCCTAGGTGCTCAGAATGATACGATGTTGACCGAGCTGGGTTCCAGGGACCAGGCAGGTCCAGGGTCCCCCTACCCCTCTGCCATCTTAACCCCTTCTCTCTCTCACTTCTTGGTGCGAGCACATTCTGCCAGGATTCTCTACCTCCAGCTTACCAACGGGTAAGGAAGGGCTGGGTGGGTTGCCTGCTCTTTGTCCTATGTCATCGCTCAGGGGGAGTAGTTGGCCAACACGGGGAAGTAACAGGAAGTTACAGAACCGATATGGTAGGTTTCCTGATCAGGTGTGTTTCCTAGCCCACTGTTCTGGAAGCAAACTCCGGCTTGAAGGGAGAAGGTGGTCTCTCATCGCAGCCTGTGTCCTCGTGTACTTGTCTTTGACGTGACACATTTCCCTGTGCTGGCTGTGAATGTCCCCCCAACCCCCTGAACTGCCGTACGTGGGCCCACTAGAATTCTGTGCTTGTGGGGCGTCCCATGCTGTATGTGACAAAGTGGAAGCAGACAAGTAGATCCCACGTATCTGCTCCCATGTGTGCACGGCCGCCCTATCAGATTTCATTTACAAAACACACGTTCAAAGATAAAATTACTGGGGTGTCTGGGTGGCTCAGTCGGTTGAACATCCGACTTCGGCTCAGGTCATGATCTCGCAGTCTGGGAGTTCCGGCCCCATGTCGGGCTCTGTGCCGACCGCTCAGAGCCTGGAGCCTGCTTCGGAGTCTGTGTCTCCCTCCCTCTCTGACCCTCCCCTGCTCGACACTGTCTCTCACTCAAGAGTAAATAAACGTTAAACACACTCATGGAAAACCGAAAGGCAGCCTCCCTGTGTTTTGTTTGTTTGGACAGGTTATGGAGGAATTTTACAATATATTTGGTCCAGAACTAAAGGCAGTGACGGGGGATCCCAAGCGCATTGACGATGTCCTGTGCAGGGTGGACAGCCTGCTCACCCCCATGGAAAACCTGACCTTTGACCCCTTCAGCATCAAGTCTTCCCAGTACTGGAAATATGTGATGGATGAATTCAAGATTGAAGTTCTGGCAAGTAACTCATCTATAGATTTGATCTTGGAAGTGGGTACCATGGTTCCCCCATGTTAAATTTGTTTTGTTATGCTTAGGATTTTTTTTTTTTAATCACAAAAAGTAATACCTGCTTACTTGTAAAAAACAGAAGCAATACCATAAGAGAGTCTTAAATACAGACTGGACTGAGGATTGCTGCAGGGGAGGTAGGTGGGGGGATGGGCTAAATGGATGGTGGGCATTAAGGAGGGCACTTGTTGGGATGAGCACGGGGCGTCATATATGAGGGATGAATCACTGGGTTCTACTTCTGAAACCAATGCTACACATGTATGTCAACTAACTTGAATTTAAATAAATAAATAAAAACAAATGATACCGAGGAATATAAGATAAAAATGAACATTCCTTAATCTTTTTTGTCCCCATTCCTATCTCTAGGCAGAATAAGGTTAAGTCAAGCTACACACAGTAGCATCTCTACAAAGTGGGTTTGCTGTATCATTGGGGAGGACATAGGAGGCTGCAGAATGGGACTTGATTTAGTAGGCAGTAGGGAGCCACTGAGGTTATAGAGTGAGGTAATCAGAATTATGGTTGAGGAAGGTTCTTCTGGTCACAGCATAGGCTGATTTAGGCTGGGGAATGAGAGGAGGTGGGGAGATGATATAGGAGGTTGTGGCCTGGGGTACGGGGGAGGCAGAACCTGTCAAAGAGAGGCTGTAGCTGAGAATATGGTTTCACACCACACAGCGTGATAGGATGGTGTATGGTCCATCGTGGTTACTCTTTCAGCTTCATGTGGGAGGCACATCAGCAGCGTCCCCATTTTAGGTCTTGAGTAATTGTTTTTATAACCAGAGCATCTTTTTATATGGGCAACACCAGACTGTTCTTGGGTTATCTAAACATTTCCATTTTAATTACATCCGGTATATTCTCAGCTTCTATTTTGTTTTAAGTGTTATTTTTATTTATTTTTTAATTTAATATTTACTTATTTTTAGAAAGAGAGAGAGAGAGAGAGAAAGAAACAGAGCATGAATGGGGGAGGAACAGAGAGAGAGGGAGACACAGAATCCCAAGCAGGCTCCAGGCTCTGAGCTGTCAGCACAGGGCCCGATGCAAGGCTTGAAGTCATGGACCACGAGATCATGACCTGAGCTGAAGTCAGTCACTCAACTGACTGAGCCACCCAGACGCCCCTATTAATTTTTATTTTTAAAAATGTTTATTTAGTTAGAGGGAGGGACGGAGTGCACAAGTGTGGGAGGGGCAGAGAGAGAGAGAGGGAGACACAGAATCTGAAGCAGGCTTCAGGCTCTGAGCTGTCAGCTCAGAGTCTGACGTGGGGCTCAAACCCACAAACCGTGAGGTCGTGACCTGAGCTGAAGTCAGACGGTAACTGACTGAGCCACCCAGGTGCCCCTAAGTGTTACTAATTTTTAAATTGAATTTTTCATTGAAGTCACTTTGTCAAGGAATACTAAAAGGCAAATAATAAGAAAAAACAGCCCCATGCTTAACCTTCTCCATTCCCATTCTTGATGTCATTTTTCACAATTCTAGATGTTTCTTTTGTTGTTCACCTTCCTATTTCCTAAAGAACCTGCCAATGTGGTTATTTCCTGATGTATCTAATATAATCAGTTTTAGACAACTGTTAACTTTTCAGAGTAGATATGGACTTTACTGTCCTACTCCTTCCCCATACCCACTTGCCCCCTGTCATCTAACAGAGATTTATCATAACTTTTGGCTAAATTAATGGTTAGTGTTTACTCCTTGTGTCTGTGCAAACAGTGTTCACTGCTGAGCCAAGAAGCACATCATAAGCACACTGCCTTTCTTGTTCAACCCTTCATTTTTCCTGAAGTTAATCATTGCTTTTATTTTTATTTGCCTGGTTATTTACATACCTGTTATTTTTTTCCCCAACTGCTCTAACATCTCTGCCACGTATTTATCAATAATGGGTTCTGTCTGCTTAAAAATATGAGTGTTACTATTTTCCTAGAGGCCTTTGTCCCAGAGCTCTCTGTCCTTCTGTCCCAGTCTATATTGTTTGCTCTTTAGATTTATTGCAAAGTAGTCACCCTAGGACTTCTCATCTTTTCTCCTCTGTATTGGATCCTGTTTTCTAGATTTCACATCTTCCTCTTTTCTTGTTTAGGCCTTTGTTTTGCTGAAGCACATTTTTTAGTATCTTCCTAAGAAAGGTTTCATGGGACATCTCTCTTTTATGTCTTGTGTGAATTCTGGAATAAAGTTGGGTACAGAATTTAAGATTGAAGTAACTTTTCTTTGGGGGGGGCGTCTGGATGGCTAAGTCGGTTGGGTGCCTGACCCTTGATTTCGGCTCTGGTCATGATCTCACATGACCAGAGTTCAAGCCCTGCATTGGGCTCTGTGCTGATAGCATGGATCCTGCTTGGGATTCTTCCTGTCTCTCTGCCCCTCCCCTGCTTGTGCTCTCTCAGTCTTTCAAATTAAGACTTAAACAAACAAACAAAAAAGAAATAACTTTTCTTCAGATATTGAGGGTATAGTGTTCATTGATTTCTAGCTTCTAGCATTATCACAACTCTGCTGTCCTTCTGATTTAATTTTTCTAGAACTAACCTTACACTCTTCATAGACTGGGGCGGGATGAGGGTATAGAGGATACATGGTGGCCTGGCTGTGCAGGGCGGAGAAGGGATCCTGTGTTTGCCCCTCACCTTCCTGGTGCCTTGTGTCTCCAAACGTTCATGGAGGTTTCGTGGGGAGTAAACAGGTACCTGCCTGTTCCCCTGTTGCCAACATTTCGTTGTAATCCTCTGCCTTCTGTAGAGTTACTTTCCATCTGCCTAAGACTCCTGAACTATCTTCTCTCCTGTTGTGTCGTCTTCTGCTTTGTTTGTAGGAGTTAACACTTAAAAAAAAATTTCCTTCCTACCATTTTGAGTGGAACGAGGGGAGGGGAACAGAAAACCAATGTGGCCAATCTACTGTTTTTTTTTTCTTTTAATTTTTTTTTCTTAACGTTTTATTTATTTTTGAGACAGAGAGAGACAGAGCATGAACAGGGCAGGGGCAGAGAGAGAGGGAGACACAGAATCAGAAGCAGGCTCCAGGCTCTGAGCCATCAGCCCAGAGCCCGGCGCGGGGCTCGAACTCACGGACCGCGAGATCGTGACCTGAGCTGAAGTCGGACGCTTAACCGACTGAGCCACCCAGGCGCCCGCCAGTCTACTGTTTTTAACTGGGTGCCAGCTTCCACTAAAGCACAAGGGAAATCTATCGCAAGTCACAAATTTGTTTTTTGCTTATTTCTTGCCACTTTGTTTTTGCAGGATAATTACGGGGACATGAGGGCTGTGTTTCTGACTTTTGCTTTTTTTTTTTTGGCAGGTTATTGAAAAAGAAGCAAAAAATTTTATTGATGAATCTTTTAAGACACTTCGATCAGCTGAAGCAGCGTTTGACATGCTTCTAAAATTTAAGCATATTCGTTCACGGGACGCTATTAATCGGCAAATGATGATGAAATTTAATGATATCCTGGCACAGTATTGTAAAGAGGTAATTGAAAGATCGACAGGTGCCAGAGCAGTGGAAGGACACTGGGCAAAATGTGGAGAACTGAATGGGGCCATTATCTGTCTCTCCTATTCAAATTCAGAGAGACCGTGGAATTTTCCCCAGTGGAAAATTTCCCCTGTGACATGCCACAGATAACCAAAACAAAGTGGGTTTGTTTGTTTAGTGAGGAAATTCAGTAAGAATTTATCAAGTATAATATATACCTTACATTGTGATGGGCTCTGTACGAGTTTGTAGTTGTAATAATCACATTAATAACAGCAGAAGTCCTAGCTAATCGTGTGCCGAGATCATGTATGTATCTGCATATTAATTCAGAATAATGTATCCGGTGCTCACATATTTCCGGGTATGGTGTTAGGCACAGAGATAGATAAATGAAACACAGATTTTTCCTTCAAGTACCGAGTGGGAGAAAGAGACAAAAAAAACCCAAAAAAACCCAACTTATCATCTTATTCAGAGGATGAAATGAGAATATGTGAAATAATTTGGTCAACGTCAGTTAGCAAAATACAAAGGGACAAACTGGTCTCCAAATATGTGGTTTCCTCTTGATGCGGTACCAAGAGACTACGAACTTTGTAGTAAAAACCTTTACTTTGTAGTAAAGGTTTGTTATTTTACGTGAAGCTTTGAAGGTCAGAAGTCTACAGTGGTTGCATTGGGTTGAAAACAAGGAGTCAACAGGGCTGTAGCCTTTCTGGAGTCTCTAGGGAGATTCGATCTCCTGGTTTTTTTTCCCCCCAGCTTTTAGGGATTCATGGCCCCCTTCCATCTCCAAAGCCAGCGATGGCTAGTCCCACTTCCGCCTGGGGAAAGACTCTGACCCTCTCTTCTGCCTCCTTCTTCCTTTTGTAAGGGCCCTTGTGATTACCTTGGGCCCACTCAGATAATCCGGGGTCATCGTCCTATTATAAGGTCAGCTGATTGTCAACCTCAATTCCCCTTTGTCATGTAATGTAGTAAATGTACAGATTCTGGGCATCGGGACCAGGGGATGCCTGGGGGATGGGGGGAGGGATGTTATTCTGTCTCCCACATCTAATTACCCACGTGAGAGTGTGGAGATGCTTCTTTTAAAATGCAGGTCCAGGGGCACCTGGGGGGCTCAGTCGTTTAAGTGTCTGACTTCAGCTCAGCTCATGATCTCGAAACTCGTGAGTTCAAGCCCAGCATCAGGCTCTGTGCTGACAGCTCAGAGCCAGGAGCCTCCTTCGGATTCTGTGTCTCTCTCTCTCTCTCCTTCTCTCTCTCTGCCCCTCCCCGGTTCGTGCTCTGTTTCTCTCCTCTCTCTCTCTCTCTCAAAAATTAACTTAAAAAATAATAAAATACAGGTCCAGACCATGTGGTCCACCAAGTTCACTTCTGGGTGTATACCCTAAAAAATTGAAAAGTATGCTTTTTTTAAATGTTTATTTATTTTGAGGGAGCGAGAGAGAGAGCAAGCGGGGGAGGGAAGAGGGAAGGGAGAGAGAGAATCCAACCAGGCCCCATGTTGTCAGGGCACACCCCGACACGGGGCCTGAACTCATGAACTGTGATAGATGGATGGATACATAAAATGTGGTCTGTCCATACAATGGAATATTCCCAGCCTTAGAAAGGAAGGATATTCTTTTTCTTTTTAAAATTTTTATTTATGTATTAAAAAATTTTTTAATGTTTATTTTTTGTTATTTTTTTTAATGTTTACTTATTATCGAGAGAGCATGAGCATGGGAGGGGCAGAGAGACGGGGAGACACAGAATCCAAAGCAGGCTCCGGGCTCCGAGCTGTCAGCACAGAGTCTGACATGGGGCTCGAACCCACTAACTGTGAAATCATGACCTGAGCTGAAGTCGGACACTTAACCGACTGAGCCACCCAGGTGCCCCTTAATGTTTATTTTTGAGAGAGACAGAGCATGAGCATGAGCAGGGGAGGGTCAGAGAGAGGGAGACACAGAATCTGAAACAGGCTCCAGGCTCTGAGCTGTCAGCACAGAGCCCAACCTGGGGCCCGAACCCACGAACTGTGAGATCAGGACCTGAGCTGAAGTCCGACGCCCAACCGACAGAGCCCCCCGGGCGCCCCAAGAAAAGACATTGTGACACATGCTCCAACATGGATGAATCTGAAGACATTATGTTAAGTGAGATAAGCCAGTCAAAAAAACCCCAATTATTGTATGATTCCACTTACATGAGGTGTTTAGAGGAGTCAGATTCCCGGAGGCAGGAAGTAGAGAGCACCAGCGACCAGGGGAGGAGGAGGGGGAGTTAGTATTTCCTGGGAGGTGGATGCAGGTGGTGGTTGTGTGACAGTGTGAATGTGCTTAATGCCACTGAAATGCATTTAAACATGGTAAACTTTGAGGCGCCTGGGTGGCTCAGTCAGTTGGGCATCCGACTCTCGGTTTTGGCTCAGGTCATGATCGCACAGTTCATGAGTTCGAGTCCCGCATCGGGCTCTGTGCTGACGGCTGCTTGGGATTCTCTCTCCCCTCTCTCTCTGCCCTGCCCCCCCCCCCCCAATACATAAATATTAAAAATGTAAAGACCTACATCTCAAGTTAAATCTTTCTTGGCGAACATGGTGATGCATATCACAGACCACTTTTGATTGCTTTTCAGATCGACATAGTTAATAAACTCTTTGTTCAGAACCTGGACAACCCGCCACTGTGTAAGAACCACCCTCCGGTAGCAGGTGCAATCTACTGGGAACGGTCCCTGTTCTTTCGGATCAAGCACACCATCCTCCGATTTCAGGAAGTGGAGGAGATATTGGAGAGTGACCGAGGAAGAGAGGTATGTTGCTTCCCCAGAACTGTCGCCGGCCGTATCTCATGGGCGACCTAGAGCCGCCAGTGTGAGAAGCAAATCCTGGCCTGCGACTTAGAAGGCCTTTCCTGTGGTCCCTGATTTCAGGCTCATACATATGATCGTACATATGATATCTTCCAGGTAACAGGCACGTGGGCTTCTCCCTGAACTTGATTTTCAGCTTCTCTGGAGGGTGACCATCTTTCTGATAATACTGTTCCTCCCCCACCCATGGGGTTTTGAATGTTATATAGAAGGGGTTGACAAATCTTTTCTTGAAAGGTCCAGAGAGTAGGAGCGCCTGGGTGGCTCAGTCGGTTAAGCGTCCTACAGCTCAGGTCACGATTTCGCGGTTCGTGAGTTCGAGTCCCACGTTGGGCTCTGCGCTGACAACTCAGAGCCTGGAGCCTGCTTCGGATTCTGTGTGTGTCTCTCTCTCCCCCTCCCCTTCTTGTGCACGCTCTCTCTCTCAAAAACAAATAAACGTTAAACATAAATTTGAAAAGGTAAAAGCCGTTCTTAGCTCTTGGGCTGAGGTCTGCTGATCTCTGCTCGTCGGCCTGGATTTCAAGCCATACCTTCTCATACATACCCTGCAAAATTCTTGGAAATCTGTATACTTATTTTTGCAAAATGCACTAACATTTTTTTTTTAATAGAGTGAGAGAGAGGAAAAGGTGTTAGATTTCTGAGGACAAACTGACAATTGCTGAGTTCTTTGACAGGTGAGACAGAAGTACTTGGAGGTGGGTTGGACAATGAAAGACTATGAAGACAGAAAGTATGAGCTGTGGAAAGAGGTAACGGAACAGGCCCTGCCAAATCTTATGAAGAAGAGTCTGCTTACTAAGGTACGTACTTCCAGACCCTTGTCCAGATCGTGGCGGTCAGGTTAGGTGATGGCGTCTGCGATTTTCTGGAGGTCTGGTTTGTCGGCACGGTTTGCCGTTGATAGGTATTTCCAAGTGGAAGACGGAGAAGGGCCAAGGTTGTCCGGGGAGGAGAGGACAGGGGCAGAGAGGGAGAGGCAGAGGCAGCATAAGGTCACGGTTAGGAAATGCACCCGAATCCGGCAGCCCTGCTGACTCTGTGGGCGAGCGGCTTCACACCGAGCCTCAGTTTCCCCATTTGTAAAATGAGCTGCATCAGATGACATCAACACACAAAGTATTAGCTGAACCGGGTGTGAAATGGCTGACAGTTGAGCTACGGAAAAAACACCATTTTGCACAATTCACCCTTATGTACAGTGCTTTAGCTGGAGCCTGCTGCCCAGCAGACGCTCCGTAAAGAAATACTAGCCGTGAGGGAGGAGAGACCTGCGCACAGCATCTCTAGGTGTGTGGCCTCTGAAACCCTGAAGTAGGTTCTGAAATGAGTGCAGAGGGCCAGACTGGAGACGGCTTGGGTCCCATCAAAAGGGGCAGCTCCTGCTCAATCCCCGTCTCTGCTTGTCAGCGTTCCTGGTTTTTCCAGGGAAGCCAGAATTCCGGATTTGCATGCGATTGACCACTTTTTGGACGTGGGTGGCTAAGTCGAATTCTTTAAACCTTGTTTACTGAACAAAATATGTGTTCTAGCTAGCTCCAGCCAGCCTCCCGGTCTATCAGGGCATCAAGGGCCCTACGCTGATCGTCTGCAAATTTACGTTGAACTTGGGTCGTCTGGACCACTTCTTGGACCGTCCTTGCCATGCTTGTGAAATGTCTCTTCCACAGACTTCTGCCGCTGCTGATGAGGCTGCGAACTCCGAGAAGGGGGCTGTGTTTGTAATAAATTTTTCACCTGCTCTCAGGGAGATTATTAATGAAGCAAAGTACTTGGAACAGTTAGGATTCCCTGTCCCCGAGTTAGCAAGAAATGTTGCTCTCCAGGAGGACAAATTTCTTAGGTAAAAAGATTTGTCTCTTAAATCAACAGGGAACTTTTTGATCTCAGGACCCCGTTCTATTCCATTCCGTTACAAATTATTGAGAACCCCACCCCCTCCTGCTTTCATTTGTCTGCATTTTATAGCTACCGGTATTTACCATGCTGGAAATTAAAACGAAGCAATGTGTGAACTGTGTATCTATCCATTCACCTGAAAGTAACAATAACAAACCTGTTATGTGTTAAAAAAAAACAAACACTTCCTAATGAGAAGTATACCGATATTTTCCAGAAAAGGAAGTTAGTGGGAAGGTTGGCATTGTTTTAAATTTCTGCAAATCTTTCGATCAAAGTTTTAGGCTGGTGAAAGGTCTTTGGTAACCTAGATAGAGGGTAAGCTGTTTACGAGCTCTGTTGTGTGTCCTCATGTCAATGACTTTCCTGTAACGCACAGGTACACAGACGGAATACAGCGTATGCTGGATCATTATCACATGCTCATAGGAAAGTTAAATGAGGCAGAGGCTCTGCTTCTCGACGATCATTCCCAGGAGTTGATAAGAGTGTTTAGGTCTGGATATAAGAGGTTGAACTGGAACTCACTAGGTAACCTAATTCATCCTCCTATTCATTGCCTTTTAGACTTTGGAATGCAAAAAATATATGCTTGTAGGTTATTTTAGTTGAATTATAATCTTTGCATGTCTATAGACACGGTCAACACCCAGGTTTTGAATATTAATCATTTATATTTGGTGGAACTTTGAATTCATCTCAAGGCTTTTGTGGGGACTGAAGACAAGATTTGGACACCCTGCTGACCCAGTGCTTTCTCCTCCAAAAATAAAGCAGCCTTTACTGTTTTTCCTAATATTTTTCTATTTTCTAATATTAAAAATTTTAATTTTGAGATAATTTATAGATTCACACCCAGTTGTGAGAATTAATACAGAGAGGTCCTGTTTACCCTTTGCCCAGTGCCCTGGCAGTAACTTCTTGCAAAACTATAGTACAACTCACAACTCAGATGCGTTGACAGTTGAGGCACAGAGCATTTCCATGCCGCAGCGATAACTCATGTTGCCCTTTTATTTATATTTATTTTAAAAAAATTAAGAAAAAAATTTTTAATGTTTATTTTTGAGAGAGGGAGAGAGACAGAGTGTGAGCAGGGAGCGGGGGTGCAGAGAGAGAGGGAGACACAGAATCGGAAGCAGGCTCCAGGCTCTGAGCTGTCAGCACAGAGCCTGACGCGGGGCTCGAACCCATGAGCTGTGAGATCATGACCTGAGCCAAAGTCAGACGCTTCACGGACTGAGCCACCCAGGCGCCCCTATTTTAAAAAAATTTTTAATGTTTATTTATTTTTGAGAGAGAGAAAGAGGCAGGCAGAGAGAGAGGGAGACACAGAATCTGAAGCAGGTTCCGGGCTCTGAGCTGTCGGCACAGAGGCCGATGTGAGGCTGGAATTCACAAACTGTGAGATCATGACATGAGCCAAAGTCGGACGCTCAACCAACTGAGCCACCCAGGCGCTCTACATGTTGCCCTTTTAAAAAAAAATTTTTTTTTTAATGTTTATTTATTTTGACAGAGAGAGAGAGAGAGAGAGAGAGAGAGACAGAGCATAAGTGGGGGAGGGGCAGAGAGAGAGGGAGACACAGAATTCGAAGCAGGCTCCAGGCACCGAGCTGTCAGCACAGAGCCCGACGCGGGGCTCGAACTCACGGAGCGCGAGATCATGACCCAAGCTGAAGTCGGACGCTCAACTGACTGAGCCACCCAGGGACCCCACATGTTGCCCTTTTAAAGTCCTACCCACCTCACTCCCATTCCTAGCCTCAACCCATGCAATCGCGAATCCATTCTCCATTTCTATAATTTCGTCATTTCAAGAGCACTCTATAAAGGAAATCATATATGCCCTTTTGGGTTGACTTTGCCACCTTAGCCTGATTCTCTGGAGGGTCGTCCAAGACGTTGCACGTATCGGTAGTGTGTTCCTCTGGTGACTGAAATCTCATGGTTTCAATGTGCGCAGTTAGGTTAGCCATTCACCTGTTGAAGGATATCTGGGTTGCTTCCAGGTTTGGCTATGATGAGTAGATGTTTGTGCCATAAAGCCATTTGTGTGTGGGGTTTTATGTGAACGTGAGTTTCATTTCACTGGGATAAGTGCTCAGGAGTGCAGTTTCTGGGTCCCATACTACTCGCATATTTAGTCTTTTTTTTTTTTTTTAAATTAATTGCCGTGGAGCTGGCTGTGCCATCTTATATTTCCACCTGCAGTGTATGTTCCACTTTTTCTGGATGTTGGCCAGTATTTTGGTATTATCACTATTTTTAAAAAATTGTAGCCATCATGTAGCTCTGTGATGATCTCGTTGTGGCTTTGATTTGCATTTCTATATTGGGGAATGATGCCGAGAATCGTTTCGTGTGCTTCTTTGCCATCTGTATGTCTTTTTTGGTGAGATGTCTGTGTTTTTGCCCATCTTCTAATTATATTGTTTGCTTTTTTACTTTGAGAGTTCTTTATATGGTTTAGATACTAGCCTTTTGTGGGATACGTGGTTTGCAGATATTGTCTCCCAGTCTGTAGCTTGTGTTTTCATTCTCCTAACAGCATCTTTTGCAGAGCAAAAGTTTAAAATTTTGAGAACCCCAATTTATCAAGTTTTCCTTTTACGGATCATGCTTTTGGTGTCAAGTCTAAGGACTCTTTTTGCCTAGACTGACATCCCAAAGATTTTCTCCTTTTTTTTCCCCAAGTATGTTATAATTTTATATTTTAAAGGTAAGTCTGTGATCAATCTTGATTTTTTTTTTTTTTGTACAAAGTGTGACGCTTAAGATGAGGCTAATTTCTCCTCCTCCTCCTTGACCATGGCTATCCAGTTGCTTCAGCATCATTTGTTGAAAAGGGTGACTTTTTCCCGTTAAGTTGCATTTGCACCTTTGTAAAACACCAGTTGGTCATATTTGTATGGGTCTGTTTCTGGGTTTTGTGTTCTGGTGATCTATGTGTCTGTAGCTATATGCTAAGTCTTGAAATTGGGTAGGTAGCCCGATTCTACCCATTTTTTCTCTTAAGCAAATTGTTTTGGCTGTCCCAGTTTCTTTGTTTTTCCATATCAATTTTAGAATAATCTTGTCTGTATCTGCCAAAAAATGCTTGCTGGGATTTTGATGGGAATTGTGTTAACTCGGTATATCAGTTTGGGGAAAATTGATATCTGTACTGGGTTGAGCTTTGTGATCCATGAACATGGTATATCTTTCCATTTATTTAGATCTTTGATTTCTTTTTTTTAATTTTAAAACATGTTTTTAATGTTTATTTACTTTTGAGAGAGAGAGAGAGAATATGCAAGCAGGGGAGGGGCAGAGAGAAAGGGAGACAGAATCTGAAGAAGGCTCCAGGCTCCAAGATGTCAGCACAGAGCCCAATGTGGGGCTCGAACCCAGGAACCATGAGATCATGACCTGAACTGAGGTTGGACGCTCAACTGACTGAGCCACCCAGATGCCCCTGATTTCTTTCATTAGCACTGTGTCATTTTCAACATACAAGTTTCGTACGTGTTTTGTTAGATTTATGCTGAAGTATTTAATTTTTTGTGGAATGGTTGTAAATGATACTGTGTTTTTAATTTTGGTGTCCATATGTTTGCCACTAGTCTATAGAAATACAATTAATTTTTTAATGTAATTCCGTCTGCCTCCATGGCCTTCTCTGATGCGATCATGACAGGCATGAGGGGTAGAGACATTGTGGTGCCTCATCACAGTTTTATGAAGGTGGAAATCTAGGCTCTTCAGCTGGCTCTTACTGGAATGAGTTTGAGTGAGGTCATGGTTTTGTCTATGGAGTTTGGAGTAGAGCAGTGACTGTAAAATTTTCTGTCTTGCCAGGATGTCCCTTTCCTGGTCCTGTGGCTAAAGAGAGCAGGCTTCTTTTTGGACTTTGGCATTTATGGTTGCCAGCTTCTTCAGCTACGCATCTGAGATATAGAAGGAAAAAGAACCCAGGAAATTCATCACTGTGAACCCTTGGGTCCCAGAGTGGGGACCCAAGGTCCGTAGCCAGTTGGCTTCTCTCCACTTTTTAGAGTCTTATGTTTGTTTGATAGATAATGTGCAGGGTTCTTAACTGTGATTAGCAGGAGGAATAAGGAAAAGCACATCTCCTCCCTCTTCCTGGAAGTAGAAGTTCCCTTTAGTTTTTTAAAAAGGCATTTTTGCTCTTCTTTTTCCCCCTTCTTCCCCTTTCCCTTATTTTCAAATCTTCTCCCTTCTTTTCCTTGTCATTTCCTTCTCTTCTTCCTATCTCCTTTGTGTGGAAAACATGTATGTTTGGACTTGGGCTCCGGAGCTAAACCCCTGGGTTAAAAGTCCAGCTCCGCCCACGTGACTCAACCTTGTGGAGACTCAATATCCTCATCTTTAAGTTCAGCATAATATTAGTACCCAATTCACAGGACTGTTGTAAACAATTGATGACAGAATAATATGCTTAGACCGCTATGTGACCGATCACATGTGTTTAATCCAGGTTTACTATTCATATTATTCCTGGTTATTTTTCTTTCTTTAAAAAAATTTTTTTTAACGTTTATTGATTTTTTGAGAGAGAGCACGAGCACAAGCAGGGGAGGGGCAGAGAGAGAGGGAGACACAGAATCCGAAGCAGGTTCTGGGCTCTAGGCTCTGAGCTGTCAGCACAGAGCCTGACGCAGGACTCGAACTCACAAACCATGAGATCATGACCTGAGCCGAAGTCGGAAGCTTAGCCGACTGAGCCCCCCCATGCGCCCCTGCTGGTTACTTGTCTAAGCAGCAGGCCAAAGGCGATGTACGTGGATCAGGGTAGAGTGTAGGTTCAGGTTGCCATGCCAGTGAGAAGACAACAGAGCTGGACCTTCTGTTTCTCCTCACAGTGCTTTAGATGATGATTTGCTAAAATCTGAGCAGGAGAAATGTATCGTTCAGTTGACTCTGAGAACAGGGCTCCTTGTCCTAGTCCCTAAGGGTGCTATGTGGATGTTTGCTACCACGAATACCCAAGGGGATGGAATGAACATGGTCTCTCCTGGGAGGGGATGCCAATATTAACATTCTGGATGTCGGTCGGCAGGGTATGGACAGAAAGAGCTGAAAGCCAAGTATCTTTTTCTTTTCTCTCTCTCTCTTTTCTCCTTCCGAAGGTATTGCTGACTACATAACTCGGTGCAAACAGGCCATTGGGAAATTCGAGTCCCTTGTCCACCAGATTCATAAGAATTCAGACGACATTTCTTCCAGGCTGACATTAATAGAGTCTGTAAATCTCTTTAAATATCCAGCAGCTAAAAGTGAGGAAGAACTCCCAGGTAGATATGATTTCTTATTTCTCTGATTACAGAAGAAATTAAATGAAAGAACCCATTGGTCATGGCTGCGTGCGCACAGGCGTGCACCTCGCCACCCCTCCCGCACGTTTGTTTAGGAATAAGACCATTCCTAAAGGTCTTAGTCATTTACTGGAAAGGATCATGAGTAATTCTTGCTTTTTGCCCTGTTTTACGTCTTGCTTAGTTTCACGGATCCCTGACTCTGTGGGGACCAGTAGTACTTTGGCAATAACTTCATAACAGTAACACAGATTGTGTTTTTATGGGCTCACGTTTACTTGTTCAAGCAACATCTTTTAAGCGGTCTTAGATGAGTCTAAAAGCAATTCAAGAAAAGCAAAATCGCCCAGAGAAAATAAAAGCTGCCTTTTGCACGTGGTGTGCTTTGGCGCACGTGGTGTGCTTTGGCACACGTAATGCACATCCCTGTGTTGTCATTTATTCTTTTACTTAGGGCGTGTTGTGAACTTTTGGTGTTGACGTATTTTCTGCTTGCGGTCTAGGTTAGAGGCTGCTTTTGTATTTTTAAGATCTGCAGTTAGCGTTTGGATGGCTCTGCGAGTAACATCCCTCCCCGTGTTCACGAAGGACTGTAACCGGTGTCTTCCTCTTCAGGTGTGAAGGAATTCTTTGAGCACATTGAGCGAGAAAGGGCCAAAGATGCGGACCACATGGTCAGGTGGTATCTTGCCATTGGGCCTCTGCTGACCAAAGTCGAGGGTCTGGTCATCCACACCAACACAGGCAAGGCTCCCAAACTGGCCTTCTATTACGAATACTGGGAACATAAAATTTATGACGTCTTGACAAAGCTCATCCTGAAGTAAGTCCACCTCGTTTCCTGTCGTGAAGGCAGTGTGCATAGATTAAAGGAGTTTACGCACGGGAGTAGTTAAAGGAAGTGTAAAGTAGTTACATACACTTTATGTATTCATAAAGTGCAGAATAGAAATGATTTGGACGGTAAGTCTGCTTTCTGGTCAAAGAGGCTTCCTGCTCACAGGAGGGAAGGATGGCTTTCTAATTTGGCTCACCTTCTTGTCAGGCCCCTCAATGTTCGGAAAAGGAAATTATCCCTTACGGGATCATTCTGGGAAGCTGCCCTAGGACATTCAATGTTGTCTTCTATGTGAAGGACCCCCGAAGAAATTTCTCTAGTGTCCCTTTTGAGCTTAGCCTCCTGAGAAAGTATTATTTTTCTTTTTGTCTTTTGTTTTTTTGTTGTTTTGTTTTTAAACGGTGTGGATACTATAGATTGTTGACTTGAAAGAGTTCCCTTTTCTCCTTGACTGCTAGGAAACTTAGAACTGAATTTGTAGCCTAAATGCAGCAAATGTAGAAGTATTTACGATTGCATTGTCAGTTACGTTCTCTTGACTCTAGACTCTATACATACCCTCTGCATATATGTATGCATTTGAATCTAACATGTATGAGAGCTTACTCTGAAGGCTCGTGCTATACTCCTTTTACAATCTCACCCTCGTTTTCCGGACACAGTGTGTTGGAAGATTAAGCGACTTTCTTAGCCTTGGTCACACACACACCTTGTAAGAAGAATGGCTAGGATGTGAACCTGGTCCAGCATCACTTTGCTAAACATCTGTGATACGTGTCTCTTTATTTTATCCCACTTTGAGTTTAGGGTCTCTTACTGCAGTCAAAGCATTCTTGTGAGCTGCTAAAGTCCACTTGGGAACAAGACGTTAATAAATAAAATAAATACCTTTGGTCGTCTTGCTTCCTGGACCCAGTTTGACAAATTTCACTAAGTTGATCCTTTACAAAAATCTGTTTTCTACACGTTTCATTTATCTTCTTTTTTGTTGTTGTTGTTTTTCATTATTGCTTCTTAGATTTCTGCAGCAGCTTCTTACACAGGGCACCTCCTATAGTGTTTCCTTTTTTAATATGCTATGCTTTCCCTTGATCCGTCTGTCGATCCGTCCATCCATCCATCTATCCATCCACTCATTCACTCATTCATTCACTCACAGGTTTCTTAGATCCTGCGTGTGTCAGGCACCAGGCCAGACAGGGCCCCTCTCCTTCTGGATCTTTTCCATCCTCATAGGAGAGACACAAAACACCAGGAACCCAGACATAACCAAGATGATTTCTGTGAAAGAAATAAAGCAGCACAGTGTTTTGGGACAGGAAACAGAGTGGCCGTTGTAAGGGGGTGCTCAAGAAAGCCACCCTGAGGCCGCGTTTTAGCTGAATCCTGAGGACCAGGAGTGAGCCACAAGAGGGGGGCCCTTTCTGGGAGAAGACAAAGCCAGTTTTATGACCATCTTTCCCGAACCATGTGGAACAGCTTTTGGAAGTCATCACTGTTACTCAGGTGTCTTTCAACTAATAGATATTCACTTCCCAAAAGTGGAAATGAACTACATATAAGTATAGGCCAAAACGGGGGCACATAATAAAACTCAGTGCGCATTGCCCGCTATGACGCCGGAACGTCTTACTCCACACAGAGGGTTTTCACGTGTGACTTTTGTGACACCAGCTGTTTCCATCAAGTGTTGGATATACTCCACTCCAGTGAGTCCTGGGTCTGTCTGTCTTTTTTTTTTTTTTTTATTAACCCCTCTTAGGAATTTGCAGTCTTTTAATTCTTTAATCCTGGGAAACGTCCCTCTGTTCCAAACGGACACCATCCTGACGGCGCCCGAGATCATCCTCCACCCCAACGCGAATGAGATCGACAAAATGTGCGTCCGTTGTGTCCGAAATTGCGTGGAGATCACCAAGGTAAGGGCGGAGGGGTCTGTGGATCCACAGCGGGGCTTGTGGCTACCGGCCGCCAGGCCCGCCGGCTTTGGGGAGCATGTCGCGGAGGCCGCGGAGAGCACGGGCTCCGCTCTGCTTCTTGTCCAGACTCTTGCCCTCCTCTGGGCTCCTCTTGCAGCCCTCGAGAGCCTGGGTGTCCCAAGGCTCGATCCAGGCTCCCTTTTCTCCTCTCCGTGTGATCCTGACCCGTCTCGTGCCTTTTAATGCCATCTTCGCCCAGACCTCTCTACTACCCGCCCCGCTCTTCAAGTCTCTTGCCTCCTCGATGTGTCCCCTCCGACCCTGGTGTTGGCAGGTCCAAGGTGGAATTCTTGACTTCCCGTCTTGCACCCTGCCCCTGCCCCCGGTTTCCCTACTGCAGGAAGCGGCGCCCGCAGCAGCCCAGAGGCCCAGGAGCCGGCCCCGATTCTAGGGTTTCCTCTTGTCCACCTCTGTCCCGCCCATCGGAGGTCTGGTTGACTCCCGGCATCCCTCCCCTAGACAATTGCATGTTTCCACACCCCCACCTCCACCACGGGGCGGGGGGGGGGGGGTGGTGGGGTCAGAATTCTCTTTTTAAAATACGAATCACTTCACGTCAGATCTCTTGTGCAAACCCCCCGACGACTTTACGTTGCATTCGGACATAAGCCGAACTCCTCACTGTGCTCGCAGTCTGGCACCTGCCTGCCTTCCTGAGCTCACTTGCTACATCTCGTGCTCCCCCGCGCTCAGCCCCACCGGCCTCCGGCAGCAGCACTTGCTCCTCCTTGAAATGGTTACGTGAACTCTTCCCTCTGCCTGGAAATTTCTGCCCCCAGACTTTTCCCTGATGGCTCCTCCTCGTTGTTCTCTATCCTATCACCCGTTCCATCTTCTTCCCATCACCTACCGCTACCTGACCTTTTCTTATTTCCTTGCTCATCTATCCATGACTCTCTTGTGCCACTAGAATGCAAGGTGCATGGGAACATGGACCTTGTGTGTCTGTCCACCTTTGAATCCCCAGCACCTCCAACAGCATCTGGCACATAGCTGGCTCTCAACTATGCAAATGGGGTCAAAGGAGTGTCTGTTGGCCAATAACCTGTAGTTTGTGTCTCACCAACAATGGGAAAATGGGGCCATTTTTATGGATAAGGGATGTCACATCCCCTCAAGACACTAACATTTTCTTAGTTGGTTTGTTCAGAAAGTCAAATATGGTTCAGGCATTTTTTAAAGCATAAAAATGAGTATAGATATAGATAGGGAAGTTAATTTAACTGTACTTGGAAATTAATAAATTGCATATATTTTATAATCTGTGCAAGTAAAGTTGTTTATTAAACCTCAGTTATGTAAATTCTCTTACGTTATAGCTTTATATAACTGCGTCTTTGAAGAGGGAAACAAACAATTTCCAAGGAGTAAATAAATAGGAAGGACTCTCTGTGAAACATTCTGGGTATTTTTAAATTTTATTTCATTAAAAAAATTTTTTTAATGTTTGTTTATTTTTGAGAGAGAGACAGAGCACGACCGGGGGAGGGGCAGAGAGAGAGGGAGACACAGAATCCGAAGCAGGCTTCAGGCACCGAGCTGTCAGCACAGAGCCCGATGTGGGGCTCGAACTCACCGTGGGGGGCTCGATGTGGGGACCGTGAGATCATGACCTGAGACTAAGTCGGACGGTTAACCGACTGAGCCACCTGGGCGACCCAACATTCTGGGTATTATTCACAACATTTTATACCAATTTAACACCCCCCTCACTGGATGGATTTGAGGCTCCTGGTGAAGCCTGCATTGTTTTATGTTCATAAATGCTTTCTTTCAAATAAAAAATAATTTTTACCTGTCCTTTCATAAAATGTCAGAAATGTACTTCCTTAACAAAAATCAGCTTCTTTGGACGAGGTTCTGTTACTGGCGAGACGTTCTCCCGAAGTCACGTGACTTTATGCATAGGAAGCAGAATAAATGCTGAAGTGCTGTCCTTTTCCCTGGTCCTTCTTTCACCAGCATTTTGTCCGATGGATGAATGGCAGCTGTATAGAATGCCCTCCTCAGAAGGGGGAGGAAGAAGAACTCGTTGTAATAAGCTTTTACGATGATATCTCCCTGAGCCCTCAGATAATTGAACAAGCTGTCGTGATCCCCCAAAACGTCCACAGGATTCTGAGCAGTCTTATGAAGTACCTCCAGAAATGGAAGAGGTACCGACCTCTCTGGAAGCTGGACAAAGCCATCGTGATGGGGAAGTTCGCCTCCACGAAACCTCCTTGTGTGTCCTATGATGAAAAGTTGCAGTTCTATTCCAAGATTGCCCAAGAAGTCATGCGCCACCCCTCAGTTAAGGACGAGCATTGCATCAGGCTGCAGCTGGGGCCTCTGGCGAACGCGGTGCAGGAAAACGCCAGGTCCTGGGTGACCTCGCTCGGAAAGCTTCTCAATGAGTCCGCCAGGGAGGAACTCTATCACCTCCATGAAGAGATGGAGGTATCGCTGGGTTTAATTACACTACTTCTCGTGAAAATCGCGTCTCCGTTGGGGACTGTGTTTTCTAGGTCTATTTGGTGTCCTTTGACCTCTCTTTTGCAGAGCCTGGCCAAAAACCTGAAGAAGAGCCCCAGTACCCTTGAAGACCTCAAGTTTGTCCTTGCAACGATTGCAGAAATTAGAAGTAAATCTTTGGTCATGGAACTGAGATACAGGGATGTCCAGGAGCGATACCGCACCATGGCAATGTATAACCTCTTTGTGAGTGAACAGTTTCCTTTCTTTAAAAGGATTTTTTTCATGTGTATTTATCTGAGAGAGAGAGAGAGAGAGAAAGAGAGAGAGAGAACATGCATGAGAGGGGCAGAGAGAGAGGATTGGAAGCGGGTTCCGTGCTGAAAGCAGAGAGCCTGACGCTGGGCCCGAACCCACAAGTGGTGAGATCATGACCTGAGCCGAAGTCAGACGCTTAACTGACTGAGCCACCCAGGCGCCCCGTGGATTTTCTTAAGCATTCTTACAGTTGGGTTGAATTCTAAGACCCTTTTCAGAAATACTTCTCAACGATGACTTTAAGTAATAAAATTTAAATGTAGAGCAACCCCACAGTTATTCAGAATAATGAAAACAGATTATTTCTTGATCTGGTATGGCTCAGGCGGTATTTTTCTTTGGAGATCATGTCAACTCTCCCCCTCCCTCCCCCTGTTTCTGGTGTTAATTTCCTTTAATAAAGGGCTTTTACAAAATAAGCGGGAGGGAGGAGAGTCAGAGAGGATTAAGATGATAAAAGAGATGGGTAGCGGTAATAATTCAGTTGCCTTTATTACAGTTGTTCAGGGTGGCTCAAAGGAACTTTAGAAGTCCCTGGAGGAGTTTGAGGGGGCCTGGCCTCTCCCTGAAACTGTATACAAAATTTTGCATACTGTGCCTCACATTCACGCCGAAAGAATCAGCTGGAGAAACAAACTAGAAGAAGCAAATAGCTGTCGTAAGTCTGCACTTGCATCAGACTTGTATTGCAGCCTTTATGTTCCTTGACTGCTCTGAACACCTTCACTGAGCAGTCACCCTGAAAGCTAGAGATCCTCTCGTCATAAGATTGCACAGTATGCAAAATGTACACTTTTAGAGTTAAAATAAAAGTTCCCAATTTTGTCTGTTTCCTTTAGTTTACTTTTTTATTAAAAAATTGTTTTTAAATGTTTTTATTTATTTTTGAGACAGAGACAGGGCATGAGCGAGGGAGGGGCAGAGAGAGAGGGAGACACAGAATCCGAAGCGGGCTCCAGACCGAGCTGTTGGCACAGAGCCTGACGCGGGGCTCAAACTCGCCAGCCGTGAGATCATGACCTGGGCCGAAGTCGGTCGCTTAACCGACTGAGCCACCCAGGCGCCCCTTTTGTTTCCTTCATTAAGTAAAATTATTTGAAACTCTATTAGGGTCTGCTTATATTGTCTGTGTATCTCTTGGTTTCCTTCGAGTCATTTTGATCCTTACCTATCTGTTATTTCTGATTGAGTTCTGGACATTGTACTATGACAAATTTGTAGAGAGAGTTGGAGGCTCCAGATGTTATATTTCATCAGGGGAGATTTCTTTTTGCTTCTGATAGACAGCACAGCTAGATGCATCAGCAAGCTAAGATAACCTTATTTTAATTAGGGATTAAGTTGAGCTGAAACTGGGTCCTAGTTTATGAAGGGCTTATCTGTCTACGGTATCTCTCTATCTGTGTTACCTGCTTATTTTTAAAAATGATTTTATCCTGATTTTGTTTTCATCATAAATATATAGTTTTTCTTTCTTTTAAAAAATATTTATTTTTGGGAGAGCACAAGCGAGGGAGGGGCAGAGAGAGGTGGACAGAGGACCTGAAGCGGGCTCTGCGCTGACAGGCTGACAGCAGCGAGCCCGACGCGGGGCTTGAACTCACGAACCGTGAGATCATGACCTGAGCTGAAGTCGGGTGCTCAACCGACTGAGCCACCCAGGTGCCTCAAATATATAATCTTTCTAATTCAAGTAGTTTTTTTGTGGATTCAAATGACGGAGTCTGCTGTTGTCACAAGTGGAAATCCCCAGGTAGTAGCTTTGACCGGAATTTCAATTCCAAATTTCTGGCCATTTATTGTTTGTCCTGTTTCTTTGTCAGCCTCCTGATGCAGAGAAAGAACTGGTTGACAATATTAAAAGCATGTGGTCAAATCTGTTCAATGAGTCCGTGAATGTGGATCATTCTCTTGGGGGCATAAAGAGAACGTTCACAGAGGTACCTTTTACATTTTTTACTTTCTGAGTAAAGATATGGACAAATGCCCGTCGGGATAAATTAATGCAACCGTGCCCTTTGCAGATTACTCGAGGTGAAATATTAAACTACAAACAGCAGATAGAGGAATTTGCAAAGCGTTTTTATCGTGAAGGCCCTGGTTCTATTGGTGATGATCTTGATAAAGGTAAGAACATTCACGCTGGGCTTCCTGAGGTAGTGGAGTATGTTTTGCTTAAGGATGTTATGGGACTATGGAATGGAGCAGTGGTTCTTAACCTTGCCTGTACACTGGGTTCACCTGAGGATCCTGACAAACCCGGTGACTCCTGGCATCCAGATCCAAATAGTCTAATTCTCTTGTTCTGGGGGGGGGGGGGGTGTGTGTGATCCAGTGCCAAGACTTTTAAAACTCTCATGGGAATCTAATGTGCAGCCCAAGTTGAGCCACTTAGAGGGATAACGTGAAGGAGGCAAAATTTTCTCTTAAAAAAATTTGTTTTTAATGTTTATTTATTTTTGAGAAAGAGAGAGACAGAAAGAGAGAGGGAGAGAGCGTGCGTGGGCGAGGGGCGGAGAGAAAGGGAGACACAGAATCCCAAGCAGGCTCCAGGGTCTGAGCCGTCAGCACAGAGCCCGATGTGGGGTGCAAATGCATGGACTGTGAGATCATGACCTGAGCCGAAGTCGGACGCTCAACCGACGGAACCACCCAGGCGCCCCAGGAGACCGAATTTTCTAACTGGAGAGTTTTGCATATGGACCTGGCCGTCTGGTTTCCGTTAGAAAGAGAGATAAAGCTGTGGTAATTCTAAATGTGTCTTCCTGGATGGCTTCTGTTTATTTACTTATTTGCCAGGAGTAGAACTTTTAGCCATTTTTGAAAAGGAGCTCACGAGACAGGAAAAGACCCGCCAGGAGTTGGCTGACGCTGAGAAACTTTTCGATCTTCCGATTACAATGTGCCCGGAGCTGCTCAAAGTGCAGAAGGAGATGAACAACCTGAGGACCATTTATGACCTCTACGAAGCGCTGAAGGTGAGCGTCTGCCCACAGACCCCGCCTCCCTGAAGGCAGTGTGAGAGTTGACTCGGCCAAGCGGGTTTTGGTGCCGCCGTAATTAAGAGCCCGGGGCGGATTTCATGGAAGCTCTCACTCTGGCTCTTGGGAAGTAGTAACTGCCAATGGATCCGGGGTCTCCGTGTGGGGTGATGGGAAAGTTCTGGAGCTAGATGGGGGTGATGGCTGCACAGCATGGTGAATACACTCGATACCGCCGAATCGTACATTTAAAAGTGGTTAAAATGGTACATGCTGCGTTATGTGTATTTTTCCACAATAACAAGAAAGAAAATTGTCTTTGCTGGTTGGGGCTTGGTTGAGGAGTGGGGTGAACCATTTAAGAAATTAAAAGTAGCAAATAGCATGACATTTGGATGCCTCTCTTTAACATATGTTCCCGGTGCGAGTTCGTACCATTCCTTTATTAGTCCCTCCGTCTCTTCACTCTGTTCTATACAGCCCAGTGCTGTGCTGGTTGGGAGTAGGGTCCAGAAAGGAGGTGCGTCTCCTCATCCCACTCCTGCCCTTCTTGAACCCCCAGGAGAGGCTGACTGTGTTAGTCTGGGTTCTTCCAAGAAACAGAACCAATGGGCACCAAACAGATTTATTATAAGGAATCGGCTTATATAGGAATGGACACCGGAAGTCCCAAGGTCTGGGGTCAGCAGGCTGGAGACCCAGGACAGCTGATGGGGTATCTCCAGCTCAGGTCTGAGCTTGAAGGCAGAAGACTGATGTCCCAGCTGGAAGACAGGCAGAGAGAGAGAGGATTCTCTCTCACTCAAGTTTTCTCTCTAGCCCTTCAGTGGATTGGATGAGACCCACCCACAGAGGGGAGGGAAATTACCTTTACTCAGGCCACTGTTTCAAATGTTAATTTTACCCAGAAACACCCTGGAAAACATTGTCCAGAATAATGTTTAACCAAATATCTGGGCACCTGTGGCCCAGTCAAGTTCACACATAAAATTAACCATCACACTGACCCACGAGTGAATCGCCATACTGCTCTGATATGTGACAGGAATACAGTAGACAGAGCGCCATGGGGCCCAGAGGGGGAAGGAGGTGGCCCAGGGAGGTGGCCTTTGAGCAGGACTCTGAATCAGTCTTTTCCCCGGCGCGGCCATCAGATTTGGGGCCCATCCTACCCCAGCATGACCTCATCTTAAATCTGCAAAGGCCTGACTTCCAAATACGATCACATTCTGAGGTCCCAGGGGGACATGAATTCTAGGTGGCGGGGGGGGGGGGGGCAAGCTTCAGCCCCCGTACACCCGGGAGTGGGATACACGGAGAAGAAGAGGGGCCGAACCTGGAGCACTCCAGCATCACATACCACGGGAAGATGCCCGAAAAGGGAGGGAGGACAGGGAGCGGCCTGGGAGGTAGGACAGGGGGACAGACTGACAAGTGTGATGTCTCAGAAGCCGAGTGACGAAAGCGTTTCAGGGGGCGGGACTGTCAACCTGCCGTGCATCTGATCAAGTGGGAGGGCGATTAGCAGTGACCACCGCGTCTCACGTCATGGAAACCACTGTGACCTTGGAAAGAAACGTCTCGATGGAGCGGTGGTCATGGACGTCTGATTAGAGTGAGTCCGAGGGATTTGCCCACAAGAAAAGGAAGCACGGGTCCCCGCAAAGACGTTTACATGAATGTCCACGGCAGCTTTATTTGCAATAGCCCAGGACCAGGAAAAACCCAATACCCCCCTGGTGGATGGCTAAAGAAACTGGTACATCCATCGCGTGGAATGCTACTCAGTAGCAGAAAGGATTGGACTGCTGATGCACCGGGGCGACAACATGGACGGGTCTCAAAATCTTCTTGCTGAGATATAAGATCGTACATCCTGGATGATTCCATTTACCTAAAATTCTAGAACGGGCCAACGAAGTTATCACGGCAGAAAGCAGGGCAGCATTTGTCCGGGGATGGGAGGGGGGTTACAGAGAGGCGGGAGGAGACCTCCGAGAGCTACAAAGGAGTTCACGATCTCGACTGTGGTGACGGTCCCGTGCGTGTGCACACAGGCCAGAGTTTGCGACATTGTGCACCTGGACACATCCAGCTGTGTCCGCACACCAGCCGATCCTCAACAAAGCTTGAGGAAGAGAGAATGGGAAGAGAGGAGTCAGAAACCTCGGATCTGGACAGCTTTTCCAATGTGTTTTGTTGCAAAGGGAAGCAGAGAACTGAGGAGCTGTGTGTGGAAGGGAGGTGGGGTCAGGGTAGTTTTTTTTAAGACGGGAGAAATTAGAGGGGGGGTTTGCATAGTCATCCAGTAAGGAGGAAACGTGGGTGAGAGGAGACAGAAGGGAGACTTCCTCGAACGATGTCTGGTGTCCATGAGTTGGTGGGAAAGGGTGGGGTTGGGACGTGGCCTCAGGTAGGAGGCGGGTGTGGTCATACGGGGAAGGCAGAGCGTGTGCATAGAGATGCTTCTCGTGGGAGATGTTGAGCGTTCGGTTATGATTGTGTCGGTTTCCCTGGGGACGTGCACAGCAAGATCATCAGCAGAGATGAGGGCAGGGGGGTGGCTGGTTGAGGCTAACAAGGCAGGGGTGAGGTGGTGGTCTGGAAGAATAGGCCCCAAGGGAAAGCCGCATTAGGGCCCTGGATTTAGACAGTGAGAGAGGCTGAGTGTCCTCAGCCATCATGGTTGGCTGCCCTGGTGTAGGTGTTGAGCACTGAGGAACGTTGAGTGTCGAGGAGCGGATTTAACCACAGTTGTGGTTTTCCAAATGTACGTGGTGAAAGAAGGGACGAGAAAGAGTGGAGGGAAAAAGGCCTTGTAATGATTGCCAGGCTGTAGGTTCAGGCGTAGAAACTCCAAGAAGTACTTTGGTTTCCTTATGATTTCATTCTAATTTGTCACTTACTGAATTTTTGCAAAAAAGAGGTAATACATTTGTGGGTGTCATCTCAAAATAATTCAGAAAGTGGGGCACCTGGGTGGCTCAGTCAATTAAGCATCCACCTCTTTGATCTTGGCTCAGGTCGTGATCTCACAGTTTGTGAGTTCAAGCCCCGCATCAGGCTCTGTGCTGATAGCTCTGAGCCTGCTGGGGATTCTTTCTTTCCCTCTCTCTCTCTGCCCCTCCCCTGCTTGTTCTCTCGCTCTCTCACAATAAATAAATAAACTTAAATAAATAATCCAGAAAGCTGTTTGAGCTTTTAAGATCTTTTTAGAAGACCAAGAGGTGAAAAATAGTAAATGCATCTTCAGGTCCTTTATACCTCAGTCAAAAAAAATTACCACGTGTATATTTCATCAATTAACACGGTTTTCTGTGAAATACATTTATTTTGTGACTCGAAGCAAATCCGTCAAGCCTGGATGTCACCGGTTGCAAATGCAAATGATTCGAGATGGTAAATTTCACGCAAGACAGCACTTCTTCTGTTAAATCTCAGGAAAATACATCATGGAAGATCTTTTGGGTGTGATAATCAGGAAGGATTACCTAAATTATAAGCGTTTTGTAACCTTAGCTGCTTTTTTTGGGAAAGAGAAGCACGTTATGATCACACCTGAGTGAAATACTGGCTTTAAGGTGTCAGCAGCTCCGTGATTTCAGAGATGCCTGTTTCTGATTTTATACTTCTCATTTTCCTCCCTTGGAAAGGAAGACATATTTTTGGATTCCACACATCCTTTGAGACAGCATTATTTTGGCGGGGCCTTGACAAAGTTGGAATTCTTTTGTTTGTATTTTGGAGCCTTTAACCAACCATTCTTTTGTGAGTCTGAGGTTTTTGTGGCCAGATGGGTGATGATATCTGAAAAGGAGGGAGCATGACCACGTGTTGAGTAGCGGCTGTTCCGGTCAAAGGCAGTTTTGTTACTGGGACTATTTCTTGTCCGTTTCTAGGTTGCAAAAGAAGAATGGTCTCAGACGCTCTGGATCAACCTGAATGTTCAGTTCCTCCAGGAGGGAATTGACAGTTTTCTCAGGTCCCTCAGAAGGCTCCCCCGGCAGGTCCGAAACCTATCCGTGGCCTATCATTTGGAAGCGAAAATGAAGGATTTCAAAGACTCAGTTCCTTTACTACTTGACTTGAAGCACGAAGCGCTAAGAGACAGGTTTGTTTTGTCCTGTTGGCCGTTGTGGAAGGGGGGGGGGAGGAGTTTTAGTTTAAAATCTATCCTTGCTTAGGTCTGATGACAAAGTACAAGGTTTCAACAGCAATGCAGAACGCTGAAATATGCAGGTAAGAGTTTTATGGTATTGTTTCCATGTGAAGTTTCTATTCAATTATCAGCTGTAAGGATTCTCTAATTTTTTAAACTTGTTTTTTTAAATCTTTTTTTACAGTTTATTTCATTCATTTATTTATTTATTTAGAACGTGCACGTGCACGCCAGCGTGGGAGAGGCAGAGAGTGAGGGGGAGAGAGAGAGAATCCCAAGCAGGCTCTGCACTGTCAGCTCAGACAGAGCCTGATGTGGCTCTTAAACCCACGAACCATGAGATCATGACCCGAGCTGAAGTCAAGGGATGGACACTCGACAGACTGAGCCACCCAGGTGCCCCTCTCCTATTTTATTTTATTTTTTTAAAACAAACACTGCCAGATATAAACTCGCATTCGTGGATGCTTCATTCTAACGGTTTAGAAGAAATAGCAAGGGGTCTAGATCAGCGCCATCCAGCAGAAACACGTGACCCAGACATGTCATTTAAAATTTTTCCAGCAGCTGCACCAAAGAAGTAGAAGAAAACAGGTAAAAATAATTTTAGTAATATATTTTAACTAGCCCAGTATATACAAAGCATTATCATTTCAACCTGTAGTCAATATGAAACATTACTCACAAGATATTTTATGCTCTTCTCCAAAAAATATGTTGCAACCTGGCATGTATTTTACGCCTACAGAATCTTTCAGTTTGGACCCCCCACAGCTCAGATGCTCAATAGCGACACGTGACTTGTGGCTGCCATACTGGACAGAGCAGGTGTCGCTGGTTTTTCAACGGAATAACCAGTCCTGAGGGTGCGATGGAGGAGATTCGCTCCTCATTTGTCCGTGATGGTCCAGACGTGGCCCCACGCGGACAGGGATTAGTAGGAGCTTTGTGAGTCACGTTTTCTCTGCCGTGATCCTCTCTTCCTCCATCGTGTTTCCCAGCATGTGGGTAGAGAGTCACGGAATGGCATCTAATGGCGTCATTCTGCTCAGCAAGAAAGCCATGCCAGACAATTCCCTTCCAATCCTCGTGATGACGCCAGTGAGTAAGCCTCTCTTCGGTGCCAGGTGTGTCTCTGACATCTCTCTACACCCGTGGATCTCCCTTCAGCAGGTGCAGGTGGCCCTCAGGCCCGGGGCGACATGGGTTCTAAGCCCGTCTTTGTCACTGTTCTACAGGGCCACTTGGGTGCTCCCTTTGATCTATGCATTCCTCAGTTTTCCCAACTAGATAGAAGAAGTATCTTCTAGCTAAAGTTCCCTGTTCTTTTGACGCCACAACCCAGTACTTCCTAGACTTAGATCATTTCTTAACCATTTTTGTCCCATCTCCGCCAATATCACGTATACTGTCACTACTCTGTTTGTTTCCCATCAGCTTATTTTTTTTTACTCGAGTGTGTTCTAAGAAGAAAGTTACACCACCATTATAAATGGGAAACCAAAAGCTTTTGCCATGAATAGAAAGTAATTATAAAAATAAAAAACATTTAGGGCCTCCTGGGTGGCTCAATCGGTTAAGCGTCCGACTTCGGCTCAGGTCATGATCTCACCATCCGTGAGTTCGAGCCCCGCGTCGGGCTCTGTGCTGACAGCTCGGAGCCTGGAGCCTGCTTCGGATTCTGTGTCTCCCTCTCTCTCTGCCCCTCCCTGACTCATGCTCTCCCTCCGTCTCAGAAATAAACAAACATTAAAAAAATTAAAAAAAAAAAGGCAAATCCACAGGCCAAATGCAAACCTTAAAAGAAGACCAGATCGGGTGGAGCGCTTTGTGCTCAATGCTTCCGCGTGCACAGATCCTCCTGCCTATAGGGGATCCCTTCTTACTGTCTCCATCACTTGGTGGTTTTTCGCATAGCTCTCAAAGCAATTTGTGATTATTTAATGCACAGATTTGTGTTAGCGTGTGCTGGCCGTGTCCCCGAGGACGTGGTAGCGTTCCCGTGGGCAGGAGCTTTGCCCTTTGTCACGGGCACCTCTGACGGCTAGCTCACTGCCTGGCGCAGATCTAAGAGTGAGATAAAAACTGACCAAATGCACGGCAGCTCACGGCTTTCACCAGGGTCTCAAACAGGCTGAGTGAGCCGACAGAGGTCAAGATCACTAGTCTATATATAGACTCTGTGACGGAAGCAGGTTCCAAAAAGTTAAAAGCTGCCTATTTTCTTAGATGGTTGGGAAGACTAGCCATGCAAGAGTGTTTCTTGATAGAGGTTGTTTCCTGGGTTCGATTCTGGAAGCCAGGGGGATTTTGGAAAACTTTGGAGATGCAATTCCAATGATGTCCTCAATAAATGGGGTTTGTCCTGTGATTTAAGTGGGAATAATGAAATCCATCACTGAATCCAGGAAGCACAAAGGTTTTAATGCGGATGCTTTCAGGCATTGGAAAGAACTTATGGAAAAAACAGGCGTAACGTTTGAAATGACAGAGACGTTCACCTTGGAGAACATGTTTGCCATGGAACTTCACAAACACACAGATGTTCTCAGTGAGATCGTAACGGCTGCCATCAAGGAGATTGCCATTGAGAAAGTAAGGCTGTTATAAAACAACGTAGAAAAGAAAACTATTTTTATCTTAATTTATTTGAATTCCAGTATAGTTAACATACAATGTTATTAGTTTCAGAGAATTTTTTTTTTAACGCCAAGAGAAAATGTGTTTGTTCTAGTACTTGTATTTGAGTAATAAAGAATTATTTGCTCTAGAGGAGTCTGGGTGGCTCAGTCAGTTAAGCATCTGGCTCTCTCTCTCTCTCACATTTATTTATTTTGGAGAGACAGTGAGAGAGAGCGAGCACAAACAGAAGAGGACCAGAGAGACAGGGAAACACAGAATCTGAAGCAGGCTCCAGGCTCTGAGCTATCAGCACAGAGCCCGATACAGGGCTTGAACCCACAAACTGCGGGATCATGACCTGAGCTGACGTCAGATGCCTAACCGATTGAGCCATCCAGGTACCTCTTGTCTCTTAATTTCAGCTCATGTCATGATCTCACAGTCCTAAGATTGAGCCCCAAGTCGAGCTCTATGCTGAGTGTGGAGCCTGCTTAGGATTCTCTCTCACTGCCCCTCTCTCCTGCTAGTACTCTTTCTTTCTCAAAAATAACAAAGTAATAAAAAAAAAGTGAAAACAATTATTTGCCTAAGAAATAGGACTTCTGCCTTGGTTAAATTTTTGTTGTTCTAAATTATCATTTCACCTCCAATGTATTTATTAAAGAAAGAATGGATGTTGATGGTACAAAACTGACAAATCACAATTCTGCTGCCTGAAGATAATTATTTCAGTGTATATGTAAAAACGCAGGGGAGACACATGCAACCACATGCATATACACACATGTGCACACTATACAAATAGTCACACAAACCTGTCAACGTACCTGCACATAGTGTATATACCCATATACATACATGCACATGCATGCACGTGTACATAAATGCACATACCACATAGACATAGGTACATGACACCACGTATACATGTGCACATACACATCGTACACACATACATGTAAATAGCGATGCAGCTGGTTTTTGAAAATATAATCATAAATAGGCATATTACTCTGTAATTTGATTTTCTTGCTTAACAGTAAACACAGGAGCAGGACCTCCCAGGTATGCAAGAGGCAGACTAGGAGACTTAGACCCTGGTTCTAGAGCCAAGTGAACTGGCTGAGCTGCTCTTTGAGCACCCAGTTCCCATCGCTCTAAAACATGGGTAATAGCCCTTACTTCACTAGGGTGCTTTGAGCACCGAAGGTGATCACATATGCAAGTGCTTGGTAAGTAATGACCAGGGTCACCGTGACAGGCTCTCCACTTACCTGGGAAACTGACACAGACTCTGGCTTGAGCAGTTGACCAAAGGCAAGCTCAGGAAGTTGCTGTGGGGTTTGGAGTTCTGTTTTTCCAACGTATGTGCCCGAACCACTCTTTTCATATTCCTGACCAGGCTGTGAAGGAAATCTTGGACACGTGGGAAAGCATGAAGTTCACCGTGGTCAAGTATTACAAAGGCACACAGGAGCGAGGCTACATCTTGGGATCGGTGGATGAAATCATCCAGTGCCTTGACGACAACATGGTCAATCTCCAAAGCATCTCAGGAAGCAGATTTGTGGGGCCTTTTCTGCAAACTGTTCACAAATGGGAAAAAACACTTTCTCTAATAGGGGAAGTCATTGAGGTGAGAGAAAACCAGGAAAGCGCTTTTGTATGAGAAGATTTTCTGCTCAGACACTGATGACTCTCTGACATACTTTTTCTGGGTTGATGTATTCTGGGGTGTGTGTGGGCACGATTACAGGAGTCCATCTGGGTTTTTATTTCAACAAATGCATTTTTAACTTCCACAATTCTTCTTTTTCATATGTCCCTATTCTTTTTTTTTTTTTATAAAGTTTATTTTGTTTTTGAGAGAGATGGAGAAGTACAAGTGGGGGAGGGGGCAGAGAGAGAGGGAGACAGAGAATCCTAAGCAGACTCTGAGCTGTCATGCAGAGCCTGACGAGGGGCTTGAACCCACTCATTTGTCCCTTTTCTTGTTTGATTCTGTCCTGTTCTTGTTGCCAGGATATACTTTTACCTCCTTTATCACACTGAAGAATTCAAACATATTTAAAGCCCTTTTCAGATTTCTCCATATTTATTCTTTTCTCAAGCCAGGATTTTCCTCTTTTTTGTGTGTGTACGTGACCATCTTTCATGGTAGTGGGTTTTTCTCTTTGTGATTTATTTATTTTTAAAGTTCATCTCACATAACAGGTTTTTACCTGTGCTTGCCTCACTTTGTCACGTGTTTTTGCAGTTTCTCCAGGTTGGCACTGGACAAGGTGGCTTGGGGCTTTCTTCTTTTGTGGGAGATACTAGTTCAGACCTCTGTGAGCAACCCAGGTTCATCTCACCATTTTTTTAAATGTTTGTTTATTTTTGAGAGAGAGAGAGAGAGAAAGACACAGAGCACGAGCAGGGGAGGGGCAGAGAGAGAGGGAGACACAGAATCCAAAGCAGGTTCCAGGCTCCGAGCTGTCAGCACAGAGCCTGACACAGGGCCGGAACCCACAAATTGTGAGCTCATGACCCGAGCTGACGTTGGATGCTTAACCGGCTGAGCCACCGGGCGCCCCTCATCTCACCATTTTTGCATGGCTGTCTCTTTCCCCCTCCCCAGACTACGGGCAAGTGCCTGTTCCATGGGACTGGCTAGGGGGTGTGGTCCAGGCCCTCACCCCTCTCACACATGTGCTTCCTTCCTTTGCTTGCTTTTTTATTTTTTAATCTATGGCTTTTCATTAGGTAGGACATAGTACTGTTTTTTTTCCTTTATTAAATGTTTTTTAAAAAATGGAAGTGAAATTTACATAACATGAAATTAATCACTTTAAAGTGCACAATTTCATGGCATTTAGTACATTCACAATGTTGTGCAACCATACCCCTGACTAGTTCCAGAACATTTTCATCATCTCAGAAGAAAATCTCATACCCATTAGAAGCAGTCACTTACGTTTCTCTGTCCCTCTAGCCCCTGGCCACCACTGATCTGTTTCCTGTGTGAATTAATCTGTTTCACACAAATGGAATCACGTAACGTGTGGCCTTCTGTGTCTGGCTTCTTTCACTTAGCATCCTATTTTCTTTTTTAATTTTTTTAAAGTTTATTAATTTTGAGGGAGAGACAGAGTGAGTGAGCAGGGGCGGGGCAGAGAGAGAGGGAGAGAGAGAATGCCAAGCAGGCTCTGTGCCATCAGATGGAGCCCAGTACAGGGCTTGAACTCACAAACTGCAAGTTCATGATCTGAGCCCAAACCAAGAGTCAGACGCTTAATGGACTGAGCCACCCAGGGGCTCCATAGTGTCCTGTTTTCAAGGTTCATGCACATTGTAGCGGATATCAGTGCCTCATTCTTTTTATGGCTGACTCATAAGTCCACTGTGTGGAGAGACCACATTTTGGGTGTTCGTTCTTCCGCTGGCAGCCATTGGGTTATTTCTACCTCTTGGCTGATGAGCAGAGTTCTGCCGTGAGCATTCATGTACAACTATTTTTTGAGTCCCCGTTTTCGGTTCTGTTGGGTCTATGCCTTGTGGGTGCAGTCGTGGGTCACATAGCGTTTGGCTCAGTTTTTGCGCGGGCTTCTTTATGATCTGCCCTTTATTCCTCTCCTTAATGAGGCTCTCCAACCCCTGCTCACAAGTAGAAGCTTCCTCCCTGTCTTGGGCTGCTGAAGACTTTTCTTTTGCTTTTGAGTGTGGCCGTGTACCTTAAAATACATAGCTCCACTTTCTGCATCATTCTTGTGTATTTGGAAAGGAGGGTATGCACTCGCTCTGCCACCTTGCCTGGGAACACTTTTGACCTGAGTCGATGTGGATCTGTCCCACGTTAGGGTGGGATTTTGCCATATGTACCTCGAGGTACCCATTGCTGACGTTGACGTTGTGCATTTCCAGATTTGGATGCTGGTTCAGAGGAAATGGATGTATCTTGAAAGCATTTTTATCGGTGGAGACATCAGGTCGCAACTTCCAGATGAGGCGAAGAAGTTTGACAACATCGACAGAGTATTTAAAAGGGCAAGTGACTGGCTTCTATTTTAGTCATGAAAGGACACGGATGAGAGATACTTTTAGTTATGTTTCTGCATGTAGTGTTTTGTCTATTAAGTAGCTTCTGAATTTCTTAAATCATTATATATGACCTTAATCCATTCAGTAAAAATTTCTCTTGGGTATCAAGCCACTGGCATATGGCACTGGAACTTTTTTATATTTATTTTTCATTATAAAAGTAACACTTAAAAAGCCTGGAAAATCCGGAAAGGTAGAAAAAAATGTATCTTCCAGAGTTCCGTCACATTGACATGACCACTGCAGTATGCCATATGCTTTTTTTTCCCCCTGTGTACATGAATTTAAAAACACGACGATAACGGCATTTTATATAATTTTCTCATAATTTTCTTTTGATGTTATAAGAAATGCACTTCATATGATGAAACTGAGAAGGGATTTGAATGCCTTTATATACCGTTCCATTGAGTGGCTTGACATTAGATGATTGTCGTCTAGTAACGAGACATCTTATTCAAAGGGGAATTCATTGCATTCATAAATAATTCGTAGGCTTGTGCCTCGTGCCTTTTGCACGTTTAGGATGAATATCTTACGAGGGGTTGTTGGAAGGTAAATTGCCCATGAAGGCGTATTGCTCATTGCAGAGTCCTTCCAGGAAAGGGTTGTGTCCGTCATCACTGCCCCTAGTAATTAGGGGTGGGGGTTTTAACCCAGAGCCTCGGGGCTTTGCTGCTCAGCGGTCTGCAGTGCTCTCCAGTTAGGAGGGGCTGGTTCACATTTGGGTCTCCTTTATCCATTAGAGTTTATAACATTTTCTTATTCATTTGCATAAGCTTTTTTTTAAACTTAAGAAAAAATCACACAATGGATACCTATTTATTATAGAAGGATTTAGATACTATAAAAAAAAGTAAAAGAAAAAAAGGCAAAAAATATCTACAATCTCATACCCAAGATTACCATGTTGACAGTTTAACAAGTATCTTTCCAGAATTTGTTTATTCCTATGTTAACACATACATAAATATTATAAATATTCCACAAAATAACATCATTCTTACCCATGTGATCATTTAAAATTTTTTTTAAACATCTTTGACATATCTGTCAATAGGTGAACATCTAAATGATCACTTACAGCCAGTGACTGACCTAAGTTCCTATTCCTGGACGTTTAGGATAGTTCCCTTCCCCCTCCCCCCTTTGCCATTCTGAAAGGTGCTAGTGAACATTCCGGAACATACGCACTGCCCAGAGCAGACGTGCCGCTTTCATCCATCCAGCCCACGTTCCCGGAGGCTCTTCTGTGCGCAGGCGCTGGTGCTGGCACGTGGGGCCTGTCCGTGAGCAAAAGAGCTTAAAAATCTCTACCCCAGACCGCTGGCCTTCTAGTGGGAAGGTGGACAAAATGAGCACCGGAAATAAGTAAACGGCACGTAGTTCGCTGGGAGGTGCTCGGGGGATGCTTATTTAAACGTGCGACGTTTCTGCCGCGTTGGCCCCCGGAGGGCTGCGGTCCGGGTGTCTGTTGGTTCTGTCGTCTGCCGAGCCGGCGCCGAGCGGCGATCCCGCTTGCCCGGCCCGACGGCTCCCCTCTCGCCCTCGTGCAGATCATGGGCGAGACCTTAAAGGACCCCGTGATCAAGAGATGCTGCGAGGCCCAGAACCGGCTGGGCGACCTGCAGAACATCAGCGAGGGCCTGGAGAAGTGCCAGAAGAGCTTAAACGACTACCTGGACTCCAAGAGAAACGCTTTCCCGAGGTTCTTCTTCATTTCTGACGATGAGCTGCTCAGCATCCTCGGGAGCAGCGACCCGCTGTGCGTCCAGGAGCACATGATCAAGGTGCGCCGCCCCGCCGGAAGCCGCCGCGGAAGCTCGGCAGCTGCGGTTTGCTCCGTCCCAGATCCCCGAACCTGCTGCGGGCGCGGGGGGCGGGCGCTCAGTCCGTTAAGCAACCGGCTCTTGGTCTCGGCTCAGGTCATGATTTCATGGTTTGTGGGCTCGAGCCCCACATCAGGCTCTGTGCTGAGTGTGGACTCCGCTTGTGATTCTCTCTCTCTCTCTCTCTCTCTCTCTCTCTCTCTCTCTGTTTCTATCCCTCCCCCGCTCACTCTCAATCTCGCAAATAAATTTAGAAAATAGTTTAAAAAAATTAAAAAAAGACAAATGGTGCTGGGCTTTCATCTGAAACATAAATCTGATGAAATCCACTATAGCCTGAAATTACAAAAAAATCCCACTGTTGTTTGTTGCTCTTTTTCTATAGCCCCAAAACACTTTTCTTTTTTTTGGAGAAACTAAAAAGAATATAGCAATGCACAAAGGCTAATATAATAAGCAGAGAGGTGGTACAGGACAGTGCTTCGGCATGTGGACTCTGGACTCAGATTGCCTGGGTTCAAATCCCAGGTCTACACAGATTTGCTGTGTGACTTTTGGCAAGTTACTGAACCCCTCTGGGCATCAGTTTCCTGTCTGCAAATGGGGAAAACCCAATAGTTACCTGCTTCAGTGGAGTCGTTCTTAAGATGAAATGAGTTCGTATGTGTAAAGCACTCGGTGACCGTCTCATAATGTCGGCCGACATGACCTTATCCACCACCCAGAATTGACTGGTAACTAACTTGTTACCAGTGAGTCATATTTGCTTCTCTGCACCCTCTTTGTGAGACAAAGCTGTAGAGAGAAAGTGGCCATCCTCTTTGCCCCCATCACAATCCTTACTCCCCCTTCAAGAGGCAGCCACTGTCATGACTTCCCAGTGATTCGTTCCAGCCCCTGTTTTCATACTTGTACACGAACGCATGTGTATCTGTGAACAATACCGACTGGCAGGAAATGCAACAGATAAAACTGTCTCTGGTGATAGATGGCCAGAGCATGGCCAGAACGAATCTTGATCAGCTGGTCAAAGCTGTATATTTAGTATCAGCCCTCGGGTAGGGCTTCCCAGCTGTGGCAGTGTTGGTCAATGGGCCAGAGAATTCTTTGCTCTGTGTGTGTGCGTGTGTGTGTCGGGAATTGGGGGCTGTCCTGTATGCTGTGGGACGCTCGGCAGCATCCCTGGCCTCTACCCACCAGACGCCAGGAGCATCGCTCTCCGGTTATGACAACCAAAAATGTCTCCTGATGTTGCCCAGTGTCCCCTGGGGGCAGAATCATTTGTGGCTTTGAATCAGTGTGGTGGAATAATTCCTTTATTCCAGATAAACAAAGCGTTTGGGATCAAGTACATAACTCCATACTTTCCCTTTAGTTAATGCGGATTTCCTTCCTAAACCAAAATTTGTGTCTTTGATTTTTGTCTTTTTTTCTTAAAGGGGAGATGTGTGTGTGTGTGTGTGTGTGTGTGTGTGTAATTTTTTTATTAAAAAAATTTTAATCTTTATTTTTGAGAGAGAGAGAGAGAGAGAGAGTGCGCATGAGTGGGGGAGGGGCAGAGAGAGAAGGAGGCACAGAATCCGAAGTAGGCTCCAGGCTCCCAGCTGTCAGCACAGAACCCGACACGGGGCTTGAACTCACGGACCATGAGATCATGACCTGAGCCGAAGTCAGATGCTTAACCGACTGAGCTATCTGGTGCCCATATATATGTATATAATGTTTGTTTATTTTTGAGAGAGAGAGAGAGAGAGAGAACAAGCGGGGGAGGGGCAGAGAGGGAGAGAGAGGATCTCAAGCAGGCTCCAGCCTAGATCAGAGCCAGATGCAGGGCTTGATCCCACGAACCATGAGATCACGACCTGAGCTGAAATCAAGAGTTGGAGGCTTAATCGACTGAGCCCCCCCCCCCCCCCGCCCCCCGGGCATCCCGGAAGAGGTTTATATTTTGTTACCACTTTCAAAAAAAGATATTTTACTGTTTTAGAAAAGTGTATATCGTAGTACTTCATTTACCAGTGGCCCCTTTTGCAGACCCTCTGGCTTTATTGTTTAAAGCCTGTTGCCTTTTCCTTCTCCTCTCTGACACACGGAGTGCCTAGTCTTATACCCTGGGTCCTAAAAGACTCATCTTCCCCCCGAGTATCATTCTGGATCAAGAACAGTGCTGACAGGCAACAAATGGCCAGTGTTGAATGTGCTGGAGGCATATCTTGCACGGTGTTTGAGGTGACCCTTCTGACCTCATCTTGTAAGTGCCATGATTACGTCTCTTCCTGGCTGAGAGAGAAGCAACTTGTCCAAAGTCACCCAGCTGGGCCGTGGGGGAGGGATTCAGGCACGTCTCTGACTCCTCAGCCCTGGGCCATTTTGTCACCGGGCCTCTTCTGTCCAGATACCTCTCTGTACCCGCATGTACTCTAGAATCTCGTGTGTGGGAGGGAGTGTGTCTTCTTTTCCTTTCTTTCCTTTTTAGCCCCAAACAGACCTTTGCACAGTGCGGGATAGACGCGCGCACCCAAAGCGTGCTGCTGGAATGAGCAGCTGGGCGAGCGGACGCCTATTTGGTGCTGGCGTCCCGGGGGCTCCCGTGCGTGGTGGGGGGCTGGCTGCGGGCCATTCTTGGGCTCCACCGTCCAGCACACGGATCGCAGAGTGGACTCTCCCCTGTGTTGCAGATGTATGACAACATAGCACTGCTGAGGTTTAATGACGGGGACGGTGGAGAAAAGCTGGCGTCTGCCATGATCTCAGCAGAGGGCGAAGTCATGGAGTTCCGGAAGATCATACGGGCCGAGGGGCGCGTGGAGGACTGGATGACAGCAGTTTTGAACGAAATGCGGAGGACCAACCGGCTAATTACCAAAGAGGCTATTTTTAGATACTGTGAAGACAGAAGCAGGTAGGGTCGTAAATGTGAACGTGTGTCACTTTATTATATTAGCAGTCATAATGGATTAATATTAAAGGCTTGGGGTAGATTGAGTGACATTCCAAATGAAGTTTTCTTTTCTTGGAATAGCTAAGTTAGCCCGCGCCTTGTCTGTCTTTCAAGGATCGCCTAATTCAGGACTTCTCAAAGTGCGGTAGCATTGGACCGACAGTAGCAGGGCCCCTGGGAGCTTGTGACAAATGCAAATTCCTGGGACAGACTCCACCTCAGCCCCACGGGGCCATCTGTGTATCTTATAAGCTCCTCCCCAGGGATTCTGAGCACGCTCAGGCGTGAGAACCACTGGCCTGGTGACCCAACAGAAACCGGGTGTTCAGTAGGGTTCATCCGTGTAAAGTCGTTTCTAAGATATTTAACCGATGTCAATCACGCCTTGATTTTTCTGGCCTGAGAAGCTTCCGGGCACCAAGCTGAGCCACGCCTGCTTCTCATCGAGCAAAGGGCTGGCTTTAATGCGTGGTACATACGACATCTTTGGATGACTTGTGCCATTAGATTTAGGCGGGGCTCCCAGGAATATATTTGGCAGGGCCTTGATGGCAGACATAAAATCTCCATTATTATTTTAGGAGTGCTGTCCCTTTGATTTTAGACACTGAAAAACATCTAGTTAAATGAGCAGAGAATAGCCTTACAGTTGGATCATTATGATCCTATTTTTTAGGTGGTATAAAAATTGGTTTATGTCTTTATGTCCATCAAGTATACGTAGATATCTTCGGTAGTGTGCTGGTCATCAAGCTGGTTTTCTGAAGCAAACAAACAAAAAACCTTTGATTTAGAGAGTTTGTCAATTTACATGGTGTAGATACTCCCACCATGGCTGATTTCAAAGCTAGTGGAATAAGATAAGTGGTTTGAACATCAGCCTGCAAAATTCCCGAGTATTTGGCGGTAAACTCTCGTGAACTGGTAGGAGGCAGCTCCTGTACGTTATCAGCCATGTTCATTAATTGAACTACTATTTAATCGGATTCCTGCTCTGAGCTGATCACTGTGCCAGATGCTCATACAAAACTGAACGAGACAGAAATCACCGGCCCCCAGGAGAGGTGATCACGGAGCATTCTGCAGTCTCCTTAATGCCCCCAGATCAGAAGAATTTTACACCAGCGTTAGTTTTCTCGACATCATAACTGCCACGTTGCCAGGGTGCTGCTGTGTGTCACAGCGTGTGGTTGGTGGGAGACAGGGAAGGGAACCCGATGTGTCTGTATTACTCCTTTCCTCCCCAAACCCCCTCTGCTCGGGCACTGTTGTTTCTAACGACAAGGGTGAGTAGTTGAAATGAGTACATTGGTTTATTTGAGCAGACGTGTTTTGGCTTCACTGAGAAGACAGGCCCAGGGATACACAGCCCCAGAAAGCGCCCCTGTCCTGGTATTTGCCAGACGCCATCATGGTCACCTTAGCTGTGCCCTGAGTCACGTTATTTTTTCTGCTCAGCTTGCTTCTACCTCTCCTGATTTCCAGCTTCCTAGGTTCCCCATCACCTTTATCTAGTGTGTAGGGGTCATAATTATAGAGACTATTTAGGTTTTCGAGGTGCCATACAACTTTAAAGCAAGGTGGTAAAGCCTGATCTTTTTTTTGTTTTAAATACACTTTTAAATTTATTTTGCCATTAATTGTATGTCATCAGGATAATGACGTGGTAATTCACGGTCACTTTTCCTGGATTGGAACTTATAGCTCTGGGTCTGTTACTTTTTTTTTTTTTTTTTTTTTAATTTTTAACGTTTATTTTTGAGGGAGAGAGAGAGAGAGAGAGACAGAGAATGAGCAGGGGAGAGGCAGAGAGAGAGACAGAGACACAGAATCCGAAGCAGGCTCCAGGCTCTGAGCTGTCAGCACAGAGCCTGAGGCGGGGCTCAAACGCATGAACTCTGAGATCATGACCTGAGCTGAAGTCAGACGCTTCACTGACTGAGCCACCCAGGCGTCCCCAAAATGTAAACATTCTCATAATGTTCCCATAACATTAAGTCATTCTGAAAGGTCTATTAAGGCGTCTTTTCAAAGCGATCTAGCAGCTCCCTACACGGTCAGCTGTCACGGTCTCACGTGCGCATGTGGTCGGCTCGGGCTTTTCCTGTCTATCCGGAAGACTTCTTGCCATTTGCTTGCCTAGAGCCCTTCCTTTGCCTTTCCCCATTCTGCATCAAAGAACTAAATTCTTCCAGGGGCTGTTGTCTGGTACCAGTCCCTCAAGCAGGTGCGCCGTTTCCCCTTTAGAGTCGACTGGATGCTCCTGTACCAGGGGATGGTGGTGCTGGCCGCCAGCCAGGTGTGGTGGACATGGGAAGTGGAGGATGTCTTCCGCAAAGTGCAGAAAGGAGAGAAGCAGGCCATGAAGGACTATGGCAAGAAGATGCACGAGCAGATCGATGAGCTGGTCACTCGGATCACCATGTCCTTAAGCAGGAACGACAGGAAGAAATACAACACGGTCCTCATCATCGACGTCCACGCCAGAGATATAGTCGACTCCTTCATAAGAAGCAGGTGAGGCCCTTCTGGGGCGCCGGTGTCTCACAGTGTGTCCGGCCCTGCGCTTCGTCTCGCCGCCTCTCTGACCGCGTCTCCCGCTTGTCCCCTTCCAGCATCCTCGACGCCCGGGAGTTTGAATGGGAAAGTCAGCTGCGGTTTTACTGGGACCGGGGGCCGGATGAGCTGAACATCCGCCAGTGCACCGGCACCTTCGGCTACGGATACGAGTACATGGGTTTGAATGGGAGGCTGGTCATTACGCCGCTCACAGACCGAATTTACCTGACCCTTACTCAGGTGACTGGCCTCCTGGACCTTGTGGTTATCAGCTGCCTGTGGGTTTCTCGCTGAGCAGGATTAGGGTGATCAGAGACACTGTACCGGGTTGACCTGTGCCCCCTCCCCCCTCCAACAGCTCGATTTCAGACTTCCAGCCCTAGGTTCTGTGAACGAATACACTTCTGTTGTTTTAAGCCCCCTACTTGGTGGTAATTTGTTAGGGCAGCCCCAGGAAATTAATGCCGATAGTGAGGGGCATTGTTGTTTAAACCCCATAAATGAGTTTCAGATTGGAACGTGACTGGCTTGCCGCCTTTTGGGATTGGGCTGTTGCAGGTTCAGGTGGCGCCTGAAACCCCCGTCAGGTTTAATAATTTGCTAAAAGGATTCCCAGAACTCAGAAAAACCATTACAGTCACAGTTGTGGTTTATTATAGCAAGAGGACGCAGATTAAAATCGGCAGTAGGAAGGCTTAGGACAGGGTCCGGGCGAGACCAGGCGCGAAGCTTCAGCTTCCTCTCACGGTGTGGTTGTGCAGATGGCATTATTTCTTACAGCGGTGACACGTGGCAGCATGCATGAAGTATTGTCACCCAGGGAAGCTCCTCAGAGCCTTGGTGTCTAGGGATTCAGTTGGGGACTGGTCATGTAGCGATGGCTGATCACCCCGATGGCCGACGTTAGTCTCCAGCCCCTCTAGAAGTCAAGCTGATACCATGTGGCCCAAGGTCACTGTTCTCAGGACATTCCAGGGGCTTAGAGGTCAACTCCTAGAATCTGGAGACAAAGGGCCAAACCTTTCTTTGGGGAGGACTAATCCTTTACTGCACAGATGAACGTGTGTCCGTGAGCCCCAACTCTGGGACCTACCGGGACCTTGTCCTTAGTGTAGGCACAGATTCTCGCATGTTGCTTCATCCTGGGTGTACTGGTTCCTATATCATGCGGTGGGGGGTGGTCGGTAGCGGTCAGTGGAAAAACACAGAAAAGAAACATTAAGAATGGTGACTATCAGAAAAGGTGAGTGTGTCGGATGCCTGGATGGCTCGGTCGGTTGAGTGTCTGACTCTTGATTTTGGCTCAGGTCACGATCCCACCATTGTGGGATCGAGCCCCTCATTGGGCTCCATGCTGAGCATGAAGCCTGCTTAAGATTTTCTCTCTCTCTCCCTCTCTCTCTCAAGTAAATAATAAGAAAGGTGAGTGTGAACTTGTCCATTGCCACATGTATATATTCCACATAGATTATCACAGTGCTTTGGGAAATGACACCCGTTTCCTTGTGAGAATCAGACCAAGGTATGTTTTGCATTTCACTCATAACAGGCACTGTCCATGTATCTGGGAGGGGCCCCTGCTGGCCCAGCAGGTACTGGCAAAACCGAGACCACCAAGGATCTAGCCAAAGCCCTGGGCCTGCTCTGTGTTGTAACCAACTGCGGTGAAGGCATGGATTATAAGGTAAGGCCTTGTCGTCACTCCCGGTGCTGTGTTACTGGGCAGAGAGCTAAAAGCGGGGAATGGTAGGAAGGCTTTTCACCTCATTCTCTTCCGTGAAAACACATGGAGGCGGCTGGAAGAGTAGAGCTGAGAATCTTTCGCCCCCGGTCCCAGAACGTACATGTGTCGGCTTTGTTAGCAGCTTGTAGAGCAAGTGTCGCAAACAGAGATGCCACCAGAGCCACATAGATAACGAGGAAAGCAGCAGATAGAGACAATAGGGAGTGGTGAAGACTGTGGCCAAGTAGAAGGCAGTGCTTCGGCTGCGGGGGGAGCCACTGTTTAGCTGCGGTTGTTACCACTTGGGAAAGCGGACCGGTGTTGCTATAGTTTCCAGTATTTCAAGAGAGGCCAGAGATCTGGAGTTTTCCATGCAAATCCTTAACTTGTAAAATCCTGTGAATGGGAGCTGGCCCATGAGAGGGTCCCGGAAGTGTTACCAGAAAGATCCATTCGTGGGGTGGTTGGCCAGCTGCCTCTCTGCCAACCTGATGTTCACTGTCTGCTTTAATTTAGGCGATGTCTCCGCAAACGTATCGCTTGCAGTTTGAAAGATAAAAATTGCCCTTGTCCTGACATTTCTTTCATTCTAGGCCATTGGGAAGATTTTCTCTGGCCTCGCCCAGTGTGGGGCCTGGGGCTGCTTTGACGAGTTTAATCGAATCGACGCCTCTGTGCTGTCGGTCATCTCGTCCCAGATTCAGACGATCCGAAACGCTCTGATCCATCAGGTGACCACGTTCCAGGTGAGGCTGAGCGCGGGGCCTGCCTGGACCACATGCTCCAGGGCTGAAACCTCACCAGGTGGTGGGTAGTCGCCCTTCCGGACCAGGCTGCTGACAGATGATTTGACAGACTTCTGCTTTCAAATTGGGATGGTTGGGTTTTCCAAAATAATCAGCATCTTTGCCAATTAAGGACTGGGGTATTCTAAGAACTTTGAACTAATTGCAGACATATGCAAAGTTGCTATCGGTGGGCAAGGCAGTGTTCTCAAATAAGTGATGTACAGAACCCCCTTTAAAGGAGAAAAACATTCGTGGTCACTTCCCAAGTTTGAGAAAAAAGGCAGCCTTAAAGATTAATGTCCCATGGGGCGCCTTGGGTGGCTCGGTCGGTTAAGTATCCAACCTCGGCTTAGGTCATGATCTCACAGTTTGTGAGTTCGAGCCCCGCGTCGGGTTCTGTGCTGACAGCTCAGAGGCTGGAGCCTGCTTCAGATTCTGTGTCTCCCTCTCTGTCTTCCCCTCCCCTGCTCACTCACACATTCTCTCAACACAACAAACAAACAAACAAACAAATAAATAAATACAATCCATTCCATCTGATGAAGCTGGATGAGAATTTGGAGAAGCACGATCTAACTATATAATTCGCACACTCCAGAAGTGGGTTCTGTAACGAAAGGGACCAGAGTGGCCGGACCAGTCCCCTGCACCAGGGCCTCTCTGATCCCAGTGTACTTTGCTGCCCCTCCTGCCCCTGTGTCCCCGTGTGCCCTGCACTCTTGTCACCTCATGACACTCGCCCTGTAGGCGCACCATGTCTTGTCACACCGTATGTGTCCCTGTCTGCCTGGAATCGTCCGTCCTTCCTTTGTGCCTGAAATCTCCTATATATTCTCTGAGGCCCTACAGAGCCTCAGAAGTTCGGGACCCAAATGTGGCTCAGGCTGGTGCGGATTCGCTTGGGGGTACCTCCCTGGCCCTAGCCACCTGCCTGCTTTCCTCCCGGACCTCAGTGTGGCTCATTGTCGAGAGGTTATGTAAACTAGGTACTGGTAAACATTTTCGGGATTCCCAGAAAGGCTTTGGGTGGATTTCGTTTTAATTCGTTCTTCTGAAATCGTCCAGGGCTGGGCTTACTGCTTGTGAGGGAGGGAAATTGAACCTGCAATGCGTTCAGGTTGAATAATAAATAACCCGTCCGTCATCTCCGGGGGGCGGTCTGGGCCTCCTGTGGATATTGGGACATGGGTGGGAGTGGTCTCAGTGCAGCCTGGGGGGACGAGACAGGGGGAGCATCAGCTACCTGCTGGGCTGCCCCCCTTGTCACCGAGGCCACCTGTGCCTCATAAAAATAGAATTTCCTATTTTTTGTCTCTATGGTGGACCAGCGAAAGAAATAAAATAGTAAGCTCTTAGCAAAAAAAAGTTGAGGCAGGTGAAACTCAACTGTAGGCTAAAGAAATTCAAAATGTTGAGATTCCTGCAGTTTGTTGGTCCCCGAGGCACCCAGAGGATGAAGAGGTGGGAAGGGTTGATGTCCAGGTGCCTGGGGGGCGGAGTTGAGGCTGGATTCGGGGAGTCACAGGTAACCTGAATGAAAATCCACTTTGCGTGGGGCGCCAGACTGTGTGCTCGAGCACGGATCGCCAGACTGTGTGCTCGAGCACGGATCGCCTCGCTCAATCGCCACAACCTTGCGGAAAGGGAAACCGACTCAGAAGTTAGGTAACCTATTGGGGCTCACACAGCACCTCGGACCATCCCCAGGCTGCACTCCTTCCCCCCAGCTGCCACTTCTCAAGTGTGCAGACCCTTGATTTGGATCAGAGTTTGGGGAGGGCAAGGCTTGCCCCCTAGAACACTCAGGCCATAAGCACGAGGGCTCTACGTTTAACACCCGGAAACGGAAGGGAGCTGAAGGTGATGTCTGCCGGCCGTAACCTCCTTCCTTTCCTGTCACCCTCCAGTTTGAAGGGCAGGAGATCTCCCTGGACTCGAGAATGGGCATCTTCATCACCATGAATCCCGGCTACGCTGGCCGCACGGAGCTGCCCGAGTCAGTGAAGGCCCTCTTCAGGCCCGTGGTGGTGATCGTGCCCGACCTGCAGCAGATCTGTGAGATCATGCTCTTCTCGGAGGGCTTCCTCTGGGCCAAGGTGAGGCCTTGTGGTTGCCCGGCCTAGGCTCCGCCCTGGCTCTGCTTTCGGACTGGGGGCTTGGCAAGTTTGCATTCTGTGTGGCTTGCTTGCTGTCTGTCTGTCTGTCTGTCTGTCTGTCTCTCTCTCTCCCCCTCTCTCCCCTTCTCCTGCCCCTTTTTAAAATTGTGAGTTTTATTTTCAAATAATTTGACTCCCAAGAAGTGACAAGCAAAGCGCAGGGAGTTCTGTGTGCCCCTCCCCCAGCTTCCCCAGGGATGACACCTGACACCCCCAAGGCTGGTTGTCAGAACCGGGAAAGTGATGCGGGCGCTGTGCTTTCAGCTCAGCTACAGACTTTATCTGGATTCCGTCGGGTTTGCTTGTTCATAGAGCAGTTCCGTCTGAGCACCCGTACGTCCGTTTTCTTTGTAGAATCATGTCCCTTTGCTCTCGGGTCATTTTCTTTCTTTCTTTGTCATTATCTTTGATCACAAAAGACGCTGGCCAAAAAGATGACTGTCCTGTACAAGCTGGCCCGGGAACAGCTCTCCAAGCAACACCACTATGATTTTGGACTGAGAGCCCTGAAATCGGTGTTGGTAATGGCTGGAGAGCTGAAGAGAGGCTCTTCGGAACTTAGAGAGGTAGGGACCACGTGTACTCACGTCCTCTGGGTCTTCGGTTCCCACGCACCTGACAACCGCCAGGATGGGTGACGGGCTACTATATGGTACTCATGGGAAAGGTTTAGCCTTAGCTGTCACTTCACTGGGTTGCTGGCCTCAGTTGGGTCTCTTAGCCATTATATGGTTTGTTTTGTTTTGTTTCTAATTTGATTTATTACCGTAGGTCAATTTCAGTGTCTCCACGGCACCACAGTTTCTGATGCCTCTGATCAATCCATAATTGCAGGATGGTGGGGTGGAGGGATGGGGATAAACCCAGGCCTCAAGAAAGCACGAGTACGAATTTTGTGTCTTTTTCCGCTTTGCAATGAAAGCACAGGACCTACTCTGAAGCAGACTTCAGTCAGTGCTGCTCTGTGGGCAACAGGTTCACGTTTTTCTCTGGAGACTGTGCTGACAATGCTTCGTGTCTTATAATTTATAGAAAATTGCATTTTATATTTCATAAGAGGATCCCTAGACCAGTCTCCAGGTCTTTCAGAAATATCTTTGAAGGTGTCCGTTTCATTCCATCCAGGATGTGGTGCTGATGAGGGCCCTTCGAGACATGAATCTGCCCAAGTTTGTATTTGAGGACATCCCTCTTTTCCTCGGTTTGATTTCCGATCTGTTTCCTGGACTGGACTGCCCGCGTGTTCGCTACCCCGATTTTAATGACGCCGTAGAGCAGGTGCAGCAGGAGCACGGCTACATTGTCTTACCTGTCCAGGTAAGGCAGCGTGAAATGACTTCACGGGCTTCTTCTGGGTCCTTTGCATTGTTTGTGTTTGTTTTTTTTCATTAAAATATAAATAATATAACATTTACTGTCTTAACCATTTTTCCCTGCCTTTTTTTTTTTTTTTTTTTTTTTTAGTGTGGTAAGGTACACATACCATAAAAATTTCCATCTTACCCAGTTTTAGTCCAGGGTAGTAGTGTTAAGTATATTCGTATCGTGAAACAGATCTTCAGAACTTTTCCATTGTGTGAAACTGAGACTCTGTCCCCGTTAACCAGCGACTCCCCCCTCCTCTCCGCTTCCCCAGCCCCTGGCACCTACCTGGCACCCAGCCTTCTGCGTCTATGAATCTGACTCCTTTGGGGACTTCACGTAAGTGGAATCCTGAGGTATTTGTCCTTTTGTGACTGGCTTCTTTCACTTTGCATGTTTTCACGGCTCATCCGTGTAATAGCATGTGTCGGAATCACCTTCCTTTTTAAGGCAGAATAGTTTCCCACTGTATGTACATATCACCCACCCATTGTTTTTGGCATAATATGATAACTGAAGTATTTTGCTTTGGGGTCCAACCATTTAATGTTCTCTCCCCACCCCATCTTTTTTTTTTTCTCGAGTCACACATGCAAGGAAAACTAAATTAAATGTTACCGATAAGATTTTGATCATCTCAAGTCTGTAAGGTTGTATATGTCATCATTAAGCCATGAACTGCCAGAGTGTTCTGCTGAGGGTCTAAATGCCTAAAGCTTCAGGACCAGGGTGGCCACCTCTGGTCGGGCTATCTCGGGGCATCAGGCTACCCAGAGGCCTCGGGCTGGGGCAGCAGGTACTGGCCACAGATGAGAGAGCTCTTGGCACCTTTCCTGGCCCTGAGGTTTTCCTCTGGATGTGGTTGTTTAAAACAATGGGTTTTCTGGTGGGAATGTAAAATGGTGTAGCGGCTATTAGAAAAACAGCCCAGCGGTTCCCCAAGAAGTTACACACAGACTTAACCATATGACCTGTGTATCTCCCCAAGAGAAATGACATGTGTCCACACAAAAACTTGTACACAAATGTTTGTAGCAGCATTACCTGTAAGAAGGGAAAAATGAAAACGTGCAAATGTCCACCCATAGATGAATAAGCAAAATGTGATCTATCCGTGCAATGGGATTTTACTCAGCCACGAAGGAGAATCAAGTCCTGACCCACGATATAATGTGCATAAACCCTGGAAACGTGCTGAAAGTAGCCAGACACAAAGGCCCACATATACCGTGTGATTCCATTTATGTCATTCCATTTATTTATGGAGAGCGGGCAGATCCATGGGAACAGACAGCACATGAACAGCGCCAGCAGCTGGGGGCAGGGCTTAGAAGGGTTGACTACGGGTGCAGAGTTTTGGGGGTGGGGGAACGTGTGATGAAAACCCTCTAAGATTGAATGTCGTGATTGTGCCCGTACTAAAACCCACCGAATCGCACACTTGAAATGGGTGAACTGCATGGTAAGTGAATTATAGCTCAATAAAGCTGTTTTGAAAAAAGCTGTGTTACCCTAGCTACCAACGTTTGCCCCACAGGTGGATAAAGTGGTTCAGATGTTCGAGACCATGTTGACCCGCCACACGACCATGGTGGTGGGGCCCACGGGAGGGGGCAAGTCCGTCGTCATTAACACCCTGTGTCAGGCCCAGACCAAGTGAGTATGACCCCGAGGAGGGGGCCTCGTTGCCCGGTTGTGGTGGTATCACCTAGTTACACTTTGCTTTCTCGATTCCTGGGAGGTTAGGTTTGTCTTAAAACACTGCCTTTTTTAAATCATGAAAGTAAAAAGTTCATTCGTGTTTGAAACTACATTCAGCTACCACGGGGAAGACGTTTTCAAGCCAGGGTGTAATCCAGTCAGAAAGGAATGTGAAACATTTTTAATACCTTAGCTTCATGGCCACCAATTATTTTCATGACCCAGTCAGCTTCAGAATCGCATGCAATACAGAGTGAAACATACAGTCCTCAAAACTGAAATCTGAACACGTCAGTGTCCTAAACACCACTTTAGACTCGAAGTGGCTCGATTTGTTTCATTGCTGAGTTAGTCCACCTATTTTTATTTATTTTTGTTTTTATTTTTTTAAGAGAGAGAGTGAGCTTTCCTTTTTTTTTTTTTTTAATGTTTATTTATTTTTGAGAGAGACAGAGACAGAATGCAAGTGGGTTAGGGGCAGAGAGAGAGGGAGACACAGAATCCGAAGCGGGCTCCAGGCTCTGAGCGGTCAGCACAGAGCCCGACGTGGGGCTCGAACCCACGAACCGTGAGATCATGACCGGAGCCGAAGTCAGACGCTTAACTGACTGAGCCACTCGGGCGCCCCTAGTTCACCTATTTTAGAAGGCAAAACAGTGACCCTTGTGTGCATCACCCTGTGACCGGGATCATCTGTGAGGGAAGTATTTCACAAACAACCTTATAAAGATATTTTGAAAATTAACTGGTTAAGTTGTATTTTCTTGGTGTTCAGGTTGCTCCTTCAAAGTAAGGCAGGATGCTCACCATTATGCAACCCTTGTTATGGTATCAGAGTGGCCAAAAACAGAGTGTCCCCTCCCCAGATGAGTTAACCATTGCCAGCCCAGTGGGAGTTAGGAAAGGGATCTCACACTCCTGATACAGAATATTCTAAAGACCTGGAGTTGTCGTGCCCATCCTTGTACTGAAAACAGGTTTTCTCACCTCTCGTTCTCCTCCTAAGTAATAACTAGGTCCCAGAAAGACTTCGCTGCATGCAAATATTCCAGCAAAAATCTAAATCAAGACTTACGATCTTTGTGACGTGAACATTTCTAGATAGTCTATATAAGATCAGTGAGTAAGTGACTGCCATTTTTCCTTAATTCTTCTTATGTTTCTTATGAGAAGGCCAGTGGACAGTGGCTCCCTGGTTTCAAGTGGGTTGTGCCATAGCCCTCCTGCCTTTTGTTCTTTAATTAATTCATTGTTAGGTAGTTGATAGAACTGTCACATACGTGTGTGTATTTGCACGCCACCGTTATTTTTAGGTAGTTAATTATGAACTGTTTGTGCGAGGTGTGGTTTTCTGTAGATGAATCCATCCCATCGTGTTGCAGGAATTTGCAGGCATTATGGTGGCAAATGCCCCATTCACACGACGTACAAAGTCAGCAGCACAGAGCAGACATCCCGTAGATACGAGAGATTGAGCGTTAGTGGTCCAAGGGTGTGTTACGTAGTCCTGAACGACTGTTGTCTCTTGTATGCGAATTATGAAAACTTTACGTAAATCGTCACAGGCACGACTACGTAACTTAGCTTCTCATTGCCCTGAAAAGGCAAGGCTCTGCCTTCAGTTCAGATCTCGCTTGTGCTGGGGCCATATTTTTGGTGAAACATGGTTCCCTTGCATTAAAGAAATTTTTTTTTAAGTTTACTTATTTTTGAGAGACAGAGTGTGAGTGGGGGAGGGGCAGAGAGAGAGGGAGACACAGAATGTGAAGCAGGCTCCAGGCTCCGAGCTGTCGGCACAGAAGCTGATGCAGGGCTCGAACCCACGGATCGTGAGATCATGACCTGAGCCAAAGTCGGACGCTTAACTGACTGAGCCACGCAGGCGACCCTGTTCCCTTGCATTTAGTGAAAGCCATTGACGGTAATGGAGAAGCCCAGGGGAGAGTTTGTGTGGGTTGCATTTGAAATTTTGGACTGGATGCCAAACATCTAACCCCCACCTAGGCAGCCCAGACTGTTTTCCTAATGTGTAGTCCACCTGGACCACAGCTGCAGCCTCTCTCCTTGGGTTTAGGCTCGGGCTGATGACAAAGTTGTACATCCTAAACCCCAAAGCCGTGAGTGTCACAGAGCTCTATGGCATCCTGGACCCCACCACCCGAGACTGGACAGACGGGGTGCTGTCGAACATCTTCCGGGAGATCAACAGGCCGACGGATAAGAAGGAGCGAAAGTGAGTACCTTTGTAAATGGGAGAGAGCCTGGGTTAGCCTCATATTAATTATCTAAATGTTATAGGTAAAGAAAAAAAAAGACAACGTATAGTATTGTAGTTTCATGCATGGACGCCCACAGACTTAGAGTCAGATGTCGAAGGCCCTGCTCACAAAGTGCCAGATGCCATGTCCGTTCTCTGTGTGTTATCTCTGTCTCCTCAACTGCTAGGATACTCTGCTCTCTATAAGGATACTTGTCCTTGGATAAGGGCCCACCTGGGTAATCCAAGATGCTGTCATCTTGAGATCCTTAACACCTGCAAAAATCTTTTCTTCCCCCCAAATAAGGTCACAGTCACAGGTTCTGGATGGACGTATCTTTTGGGAGCCACCATTCAACCCATTATACACGGATAGGGTATATGAAATACTTTCCTTTGCTCTTAACCTTACCATAAGAAAAGTTGGTGTCAAAACCAGTGACCAATAGCAATTGATATTCTCAGTTTTAAGAAAAGACTGAGACTGTGATCCTATCCGTCTACACACACAGCTGGTGCTCAGCTCCAGCAGATTGTTCCCAGGCAGGAGCGCAGGTCTGTGTTTTCAGCCTTCCGGGTTGCAAGAGAAGCAAGAAATTCAGATTTTTGTGTGAAGTTGCATTATTCTTCAGTGGCAGTGACTGACTCACACAGATATTATGGTTTGTTTGTTTTTTTTTCCTTTTGATTTTATGGGTCAAACCTCTGGACCAAGTTGGGTGCTCTGTGTCAGGTCCTGGCTACAGAACCCTGGGAAAAAGACATTCGTCATGAATGGGGAAGGGACACCAAGTTCCATAAGAAAGCCTGGCTTACTTTTCTTGGGTTGCCATAGGTATATTTTATTTGATGGTGATGTGGATGCTCTGTGGGTGGAAAACATGAATTCTGTGATGGACGACAACAGGCTGTTGACATTGGCCAATGGTGAGCGCATTCGGCTTCAAGCGCACTGTGCTCTGCTCTTTGAGGCAAGTAGTGATGAAAAATAATTTTTAATATGTCTTGCAGTTAAGAATTTAAATGTTTATTAAATTGGTAATAAATATAGATGACCAAAGAAAACCCAAACAGTGCAAGAAGAGTTGTTATGATGAGGACAACTCAATACTTCCCTTACTCTTCTTACTCCTCTTTACTGTATCCCAGAGGTAACTGCTTTTCACTCTTGGGTTGTTTCTGCTGATCATTATCCTGTTGTCTGTACATGACACACTTAGCATGCTGTTTCTTCCTGTATCAAGTTTACACAGTATCTACGCTATGACTGCTATGAAAGCGAGAGTTCATCTCTCACAACACTAGCTCACTCCCCTCCTCAGAATACTAAACTAAACTGATTGCTACATCAGTTAAATCAGTAAAAAGTATTTGCATTATTATGAATATGGAAATATTTACAGTAGAGCCAACTAGTATACTGCTATTATGTTTACTTTCTTTTTGAGCCTTTTTTTTTGGTCTTAGTTTGTAGTTGCCTTCTTTTTTTCTCTTACACTATTTGCCTTTAATTTTCTTTTCATTTGTTTTTGCAAACTTTCTATCATAGCCTCTGAACCTGTTTCGTAGCTGTGGCCCTGAGACTTGTTTTCACTTCAGCTTAATGTCAAAGTTGTTCCTAAGTTGGCCTGCAAAATTCACTGATGCATACGTATTTCCTTACCTTATTGGCTGACTGAACGGTGTCTTTTTTTTTTTCTCATGAAGAGATAGGTGTGTTAATATTGCTGGTGTAGATGGGTATGTATTAAGTTTTATACTACCCAATCTCAACTATGTTTTAAAAAATGAAGAAAAAAATACTGAAAGGAAAACAGTCCAAAACAATGTTTATTTCTTGGTGTTGGTATTTTGGGTAACTTATTTTCTTCTCTATAGTTTTCTATTTTTGTTAGAAATTCTACAGCATATTAATTTTCATATTAATTTATAGTAAAAGAAAAGTTAAAAAGGTGCTACATCAGAAATGTATAACCTTCCCATGATAAACCTAAGTGTTCAGTTGGAAGCCTCATGAAAGCTATGTTAATCTGGGCATGACTTGGGTTTTATGCAGTTGTGAAAACTTTGCCCAAAGCAAAGGCCTTTAAACATGCCGTTCAGCTGTTCATAGCTTTAGACGTGACTGATTTCCTTTATTTCTCTAGGTTGGAGATTTACAGTATGCCTCTCCTGCAACTGTGTCTCGATGTGGAATGGTTTATGTGGATCCTAAAAACTTGAAATATCAACCGTACTGGAAAAGATGGGTTAATCAAATACAAAACAAGGTGAAAATTATTTCTAAGATGAACTTAAAAGTTATTAGTATTCGTGCCTAGCTGAATAAACATAATCCAGGGGGATGTTTGTAGTGAAAGCCATGACCTTGACCTTGACCTGCCTGTGATCTTAAGCAGTGTCAGAGCATCAATAAATTGGATGAAATCTGGAAGACACACTTACTAGATTTCCAGATAATTCCATAGCTGGTGGGATAGGTAATCTTTTTTGGTTTTTTTTTTTCATTTCTTAAGCTTATTTATTTATTTTGAGAGGGAGGGAGGGAGGGAGGGAGGGAAGAGACAAGCTGGGGAGGGGCAGAGAGAAAGGTGGACAGAGGATCGGAAGCAGGCTCTATGCTGATAGCACAGAGCCTGATGCGAGGCTCAAACTCACAAACTGTGAGATCGTGACCTGAAGTCGGACGCTTAACCAACTGAGCCACCTAAGCGCCCCAGGGCTATGTGATGATTTCAGTAGTCTAGATCAAGGGTTGACATTTTTTTTTTCCTGTAAAAGGATTGATTGAAAGTAATATTTTAAACTTTGTGGGCCGGCTGGTTTCTTTTGCAACTACTCAACTATACCATCGTGGTATGAAAGCGGCTAAAGTACATGAATGGTCGTGTCTATGTACCAATGAAATTTTATTTACACCAAGAAGTGGCAGGCCAGGTTTGGCTTGTGGGTTGTAGTTGGCAACTCCTGCTGCAGCCGAGCCCAGCTGTTGAGAGACTTCTCTCTAGAGGGGCCCAGCTTTTGCTGAATTGGATGAATGCAATGTGAAGGACCTAGCTTGTCATGTAATTGAGTTCTGACTGTTTTAGTTGGCCTCAAACCGTGTCATGTGTCACATGGCTGCTAAAATGTGTATGGTGACAAAAGGCTTCATTGAAAAGCATAGGGATAGGTGTGGCAGTCATGTGAAGGTGGTGCCTTGACCACACACCCAGGACACCATGACTGCGTTCTCAAAGGACACAGGTGGTTCGGGTGGGTCGCTGGAAGGGCTGCTAGGCTGATGGTGAATTGGAAACCAGGACGTAATTATCCCAGAGAAGAGAAGACGAGGGAAGCATGATAGCGCCATTGGAGGCACCGTCGTAAGGGACAGAGAGCTGTGTCAGGGCCCCTGCGATCCCTGGTGGTCCTCAGCGCCTTGATAGGGAGAGGGGCTTCCACTGCTTTGCACTCGTTGCAAGATGACTGTGGCCGCCCCACTTGAACTTGAAGATAAGCAGCCCCATTTCTGTCAAATGGGACCCGTTATCCTCCCTCCGTCCCAGGTGGCGGGGTAGGTGCTATGGCAGCGAAACGAAGTGCTTTGCGATGAAAGTGCGCCGTGAAGGACAAATCTCTCCACAAACGGAAGGCGCTGTTATCGGGGTTTACTCACCTGCCAAATCTACCCTTCATCAGAAGACCTTTCTCATCCCTCTTTCGCCAAGATCAGCTTTCCACTAACTTCCCCTTAAATAAAGGAGCCCTCGAAAATGCATTGCAATTCTGCTCTTTTCTAGGCAGAGCAAAGCAATTTAGAGAGTCTCTTTGAGAAGTATGTGCCCTACCTCATCGATGTGATTGTGGAAGGGACAGTGGATGGAAGACGAGGCGAGAAGCTGAAGACCGTCGTTCCGCAGACAGACCTAAATATGGTGAGAAAATATCCCTGTCAGCAAAGAGAGATGCTTCCCTAAAGGTGGACCCACAGGCCAAGGGAAGCAGAGATGCCAGAGGGGTAAACTGTAACGTCCCAGGTTGCTTTCTTTGGCGACCCTGTGCAGGACAAGGTGCCAGGCTCCATCTGACGGAACCGATAGGGTGGGTCATAGGTTCCCACCGCGCTGGCACCTGGGATCCCGAGGTTTATGACCAGAACTGACCCTGGGGTGGGGGAGTGGAATGAATGGGCTGATCCGGGATTTGCCTGGGCACTAGGTAACCCAGTTAACCAAGATGTTGGATGCACTACTCGAGGGAGAAATAGAGGAACCAGACCTTCTGGAGTGCTATTTCTTAGAGGCTCTGTACTGTTCTCTGGGAGCTGCTCTGCTCGAGGATGGAAGGATTAAATTTGACGAGTGCATTAAACGCCTTGCTTCTTTGCCTTCCGTTGATACGGAAGGGGAATGGGCCGGCCCCGGGGAGCTGCCAGGTAAGATCTGGGCGTAGCCTGTTTTCCTACTCACAGCGCTTTGGGGGGACGGTTTTGGAGGAGGTGACCTTGCTTTTCCATACGTATGCCCGTACGGGTTTCCCAGCTCGTTGGCTTCTGTAGACACACGTGCAATGGTCAGACCCCCCCGGGGTACCCTCGGGAGTCCCAGCGTGTGAGCTGCTAGAGCAGAAGCCGCACTGGCTTGTCTTGTTGAGTCTAAACTCCTCCCCACCCCAGCACTCCCACCCTTGCACCCTGGGTTTAGTTAGGCGCTCGCTTCCTTTGCTGTTTAAGTTTTTGGAAATTTTCACACTTTGCGTGACTTCGAGTTTCTTCTCCTTTGAATTTCTCTGTTTTTTTAAGACCACCTCTCTAATTTTCATCTGCTGTATTCCCGAGTATTTTCACAGGAGGTGATCAAGGGTGGATCCGTAGGCCCTTCTTAGGAGATCTTCGTATTAAGGTTTTTAGGTTGCGGGCGAAGAAGGTGCATCCTCCAAGAGCGACGTGTGATGAAAACCTGCCTTTTTCAGGAACTCTGTGTAACGCTACGGTCCATCTTTGTCTAGTTCTTCAAAAAAATTTTTTTTAGCGTTTATTTATTTTTGAGAGAGAGAGAGAGAGAGACAGAAGACAGACTGTGAGTGGGGGAGGGGCAGAGCGAGAGGGGGGGACACAGAAACCGAAGCGGGCTCCAGGCTCTGAGCTTTCAACAGAGTCCAACACGGGGCTCGAACCCACCAACCGGGAGATCATGACCTGAGCCAAAGTTGGACGCTCAGCCAACGGAGCCACCGGCATCTCATCTTTGTCCAGTTCTTCATGATATTTGAACATGACTTGGTCACCATCTTTCTAAGCTGTACCCTATCATCATTACCTGGGGCGTTCTTTGTAAACGGCAAAGTAAAGTGGTCCCAGGGCTTCCTAATGGGGAGCCCTGTGCTCTCCACCCTCCTGCTCAGGTGCCGGCTTCCTTGCTGGGCCCCTCCTGAGCCGTCCCTTCTGTTTCCCTCCTACCAACTCCCTCCCAGCTGCTCTTGGACCTGCTCAGGGGAAACCTTCTACGCCCTTCTAGAGATGTCTCTCCACCTCTTTCCTGTGAAAGCCACGAGTCCTCGAAAGGTTGGCTTCGAGCTCCGTCTTCTCATCCCACTTGCGTCTCGGCCAACAGCCACCCGCCCCCCTTTCAAATCCCGGCTCCCCTGGAAGTGCTTCCGGTGAGCGTGTCTGCTGCTGTCTCCACCGGAGCCCACGGGCCTTGGCGTCCTCGTCATCCCGACCTTGCCTGGCGTCCGACGTGGCTGACCACTTCCTGCCCTCTTGAAATGTCCCTCCTCTTCCCTGCCGGCCGCTCGTCCGTCTCCTTCCTCTCCTCGGGGTTTGGTCTTCCAGCCTCCTTTCGTGCTGCAAGTCCTCACGGAGCGCTGGCCGCGCGCTCCCAGCTTCGGCCTGCCAGTCTCCTTCCCTCCTGAGCCTTCTCCTCGTTCCCTCGCTCTGTCCTACTGAAATCGGTCTGTGGGTTGTCTATCATTCATCTATCTACTCACGTATCTGTTGGCTATCTACCTTCCATCTGTCTGTCTATCATCTATATCTATCGTCTACCCACCTATTATCTCTCTATCACCTGTCTGTCCACCTTGCACATCGGCGACCCTGACACTTTCTTCCCCCCACCCCAGCCCGTCACTTCAGCCTGTCGATCTCCACCCCCACATCTCTTGGGAGCTCTCTTGTCGGCTCTGCCCTCGGTAAGGTGGGGGCCTCACTGACAGATCTCCCAGTCTCCACTCACCTCCTCCAGATCCATTTTCCACTACAGTCGTACTGATCTCTGCAGAGGCAGACCCGATCACGGGTCGCACTGGAGACTAATGTCACACGCCCAGGACCGACAGGGTGGAGAACAGGCCCCTGAAATGGCCTGCCAGGCTCTTCACGCAACAGCCCCGCAGCCCTTGTAGCATTGCCTCATCTGCCCGCCGTGTGCACTCCTCACTTACTCCTTTCTGTTCCTGCGGCCACCCCGCCGTGCTCTCTTCTCCCTGACAGCCTCCCAGTGGCCCCCAGTTCTCTTGGCTCAGGACTCATGCTTCAGGTCTCAGACCGGATGGCATCTCCTTTGGGACGGCTTCCTCCCCGTGCTGGCTGCAAAATTTGGTATTGCTGCGGCCTCCGGCTGGCAGTCTCTCTGGGAGCAGGTGCACGAGGAACCTTTCTTAGAGCTGAATTTGCGTAGCACCCCTGATGTTCAGGTACAGAGGAGTGTGGGCTGCGGGGCGCCTCGAGGTGCCCCGCGTGCCCTGTGGCACCTGGTGCTTCTCCGACCTCTTCCCTGCCCCTCCTGGTCAGACGTCCTCCCGGGCGCCCGCTGCACCCGCGCTTGCCCTGTCGCGGAACGTAGCGCTCCGCGTTGACATTGCCTGTTGACTTGCCTCCATTCCGCCCCCCACCCGGCCGCCAACAACTGTACGCCTAGGTTCCAGGGTTGTCCGCCACCGAGCTCTCTCGTCCCCAGGGAGGGGGCTCAGCGTGTACCTGCCCAGTGGACGGGAGCGTTAAGTTCGAAGTACTCAGTTAAGTTGCTGTCCAGGGGGCGGGTGGCATCAGTTCGTCTTATGCGTGTCCCGGAGCTGACTCTGTATTTCCGTGTCTACGACTGAAGCGAAATGGACCATTATGTACCACAGGTCACCTCCCAACCATGTATGACTTTCATTTCGATTCTGCGCAGAAGAAATGGATACCGTGGAATAAATTAGTTCCTGAATACGTTCACGTCCGCGAGAGGAAATTTATCGACATCCTGGGTGAGTGAGAACCAAACCCCTGTTCTCAGTGTATGGCTCTTGTCCTGTGAGGAAGTGAAAAAGATCCGGGGGCCTCCGTGGCCCCCTGAGTCCCACCCAGAGCGTCGGTTCGGAGAAACTGAAAAGATTGAGCCGTGGGTCTCACCAAGAGGGTGGCGTTTCTGATTCTGTTTATGTGCGGCTGGCTCTGAGCGTCTTCAGACGTCTGTGGTTCTCAGCTGTCACCTGACCGGTGGGGTGGGGATAGGACAGTCCGCTCTGCCCCCCCACCTCAAGTCTCCACGGGCCCCCTGCAGCCTGGAGAGCTGGCCGGCTGTGCGAAGGAATGAAGGAAGAAAGCGAGAGGAATGAGCAGGGCAGTGTGTGGTGAAAAGGGCTGCCTCGCGAGGTCGTCCACCACGGACGTTTAATGGGTTGTGGCGTATTTTTTAACGCACCCCTCTGGCTATTTAGAGAACGTGGTGGCAGGATGACTTCCCGAAACAAAGGTCTGGGTTTGGTTCCGATGGAATGAGACCTACCCATTTCCCCAGGAACCAGTCAGGACTAAAAGCAACCAGTGCAGGAGCAAGCCAGACCTGGTTTCGTGGTTTCGTTCTGTCTTTGGAGGAAGTTGTTGGTCAGGAAACCAAACCCTGCAGATGTGTGACTGATGTAAGCCATGGAGAAACTGAGTTTTTAACATCCTGAGTATACGTCGGAGTCGGACACGAAGAACGGTTTGGGGCTTCTGCATCTGGACCGTAGCAGTGACCGCACAGCTGTAGAAATGTAGCAAATGCACCAAAACATCCTTAAAATGGGTGAATTTTATGGTGTTTAAGCGATGCCTCCGTAGAGCTATTAAAAATAACGATTGGGGCAGTGAGATTCCAGACGGTACCCGTGTACTCACTTTCAAGGTCACGTCTTGGGGTTTTGCCGACGCTTTTTATGGGACGTTCGGAATTCCGTGAAACTCCAGGTTGCCGCATGCTCCCCTTTGACGTTTCTGTGATGCCCCCCTCCTATCGTGTTCCCCAGTTCATACAGTGGATACAACCCGCACCACCTGGATGCTGGAACAGATGGTCAAGATCAAGCAGCCGGTTCTTTTGGTTGGGGAATCTGGCACCTCTAAGACAGCCACTACCCAGAACTTCCTCAAAAATCTGAACGTGGAGATGAACGTAAGTCGTGGTTGGTATCCTGCTGGGTAACAAATCGCCCCCGCACGTAGCAGCCCAGGGCAACAGACGCTTACTGTCGCACCATTTCTGCGCGTCAGGGATCTGGGCATGGCTTAGCTGGGCGGTTCTCGCTCACGCTCTGTCCTGAGACTGCTGTCCAGCGGTTGGCCGGGGCTGGAGGCCGGATGGGGGGGCTGGAGGGCCCTCTTCCAAGATGGTGGGCCTCAGTTCCCCACTGTGTGGACCTCTCCGGGGGCTGCCGAGTGACCTCTTGATATCGCAGCCCGCTTCTGCCAGAGTGCACGTCCGTGACGGAGCAAATCGGATGCCACGCTGCTTTTGGTGACCTAGGAAATCACCTTCCCTCGCTTCGGCCATGGTCTGTGGGTGACACAGAGACCACCGTGAATCACCTTGGCCTGTGGGAGGGGGCTATGCGGGTGAATGAGTACCTGGAGGGTGAGGGTGGACGGGGGTCATCTTGGAGGCCGGCCGTCTCTTTATCCATCACCTTGCTGTGGTTTTGAAAACCTCAAGGTTTTCCTTTCTTTCCTCCAGGCCTGTGTTAAATGTGGGAGGGTCCGACATGTGGGGGACACTGAGCTAGCTGGGTGCCACAGGGACAGACAAGAGCGAACTTGCAGTCAGTTCTGGAGGGACTCACAGTTGGGTGGGGGGGAGACAAATTCGGAAACGAACCCTGTGAAACATGACACTGCAGAACGTGCCAGGGTCCTAAGACATTAGGAAGGGGGGTGCCAGGGGCGCCTGGGGGCTCAGTCAGTTAAGCATCCAGCTCTTGATTTCAGCTCAGGTCCTGATGTCACGGTTCATGGGTTCGAGCCCCTCCTTGGGTTCTGCGCTCACAGTGTGGAGCCTGCTTGGGATTTTCTCTCTGTCTCTGTCCCTCCCTTGCTCACACTCTCACGCTCTCTCTCTCTCTCTCTCTCTCTCTCAAAATAAATACACTTAAAAAAAAATAAAGAGGGGCGCCTGGGTGGCTCAGTCGGTTGAGCTTCCGACTTCGGCTCAGGTCAAGATCTCACGGTTCGTGAGTTCGAGCCCCGCGTCGGGCTCTGTGCTGACCGCTCGGAGCCTGGAGCCTGTTTCAGATTCTGTGTCTGCCTCTCTCTCTGACCCTCCCCTGCTCGCACTCTGTCTCCCTCTGTCTCAAAAATAAATAAACACTAAAAAAAAAAAAAAAAAGGAAGGAGGCTGTCAATCCTCCTTTCTATACCCAGAGTTGCCTTACATGGGCCACCTGCTCATCATTCCAACTGTCCTGGCTTCAAACAATTTTTATTTAACGGTTTTTTTTTTTTTTTTTTTTTTTAATAACCAAGGCAAGATTCTGTCTCCTCCAAGAAGCTGCCTGTGCTTTTCAGGATATCCAGCTGATACATACTTGTCCCAAATCCACTCACTGACTCACTTCTCTGTTTTAGTTAATACCTGCTCATCATTTAATTTTCCAATTCCTGTTTTGGCCTTCTGGAACCTCAGAGGGGAGAAGAGTTTCCTGTGGCTCTTCTTTCTGACTCCCTTACTTAGGCTTGTTCCCCGGGAAGCCCTGTGACCCTCTAGGCCAGGGAGTGGTCAGCCAGGCTTCGCGATGGGCATCACATGAAGGATGTGGGCAAGACAGGGCCAGACTGCCTGCGAATGGTCGAGCCCAGTCACAGGTGCACGGAAACAGGGTTTATTCGGCTTGAAGGATGTCATTGTGGAGGCACAGAAGGGACGTTTATAGCCAGAGGGACCTAAGAGTTTGTGGGGTCAGGCAAACAGCATCCACATTCAGAATGCCCCCCACGACGCAGCAGCTGGTGCTCATCGGCCCGGCAGTCACATCGGTGCACATTCGTTATGAGGAGACGCACGTTGACCTTCATCGCACGCGGCTCCCGTGCACCTGTCGGCACCTCTGAGGACAGTGCCGTCTGCAGCAGTGGTTCTCAAAGTGTGGTCCCTAGGCCAGCAGCATTGCCTGAAAACTCGCATACACGACCCTAGACCTTTTGAATCAGAAACTCTGAGGATGGGGCCCTTTGAGCCGTTTGGCACAGGCCCTCCAGGTGATTTGGGTGCATATTAAGAGCGAGAACCATTGACCCATGAACTCTCACCAAGTGCTCTAAGAAGCACAGTGAGGGGTCCTGTGTGTGCCCCGTGCATGGGGGAGGCTCTCCACACAGGGGCCCGGGGCCCCCCTCGCCTTTCTCTCAGCAATTAATTCCAAAGGTGCTCTCTCTGACCTGTTTATTAAGACATAGCAGGCATGATAGTAACTTCTGGTTGAATATTACTTTGTCACGTGGAAAACGCCTTTGGGGATTTCATCTCCTGTGATAAAATTACCCTATGAAGTAGTCCAAGCAGATGCTATTAAAACTGTCTTACAGATGAGAAAAACGAGGTTCTAAAAGGTTGAACCTCTTTGGGGCGCTTGGGTGGCTCGGTCGGTCGGGCGTCCATCTGACTTTGGCTCAGGTCATGATCTCGTAGTTTGTAGGTTCAAACCCCACATCGGGCTCTGTGCTCTCAGCTCAGAGCCTGGAGCCTGCTTCAGATTCTGTGTCTCCCTCTCTCTCTCTCTGCCCCTCCCCTGCTTGCCCTCTCTCTCTCAAAAATAAATAAGCATTTAAATAAATAAATATTAAAAAATTGTTTAAAGGTTAAACCTCTTTTTGGAGGTCACTTAGCCAGACTCTGCAGAGCTAAGACCCCATAGTTGACATTGTGCCAGAGGCCCACGTGTGGTGACTGGTCATGCTTGGCCTCACACAACCTGCTGAAGGGGAAGAATGCTGTACCGGCACACACTGGGTTATGGGAAAGTTCAGATGCCGGTGAATTTGCAAAATGGACGGCAGCGCACGGTCCAGCATTTCCCGCTGGTACTGAGAAGAGATGACCACCTTCTGGAATGATCTCTCTCTCTTCCAGATTGTGTTGATAGTCAACTTCTCCTCCCGCACCACATCTCTGGATATCCAAAGAAACTTGGAAGCAAACGTTGAGAAGCGAACCAAAGACACATACGGCCCGCCCATGGGAAAGCGCCTCCTGGTGTTCATGGACGACGTGAATATGCCAAAGGTGGCGTAAGGTTAAGGAGCAGGGAGCGGTGGGGCCGGGCCGCGTGCTGCGCTCGCGTCGCTGTGTGTGCGCGTGGAGTCCGTGAGTGTGCGAGCGCGTGCCTTCGTTCTGCATGATGCGCGCAGGGTGCTGGCGATGGGAGCCAGCTCTGGAGACAGTGTTACTGGAAAGTTCTACTGACACAGCGGGACTCTTCCTTACTGATTGCTTTCCTAGAGGAGTTAGGCAGCAGGCAGCCTCCAGGCTTTTTACAGCATGTATTCGAGTAAGTGGTTTCTCGATGAGCTAGAGCTCAGACGATAGTGTTGTTCTCAGTCCCAGGTACATGGAAAGCATAAGGTCAGACGCCTCCCAAGGATTCCTCTGGATTTACCAAGGAAGGGAAACTTTAGCATGCAGGAGTGTGTTTCTGGGGCCGGAGCCTGAGAGTTGTGAAGTTTTCTTAGTACTAAAATTTAAATTTATGCAATTTCTGCAGAACCATTTTTTTCGTCTGAAAATCTATCCTCTAGATGGACTGTGTGCAAAGCCAGGATTCATCCACCCATCCATCCATCCATTCACCCACCCACCCACCTAGTCTTCCTTCCTTCCTTCCTTCCTTCCTTCCTTCCTTCCTTCCTTCCTTCCTTCCTTCCTTCTGCCCTTCCTTCCTCCTTCTGCCCTTCCTTCCATCTATCCATCCATCCACCTACCTTTCTTCCACCCATCCACCCACCCATCCATCTGTCCGTCCATCCATCTTCCTTCCATCCTTCCATCTGCCCATCCGTCCATCTATCCATCCATCCACCCACCCACTGACCCACCCATCCGTCTGTCCATCTATCCATCCATCCACCCACCCACTGACCCACCCATCCATCTGTCCATCCATCCACCCATTCATCCACCTTCCTTCCTTCCACCCACTCACCCATCCATATGTCCATCCTTCCATCTTCCTTCCATCCTTCCATCCACCAGTCCGTCCATCTATCCATCCACCCACCCACCCACCCACTGACCCACCCATCCATCTGTCCATCCATCTATCCATCCACCCACCCACCCACCCACTGACCCACCCATCCATCTGTCCGTCCATCTATCCATCCACCCACCCACCCACCCACTGACCCACCCATCCATCTGTCCATCCACCCATTCATCCACCTTCCTTCCTTCCACCCATCCACCCATCCATGCACACACCCACATACCCTTTCAGCCATCTGTGCATCCATCCAATTAACGTGTATTTATTGAGCGCCTCCTATGGGTCTGGTGCTGTGCAGTGACGAACAGAACATAAGTAGTCCCTGCCCTCATGGAGTTTACAGTTGAGTGAGGCAGACAGATAAAAAAAAATAATAATTACAAATGAATATGTAGTTGCAAACCTCGAGAAGCCCCATGAAACTAAAACCAGAGCGCTCTGAGAGAGTAAGAGGAGAGATGAGAATTAGTTTAGATGGTTAGCAGAGGCATCCCTGAGTTCTGCTTTACGATACTACTGTTATCTCCTTTCTTTAAACACTAAATCAAGGTGGATGAATATGGCACACAGCAGCCGATTGCCTTGCTGAAACTGCTGTTGGAAAAAGGCTACCTGTATGACCGTGGGAAGGAGCTAAACTGCAAAAGCATTCGGGACCTTGGCTTTATTTCTGCGATGGGAAAAGCTGGAGGAGGCCGCAATGAAGTTGATCCGAGATTTATTTCGCTGTTCAATGTCTTCAATGTACCGTTTCCTTCAGAGGAGTCTTTGCATTTAATTTATTCCTCCATTCTGAAAGGCCATACCTCGGTAACTTGATTTTAATTAGCAGTCTAGGGGCGCTTGGGTGGCTCAGTTGGTTAAACGTCTGACTTCGGCTCAGGTCATGATCTCACGGTTCATGGGTTCGAGCCCCGTGTCGGGCTCTATGCTGACAGCTCGGAGCCTGGAGCCTGCTTCGGATTCTGTGCCTCCCTCTCTCTCTCTGCCCCTTCCCTGCCATCACTCTGTCTCTTTCTCTAAAAAATAAATAAGCATTAAAAAAATTTAATTAGTCTGCACTAGAGGGCCTTCTGTTGGGTAGAGTGTTTGCATGGTCCTCTTGGGCATTAGACACAGCAGGCACAAGGCCCACGGTACTTTTAGGGGCACACAAAAATGTTTCCTTTCAAAACTGGAAGAAAAAATATCCAGTCTGGATTATATGCATCTTTATATCAGTGCAGTCATAAAAGATAAAGTAACATATTTTTATGGAGGAAGGGGCCCAGAAGGCAAAAGTGCCTTGGGTCCATGGAGGTCATGATGTGGCCCTGAGTTACATGGGTCACATTGAGCCGCAGCAGTGAATTAACTAGGGGACCAGGACCCGGAGTCAGGCCCCATGCTGCTCCTTGGGCAAGTTCGTTGAGCTCTCCTGGACCCAGTTCTCATCTGGAATGGGGATGACGGTGGCAGCCACCTCACCGAGAATGCACCTAAAATGTGCGGTACGGCGTCTAGAACATAGCAGATGCTCATTAGATACTAGTTACCGCTCTTCTTATGTCGATTTAACTTGGCCATCCCACAAATGGAACCCATGCATTTAAATGATGACCTTCTGCTCCCGGCATTTCCCTCCTAAAGTGAGGTTTGCACACAGTCTTCAGGGGCAGGAAAGGTAAAGGTGTGGAGTGGCCAGGTGTGATCACCAGGGACTGTGAGCACCTGGTGTTTCGTGCCTTACCTTAAGCCATTCGCTTCCAAAACCGTGAGGTCTGCCCTAGTCCAGTCAGACTCCAACGGAGGGCTGGTGTGGGCTTTGGTTTCACATCATGTCGACTTGTCAGTTAATGAGAAAATCTAGGGAAACAGAGCAAATCAGATGGTGAGTTTCTCTGGCTTTTTCAGTTTTTTTCTTATCTCCTCTTTTTTTTTTAATTTTTTTTAACGTTTATTCATTTTTGAGACAGAGACAGAGCATGAATGGGGGAAGGTCAGAGAGAGCGAGACACAGAATCTGAAACAGGCTCCGGGCTCTGAGCTGTCAGCACAGAGCCCAACGCGGGGCTTGAACTCACAGACCGCGAGATCATGACCTGAGCCGAAGTTGGCCGCCCAACCGACTGAGCCACCCAGGCGCCCCTCTTAATCTCCTCTTTAAAAATTATGATAAAATTCACATAGTGTAGGACTCGTTGTTTTAACCACTTTAAAGTACAGTTTACTGGCATTGAGTACATTCACAATGTTGTACCATCATTACCACCACCTTATTCCAGAATATTTTCATCACCCAAAGGTAGTCCCACTATCCCATCCTTCAGCCCCTGGCAATTGCTAATATGCCTTCTGTCTCTCTGGATTTGCCTCTTTCGTATAAAGGGACTCGTACACCATGTGGTCTTTTGTGACTGGAGGCTTTCATCTGGCATCATGTTGTCAAGGTGCATCCGTGTGGTGGCACATATCAGTGCTTCACTCCTCGATGTGGCCAAATGACGTGCCATTCGTGGTATGGATAGACCACATTGGCTTATCCATTCATCCATCGATAGACACTTGGGGTGTTTTTTCAATTTTTAGGTGTTTCATGAAAGCATCATGGCTGTGAGTGACAAGCTGACCTTTTGCATGTTGGCGCTTTACAAAACCATTGTGCAGGACCTGCCTCCCACACCATCCAAGTTCCATTACATCTTTAATCTTCGGGACCTCTCAAGAATTTTTAATGGTCTTCTCCTCACTGATCCGGGGCGGTGAGTTTGTCTTCTCTCCATACCCATGTGGCCCATGGGTATGATGGTGGATTTTCGTTTAAGGCAGAGGACTTGTCAATGAAATGGATGAATCAATGTATCAGTTAATCCCCCAGTGTCTTTTTGTTTGTTAAATGAAGAAAAGGGTTAAGGGCTTGGTTAAGGCCAGATGACTTGTAAGCCCTTGACTTGAAGACAGGGGAGCCGTGAAAGACAGATGCGTAGACACGTGATATTTAAGCCCTTGGTGGCAATGCTCGACTGACTGTGTATTCTTTCTAGAGTTGCCTTTTGCTAATGCACCTGAATTGTTTGCAGTTGCTACTTACATTTTGTGAAAGACCCACAAAATGGAGAAGTAAGTACAAGGGACGGAAAGGATTAAATCTGGGTATAAAACTTTTCTCATCAAAGCTAGACTTCTGTCTTTACGTTAACGTGTGCTTTATGTAGGTCTGCAAGCAGAGTCCACTTTTGTGGATTCACGTTGAGTCCACAAAAAATTGAAAAGTGAGTTAGTTGAGGACTTTCCACATACCCAAACGTGTTCTCAGGTACCCTTGAGGAAGACCAGGGGAAGGCAGCTTCAGGGATTGAAGGGGGGAGTAAGGGCTCTTTGCCAGCAACCAGAGAAAGTTCTCGAACTGGGGCCGGATGGAGCTGGTTCTTAAAATACGAAGCTGCCAGTGGCCTTGATGCTGATTTTAAATTCTTATATTCCAGCAAGTAGAAGCCGTGTCAGGTAGTCATTTTATGTCACTTATGTCATTTACGGATAGCGTTCTTTTTCTTCCCTACGGGAGGATAAATTATAGATGATGATTTTATGGTCTTTACACTTAATTTGTTAGCTTCCATTAAAATTTCATTAACGTGAGACCAGGGGGGGAGAAAGGACTATAGAAATGTTGTCCTTTTCCACACCCTGTGTATCCATCTGAAAATAGCATTTAGCCCCTCTCTCTCTAGATGGCTTCACGACTGATTTTGCTCCTTCCATCATGTAGGTTCCAGACGGTGACCCAGATGGTGAGAGTCTGGAGAAACGAGTGTCTGAGGATCTTCCACGACCGATTAATCAATGAAACAGACAAGCAGCTGGTCAGTACATCAAACTATACCAGCAAATTCAAAACTCTAACTACAAAATTCTTCTCTGAGTGAAGTAAACAAGCATACCCACCCCCCCCCCAAGTAGTTTTTTAAATATAGTTCACCAATTGGAGAAAAATACACTAACAACAGAAGTTGATGGATAGAGGAGGGTGGATTATGGAGTACCTTGAACAGAGAAAAGAATCGAATGCAAAGTACTTCAGAGAATCTTAGCATATGTTCTTTTTCTGACAAGTTTTAGCACATATATGTTGTCGAGTTTGAGTCCTTAAGCGGTCTTCTGTCAAAAGGTACAAGACCACATAGGCAACCTGGTTATGGAACATTTTAACGATGATATGGAGGTGGTGATGAGGGATCCCATCCTGTTTGGAGACTTCCGGACGGCCCTGCAGGAAGAGGAAACACGCATTTATGAAGATATCCAGGATTACGAGGCAGCCAAGGCTTTGTTTCAGGTGTGGATGGGGCTTACCTTCTCCACAGGCTCACTTTTCCTGGGAGTGCTTCTCAGCGGAGCCCAGCACTGGGAAGAATACCCATGCCTGTGTCTCGGGGTTCAGAATGAGAGCTTGTGTCTTATCCGGTGATTGCCATGTCCAATGGTACGTGGGGATGACCTGAGGAATGTGTTAAATACACAGACCCCAGGGTTCACCCCTCTGGGTTTCCATTCATCCAGCCCAGGGAGGGTCCCAGGGTTCCAGTGCACAGCCAGGTTTGGGAACCACTCAGCTCTCTGCTATCCATTTTCGTTTTAATTCATGAACTGAGCCTTGTAATCAGCTTTGGCTCACTGCTGGCCGATCACAAACCAGCCCATAGAAGCCTTAATTGCCAATACCAGATTTAGTCCCATAAACCCAAACAATTTAATTATTTCAACCACTATAGATTATTGGGGGGGGGGGGTGGAAAGAATCTCTCCTCCGTTTCTTAATTTCTCCCGGACAAAAGGAAAGTCTCTCTCTCAGAATCCAGTGATCCTTTTTTTTTTTTTAATTCAGGAAATTCTTGAGGAGTATAACGAAAGCAACACCAAGATGAACCTGGTTCTCTTTGACGATGCCCTGGAACACCTAACCCGCGTGCACCGCATCATCCGAATGGACCGCGGCCACACCCTGCTTGTGGGGGTCGGAGGCTCAGGGAAGCAGTCTCTCTCCAGGCTGGCCGCCTTCACAGCCGGCTACGAGGTGAGTCGACCTCCCCTCCCAGAAATGGTTTATTAAAGCAATTTCGCCCGTTGGTAGTTCCTGCAAACATTGGAAGAATCGAAAACAGATCAGATCATAGCATGATGTTTTCATAGAGTGTAGAATTGGGTTTTTTCCTTGTTACTATTTTAACCGAATGTCCGAAGAATCTAAGTTTTGTATTGTTTTCGAATGTTTTTTTAAATTTAGTTTTGAGAGAGAGACAGAGACAGAGCGTGAGCAGGGGAGGGGCAGAGAGAGAGGGAGACACAGAATGTAAGCAGGCTCCAGGCTCTGAGCTGTCAGCACAGAGTCTGACGCGGGGCTTGACCCCACCAACCGTGAGATCATGACCTGAGCCGAAGTCAGATGCTTAACCAGCTGAGCCACCCAGGGGCCCCTTGTATTGTTTTTAGAATGGACACTATGTCAAATCGAATTTGAAAGTCAAACTTGAGCCAATTTTGTGGTTTGTGGTGTGCACTCCTACGGAGGAGGGATCGGCCCAAACCTCCACAGACCCAGCATTCAGGTCAGCAAGTTGCTGGCTGCTGTGTCAGCACAACCAGCCCACACGGTTCTGGGCCATTCTTAGAATCTCTTTCAAAAAACAAATCCCCAAACAACAGCTTTATCGAGATATAATTCATAGACTGTACAATTCACCCATGTACAATTCGGTGCTTTTTGGTAGTCACAGATACGTACAACCATCAACACAGTCTATTTGAGGACATTTTCGTCACCCTCAGAAGACATCCTCTGCCCCTTAGCTATTACCCCTCTATATTTCTGCCCCTCATTCAGCCCTTAAAAAAAAAATCACTAACGTACTTCCGGTCTCTATAGACATCCCTATCCTGGACTCTCATATAAATAGAATCATAGAGCACGTGGTCTTTTGTGACAGCTTCTTACACTTAACCGCCTGTTTTCAAGCTTCAGCCGCATAACACTGCCCGGTTCCTTTTTATGGCCAAATCGTGTTCTGTTGTATAGATTGACCACACCCTGTTTATCCATTCACCCGTTAATGGACAGGTGCCTGGTTTCCACCTTTTGGCCGCTGTGAACGGTGCTGCTGTGAACATTCACGTACAAGTTTCTGTGTCTACATGTCCACCTAGGTGTGGAATTGCTGGGTCGTGTGGCAGTTCTGTGTTTGATCATTTGGGAAACTGCCAGATTGTTTCCCAAAGCAACTGCACCATCGTACGGTCCCACCGGCACTGCGTGGGGGTTTCTGTGTCTCCACACCATTCTTAGAAACTTACCTTGAGCTCCTGCCATACCCACTGGCAGTGCCCTTACAGGAGCCTCTCAAAGCGGAGACGTGCAGCATGCAGTGGGGCTTAATTTGGAACAAGAGTCATCTCCACGATTCACTTGTTTATTTTTGATTTCGTGGCTTGCACTTGAGGTGTCCTATCCAGAAAGTCATTGCCAAGATCCATGCATGACTGTGTGTGTGTGTGTGTGTGTGTGTGTTTTAGAGAGTCTGTGAGTCAGGGAGGGGCAAGGGGGAGAGACAGAGAGAGAATAAGCTGGGCAGGGGCAGAGAGAGAGGGGGACAGAGGATCCTAAGCGGGCTCTGTGCTGACAGCAGAGAGCCTGGTGCAGGGCTCAAACTCATGAACCTGAGCTGAATCTAAGGGTCAGATGCTTAACCTACTGAGCCACCCACGCGCCTCTGTGAGAACTCTTTGTACAGAAGAGCAGTCATGATTAGTTCAATGGATCTAGCTTGCAGTATATACTTTTGTTTAAAGTATTTCTAAAAAAAAAATAAATTTGGTTGATTTACCTTCCAGATCTGATAAAATATGTGATCCAGATGTAACCGTTTTTATAGTTTTTGTACATTTTCCTAGACAAGTTGATTTCTTCCGTTGATCGGTCCTGGTAAATCTGATGTACTGTCCTCTGAGGTAGTGTCGTGCATCCTGGCCTGGCCTGGCCTCGAGGAACGGCAGAGAGGATGTCTGAGGGACAGAGGAGAAGGGTGAACGTGTGCTGGGCTGTTACTGTGCCCTTGGAATTGGGGGGGGGGGGAGGTGGGGAGTGGGGTCATAGCGAGCTGTTCATGCCCAAGTGGTGTTAGGAACTGTTGAGGGTGGGGCGCCTGGGTGGCTCATTTGTTGACCTCTGACTCTTGATTTCGGCTCAGGTCATGATCTCATGGTTCGTGAGTTCGAGCCTCTCGTCAGGCTCTGCACTGACAGCACGGAGCCTGCTTTGGATTCTCTGTCTCCTTCTCTCTTTGTCCCTTTCCCACTCTCTCTCTCTCTCTCTCTCTCACAATAAATAAACTTAAAAAAATAAAGGAACTGTTGAGGGCAAGGGGGAAGCTAACTCAGGGAGGATCACTGGGGTCTGCACGTATCAGACGGAACCGGAGACCACACGTGTTTGGCTGAAAGTCATCCATGTTGCCGTGTGTGTGTGTGTGTGCACCCAGTGCCCTGCGTGAATGTGCCTTTGCAGGCCCGCGTGAGTGGGCAGAGCGTGCACGTGACCCCATGTGCGTGCGTATATCAGGGCTGAGGGGTGGCAGCGCATGAGGGATGTTCTAGTCGCTGTAAATCCCCTGAGCTCTTTCAGAACCGACAGTTGGCTGTTTGCAGTTCAACTTCCCGGCCTCTGAGCCGATGGAAACGAACGGAGAAGGTGTGTCCTCATTTACATTTGTGTCCATTTCGAAAACATGTAATAGGATTTTAAAATTTTAGGGATCGAAACTGGCTTCCTACTTAGTTTCTCTACACATCTTCCCACAATCTAATTTTCGATGAACTCGCAGCCGGGCCTGTATCCACACGTGATGGTTGTGCTTGTGTGGGTTCTGTTTTCCTTTCTCCCCGCTCTGTGACTCCAATGACTCGTGTGTTTTTTTTTAACATTTTTAAAATTTATTTTGAGAGAGAGAGAGAGAGAGAAAGTACAAGCACGAGCTGGGGAGGGGCACACAGGGAGAGAGAGAATCCCAAACAGGCTCCAAGCTGTCAGCACAGAGCCCGATGCCAGGCTCGAACTCACGAACCATGAGATCATGACCCGAACTGAAGTCGGATGCTTAACCGACAGAGCCACCCAGGTGCCCCTCCAATGACTCATTTAGCGAATGAAGGTGTCCTTTTCCTCTGCCATACTCACGTGGTCCCCTCTGCACAGACCTGTGTTCCCTGCACACTCTGTCACGCACTACACGTGTGCGCGCTCGTTTGCACAAAGGACTGTCAGAGTTTTCTTCGTCCCGCGTTTCTCACTCAGCAGTGTTTGTGAAAATGACCCGGGGCGTCTGGCTCTGCTGTCACTCGTCCCCCGCAGATGGCTGCACGGCCTGAGCCTCTCCCCCTGCCTTTGGCCTGTGACCCTCACGCGGGCCTGTCATCTCACGGATGCTGTGCTCCGTGTCGGCAGGTGTTTGAGATCCTCCTGAGCCGAGGCTACTCGGAGAACAATTTCCGGGAAGATCTGAAGAACCTTTATCTCAAACTTGGGACCGAGAACAAAAGGATGATCTTCCTGTTCACGGACGCCCACGTGGCCGAGGAGGGCTTCCTGGAGCTCATCAACAACATGCTGACGTCAGGTACGTGGGCTGTGCTGGCCGGATACCCGGCCAGGAGGAGGGGCCGCTCGGCGCGGGCCTGGTGGGGCCCTCAGAGATCAGAGGTCGTCCTTGGGCAATGATGAGGTCTAGGCTTGTTCCCAAAGGTCCCTCTGGCTGCCCTGAGGGTCTAGACAACAGGAAGGTGAGAGCGGGAGAGGGTGGCTGGTTTGGAGCTGCCGCTGGGGTGTGCAGGCGACAGATGACCTGGGTCTGGACGGGGCCGGGGGGTGGGGATGGCGGTGCTGTGGGAATGGAGGGAAGCGGGAGGATTCACGAGGTACGGATCGGATGAGGGCGAGTGAGGGCGAGTGCACCCAGGGTGGCTCCCCCTTTCAGGCTGGAGCCTGTGGTGAGTGGTTCCATTGCTAGGAGGGGGAGGACCGGCCGCTAGGGGTGCGTGGAGATGGCTACACTTACAAAAAACCCAAACTGGATGTCGGATAGAGTTTGCTAGAGAGAGTCTGCTAGAGCCTTGGTAACAAAGTACCACAAAATGGGTGGTTGGAAACCACAAACATTTGGGGCGCCTGGCTAGCTCAGAAGAGTGGGTGACTCTTGATCTCAGGGTCACTTGAGCCCCCACATTGAGGGCTGAGTCCCACGTTGGGTGTAGAGATGACTTAAAAAAATTGGGGGCACCTGGGTGGCTCCGTTGGTTAAGCATCCGACTCTTGATTTTGGCTCAGATCATGATCTCCTAGTTCGTGGGTTCGAGCCCCACAAACCGGGCTCTGCGCTGGGAAGTTCAGAGCCTGCTTGGGATTCTCTCTCCCTCCCTCTCTCCCTCCCTCTCCCCTACTTGCTCTCTCTCTCAAAATAAGTAAATAAGTAAACTTAAAAAAAATCCAAAATCACAAACATTTAGTGTCTCACAGTGTGGAGGTCCTCCCTCAGGGCACCTGCTGGGGTGGTTCCTTCTGGGGCTCTGAGGGAGAATCTGTTCCAGGCCCGTCTCCGGCTTCTGCTGGTTTGCCGCTAATTCCCGGGCTCGTGGGCGCGTCTCCCCGGCTCCGCTTTCCCACTCACATGGTGTTCTCCGTGCGTGCGTGTGTCTGTCTCTGATCCAAACTTCCCCTTTTTATAAGGACACCAGTTGTACTGGGTTAAGACCTACCTTATGGACCTTGTTTTGTTTTATTTTATTTTTATTTTATTATCAGGTTAGTTAACATACAGTGGAGTCTTGGTTTCAGGAGTAGAACCCACTGATTCATCACTTCCGTACAACACCCAGTGCTCATCCCAGCAGGTGCCCTCCTCAGTGCCCATCACCCATTTCACCCATCCACCCCCCCACCTCCTTTCCAGCCACTCTGTTTGGTCTCTATTTAAGAGTCTTTTATGGTTTGTCTCCCTGTTTTTATCTTACTTTTCCTTCCCTTCCGCTATGTTCGTCTGTTTTGCTTCTCAAATTCCACATAGGAGTAAAATCATATGATATTTGTCCTTCTCTGGTTGACTTATTTCACTGAACATAATACCCTCTAGTTCCATCCACGTTGTTACAAATGGCAAGATTTCATTCTTTCTGATCGCTGAGTAACATTCCATTGTATATACTATCCGTTCATCGGTCGATGGACATTTGGGCTCTTTCTATAATTTGGCTATTGTTGATAGCACTGCTATAAATATTGGGGCGCATCTGCCCCTTTGAATCAGCATTTTTTTTGTAGCTTTTGGGCAAATACCTAGTAGTGTAATTGCTGGGTCATGGGATAATTCTATTTTTAATTTTTTGAGGAACCTCCGTACCCTTTTCCAGAATGGCTGTGCCAGTTTGCATTTTAATGACCTCATTTTAACTTCATGACTTCTATAAAGACCCTGTTTCCAAGTAAGGTCACATTCTGAGGTCCCGGGGGCTTCAACGTATCTTGTGTGGAGGAGCACCATTCGATCTGTAGCAGATCGGCAGTTGGATGTAGGGGTCTGGCTCTCAGATGTGGCTCCTAAAGCTTTGGAAATGGATGACACCATCTGCGGGGAGAGTGTGAGAAATCAGGGGAGCCCGGGGCTGAGTTCAGGGAGAAGAGGAGTGAGCCGGAGGCTGAGGTTGTAGGAGGCAAACCGGAGGCGAATTCCTCTTTATCTCTCGCAGTATACGTAGCTGTGACTTAATCACAGCCGGAGGACACAAAGCAGCATCAGCAGAGGGGGAGAGGCGCATGGGACGAAGTCTGGGGAGTCAGGCAAGGCTTCCAGAGCCCTCTCCCAGGGCGGTCACATAGGATACGTTTAACGCCTCCAGCATCTGATTGTGACGACACACATGAAGTGTCATCTCCCAGGGAAGCCGTTCGGGACTCAGCGCCGAGGGTGTTTACTGGGGGCTGGACACGTAGGCACCTGCTGCCTGGCACCTACTGAAAATTCTAGACTTCCAGGGGGAAAGCAGGTGGTCAGCATGAGCCACACTGTTTGCACAGACAGTTCAGGCCTGATGAGCTACTCTGATCCCTGAATGGTAGTGGGAACCCTCCCACAGTCCGTGTTCCCAGACACGGGCCAGGGGCCAACCCTGTAAGCAAGCCTTAGTGAGGAGAGCAGCCCCAGGCCTGCCACGTCATCTTTCTTCCATATGGGAACCCAACAGATAGTTCATAAAAATGTAGGATACTGATTCGAAATGGTATCGATACAGTTGGAAAAAGTCCGACTTGCCAGAGTCTGGCTGCTTTCCTGCCCCGGGAGGGCTGTCTCTGCATCTCCCCATTGATTTAGTTAGTCCAGAATCCCCGTCAGGCCGAAACCCTGGAGTGCATCAGACGCCTGACCCCTCCCACATTTTGTCCTGCTTTGTTTTTTGTCCCTGGAGCCCGTCCCTTACCTTGCGCTCCCTTTACCGGCCACCAGAGCCAGACCCTCATCGTGTCCGACTGTGACTCTTCACACGTATCTCTGTATCGATCTTCCTGCTTCCTAACGCACCACCTTCTGTGCACGTCACCAGCTCGGGGTCTCCGCGGACTGACTTCTGTTTCCGCCGGCTGAGTTCCTCTCCCTCCTTATTTTCCATCTTGCCTCTGCATCTTGCTCAGGCCCTTCTTCCCGCCTGCTGCACTCTCTTTCTCCCTTTCTTTATCAGCCTCCATGGTTGCAAGTGATGGAAACTCAACTCCAGTTGGCTTATGTGAAATTAGAGGGAGATGAAGTCAGTATTGATTCACAAAACTGAAAAAGTCCGGGGCACATTTGGATTCAAGTGCTCAAGAGAGAGCATTCCGAATGGGTCTCCCCCACCCACCACCCACCCCTGTCTTGGCTTTACCGTTTTTCTCTTTTATTTGCATTTTTGGATTTTCCCAAAGTAATTAAACAAACAGCACCAGATGCCTGAGGCTCACATCCTCCTTGGCTTAGCCCGGGCCAATGAGATTCTTTCCCAGATGTTTGTGGTCCAAGGGCTCGGCAGGGCTGTCATTGGCTGGCTCAGATCACGTGCCCCATCCCTGAGCCAATCACTTTGGCCGGTTGACACAGGGCTCTGATTGGGCAGGTCACCCAAACCGCTCGCAGGCGTAGAATGATTGTGAAGTGATTCTCCCAAGGAAAAGAGAGACCTTTGGCCAGGAAGTGGGGACGGGCGGGGACAGAGGGACTCCACTTTCCAGTCTAAAGTGTCGGGTGCCAAACTTCCTCCAAATTCTAGCTCCAGGGCCGCGCAGGGTCTCCCTCCCCTAAGAAGCCTCCTTCACTGGTGGCAGCTTCGTACCTCCTGAATACCTGGGGCACCTACAGTCCCCGCTACTCACATGGCATTTAGCACATGCTTCCTTGGGTCGGCATCAGACTTTCCACACATGGGTGGCAGACTCGTGAGAATGGGTATAAGCGCCAGCCTTGTCCTTTGCTGTATCTGTAAACCCCACTGCAGGGCTGGGGTGTATTTTCTGTGAAGACCGAGAGGGCTCCTGTGGGTCTCATTTAATAGCACCCCAAATGGGCAAGGCTACTTATTTTCCGAAGCCCTTACACTTTGCAGCAGAGTTTTTCATCCTGGGCCCTAATGACATCAGGGGCAGGGTAGTTTTTAGTTGTGGGGCTGTCCTGGGCATTACAGGCTGGTTGGCTGTGTCCCTGGCTTGTACCTACTAGATGCCATCAGCACCCCAGCCCCACACACACATAAGCCGGGGCGACCAAAGACGTCTCCAGACATTGCCAGATGTCTCTTGGGGGCACAGTTGTCCCTGGTTGAGTACGCTCATGATAACCCTCCCAGGTAAGGAGGAGACGTTTGTTCCTTCCACTTCAATGAGGAGACTGAGGCTCAGAGGGGTTTATACACGGGATGTGAGTCTTGGGCCTCAGAATCAGGACACAAGCCCTGCTCCTTGAGCTTGGCATCTACGACTCTTCCAGGGATGCTGTGCTCCTTTCATTTAAGTGCCTAGAGGGATGATACCACCCCTTCCCCGCCCCTCCGAGGCTGAAAAACTCATTGTGTCTTTGTTCTCTAGGGATCGTACCCGCGCTTTTCCCAGAAGAGGAAAAGGAGTCTATCCTCAGTCAGATTGGACAAGAAGCTCTGAAGCAAGGGACGAGCCCAGCCAAGGAATCCGTGTGGCAGTACTTTGTGAACAAGAGCGCAAATAACCTGCACATTGTCCTGGGCATGTCGCCGGTGGGGGACACCCTGAGGACGCGGTGCAGAAATTTCCCAGGTGCCCCTGAGTTGAGCCTGCAAATCGGTTTTTCCCCTTCGGCAGGGCGTTCCCAGCAAAGTGAAACAGGAGATGGTCACTGGGCGGAAATTCGGGCCCTGCAGCGTAGGGTGAGACCCGCTCTGCCCCTCACGATCGCCGGCGGGCTCTTGTGCTGCCCACGGTGGACAGTGTCCTCCAACAACGAGGAGATGCTCACAGGCCCAGATGCACGGCCCGAAGCGAGCTCCCTGCTCTCTTCCGTTTGAACCGTTCTGCCAGCCTCGTGGAAGGTGCAATACCTGGACCTCTAGAGCAGAGGTTCTGAGTTGGGGGGTGATTTCCGGCCCCATCCTGGGGCCATTTGTCAATGCCTGGAGACAGTTTTGGTTGTCACATCGGGTGGGCGGGGGAGTGTACTACTGACATCTAGTTGACAGAGGCCAGGGTTTTGCCCAACTTTCTATGCTGCACAGACAGCCCCGCGATAGAGGGTCGTCCAGCCCCAATGTCAGCCGTGCTGCGGTTGAGAAACTCTGCTTTGGGTGAATTATTCTCGGGTGCGTCCAGCTCCTTCTCCGGCGTGCCGGGTGCTGAAGACCGTGTCAGCGTCCGTGATCACCTCAAGGTTGCAGGCTGACCATCTCTTTTCGTCTCTTCTTTTCAAGGTCTTGTAAATAACACCGGTATCGACTGGTTCATGCCCTGGCCCCCTCAAGCCCTGCATGCAGTCGCAAAGTCATTTCTAGGTACGTGACAGCTGCTGTGGGGCCCCGTTAATGATGTAACAAAATAACGTAATGCTTTTCTGACTTTGAATTTTGGTCCGGTAGCTCCCTTCATCGTTAACCCCCCTGGCCATGAATGGTTTTTAAGTTTGTCAGTGTGTTTTTGGTTTATATTGTGTTTTAATCTAAAGAGATTGCAGGGGACTTACAAGGATAACTTAGGGGACAATTGATCAGGTATCATCCAAAGCAGGCGTTGGTACACCATGGCCTTTGGGCCAAATGTGGTCGGTGGCTCGTTTTGGTAGATAAAGTGTGATTGGGACACTGACTCATTGGTCAATGACCATGGTGTCTATGGCTGTTTTTAGGCCGCAACTGCAAGGTTGAATAATTACAGGAGAGACCATACGGCCCCTGAAGCCTGAATATTTACTGTTCAGCTCTTTACAGAAAAAGTATACCGTTTCCTGACCCAAAAGATACCTGAAGGACCTTTTAGAGGACTGATTATCAATCCATGCTGAATTTGCTGTATAGTTTCAAGCACCTAAGCCCTTGATTATTAATTTTAATCTTCAACATAAGAAAGCAAGTCAGTTCGTCTTCAGGGAAAAATCTTTTTATCTGGACCTAACTTGAGCGGATTTGACCCCGTAAATAGCTTCCACCTTATAAATACGTATTCAGTAAATAAGTAACTTGTCCCTTTATGCAGGGAGAGCTCATGTTTTTAATCAAGATGTACTTTCATGGGTAAAGGGGCTAAGAGAATGGCTCTGTCCTGCTGATGTGGCTCAGGGATCAGCAAGCTTTTTCTGGAAAGGACCACATGGTAAATATTTTCAGCTTTGTGGGTCATACAGTCTCTATTGCAGCTACTCAGCTCTGCCGTCGTATCACGAAAGCAGTCTTCGACACTATGTAAGTGAACGGGTGTAGCTGTGTTCCAATAAAACTTTGTTTACAAAAACAGGTGGTGGGCCGGCTTTGTCCCGCGTGGTTTGCCAACCCCCATATCCACGCGTCTTAGCTTCCAAAGATGTGCTAGCCACCTCTCTGTGTTAGCGCTTAGTTGTGCTCTCAGCCTTCAGTGCTTCCGCGTCATAACACCGCGTGGAATTTGCTGAGAATTTTTTTCTTGGAATAGATTCCCCGGCGTTGGGATAACTGTGCCCCAAAGTATGGATATGGGTGAGGCAGTTTTTCACGCATGCTGGAAATAGGCCTGTGGGCTGTGGTTTGCTGCCCCCCCCCCCCCCGCCCCGGTATGATTTAAGATCACATCTGCTGCATCTGGCTGAATGGTTACTTTGGGTCAATCTTGTCTTCCTCCATCTTAATTGAAGACACATTCTGCTTTGAGGGGAGTGTGTTTCGCCATCTGTTAGATAAACCAAGATAAACCAAGATAAACCAAGATCTGCACCGGAAGAGAGGATTGACTGTTTCAACAGACTTAAAGGAAGACCCTCCTTGTGGCCACTCTGTGCTGGGCGCAAGGGATAGAGCCAGAGACACTGGATGCATTTCCTTCCTGAAATTCCAAGCCCCTCCCCGGACAGTGTCATAGCCATCCAAGGGACAGAGCTCCCTACCCACAGGGAAAGAGAAACTGCCACAGCACAGATTGGTCCTGTGGTCCAGAAAAGCCACCAACCAAGTGATAGCTCCTCTTTCGCTTTCCTTTTCTATTAAACATTTTTATATCAGGGCACTAGGGTGGCTCAGTCAGTTTAGCATCTGACTCTTGATTTCGGCTCAGGTCGTGATCTCACAGTTCGGGAGATCGAGCCCCGAGTCGGGCTCCGCGCTGACAGTGTAGAGTCTGCTTGGGATTTTCTCTCTCTCTCTCTCTCTCTCTCTCTCTCTCTGTGTCCCTCCCCTCTGCCATCCCTCAAAATAAATAAATGAACTTAAAAAAAACATTTAAAAATGTATTTTTATCTCATTTTTTTCAGTAAAACATCTATAACATAAAATTTGCCATTTTAACCATTTTTTTTAAGAAAGATTTTAATGTTTATTTATTTCAGAGAGAGGGAGAGATAGAGTGTGAGCAGGGATCAGGCAGAAAGAGAGGGAGACACAGAATCTGAAGCAGGCTCCAGGCTCTGAGCTGTCAGCACAGAGCCCGACGTGGGGCTTGAGCTCACGAACTATGAGATCATGACCTGAGCCGAAATCGGACACTTAACCGACTGAGCCACCCAGGTGCCCCGCCATTTTAACCATTTTTAGGAGTAGAGTCAGTGGCCTGAAGAACACTCACACTGTTGTGCAGCCGTCATCATCCATCTCCAGATCTCTTTTCATCTTGTAAAACTGAAACTGTCCCCATAAAACACGAACTTCCTGTTCCCCCAGCCCCTGGTAACCCCCGTTCTACTTTCTGTCTCTGAATCTGGCTGTTCTTGACACTTCGTATGAAGTCGAATCACAGAACATTTGTCCTTTTGTGTCTGGCTTCTTGTACTCAGCATGTGTTTGAGGCTCATCCACGTTGTATTGTGTGTCGGGATTTCCTTTCTTTTTACGACTGGGTAATCTTCCGTCGTGTGGATGGACCATATTCTGTTTATCCATTTGTCTGTTGATGGACATGTGGGTCGCTTCCACGTTTGGCTGTTGTGAATAGTGTGGCTGTGAACATTGGCCTACATGAATCTCCTTGGGTCCATTTTTCAGGTCTTTCTGGGCACATGCCTCAGAGCGGAATTGCTGAGTCAGGGAATTCTATGTTGAGCTGCGGGAAACTCCTCTTTTCCGTGTGTAAGAGGCATTTTTTTCTGTTCCTTTCTCTTCAGGGACTAATCCGATGATCCCAGTGGAAAACATAGATGGTGTGGTAGAGCATGTTGTCTTGGTCCACGAGTCTGTGGGTGAATTCAGCAAACGATTTCTACAGAAACTGAGGCGTAGCAACTATGTAACTCCCAAAAATTACCTTGATTTTATTAACACGTATTCAAAGTTACTGGACGAGAAAACTCAGTGTAACATAGGTGAGACTTGGGAACGGGGCGGTGAACATGTAAGGATCCAACTGATGACCTTTTCTTTAAGCAGGCGTTTCTTAGCAAGACGGGGAATAATCAGGATTGAGGTGAAGTGTAGCATGCTCCGGATCTTTCATCTCCGAGTGATTCTTCTGGGTGGGCAGGGGGCTGTCACGCTCTTACTTTTACTCATCCGTGTTGGGTCATGCGTTTTGTAGCTCTACATTTTCCCTGCTTAGAGATACGGTCTGATGGCAGCAACGTGCTCTGTTGCAAAGTGCTCTTGAAAATGCTGCGGCTCTAGCTGTTGGCCAGATGAAGCGCTGTTTTCAGGAATACATTCGTTTTGGCCGATGCTGTCTCAGCATGGCAGTGGAGGTGATGTTGGCATCTCCTGGAGATTTTTTTTTTTTTTCTCGGTTGAGCCCAAGTTGGACGAATCACAGTGAGGCCGCTGGCACGCTTCCCCGGGCGTACTGGCAATGGTGCTCACCTTGGTGATGGGTACGGGTCCCTCTTTCCTCAGCCCAGTGCAAGCGTCTGGAGGGGGGGCTGGACAAGCTGAAGGAGGCCACCATCCAGCTGGATGAGCTGAACCAGAAGCTGGCTGAGCAGAAGGTCGTACTGGCGGAGAAGTCGGCCGCCTGCGAGGCCCTGTTGGAGGAGATTGCCACCAACACGGCCATAGGTGAGTGTGCGGCCAGCTCTGGGGGCAGGGACCCCCCCAGATGGGGCGGGGCTCCACTGGGGGACATTCCTGAGAAGCCACTTGGAAGGCCGCTGTTTTTCTCCTGAGCACGATGCGCATTCCCGCATGTGGACCTCGCAGGCCGTTCCCGCTGGTTGCCTGCCACACCGAGCTCGCCTGCGGTTATTCCAGCCCCTTCCCACGCGGCCCAGCCCCGTCCCATCTCCCCTGAGACCCTTCCCCTGTCGACCCCTCTTCTTGGCCCCCTGACTGTTGTGATGGTTCCCGCTCTGCTTTTCGGTTCTGACGGTGTCACAGTTGTGACCTTGCTCCCTTCTTCCCACGCACTTGTCTTCCTGCTGCTCCAGCAAGAAACTCTCTCTCGGGGCCGGGATCCTTCACAGCGTCAGGGCCCATACGCGCTTTGTGCTCTGTAGACACTCGGCCCACGCTTGCTTCTTGACCGTGAAGACGAATCCCGAGAGAACGCCTCATTGGAAAATATTAGGGCATCATTGAACACCCACCGTATCGGCTCCCTAGGGCCATCTGGTGAAGCAAAGTCAGCATAAATTTTCGCAGGGCCCCAGGGCACACAGGATTGCGACACACCAAGGTGGTGACGAGCATGGCTGTGATGCTCAGGTCCTTGTGCTCCGGTCCCAGCTGGGTGCTGTCAGACAGGTGACAGTGTATTTGTTTCCTAGAGCTGCCCTAACGAATGGCCACACCTGGGGGGGGGGGGAGGGGGGCTTCCAACAACACTTGACTCTCTTACGGTTTTGGAGGCCAGATTTGGAGATCGGCAGGACCAGCCTCCTTCCTCCTTGCTTCTACTAGCTTCCGGTGGTTTGCTGCCAGTCCTTGGCTTTTAGGTTTATCTCCGTGTCTACCACCACTGGCACGTTATCTCCTTCCCTCTGTGTTTCTGAGTCTTCCCATGGTCTTCCTCTAAGGATACAAGCCATTGGATTTAGGGACCACCCTAACCCAGTATAACCTCATGTGAACTAGGATCTACAAAGACCCTCTTTCCCAATAAGGTCACATTTTGAGGTTCCCAGGTGGACGTGGACAGTGGGGAGACACTCTTCAACCCAGCACACCTACTATGAACCAAAGCCTGTTCTAAACATTAGGGTTACAGACCTTGGGGAGATGCTCACATTCTAGTGAGTGGAACCAGACAATCAATGAGCCAATAATTAGATCAACTTCCAGATTTTGATCAATGTCATGAGGCAAATAAACAGATGAGGGCTAGGGTGACAGAGGGGGCAGGGCACCTTAGGAGGGGTGGTTCTGAGCTGGGCCTGAATAAATATAAGAAAAGGTGACGAGAAGCAGGGAGATCTCAGTGAGCCGGAAAGAGGGAGGGTGGCCCTAGTGTCCTTGGCTAACACTGGCCACACAGGGTTGGGGGACTGTCCTGTGGGATGGAGTGGTGGGACATGGGTGGGCCAGTCAGAGCAGCTGTCCTGCTGTTGGAGACCCCGTGCCCGGTAAGGTTTCTGTTCTAGCAGGAACACCCGAGGCCGCCATCTTGGACAAAGCTCGTTAGATCCCCTGACAGCCCAGCACCAACCTTGGAGGGCTGCGGGCTGCTTTGTGTCAGTGGTAAGGTCCCCCACCTCCGTGCCCAGTAGTTTCACTAACCTCCCCTTCCTCCTGTAGCTGAGGAGAAGAAGAAGCTTGCAGAGGAAAAAGCCATGGAGATAGAAGAACAAAACAAGATCATTGCGGTGGAGAAGGCTGAGGCGGAGACAGCCCTCGCCGAGGTCATGCCCGTGTTGGAGGCTGCCAAGCTGGAACTGCAGAAGCTGGACAAATCCGATGTGACTGAGATTAGGTAACTGGTGGCGGTTTCCAAGTGTGCTTGGCCGCCCGTATCAGTCCTGACAGCAACTACAGTAATCATGGCGGTCAGGCATTTGTGGAGCCCCGTCGCGCGCCGGCCACTGTGCTAAGCACTTTCCGTGGTGGGTACCGTTAGTGCCGTTCTTATCCTCGTTTGCAGAAGAGGAAAGTGGGGCGCAGGACGGTAAGATGGCTCGCCCCAGGTCCCCCAGCCGGGAGGTAGCGGAGCCTGTTGACTTTGGACCCAGGCTGACTCACAGGAGGGGACTGAGTTCCAGAGCGGGGTGTGTGGGAGGAGGTGGGGTTTGTCAGCTGATGCTTTTTTCGGGAAACACGACACGAACGTCTGTCTGGGGCGCTTGACGCAGGGGGCCGGAGCCCTGCTGAAAATAGCTTGACAAAGATGTGCCACAAGCTGAGAGTCGACTGGGGAGGCTCTGATCCAGCTCTAGCCAAATGGGCTTGTGAGGGGGGGGGGGGAGAGGGGCTCTTTATTGTGGCTCCCAGACCTTTGGCGAGTCAATTTGTAAGATGCCTGTCCCCCCTGCAGCCCCAGGGGACTTCCAGGGAAAGGGGCCTGGTGTGGGGCTGGTGGGTGAGCTTTCTCCCGCGTTGTGTGGGGCTCCTTAGGGCACCGTGAATGGATCTCGCTCATCAACTCGGCACGAGACTGAAGGCAGGAAGGAACACTCCCCCATCTGCCTGCCCCTCTGCTTATGTCGCCTGGCCCCACACACGTCTCCCCCTGGTCCGGGACCCTCAGCTCTCTCCTCTCTCCCCATCACCTCCTTGCTTTCAGAAAGGGTTGGGGTCTTCTGGCCCCACAGTCAGGTCTCCTGTGAGAGACACTCCTGTTTCCAAGCCCGTGGTTGACTCTCCGTCTTAGGCTCCCGGCAGAACGATGCTTGTTCTCTGTGCTCGTCTCTCTTCCTTCCTTGTCAAAGGCTGGGCCCTTGGCATTTGTTTATTAGTGAGACATGTGGACTTGAAACCGAACGTCCAGCTCATTCAGGGCAGGGGACTTAAGCAGCTCTCGGGAGGCCACCTGCGGATACTGCTGTTGGCAGAGGTCATTATTTCGGCTTTGCAAAGCGTGGTTGAATGAAGGCGTAAGGATGGACGTGTTAAGATTGCGATCGTACGTGTCAGAAGTTCGGACGGGGGTGCAGAACAAAGCAGAAACGCATACGAAGCTGAGTTGTAGGACAGACCATCAGCATACACATTTTCAAGGGAAACCGCCAACGTCGGTTATGCAAATGTTGGGCACCACTCCCAGGTCAGTGGCATAAAAACACCGTGAGAGCAGAGAGCCGGGAAGGAGTTTTGAAGGGGATTTGTTTGGAGAGAAGGGGCTGTGAGTCCCCGGCTTGACCCAAGGGCGAGGGGGAGACGGGGCTCCTACAGGACCAAATGGAGAGCTTGCTATGTGTCCCCGGCAGCTGGCGGGGGATGCCCGTATCTCGCCTGAGACAGGTGCGAGATGGTGCTCGAGTCATTTCTGAGAAAGCGCGAGTGGCCTATGACCTGAAGGGACTAGTTTCTGGAAATGTAATTATGGGAGTCGGTAATGTGTTCGTGTATGGCTCTGCCTCTTACGGGGGGGGGGGGGGGTGTGACCTCAGGTAAGTCACCTAACCTCTCTGTGCTGCAGTGTCCTCATCTGTAAGACGAGGCTGATAATAATTGTCCCCATGGCCTCAGGGCTGTTGTGAACTATTGTATGAAGAGCTCTCTGGACCTCACAGTGGGCGTCAAGTAAGCATTAGCTAGGATGGTCCCAACATCTCAGTGACATCATGTGAAAGCCCCCTCCCGACCGCCCCATCAGCTTAGTCCCCCTCCTTTCCCCCCCACCTGCCCCCCAACACAGCAGGTACCCATTGCCTTTTGGTTCTCACATGTCATCCAGAGGGTTTTTGTACGTGGTCACGGCAACCGGGCGTACAAGTGTCTCTTCAGTTCCTGACTGTAGATTCTAAAGGTTAGTGGAACAGGGGATACCTGTGTATTTGCTTCCTTCTCTTTTTGGTGTGCAAACGGTCACATACCGTATGCATTTTTCTACATCTTGGCTTTTCCACCGAACAGTGCATTTTGGAGATGTTTTGCGTGTCAGTATATGATGAACTTGCCCAATATCTAAAAAGAGTCCATCACATTCCTTTGTATGGTGGCTGTGTTATCATCTATTTAACTGGCCCCAGTTTCCGAATCTTTAGCTTGTTGCCAGCCTTTTGCCTTTACAAACCGCATGGCAAAGAATAGCGCCGACTGCACTTCATTGCGCAGCCGGGCAAGTCCGCCGCAGGGATACTTTTCCAGAAGCGGAATTGCCGAGTCCAAGGGTGTGTGTGTTTATGATGTCTACAGCTGTTGTTTAGTGCTCTCCCTGGGGTGGAACCAATTTACACTCCACTGACAGTCCATGGGAGTGCCTGCTTTTCCAGAGCCTCACCAACAGAGAGCATCGTGGCACGTTTGAATTTTTGCTTGTTATGTAGATGAAAAATTGTATTTGTGTAGTTTTAATGTGCATCCCCCTTATTGTGAGTGAGGCTGGCCTTTTTTCATATGTGAAAGACGTGCGTTAGGCTTGTGTGTATTTCGTTTTCTGTGAACTGTTTATACACTTTGCCCACTTATCTGTTGGACTGTTGTTATTGTTACTTTTTTTCTTGTCCGTTTCCAGTGGATTTTTATGTAATAGGGAGGTGAGCTTTTTATCCACGATGTGAGTTGCAGATACCTTCCCCTGTGGTTCATTGGCCATTTGACTTTGCTTGTGAGTTTTGTGTGTGTGTTTGTGTTTGCTGTGCATAAGATTTTTATGTGGCAGATTTTAGCAATGTTTTAGTTTGTGTCATCCTTAAAAGGCCTTAAAAATGAAAGATTGTAAGACAATGTCCCCATGATTTCTTCCTGTGCATTTACAGTTTAATTCTTTATGGTTCAATAGTTGATCTTTTGGGGATTTTTCCTGGGGTTCAGTGCGAACCCAGTGGATCCAATTTTATTTTTATCCAAATTTATTTTTTCCAGATGACTATAATCTGGCTCTCTTTAGGTCATTTGGATGTCAAGTGTGGTGAGCCAGCACTTACATCTTGACAATTTCATAATCCTTTGATTCTTTAAATAGCACTTTCTTTCTACGAGGCTCAATCCCCTTTGTAGAAATCATCAGATGTTAAGCCAGGAAGATTAGGAGTCATGAAGATTAGAAGTGGACGTTCCTCTGTAGTATAAAAGGCTCCCTTTGTTACCGGCTTGTGGTTTCACTTTTCTTCGTTCCATTTGTTCGGTAGTCTTTGGGTGCCCACCACCCGCCCACCGACCCTGTGCCGGCACTGGGGCTGAGCAAGGTCTTTACTGCATTCAGCTGACACTCCCGGGGAGGCACGGGTGTTTGTGCAGGAATCCCACGTGGACAGTAAGATCACCCAGGAGAAGGTTAGGACGGGGAGATCTTTGCTGCTACGACCATGGATAACGGGGGAACCTGCCCTGGTCGGGGCGGGGGGTAGTCAGGGAAAGTATTCCCCAGGAAGTGACATACAAACCGAGACGTGGCTAGAGAATATGTGTTCACCGGCTGTAGGATAGAGGCTAGAGGCGGCCGTCTCTGAGACTGGAAGGAGCTTGGCCTGAGGGCAAAACAGAGACAGAGTGTCTGAGTTAGAGTGAGGGAAGGTGGGGAGTCGGGTGTGTGAGGATTCTTTCCCTCCGGGGAGCGGGCATATCATCACCATCTTTCTCTCACCTGTTTCTTTTGTGATAGGAGAAAAGAATCAAATGAAACAGGAATGTTTCTATTTCCCAGACTGACCACCTCAGGATCACTAACACCTCAGTTATCCTGTGTTACGACGACGACGCGTTCTGTATACACGAGGTTCCTGGGACCCGTTTGTAAGCCGACAGCAGAGGGCTTCGCTTTCATAGACTCACAGGGTTTCCGAGTGGGAAGGTCTGGCTCTGTTTCCCCATTTTGCAGATGGGAAAATTGAGAACGCTGGATAGTTTATAACTTGCCCAAGGTCTCAGGATCCTCCACTGAGGCCGGGGCTCTTCCCGTCTTCTATCTGAAAGCCTCTCGCTGCTTCTGTCCTCTTCTGATTATTCAAAGATCAGTGGCCTGGGCCTGGCCTTCATCAACCCTGAAGGAAACCTTTCAGAAACAGCTGACAGCGTTGCCTGCTTTCGAAAGACCTAGTGGCGGCCTCATTGAACCTTCCCCTGGTGACTCAGGACCATTACTTTAATCATCTGTCTTTGTGCCGGAGTCATTGCCCTGGCTTGTCCTTACTCCGCGTGGCTCCTTCTCTCTGCTCTCGTCTGCAGGCGAGCGGGTGGGGGTCCTGGGGCTGGGATGGGTGGGGCGTTTGCCCAGTATAGAAAGTCTCCATAGTGCTGTGCTGGCCGCGTTGTTCTCGCTCTCTTGCTCCCTCCCGCCCTCCTTCTCGCCTCTGGGTCACCCTGGCCTCCTGCTGGAATGGCTGGGCTCCTGCCTCACCTCCCCCCAGGCTGCCCTCTGCCCTTCTGGGGCCTCTGTCATCTCTGCTCTTCTCTCTTTCTTTTCCTTCCCTCCATCACTTTCCTTACGCTTCTGTCTCTCTTCACGGTTTTGGTGTCTGCACAGCTCATCTGGGTCGTAGGTACTTTGCCCAGCAGCAGGCAGCCAAGCGGTCCCCCTGGGTCCAGTGAACGTGCCACCTGTTCCTTCCCAGGTCTTTGTGCTGCTGTGCCATCCCCTGCTTCTTTGGGTCTCGGTTCCCTGAGGGTTGAGGGCGCTGGACGTCTGAGCGTTGGATCAGCAGAGTGGCGGTCTGGTCTCATCAAAGACAAAGGCAACAGGGGTGACATAGACCGGAAGGAGCCCGGGATGTGGGGACCCCGGACCCCACGGGCTGTGTGAACATAGGCAGGCTGTGTGAAACGCTGAGCCCTGTCTCTTCATCTAGTAAATGGATGGCAGTAATGAGAGTGGTTACGCTGTAGAGTCTAAGGAGCCACCCCAGGTGTAATTAGAAGCACAGCTTCTCAGGCTCCACCCTGACCTACTGACTCAGATGCTTGGGGTGGCCCGGGTTTGCATTTTAAATGACACCCGCCCCCGCGATTCTGATGCCGTCAGGTTCCGGGAGCCTGATCTGGCGCCTGATGGAGACCAGTCCCTGACTTGGAGAAGCTCACCCGAGGAGCCCAAGTTGGTGTCGGGATATGGCTTCCTTGGCTTCCACGCAGTGTCACCTCCAAGAGATGACTCTCGGTTGAGCCACGTTTTCTGGAACTCTCATTTAGGCTAGGTCCCGGCCGCATCCTGGGTCTGATTCACATATGTCTTTGTTTCTCACCAGGTCCTTTGCTAAGCCCCCCAAACAGGTGCAGACGGTGTGTGAGTGCATCCTCATCATGAAAGGGTATAAGGAGCTCAACTGGAAAACTGCCAAAGGCATGATGTCTGACCCCAATTTCCTGAGGTCTCTGATGGAGATTGATTTTGATTCAATTACCCAGAGCCAAGTTAAAAATATTAGAGGTGAGCAGAGACGAATGTAGGAATAGCCAGGCTTGATCCCAGTTTGGCATCTCAGTCTTGGGAGTAGGGATGGAGAGCAAGGAGGGAATGGGCCGGGTGACTGTTGCCAGAGGAAGATGGGCAGCACTGGGGGTGACATGGGAAGGCTGGGTGCCGGATGGGCAGTGGCAGCCGATGCCTGCTGCACGTTTGACGGCAGTCACTCTGGCGTTCCCGTTAGGAAACGGCGCCTTCTTAGGGAACCCAGCCTGGCCTTGTCTTCCGGCATCTTGTCCACCAGGCATGGTGGTACAAGAGGCGGTCTGACCTTGATCTCTTCCTTGTGCTTTTTGCCAGCGTACAGTCTCCTGTAGATCCCTGGGAGATGGGCGGGGAGGGACCGGCACCACCCGCAGCCAGCCTCTCTGTCCTCAGTTACCGAATGCCCACGTTCCCTTTGAGCCTGGCTCCTGAACTGCCTAGATGTTTAGCCAGTGGGAACGAGGCTAGTCTTTGCAAAAGGCCACTCAAGTTCATAGTGCCACTGTTTACCTTCATGGTTTGTTCAGAACGTTATTGTCAAGTGCTTTTTCTCAGCAGCTCAGACACAAAACTAAATGAAACACAAAGGATAACAACAAGTGCAAAAACCCAAGGACCTCTCTTTACCTGAATATTGGCTTGGGTGGGTTTCCATTCATGTGAAATTACTCCTGGGGTGAGAGTATAGGTAGAGGGGACGGTGACTCATCACGGCCTACGATTCCCAGCCAGCTGCCTGCTCTGAGCCACTTTGACGCACAGTCGGGGGTCCCCACGGACACCCCGGGTCCTGATGTCACATGGAAGTGCCTGGGTCATAGGATGTCCTGGGTGGCAGTAACATGTGCCCCTCCCTCACACCTTAATCATCCCCTACACAAAACTCATTTATTTCCCATCTTACTTTCCCAAGATGAGTCTTGTCACTCGTCGAAATCATTGCATCTTTGACCGTTAGGCCTCTTGAAGACTCTCAACACCACAACTGAAGAAATGGAAGCTGTGAGCAAAGCAGGCTTGGGGATGCTGAAGTTTGTGGAAGCTGTAATGGGCTACTGTGACGTTTTCAGAGAAATCAAGCCCAGAAGAGAGAAGGTATTGTCCACACGTAAGACCTAAACATTGCTGCCAAGGGAGCAATCTGGAGTCGCATTTAATATGTCCATAGCTTTGCCGGAAGCATTCTGACAGGGTTCTGATTTTATATCGCATGAACATTCCCCTGCCCGCCCCCAGCACTACTAAATGATAACCCTGAATTATAGCTCTCATCCAGATGGCGTGAACTGGCAGAACCAAAGTCTGGAAGATTTTCAAATTTTGCGTGAAAAGAGTAGGATAAATGGGTAAAAACTGTCCTCTATGGCTAAAGCAGGATTCTCAGCCTCGGAGCTCTTGACGTTCGGGGCCGGACGGTTCTCCGTGGTGGGGGCCGTCCTGTGCACCGTACGATGCTTAGCAGCATCCCTGACCTCCACCCACTGGGCGCCATTGTCCCTACCCCTAAGTTTTGACAACTAAAAACGTCTCCCGACCTTGCCATATGTCCTCTGAGGGGCAAAACCACTGGGTCAGAACGCACAATACAAAGGGAGTTATAAGGTTGATTTGATCATTTTGAGACCTGTTTTCTTAAAAATTTTTAAGTGTTTATTTTTGGGGGAGAGAGAGAGAGAGAGAGAGACCGAGTGCGAGTGTGGGAGGGGCAGAGAGAGAGGGAGACACAGAGTCCGAAGCAGGCTCCAGGCTCTGAGCTGTCAGCACAGAGCCCGACGTGGGGCTTGAACTCACAAACCGTGAGATCATGACCTGAGCCGAAGTTGGATGCTCAACTGACTGAGCCACCGGGCACCCAGAGACCTATTTTGACGTTGCTTTATAACTCAGAATTTTATTGCTTAGAAAACTTAGAACTGGGCATAAGATCAGTATTGTTTTCACGCGTTCTTTTGAGTTTTTGACTTAGAACCAGTGTCATTTTACTGTGATCTCAGTACACTGGGAAATTAAGCCATCTGCTAACTTGGATGAAGACCTGTTTTTCCAATGGTATTAGAGCTTTTGCAGCAAAGTGTCGAAGAGGTGACTAAGAAGCCAGGTACCTCAGCAGGACGTATGACGGCCCCAGAGAGTATGAACGGCATTAGAAACACGGTGTGGACGTAAGCCCAGGGGTGAGACTCCTTCGTCCCTGCCTCACTCCGGTCCCTTTCCCCACCGTTCTGTGAACCGTCTTCCCACAGGTGGCCAGGCTGGAGCGGAACTTTTACCTCACTAAACGTGAACTAGAAAAGATCCAGAATGAGTTGGCAGCGATCCAGAGAGAACTGGAGGCTCTGGGGGCCAAATACGAGGCAGCCATTCTGGAAAAGCAAAAGCTGCAGGAAGAAGCCGAGATCATGGAGAGACGGCTGATCGCTGCTGACAAGCTCATCTCGGGGCTGGGGTCTGAGAACATCAGGTCAGCGGCCGACGCGCTGTGCGCTAAGAGCTCTGAGACTCTGTGGTCCGTGAGCGAACGTCGCCGACGGACCGTCTCGCCATGTAGTCTTCACCCCGCGCTGCGTTTTTATCTGAACACTGCGTGGGAAAGTTCCGATGTTACTGTTACCGTGTTTAGGGTGGCTGATGCCATTTTGCGCATTCTGTGGTTTATTAAATAATTATGAAGGGTTAAGGAGGCAGCGCAGCTGTGGAGACAGGGAGGCACCAGTGGCCTCTGGCAAGGCGCCCTCTGTCCTAGAAACGTTTACTTCTTAGTGACCTTTAACTAAGGCACCTAGTGAGCGCCTCCTGGGTGGGTCTGGACGAGGAGTCCGCCTCTGTTGCCGGACAAATCTCTTCTAAGGGCTCTTGTGTCTGGCTCAGTCCTGAGCTTCAGTTTTAAGCAGGTGGGACTGTTTGATGCCTAGGGGCAAGGCCATGTGGCCATAGCTGGTCCGCTGGTAGTTTCCATTCCAACACCATAAAAGGGGTATGGAAAACACTAGAAAATACTGTCTGCTTGTAGGAAACAAACCATTTTCAGTATTTCTAAAACCTCGAAGACTTTGGCCATTTACCAGAAGAGGCCAGGTGAAACATGTACTTCCTTTTATCTCGGGTAGAATTTTGTCACCAAGCAGGACCAGAGCTCATGAGTTCTGCTGGGTGTGTCTGTAAGTTATTGATCAAAGCGTTCGGAAACAACGTGATTACTACTTAATAAATAGCTTGGAGACTAGATGCATCCCGCAAATACTTGTCCAGCCCCCCAATTAGATGCTGGGTTCTGCTGAACCCTGCAATTAAACAAAGTCTTCCAAAACGCTGGGCTCACCAGGGTGGGGTGTGGCAAAATGACCTGGCAGTCTTTGTTTCTAAAAGGAGAGAATATCTCCAACGACGTTTCCTTCTGGCTAGCCCCATTAGCGGCGGCTCAAGGCGGTTCTTCTAGAATGTTCCTTCTGATTGTGCCGGAAGATAACAGCTTACCGCAGCCCCCGTCTCCTGTGCCAGGTGGCTGAATGACCTGGACCAGCTGATGCACCGGCGGGTGAAGCTGCTGGGGGACTGCCTGCTTTGCTCGGCTTTCCTGAGCTACGAGGGCGCGTTCACGTGGGAGTTCCGTGACCAGATGGTCAACCAAGTTTGGCAGAATGACATCCTGGAGCGGGAGATTCCCCTGAGCCAGCCCTTCCGGTTAGAAAACCTGCTCACGGATGATGTTGAGATCAGCAGGTGTGTGTGACCCGGAGCCCGGAGGACGAGGGTGCCTTGGGGTGGGGGTCCACGTGGGTGTCACCCCGGCAGGACACAGCAAGGGGTGCAGCTGACTTGACTGCACAGAAGATCCGGCTTCCTGGACCCTGAGGAGCGTTGAGCAGCCTGTGGGTTGGTAGATTGTCCTGGAAGGCCAGTCCTACCACCGTCAGCACTTGGTTACAACTTGCACAAGAAAAATACATTTCCCTGTCACTGTTCCTTCCAGGTGGGGCTCCCAGGGACTGCCCCCCGATGAGCTCTCGGTTCAGAATGGCATCCTTACCACCCGGGCCAGCCGGTTCCCCCTCTGCATCGACCCCCAGCAGCAGGCCCTCAACTGGATAAAGAGAAAAGAGGAGAAAAATAACCTGCGGGTACGGCCGGCCCCTCCCTGGGTGACCCCTGCCCTCCCTGCCTGTTCTCTCCCGCCATCTCTACCGTGACAGCCCCGGGGCCCCCAGCAATGCTGAGTTGAGGCGTCACCATCCTGAAGCCCTAGCCGAGCCAGCCGCCTCCCTGCCCGCCCACCCCGTCCCGTTTCTGAGGGCTGCACGACTGCCTGGGGCTCTGCTCGCTTACCTGGGCATGTCTTTCAGCTGCCAGGAGCTTGAAGGTGCACCCTACCCATCCAGGGCTTAGATGCTCATTTTTTTTTTTTTTTTTTAATTCTGGAAGGGAGGAACGATATCTCAGTATCTTTTGATTGAGATATAATTCACATACTGTAAAATTCACCCTTTGAAGCATACAGTTCGGTGGTTTTTTTGTATATTACCTGCAGAGTTCTACAACAAACACCAGAATCTGTTTTTACCACTACCCCCCAAAAGCAATGTTGCATGCTATAGCCACCTACCCACACGCTCCCTCGCCCCCCACCCCCTGGCCACCACGGATATCTTTTATAGATTTGCCTCTTGTAGACATTTCATATCAATGGGATCATATATGTGGACTTTTGTGTCTGGTTTCTTTCCCTCAGTATCATGTTTTCAAGCAGGTGTCCGTGCTTCCTTAGTTTTTATTGATGGATAATACTCCATTGCATGGACAGACCACGTCTGACCATCCATTTAATCCATAGATGGACATCTGGATTGTTTCTGCTTTTTGACTAGCATGAATAATGCTGCTGTGAACATTTGTGTGCAAGTTTTCTTTTTCTTTTTTTTTTTGGTGGGCATATGTGTTCAGTTGCCCTGGGTGAAATTGCTGATATTGAAATTACTTTTTCCTTATTTTTTTTCCCCTGGTCCTTGCTCCCAAGTATGTACAGGCTGTTGGGGGGAAGGTCTGCCTCTAAGATACACACATAGCTATGGTGAGACTATTATTATTATTGTTATTACTTTAATGTTTATTTTTGAGAGAGAGAGACAGAGTGTGAGCTGGGCAGGGGCAGAGAGAGAGACACACACACAGAATCTGAAGCAGGCTCCAGACTCTGAGCTGTCAGCACAGAGCTTGATGTGGGGCTCGAACCCACGAATCTGACCTGAGCTTGAAAATGACCTGAGCCGAAGTTGGATGCTTAACCGACTGAGCCACCCAGGTGCCCCCGAGACAAATATTAATGAGGAGATGCTTCTTGACTTTCCTCTTCCTCCCTCAGCCTGCCGGGGTCCTGAGCCAGCCCCACGTAGCCCCCAGCCCCACCCCTGCCACCATGCTCCCACTTAAAGGGGGGGGGGTGATTCCAGCTTAGGGGACAGGGGGAGGCCAAGTTAGTGAACATAAAGCAGGTGAAGGGAAAAGGAGAGGGAGGCCCCGGGGGCTAGAAGAGAGGAGGAGTTTTCCCAGACGTTTTGAGGAAAGAGCTAGCAAAGCCGTCATGAGGTTGGAGGGAGGTGAAGCAAAGAGGCGAGTGAAAGAAAGATTTCTGCCGACTCTTCTTCTGTGAGACGGAAGGAGAATCTCTCGCGATCCCTTTGGGCTGCTCAGAGCCTGAACCTAAGGGGTTTCTGGCTTCTGCGGGTCTCACGCTTTGCTTCTCTCCCGTTCTTTCTCCCCTCTGGTTCCCTCCGCCCCCCAGGCACCGGCATGTCCCCTCCCCCCTCCGAAGGCCAAGGCGCTCTCCCTGCACAGTTGCCAAGGGCACAACTCTCAGTGCCTACCTCCGTCTCGCAGGTTGCTTCCTTCAATGACCCCGACTTCCTCAAGCAGCTGGAGATGGCCATAAAGTATGGGACCCCTTTCCTGTTCCACGACGTGGATGAGTACATCGATCCGGTGATCGATAACGTCTTAGAAAAGAATATCAAAGTCTCCCAAGGACGGCAGTTTATCATCCTGGGGGATAAGGAGGTGGATTACGACTCAAATTTCAGACTGTACCTAAACACCAAGCTGGCCAATCCCAGATACAGCCCGTCTGTGTTTGGGAAAGCCATGGTCATCAACTACACCGGTAAGGATGTACAGAACCTCAGTGGCGAATTAGGGTGGTTACCACGGAGACCACAACTGGGGACCAGAGCTTTCAGGGGACGCTGTTTCGTTAGGTGACCCCAGGTCATTCGCTCCTAGCCCGATCGCAACTGGTCGGTTCTTGGTGATGAAGGTTTGGGCGCCCCTAGGAAGGCAGCAGGGTACGTGTCTTGGGGCGTGCTGAGTCTGGACCACGGGCCCAGGTACCCACACCCGGAGTGGGGCGAGACCCTGTTGTGCTGGGGCCGGAAGTTACTCCGTGTGGTGCACTGAAGTACGCGGCATGATTTTGGATTTCTGCCCTTCCTCTTGGCTGAGTTCTGTCAGGGACCCAGTGCCGTTTCTCCCGTTTTCTCGGGTTGGCCTGCACCTGCGTAAATCGGTTAATTACGTTGGGTGTGCTTTCCACTCTGGCCCCCCAGTATTTATTTTGGGACCCCCCCCCCCCCACACTCGTCCCCCACAGGGTGGGCAGCGTCTCCGTGTTGTTCTGACGGTTTTGACCTGTGGCTTTAGGGTGACGGCAGGGCCGAGTCCTCGAGTTCCCAAAGGGCTGGCTCAGACGCAGCCCCAGCCTGTCCCGGGCGCAAGCGCGCAGCAGGCGAGGAGACGGGGTGCCCCGCAGTGACGGCCCCCCTTCACTCCCCAGTCACACTGAAGGGGCTCGAGGACCAGCTGCTGAGCGTGCTGGTGGCTTATGAGAGGCGCGAGCTGGAGGAGCAACGGGAGCACCTCATCCAGGAGACGAGTGAGAACAAGAACCTGCTGAAGGATCTGGAAGACTCCCTCCTTCGGGAACTGGCGACCTCCACGGGGAACATGCTGGACAACGTGGAGCTGGTGCAGACCCTGGAGGAGACGAAATCCAAAGCCATGGAGGTGCGAACTGCATGGCAAATGCACTGAGCCGGGGCCGGTGGGGGCGGGTGTGGTCCCGGACGCGCCTTTGGGAGCGCCAAAGGAGAGAGAAGAAAAGGAAAAATGTCTCCAAAGGAGAAAATTGGATTCCATGATCTCAGGGCCTCATTCCCGGGTCTTAGAAGCTGAGGCGTTGGGGGAGGGTGGGGGAGGGGGGGTCTCCACCTGTGCTGTCGTCAGATTTGGGCTCCTAGTCACCTGAGGATTTGCGTGATGAGAACAGGCCACCTCTGCTGGGGTGTGCAATGGGGAGGGGAGCCCTAGACGTGTTCCCAGGGACCCTTGTGCATCAGGCCAGCCTCTTTCAGTTGACAGGGATAGAAAACCCAGCCCTACTTGGCCTAAGTCAAAAGGGAATTTATTAGCTTAGAAAACAAAGCCCAGGGATGGCTTCAGGCAGGCCTGGATCCAGGACTCCAAACATATCATTAGGACTCAGTTTCTTTCCATTTCTGGGCTGGGCCTTTTGTTGGGTTGGCTTCATTCTCTGCCTCCCCATGGGCCAAGCCCCCCTCATGGTTACAAGGTGGGTGTGGCCTCATGCCCCCTCAGGTTCGGGTCCAAAGGGAAGAGTGGGAATCTTTACCTGTCCCTATCATGAAGGTTCCCCAGAGCCATTTAAGTCACGTCCCCACCCCAAACCGGTCCCACAGCCTGGTTTGTGGTGTGTGGACTGCTTGGGTCTGGGTTATATGCTCCTCTCCTGGCGTTGAGGTGGACGCCACGTTTGGAATGAAAGGGGGACGTTGGAGTCTCCAAGTTCAAGTCAGTACTGTTATTAGAAGAACAGGGCACGGGGCGCCTGGGCGGCTCAGTCGGTTGAGCGTCCGACTTCGGCTCAGGTCATGATCTTGTGGTTCGTGAGTTCGAGCCCCGTGTCAGGCTCTCTGCTGACAGCTCAGAGCCTGCTTCAGATCCCCTGCCCCTGCCTCTCTCTGCCCCTCCCCCACTTGTCTCTCTCTCAAAAATTTAAAAACAAAAAGAAGAGGAAGAGGGCACAGGTGCGGGGGCATCCAGCCACAGACGTCCAGGCAGGTGCTTTTCAAACCCCTGTGGGTGCTGTGTGGCTTTTCTTGCTGCACCCCCCCACCCTGCTCTCGGCATCCCTTACGCTTTTCTTAAGTTTGATTTATTTATTTTGAGAGAGAGAGAGCAGGGGAGGGGCAGAGAGAGAGGGGGAGAGAGAAGATCCCAAGCAGGCTCTGCATTGTCAGTGCAGAGACCAATGCAGGGCTCGAACTCACTAACTGTGAGATCATGGCCTGAGCCGAAATCAGGAGTTGGACACTCAACCGATGGAGGCACCCAGGCGCCCCGTGCATCCCTTACTTTCTTGCCCATTTCATAAGTCATCCTGGTTGTGGGTGTCCGTCTCCCTGTTTCCATGGCGACGCACATCTTTTCTTTAGGTGTCGGAGAAGCTCAAGCTGGCAGAGAAGACAGCCTTGGACATCGACAGGCTGCGGGACGGCTACCGGCCGGCCGCCAGGAGGGGGGCCATCCTGTTCTTCGTGCTGTCCGAGATGGCCCTCGTGAACGCCATGTACCAGTACTCCCTCATCGCCTTCCTGGACGTTTTTGGCTTGTCACTTAAGAAGTCGCTGCCCGATTCCATTCTCATGAAGCGACTAAAGAACATTATGGACACACTGACCTTCAACATCTATAACTACGGTTGCACAGGTGAGCACCTCTGCACTGATTAGGACAAATGCGCTCTGTGCGTGTGCACCTCTGGCGTCTGTGTGTGTGTCCAGATCCCTTCTGCTGAGGACGTGAGGCAGGTTGGATGGGACCCCATCCTCACGGCCTCCACTTAACTGCACCTCTTTATTTTTTTTTAATTTTTATGTTTTTTTTTTTTTTAAATTTCATTTTTGAGAGAGAGAGAGAACACGAACGGGGGAGGGGGAGAGAGAGAGGGAGACACAGAATCCGAAGCAGGGTCCAGGCTCTGAGCTGTCAGCACAGAGCCTGATGTGGGGCTTGAACTCATGGACTGTGAGATCATGACCTGAGCTGAAGTCCGATGCTCAACGGCTTGAGCCACCCAGGCGCCCCTGACTGCACCTCTTTAAAGGCTCCATCTCCAAATATGGTCACATTCCAAGGCACTGGGGTTAGAACTTCAACATGTGGATTTGGCGGGGGGGGGGGGGGGGGGGTGGGGGGGTGATGCACAATTCAGCCCATAGCAGCTGGGCAGGAAAAAGGTTGAGGACTGTCGTTCCTCCAGGGCTTGTTTAAGTGGCCAACACCTGCAGCACACAGAAGAGTAGAATTCAAGTCCCTTCCCCAAGAACACATTTCTTCTGTTTTTACAAAGAAGAAGAACTTTAATATTTAGCATCCCCCTACCAATAGTAAAGAATCTGTGGATGGAATGTGCTTGCTCTGCAGCGGAGGGCTGGCAAACCGTGACCAGCAGGCCAGATCTGGCTCACTGCCCGCTTTTGTGAATAATGTGCTGTTGGAACACGGCTGTGCCCACTTACGCCTATACGGTCTGGGACCCCTTTCCTGCTGTAATGGCAGACGAATCGTTACTACACAGACTGTCTAGCCTGAAAAGTCAAAAATACTTCCTACCTAGCCTTTTGTAGGAAGCTTGCTAACACCGCTTCTAGACTGTAACAGACAAGAACTTGCACTTAGAGTTAGGCGAACGGCCAGTTTTCCGTCGAGAAGGTGGCTCTGGACTTCTATCACACGGTTCCCCCGTTGCCCTGCGCTTCCCGGGCTGGTGTGGCAGGTGCCGCCGTAGATAGGGCCGTTGCGCACGCGCAGGAGCAAGCGCCATCGCAGCTGGCCCTTGGGCACCACCTGTGAGCTGGGCCTGTAGCGTCTACACTCGCACAGCGGTGGATACACAGAGCAGAGAGGGCCAGATGCAGGTGCGCTGCTCCCTTGTTTCATTTCATCTCTCTTACATTCGAGGCTGGTGTGCATAACAAACTCCTTTTTTTAAAGCAAATTGACTTTATCCGTACCCTCTGATGTTTCCCTCCAGGGCTGTTTGAGAGGCACAAGTTACTCTTTTCTTTCAATATGACGATCAAGATAGAGCAAGCGGAAGGCAGAGTCCCACAGGAAGAATTAGACTTCTTCTTAAAAGGTGACAAATGTGTCCCCTTTTTCATTCTTCCCAACTCCCTTGGCCCACATTGCCCACGCACACATCTAAGTTCATTAACACAAACCACAATAATAACAAAAACTCTCCTTGGAACTTGGCTTCCAACGGCCCCGCTTTCCTAAATATTCCAGCCTCAGAAGGCTGCCTTGAGGCCGGCAGTCACGCTGAGCTGCCCGGCTGGGGTCCCGGGCCGAGGGGAGGCAGGCCAAGCACACCTCCTGCCTCGTCCAGTCCCCGCTGGAGACGAGGATTTTTCCCTGGAGCGGGAGGAGTGAAAGCTGCTCACTCTTCCCGGCATGTTACTGCCAGCCGCTTACTTCTCTTCTTCTGTCGTGATCAGGAAACATTTCCCTGGAGAAAAGCCACCGGAAAAAGCCCTGTGCTTGGTTGTCTGACCAGGGATGGGAAGATATCATGCTTTTATCAGAAATGTTCTCGGGCTCCTTTGGGAATCTTCCCGATGATGTTGAGAAACATCCCGCTGTCTGGCAGGAGGTGAGATCACGTTCTGTCTCTCCTCCTTCCCTTCCCTGCGAATCAGTCGTCTTGAGACCCAGACCATAGCCTCTTTGTGAGCAACAAGGGACTGCTTTGTGGGGCTCACTCAGAGTGTCGTTCTCACCCTCCATGGCGCTTGATGGAATTCTCCTTTATCTAGTTCAGCTAGCGTGGCGGGAGAACCATCCAACTGTCCTTCTGTCCGTCCACCCATCCGAGAAATAGGCACCTACCGTGGAGCACAGTCCTTGACGGGCACTAAGGACTCAACAGCGAAAACGATTCAGTCCCTCCCTTCCTGAAGTTCTTCGTTTTGGAGCAGGAGGTAGAAAATGACAGAGCTGTCTAGAAGTGACCGGAGGTGCATGCTTCTAAAGATTTCATTCCTTTACAGTGGCTTCTGGGGGCTTCACAGAAAAATGGAGGCTCTGGCGCTTCTGCGTTGACCCACCGCCCGTGTCTTTTGCTTTCCCCAGTGGTACGACCTGGACTCCCTCGAGCAGTTTCCATTCCCCTTGGGTTACGATAGCAGCATCACCCCTTTCCAGAAGTTGCTTATTTTGCGCTGCTTCCGCGTGGATCGGGTGTACCGGGCGGTGACCGACTATGTGATTCTAACCATGGGAGAGAAGTAAGTGCGTTGTTGTGCTTGCTCGGCCCTTCTGTGGGGTCCTCCCCCGCGCCCCTCCCCCCAGCCTGAGCCCACAGACAGCAGCGATGGGCCGGCTTCCGAGGGGACTGCCACCGCCCTGTCATTGAGCGCTCTTCTGTGGTCACCCTCGTATCGCTCCGTTCAGGAGAAACACCAGGTGAGGCACACGCGTGAAGTTTTCTAGGAGCCGCACTCAAAAAGGAACAGATAAAGGTAATTTTAATACCATTTTATTTGACCTGATGTGTTAAAATATTATCATTTTGACATGTAATTAATACGAATATTATCAAGATATTCTACATGATTTTTTTTTTTTTTTTGGTTTGTTTTTGGTATTAAGTCTTCAAAATCTTGTGTGAATTTACGCTTACAGCACCTCTCAGTTTGGACCGGCCACACTTGAAGTGCCCAGTAGCCACATGTGCCTACCAGCTTCCATACTGGACGGCACAGCTCCAGAACCGAAGTCAGGCATATCATTTGGGGCTGCAAACCCAAACGTGCCTTCATGGCCGGCAGGTGATGGAAATGAGTGTGCCAGGCTGGGTGGGGACCGTGGCAGCTCGGACAGGTCAAGTCCTGGTTCACAGGGGCAGCTGCCCCTTAGCTGGACCAGCACCAGCTGACAAGGGGGGCCCAGAGTGGCTGGATCCTCTGACTCTTTGAAAGAAGCTAGAAATTTGGATTCCTACACGAAGTCTCCCAGGCCTGATGTGTTGGTAACTAATTTTCAAATCTTGAGAAGCGGGCCACTCAGGACATGCCTGTGGCGTTGTCGGTGTGGACGGAGCCTTTGGGTCCTGTGCCGAGGGGACGTCCGCCTGGAAGGCCCCCCCCCCCCGTCAGGTGGCGCCCCCATGGATGTGCCTGGCTGTGCTAGGGGGACACAGCAGGGCCCGCGTTGCCCAGGGGTTCACCCTCTTGTGTGACATGTGCGTCAACATGGACTGTAACCCGGTGGGAGCTGTACCCGAAGAACAACCAGAAGGTTCTGGAGGTGGCGAGGCGAGCACGCCGTGGCTGTCCTCTGCGAGAGTCCCCGCTTTGTTCCCTCTGCCAGGTACGTGCAGCCCCCGATGATCAGCTTCGAGGCCATCTTTGAGCAGAGCACTCCGACCTCGCCCATCGTGTTTATCCTCAGTCCCGGCTCTGACCCTGCCGGTGACCTTATGAAATTAGCCGAGCGCAGCGGTTTTGGAGGAAACCGCCTCAAATTCCTCGCCATGGGTCAAGGTCAAGAAAAGGTAATTAGTTGTTGGAAGGAATAAGCTCTAAGTTTGGGCGAGGTCCCCGGGGTGAGTGAGCTGGGCGCAGTTCCCGTCCCCCGAGCGGCAGGCGGGCATGCTGTCACCGCCCGGCCTTGCTGGTCGCCGTGCTGCTCTGTTGCTTCCAGAGTCCCTTCACACGTAGTCGTCCTCTATTCCAGTCTCCGGACATCCCTGTTTTGGGTCAGGGTGCTCACTGCCCCCGCGGCATGGCCGCAGAGGCGGTCAGGGTGCCGGCCTCCGAGAACCTGGAGCTCTCGGGGCTGAGGGGGGCCGGCGGGTGCAATGTGCTGGCTCATCTTCCAGGTCGGGACCGGCCGTGTGGCTCAGGCGGCCCTGAGGGATCCTCAGAGATGGGTTCTTTGAGGGCAGCCCCCGTAGCTCCTGGGTCACTGGCTTCTTTGTGGCCTCTCTTGGAGTGGGCCCTCCTGGGGGCTCGGAGCAGGTTTCTGGGAGAGCACGGGCTCAGTGTGGCTTTGGGACACCAACTCCTCCCCTCTCTCTCTCTGTCGGTGCAGCTGGCCCTACAGCTGCTGGAGACGGCGGTGGCCCGCGGGCAGTGGCTGATGCTGCAGAACTGTCATCTCCTGGTCCGCTGGCTGAAAGATCTGGAGAAGTCCCTGGAGAGGATCAGCAAACCCCACCCAGACTTCCGCCTGTGGCTCACCACAGACCCCACCAGGGGCTTCCCCATTGGGATGCTGCAGAAGTCTTTGAAGGTTTGGTTCAGGACAAACACCCGTCCCCACAGCCCTGCTCCTCAGACCGCTACCATTCTGCCGTCCGTGTGTGCGAGCGAGTGCGTGCGTGCTTGGAAGTAAACCTACAACGCAGCCAGACCTTCACGGCCACCCTTTCCAGTTCCGTCTTCCCCTCTCTCTTCAGAGACAAGCACTGTCCCGTGCCGCGTGACAGTTACGACTCTCAGGCCTGTCTTTACCACTTCCCTCCGCATGTATCCAAAATAATACCTAGGTTCGTTTTCCCGGACTTCACATTTATGAAACCTTCTTTTTCTCTTCGATGACAGGCCTGCCCTCAGCTGCACTCCTCTAGTGGTTTACACGCCCCATCTAACTTACTCCCCAGACAAGTTTTGTGTGGCAAGATTTTGCCATCTGTCGCCTGGGGCAGATAGAGGGAAAACTTGGTGACGTCCGTTTTGCATCTGAAGCTCCCACGGGCTTCTTTCACTTCTCTGGGTCATCCGATGAGCGGGAGTCAGAACCACACCTAGTCCCTTATCTTCTTTGCCCGGGTCCTTATAAGAGGCTTTTGCTGCCTGGGGAGCAGGAGAGATGGCCACGCAGGGATGGAGGGAAAGCCCAGGTGTCTACATTTTGCGCCCTCTTCAAAGCTGGACTCGTGGGTCTGCGGTTTCCGTCACGATTTGTCTTCTCTTCTGACAGGTTGTTACGGAGCCACCCAACGGGCTGAAACTCAACATGAGAGCAACTTACTTCAAGATCTCTCCTGACATGCTGGAGCAGTGTCCGCACCCTGCTTTCAAGTCCCTGGTCTACGTGCTGGCGTTCTTCCACGCGGTGGTGCTGGAGAGGAGAAAGTTCGGGAAGATCGGGTGGAACGTGTACTATGACTTCAATGAGTCTGACTTCCAGGTTAGGACGCAGTGGCTGCTGCTTCTCCCAAGAAACTTCCTCCTCGGCCGGCCTGTGTCACCCCCACCCCTTCTCTGAGTTGTGAACAGCCGCGGTGCTCCTGCCCACGCTTGAGGACAGGGCGAGAACGTGAGCGACTCTGTGGGCTGGAGCACAACCATGCCTGTCCCTCGTCTTTTAAGGTCTGCATGGAGATTCTGAACACATACTTAACAAAAGCCTTCCAGCAACATGACCCTAGGATCCCGTGGGGCAGCCTCAAGTACCTGATTGGAGAGGTAGGAGTGTCTTGGGGGACCCATCGTGGACTGCCTCCCAGGGCTGGAGCTGGGCTGTGGCCTGGTGCCCTTATGAGTGACCTCTGAGACCTCGGTGACTCCCCTGTTGCTTCTGCTGCGTGTCAGCTGCAAGGTCTCTGTGGAATTCTGCTGGCTCATCACCCGATCGTCTTTCTCCTAAGTGGGCTCCGTCCACATGGAGGTTCTGGATTCATCATCCTGGGGGCGGCCGTGTTCTCTGGGGGGTTGGCAGTTTCCCTCCTCGCCATGCCTTAGGCATGTCGTCATAGCCTCGCTCCCGGTCGGTGGGCCTGGAGGGCTACCCTGGAGACCATGACTTTAGACAGGCCGTGTGGGAATGCCTCCCCCGTGGCCTGCGTGTGCTCGTGCAGGGGCACCACCAATTCCCAAGGCCAAAGTGGTGGCTGGCTTCTTTGTTGTTTTGTTGTCTCTTCACTATGTTTTGGGGATTTTGCAAATGGCACACTGGCTTCCAGGACCCCACAAAGTTGCACAAGCCTCTTGTGCACAGTGGGCCAAAGGCATGTGATCAACATGGTTTGAGCTGCACAGCAACCCGGCCAGCAGGAGTCCCCCCCCCCCCCCCCCCCGAGGGCACATCAGGTCTCAGGTGGGTCCTGGGTTCCCGGCCAGCTCTTGCTCTCGGTCACTCAGGTCATGTATGGAGGACGGGCCATCGACAGCTTTGATCGGCGCATCCTGACCATCTACATGGACGAGTACCTGGGAGACTTCATTTTTGACACTTTCCAGCCATTCCACTTCTTCCGGAATAAGGAGGTGGACTATAAAATCCCCGCCGGTGATGAGAAGGAAAAATTTGTTGGTGAGATTTCTCAGGCATCAAAATATATGTTAGAAGTTTTTTCTAAGGGAGACCGACCGTACATCTCAGCTGTTCTGTTTTCTGTGGTTGGCTTGATGGCTCTTCTGACCCCTCTCCTGGGGGGGATCCTTGGCTGGTGGGCGTGCTCCGTTATGTTTTGTAGGGGGCCCAGCAAGTTCTTTGTAGCCTCAGCGCTGATGGAGTTAGTTTAGATTTCCCCGTCCTGGGGTGATGACAAATACGCCACATTCCACCCGAAGGGCAGAGTGGGCCCCAGGAAGCTCACGGAGCCATTTTTGTCATAAGAAATAAACACGGAGCCGGATGGGGCGTGGTAGTATGGAATTTGTATTTAAAAACACGCCACCTACTACGCAGTGGAAATTAGTTTTGCGTATCTGGGGATGTTGAGGCCACGCAGCCGCAGAAATTGAGGGTTGTGTGACGGTGTCCTCTCCGTCCCGATTATAGAAGCCATTGAGGCCCTCCCGCTGACCAACACGCCTGAAGCGTTTGGTCTTCATTCCAATGCCGAGATTGGATATTATACTCAGGCGGCTCGAGACATGTGGACTCACCTGCTGGAGCTGCAGCCTCAGACAGGTAAAGTCGGCCGCGGGGACTGAACTAGCGTGGTTACGGTGGAAGGGCGTTGTTGGCCCAGAGGGCTATTGGTCCTTGTGGTTTCTGTAGCGTCGATGCCTTTCCTAGAACCAGAAGGCTCAGGACGCCCCCGTCCTAACCCTCAGATGCCTTGCTCTCCCTAAAACATGTCCTGGTTTTAGGGGAATCCAGCAGCGGCATCAGCCGAGATGATTACATTGGCCACGTTGCCAAGGACATAGAGAACAAGATGCCCCAAATCTTTGACTTGGACCAGGTCAGGAAGCACCTCGGGGTGGGACTCTCCCCCACCTCGGTGGTGCTTCTGCAGGAGCTGGAGCGCTTCAACAAGCTCGTCACACGGATGTCCAGGTCTCTGGCTGAACTTCAGAGGGTGAGCACGCCCCTCGTGTGCAGACTTCTGCCTACACGCAGTACCCGGTTTTCCCACAGTCTTGCCTGACCGTCTTGATTCTGCGAACAGGCCTTGGCCGGAGAAGTTGGAATGAGCAACGAGTTAGATGACGTAGCCAGATCTCTCTTCCTTGGGCAAATCCCTAGTATCTGGAGAAAGCTGGCCCCTGACACATTAAAGTCCCTTGGAAACTGGATGCCCTACTTCCTGCGGCGGTTCAGCCAGTACACATCGTGGGTAAGTGAGAGACCACAGTCTGTGCGTCAGTTCGAGGCTCAGCCTGGACCACCCCCCTCCCCAACCATCTCCAACCCCTCTCTGGCGCCCCGGAGGTACCTTCTATTAGCGGTGATTGGGTGCTCGAGAAATGGCTCCTGACTCTACAAGCGTACCCGTATCTTTTTTTTTTTTTCCTTTTCTTTTTGTTTTTAAGACTTTGAAGCCTATTATGCACAACTTGATTTGTTCGTCTCAGAGTCCATCTTGGCCACTGTCCATCTAAGTGCATTTAGGTCGACCTTATTCTTTTAAGGGGACTCCATTTTACAGATATTCCATGTCCTTTCACCTGCTGGACATTTGGGTGGTTCCCTTTGGGGTTTTCCACCCCCCCTATTTTGCCAATACAACATTCTGGCGCACGTACCTTTGGATGCACATGAGTATATTTCACAGGTAGGTCCCTACAGCGGAAGTGTTGCGTCTCAGTGTGTGCGTTTTGCATTCTTTTTAATTTTTTTAATGTTTATTTTTGAGAGAGAGAGAGAGCGCGCGCGCGCGCGCGCACATGAGTGGGGGAGGGGCAGAGAGAGAGGGAGACACAGAATCCGAAGCAGGCTCCAGGCTCTGAGCTGTCAGCACAGAGCCGGATGCGGGGCTCGAACTCACGAACCTTGAGATCATGACCTGAGCCGAAGTCAGATGTTTAATTGACTGAGCCGCCCAGGCACCCCAATGTGCATTTTACATTCTAACAGCTCTTGTCACATCGTCTTCTAGAGAAGTGGAAACCACAGCGAGTGAACACGATTACTTCCTCCCCTTGCTGCACCATGTGTGTTCTTAATATTTTGGATCTTTTTTTCCTGATAGGTAAATGCTCATATATTTAGGTGTGCGTTTCTTGAGTTATGGTGAGGCTGAGCATATCTTACACACATATAGCTGTTTCATGTTTTTTCTGTGAATTGTCTTTTCATGTCTTGATTGCATTTTTATCAAGTTCTCTATCTTCTTAAACTGATGTTTGAGAGCTCTTTGTGTATCCAGGAGATGGGCCCTTGGTCTGCTGGTGTTGCAAGTGTTTCCCCCCAGCTTGTCAGCATCTTTTGATTTTTGCCTATGGCCCTTCTTCCAGAAGAAAGTTTTACATTTTTATTTGGTCAGATGTCTCGGTCTGTTCTTTCATGGCCTCTGGGTTTTGCATTTCCAACTCAAGATCATGACAGTGTTCACTGGAGAGCCGACCTGGTACTCTCGTGGTTTTATTCTTTAAGTCTCTGCTCCTTCTGGAACCGGGTGGTTCAGCTTGTTCTCCCAGACAGGCTGCCGTTGTTCCGACACCGTCTTTTTGCTGCGAAGGTGAACTGTGTCTTTTATCCTGACCCGATCTTCTGGTCAGCTCTGGCCCTGGCATTTGGTGGTGGCCCCGGTCTCCCGCCGCCTTGCCCCCTGCCTTCCAGGTCACTGAAAGTGAGCCCGGCGTGATGTGGCTCTCGGGGCTGCACATCCCGGAATCCTACCTCACGGCCCTGGTGCAGGCCACCTGCCGGAGGAACGGCTGGCCGCTGGACCGCTCCACCCTGTTCACGCAAGTGACCAAGTTCCAAGATGCAGATGAAGTGAACGAGCGGGCAGGACAAGGTACGGTCAGCTCCCTATCAGGTCTTCCTCCCCGAGCCCTCCCCCACTCAGAGGAACAAGCATGGTGTGGGCGGAAATGGGCCAGGCCGGGTTTGAAAGGAAGGCTGCTGCGAATATTGGCTGTATGTGTGCACGGTCTGTGTCTCGATCTCTCTGGGGGTCGATACGTGCGTTTCTCTTCCAGTTCCAACACCGAGACCTGGGGTTGATGTCAGGAGGGACCTGAACCACGTTTGCCCTGCTCGTTTGCGGAAGTGGCTCCTGGGTCAGAATTAGATCGTTCAGAGAAAGGAGGGCCCGAGGGCTTCCCTGGAAACTTTGAGGGGCTGGGGGCATGGGAGCCAGAGGGCAGGTTGGACTAGGTTCGACCCATGAAATTACAATGTCAGTCCCTGTGACATTGGTGACTGACGCTGCCTTTCCCCAGGGCAGTGCTGCCGCCATAGTCGGAAGACATTTACGCGTGAGCCACAAAAGCCCTGTTGAGTGAGCTTAGAGATGGGGTTCACGGTGGAGATTCAGGGATGCTCACTGAAGCCTCGGAGGAACTCTCTGGGCAAGTGACTGTCCTCTCCTCTGCCACTGTGTGTGTCTGCCGTGTTCTCCCCAGACACCATTTTCTCGGTGAGGCTTTGACTTCCTCTCCGCACTCCCTCTTGGCCCACCACCAAGCTGTGGTGCTTCTGTCTTTATAACCTGGGGGCCCAAGCAGTCTAGGTCTGTGTGCCCTGAAGCCTGACTGGTGGGGGAGGCAACTCTCCCTCGTCTCCTTTGCCAAAGCCGTAGGGAGGGCAGGCTCACGGCGTCTACGGTGTCCTTCTGAAAAGGGAAGAAATGACGGCCACGTCTTTTGGACAAAGGCCTGGGCTATGTCTGGGGGAGGAGAGCGAGGGAGTTGCCTCTGTGTGTGCACTGTGGACATACCTAGGGCCACTGTGTGCACAGCAGAGTGGCCGGTGCCTCCACATAAACCCTGGGCTGTTCCCGGGATATCCAGGATGCTTCGTCTCAGGACTGTATCTCGAAGGCGCTGATTGGGATGTGGAAAGAGGATGTCTTATCAAGAGCAAACCAAAGGTGCTGGTGGTCGACCTGCCCATTCTGAAGATCATCCCCATCGAAGCCCATCGCCTCAAACTACAGGTAGAAGGCTGACGCCTGTTCCTGGCTCCGTCCTCCCCTCCCCGCCCCCCACCGGGGGCACGGTTGGGGGGGACCGGGGGGGGGGGATTGCAGTTCAGTCTTACCCTTTAAGCACCCTTACAGGTTCTTAGCCTTTTGTGGGAAGGGGGGAAGCCCCAAGACAGGACAACAGCGTGGAGCCACCTTCCAGGAAGACACACGCATGCAAACGTGTGTAAGCAGAGACTCCCCCCGGTGGGGGGGGGGGCACGGCTTCAAGTTCGGAGCTGTGGTCCAGATTAACTTCAGGAAGAGACTCCTCCATTCCCTTGACCTTCTGCGGGCACTACCTAAATCATAAAATACTTACGTCTGATGTGGACAGCAGGCGCCCCCTGCCTCGCCTGGCCCGGAGGCCCGTCTGATGAGCGTAGCTACACGAAGCCCCATCCGCAGTCAGCGGAGGGCGGCCCCGCAAAGCCCCTTGAAGCCTCGGCCAGGCCTAGCAGGAGGCGCCCGCACTCTCAGCACCTAGACTGGGCTTCCTGCTTCCCGGGCTTGAGCTCCTCCGCCGCCCGTGGGGGATGCCTCACGTGCCTCTCCTTTGCAGAACACCTTCCGGACGCCGGTCTACACCACCTCCATGAGAAGGAATGCCATGGGAGTTGGCCTGGTGTTTGAAGCCGATCTCTTCACCACAAAGCACGTATCTCACTGGGTGCTGCAGGGGGTGTGCCTCACCCTGAACTCCGATTAACCTTTTGGGCGAAGGAACCCGCACTTGTGCGCTCCGTCCCGTTGGCTCCGTGGGGCCTCGAGAGGCTGGAGCTGGGCTGATGCTGAGACTCCTTTCATTCGAAACCAGCCGTTTTAATCTCTTTCCATATAAATTGAGCTGACAGTTTTGTTTTTTGAAGCGATTTTTAAGGATTCTGCGTATTTGAAAAGTAAACACTGGAGAGCATTTTGAAATGTGTTTTCTTTCCCTTCTCAGAGGAAATGTGTGATTAGGCAGAAGTGCCCCACACGCCACTGGCACGAGTGAGAATTCTAATGGAAAATGTCAAGAGTGGGCTATTGACAATCCAGGTCTGTCTCAGTAGACGCCTCTCTTTGGCAGGAGCGGCCTGCTGGGTGTGGGGTCCGGGCTGACAATGCCAGCCTAGAGCAGAGATGGCCACAGTTGCCCACCGCCACCCCTCCCCCTTCCCGAACTCTCTGGCCTGCTAGGTGGGGGTGGGGGCGAGGGCCCTGAGCTCAGTGTTGAATTCCTGCATGAGCTCCTACCCGCGACCTGGCCAGATCTGCGTGGGGTTGGGTGGGTGCAGACCTAGAACAGCCGGAACCGGCCCCCGGGGGTCCCTTCGTTCTGCGCACCCTGGGGCGAGCCCGGAGCCCCGGCCAGGCCCGCCGGAGGTGCCGAGTAGCTTTACTTCGCCAGGGAGGAGCAGGGTGGAGCACCGGCAGGGCAGGGGGCGGGGGCCGGTCATGGGCAGAACGTTCCCAGGGGCAGCCCTGGGCAGGGCTGGGTGACAGGGACTCCTCCTCCCGGAAGCAGAGCTGCCCCGCCCCTGGGGCCGGAGCCCTGGGAAAAAAACACGGGGGGAGAACACGGTAATTACTGGGGGGCCTGCTGTGTCTCCTCCCCCAGCCTCCCCCCAGCTCCTCCCTCAGGTAGTTTAATAAAAGACACAAACCAGAAAGAGGCAGGTTTAGAAAATAAAGTTTGTTGGGATCTTGAACATTTTGGATAAAACTAACCAAAAAATATGAACACACATTCAGGTTGTGGTGACACGAGGAGTAACATCATCTTATTTCGTTCCCGCGATAGACACATACAGCTGCTCGGCTATCGGGGCCGCCCCGGGGGAGGCTTGGTGGGAGGTTACGGGGTCTCCGGGAGGGAGCAGGGGCTGCTCTGGACGGGCCGCCCTAGGAACTGGAGCGAGAGGGTCGAGGCCGGTCGGCACGTGTTGCTCCGGCTGTATAGTTAGGCGGGTTGACTATCTGATTTCATTAACGTCGAGTAGTGATGCAGCCTGTGGCCTGTGCTTTGTCCACGAGCGCATTGAAGTTACACGGAGTGGGATTAGAAGCGAGCGATTCGGCACACAGGTGTTTGGCCACGGCAATCGGTTAATAGGTATTCTGCAGCAGGGACATGATCGTATTCTGGTGTCAGTACCAGGGCAAAAGGAGCAGGAGAATAAGAATGTTGACGTGTCTGAAAAAAAATTTGGCATGCAGGGGAATTGGAGGAAAAAAAAAAAAAAAGGCGTGGATGAGTTTTCCTAGTAGTGATCACAGTGCATCGACAGCCAGGGGGGAAGGGTCGCCCGGGCAGGCTTCACACAGTTCTGTCCGTCCCTGAGTGCTTCCTCGCGGCCTTTCCTCCGTTCACCTGGTCGACCGCCAGCGTCTCCACCTCGGGTGGGGCCTGCGGCGGGGCGGCGTGGTGGATGCGGTGGGCCACCCCCACGTGAGCCTTGTGCTGCTTCTCGCGGGCCGGGCTGTGCGGCTCGCTCGAGCCGCGGTCGGAGGCGATGGGGGGGATGACCAGGGGCCTCTCCTTGACGAGGTGGACCTCGGCCGATTCCCGGGCCAGCAGGAACGGGGTGGGGTCGGGCATGGCGTCCACCGGCTCCCGCAAGAGTAGTTTCCGGCTCTCGGCCCCGAATCTGTAAACCTCTTCGAATTCCGGGTGCAGGGGGGCCGAGAGGCTCTTTTTCATTCGGCGGCGGGGCGTTTCGGGCAGCTTGTCCTTGGGGGGGGCCGGCTTGTAGCTGGCCAGCACGGGGCTCCCGGACGGGCTGCCGTCCGAGGTCCCGCCGGAGCTCATGAGCTTCCTCTTGGCGGCGTGCAGCTGCGAGGTCAGGTAGGCGATGGTCCCGGCGCGCTGCTCGAGCTCGCTCGACAGCATGTTCAGCTTGTGGCTCTTCAGCTTCAGCTCCTCCAGGTACTTCCTCTCGCGCTCCCTGACGGTGCTCTCCAGCACCAGGATCATGGCGTCCTTCTGCTCCAGCTCCCGGAGCAGCTCGCTGTTCTCGTCCTCCTTGAGCTTCAGCTGGGCTTCCAGCTCCTCGCATCTTCTCTTTAGTTCGCTGCTTCGGGAAGATCCATCTCCTAGAGGAATGAGCCGAGGGACAGGATTGAGCGCCAACCCCTCCCGGAGCAGAGGCACGGAGACTGTCTAGGCTGGCCTCACCTCCCAGGGCGGCCGCGTGGAAGGCGGGGCTGGGGTGGGGGCACATTGCTCCCACGCTCCATCCTGCCCCATCTCCGTGCCCTCCCCGCCACCCCCCTCCACCCCCACCCCATGTGGGGATCACGTGGCCTCTGAGCTCCCTCGCGCTCTCGGTTCTCTGGCTCCTTGCACAAAAGCGTGCCTCCAGAGCTCAAAAATGCCCAAGTCACAACGGGCAATTCTCCGGGTTTCGGACCCCGGCACGTACCCAGGAATAAACTGTGAGCAGATCCAGCTGTCTGCTTGGGTGGCATTTATCGAACACCCGCTCCATTCGGCGTGCCATTGTGAGACCCAAACGTAGACTCTCTCCGTGTCCAAGCACAGAGCTCTGAGGCTGCCTCTTCCTGCCACATGGGTCCCCTCCCTCATCGTGTCTCAGAGGGCAGGTGTCCCTGTGCCTGCGCTCGGCTCTCCTCGGCCCCCCCGGCCCCTCACCGTGCGCCCACAACCAGCCGCTCAGGGACACCCCGGGGCCGGTGCAGGGTGGGAGCTGGCATCTGCGGGCACCTCTCACGTGAGGAGGCGGATCCGGGGCTGCGGACTGATGTTGGGTGGCCCCAACTTTTTGGGCGCTCCTTCGAATGCCTGCCTCTGCCTCCCTGAGACCCCAGACAGCTGCTCCTCGGTGACCTCTGTTCCCAGGGAGCAGCACCTCCCGTCCTGACCATTTCCACTCTCCCACGGGAAGCTCTGCCCCACCACGTCCTCCACACACACGTCCCGTCTTTCTTTCCCCGTGGAAGCTGCGCCTGTCCTGTTCATCGCCTGCAGCAGAATCTCCCCAGCTGCCTGAGTGCTCAGTCACCGCGGCACTTGTGTTTTTGCATTTTTTCTTTTTTTAATTTTTGAGTAAGCTCTACACCCAGCGTGGGGCTCGAACTCAACCCTGAAGTCAAGAGTCACCTGTGCTACCGACTGAGCCAGCCAAGTGCCCCTCACTGTGGCATTTTTAAAACAGGTTCTCAGGTCCCCTCCCTGACCCTCGGAATTAGAACCTCCAGTGGAGGAGCCCGTGTCTGCACCCCGTGTCCCCAGATTGAGCAAGTTCTGCATCCACTAAGGTAAAGAAGGGATTTCCAGCCCTGGGGAGGGGAGATGCCCCAACCAGGACCAGCTGAGAGCTGTCACACCGCCTCCACAAGGAGGCATCCCTGGGCCAATTGTCATCTTGAGCCCAGGCTGCTGATGAGGCTGCGTGGGTGGCTTTGGGACTTAGGCCCGAGAGCCTTGAGGAGCTCTCTAGGGGCCAGGGGAGGAGGGACTGGGCATAGGAGCTCCCTCCTCCTGGAAGCAGAGAGGGTTCAGGGCAAGAATTGTGTTTCTTCAGGTTAGCCTGGCCAGGAGGTGGCAGGAAGCGAGGACACTGATTTCTGTGACGTGGATGGCAGGGGCGCAGGACATCCTATTCTCCGGAATCCTCAGAGGCCCAGATCCTGGTCCAGGGCTTCAGGGGGTGAGGAGCGTCCTGCCTCTGCAGTGAGGCCCAAAGGGTGGGCTCCGGTCCCCAGGCCCCTCCTCTCATCGACAAAAGGACATGTTGGTCCCTGAGAGGCGTGCTTAGGAGACTGTAACCTGAGTGTCATGAATGGAAAAGTCAATCCTTGGTGATGCACTGAGATCCACGGAAAGGCCTGCATCTGTTTCAAGGGCTTGGGCGTGCTCATGAATAATAACTGCCATCGTGAAGGCTAGAGAAAGGCATCTTGGGGCACCTGGGTGGCTCAGTCCCTTGAGGGTCTGACCAGAGTGTCTGACTGTTGATTTTGGCTCAGGTCATGATCCCAGGGTCGTGGGATCGAGCCCCACTCTGCACTGAGTGTGGCAATTTTCTCTCTCTTTCTCTCCTTCTGCCCCACTCCCACACTCATGCTCTCTCTCTCAAAAAAAAAAAAAAAAAAAAAGGTGTCTTGACTCAAGTGTGGATTCTGCACACTTCCCCACTCTGTTCTGGGGAGCGAGCGTTTGTCATTGGCCACAGAGGCCCCAGTTCTATCTTCTCTGCCCCAGCTGCCATCAGACTGATCTCTTTGGGGGTCCTGGAGGATTCTGGTTAAGGGGAAGCATTCTGGGGACTGCAGTCTAGAGAAAGACATTTACGATCCTCTGGGGACCATCCAGTAATTTGGTTGCTCGTTCAAGCAGTTTTTAGGGAGCACCTGCTCTGTGCCAGGTCCCGTATGAGGCCCGAGGGACAGAAGAGGTGGGACCCTGCTCCTTCTCCTCTGTCTCTCTTTAAATTACATGTATTTCTTGATGATAGAAGGAACACATATTCACTGGAGAAAAATCAGAAAATCAAGAAAAGCTTATAACAGGCATTCCAAATATCGAAAGAAAATGAAGAAAATAAAACTGCTCCCCCTTCTCACTGCGCTGACAGCCCCTTGTAACATCTCAGGGTCCAAACTTCCTTCCGTCTTTTCTAGAAAGCTCTGGTCACTTGTGCAACTCTTCCTAGCAAGTGTATTTTCTTCTCCGCATGTAGGTAGTGCAAACAAATGGCACCAACATGTGCCACAACGGGAAGTGACACCGTCATTAACTTTCAGGGAGGACGTCCTTACCTGTCTGGTCCGCACTTTTGAGTGTCAGCTCATATGTTAAATCTAAAAAGGAAAGCACATGCGTTAATTGCGTATGGTTACAGTAGCTCTCAAAGCCTTCATCGGCTCTGAAAATGCAGAACCGACCTCCACGATCACCCGGCGCGTCCTGCCCAGACAGAGCAGGGCTCGGCAGCATCGGGGCAGGCGTGAGAAGGCAGAAACTGTCCTTCCTCGCACTCGGAGGAAACCCGCCTTCCCGAAAACACACGCCAGCGGCCACAAGGAGCAAGCAGCCTGCTCTGTACGCGACGCTTCGGGGATCGGTTCCAAACTGCACTGTCCGTTCCAACCACCGCATCTGAATCTTCTAAGCCCTCAGTATGCCGAGAGATGGCTTTGCAGCTTTACGCCGGGTGCCTGTCCATTAGGCAGAGAGGGTGAGCTAATAAGGCACCGGAGTGCGCTCCGGCGACGGCAGGCTCGCCCACGACGGAGGGGAGCGGAGCCCCCTCCTCACCCTGCCCCCGAGTGGGCCTGGCACAGCTTCCGAGCCGGCTGCCGTCTGAGACGGGACGGATCACAGGTCCCCGCTCTGCCCTGCCACGGAGGGGGTGCGGGGCCCCCGGTACCTGTGCAGTGTTGCTGCAGCCGCCTGATCTCGGCGTGCAGCCCCTTGAGGGTGCCGGCATGCTCCCGCTGGAGGAACAGGAGGTTCTTCTGGGCGCTGTGCAGCTGGTTCTCCAGGTTTGTGGCTGCCATGCTGACATCCGGGTGACCTGTGGGAGACACAGACACCGGCGGCCCTCCCTGACGCTGAGGGTTGCAGGGAGTAGGCCGGAAGAGGACGCTGCCCGCTGACCGCCCCCCTTGGCACCGGGGGCTCACAGGCAGCATGAGGCCCAGCTCTAGAAGGGGGGCATCAAACCCCGGGCCCCCTGATTCCAAATCCTGGTCTTTCCACACGCCACCCATACTCCCACAGACTGTGACCAGGACAGCCAGATCGGCAAAGATTTCCCTGATGAGCTAGGCACCCACAGCTGCCTCATGGGAAACGGGGCGCCTGGGCACCGGGGGCAACATTTCCTCAAGATGGCATCGAGCGCTGGCCAAAGCAAGCGGGGGGTGGGAGGAAGAGGCAGGGGGAATTCCAGCGGAAGCCTCTGGATTTCACAGAGCTGAGAGGAACCCCGGGTCTTTCTTTGGGAAAAGGGCCACGTGGCGGCTGTGGGAATCTGGAGTCTGTCCCCAAACCCTGCCTCCCTGCCCGCGGTGGCTTTTCAGTCCTCAATCGTCAGCTGCTCACACAGGGCCTCAGATTCTTGGCCTTTGTCGTAACTCAAGAAATGCGGTGAAGTCTATCGGTCTTTCTGGAAAAGCTACCAAAGAAATTCAAGATGCCTTGCATGACACTGAAAAACGCAAAGGACAAAAGGTGGGTAATTAACTTATAAATTGTTCTGGTAAATACACAGCCTCAGAGCGCAGTTTCCTCATCTGCTTTGCCAAAGTTCCTCCCAGAGGAGACGCCACTTCTCAGATGGCTTCCAGTTTGTGGACAGACGGCTCTGGAGAAGACCACACACCCAGGCGCTGTCGCCACGTTGGGTGACACCAATCGCTGTGCCTTGTAAGGTCAGTGACATATTCACACCCCAGCTCTGGAGCTAAGAAAAGCTCATGACTGGAACTCAAGACCCATGTCCTCACCGCACGGAAAAGCTTCCCTCCATCCCCCCGGCGACCGGCTTCGCTCCAGAGGAAAGGTAAGAAGGAAATCGTGTGGCAGGCGAGCCCGAGAAAGGGAAGGTAAAGGAGGAAGGGTGAAGGGAGCCAGGTACAGAGCAACAAAAGGACACTCCGGGCAGGACAGGGGCACAGTGCAGCGCCCGGCCGCAGGGTCAGCTGTGGACGTGGGAGATGCTGGTGGCGACTGAAAAACGCCGAACCCGCATTTTCGGGGCTTGCCGATGAAGACAAAGAGCGACTTAAAGCTGATCCAGAACTCGCGGGCCTAGGCTCGAGGCACAGTCTTGCCGCTCAGCAGGGCTCTTGCCCTCCGGCACCTGCCGTGAAATCTGAGTCCATCCAGAGTGCACGGAGCCTGGCGCAGGGGCACCCCACGTGCCACGCCTTCGAGTAGGGGTGTGGCACCAGGGGAGCCTTCAGGCTGAGCAGCCTTTGATTCCAGGGGCTTCCCGCTTAGATGCTTGACTTCACAGGCACGTCTTGCTCAAAGAAAATGGGAAACATGAAAATTTCAAAAACGGATTTGTCCAGCATCGAAATGTGCCCGTTCACAGTCTCATCGCCTCGTGAATCAGCAGCTTTGAGTTGTACTTACTGATCTGTAATTCATTAGTTCACCGTGGCAAGCGCAGGAATGAGAAGGTGCCCTTGAAGCTCCCATTGCCGTGGGCAGACAGTCTCGGGAGGAAGACACACCAGGCGAACAGGAAGATGTGAGTATGTAACTTGCGGAGCCGGCAAGGGAGCTGTGGCCGCTCCGTCCGGGGCCCCGACAGCGGGGGGACAGGGTCATCGACCCCACGGCACCTCACCCGACGGGCGCTCTCCCCTTCTCCGTTGCTGGATACACACCAACAGTGTGGGCCCCCTCAGGCCCGAGGCGGCGAGTCGCGTCTCCAAATGGTATCCAAGCTACTAAATTATTTTCTATCGGCTCAAAAGGATAACAACATCACTGACTTCCGGAGGACAAAGAGTCGCTGTAGCTTAAACAAAAAGCGATGCTTTAACTTTCTCATCCTTAGCTCTTGTGACATGTGATCACGGTCGTGACCTAATCCTTCCAGTAAACGGGCAAGAATGAAGCTACAGAAGCATCCCGGTTAGGCCATGGAGACACAGCTGAGAGACGTGGCTAATCTGGAAGAAGAAAAGAAGGTGGTCCCGCGAGGCTTAGTTCAGAATCTCTAAGACACTCTGGGGTCAGAGACACGAAGGAGCGTTCGTGACTCCCCCCTGGAGGGGTCGGCATGATGGCTGACGGGAAAGCTGCAGGGCGTCTGTGCCCATGAATAATGCATCCTGCCTGAGTAAAGGCATTCACCCCGTCTTGATGATGTGTCAACCAGTAACGGAGGGTGACATTCAGAGAGCACGGCTTGCACAACACTGCACTTTGTGTGTCAAAAGGGCACACGCTGTAAAGTGTGGGCTCTCCGTACCGCAGCTTTTTGTCTTGAGGCAAAATCCCATTTTGTTTCTAAGCGTCGCTGGGAGCGGTCAGCAGTTTCGCAGTTATTGGCTCGGCCGAAGGCGGGGTGGCCTGGACGCTGCCCTCCGAGATGGGGTGCCAAGGGACCGGCACTCGAGGGCCTGGCCGCAGTGGCGGCCGCAGGGCAAGGCCCACGCTGGTGGTGTGCATGGCTCCGCCAGAGGAACTCCAGAAGTGGTGGGAACAGGCGCTGAAGGCAGAAGGTCTGCCAAATAGGCTGCTTTGACCGTGATCTGGAGGTTAAGCCACACGCGCATTTTTTTTCCCCCGGTAAAGTCATTAGGCACTAAATGTCTGTTAATGTGCTATTCCCTCTATCGGTTTGGAAAATTAATGCTTGACAAAGCCTTGCTTTTCCAAACTCTGGAGAGATGGGTTCTGGAGACCCGGCCAAGACCGCCTCCCACAGCGGGGAGGGATGCTAACACCATCTCCTGGTGAGAACGTGCTTTTAATGAAGGTCCTTGGAGAGACGTGGGCCCCGACCTCACCGAGGCTGCTCTGTGGCAGCAGGAGGACAAATGGCCTGTCAGTAGCTCGTGTCCAATTCTCATCCTAATTCAAGAGTGATGTTCTTTCTTCTCTTTCAGGGCATTAAGGCTTAAATGGTGGCACGATCATTTTGTTTACAGGCCATCTCCAGTTGTACCAGCACCAAGTGCTCTCCTGTCACTTATCGTCGTTTGTTCTCGCCACGCCCCCTGAGGAAAAACGCGAATATCGCACCAACAAGGGAAAACATAAACCAGGAAAGGCCGCATCGGAGCCTCGCAGCCTCTCTGGGCCCTCAGGCTCCGTGGGCCAGAATCCCGAAGGCTGCGGTGGGTCTCAATTCCACGCATACGTGGAATGCCCACGCCACACCCGGTGCTCTGACACGGAGGGCACAGGCGCGGTGCCTCGCGGTGGCCTCTGCACGGGGGGTGTGCACCAGACGCGGGCGCACCACTGCTCCCCGGGGCAGGGTCCACAGGCTCTCCGTGCTCCAGGTGAGACGGACAACGGCTGGAGGGCGCTGCTGCCCTTCCAGTCCGGCAGAAAAGACTCAGCGGCAAAGCTTCCAGGAAGCTGGCTGAGGGCAGGGCACCGTGGGCCTAGCCAGAGCCGCTGTGAAGCAGCTAAGCTGGTCTGAGGAGAAAGAACAAGGTACCCGTGGCGTCACGTGTGTCCCGGTCCTGGGGGTCCAGGCAGGTGCCCACTCTGAGAGCCAGGGCCACGCTCCCTCTCTGCCTCTGGGCTGACTCCGCAACGAGGCCGGGGTGGTCAGAAAGCCACGCCTCAGGTGTTACGGTGGGGAGGGACCACAGCCAGACTTGCTTTCGCCCCCTTTTAAACACATACACTTTCCGTACCGTCCCTCCTAAGTGCACACACAGATCTTGCCCACATTTGCATCCACAAACAGAGCTCTGACCGCCTGGCATCCTTGCAATGCTCCTGGGATCCAGCCCCCCCCCCCCCGCCCCCCCCCTCCCCCCGCTCCCAGAGGCCCTGCCTGCTCGGCCTGCCCCTTCCCGGGCTCGCCCCACACCGGTCACCTCGGGGCTCCATCAACACCGCTGTCTTCTCTGGAGCCCCATCTGCCGCACCCCTCCCCCAACACAGGGCCTTCCCGCACCTGGCTCCCTCCTGGCTCCCTCCGTCTGGAATGCTCTTGGCAAACCACCTCCCATCCTCTTGCCTAATGAACTTCCACTTTTCCTTCACATCTGAACTCCTGCATCACAGACGGGCTTTGGATAATTTTACACTGCTTCCTAATGTTGCTGAGTGGAGATCTCGACAAGAATTGCATTGCATGGATCAAAAAGCACTGCGGCAGTATTGATTTGAACATGACCTCATCCCATAATTTCTTGACATGCCAGAAGCAGTATTTTAAAGTGTCCCTGTACCACATTTCTTAGACTAAAGCAATGGAGTATCTTTGATAGGAAAGGGCCCCACCATTTAAAAATGGGAAATTTCTTTGTTCCTGGCAATCGCAGACTTATCTTTTCACAAAGCCTGTGGAAATAGGGTAATAATTTTAGAACCCGAAAAAATAGCACACTAGCACTCACGTGGTAGCTGTGAATTAGTTATAAGAAGCTATTTTAGACTCTAGTCATGAATAAGTTATAACCCATTCACGTTAGGTCCTCTCACACTGCCAGCGATGAGAACAGCTCCAGTCTATCCTGATGCCGTCTCTGCGTGCCTCTGGCGTGGCCTGTGGCCTGTGACTCAACAGGAGCCGCCCAGCCCTGAGCAGACCGCAGTACCCCAGTGTTCTGTGACAAGGACCTATGTGGCCTTCTCCTGGGGACTTCATGTGCCCCCCTCCTGCGTGTCCTACAGCACAGGCACTGCCATAGAGAAAACGGAGGTTGGCCAGGGGCAAAGGCAGCAAGTGTAGACATCAAATGTAAGAGGAGAGGAAATGATTTCTAACAGGGAGGTGGTTTTCCAAGCAGATTCATGGACTCAAAATGTTGAGGGTGGAAAAAACCTTCAAAATCAGCTAGCTATTCCAACTCCTCTTTATTTCAAGATTAAGAAACTGAGGCCCAAAGAAGATTTGCATAACACAGTGGAATAAACAAGACCAGAACCGACAAGCTCCTGAGGGGTGTTTGGGTTTAAATCTAAACCCTATCTTGTCACCTAAATCACCACAATATCTAACTCATAGGGTTGTTTTAAGAGCAAAATGCCATCATTGGGGCGCCTGGGTGACTCAGTCGGTTAAGCATCCGACTTCGGCCCAGGTCATGATTTCACAGTCTGTGAGTTCGAGCCCCGTGTCGGCCTCTGTGCTGACAGCTCAGAGCCTGGAGCCTGCTTCGTATTCTGTGTCTCCTCCTCTCTCTGCCCCTCCCCTGCTCATGCTCTCTCTCTTAATAATAAATAAACGTTAAAAAAAATTAAAAAAACTGGGGTGCCTGGGTGGCTCAGTCAGTTGAGCGTCTGATTTTGGCTCAGGTCATGATCTTGTGGTCCATGAGTTCGAGCCCCGCGTCGGGCTCTGTGCTGACAGCTCGGAGCCTGGAGCCTGCTTCAGATTCTGTGTCTCCCTTTCTCTGATCCTCCCCTGTTCATGCTCTGTCTCTGTCTCAAAAATAAATAAACATTAAAAAAAAATTAACAGCAAAATGCCATCACTTACAGTGTGCGGGTACAGTAAGTGCTCAATAGATGTTAGGTATATTTATATAGTATGTAAATGCTATATATTATGTAAATACTGGCTGATAATTACATAAACATACTTCCAAACTGTTTACTGAGTCCTACCTGTGAGGTATTTCCAGAACATCATCTAAGTATGGAAATGAGCTAGCAAAGAAATTCTAGTTACTTCCAAAGAGAGAAGCATAAAAGCAAACAGAAACATTTTCTGGCCTTTATCTTCCATATGCACTGGAGAGAAGCATTCAGGGCAGCGAATAAAGAGTTAGGCAGAGCAAGGCACCCTCGGGGACGTAAAGCCTACTTCTTACTTTGAAACAATCTAAAGTGCTCTAGGAAAAGCTAAAAAAAGGTCCAAGCCTAATTAGGCCATCAACTCTCAATCCAAAATACCTGCTTTTAGGAAAGGAAACTTACCATCTCTGAAAATGAACACTGACATTATTATCAATTCACAACAGTCCAGAATTAAAAAAAAACGTTTTAAGTTGTAGGGCCTATTTCTACTTGTGCATGTATTTAAGAAATTCAACTAGTAAATTATTTGAGAATCCCCAAGAATTAGGGCACCGAGAAAAAGGACATCATCGAGGGTGTGTAAGCATTCAACAACCACCCCAGAAACATTCTGGGAAAGAGAATGAACACCATTACAAAGTGGAAGCAAAAAAATATGTTGAAAGCAAAAGGTGCAATTATTTTAAGTGACAGAAAATCTTTATTAATCATTCTTAAAGAACTGCATATGTGTGTGTGTGTGTGTGTGTGTGTGGCTAATAAAACAGGTGTGGTTAGGAGCTAAGCACAGGGGTCAGAATCTTGGGTTCCAATTCTGGCTTGGCCACAGCCTGGTTGCTGTCCTCCTATGACATGGAGAGAGCAGTAGCACCTACAGGGCACAGGGATTGGGAGGAGAACATGAGGCAGTTCAGATAAAACACTGAGCAACAGGTGTGCTATACTGTGGTAAAGCAGTAATGGAACTAATTTTGGACTCATCCAAATGTGCAAACTGTGGGTGGAGATGGTGTTTTTGGGTCCTGTCTCTAGCTGGGTAGGTAGAACATCTTTTTAAAATGAGTACGTCTCTAAAAGTTAAAAGAGGAAAACTCCTGTAGAAACAAACAAAGCATCTTTTTTTTGGTAAGATAACCACCTCACAAAGTAATCTGAGTATCTGCTGATAAGAGGTTAGTATGGTATAGGTAAACTATACAATTATCAGAAATGGTAGTTTAGATAATATTTATTGACAAGGAAATATTCTAGGAGAGGTTAGGTCAAAAAATATATTAGAAGTTATATATATATTTTTGGACATATAACTAAGGACAAAATCCACAAGAGATATACAACAAAATGTTAAAAGCGTTTCTCTCTAAAGAGTGGATTATGGATAATCTTTAAAAATTCTATTGCGATACTCCCTAAAGCTTCTTTAATAATGAACATATACTGGTTTGTTGTCGGAAAAAAATCATAAAGAGATCTCTCTTAAAGAAGGTAATCTCTGACTACCCACTGACAAAGCCGTATCGCATGTTTCAGTTATTTTGTTCCAGGGCAGTCTTGAGTTGCTGGAATTGTGGTTCATTTACCAGAACCAAGAATAATTAATGGGAAGGTAGTTTTTCCAAAAACAACAACTCAGTGTCCCCAGGACAGGCAGAAAATGATCATGATGAGCACTTGAGGACCTCCCCACCCCCATGCATTATACATTCCTGTGCTTCTCTGACATTATCCATCACAAAACACAAGGCCCATCAACAATTCTTGAGACACTGACAGCCATTTCCTCCTGAAAGCATATGCAGTCCAACATTAAAGTTGTAATAGATGTGATTAGAGAGATCGGCAATTAGACACGGGAATGTGATACGCGGCTGTCTGGGAAGTCTGCAGTCACTAGGGGCCTACATGATGGATTTATTAACCAAGTTTCTCTGCAGTCTGATTAGCTCCTACTTTAAGAGTTTCTGTTTGGTTTCTATTTAAAAACCACACCGGGTGTCTGTATACTGGTAGGGGCTCGGCCCTTCCATTTGAAAACATCTCAGGAAGAAGTGCGTCCATGTTGCAGATTGTCACAGTGTCTCTAAGCGGGCAGTGCAGGCCAAACTGGGCAAATGCATGAGTTCCACGGTCTGAAATGGCATGGCCCCGGAGCGCTTGCGGGATGCCCAGGGCGCTCCCAGAACACTGGGCAACTTAATAGCCACAATGCCCACACCCTGTGGCAGACCCTACCCCAGGAGGCGGGCACACCAGTACCTTCATCTGCTGGCTGGGAGGGGTCACCGTCTGGGCAGAATGCCAGTACAGACTCAACTCAGCACTTTCTACTTCAAAGAGAAAGGTCTTAGAAGTTGCCTCTAGGGAAGAGATGGCCAAGTGACTGATGGGTCTGTCAGCTCAGCCCTTCCTGCGCTCCCTATGTCCTCCTCCTGTCCCTGCACAGCATCGAGGATGACTGCCCTCTGGGGACCACCCGATAGCCTCACTTCATAACCTACAGTTGTGAAAACGTTCACAACTCCGTAGCGATGCCACTTGCGAACTTCTAAGAAGTTGTCATCTGCAAAGATGGTCCTGGGTCAACAATTTAGGGAAATAAAATCTCACAGCTTCCCACACACGCAGTTCTACTCAGCTTTCCTTTAAAGAGAAGGGAAATAAACAGATCATTTCTGATGGTGGTGCTTCCATTTCTACGCTGACTACAGATTTTAATGGTTTACTGATAGATAACCCAAAAGATGTAGTGACCCAAATGCCGAACTGTCTTTTCACAATAATGAAACGGGAGACGCTCCTAAAATGTTAGTACTTGATGATCACGATCTAAATTGTATTTCCAAGGCTGAGAAGAGGTGTTCACTTGCTTTAAAAATATCTCTCCATATGGTTTGCCAAACAGATGAACCATTTCAACTGATTTAACTGATGGGGCTTCCTCTATCCATCTTGCGAACCTGCCTAATTATAGTGTAGGTCCCAGGGAAAGAAAGGTATTATTAACTGAAGCTCTATACACTTTAATTTAGCCAAGCTTTTCCTTTATTGCTTACAAAAGGTAAAAGTCAATTGTTTCATTAGTGCTAATAGAACATATTTAGCCGAACCCTTATGAGGCATCTGGGAAGATTATCACTTACAAAAAAAGAGATCTTATCCTCATGATACAGGTGGAAGAACTCTGCCCAGTCCCAGTGACGTCATCTCTGACAGCTTCACAATTTAGTGTTGCAACCAAGCAAAAATGAATCACCTCCTCTGACTTGCCCTTCTACAAAATGGGCCCACACTAATTATTTCAGAAGAGTGTAAACAGGGAAAACATTAAGGATCTTTGGAATTATTAAAATAGTCTATCAATAATCAATTCAGTAACTAAAGTCACCACGGCTGGGCATTTAATTTTAGTGATTACATATCCTCTGATGAACACTAATAAAATATTTGTTTTTATCGGACACTTATGTCTATGGAATAACATAGCAAGAGTGCCAATAATGTTATTTATTTATTTACTTATTTAATGTTTATCTATTGAAAGAGAGAGAGAGAGAGAGAGAGAGAGAGAGAAGGAGGGAATGAGTGGGGGAGGGGCAGAGAGAAAGAGGGAAAGACTGAATCTCAAGCAAGCTCCTCACTGTCAGCACAGAGCCCTATGCGGGGCTCAACCTCATGAACCACAAGATCATGACCTGAGCCAATGTCGGTGGCTTAACCGACTGAGGCACACGGGTGCCCTCCAATAATCTTAAAAGAAGATAAATTTAGTCTTTTAAGAAGGCATTTACCTAGATCTTCATTTCTGACAACCTTTTTTGGATGGCTTCAGCATGTCCACCTATGGCTGCACCACCCTTTGATTCTCCATCCTGTGATCTGACAGTCCTGACGTAAGATCATTCAGTTCTTTAAAAGTCTCCTTTCCGTGAGCTTTCTGTGCTGTGCAGAATAAATGAGGCATGTCTACTGGTGGCATTTCAGGCTGACTCCCATAAAGTTCTTCCTGCTCACAATGAGCCTTTATTATGTCAGGGCATGAGACAATTTCCAGAATCCCATACTCCACTTCTTTAGTACACTGTGCATTAGGTTCCGGAGAGGAGGAAAATTCCTCGCACAGCATCGCTCCCTTAAGAAGGTGTGTCACTTAAACGAACAGTGCTGAGATCCAGATGAAGCTGGGAGGGTGGAGGGCACTGCCCGGCGCGCAGGTGCTGTGCGAGCCATTTTAGGGCTCATCTTTGCAACCAAATTTGGATCATACTGGATAGACAGGCCGTCAGTTCGTTAACCCAGTGGGAATAAAGGAGAACAAATCAAAGTACAATAAGAGGTAGGGCAACTGTCTTTCAGAGATTAGCTATCAGCGGCGGGAGGAGAGCAGAAGAAACTGGGACAGTAAACATTACTGTGTCTTCTAAGGATTTTTCCAAGAATGGGACGCAGTTCAGTATTTTCTTGTTCTTACTGACCTTTACCTTTTAAAGGTCACGATACTTCATCTGTACCTCTGTCACTGTTTCCATTTACACAACTGTCTTTTGCTGTTCTTTTCCTCTTGTGCTTGACCCCTTGCTCCCACAATGGGGTTAACTCAATCCTTGGTTCATGACACGCTCTTTCAGGGCCCACTTTTATTTAGATACTTTTAATAATCAGCACCCGATGTGGGATGTGGCCACATCCTTGGGAATGAGCGGTTCACAATACCCAGATTTTCCATCCGATGCCCCAAATTCTTAGAGTGGGTGTTTTGGCATCTTCTGGTTGCTCGGATTCTGGTCAAGTCTGTTGGCCAGTTGGGAGCCTGAGTCGTTTTTCCTTCTGCTTTGCATCGCGGGCAGGACGGCTGCCTCCAGGCATGCAGGCAGCCGCTTTTCTTGCTGGCCCGGGGGTGGGGTGTGAAGCAGCTTCCGTGTCAGTGAGACAGCAGCTACACGCGGGCCCCACGATGCTCTTCAGTGGGCTCTGCCCTGTTGTTCCAGGGTTTGGCCATGGCGGTACACGGTGTGCTGATGGTGACGGTGTCGGATGATCACCTGTTCTGCCTCTGCCCTGACACAGCCTCTGGGTCAGTCCAAGCCATCTGGGCAAGAAAATACTCCAAGACGTTTTTTCGTCATGAGAAGCTGAAAATCATCCATAAAAGTGGTAATTATGGCTATGGTATACATTGTGTCGATGCACCAGGCTCACAGATAATCATTTCATTATTGAAACTATCGCACAAGGTAGGTATGATCGTGACCATTTTTTAAGGAACTAAAGCTCAGAGGAGTGAGACACTTGCTTAAATTTGCAAGCATTCAGTGCATCAGCTAAATGCCCATTTATTTCCAAGGGGCTTTGGGCCTTCCTGTTCTCCCCCAATACCAGCGTGTGGCGTTCAGAACTAGGAGGTCTCGTGGCAGTTCTGGGAGAAGGTATGAGTCCCGGCTGTTCGCCGTGCGCTATGGAGCACGCCATCCAAGTGGCCGTTACAGAACGGAGCAGGGACGGGGGTGGTGATGACAGCTGCTGCCCTGCTAATGCGCCAGGCGCTGGGCACCTGTGACGAGGCCAGCTGTGCTGAGTGCCATCCATGCCTCGCCTCCTCAAACCCCCACGAGAGCTCTGCGGGGTGGGCACTTCCCATCTTCCCACTCTGTGTGCGTGGAAACAGGCGCAGACAGCTCAGATGGTCTGCTCTATGGAGATCACACCAGCCTGGTATCTTCCTGCTGCTTTGTAGCTCCCTCTTTCCTCTCCAAGGAAGGAGAAGCTGTGCTAATATAGGGCTACATTTTTAGACAGAAAAGACCTAGCCGTTGGCTCAGAATTTCTTTTAGCTGAATCTAATAGCGTTCAGCGACAAGATATTACCACGGCGTAACCTGCTCTACTGACCAGGGGACAGACGAGCCCCAGTCATCTATGAGCCCCAGCGACACAGCGGGGTGGAGATTAACCCCCAGGCGCCGGATCCAGGTGGCCGCGGTATGAATCCTAGTCCCGTTATGCATTAACTACGCAACTTTAGACAAGTTACGTATGGCTCCCTGTGCCTCACTCTCCTTATTTGCAAAACAGGAAAGCAGTACCTGCTCTGTCAGGGTTGCCATGAAAACAGTCCCTCCGGTGAGGTGCTATCCAACAGAACTTACTGCAATAACGGAAGCAGTCCATTCGCTGCTGTCCAGTAGTCACTGGCCACACTGAGCACTTGGAGGGTAGTTGGTGTGTCTGGGAAACGTAACTTTTCCCTTTTATTTTTTTAGTTTGAATTTAATTCAAATTTCAGGGCACCTGGGTGGCTCAGTTGGCTGAGCATCCGCCTTCAGCTCAGGTCACGATCTCATGGTTTGTGGGTTCGAGCCTTGCGTCGGGCTCTGTGCTGACAGCTCAGAGCCTGGAGCCTGCTTTGGATTCTGTGTCTCCCTCTGTTTCTGCCCCTCCCCCGCTCATGCTGTCTCTCTCTCTCTCTCTCAAAAATAAATAAACATTAAAAAAATTTTTGAATTAATTCAAATTTAAATAGCCACATAATGGCCGGGGTGACCCTACTGGTCAGCAGAGACATAAAGCAATTAGAACCACACCTAGAACTGGGTGCTTGTTCCCACTCTTACTACAATACTCAGAATCACCCAGACAGGTGTCCTGGGCTCCCACACGCACCATTATGGGGTCTGTGGGGCCTATTCTCGCTTTGCACTGCAAGAATGACCTAAGAGTTTAATCCCAACTGCTATTAGCATCACACCGTCCCATTTTATGTCTTCCTAGCATTTATCTTTCTTATATTACCAGAATGCAAACCGCACAGACACAAGCGCCGGTCTGTTCCATGCTATATCAGGAGCACCTCCAATAAAGAGCGCCTCCCTCTAATCATCCGAGCTGGCCCTTTGAGAAAGGGTTCTCTACAGTGGGAATTAGTGGTGCTCCCACCCAATCTCTGGTCTGACACCCTCCCGTTAGGGTAGCGTGTTTTGTACTGGTGAGGTGAGAGGGTGTGGAAGTATTTCTCCGACTGGCATGGGAATAAGGCAAAGGAAGGAAGGCTGGCTAGTTCATGCATGCCTTTGGGGAGTCTCTCTAATAAAAGACCAAAAACACGATCAAGCCACATAAAAATGAAATAAACTTTAATTTCAGTGGCAGGGGCAGTGTGGGCTTGTTCAGGATATTCCATGGAGTCTGTGACCTACGGGATCTTGTCGGGGCAGCTGACCTACACGTGGAAACGTCATTTCTGTTACCGGCCAGCCACGGCAATCTCTGGTGCCGACGCCAGCACAGCATCGAACTCAGATGTGGCTGTGCTGCGCACAAACCAAGGGCTCGGTCCACACCCGAGGCGCTTTCCAGTCAAGTCCGAAACTTAGAGATCAGGAAACGCTCACGCCACGTTTGGACGAGGCTCTTCCTGGTCCGCGACGAAACGAGGAAAACGTGGACAATGCAGCAGGTTTTCTGTAAAGCTGACTTTACTTCGTGCACGGGACAATTCTTCATTCTCCTTGTCCCATTTCCCAATTCGAAAGTGCACTGTTACATGATTCTAAAAGCCTGAGAACGACTCGAGTCACCAAGAGGTCCCAGTGAGCGCCAGGAGCTGACCCGTCATCATCGTTTTGTTTTTTAATTTATCTTTGGAAGCTGACAACACCTATCAGAACGGGCCGAGCAACCCGTCCTCCTTTCAACTACGTGCCTGATGGTCCTACATCAAGCCAGCGTGTGCTCTAAGGGCCCGCTGTGCCCTCCGTCTCAGGCCTGCCGCTGTCGGGGTGTGAGACTCAGCCGCTAAGGCACAAAGAAAACAAAGTCTGCAGGACTCCTCACAAGGTATATGCTGGGTACAGCAAGTACGACGACCAGGGGAAGGGTAACCCAGGGAGGTGCACCTGCCGCGGCGTCCGGAGCTCTTTTTTTACCCGCCTGTCTCCCACGCGAGGCTGTACCAACCCCGGGGAGGCCGGGTCCCGGTCACCCGAGCACTCCGGGTGCTGTCCACGCTGCCAGGCACGCGGAGGCGCCCGGTGAGCGCTGAGTGCAGAAGGGCTGCAGGCGCAGAGAAAGTGTGGCTTTGAGGGGCAGCCACGAGGGCTGAGCCTTAAAGAGGGGCTGGGTTCACGCAGAAGGGGCATTTCTGGTGACGTGAGTATGGAGCTTTAGTTAGGAGTGACAGTGACGCCACGTCAGACATGGAAGGAACGTTCTGGGGAGTGGTGGAAAATAAGGTTAGGTGGAAAAGCCAGGGCCAGATTTTAGTTGCTTATCAAAGCCTCTCAGAAAATTGGAAATTAAAGAGAAAGAAAATGGGGGTGGGGGGACACTGAGATTTTAGCCAATAGAGGCAAAACCTGTACTAAAGAGCGTTTAGTCCAGTGGGGCTGTTGCAGGATCGTGAAGGCAAGAGCCCTGACAGCACACCCTCCCGCTCTGGGGGAACGGCATCACACAGAAGCACCTGCACGGTGCGTCCGGGCCTCGCTATGCCCTTTATACACACTCTCAGAAGTAGACACGATTATCCTCATCTTCCACACTAACAAGCTTCGACGAGTTCAAGAAGTTTCTTACAGTCATAGCTAGCCAGCGGCAGGGCTGGGCTTCACCCCCAGCCCGGCCGACTCCGAGGCCACTCCCTGAGCCGTGGACGCCGCGGCTCTGCCCAGACGAAGGCAGGGATGCACGAAGGCTTCAAAGCGCATGCCCTGCAGACGCACATCACTTGCCCTGTTAGTTCACTTGTCCATTTGTTCAAAGTCCTGTTCTGCCCTGTTCTTTCCCCATATTTAAAGTTTTAAGCTTCTCAGGTCTATTCTTTTTTTTTGGGGGGGGGGGTGGTGCTCACTAGAACTCCAGTGCTTACTCTTGAGGATGCTGCTCATGAAAAAAAAAATCCCAGAAGAAGAGAAAATGTTTTTCATAATAAATGTTCTTCCTAAAGCTGCACTTCCTAAAGCAGACACTTCTCAGTGCCTCGGTTAAGAAGCTAGCTGGGTTAAAGGACCACAACCTTATTCCGCCCTTCTATCTGGAAATGCGTCCTTCTGTTTCACTACCAAGCAAGTATTTTAAGACAACTGGACTTCAGAGAATGTTGCTAATTCGCTTGAAATGTAACTTTTCATTTCTAAAAGTTTGCTTTTCTAATTGGTTACCTTACTGATAATTTATTGTTCTAGTAATACAATTTAAAGTGACATTTCTCTGTTTTTCGGGGGGGGAGGGGCAGCAGGAGAGGGAGAGAGAGGATCTTAAGCAGGCTCCATGCTCAATGCAGAGCCTGACTCAGGCCTTGATCTCACAATGAGATCACGACCTGAGCTGAAACTGAGTCGGACACTTGACCGACTGAGCCGCGCGGGTGCCCCTGAAGTGACATTTCTTTTGTGAAGATCTGGAAACCTTTAAGGTCTTGGTTAGTTAGAGAGGGGCCTGGGATTTCCCTCTTCCTACAGAAGAGATGTAGACCTGACAAATTCCTTATTTGGGGTTTTGCGTGTGCCCATCCAAATCCACCATCGGTGCCACACCCAGAGGGCTGCACAGAATGGGGAGTAGAGAGAGGAAGGTGCCTCCTTGACGAGGTGAGTGGAGCCCGGCAGAGGCTGGGAGAAGTGGTGCCCCTTTGGGTCTTGGCGAAGAGCTGGCCTGCTTCTGCAACCTGACTCTAACCTGCTCTCCAGAAGCGCTTCTTCGCTCTCAGAGAGTCTACACAGCACGTCGTGTACGTATGCCTACAGCATTCAGACTTAAAGGGAGAACTCGGGGATTCTATCCTCTTGATGAACTCCATATGAGAGTGTGACCCAGTTAGAGCAGTGGTTCTCATCCGGGTACTCGTGCCCTCAGGGTGGACATCTGGGGTCGTCACAGTGTGGCAAGGGGCACGTCTGGCATCCAGTGGACAGAGGACAGGGACGCTGTGAAACAGCCTGCAGCGGCTGGGACGGCCCTCACACCAGAAACAGCAGCACTGCAGCTACAAACCCTGGGCTCCAGTCCTTCTAATTGGAGGCAGGCCTTTTTCCTTTGGACTTGAGGTTTCCTCTGCTCTCCTCCGGTTTCCCGGATTGCCAGCAAACGACGGCGCGTGGATGGAGCTCGCGGGACAGACAAGCCCCAGCCACGGGAGGCGTTCTCCCTGTAACAATCTGCCGACCCTGGAGGGAAAGGCAGCTGCGGCGCAAGCCTACCAGGGCACCTGTGAGAGCCTCTCCCTCGCTTCCGGAGCCCCCGGGGGAGGCGGGTGTGCGCAGAGGCGCTGCTTACCCAGCTCACCATGCTGGTCAGAATATGCGCGCGTCCTTTCTTTTGCTTGGAAGGGAAAGGCCGCGTGTAAACTCCGATTTGTTTAAGAACATAAGTTCTTCTCTTTAAGTGTAAGATGCTGTTTTGCCCCTGTGGATGCTTAAGTGAACCGAGAAGTGAAGGGGGTGAATGTGAGAAAATTCTGGAACCCCACGTAGGGACCCCAGGATCACGGTTATAAAAGTGAGGTTTCTAGAGACGTTAAATGGATGGATTAAGGTTGACCCAACATGCACTTTCCGTGGGAGTACTTTCATCTAGAACAGCTCGTGAATCTCTAGGAAATTTTGATGATTACAGGCTTTAACGTTTCTTGAATGCAACGGAATTCCTGTTTTTAAGGAGACCACTAAATACTTATATAAAGACTGCCAAGAAATTTACAAAATCATGCCAAAACTCCTTATATTTTATGTGTACTAGCACTTTAAGAAAAGCTTTCCAGGCTGGGAAAAATGAAAGAACAGGCTCCACATCACCAGGAAACACTGTTTATAAAAAGAGCCATAATTTAAACTTTGTTATTTGCACAAACGTATTGGAGAAATTACATAAATTAGTATTGAACTGGTAAATCTTAAAATGGCTTTCTACTTGGAAAAGGTCTCTTCCAAAGTAAAAACAATTCTGTTAAAAAAAATCCAACGTTAGAAATAAAATTTAAAGATACAAGTACAAATCAAAAAGCCACCCCTTTTAAAAAAAAGTGTTCCAACATAACATGGAAGACATAAAAGAAATAAGTTATTTAAGTGCCCTCAGGACAACTGAGGCAAATCCTCCGATGGTTTTGTGAACTTGGGGGTGTAAAGGAAGGGCCTATCTCCCTCGGTGGGGGGCGGGGGGCACACAAAGCATCACACTTCATTTTCTCAACAAAGCAAGGGGAGACACCTGGAATACTCCAATGAATACAACATTACACATCCTGCTATCGCGGAACTGACCTGTGGGAGTGGGGAGGCACAGACAACCCTACACACATTAATTCATACCAAAAAGTAGGATATTTGCACAAAGTCCAAATTAAACTGTCCTTCATAAATCCCTTACAGTTGCCTTGCAAATCAGCTCATGGTCACCAAACCATCATTTAAGAGTAGGTAAATCTAAACATGAGCATACACTGACAAGTGAACTACGTCTTGAGAAACTAGTATAATTTGCTTTTTAAAAATCTTAGACAATATTACATATAGGATAAGATTATTCAACTTCCATTAGCTAAGTAATGTTTTAAGATGCCATATTTCTTCTGACAAATTCTTAGTCAACAACTGCATTATTCTTTAATGTAAATTATATTTTCTAAAATCCGTACTTCCCTTTGGACTAGAAGACTGCTGAGATAATTACTTAATACTCTACATTTACAGAAAGATGTATGGAAAAACTACAATTCAAACAGGAAAAAACCAGACCTTATCACCTCACAATCCCCATGGGTCATCTGCTAGGTACTTCTGAGCACTTATTCTTAAAGCTCAAATTAAGATGGTAAAACCAACTGATGTATCGTGGACATCTGGTATATTTGATAACATTTACAAACCACGATTTTAAATCTCTACTATACTATCATTTAAATAAACTGTTTGGAATGACTCTGTGTGTCCGATATATTAAAGCAGATCAATAAACACTTGCATACAATTGGGGGGACAAGAAAGTTAGTCTCTGGATGCAATCTGTTTTCAGCAAAGAAGAATCTTCATTCATCTCTGCCTCTGCACACTCTGTCCAGAAGACAAAATGTACTGTCCTCACTGGAATATGCAATCCCGCTTGTCTTGCTCACTCTTTTTTTTCTGACTCTCCTTCTGACTATGGACAATTGTGAAAATAGTGAGGCCTTCTCGCTTGGGGAGGAACTCATTTCTAATGGTGCTTGTGTTACCCTCCACTGGGGGCTGTCTTAGAACCATCTTTCTTTTGGGGAATAATGTGATCCCAGCTACCTGTTGCCAGTCATCTGTTTCAGACTGAGCAGTTTCTTCTGGAAGCGCTTCCCCATGCTGTCCCTGTCCCAGACCAGGCTCCCACAGTAAAAGGGCCTCTGGAGTCTGGCAGGGAGGCCTTGCAACCACACCATCCCCCAGAGAGCTCCTTGACAGCTCCAGAGGACTTAGTTTTCTCATCTTGCTCCTGTGCCCCATAGCCTGGTACATACACGGAAGAGGATGCCAGGGATAATTAGACATGAACGGTATGCTCCAAATTTTCCACTGTAGCTCAAGAGTATTTTATGAGCCGTCCTATTTGTCAGGCTCACATTGTGGGGGTGGGAGACAAGAACCATAAATGCAAAGAGGGTGGCTTCTCTATCCCTTTGGGGTGGATGGCATTTGTAAGCATATATTCAAATTCGTTTTGTTCAAATGAAAATGGTTTTAATGTAAACATTTTAGCAATTTCACCAGATGTAGAAGATACCCACATACAAAGGCTGTCACAATGACTGCCAAAAGGACTTCTGAAATAGTCTATGTCCAGAAACTTGGCACATTAAGTGTGTCTGTTAACAGGAGACCACAATTCACAGGTCAGAGTATAAAAAAAAGTTCTATCACGCCCTACACACTCATTCATTCACGATGAAACTGAGAAAAATAATCTGGCAAGATTTTGCAGAAACTGGATGGAAGTGGCTAGATAGATGTCCTACGTATGGATAATGAATATGAGACTTTTAACACACAAAAATCCAGGGCCTTCGCCTAAAAAATGGAGTGGGCTCATAAGACTTTGGGTTACCGCCCGAAGGCATCACATTAGCGTGCTAGATGACGCAGGGTCCTACTGGCGGGCAGCGTGGATGAAGGGTGCCCACGTGCTTCAGTTGCAGGTGCAGGAAGCCTAGATGACCAGGTTCACTTATATCAGGGTTCATCAGTCCATGATATCACTTTGGCTTTCCTGCAGAGACTTGGAAGTTCTGCAGGTTACTGATACCAACCAGGGACGCACAGCAACTCAGCTAGGAAGACAGTGGCTCCACTGTCTAACGCTTTCTAACTGCACTCAATGTTCCTTCAAGGCCAGGGATGGGTAATCCGCTTCCTGGTTGAACTTCAGACATGTGGTGATAACCTGCACAGGAAGGTCTTGGTAGCGTCCCGAACTTCCTTTGAAAGGCACTCTAACCACAGCCCGCTGGTGGGCAGAATTCAGTGCGTTGTTCTAGAATTAGCCAACGATTGCCCCAAACTGTTCTGAGTTCGAACCTACAACCATGGATGAGACCTGAGAACACCTCCACACAGATAGCATTCAACCCACTTGTCTCCAAAAAGGTCTCATCTCTGGCTTTACTTGTTCCAACTTAGATTTTTATTTTATTTCTTCCTAAAAAAAAAATAACCTTTGCCTTCAACAAGGTTTGGCTTTGTCTCCGAACCAGGTACTAATACCGTAGCATCGCTAATACCGATAAAACTCCTTCTGTCAAAAACTGACTTGACCGCTTTCTTGACGGGAACGAATTCTACAACTTGAAACCCGACGCAGCACGGAGGCCGAGGAGGATTACATTTCGTTTCTCCCTATCAAACAAGACCGTGTTCGTCTCTCCCCTGGTGCAGTGCAATAGGGCATATCAGTGAGCAAGCACCTCACTGCCTCAACTTTCTGGTCTGGTCACCGGGACGGAACAGAAAGATAAAGACGATTCACTGCTGAAGACAAAGACTGACCCTCCTGGAGAAGAACAGGCCATACCTAACAGCCCCTGCTATACACTTGTCGGCGGGAACACAAAAGTGAAAAACCAAACAACCTCTCTCCATCTTTCTTACCAATGTGCAAAACAAAGTATTTCCAAAAACTGGATCGGCTCCCACATGCCACAAGCCACTGGAGAGGAAGTAACACAGTGCCTTTCACCTGGGTTGACAGGTGTGATGGCCGGGAGAGAGAAGAGTTAAAAGAGCCCTCTTCACTGTCCAGGGTGTGGCCTGAGCCTAACCGCCTCTACTTGCTCATGCTGAGAACACCAGAATAGGAGTGAAGAGAAAAATACAGTGACCTCGGGTTATTGTGTTGCCCAGTGGTGGAACTGTAACCTGGGGAACTAGTGTTTTTATGAATACTCTCTGCATTGCACTAAATAAGTAGCCCTTACAGGGTATAAAGCCACTCACTGCCAGGTGAAATGTGCAATTTCAATAAAAACAGAATCGTACAGCAATACTTAGGCAACGTTCCATAAGAAATTGGGCTTAAAAGGACATTTCATAAAGCCTCTTACCTGTATAGTAAATGGAAATGGCACAGGGTGAATTTAAAACAGGTTGGGAAGGAAACCTGAAGAGAAGTAGTGGATCTTATGCAGGTCTAAATTTCGTATCTCAAGTGTCGCCAAGGAGGCAACAAAGAGAACAATTATAGCGGCAGAGTCCTATATGCCTCAAATTCCATTACGAGTGCTCGTCTGTCTTTTTTCTCTCCCTTATTGGCGGCTTTAAGCATCTCAGGCTTGCTCTTTTGTTTGGTCCTAACCAAAGGAGTTCCACTGCTCAGTGTTGAGAATTGGGCTTGTGGAAGGAATCTCGATAGAAGGGGAAAACATATTCCTACTTCCTTTACAGCTACAGAAGAGCAGACACTTCTTCCTTCAGAAAGTGATTTCTGATAAAGTGGTCAACTGGGAAGAATCACAAAGATGTGTATCTTACTCTGCTCTCCAAGTGTGGAGACCTGCATGAAATATACAAACTCCCCTGTTTTCTAAGTTCTTAGACAGCTGTGTGATGGCTTCAGCGACTGTGGTGAGGAGCTCTAAAATGCAACCTTTGACCTCTAAAAAGGCTGTTTTCTAACTGGCTGCCTTACTTGATAATTTGCTGTCTTAGTTGTAACATTTAAAGTGGCATCTGTGATTTTTTTTTTCAAAAGTAGAAAGTACACATAAGGCTTTCTTTATTTTTTGGTTGGCCAGAGAACTTGATATGCTTCTCTTTTCCCTTCACGCATGCTTTCATGCATAAAGCATAGATAAATAATGTATTTCATGTTCAAAGTTCGAGTCTTTGTCTTATTTAAATCATACCCAAATTCAGCTAGTGGATAAACAGGCACAAAAAGCATGAGACAAACTCATCTACTAAGGAAGGAAACTATTTTTAAAAGTTTTTTTTTTTTTTTTGAAAGGTTAAGCACATGCATACATTAATTCAGAATTGTTTTTCCCTCTAACTTCTTCCTCAACCAGAGAGGTCAGACGCCGGTTTAACTCAATCGGCCTCGTGACCATTACGCTCCACCTAAATCCTGGCGCAGAGAACGTTCGCTCGGGTACGCTGGTATTCACAGGAAGCCCTGCTCTGCTCCTTGGCCACAGACAGAGTCCTGGCCCCACCAACCCACTTAATACATGGATCGTTATTGACAACCAATAGCCTCTTCTTGATTATGGGTAGATCATCATCCAGATTGTTGATAGATCATCATTCCCAGGATTGGCTTAGCACAAATAGGACACATCTTTTTCTTTTTCAAACACAAAGCTCAAATTCACCTAATCTTTTCAGTACATTCTAATTCTATTTCTCCTCGGCTGTGTTTTACCTTCAGCTGCCAACATATATTTAAAAAACAACACAGACATACTGGAAGAATGTTCAGTGCAACTTCCTGTAGGTGGATATGACTGGATTTTTTTTGCTGTGAAATTTGAGTCATGTTTGAGTAATAAACATGAACTAAAATGCAGAGCAAGCACAAGAATCAGCCCTTAATCAGTATCTTTTAAAAAAATAATTTCAGCTCAGAAGAAAATCTATTCACCTTCACAACCTGCTGACTCTGACAAGAATGACTGACATCATCCCATTTTTTAGAAAGAGCTTTAAAGGGAAAAAAAAAACCTCTTCTGCTTGTCTTTAGAGAAATGGGTAATTTTCCCTTAATTAAATGTTTGTTACAGAAAATAAAAGCCGAAGGAAGAAATACAAATCACGTATAATTAAAAAGAGCCTTTTAAAAGTCTTTTGACTGTGAGAGCGTCTTATTACCTGTAAAGCCCATACACAGGCTAAGGAGGACCACAATCACCTCTGATACCAGATTGGCCTCCACCCCAGTACAAACCTTCCAAAGGCTCAGGGATGTTCTGGGGAGTCGTTATGCCCACAGCTGCAGAAGCCAGCATAAAAACACGAAAAATGAGCCACAGAGCCCTTCAATCCACTGCCTCTGGAATCCCCAGACCCCCCGCCCCCGCCAGGCGGCCTCTCCCACACCCGGTTGGGGAACCAGCTTATGTGGAAACTCTGCGGGGAAGGAGAAGCCCCTTCTTTCCACAGCTGGAGGTTCTAACCATAAGCAACGTTGGCTTTTATGTCCAGGTGAAATCTGTCTTCCTATAAGTACTCCTCAGTCGCTTCTGTACTTGGGAATTACTCTAAATAGAACATACAATCCCTTTGCTGCACGACAGACCTTAAATATCTGAAGACAATTAGGGCACATTCACTTGTCTGCCCAAACCTTTCTGCAGGTTTAAACATCAAAGGTGGAGATGTGAAAATTGATGTCATTAAGGTAGCGCCTACCTAACCGGTCTGGAATGTCAATCTGAGTACAACATTTATTGCAGCTTCGGCATGTGAAGCCCATAAAGGCACCTAGGCGATGACCTTTAAGGGTGTCCAATTCAGTACATATAATTAGTCTTAGTTAAAAAAATGTGTGCCCACTGTGTTATCAGGAACTTTTTGACTGACCTTGTTCCGGGCAGAAGAAAAAGGCCTGTATCTTTTCTTGTTAGAAATACGAGAAAACGCTTTATCAGCATTTCTTAAAAGCATCAACGTTGTTAACATCAGTATTGTTGCGAATGCCCTCTGCCGCTTAAGTAATGACATTAAAATGAATTTATCCAATGAATCGCAGATGAAAGAGTTAAGAACCCAAATGATCTTCCGCCGCAAGTAAAAGGATTCATTTGTTTGTTTTTTTATATAAGAATTAACAATATTTTCCAAGAGACCTGTTAGATTGATGTGTTTACATGTACTACAATAAAAATTGGACACACACAAATAACTGTTTTATACTTTGGACTGTAAACGTAAACTAAACTTACTGAGTAATTATAACATGATGCAGAGGAACAAAACTATTTCATTTTAAGGTGTTTCAGTAGTGTGTGTATATATATGTAGACCCACATATATACACTTGTATAGATCTCACAAGTCTTAAAACCTTTTCCAAAAAATATTTCGTGTAAGATGAACATTTAGCCAAAAGAAATACATAAATTCAAAGCATCTTTGGGGATAAAAGTCACTTTAAACGTGAGCATCTTTTTCCTTACAATTCAACAGCAAGAAAAATGCAGACAAATTCTTGGCGATGTAAAAAAAAAAAAAAGCCCCCATTTAATAAAACAATAACAATGCTCTTTATAGAAGTCTCAAAGCTAAAAATCTTAAAAAAGAACCCAGCAATTCTAGCTTTAACACTCTTACAGGTAGGTTTCTGGAAATGCGTAATATAATAAAGTACCACGGTCGCGGAGCTTGTGTTTTGCAATGAGACCTATTACTGCAACCTAAATTACGGAGCACGATTATATCTCCTCTTAGGTCACCCCGTTTTCGTTACTGGAATAGATCATACTGCTAACTATCAAAGCTTGAAATTAAATAACACAGGTCAGCAGGAACACGTAAGTCAGATCAACTAGAGTCACTCACTGTAGCCGACAGCAGCTCTGTAGTCAAGCCTGGAGCTCTACTGCATATTAGCATTACGCTCAATTTCAGGAATTACAAGCAAATCGTTATTTGGGGTAATCTCCAGCCCACATCAAAGCTCCAGAAAAGGGCTGTAAGGTAGATACTTACGTAAAGGGTTATCAAAAAGAGAGACAATATAACTTATCGGGGAGGGTCTCTAACGTCCACAGTGTGTTAAAACGCATTAAAAAGGCGATGTGGATTCAGACGGCCTCCTCCCCACAGCCTCCCAGACAAAGCAGGGCCAGGCCCTCGGGCGCTCCTGGTGCACCTGCAATGCGGATCCCTCACCCCACAATCCCACCCCGAGGCTGGCAGGAGCAGCCCCTGGGCCGGCCGCTCCTGCCCCATCGCATTGGCTTGGGTGCGCGGTGCAGACGGTCCGCAGCCTGGACTGGAGCCCTGGCAAAGGCATCCCCCTCCCCATAACGGGCTGCAAGACGCCGCAGGCAGCCGGCGCGGGGGTCGCTGCGCTTCATTTCTGCCCTCTTCTCCGCCTTTTCGTGTCTCCCGCACGTCCCCCGACCCCCCGAGGTGTTTCCGCAAGGGGACACCCTTCCCCGTCGGCGAGCCCTGGGGGTGAGACGGGAGGACCCCCTCCCCCTGCAGCGAGGGCTTTTAAAACAGTCTAAATAAATTCCTGTCCGGACAGGTGCCCCCGCCCCCCGCCGGCGCCCGCAGAGCCTCCCCAGAGGTACCGCCAGGTGAGCGGGGCTGCACTCGGTCACACCTCGGGCCCCGCCTCACCTGCGGGCGCGGCCGTCGCGGTCCTTCAGGCGGCTCCCCCCCTCGGCGCGGTCCTCCCGGCGGGCGGCTGCGGGGGCTGGCGGCCCATGGGCGGGGCGGCGGGCGGGGCTGGCTCCCGGCTTCGGCCCTGCCCCGGCCGGGCGGCCGAGGGAGGTCAGTGGGCGCCGCCCGCCGAACGCATCTCGCCGGCTCCCACCCGAGCGCTCGCCGCGGTGCACGCCGGGAGCGGGGGCCGGGGCGGCGAGGCCAGGCCGCGCTGACCGGGCGGACGGCTGAGGCGCCGGCGCGGCGGCGGGTCTGTCTGCGGGGCAGGGCGGGGGCGGCCGCTCGATAGTCACTTCGCGGGGAGGGGACGATGCCCCACTCCCCCGGCTGTGGTGGGGCAGGGGACGGGACCGAGGGGCAGGGAGGGTCTGGCCGGTGGGACGCAGGCGCAGAGCTCAGGTGCGGCCGCACTGCGGTTGCCCAGGGTAACGCGGGCCCGGGTGGGGCGGGGAAGGAGGAGCGAGCGGGCGAGCGGGAGCGCGCGCGCAGGGCCGGGGTTGCGGGGGTGGGTACCCGGGACCAGCCTGGGATTGGGGGGGGGAGGGCGCGCGCGGGCGGCCGACGGGGGCGGAGGCGAGGGGGGTTGCCGGGGCGAGGGCCGGACGGCGCGCATGCGTGCGGCCCCCGCTCCCCCGGGGCTCGTCGGCCCCGTGCGTGCGCACGCGCGCTGTCCCCCGGAGGCGTCTGGGTGTGCGGAGCGCGCGCGCGCGGCTCGGAGGCGCACCTGTGAGGTGTCCCTTGAGGAGAGGGAGGGTGGGTGCGCGGAGCCCGCGGCCTGGGGCGCTTCAACCCCTCACTTGGAGTGAGTTGTCGGGCGGCCGGGCTGCAGTCTATTTCTTTTCGGGAACGAGGCGGGGGCGGGGGGCGAAAGGGGAGCGGGCTCCGGCTTGGAGGGAGGATGAGTGGGTTAAAGAAAAGAAAAACAACCCATCACTTAGGATGGGCCTCGGGCCGGGGCCGGCCCCTGGGCGTCGGTAGGAAAGGTCAGAGCGCCCCCCCCCCACCCCCCACCCCCCACCCCCCGCAGCCGGGCGGCGCGGCGGCCACCGGGCAGGCCCCGCGGAGGGCGGCCTGGCCGCGGGGCCTCGGCGGGCCGGCGCGGGCCCCGCGGCGCCGGCAGCGGGGAGCGGGGGTCACAGATGGCGGCCGGGGTGCGCGGCGAGGGCTGGGCAGCGGCAGGGGCGAGGCCGGGCGGAGGCCCCGCGGGAGCCGGACTCCCGAGCCGGGCTCCATTGTTGTCGGAGCCGAGGGAAGGGGGAGCGAGACCGCTTACGAAGCCCGTGGAGCCGCGCCTTGGAGCCTTTCCAGGCGGGTCCCCGGAGAGGCGGTAATGGCCGCGCCGAGGGCTCGGGGAGCCGGGCTGCGTGGTGTGATGCTGTGTGTGTGTGTGTGTGTGTGCGTGTGTGTGTTTTTAGAGCGCCCTGCGTCCCAGCAGAGCCGGCCGAGCCCCCTGCCCAGGTGATGAGGAAGCCTTCGCGCCCCCAGCGCAGATCGCCGCTGCCGCTGGACGCCTCCTCCATTGTTTGACCACAACAAGGGCCGGATTCTCACCCAGGTAAACCGGATGGCCGCGCAGCCGAGCTCCCTCTCAGCTCCCACCTCCAAAGGAATCCTCTCCTCTTTCAGGACTTGACTTCCGTGTGCTCACTGTCCCCTGCTCCTGATTAACTCCGTATCTCCACCTCCCAGACATTTTCCCATCCGGATTAATCTGCCCGCATCTCTCTGCCAAGTCACCTCTCATTTCCCTCAAAACTCAGCTCCTTTGTGAGCCCTTCCTTGCCGAACTCTAACGACTCCAATCTCTCTAGGAGGAGCCCGCTCTGTACTCTTTCCAGTTGCTAGTTTGTTTGTTGGTTGTCTTGCTGCAACAAAGGAGACCAGGTACTAAAAAAAAAAAAAAAAAACAATAATAATAATAATTTTAAGTTACTGCTTTTTTTTAAAACGAGCGTTCTGTGACGTTTAGACAGTTTCTTCTTTGAACAGCATGGGACCGTTTTTTTCGTTTATATTATTTGGTCTTCTCTTTTAGAGAGGCCCCTACTTCCTTTATGGAGGCATAGCTTTTAGAGCAGAAGACTGACCTTTCTGTTTAGCCCACAGGTTAATTTAAATTAAAAAAATTTTTTTTTTTAAATAAGTAAAGCAATGCATTTTCTTTGTAAAAATGGAAATAACACAGACATGGTCACTACCGGTCCCTGTCTCCAGAGATGATAACTATTTTATGGTCGGTGTGTATCCTTCTAGATCTTTTCAAATGTGTTTCCGCGTGTGTACTTGTATTATCTTTGTTTTAGCGAGGACTGGTGCACTCTTATCTTCCGGTTTCAGCATCGGGCGTGTTAACTCGTTTGTAAGAGCTGCTGCATCATGTTCCGTAGTTTGGGTACACCATAGTTTATTTGGCTGTTTCCCAGATTGATGGCCATTTAAATTTTAACTTTATTTAAAACAGCTCTTCTGGCGGTGGTTCTCTGGTGAAATGAAATTTTAGTGAAGGGAGCACAGAGCTACACTAATTACAGAGAGGAGGCCTTTAGGATGGGGGTTCTCTTTGGTTAAGAAATTTACATGTGGGACCTCTGCCCCTCCCCCAGTATAATCATGACTCTACTACTTTCAAGTCTTGTGACCTTGAGGAGGACAGTCACTCTAAGTCTCCGGTTCCTTTTCTATAAATGCTAATACCTGCTGGGTCTGCTCCTCACAGTTCAGTGACGTGATGCGTGTGAAAGTCCTTTGCAGGATGTAAACTGGTATGTAAAATGCTGATTTTATTAGCTTTTGTGATCCAAAAGGATTTTTTCATTTGCAGCGTGGTGTACGTCTTTTTTGACCGGCTGTGTCTGTTACAGAGATCACCAACTCTGAGTGCTCTTTAGTTTGTGATTTTGCTGTAATTTTCTTATCAAGTACCGTTAACCTGTTAGACTTCGTGAAGAGTATTTGACAGCATATTTTTCCTAGTGTTGTACATGCTCTAAGAGATAAGACATATACGTTAGTTGACTGTGAATAAAGTATCAGCAAACAACACTACGCAAAACAGAACTGACTTCCTACTGATACAAATTTGTGTATGTATTTTCCTGCGGCGGCATCAGATTCAGGTTAGCTTTTATGTCCTTGGGGTAAATGTATTCTAACTGAATTTGCAGGCAGTATCAGAGTTTTAACCGTTTAAATATCGATTCAATGACGTGGTGGGTATTTTAAGATGCAAGAAATACAGTGAGGGGTTTTGTAGGTATTTTTATTTCATTCAGATACATATGAATGCTTGCAGTGTGGCCAGCAAAATCAATTTGTTCCTGTTCTCTTGGAGGTTATAATCTATGGGGGTGGAGGGAACCAGAGAGTAAACAACCACACAACTGCACGTACAATCACAAATGGTGGTATCTGTTAGGAAAGTTAGGGAGTACCGGTTACGAGAGAGTGTATATAAAAAGGGGAACAAATTTTGGAGGGTGGAAAGAAGGCCCGGGAAAGACTTTTTTGCAGAAATAAGATTTGAGCTGAGATCTGAAGGGTGAGTAGGTGTTAGTGTAGAGTGAAGTGGGGGATAATTTTCCAGGCAGGGGAATGGCATGTGGGAAGGCCCTGAAGGGGGAGAGAGCTTTGCCCATTCCAGGAACTGAAAGAATGGCTTGTGGATGGATTCTGGTGGGTGAGGGGGAAGCGTGGCTAGGCAGGGGGCCAGATCATGTAGGGCCTTGTAGGACAGGTTAAGGATGTTTTATTTTATTCTGAGTGAAATGGGAAACCATTGCAAGGGTTGGGTTTGAAGCAGGGGAATGACATAATCAGATCTGCATTTTTAAACAACCACTCCAGCTGCTACATGCAGAATGTGGAGGTGGTGGGCAGAGTGGAAGTCAGGGAGATGAGGTTGGCCGTTTTAGAAGTCTGTCTGGAAGAGAGGTGATCTTTCCCTTGGAGTTCACAGTGAATTCAAACGGCCACTAAACTATGGGCAGATAGATAGTTTGATTTAAAAAATCCTTATTTCTTATTTTCAAGAAGTAGGCACTTTTTCATGCTAAAGTATACATAGAAATGAAACCAGTTATCCACATTGTACTTAATAGAAAGGTATTAGAGTCAAATTAAAAATTAGGATATTATTTAACAGCTGTTTATAAGTTTTATCAAAGCAGTAATGCATGGAATAAGAGTGAGGGAAGGATCCAAATGAAAAGAAGTATTTGTAGATGCTATCAGCTGCAAAAATGAGAATGACAAAAAACTATCAGACAAAAATTGAGGAAGTGACTGGGTACACAGTGCATATATAAAATCTATAGCTTTCTGAATACCAAAAATAACCGGGCAGAAACTAAAATGGAAAAGAAAAAAACAACAACAAAAAACCCCAAACAGGCTCTGATCACAGTGCAACGAAATAACGTAAAACATGTAAGTACAGCCTTATAAAGATAAGTGCAGTCTACACAGAGGAGACCATAAATATCCTGAAAGATATGAGAGAATGTCTTAAATGGAAAAATAGGCTGTATTCTTGGATGTGATGTTTAAACATTATAGAACTATCCATTTTGGGATAAACTGGACAGAATAATTATGAGTAATGAGGTGGGACAAGTTCTCTCTGATATTAAATGTGTTATAGAGCCACATTCTAAACGGTGTCATGCTGGCTTTATAATATCTGTACAGGTCACTGGAATCTATCCAGCACCCCCCAAATACACATGGGAGTGTATAGTAAATGATAAATCATCACGAATGCCCCCTAAATCATAAAGAAAATGTGAGAGTAGATATTAAACATCTGGAAAAGAGGGTTCTGTATGCTGAGGTGGGCAAAGACTTTGTAATCAATCAAACAGACTTGAACTAGAATCTTTTTTTTTTTTTGAAGACTCAAGGATTTTTTTAATGTTTACTTTTGAGAGAGAGATAGCGAGCAGGGGAGGGGCAGAGAGGGGGCGGGGACAGAGGATCCGAAGCTGGTTGTGTGCCTACAGCAGCTCTCATGATCATGACCTGCCTGAGCTGAAGTTGAACACTTAACCGCGTAACCGACTGAGCCACCCAGGCGCCCCTGAACTAGAATCTTCTAAGTGAAGAAAATATCTGCCGTGCAGGTGTTGTGACGGAAAGAGGTCTAGATCCTGGTAACTCTGGGGCACTCAGATCTGTTAGTAGTTAAAGATAAGTGGATTAGACTACAAAAAATTTAAAACTTACATAAGAAGAGAAGGAAAACAAAACCCTAGGATTAGAAGCCAAACCACAAAGTAGGAAAATATTTGTGACAAACATAAGTGAAGACTTAATACCTTCAGCATGTAAAGAACTCACATGGATCAATGAGGAAAATAATATAAGTCCACACACAAGTGGTTACAGGATGTGGACAGACAGTTCACTGGATAATTTGTTAAAGATGTGGAAAGATGAGTACTGTCACTAACAATCAAATAGTTTGTCATTAGTCATACGGAAAAGTTAGATTTTATTCTCAAGAGCAACAAAACCAGAAGATGCTTAAAAATAAATGCACAAAAACTTTACGAAGAAAAATCTTTACCTAAACAACTGAAAAGCTAACCTAAATAAACGGACAAACATTCCATGTTATTGGAGGGGAAAGCATCATTGTAAACACTGAAATATTCTAGAAGTTACACTGTAATTTTAACGTAGTGTCACGTGAAATTCCAGTGAGAATTACTTCTGGACACTTGATAAGTTGCTTCTAAAATTCATCTGGAGGAGTAAATGTTCTAGAATGGCCAAGAAATGTTTTAAATGGAAAAATAATGATCGAGGATTTGCCATACCAGATATCAAAACATGCTGTAATGCTGCAGTAATATAAATGCTGAGTGCAGGAATAGGCAGGTTGCTACATAGATCAAAGTAGAATCCAGTAATAGGACCTATTTCTATATAGGAATTTAGAGTAGAATAAAGTTGGTATTTTGACATAGTTGGGAAATTATTGTTCATTATATTGTGTAAGGATAAGTGACTATTTGGGAAGAAAGATTTTACTTCCCCATATTCAAAATGAGTCTTATGTAGATTAAAGAACTAATTCAAGGGGAGCTTGGGTGGCTCAGTCAGTTGAGCATCCCAACTCTTGATTTCAGCTCAGGTTGTGATCCCAGGGTTGTGGAATCAAATCCTGCATTGGGCTCCGTGCTGACTGTGGAGCCTGCTTAGGATTCTCTCCCCATCTCTGCTTCTCTCCCCTACTTGAGTATGTGCATATATGCACTCTCTCTAAAACAAACAAACAAAAAAAAACCCTCAAGAACAAAAGAAAAACTGTAAAGTTTTTAGAAGAAAATAAAGGGAATTATGTTGGAGGATGTATTCTGGAAGATATGAGTTGTTTTTTGTAGACATTTAGGCAAGACCAAGACCCAAAATCGTAAGGAAAAGATTAATAAATTTAATCATTATCAAAGTTGATATTTTTGTGTGACAAAAGACATTTACAAGGTGATAGCCTGGGGAAAAGCTTGTAATGTGTACAGAGAGGTAAAGAGTAACAGAATGAAAAATTAAATGATTGGAGCATAGAATAGTTCTCAGAGAAAGGATTTCAGCATCACTTGTGATTAGGGAAATGAAAATTAAAACAACTAGATTGGGGTGCCTGGGTGGCTTTGTTAAGCATCCGACTTTGGCTCAGGTCATGATCTCAGCTGCTCCTGAGTTCAAGGTCCACGTCGGGCTCTGTGCTGACGGCTCAGAGCCTGGAGCCTGCTTGTTTTCTGTATATCCCTCTCTTTGCCCCTCACCCGTTCACACACTGTCTCTCTGTGTCTCTCAAAAATAAATAAATGTTAAAAAACAAAATGAAACAATTAAATTTTTTTTCACTGGGGGCTAATCTGCAAAAATTAAAAAAGATATTTGAAGGTGTGGAGAAAAAGGTACCTAATACTTTGTTGGGAATGCAAAATTGGATCTACCTTTTTAAAAAAACAATTTGACAGAAGCTATAAAAATTTTAAAAAACATGCTTTGATCTAGCAGATACACCTCAAGGGATCTGTAATATTTTCGTAAGAGAACACAGGTTAATATGAACGAAGTCAATTGCAGCGTCATTTATAATAAAAAATGGAAATTTTGGTGCCTCTATACTATGGAACGTTCTGTAACTTTTAAAAAGAGAGGTAGGTTTGTATGCATTGACATAGCCTGGATGGATGCCTAGGATATATTATTGAGCCAAAAAGGCAAATTGAATTCCATTTTTTGGTAAGGTAACACGATATATTCATACGTGTGTGTGTTCTAAATAAAAATAGAAAAGGGTCTAGAAGGATACATGGAAAATATATTTAACTGTGACTACTTTTGAGGGAAAAGCAGAGGAGAGACTTTTTTATTTCACATGTATTTGCATTGTTTGAATTTTTTTATAACGAGTATTTACTTTTGTAATTAGGATGTTACAATTTCTCACTTACAATTTAACGAAGGCCTAAATTTAGACTAAGAAATTACAATACCTAGTACTTAGGATGCGGTGAAAATGTCCTATTATGTTACAATGGCTCTATGTATCAAGAGCCTTCAGAGTATTCATATTCCTTGATATAAGAACCATCAAGGGCATATTTTTAGATAGAGAACAAAAGATGTGTATCATAGAATTATTATTTAGGGTGCATTTGCAGAATGATTAAGTTGTGGTACATCCAGTGGACAGTGTATGCCTATTAAAATGCCTGTGACAGTGTTAAGTGGTAGAAAAGCAGGATACAAAATTGCATACATGACATGATTCGTACTCTTAATAAAAAATCCCAATGACCCTCCTCAAAAACCTATGATAGAAAGATGTCGAAAAGAAATTAGATGAAAATCTTAAAAATTATGGACTTTAGGTGGTAGGATGTTGGGTGATTTAACATTTTTTACTTATATTTTCCAAGTTTATATTTATTATATTTATAATGGAATATTTACTTTTTGAAAGTACATTATATACAGGACATATGTTAGTTGTATGGTTAATAGGTATGTGCATTTTTAGAAATAGGTAAGCCCTATCCTCTATTAAAGCATACTCTAAAATGTACTCTAAAAACTAATATCTGAACATTTTTGAGTGATGCATTTGGAATAAATTTGAATGAATTTTGTTGCTTTCGGCATTTGGAGGAAAATTGCTTCTAGCAATATAATTTGCACAATAAAAATAGATCTCATTTCTAATTTTATATCTGTAGAATAAATGCGGAAACTTAAACATGGGCCACGGGATTTCTTTTCATGTTAACTCGCTGTGTTTCGAACACACAGATCTGGTCACAGAGCAAGTTGCATTTAATGGAGTCTTTCAGGATGAGGAGGTCCAGCCAGCTGGACCATAGGCAGAAGCACCAAGAGCATGGCTATCGTGCAGGGCCTGTGAACGGGTCAACAGAGTGGAGCCCTGGGTACTGGCGTGGGGAGGGAGGGGGATGCGTTACATGTGAGGCTGCAGAGGTTGCCATCAAGGCACATGGATTCATCCCCTTATCAAGTGTAATTGTGGCCCTGCAGTGGGTAGTGTGGACGTGGAGTAACATGTGCTTTAGTGGACAAATTCAAGTGTGGTAAGAGGAGATAGATTACAGGACATGGAAGGGCTCTGGGAGCACATGGGAAGACATCGCACATAATCCAGTCTTCCTAGGAAAAGTGATGTCTAAGGTGAGCTCGAAGGTAAATGAAGGGAACAGCTAGTGTTACGGCCTGGAGGTAAAAAGTGTGGGGAGAAGAGGGTAGTAGTCAAGGCATAGTAGCAAACAAGGTCTGAGGAGTTTGAAGAGACTTGGTGTGGGGGGAACTAGAATTGGAGTGGGCAGCGGTGAGAGACGAACCAAGAGGTAAGTAGGAGCTGACGTTGTTCAAAGTTTAAAAACCTTACGAATAAATTTGGAAATTACACTGAAAGTTACTGGGGCCCTTTGAAGAACTTTAAGCAGGGTACTAGCAACCCATTTTACACATTTTATTTTATCTTTTCTTTTCTTTTTGAGAGAGGCAGTGTGTACACGCACATGTGAGCAGGGGAGGGGCAGAGGGAGAGAGAAGGAATCCTAAGCAGGCCTCACGTCCAGCATGGAGCCCGATGTGGGGTTTGATCTTAGGACTGTGAGATGCTGACCCGAGCCAGAATCAAGTCAGACGCTCAACTGACTGAGCCACCAGGCAGCACCCCCACCCCCAATTTTACATCTTAGAAAGATTACCTTGTGGTGGACAATGGATTAGAAGGAGGCAAGACTGGAGGCTTTTTGTAGGGGAAGATGACTGTGGCACAAATACAGCCGAGATGGCATAGGTAGAATGGGGAATATATTCAGGAGGTAGAGAGGAGATCGAGTGGACAGGACTTCATGAGAGGAAGGAGGGTGGCTGATAACCAGGTTTCTGGCTCGGGCAGCTGAGGGGCTGGTGGGCCCATTTCCTGTAGTTGAGAATGTAGTTGCTTTGGTGAGGAGATGACAGATTGAGTTTTGGACGTGCTGAGTGTAAAATGCTTACAGGACAGACATGTAGTTCTTCTGAAGATGCTTTTATGATGCAGGTGTACTCTTTGTTATAGGAGTGAGTGGGCACCGTGCACAGGTCTGTTGCTAAAATCAGTGTTTACGTGGTAGGTTTTTCTTGGAGTATAATTCTACATTTATAAGTTGTTTATGATTAGGGAATGGCTGTCTAGCTTAAGACTGGATGGTTGACGCCTTTTACATGGAGTTATTTAAGATTGCATGACCCTAACTTTGGATAATATTGTAGTTGTCTTTTGGACTAGACTCTGCCTCTCTGAGCCGGTGGTGGTTTCTCTGAAGAGTGTTGGTGCTCCTGTTGGTACTCCTGACTACTTGGAGTGATTTTCTGTTGATGTTGACAAACTGGTCCCTTCCTCATAGGGACAGGCCAGGACTTGGGCAGGGTAGTGCCCTGTGTCTGCATCCGTCTGGCAGTGCCCACCTCACCATTAGGAGTTGTTGCAGTCCATTGGGGCTCCTATAACAACTACCATAGATTGGGTGGATAAAACAGTAGACGTTTCTTTCAGTTCTGGAAGTGGAAGTCCAAGATCAAGGTCTGGCAGATTCGGTGTCTGCTGAGGCCCGCTTCCTCATTCATAGGTGGTCATCTTTTCCCTGTGTCCTTGCACGGCAGAGGGGGTAAGGGAGCTTTCTGAGGTCTCTTTTATAAAAGGGGAGTAATCTCATGAGGGCTCCACCCTCATGACCCATTCACCTTCCAGAGGCCTCACCCCTAATACTATCACGTTGGGTATTGAGTTTCAAGATACGAATTTGGTGGGGGGGGGGGGGGGTGGGGGGGGCACAAACATTTAGTCTACAGCAGAAGTGTAGAAAGAGATCTGAGAATCACTCACGGTGTGCTTGCCATGTGGCTGGTATGGAAGCCACTGGATGGGTGAGAACACGTGGGGCAGAATGAGAAGCTCAAAGCAGAGCTGCAGCATGGGCACATTAAAGGAAAAGGTAAGGGAGAATGTGCCTGCAAAAGAATTTATTGGAGAGGAAGGAGGATGTCTTAGAGACCATTTGGTGGTTGAAAGAAATCAACCCAATAAACCCATTGAAATGGCTTAATTGAAGGCGGATTTCTGAGGAGGCCTCCATGGGATCCAAGGTGGTTTCTTCAGCTGGGCCCACCAGTGTTTGGAAAGTCGACAGGAGTCAGCGCGGCTACTGTCTCTGCCTTTGTCCTGAGTCTGTAACCCCTGCCAGTTGGCTTCATAGACCCTGCCTTTCCGCCTCCCAATTCTAAATGCTCAGGGAAGAGATTCCAGGGCTTCATTGCACCGTTGCGGGCCCAGGGGAGATCTGCCTAGCTGCGTGCCTGAGCCTAGGGGTCTGGTTGGGCAGCGGGTGCGGGGGTGCTCGTGAGACAGCAGAGTCCTGGCAGCTGAGGAGGAAGTTCCAGGAATGTGTGAGAGCGGTCGTTGTACGTGGCTCCAAGGTGTTATGAAGGGGAAAGGAGTGAAACTGGGTTTGGCAAATTGAAGTCATATAGCCGAGGTTTAAAGAATTACCACAGCTAGTCCTGGAAGAATACTTACAAGATGGATAACCAGTGGCTGTGGTCAGTGATCATTTGTACAGAAATTGGAGGAAGAGAGAGTCTTAAAAAATGACATTTAACTTTGGAGTTGTATCAGCAACATTGAAAGCTTATTTTAAAAAGCACTAATTTGTGTTGCTTTTCTAACGCTAAAGCATTTCTATACCTTTATTCTAACTCTGGATTTTGCAGTGTCTCTTGTGTCAGCTGATACGTTATAAGAAATTCAGTAAAGCTATTCTAGAGCTCATTTATTTTTCATATCCCACAAGTTCATAAAATAATCATAGCTTATTTCCACATCTTATTTTGCAGTGCCTTCCATGGTATTGTGACGGATCTTTTGGCCCTTGCAGGCAGAGCAAACCTCTCTCCCAAAAATTATAAATTCTGCCTCTTAGGTAAATGATAAAACTATTCATAGAAATAATCTGAACCTTTTTTTTTTCTGTGAGTAAACTCCATTATGTCCCTCTGGCTTTCAAAATTATTTTTAGGTGTCCATTTCAAACACGTGGGATTAAGCTCGATAGGATTTAAGAATATGTCACGGATTCATAGTACTTGGCATCGGCTAGCAAACGTGTCGGGTTTCCCTGTTAACCGGCTATGTTATGATAGGATTAGGACCTTGTGATAAGCCCCCAGACTCACAATTAGAATCAGGAAACTTGCAGGTTGTACAAATCTATATGATGCTTGGCATCTAGTTAGGTAGCAATTTACTGTGAAATTCACTTCAGGTTCTAATACCTTAGTGTAAGTATCCATGAAGGTTTCTGAGCAGGTGTTTGAGTGCCCTCTTGAGGCATTATGGACAGTTAAAACATAGACTCCTAAAAAGGTTTTTTGTTTTTCAAACTACCCCAGTCAAGAACCAGTGGTCTAGATGGTTGAACTGGGGTGGATGTAAATCGGGAGCAGAGGAGAGCTGAGGTGGAATACAGGGGAATACTAGTACTTATGGAGGAACAGAGGCTTTCCAGGCAGACTGAGAATGAGGGTTACGTGGCGAGAGTAGAAGACAGAGAATGTGGTTGGTGGTGTTTGGGAAGATAAAGAATTACAGATGCCCTTGGGTTTGGCCAAGAGGAACTTGAGTGGTGTGGTGGTGGTTGGGGAATGAATGGGAAGTAAAGCCGTAGAAATCAGGAAAATAAGTTTTTAAGAGCCTCTATAGGGAAATGGAGGAGAGAGAGAGAAGGTATGGCAGCTAAAGAAGGGATAGGATTAAATACTGGTTTTCCTTATGATAGAAGAAACTTGCATTGCATTTAAATGCTGAAGGAAAAACAAGCGGAGGGAAGACAGAGTTGAAAGGTGGGGATTGGGAGGAGGAGAAGAGAGCTGGCTTTAGAGTGACTAGTCTGGGATGTTGTTGAGGGAGAATGTTGTCTTTTACAGGGACTTGGAAGATGGCGAATGATTTTCAGTTCATTGTGGGAAGATAGGGAAATACTCCTGTAGGCAGCGGGAAATAAAAGAAAGAAGATGAGACTGGTTACAAGAGAAGGTGGAATTGTCACAAAGATGGTTCTCATTGAAGCCAAGCCAGTGGTTGAGCTAAAGAATAGTCCGGACACACCTTTGGAGGATACTTGTGTTTAGCCCCAGCACTGAAAGAACTGGTCTGTGCCCTCAGCAGGGCTGCGGGGAGGTGAACAAGTGCCAGAATTGACCACGAAGACTTGTAGGAGCCAGGAATCCGTGAACTGTGAGGAATGGCCTGGTGGCCTTACAAGGAGACCGCCACTTTGAGAGCGGTCTTGCAGAAGTGGTGTAGTCCGAGGGTGTGGGTGGAGAGGGAGAGGGTGCATGGGGGTAGAGACAGAGGTGTGGGGGTGTGGGGAGGTGGGGCACCGAAAGTGACAAGAGCCAGTTGGTCACAGTGAGGCGGGCTGAGGCGCTCCAGAGGGCAGACGGGGGCTTGTCTGTGTGTGGCCGGTTACAGCCATGGGCACAATGCCTGTAGAAGTCTCACATTGGCTTCTTTGCTTTCATAAGATTTAAATTTTGTGTAACTTCTGTGCCACCTCCTATTAGAAAAATAGATTTGAGAACAAATTGAGAATCTGACTAAATGGAAGAGAATGTTTAGGTCTCTTCGTGACATTTGAGGGGGCTCTTGCACAGGGAAAGCAGAGTAAACGTGACTAAGTTTTTATTTATTATTCCGAAAAGTGTCAGCAGTTAAATCCTTTAAATGTGCAGGACCATTTGCAGTCAGGAATAACGTTTTTTCCTTCATTTTGGAAAAACCAGTAGGATGGCTAATGGAGGTTGTTTGGCTTCAGTTTTGTGAAATACATCATTAAGAAAAGATAATAGACTCTTACTACCAGCAGTGCTGAACTAATAGTATGTTTACATTTGGGAGGTAGGGGTCGATTTCTAACTTAGAGTGCTCAGTTTTGAGTGGTAAGGCATGATACTTCGCATCAGCGTATCCAAGGGGTCGGTTGGGCAGGTGCCAGCTTCAGCCCAGACGTGTCTACTGCTGGGGGACTGGCTTGTAGACCTTGGAAGGCCTCCCTGCACTTCTTTCCAGCGGCCTTTACCATGTCATGGAGCTGACATTAAAAGTGTACCCACGTCCCACATGAAATTAGCATAGACAAAACTGTGTGTTAAGCTTCGTTTGACTAGTAGTGGATGGGCATTAAACATTGATTGACTCTGATGTTATGATTTTTTTTCATATTTTGCATGCAATAAATGTTTTTCTCAGGTCTTGGCATTTTCATAGGCCCTTGAGATGCTCATAGGCCCTGGGGACTGTGCTGAGGGTGCCTAAGGGCTGAGCCACCCCTGTTCTGCTGGGATGTCTGGGCACGTCTGACAGGGTGGACCTGCCAGGAATCTGTTGGAGGCACCAAACTGCCTCCTGGGCAAACGCCATCCTCAGGGGAGCTGAAGTAACTGTGTCAGGTTAGCTGTTTTTTGTTGCAAGGAGCAGAGAGCTACTCAGACCATTTTGCAAAATGTGGTGCAAGGATGCACCGGGACCAGAGACACCTCAGGAGCTCAGGCAGCTGGAGATGAGCCACAGTCTTTCCATGGACAGTAGGGTCTCGCAGGGCGGCTCTCTTTGCTTTTGTGTCTTTTTCCTCTTGCTGCCTCTGGCTTATTCTTTTTCCCTTCCGCATCTGTCTTTTCTCTGCCTTAGAGAGATTCTGTTTCCTCCTGACTTTGGTTTGCTGTGATCCTCATAGCTTCTCTAGGTCCTTTGTACATCGTAACCTTTCACATGTATCTCTCCCGGCTAATCACCTCATTCTCAGTAGTTAGCTTCCTGAGAAAGAGAGAGGTTGGAATCAGACTTTGTTGTTGCTTTTGTTGTTATAAGCCACATCAGAGGTCACTGTTAAGCTCTTGGGTCAGGTTTAGAAGCCGTGGTGAGGTGAAAAGGAGTTGTCTTGTGGTCCATGGCAGCCTGGGCCTTCCCTTAAAGCTGAGGCCCTTTCCATTGGCAGAATTTGTAGGCTCGTAGGCCCCATGATTGGCATGTGTAGTTCAGTAAGGAAGAAAAACCTGGCCTAATCCCAAAACGATTTGAAATTCTCCCAAATGTATTCCTGCCCTTCAAAGCCCTGTTAACAGCCTTTGTTCTAAGTCACCCTTTGTTCCCATAGAAAAACTAAAATCCCTAAATATATTGAAAGCATTTTCACTTTCCCATTTTCTTCCTCTTTTTTTCAGTCTTTGACATTACAGGGTCACTCAGGGTCATCTGCAGGATTTTGTTTCTCCTGTTAGTGATTTCTGCTGAAATTGATACAGCTACTTCAGATAGCTGTTAGCAGAGTTGGTAATTCTAATCTCATGTCATTCACATATTTCCTTTCCCCCAAGGATCTGGGGAACTATGGAGACATAGAGTAATTTAGCACCATCCCCACATGCATGAGATTTAGAACTGACTGTTGCATCTGAATGTCAACATGGCAGCAGTTTGATACCTAAGTGCCTTAATACGTCATCAGAGTTCCGAAGCAAAAGTGATGTTCCCCACACTGAAGTCTACACCCAGACTGCTCTCAGCAGTTATAGAGTCTTGGGGGTGGGCAGTAGGTGGGACAAATAAAATAACAATAGTAACAGTTGATCTTTGGTGGGCCCTTAAAAATTTCCAGGTACTTTTCTCCGTACTTATGTGTTAACATATTTAATTCTTAAACTACCTCATAAGATTACCTTACAAGGTCAGCTGCCTTTATTGTCTCTACTGATTGCATTCTTTACCTCTTAGGTGAAGGTCCCACAGCTAGCGTGTGGTAAAGCCAGGGCACCAGCCTGCTCAACCTGGCTCCAGTCTGTGCCCCTTCAGTGCTCCTGTCTCTGCAGAACGGTGAAAAGCCGGTGCTGATTTTAGACCCACTAAGGTTCCAGCCCTTCCAGTCACTCACATCCAGTCTCCAGTATCTGTGAACCTAAAATTCAGTTTGGATAAATTCCTGTCAGGAGGCTAACTATAGCATCTTGGAGTGAACTTGTACAGACTGTCTGGATTTTCCTTTCTAGGGTTTCTCAGGTTTTCTCAGCTTCTCTTTGATCCTATATGCCTCGAATCCCGTGTATATAAATTCCATACATAAAATGGGGAACTCTATACTTTGAGCCAGTTCTTAAAAAAACTTTGTGATCCTAAATTTTCCATAATATGGACCTTCTACTTTTCTTTTGCCTTTCTCCAGCCCAGCAGGATCCTAAGGCTTTGGTGGCTCTTGAGCCATCCACTGTGGGCCCTCCACTGTCTCCTCTTCTGGAGTGTCTTGGGGTTTTTACTCTTGTCACTGTGGCACGTTTTCCCCTTGTTTCACCATTTTTCCTAGCTGGAAAATCCCCCTCAAGCTTTTCCAAACCAAAGCTGTCTCTGGAGTTTTTTCGAAGCATGTGCCCTTTGGGCTCAGTGAGGAGGAAGATCTGCCAGCCATCTTGGTTTTCACTAAACTCTTGCCTCTCTGTCTGGCTTTGCGTTCCCTAGACCTTGAACACCTTCCTTAGTTCTAAAGACAGTAGAAACACCTTTGACCCGTCCGAGTTCTTTGCCCCTCTGGGGTCTGACTTCTTTTCATGTGAACCATCGGTTAGTAAAATCTCACTCTGCCGTGCCACTCTCCCCCATTCTCTTGGGAGGCCTCTGCACCAGAAATCTGACGCCATCTTGTTTTTCTCCCCCACTGCTCTTGCCTTCACTGAGGAGGTACTACCTGTTTTTAAGTGGAGTTTGTTACTTCGTAAGTTTCTGGCGTTCTCCCCAAAGCCTGAACAACAACACCCTTCTCCTGAAATATGATTTTCTGAAAGCCTTCTCACCCTGGGATTATGGTTTTATATCCGTGTCTGTGCAACTTGATGCTGAGAGCCATTGTGTTTCCAGCTAAGCATTTTTTCCTTTGTTTTATTTTTTTTCCTTCGCTTCTGTGATAATTTTTTTTAATGATCGCTCCCCTCCCCTGCCCCCGACCCCCACTTCAGCTCAAGATGAGGATAGGTATTTGTTCATCTTTATTTGGTCACTGCTGAAAGCCAGAATAGTCCAGTGGAACATGCAGTCTGGATCTCTGTGGTTCACATACGTAGTAAACTTTTTCGTTGCTTCCACACACAGCTGGGAAGCAAGAGAAGGGAGAACCCTTGTCGATAGCCGTTGGCCTCAGGGCACCGAGGGTGAGGCAGTAAGGTTGCTTGTCTTCTGCTGCGGCTTGAGGCTGGCTTCTCAGCTTCTGGGCTTCTCCCACCTGTGGCCTTATTTCTCTACCACAGGAAGAGAATCGACTTGATTAGGTAAGGGCACTTCAGTGGTCTCTATCCCAGTGGGCCTAGTGATTGTGCCCAGTTAGAAGGTTAAGCCCATAGGTAACAGGTGGTATTTTTCTTTCCTGACCTAACTTGTCCTGAGTGGTAAGGCTGGGGCCGCTCCTGCCTGGAAGGGCCCACCCACCTCTCCCTCTTCTCTTTCCCCACGTGCTCAGTTGACTTTGAGGCAACTGCCCTGTGTGGAAGCCTGGTAGAGTGGTTGATGTTCTTTCTCTCGGCTCGGTGTTCCTGTGCTGCCTGGGGTACCCCCGGCCAGCCTTCTTTATTACAGGTGGTAAGACCCAAGATACGGGTCTAGTATCTTAATAGTTTCCCCTACATGCCAGTACTTACTTTGGTCTGAAGTTGAGGGTTACCCCTAATCTAGGGAGAAGGAGCCCTCCTTGGGATCTAGCCTGTGGAGTGCTGCAGCAGGAAGGAGGGTCACAGGCCTAGCTGATGACCAAGTGTTGATGTGTTTGGTGTTTCTAGTTCAGTCCTGTGCATGTTTCTCTGGAGAACCCAAAGGTGTGTTTGCTTGAGGCCACTGGCTAAATTTGGTGTTCATCTTTAATGGCACTCGTTTGCAGAAATAACGCTGACTGCCCACCAGGGCCAGTCCCACCAAGTAAAAAAGCCTCAACACCATGAAGTTCTGCTTTGTTTGTTGTAACCATTCCCTGGCCCTGTTTGGGATTTCTGTCCATGCTAATCCGAATTCTGATTGCCAGATCTTATCCCGTTTTAGGGTTCTTGTTATTTTTGTATGATTCTTTAGCTGTAAGAAGTCGGCTGCGCTTGTGCTTTATGCTTCCTCAGTGAGCCTGCTTTATAAATCTGATTTCCCCCGATGTGGTTACTTTGGCTTGCCAGATAATACAAGTTATGGGTTGTGACTCAGGTCTGAAAATAGCCGGAATCTGAGATTTCTACAGCGGTCCGGTTCGGAGAGATGGAAAGTAGACTGGTGGTTGCTTAGGTATGTGAGACGGGAGAGGATTGCTTTTCGGGGGGTGGGGAACAAGGCTCCAGTTTGTAATGTCCCGAGACCTGATTTACAATCATGTGAATATACTTAATGCTACTTAGCTGTTCACTTGGAAGTGGTTAAGGTGGTAAATTTTGTTGTGTGTTTTTTGCCACGATAAAAAAATGCACTTAAAAAAATAGCTAGAATCCCAAATCCCTAACTCTGCCAAGCTACGGTGACACTCCCACTCCCGGTGTCACCAGGGACAGTCCTGCCGAAACCCACGTTTTATTCCTTTTGCAGCCTCTCAGGCCCCATCTGTCCTTGTCCTTCCTTTGGTTGCCTCGGCTGGGCCCCCTGCAGCCTGCAGGCATTTCCTTGTCTCTGCCCGAGGGTGGCTTGAGCTTCCCGGTCTGTGTTCCTTTTTCTCCAGGGCCTGAATGTGGATTTGGTCCCTTTGGGTCTTACTACTCCAATAGGGCAGGGGGGAAGCAAGTTAAATAAAGGGACTCATCCTCACTGAGCATTCGAGCTCATCCCACGCGAGCCTTCTGAGCCTTCTGTGCCTACTTTCCTGCCTGGCAGCTGCTGCTTGCCCTCAGGGCTGGCATCATTCCTGGCTGGCTGTGAAGGACTGGACCCTTGAGGAAGACCGATCCAACAGAAGCAGCCAAAGGAGAGGGGCAGGGAGGGGCAGAGGAGTCTGGTGGGAGTACCTGTGCTTACCTTCTGCGGGACTTAGAGTAGGCGTTCTCATCGTGTCCTGGAAAGAAAGCACTTTGCTTAGGTGCCCCTGTTAGTGCCCTCCTCCCTGAGAATAGCGTGTAACCCCCACCATTTGATGGTGAAGAGGGAGCATCCATCCACATGGCTAACACTTCACTGATGAGTCTACTGAAGCCTGTGAGGCCAGAGGACCTATGGTCACACTGTTGGTTAGTGTCCAATTAAGAACTGGAACTTCGGACTTACCTGCAAGTCCAGTGTTCTACCCACCAAACCATATGATCTTAATGCACGTATATGTTACACATTGACTAGGTGGATAAGATAAACTTATGCTATGTACGTGGTATTCCATAGGGGCCATCGTGGAAGCAAATCACATTCTGTCCCATTACTCTGGCGTTTCTGTGTGCAGAGTCGGAGAACGGGAAGAATGCGTCCACACTGCGAAAATGTCACTAAAGTCAGATGTGTCTTAAAACAGTCTTATGAGTCGAGGGCCAAGAGAGAAGAGCTGCTGGGAGGAAACAGGGAGGTGCAGGAGGCAGACACGGAGGTAAGAGAGCAGTGCTGGACTGTGAACACAGGAGGAATCCTAATTACAGGGAGGTGGGCCCTCTAGTCTCAGGAAGCCTCTGTGAAATGATGTTCTTGGCAAGGGAACGAATGTGTCATGCACTAATTAAAAATAGGGGAAATAAGGAAACTCATATTTATTTAGCCTCAGCAGTGCTGTGGGCACTTTGATAAGTACTTTCACATTTATTATCTTCTTTAATTATCACAGCCAAGTGTTGTAGACATTATTATTCGTATTTTTTACAGATCAGTCTGAGATCGGACATGATCACATAGCAAGGGGCAGAGCCAGGGCCTCCACCCAGCCGTGTCATTCCATAGGTCATTTTTGTGGGGGGACGTGGCTGAAGGGGAGCTGGGAATGTGCACCTGTGTCATCCTTTATCGCCTTAATGACATACGTAACTCTCCTCCTCAGAAGCAGACCCGGCATCATTTCCTCCGTAGTTCTTGTTGCCCTTCTTTGGACCTAATTTCATAGTCCCTGTGGTACTTTTCCGGTTAAAGAAAAGTCACACATGGCTTCTTTTGTCTTTTATCTTCTCTCCGCCAGGAGTCATTAGACCAGGTCCTGCAAAAAGCAGTTGTCCTGGGGACCGAGTAAAAACAGTTCTCTTCCCTGTATCTCATTAAAACAGAGAGCCCAAATCATTAGCTGCTGAACTTTGTGAGGGGAGGGGTCAGGGAACCTGGGACTTCTGGGGTGTGGGGCTTACAGAAGGGTAGGCAGGAATAAGGGGCTAGGAGAGAAGAGGAGAGAAGGAACCGAGGAGCTGACATTCTCGGGACCGCAAGTAAGGAAAGTGGTCAAGGGGACAGGGTGGCCTCCCCAGGAGATCCCGGATGAGTAGCTGAAAGGATCATAGTCAAGGGGCTCCCTTAGTACCCAGCAGCCACACTGGATTGGAGTCTTGTCTAGCCAACTGGTAGCAGGGAAGTGGAGAGGAAGGCATCGAAAGTGACATAAATTCTGCCACCGTCTGTAAGACTTTCTGTAATAAAGTCTGACCTGGTTCCGGAAAGGAGAAGCATAGACCCCGGCTGACATAAGTTTGGTTGGCAAATCCTGCCCGGAACCAGAACTGCCTTTGACCAACTCAAAAAGTTGACCGCAGTGTCCTTGGGGGGGAATTATCCTGTAAATTATTGAGGTAAATGATTATCAGTAGCATATTGAGGAAATGCTACCTGCTACTTGAGCACCAGGTAAAGGGGTATTTGAATAGTGGCCAGGCTGTTACTAAGATGTTACACAATGGCAGCCAGTGGCCAAAGGCCGATGAACTATTTGAGGAGCCTTGTTTTGAGGTCATTCCAGTTTTCAGAAGTGCATGGTGCTCTAGTGACTAGGTGCTGTGCCTAAGTATCTCAGCAGGCCTTTGGGTGAATAGAAGTCTGGAATGCGTTCTGAGGCTGGCTGGGCATTCTGATGTGGAGGGGTTTGGCCACAAGAGATTTAGACCCAGGAGTTAGAGGTGTGCGCTTGCACCACTGTGAGTGAAATTCCCCTCTCGGCTTTGGCCACCTACAACTTCCGGTTACTGAAGTTGGCCTAGGAAGTCGAGGGAGCCTGTGTTCACTTTTGGCAGTGAGAAGCACATCTCGGAGACGTGACCTGGCAGTTGGGCCTTCTGGGGTGTTATCGGCCTGGGCAGATGAAGAAGTGTGAGAAGTAGAGCAGCCAGAGGCCTTAGCGGCCGCTTCAGAATTCAGGGAGCCAGGTGGATCCTTCTTCAGAGGCTTTCTGAGCGCCAACCGCTCAGGTGAGAGGGTTAACACCTTACAAGGTGGGGTTTTACTGTGATCGGTTACCGCTGAGGTGGCCCAGGGCCCATGTGGAAGGACTCTAATGAGGAAAAGCAGCTCTGGTATCTGGAAGAGTGGGGTACTCGTAAATGTGGGATATGTGAGGGGCCCATTTGGGACCATGAGCCTGCCCTGGGCAGCCAGAATGGTATCTTCCAAGCCCCTCGTATCTTCTTTTCCAGCGCTGATGGTGATGGTAAAGCAGAATAGAATGGGATTGGCATTCCACAGTCTTAATCGATGAGTTCTAAGTGCCTGCTATAGCTAAGTTATTCTAAGACAGATAGCTAAGGAAGGGAAGTCAACCGGTGAGTATCTAAGTCTTCCTATACCCCATTAGTGTATTTTACACTGGAATTTCTAGAAGGTATAATAGAGTAGTGAGGAGGTAGATGCCGCTTCTGTTGTGTGCCCAGAGTCCCTGGCCTTGAACAGAACAAATAATCTCTTAGCCCTGTTACTTGGCAGCATAAAGGCACCAGGGACCTAAATGGCCTTTTCGTTTATGTTTTGTGCGCCAAAGCCTGTAGAAAAAGGTTAAGCAGAGCTCTCTCTTCCCTTGGAGTTGTTCCACTGCCAAATTAATATCTGATTGAGTTGATTTCTGGTACTTCCTGATAATTTGTGAGGAAGAGGAGTTCCTAACCAAGCTAGAGACAGGTTTCATGTTCTCTCTCCGTGAACAGAGGCATCCATTATGTCCAGGGGGAACAGTATGATAGAATTGTATGGCCTTGGCCCTGGAAATCAAGGTCTTACAAGAACACATTAGTGGATTGCTGCCTAAAGGGATAATTTCCGAATCCTTTATAGAACACCTCTCTGGGTAGACAGTTATTTCCTGTGATGTTCATCTTTCATTTCTCTTGTATAAAACTTTGGAATTATTGTGGAGGAATGGGGGGGAGCGTTTTTCTTCAATAATAGTAATGGCTGATGACAAATTACTAACCACAAGTAAGTGTTCATCTTACCGTTTGTTCACATACTTCTAAACTTTAAGTGTTTAACATGGAATCTCAACTGCATTTTGGTCTCTGCGTCCTTTTAATGCTTTAAAAAGTGTTATTAAGGACCCCAAAGAGCTTTCTGTTTATGTGGGTTATATGCATTGACATTTAGCATAAATAGAAATTGAAACCAAAATTTTACAAAAATATGTAACTAATTTATTTAAAAATAAGGATAAACCCATTTTGTGTTAACACAAATGACATTTTTATGAAAAACAGCTATTTTCCAAAAAACATTTAGTAGGAAGAATGGCAGTGTTTACATTTTCATAAATGTCCTTAAATGTATGAGGCTTAAACAAAAGACATCTTCTATGTTCAGTCTCTGAGTTTGTTGTTTTGGTTGAAGTAGATGAAGACATCCGGCCTCACACAGATGATATAGTTGGAAAAGGGATTTTTTTTTTTTTTTTTGGTAGCCTTTTCAGTTAACTGTGAGTTCATTTGTGATATAGCAGTAAAACTTGACAAGTGGTAAGCTCGTAAAAACTAGCTGCAGTGTGAATCTGAAACCGAATCAGTGAACTTTTTGTATTTTAGTGTAGCAAAACCCATTGGTCTCTCTTGTACTTTGAACAGATCTTTTACCCGTGATGATTTTATTAACTCACACGTTGGTCATTTGGAAAATACTGTTTCACCGAGTTATGTGGATCTTGCAAATGTTCACACGTTTCATTGTATGTAATTAAAAAAAATCATGTTTATAAAGGATCACTGTCAGTCTCACCGGAAAAGCCTTCAAATATTGGAAAGCTGTAGAGCTCATGGGGGCAGGCACCACTTTCCTAAAGTCCCAGTTTTCACCTGAAAGTTTGAGTTTGACCATTGGCAACACATACCGTCAGGTATTTCCTGTTCAGTGAGGTGTCTGCCCAGCACCCAGGTCTGCATCACCAGTTTGTCATTCTTTCAAGTGAAAAATGATGTTGTGTCGAGAAAGGGGCTAGTTGGGCTTGCAACTCAGTCGTGCAAGTGCTTTTCCTCGAGGCAGCTGTTGCACTGTGCTAAGCAAGCTGGTATACTTCCCATTTTAAACGTGGAATATGAAAAATAGAGAATTTAGAAATATATTTGTATATATTTAATGCAGGTGTAATAAAGCTAATAATATATTTAAGTATAATCAATGGGTCTAGATTTAATAAAATAATTTTTACTGCTTTTTCAAAGGTATTCTTAAGTGAAAAAAAAATTCATAACTCTTGGTGCATGAAGGTGAAGAATGCAATTGACTACTGGCCCTGTTTGGTGTCTCTGCCTTAGGATTTCATAGGAGGTGCCTAAGGAATCCACAGTTTTACCAGCGAGTGCTTTTGATCCTCAGTGCAAATCTCAACACAGTGAAAAAAGCAAACAGTGTCTTCGTGTTATTCTGAAAATCATTTTGATCTTGTTTTGTACGGGTTTTGGAACCCCCAAGAGTCTTCAGATCATATTTTAAGTTAAGAACTGTTTGAAGACAGTAACTGTAAAGAACTGAAATTACTTTTTCTAAGAGTTTGGACAAATTGTTCAGGATCTCCTCACAAGTTAGGTTTTTTGCTTTTTGTTTTTGCCAGGGACTTGTGGCTGTTGGACTTATTTCAGCCTGTCAATGTCTAATTTGTAGGAATGGAATACCTTTCGGGGAGAGTAGCCAGGAAGGGCCCACTAGGCCCTGATGTCTCAAACCGGACAACTGCCCACTTTTATATTACCTGCCTGACCCTTGAAGATGTTTGACTTCATGCCCCTTGCTAGAGGACAGTTTTGTTTAAGATGAACCAGGCCAGATGTTAGGCACTTAGCACGTTGTGTGGGGAGCCTCGCACCTGGTGTGAGTAAGGAAGCCATGTGAAGGACGTGTGTGGTTAAACAGAATGTAGAGCATACTTTGAAAATTTCTGTGGGTGGGAGGAAGGGGAGCACGGATAGGGAAAAAAGAAAAAAGAAGGAAAGAGGTGGATACCACAGCACATCCAGCTTATTCTGAGCTAGGAAATTAGGGAAAAGAGGAGTCTTTAGAGAAAAGGATTTCTTTCTCATTCTATGGCCAATATTTATTCTGAGCATTTTCCCCAACGCAAGAAATGGTCTGAATAAAACCTGAAACCTTTTAATAGGCCATCCATCTGGATTATTTATTCTTCAACCGACATTTGGCTGTGTCCTGTGAGACTAGCATAATGCTATATGCTAGTCACTTGGTGAGCAAAATGGACCCGGTTCCTGCCTTCATGGAGCTCCTGTCTACATGGACATTAATCAACAGATGATAATTACAAATTGTGAGAAGCGTGTTGGGAGCAAGGATCTAAATCAGAGGGTGCTGAGCTCTTGTGATTAGGAACTATTTCACTTGGGAGCATTACCAGGGAAATGAAGAGTATCCGGTGATCCAGAGAGGTGGGTAGTACAGACCCATTTTACAGACAGGTAGCTGGTGCTCAGGTAGATTAGGAAATGGTCTGAGGCCACACTGGTAGTGATAGGAATAGGATTTGAGCAGCGACCTGTGGGCCCACCCTGTGTTTAACTACCGTGTAATACTGCCGAGCCCCAGCCTGTGTTGGGGAGAGTTAGAAGTCAAGTAGAGTGTTTTGGGTTGTTTTTTTTTTTTTATAGTTTATAGAGAATGTTTACATGTTAAGGATGAGACCTTGGTCAGGCATTTGTGAAGAACCACATTTATCCTCTGGATTGGTGCTTCACAAGGTTTACTGCATGTTAGGGTCTCTTGCTAAAATGCAGTTTCTGACTAAGTAGGTCTGGGGTTGGGCCTGAGATTCTGCATTTCTGGTCAGCTCCCAGGTGAGGCTGACAATGCTGGTCTGTGGATCCCTTTTTGAAATCGGGCTTCTAGAGCCAATTTTCCTTTTCCACATACCCTGACTGCACGTGGATCCCAGTCACTTCAAGCTTTGGAGAGGGAGAACGAGGCGAGGGCAGATGGTTGTTGGTGGCTATGTGAAACGCGTTGTCAGTTGGGGTTGCTTGCTAACCGGCAGCAGAGAAGGGCTGTGGCTCATATAAGGTAAGAAGGGATTACAGAATTGAAGGCCAGGTGGAGGAGCCCGGTGGCCCTAGAGGGTCACGAGGGTGGAAGCTACTTGAACATCTGTTCCGGGCACCGTCAGCGGGCCATGTGGAAGACCTCCACTCATTACTCCTCAGAGCCCTGGGAGAGAAAGTCTTGGGCGAGCTCAGGCCTGCTCCTTGCCCGTGACTACTGAATAGCGATGGGGAGTCCCTGGGGACCGGGCTTTCACACTGGAAGGATGCAGCACCCGGCTTTAGTGCCACTTAGGAGGGAGAGGCGGCAATGGTGCAGTCTGGAAAGGGAGCAGCAGCTGGGAGGTGATGAAGTTACCGCTGTTGCCCGCAAGTTCCTGGAGCTGCTCCCAGTTAGCGGTGTAAACCCTGCGCGTTCAGCAGGCGGGCAGATTGAGGAAAGAGAAAAGATGTTGAGCCCTGGCTCGTGCATCGTCTTGTTTCATTTTCGTAACAACCCTAAGAGATAGAAGTATAAGTGTACGTGTCATTTCTCTTTCACATTTGAGGAAATGGAGTCTGAGGCTTAGATACCTTGCTTACAGTCCGACAGTAGAAAAGCTGCAAAGTGTGTATTTTGCAATATAACACAAGTTGGCAGAAGCTACTGCTTCTTGGGGTAAGAGGTGGCTTTACGTGGGCCGAGCATTGTAAGGATTGGTGGAAGTTGGGGAGGATGCGTGTGGACGCAGGGAGCTGAGGTGCTTGGTGATTCGAGACCTCGGAGGTAGAATGCCCGCAGAACAAATTGCTGTGTTGATGGTAGGTTTTTACGGGTTTTGATGTATGTAGAGGAAGAGTGGAATCTTTTTTCCTTTTAGAATATTTTCTGGTGATCAGGCCTTCAGGGCTAGACCGAAGCTCTTTCATGCTCTCGGCCCCCTAGAGGCCACATGGTATTAAGGCTTGTCTACTGGGTGATTCCTTGACAGGGTTCATGTTGATTTAGGGACATGTCGAGATTGTAGTTGCGGTGGGAAGGGAAGCGGCGTGGCCAAGTGGACGGAGTCTTGTGTGCACTTAATGTGTGGCACCCCAGACTATTCCACTCCGTGGCACGCGGACAGGCAGGCTTTGTCTTGGTTGTGCAGGAATGAGCCTTGTTCTCTCACTGGCCAGGCACTGAGGAGAGGTTCCTGCGACCCGTTGGCCAGGGCAGAAGCTATGCTTCAAATATAAAGTCTTTCATGACTAAATTTTATCTTATTTCCAGATGGAGCATTCTTTTCCATCCCTGCCCACTTCCCTTTGATTTTGAGCCTTAAAATTTTATTCTGAGAAGTATTCTTTGCTATCATACACAAAACTGTAATTTGGTAGAGCTAAGAAAGGCTTAAAGCTCTTCTTGAGGCCACAAAGCTCACAATAGATACAGGCTAAATTTAAACTCTGGTTGGTCTACCATGTAACCTGTGCTCACTCTCCTTCACCACCGCTCCCACCAGGGTGTGTGTGTGTGTGTGTGTGTGTGTGTGTGTGTGTGTGTGTGTATGCGTGCGTTGCGAGAGAGCGAGAGGGAATGGGAGTGGGAGTGTGTGTGGGTTTGTGTGAGGGACTTTTGGTGGGAGGTGAAGACTGTATATACCATTTATGGATTTATTTCCTTTGGAAGTTGAAGCAAAGAGGGAACTGTTGGGAAGGAAAGGAAAAATTAAGATCTTTCTATGAAATATAATCTCTTGAGTAAAAGAATGTAAATGAGATATGCAACTTTTATTCTTAAGTGAGCAAAAGTGAAATGGCTCAGGTTTTTACAGAGTGGAAAGGGCTTGGATCCGTGTGAAATAAGCATGTCCCATTCAGCATCCCAAAAGAATAAATAAATGTCTATTGTGTGTATTGTAGGTGGGGCCCGAAGAGATCAGTAGAGGGGGCCATGTTACTGAAAGCATTCTGTGTCCTTCTCTTGTTAGTTGCCAGAGCTAGTAGTTTCCTAGGCTGCAGCTTCCTGTGGCTGTGACAGTGTGCCACAAACGGGGTGGCTTAAACAACAGAAATTTATTCTATTGTGGAAGCCAGAAGTCTGAAATCAAGGTGTCAGCAGGGTCGTACTCCCTCTGAAAGCTCTAGGGAAGAATCTCTTGTGTCTTCTAGCTTCTGGTGATTGCCAGCCGTCTTTGGCATTGCTTGGCTTGTGGACACATCTCTCTAATCTCTGCCCCCATCTCCACACTACTTTCTAGCCCTGTGTGCATGTGTCTGTCTGAATTTCCCTTTCCTTTCTATTATAAAGACACCAGTCATTGGACTCAGGGCCCACCGTGATCCAGTGTGACCTCATCTCAAGTAATTACATCTGCAAAGGCCATATTTCCAAATAAGGTCACGCCCTGAGTTTGCAAGTGGACAAGGATTTTTGGGAGACAGTATTCAGCCTAGTACACTTTCTCCTGCAAAGCTCTGGCTGTCCCAAGCTGACATTGATGAGTTCATGCTGGAATGAATGTTGGCACTTGGTGCTGCAATTAGAAGATGGGAATTTAGCTGTTGAGTTTTGATTGGGTTGCAGTGGAAGGGAGATTCTGACAGTGTGGGCTTCTGAGGCAGAAGATGTGTTGAGTGCAGTGAAGACTTGAAGTGAATCTTTACATGATTGTTGGAACCCACGTTGGAAGACAGTGTTCCCTGTTCCAGAAACTGAACAGCGTTTCCAGGAGGAGTGCTGAGGCCAGATTCACTTCCTACTAGAAATGCAGCTGCACAGCAGCCCACTTAGGCACTGATGTCCTCGTGGAACTTGGTGTTTCAACCCCCACTGGGGTCTTTACCATACTTCACCTCCTGTCTGTGCACAGACCCCATCCTTCTTTCACTCTTAGGAACTTTGGTGGTCTCCTGCCTCCCTGTTTTTCTTAAGATCGAGTTCTAGCTTTCTGGGAAGACCACTGCTGCACAGGTGTCTTGCCACTGTGAAGGTTATGTTTTCTGAAGAATCAGTCCTAAAAAAAAAAAGTCCTTAGCACTTAAAGTGTTCCTGTGGCTTGCAAGACCCTGTTGATGCATGACTCCTGCTTTTGCCCTGTCTTCTCCTACGTGCTGAACTTCCCCTTCTTCTTAAGGTTTGTCATCCTGAATATCTCTAGACACCAGCTGTTCCCTAGGCTGGGACCCTCTGCCCTCCTGCTCTTTGTGGCTAACTCAGTTTGTCCTTTGGATTTCCGTTTAGAAGGAGAGTCTCCTGGAGTCTTCCTGGTCATGCTGAGACTAGTTAGGAGGCCCCTTGTTCAGGCAGCTGTGTCCGCAGGTGTGAGCCTCTGTGACAGCCCTGGTCATGCAACACTGGACCTGTCCCCTTCCCCTCCTAGACTGTAAACCGCACGAATGCAGAAACCATGGCTATTCTGTTCATCATAGGATCCTCTAGCGCTTAGCCCAGTGCCCGACAAATACCGGGGACAAGATAAATGTTTGTAGAGCGTATGCCTGTGCACATGTACGCTCTGAGCCTATGTCTAGAGGTTCAGCATCCAGGATGGCTGCGTCAGCACTCGTCTTCTAGGCCTGCTTCTGGGTGGCGGGGCAGTCATCTACACAGAAGATACTAAACATGGAATGAGCCAGAACGTAATAGGGAGCTGGGAACGTGAGGTTCTTCTTATAAAATACTTCCCAGTAATTAAGGGACCTAGAAGTTGCTTTGGATTTCACACTTACTAGTCTAGCGCATCATCATCTGAGCTCGTGCTCATCTTTGTTGAGTCTTCTCCAGACCTCCCGGACACAGTTGTCTACTCTGTAGACATGTGAGGAAGATTAATCACGTGGCTACTTCAACCCATTGCAGTTAGTGGTGGTTATTTTTGGGTGAGTGTGGAGCATAGACATACCTTCTTGCCCATTCTTGTTTTTATCCTTCCCAGAAAGTGTGCCCTTGTCCCTTGGAGTGAAAAAACTATAACCCACATGTTCTGACAGATCCGGTTCTAGATAGGAAGTTAGGTTGGTCTCTGCTGAAATAGATTTAACTGACAAATTAGAGTCAGCTACCAGAAAGTAGGATTATTTATATTTAATGCTTTGTAGGAAGTCTTGCAGCCATAAAACTGTAGAATAGAAAGACCTGTAGTACTTTCTGTATTTCTATGTAGTTTGGGTGATTCTATTTTCTCAAAAACCAGAAAAGAGGTAATTTTCACTTGACTTTATGACAGAGTAATTATGGAGTTATTTTTAAATGACTAGATTTCCTGAGCCAGCAGTCTGAATTTCAGAGAATACATTCAAGATGAAAAAACAAAAAAGGGCGTCCAGAGAGCAACAGTAGCGATGGGCCGTGAGCGGGCCCCGCTGGGACAGGGGACGGACGAGCCAGAAGTGTGCAGTGTGGGTGTGAGGTGTGCTGGCAGGAGAGGACGGAGTGCTCCGACTCAAGGCTCTCTGTTGCCTTGAGAAACGGGGGCTCGGGAGCCTGTGCTGGAGGTGAGGGCGAGGGGGGCCAGAGGCCATGGGTTGCCAGGTACTCCGGCAGCCTTCAGGGCTCAGTCGAAGTTGTTGACACGGGAACGTGGGTCACGATCTTCCCTGTCAACGCACAAAGGCCGAAGTTTGTATTGGGAGAGGTGACGGTCTCTTCCAGGTGGACAGCCACTTTGCCCTCTGACTGTCTCCGTCTGGCAAAACCCCAGTCCCGCGGACACTCGCCTGTTGGCCTTCACGCCGCGCCCGAGCGACGGACCCCTCCCGTGTTCCCTCTGCTCGCTCCACACAGCCGTTTCAGACCGTCTTGTGCAACCCCAAGCCCTCCAGCCCTCCCCTTCTCTGCACATGACCTTGCTTCCTGCCGGCTGGGACCTGGCAGCTTCCCACCCTCTCCTACGTCTTGCTGCCTCCCTCTGCTACAGTGGGGGCTGGCCTCCCCCTCTCAGGCTGCCTTTCTGGGTCTCCGTGGGCCTTTCCAGGATGTCTTTTCTCCCATATTTTGCCTATCCCTTTGAGTGGAATTCTTCCCATTTCTGTTTCTTTCCTGAACTTTTCCTGGAAGCATCACTACAGACAGCCCCCAACTGTAGGGGACAGCTTGATGAGTGTTCACAGCCCTGACATAAACACACCTGGGTAAACCAGAGACCGGCCTAGGCAGCCGTGTGGCCGGGACCCCCGAGCCCCTGTGCTCCTTTCCACGTGGAGCTCCTGTGCCCTCTCTGTTCCTGACGGCATAGATTAACTTTGCCTGCGTTGAACTCTGTGTGAATGGAGACATGCAGGATGTCATCTTAATGTTGGCAGGCACTCCACTTCTCCCCAGGTGACCTCATTCCAGCCCCTGCTTCGGTGTTCCTAGTTCACAAATTTGTATCTGATCAAGTGCTGCCGCCTTCTCTGAGTGCCAGTTTCTTTCATTCAGCTACTGTCCCCAACATCTACTTTTCGATATTTGACAAATATCCTGTTCTTCATCTCCAAACCTAGGTTTCTTAGAGTTTCCTGTCTTAATGAACGGCTCCACCTCCACCTGGTTGTTTACACAGAAAACGGAGCGGTCGTCCTGGGCATCTCTTCTTCCCTCACGCATTTGTTCCGTCCACCAAGCCGCCTGATTTTTCTATCCTAAGTATGTCTTAAAAATACCCACTTTTATCTCCACCGCTGCTTTGGTGCAGGTTACCATTCTTTGTAACCCAGCCTCCCAAGGTGACCTCTGACATGTTGGCCCCCCGGGTTCTCCTGCTCTCCTGCTTTCCTCTCACCTGTTGACTCTACTTTAGTCACAGTGGTCTATTTAAAAATGCAAGTGATGGGGGCGCCTGGGTGGCTCAGTCGGTTAAGCATCTGACTTGGGCTCGGGTCATGGTCTCACGGTTCATGGGTTCGAGCCCCGTGTTGGGCTCTGTGCTGACAGTTCGGAGCCTGGAGCCTGCTTGGGATTCCGTGTCTCCTTCTCTCTCTACCCCTCCCCTGCTCGCACTCTGTCTCTCAAAAATAAATAAATGTAAAAAAAAAAAAAAGTTTTTTTTAAACTGCAAGCGATGTTCCCACTTTAAAATATACAAAAACTAACTACCACTTCAGTGGCTTTCCGTTGCCCTCAGAGTAGAGATCAAGCCCCACGACTTCAGTGCCATCTCCCCTTTCTCACCATGCACAGTGTCCCCTCTGGGCCCCTTTTCTCTCCTAGATGCCTTGCTCCCTCCCATGGTCTGTTGCGGATGCTGTGCCTTCAGGTTGAGTGTCTCCTGTAGATCTGAGCTCCAACTCTTGCTTCTTCAGGGCAGTCTTCCCCGACCCTCCTGACCAGGTCCGCCCCACTGCCCTTGGAGTCATGGGCTCCCCGAGCACCACCCAGGGCTGCTTCGTAGCACTTAGCATAGTTTGCGTTTTACGTTTCTTGTGGACATCTTTGATGATGTCTGTTTCCCCATTAGATGGTCATTTCCGCACAGGGAGAGACTAGGTGTGTTTGTGTTGAGGGCACACACGCTCAGTAAACATCTGTTGCTTGGTGACCTGTGGAAGACAGAGACGAAGGAGTCTTAGATGTCCTCTAAATTCACTGGTTCTCTGCTGTTCTTGCTGGTTGGAGCTGGCATTTAAGAGGCAGGGAGGGGAAGACCGCAAACAAGGAAATGCATCCCTACATACACAGACTAACTCGGGCGGTTGTCCATGAGGGAAAGTGAGAAAACCCAGCAGAATGATGTGCTGCAGGGTAGGAGGCGAATCAGTCTAAATTGGTTAATGGAGCCGCCCTCTGAGAAGGCCCCGCCAACGCTCTCACTGCTGAGAAGATGCCAGCTCGCGGGGGATCAGGGAGACGCGTGGGCAGGGGAGTGTTTGAGGTGCTGAGGGGGATCAGGCTTGGTGAGTTTGAAGACTGGAAAGGGGACGAGTGAGGTGGTGTGTGGTGTGCAAGAGGATGTGGTGGTGAGACTGGGTGTCCCCCGTGTGCCCCGGTGAAAGGAGCATGCATTTTAAAGAGCAGTGGAGGGTTAAGGTCGAAGCAGGGGTGTGGCACGATCTTATTTACGTTTTTAAAAGGTTGGGTTGACGCCTTGTGGGGGCACAAGAGTGAAGCCGAGAGGTGGCGGATTGAGTGGCTAGGGGCTTCATCTGAGCTTGGCCCGGGTGGTTGTCGTGGCTGCGGAGACAGGCTGGGCAGGTAGACAGAAGTCATGGAGGGAGGCAGGTTTGGCAAAGAGGAAGTCAGGTGGGCTCCCTGCGTGGATGCTTCTTGGACGGAAGAGTCAGGAGGGAGCAGGCTGAGGGCTTGGGTTTGGGGACACTTTCTGTGATGTAGTCCTGGGCTGGAGGTGAGACTTGGGAGTTGACATCAAGATGGTATCTTAGGCCGTGTGACTGGGTGAGATTACTTGGAGAGAGGTTATAGATCTGGAAAAGAAGGGGGGCCCCTGTTGGAGCCCCGAGGCACCCCAACATTTAGGTGTCCAGCAAAGGAAACACGGAGTGGCTCATGAGGGAGCAGGGTGGCTGACAAGGAGGGGACATTAGTGCAGGCCACAGACAGGTGTGTTGTATGGTCCCGTCTGGTGGACGAGGACAGTGCCCGTTGAAGGTCACAACAGCCTGGATAAGAGTGGTTTTCAGTGAGGGTAGAGACAGACGCCTGGCGGAGAGAATGTGACGCACGAAGCTCTCGGGGAGTTTTGCTGTGCAGGAGAGCAGGTATTTGGGCAGACAGGTGGGGTGGGGCTGTGGGATCCAAAGAAGTCTGTTTGAGGAAGGAGGGGCAGAGAACATGTTTGTATGGGACGGACCAGCAAGTGGGACAGAACTGTTGACGACACGGAGAGTCATTGCAGGATTTGATTTTGAGGAGGCCTCGGAAGTGCTGATGGGGCACACGGGGCAGGACTGGCCCGTGAGGAGCAGGAAGGAGGAGGAAGGAGGCAGAGCGCACAGGTGTAGATGCGGCCTGTGGGAGAGTGAGGACACTGTCGTCAGCGTCGTTCCTGTTTTCTCAATACGTTACCTTGGCAGGTTACCGGCCCCGAGAGAGGGAGGTGGAGGGGATCCAGGAGATTCGAGGAGAAAGGAGGACACTGGGGACGTTGCTGTCGTGACTGCAGAGCGGCAACTGAAAATCCTGGAAAGCGTGTACCGAAGGCTTTCAGAAGAATTTGTGGAGGCCTGGTGCCCACCCGGGGTTTGTCATCGTGATCTCGGGAAAGCCTGGCGTCATTCGGCTGCTTTGGGTGCCCGTATGGATAGGTGGAGAATTGGATTTAAGTAAGGTCGGGGTGTTATTAACATGGTGTGACAGGGAGAAGGTGGCAAGAGAGTTAACGGTGAGCGGGGAAGAGGCGTTCTCCTGATGGACGGAAGCAGAGTGAGCGGGTGACAGGAGAAGAGGAAAGGTTGTTGCTTGTGAGTCTGCGGGCGAAAGACTGCTGGAGTCGGAGCCGGCAGGGGACGAAGCACCAGGCGGCCAGGGGGTGGCTTGCTGCTGAACAGACTTCGGAGACGGCGCAGTTACTGGTGATGACAGAAACGGGGTATGGCCTCGGAACCGTGATGGAGGAGGAGGGTGGCCGGTGAGGGGGTGGGGCTGCAGAGTCTGCGCCAGGAAGGGAAGTGGGAGAAGAAGGCAGACAGGGTCTCGTTAGCGGGACAGAAAACGATTAAAAGCAGACTGGAGGTCCTGTGGGAACAAAGGAAAGGTTCCGTCAGATTAGCAGAGTCAGAAAGCTGGAAGGGCAGGGTGTTGTGGTCACATGATAGGGTTTCACTGAAGACACATCGGCTGCTGTCACCGCATTTGTGTCCTAGGTCCCCATCCGTGTAGTGATGTGCCCGAGTTTGCCTGGCTCCATGATGCCTGTGCGGGCAAAGTTTCTTTAGCTCTGTGATTCAGAGTGCTGGTTGCCGGTGTGTGTCTTTCTCCTGAATCTCTTTCCACCTTCACTACAGGGATCTCCTGGGCAGAGGCTTACCGCTTTTCTTTCTGTTACGGAAAATTTCAGATAAACTCAAAAGTAGAGGAAGTAACAAAATGTACTTCTGTGTACCCTTCATCCAGGTTCAAAACCTATCATCATACGTCGCTATTCTTGCTTTATGTACTCCTTTGCGTCTTTGTTCGCATGAGAAGCCAGTTTATCCACTGCAGGCGACTCCAGGTTCACGTGAGTATCGGCATCTTACTGAGCACTTGCGCAGCCTGCATTTCAGAAAGGAAGAAAGTACGTCCTACAGATGTGTGTCCTTGAGTCTCCAAAGCATGCTCTTTTACATCATGGCTGACTGAGAACATACAAAATGTCTTTTTGTGATAGGCCAGTACACCTACATCATCCTGATTATTTTCAAAGGAAATAGATGCAAAATCACGTTAGGTGACTTACTCGCCTGGTGTTCTAAGACTAAGTGGAAACACACTTCTAAATCCCTTTCATTCCTTTGGTGGGACTTTGTTCACACAGCATCTGCCCTGCATCTTCTATCCCCGGTCTTTTGAAAGGCATTACTGTCCTGTCCCTACACCAAACCTTCTTCTCCCTCAGCAGCCCCCACCTCTCGTCTCTCGTCGGTGCCAGCAAGACATGGTCCCCGGTCTCCCTGGGTGTGGTCTTGTGTCCAATGGCATGCCCTTCCGCAAGCCTGTTTCTTCACAGGTCTGGCTGGGAGGATTCAGTGGCTCTGCAGTGGTTTTCTCTTCTCTGTCAGTGGTGCCAGGCCTGGGACGGGTGCCTTTGTACTTCCTGTATCACAGTCCATCTCCGTCAGAATCGCGCCGCGAAGCGTTTCGCAGCATCTGGCTTCACGCCTGTGCGCTAAGTCTGATGTCGAGGCGTTTGGCTTCTTATTCCTGTAGGAGTATAACTGGATTTTTCTCCCCTGCTGAATCAGGGTGATTAGTCTTGATCTTATGTCGAGATTATACTGAGTGTGATCCAGCTTTCTGGAACATCGGTCACAGTTTCCCGACCTCCCCCTCCGTGGTTGGCATTCTTCTGATACCTCCGTCGTCCCAGCACAGCGGGCCCCCGTGGGAGGCCGTCTCTCCACGTGTTGTACTCCTCGGCATCTCTGTTCTCCAGCACCTGCCCTGTGAAGACAGGGTCCTTCTGCTCTGAGTTCCTGGTTTGCAACTGTAGAATCATTTAAACAAGAAATTCATGAAAAACTAGTGTACTTTTTTCCCAGGCAAAATCGTATTTTTTGGTTGGCCGTGTAAAAGGGCAATATATGTAAAAAGTACGTGCAAAAGTGTGTTTAGTCAGGTTTTCAAAATCCACATCCACGCCTCCTAGCACAGCATCCTGAGCACCTTCTAGGGTCGAGAGGCTCTTATGTGTACGTTCTGCATCAGACTCTGGCTCAAGTTTTAGAGGGAAATCGGTGTCCTTGCTCTGTTCGGACTCTTGATGTTTGCACCCTGCAGGTGTGACCAGAGGGGGCCCCTTCCCCAACGAGCGTGTCTGCCTGCAAGGAAAATGAAGGCCAGAGCGGGGGCCCAGTGTGTCTTCCACAACTTCCAGACTGTGGTGGAGTTTTAGCATTGCCTCTTGGTCTGGGATGGAGAGTGCTTGTCCTGAGCAGCCCTCAGAGGGGCCATAGCCCTGATCTCCTAGCTGTGAATCCCGCGCCTCCACCTCCAGGTGGCCCTTCCCGGGCCAGCACCCAGAGACTCCTTTTTAACCTCTGGCGTCTCAAGCATCGGGTGTTGGCTTGCCGATCCTCATTTTTAGCGGTACTGAGAGGTCAGTGCTGATTTGGGTGTTGCTTGGTGTCACAATGTTTAGATGAGGCAGAGATTTCAGTGGATAGAGGGAGGGCCCTTTTTCACAGAAGGTGGGGGTTGGGGGCACATGGGCTAAATTTAAGCAGTTTTTCTCTCAGTTCTCAGCTGAACTCTAACTTCCTGTTTGAGCAGTTCTTGCCCACTGTAGGTTGAACCCCCAGACTGCTGGGGGCACTCCTGAGGTCTCATGTGGAGAGACTGAACGTTGCCCTGGGCAGTGTCAGGTGACCTCAGGGCAAGGTTCCTTCCTCCTGGGGTCGGAAAGGTGGTCCCGCAGTCCTGTCGGCTGTCCCCTTCAGCGCTCTTACGGGACGGGACGTTGGATATGAGACGTGTCTTAAGTGAGAGAATCTTGGGAGCATGTGATTTGGGATCTGTAGGATTTTTTTAGCTCGTATTTGCTATCTTGCTTTCTAGTCTCCTTTGTATGTACAGATGCAGTGGGGCAGGTGGTGGTTAGGAAAGTTTATGGCGGGGAGGCTTTTTGTGTTGTTTGTCCTTCTGTTCATTGGTTCGTCACATGGAAGATTGGCTGGAGTTCTTCTTGCTTTATCTTTTTTTCTCTTTTTCCTGAAGAATGTAGCTAGCCCTGCCCCCGCCCCACGTGGTAAGACTTGCAGGTATGTCTAAGCATTTCTGCCTGGAGAGAGGGGTGCCTGATTCCTCCTCGAGGGAAACTGGTGGAGTTCAGGCAGGAATTTCATGTGCCTGAGCTTTGGTGTGGAGATTCCGCCTTCTGAGCAGTTAGTTCCGATGGGCGTCCCGACCCTCACTACTTCTCTTTCCAAGTGAGGAGAGCCACACGGTGTCCAGGCCAGCCGGTGAGGGACAGAGGGCAGGGTGTGACAGTGTGCCTTTGTCTTCCTGCCCTGAAGCCACGGACGCCTCTCTCTCGGGGTACATGCGGTACTACGCACATTTTCTCACGCTCAGGGTTGGTTGGGGAAGTCAGCTATTCGGGGGAATCATATTTGTTTAGTTGTTTCTGGTTCTGGGATTGGTTTGTTGCTGCAGCAGGAGCAGGAAAAGAATGTCTTCTCTGCATTAACTGATGTTTTTGTCATAAAAATTTTCAAATACACGGGTATAACATTGTACTTATCATTTATCCATCATCATGTATCCATTACCTAGATTCAACAGTTACAGTGATTTTGCCACGTATGCCTTATCTGTCCTTTTTTTTTTTTTTTTTTAACATTTTTATTTTTGAGAGACAGAGCGTGAGCAGGGGAGGGGCAGAGAGAAAGGGAGACACAGAATCCGAAGCAGGCTCCAGGCTTCGGAGCTGTCAGCACAGAGCCCGGCGCGGGGCTCTACCTCACGAACTGTGAGATCATGACGTGAGTCGAAGGCGGACGCTTAACCCACTCAGCCACCCAGACGCCCCAATTATCTGTCCTTTTTTACTGTTTTTTTTTTGTTTGTTTGTTTGCTGAAGCATTTGAAGACTCCTCTCCGACATCATGTCACTACATTCCTGCAAGCTCCACTGTACGTCTTTGAAAACACTGCCATTTGTACCACTATAGGGGCAGTAAGACACCTAACACAGTTGGCCGTGTTCCTTGTATAATCTGATACCCCATCCCTCATCATGTTTCCTTCGTTGTCTCCTTTCAGCAGCTGGTTCATTTGAATCAGATTCCAAAGAAGGTCCTCATATTACATCGCATTGTTAGGCCTTGTGTCTGTTTAGGCCTGCGTCCCGAGCAGCTCCCCCCACCGCTCCCCATTTCCAGGGCATGTACTTGTTGGAACAGTGGGCAGCCGTCCCGTGGACTGGCTCCTATTTTGGTATTTTTCTGCTTCCTTTCTGCCATTTCTTCTCGTACCTTTATATAAAAATGATGTTTAAAGTCTGGGTTACGTACCAGTTCAATCTTTCAGCAAGAATGTTTCAAAGTGATGCTGTGTGTTTCCTGTGTTTCCTGTCAGTCACATGCAGGGCTACACACAGGTCTGCTTGCTCCTCTTTGAGTGGTGCTAAGATTGATGAGCGGGTTTAGGTGATGACAGCCCGATCCTCGCAATGTCGAGTTTCTGGTCATGGTCAGGTATTTCATTAGGGTTATGCATTTCCTAGCTGGGTTGTCACATGACCTCAAAAGATAGTTCACAGAGGGAAGATAGGATGGACGCACAGCTCTTTCCTTTTAATTGCCAGTTTTTAGGGTAAAAAGTTGGTGCCCTAGTTACTTCCAGTTTTGCTCAGTGCCTTGAATCTCTGTCTCTCTGCCTCTGTCTGTCCCTGTCTTTGTCTCTCTGCTCCCCGCCACCCCCATTCCCCACCCCTGAAATCAGTGTAAACTTGTGAACTTTTGTATATTTAGTTTGTTTCAGTAGATTGCATTCACTATTCCTTTTTGGATGCTCAGTTGTCCCATTTTTGGCCAGTGGGAGTCTCTTCATCAATTGGCATTGCTGTTCCTTTGGCATGAGTCTCTTGCTTTCTGGCATAACAGGATGTCCCAGCCTCATTTTGTAAAATGCTCTGGCCTTGAAATCAGCTGTTCCTCCAGGGATCCCTGTGCCTTTTGGTGGAGAAGGGTGTTTTGCTGTTGATTGTCACTGCTTCTAGGTCTTTCTGGTGGATAAAGCTAGAAAAGACATGAATTCAAACTGATAAATTTTATGTTGTACAATTTTTTCCTTAACTTTGGTTTTATGTTTGTATCTGGTTTATCTTAACATTGAATCTTGGTTCCTCACAGCGATCGCAAAATTACTTACTTGCATGATCCTAATTTATACACCAGTGTAAACGACACACCAGTGTTGTTATAACTAACAAGCTACTGAAAGAAGTTTGATTTCTTTGCGGCTTCGTTTGTTGACAGAGCGTGTCCCTCTGAGTACAGCACACTAAGTGTGGATGTTACCGACTTGAAAAGTCATTCTTTTTGTTTTAAAATTTTAGGGATTGTTTTCCTTTTTTTGGACTTAGTTTATTTTTGGAATATATATAAACATGTTTCCAAAGCTGAAACGACATGATAAGGTACGTTTGGAAACGTTTGACTTCGTCTTTGTCTCCTTCGTCTCCACAGATAACTGCTTACCTTCGGTTTTGTGTTATCTTCCCTGTTAATTTGTGTACATGATGTAAACAAACACACATCCGCATTTGCATCCTTGCTTGGCACAAAAGTCAGCGTATTATATATACCCTTCTGTGTCTTGCTTTGTTCGTGAAACAGCATGACCGGGGTCTGCTCTCTCTCAGTGCATAGTGTTCTTCCTTGTTCCTCTTTTTGAACAGCCAAGCAGCATTTTATTGTGAGGATTAACTAGAGTTCGTTGGACCGGTGGGCTGTGCATAGGCCGTGGGTTGTCTGCAGTTTTGCTGTGTCAGGTACTGCCTCACTGAGTAACCTGGGACATCAGTCACTTCCTGCTTTTACCAATATATCTGGGGATGGAAGTATGTGTTACAGAACAGAGGGTAGATGCATATCTAATTTGTCCAGCCGTTGGCTATATTTTTGCTGAAATTAGTTCAACTTCAAAATCCTAACACTTCCACTTAAAAGCAGTCCAATTTATTTTGCCATTTTATTGTTAAAGACATCTCTTCGTTTGCCCGTCGCCCTGTCTTTGTATGGAGCATATTATTGAAAGTGTTCAGGAAGATCTGTTGATTTCATTTAATGAATTAATTGAAGTGTCACTTACTGACTATAGATTACAGGGGGTGCAAAGATTGGTAAAACATGGTCCTACACCTCACAGGAGTTCAGAGTTCAGATAGAATATTTTGGGATCTGTTTTCTTTGTTTCCTGATCATTCTGTTTGTTGTATATTTTGTCCCATGTTGGTCATCAAAAGACTGGTAATAAGGCACTGGGAAATGTGCCTTTATCTGCTGTACCAGAATGAGGCAAGATATGCCTGTTGGGGGACGAGAGGGTGTTGGGAAATATTCCATAGATGCATATGCAGCACGTATGAATTGAACACCTCCCCTTCACCAGAACGTAACAGTGAGTAGCACACACAGTTCCTCGCTCATGGCATTTACATCTTAGTACAGGAGATCTATCAAAAACCAAGGAACAGTGAGAAAATTACAAGTTATATGTGCTTTGAAGGAATCAAAACAAGAGGTAAAAAGAGAGTCTCAGCAAGGGGCCTTCTTTAGGTAAGGGAGGGGCAGCTGACACAGCAAGGCCCACACAAGGTCGGGCAGAAAGCATTTCAGGCACTAGCTTGGGGTGTTGCGAACTGAAATAGAAAGCACAGCGAGGTGTGGGGGAGAGTTGGAGGTAAGGTCATGCAGGGCCTTGGGTATTCACTTAAAGGTTTGGATTTTAATTACATCAGGAAACCAGTGAGGACAATTAAACAAGGGAATGGCATTCAATACCACTTTGTCATATATTTATTCTTCCTGTAGGCCAGAAGGCTACTCAAATCTGATGTTTTAGGTCTAAAGCAGCACTGTCCTTTTCTGAAGTTCAAAGCGGAGATAGTTTTCCTTCTTGCTCCTTTATGCAAGACAGCTGCTTCTCACATTCAGGTCTTCTGAGGATTTCTTTTCTTTTTCAATAATATTCTCTTGACGATGTTTAGATAATTACAATAAGTGGTTGTAAGTGGATTATATATACTTGGGCTATGAACAGGAGCATGATATCTACAAATTCTCTTCTTCAGACCTGCAAATCTAAGAGATACATCTCTCTGGAAGATAAGAGAGCTTCTTCCTCGAGATCAAAAAAGGTCTGTATTACTGTGTCACATTTATATGAAATTAATTATGGAACCAATAGCATTTGCCGGAAAAGAGGCATTTTCAATATATTTGCTTATGTTTTCGTTACAGGAGACTGGAGTGATACCCATGTAGGGAATCCCCGGAAGGAAGGATTGGCACACGTGGAACCCAAGGAGCTTGCTTCCTGGGAAGGCTTCTGTCTGATGTGTAGGAGGCAGAACGTCATACTGACTCTTCAAGGGGAGGCTACAGGGGATCGAGATCGACACGCAGTATCTCACCCTCCACCACAGGGGACACTGTGCGGTCCTTTTTCTAGAAGTGGGAAGTACGAGATTGTTCTACAAGAAGAAGATTCCGGGGGCTTAAAAACGCAGAGGTTTGCACCTTGGGAGCCCCTTGGAATGTTGACAACTCAGGATCTGAAGGAAAGTTCTGTGTTCATGAGTTACAGAATTCATGTGGGAGTAAATGTCACTTTATGATCAGTAATAATACTGAGTGAGGAGCACTATGCAGGAAGAAACCTTCCATAGAAAGACGGGCAGGGAGAAGCTCAGGCCAACCATAGCCCTACCGAATAGAGCAGGCCTGAGATAAACTGCCAGGATGGCCAAATAAGAGACTCTATGAAATAGCAGTCCTTCAACTAAAGTAGTCGTAAGGAAATTTCCTCCTCTAAATCACGATACCAAATAGGAAAAATGATCTACAAGTGCCCCATGTGTAGGGAATTTTTCTCTGAGAGAGCAGATCTTTTTATGCATCAGAAAATCCACACTGCTGAGAAGCCCCATAAATGTGATAAGTGTGATAAGGGTTTCTTTCATATATCGGAACTTCATATTCATTGGAGAGACCACACAGGAGAGAAGGTCTATAAATGTGATGATTGCGGTAAGGATTTTAGTACTACAACAAAACTTAACAGACATAAGAAAATCCACACAGTGGAGAAGCCCTATAAATGCTATGAGTGTGGCAAAGCCTTCAATTGGAGCTCACATCTTCAAATTCACATGAGAGTTCATACAGGTGAGAAGCCCTATGTCTGTAGTGAGTGTGGAAGGGGCTTTAGTAATAGTTCAAATCTTTGCATGCATCAGAGAGTCCACACGGGCGAGAAACCCTTTAAATGTGAAGAGTGTGGGAAGGCCTTCAGGCATACTTCTAGCCTCTGCATGCATCAGAGAGTTCACACAGGAGAGAAACCCTATAAATGTTATGAGTGCGGGAAGGCCTTCAGCCAGAGTTCGAGCCTCTGCATCCATCAGAGGGTGCACACTGGGGAGAAACCCTATAGATGTTGTGGGTGTGGGAAGGCCTTCAGCCAGAGCTCAAGCCTCTGCATCCACCAGAGAGTGCACACTGGGGAGAAACCTTTTAAATGTGATGAGTGTGGGAAAGCCTTTAGTCAGAGCACCAGCCTCTGCATTCACCAGAGAGTACACACAAAGGAGAGAAACCATCTCAAAATATCAGTTATATAGAGTGTTTTGCTAACAGTTAAAATTCTTAAAACCCATAAGTGCCACTAGGAAGGAAACCCTGTAAATACCTACATTGACCCAAGAAATTTTTACAGCAAGCCCCAGCAGGACATTCTTTTTGAAGAGGCATATGTGAGGTTGGTTTTTCTGGTTGGTTTTTGTTTGTTTGTTTGTTTTGTTTTTTGGATTCATGCCAAGTATGTTCCACGACTTGACTTTGAATCTGGAATCCCTCTGAGTGTCTGCCCCAGACGGGCTGTGAGGTCCCAGTCATGGGTGTGTGTTTCCTGGGATTTGGGCATGATGCCTCAGTACTTGGAAATACTACACAGGAAACCGTGATCATTGCCCAGCCTCCTGAGTCACCCTCTGTCTATGCTTTACTTAAAAGTTATCCCGGTGATTCCCCCTTCGGGAGCTCATGCCCTTCCTTCTCTTGATTCAAACATACTGGTTAATGAATGCATTTGAAGATGGACAGCTCCCACTGAGATAGTGTTCTGGTATTTCTGAGGTTCTCACTCGATTCAGCCCCTACATATCTTTCCATATATCCCATTATTTCTGAACCCACTTTACCAGTGTGTCCTCAAAACACCCATAAATATCCACCCCTTCCTAGATGGCATTAAATTTCATTTTAGATTTTAGGTGACTCATAATTTCCATTCACTGGCCTGTCAGAGAACTCATTGGCAGACATACATGCCCTTGAACTTTTCTTGAACTTTTCAAAAAAATTCTCGTGGATTCTGCTAATCACTGTGTCTCTATGTTAGACCTAATTTTCTAGTGGTTTCATCACATATTTTTAACTTGAATTTTTTTTTTTTTTTTTTTTTGGAAATAGCTGAATGTAAATAGGAAGAAGCAAGCAAGCGAAGTTAGAACTTTTCTCCATCCAGAATTGCCCTTTCGGGCTCCTCTTGTAACACATGGAGCTCCTTACTAGCTAGGGGAGACCATAGGAGAAGTGGATGGTTGGAAGGAGTCACGAATAATGTTTAGTCTCTGTAATTTTGGGCAATAATGTGTAGGAGTCCTCAGTACCTTCACTGAGGATTATGTATCCATTCATTTTTAGGCATGAATGTCTATGTTACTCTCTCCTTTCCTTTCTTCGTTCATTCAACAAGTATTTATTGAACACCTCCTATGTGCCAGGCACTGTGCTAGGTGCTGGGAATACCACTGAGTAAGACAGACAAGGGCCCTACTCTCATGGAGTTTACTTCTGGTGGAGGAGACGATACGCAAGTAAGCAAATACATAATGTAGTTTGAGATAGTGATTAAGTGCTATGAAGAAAATAAACTAGGGTGATGATTTAGAGTGGGGGTGGGTGGGGGTGGGGCATCATTAGACGGCAGTCAGGGAAGGCCTTTCTGAGGGTGGCATCGGAGTGAGCGTGCAAGGCTGGAGGCACTGGCCGGCCAGCCCCGCCACCGCGCCTGCGTCTGTGGAGTGGAAGGCGGCTGGGCGCTGGAGCGGAGCGAGCAGTGGGGAGGGGGGAGATGCTGAGTTGCTCAGTATTCTGACGTTTATAGGCCCTTTTTTCTTTTCTCCTTCTTGTTCTTGCTCTTTTTTTTTTTTTTTTTTTTTGTGTGTGGCTAGATTGATATTAAAAACTCATGTGGAAGGACTCAAGGAATGTTTAGAAGACCAAAAGTCCCCAATGACGAGAACAAAAAGCACCTAATTTTTAACTTTGTTTCTCTTCTCATTCCTGTTTCCATTGATTTCCCACATGTAGTTCTTATGCTCAGGAAGTCTTTGGGGGAAGTTAAGGGTCTTTGAAGCTCTGAAATGGGTGAGCAGGTTCACAGTGTCTGTCAACTGTCTTAAGAGGTTGGGAAATGAACTACCCAAAACAGTCGTCAAAATACTGAAACAAAGCTTGATTTTCTCTTCATATTTGAATTAAGTTTTTCTGTTTGACTGGAAGGGGTTTTTGTGTAACTAAAACCTCAAGGCATAAAGGAGATTTAAAAGGAGCACATAACTTAGTGGGTGGGCCATGAAACTAGAGATGGGGTTCGGGGGTAAATGTATCCCTGTTTGGATTTTCATCCAGATAGCTCTGTTCACAGCCTTTGGGAAGTCCCTCCTCCTGTGCGTCCTCCTTTCCCAGGAGAGGGCCAGCCGAGTCACTGGGGGAAGCCTCTTCCAGGCCTGACGCCCTCGACTACGATTTACTGTAGTGTCTTACCCTTGTCCATGTCGCGGTAGGCTGCGGTGTTAGAGAGCCGCCTAGACTTTTAGTTGGTAGAGAGACAGCTGAAATATCATCGGTAGGATTTTAGTTTTAGGAAAAATCAGTTTGATTTCTAGCTTTATTACTATTAGGTGTGTGAGCTTGGGCAAATCGCCTAATCGTGGAGTCTGGTTTTCTCACGAAATGAGGACATTAGGCTAAATGATTTCCGAGTTTCCAGCTAGTCCTAGAGTTCTATATTTCTACATAGTTGAATTATTTTATCATGCTGTTGCTGGGGGATATGACTAACACTTTTGAAGCTACTAATTTTATGTCGAGCTTTAAAGTCCATAATTGTTATCTTCGGAAAATATTATTTGACCTACAGTATGTCCAAATCAATTTAATAAAATCACTTTATAACAGGGTTCTGTGCTTGACATGTGGTTGTGTGAATTCAGTGGTCGTGTGTTTTGTGTGTGTGAGGGGGAGGGGGAGAGAGAGCGCGCGCAATTGGGGATGGCTTGTGTATTACTGGGTATTATGCCTAGGGTGACCATATGATTTACTGCCCAAACTGGGCACTTAAGAGTATAGGGGGTGCTGTTAATGAGGACCACAGGCCTGAACTGGGACTGTCCCAGCAAATCAAGTTGTGAGGACACCATGGCCCAAGCAAGTAACAAATGACTGAATTGCATCTGGAGTAATTCAGAGAGGAGGTGCAAGGTCTGTGGCAAACTGGAAAAAGCATGCCTTTCTGAAGGGATGGCCCCTGCTTGCCTGTAGCTGTTTATTTCCATGCTAGAATATAGGCCAAAGGTTCCCACATGCTCTGCTCTTTTAAGAGAAAACCAGCAAGCTAAATTTTTAGATAAAATTTAATGTTTTAAAATGTTTTAGATAAAACATGAGTTTTGAATGTCGGGAACAAATTCCTGGTCCCTGTGTGACCCGTGTTGGTCATTTGTATCACCTGCCTAGTGCCCACAGGCTTTTGTTTAACTTTGTGAAGCCCTGCTCTGGTCCCTGAAGGCTGCGGCCGACTCCTGCTGTGGTGGGACAGAAGTCCCAGGGGAAGCCATGCTGGCCCGTGCTCCGTGCCACAGGCTTTGGACGGTGCTTCTGGCGTCTGCTGGCTTTGAGGGGACAGTCTGCGTCCCACTCCGACTGTCAGAGGGAAAGCCGCCCAAACTGGCCTTTTGACGTGAGAGGGTTTGGGAAGAGAGGTCACACGTGGGCTCAAGTGTCGCTCGCGGAGTCACTTTTGGCTCCTAAGATTTCGGGTGTGAGAAAGAAGTCATGGCCGACTTCACAGCCCACTGACTTGGGGACCCCTGAATAAGTGGCAAGTTGCTCCTTTAAGAACTGTATCGAGTCGGAGATCCCCAGACATCCAGATGGTCTGCTTTAGAAGACACGGGTGCCCGGCTACCTCGAGGAAGTTGTCGGATTCTTTTGGGTTGTGTGAGCTTGAGCATGATGCTTTCTGAGGGATTTCCCAACACTTGGCTCTGTTATCCTAAAGAATGTTGAATCGTGAAACAGTTTTTCTGTCCAACTCGCTGTTCTCAGGAATTTGAAAAACCAGGTGAGTGGGAAGCAGATATCAGAAGCACTTGGAAAACGTACTCAGTGGTGAGATCAAACCCCGAGGGGAGAGATGAGGAAGAGGCGGGCACCACCACAGGCAGGAGCCAAACATAAATATCGTCGCTGAGTTAAGATCGAGACCGCAAGAGATAGGAAAACAGCGTGGCAGCGCTCTTCCTCCGTGACCTTATGTAGCTCAATGTCTCCGAACCTCCGGTTTCTCACTGTAAGATGGTTTTGAAAATACCGAAATCCCGAAATAGTTGGGAGGACTAAATAAGCATGTATAAAGTGCCTAGCATTTCGTAATATGGCAGGAGAAAAGTAATCCCACTCGTCTGTTCGGGAAGATGAGTCATGTTCTTGGGGCTCCTCTGTTCCGCTGAGGCCCACTGTGATGGGTTTGGGCATCTAAATGTGGGATAGGACCTGGAGAAGGTAGGCGGGACAACTGGCCTCTCCCAGGATAGCCCAGGACAAGAAAGTTAAGAGTAGAACTGGAAAGGTAGTGGGAGAGGGACCCAGGTGAGCAGGGTGGTGGAGGGTTGCGCGCCTTCATGGGTGAACCCTTACGACCACAGACTCCTTCCTTGAAGTCTGGGGATGCTTGGTCCACGTGGAACTCCTCGTGGAAACCGTGGAAGGACTGTGTGCTGGGTCCCGGCTGGAATGGGACGGACCGTCTGTACGATGGTAAAATACGTGTTTCAGCCAGAAGAGGGCAGCTGTGAGACCGTGAGCTCCAAGCTTCCACAGGCCCCATTTCCCCAAACCCCTAAGGGGCAGGGAGGCCTGTGGGTGTCTTTGTGACCACTCCTAGTGTACGGAGTTAGAGCACTTTTCAGATCGTAAGTAAATGAAAACCTTCTTTAAATCATCCCATGTTAGGCACATGAGCACATCCAAAGATCCCAGGGCCTCGGGCTTTGTTTACACACGTCAGCGGGAGCTTGGCATAGATCTCAAAGGAAGGTGACTCTCATACCAAAGCGCTTTTATTGTTCAGATTTAGGCGTGTGCAAATGAAATAAACATTTTTAGAGTAAAATAATGGCATATAAAAGTCGCTTTTCTTGGTTTTCAGGTGTATTTATGCATTTTTTAGACTCCCAACTCGTGGGTACCTTGCCAGCTATATTTACTAAGCAATATTTCTGAAAATGGGTTCACTCAGAGACTTCCCCTCCTCCTCTGTGCTGGCCCGGACCCGGGCCTTCCCTGCCTCATGAATTACAGTGGGAGTGTTGTGTCTGGAGAGCGACATTAAGCCTGATATCTGTGGATGGGTTTCAGAGAAGTCGAGAACCTTCTTAAATTGTATGCAGAATTTTGTGTATCTGCAGGTATGTGCGTTTTTCTAGGAAGAAGGGCTTTCATTAAATGTGACTCTGATAAAAAAAAAAAAAAGCCAATTGAGGGAAATTATCTGATTTAACCACATGGTTATTCACTATGCAGGGGGTGCCTAAGAGTCCAGAACAGAGGCGGGTCACTGGAAGGAATAGAAAATGTTGGGTGTAATAAACGGAAGGAAAAAAATAACACTGTGCTGTGCCGCGGAGAGAAGGCCTTTGGCATAAAATAAGATACATATGCGCATGTTTATACCCTGGTCGTCACGGATGAGCTGTGTTACGGTGTCATGGCTTAATGTAATGTGCTTAAGAGAAGCTCTGTGAGCCGTGCAGGAAGGCCTGCGGAGGTGAGAACAGCCAGGTGTTTCCGAGGGGCTGGCTGGGGAGTGGAGGGAACTGGCTCTGAACGGCCGCGCTGAAGCTACAACACCGTTTGCCTCTCGGTTGCAAAGAAGGCAATTCTTGCTGTAACGTTGGAGTGAGGTTCCCAGTGCTGGTGTGGCTCGTGTTCAGCTTCTCAAATAAACCTATTACACCACTCGGCGTTGTGTCCTTCCGTGTTTAATTTCTGTGCCCCACTTCGCTTGCCTGGAGCACAAAGTTAAGGTGTTATCTCCTTATTAGCATTTAAGTCCGTCACCTTGAGCCTTCATCCCGTCTCCAGAATGTGCTTCTCGGCCCTGGTACTCCTTTATCCCTCTGTGCCCCCCTCCTCCCTTTCTGAGGTGAGCTGGAGACCCGCAGGGTTGGAGTCCAGAGGGGAAGTCCCGCCTACATCCAGGGGAGACTGAGCAGGAGGCTGGGCCTGGGGGGGGGGGGGCGGGGTGCCGGAGGCTGTGTTTCTGTAGCTGTTGCCGCCACACCGCGACTGCCGGTGCCAGCGTTTGGACAGAACTGCATTCCCTGTGTGCTTCACACTGAGGTCACTTGATCCAGGAAATATCAGGGAAAGAAATTTTAAAAAGCTCAGTGTAAAACAAGATGGTGGCGGGGTGAAGTGAAACATAACGTGAATCACAGAAAAGGTGCACGGGTTAAATTCTGCCATTTACAGACATTGTCCGGTCGAATTACAAGCTTCGCCACAAATACGTGTATAGGTCGACGACGAGAGACCATTCGAAATAACCCGAAAGGTTGAAAATAAAGGAGTGGGGAGACCTCAGCAAGTGCTCACGGAGAGTGAGCAAGTAGTGGTAGCCTTGTCCATCAGAGTAGAATTAGCGAGGTAAACGGCATCGACTTAGGAACTTTGTCAAGAAGATCGCTGTGTGCTTTTATTTGGCCAACATAGCTTTGGAAGATAGGCAGTTTGTGTTTTCAGAAACGCAGTGAGATATCTGGTAATCCCTAACCACAGCACGTTCTTTTCACCCACATCTCCTTAATCTTCCAATCCTCTAAGAAAGATCTGACTACTCAACTAGCTTCATTAACAAACGACGCGTCAGTTGCCTCTGAACTGTGTGCCGACAGACCCACTTGGAACATTCATGATAATTGACCATGTTTTATGCTGGAGAGAAAATCTCACCAAATTCCAGGATGTGGAAAATCCCACAGATCCCATTCTCTGACTATAACGCAATAAATATTGACGTTGCCGAGAAAGGGCCAAAAATCCTTCCCCCCCTTGGAAATAAAACACAACGGGACGTCCTCCTCCCTCTCCAAGTTGGCAGCTAAGAAGGCAATACAAACAAGTACACGTCATTTGGAAATGGAGCACCATGATGGTGTCACATAACGCACCTTGTTGGATGGGACCAAGATGAGTTAAGGGTTTTATGGCCTTAAATTCATTTGTTAGGTAAATATTAAAAATAAAGCAACCTGTCAAACTAATAAGGATTCTCACCTGTTGCTGTTCCTCTCAACCTGTTCCTGTATTGAGTCATTTTGAAAAATAAAGATAACACCTTTTTTTAGTTATCTAATTCTTTAAAAAATGTTTTAAAATTTAATTTTAGAGAGCATGAGCGGGAAAGAGGCAGAGAGAGAGTGAGTGAGTCTCAAGCAGGCTCCACACTCTGCAACCCTGGGATCCTGGCCTGAGGCGAAATCAAGAGTCAGCCGCTCAACCGACAGAGCCACCCAGGTGGTCCCGGTCGTCCAGTTTTTGAAAATTTACCCGGTTAATATACTATTAAGAGGTTATGGTTTCTTACTTAAGAAAGGATTGTATGGGCGTAGCCTGACTTTTTCTGGAAAAATGAGCAAATTCTGTACGTGTGCTGTGCTGTGATTGATTTGCACTTAGCACACATCTTCGTGGCTGTTCGATATCAGCACATTCACATGTATACCTTCTAATGTTTTAATGGTTCCATCTGCTTTAATGGACATTTCCAACTGTCCTCTGTTCATGGAAACTTCTCCCATGTTTTCTCTTACTACTTCTATGATTTTTTTTTTGAAATCTTTGATTTAAATTTTAAATCTTTGGTTTTTGTAAGGCAGGTGGTAAAGACTCAAGTGAACGTTTTCTCCAATGGCTGCTTATCCTATGACTATTTATTGAGTCTTTTCTGCACAGACTTGAAATGCCAACTGTATTATAAGCCAACTTCTCATATATGTATTTGGGTCTATTTCTATTCCATTCAGTATTTTTAATTACCGTATCTTTATTATAGCTTTAATATTTGCAAGGCCAGGGACGCCTGGGTGGCTCAGTTGGTTGAGTGTCCAACTCTTGATTTCGGCTCAGGTCATGATCCCAGGGTTGTGGGATCAGGCCCCGTGTCAGGCCCTGTGCTGACCATGGAGCTTGCTTGAGATTCTCTCTCTCTCTCTCTCTCTCTCTCTCTCTCTCTCTCTCTCTCTTTCTGTCTCTGTGTCTCTCTTTTTCTCTTTCTCTCTCCCTCTGCTCCCCTCCCCCTGCTCACTTTCTAAAATAAATTAATCAAGTAAATAAAATTAAAAAAATATTTATAAGGCCATTTCCCAGTTCATCACTCTTGTCTAGATTTTGCCCATCTCTTCTGGAATGTTTGATCAGCGACCTGGAAACCTGTGTCATTTTGTGTTAGCCATGTGCCTTGCAAACAACTTATAAGATCATCGTTTTCAGATTGGATGCTCATTTTTCTTTCAGTGAATACACAACGCATGTTCTGGTTTTTTTTTTTCTTTTGCAGTATATGCTAACTTGCTGGTGAGTGATGCTATTGCCAGTTGAAAAGAAAACACAAAAAATATGGTCGGATTTTATTATTTGGCAAGTTCATTGTCCTTTCCTTTATAATTTAAGTAAACAAGCTTGAAACTCCATAGTCCTCATTGGATGGGAAATCCCATGATTTTGGAGTGCGAGATGGAGTGCATACATTTCTTTTCTTCTTCCCCTCCTCCTCCTCCTCCTCCTCCTCCTCCTCCTCCTCCTCCTCCTCCTTCTTCTTCTTCTTCTTCTTCTTTTATTGTGGTGCATGTATGGTTTCTTATGTTCACTGCTGGTGCCGCTGATTTGAGCTTTCCCAACTCTGCAGTTTGACTTTTATGGACTCCGCTGCCCTGTGTTTTATTTCTGAACCCCACAGGCTCATGCTGTGTGCGTTCAATCTATGTGCGCCAATCTGTTACAATACATCTCTTTCTTTATATCTATATATATCCTATTGGTTCTGTTTCTCTGGAGAACCCTGACTAATGCAGCCTCTAATGTGTTTGGGGCTTGGGCGAGAGTACAAGTAGAGACCCACGTCTGTTGAAGTGGAAACCCACACCCATAGTGAATCAAACTGCTAGCTTGATTTATGAGCGTAAGAGTTATAAATCAAGCTAACAAAGCGTCCCCTAAAATAAATATGTTCTAGTCTCCTAGCGAAAGGCTGCCCAACTTCAGAGCGCTGTGACTTCTGCAAATTCCATGTTGGTCGTGACGGCCCTGGAGGGTGGACTGGCCGGGCATTAGCGAGTCAGTATTTTCAGGTCTTTTTCTGGTTCCCCCAGTGTTTTGGCTTCACATTGGCCAAGTTGTTTGTCCTTCCCCATGGCGAGTGGCAGGCAGGAGGATGCGTGAATAGCTCTTTTCTGCGTAAGTGTTGCTGTCTCAGTGTAAGTGCTAATCAAGATCCTCAAGAGGTCCTTGGGCTGCGGGATGCCTGGGAGACATAGATTGTTGTCGACCTCACGTGCTCAATGCCGGAAATTCTTGAGAGGCCACTCAGGGACCACCGCGGCTTGTACTTCTCAGCAACATTTTAGCCCCAGCCAGCGTCTCTTCTCTGCTCTTTTTCTCACGCTCTCAAAGAAAATGCACAGAATAGCTTACAAGTTCCCCAAGGTCCTCTGCTCCCTCTGATAATTGCTTCTGCATAGTGACACAATTTTAATATTCAGTTTTAATATGCAGACAATTCTAACACGGAGTAAAGCAGTGGCTTGAATAATCCCCACGAGTGTGGAATAACAAGATAGATATGTTGCTTTGGAATTAATTATATTTTATTTGCCTTCATGATTTAGTTTTGAAGAATATAATTAAATTAGCTCACATTCCTTGAGCAAAGAGGCAAGTTACATGGGTGTTTGGGAGAGGGCCAGTAATTTTGGGAAAACCCATCTGGGGTTCATTTTTTTTTTTCCTTTGTAAAGAACAGTAATCTAGAAGTTGCTGATTCACTCGTGGAGAGTTGACTATTAATCATATACGAAAGCGTTTATGTTCTCTGTGTAGACCGTAAAATAGTGAGAGATGTTTTTCTTTTGTAAAACAAAACAAAAACCCCAAGATGGATGGAAGAACAATTTACTTTGTTATTCAGTTTCTACTGGAAAGAGTGTTGCTGTCACCTTTATTAGAGTTGATACGTTTAATAACAAAACTAAATATAACAGACCCCTCCCCACCAGGTACACTTTATTAGTGAGGCAGAGTTAAATGCCAGAGTTATTTTACATCAGTAAACAAGAGACACTGAACAGAAAAAACCTGACAGTTCTATGTCACGTGGCCAAACAGGCTGAAAATTAATTCTTGGTTATTTTGGGGCCAGCAGTGGTGTGGCCTGAGAGGAGCCATTTGCCCCCTCTAGTGGTCAACGGGGGTGGGCGGTGGGGGAGGGGCTCTCCCACAGCTTCCCTGCGATAATTCATCCCGGTCCCCAAACTCCTTATAACTTTCTAAACATTTTCCCCCTTACGAAGATTCGAAAACTGTTCACTTGCTCTCCGACTTGCTTTTAAAAGACATTTCTCCTTGCCTGTAGAACATTTTTCGGACGCACCACAAATGCTGTGAAAGCCACCACCGTGGGCGTCCCAAGTTTTCACCTGTTCTCTCTCTACTTTATGCCTTTCGTACCTAATTTCAGTGTTGAATCTCATGCTCCAAATGCAGTTTACTTTGTCTCATGTTTTCAGATTCTTTGTTAGTTCTAAGTTCTATTAACTATATCGAGGCTTTAATCGATCACTCATTTGAAAGATAAAAAAGATATAATTAGTTAATCGATTACTCATTCAAAAGATAGAATTAATTTTTTTTGTAAGGGTTAGTATTATACCAAAAAAGCCTGACGTGGGGCGCCTGGGTGGCTCAGTCGGTTAAGCGTCTGACTCTTGATTTCGGCTCAGTTCTTGATCTCATGGTTTTGAGCACACATGGTTTTGAGCACCCCTTTTCTTGTTCCTGTTGGGGTCATCAAAGACCATTAGCTGACCAAAGAGAGTTCTGCTAAGTACAAGAACGCTAGAGAGGCTGGGGCGCCTGGGTGGCTCAGTCGGTTAAGTGTCTGACTTCAGATCAGGTCATGATCTCGCGGTTCATGAGTGCTAGCCCCGCATGGGGCTCTGTGCTAACAGTTCAGAGCCTGGAGCCTGCTTTGGATTCTGTGTCTCCCTCTCTCTCTGCCCCTGCTCTGCTTGTGCTCTGTCTCTCTTTCTCTCAAAAATAAGTAAACATTAAAAAAAAAAAAAAAAAAGAATGCTGGAAAGGAATGGCGGTTAGCAGCATGGGGGTGCAGATCGTAGCCTACGGACCAGACATACTTACGAGCTTATGAGTGGCTGAAAAGTCCCTTCTGCTGCCTCCTTTTCTCCGCCTTGAGGCAACTGTAGGTGGAACTTATAAACTACCCTTATATTTTAGAATCTGAGATCTCTATCTTAACATACTTATTGAAATGGTCGTAGCAATTCAGAGGGAACAAGATACTCTACCTCTGTTTTATGCACAAGGTGCCGAAAAGAGCGTTCAGTGAAATGCAGAGGTGAGGGGGCAAGGCTAACCCAAAACCCAGGTGTCCTCAAGTTACTAGATGATCCAGCAGTCCGAGTATATGCCCGAAAGAATCGAAAGCAGGGACTCTAACAGATATCGGATACCCTGTTCATAGCATTAGCCAAAAGGTAGGCAAAAGGTGGAGACAACCCAAGTGTCCATCGATGGATGAACAGATAAGCAAAAATGTGGTCTGTCCACATGGTGGAATATTACTCGGCCTTAAAAAAGGAGGGGACTTCTGGCACATTACAGCGTGAGTGACCCTTGAGGCGAGTATGCTGAGTGAAGTAAGCTGGTCACAAGAGGGCAAATACCGTATCATTTCACTTCCATTAGGGACCTAGAGTAGTCACACTCATAGATAAAAAAAAAAAAGTAGAGGGGTGATTGCCAGGGTCTGAGGGGACAGAATGGGGAGTTAGTGTTTATAGGGACAGAGTTTCAGTTTGGGAAGAGAAAAAGTTCTGGAGACGGATGGTGGTGATGGCTGTACCTGTGGATGTACGTAATGCCACTGAACTGTGTGCTTTAAAACGGCTAAGATGGCAAATTTTATATTATATATATTTAACCACAATGAAAAAACAGTGACAAGAAAGAAAGGGGGCATCTTGGAAAAATATTTAGGAAAAAAAAAAGGCGTCACAGTAGGCACCTCGCCTGGCTTTCATCCCAGCCCCCTATATACTAGCTGTGTGATTTTGAGCAAGTTGCTCGACCTCTCTGTGCCTCGGATTCCTCATCTGTAAAATGGGAATGATATTGTACTTACTGATTATGGTTATTGTAAAGCTGAAAGGAGATGATGCAGGGTGGCGCTTCGTAGAGGACCTTGCACAGAGAGAGCATAGAATAAATTCTGGCCATCATTACGGAGAGGGTAGCCTGCCAAGGACTTGCTTCTAGTAAGTAGCAAGCACTTCCTGCGAGAAGCACGCCAGCCTGTCTCCAGGGCCAGCCTCCCCCACCGTTAAGCACACAGGTCACACATCGTCTTATTTGCTTAACCCGATCGAATCCTGAGTGCGGCATCTTTGGGAGGAAATCACTGCCTATCAAGACGGCCAGAAAATTCAGCTAAGACACTTAAAGGTGTCAGCACATTGTCAATATTTGACTTCCTGTCAGTGCAGTGGAAAGATGGGTGTATGTGATTTGCAAATAAAATTTGTTAAAGTAACATGGAAAGAAGAGCAGCACCAGATGTCCTGAATCCGAAACCACTGCCTCACGAGTTAGAGAGTTGCATCCTTCCTCGTGACGACCAGCCAAGCCACCTGTCATGTCACGTAGGGGAACCTGCGTTTTCACCGAGCGTCTACCTAAGTGAAAGCCAGCTTGTTAGGGGCTGAAAATAGGATCGAATCAGACACGCCGCTCGCTCTGTCGATTCTGCCTGGTGGGAGAAAGACTTCCAAACATACAGTTACAGCTCAGTGTGGTAAGAACACCTACAACGTGTGAGCAGGGGTAGCGCCACCCAGGGCCGCGAGGCCAGGCCGGGCTGCTTGGAGGAGGGCTTTAGGGGATGCCGAGGAGTCCGCCAGGGCACAGCCTCACAGGTACAGCGAGAAGGCAGCCCCCAGCAGAGGATGCGACGTAGGCCAGTGGTTCTGGAAATTCAGCCTGGCTTCAGAAGCACCCAGAAGGGTGGTGAGCACACAGATCACGGATCCCAACCCCGCATTTCTGATGCAGTGAGCGCGGGGGTGGGGCCCGAGAATCTTTGTCTCTGGCAAGTTCCCAGGGGATGCTGACGCTGATGCTGTTGCCCTTGGGACGGCACTTTGAGAACTGCTGATTTACATGAAGGCCTCAAGTCGCAGCGTGTGTTTGGGGAACCGTAGGTAACTCAGCATGTCTGGAATTTGAAGTGTCTGAATGATGCAATTAGAGAGTTAGGGAGGGACCAAGTGCACAGAGCTGAGGGCACGGGAAACAGCACACTCTTGTGTATTTCAACAGCAGCGGGCCCTGTAACACGGCCTGCAATCCTGATGACAACTCAGGAACTAGGTGCTACGGTGCCCATTTTACAGATGAGGCAAGTGTGGCGCGCAGGCTAACTGATTGGAGAGAGAGATGCAGGAGGCAGGGGACCCCAGACTCTGTGCCTGATACGATACGGGGGAGCAACATCTTTTTAAAGCTGGAGACAGATCCCAGGTGATGCCAATGATCAACACAGGAAGCTTGGGACAGGCAGGATGGAAATGTTCCGTCTGGATTACGGGAACAGATAAATTCCCTGTTTTCCCCAGTTAAGACTCATTTCTTGGGGCACCTGGGTGGCTCAGTCGGATAAACGTCCGACTTCGGCTCAGGTCATGAGCTCGCGGGTCTGTGAGTTCGAGCCCCGCGTCGGGCTCTGTGCTGACTGCTCGGAGCCTGGAGTCTGCTTCTGATTCTGTGTCTCCCTCTCTCTCTCTCTGCCCCTCCCCTGATAATACTCTGTCTCTCTCTCAAAATTAAATGAACGTTAAAAAAAAATTAAAAAGACTCATTTCTCCCCCTCTCCACTAAAATTGGCCACTTCTGTTGGCCATGACATAATGCCGGCTGTGGTCACCAGGGGGCACTTTTTTACTTTGAATAATTTAAATTTGTCAGGCTCTGCAGAGGTCAAAATACAATGTTCTTCCAGAAAATACATCTTTTAAGATTTGCCCTCATTGTTTTCCATTCTATCGAGTTTAATGGTGACATCTGTTCAATTGTTCAGTGAGTATCTACTGAATACCCACCATGTCTAATCCTCTGTGGGTGGCAAAGAAACGAAATGTTTTCCTGGCCTGTGACTCCCATGACCTAGTTAGTAGGGAAGATAAGGTGACCACAACACATCTTGCTTGAAGTCAGAGGAACGGTGTAGACACCCAAGAGGGTGTGAACTAGCAGTGGGACCTTCCAGAATGACGATGACGTCCAAAGCAAAGGTGAAGAGGCCAGGAGGTACTGGAACATAGGATCTGTTTAGGGAGGCTGGAGGAATGCAGTGGCCCGGAACCAGGAAGCTTGGAACACAGTCATGGGGGAGTTACAGGTGGAGGAAAACTGGAGATGGGGAGAGGGGTCTGGTCCAGCTGGAGGTGACTGGGTCTGCACTGAGGTGACACTGGAATAACAACTAAGAATTGCTTCTGAATCCCATGGAGTAAACAAGACCACCTGGGAGAGTCGGGAAAGAAGGCATATTCTGGAATGCTCTCAGAACACCTTGTTTTGAATAATGGTTTTTAAAGTCGTTCTGTTAGTGCCCCTTTACTCAGATATTTTCCTGTAGGGTCAGTGGTGAGATGTTTTGCGTGTTAAAGAATAAATTATTCGGAGGGCCTGGCTGGCTCTGTCGTTGGAGCACGCGACTTGATCAGGGTCGTGAGTTCGAGCCCCGCGTTCGGCATTGAGGCTACTTAAAAAAATAATAAGGAAAAAAAAAGGAATAAATTGTTCTGATGCTTGTTAAAATGGCAAGACTTTACTCAGGACTGTCTCGATAGGTGTCTGGACTATCCGGGGAGGCGGGTGTGGGGGGAAGCGGTGACCAATCAGGCGACTAGGAATACAGCCAAGACAGCCGGGGATTTACTGTCCACAGTGAGGAGGGTCGGGGGACAGAAAACTCCTGAGGGAACATCGAGGGGAAGGATTGTTGCTAAACCGACTTCACAGGGCTTGCTGAAGGCAGGACAAGGTGATTGGGTGTCGGGGATGGCGGGGTGCCCCGTAAGCTGACTAACAGATTGTTGTTGGAGCTGGCCTGGTGGAGAAGAGGGCTCCCGGGGGCCCCACGCAGGTTTGGGAGAGGGGATCTTTTATAAATTCGAATTTCAGTGCGTAAAGTGGGCCGTATTTAGACGAGTTAAATGGGAGCAGGATTTTGGTGAAATGGCTAAATGAAGCCTTAGGTATTTTTATACAAATAATGAAGCTTTGTTGAAATTATAAGCCAGTGGGAAAAGTTTGATTGACAATAGGTAAAGCAGCAGATAAATGACTTCAGGGTCCTTTTGTTTTTACCTTTGCTGAAAGAGATAGTATTAGTGGGTCAAGATAGATTTCTAAAATAAAATGAAAATATGAAGTGCTTTTGGTCCATTGAAATAAGGTGATGTCTTTGGTCACGACCAGGTTCCCAGTTAATAGGCTGATTGCACGCACACACACACACACACACACACACACACACACACACCGGTTTACATAAACATTGAGCCTTCAACTTGTATTAAAAAAATTTTTTTTAATGTTTATTTATTTTCGAGAGAGAGAGAGTGTGTGAGCAGGGGAGGAGCAGAGAGAGAAAGGGAGACACAGAATCCGAAACAGGCTCCAGGCTCTGAGCTGTCAGCACAGAGCCTGAGGTGGGGCTCAAACCCACAATCTGAGATCATGACCTGAGCTGAAGTCGGACGCTTAACCGACTGAGCCATTCAGGCGCCCCCAGCTTGCATTTTCATAAATTGACGTTTATACCTTTATAATTTATATTTTAGTTTTTATAACGTTGATGTTTTTATTGATTTATATTTTTCTTCTTTTCTCATTCCTCCTTAAACTCCCCTTTCATTGCCAAGAGGCAGTTAAGCGCATGGGCTCTGGATTCGACTCCAGAATCCTCTCCTCATAATGCAGAGGCTTCAGTTCATCTCATTGTAGAAACAGGCTCATCAGATGCCCAGCACCCACTCAGTCAGCCATCCCTACCTCTGGCTGACCCTGCCTTTGGTGTGAGACAGAATTCCAGCCTCCGCTTTGTGAATTGAAAGGGAACTCATCTTTCCAGCTTGTCCACGAAGTTCTGGTGTGTCCCTAAACTTCTTGTATTATGCGGTTAAGGATGAGGGGCGCCTGGGTGGCTCAGTTGGTTAAGCGACAAACTCTCGATTTCGGCTCAGGTCATGACCTCGTGGTTTGCGAGTCCTAGCTCTGCGTCGGGCTCTGGGCTGACGAAAAAGGCTGGAGCCTGCTTTGCATTCTTTACTCTCCCTCTCTCTCTCTCTCTCTCTGCCCATCCCACGAGCTGCATGCTCTCTCTCTCTCTCAAAACAAGTAAAATAAACTTTAAAAAGGTATTAAAACAGAAGAATGGCTTAGCAGTACTTACTTGATCAAGAAAATTCACAAGACCCTGTTCATGGTTCTCTACTATGGGATTGTCCAACCTTTAACATCCATTTCTCCCTTATGTACAAACCCGCGGATGTTAAAAACAGGACGAGGAGACAAGTTGCGTGTTCAACACCACACTTCCAGAGGTGGAATTAACTCAGAAAGTAGCTGGACGACTTGGCCCCGGAGCCCACGGTCACAAGTGATCAGCTCTGGTTCTCGTCTCTGCACTGCGACTCAGCGGCCCCTTGTTTAGCACTGGGCGCTCTGCAGTAGGATGCAGCGCCCTTAACCTCTGTTTGCCAAACATCATCACCCACAGGGCAGTTTCCCCGGGTTGAAAAGGGAAGATGAACTCCAAGAATCAGATTTTGTTTGCTCCCGGTGGGGCAGGGAAGTTTAGTGTCATTTTACCTGGGAGGGTTCTTTTGATTCAGCCAATGGTTTTGGCTGAGAGTTGCAGGCATGGTCCTTCAAAAAGTGATAGAGGGGCGCCCGGGTGGCTCCGCCGGTTAAGCGTCCGACTTCGGCTCCGGTCATGATCTCGCGAGATCTCGCGTGATCTCGCGTGAGTTCGAGCCCCGCGTCAGGTTCTGTGCTCACAGCTCAGAGCCTGGAGCCTGCTTCGGATTCTGTGTCTCCCTCTCTCTCTGCCCTTCCCCTGCTTGTGCTCTGTCTCTCAAAAATGAACAAACTTAAAAAAAAAAAGTAATAGAGACTTCTTTTTTAGGACTGGTTTTTCCCTACTAGCTGTATCCGACATAATTTATATCATGATCGTAGATAACTATGCATGACGCATTGACATGTTTTTACTGATATGGTTCTTTATCAACACGTTTAGCCTTAATCAATCCAGGTCCAAGAGTTGCTGGTTGAAGTCTTGAGGGGGCAACGTACCCGGATGTGACCAAATGTGGGGTTTGCAAGGCGGAAGCAAGCAGCGGATTCAGCCTGGCTCCGCGCCCGTGACTCTGGTGGTGGTGAAAAGGCGAAATGCGTAGGAACGGGCTGCTGTCCAACGGGAGGCGTGTTCCTCTCAGAGACCCACGCAGCAGGGGCGTGACGTCCACGCTCACCGCAGAGTGTCACGCATACACCGTGGGGGCTTCTCCCGGTGGCCACGCTCACTGTCCATGATGCTGCGGCCGTCCACTCTCCTTGCTTCCATATCCGGTCTCCGTTCGTAACTCTGTGACTTGACCGCGCTCCTGTCTGCATCTTTGATCTCCTTACATTGCCCTTTTGTGAAAGAGCTTCTGCCCAGGCAGCCGTCTTCTTAAAACTTTTCGTCGTTGGATGAAGTCAGCAAATGTTTAGAGACGTAGGCAATCATTTGTTTTTACGTTTTTGTTTTAATTCCAGGGAGTTAACCTACGGTTAACCTAAAATAGTAGTTTCCGGCATACAGCATAGTGATTCACCCCTTCCGTACGTCACCCTGGGCTCATCACGACAAGTGCCCTCCTTGATCCCCATCACCTAGTTCTCCCATCCCCACCCACCTCTCCTCTGGGGACCCTCCGTGTGTTCTCTGTAGTTAGGAGTCTGTTTCTTGGTTCCTCTTTCTCTGTTTTTCCTTTGTTTGTTCCGTTTCTTAAATTCCACACAGGAGTGAAATCATATTGTACGTGTCTTTTGCAGACTGCCTTATTCCTTATCCACTTAGCATAATACTCTCTAGCTCCACCCATGTCATTGGAAATGGCAGGATGTCATTCCTTTTTATGGCTAAATAATATTCCACTGTGTATATATACCACCTGTTCTTTTTTTTTTTTAATTTTTTTTTCAACGTTTATTTATTTTTGGGACAGAGAGAGACAGAGCATGAACGGGGGAGGGGCAGAGAGAGAGGGAGACACAGAATCTGAAACAGGCTCCAGGCTCCGAGCCATCAGCCCAGAGCCTGACACGGGGCTCGAACTCACGGACCGTGAGATTGTGACCTGGCTGAAGTCGGACGCTTAACCGACTGCGCCACCCAGGCGCCCCTATACCACCTGTTCTTTACCCATCCGTCTATCAGCGGACACTTTGGATAATTTGGCTGTCGTTGTTAATGCTGCTATGAACATCAGGGTGCATGAGTGAGTGTTGTTGAATTTTTGGGGGGTAAATACCCAGTAGTGCGATTACTGGATCGTAGGGTGGTTGACATCGACAAGTCTTGAACAGACTTTGATGTATAGTATTAAAAGTCAAAATAGATGACACATACGGTAAATTTCATGCTGTAGAAACTCTACCCTTGATTTAAATTTTTTTTTTAACGTTTATTTATTATTGAGAGGCAGACACAGAGTGTGAGCAGGGGAGGGGTAGAGAGAGGGGGAGACACAGAATCCGAGGCAGGCTCCAGGCTCTGAGCCGTCAGCACAGAGCCCGACGTGTGTCTGGAACTCCCGAACTGTGAGATCGTGACCCGAGCCGAAGTCGGTCGCTTAACCAACTGAGCCCCCCAGGTGCCCCTTTAACCTTGATTTAAAAGAAGGGGAGATAAGAAAGTGCTCAGAAGCGCACACGGTTTCAACAACAGTCATCAACTGCCCATCACGGTCAACGCTGCGGAATTCATGGCCAGCGTCACCGGCTGCTTGCCTTTGTGGGCGCATGAAAACCACGTCCAGCTAAAAGGCGGGGAAGCTCTCCCGGGCGGCCATTCAAAGGACTGATATGTGTCACCTCTGGGCTAGAAGCCACATGTCTCCTACCTGTGCCGTTTATTCTCCAGGCTGTGGGTACAGGGGCCCGGCTGCCTGAAAACGCATGCACCGTCCCTGCCTCAACGCCCTTGGCATGACCGCATAAAAAGGCCCTTGAAGGTCAGGACTTCATTCACCTCCGAGTTTATAGCCAGCCTCCCAGTGATCCGGATGGTAGCCCAGATGCCTCGTTCCGAGCTTGGCCCAGGCTCCCCTCTGACCAGTGGTCTTGTGATCCCACAGGCCTGACGGCCAGCCCACAGCTTTATTCCCCAGCGTGTGCTTTTGCATAGCGAAACACAGACCAAAGATCGCAACAAGACAGAGATAGGGGTCCATCTGGTGTTACCGGAGGCTGGGGTCCTCCGCCTGGCACCGTTCACATTTGGGGGTGCACAGTACTTTGTTCTGGGCTGCCCTGGGCACTGGAGGGTGGTCAGCAGCGTCCCTGGGCTCAACCCCTCGATGCCAGGATAGGCCACCACACAACAGTTGTGACGACCCAAAGCGTCTCCAGATATTGGCCGGTGTGCCCTGAGGCAAAAGGGCCCTTGAGAAGCGCGGCTCTAAGCCACAATTAGGACTCACTCCTGAAGTAGGAGAGTGACGGGTGGCACTGTGTGCATGGCTCTTGGAAGAGCTTCTGCCGTGGCCCTTTAAACAAGTCCTGATTCCTCTGCGTCTTTGCTGCCCGCTCTCATCAGGGGACAAGCGAGGCTGGTCAGATACGTCACTGGGTTGCTGCGGGCGACGCCAGCCCTGCCCCAGGAACAAAGGACCCAGACTTCCTGAAGCCCAGGAACAGAAAAGGGAACCGCTCCCCCGTGTTCCCTGACTCATACGTTTTAATTTTATTTTTTTATCTTTAGTTTTGAGAGAGAGACAGGGTGTGAGCAGGGGAGGAGCAGAGAGAGAGGGAGACACAGAATCCGAAGCGGGCTCCAGGCCCCGAGCCGTCAGCACAGAGCCTGACGCAGGTCTTCAACTCATGAACCGTGAGATCGTGACCTGAGCCAAAGTCGGATGCTCAACCGACTGAGCCACCCAGGTGCCCCATACTGACTCGTACTTTTATCGTATACACCCCAGCCCCCAGCGAAACTTAAATGTGAGGAGAAGAGCAGAACTAATCCCACCAGCATTTGAAGCCAGGCGCTGCCGTGGGTTCTGTGGAAAGGACAAAATGAGCAAAAGGGACAGAATTCCCTGCTCTCCGCGGAGCTCGTCACCTGGCAAGGATGGGCGTGGTGTCGCGTGGAATGTTCTGGAATTGTGCCCTGTGGTTCTCAAAGTGCTGCTCAGCCCCCCCATGCTTGTTGTGTCCCTGGTCCCTTTTCATCCCCTCTGCTTGACCTCACACCCTGTGTCCTCTGAAGGCAGGGGACACGTAAGTCCTGCAGAGTTTTGTGCCTGGCGAGGCAGCCTGGAGAGCGCCATGGGTGCTGGCTGGGTCCTGGAGCAACAAGTCGGCCTCTGCTTGCTTGCAACCACCCCCCCCCCCCCCACCTTGAGATCAGAAGCTGTGTCTGGGCTTGAATGGGAAGCGGAGCCAGCAGCCTTCTCCACACCCTGCGTAAGTGGATTGCACCCTGCGGATTCTCGACACAGGGGTGAAGGACGGAACTGGGGGCGGGATCGGAGACGCTTTGTCAAGGTGTCCGTTGCTCCCTGTGAGTACCTGAAGGAGCTCGTCTCCTGGTGGCTCCTTCACCGTAGGGCAGAGAGACGGGCAGGTCCGCCTGTAGTTGAGTTTGGTGTTACCCGTGTGAGTTTATGTTGTACACGCAGAAGTGATGCGGCTTCCCGGCGGATCTCAAGGTTTTGCTAAGTGAAGGCGAGGAGAGGCTAAGTGGCCCTTCACTGTCCTCTCCCTCCTCCCAGCCCCGTGGCTCCTGGGCTCCAAAGGGAGCCAGCTCGGCCCAGGCAGGGGAGGCGGAATGTTCCGGGGGAAGCCACGCGTGCGGGGGTGCCTGCTTCCCAGAGCAGCAGTCCTCAGACCGTCGCTGGAAGGAGCGGAAGGAGATCATGGAATCTCCTGTGACATCAGTATGAAATGTGAATTGTTACTGTCTTTATGGGGCACATGATAAACTACTCCAGCAGCCCATGTGTTGTGTATGTACACACACACACACACACACACACACACACACACACACACACACACACTCGGTGCAGGTGACGTGCGTGCTCAGACAACAGCCCCTCCTTAGGAAAGCCCTTGTCCAGCTGCCCGGAGGACAGCGGTCTGACATGTGCCTTCAGGCTCCGTCCAGCTTCGGTGCAGAGGCAGCCCACAGCCGGACGTGGAGCGCAGTGGGACACGGGGCCTGGCACGGGGCCCCCAGGGCGGAGGGGCCGCAGTGGGGTTGGCTGAGGCCTCCCATCTGCGGGGGCGCCGAGCTCTGGCCCCGGCCTGCTGCCTCCGCCTTCATCTTTCCCGGCGTCGCCCCCTGCAGACCTCTCGCCTCCGAATTCCATCTCGGATCTGCTTCCTGGAGGGTCCAGAGGACACGCTGCCAATCAGTTTTCCTCGAGGGACCCGTGGTTGGAGCAGCCGGGAGGCCCTGTCGCAGAGGGGGCCATGGGGCGGTTTGTGAGGGAGGGCGGCGCGTGGAGAGTAATTCCGGGCCCACACACGGCCTCATTTATTCTCCATCAAGCATCCAGGTAGGGTGGGAGGGGACGCATTCTCTCCGCTTTCCAGATGGGAAAACCGAGAGCCCCGAGATTTCGCTGACTTGGCATTTTACGGGCCGGGAGGCAGGGAGCCCGCCTTGGCGGCCGTGTCCCCACCCCCCAAGTGTCCTTGCTTGAGCAAAGCCACAGAGGGAATGGAGAAGCCTTGGGCAAAGACCCAGGGTCTACTCGGTTTGCAAACACATGCGGGGTGGGGGTGGGGGGTGGGCAGCTGCCCCAGAGAAAAGCTTTTTGAAATAAGTGTCCTCCCCAACTCACACCTGAGTTGCTTTTCCTTTTAAAAATCTCTGCTCTCCATCTTCTGTTTAAGTTCACATGAGGCCACAGGGTCAGGAGAGCCAGGCTTCTATTCTTTTCCTTTCTGGCTTGCCCACGGTGCTGGTTATGCAGACGTCTCATGTGATTTCTGAACCTTCCGTGCACGCGTCACGAGCCCTTGGCCTCATCCCTTTCATCCATGACAGCGACGAGCCTCGTCCGAAGAGCCACGAGGTCAGTTGAACATCATTCCATCCTTCCCTGGGACTCTGGTCAGAGTCTCCCCAGAGAACCGTATGAGCTCCCATCCCTGACACCTTGCTGTAGCCTGAACCCACTCCCCAAAGTAGCCGCATTGACAGCCATTCTTTCCTCCTCCTTGCTAATCCCCAAATCCCAAATTTGGGGAGGGTGGCCAGTGTCCAGCCCCAGGATGAATCGTAAGTGGGTAAAGATACCCACTGGGTGTCCCACAGTTGAGCTCAATTCTGACACTGTCTACCGGGAGAGAGCGTCAGGTTCCATGGGTCAAGGGCTCAGTCCCACAAGACTGCCTCCCCAGCCCCTTCAGATGCCAATCACAAGGCCAGGTGGTCACCTATGGTCTGGCCCACTGGCTATAGCTTGGAGATTCCAACGATCCCCTCCTAGGGTTTGAGTAATTTGCTGGAGCAGGCTCAAAGATCTCAGAGAAACATTTTTCTTACTAGATTGCTGGTTTACTGCATAGGATACAATTCAGGAACATCCCAGGGCAAGGCGTGGGGGAAGGGCGCGGGGCCAAGCTCTCCCAGCACCCACTCTCCCTGCAACTACACGTGCCCATCAACCCGGGGGCTCTCCCAACCCCGAACGCCAACCTTTCGGGTTTTTCTGGAGGCTTCCTTACAGAGGCGTGATTATTTCAATTGATCCCACCCCCGGCCCCTCCCCCCTCCCTGGAGGTTTGGGGTGGGGGTGGGACTGGGATTTCCAACCTTCCAATCACACGGTTGCTTCCCCCTGGCAACCAGCCCCATTCTCAGGTGCTTTCCAGAAGTCGCTTCATTAACATAACAAAAGACACCTTTAGGGCTCTCAGCACTTAGGAAATTCCAAGGGCTTCAGGAACTCTGTGCCAGGAACAGGGATGAAAACCAAATCTGTGCCTGTGCAAAGCTGGATCCCAGCCCTGCACTAACAGGATGCGTAGACTTTGGCGTATAATTGACCTCCCGTGGATGCAGGTTCTTCTCAAGTGAAAATATTTGTCCTGCCTTGCTGGTGGTGTGGGAGGAGGTGAGATACAAGGATGGAGGGAAGCAAGGAGGGACAGCAGGGAAACGCATGTGGGTGGCCCCCAGGGGTCATCCCCCAGTGTCAGAGGGAGCCCCACAGCCACCTACCTCACTGCTCTGAGGTGCACCTGCGTCATGTAAATATGGGCTCCAGGTTAGAAAGCCCACTTCACGTCAGAAATTCCTTCCCCCGTCTCGGGCTGGGAGCTGCTTCACAAATTGGATTCTGCAATTTCATTGAGAATCCTTAATGGGAGATCTGAAATAGCAGAGGACAGAGATTGCCAGGTGTCTGCCCTCCAGAAGAGTCCTGTCAACTATTGATTGGTCCCTCCGAGCCCTAAAAGTCACAGTCCCCAGCTCCAGGAGGTCCGAGGGGGAGACCAGTCTTCGGCTTAGAGGGGCAAGTAGGTGGAGAACCTACTGGGAAGAGAGTAGCTATAAGAAAACCCTTTCTCTCAGAAAAACAAAGGCAGGTTACAGAGCAAGGAGAGGAGCAAAACCCCGCCTCCTTCGCTGACCCAGGAAATACGATGGAGAATGTTCCCGTGATGTGTCCATTGAGAATGAAACAGATCTGTCCCCTTTCTCTCTCCTGCTTCTCCCTTTGTGCGTATTTCCCGTGCAGACAGCTTTCACGGCCTCTCGGGGTCTCAGACGAAGACAAGGCTGGCGACATTGCGTCGCGAGGGGGCAGCCAAGTACAACACATTGGAAACGCAGGCCCTCAATCTTCCACCCGCCGGAGAGCAGTGTTATCCCCGTCCTCTGAGGGGTCCCTCTTTTTTTTTTTTTCTGGGCTGGAGAAGTTTCCTGTAATACATTGGCCCATTTTACAATCCGTTTTTCCATTAGCTGGGAGTAAAGAGTGGAAAAACAGAATGAATTGTGGAAAGAAGCAGAACATAGGTATAAATGTCAGATGACGGGGTTTTACAGGCACATGGAAATCTCCCCCCTTCACAAACCATTGTGATTCTTTTTCAACTTAGAACTGGTCTCAGGGTGGCCCGAGAGAGAGGGGACGGAAAAAGGACATCCCAACTGCTACTCTGTGGTTCAAACCAGCGGCACGTGTGCGTCCCTCGATTCAACAAGTAAATATGTTCACCACCTGCCTATGTGAGCTGGGACAGATGCCGTGAGGAACACTGAGGCGACTCACCCGCAGCCCGTGCCCTGTGCCCTGCATCTATCTGGCTGGTGGGTGGGTGACAGGGTCACCACCTTCTGCGGCTGGAAGTCCAGAGGGTCCCAGTCATACCAGGAAGACACCCCCCCGAGCGCGAGTGCGAGGAGGGAGAGGTGGCATTCTGTCGAGGGAGGTGGGGAATCAGGAGGTGCTTCATCAGGTTGGTTCAGCAATGACACATATCACTTTGACGTGAAGGTCGTTGGCCAAAGCAAGTTATGGGGCCGAGGCTGTCGTCGATGGGGCAAGAAAGTACAATCTTTTGGAGCAATGACCTAGTTTGCCACGTTGGTGTGCAGAGCGTGCTGATTGTATAGTTTGGGCTCCACCTGCTGTTTTGCAAGTACCAGCCGATTTCTTCCCTGGGAGCCTCCAGGTGTCCCAAGTACGCCAGCTCCTAAGTTCACCGGGAGAAAGATCCAGTATTTACCAGGAAAACCATGGGCGGACCTAGGGAAGGAACAGCGGAAATGAAAGTAAATGAGTGGATAGAAAAGAGGCTATGGAGGCAGGATCCGTGGAACTGACCGGCCAACCTCTGAGGACTTTGGGAACCTGACAAAAGGATTCCAAACCGGATTAGGAAGAAAAAATCGGCAGGAGTGATGTGGAATTTTTGATGAGAAGAGTGAGTAATGGGGGAGACCTATCCTGTCAACGGTGAACATAATAGAAAGCTAGAATAATGAAAGAGAGTGGCGTTGAATCAAGAATAAACCAGTAGATCAGGGGACAGAACAGAGAGCTCAAAAATATATCGCTTGATGTGTTTAATTGCATTAACATAGGAGGGATAGCTTGATTAATAAAGAGTTAATAAGTCATTTGGGGGAAAATTGACCCTTTAAACAAAATCAGTCAAGAGTCTCGCTTCATCCTGTATCCCAAGTAAATTTTAGTTGCATGAAGGAGATACATGAGTAAAATCATGGATGAATTGGAAGAGCATATAGGCGCTCTCTGGATAAGTTCTTTCTTTCCATGTGTAAAAACAATAGAAAAAAATCCCTAAAGAAAGAAATTAAGAAATTAACCACTTAAATATTTTAATTTCCATATATGTACATATGTGTTTTTACCCTAGAGAAAATGAAAAGCCAAAAATGAACTATGAAGATACTTGTCCAAATATAGTAGAGTCATGTCCTTAAATGCACAAAATACTCATGCTAACTAGTAAGAATAAGACGAGGACCCTAAAAGAAAGACGAGCAAAGACCATAGGCAGACAATTCAGGGAAGAGAAAATGTAATTAGACAGTAAAGAGTTGCAGGCGAAACACAGAGCAAATTGCCAACCTCAGCAATAATAAAAGAAATGCAAGTGCGCAGCGGGATGCAACAAGCTTTGACTTAAGTGAGCAAAGACTGGGAACATGCAAAGGTGTGAGTGGCTTTCGGGAAAGGTACCTCTTGCCATCTGTGCTCATACGTTCCACAGGTTCACACCTTCTACAGGTTCACACCCTCTATAGGTTCATACCTTCTACAGGTTCACACCTTCCACAGGTTCACACCTTCTACAAGTTCACACCTTCTACAGGTTCACACCCTCTACAGGTTCACACCGTCTGCAGGTTCACGCCTTCTACAGGTTCACACCTTTTACAGGTTCACACCTTCCACAGGTTCACACCTTCTACAAGTTCACACCTTCTACAGGTTCACACCCTCTGCAGGTTCACACCCTCTGCAGGTTCACACCTCCTACAGGTTCACACCTTCCACAGGTTCTCACCTTCTACATGTTCACACCCTTTACAGATTCACACCTACAGGTTCACACCCCCTACAGGTTCACACCTTCCACAGGTTCACACCTTCTACAGGTTCACACCCTTTACAGGTTCACACCTACAGGTTCACACCCCCTACAAGTTCACACCTTCCACAGGTTCACACCTTCTACAGGTTCACATCTTCCACAGGTTCACACCCCCTACAGGTTCACACCTTCCACAGGTTCACACCTTCCACAGGTTCACACCTTCTACAGGTTCACACCTTCCACAGGTTCACACCCCCTACAGGTTCACACCTTCCACAGGTTCACACCTTCCACAGGTTCACACCTTCCACAGGTTCACACCTTCTACAGGGAGTGCCTGGTGCCAGAGGTAGAGCCCCTTGATCCAGGAGTTCACTTTCAGAAATCTGTCTGGTGGGTCCCTCATGGCTCTTTCTTCTAGGGAACTGCTTAGAGACGTGGCCAATGATCTGAGTACAAAGAAGGTTGTCAGGATGTTCTTCTTAGCGTCAACAGTTTGGGAACAGATAAAATGTCTAATGCCTGGGGTTGATCAAATAAACCGGGGCCCGGTTAAGAATAGAACAGTATATGGCACATGAAAAAAAATCATATTAAAAAAAAATCTCCCAGGGGCTGCTTAGCAGTAAAGTGCAGGGAGCGTGGAATGCTATACTTTGAATAGCTACACAGGTCAAGAGGTAATAATTTCCACCCAATACAACATAGAGTCAGTCTCCGTCCGACTCCTGTCTCCAGCCTTTCCGGAGGTCACCAACGTATCCACGTTTTTGTCATCCTTCCAGGGATACTCTCTGCCAGACTATTAGCTGGGGCAAGAGATGTGATTTCTGCATCGAGAAGGTTTGAGGATGTTCTCAGCAGGACAGGAGAAGTTGAAGAGAGAGGGTTCATCCATGGCGGTCCAGCGGGGAGAAGGGAGAAGATAATGTTGCCGTTGCTGCTTTTAGGTGGGCAGGGGGCGATGCAGGGAGAAGATGCAGAGGCTCTGCAGAGGAGGGGCTGAGGGTGGGAGGGAGGAGGGGTGGGCAGGGGTCTTGGGTGTTGGAAAGATTCTGTGCGTCCGCTGCATCAACGTCAGTGTCCTGGTCGTGATACTGGACTATCGCTTTGCAAGAAATTACCGTCGGGAAACCTGGATAAAGGGCTCACGAAATCTCTGCGTTAGTTCTAAAGCCTGCGAATCTACAATTATCTCAAAATAGAAAGCGTAACTGAAACGTTTAGATGTCACGATCAAGGCACGTCCTTAAACCGGTTTTGAAATTGGAAGCTTACGTGTTGGTTAACTTTTCATGGTGAGGCCGTCTCCTTTCCTTGGCAGACATTTTTCCGAGGGCCAGTTCTTCATCCTTTACACGCGTGAGGCCCTGGACGAAAGCGTGCCCGTCGTTTTCTTCCATTGGTGGGACTGCCAGCAGCCCCCGGTATCCTGAGGGAAGAGAAGTTGCTGAAGACAGGAGATCCTGTGCACAGAGGGTTTCCTGTCTTTCCCCCCCCTCTGTCTTTTATCTTTTACTTTTAAGACACAGACGTTGAAACACAATAGGGTAGAAACAGAGCACGTGTGTTGGGGTCTGAGCATCGGGGTCTATTGCTGATTTTACTGCTTAACTAACGGAACAGTGTCAACCTCGTCCAGCCTTGGTTTCCTCATCTGTAAAATGGGCCTTAAAACAGAACCTACGCATCACTGAGAGGATCTAAATCAGGGGTTGACTAGTGGTGGTCCCTGGGCCAAACCCAGCCGCCCACCCACCCCGTTTTGTGGATGCAGTTTCATTGACACATACAATCTGTGGCTGTCCTCATACCACAAGAGTGGGGTCGAATAGTCGTGACAGAGACGGTCTGTCCCACAGAGCCACTTACCCTCTGTCCCTTTACAGAAAGAGTTTGCCAGCCGCTGGTCTAAATGATATAAAGTATGTGACAACGTTTAAAAATGCTAAAACACGGGTCACAGTTGCTGTTAAACACCTTTAGCAACAGACCTCTGTTCCCCTGAAAAGCGAAATCAGGTAGACTGGCTTTTCTCACACATGGTCAGTCTGAACAGGTTGATCTTAGCATTTGGATAGCACGACCCCTGGTAAGTCTCACGCAAGACGTTATTAGTAGTTTTCCTCGCAGGGAACAGCATTTTATAAGTATAGGTATGCGTGTGTGCGCATATGTATGGAAAGGTGCGCACATGTGTGTATATCCACATAAACGCACACATGCATATCTGTAAGTCAGATAACACTTTTTTGTATTATAAAGCATCGAAAGTTGAGTCTACATACCTACCAGCTGGATTTAGCAGTTGTTAGCATTTCGCCATATTTGTTCCGTCGCCTGCAAATCTGTTGATCTCCAGATCTATG